>NW_024544745.1:0-2591597 GCF_018167655.1 Microtus oregoni
ACAAGGTGGCAGCAGTAGCTCTTCGGAATGTCAAGAGTCCACACTCATGCTCTCTGACCCCAGAAACAATGTGAGGAAAGTTCATCCACGCAGAGGTGAAACCTTTTGCTCAGGATCACCCTGGACTAATTTTTATCAGGCAAGCAGTTGCTAAGGAGGAAACCACAGTAGGAACAAACAAATATACAGACAGTCAAGATGGAATGGAATATATTATAAGCATCTCAAGGACGTTTTTTTATCCATTTACTGTCCACTGTACAGAAATTACCTGGATTTGCTTGAGTTTTAACCAAGTAATTTTAACTCTATCAAAATATAATAGTACTGGGGCTAGAGAGATGGCTTAGTGGTTAAGAACACTGGCTGCGTCCCTAGAGGAACTGGGTTCAACTCCCAGCACTCACATGGCTCACAACTGTAACTTGAGCTCTAAGGAATCAATACCATCTCCTGGCCTACATGCATACCAGGCATGCATGTGTGCAGACTTTTATCCAAATAAAATAAATGAGTAAAATTAGATGTACATAAACACTAATAATGCTATTGCTAATATAGCTGTTCTACTATGAACAGCTACGTTAGAGAAAGTCATGAATATTTACTTACAAGCCCTCAAATACCTTCCTCCCATTCCAACATCCCTTCAAGATGCAAGCTCCATAAGGACAGGGATTTTGTTGTTGTGTCCACCAACCATCTCAAATGCTCACACCCATGTCCAGTGCCCAGTGGATGATCATAAACATCTGTTCACCCTGTAAGCAAGCAAACTGACACTTGAAAGCTTGCATTGATCTGTCAAATTTCCCACAGCCAGCTGGATATGTACATGTTAAGTCTAGTTTTAATGATCAAAAATCTCTTTGCTTCTTTCATTTCATGAAGTTGTCCTTTGTACCATGTATCCACAGTTTATTCCCAACAAGAGTGTCTTAATAGGCCGGACAAACTCGTTACTCCCAGGGCTCCATCTTTGCACTCAGGTCGTCGCCACACACTGGGAAGTTTGTAGAAAGGAGGCCCAACACCTGGAAACGAAATTTGTGCAGGTGTGCCAGCATCACCTTAACTTTTAGTCAAATTGGGAATCTAGTAACTTAACTTAGAGGTGGCATCTGCTTAAGAATTTTCAACATGGTGAGTAAAACCATCCCCTGCTTTAGATTTCAAACTACTCAGTAGAGACAGTAAACGCTTAGACAGGCTCAGTGACTCATACCTTCCCTCACAGCACTCAGAGGAGCAACGTGAGTTTGAAGCCACCATGGCCTCCATAAGCTATTCCAGACTAACTTCCAGTACACAGCCACAACCTGTCTCACGAAGAGAAAGAGAGAGAAAAGAGACAAAGTAGGTGATATAGATATGCACACATACATACAGCCCAGGCACTCTGGATAGCTTGCCATTCACATTACTACAAAGAGCAGTATGGACTAATATTCGCCTATGTATGTCAATTTATCCTTGCCACCATCCTCTCAAGTAAGTACTGGCTTTCATATTTCATTGTATTTGGTTTTGTTTTGTTTGTCTGAGACAAGTTCTGACTACATAGTCTTTGGTGGCTTAGAATTCTGTTTTTAGACCATGTTGGTCTTGAACTCATACTGATCCACTATCCTCTGCTTCCTGAATTCTGGGATAAAAGGTGGGTGGCATCACACCTAGCTCATTTTACTTTATTTTTATAAAGTGTGTGTGTGTGTGTGTGTTATGTGTGAGAGAGCTGAATGTATTTTCTTTCATCTCACTATAAAAGGGCTGGGATTACAGATGCATTCAACATATCTAGGTTTTTATGTGTTCCAGGAAAGGAGACCAAACACAGGTGCCAACATTTTCTCAGCAAGTGTTCTAACGACGGGAGTCATCTCCCCAACCTGGTACCCATATTTCGAGATTGAAGAAACGAGGACCGAGAGCTTTCCCAAAGTCACATACACAGTGAAGAGCATAACAAAGACGGAGGAAATGACATCTTTGAGATTTTGAAGCAGCCAGTGACTCCACTGATCAGGGCTACAAGAGAAGAGTGGATGAGGCGAGCCTTGTAGTTAGGAGTTTTTATTCGCTGGACACTCCCCAACAAATCCATGATGCTGCCTGCTGGAATGCCTATAGCAAATGAATGTAGGAGAGTTAGGTGACCGTTGCTATGCCAGGCTTCATGACAGGATCTCATTTTATTTAGTCCTCACAACAACTCCTTATGGCAGAGAATTTGCCTTGATTTTATAGGGAAGGAAGTTGAAGTCCATGATGATTAAGTAATTTACCTCCTCATTAAACTGTGGCTCTGTGTTGGAATCCAGGTTTGGGTGACTAGAGAAAGTCTCTCTGCCCTTTCCACCAGAGCTCACAATTATGGCTTACTATTTAACCCTTCCTAGGTTAGGTATTTACATTTTAAACAATGGGCTTCCTGTGTGAATTTCACAGGACAGTGGTAGACCTGAAAAGAAGGCTGATTGGAGCCTGCAAGGTGGACCTGTCTTAAATCACAGTGGAGTGGCACTGACCTGCCTTTCGTAGAGTTTCAAAAGTAAAGCAGCAAGCCAGGGAAGATAAATCTCTCCTCCAGCCATCTCCTTCTTCCCCTCCAACTGGGATAACAAGTCTCACACACTCTGCTAACTACAAAAACAGAATGCAGAATCAATCAAGAGTTTATTTGCAAAGGGTAATGTCATAGGGTGAACTTCCTGCTAACTCGGTACATTTAACATGCTTACTGGCTCAGCTGTTTGACTTCCTTCTGACTGGCTCTCAGAGATTTTTTTTAATCACTAACTCCAATAATACGCCCTCCCCACTCCCCCCAGTGCAGTCTACCACCTTTTACAGTACAGGTTTTAATGTGTGTTCTTCATACTCCATATATCCCTCTTGGTCCACATAACCTAGGAATTTACAAACAAACCCTACTTAGAGGTATCGTCTGCCTAGACTTTTGCAGAAATTAAAACTGCTGAGGGAGATATGGTATTTAGTTAAAATGAAGTGAAGCCCTGCATAAATCATAAAGAGGTGAACCCAGGTTAGTCAAACAGGACCCGAGGAGGTATTTGGGGAATAGACTTGCAGGCAGTTTTATTTCCCTACATTTGATTTAATTCCAAAATCCTGAGGCTCACAAGTACCCCAGGAGTAACTTGGCTCTCCAGTGCCGAGCAGGTCTTGGCCCTGGAGCAGAGTTCTGGTGTTGTTTCCTGAATTCCCACATTGCTGTTTTCCACACATGGATCAGGCTTCAAACTTCCTGTGTCTGGATTAGTGTGTGTGTGTGTGTGTGTGTGTGTGTGTGTGTGCGCGCGCGCGCACGCACATGTGCCCTTTGGTTCCTGTCCTGTTCAGACAAGGCTTCTCTCTTCTGGCCAGCTGGCATCTTCGTGTTCAGGGTTTGGGTGTTCAGAAATCAAGTGGTGCCTAAGCTTTCCGGGGCTGCCCTAGAAAAGGCAGATTTTCAGCAAGTTTCTAATTTGTCTAAGGCTGTTTTCCGGAGGTTGAGGGGGGAAAGGGGGCAGAACTGTAGGTAACGACATAAATGTGTAGGATTTATTTGTCGTAGAGTATGTGTTGCTCCTGCTTGTGTTCCTAAACACATTTCAATGATTTAGTTGTTCACAAGGCAATTAGAGGAAGATGTGCTCATTTCCCACTCCCAGCTACTCCGTGGGTGGAGAAGTCATTCAGTGCAAAAGACTGTGTGGTTTTTATGGTCTTTCAAGAATATGGCAGGCATCGAAGAATGCACCTCCCTCTACTTTCTGCTTGTCCTGTAGGTAAGACAAAATTTTAGATATGAAAGACAGACTTTTTATTAAGACGTTCATTAGTTGACAAAACTTTAAAAACAAAATATTTTATGAGGTACATATGACTTCAATGTCTCTTGAAGAGATAGAAGTCCTGGTAAGATGGGCCTTGGTGGCCTATGGTAGGGCTCCAGCTGCCCTCTTTACATGAAAATCTAGTTTCGTACTGTACATCATTGCATTGATTTTAAGGATGTGTAAAATTAAAACACTGTGTAAGCATCACCACTGTCTATTTCCAAACTTTCCCATGCTTCGGAATGGAAACCCTTCCTATGAAGAACGCTTTTCTCAGGCACACGTTTACTTCTCCTCCATTTGTTTTCCCTAAGAATCTGCATCTTGGGGCTCCCTCATACAAGCAGAAGCACAATCGGCCCTTGCTGTGGCTGCTTACCTTTATTCCTCACAGGATCTCCAAGGGTGATATTTATTTTTGACGGACAATTTTTTTTTTCAGCACAGACTTTCTACACTAAAAGAGAAATTTCATACTATGAAAAGGGTCAAACAGGGTACATAGCACGGAATGAAGAATCTTTAGTTCGCAGATGAAAACGTCCTTGTTTTTCCCCCCATATAGTAAATTGCTTCTTAATGTGTAGTACTGCAGTTACCCAGTGTCTTTACACAGGTGTTTGATGGCTAGTGGCTAATTCTCCTGGTATCCCCCAGAGGGCTTTCCATGTTTTATAGGCAAGTCTCGAAGACATGGGGATGCTGTAGGGATTAGTTAAATGTGTGTGGCATAGTCTGCTGTGTAAACTCACTCTCTGAAATGTAGTTCTCACTCCCAGCTCTTAACGTCTACAGCTTTTACCATCAATACCGCTCATGTAGCACTTAGCAGACACTTGCTAGTTGTCTTCTCATGTGTATGTGCCGGAAGGCAGGAGCCAAGTCTCATACCTTTTTGTTTTTTTAGTCCCGTCCATAACAGCACTTCAGTCTATGTTTGTTGATGTTGCCCTCTCCTTCCCTTTTAAGTAGAGCAGGCAAGGCAGAGCTTTATAAATTCAAACTCACTTTAAACAAACTGAAAGGTTTTCAGCGTAAAAATACAGAGGAAGTCTTACGTGGCGGGAGAGGAGGAACCACCTAAGACCTTAAGACACTTGGAAGACCCCAGGGAAAAACAGAGTTTACCTAAAAACCTGCTGTTTTTGCCCCCGGCTAAGTCACAAATGACTCACACGTCGCCTGCTTCACCATTAAAATTTCAAATTGTTGGCGAGTCATATCCAAGGTTTACACTTCTAGGCTCCGAAAACAGTGAGAAAGACATTTTGGAAGTGTTTTAGACGGCAATGTCAGTAGTATCAATAGCGGGAGCAAGCATATCACACTGAGTCCCCAGGCTTTTGCTACTGCAATTTAGATTGGAAAGTGGCCCCTTGGGAAGAAAGTGAGTGAGAGGGTTTTTGCTCAGTTAAGAACAAAGTAGAGGGTAAGGTAGTTGTCCTGATATGAAAGGAAGGACATTTAAGATATGTCATTGAATCAACAAACCCAAGGTTGGTGTGAGTTACTACCTATAAGAAAGAAATAAAAAAAAGAGCCAAGATGTGTTAAATCAGGACATTTCTGAGATTATGAGAAAATATGTATTTTAAATTTACTGATTTACTGATGTGTACACTCAGACATTAATAGATGATGTTTTGTAATCAAATTATCTACTTTTTCTGCATATCTTTTCATTTGTCAGATGCCAATTCATGATTTATTCTTAATACACTTTTTAAAACCAAAAAGAAAAAGAAAAAAAAATCATCACTTGGACACGTTCCTTCTTGCCTTACTTTCATCTTCCCATGTGCATATTTTACTTTTTCCATTTTAGCAGGATCGTTGAGCTACCAAGCTTCCTTTTGTGGTTACGATCAGCCGCAATCCCTCAGGATGGCCACATCACTTTTAGTTCCGGGTCCGTGTTTCTAAATACAGAACAACTCTGCCTCATAAACTAGATGCTTCTGCACTTTAAATACTCAAAAAAAGTAACTTTCTCCAAAGGAAAAAAAATCACCCAAGTAACCTCTTTTCACACCTAGAGTGAATCCTACTCAGAGTCCATTTTGCCCGGCGCCAGCCTCCGAATCAGCAGCTACTAGGAGAACCTGATGTACGCTCTGTAGTCTCTGCAGCAGCCTCTCACCTGCTATCCCCACTGTTTGGAGACCCTAGTAATCATGAAACAGTTGTTTTGTGCATACTTTTTATAGGTTGCCTTGATGCATGGCACCACCCAAGGCTCCCGTTGGGTAGGCTGGAATTAGATGGCCCACTTTCATGGCATGGCTTCGTTCTAACAGCTCTGAATGGATGGGAGCCTTTATACTTTTACTTGTTTCCAACTCAAAGGTTTTCTAAGAAGTAGAGATCTACAGAGAATGGTGGTTTCCACGGAAAATCTTTGCTCATATCTGTTTGTTCAAGTTCACTTTGGTGATCCACAGCATGATTTCCTCTTTCAGCATCAGCACCGCAACAGCTTTAGGTCGTGGCGAAACTGCAAAACTGTTTGCAAAAGCAATCTCACCCACTCTGGTTAGAAGAGGGGTAATTTATTATTCTAACTGCAGGGAGCCAACTTCATATCCACCCTCAAAATTATAGGAAAAGAGGAGGCTTTTCAAAATAAAACCACAGAACTTACACAAGCCTGGATATAAATGCTTAAAACAGATGAGCCAGAGTCCCCACCATGTGTATCGTATAAGTGTGGACTGATTTATAGAGTTTTTTAAGATACATTTCATTTTATTTTCGCATCTGTAGCACTACAAGCCCAGTTCATGCCTTACAGCATTTTCATACAGATGAGGACGTTTAAGTCCTCTAAAAGTCCCGCAGCTTGGTAATATGGGCGAGAGCCCAGAAGGAATTCTTTCTTTGGTTCGACTTCCTTGTTGTTTTGCTATCCCTTTACTGCTTCTTTGTGTTTTCTTTTCTTTTCTTTTTTACTCCGCTGTCACATTGTAGATTTCAACCCCTCATCCCGTGCCTCGCGATGCTGCTGTACTCAACTCTCTGTGTACTTGAGCAGTATGAATTTTTCGCAGCCAAAGAATGTGAGCACCACATTGACACTTCATGTCCTTTCCCTTTCCAAGTTTAATGGATTAAGAGGAAACAATTACCTATTCGCGGAGAGTCAGACAGTGCTTTAAATATAACGTTATATCCCAGTTGGCAAACACACTGTCGCAGGAGACTAAGAAGTCAACCGTCTCGTCTACCTATTCTCAGCAGAGGCTTGGGGAGCTCAGAGAGCTAGACAATAGTCACTTGTTTAGTTTTATTAATTTTGAGGGCGGGTGGGATCAAAGTATGTGATTGGCGACTGCAAGAACCAATCACGGCTCAACAGCAGGCGTGACTGGCCAATGAATAGATGCAAAAGAATGGTGGGTGGAACCTACTCAGGGCCCGCTCTGCCAAGCAAGCACTCCCAAGAGGTGGAGCTTCCTCTCAGCCCTGCCCATTTCCTTGTGCCCTAGTGGCCAGACTCTAGGAGTGGGCAAGGACCCGGGTCGAGGTTTGGGGCAGGAGGCAGGGAAGGTGTAGGAAGGTTGAAGCTGGGGGTGGGGTAATGGAAAAAAAGAGGGGGATCTTGCGGACTTTGCCTTGAGTGGGTTGCCAGTTGGTCAAAGGAAACCAGAGAGTGGCTGGGCGGGCGCCCGGGGGAGGAGGGGTGACGAAGGAGAGCTGCTCCTTCCTGGATTTGTGAAGCTGGCTTTGCCTCCGTGCAGCTTTTTCTGTGTTTCTACGATTTTTCTTCTGCCCGCGAGGGGGCAGGGAGCTGCGCTGACTCTCCCACGCTACTTTGCTGCACTGTCGCCGTGGATTATTAAAGTCTTTGGAAAAACAACACAACAAAACAAACCCCGTTCCTTTCTTTCTCCCGCCTTAATTCCTGCAAACACTGTCCGCACTACCGCCACCAAGTCTAGTCAAGCGCGTGAGAGGAAGACAGCCAGCGAGTTATCTCAGCTCTCTCCTAGACTCCTGAACGCAGCGGATCAATTGTTTAAAAGTTCCCCGCCCAAAGGCCGCCTCTCCTCCTGGGGCGCCGCCTCCTCCCCTTTGCCCGCCAGTGTCCTGCGGGCTTCCCTCCCGCCTCTCGCCCTGCTGGCCCCGCCCTCGGCCCTGCCCATTTCATCTTCCACCCCCCTCCTTTTGGGCGGTCCTAGCCGCTCACCGCCAGAAGAAAAGCCACCCGTTCCTCCCCCTCTTCTACCTCCCATCCTTTGCTCGGGAGCTGCCTTCATCGCAGTCACGCCCCTTCCTTCCAGGAGCTTTCTGGCTGCGTTAGCTGGTAGACCCCTGAATTACTCCTCCATCTCCGTTCTCTTTCGTCTCTTTCCTAGTTCCCATCTCCTTCCCCCACCACCTCCAGCCTATCTCGCCTCCCACTATCCGCTGCTCCACCCTCCGGCCCGGTATCCTGCCTGCCTGTCCACTGCCACCAAGGAGAGACCCGAGGGAGCAGCGAGGTGGAGAGTAGCCGGGACCTGGGGCTTCCTCCCTACCCATCCCTGGCCTCTGGCCCGGGACCGAAGCCACTTGAGCCAGCGGAGAAAATCGTCACCTTGTCTTCATTGCCTTTAGGGGTAGGAGAAGCGTCGTTACTTTTTGCGGGGAACTGGGGCAGTAGTCTGTGGTCTTGTGAACTTAATCATGCCCTTATTTGTGAGTAGGTTGTTATACGTGCCTGTGGGGATCGCCTGTATGTTACACTTTCTTGGCTGTTGCCCTTGAGTTTTCCGAGGTGTGCATGAAGTTTAAAACAATTTAAAAGTATGGACTCCTCTCGTACTTGAAGGAGGAGATGCTGGAAGGTACTACTCCGGGTGCTCCTTATTGCGTCCCTGGTTTCTTGTAGGTCCCTACTGAATTGATCACTTAAGGAACTAAAGACCTTAACTAAGTTAGAGATTCGGAGGTCTACCTTTAGTCCTGCTTGAAGGTTTGTCCTTATCTCAGATAGCTAGATAAATTTCCTCTAAGTGCTTTGGCTTGGGGTGGGAGCTCACCCTCCCTGACCCCCAGGCCATGAATTCTTCAAGTTTTCAAACGTGGAAGTAAGGAGCCACACTACTACCCGCTTTTGCACGCACGCGTGTTGTGGTGGTGGTGGTGGTGAGATTTGGGAGGTGGAGACTGCCGTTATTTGCTTCATAAAATCAGAATATTTTGATAAATAGTTTTGCAAACAGAGGTGTTTGTTTTAAGGTCCGAGCCTTGGCCATGGTACTTCAGTTCACTAATAGCAGGACTATCTTCATAGATAGGTAAAAATGAACAGAAGGTAAAGGAGGAGGGAAATGACAGACTTTATAGACTGCTAGCAGTCCCTGATAATTGCCACTGGTAAATAATAATATGCTAGTAATTTGATGCAAGGGACTGACTACAAATTAATGAAAAGTGACCGGAAAATATTCGAGAAAGCCTTCTGTTACTATCCCCTTCCTCCATGAAGAGTAGATGTCAGGCGACAGTTTAAAACTGATATGAATATAACCTTTTCCTCCCATAATTCATTACCATAATCTTTAGTGACGAAGGGATAATGATACGTAAGTTTTCTTGGGTTTGGCCATGTGAACTGTTCTTTCTCAGGCCAGCTTTTGTGAAACCTCCTCAGACCTTTCAGTCCCCTCATTCAGTAGCTAAGAATAGTCAGAAATGCCATTTTGGACATGGGGTAAATTGTCACCTATCTCCTACCTCTCTTAAGTTGGGCAAGTGCCACAAGCCCTGGTTGTGTTGAAAGACTTGTTACTGAGATGTCCCCAATCTATTGCTTATTCTGTAGGGAACAAACCATTTACGTCCATTTTAAACTAATTTTCTTAGGTTGAATTTAACTGGGGGAGGGGGAGGAGCGAGACGTTAGGAAGGTAGAGAAGGGATGTGACCATGTTACATGGTGACAATTTTAAAGGCTATCGTGTTTCAGATCAGCTGGGAGGGAAAGGCTGGCCTGACCAAACAAAATTTTAAAACTGGCCTGGGACATTTTACTAGCCAGGTGGTTGTAGAGGAGTCGCATCTATTTACGGATGCTAACTCAGGTCCCAACTATTCTGTACGGGTTTGCCTGGTGTCATTTACAGGCACTTTCTGGCGCTACATCATACTTCATTTTAAGTTACTTCTTTCTTTGGGAAAGTTTGTGTCTCTGTAAAATTGAAAGTTTTTTTCTTCTTTCTAATTCACAGCCTAGGTACAAAGTAAACCTGTAACTCGACCTGTATGTACAGTAAGTTTTACATGGACATCGTAAATCCCTTTACTGGATGAAAAATAGTTTAGAAAGAGATTTTAGCAATTCGTAGTTGACACTGAGATATGAACCTTAAAGTATAATTTTTCATTTATGAAGTAAGGCTTGTTAGACTAATGCATGACTAAGGCCTTTTCTGAGGTTGATTTTCTCCATTCTATATTTGTATAGAATGAAGCAGACTCCGGAATGCTAATAGGAAGAGGGGATAGATACTTTGAGGTCCCATTGAGTGCCAGCATTCTAAGTGGGTACATCTGCTTCTGGGCCTCTCCTAAGAGCTCTCTCCCAGGGCCTGGTCCTTTTTTAAAAGGGTGTCTTTGTAATTAAGCAACCCCCCCCCCCAACTCCCTTCTTCTTTTGATCCAGTTTTTTTAGGCTTATTTTCCATTTGGAGAAAAGAGGAGTTTCTCACACCCTCCTGCTCCGCTCTTAACATTTCCTTTCTTTTATCCCAGAAAATCACACCCCACCACCAAGTTCTCTGGATGGTTTGCAGTTTTGTTTTGCTTGGGACAGAGGGAGTGTTACCAGTGAGGAGGAGTAGAGGATATATTCCCTATTGGGAAATACTTGTGGCCAGGTAGCCTCCTCCATGGAGACTGAGCATTTGAAATGCATGAGAACAGTCTATTCTTCAGGACTGTCTGGTAGAAATTGTCCTTTGCACTCATTGAGCCCAGCTTAAACCCACTGAAAGGGGTGGAGAGAGGTGTGTGTGGTCGGGTCTATCCTTTTAGGATGGGAAATGTTTCCAAATCGCCTATTACATCACCTCTTTCTCCCATGGATTCAGTAGGTTTAGAGATGTGTGTGACAAGTAAATTAGCTGGGGACTGAACCAATTTGTTTAGAATTGTGAGCTATTGATTTCCTGTCCCCAGGAATTTTTGTTGGCGTTTTACTATGTATGATGTGTTATCTTTAGCATTACTTTTCATTCCTTGTTGCCTTTTGTGGACTTTGGTCCAAAATCTAGGTTCCCACCCCCAAGTCAAAGGTTAGAATTTAGTTGCAGGAACTAAGGGGGCATTAAACAGGCTGGGACATTGCGTTTCTCTCCTCCATGGTGGGCTTCTGACCTTTTCGAAGGAAGTTTCCCTCTCCACATACAACACACACAATCTGAACAAAAATGAAAGAGAAAGAAAGAAGGAAAGAAAGAAACAAAGAAGGAAGGAAGGAAGGAAGGAAAGAAAGAAAGATAGATAGAAAAAATGAAAGGAAGTAGAAGGTCATTTGCTTTCTAAAAGTATCTACACAGACTTCCTTGAACAGAACTTTCCTATTAAGTGTCTTTAAACTATGACTTGATAGGTTAAAATAATAATAATAATAAACCACCTCAGTATAACTGGGCTTTCTCAGGACCATATTTATTGTATAAAGGACTACATTAGTTAGCATTTGCTGTTTTGATTATTGCCTGAACTAAATGAGGCTATTATTGGGCTTTTGAAGCCTTTTGTTATATGGGATGGAGTTAATTGTCTATATCATTCTGGCTTGTAATAATGCTCCCCACATTAGACTCAGCCCACACATGCTTGTAGGAAGAAGTTAGCATTACTTTCTGGAACAAATATAGCTTTGCAGATTTTTAACATCCAAGGATGAGACTCTCCACCTCACTTAAGGTAAAATCTTTTCTTTCCAGTTATTATATTTGACTAGTCCAAGGACCTAGAAAGTTGTTTGTTATAGGTTTTTTTTTTTTGCAAATAATGACCACTGGTATCATTTTAAATATAAGACTCTATGATAGCCTTTCCAGGTGAGCCCTTTGAGGAGAGGAGCCAGGCTTTAGCAGGGTTTCCTTCACTGTAAATTGTGGGGACTGGACAGGGGGATATTGACAATCAGTTCTCGAAAGTTCAAGCTTGTCTTTTGAGGCTTCACTAATTTGCTGTACCTACCAGAATGAGGTGCAACAGTCATTATAACTTATACAATCCTGTACTCATCCTGCATGTGGGGTGGGGGTGGGGTGGGGTGGGGATGAGTCTGTCTGTAATAATGTATCTATAGAAACTGGCTTTATAGTTTAGTGGTATCAAATAATAAAGCCAAGACTCTATACAAAACTTCAAGAATCCCATTAATTTTTTTTCCTGGCTCCTCTACTAATGTGAAATTTCCATAGTTTGGGTCATAGGGGTGTGTAATGTTGCCCTTAAGTAAGAACTTGTCACAGACAAAGCTTTGTAAACTGCTATGGAGTAATGGAGTAAGAACCAAAGTGAGTGCATGGGAAGAATCTCACATTTTGTTCCCAGAATTCCGGGAGGGAACAAATAGGTTTAAGTGAACTCTAAACACTTAGAAAGTGGCTCGTTTGTGTATGCAGCAAACCCATTAATGTTATTCTTCTGACCTGCACTTACGCTCTGCCACTTAAAAAAAAAAAAAACTAAACTAGAACCCGATGTCTACTTGTCTAAATCATTGGACATTATTTTTAAATTGCTTCATTATGATATCTCAATGTAGTATAAATTTAGGTGGACTCTGAAGGATCCCGAATGTGAAAAGGGGAGCAGGAAGGCCCAGATATGCTTGTCTGAAAGCTTCACAAATAATGTTTGTCAGACTGGAGGGAAAAAAAAGCAAGAAAACTAAAGTTTGTAGACAATAAAGAACACAGCATATAGCTACAGTAAAGTGGTGCACACACAGAGGTTGCTTTGATTTGAGACCTTTAGTATATAGTGAAAACTTAAGGTTCATGGACCTTTAGTTATTCCTTAATAAAATATAGTTTTCATGTGATATCTAATTTTTGATAGACTCATTCCTGGTAAACTAATAGCTCTTCACAATTGAATGAAATTTCTTCGGCCGAAATATAAATACTGGAATCAAAGTCTGTATCATGTACAAATTTCCAAGTGAAGTACAGGCTTGTGTTTCATCCTTTGTGCTCCTGGGGAAAGAAATGCAGGTGGGTTTGGCTTATTTGGTAATAGTTCCTAATGCAAATCAATCACCTCTCTCTCTCTCTCTCTCTCTCTCTCTCTCTCTCTCTCTCTCTCTCTCTCTCTCTCTCTCTCTTGATTTGCTTGACATTTGTGAAGTCACTTTCACTCTTTCTCTGGCTGCCTGAAATGGCATTCATTAGTCTGTGTGAGTTGAAGCCAGGATTTGGGATTCTCTGCCCAGCCCCTCTCTGACTTGCCATGTGACCAAGGGGAGCTGAATTAGCTGCTCTAAGCTTCAGTTACCCTTCTGGGAAGGGAGGATATTAATACTTCACAGAGGTGTTTAGGCATGCTTCATATTGGGCATATGCTTTGAGGTCATTGGATGAAAGGTGTTTGCATGATGGCAGAGCAGGCTTATTATAGGGTCCTGAGCAGGTGTTCATGTCTAATGAGCTTTTGCTCGCTTATAACATACAGTGCCCTTTGGTGCCCTATTGCCTTTCTGAGCATAATTAAGATTGACCCTACATTTGTGCTATTGACCCTCTCAACCTTTTAAAAACATTCAACATTTTTTCCTATTCTCTCATAGTTTGCGGCAAAGTCAAAGGACAGTAGTGACTGTCGGGATGGGGAGAATTGTTTGAGAAGCAGACAGTTGGAATGCACCCTAGTGGCCAGCGAATCCTTCAGAGCACCTTCAAGCTTGTTAAAGTAAAGCAGAGTTTAATGCGTCTGTGTTTTAAGGGAGAAAGTTTTGAGTAACATTTGCCTGTGACAAATACTGGTGATAGCCAGTAACTGAAACCCAGCTGTTGTAGTGTTTTGGGCACAGCTGGTTTTTATTAATGATGGAATATTTATGCTTGCTCTACAATTCGTGGCTCATTTCCATGTGTATGTCAGAACTTAAATACCCCCAAAGGCAACATTAAGATAACATTAAATATAAATGTGGCCAAGCTAGAAAGGGTGGATTTGGGGGGTATCTCGCTTTTATTTATTGGTGTTGTTTCAGATTACAATAACTGATCACCTTTACACATTGATGATGATCTTTTCCCTTTTTATAATATCTCATAGATTTTGATATTTCTGATAAGGACAAGTGATTGTCACCCCATTTTATGATGTAGAGGAAACTGATGTGTGTATTTTTTTAAAGAGCATTTTTTTTTTTTTTTTTTTTACCCAGCACATGCTTCTCATTATCCGAGAGGCCTGGACTCAATCAAGAAAGGAGCAGAGAAACCACATAATTGAAAGGAGAATGACGGTGGTGCATTCTTGGGATATTTGTGGGAAGGGGATTGCTGACATCAGAAAATGTAGTGGCCTGAGTGTTAACAGCATTGAATCAGCTTTCTGTGTTTCTGTGTATTGAGAATTATTTTCAGACGATATAAATATGGGCCAGGTTTGACATCTTTTATGAAGTTGCCCTGGAAACTTTGATGAAGGTTGTTATAGAAAAGTTCAATTAAAGCTTTCCCTGTTAGGAAGCTAATTAGCGCATCCTTTACTCATTTTAGCTGTCTTCAGGGGCGCCGATTTGCATTGAATTAGTGACATTCCCCCTCATGTGAGAGCAAATTTAAGCTTAAAAAAAATCACAGATGAGGAAAATCATTTTGATTGCCAATTCTAAAGAAATGGAATTTCCTCTGTTACCTTTGGGCTTTTTGTTTAGATCTTTGTTTTACTCTGTTTATACAGTGATCACATTTTAATTTAGCATCCAGTTTTACTTTGTGGATCATGAGTTCTGAACCACAACTTGCTAATGGTAGTTCTCTGTATGAACTAAGGAAATACAGTGGATCGTAATACAGTATTTTATTAAGGTTATAGTCTGTTTCCTTCCATGATTTTCTTGTACCTTTTTCTACCTATCCCCGCCTGTGTGTGTGTGTGTGTGTGTGTGTGTGTGTGCCTATATGTGTGTTTGCCTGAGTACATACATATGTCAAAAGAAGGACAGAGAGAGAGAGAGAGAGAGAGAGAGAGAGAGAGAGAGAGAGAGAGAGAGAGAGAGAGATTGAGAGAGGCAGATTGTTTTCTAAAGCAAACAGTTTTCAGAGCTAAGAAAATATTGATGACCTGCTTTACCCCCTAGAGCATTCTTTTTGCCTGCAGCTGCCAATTAGTATTGTGTGGGGCACTGTGGTAAATTTCTGATCCCGCTGTTTCTGTGACCAGGCTAAGCACTTATTTCTTGGGAACATGAAGGGAAAGGGTGAGGGTGGGGCTAACCATAAGCACTGCCTTCCTAATAGTTTTTATTTTCTTCACCTCTTTTAGGGAAAGAAATACTAGCTTCTGAGATTTCAGGGACATGTGCAAAAGAATAGATGTCCTATAGAGGGATAAAATATAAGGTCTACTTTGAGCCTCCCTTCCCTCCACAGTTTGTAGGAGATGATCATTCTTTATACCTAGTCCCTGATGCTTTTTCCTTGTTGGCCATGCCTGCATTAGTTTCTTTGAGTGGGGCAGTTACTTAGGCTTTCTGACATGTGGCGTAACTGATCTTCCTCTAGTCCTTCCTTGAGAAGGCAGGGTCTAGATTCAGTTCTACAAGGCGACAGAGTCAAAAGAAGTTAGTGGTTTTTGCAGCTCGGCAGCAGAAGGAGGGGCTGCCTCTGTCTTTGGAGAGCGACTCAGGTTCTTTGGCATGAAGATTTGAAACACTGGCTCTTATCCATGCACCTGCTGGATGCCACACCTGCAGCCAGCACCTGAGCCCCACTCCGACACAAAAACCTGACTGAAGGCAAATGGGGCTCCTATCCAGAGTCTGCAGCAAAATGGGGGCTTCAAGTTATGCCAGCATAGCACCAGTGAGAGTTAGATGAAGCCAGTCGTCCTCCTGCTATTGGGGAACTGTCTTAATACTTTCGCGTAGGGGAAACATACTTATGTAGACAGACAGTTGGCGTGCTCAGGGGATTTGGCTTTTTGAATGAGCTTCTCTTAGTTTTAACTAAAATTAATTTAAACAATTTCTGTTGTAAACTGTCTTCTTCCAAACCTGGCAAGAAGTCTGTGGGAGGGTTTGTCTTTTACCTGAATATAGGGCAGGCAGGAAGTCACAAGATTTGGTTTCTGATTCTGACCCTATTGGGGAGCAACAATGAAACCTTGATCTAGTGAGTTAGCATTAGCTATGTGCCCTGCACTTGTGTTTCTCCAGTTGTAAAGTGGAGTTACTCACATCTGTCTTTACTTCCCCCCACAGCTGCTGAGAAGGCTAACCGAAGTGGAAGAACCATTGACTCCTTAGAGACAGGGCTGAGAAACTAAAGGTAATAATGATGTTAGTATTCTATGTCTTTCATACTTTTTCTCCGGTTGTAGCTTCTATCAAAGTCCTTGGGCAGGTCTTATTCACTCTTTACTCCCATATTCCATACACTAAATACATGAGTTGGTGTTTTAGGTACTGGGATAGAAAGAGCGTACCCCATCCTATGTATTCTACCAACTTGCACTTCCATTTCTGGCTCAGCTTCCTGTGATTTCTGCCTGGACTCTTAGAAGTACCAGTGAGGAGAATTGCCTTCTTTTATGTCTCTGAATTACTATTAGGGACTTAGATCCTGAAGCAAGAGCTTCTGGATTTAAATTATATAGAGGAGGTGACCTGAGAACAAGTGAAGGGATCTGTTTAACATTTACAATGTAGGAGTTTCTCGAATGCTTATTTTCTTCGGGGGCCCATCATACTTTCAGCCTTGGTGAATTCTGTTCCTATTTTGTGGCCCAGCCCTCTCTCTTATAACTTTAGCACTTCCACATATACCAATGACTTCCAAAGATATATTTCAGAATGTCTCTGAAATCATGTGGCTCCACAAATTCGGTGCCTTCGACTCAGCTCTCTGCAGATCTCTGTTATACAGAAGTTTTTAGATTAGACCTACCTTCCCAGGACTTCCTGATGACTAGGCTCAAAATATTTGTTGCTTTTTTTCTTCTCCAGTGTCTTCTTGGTACAAGCGAAAGCTAAACACTTTTTTTTAGCTATAGTAAATGCTCACTAAATGTTGGTTAGTGCTAAAACAGCTGTGTACAAGGGCCATAGGAACAGAAAGAGGACAGAATTCGTTTTCTATGCTGAGCAGAATTCAGGGAAGTAAAGAAATGGAGTATGATTAGTGAAAATCTTTGAAGGAGGGGCTGAACCCACTTTTCTGAGAGTTCTGGAAAAGAAGTGAAAAAAAAGAAAAGAAATTGGCCTCATGCAAAGCCAGGGGTATCTCTGGTCTGCTGCCTTCCCTAACTAAAACCTAAAACCCGGGTGACTTTGTATGGTCAAATAGGTGCTCTTTCTATAACACACTGACCATTTAAACAGGTGGCATTTCTTCATATTATATTAAACCTGGTCACCGTTAAAAGTGCTACTCTGATTGAAGCTGCAAATAGAGGCATGTGCACAGACTCCTTGCTCATGTACATTCAGTTTTTTATAGCAACATGCCCATTAGGTTAAAGCGAAGATTGGGCTCTCAAAACGAACAAATTCTGTTCTCAGAAAGTAACAAGCTGGGTCACTAGAACTGAATGTCTTCAAGCTGACGGTCAGATCGTTCCAAGGGCAAAAATGAAAGATGATATAAGCCATTACAGGCCATGAACCTGTTCTCACCCATCTGATGTTCTTACTAATTAGCTTCTTGGCCAAGTGGCAATTTGGGGCAAGTGCATGCAAGCTAGATTCCTAGGGGAGCCCACATTCCACGCTCTGCCATTTCAAAAGGCACTGAGGTCCTCCTCTGCTTCTCTTGGCTTAAGCTTCCCAGTGTCCCCAGAGCCCTGCTCTGACCTGGTGGAGAAACGGGGGCAGAAGAGCATTTTATTAAGTGAAAGAAAGATTTCATGGGGCTTTGCTTTCTGCTACTTTTTTGTTCGTTTATTTATTTTTTTAAATGGCTATTCACAAACATTTGTGCTCCTTGACCCATTCCTTTCACTTGTGGGGTTGTATCATTAAGAAACAATATTATATTAGGATTTAAGATTTCATTAATTTAATTAAGAAAATGTTTTTCTAAAATATAGCAAAAGGTTAAATCACAAACATGTTTTAATGAAATTATTTAGGCCAGCACAAAATTGGGAGTCATTTGACTATCTTAATTGGAAAGTGGGTAAGTGCATCTTGATACACTCATTCATTGGAATATTACATGACCATTACAATATTTGTTATGATGTCTATGCCAAAACATGGGTAAAAGGCTTATAATAAAATGAAACGTAGGATCCCATATTCTGTGCATATTAATATTTCTTTGTGCTGGTTGTAATGGCTCAAACCCATAGTCCCAGCACTGCGTAAACTGAGCAGAATCATTGCCATGAGTTTAAGGTCAGTATGGACTACATAGTTCCAGGTTGGTCTGGGCTACGCAGTGAGACCCTGTCTCTTAAACCAAAACCAGGTGTTTTTCATTGCTTTACACAGGTCTAAATAGAGTGTTTACAAATTTTAACAATGCTGAAGTACTGGATTTCTAAGTGATTTATCTTCTTTATTATAACTATTTGCACACTGTATTTATGTTATTTATAAAAATAAAGTGTAAACAACAATACCATAGTGGGGAAGAGATTGTTAAGGCAGCAAGGATCTAGGTAGATTCTTAAACCTTCTTCCTTTTATGTGTGTCCTGCTTTTATGGATCCCTTGTACTTTTTTGAGGCATTAAGTGGCTAGATGTGGTACCATGGTCTAATGATCCCCTTTATAAATGATGTATATCAGAAGAAAAAAATGGGTGGTAACAGGATTCACCCCACTACTGTGTGTCTCACTGACCCCTCCACTGTCTGCGTGGTAATTTTGTTGCCCATGAATATGTTTGGGTTAGTTCAGAGCAATATAAAAGAAAGTGTAAGTGGGATAAAAAAAAATGACCAATTCTGACCTGGGCACGATGACTCAGGGGGTTAGGGCACCTGCCTCTGGGAAGACTTGATTTCCATATCCAGGATCTGCATGGTAAAAGGAGACAACTGCCTCCCGCAAGTTGACATCTGCTCTGCACATGCACAGCATAGTGAACATGGCCACACCCTGGTGCACACACACACACACACTAAATAAATAAACAAATAAATAAAAATAAAGTAATTAAAATATAATATGTTTTAAAAAAATTAATGTTTTAGAAACAGATTTCTCACATGCTCCTCAGTAAGGGTTGAAAATTTCAAGGCCTTACAGTAATTTTCCAATGTGGTCTAGGCAATGAATGATACAGAAAAGAATTGATGCCCACTCTTCCCTTACACATTACTTTTTGGGGAGGGGGCTTGAAAGATGGGTTTCTCTGTGGAGCCCTGGCTTTCCTGGAACTCACTCTGTACACCAGGCTGACCTCGAACTCAGAGAACTACCTGCCTAGGCTGGAATTACAGGCATGTGCACCACTGCCCAACCCCTTACGAGAATTTTCTAAGCAGGAACAAATGCCTATCCAGTTTGCAAGTTACAGGACTGTGGGGCATTAAGTGATCTCCCAAGAGTTATCAGAATTCTGACCATTGATGGCTTAAGAAACCCTGTAACTAAGATACAAATAGGGACTTTAAATCAAGCAACTTTCATAACATTTTTAAAGCATTCTAGAATAAAAGCTAAGTTGGTATAATAATTATAGCAATAGTTAACTTTTTCGAGCTATTATGGAGTGTCAGGGTCCATGCTTCACACTTTACATGGAATACCTCTACTTCTCTTAATCTTGATCATAATCTTCTATTATGTGTACACCACTGATCCTAATTTCTAGGTGATGCCACTGTTACCTATGCAGGTAAAGAAACGTGGATGAGGTCAATTAACAAAGAACTTAATTCAGGATTTGAACTTGAGAAGTGAGATAATAGAACCCTTGGCCGCAGGGTTTCTACTGTACCCCACTCCCTGTTCAGCTCAATAACATCCTATGCACAGAGCTGAATGTGTGCTCTGGCTTGCAAAGTTTCTTGGGAAAGATAGTGTCTATGAAAGATCAGGCCATTAAGCGGCCCAGCCAGAGAGCACAAGTGAATCTACTGGGACTTCCTGGCTCTGTTGTTGTCAGGTTTATTTATTTGAATGGGTGTTGGGCCTGGATAGATTTGTGTATGATGTGCATGCAGTGTCTGTGGTGGCCAGGAGATGTTGTACGATACCATGGAGCTGGTGCTACAGGCAGTTGTGAGCTGCCGTGTGGGTGCTGGGTATTGAACCCTAGTCCTTTTGAAGAGCATTCAGGTTAATATAACCACTGAGCCATCTCTCCTGCCCAGACTTCTTGCTTTTAATAAGGGTGTGTGTGTGTGTGTGTGTGTGTGTGTGTGTGTGTGTGTGTGTGTGTGATGTTTTATTTACAAAGACATAGTCACAGAAATTTTGACCTGGATGCTTTCCACTTCTCTGGAAATAAAATATGAAGTAGATTGATCCGAATTTGGCAGAGAAACCAGTTTTCTAGACTAGGTTTTCCATCCTTGTTTGTATAGTAAAGGGCAGAATGGAAGGAGGAAGTAGAAGAAGGGTTAGAAAGAAGACCTAATAGGCTTATTGCAAAATTCATTTGAAGGGCAAAAATATGGTTTGTTCTGGCCACCTTGTAATGTTGATTTTGTTGGGTCTTGGCTTGGGAAACATCTGAGCTCTCACTAATGTGTTTGGCTCACCTTCCAGGTATATGGGGAGAGGTTCATAGCTCCAAGTGGAGCAAAAATTTTGCTGCCTTCTTATTACAGAGGAGCTGGATATATAGATTTATACTGCATTTTATAAAACAGAGCTAGGCATTTCCATTCTTTTCTGGTCCACTATCCTCAAAGGCACTCTGTGTCTTCAAGAGCAACAAGGTTATTTTATTGATTGAAGATGATGTCAGATCCCTGGCAGTGGCATGATTAAAAGTGTGGGCAAATTAAAGGTTATGTAGTTCCTACTATTTCGGTTCTTCGGCATGAGACAAGGAATCTTCTCTTTCGTTAATAGTGTCATGTTTTTCCTTAGCATGCTGATGGACATAAGGTTATCAAAAAAAGAGACATAAGCTTGGGAGAACTCTGTATAATTTCTGTTTGTTTGTTTGTTTTTCTCCTGAGATGACTTGCCTTCCTGTAAAACAGAAACCAGAACCATGTGGTAAGGAAGTGGGAGAACACAGTGTCTCATTGGTATTAGAAAGTGATTTGGGGTCTGAAAAAGATGTGGAGGAACTTGAACAAAATTAAGGGAGTGGGGGAAGAGATTTTGGCCAAGTAAGTTTTCTCCAGTGAAGATCAGGGAGGCAGGAGAAAGCCAGTCTCAAATCAGCATGAAGAATCTCAGTAGTTCTGGAGGAAAAGCCTGTGATGCCTTTCCTCCAGGGGCTCCTCTTTGAAAGCCTAGGGCCATTTTCTGGTTTCCGTTGAAAAGCAGACACTTGTTTTCTTCAGAGTAAGACAACAAGAGCATGCTGGTTATTTACCAGAGTTCTACTCCCAGTCTCACTTTGACTCCAATTAAAAGTTGTTTCTCTGCTTTGCACTGAAGGGGAGACACCCTCAAATAATTACCTTGCAGATTGGGAGCAGTTTTGCTTTTGATCACGATTATACTTTGGACCAAAACAAGATGGAAAGACAAATTTCCGGGTTTGTTCACTCCATATCTGCTCGTTTAATTTTGGCAACATTGCAAGGAAATAATGCTAAATTAATCACTGTGTGGTTTTGTGGATTTTTTTTCAACTTGAGAATTTTGGAAAAGCTCCCAAAATACAACGATGCTCGTGTGTTTCTTCTGCATTGCCATGCTTCTCACAGAGCCTCTGGTGTGCAGTAAAAGGGTTTTTTTTTTGTTTTTTTTTTTTTTGTTGTTGTTGTTTGTTTGTTTCTTCTTTTTTTAAAGTGATACGAATGAGTCATGGCTAGGCCAGGATGTGGTTCATGTACAACCTTACCTAAACACAAACTCTTCAGTTTTACAGTAGCGTTGGTTGGACTTGAAGGGAGGTTTAGAAGGATTCAAAGCAGAAACTCAATGAAAATGATCTCAAATGGAAATAAAATGGAGTAGACTCCTTTTGCTGAGACCCTGTGTCAGAGGAGGTGCTGAGAGGGCAATCTGAGGCATGTTCTGTTGTGTTTTGAACCCAATAGGCTGTATGGCTTTCCTCCTCTTGCAAGGGTGATTGGCTGTTAATCAGATTGTAAGCTCAATGAGAGCAGGAACTATGTTTTGTATGTCTCTGTATGACTCATTGTGTCTAGTACGAGCCTGGCAAATGTCTGGAATGCTCAATCTTCAATAAATATTAAATGACTTGGCTGAAGTTTGTTTTTCTTCTGCCTGGCCGAGGCTGTGGCAGTAGAGTCAGGAGTTTGATATTCAGTGGTCTTTTTTTTTTTTTTTCCGGACTCTGGATCTAACTTACGATGTCTGCCTTCCCTTCTGGTTGTAAGTTAGTTAAATTCACAAATCTATCCTGCTACTGACACCAACTGAATGTTGTTTCCCAAGGTAACAGTGGTTGTGGGTATTTACCACCATCTAGGGTTCCAACAGGCATGGCTTTCTAAGGCTGGGAGACTTGAACACAGCAGCACTTTCCAGGGTCACTTCTTAGTCTTTCTGTCCCATTGGAGACTGGAATGACCTCCCGCACACACCTGCTGCACAGTGAGCTCTCATTTCAAAGCCACTCATTTCAAAGCCAAGCAACATGGGACAAGACTTTCCCTTGGAAGGAGTAGTTTGTTTAACTGCTGGCTCATGGTGGCAACTTAGAAACGACATTTTGATTTCTCCCTCCCTACCCTTCCTGAACATTTCAGAGTGACCTGTGGTTGGACTCTTGCCGGCGCTTACCCTGAACCTGAGTGTTAGGGGAGAGGGAATCTGCTGCTGCGGTTTCTGGAGCTGCCCATAAGCAAGAGTTCCCTATCCTCATCAAGGCTTTAAGCCTAAAAGAAAGTAGAAATAGGTATGAACCGTTGGTGTGCATATATGTGCGTGCACATGTCTGTGTGTGTGTGTGTGTGTGTTTGTGTGAGTGTGCCTATGGGTGGGTGTGTATTTGTGTGTGTTTTTTTTATTAAATTTATTTATTTATAAAGGATTTCTGCCTCCTCCCCGCCACCGCCTCCCACTCCCCCCCTCCCCCGATCAAGTCCCCCTCCCTCATCAGCTCAAAGAGCAATCAGGTCCAAGGAAGTCCAAGGACCGCCCACCTCCATCCAGGTCTAGTAAGGTGAGCATCCAAACTGCCTAGGCTCCCTCAAAGCCAGTATGTGCAGTAGGATCAAAAACCCATTGCCATTCATTGTTCTTGAGTTCTCAGTGTGTGTTTGCAAGTGTGTATGTGTGTACGTGCTTGAGCACACGTGCTTGAGCAGATGGGACCTGCGTTTGTGCGTGCTGAGCCACAGGAGCACATGCCTGGGAGCCTATGTGTGTGTGCTGGAGGACGGGTGTGGCATGGGAGGGGGTGGCATACCTTTGAAGGTATGGGGTCTGGGACAGCTCAGTGTCTACATTCTCCTGCCTTGTGGGAGAGGGTTAGAGGTAATATTTGTCTTAACTACAAACATTCTTGTTTCTACCTTTTTTTTTTGCTAGAAGAAAAGAATTTGGTAGTCATCTGTCCAATTTCAGGCAACAGAAGAGATTTTTCAATTTGAGTCTTGAGTCCAAATCTGGGAACCACAGAGTGTCACAGGAGTGGAGAGGAATATGATTACAGGCTAAGTTAGGTAGCCTTTCGGTGGTTAGCTTACACTTTCCCCCAAAATAGGGATGAGATACAAAAAGAGTTGGGGTTTTTTTTTTGAGCTGGGAATGTAGCTCAGAGGTAATGTGCTTGCCTAGCATGCCTGTGACCCTGAGTTCCATTTCTAATATCACAAAACAAACCCATCAATAAGATAATTATATATCCGAATAAAAAAATGATAAAACGTGCTTTTGGGGGGGAAACCATTGGGTTAGCTCATTCCATAGAACAGTTGGAAGGCATGTAGTGATAGGCATCAAGAAGGAAGAGAAGCCAGAGGCTGAGCATGTCCATCTGCTGTCCCCATTCTGGATGCCCTGCAGCACTAAGGAAAGGGATTTGCAGAGAGCTGGGGGTGAGTTACTGTCGAGATAAAGACCTGGTAGGTAGAGTGCGGGATTTTCATGTGGAAACCCAACACTCAGTAGATTGGCCCTTACAGTGACTTTTGTGTGACATGTCCATGCACACCAAGTTACTTCACACTTCTACAGTGAAAATCTCATGCTTTAGCACTGCTGTTTACGCTCAGTGTTTAGCAGGACAGATTCTTTCCAGAGTCTTTGAGTGTCTGGTTAATGGACATGCACAAGTCAGGAGTCAAGAGGGAAGGGGTGGTGCATGTGACTTGCCCTTCAATTTTTCAGATGGGGAAACAGAAGTTATGAAAAGAAGAGCACTGGCTTAGGCTACCTTGGATATTGCCGTAGTCTTTTGACGTGGATCTTAATTTGTGCTGCTGCTGTCTATTTGACAAGATCCATAGTAACTCTTTAGAAGAGCTGATGGAGGTGGTCAGGGCCATGGTCATCATGTTGTTTCAGAAGGATGGACTTGGATTTTTTAGTTTCTAAATGTCAGAGGTTCTTCCCCCTATCCACTTGTCCTACCCAACACCAACAGCAAGCTGCCTTAATGTCTCTCCTTGATGGCCTAAGAGAAATGCGTCAGTAATACTTGTTCAAAGCTATTTTCTTATTAAGTAATGGAGCATCCAAAATGGATACTAAAAAGATGTTTTTAAGATTATGTTTCAGAGTTATAGGCAATCTGAAAAAAAAATGACATTGAGGCAGGGTTCATTTATGCCTGTGCTCGCTAAGCTCTCTTTCCCTATTATTTGCGTAAGTTATTGTTTTGAATTTTATTTTTCCTATATTACATGCTGAACTTATTCATAAATCCTGTTTAGGGGGTAACTCTGCCCACTTCTCTGTCTCTACCTCCATAGCATAACATTTCTATTTTTGATTTAAATAGAGTAAAGAGAGATGAAACTTGAAAGGGTCTTAGAAAACTGCCCGCTCTGACCGTCCTACTTGACTCCTCCTTGCTGGCCCACTCCTTTTAGAAAGTAAGTCAAGATTAGTTAGATCATGGTAAAAGAGGTAACCACTTTTTGACCTAAATGTTCCTCAACCTATCAGTGCTAAAGACAAGAAGCATGGAATTAATCTACGATTTATGAATGCAATTCCTCTGTTTTGTTTCTGTAATGGATTCCTCCCCTTCAAAAACACGTTTTCTTCCCCTTTAGAGGACTGATTAATCCATCACCTGGATGTTAAGCTTCCTGTTTCCCCTTCCCAGGTCAAGGGCAGCCCAAGTGCCCAATTTCTCTCTCTCTTCACAAAGCAACGCCAGCTATAGAGATGAGAAATTCTGAAGAACAGCCAAGTGGAGGAACTACGGTATTGCAACGCCTGCTTCAAGAGCAGCTTCGCTATGGCAATCCTAGTGAGAATCGTAATCTGCTTGCCATCCACCAGCAGGCCACAGGGAATAGCCCCCCATTCTCCGCTGGCAGTGGGAACCCCGGCCCTCAGACCGACGTTTTGAGTCCCCAGGATCACCACCAGCAGCTCGTGGCACACCCTGCTCGACAAGAACCCCAGGGCCAGGAAATCCAGTCAGAAAACATCGTCATGGAGAAGCAGCTGTCCCCTCGTATGCAGAATAATGAGGAACTGCCGACCTATGAAGAAGCCAAGGTCCAGTCACAATACTTCCGGGGCCAACAGCATGCTAGTGTTGGCGCTGCCTTCTATGTCACAGGAGTCACTAACCAGAAGATGAGAACCGAGGGACGCCCATCAGTGCAGCGACTCAATCCTGGGAAGATGCACCAAGATGAAGGACTTAGAGACCTTAAGCAAGGGCATGTCCGATCCCTAAGTGAAAGACTAATGCAGATGTCACTGGCTACCAGTGGAGTGAAAGCCCACCCACCTGTAACCAGTGCTCCCCTCTCCCCACCACAACCCAGTGACCTCTACAAGAATCCCACCAGTTCCAGTGACTTCTACAAGGCTCAAGGGCCACCTCCCAGCCAACATAGTCTGAAGGGCATGGAACACCGAGGCCCCCCACCAGAATACCCTTTCAAGGGCATGCCATCCCAGTCTGTAGTGTGCAAGCCCCAAGAGCCAGGGCTCTTCTATAGCGAGCATCGCCTGAACCAGCCAGGGAGAACAGAGGGGCAACTGATGAGATATCAGCACCCCCCTGAGTATGGCGCAGCCAGGTAAGAGTTCCCTTTCTATCATTTCCTGGCCTCATCCCCAACCAGCCTCTCTTGCTGCCTTTTGGGAAAGGGAAGGAATGGGCAGGTGCTTGATATAACAAACTTCCCAGTGGCTGTAGAGAAAAGCAGTGCTTCATTTTAGTGTTGATGTGCTCTCTTGTCTCCTGGGATTCTGGAAGAAGGGTCATTGTTTCTAATCTTGTGAGTTCTTAAAAGGCTTTCCTTAAGCAATAGAAGCAGGTTGTCTTGGGCTTTAATAAGTCTGCCACATTGTGTCCCTTCCATCATTCACAGTTCACGGCCGTGTGTGTGTGTGTGGAGCAATCTGTTTGTTTCCTGTTAGTTGTACTGTCTCAGAGAATTATTGTGATACTTTTTGACACTCAAGAGCCAGGCAGATACGATTGTTGGTGGGAGAAGAATTATATACATGTGCTGGCTCAGAATGTTCCTTGCCTTGACCTTCAGAAAATGTCTTGGGGGGGGGGGTGCTTCTTGGTTCTTCTGGAGAGAGCTCATTAGGCAGCTGCCTGTCATGTTTTTAAGCATCTAGGTTAAATTCACATTATCTCTGTAGAAGTTCTTCCAGATACTAAAAATCTATGTGCAAAACTATGCCCAACCCTTCCGTTTTATACCTTTTGTTCTTCCTAAGTATATTTCTTAATCATTCAGCACCCGTTGTCATTTTTACTATTCACCCAATCCTGATTCTTTTTTATTGGTTATATTACTACTCTTTGGTACAATTGGACATGGTGCGGGGGAACGGTTAAACAAAGCCAGCAGTGCAGCAGTTACGCTTGGCATCCTGACCTCTTACCAGGTTTAGGTAATGATGGGTATCCATAAGGTTTGAAGCCCTAGGTGGCTCACAGTCCAAGACTGTGATCTCATTGGTATCTTCCTCGCCTCGTGTCTATTTGTTCATTTGGGAAAGAACCTCCTGGCTTGAAGTTGGTGAGTCAGGAGGTAAGGCACTTGGGGTGGAGTAGGGCGGAGGTAAGAGAAGTTACCTAGCATTTCCTGGTATTTCTTTTCTCCCCTCCAGGTCCTGATTTTTTTTTCTTGACCAGAGGCAATTCATTTTAGGCTCCTCCCCTTGCCTTACTGGTTTAGGATTTTTCTTTTCTCCTTAACCCAGGGTGATTTCTTAACCCTTTGAAAGTTCCTCTGAAGTTTTCAGAAGGCAGGAGCCTGATTTTTGATAATCATCTCAGGACAGAAAATGGGATAAGAACGGGGCCCTTTAGCTTTCAACTACTACAAGAGCCCAACTCCCATCTGCCCAGTGAAATGGAAGACCCAGGGAGGGCCTGCACTCTTGGACTGCATAGCTTAGTGGAAATCCATTCAAGCTAGGAAAATGTCAAGGAAGCCTAGGGCTTTTGTTTTGCTTTTCCCACCAGTATGGAAGCATTGGAGGCACTGTCTCCCTTCTGGCCCGTGGATGGGCTACTGATCTGTTGCCTTGTGGAAGAGTGTGTTGGCTAGGGTGTGGAGCTGAAGCCAAAGCCCCAGCTCAGCACATGGCCCGCCTTCCCAGGAAAGCTATTTTCAGAACTCATTCACCAGTATTGTTTGTGATCTGAAATGACTCCCACAGTGTTTGAAGCTAGATGGAAAAGCTCTTTGATCTGCCTAAATAAATAAGGGGACAAAGAGGGGTTTTTCCTTCCCATACTGATTAAACAACCAGAGAAATTAAGCTGCACATATTTTATAGGAAGATATGTATCTTCTCTCTTTCCTTCTATATTATCTGTGGATCTCAATTCATGGCCCTTGAAACAACAAAGCCTATGCTGACCTACCTTTGTTTTTGTTTTTTGTTTTTGGTATTTTTGATTTTTGTTTTTTGTTTTTTTTTTGTTTTGTTTTGTTTTTTTTTGTTTTTTGTTTGGCTGGTGCTGGGCATCAGCAAGCGCCCTGCCCTTCCGAGTTCCGCCCCCAGCCCTTGAGCAGTATTTTAACACACTGGTAGGCTCTAACAGTTGCTTCTCTGCAGGACAGGAACAGAATATTGATATGCTGGACGAATAATAAAATTGCCTAAGCTAGAGGTTTTCCATGTAAAGTTTGGGTATACATCCAACAAATTCTATCTCTAAGCGTTTTGCATGCCCTGCGTGGGGGAGTGGCACCTATTGAAGGATCTTTGGCAGGCGGACGCAGTCGAACAGCTTTCCAGAAGTCTTCTACTTTTCCACGCTGACACCTTTTCCTGCTTGATTTCCTATATGGCCTGTGAATATCTTCCCAAGTAGCTGCAGCTCGCAGAAAAATTAAAAAAAAAAAAATAGAAAGCCTACTTCTTAATTTTGAACCCGCAGATGACAGATCAGGATAAAATGTCAGTTTTTCTGAAGAAAGTGCCCTTAGAAAGGAAACGCTGCCTTCATTTGCCTTGAGAGAGTCGGTGAACTGTTGATTTGCTGTTCAAATGAACACAATGTTATAAACAGTCCTTTGATTACTTCATCATCCCCATGCCCTCCTCCCTCCTTAGAAAAATAAATAGCTTGAATGCTCAGAGCTCCAGATGGGGAAACAAGGCCAAACCATGAGAAGAATTATTAAATTTCTAAATCTTTGTCTGAGTACTGAACTGTTTTTTTTTTTTTTGTTTTGTTTTGTTTTGTTTTATATCCTGGGCTTATACACCGATCAAGTGCTTTTAAAAAATTAAAATAATTTCTGTTTATATAGCAGCCACCCCCTTTCAGGTGTTGAAATCATGCCCAGATCTGAGGTTCCTTGAAATGCTTGTTGAACAGAATCTCAGGGTGACCTAAATCTGTAGCTCAGAACAGAGCTACTTGTACAATTGGAACGGTCTGGAATTATTCACAAGCTGTTCCACGATTCACAGTCACTGTCAGAGCCTGGGAGAGGCACCCTTTCTGTGGTGAGAAGCCAGCTATAGGTTGCTGGTGGCACCTGCTCTGGAGAGGGAGAGGGAGAGGGAGAGGGAGAGGGAGAGGGAGAGGGAGAGGGAGAGGGAGAG
Source organism: Microtus oregoni (assembly GCF_018167655.1). Taxonomy (NCBI): domain Eukaryota; kingdom Metazoa; phylum Chordata; class Mammalia; order Rodentia; family Cricetidae; genus Microtus; species Microtus oregoni. Next base: position 29,341 of record NW_024544745.1, read on the forward strand.
GGAGAGGGAGAGGGAGAGAGAGAGAGAGAGAGAGAGAGAGAGAGAGAGAGAGAGAGAGAGAGAGAGAGAGAGAGAGATGCCTATACTCATTATACTCATGTGGGCGCATGTGTGAGTGACTGAAGAGGATGGGGACCCTATAGAGGTAGCAGGTGGGAAGGTCTGTATTTGCTAGGGGTGTGTGTGTGTGTGTGTGTATGTTACTTTCCCTTTTTGTCTTTACAAGCTCTTTTTGAGAATATATTGACTCTCTCAATGCAGGTTTGGGGAGCAGCTTAAGTTTGGTGAGTGGTCTCTTCCGTAGATAGCCAGCCAAGTCCCCTCTTCTTCAGATCACTAGTAGCCCGTGAGTCTTAAGGAGTTGGATGTTGAGAGAAGGAGCAGAGGGGCAGATCGGATTGTCCCTGGATCATGTGATTCTACTGTCTCCTTGGTGGCTCCTTGTTCCCAGTTAGTTCTCAGTGGGGAGTGTTTGGAGATGCTGTGGGGTGGAGGAGCTCAAGAGTGCACTGCCTTCGCCTTGGCCACTTTATTGCTATCATTACTTTTTCTTTTATTATTTAGTCTTCAGTGTGTTTTTGTTTCCTGTGACATAGGCTGGAGTTCTCCTCAACCTGTGTCTTCTTTCCTGAGCCCCCTGTTCTCCAACAGACCCTTATTTTATGGTTACCATCGCCCTGCCTTTTGATGGTGGGCAGATGTTGAAGCCCAGCTGGAGTTCTTTTGCCTGGAGCGGGTCCCTACTTTTTCAACTACCCAAGCGTTTACTTGTTTTCAAATCTGCCAGCAAAGGACTGCCTTGGTTTTTCCAGCACCCTGCTTCCTTTTGTGGCCTGGGGAGTCAAGGGGCAGCTGCTTTGTTTTGGCTTATCTTCATACTGGGCTTATCTGACCCCAGAGACCTTCCGGAAACCGTGCAGTATCTTTTCCTAGACCCCTGAGAAGCTGTGCACTGTCCAGGGCCTTGACAGGCCATTCACCCTTCAGGGAGGAGGGAAGCAGATGCCTAAGTCTGTTTGAGTAAAAAGCCCCTTATGCTTGATAAGCTCCCAGGGGAGCCGTGGAGAGGAAGCCCTGTTTGAAACTATGTGTTCAAGCTTTGAGAGATATACCTCAGGCAGTGGACTTTCAGATCCTGAGAACGAGGGCAAAAGATAGTGCTGGGATTTTTTTTTCCTTACATTTTGAAAGTAGGGTTGGAGAACATGAAATTTAAGACCTTCTTTCGCCCAAGATATTCAAAGGCCCCCTCCTCCCAAATCTCAGGACATTCCAGCTCTGCATTAGACATATTAAAACAGCTCTTGGGAAGGAAGCACACGGTTGTTTTTACCTGTATAGAAAGTGAAGATGTACAGGATGGGAAGTGGAAACCTTTCACCATGTAAGTTCACAAACCACCCCGGGCTCTCGGGAAGAAAGGTTATGTATGGCATCAGCTCTCCAGTTGTAGGCTTGACTAGTGTGTCATTTCTTGTATGCTCAAGTAGTTTACGCGATTTCTTCCATATTTACCAATTAGTGCCAGCGACAAGTGTGTAAAATTGGAAGAATTGTGTGTATGTTAGAGGCATGTATGAGGCTGCGGGACAGACCCCGGGTATAAAGAGGTTTTAGTACTTTTGTTAAGTATTGAGGTCACTGGCTGTGTCCATGAACAAATATTTGGGATGATTAGGTTGTAAACAGCCTATACAGGGAGGAGTGGTTGGGGATGCTGGTTACTGGAGTGTGTGAGAAAGACATGTGCTAAAGTGTCTGGATTGCTAGTGAAAAGTTAATGGCTTCTGCTCACTTGTCCAACTTCTGTCAAGAATTTTAAACAAATTAGCACAAAGATTAACAGGAAGACACTAACAAGGTCAACATATCTCACCGGTAGAAAAAAAGCTATAGTTCTTACTGAGTCAAAACAGGTAGAGCTCCCAGTATTTTTGTAATTCATTTGAAGCCTGGCTATTTTGGAACTCAGTATGTGGACCAGATCGGTTTGCCTCTTCTTCATGAGTGCTGAGACTGAAGGTGTGTGCCCTCATGCCCAGCAAGATAAATTTAAGAAGGACTTATTTTATGTGTATGGGTGATTTGCTTGCATGTAAGTCTGTGCTCTCTATGCATGCGGGATACCTGTCAGAAGACCGCATCGGATCTCCTGAAACATGGCTGTTACGTGCGTTCTGGGAATCAAAGCTGGGGTCTCTGACTGGGCCACTACTCTTATTACTGAGTTATCTCTCCTTCTATACTAAGAAATTTGAACAAGGTTTCACAGAGCTAGTAAGTAGTACCAAAAGTCTCTGAAGTCCCCTTTTTGGTATCTAAATCATGTTCTTAGTCCTCTGTCTTCCCTGAATTGAGAAATTCAGGAACATATAAAGTTCAGCCTGTGCCAGGGGATGAAAAATAATGTTTTTGCCTTCAGAATAAACAGACACAAATGCTTCCTGATAGTGTTGATAATGGGAAATAACACATCCATATGCTTTGATTGTTTTAGTTAAGAGTTATGCACAAATTATTTGTACTTACGTATTAATATTTCGTATCTCGTAATTAGTTACCAAAAATCAGGAAGCCATATTAAACAGTGTACCCAAGTTTTCTTTCTGAGACCTTCTGTAAGCAATAGGTTGGGGATTTGTACAGCACTGCTTAGAAATTCAGGAAGCCAGAGGTGGGAGTGGAGTGAACTAACACCATAGTTCACTCTTCCCCAGATCTCTGGCTTTGGCTTTCTTTCTCTTTCTGTTTGTTTCATTCGGGACGGGACTTGGGGTTTTATGTTATGTACTCGGGGCTTGTGTTTCAGCTCTGCACCATATCCAATCCCTCAGCACATCTCTTTCCTTCTCTGGGTTTTAGTTTCATCCTATACAAGAAAATAATTCCTTTAAAGTCTTTCTAATTCCTAAATTTTGTGATTCAGTGTGCTATAAATAATATAATAGTGTTGCCTCTATCTTCTCCAAGCTTCCATATTGCTCCTTAATGTGTATTATTAAATTGATAACTGGAATGAGCAATAATTATTTGGTGTTTTAAGTTTAATAAATATCTTTGTCTCTTTGAGAAATTCTTGAGTGTATGAATTCTCAAAGGTAGTTGCAGATAGGACCACGAAAGGCAACCGAGCGACTGTTTTAAGTAACCAAGTAAACATATTTTCTAAATTGAAGTCTCTGCATACATAAAGTTTTTCCCAGACAGGTTCAGTTTTCAGTCAGGTCATGAGCATTACTTTGTACAAAAGGAATTTTAAATGACTAAGGAATGAATGTGGAGATAGTCATCTTAAGATTTTCATACTTACCTCAGAGGTTATCTGGTTTCATCTCCAAAGGCTTCATAGCTAGTGAGCAGTAGCTGTTGGACAGAGCCACAGGATGTCTCGGTAAGAATGGGACGCTAGAGTTCTTTGGCGGGGATCTAATTCTGCTTGCTATGCATTTTACCTGTATTTTGGGGCTATCCCTTTGTGTCATTTACTTGTGCCTTGGAAGTGAACTTTATCAGAGCTGGCCTTCTGTGTTTTTCAGGACAACGCAGGACATCTCGCTGTCTTTGTCGGCAAGGAATTCTCAGCCTCACAGCCCGACATCTTCCTTGACGACCGGGAATCAGTTGCTGCAGTCTCCACCATCTACGAGACTGTCTTCTGCCCAACACGCTTTGGCCGCAAACCAAGGCGACCACTCTACACACCTGCCAAGGCAGCAGCAACACTTTCTTCCGAATCAGAGTCACCAGGGGGACCACTACCGTCTCTCCCAGCCCGCCTTGCCTCCTCCAGCACCACAGCAGCAGCCGGGAGAAGCCTACTCAGCTATGCCTCGGGCTCAGCCGTCTGCTTCTTATCAGCCCTTGCCAGCTGACCCTTTCTCCATCGTCTCGAGAGCCCAGCAGATGGTTGAGATCCTCTCTGACGAGAATCGGAACTTGCGGCAGGAGTTGGATGGATGCTATGAGAAGGTGGCCAGACTGCAGAAGGTATGGCTCCCCTTGAGGGTCAATAGCGGCTTCTTTGAATCGTACTGGTGGGGACCTGTTAAATACCTATATAAAGGTTTTGTCTGTGTGCACTTATCATAAAAAGGTTTCCTCTGTGTGTGCTTACCATCTCGTGTGGGTAGATCTTTCAAATTCTTCCTCTGATGTTGCTCAAACTTTATGTAAAAGCTTTGTCTGTCTGTCTAGGATAACTAACTTTTTTTATTATCATAAATTAAGAACAAAACAATGGACTTCATGATGAAATTTTCACAATGCTTATCATGTACTTGTATTATATAAACACTTGCTACCATCTTTTGTTCCCCCTTTTTCTTTAAGAGAGATAACATTTGGCTTTTATACTAAAAGAAAAATATTATAGATGTCCCAGACTCTATAACCCTAAAGAAAGACTTGGTTCATTATTTTATTCAAAAAGTCATCAGATATACTTCTTCATAAAGAATATTAGTAAGGTCTGTGCTCATGGAAAACCTGCCAGCATTTAAAGGCTTTTTGTCTTGATTATATTTTCCCCATATGATTTTGAGTCAAAAGTATAAAGCCATAGTTCATAGTTTCTAGAAAAATCCCACCAGCTGAGATTTTGTATGGCTCAGGAAAAAGCTGACAGTGCTCTTCCTTGTGGGACTTCTCTTCCAAATTCTTCTTTGACACTAGCCCTCCTCCCCACATTTGCTTTGGTCTTTCTGCACAGATCCGCTTCGGCATCTGCTCTATTTCCCTGGTGTGTGTGTGTGTTGAGGGTGACACACAAAAGGCGCTTAGCGCCACAGCTGGGTGACAGGTGACAGCCCTAGGCAGAAGAAATAGAAAAAGGAGTGTGTGTCCCCAGTTCCCGTTCTTCCCTGTTCCCTCACCCCCACCTTCTGCTGCAGCTGGGAATTCAGCAGTTGAGGGCCTTGAGGACCGAACCTCAGTTCTTGCCTGGGTGGCAGAGTGAATAGAGTTCTGCCTTCGGCTCCTCTGTAGCTTTTGACCCTGAGGAGTTCATGTGACATGATCTCCTTGCTGACTGTTCAGGAAGTTGCGGCCAAAGGTGGGGAGGGAAGGATGGTAGCCTTGTATTGTTCAGCAGCTCTATCCCTAGGAGACAACAAGAATGGAAATTTCAGGACCTGTACAAAACTAAGAATGTGCTAACAGCAGATCTTTTACCTAAAGGAGAAGCAGCCTTATTTTTTTCCATAGTGAAGTGGTTTTTATGTGGAAGAGATGCCCCCTTTCTCAGTTTCCTCAGATCCGGTTGAGGGCTATTGGGATAGATGGAGAGCTATTATTTTGTCTTGATTTTATATTTTCTTTCTTCTCAGTTTGACAATTCCCCTCTCTCACATTGCACTAATGCTATAAATGAATTTTGTCGATTGACTAGAAACCCTGTTTAGCTGGTTCGACCTCCTCTAACTTTTAATTTGGGTGGCCTGGCCTTATCTATGACATAATTACTGGTTCCTGAGCTCAGATCATCTTTGTCAAGGATCCCTGGTGACACTAGCAGCTGGGTCAGATGACTAGGGCAGAGAGCAAAATAGGAATTTTCTTTATTGTTTGGTCCTTGTACTGACGTATGTCAGAAAAACACAATCATCATAGCTTGCGCGTCTGGAGAAGCCAGTTCTAGCCAATGCCGAGGTAGAGAAAAAGGAACAGAAAGGGGAGAAGAAAATGCAAGGAAAAATATGGTATACACCAGATAGTAGAGCTAAAAAGGAAAGAAGAAATGAAGGAAGGAAGGAGGGAAAGGAAAAAGAGGGGGAAGAAAGAAAGAAAAAAAGGAAGGAAGGTAGCAAGGAAGGAAGGAAGGAAGGAAGGAGAGTGAGCGAGTGAGCACTGGGGGTTCCTGGGGACAGAAAGTAGAACAAGCCAATCTTGAAATCCACCACCACTCTCCCTGTCTTCCAGGCCTTCTACCACCCACACCAAGTCATTGGATCGGCCCTTCTTGGCCTTTCTGTGAAGGCCTTGTTGCACTGCTCTTAGTAAGAGGACAGTATCTCCACAAGGGGAAGGGGAAGGAGAAGGATTAGCAACAGCTTCTTCCCAGGCAGACTATGTGTGTACTTGGAGATAGGGGCTGTCTTCTAGGTGCCGCCTTCTCTGGGCCCTGGGCAGCAAGTAGGAAGTCTCACTCACTTTCTCTTGGCTGCCTCTTGCAGACCAACACCAAGCCTGCTCTTTCAAATGGAAATGTTTATTTTCTCCTCTGCAGCACTTGAATTTCCTGCAAAAGCCTTCACCAGGCGCAGGCCCTGCAGATCTTGTCTCTAAATGCCATTCGCCAGTTTTCACCTTCTGTGCTGCTATCTTGGTGCCATCTGCAAGGAGAAAAACACTTTCAAGTCTGCTCTTTTCAGTGAGCCTCATTTGTTTGCAGGCACTTCTGTCTCCAGCAGGATTTTGAAGATGGGGGCAGCTGGAATTGGAACTGATTGTAGCCCAACCGCTCCTCCTCCACCCTCAATTGGGGCGCCTGTTTATCACCCCCCTCCCAAAGCACGTGAGCTTTGTTTAGGAAGAGTGGAAAGCTGAGTCGAAATGCAGAGTGGTTACAGGAGTCAGCCTTAATTTGAAAATTGCTTAATAGGCCATGGGGTTTATTTGTCTTATACAAATTATATGCAAATAATCTCTGCGGTTGTTACACGTGCACGGGAGCTGGACTGGTGGCAGAGAAACTCTAGAGTCTAATTTCGTCTTTTCTTCCTGATTCTGGCTAATTCTGGACAAGAGCGTTGGTCTTTTCTTCTCATTTTATAAGACTTGCAGAGAAGTGTCATAAAACCACACAAATTATGAATTCGAGTTAAAAATCGGTACGAGTTTCCAACTGACTCTGGTGACTGCGGGATAAAGTCCAAATGCCTGACATTTGAAACCATTTTATGACCTGACTGCACTTATCTTCACAGCCATATCCCTCTAGCTTCCCTGTGGCTACCACACAGTGTCCAGTCAAATGAGACTCCTGGCCACTCTGGGAATGCATTTGCTTACTCAGAATAGAATACCCTTCCCCTCACCTCTGCCCATTGAAATCCAATCCCACTTTCAGGATCTGACTCCAAATGCCATCTCTCCCTGAAATTATTTTCCTCCCCTCCCCCAACCAGGGATAACTTCTTTTCTTTTTTGCATTGCTCCTTATTCCCTTCTGGCTGTGTCTGGCCCTAAGTTTTCTGGCTTGATTGTAGTGGAGGAGAGGATAATGTGGACATTCTCGCTCAGATTTGCACACTTGACAGCGTAATTGTGTCTTCTTGACTGTCTGAATCCTGATTGGCTAGTTGTGAAAGGGAATTGAATTGAATTATACTGCATGAGGCTGACTATTTGCTGATTTGTTCTTGGTAAAGGTGATTTAACTACTCTCTCTGCTAACATGGGTCAAGTTACATCGCCTGGGCAGATGTCAGGGCAAAATGAGAGAACCACACAGAAGTGCTCTGAGGGCTTCAAAAGAAAGTTATTGCTATACAATATACAGTATTATTAATATTTTCAAAATCAGAAAAAAATAGAAATTAAAATCGTGTGAAGTCTATTTTATCTTATTGCCTTCCATGAGGCAGAAATCACAGTGCCCAGCCCCGACTCCACCCCCACAGAAATACACACACACATGCACACCTTTGTCCTATGGAAATCCTATGAAGCAGACAAATCATTTACTGAGCCCACAGTCTTTTTTGAAAACCTAGTTCTTAAATATGTTACACTTGCTTCCTGGCCATATGTAAATTCTGAAAAAAGATGCCACTGAAGTATTGTATGTACGGTTCTAAACTGTCTTTCCCATTAAACTTTTAGCAGCAACACCATCTTTCTTTTTAATGTTAAGGTGGAGACAGAAATTCAGCGGGTCTCAGAGGCATATGAGAATTTGGTGAAGTCATCTTCTAAAAGAGAGAATCTGGAGAAAGCCATGAGGAACAAGCTGGAGGGTGAGATTCGAAGGATGCATGACTTCAACAGAGATCTGAGAGGTAAGGGACTAGTGAGAGTAACTTGGTAGTTGGTTTGTTTGTTTGTTTGAGATAAGGTCTACATAGTTTAGGCTGGCCTAGAACTTACTACATTGTCCTTGCTGGCTTTGCACTCCATAATGCCCATAAGACCCTTGAAAGCATGCATTCCCTACATTGGCTCTTGCTTTACTAGGTCTTTTACTGTTTTGAGATTCACATTTACAAACTCAGGTCTGTGTCACCCATCCTTATTGTCAAAAAAAGATGCTGCCTTTTGCCAAAGGCCAGTATTTAGAAGACAAACACCAAGCACTTGGAAGGGTATGTGTAAGGCCCTGCTGATTTTCTGCACATCCCGCAGACCGTCTAGAGACTGCCAACAAGCAGCTGGCAGAAAAGGAGTACGAAGGCTCAGAGGACACCAGGAAAACCATCTCTCAGCTCTTTGCCAAAAGTAAGTCTGGAAACGCTACAGGCAGGTATGAATGTGTGGATGGGCGGTAACTGCTCTGGAAATGTTGCTGGTGTGGATAGAAGAAAAGTTTATGACAATGGTGCCTGACTCTTTAGCCTTCTCCAAACAACCGGGAGAGAATGAATGTCTTTCTTCTGCTGCTTCATGAAACACCAGGAAGGCTGCTGCCACAACCTCCAGTCACACTACTCTCTGGACTAAGTCAGAAAAAGCCCACTTGGGTCCCCACCATTGTCATGGCTGAGACAAGACCTTAGGGAATCTCGTCCTTATTCATGCTGAAGGGATCGTTGTAGGTGCTTCCATATACTGGCTCTGGTAGATGGGATGGGCATGCAGGACAATGGTTAATGTTTGGAATCCCCAGCCTGCACCCCTATTAAACGCTTACTGTTGTATCATATTATTACCCACTGGGAGATTGTGAAGACAGTCAGAGAAAGACGGGCCTCTGCTCTGCTATGACCTGAATTCATGGTTCTGCTTGCAGAGTTGGAGGGTACAGGGCTGGGCAGAGCTGTACTTTCCTCATAATAGGGTTTCCTTTGTCTGGAAATACTCCTAGGACTGTAACAATGAATTAATCCTCTTCTTTATCGGCCCCTAATGGACTCCACCCAGCAAGACAATGCCTAATTCTTTCCAATTGCTATAATAAAAGCAACAATAAAAACTTCATAGTAGATTGAGTCCGCTGGGAGAATAAATTGGGTTGAGAACAGATGAACTGTCCTTGTTTCTGCAGATGCCTAAGTTTGGCTTTGCCCTGCCCCAGCCTCCCTCAGTGCAGCTCCCACTGCTATCCTGCTTGTTGGGGACTTGTCAAACTCTTTTATTTTTGCTGGGCCTCCCAGTGACCCTTTCATGTCATTCTGTGCAGTTTCCAGTTAGCTTTTACAAGTCTGTTTGATCTTCACTTCCAATATTCCCATCCCTGCCTGGGTTACTCTGTTGTGCTCTGGCTTCTGAACAGTTTTGTTCTTCCTCTTTGCCCTGAGCCTCCCAGTCCTTTGGCGGTAGTGTAAGAGTGAGGAATGCTGTTTTTCTGGTGTCATCAGAACCTAGGGGAAATTGTGAAGTTGCTTTTGTGGTGTCACAGTTACCCTGGAAGCTAGTTCAGTGGCAGGAAGATGGTGGCAGTCTCCCAGAGTAAAACAAAACATAGGGATTCTTGCCCTGGACCTGCTAGCTTACACTCTTCTCTGTGAGGAAATGCTATTTCAGGTGCTGTCGGAGCTCTGCTGTGGGTTTAAAAAATATAGTTATTTGCTAAACCAAATTACATTAACAGCAGAGTGAAGCACTCTCAGCAGTTCTAAAACTAGGTGGGGAAGAGAGCATGCCTTTTGACCCCTTTAATTCTCTTGCCTTTGGGCATCCAAACCTTCCTGCAAGGTGGGAACTGTAGCAGGAAGGAAGGAAGCTCTTTTGAACAGCCTTCCCTGGGAGTATACTCTCGCAACCGGAGAGACAGAAGCAGTTTAACCCAGAAGGCAGTTGGGTACAGTAGAAAAGACTTTGAATAGGTTGAGCTTAAGTGTGGAATCCATTCCACATTTTCAGATGTGGGAGCTCTTACAACGCAGTCATGCTTGATCTCTAAGTCCTGTTTCCTCATATGCAAACTAGAGAAGAGAAGAATAATACCTCATATCCTTGTTCTGAGGATTAAGCTAGCACAATGCCTGATATGTAGTGAACATTCAGCAAATGCTCATTGCTTTTCATGGTACATCTATTCAGATCGATGTATATAATGTCACAGTGGGAAATGAGACCACGCTGGCATCATGAAGATAAGGTCCAAATCTATTTGTTTGAGTTTCTGGCATGAGGTTTGTCCTAGATAACAGAAGTACCTGGCAAAACATGAGGAGCCATAGCTGTATATGGCAAGGTCCCTTGTAGCTATACTTTTAGTGTCAAGTTCAGAAACAAAATTGCTATTCTTACAGGTGAGACTTAGCCTTCACATTGTAAAAACTAATATAAAAGAATCATTCACATCTTAGTAAAAGACATTTTTGAAACTGTGATTCTTTTCCATCATCAATTATGGTGACGGTGATTATTATTCTCTTTAGTAGGCTTTCTTGGTGTTTTTCATGTTTCTCTCATTTAAATACGTTATATTATCTCATTGGATCCTTAACTAATATGGATTAACGAAAACAGCAGTGTTGCCTATACTTTCATCCGTAAAGTGTTTTTATCCTTTCTTAGAATGTCCGTCTTTCTACTTCTATAACTTTCCTGACCTTGCATACTGTCTACATTTTCTTATTAAAAACTTAAAGCTTATTAATCAAAGGCATTAATTTCAAAGTTATGATCTGACCATTCCAACATCCTTGACTTACCTGGGTCTGCTCCTGATGCAGGCCGTGTCTTTTAGAAAACTGTGTGCATTTTGTCCTTTAGTTTAAAAAGAGTACTGCTATTTTGATTATGCTGTTCAGTAGCAGAAATTACATGGTGGCTAAGAAGGACTGCAGTAGTCAAGTCTTTGAACAATACTTGCCTTGTATTGTTCTGAGCAGAAGACTCCTTTCCGATGTGGCATGGGCTGTTCAACAAGTGAAATGATTTCTAGCACTTTGATTAGGTTTTTGGTTTTTATTTTGAGTCTGTGCTTTTGGATTGTAAACCTTATCAATGTGGCTCGGTCCCCACCCGTATTTACTGCAGTGCCATCAGAGGGGCCTAGAGTCAGGTGTTTATTTTTCTGAGGCCTGGAACATGTTTAAATGGACCTTGTCATCGTTCCTCCAGACTGCTTAGTATCCAAAGTATTTCTGCAAGTTAGCTTTTGGTTAAAGTTTCTCCTCAGGGCATGTCTTGTTGAGAAAAACAAAATGTCTGGTCTGTTTCAGGATGGGTTCTTTCCCCTCCTACTGCTGATAACATATTTTTCTGGCCTCCTGGGAGAACCCTGGATGAACACCTGGTGGCAAAAAACTTCCAAAAATGTGGGTGTTTCAGTATGAGCGCCTCTCCCAGGAATTAGCTCTCACATTTGTACATACTGAGCTGCTAGCGATTCCTCAGTTGTCATGCAGGGTTTCCTAACCAGCTCCCATGGTTTCCATGGTCTTTGCCCATGGAATTCTAATTCGGTAAATTGTGATTCTCTGTCCACCTACCTCCTACTTTGAGGACAGAAGCTTGCCCTGTGAATTTCACTTCTGTGAGAGCTCTCTATAGATCTCTCTTCAATCTTTTCTTTTTAATTCAGCTTTTTAAATCTCTGTTAGAATGGAGTCACAATTTTCTATTATTCTATTTTAGAATAAAAAGAATTTAAAATATGGTTGGTAGTTGGCCTAACTGCTTTTCATGTTGAAGTCAGGAAGGTTAAGACAGGGTAGAAGTTAGAATCAAGGTCCTGTTTAAATGGCTTATTATAGATTTAGGCCCAAGAGCTGTGGTATTTATGGAACCACCCTTGCATGGCTGAGATAAATACCACATCGTTTTGCTATATCATCTCCTAGTACACATTTTGCTATAGATTTCAGTTGTTCAATTTTATCTGAACAAAGATAAGGGATTGAATGCTCTTTGGATTCCATTTTCTCTATTTCCGTGCCTTTCTCCTCTTCATTTCTAGTATCTTTGATTTGCCCTGCTTGACAGAGACTTCTCAGTGCTTTCATCTTTATGTGCGTTACTCTGCTTCTGAATGCAATCAGTAATTAGTGACTCTTCCATTCTAATGACATAGAATTTATCAATGCAAATATACATATACACACAGATACACATATGTACAGATACATGGCTACACATTATACATAGATTTACATCCCCAAATATGATTGTGTGCATGTGTGCATGCATGTGTGTTCACATATATGCAAAATACACTGTACACACACAAACATATTTTATTACTGTAAAAGCTCTAATCATTTGCTTAGATGAAATTGATGCCTATATTTCTAAATTAATTTTCCCTTATACTCTGCCCTGTTCTTTCCCACAATCCCTCCATACCCAATCTGTCCTGCAAAAGAAAGGGTAGGAAAGAATATAAGATGGCTTCCAGTTTTACCTTATTTCCTTTATAAAAACTCCGGGCTTGGTAGATACTGAAATGCAGTGAGTTAGGTTGGCCATGGTGCTGGATCGGGCTTTCACTAGAGAGGACACGTTTTCTAATGGTCTTGATCTGAGAAAAGGTTCTTGCATAAGGAGTAGGATTTGAGGTTGCTTCTGTTTTATGAAATAACATATTTAGAGTATTTGGTACGTTGGAATAAAGAGATAGTGGGGGAAATTTTGTTCAGCTTAGTTGCTCTTTTGCCAAACATTTTCCAAACACAAAACCAAGGAAATAAACTTACTCTGTGTTGTATGTGTATGTATGTATACATGTGTGTTCATCTTTGTGTAGTGCTTAATTCTTTTTTAGGACGTTTTATATCTCCTTATCCATTACTTCTTATTTATCCAACAAGTTAGTGGTTGATCCAGTGATAAAATCTAAATGTTATAAATTTTGATTCTTTTAGCCATGTTCTAGAAGAGTGCACACTGTCAAGTAGTTAATATATATGACATATTAGTTTTGCTCACTTAAGGCTTTGACCCAGTTTCAGGAAGACAATATTGATATTTCATGTCCTCACAGATAAAGAAAGCCAGCGGGAGAAAGAGAAGCTTGAAGCAGAGCTGGCTACTGCTCGCTCTACCAATGAAGACCAAAGGCGACACATTGAAATCCGAGACCAGGCATTGAGCAATGCCCAGGCGAAGGTGGTGAAGCTGGAAGAAGAGGTAGGTGTCCTCAGGTAGCACATGAGCCTGAGAGTAGGAGGTCTGGGGAGCTCCTGGCCTTCTCATCCTTTTGAATATGCAGCTTACACAGTCTTCCCACAGAGAGAGGGCCATCTTTGGCTCCTGGTTATAACTGTGCCCACACAAATGGGTTGATTTTGATGTCATTTTTCTTCTCTACAGGTTCCTTTCATTTCTTCTATAATATAAAATTATTATAATCAAAGGAGGCAATTTTCATTCTGCAATTCATTTACTAAATGGTTTTCATACCCTAAGTTTTCCCTAATACCTAGCCCTACCTTAAGCTTCTTTTTTTACTGAACTTTAAAGCCTTGTTTACAAATATCTATAGAATAACTCCAGGTATTTTGAAGTCCTCCAATGATCTTGAAACTGAAATGGTCCTATTCTCCCCACACCCAATAGGAAGTCAAACCTGTCCCTTGTCTTAGGTCCGAAATGCATCTTGATGGCCACATCTTTTGCTATTGAATTTGACAGTATGGTTTGGAGATGGAAGCTGGCTTCAGAGGTCTGACAACAAAGTAAGACCCATGGAGAGGTTACAGTTTCTGTCAGGAGAATGCATCGGTAAAGATCTTGACTGTGGCTTAGAGATTAGTTTTAAAGAATATTATTACGTGGTATGGCTGAATTTGCCAGCTCTTTGTGTGAGTGTATGGAACCATCTCTTAACAAACACAAGGGTCCCTGAACTATTAAAAATGTGATTTAAAGATGTATTTGACTAGTCTCCATGGAGAAGTTTCTCTATTGCCACACTAAACTGTTCTTGTGAAAAAGAGGAAACTTTGCTGCTGTACTGCCATTAATGAATTAATCCTGAATGCTGGTTGTGATTGTGCTACAGTACAGTTAACAATACTGAACTTTTGGGAATGAGTATATTCCAGCAAAGATGTGATAATGAAGTGTAAATTGACTAAGAAATTAAAATCTTCTTCAATTCTATCTTGAAATTTGAATTGTTTTAAGAGAAACAATAACTTTCTTGGATTTCTAGTAGGAAGCCACTTGGGCAAGATAGCAAATTTAAGGCCAGCTTAAGTTACATAGTGAAACATTTTCTGAAAACAATAGTAATAGCCCTTATTTTCTTACAATTTGAAAGCCTTATGAAGCCAAAACAAAATAAAATTGTAGTTTTAGCAACTAAATGGCATTGTGGCTCTTGTATGTCTTCCCTGCCTTCCTTAGTCCCCTGCTTCCTGCCCCTCACTAAAAATGGCCCTAGTTGCTGGAGATCTCCAGATGCACAGATTTCCCCTGCTGTTCTCATTGAGCATTAAAGACTGGTTGGAGTTAGGTTGTGGGTTAAGTTTACTAGGAGATCAGACCATGTAATCCATGATATCCTTTAGTCTGACTTGCCCGAAATGTTAACTTTAAGTTGTAGAAAATCAACATGTGTTTTTCTTCAGTCTTCTGTCTTAGAAACATACTTTTACATTATGGAAAACGACAGCGCCTCAAAGCCTTGTCATACTGCCTTGATATGCCTGATTCCCCAGAAAGCCTTGCTTATTCAGGATTAAAACTGCTCAGTATGGAATCTTAGAATTCACTAACTCTCTCACAGTTTGATATGGGGTATTTAGTGTAATACCTTCACAGAATCAATGACTGTGTCTGTCTTATGAATGCCTTTTGTGCTGGGTGTGGTGACACATGCCTGTGAACCCAGCAGTTAGGAGGCAGAGGTAGGTGGATTTTGGGGAGTCCAATGGCAGCTTGGTCTATATAGTGAGTTCCAGGACAGACGGAAATACACAGTGAGAATCTATCTCCAGATACAAAGTGAGAATGAGGGAGACTGAGATTGATTCATGAGTAGATAAGGTTTTGTTATGCTTGATGGATATGGCTTAAGAGAGAGACACTGTAAGACCTGCCTGTGTTCTGTGTAACCTCACATTGAATGGCTCAGGTCGGGCCTTATGAACTTTCCTTACTGCTCAAAAATATGGAGTTTTTCCAGGGCAAAGTTCTCTTGCCTGTTTTTGCAAATCAGCTTTCTGAGAGCATTCTCCAAACGGGCCTTTTGGTGAGGGGAGGCTTTTCCCAGCTTTTCAAGTTCAGGGACTCTCAGGTAACTAGTTTGCATTGCACCAAGATGGCAGGGAAAATAAGTGTATCGAGTCAAGGACCCTTGGGTTCTTTTATGCCTTCGCCTCTTGAAAGCCCGCATGTAGGTACATTCCGTGACATTCACCTCATTTTTCTAATCCTCTGTGCCTCCTGCCTGTAGGCTTCTGCAGCCAATCTTGAAAGCATTCCACAGGAGGGCCACCTCAGGCAAGAACTGGTTTCCTAAAGCCCTAACTTTCGATTTCTTCCAAGCTCAATGCAGATGTGAGCATGCTCCTCTGTGAACAATGCTCTTGTGACATCTACAGAGCTATTCTGCTAGGACAGGCATGAATACATCTGTTACCCTGGCAAGTCATGGTGATACAGACCTTAAAATCAGTCTACAGCCTGGGTAGCCAACAGCCAGATGAGGTAAATGATGCATTTCTGACCTCCTTACCGTTATCTTTTGGGACACATGTGATTAAATGTGTCAAAAGAGCTCTGTGTCCTAAAGCAACCACAATAGTCTCACATTCACAGAGAGCTTCCCCATCCTCTCTAATTTTAACCTCACTGAGGAGTTTCCATGGATGTCTGGCATGTCTTCTCACAAGACTCAAGGCAGCCTGGGTTCCTGGCCAGCTGCTACATTAGGAGAATACAGAGTTGAAGCAGTGGCTTGGGTGATTGTTCCAGGGAGGGTGGGAAAAATGGACTTGGCAAACTCAGATTGAGAAGATGCCGAGGGTACACATAGTGGGAACAGGGTACAGAAACACATAAAACAGCAGGTGAGAGGGAGGACTGGGGGAGAGCCAGGGAACTGAATTTGGGGCTATAATCAACACTATGGAGATTGAGGAAGAAGGGGCTAAATTGTTAACCTGTTCGGCATTAGAGTGGCTGGTGATGATTTAGACTTGCGCTCTTGTTAAGATAGCCCATTCTCAGGCACTTCTCAAATGTTTTATTCCACTGCCACCAGCATTCTTCCTAAGGGCTATCACTTGTCAATCTTTCTATGTCCCTTACTACTAAATTTATTTGGCTTTTTGTTTTGTTTTGTTCTAAAGATAAGTTATGCTATATCATCTCTCTACCACATAATACACCAGATTCCTCCTTTCCAGTAGTAAAGGAAGATGTCTTGTGTACAAACATTGATATGTTTAACACTCTCCAATATTTTTAACCAGCTGGACTCTGTTGATGAAGTTTAAGCTTATATAATAGTTAAGATGTTATACATTTGAGTGAAGTCTATGACGGTAAACTATGTGTACACTTATGGTTAATATGATAAAATACATATGCACCCAGGCATTTCCCAGAGTGCTCTGATATTGGACTATCAAATTATTTGAAAAACATTTCATCGAAGGATGAAGATTTTATGCCTATGACAGTGCAGTCTCTTTGTAGTGGGTGTTGGTTGCCTTATCCAGCATGTTCAAAAAGAAGACACTTTGACCACATACCAAATCGAAACGGGGTGACCTCTTGTAGTTTGTCTTTCACTCATTCCTTCATGACTATATGGATTTTTAAATTCCCAAGGTAGAAGCCTTGGAAGTTGCTTTATTCCCAAGGCAGCAAGTTTCCAGAGGCGGTGTTCTACTCTTTAAGTCTTTTAATATCTACCAGCGGACCACAGACGTTTTGGCAAAGGACAGAGGCAGCTTGCTAATACCAGGCTAGTGTTACCAAATTGCTTCAATGTGAATCCTGACTTAGAGCAGGGTAACCGGGTAAAACTAAATCAGATCAAGCTAAAACTCCTGAAAGCTCATGAGGCAACATAAAAGCTCATTATATGAAGGAGAAGAATCGAGAAAATATACTGCCCATATGACACTTACAAAATACTGTTTTGTAGGCAATAGAAGGCAAGAGACAGATTAGATATATTCAAGGCACTTAATTTAGTTCTGCATCAGCCTCAGTGTCCTTGAGAAGATAAGTGCGTGCCTGTGTCAGTGTTCTCCGCTAGTATAATAATTTGTTCACTCTACACATAGCTGTTAATGTGGCTCAATAGTGGAGCACATGCCTGGCATGCACATGGCCTGGGTTTGAACCCGAGTAACAAGAGAAAAAGAAAATAAATAACAACAAAAGATATATTTTCTATTCTCTGGGAGCCTTGATGATAATATTGAAACACAGATAAGGCAGGACAGTTAGAGAGAAATCTAGGGAAATCGCCAGCTCCACTAGGCCTGCTTCTTGTCTTCCTGTAAAGCAATGAGAAAACGATGGATTAAAAAACTTCCCTGTGAAGGCCTGAGGCAAGTGATTAGCTTGGGGTGCTCTAAATCTAATTTTGTATATAGCTATCTTTAAAAAATCAGTTTGAAAGACACCCACAGTTGTTGGAAGGAGGGAAGTGATGCCGTCACGTGGTATTCATTTGTAGGGATCATATTTTCCTGAGTCAGAAGAGGTTATGGGATCTGCCAAATTCTTGGGAATGGGTTCAAATTCTTACAGAAGTGCATTGGAAAAGATGATTGATTTAGCTCAAGAGGATTTGCCTTGTTTGTTATCAAAGTACTTTTCTGCTGTTCTTTCTCCTATTTCTTATAATTTTTAATGATTCCCTTTGTGTGTGTGTGTGTGTGTGTGTGTGTGTGTGTGTGTGTGTGAAAGAGAGTGGTAGAGGGGGGAGAGAGAGGAAGAGAGAGAGAGAGAGACTGACTGACTCATATAGTCAAGGTTGGTCTTGAACACTTGTTCCTCTATCCTCAGTCTTTGAAGTGTAGGGATTACAGGTAGGCCTGCATCATGATACTTGGATAAGATTCTCCTTTGAAAATGTATCCTGAATAGGGATGACTTGATATCCTTATGGTGACTTAGCCAAACAAATAAATAGTTAAGAAGCATTCATAGAGAGACAAAAATGGATGGGCTGAGGAAAAGGTGGACCAAAGATGAAGGCAGGGGGAAATAATGGGTTAAGGAGACAAACTGAGAGAATATGGGCTAGAGGAAAGTAAAGGAAGGGAAATATCTTTGACAAGTTTTGGGAACTAGTGCTTACTAAGAAAACTTAAATGGATGGAATGATTTCTTCTATTCACTGGATAACCAGAGGGATTTAGGTTGAAATGATGGATTTACTTGGCTTCTTCTGGGAACTCATGGGTACAGGGCTTGATTAGAAACTCAGAATGACTAATCTGTGGTTTTGAAAACTCATTTTCCACATGAAGACCCGAGCCACTCTTGTGGATTTGGAAACTCATCATTTCCTTGAACACTGAAGACATCAAAAATAAATCATCTAGGATTCTATGAGAAGTGTACATTTTTTGTGATCCACCATAAACACACACACACACACACACACACACACACACACACACAGCATGTTTTTAGTTCTTATCCCCAATAGTTATGACTAGACAATATTCTAGGGCCCTATTTAAGACCTTATTTTATTTAACACTCTTAGATATGGCTCATTGTTGAATCTGAAAAGTGAACTCCTAGGTTTATGAACTATGGAGTTTAAAGACCTGTAGAGATCATCATAAATCCATTATCTGTCTAGTTTAGTGGTTTTTTATTTTTAACTTCTTATAACTTTGTGGGAGAAGGAATTCCTAAGCAGTGAAACAGTTTGGGGTGAAAGACCAAAGGGTATATGAGAAGCAGAAGTATTGTTATGTAACAATGATGTATCTGTTTTATAGAAAGATAGATGTCATGGTAGGTGTAGTAGGGTATACATATGATCCTAGCATTCTGGCAGGAGGATCTTAAGTTTGAGGTCAGCTTGGGCAGTTTAGAAAAACTCTTGTCTCAGACAAACAAATGAGTGGTGTGAGGTGGACAGCCATTTCTCTCAGAGAAACATCAGAAATAAGAAGAGATGAATACAGACAGACAGAGCTCTGTTTTGTATAGAATTCTTTTTTTATTTTTTTAATTTATTTATTTATTAAAGATTTCTGTCTCTTCCCCGCCACCGCCTCCCATTTCCTTCCCCCTCCCCCAATCAAGTCCCCCTCCCTCCTCAGCCCGAAGAGCAATCAGGGTTCCTTGCCCTGTGGAAAGTCCAAGGAACCCCCACCTCCATCCAGTTCTAGTAAGGTGAGCATCCAAACTGCCTAGGCTCCTACAAAGCCAGTATGTGCAGTAGGATCAGAAACCCATTGCCATTGTTCTTGAGTTCTCAGTAGTCCTCATTGTCTGCTATGTTCAGCGAGTCCGGTTTTATCCCAGGCTTTTTCAGGCCCAGGCCAGTTCTAAAACACACATATACCATAGAGGAGATAGGCAATTCAACCAATCCAGAGGAGTGACCCCCTAAGTGTCTCCACAAAACATTAGAACTCTGGAATACAGTTTGAAGTTTTGAGAACCTTGAGAGATTGATGAGTTTTGATTTTTATTTTTTTGTTTTGTTTTTGTCTCTAAAATACCATGCTGGCACTAAACAGTAAATAGTTTTGATTTTTTGAGGACATTGTAGGGATGGTTGCAACTGTTTATACTCAGTCATAATGGCTGGAAGGCAGCTGTCAACACTTTGTGGCCTGGCATAGTAGTGGCCATTTTGCTTTGCTGGTTCCTGAACTTCCCCTCTGCATTTGTTTGCTAACAAACCGAGACTCTGAGGCAGAGAATGGGGAAGTTGTCATTCTTAGCCTACTGAGGACTAGAACTGAAGTCTCCTCATTGCCTCTGTGTTCCTTTATCTTTCACTGTGCTGTCAAGTAGAGGTTTTCATGTGTATATATGATAGGAAATGGGATGTGAAGAAAGAGGAGACAAGGTCTTTTGTTTCTTCATTTAAGGGTCTTTGTTAGAAGCAACGTATTTCTTTGTCATAAAATAGAAGCCCTCTCCCCGCAAACAATAGCATTTTCAAGAAAATATTGTTATTGTAGATACTCAATGATTCCTTCTAATTGTATCTTCAATAAACAGTTTTGCTCTATACATTTACACTTAGTTCTTTCTTTGCATAAACTATTTGAAGCCTAGTGTTTATCTGATTATTTTTTATTAAATGATGTTATCCTCTGGGTCGGTCACCAAGACAATGAAAAGCACATTAAGGTTTTTGTGATGAACATTCACAACTGAGACCATTAGAACCTGTCTGACTTGGTAATGACTTTTTTCCCTAAAGAAGGAAAACAAAACAAAACACCAAGGACGTTTTATAGCAGATGCTCTTCCAAGCACTTTCCGTGTTATCTCATTTGATCCTGATAAAGGAACAGGCTACATTATTGCTGTATCTATATTATTGACTAATGACTAATAAAGGCTTGGGAGAAATCAAAACTAAAGGTCAGAGAGATTTAAGCACCTTTTCCTTAAGTTGCAGAGATCTTAAATGAGAATGCTAGGATAGGGGCTCAGGCATTATGAGAACTTAGGACATTAGATTGCTACTACCTGTATGTTCTTTACATAAGAAATAAGCAGCAATATTTCCAATGGCCTTGAAAGATAAAATTGGGGGGGGTCTACTGTTGCAATTAGTAATCTAATAATTGAGGAGCTTAACAGCATAGATAACTGTAAGAGAGAGGCAGAGCAGACAAGCGACGTCACTATGATGAAGGTAAGAGTAAGATAAATAAAAGCTAGGATAGTAATGAAGGTAAAGCGCATGGATTGTGGTACTTAGAGATGAGCTACAAAATGTGGAGTATGTAACTTAGAAGATGGCTGAGTTAGTAAATTACATTAATAAAGCCCTGCATGGGCAGCATTCAAGAATTGTCACTTTCCATTGTGACATACCTAGAGGTTAAGTGCTTCCCAGGTGCTTGTGGTGTTTATGGTGTTTGGTATAATCTTCCCTTGACAGGGAGAAAGAGAGGTATGACAGCAATAATGGTCTTTATTTTTCTTAACTTGCTCTGCAGAATTGGTCTAAACTATATGCCTGTTTTCACTAAACTCAGAGAACATCCTCATCCCATGCTGGTTTTCTCATTCAGGGGGTTGGCTTAGTGACTCCTCTTTCTGGGAGTGCTTTTCATAGGATATTTACTTTTCCTTTTTGAGAAAGGCAGGGCATAGGGAGATTGGCGTGATGCTGGGTTGCTTGCTTTTCAGTTTTTCAGAGCTCACATTGCTGTATTTCACTATCAAGGCAAGAACGGCATGCTGTCTATGTTTAATTGCCTTTAAGTATAACTGCTGTAAGCCTTCGTAATTATAGTTCACATTCTCTACATTAGCATAGAACTGCTCCCTTAGGATTTTCAGCATGATTCACAAATAATGCATTCAACTCTAAATAGCTCAGGAACATTATGGAACCCCAAAGGTGAAGGATAAAGAACGATCCCCCCCCCCTTCAGTACCGAATGCCTAGCAAATAGCAAGGCAGAGGCTTCCCTGCCCCAAATGTCTTGCTCATGCTAGTCCAAAAAGGAACGTTTAAGCATATTGAGAGGCAGGATATGATGACTTCTTTGTTTATTTTATATCCTAGGAAATGATCTTAAATAGCAAAACATCTAGACTTAAATCTGCGTCTGTTGGATTGCATGCAGTGCTAGATTGAATGAGGCCTGTCTTGGAAGGAAATGTCAATAAAACACTGAAACAGTTTACCAAGTTTTGCCTTCTGATGGCCAAAGGAGATGCATAGGTCTGGAGTCAGGAAGATAGAAGATGGGTTTCCTGCCCCACGGAAAAAGCTCAGGAATTCAAACACGGAAAGAGGACAATTTGAAACAAATATTGTTTCCCCAGCAGAGCAGAATTGTGATGGAGACTCATTGCCATGAAGGAGATAACTGGTTTCGGCACTGAGAAGTCTGATGGGTCCTGTTGGCTTCATCAAAGCCATGTGGACAATGTTGGTACAATGAGCAACTTGTTATATTGCAGCTACCCACTGAAGTCACTCGAGGCTTAGGAATTACCCACAGTCAAATGACTGGATTTAGTGTTTTAGTACAGGTTAGCAATAATACTTTAACTCTTAATCTTAGGGGTGAAGATTATCCTCGAAGGGAATGGTAATGGCAGCTGTCCCTCACTTGGGAGGATTTCTATTTTAGAAAGAGGCTACAAGTTGGTCTCCTAAGATTGGCTGATGCTGGACAGGTGTTGTGAGAAGCAGAGTCTGTTCTTTTGCAAGCAAACTGCTAAGACTGCCTGCCCATTTCCCAGTTCTCTTGGATGAGATAGTATGACTATCTCATTTAAGGCTCTCTAATCACTTCCTCCCTCGTTGCTGCCGAGCCAGGATTTGAATTGCAAGTTAAACGGGCACAGAGAACTCACATTCTTATTTCCAGTTATCTCAACTTTTTCTTTGGTATATTAGACTTGCAAATCTGGAGAATCATGATTTACTCAATCATTCACTGAGATATAGGTTGATTCGTTTGAGTATTTAGGGATCCTTGGTTCCAGAATAAAAGTAAAAAGTGTACAGTAATCAACCTCAACATGGGAAATAAGTCCCAAATCATTTGTTGTTTTTTAATTAAAAAATATGTGAGACACTGCTGGTCCTGAAACCAAAAGGCATTTGTACCATCACATGGCATAAACAATTAGAGAAGCAGCAGTTTTCCAAGCAAACCAATGGGTTATTTTGGATCATAACTAGGGCTATTTTACAGAAAGTCTTTTCTGGCTTCTTTATATCTTTAGTAGCCCCTTTCTACAGCCCCATTATAAGAAAGGAGACAGTATTTTAAAGGGCTATGGGCTGGTGAAAAGTCTCAGTAGGTAAAGGGATTGCCACCAGACCTGACAACCTCAGTTTGATACCTGGAAACCAAATGGTGGAAGGAGAGAGAAAATCTAGGCTCACAAGTTGTCTCCTGACTTCTATGTACCCACTGAGGCATGTGGGCATGTGGCCATATATATATGCATGAGCATGTGTCTCTCCTCTCAATCTCTCCCTCTCTCCATCCCCCCCCCCACAAATAAGCAATGTAAAGACAAAAAGGTAGGCTTCTTTACTAGGAAAAACTGAACATTGTTCTTTTTTCTCCTCCCACCCTTTTAGCATTTATTAAGTTTGAGAACTAAAATGAAACATACTTTGCCTCAGACAGCCTCATTTATAGTAAAGAGCAAAGGTGAGGGCAACCAGAAGTGGGGAACTGACGATTTTGATGTCTAAGGTATTGCTTTGAGGGGCATAGCCTTGGGGAAGACAAGCCTTTTTTGGAAGGAGGAAGGGTTCAAGAGAGGCTCCTCTCTTCCTTCCCATTATTTGTACAAGATATACATGGCAACCAGCTGCGTATTCCAAGGGTTCATCTCATGGTTTGTTCTTTTGAAATTCCAGAAAAAGGCTGGATTTGGGGGTTCCGTAACTGACTCCGTTGCCATCTTTTCTTTCCATTTGCAAATCTGCCACCCTGCATTTCCAGCTGAAAAAGAAGCAAGTGTACGTCGATAAGGTGGAGAAGATGCAGCAGGCCCTAGTGCAGCTCCAGGCAGCCTGTGAGAAACGCGAGCAGCTGGAGCACCGACTCCGGACCCGTTTGGAGAGGGAACTGGAATCCCTGAGAATCCAGCAGGTACCATGCGACTTCCTGGGGATGGCCCGAGATGATAGATCAGTGGAATGATTCTGCCCCAGTCTGTCTTCCCGAACCATGATGTTTATTAGGGTTACTTACAGAAATACTGGCGAGGGGCTACTTACAGAAGTACAGGTGACTCCAGTGCAGCTGGAAAGCTTGCTCCAGTGTGGGTGATGACTCACTACAGCTGAATCGCTAAAGATCCCTGCCCAACTTTCTGGCTGCTCTGCTAATCACTACTTTTTTTTTTTCTCTCCAGCAATTGTTACTGCTTATGTAACTCCAGGGTGTGGGGAGGGGACTTAGAATTCTTGTGTTAGGTACCTTAGCCCTGGAAATATGGTTTACTTCTTTACTCCTTGAGGCTCATAAATTCTGTTTATTCCCAAGTCTTCCTTACCAGGTATGGGATTAAGGAAAGGAAGAAAAGAAATGCCATTATTCCTGGGTGTTAATTAATTAATTAGTTTATTTATTTTACTTGGTGTTTGGCAAAAACACTAATGGCATTTAAATGCTTTCTCATCTTTACATTTTCACCATCTCCCTGTGTTAGAAGGCTTTGCCAAGATATACACAAAGCTACCTATTTCCTTAGCTTCGTCTGCCAGCAAAATCCATCATAGTATCTTACACCTTTGACTTTTCACTTGAACCAGAACAAGAGACCCTACAGGAAGTGAGATAGCTACATACCTAGATCCTTGGATGGTTTTGGATCTTGGGCAGATCTTCTGTTTTGTTTTAGTTTGAGACCAGGTCTCCTGTCATCCCAGCTGGCCTACAGCCCAGTCTGTGCAGGTATGCACTACCACGTCTAGCTGGAAGTGCTCCTTAGACATCTTCTGGTCATACTACTTATTGATTTAGAGGAGGAAAAAAATCAAGTCCCCCCTCTCCCCATAAAATATTGTACAACTCACCAAAGATCTCATAAATTAGGAACAGTTTTAGAATCAAATCATAGGTTTAATTTTTTTTCATTACCCTTGCCCTTTATTGTCAAGTGAAGGTTGCTGTTTTTTTTCATTAATCTAATTTCTTATGTTGTTTTTATTTCATTAATCTAATTTCTTAACAACATGGCAATTGATAAGGTAGATTCCTTTTCTGATCAAGGGAGGTTCATATTGCAAGTCCATGTCCTGTGGAGATCTAAATTCTCCTTCCTTGTTTTGAATCAGTATTCAAGCTCGAGGTTGGGATTAACTTAGTGATAGAACACCTTACCGGTGCTCACAGCACAGAAAGAGGAACCTCAGGTTGTTTGAAGCCTGGAAAGAAGGCTCCATGATAGAGTGCTTGCCTGGTATGTGTAAATCTAAGTTAGATCTGTACCACTATGCAAACAGGTAGACAGACGAACACAATACCTTAGGTAAACTTGTCCTTATAAAATAAAAACTCTTAAAATTGGATTTCGTAGGAGAACTTTGTCAGGGGGGTTCCTGAGTTTAAGGCCAGCCAAGGCTACAGAGTGAGATCTTATCTTAGAAAGTCTTCACTATTAAGTAAAGAGATATAAATAAGTAAATCATAAATGATGTTCAAATGGACGTTGGACACTGTGGTTGTTGTTTCACTAATTCAAAGGGTCCTGCTGTCTCCTTCCACAGCGCCAGGGCAACTCGCAGCCTGCCAATGCTTCAGAATACAATGCTGCTGCACTGATGGAGCTCCTTCGTGAAAAGGAGGAGAGAATTCTTGCCCTGGAAGCAGATATGACAAAATGGGAGCAGAAGTACTTGGAAGAGAATGTGATGAGACATTTTGCTCTGGATGCTGCTGCAACTGTGGCTGCGCAGAGGTAAGCAGTGGGTAGAAGGACCCCTAATTAAGAGGATGGGAAAACCAGGAATGGTAATTCATGCAGAGATTTCCCGGTCTTTAGTCTCCTTCCATACTCTTTCCCCAACCCCCCCCCCCCCCGCCCCAGTTTCTCTCAAATATATTTTCTTTCTTTCAATTATACAAGGACTGGATGGCTTTGAGGACAGAGGTTAAAGGACTTAAAAATGTTTACTCTATGGGCATTTTGGAATCATAGTTGAGTTGGCCTTAGTGAGCTGGAGCATTTCAGGTGGGCTTGGCTAAGTATTTGGACACGTTGCCCCTATTAGCCAGGTGTACATGCTGTTTAGTCTCAGCACCAAAGTGAAATCCCCTCCTGAGAAATTCCACTTGGAAAGCAAATGTCACTTGGGAGTAGCTGCTGCTATTTGATAGCTCTGGCTCTTCCTGGGGATGTGGCGAATATGAGTCCATCACTGCCCTTTGAGAAGGTCTATATTTGAAGACCACATTCTTTGTATTCCTGAACTCATCACATACAAGGAGTCTCATTCTGTCTGGTACCAGAGAAAAAAATGGCAAAAAAAAAATGTTATTTCTGGTTTCTTAGGTACCTTCTTTGTATATTATTTTAAAAAAATGATTAACTTTTTAGGAATCAATTGCTCTTCAATAGTTTCACTATGTTGCTAATCTTCATTACTATTAGCTGGGAAAGAAACAACCCAATTATTATCTGGTGATGGCTTAGGTTGTAATAATGGACAGAGCTTGAGCAGCATAGAGTTGAGTTTTGAAAATGGTGTAGAGTGTATTGCACCCAAACAGGCTTCCTCCAGAACGTTAATAAAATCAGCAGGGTTTTTTTTACATTCTTCCAAACATGGTACATCAGAAGAGTCCAGCACTTGCTAGACATTGGGCAGTGATCAGGGTGCGCAGTGGATCATGTGCCTGGCACGTTTTCAACCTGCTCGTGATTCTCCACGAGCACTTCTTTCTTCCTCCATGTGATCATCCTGTTTCCAGATAACCTTATGCCTTTGATGGACTGAAGCTGTCTTTGGCTTAATCTTGAGGTCTTCGTGAGCCGAAGCTTCCCTGGCTTTGTCTCCTGAGAAAAGCATGCTCAGTCAAAGCCAATGTCATAGTGGTGGCCAAGGAAACTCCAGCTGTGTCAGAAGATGGTCACAAGGCTTGGGGGCAGATTTGAAGCAGAATGTAGTGTCGGATTACCAAGTAGCTCCCAAAGAAGTGCAGCATTTGTTCAGAGCTATTTGTGAAAGACGGATGCTGAAAACCTAGTAATGGTGAGCCAGGGAGATAGATGCAGGGGAACATTGTCAGCTTTATACAGATGCCTTGGGATGATATAGCTCGTGATGGTGCAGGGCATGAGAAAATGTTTGAAGGCAGTATCTTGGGGCTGACTACAGAATGGTCTCCAGGGCAAAGTACAGGATAGCTAGAAAGATGCTTGGCAGGAGGGGTCATTATATTAAGACAGAACGCTCACTCCTACTTTCCTGTCTTGAAGGCACTATGTAGTGAGAGAATTCCTTTACAGACCTATATGCAAAATATGTTGGCTTCTATGAGTTATATTTGTTTTAAATTGAATTGCTTTATATTACTAGGTGGTAAGTGTTCAGGTAACCACTGGATTCAGCAAAATATGTATGATTATCATTTAATATTCTAAAACCCAGTCTGTTCTCAGTGTTCCTAGCTAGTAGGAACACCTTCTACCAGCAGCAAACGTTCCAAATCTGGAATGTTTATAACTCATCCAGACAACAGGAGAGAACGAGAGGGAGATTGTACTGAAAGTGCTGTGACATCAATGAGTTACACTAGATGATTCCCCCAAGTCCTTCTGTGCTGTATTTCCAAAGACAGGATCGTTCTACTTTGCTATGCAAAGTCGTTCCCTCTTCTTCATTTTTCATTCGATGACGAATTTGGGGAGAAACAGCCAGAAAACGTTATATGTTAACTTATAGGCTTTTCTATCTACCTTGCCCAAATCTCTTCGCATTCCTTCTCTATTTGTTACCCTCCCACCAACCAGCCTAAAGGTAGACATGAAGAGTCTGTCCTGTGATCACTTTCTATCGTGGAAAGCTATATATATATATTCTATGCAGTTTGTAAATGCCTGGAATACTGGCTGCATATGAAAAGTGCTCAAAATTTAATTAAGAAAGGAAAGAAGAAAAATGGGAAGGGACAAAGAAGGAAGGAAGGGAAGGAGGTGGAGAGGGGTTTTTTCTTAATGTGTAACTTATATTGACAAATTTAATTAGTAGTACATTTTGAGACACTGCCTGGTGTCTGCATATTCTATCAGCATCTCAATTTAAAATATTCTAAACTTCACAGGTCTATGACAGGTAGCTCACAGGTAAGCAACATGTGTCACAATTCAGTCACCCTATTTGAATGATGTCAATAGCAGAAATGACAGAGTATTTTTTCAGCTAAAATGTTAGTCAACACAGTAATAAATTAATCAACTTCAAGTGTATGATTTGAATTTTGGAAAATGAATACAACAGTGGAGCTTCTACCAAAATCAAAATAGGAGACACATTCTCACATGACCTTGTGTCCCTTAAACTTGATGTCTTCCTCCCTAGACAATGAGTCATCTGGTTCTTGTCATAGAATTACTAACTCCTTTCCTAGAGTATCAATATAAAAGGAGTCGTATTGTGTTTACACTTTTTGTTTTACTTCTTGTGCTCAGCATAATTATTTTGAGCCTTCCCAGTCGATGAATGTATTAATAGCCCATGCCTTTTTATTTGTGTAATGTGCCGTGCAATGGATATAGCATAGATTATTTATCCATCCACCTGATGATGGCTATTTGGATTATTTCCAATTGGGGACCTGTAGTTATAATGAAATGCAAATTGTAATGTAAGAGTAAAAAGAATTTATTTTCTTGGGTTGGAAAGCATACTAGGGTGATCTGTTTATACCCCTTATAGTACTTTGATTCTGACTAACCTTTTGTCAAGGGGAAATTGTTGAAAACTGAAAATAGTGGACTAGAAGTGTCCAGGAGTAGATGGTGATCCTGAGCAGTAGTGTACATAGGTAAATGTATTCAGTGAAAAGGAAGGAAAGAGGGGGAGAAAGAAAGGCTCATGGCTTCTCTAGAAAGGTAATTTAATTTTTTCTTATTTAAAATAAGTACCTAAGGTGGTGGCAGCACAACACCAGTACACAAGAGGGCCAGGGAGAAAGTCTATGAGTTCACAGCCAGCCTAGGCTTTACAAGACAATGTATAAAATAAAATAGGTTTTTACATTTAATAATTTTTTATCCAAAGGATATTAGAAAATATCTTTTATTGGTCAAAAATAGGCAGTGCTCTTCTGAGGACTTTAAATTTGTTGCTTCTCCTTAGGTGCTATCATGCGTTCTTTTCTCAGGCCCAGAGGAATTATAGCATCTCTATATCTAAACAAAAGGGCACAAAAGTCAGGATTTAAATCAACATTTTCTCACTTTACCGGTCTCTGAGATGTGGGGAACTCGGTATCATTAGCTGTTCAATAAAGAAAGTATTAATTGAGGCTATTACCGAGGCACCTGGAAGCATTATGAATAATTGCACCATTATTCCCTGCCTCGGAGTTAATGTGTCTCTAGAGAATCTAGGTGCTTAATATGATAAATGGAAATCCCTACCAAGAAGTTCTTGTGCATTCCCTGAAGACCAGATTTGGCAATACAGAT
Source organism: Microtus oregoni (assembly GCF_018167655.1). NCBI lineage: Eukaryota > Metazoa > Chordata > Mammalia > Rodentia > Cricetidae > Microtus > Microtus oregoni. Next base: position 58,744 of record NW_024544745.1, read on the forward strand.
TTTGAGTTCAAGCTCATAAATGGTGAATTTATGCCTGAAGAGCAGCAAAAAAAAAAGATAATACGATAACAACCCATCAACCATGAATTATCCTGTTATGTTGGATTTACTGAATTGGGTTATTAACTGTACTTGGAATATTCAGAAAAGGAGGAAGTAAAGAGAGCTCAGGAAGAAGACATACTACACATGGCTTTTCTCAGCTTCTATATTTTGCTTCTCAGTCTGTATTCTGTTATAGTTAGCTGGTTTTCTACCATGACTTCTCTGAAATAAGAAAAATGATGTAATAGTTGTTCTGACATCTCTGAAATTAAATTGAAAATCTTCAGTAACTTACTGGATCTTGTCTTATGGCCATTCTCAAGGCAAATGCACATCAATAGCTCTGAAATCTAAAGTCATCAACACTTTCCAAAAACTCTCTTTGTTTTCCTATGACAACCAACAGTAGTCCATGATTTGAATTACAAATGTAATTCTCATTTATTCTTTCATCTCCGTAATGCTATCTCATTGACATGGTCTCCCAAGTTCAATCACATCCACCTCCTACAGACTGTTCCTATTTCCCCTTCTATGTTATGGTTTGTGTTTTCATTATCGCCTGATGGGATTACTTCAATCACCTTCCTTACTGGTCTCTTGATTCAAGTACCTCTCTCTTCTGGTCCAACCATCACATTTCCGCAACAGACAATACTATTGTCCTAAAGCCTAGCACAGGTCCTTTCCTTCTCCAGAAAAAGCTCTAGCAATTTTCAGTGCCTATTAGACTAAAGTCCAAACTCATTCCTGTAGTGGTTAATTATTTATCTTTTGTCTTCCCTTGCAAGTTTCCTGCAGCCAGGGACTAATCATTTCCACATGTTTCTCTTCTCTGGCCTCCCACAATGTTCCACTTATGGTAACATTCTTTTATTAAATAAGCAGCAGAATACTACCCAGAGGAAAATACGAAGCATATTTATTGATTTATTTTTTAAAAATAATTTTTGTATTTACTGAATTTTTAAAATTTCTATTTTTTATAAAAAGAAAACAAGCTATCTTTTCTCATTTTACATACCAATTCCAGTTCCCACTCTCTCCCCTCCTCCAATCTCCACCTACCCCCTTACCCCACCCCCATCCACTCCTCAGAGAGGGTAAGGCACATTGCTTTGGGGAAGGTCCAAGGCGCTCCCTACTATAACTAGGCTGAGCAAGTTATCCATCCAAAGAGAATAGGTTTCCAAAAGGTCAGTACAAGCAGTAGGGGTAAATCCTGATGCCACTTCCAGTGGCCCTGCAGTCTGTCCCAGCCATACAACTGTCACCCACATTCAGATGGACTAGTTTAGACCAATGCTTGGACCTGTGTCGGTTCTTTACCTGTCTGGCTGGAGTTTGTGAGATCCAGTTAGCTCAGGCAGACTGTTTCAGTGGGTGTCCCCATCAGGATCTTGACCTTTTGCTCATATTCTCACTCCTTCCACTCTTCACCTGGACGTTGGGAGCTCAGCCCAGTGCTCTGCTGCGGGTCTCTGCCTCTGTTTCCATCAGTTCCTGGATGAAGATTCTATGGTGATATTTAAGATATTAATCAGTCTGACTACAGAGCAAGGCCAATTTGGGCACCATCTCCTCTATTGCTTAGGGTCTTATCTGGGGTATCCTTGTGAATTCCTGGGAATTTCTCTAGTGCCAGGGTTCTTGCTAGCCTCATAATAGCTCCCTTAATCAAAATATCTTTTTCCTTGCTCTCATCTCTGTCCTTCCCCCATGTCAACTATCCTGTTCCCTCAAGTTCTTCTCTACCCTCCCCTTCCTCTTCTGCCCTCCCTTCTCCCCCACCCCATATTCCCAATTTTGTCAGACGATCTCATCTATTTCCCATTTTCAGGTGGATCCATTTTTTTCCCTTAGGGTTTACTTTGTTATTTAGCTTCTCTAGGATCATGAACTATAGGCTCAATATCCTTTACTTTATAGCTAGTGTCTGATTTTAAGAAACTATTTTTGATCTTTTGAGATGGGGGTCTCACTATGTGACCTTGCCTGGCCTAAAACTTGTTATATAGAGCTGGTCTTGGAGTGATCTCTTTGCCTCAGCATCCCAAAGGGCTAGGATTATAGGTATGAATCATCATACTTGAAGTTTAAATGTCCACTAAGTATTTTAAATAGGACCGGGCTGTGGTGGCCCACACCTTTAATACTAGTACTCAGGAGACAGAGGTGGGTGGATTGCTGTCCTCTACAGAGCGACTTCCAGAACAGCAGAGGCTACACATAGAGAAACCCTATCTTGGAAAAAAAAAGTATTTTAATTAGGAAATCATGAGTGACAATCTCAAAAGTACTAAAGTTTGGATTATGATATGAGAGAAAAGAAGAAGAGAGATAATTTGGGGGATATTGACAAACATCCTTTTATTTGAGACTTTGAGATGATGGTATATCTGGTTCTGATGCCTGTGTTGTGCATACTGTTTTCATACTGCAGTAAGTATCTTCTGATATTCTGGAGGGCAATCGGAGAGTACTGGAAGTTGTTCCTTCAAACGCTGTGCTAGGTTGCATTTGCAGAGCCATTGGCTTCATAGCTCTGGTCTTTTACAAGGAAGATTGATGCTGCGGGCTGTACTGGCAGCCCTGTCGGAATTCACTAAGTGCCCCACATTTTCAGGCTCCATTCCTGAGGAGTTCACAGTGTCCATATCAATTAGCCAGCCAGTCTCTGTGTACCCAAACTGGTCTTTTATGCAATGAAAGTGGCAGTAAGCCAGCACTATTTCCCCCAGTGACAAACTGGACGTTCAAGCCCCCAGTGTCTGTAGACACCACACACTTTTCAGGAGGCTTGGCTCTAAAGTGTTAGCCTTCAGTTTCCCTTGGCACTCTGTTAGGTCAGGAATGGGCTCCAGGATTACACCAAGGGGTAGAATGGCTTAAAGTCACAATACCCACTTTTTCTTATTCTCTTTCTACTTCTGCTCTTCTCAATATTAAAAAAAAAACATTGTTGAGTACATTTATTGTGCCTGATGGTATATGTTTTTACCTGAATACTTTTGTTTTACATGAAGTAGAAGGAAATGTCATTTCTGTTGCCTTTTTGCATATGAGGAAGAATAAGCAAAAAATATGTAACTGACTTTTGGAGATCCGAAAGTTTGTTAGTGGCAGAGTATTTGCGGAAGTTTAGATGTGATCCTAGGCCTGTCTATAGTAAAAGCCTTGATATCAAGTACGTAGTGCTGGTTTCTCTCAGACAATCCAGTGAGATTGTGAACAAGTGAATTGCACTGAAGGAATATAGAATTTGGGGATGTTAAAATAGCTTGAATTTGCCAAATGATGAGAGCAACTGTATCTCTCCTTCTTGCCAATTCCAGTGAATGGTGTCAACTCTGCAAGTGAGCTCTAGGCTTTGGGACAGCAGTGGCTTTTGCAGAGGCCTCCCGAACTTCCCCAAGCTGGACGTTAACTTACTACCTATTGACTCCTCTGTTATTATATTGTACCCAACATGTACTCGTCATAATCTTAATGCCAAGAAAATATAGCTATCTAGCTTCCAGCAGATAATATACCTAAGATATGGGAGGAGTACGGTGAAGCAGGGCCAGTTCATCATTCTTCAGTCTATTGTCCCGATGTCCTGTTAATCTTTGTAATCCCATATGTCTTCCCTCAATCATAATACCCATCTCTTTACCTTAGTCCTCATCTCTAGTTCTCTGTCCTATGTCTCTCTTCCCCTCCCCATCTCTTCCTCTGCCATTCTCTCCTATGCACACATGTTTCTTCTCAATAATAGTCTATGAATTAATGGAATGAGACAATTTCAGGTGGAACCTGATGACCCCTTGCCCAGCTGTGGCTCTGGCAAGAGGACAGTTGCTTAGTTGGTAGAAGTTCATGCATTCCATGATAGAATAGTTCCGATGTAGATTAGATAAAGAACCAAATAGCACCGAATCAAAGGCCCCGTTTGTTAGTTCCTGTGCCCAAACTGTGTCTGTTGTTTCTTACCCCTATATGTAAATGCTACTCAACTGTCACAAATGCTCCCCAACAACCCCCCAATTTCTTCCAAAGTTTAACTTTTCCACTCTGTGACTGTTAGGAGAATAGTGGAAAGTGTGCTGATTCCTCTTGCTCTTTGGGGACCTAAAATGCTGAATGAGACGGCTGCTAGAAAATTGGGGGAAACGTGCTTATCCAGTTCCATATAGCCAGTGTATACATATTTAACCAAACCCCCACTTCGGCAGCCATGTCCATGCCAGTGTCTGCTAGCGTGAAATCTTTCTTGCTGAAAGCTGCTTCCAGTAAGTCCCTCAGAAACCAACCGTTCCTATTGAGAGTCAGTTCAGTTTAAAGCCTTTCAGCAAAACGTCCACTGACTTAGGATAGAGAATGACATCTATTCATTCTGAGGCCTGTTCATCATCATCACTGCCCATTTTCCTCCACAGAGACACAATGGTCATTAGCCACTCTCCTAACACCAGCTATGACACAGCCTTAGAGGCCCGCATCCAGAAGGAAGAGGAAGAAATCCTGATGGCCAATAAGCGTTGCATGGACATGGAAGGAAGGTAAAATCTGGATGTGGACCCAGATGGATTGAGAAGTTGAAGTTGAGACCAGCTAGATCAATAGAGAAGGACAAGAAAGTTTATTCATAAGTGATGAACTAGATTGTGTTGTCCCCTCCCCCTTTCACTCCTGCTAATCGATTACCTAAGGTTTGATGTGATGGCCATTATAATGAACATTCAATTATGCAATTCCAAGTAGGATTGCTTTCCCCTGGATTTTGTAATTGTTTTCATTTGCATTCTGCTAGATCTGATTTTTGACATTCCTACTCTGAGGTGTTCTTCATAACACTACAGCTCAATTCTATAATAGAGCCGATTTCTCAACAAAACATCTGTTCACACTGAGAGAAATTCAGCATCCAGTGACTTTTTTAGTGTCATTTACATTTTACCTGAAGATCATGTATTATTAGTAGAATGCTCCATTTTCTCACTGAATGTACTGTTAGTATGGAAGAGCTCCTTCAGCAAAGAGCAACATCATAGATCTATAGCCTTTCTGTTTGCTGATATTTGACTTTGGTTTTCTGATGTGCAGCAGAAGTTCTTATATGTTCTCTTGCATCTCCTTAGCCATCCATGGAATGTGTTATTTTTGTCTTTAAAGCGCTAATGTCCTGACCCTTCCTTCCAACTCCGACAACACTTAGTAGAAAAGATGATAGGTATGCAAATCCACTTAGGCAGTGAGATCAGAGCACAGAGGTAGCAACCGTGTTTCTGTATGTACTTTCTCTCGCCTTTCAGGATTAAGACGCTCCATGCCCAGATTATTGAAAAGGATGCTATGATCAAAGTGCTGCAGCAGCGCTCCAGGAAAGAGCCAAGTAAGACAGAGCAGCTGTCGTCCATGAGGCCAGCAAAGTCTCTGATGTCCATCTCCAATGCTGGATCAGGCCTGCTTGCCCACTCCTCTACCCTGACTGGTACTCCCATCATGGAGGAGAAGCGAGATGATAAAAACTGGAAGGGGAGCCTAGGTAATGAAAATGAAAGCAAACAGGGAAGTGCACAGTGATGTACTTAGAAAGTGCCTCGCCTGTGCTACACACAGCAAGGGGAAGAGACAATGGTTCAGGTTCTAGAGAGAAGAATTCAGGGTTACTTTTGCCCCTGATAGAACAAGCTACATGCCCAGGAACTCTGAAGTCTCTTGCCGAGAATATTAACTGAGGCCAAAGCCTGAAAAGAAAAATGAGGATCCTGAGTTCCTTGCAGATGGGAAGGAAGACAACTTGAATTTTATGTAAAAAAGAAAAAATTCAGATTTGGCTTTTGCCACATGGCAACTTTGTTCAAAACTGAAATGGCTTTCATCTCAGGCAAAATTCAAAATTACAGCATTGCTGTGTTCCTTCCTTTCTTACAGAAAGGGGACCCAAAGTTCTCTTTAAGCTAATGGGGTCAGGTGGCAGCTTTTGTTAACGGACTGTTCCAACATGAGAATAGAATGTGCTTTTATGTTCAATTCCTGTCTGTTTCATCCCCTCTAATTAAAGCCTCGGAGTCCCATAGATACTGAGACATTTTTTTTTGACCCCGAAGAAGCAAACAAATATATATCTCAAATCTTTTGTTGTTTTTATTGCCTTTTCTGGTTCTCTGACTCTTGCAGTATCCTTTAGTTTGAGTAAGCATTCTGGGAGCCATTGTCATGGTTGGCACTGTAGTTTACACAATGAAAAGCACCCTCGTGGGTATCCGTACACATTCCCCATATTCCTGGGTTATTTTCAGCTCTCTGGTAATATGGGGCATTAATATTACTGGAAGAGAATGGAACTCTGATGAGTTGCTCTGCCACAATCACCAATGGGGAGAAAATTGATCAGCTACCAAGGACACACACAGGTTTAATATGTTGTGTTGAGACTTTGATGACGAAGACAAGAAGGGATCCTCTAAGTCCAAAACCAACCTTTAGTTATGGTGGGAAATGTAGCATCCCAGAGGTTCACAAGAAGTAAAAACAAATAGTTTTCAAAGAAAAATGTCATATATTTTCTTTTCCTGAACTCCGACAAGGGTGAATAGTTAATCCGTGTCTGGATAGGAATCACCTACTTTTCTCTGGTCCCTCGCTTCATCTGTAGGCATTCTTCTGGGTGGAGACTATCGTGCTGAGTCTGTCCCATCCACACCTTCACCTGTGCCTCCTTCGACTCCCCTGCTCTCGGCTCACTCGAAGACAGGCAGTCGCGACTGCAGCACCCAAACAGAACGTGGATCTGAACCAACCAAAACCGCAGCTGTTACTCCCATCTCTGTTCCGGTTGCTGTTCCAGTTGCTGCTGCTGCCGCCCCTGCTGCTGCCATCACTGCAAGTGCTGCCACCAACACTGCCACAGCTGCCACCAACACCACTATCATGGTAGCTGCTGCTCCAGTTGCTGTTGCTGCTGCTGCTGCTCCAGCTGCTGCTGTTGCCACTGCCCCATCTCCAGCAAATGCTGCTGCTCTTGCTGCTGCTGCCTCTCCAGCTGCACCTGTTTCTCCAGCCGCTCCTGTCTCTCCGGCTGCTCCTGTCTCTCCAGCTGTTGCTGCTCAGATTCCAGCTGCTTCATCTCTTACTTCTGCTACTGTTTCTCCCGCTCCTTCTGCTGCTACTGTCGCTACTGCAGCTACTGCAGCAGCAGCTGTTGCTGCTGCTGCTGCTACTGCTGTTCAGGTTGCTCCAGCTGCTTCGGCTCCGGTTCCAGCTCCCGCTCCGATTCCGGCTCCAGCAACGCCTCAGGCTTCTGCTCCGACTCCGACTCAGGCATCAACTCCAGCTCCGACTGCAGTTCCTACTCCAGCTCCGACTCCAACTCCAGCTTTGGTTCAGGCTGAGGGTCCTGCAAGTCCAGGTACCAGCTGTGGACCACGCCGATTGTCCACACCAAATCTGATGTGCAACCCAGACAAGCCAGGTAATTCCAATTTATCTTCTGGTTTTGTTCTCAGATGTAGATCTATTAGTTGGTGCCTGCCATTTTGACAGAGTTGAATGTTTCATGATCTAATGGGGGTTGGTCAGAGAAGAGACAAAAAGAGCTTCTGGAAATGCTTTCTCTCATTCATTAAAATAAAAATGGTCACGAGTGGCCATTTTACCAGTAAAGTAAATGATGCCGGTGTACCTAGTGGCAAGTCACACTTAGAAATTTGTTTTGTGATGGTTCTTTGCGTTGTTCGGTGAAAGCTCTTCTTTTTTTTTTTTTTTTTCGTTGTCTCTAATTATTTTCTACCCTCTCATTTCCATTTAGATGGGCCTGTTTTCCACTCCAGCACTCTGGAAAGAAAAGCACCCATTCAGATCCTGAGTCAAGAACCTGATGCAGAGATGGTGGAATATCTCATCTAAACAGCATACTCAAGAGCTGAAGTTATCAGCAAGAGTTCTTTTAATCGTTTTTCCCTTTTGTTTGTTTAATCTGGGGTGATGATGGGGTTGGGAGGTGGGGATGATTTTTTAAAGGGACTTTTTATTGGACTCTTGTAGTACTTAATACCATGAGAATTCCATAGGGAGTACCTCAAGATGATAGGTTAAGCAGAATGTGCTCTAGAACTAATTGCTGGCATTGATCTAAATCATGGACTCTTAACTGGTAGCAATGTCCATTGATTTCAGATGCTTCAATTTGTTTTGACATTTCCCAATTTGAGGTCATTTTTCATTGAAGAATACAGCATGTGTGGAAGGCAGTTTGTAACACGTAGTTCAGAAGTGGAAATCTGGAGAGAATTTGAAGATTTGCTGCTTTGTCTAGTGACTACCTAGACAACAGCCAAAGAAAGGTCTTTCTTTAAGCTGAGAAAAGAAAGTGTTTTAGGAGCTTTGGAAGCTGGAGAAAAGGAAGAGAGTATTGGGGTTAAGAAGGGAACTGGACCAATTTTCTCTCCCAGTTGCCAGTTACCCTGCCCCTTCATACTGATGGTATTTATCTTCATTTCAATGGTGCTTTGGAAGTGGATTCTTTTGGTTCCCTCCTGGAGGTTCATCCATTCATATATATACTCTGGAATAATTTATGCATTTGGATAATTAATATATTGCTTTCAGATGGTAGGAGAGTAAATGAACAGAGTGATGCATGACTTCCTCTCTCATGGGGGGTCTGATGTTAGCAGCTTCAAAGGAGGGCATCATGAGATGCTGCATGCAGACTTTTGTGGTCAAGATATAGTCATGAACATGGCTCCGTCACCTTAAATTTGACCAGTTGACTGACGTAGCCTTTATTTCTTCCACAAGGCAGATTCACTGACTGGTTCCCCAGTCTTTGTTTGCCAATACTTTACAAAATGAGGAAACATCTTTTTTGGACAGGTTGAATGTGTTGAATTTCTGGCTAATACTTTGAACTATTTCAGTTTTGTTTTTCCAAATTAGCATGTGTCTTCAAAGGCACATGCAACTGTCACCTCCATGGAAATAACGTAAGAAGTCCAAAGTGCCGGGCTGCAGTCAGGAGAGAGGTTGATTGCAGCAATCTCCTCAACTACCTCTTCTTACTGCCTGTGACTCCATCTTGGAAACCCCTTGGGAAGCAGCTGGGAATGTATACATGGGCGGGACCAAACAGGGAGCCTTATCATAGGGCTGCCTCTAAGGACACAGAAGGTGTCAGTTGCCGCAGGTCCTTGTCCTTAGTCTCTGCCCTTCATAAGGTGATATAACTTCAGATAGTATCATTAAGGTCTGTTTTCAGGGGTATAGGGAGGGTAAGGGGAGGGGGACTATTAAGTATAAGGGGTAGAGGTTTAGTGATATGTTAAGTTAGAAATCAGATTGATAGAAGGGTAGTCTATATATTATGCCATGGACTTTAGTGATGGGAAGGAACTTTATCTAGCAATGTAGCTCTACATTCTAACTTTAGTGATGAGGAATCTGAGACTTGGAGAAGTTCAGTGACTTTTTCAAGATCACACAGTATATCTGTCTGCTCTGCCAATTACATGCCTATTTTGGGAAATGATTATCTATTAAAAAAGAGCCTGTTTTGAAGAAAAGGCATATTCCTAGTCTAGGGTATGCCTACTTTATGAAAATCTTCTTGGTTTGACTAGATTGTTTGGGGTGATTTCTCGTCTTGTCTCTGCTGGAGTGCCTTGTATGGAACTGTTCTTTTTCTCATCCCATTTCATCATTGAGCTACATGAAATGCATCCCTAAGACATCAACTCAACTGTTTTTCCTTATAAAATCATGTGTTTGGGGTCATTTTATGTATTGCTCTGTGAGTATAAGATTGCTCTATTTACCTGTATTCTTGTGTGGTTCCTAATTACCTTCCAAAGGATTTATTTGTGTGTGTGTGTGTGTGTGTGTGTGTGTGTGTGTGTGTGTGTATGTGTGAAGGAAATGCAACAACTATTAACTAGTTTTTCACATTATTAATAACGAAATGGTCATCCAGTCCATCAGTCCTCAGTTAAAGAGTGAAGGCCAAATAGAAACATGAAAGTGCAGTCCTGTGAATAATGCTCATTCACACCATTTTTCTGTTGCAAGGGGAAAAAACTTGAGACAGTAGAAGAATCAGGCAGCAAGCACGAGGAAAACGACTTTCTGCCCAAGCTAATGAATGAAAATAAAAAACTTTTCATGTCCTCTCCTGATGACAACACATTGCTAGAATTTGGGCTGACTCTGGGAGCCATGATTCCAGTCATATTCTGTGAAGTGACAGATATGGTACCTTCTTCACTGTATGACAGCTATCTCTTTAAAATCATGTGTTTGGGGAAAGAAGGAAGTCCTTGCAGAAGTACTATTTGGAACTTTCCAGAACCTTTCTGGCCTACCACACTAGAGGCAGTCCTGCTCAGTATTCAGGCCCAGGCGATTTGCTAGAAGGACAGTGTACGTCTAAGAAACGGAAGAAAACTGTGTTGGTATAGTCTGTTTATGGACCATACAGGCTCCACCTCTTGAGAAAATTTCTACTAGGTATCAGTTTAAAAATTCAGTTATATGGGAAAATCTCAAATTAGCCACCTCTTCCCATTTATGTGGATGTAGCATTTGGAGCCTCTTCTTCGACTTGCTCCTATTTACAGTAAAATGTATGCATTTTCCTGGCACCCTAGAAGAAGAGGGGGCATTTGTTGTCTTAACTTTTACTGTCTGGTGGTCTATGAGGATCTTATTATTCATTTGTTACCTGCAATGTCCCATGTCCAGCAGAATTTCATTTGATTGAACTATACTTGATACAAAACTGTTAACATTGTTGAGGAAGTAAACTCAGCTTGAACTTCCTTTGAAAGTCATGTATTGTGACTGTTGTCTTAATGTAGGTTTTCATTTCAGTGTTGCCTTTGAGCTGCAGGGTGACGGGGCGGTAGAAACTTGAAGCATCTGCCATGATCTGTGACAGGAAATATAGCAAGATACCTGTCCTGTTCTCTTCTTCCTTTTGCACTGTTCAGTGGCTCTGACAAACTGATTCCCAAGCTACTTTTTATGAAGAATCTAAATAATGTGGCGTCTTAAAGTATACATGTATGTGCTAACTTTAATAAATGCTCATGTCTGTTAGCCGTACAATCTATTGTCTTAAATGCTCATTTATACATGGAATATGTTACAGAAAAATGTGTTTCTTTTTCCAAGGAAATACTTTCAAAGGGAGGTATTGGCTGTGAGTTCATTGTTACCAATTTTTGCCTGCCGCAATCTTTAGAAACTCTTCTTTCAAGTGCCACCATTGACAGTAGGAGAAAGGTTGGAAACATGGACATTTTCTTCTGGTAGCAAGGGCAGGTTACACGAAGCGTTCAAACCTCCTTCTGACCTACTTTGTTATCAATGGCATGTGTTTAATAAAATGGCTAGATGGGGTTGGCAGATGGTTTGATAAGAATTACTTTTGATTTAATATATGTGGTCTCATAGTGGTTGTGATTCTTTTCTGTAATCATGAGAGGTAGATCAAATAAAGTTAAGCAGGTTAAATCCACTTTGTGCCTATCTTTTCACTGACAATAAAGTTAGCTGTTTGAAAATGAAGCACTGTGTGGAAAATGCTTTGGTGTTTACTGGATATAGGCTTTATGTGCTTAATAATTACTTTCAATTCAGTACACAGTGAAATTGTCTTGCACCAGCAACAGAATTTGCATTTGTGCAATGAATAGGAAGTGATTAAAAAGTCTCCAGATAACATATCAGGCAGCGTGTGCTGGTCAGTCTTTTTATTTACAAATACAATATATAGTAAAAAAGTTTTGTACCTTTTTGTTTCCTGGTTCTGGGGGATAAAATGATGACAATCCAAAGCCAATAATTATTTGGAGGTTAGCATTTTGGAAACACCATATGCACACACTTTGGGATTCCTTTTGTAGCAATAGTAGTTGTGCCAATTCAACCATTTTGGTTGAGAAAGCTTGTTATAAAGGCAAATAACACCCATGCACATACTGTCGACACTGAGAGGAGTCAGTGGGTTTAAACAAGAGCATATTAAACAGGGAGGGAAAAGTGGTGGGGCAGTATGGGGCATATTGGAAAGGAGGGAGTGAAGGGGGATTTGATGAAAACACCTAGTCATATATGTGTTTAAATAGTAAAAACAAATCAATAAGGGCAAAAGCCACATCAGTTGGGTCATCACTAAAAATAATAAGCCGCCCTTATACAGTCTTCTGTGTTTCATGTTTAGTAGTGAGTTTGGAACCTAACTGCAGAAGAAAGGATCCACAAGTACTTTGAAGTGACCTGTTTTTGTTGATGTTACAAATGAGATGGATCAGGGACACAGAATTTATAAACCTCTAAATATTACTTGGCACTTGATTCCCCTCCATATTTATGATGAGTTAGTTGACAACTATGGATGGAAACAGGCCACTCTTTTTCAGCACAAAACAAAAAGATGGTAATAAAAGGATCTTATGAAGCTTTGGCAACCAGAGCTTTCAGAAATATCTCCTTACTGGTTTTTAAATGGTTGTCTATTCAAAAGCCCATTTAAAACATATGATATCACATATGTAGGAGCATTTCTAGGTAGTATTTGATGTATCAATTTGATGTCTACCTGTTTTTCACACCCTTTGGCATTACCTCCTGAGAACAGAAATCCCTTTTCCCACCTCTCCTGCTGCCATCTTCCTCTGCAAGAAGTTTGGTTTATTTGCTCATACGTTTGTTCGCTTGCTTTGGAAAAAAATTAATGCAAATTCTTTGATCTTAGAACATTTTATTTTTTTTCCATTTGTTTATTGAGAAAAGGAGAAAAAAACAAGTTTCCACCTCCTCCCAGCCTCCCATTTCCCTCCCCCTCCTCCCACCCTTCTCCCCCTCTCCCCACTCCTCTCCCCATCCCTCTCCAGTCCAAAGAGCAGTCAGGGTTCCCTGCCCTGTGGTAAGTCCTAGGTCCTCCCCTCTCCATCCATTTCTAGGAAGGTGAACATCCAAACTGGCTAGGCTCCCACAAAGCCAGCACATTACGTAGGTTCAAAACCCTGTGCCATTGTCCTTGGCTTCTCATCAGCCCTCATTGTTCGCCATGCTCAGAGAGTCCAGTTTTATCCCATGCTTTTTCAGTCACAGTCCAGCTGGCCTTGGTGAGCTCCCAATAGATCAGCTCCACTGTCTCAATGGGTGGGTGCACCCCTCGTGGTCCCGACTTCTTTGCTCATGTTCTCCCTCCATCTGCTCCTCATTGGGACCTTGGGAGCTCAGTCCAGTGCTCCAGTATGGGTCTCTGTCTCTATCTCCATCCATCACCAGATGAAGGTTCTATGATATGCAAAATATTCGTCAGTATTGCTATAGGATAGGGTCATTTCAGGTTCCCTATCCTCAGCTGCCCAAGGAACTAACTGGGGACCTTGGCTTGGCCATCTGGGAGCCACTCTAGGTTCAAGTCTCTTGCCAACTCTAAGGTGGCTCCCTTAACTAAGAATTGTGCTTCCGTGCTCCCCTATCCAACCTTCCTTTATCCCCATCCTCCTTTTTCCCCAAGTTCCCCCCATTCTCCCCTTCTCCCTTTACTCTCCCCATCTCCCCTTACCACCATCCCACCCCACCCCCAAGATCTCAATTTTCTCCCCGGCCATTTTGTCTACTTCCCATAGCCAATAGGACAACTATATGTTTTTCCTTTGGTTCACCTTCTTACTTAGCTTCTTTGGGATCACCAATTGTAGACTCCGTGACCCTTGTTTATGGCTAGAAACCAATTATGAGTGAGTACATCCCATATTCATCTTTTTGGGTCTGGGTTACCTCACTCAGGATAGTGTTTTCTATTTCCATCCATTTGCATGCAAAATTTGAGAAGTCATTGTTTTTTACCGCAGCCTAGTACTCTAGTGTGTATATATTCCATACTTTCTTCATCCATTCTTCCTTTGAAGGGCATCTCGGTTGTTTCCAGGTTCTGGCTATTACAAATAATACTGCTATGAACATAGTTGAACAAATGTTCTTGTCATATGATCGGGCATCTCTTGGGTATATTCCCAGGAGTGGTATTGCTGGGTCCAGGGGTAGGTTGATCCCGAATTTCCTGAGAAACCGAAACACCGATTTCCAAAGTGGTTGCACAAGATTGCATTCCCACCAGCAATGGATGAGGGTACCCCTTCCTCCACAGCCTCTCCAGCAAAGGCTATCATTGGAGTTTTTTATTTTAGCCATTCTGACAGGTGTAAGATGATATCTCAAAGTTGTTTTGATTTGCATTTCCCTGATCGCTAAGGAGGTTGAGCATGACCTTAAGTGTCTTTTGGCCATTTGAACTTCCTCTGCTGAGAATTCTCTGTTCAGTTCAGTGCCCCATTTTTTAATTGGGTTAATTAGCATTTTAAAGTCTAGTTTCCTGAGTTCTCTATATATTTTGGAGATCAGACCTTTGTCTGTTGCGGGGTTGGTGAAGATCTTCTCCCAGTCAGTAGGTTGCCTTTTTGTCTTGGTGACAGTGTCCTTTGCTTTACAGAAGCTTCTCAGTTTTAGTAGGTCCCATTTATTCAATGTTGCCCTTAAAGTCTGTGCTGTTGGGGTTACACATAGGAAGCGATCTCCTGTGCCCATCTCCTGTAGGGTACTTCCCACTTTCTCTTCTATCAGGTTCAGTGTGTTCGGGCTGATATTGAGGTCTTTAATCCATTTGGACTTGAGTTTTGTGCATGGTGATAGATATGGGTCTATTTTCATTCTTCTACAGGTTGACATCCAGTTATGCCAGTAATATTTGTTAAAGATGCTTTCTTTCTTCCATTGTATACTTTTGGCTCCTTTATCAAAAATGAGATGTTCATAGGTTTGTGGGTTGAAATTCAGGTCTTCTATACGATTCCATTGGTCGTCTTCTCTGTTTTTATGCCAGTACCACACTGTTTTCATCACTGTAGCTCTGTAATAGAGTTTGAAGTCAGGGATGGTAATGCCATTACCATCCCTGACCTCAAACTCTATTATAGAACATTTTATGCATGGATTGGTAATCACCTGGTATTTGAGGGGAGCATCCTCAATGATAGGACCTACTCAGTACCTCCTCCAGAAAATGTTCCTTTCAACTTCAGCATTGCATATCACATTACCAAGTATGCACTCTTAGATACACCAAATGACCAAAAGCATCGATTGTGCTACCCATGTATTGCCATTTACCAGTTACTTCTAAATTAAGTACATGTAATTTCCTGAGTACATACTTTCGTGATGTTGGCATTTTTGAAAAAAAAAACTAGAATAGACAATTTTAAGTCCATGATTCTAGGAAATTAAGGAAATGACACACACACACACACACACACACACACACACACACACACACAAGCACACAGTTAAAATTCATTCATTGTGTCAAAATTCCTAGTGTAAAGGAAGGGATGGTTATTGGGACAACTTGAGGGAAACTAGGCATTAACCAGACAGCAGGGAAGTCTAGAAAACATTCCAGGCGAGAGGATCAGTGTGAGCAAAAAGATGTCAGGTGGCTGTTTCTAAAGACAAAGGTCTTAGAAAATTGCTCTGACTATTGAACATCTGTGTGAAAAAACTTCAAATTCCAGTTAGGTGGTAGACAGTACTAGTGTGGAAGTCAACAGAGCACTGTGCCAATAAACAGATATTTACCCATGGATATACATTTTTTTGATAGGATAAGAAGAGCCTATCGGTAAAATGGGAATAAATAATTAGTTCCAATTAGTTCCTCTGTACCTTATGAGAAAATGGTATGAGAGCCACTCAAAGGGAGAAGCAATAGATGTGGGAAGTAGAGAGAGTCATGAGTGTGAGATCCTGTGTCAGTATGCATTTTTGGCATGGGTATGGCCATGTCAAGGACCCTAGCCTCGGACCCAGAGGGAAATGAAAAATCTTTCCCTTCTGGTCCATGTGCAGATATTGAGAGTGTGTGCAGAAAATGTCCACCATAGCCACCAGATGTAATTGTCCAATGACTGCTACCCTATGTAGGGGACTTACTTACTGAGATTAGGTAAGTCATCAAACTTCATCAAATTGTATAGCATAAACCCTGCTTTCTTTTTTTCTGTATGTAATAACCCTCCTTGATGTTTAGCCAGATGCAATAATTCTTCTCTGTTTGACTCTACTTAATTAGGGTTCTGTGCTTTCTCAAGCAGAGAGCCCAGCTGCTGACAGATTTCTGTCTGGTATGTCTGTGTGTTTGTCTTTTTCTCATTCCTTTTCCACCCCATTTGGGTCTGTCCCTGAAGCTGTACTAGATGTGGCAGTAAATATATGAAGAAGTGATTTCTTTGACTTTTATTTAAGAAAAATCCAGTGCAAAAATAGAATAGCCAGGGCACTCGTGGTGGGGGGAATGCATTACTGGGCACTAATGATTATAAACACAAGGCCAGTCTTAATTCACAAATGGCCCTTATTCACCTACTTTGCATTTATTACCTTTGAAACACATCCCACACACCATAGTACTTTTCCATAAATAAAACTCATAAATAAGAAATTTTAGCAATAAAAATAAAATTAATTAATAAACTCCCCACCTTCTACATGAAACAAAAATTTATAAACCACTGCATAAAATTGACAATATTCTTGCTTTGGCATATACAAAGCTCTTTCATTTAATTTCAACATCTTCCTTAACCTAAAACCTCTGTTCTCAAAAACAGTAGAGATTGCTGGAGAGATGCCTTGGTGTTTGAGAGTGCTTGTTATTCTTGTGAAGGGTCTGGGTTTGTTCCTCAGCATCTACATAATGGCACACAACTATCTGTAACTCCAGTTCTGGATCCAGTGACTTCTGAACTGTGGGGGCACCAGGCACACACATAATGCTTAGACATTTGTGCAGACCAAACATTCAAACATATAAAATAAGTAAGTATATCTTTACATTTTTTAAAAAAAACATGGGTGTTCATTCTCTGATGACCCACATTTCAAAATACAGGATATTTTATTCAAAGGGTTTACAATATAGATACTAAGCTATCTTCCGCTCATAATGTTCCTGACATCCGGTTCAGCATTCCTTGTTTATAGCTATTGATTTGGTTAGTATCACAAGTGATCTCGGTCCCTGGGTGACAATTACATCTTCGCTCCGAAATGATTTAAGCAGCATCCTGTCATTTCCCTAGCATCTTCATCTCCACTAACTGCCATATCAGCTCCACTTTAGCATATTCTGCTTATGGCCAACCCAGAGCAGCCTATCACCACTGCTCCATACTGGACACCATATCTGCCAACACCTACCCTCTAGCCATCACACATTTTCTAGTTCAGAATTCTCCTATGTGTCCATTGACCTTGGAGAGTCCTTAAGGCCCCAGTTTCCTCCATTTATTTCCAGGTTCTCAGCCATTACCTACCTGATCTGTACTTCAGGTTCAATTGCCTGAACTGTCAATATATTTATTCATACCCCCAAATTTCAATATTCACCACATACCAAATATTCAATAATGCTTGACAAACTTCTCTCCCTTGTTGCTTGTCCAGTCTGTTCCTGATCCAATCAAAATAAAGCTAAAATTAAATCAATTTAGTTCCAATTCTTCTAAGAACCTTTTAGTTTGGACTACTGCAATAACCTATTTACTGATGTGCCATAGCCACACTTGTTCACTTTTCTAGTTACTGTTCATCAGCAAAGTTTATATAATACCATTCCATGCTTAAAACTCCTAAAGCTGCTTATTGTTATAATATAAATAAATATAAATAGGGCATCCCAAAGCAAAAACATTTACCCAAAGTTTGAAAAGAACAAGTATAAAAAAATTGGATTCTTATTCCACCAGAATTATTATCACATACTGTATATTATTTTTCTTGTGTTCAAAATTCATGAATTATTTGATATTTTATATTATCATTTTGTTTTTCTGATATTAATTTTCAGTGTTGCTTGTTTTGAGACAGGGTCTTGCCTTACAACCAGATTTTCTTTGTAGCCAAACTGACTTAGAGTCTATAATTTTTTGGCTTGAATTTTAACTAATACATAAACAGATAAAATTTATACAAATATGAAGACAGATGCTTAAAAGTAATCCCACACTAGCTCAGAACTGAGTACAATAGAGGATTATTTATTTAGGGGTACACTCACAGATTACAGTCCTCTCCTCAAACAGGGAACAGCAACTGAATCTAGAAGCCAGCAAAGAGGCCAGACACATGCTTCACAGTAGCATATATAGTAAAGAGGCCATGCTCAAGTGGACAGGTAACTTAATGTAGGAATCCCTGCAGCACCTCCCCCTTTTGTTTAAATAAGAAAGTTTTAAGCTTGCTATAAAATTATATACAATAAGAGCAAATATCAGGTATAAAAATTAGAATTCCAACCAGCACAAACAATATCAAGCAAGAAACATGTGATAAATGTTTCAATAATTATTCTTACCTAAAGAGTTTAAGTCTTGTATTATAAATAACTTGGCCAAATCATGAGAGGAAAATAACTACAACTATCAAGACTTTAACCCTATCAAAGACCTGAGAAGGGAAATAATATTACTTGAGTAAGCAGGAAGTGCAATTTAGGCAACTTCCAAAATATGCCACAAATGACAGAGACACCTGGCTACTTGGGCAATCACCCAAAGCCTCATTTGCAACGTTGGAGCAATCAACTTTGGCTAAGGCCTAGAGTAACTGACAGACCATTTTCAGAGGCAGGAAATTTCTCAAAACCATCGTACCCTGTCTTGGCAAGATTTGACAGTTTTTTTTTCTTGTATCATGCATGTCCTGTCTGGACACGGTGCATTTTGTCAGTGGTGGATTCATGGGCAGTTCCTTGCCCAGAGGCCAGTTTTGCCAAGAAGAAAACAAGCTCCAAGTGGGGGTGTCTTTGTTGCTCAGCATTCTCTTGGGAATAGATGGGTACTGCCAAGACCACTCGTGTCTCACTTTAACAAAACCCTAAGTTATATAAATTCCATACTCTACTACTCTACAGCTCTTTGAAGTGGTTGAAGACTATCTATCTATGTACAATACAATCTTTATGTATCTAAAGAACCTGATTAGTCTAACTATAAGTATGACAAACATGGATGACTATTGACCTATATATCTTAATACCTATATAACTTAAAGACTAAGACTTCATATGAGAATATTAAACAATCTTTAAACAACTGTGCAGCAAACAAGGACAATAACTTTAAAATATAAACAATGTATGAGTATCTTGATCTGAGGTAGAAATGTATATTGCAATAAGATAGATATATCTTAAAATTATGTCAATATACAAAATATCTTAAGCAGAGGTAGAAGCATGCGTGCATACAATATGACAAAGTAACTTTGCCTAGGTATACAAATATTGTAGATGAAAATAGGAACATATTCAATATAATTTAAGTTTGAATCAGTACAAGAGAATCTATACCAATGTAAATAATAGCTCACAAGTATTCACTTCATTACTCATTATTATTATTAGTGTGAGTAAGCTCAAATTAATCTATTATCCCTTTTAATTTCTTCCTTTTTTTCAAGAGATCCCTGAGCTTACAAAATTTCCCTCTCAACACCCAACACTATAACAATTATAATCAACACCCAAACAATGTCCCTAACCCTGAAGACAAACTTTGTTGGGAGAGGGGACATCATCTTCTAGAATTCTTCTAGCTGTTATGGGAGCAATGTTCTTTCTATGGGATCCTGTGAAAGTAAAATATTGGTTAAGTCCAAAACTTACTGTCTGGTATAATTGAAAATAGACTCTGAGTATTTGGTAGGATTTTTCTGAGGTTCCTATTCAGAGTTCTGACAAGAACATTGTAAAAAAAAAAAACACAAATACACCATTTCAGCTAACCAAGTTGGAACCATCTTGAGCAGCTGGTACCGAAAACAGGTCTTATTGTAGCACTATCAGCATATTGAGGTCACATGAACCAGGTGGATATATGTGTAGCCCCATCTTCTTCCTGGAAACTTCAATGATTACTGCAGGAAAATTCATTGTTAATTGTGGAAAGCTTAAACATTATTTATACAGGCATATATATTCAGTGACAGGTATGATAGACACAAAAATAGGTATGAAGAAAAGTCATTTTTTTTCTAAATTCTTTGCTATTTCCGTCCCTTACCATGGCTCCTGACATGAGACAGAAACTCCGGATTTTAACTTTAACAACATACTTGGATTTAGAGAAGGACAGAGCCACTGTCCAACTCAAAGGCCAACTTTTATTTTTAAGTGAGTAATGATTATTGTTTTATTTAGTATTCAGATAGTATTACCCTCAGATGACATGTCCTCACTAGTGATAATTCTCTTTGCTTGGATAATCTGGATAATTATCCTTTCCTCTTTAGGCATCTAGGCGTCCAGAGTCTCTTGACTTTCTGAAAATGAGTATTTTCCTGCAAAGACAAGAACATAACCATGCCCCAACCCTTATGAGGTTTCCTTACCACCTGATTGGTTGTCACCTCTGTGGATGAGCTGTCACTTCTCTTTCTCAAGATATTTCTCTTTTTCATACTGAATCTTTACTAATTTTGATGGTATCCAAGACTTTTCTTCTCCTGTTGAAACAAGAGCAAAATTTCTTCCCCAACGTAGCACATCTTGTGGCTTCCATTGTGATGTCAACACATCCTTGAAATACGGTGGCTGATTTAATTCAGAAGACTTTTCTGTTATCCAATGTCTCTCTGCTGCTGTTGTCCCTTTCTCATTAGCATTAAGAAAATTCAAGCATTATGTAATCTATTTCTGAAGGTATTTCCCATCCTTTTGTGTTTGTTTAACATATCCTTTATAGTTTGATTTCATCTTTCTATAACTGCCTGACCTGCAAAATTGTGTGCTATACCTGTAATATGCTTTATATTATAATAAGAAAAAAAAGCTGTTCCATTTTCTTAGAGAAACATGCTGGACTATCATCTGTCTTATTTGTGCAGGTATACCCATGATGGCCATAACTTCTAATAAATGGGTGATTACTGAATCAGCTTTTTATGAGCTCAAAGCAGTTGTTCATTGAAAACCTGAATAAGTGTCAATGGTGTGGTGTACATATTTTTATTTTCCAAATTTTGCAAAGTGGAACCTATACATCTACCAGAATTCATTCCTTTGAGTACCCTTTGGGTTATTCCCTGCAGTTAGCAGTATTTGGTTATAGAAAGAGCAAGTATGACATATCTTTATAATCTCCTTAGCTTGTTGCCATGTAATAAAAAACACTTTCTTTAAAACTTTGCTATTGACATGAAGTTTCTTATGGAATTCTGAGTCCTTCA
Organism: Microtus oregoni; assembly: GCF_018167655.1. Classification (NCBI taxonomy): domain Eukaryota; kingdom Metazoa; phylum Chordata; class Mammalia; order Rodentia; family Cricetidae; genus Microtus; species Microtus oregoni. The sequence goes on from NW_024544745.1 coordinate 80,071, forward strand.
ATTTAATTCCAATCAGTAATCAATCAACTTCTGCATTACCTTGTGCTAGAGGACCTGGAAGACCTGTAAGGGATAGGATGTGTGTTATGTATATGGGATAAAGTTATTTCTTAGTATATTTTGAAGTTAATTCTGTATCATCTGGTATAAATTCAGTGGTTTCAATATGCAAAACAACTTTTCTGCATACTATGAATCAGTAATTATATTAAGAGGTTCTTTAAAACCCATTAGTACCATGAAAATAGCATATATTTTGCCTTTTGGACAGAATTATAAGGGCTTTGTTCCACCTTACTTAAATCTTGTGATTTGTAGCCTGGCTTTCCTGATTTGTTTGCATCAGTATAGAATGTATGGGTTCCAGTTATTGGTGTGTTCTGTACAATGCAGGGAAGGATCCAAGTAGTTCTCTTTATAAGGTTAATTCTATCACTTTGGAGATTACTGTTATTAATCTCTCCTTAAAAATGAGCACAAGCTCTTTGTCAAGGTTTATTGTCTTCCCACATTTTTTTTTTAATTTCATCGGAAGTAAAAGGCACTATAATCTCTGCTGGGTCTATACCTGCTAGTTGATGAAGCCTCAATTTTCCTTTTCTAATTAATTCAGTGACTTTTTCCACATAAGTTTTTAATTTTTTACTTGGTTTATATGGTAAAAATCCATTCTAAGATAATATCTTTCCATTGCATTAAAATTCCTATGGGGGAAATTCTGGAAGTCAATATGACTAAAATGCCATCACGATTTGGATTCAACCTATCCACATCTGCCTCCTGTAATTTTTCTTTTAACCTATTTTATAACCTAGGTGATTGACAGAATCACCTCTCTATTTTTTCAGGAGCAATTTGTAAACACGATTTTGGCAAAACTTTATTTCTTCAAACATTCTTTCTAAAGTATCTGTGTTTGAATCAGATAGCAAAATGTCATCCATGTAATGGTAAATTATAGATTTATGAATTTTTTTACATATTATTTCCAATGGCTGACTTACAAAGTATTGGCATAGGGTGGGGCTATTGAGCATTACCTGTGGAAGGATGGTCCACTGGCATCTCCTAGTAGGCTGATGATTATTATAAGTATGCACTGTGAAGGCAAAGTTTTCTCTGTCCTTTTCTTGTAAAGGTATAGTGAAGAAAAAATCTTTTAAATCAATAAGTATAAAAGGCCATTTTTTTGGTAATAAAGAAGGCAGAGGGATTCCAGATTGTAGAGGGTCCATAAGTTGAATTACCTTATTGACAGATCTTAGATCTGTCACATTCTCCATTTACCAGATTTCTTTTTAACAACAAATACAGGAGAGTTCCAAGGGTTGGTTGATTCTTCAATATGATGAGCATCTAGTTGCTTCTGTACCAGTTGTCCTAAAGCCAATAGTTTATATTCTATTATTAGCCACTGTTTAACCCATATTGGTTTCTCAGTTAACCATTTTAAAGGTAGTACTGTTGGTACCTCTAAAGGTTTGCTAGTTGCTTTGTGTTCTTGTACAGACCGAATGGCTGGTGACCTTTGTCTATAGTACCTTATAAAATCCTTCCTAAAATTATGAGTTTCTGGGACTGCAGGAATGCTAGTCTGGATATTCCATTGCTAAAGCAGGTCATGACCCCATATTAGTCACAGCCTCAGCCTTCTTCTCTGTCCTTCTGGCCCTATGCATTCAACCCATCTTGTGCGTTGTTTAACTTGAGATAGGGTTCCAATTCCTAGTAATTGAACACCTGGCTCTTGAAGAGGCCAATTTTGATGCCAAGATTCTAAAGTAATGATACTCACATTCACACCCATGTCTATGAAACCCATAATTACAATGTTATTTATATGCACTCTTAGCTTTAGTCTTTGATCATTTATAGAAGTCTGCCAGAACATATGTTTCCTATTTCCTATTGGAATTTTTGATTCATTCTCCATGCTTATTCCATCATCTAGAAAAGTATGGCTTTTTACAGAAGGTTCTGGATTTTTAAATTTTCCTTGTGAGATATATCCTTCAGAGTGACTAGGAATGACTGATCCCCTTTTGATTTGGGGACCTGAGAGAGGCCCCCCCCAAGGAGTTTCCCAATGGTATCAGGTAGCCTTGTCTATCTTTTGTTGATCTGCATTCAGAGGTCCAATGTCGGCCTTTGCCATACCTTCTACATATACCTGAAGGCCGAATCCTCCTATTCTTGCCATTCCCAGAGGAGATATTATTCCTAGGAATTCCTTATCTACAATCCATTCTCAGGTGTCCTATTCTGCCACAAATAAAATGTTTTGCATTTTGATATTTCTTCATTACTGTGGAAATTGCTTCTCCTACCCCAAATGCAGTATTATAGTCAAATGTCTCAGTCTTCATTGTATGCAGGATCCATTCATCTATTTGTGCTGATCTAAACTTTAAAGGCCCAAGTATCTTTTTGTATTCTAAGTTGGCATTTTCAAAAGCCAGAGATTCAATAAGTACTCGTCTAGCATCTGGATCTGTTACTATTATTTGTACAGCTTTAGTTAATCTTTGTAAAAAAAAAAAGGTCACTAAGGGATTCTCTCTGGCCCTGTTTAACCCTGGTATATGATTCAATTTATTTTCCTAGTTCTTGAATCCTGTCCCAAGCATTTAAGGCTGCTTTGTGGCATAGGGACAAGATCTCTTCATCATAAAGAGCTTGAGCATGTGGGTCAGCATAAGTGCCCTCACCAAGAATTTGATCTTGGGAAGTCTCAAGTCATTTTGCTTTTCCCTGCTGTTCTAAAATTTTAGCCTCTTCCCTGAAATAACATTTAAACATCAGTTTATGCCCATCATCTAGGACAGTTAAAACTAACTAAAGCCAGTTGTGTGGCATCACTTTAATGCTAGAAGACCATGTCTTTATCATCTCCCTAACAAATGCAAAATGCAAACCATAAGTTACTACTACTTGCTTAATTTCTTTTAGATCATTCATTCCTATAGGTATCCATCCATCTTCTTTCAATCCTTTAGGGCCTTTAGAACTTGAGGCTTTGTCAAAGTAGATTAAAGGGTAGGAAGCTAAAGCCCTGGGTAAGTCATCTCTGACAGCTACTGGTGATGGCGAATCCTGTCCTTCTACCTTCTTTCCCTGCTCATCAGCTCCAATAATTTGCTTAATCATTTCCAATCTTTTTACTACTGTCTTTTGTAAAGCCTGAATCTCCTGGCCTATATATATCTCTAGTGATTTCATTGAGGCACTAGCCTCTGGTCCTCATCTTACACATGTGATTCCAAGGTCTGAAGTTTTTCCTTTAAAGATTATATCTCATCTTTGGACATTATTTGGATAACATACAGATTGCCTTCCTGGAGAGATAGTGTATCTGCTAACCTATCATAACTATTTATCAAATTTTGATTGTCAAATTCAACAGTATGAATTCCTTCAGATAATTTCTCAGTACCCTTTGACATGGATTCAATTTTGTCTGTCAAATTAATGTTACCCTTTTCAATAGAATTAATTTTTTCAAGTATCTTTGGATTTTTGATGGTATTAATCCTATCAGCTAGCTGTTTATTATTAGTCTGTAAAGACTGTATCATTTCTAAAAGTGTCTCACTCGGGACTATCTTATCAAACCATTTTCTTAAGGATATAATATGAAGAGAAAACAGATCCCCAATAACCAATAAATGGATGTATCACAATAACCATATAAGCCTTGCAGAATACAATCTATAGTATTAGCAAAAACGTTACTAAAAATTTCCATCGTATTGCTGTCTGCCATTATATAACTTTCAAGTTTATTGATTTATTAATTACTGTTATGAGGTCTGGTAAATTGTTTTAGGTGTAATAATCTTTATTGTCCAGCAGGTGTCATGGTTGAAAGTTGCAACTAGTGGCACAACCAAGTGCCATGAAAAGTCCTGAACTGCTTTTTTTTTTTTGCCTTGATGCTGGTTAAATATTGAGAAATATGCTTTGCTTGACAAATTAAAAGCAATTAAATCAGTTCCATACATGGAGCAAGAAGCTCATAACTCATGGGCAGGGAGCACACACTGGAAGCTGTGCAAATCATCATGTGGCAGGAAATGCAGCAGTGGGGAAGTAGATGTACATGAGCTTGGGAAATTTCGGAGTCGCTGCACATAGTTAGCTCCACATTGGCGGGGGTTTAAAAAAATGGTTTAGGTAAAAGCAAACCAGGTGGGCTGGGGTAGGAGACTTTCTTGGCTGCAGTTAGTCCTTTAAGTGGGTCCACGTGTTAGTTGTGGAGTCAGAATCAACATGGGTGCCAGATAGAGTTGGATACTTAAAAAAATCCACATTAACTCAGAAGTGAGTATAATAGAGGATCATTTATTTAGGAGTAGACTCACAGATTATAGTCCTCTGCTTGAACGGGGAACAGCAGCTGAATTCCACAGACAGAAGAGAGGCAGGGCATGTGCTTTACAGTGGCATATATAGTATAAGAGGTCACGCCGAAGTGGGCAGGTAACATAAAGGCTACTGGCTTTAGGAATTCCTGCAGCACAAGTAAGTTGATAGGCATATATATAAATGTGTGTGTGTGTGTATTCTGTGGATATATGTGTATACATATGTATATATGTACATTTCAGTAATGTACATATATACACACACATTACTGAAATGTTGAAGTTAGTGTTACATGAGTTCTAATTGGTCTTAAAAAATCTGGAGCTAGATATCAGGGTAAATTCTGAAATATCGGGGAGACAAAGGAACAATCCACAGCCCAATCTTACCTTGCTAACTCTTCAGTCTAAAAAAGGCTGAGCTCCTGTCTCCTCCCACCTTATATTACTCTCTACACCCAGCCATATCACTTCCTGTCTGTCTGTACAGACCTATAGACCTCTATGGTTAACTAATGTCTCACTCAGCCCTCTGATCTTCAGGCAATAAGCATAAACAAAATATCACCACAAATTAAAGTAAACATGTCTATCCCCTCAATAATATATACGATAACTTTTCTTCTAGCTTTCTGGAATACATAGCACACCATTCTTGTCCATGGAGACCCTACAACATTTTTAGATTGCTAATACAACTGAGATCCAAAGCTGCATTTTTAAGCATCATCTCTGACACTTATTGAGTCTCCACTACCTGGCCTTTCACTTAAATGTGCTGATCTTATAGCTCTAAACCAAAACCTTACAATTTTCATTTTTATACAGCTCCCTGGAAGACAGTGATATAACTCCTGAGATCACATAGTTTTAAAAATATTTATTTTCAGGCATTTATTTTACTTCCCTTTTCTTAAGTTCTCCTACAATGCAATAGGCCCCGATCTCACATGATTAAATAGTAAATTCAATTTGAGTGTTAACTACAGTGCATTCTGCTATTTAAGGGGATATTTTGTTTTCTTCATTTAGCCTTGGAAATGTCTGTCCATACTTCTCAACAGCTATGACTCTAAGTAGTTGGATTTACTGCTACTATCAAACAGAGCATGTTGTTGGTTACTTTAGTTATTAGTTTACATGGATTAGAGTCCTTGAGGCAACTGCAACCACATTTGTGATTTTGCCCAGCTCATTCAGTGCCAGTGACCATTTTGTAATATGAAGTCACTGGATTATGATCTCTAATGTCCTTTCTGGCTCTTACCCTACATGATTCCATGAGACTAAATACTGCTTCTGAGGTCATACATTCTTTCACACAGATCCAAAGTTGCCTATGAGGCACACATAAAAATATCCTCAAAACTGAATATACTATAAGTGTTCTATATACCTGCAGATATACCCTTTAAACTTCATTTTTTTCTCTTAGTTCTGTCCACACAGCACTGTTTCTCCCATTTTGACTTCACCAACACCATTTTCGTTCCATGGGTATGACTTTTCCTAGAAAAGAGATTCACAAGAATCCCTTTTCTAGAAAATTTGAGAAATCAAAACAGAGAGAAAACAAGGTAGTTAATCTTTCGTTAAAGCCCTGAATGTATGATAGCTTACATTTAGTCAGTTTTAGGGGACCAGTGGAATAAATAAGGGAGAATAAAAAGAAAATATTCAAGTTTAGGTTGTGGAAGATGGACAAGAGAAGCATGGCATTTGCTGAAGCAACACGACACTTAAGGGGATAATAGAAGATGGGCAAATTAGGAAGGAAATTTGCTATTTTGTGACTTTCTGACTATTACAAGCTAGTGTAAGAGATGTATAACTGATGTGCTTTTGATGGTGGCTACACTTCTAGAGTAAGAAGACCCAGAAATAGCCAACTATAAGATCAAAAAAATAAAAAGAGGGAGTTGGGTGTCTTTCAATACTCTTCTTGCCCTCATAATCAGGGTCAGAGTCAAATTTTTGTAAATTATGAAGCTGGGACAATTTGGAATGTCCTCTCTAGGTCAAACATCCTTAAAAACTGTGCAAACAAGACTGGAGATTGCCCGGTGGTTAAAAGCACGTACTCTGAAAGCTTTAGGACTTGAAATTGAACATCAGCACCCACATAAAAAGTTGAACATGGCTGCTTGTGCCTGTAATGCCCAAAGGGGGTAGAGACAGGTAGATTTAAAGAGCTCACTGAAATTGCAAGCATCCCATTAAATGAAAGAGTTTTTCTCCAGGCAATAGGGTGGGGAGAGAGCAAGGAAGACAACTACCCTCCTGCTGTAGCCTCTGCACACATATGTACATATTCACACACTTATGCATACACCATATACATACACTACACACACATACACACACTACTATGTACACACATGCCATATGCTTGCCAAAATATAGGAAAGACAAATGTAGATATTCAAACATTTTTAAAATGAGAAATCACAACTAAGTACAATATTTAAATCTGACTGCCCCAAATGCCACAATGAAAATAATTAAATGCAATATTTTCATTAAGTAACTTCAAATACACACACACACACACACACACACACACACACACACACACACACACACAGTACCTTTCTCTTGAGTTTTAGCTTGTCCTAGTTTGCTTTTTGTTTCTGTGATAAAACTCTGACAGAAAACTACTTGAGGGGCAAAGAATTTCAATTTACAAGTTACATTCTGTCACCAAAGAAAACAAATGCAGGAGCCTGAAAAAGAAACCATGAAGGGTGTACACTGCTTACTGGATTTCCTTTCCTTGCTTGCTAGGCTATGTTTTTTTTTTTTTTTTTTTTTTTTTTTTTTTTTTTGTATAGCCCAGGTCTACCTGCCCAGGATGACATGGTCCACAGTGTACTGGGCCATCTTACATCAATTATCAACTTAGAACATGTCCCATAGATACACCAACAGACCAATATGATGGAAGCAATTCTTCAACTGAGGCTCCTTCTTCCCGTGTGTGTCAAGTTGAAAACCAAGATTAGTCAGCATAGAGTTTAATGTTGGATTTTTGCTTCTACTTTATATTGCTGTGGTATGACAATACCAGGAAATCATTTTAAATTAAGAGAATCAACAATTTGTCTTTCTATTAGCAATGACTGATAAAAATACACTATTCCTATTGGTAGGTGAGACAAAAAAGAATGTTGTAAATTTGGGTAGATATGTGACCTACGCTTGTAAAAGTAATTTAGATTTGTGGTGTTAACAATGTAAGAAATTTGAAAACTTCTATTTTATGTAATTTCTATCCAAAATAACTATAAAAACAATTTATATTTGTATATATTGTGTTACTGAATATGTTTGTAACAAGAGAAATTCTCTGGGAACAATACATTAACAACACCGCTTCATTATAATTGTACACATCAGGTAACTTAAACAAGTTTCTACAAACTATCCTCTTTAATATTTTATTTTTATAGTGTGTGTGTGTGTGAGCATGATATGTGTAAATGAGCATGTATTCCAAAGCATGCATGTCTAGGTAAGAGGACAACTTTGAGAAGTTAGTTCTGTTCCTCCACTTTTATGTAAGTTTTGGGGATAGAACTCCCATGTGCAGGCTTGCTATGCAAGTACCGTTACCCCTAAGCCACCTCACCGATCCACAATCTAGTATCTTCATTGACATGATTCCACTTTTACTCCTCCAGTACCCATACCAAAAGACACATTCCTATAGTGATAAGAACGCTGGCTTTGCACCTTTATGTCATCATGCTGAATAAACAGGCAGAGTCAGCAACAGGTGTTTGAGGAATTAATTCCTTGATCTATACACATGCATTAGGCTGAAAGGGAACTACATAAATCACAAAGATAAAACTGATCAAATACCACTAACTTTGTCTCCCACCCAATTTCCCTTTACTGGGTAACACAAAAGAAAGAAAAAGGTATAGAATGAACTTCTTTAAGGAACTATTTCTCATGATTTGTGACTGATAAATCTAGTATCATTGTAGAGTAGACTAACTGTCTTATGATCCAGAAATTTAGATGAGAATGGATGTCACAATTTTAGAGCTGAAATTTTTGTACCTTGGGAAAGCTAAGTCTTTGGTTTGAAGGTCTTGAAGTAACTGGCTGGAGCCCACTTCCATTATGAAATATTTGCATAACCACACCAAGACTTATACTGGGAAAAAGAAATGATTTAATTCAGTTGTCACATAAAATCAATAATCACAACCATGTAAGCCAGTATACTAAGATGTGCTATTTTTTAAATTTTTTATAGAAATATGAAGCCATGTGAACTCATTCATATGGACCCATACAGGATGTTAGAGTGGACACACATACTTCATATTTGCATTATCAACAAATTTCATTCATTTCATCTCCAAATATATCTAGGACCAGTAAATTTCTCTTTAGTTGTGAATGCTGAAATCCACTCTTTTCTTTTGGACCACCAATTTTTTTCCTGGTGCTCTAATGTCTTGTGTTCTTGATTTAAGAATTAATTATTCTCATTTTGTTTCTAATTTTATGAAAGCATATTTGAACAGAATACTTCTTTATTCTGTGGCAAAATGCTTCGTACCATTGGAGTTTTTATTATACAGTTCCATGTATAAATAAATACACTTGTATCCAGTGTTGTGCCAGGTTCCATTTTAATTATCCATCTTTGGACAATTTGGAGTATCCTAACCTATATCTGTTTAAAAGCAGTACCAGTGAAAGTTCGTGACAAGAGTCTTTCTTACTTAACAATCTGTTTTAAAGTACTTTATACAAAATAAATTTGGCAGATTGAGGAAAGAATGAACACTTCCTAGATTGGGTATCCTTCAGAACCAGAAATTATTAAAGAACCCCATTGTGCAGTGTGGGTCGCAGGAATTGAGATAGAATAGAATGGATAGAATAGAATAGAAATACAGAATCAAAAGTGGATTGATTATGCCAAAAGTTGCTTTCTTTTTAAAAAGTCAAGCAGACTTTTCCTTCTCCCTTCTCTCTCCACCTCTCCTCTTCCCCCAACCTCAACCCCACCCCCACCACTACCCCTACCTCCATGCTCCCAACTTTTGCCCAGCGATCTTGTTTGCTTCCAATTTCCAGGAGGATCTATATATGTTTTTCTTTGGGTTCACCATGTTATATGGCTTCTCTAAGACAGAGAAGGGAGAAGGGAAAGACTGGGGAGAGATTGGGAGAGTGGGAGGGTGGAGATGGAGGAAGGGTGCATATAAAAGCAGGGAAGAAGTTATCTACATTAAAGGAACCATTTTAAGGTTGGCAAGAGACTTGACTCTAGATGGATCCCAAGTGTCCATGGGGATGTCCCCAGCTATGTCCTTGGGCAGCAGAGCAGAAGGTGCCTGAACTGGCCTTGCTCCACTATCACACTGTTTATTACCTTGAATATCACCATAGAATCTTCATCTGGCAATGAATGGAGATAGAGACAGAAACCCTCATCAGAGCAACGGACTGAGCTCCCAAGGTCCAGTTGAACAGCCAAAGGAGGGAAAAGATGAGCAAAGAAGTCTGGACTGTGAGGGGTTGGTCCACCCACTGAAGCAGTGTGCCTGTTCTAATGGGAGCTCATCAAATCCAGCTGGACCGGGACTGAATGAGCATGTGATCAAACTGGACTCTCTGAATGTGGCTGACAATGGGGGCTGACTGAGAAGCCTTTGATAAAGGCACTGGGACTTGTTTCCACTGCATGTACTGGTTTTTTGGGACCCTAGTCTATTTGGATGCAAAGCTTCCTAGGCCTGAATGTAGGGGGGGGGGAGCTTGGACTTCCCACAGGGCAGGGTTCCCTGCCCTCTCTTAAGGAGGAAGGGAGAGGGAGGAGGGTGAGTGGGGGAGCAGGAGAGGAATGGGAGGATGGGAGGACATGTAAATTTTTGAATGGAAAAATCAAAAAAAGTAAAATTAAAAAGTCAAACAGAGGTGACTTCTTATGTTGGCTAAACCTAGTCTGTTTAAGATAATTTAGTTGTTATATCTAATTAGTCAGAAGCTTACATGAGTGACTTACTTTTGGTTTCTTGCCATAAAACTTTAGCAATTCCACCTTGCTTTGGTCCAGTGGAAACCAGTGGAAAAGCTCAGTCCAAATCAATGGCCTTCTATAAATGTTACATAACATAATTAAAAGAAGTTCTGTGGCCACCTAATGGAAACTGTTATGGTTTGAATGTGTAATGTTGCCCATAGGTTCTTATGTTTGAATACTTGGGTCCCAGATGGTGGTACTGCTTGGGCATGTTCGGACGATGAAGTGTTGCTGGGCCACTTGCATGTGTATCTTGATGTTTTATAGCCCAGTTTCACTTCCTGAATACTTTTTGCCTCCTTACAGTAGATACAATATAATAATCTGTCCCTGATTCCGCCTCCATGTCTTCCCTGTCTGATAGGATGCATCACCTTGAACTTCAGGTAGAATTCATCCTCTCTTCAGTTGCATCTTATCATGGATTTTGTCACAACAACAAGGAAAGACACTGACAGAGACATTGACTTTTCCTGGCAAACATGTTTTCTTTGTGAGGCTTTTGTTTTCATCTTTCCTGTTGCACGTATATAATTTCCAGGAGTTGAAAGGGAAAAGGTGAACTTATGCAACATTTCTCCTATGGAAATAGCTGCCAATTCTTGCTTGAATAATAGCTGATACAAAATAGTGCTCCATAAGGGGGGAGGGGGAGAGGAGTGGGGGGAGGGGAGATGTTTGCGAGGAGGGGGAGGGAAATGGGAAATGGGGAGGAGACAGAAATTTTTTTTAATTTCTTTTTGCAACAACTAAAAAAAAATAAACACACACACAAAAGACTGTTTAGATAAAAGAATTAATGATTAATTCAGCAAAGTGAATTCTGTACTCCTGAAACTTAGATATTCTACTAAAATGTCTAGATTAGGGCCCTAGAGTCACTACATATACATAATCTCTAGTTTCACTTGGAAATATTTGGGTGGGGAAGTTCAAGAGAAGGATTTCTGTGTAGACTTGGCTATCCTGGAACTCACAGTGTAGACCAGGCTGACCTCAAACCACAGAGATACACTGCATGTGCCTCCTGAGTACAGGGATTAAAGGTGTGCACCACCATGCCTGACTCACTTAGAAAATGGTTTGTGCTGCCACTTTGATGAGCCAGTTTCCTATTTCCTAAGTAACAATAATTACATATCACATGACAATTTGATCAGATGTGGTCCACCTATATGATAGCAGTTCTATGTGATTATACCACTGATTTTGTAGCTATCTTTATGTATGTAAGCACATTCTGATATTTGGAAAATGATGAAATAATATAGCAACAAATTTCTCAGAGCTTTTGTAGCCCAATGTAAAATGATTCCTAATTATATTCCACCCACAGTCTTCTATTCACGCAATCTATGAATATCCACCTTGCATTGCTCGCAGATAGTCTTCAGATCCTGATCCAATATGAAAACAGTTTTCAGGTGGAAATCTCAGATATGTTAAGAACATACAAAATTACGTGGGCGTAAGTATAGTTATTAGCCACTCTGAATTCACTTTGGGTGTAAATCATTGCTTTTGACATGCTATTTTTAACTAGAGGAAAATCAACGTCACGGAATTCAACTTTCAGCCCCCTACGCAGGTGCATTCATCGCACTAAATTCCTGCTCAGATCTGCAGGGTGCAGGCAAGGCAGCCTTCTAAACAACATCAAATTCCACCTTTCCCATCCTTGCTCTACATCTCTTCTCTTCATCACCTAAGATACTTTGAAGTAATTACCCACAAGTCCCTTTACTCCTTTATATGGAACCTCTATTTCCCTCCTCCCTTTCCATCTCTTTGTCTGTTAAAGTGCTCAAGCTGAGATCTCCTTTCTTCCTTATGATAACTGTATTACAGCTTTTCAAAAATTTATTTATTTGTTGTTTAATTTTTGATTTTTCAAGTCAGGGTTTCTCTGTGTGGTCCTTGCTCTACTGGAGCTTTGTAGGTCAGGCTGTCCTTGAACTCAGATCTCCTGCCTCTGCCTTCTGTGTGCTGAGATAAAAGATGTGCACCACCACAATCCGGTCAGATTTCAGTTTCTTAACCAAGGCTTACGCTGTAACGCCAGAAAATCAGAGTAGAGGTCCAGGGAGAAAGCCCGTTGGGCACAGGTGGCAAAGATGCTATGATTCAGAAACTAAACAAACACGGATGGTATCTTATTCAAAGCACAAGCAATTTGGAACTGAAATGAAGAGTGGCTGAATTCAGCTGCTTATGCACTTTCTACCACAAACTTCAATTACTTTGGAAACTGGGGCAGGGAAGAATCCTTGGGGTACACTGGTCTGTTCCTCGTACTGGTCAAGCAGGGGTTGAAACAGAAAAGCTGAGGGTGGCTGATGATGGCAGTTGGATTGAAATACTTGAAATGTGTTTAGTGAAAATCCTTGAGTGAGGCCTATAATGTAGGAGTAGAATGCAGAAGACAGATGTATCTGCAATGTGAGGAAAAATTTTCTATCAGAACCCTCAGAAAATGGAATGATTTAGCTAGAGTATCATTATAATTTTGTCACTGAAAAAGTTTAGCCCTGAAGCCAAATAATAATTTACTAGGCAATTCTTACAGCACATTTCTTATTTAGTCACAGGATTCCTTCCTTGAGTTAAGGGAAGCATGGGATTTATTTTTTACCCTGTAGGGAGAAAGGGAGTACTGAGTACATGAAGCTAACTGAATGTATATTGTTCACATGGGCAAAGCCATGACAAAGACCGAGGCCTCAGCTTCGTGGGAAATTGGCAAAGCTTTTCCCTATATGGGTCTGTCTTGCTCAATTTGTCAAAGGATTATTCCTCTAGTTGGAGTACAAGTATTTAAGATCAGTGTATGCAAAAACAGGCAACTGCGGCTTCCTCCTCCAAGATTATAGCCCTAGACCTCCTCCTGGGACTGACTAACCACTTCCCCTGTGCTATACATAAGAAAGATGCTCAAGTTTCCAGTGTCAGTGGTATAGGTATGGCTCCATCAGACTGCACAGCCCGACTGATCCCATCTTTTCTGTGTCTGTGTGTCTGTCATTTCTTCATTCCCTCATTGCCCCAGTTAAGTTTCGCGATCAAAGCTGAGTGAGTTGCAGCTTTACCCTCAACATGTTTTAGTGTCTGACTCAGTTCCTACTACATAGTAGGTATTCGAATAGTTTGTCATTAATAATGAGAAATAATGGTAATCTCTCTGGGTAAATTGGGAGTGGAGGTAAAGGGGGTAGGGAGACATGGTGAATTGGAACTTGAGAGGGAAGCTGGATGGGCTGGCTGGGTGTGTGGTATGCAGTTTGGGAGTAGAACGGAGGGGGAGAGTAAGGAAAGAGACAACTTGATGGGGGCGCATTTCAGGGTTAGAGAGAAATCTGGCGTCAGGGAATCTCCTTGCAATCTACAAGGATGATCCCAGCTAAGACCCCTAGCAATAGTACAGAGGGTGCTTGAACTGGCTAGCCATCTCCTGTAATCAGATTGGAGACTATCCTAATTGCCATCACAGAGCCGTTATGAGATCAACAGCCAAGCACTGGGCTGAGCTCTGTGAGTCCTCCTGAAGGAGAGGGATTGTATGCGCCAGGGGGTCAATGCCATGACAGGGAATCCATAGAGACAGCTCACCTGAGCTCATGGGAGCACACAGATCTGGCCCAACAGTGAGGAAACCTGCACGGGACTGACCTAGGCCCTCTGTAAGTGTGCGACAGTTGTATAGCTTGGTCTGTTCGTAAGGCTTGTAAGCAGTGAGGTTAGGTCCTGTGCCTGGTGGTTTTCTGACTTTGGGGAACCTGTTCCCCATGCTGGATTACGTCTCTCAGGCTTTATGTAGGGGAGGAGCTTGGTCCTACGCGAACTTGATGTGCCATGCCTTGTTCAACCTTTCTGAATGGAGAAGCAGAAGGAGTAGGAGGATGAAGAGAAGACAGATGGGAGTTGGGTGGGGGAAACTTGAGGAGAAGAGGGAGAGGAAACTGTTATCGGTATAAAAATAATTGGAAAAATGATAGCTAAATAAAAATGGTAAACTCTCAATGAATAATTCATTAAACTAATACATTAAAATAAAAAATAAAATGGCATCCTGCGCACAAGAAGACAGAGAGCATCCTTTCCAGATGTACTGCTGCTGTGTTGTGACTGCTGTAAGATATCTAAAAGAATTTGCTCAACTGAAAAACACTATTATCAATACTAAGCATTTTCAGGGAATCCATGCTTTTTATCTCAAACTTACCATTAGCATTATGTGAAAAACAGTAATATACATTCTTAGGTTTTTAATTCTGAGAAATTAATAACTCATGGGGACCAAATAAATTTATACAAAGAAATTGAAAGGAAAACAAGAACTATACTATGTGGACCCATGTACATACGAACACTTCTGTTTCCCAGGGAGCCAATCTGAATGTATTATTTGCTTGGTGAATTTGACTGCTGACACTTATTAAAGCATCAGCATTGATTTCAATAATAGCATGGTTTGTAACATTGGGTACTGTCATAGGTGGTTTCTATCTCTTTGATTATTTGTCAAATAGGAACAATAACTCCTATTATAATTCTATGATCAACTGAGATAATGTAAAACAGGTTCTTCAAATTGAGTTGAACAGATGGTTCATTTTTCTGCTCTTTTGATATATAGATATTTATTCTTATTATGCCTTAGTTGACACCCAGCTTTATCTAGTTTGCATGTTTCCCTGGAGGGAAAATAATTGGGTCCCAGAGCATATAATTAAATTGGCTGGGGTGCCTGTTAAAATGTAGGTTAAAGAATGCATCCTTTGACAGAAAGGACACAACTTCCTGTTGAAAATGTCAGCTGGGTAGGTATGAAATGGAAGAAGAGGGTTACTGGGGAGAAGCCTGACTGTCATTTTGGTAGTTGTTTTGCTCTCTCACTGATATTTGTTTCTGGTTTTTCATGGACCTTCCTAGAAGCTGCTTGATGCTATAGGATTCTATTTTTGGTGATCCTACACTGCCTGTCTGTGGGAGTATTCAAAAAATAGCATTGAAATCATCCAGTCTTCTGCATTTTCTTGGTTGTTGTTCTCCATAATACCTATGGAATGTTCTGGAAATACAACATTCCGAGGTAAGGAGGGAGCTGCATAGAACTTTCTAGTCTCAGTTCTAGCTTCTCCTAGAAACAGTGTGCTTCTCACTACTTTCTCACGGTTCTGGAGACATATAACCCTGGAGACATAAAATCCAGGGCAGGTTGCTTTCAAGAGCTTCGCATCTGGTGTAAGTAGGAGCAGTCTGTCTTCATCTACCCCAAGAAGCTTTCTGGGCTAAGACTTAGAGCACCATCTTGACTTCTGCTGTCTCTTGCTGCCTTTCTGTAAATAATAATGCTGCTTCCTGTAACTTGCTATAGTGTGGGTATTCCATTTCCTCAGATAGACAAGTGGATATCACATCCACAGTGAAATGGCTATGCACTTCCTGCTATCTGAAGTCCTTATACATGAGAAGGAATGGTTGACAACATGTGAGTGGCGCCTGCCACATCCACAACAAGGACAGCTGCAACTCAATGTTAACTCAGCCAGATCAGCAATGGTTGCATAGCACCGGACCATTTGTGCTTTGAAGTAAACCCACATTTCTGTACAAACGGCTAGCTTCCTGACTCCTTCTATAGTAAGGCTGGCCACATTGAAGCGTGAGAAGCTGAACTACTGCAGCAAGAACAGTATGTTTTTTCAGCGGTCAAGTTCTGTGGTGGCCTTCTGGAGCAGACTGGATTATGTCTGTGTCTTCTGTTTGTATATTTTCTCTTTTTGCTCTCTAGAACTAGAAGGAACATTTAAAAATAACATCCATTTAAAAGTTAAAGTATCTTTATTGTCTTCATTTTAAAAAGCTCCTTTTTTTTTTCTGTTTTTGATTCTGTGCGTCAATGAACACATTTATTTCCAATCACTGAGAGGAACAGGAGCTCCTTCAGCCTGTATCAGCTTACAAGTCAGTGTGCAAAGACAGGATGAAAAAAACCACAGGCTTATGGGATGCTTCCTGTAGGGCCAAATTGCTTGTCACTCTTGCTTCACCAAGTTGTCTAGAAAAACATTTGGTTTCCAGGTGTTCCGTATGACAGGACCCTTGTTCTTTTCCAGGGTCCACATGACTTGGGTTATGTGAGATATCATAAGAATGTATTTACATAATGTTTTCAGATAAATATGTAAATGCTAGGACAAGAATATAAATGAGCCATGTAGGCTTGGAAGGATTCAATAATATCCATTAATTAACCTTGTGTATCTTTTTGAACTGTGTTGGTGTCATTTTGATAGATACTTTAAAAAAATGTAGACTCCTTGACTTCTCCATTCTGAACATGATCTTGACGTAATCTGGGTATCTGCATATTTAATAAACTCTCCACATTGTTCTGATACACAGTCAGGATCAAAAATTTCTGCTTGTTCTATAGAGCTTTCATAATTGAGAGGTAGATATATCTGCAAAAATACACATCTCAGTCAGTCATCCTTACTTCAGCCCCAGATTCACAGGCTGCCATGTTTGGGGGAAAAAGTAGTTTCAAGATAATGACTGATATGAAAGTCAAAATGTGTTGTACTCAAATGAAGACCAATGGGGTAGGACAGTGAACTAAATAAAATGAAATATAGCCTTTGTCAGTTGACATTTAAGTGCCACTTATTAAATATTTGATGTCTATTCAGAAGTAGACAAGAGTTTTCTCTTTTTTTCTTTTTTTAAATTTATTTATTTATTAAGGATTTCTGCCTCCTCCCTGCCACCGCCTCCCATTTCCCTCCCCCTCCCCCGACCAAGTCCCCCTCCCTCATCAGCTCGAAGAGCAATCAGGGTTCCCTGACCTGTAGGAAGTCCAAGGACCACCCACCTCCATCCAGGTCTAGTAAGGTGAGCATCCAAACTGCCTAGGCTCCCCCAAAGCCAGTACGTGCAGTAGGATCAAAAACTTAGATGCCTTTCAATGGAAGAATGGATGAAGAAAGTATGGGATATATACATATCAGAGTATTACTCAGCAGTAAAAAACAAGGACTTCTTGAATTTTGCATACAAATGGATGGAAATAGAAAACACTATCCTGAGTGAGGTAAGCCAGACCCAAAAAGAGGAACATGGGATGTACTCACTCATATTTGGTTTCTAGCCATAAATAAAGGACATAGACAAGAGTTTTCTATTTTACTCTTTGGTCAATAAAATTGGCCCCAGTGGTAGATGTTGTACTAGCTATAGGACTTCCTCAATTTTGATCATTTTTATTGTATGTATATGATATATATGTTTCTGTATGTGTGCATGTGTACATGAGTGTACATGTGGGTTCCAGAGGGGAGGGAGAAATCAGCCACTCTTTACCTTATGTTTTGAGACAAGGTAAACATGGGGCCAGTAAACATGGAGCTCCAATTCAGGTAGCCTGTCTGGCCTCTCTTTCCTATTCCCGATGCTGAGGTTATAGTCTATCAAGTCCAGTTTTTTTGTTGATCTAGACTCAGGTTCTCATCATAATCATAAAGCAAGCACTTTGCCTACATCCCCAACCCTGAAAAATTTCATTCTTTTTGTTTGTTGGTATTTCACCTCAGACTCAATCATTTATCCATTACTGATAACTATATGCATGTGTCTAGCCATTCATCATACTGTGGTCTGGAGTTTGATGATTGTGGGTGTGTAGAACAAAGAAATCATGCCTGCCTTTAAGTATACTAGTAATTGAAAATAAGAGGCAGCAGGCTATCACAGGTGTTGTCAAAACAAAGTTATATTATAGTAAACTAGATATGTGGGCAGAAGAGTTTTGGATTAGGGAGCTTCTTGGTTTCAGCAGCTAGCTTAGACCTGAAATAATCACACAGAAACTGTATTGATTAAATCACTGCTTGGCCCATTAGCTTTATCTTCTTATTGGCTAACTCTTGAATATTAATTTAACCCATTTAAATTAATCTGTGTCTCACGATGTAGTTGTGGCTTACCAGCTTCTCCCTGACTCTGCCCTTCTTTTTCCCAGCATTCAGTCCAATCCACCCCACCTAGCTCTTCTCCACCCTGCCCTGCTCTGCTATAGGCTCAAAGCAGTTCTTTATTCATTAAAAGTAATCACAGCATGAATAGGGAAATCCTACATCAGAAGAAGCAAAGGCCTCAATGGAAATATATTTGCTATCATAAGGAAAATTTATGAAGCCCTTAGTGTCAGGCTCTGTTATTTGTTTTATATGAGAACCACAGCAATTAATTCCTTTATTATGAGGTAGGGTTAAGATTTGAAGTCCTTTTCTTAACTACCCTGTTATATTCTTTTCTCTTTGATGTCTGAAACCCCCAACATTAGAGTTATTGTTTTTAATAATTGTAACAACCAACAAATTTATGAAAAATTTAATGTGCACCAAGTAGTACACGATTATCCTTAACCTGTATTGCTTATCTCATTTAATCGGTACTCAGCAATCTCAATTTTAGAAATAGAAAGCTAGGAGTCATACATCTACAGAGCATCAATTTGAATATCTTCTTTCTGAGCTGTCCATACTATTACCCACTATATCACATTGCCTTACACAAACTACCTACACAATGAAAGCAGTGCAGTAGCAAGGGGGCAGTGATTAGGAGCTTAACTTTGAAGTTAGCTATCTGCTCATGAATTCACTTTATCACTAATGAAGAGTGGTCTCTGTGACTTTGTATTCTCATCTATTAAGAACAGATTGTAACAGTGTCTATCTTACAGAGCTATTGTGAAGACTGAATGGTTTACTAGAAGAAAACACTAGAATGCCTGAAACATAACATTCTATAAATATTTCTCAGCACTGGAATAATTTTTCATATGACAAAAATAAAACATCACATATGTTATAAATGTCTATTTTATATCAGACAGCTTGTCACCTGGTAAAACTCTGATAAGATGTATTACAGTAATTGTGTACATAGAGAATTGTGAAGAAGAACACTGAACCCAGGGGCATGAAAGTCATAAGTAATGTGTGTGTGTATGTGTGTTTGTGTGATGTAGAATATGGAGGTAGACAGTGAAGCATACTTGGGATTACAGGAACAGAACTGAAAAGGAAACTGTGGAAAGCAGAAGCGAGACATGTAGTTAAAAACCCTTTCT
The DNA here is from genome assembly GCF_018167655.1 of Microtus oregoni. Classification (NCBI taxonomy): domain Eukaryota; kingdom Metazoa; phylum Chordata; class Mammalia; order Rodentia; family Cricetidae; genus Microtus; species Microtus oregoni. Next base: position 99,620 of record NW_024544745.1, read on the forward strand.
TCCATGTCAGATACAGGGATTTCAACTTGACTCTGCAAAATGGTAATAGAGGGCTTTAAGGAAGACGATAGCATAGCTAGCTTTGTGCTACAGAGAAATCATTCTGGAAGATGCATGGAGGACAGGCAGAAAGAGATCACATTTGAAGTAGCTTGGTAAGATAGCTAGGAATTTTTTTCTGTTTTAACAAATAAAAAGGAGTGCTAAACCTGGATAAGTATTAGCAGTGGGAATGGAGGGATGCAGGATACATTTCAGAGCTAATTAGGAGACAACATTCATGAAACATGTTAAGTGGTTAACTGTGTTAGGGAAAGATAGAGGAATCCAATGTTACTTTCATGTTTCTGGATTAGATGATTTGAGAGTGGGAAAGGGTGCAATGCACTAAGACTACCCAGAATAAACCTGGGGAGGGACTAATAGAGCTCCTGAATTTAGTTTGGATTTTTTGTCTTTTAGGTCCCTTTGGGAACTTTAAGCTACTGTCAAAGAAGCAGAAGAATATATGAGTCCCAAAGCGATCTAGTATGGAAATAAAGATTTTGTGTTCATCAACTTGTATACTAACTTTAAGAATAAAGTACCATTGTTACTGCACAAGAAAAGTATTTAATGTATAAAAAGGAATAAGGACAAAGCAGCAAATTACTGTAACATTTAAAGGGGAACATAAGGGGAGGTTTGTAATGGAGACTGAGGTGGAGCAGTCAGATAGAATCAAGAGTGCCTGTTCCATTTTCATCATTTGCCTAACATTTACCAAATAGAGTGGTTTGAGAGAATACTAACAACTAATGGATTTATTGGTATGCGCTACAGCAGCCCTCAACCTGTGGGTCATGACACCTTTTTGCATCAAACAACCCTTTCACATGGGTTGCTTATCAGATAGAATGTATATCAGATATTTACATTATGGTCCACAACAGTAGCAAAACTACAGTTATGAGGTAGCAATAGAAATAATTTTATGGTTGGAGTCACTACAACATGTAGAACTGTATTAAAAAGATCACAGGATTAGGAATGTTGACAACCACTATGCTACAAAGATCTTCATGTTTTTCTGTAAAAAGTGTTGTGGATCACAAAGTCTAGTCACAATTATTCACCTCTGTTATTAATGTGTTAAAACACTACAGACACTTTTTTATTGAAATGGGTGTGGGTGTATTTGAATAAAAAGTATTGTATATAAACTCCAAAATTTGTTTTGAATGTTATCTAATTTTGTGGTCATCAAAGACTTTCTTCTTATAATTAAAAAGTAATTACTACTGTATATGTATACGATATGTGTATTGTGTGTGTGTGTAAGAGAGAGAAAGTAAGTCAGTACACACTTTTCTCTGCATGAATGTGGAGGTCAGAAGACAAGTTTTGGGAATCAACTGTTTCCTTCAATTGTATTCTTGGGGTCAAAATTAAGGTTGTCAGACTTACATGCCAAGCACTTCTACCTATTGAGCCATCTTAGCACCTTGTTGTCATTTGTTTGAAAGCTCGTCTATGTTTTAATTTTGGAAAATGTCAAGCATGCTAAAATTATGCTGTGAATTCTTGCACATCCATAACCCTGATTCAATAATTGTCAAAGAAATATCATCATTATATTTTGTACAGATGTCCCTGAAAAACACTTGTTCTATCAAGCAGACATGAATGTGGGAAAGGGATTTGTAAGGTGGAGGGGGCATAATAAAGTGGAGAAAAAAATTAAGAGCGAGTAGGTAGAGTGTTACAGTAGTCAGAATGTGGTATAGACATGTGATTTGTAAAAAAAAAAAAGGTTAAAGTTTCATAATGTTTTATGAACTCCCAGACAATATTAAAATAGATTACTGAACAGATCTGTATCATGAACTCTATCTTGTCAATATAGTCTGAGAGAAGCAGCGTGTTTAAAATGGTAGGAAGTGTGTAGCTAAGAAGCAGCCTGCCCCTCTTTAGCACTTGTCATTGTGTATAACATCTGGGAAAGTACAGAGCCTAGATTCAAGATGTCATTTCAAACAGTAAAGCTAGGATACCAGGAATTTCTTATTTACAAATACTATATTTGATAATTTCTAAAGGAGAGGGCTGGGGCACTAGAGTGATTAGGAAGCAAGGACTAAAAGGTATCAGTTTTATTTTGGAGATGATGAAAATTCCCTAATGTTTATTGTCATGATGACTGAATAACTTTGAATATAACATAACTCAAAGGCATTAAATTGTGAGGTTTAAATAGATGACTTTTGTGGAATGTGAACTATAGCAATAAACTTCTTATCAAAAAAACAGAAAATGGTAGTGTAGTGGTTTGAAAGAAAAAGAAGCTCAAAGGGAGTGGCACTATTAGGAGGCATTGCCTTGTTGAAGGAAGTGTGTCACTGTGAATGTGGGTTTTGAGGTCTCATATATGCTCAAGCCACATCCAATGAAGCAGTTCACTTCCTTTTGCCTGTGAGATGTAGAATTCACAGCTACTTCTCCAATGCCCTGTTTGCCTGTATGCTACCATGCTCCTGGCCATGATGATAATGGACTAAACCTATAAAACTGCAAGCTGCTACCTCAATTAAATGTTTTTCTCTATGAGAGTTACCATGGTTATGGTGTCTCTTCAGAACAATAGAAACCCTAAGACAGGTAGGAAGAATACAGGACCTACAAAAGGCGCCCATCTGAGACTATTAAGCCAAGAGAAAACTGACACCAGATAGTGAAACAAACTGAGCTGACTCTATAATGTAACCTCTTTGATTTTCTTCTGATAAAAAATGGTGTGACTCTTCCCTAGGATTCCAATGAACAATCACCTGAGTATTTGTGGGTACAATCCAATAAATAAACACAATGTTCAAATCATCATGTAGCCAATCTCTAAAGATAAACTTACAAAATATCATCAAGAGATATGAAGAAGGAATTGGGTCATTGCAAGTTTGTAGCCAAAGAGAAAATTTAAAAAAAAAAGAAATAAAAGGACAAAAGACAGAAACAAATACTCAATAATTATGAAAATGTCCACCATGCAGGGATCCATTAAATTCACACTGGTAGACACTTAATATTGGGATATTAAAAATAATACTGAAAAGAAAAAGTTAAATATGTATCTGTTGGGATGTTCCACTGGAAGCTCCACCTCAGACCCCAATACTCCCTCTCCAAACCCTGTCCCTCAGAAAGTCCACCAAGGGGTGGTTCCTGCCCTGGAGCTGCTCAAGACCACACCTGCAGGGTATTTAAATTCTGTTCCATAGACCTACCATGTTATTTCTTGTCTTCCCCTGAGATTACCCAGGAATGATTTGCTCAGATTAACCCTGGCCCTTTTCTTTTAATTCAGCTCAATTTGGCTTATTGCATTGGCAGAGAAACCTAATACCAGAGATACAAAACACTTATCAATATCAACTGACTAAAGAATAGCTCATATTATTTATTGGGAAAGAGACTCAAGTCCAAAATAGTGTATATAACATCCCATTTGCACACATGTATACATAAAAGTACATATGTATAGAGAAGAGTGGAAAAGTAAAAGAGAATATGGAAATAAAAGCAACAACTTTATATGCATTTATTTCATCTTGAGAGCTCTGAACATAGCATTTTTTATTAAAAATCTGGCACAAATTCATTTGGGGAAAAGCTAAATATGTGACTATTTGTAATCTTCAATTCCCTCACATAGTGTGAGCAAACACTTTACCACATAAATTTTAACGTGTTTGATGAATATGGAGCATGTATAATTTGTGTCATTGTTATCCTGAACCTCACTGGGAGAGTGACATACTAAATGCTGTAGGCAGTACATCATTATGTCAAAATCTTGAAAATGTTGAGCTGTAACATACTTCTGTAACATATGTGCAAGTGTGCGTGAGTGTGTTTATATTTTAGGATTTTTTGGAAAAGTTTTTAGTGTTAGTTATCCTTCCCCATATTGCGTCATTATACAAGACTTCCCATCCCTCATCTTATTTGTTATACATTCATTCATTTATAAGTTAGCTTCTTTTATTTATATTTAAATTTTATACAGTATATTTTGATCATGTTTTCTCAGCTCTTCCCTCATCTTCCACACCTCTCTACTAACCAACTTCTTTATGTTCTCTCTGTCTCTCTTTGTGTGTCAGAGTGTGTGTGTTTGTGAGAGAGATAACAAGAGAGAAATCACAAAACTAAAAAATCATAAAAAGAAACAACAAAAATCATTTCAGAGCTAGTGAGGCTCTAGAGCCTGAACTTTTAACTACTATTCTATGCCGCTCGAAAATTAGAAGAGAACACTCTGTTTTGGAGCAAGTAGGCCATTGAAAGAGTCATCATAATTTAAATGGAAGGCGCCTGGACTTAGAATAGCAATGGAGGGGCTGAAAAAACGGTTCAGTTGACACACAAGCATGAAGACCTGGGTTTGAATCTCTAGTACCCAAGGGAAAAAGCCTGGACACTGACACAGTGTGGAAAGGAGCAGAGACAGACAATTTCCAGGGGTGGCTGACTGGTCAGCTCAAGCAGTCAATGAGCTTCAGGTCTAGGCTGCAGCCTAGTGAGAGACTGGCTCACAAAAGCAAAGTGGGGAACAATTGAGGGAGACACAAGATGGTGTCTCTGGCTTTCACACCCACACACTGCACACACACGTTCGAACAGGCATAACAGTCACACAGAGACAAAAACTGGTTTCTGGAGTGGTGCACGTTCGTGCTGAAATGCCTTGCCTGTCTGTGACTTCAGTAGCCTTCTGCTTTCCTTGCTGTTTGCCCCTGAGCACTTTCAGTTGCACTCAGGAAGCTCAGTCTGGCAGTTGGTAGCTGTCACAATGACTCACTTTGAGGAAGGCTGACCATAGATAAGGGAAAGGAGTGTTCCAAGGCTGGAGCACCTGAAGAGTTCCAGCAGGTCTGGAGGTAGTGGAAGGGAAGGTAAAAGAGAAATCACCCAGCTGTTCCCTGGTCATGGAAGGTACGGGCATGTTCAGAAACTCAACTGCATAAATCAAGCTTTAGGGGCTTATCTCCAACTTCTTTCTTGGCTCCTTTTTGGCCACTATCCTGCTTTTTATCTAGAAGGAATTTCAACTGTTACACAAAGCTGAGAGGGAACATAAATAGTTGATTTCGATGAAACGGTGTTCAGCGAGGGAACGGCAAGCACCCCAGAGCCAGGCCTTGTTAGAGACTTTCAGGGAGAAGAAGATTTCAAATGATCCTGGATCTGGAGCTGCAGGAGATTGGGGCATGAAGCTGACCCTACCGGAAAATTCATAGTTCCGTTAGAAGTCATTCGCTCATTGACCTTTGGCTTGATGATATTGTCTAATCTCTGGTGACTGTATGAATGAATACTTGAGAGATGAAATACCACTGAAGAACGAAAGCAGACAGATCACCTTTTATGAACAGGAAACTAGCATGATCTTCAGTCATCAAGGTAACAAGACAGAGCTGTATTCCTAAAATACTGGACTTGTCCACACCTGTCATCTTAGCATTGGCCCTGAATATCTTTGAATGTTGAGGAATCTTTTCTCAGTCTTTAACAATGCCTATCAAATAACTAAAAGAAACCTAGAAGGGTATCTGAAGCTCATTGGACCCACCCAGTTCATCTTAAGAAACACCTTTAGATGCAAGTAGTAGATTCCAAGCTGAACTGAGGATTATGGTAGGCTCTATGAATTCCTAGAAAGTGTACTCACACTATTATGGAATTCAGACATGAGCATTTTTAAATCCACTGACTATTCATCTGGTGAGGTTGTAGTGAATTGTGTTACCACCAGGGACCTACTAGGGCACAGTCGAAAGCATAGGCTGATATAAAATTCTGACTTCCAGCTCTTCCACTTAGCAGCAGAGTAGGTTTCTACATGGGATTGATGACTGCACATGCACTCTGTAAGATGGAGAAAAAAATGGCGTCAAACATTGAGGTGGTATGTGATATCCAGTGGGACTAAAACTGGGATGTGTCACGATCTGATCACCATAGTTCCATAATTACACCTTTTACTATGTAGAGAACTATTTAGAAGGAAGCAAAAATAAGAGTGAGAAAAAATCATATAAAATAATGACAGTGACCCAACTCCTGGACTAGCGTTTCTAATCTTGTTCCAGTGACGCAGTACTGGGGTTCACATAGCACTGTGAGATCTCCTGAATTATTCATCTGTAAACATAGAATATCTACACACATAATTCTTTGCTAAATTTGATGCTGTTTTTGTATTCTAGTATAGTCATGTAGTAGCAGGGATGAGGGATTTCAGCAAAATTAATGGGCACACATACAATCCCATCACATACTGCTCATTTTCTTAAAATTTTTGGTGAAATGACCATTTAATTTTATTTCACGTTCACTGGATAGATACTTTGATATACTTGTTTGCATAAGAATATTATTCTCTAAGAAGAAGTCAGAAAAACATTCCTAAAGAGAAAGAAATCTATTAGACATCAAAATCAACTTGATGTAAAATCAGGGACCTTCCTGTGTCCTTTTCAGTCTCATCTGGGCTTCTTTACTGAGCCATCCAGCTGGTCGTTAGAAATTATTACTGTGAAAATGCATGCAAGGTCCAAAGGCTGCACAGATAAGAAAACTGCCGATTTCCAGTAGAATATATCAAAAGGAGTTGGGGCCGGATTCCAAGGTGGGGCCTTTGATCCCAAGGTTTAAACATTTTTTAATCTACCTGAAAGTCTGATCAGATGAGACTCCTATAGCCTTCTCCCATACAGCTCTTTGAGCACAGGTCAATGGACCCACAGTCCTTGGGCCAAGGAAGACTGTCGCCAGCTATAAAGTTTCAGCCTTGGACCAGAACCGGGAGCCAAACTGAACCTCTTCTCTTTTAATTTACCCAGTCTATACATTACTGTAGCTATCAACAGAAAATAGGGGTGTGTAAACTGAGACTGCTCATTTGTTCTTGGCTGCCCAGACCTGAATAATCATACAGAAACTATATTAATTACAACACTGCTTGGTTGATGCCTGAGACATTCTTGCTAGCTCTTACATCTTAAATTGACCCATTTATATTTTACCATGAGGCTTGTGGTTTGTAGCATCTTTGGCAGCTACATGGCATCTGCCTCCTTCGGCAGCTACATGGCATCTCCTTGACTCCACCTACTCTCTCTATATATCTCTTCCAGCCTGGCTATATTCTGCCCTTTCATAGTTCAAAGCAGGTTTATTATTTAACCAATAAAAGCAACACATATACAGAAGGACATCCCACATCATGGTTGTAGTAGCTGGGAGAAGACTGAAGAGGTACTGTGCACTAATGTGCACTTAAGGTTTATGGGAAGTTCTAGTAACTAAGAAACAAAGTAGTATCGTTATCCCCTTTGGACAAACCTACCTATATCCTAGTGGAGTAAGACCTGTATTCTGCCACATTTGTTTTAGCTAGCTGCTACATTGGTAGCTTCTTTGGTGATGATGGAAGAGAGGGATGGAGAGATGAGAAAATAGGAGAGAGGGTAACAGACTGCTGGAGAGGGCACCAAAATGGATAAAAAAAATATTTTCAGTATTGTGAGGATATATTTGAAAAAGTGTGGTGAACACAGAGTAGTCTGATTAAAGCAATTTTCTCTGGATGGAAAATATTATTTCTGTAAAATGTAGCCCAAAGGACAGTTTTCTTTTGTATCAAATTATTATTTTAATGTCAAACATTTATTGAATGCCTTTTATTTGCCAAAACTCATTTAATCCTCACAATGGCATGAAGAGATCGAGGCTACTATGTTTGTAGTTCCAGCTAGAAAAATGGGTTGTGGAGAAAGGAAATAAGTAATTCAAGGTCACATACCTGGTAAGTGGCTGACCCAGATTCAAGGCCCGATATTCCCTAGTACTGTACCAGCTTATGTCACCACTGCCCTCTGTGTGCGCTGCTGTGCTGTCAGCAAACTGCTCTGCAGAGTAGGAAGTCCTGATTCATCCAAATCACCTCTGCTCTAAATTCTTTGACCCTTCTTTTCCTCTATCCCATCTTTTCTGACTTCCAATATTGTGGATGCACACCCATGAGCACACATGCATGCACTCATGAGTATTAGGACTGTGTCACATGTTTGAATGTGGGCATTTGGGAGAGACATAAAACACATACAGGTCAGAAGACAACATCAGGTGTTGCTTTTCACCTTCAACCTTATTTGATACAGGGTTTCTGATTGTTTTCCACTGTACATGGCAGGCTGTCTGGCCCGAGAGTTTCTGGGGATAGTCCCATATCCGCTTCCCATCTTGTCATATGTGTGAGCACTTGGTCTGAAGATACACACTACTCCATCCAGCTTTACATGACTTCTGGGGATCTGAACTCAAGACTTCATGCTTACATAGCAAATATTTTGCCCACAAAGTCATTTCCTTTGCCCTTTCAGTATGTTTTAAGAAGACGAAAGGTTAGGGAATGGGAACAATTTGTAATGAGACTACAGCTAATTCACAGCAGAAAAACATTGAATTCTATACTGAAGCACATATTAGTGACTAAAAAAATCATAAGCTATCTTCATGTTAGCCAAATTCTTATGTTGTCTTTTCTACAGAGGAAATGAAAACCCTATATGCCCCTTCCATGACTCCTCCAGGGTTACACATCTGCTGGATGTGTTAAAAGCCAAGACTCTAAGCCACATGTCTTCAACTCATTGTCCTTTACCCTGGCTTCCCCCCCGATGGCTCAGCTCTGGAGCCAGGCTTCTCTGTTCCCTTATGTTTTTCACTTACACTTCTCTCACTTCCTTTTCAACGTTACTTGCCAAGCCGTCACCAGAAATGGGAGCTGTGTTTTAATTTTCTGGATGATTTCCTGACTGGTTACATTCTCCTTCAGTGATTACTTCTGATCATTGTCTCTTCTCAGCAGCAACCCAGCCATGTCAAACCTCTGAAGGACAAGGAGCTCGCTGCTGCTCTGTGCCTACAATGCCAAGAAACCCAATTCTTTCATGACAAAAATGAAATGCCAATTAAAACAACAATTCTCTTTTCTTTAAACACTTTCAGTTTATGACAATTGTTTTACTTTCACACTTGTTGATATTGTAAAATGTGATCAAGATGTAACCTATGGATAGATCTCATTCTCTCTTTCTCTTCTTTGTCTCTTCCCTTCCTCTTCCCCTCCTGTTTCCCTCCCCCTTTCCCTCTGATAGGCAAGTGACTTACTTGTAATCATGCTACTACAGAGCTAAGGCTGGGGATATGACCACAGGAGTCAGCAAGCCGAGGCATCCCCTCCTTAGCTCCAGAGTCCTTTCTAGTCCTCCCTGAAAGGACTCTGGTTTTTTGGAGGCTGTTGTTGAACAGAGATGGTGGATGGTACTGTTGAGGGACAACAGATGTCAATTAGAGGAATAAGGAAAAACTAAGGAACTGAAGACAATACCATATATGTAAAGTATTCATTTTCAGGAAGACATTCCTGGGTCCCACAGTTTTATGAATCCTTTCAGTGTTACTGGAGTAGGGTGCAGTAGCCTCTGAGGTTTCTTCCTAGCCAGCTTCGTCTGAATGGGTGTATTGGGAGAAAGAGTAAAGGACTATCACATCCATTTCTTTGTCTTTTAGCAGAAATACCCTTTAGGGTATTTTCAACCCACTCCTCTTTCTCAGTCACTTATTTTATAATTCTAATATGAATTTGCAGTTAGAAAGATATTTATGCATCTTAAAATTTTTCTTCCTTTAAAGAATTCTCTTTAATGAAGTAATGGAATCTACAGCCTTCCAAGGGAAGCATGTTTCCTCCCACCTGACATGACTGAGTCTAGAACATCCAATGGTGAGATATTGCTTGACTTCTAAATTTGGAATTCAGATAATGACTCTAAACTCTTTCTCTTTATTCCTACTTAACAGGAAGCAGTACAGAGGGTCCCTTGCTTATGTTGATATACATACATACATACATACATATATACATATATACATATATATATATATATTCTTGATACCATACAGTGATTTGCATTCCTTAGAAATCAGATTTCCAATTTTAAATAGTAATCATTCCCTCAGCTTGCCAAAAAGGTATAGATGTCTTTCAAGATATCTATGTCAGTAACAGTCATTCAAAGTTCCAAGTCAGCCACAAGATTTCAAGACTAAAGAGGCAATACTTAGTGGTGTGCTGTGCCTCTGTGCAGAGGTGTTTGGTAGATTGAGTATATCAAGTATATTTTGAACCTGATATTTTCAACTTATACAAGGTTCATCAGAATATTACCCTTCCATCAATCAAGGAACATTTTTACCCTAATCTCTAAGGTATTACTACTCAATAGGTATACATTTGCTGGAGGAGGGTCATCTGTCTATGTGTTACTTTCATTGGTTAATAAAGAAACTGCCTTGGCCTTTGATAAGACAGCAGCTTAGCTAGGCAGAGTAGACAGAACAGAATGCTGGGAAGAAGGGAAGTAAGGCAGACGCCATAGCTCTCCTCTCCCAGATGCACGCAGGTTAAGAATCTTCCCAGTAAGCCACCACCTCCTGGTGCTACGCACAATAATAGAAATGGGTTAATCAAGATGTGAGAGTTAGCTAATAAGAGGCTGGAACTAATGGGCCAGGCAGTGTTTAAAAAATACAGTTTCTGTGTAATTATTTCAGGTAAAGCTAGCCGGGTGGCAGGAAGCAGCCTGCAGGTCCTCACACATACATCCTACAAATAAAATATAAACACTATGAAGTCCACAGTGTAATAACTACTTAGATGGCCTTACCTTCTTGAATTCGAGTGTTAAAAGCTCTAGACTTAATCAGAGCTGGCTTTGGTCTTCCAGCTAGTAGCTATTTTTTTTTTTAACCTTAATGGACTAAACTTTTTACAATCCTGTTTTCCTGTTTGTTGAAGGAAGCAATAATGATTCTTAATCACCCCAAGTGTTAGGGGAATTAAATGTGTAGCAGGTAATGCACAATAAAGCTTTGTCAGGAACTGTTACCTGTACTGTTGTACCTTCTACCTTACACACCTATTATTTCATTTTAAATAGCACTCACTACCCATTCTGTAGAGCAGAGGCTGGCAGAGGTGGAAAAGGTTTTCTTGAGACTCAGTGTCCTAGACCACTCTTGTCCTAGAACCCATAACAGTGTACTTTTAGCTCCTTTAGTGACAGGAGTCTGAGCTCCTAGCTGCCTGAGCATACTATGGGACACCATTGAATACTTTCTCAACCGTCTCTCACACTCCCTTTTTCCTCTTTTCTTTCCTGTCCTTTCTGGAAGAGGAATGAAGTTCAATGTTACAAAACACAGCAGAAAAAAATGACATCTTGAATTTAGCAGGAAAATTGGTGGAACTAGAAAACGTTATTTTGAGTGAGGTAACCCAGACACAGAAAGACAGATATCACATATCACTCATAGGTGGTTTTTAAACATAAAGCAAAGAAAACTAGCCTACAAACTACAATCCCAGAGATCTTAGACAACAATGAGGACACTGAGAGACATGCATAGATCTAATCTGCATGGGAAGTAGAAAAAGAAAAGATCTCCTGAGTAAATTTGGAGCATGGGGACTTTGGGGGAGGGTTGTAGGGGGGAGGAGAGAGGCAAGGAAGGGAGCAGAGAAAAATGTAGAGCTCAATAAAAATCAATTTTAAAAATTTCAAACAAGTTTTCTTTTATCTTAATTTTGTATGCTTTCTGTCTTTTTCTCATTTCTTCTTTTTCCATTCCCACTGCATTTTTTCATAAGGTAGTTGAAAGGTACTGGGGGCAAGGAGGTCTCCCCTAGGTTTCTAGGTAATTACTGAGATAGATTTTGTGTTCATGGAGAGTAACTTCCTTTTCGGTTGGGCTTGAAAATATCTCCCATTTTGAACTTCACACAGTCTCTGGTTCCTTTATTCAGAATGTCTGAGTTTCTGTTTAGAACGAGAAACAGGTTAAGCCCCCACTCCCTATCCCGGGCCCCTCTTCCACTTCTCCAGACACCCGTTTCCTTTATTGCAGCTGCAGCTGCTGTGTCAGCCTGGGAGCCTAAACCCCCTTCCTCACAACCCTTTTCCCCAGGTAAAAATAAATAAAATGTCAGTGAGCTGATTGCTTTTTGGATTGCACCTCACCTCTTTCTTCCTGTTTTGAGCTTTCAGGTTTCTTAGTGGAAACTACAAACCTTGCCTTGACTCCAGGGTGGGTGTGATTTCCTCCTTCCTGGCTCCTGTCACATCCCCCTACCCCCACTCATTCCTTCCCCAGCTTGACTCTCTTATCTCTCTAATTGGACTTTCTCACTAGCTAAGGGGGTTCATCTCCCAAATTACTAAATGTCTGGAAAGGAAGACAGAACTTAATTTTCTATAACCCACCCAGCAATTTAAGGCAAAGAATGAAAACTCGTAATTTATGTTTTACCCAAGAATCTCTATGCATCCTTAAAGTCACTGTCACTGACAGTACATTTGGTTTTGGGAACCAAATTCATCAAGTTGCCTCAAATAAGTTTATAAAAATCATGCTTGCCTTATAAACACACCTCAGGAAATATTTCTTAATCTTCATGAGGCCCACCAATTTGCTTCATAGACATAGAAAATATAAACACAAATGGTAATGGATACATGGAGGGAAGGTTAGTGTGGTTTTCAATATTAAATGAAGTTCAAATCTACAGATTCAACCAATTTGGATTAGATTTCTTTTTTAATTCTAGAAAACGCCAAAAAGCAAAATGTATGGCAAGCACTGCACCAAACCCACGGGAAGGAAAGCCTTTTTTTTTTTTTTTTTTTTTTTTTTTTTTTTTTTTTTTTTTGGTTTTTCGAGAGAGGGTTTCTCTGTAGCTTTGGTGCCCGTCCCGGAACTAGCTCTTGTAGACTAGGCTGGCCTCGAACTCCCAGAGATCCGCCTGCCTCTGCCTCCCGAGTGCTGGGATTAAAGGCGTGCGCCACCACCGCCCGGCTAAGGAAAGCCTTTGAAAACACATCTTGCAATAGCCTCATGCCATTTCATACACATGCAGCATCTCTTTAGCATTCATTGTTTGTACCTTGACTACCTTGCATCTCTTTGTATTCTATGTAGGGAAGCTTAAATCACAGATGTTGCTTAAGACCATCGAAAACATAGGTATTTACACTACAATTTGTAACAGTAGAAAAATTATATTTATGAAGTAACAATAGAAATAATTTTATGGTTGAGGTTATCACAACATGAGAAATTGGGCTAAAGGGTCACACCATTAGGAAGGTTGAGAAACACTGGTCAGAATGCATCTATATAGATGATTATATTCCTTTTTCTCGTCATTATCCCAAAACTAATAGTCTAACAATCATTTATATAGTATTTGTATGGCATTAGGTATTATAAATAACTTAGAGATGGTTTAAGGTCTACAGTGAATGTGCATATGCAGTATATAAACAATATGTCATTTTATATTAGCAATTCAGGTTATATGTAAACTCAATGATATTTTATATTGGATATTTGAGTATTTATACGTTTTGGTACCCATGGAGGGTCATCACCTTGTGAATATTGAGGGACTACTACAATATTGTAATTCTTTGTCATTGACTTTATATATGCTACATTACTTTCTAAAATTGCAAAACAATACAGACATTTAATATTATTAGAATGGACCTTGATATTTGTACAATTTATGTTGTTTATGTGGGTTTCACATTATGCTATGAACATAAAAAGCCAAATAGTGGTCTGTGTGATGCAGTTGAAGTTCTAACTGTAATCATCATAAAACTATAAAAAAAAAACCCAACAAATGAAACTGTGAGTAAAATTGCTTTTCAGCATGGATCCAGTTACCTTCCTGTCTGAAGTGCATTCAGACTTTCCAGTAGGGTTCTAGGATGGATTAATGGCATGGAGGCAGTGAGGATGAACAGAGCATCTAGAAAGCACCAAGGAACAGCCCAAAGAGAGATAGCTATTGTAGATGTAGGTAGAAGCAGTCCATCTCTTATAGCAGTTCCCATTATGTACATGTGAAAAGAATTATACATGAACGAATAGTGTTGACAATATGGTTCTAGTATTAAGTCACCAAGATTCGACTATATGTCCCACTAACCACTTTTGTGACCCTGAACAAGTCATTTTTGTCTCCGACTCATTGTGCCTTTACCAGGAATACAGAGACAATATTTGTACCTAGTAGGTAAGGACAATGAAAAGAGTTCATACATGTAAAATCCCTAACACAGTTCATATCAACTGTTTATTCAGTGCAAACTATGGGCAAGACTGCTACACAGCTTTCCTCTGTTTTATCCCTCACATCTTACAAGTCCTCTATAGACTGAACACTCATGCTTCATTTTCCAAAAGAGGAAATGAAGGTTATGAGAATGAGATGGTTAGAGAGAAAGGGAGGAATACAGAGAATGGATGCTGTTTTAAGGTAGGAGATCATGAAAGGACCCCCACAGAAGAGTTTTGCAAACAAAGTGTTGCAACAATGTGGAAATTCCAATAGTGAGAATCACACAAAGAAATTCACAAGTCTGCAAAAGTACAGGATGTTGGAGAAGTTATAGGTATTTCCATATTGTTGAAGTAGAAAGCACACCAGTAATAGAAGGGTAGATGGGTGAAGCTAGAGAGAAAATAGGAAGTACATTCAGAAGACATGTATATGTCATACCAAGGAGACTGCACTAGTTCTAGTGTAGAGAAGGAAGCTATTGAAATAATTTCCATATGTATAGATGTGCCTAATATTAGACTGGTAGCAGAGTGGACAGTTTTATTGGAGAGGTTGACATCAGAAGAGAGAAGACAAGAAGTAGAAAGAGCTGCTAAAAAAATGATTGCAACAATTCATTAATGATGGGGAGTGCCTAGATAAACACAGGACATGAGGCATATGAAGTGATTGGAGAACCGAAGTGGTAGAATTGAGTACCTGATAAGTAATTTAATATAGTGGCTGAAGGAAAAGGAATTGGTGAAGACTCCTAGGCTTGTGACTTTAACAATGAATGGTTTTTGTTTCACCAATTAAGATACAGCATGGAAAACAAATTCTAGGGAAAAAAACAGCAAATTAATTTTAGGGCATATTGAGTCCCAGATGCTTATGGATACCCAAGTGATACCCATCCTTTTTAGTATATGAGTCTTGAGCTCCAGAACGTGAGATTTCCTAGAAGGAATATATTTAGTGAGGTCAGGAGAGACATAGTATAAAATCTCAAAGAATTCCTAGCATTCAAGTAACAGAGAAGAGGATTCACAAAAGGTTGGTACTTGCCTTATACTACATCTTTGGTAACTGTGCGACTTTTGATTGTTTTGCTTTCCAAGACAGGGTTTCTCTCTGTGTAGTCCTGGCTATCCTGGAACTTACTCTATAGAACAAGCTGATCTTGAAATCAGAGATACCCCCCCGCCTCTGCTTCCAGAGTTCTCGGATTAAAGGCGTATATCACTATGCCAGGCCAGAACTGGAATTTAATGAGAAATCTCAAAATAGCAGCTTCTGTCTAATATCTTGAAAGTTTCTGAAACTACTGCGTGTCTTACATTATAGAGGATAAATAGTGACTATATCTTTTCTGAAATACTTCTCAATGTGTTGTAAACCAGAAGTGGTTTAGAGTTTGGGTGCTGTGGAATATTTACCAAATACCTTCCTTCTATGGATTAAGGGCTCATTGTAAAAACTGTGGTGTGGCTGGGTACGTAGTCAGACCATTATATCTAGCAAGAGTGATCTTTCTTTCTTTTCTTCTATCCTCCCCACCACTCTCTTTCTTTTCTTTCTTTCTTTCTTTCTTTCTTTCTTTCTTTCTTTCTTTCTTTCTTTCTTTCTTTCTCTCTTTCTTTTTTTTTCTATCTTTCTAACTTTCTTTTCTTTCAGTTTAACGTATATAAGTGACCAGGCACCATGTCCAGGTCGAAGCCTTTGTGGGTGGCCAATACACTTCAAGTGGCATCATCTGACTTCATTGTTTGTATCTAAATATTCACATCCTAACCTGCAGTCAAAGACATATATACAAGTAAGTCAGAGCTTTCTTAAATAACAATTGCTCAATTTGTCTTGCCTTTCAGGGTTTTGTTTTAATGATTTGGTACCAAAGGGAAAATTACAAAAATGAAAAAAAAATACTGGCATGTGGATTCCAAGGGGCTGTTTCCCTTTAGATTATTACAGCATGTTAAAAACTGATCACAGTTGATATATAGCAGCTTGCCTGAGTCTGCAACATACCTCAAATACAGAAATCCCTGATGATGGACGACTGTGGGTAAAAACATACATGCATCAAATTTCTTCTTTGATAGCTTCCAGACCCAGTTTTAGTGGGTTTGGCTCTGGAGGCAAACTCCATCTGACAGCACAGGAGTAGCACTCAGTCATTTCCCCCACATTTGGCCTTCATTCAGCAGGCAAGCTTGACTGCTGCTTGCAACCCCTCCCTCCCAAGGGAGAAGGGAAGTTAGAGAACTCCCTGGTGAGTGCCGAATTGCAGTCCATGCATGGGATTTTATAGGGAAGAGCAAAGCACTCTGTTTTTCCTCAATTTCGTTGTAATAAATCTCTGAAGAGACTCTGTGGTGAGTGAGGAGAGGAAGGAGAAGGAGAGGGAAAAGGCTTAGAAGCTAAAGGGCCATATTGACTGGTAGGACGAGGATGGAAAGTGTACTGTCTCCGACATGCAATTATTTGGGGGTACGTTGTGTTTGCAATGATTAGTTCTCAGCTATGTTCTAATCTCCATGAAGCTATTTCCTTCTCAGTGACAAGTGGTGACATTCTGATCTAATTGAGACCTTTAATTCTTTGATAAGCAGAAGACAGGGTTCATGGCTTCCTACATACCTTTATTCTCCAGCACACCATTGTTAGAGTTAAAAACAGACACATGTAATAAAAGCCTCCCTCCATAAGACTGCTGCATTTTGTGGTAATATTGTTAGCCATTTGCTGGGCTTTAGGCCACCACACCCACCACACCAGGCTGCTTCAGGATCAAGTTGATGGTACTGGCACTCTATGGAACTTTGTGTCTATGAGATGAAGGTAGGGGACATTGTTCTTTTATAGCCTTTGGAAAAATCAGAAGATAGTAAAAATGTAGAAAATCCAGAGAAATAATAAGCAAAGACAAAAGAAGACAGGAAGGCAGATGGGAAAGGAGAGGAACAGAGAGGGAATAAAGGGAATAAGAAAACTCCTGAACCCAATATCCTCAGGGTCCATGCCCCAATGCTGTTGCTGTCCTTATTTCTCTTCTCACAAAAGCATTAAATAAGTGATCTTTGCTTGAGCCGCAGATTTTGTATTCCCCTGCTGTGGCGTCAAGGAAAATATATGGCAATGAAAGAAGACAGGATTTGGAATTACATCATCCGCGATTCTCATTCCAGTATTAGTGAAATATCTGACCCCTAATGAAATAGAGGCTCCTTTACTTAAGAAATGTGTATTTGAGCTTGCTGTGGTGATAAGAATTCTTCTGAGATGTATATAGTACTCGATCATCAGGCCACATCAGTACTATCTCACAAGAAGTCGCTCTTCTCAAATGTCTACAGCTATGAGGAAAATGAATGCCAATGGTTGAAGAAAGTGTATTATCACTTAACACATATGCATAGCCTTTCAATGTGTATTTGCTAAAGAATCCAAATCTAATGAAAAATAAACAATAAAATGTCTCTAACATAATCACAAATACTCTTATTTTTTGGTTTTAAATGTAATTATTGAACTCCTATTAACCACTCCTGATTTGCCAGTTATACTTTGTCAAGGAGTGAAGGTTGGCCTGAGTTAATTCTGTTTTGCCCAGGTTACTTACTGTGACTTGGTTGTTGTTGGAGTCTTTTGCAAGGGTCATGTGATTAAAAGCTTGGTCCATGGAGTAGGGTTATTGAGATACTGAATACTTTTTAACAGCTGGAACTGTGTGTGTATGTGTATATGTGTATGTGTTTGTGTGTGTGTGTGTGTGTGTGTGTGTGTGTGTGTGTGTGTGTGTGTAAGGGTTATGTCACTGGAAACGTGTGGTAGTTCCATGATTCCTTGACATCTTTCTTAAAGAGATGGCTATAAAAGAGTCAGTTCTGGCCTCTCACACTCTTTATGTTTCCTAGTATTGTATGTGGTAACTTGTTCTTGTGCATACACCTGCAGAAATGTTGTAATCTACCTCCAACACCAGAGCTTGAACCCTCTTCAATATGGAACCTCCCAAACTGTGAGATGACTGATCTTCTTTACTTATAAAGTTATTTTACTTCAGGTATGTTTTTAGAGTGGGAAAAAAATGCCTGTCTGCTGAAATACATTTAGGAAGCAAGGCATCAGGGCCTTGGGTGGGGATCATAGTCTCAACAATAGGGAAGATGAAGGATTGGAGGATGTCAAATGCTTCATAGCCTCACTTATCTCATGGTGTGATGTTTAGACCCTGAAATATATTTATCTCATTAAAAACTCTGAAGGTCCTGTGCAAGATGATACACAGCCAAATTTAGTGCCAGAGATGACATGCGAGCTCCTAAATCTCTAACTTTCTATGATGTGGTTCTTTTGCAAATTCTCTACAGCCTCTACCAGCAGAATAATCTCCTTAGGATTTCCTCTTATGCCACCTCCTACTGTTAATTCTTTCTATGTCTGCAATGGGAGTCCACAGAATCGTCAAAAGGAGGTTTCTTTTCCTTTCAGTGAAGACATGATAGATAGCTATGGCCATACAGAAATAGTTCCCAAACTTGAGAGTAAATCTTAATCACTTTTGTTGATAATTAAACACATCAGTCATTTCCACCCATTACTGAATGTCAAGGAATTCTCTTTGTACCTCTGGGAAAGGTCTATAATATTCAATGGAACAACCTGCCTCACTTAGTAATTTTCTTCCTACAGAAACCATATATGGGTCTAAGAGGAAACAAATGTATTTTGTATTGTGATTTTTCTGATTTGTTACAGAATTGATAAGCATTTATTGGTACATATGGGAAGAACATCAGGAAAACAGGTCAGCAAAGACTGTTCTTGAAGTCCTTGCTAGTTGCCAAGCAAATTCTCATTCTGGACACAAGAGGGAGCTTTTACCCAAAAATGAAAAGTTTAATATAGGCTCTACTGTCTTTAAGTGTGTTCATTAATTTGTGTGTGTGTGTGTGTGTGTGTGTGTGTGTGTGTGTTCGAAATCATACTAGTTAACTTGTCAAGTAATTGTATAATGGAGAGAGCTGACCAGTTCTCTGGTAGCTACTACCTCTTGCTATTAGTTAATATGGTGACCAAAACAGTGTGGCAAACTTTTCTTCCTTCCTTTTTTTCCCCCCAGTTTTTTTTTTTGGCTCCCTAACTACGACATTCTTTGGATGGCCTCCCAATATTTTGATAATTTCTTTTTTTCTTATTTTTTATTATTGATACAGGGTTTCTCCATAGCTTTTGGTTCCTGTCCTGGAACTAGCTCTTCTAGACCAGGCTGGCCTCGAACTCACAGAGATCCACCTGCCTCTGCCTCCAGAGTGCTGAGATTAAAGGCGTGCGCCACCACCGCCCAGCTTTATTTTTCTTTTCTATCTCCTTCAATGTGGCTATTTTCCTGAGTCCCCTTGATCTCGTCTTCCCATTTTTATTCTTATCTCTATGCAATTTCCTTGACTAATCTAACCCCTGAGTTTTAATTTTATAAGTCATCATGCATATCTATTGATATTAAGCCTATCTTATGTTGTAAATATACATATTTTCTTGCACACTAGATATGACTAAGAATATGAAATCCATTTAGAGAATACTCAATGGCCTGAACTAAAACTACAAAATACATCTGTTAAAGATTCTTGCAGTTCTCAGGGTCCACAGAAAGTCATCCTAAATGTGCATTTTAACACTAACAGTGCTGAAACAGAAAAGAGACAGAAAACAAACAAACAAACAAACAAAGGAAACAGTGATAAGAACTTCTTGTCCCTAAAAATATTGGTGTGAAAAATCCTTCTGCATATGTGTTGCTTTTATTGATTAATGAATAAAGAAGCTCATATGGTTTGTGATAAGTCAGAGTAGAGTTAGGTAGGAAAACTAAACTGAATGCTGGGAGAAAGAGGGTGGAGTCAGTGAGGAGCCATGTAGCTGTCACAGGAGACAGATGCCTTTGCTAGAGTCTGCCGAAACTTTGCCAGTAGGCCACAACCTCATGGTGATGCACAGATTAATGGAGATTGGTACGTTTAAGATATAATAGCTAGCTAGAAATACACTTAAGCTACTGACCAAACAGGATTGCAAATAATATAGTTTCTGTGTTATTATTTTGAGTCTGGGTGTCTGGGAACCAATGAGCAGCCTCAGACAAGAGGCTAAGTTGTCCACTACAACAGAACGAGTTGTAAAAACTGTGTGTGTGTGTGTGTGTGTGTGTGTGTGCATGTGTGTGTACATGTGTGTGTGTGTGTGTGTGAGTGCATGTATGTTTTTGAACTTGTACCACACCAGGCATGTGGTGGCTGGCGGACAACTTTCAGAAATACATTCTCTTCTTACACCACATGGGCTCCAGGCATCTAACACACATTGTTAGACTTGGTAGTCAGTGAATTTATACCCTGATCAATCTTGTCAGTTCCAAGAGTGTCTTTTAAGCATCTGACACGTAGCTGGTTTGAATTGAGATATAGAAACACATATTCTATTTTAAAAAAGGGGATTTAATGTTTTTAAACCAATCACAGTACAGCTCCTTGATCATATGACATGCTCAATAAATGTTAATTGATACCATAAGTAGACATTCAGTTCTCATCTGTTTAAATTTCTTGATGTTGCCCAAACCTACCAGAAACTTTGATGCCTTTCTGTCTCTATCAATGCTATTTCTCCTTCCTGGAATTGAGTATTTCAAATGCAACATCTATTAAACTCCTATGTCACTTTCAAGACCTCTAGTTTAATCTTAAACTACATTTTGAAGCACCCACATTATCAGCAGCCATTTTCTCCTCTCTGGTAACTATGTGCATATATCTGCTAGGGCACAGATCTTACTAGGAAGTTACTATAGTCTGTATATCTGTTTCCTCCTCTGGACTCTAGCCCATAAATAGGAACTTGTAGATTTCCTCATCACATCTCCAGAGTCTAGCAAACATTTCTTACATAATACCCTCAATAAATGTTTCCTAAACCAAAAACTAAATTTTGAAATCTATCTACATTTAGAGCTTAAAAAATAAAGCCCATGGAAGTGATGGGATTCTTTTAGGCAAGATTTAACTTTTGATACTATAGGATCAACAAAGTCTTTTCTTTTCTCTCTGAAAAGAACAGACAAAAAGGAGGCACAAAGTAACTAAAAGTAAGAATCTGCATATTTAGCCCAGGGAAAGGTTCTGGCTTTAGACAAACACTGAACTTAATTCAGTGACATTTGATCCTAAAAGAGAGAGCTGTGAGGTCTAGCTAACATAATTAAATGCTTATCTCAAAGAGGACAGGATTTAAAAAGTCATTGCCGAAATTACATCTAGCCAAGTTGTTTATTCTGCTAGCTGTCTATTCTATATGATAAATGCTTATTTGAGAGGGAAGCAGGGAATGCACCCAAATTAATTGCAGTGAAGTTGAATTTGAGACAAATTAGCCAAGGATTTAATCCATATAACTAACCTTTTATTTGAAGAAGGAGGATATGGCCACTTCTAAAATTACATGTGTATTTGTAGACAAGCTGTTTGTATCATCTAATTCTAGGAAGTAAATGTTTATGTGAAGGAAGTATGGAACAAATCAAAGTTAATTCTAGTGATATAAGACCCTAGGCAAGTTTATCGTGGGTTTGATCAATGCAAATAATTGCTAGATTGAAGAAAGAGCAAACAAAATCATCTTATGCCAAAATAAGTACAGTAATATTTGTTTCCAGGCTGGTTACACTGGTTACAATTTTATATAATAGAGTGGTTACAATTTGATATAATAGAGTGGATACAATTTGATATAACAGAGTGTTTATATCAAGTTGGCCTGTGGGTGTGTCTGTGGGAAACTGTCTTTATTGTCATTATCAATGTGGGAAGACCTAGCCTAAAAGCGATCAGCACCTTTTGGTAGCTTCCCAGGTAAAAAGGACATAGAAGAATGAAATCCCAGTGTGTTCTTTTTGTTGTTCCTTGTCCTTTGCTCTTGTTGAGTTCATCTGTTCTGTTGCTGCTGCTGGTTATGATAAGATGATGATTTCTTCCATTATTTTTAAGGATTCCAAATGATGATAATTCATTCAATTATTTTTAAGGCTTCGAAAGCAGACAGAAGACTCTGCTAATTTCTTCACTGATGTTACAACCACCTTCTTCAGACTTCTGATGGACTGATGATCAGTACCTATCCAGGGACCTATCCAGGGTTCTTCCAGGTCTTCATGACCAGATTGAAACTTGTGAACTTGACAAAACTGGGTTTATGACTTATTGGGGTTATCTGGTATGATACAAATTTTTCTTCTATGACTCTGACTATATATATATATATAATATTTAATAGATTTAGTTATATATATATAATTAAGTCTATTAAATTCTCTTTTAATATATGTTTTAGTTATGGTTTTATTGCTGTGAAGAGACACCATGATCATGGAAAGTCCTCTAAAGGAATTCATTTAATTGGAACTGGCTTACAATTTTCAGAGGTTTAGTATTATTTTTATGGTGGGAAGCATGGCCGCATGCAGGCAAACATGGCATTGGAGAAGTAGATGAGAGTTCTAAATCTGGATCTATAGACAGCAGGAAGACACACTGCTATGTGACACTGGGCCTAGCTTTCCTATGTAAAACCTCAAACCAACTCCCAGTAACATGCTTCCTTTAACAATACCAAACCTCCTAATAGTAACACTGCATAGGAACCTATGGTGATCATTTTCTTTCAAACCACTACAATAGACATTCATTATTGGTTCTGTTTCTCTAGAGAACCCCAAATAACACACCTAATGTGAGAAAAACACTGGAGAGCAGGCAGAGTAAGGGAGATACCACATAGCTGCCCAAGGAGACAGGAACCATACAGAAACTTGTGGGTAGGGTACAACCTCGTGACGATATACAGATTGATGGAAATTTAATTTAAGATGTAAGAGTTATTAATTAATTTAAGATGTAAGAGTTATTTAATAATAAGCCGGAGCCAATAGACCAAACAGTGTTGTAATTAATATAATTTCTGTGTGATTCTTTGGGTCTGATCAGCCAAGAAACAAACAAGCAGTCTTCTACCCTGGAGCAAGTTGGAGACATGGGATGGTGAGTAAGAAATTTTCAAATAGTAGCAACAACCAGTTCTCTGGATCACAGTAGGGAAATATAAACAGCAAATGTATATAGAAAACCACAACAATAGTGGAGAATCGGTATTAAACCTTTCAGTGCTTTCTTACTGAAAAGGAGAATGGGCAACAGATAGACAGTTTAGGCTATGGTTGAGTACCTTAAGGAGAAAGCAAAATGACAGCCTAGGAGAGGGCAGCAGATTCTGCAAAGTCAGGAATAACAGATCAAATCTTCAAGTACATGAGGATATATGCATAAAGTAGTTAGCCAGTTACTAGGAAAGTTAGTCACTCAGAGGTAAAAATATTCAAGGTTGAACTTCTAGACTTGAAAAAGAAATGCTGGTGAATGCTGAAATCCTCTGCTTTTTGTTGAAAGCTGTAATAGGCATGGGAGTTGAATTTTCAACTAAAGGCTTTCTTTTTATGAACAAATTATCCAAAAATAAGATGAATTATTCCAGTAATTTCTAAATTTGATTATTTACTTTATGTATATGAGCACTTGGCCTGCATATATGTATGTGTAGAGCATATATTCGTAGAGTCTGTGGAGGTTGGGAAACAGTAATTAGATTCCCTAGAGTTGGAGTTACAGATCATTGTGAACTGGCATATGAGTGCTGAGAATTAAACCTCGGTCTTCTAGAAGACCCGTGCACATAACTACCATTTCATCTCTCTAGCACTTAGTCCAATGATCTTAATGACTGACTAGGGGTAATTAGGAATTGTACTTTATTGTTTGTAGACGTATTTACTGAGGAGATGCAAGTTGAAATGCACTAAAGGAGAGGAGTCAGAGTGGGTCTAGAAATCATGCTGTGCTTTAGATTTTTCTCATGGTGGTAGAAGTGTGAGTTTGGACCGACAATATTTCCAACTGTGTGTTAGCAAGAATTTTTAGTCCAAAGGTTATTTAAATAGTACTAGGAATTTTTTTGAGAGATGATAATGCTAATTATGTTTTGAATATAAACATCATTTCTAGAGATGTGCCATAGTTAGCTTTACCAACCAATTTGACACAAACCTAGAGTCACTAGGGAGATAGACCCTTGTCTGAAGAATTGCCTGGATCAGACTTGCCTGTGGGTATGTCTTTGGGATATTATCTGAAATGCTAGTTGATGGAGGAAGGTCCAGCTCTCTATAGGCAATGCCATCTTTGGCTATATAAGAAAGGCACTTGAAGCATCAAGAAAGTAAGCATTTCTTCATTGGTTGCTGCTTCAAACTCTTGCCTTGAGCTGCTGCCTTGGCTTCTTTCAAGAATGATTATAACCTGTAAGGTAAAATAATCTTTTTTCCTCCAGAAGTTGGTTTTCATCGGTGTTTTATCACAACAGAAACAAAATGAGGATATATGTCTTGTTAAGATCATGTCCAAAATTTGTAAAAGATGGAATTCAGGTTGATGTAGGATTCCCATCTATATGCTGTGAATATGTTTTATTACCATTGGTTAATAAAGAAGATGCTTTGGCCTATGACAGGGCAGAATAAAGCTAGTCAGGAAATCTGAACAGATCTCGATATATATAGAGAGACAGTAGGTAGAATCAAAGAGACACCATATAGCTGCTGAAGGAGAAAGATGTCTGAATCTCTTCAGTAAGACACACCCTCTTGGCAATACACAGATTAATAAAAATGGGTTAATCTAATATATAAGTGCTAGGTAGGAATATGCCTAATACATTGGCTAAACAGTGTTGCAATTAATATAGTTTCTATGGGATTTTTTGGGTCTGGGCAGTTGGGAAACAAAACCACAGTTTCCATTTACCTAATGGTACCCAACATAAGGCATGGATCCACATAGGACCTAGAAAAGTTTCAGAAAAAAGAGAAGGTTTCTAGACCCACAAAAACAGGAGCCAAGAACGGCTTCTTGGTAGCCACAGCCACATTTTTTTAGGTAGGTTTTGTTTGCTGTTGGCAAGCAGAGGTGCAGCTCCTTTAAGCAAAGGCTTCCTGACTCAGCATTAGCAACAAAAATTGCTCAGATCCTTTAACTGACAGCTTCCTGGTTCATGCTTGTGGCCTGAATGGCTCAGGCTCTTTCAGGAGGTCCTGTTATGGGGCACTTAAATGGGGTTTGTGAGCAGCATGTTTAATGACAACATAGACCCACTATATTCCTGGAGCTAGGGCAGTGATCATGGCTAGCAGAGCTGACAGTAAACATATTTCTCTGTTGTACTGGGTGGAGTGAACGGTCAAAGCCATACTGTTAGTCCTAGACATGCCCACTTAGCATTTTAAAAAGTGCTTCTGGTGAGAAAAGGATTACAGATACTCAATAAGTATAGATTCAGACAAAAAAAGAACTCTAAATGGGTCACAGTATTGGATAAATGCACATGGGCTTAGGAGAAAGAGAAAGAGTACTGACAGTAATAGATTAAAGGAGTAAAGATAATAAATATTAAAAAGAAATAGAGTAAAAATAAGCCACACAAAGATGGGATATACACAGAGTCTGGATTATGTCTATTATTGTGTTTTCTTTGAACTTATTGACTGCAGAGAAACATTTGACTTCTGGGGGCTGCTAAATTAAGCCAACATATATATTTTAAAGGTATCTGAACCTCAAAATTTGAGTCTAAGTATATGTTACTTTGAAAAAGAGAGTCTGCTCTTGTTTCTACAGAAGATGAGAGCCTGTGGATTTCTTCCAGGCTAATGTGGTTTGATGAAACAAGACCCTCTGAAAAGTCTCCACGAACACTAAAAATACTTAATCCAACAAACAGCAGGAAGTGGCTTGGAGAAAACTATGCCCAAATTCCTGAAATGATTTTTTATAAATATCTGCTTTCATTTAAAAGGGGTAGGGTATATATCTCTAATGGTCACAGTCAATCTCTTTTTTAAAAAAAGAATTACCTTAATTTTGTATCAATAAACCAAAGTCCATACCAATATAAAGTATTCACCTCTATATCATATCCTCCTCCTTTTTTTTAAAAAAGAGATTAACTGTGACCATTAGAGAAATATATGTATAACACCAGTAGCACAGACAATAAGAGCAACAATGGATAAATGAGACCTCCTGAAACTGAAAAGCTTCTGTAAAGCAAAGGACACAGCCATTAAGACAAAAAGGCAACCTACTGAATGGGAGAAGTTCTTCACCAACCCCACATTAGACAAAGGTCTGATCTACAAAATATATAAAGAACTCAGGAAAGTATACATCAAAATTCCAAATAACTCAATTAAAAAATAGGGTACTGAACTGAAAAGAGAATTCTCAACAGAAGAATTTCAAATGGCCAAAAGATACTTAAGGACATGTTCAACTTCCTTAGCTATCAGGTAAATGCTATGTAGCTATGTAGATCTAGCTTTTAATAACTTTGGCCTTCTATAGGCAATGGTGTTAAATGCTGTATTTATGTTTTATACACTGCTCTTTTAAAATTATTTAATTTGTCTGTTTGAAGGTGCACATATGGAGGTCAGAGAACAAATTGCAGGAGATTTTTCTGTTCCTCAACTAAGTGGAAGATTGAACTCAAATCATCCAACTTGGCAGCAGGTATATTTATCCACAGAGCTGTCTTAGTAGCCCCAAAGTTTTGAATATTGCTCCTCTTTGTTGGTTAAAACCATGGTCTTAAATTGCTCAGGCTTGTCTTGAACTTGACAGATAACTGAGGATAGTCTTTATCTTCCTGCTCTATTTCCAGAGTGTTTGAATTACAGGTATGCTGTAGTACACCCAGCATATACCATTTTTCTTAGACAGATTTTGGTTGTTGTTTAGCCTTGATAAAGGAATGGGGGGAAGTTTTACTTAAAATAGAAATAATGACAGTATGATACTTTCCTGAAAAAAAAAAAAGAAATGGAATCTGTTAATGGTTCTCTCTCTGTCTTTTTTATTTTTACTGTTTTTCTCCCTTGCCCTGTAGGCTTCTGAAAAATTCTTAACTATTCTTCCCGAAGTAACTAGTTATTCTATGCATGCCCATCTACGTCCATGCTTTAAAACTATACATATTTGGGTTGCATTTGAGTGTATAACTACTGTACAAATAAAAAGATAACCAACATGAGCTAACATAAGAGTGCTATTTTATTCCTTTTCATTTTGAGAGACAAACTCTCTAACTTGGACTGACTCCAAACTACCTATGGACACAATGATGACCTTGAGCTCTTTTGGGAAGATGTATGGGTATATGTTGTATGAGTTCAGTGTGCATTTGTGGGTGTCAGTCTAAGTATGTGTGAATGTACATGTGCCACAGCAAGTATGTGGATATCAGAGGACAACCTGAAGTCTCCCTGATCATTTTTCACCTTGTTTGATGCTATTTGGCATGGGATCTTCAAAGAATATTACTGTTTTCCCAACTCACATCACTGTAAAGAGATTACAGGTCCATTCTACTGCATCCAGATTTACATAGGTTCTTATGGTTCAAACTCTAGTACTCATAATCTCATGAAAAAAGCAGACATTTATAACAATCAATCTTTTTATATCCCCTCAAAAATAACTAATTACACACCAGCCATTGCAGTAATCACTATTTATTTTCTTGAATATCTCATCCTCAAAATATTTATTATTAAGCAGCAGTTTCATTGTACTTCATTGACCTCTAAAGGTCTTTTTATCTAGAGAATTTTATTATTTCCACTTATACTTTATGTGTTCAAGCAATGCTATCATTCGTCCTCTAAGACCTTCCCAGATTTGGCATCTTCTATTACCATTTGATGTGCTACTTTATCCTACACTTGCTATAAATTGGCACTTAGTTCTGTAAGATCAGATTTGTGTTAATTTTTTTTATTCTTTCTTTTAGCATCATAGGTTGTGAATTGTTCTATTTGGAGATATATAAAGACTGACTGCCTCTTTTTATCTATGACATTAGGTGTCATTATTAATCAGTATCAACAGTTGCATGTTAATGATGCCTTTCTAGATACTTTAGGTGTTAGATGTTCTTCCTTTAAAATAAGGGAGAAATTATCAAAATAATAGATCTCCTGTTTTCACACATTATTTAAATGTCTGTGATCTTTTTCTTTGAAAATCAGGCTGGTATGTGGAAAATAATTTATGTTTTTTACTTAGAGGTATTGACTATATTGTACCATTTTCTGTTAGCATAAATATTGTCAGGCAGACGATAGGCTGGTTTCATTTCTTTCATAAATCATTTTAACAATTTTATTGGGATTTTCTTTTGTTCAGTATATCTCTGCATTGTATAAAATGGAAAGCTAGTTTCCTCTTTTAATATGCAGTTTTAAAGTTTATTTCAGGGGATTTTTCATGAGTTATGCCTTTAAAAATATTCTTTGTCCTTCCCTTTATTTTTTCTTTTGGAAATTGAGAGCTTCTGAAAAACAAAACAACTTCAAATAGCTGGGGAGGTTTGCTGACATATGGATGAGTAAGAAATTACAAAACAATAGACGAGATGAAAATGAGATGAAAAGCTGAAACAGTTCTTAATATTTAACAGTGCAAATAATTAAAACATATATAGGTGTTTCTTAATTATTTCTAATTCTCACTGATTTTTGTCAAAGAACCAAAGTTTTGTTTCGTTTTTCTTTGTATTGTTTTCTTTGTTTCTATTTTATTGATTTCCATTTGATTATTTCTTGTCATCTGCTCCTCATGGGTGAGTTTTCTTCTTTTTGTTTTAGAGCTTTCAGTTGTTTTGTTAAGTCACTAGTGTGAGATTTCTCCAGCTTCTTTATGTAGGCATTAGTGCTATGAACTTTCCTCTTAGCACTGCTAAGGTTTGCTTTCTTACCAAGTATGAGGCCTGTTATAGAGATGGTTCCATAAGAAGCTGGGAAGAAGGTATATTTTTTGAGTTTGGGTGGAATGTCTATTAAGTCCATTTGAGTCATCTGTTAGTTCCTTTATTTCTCTGTTAAGTTTCTGTCTGGCAGTCCTGTCCAGTGGTAAAAGTAGAGTGTTGAAGTCTCTGAATAGTTTTATGTGGAGTTTGATGTGCTATTTAAGTTTAAGTCATGTTTCTTTTACAAATGTAGTTGCCTTTGTATTTGAGGCAAAGATTTCAGAACTGAGACTTTAATCTTGATGGATTTTTCTTGTGAAGGATATGAAATGTCCTGGTGGTTTCTCAGAAATTTGAGAATAAATTTACCTCAAGACCCAGCAATACCACTCATAGGCATATAAACAAAAAATGCACACTCATACCATAAGGACATTTGCTCAACTATGTTTAGAGAAGCATTATTTGGTTTTTTTTATTGATTTTTATTGAGCTCTACATTTTTCTCTGCTCCCCTCATTGGCTCTACCCTGCCCTCTTCAATCCTCCTCCAAGGTCCCCCATGCTCCCAATTTACCTAGGAGATCTTGTCTTTTTCTACTTCCCATGTAGGTTAGATCTATGTAAGTATCTCTTAGGGTCCTCATTGTTGTCCAAGTTCTCTAGGATTGTGGTTTTTAGGCTGGTTTTCTTTGCTTTAGGTTTACAAACTACCTATGAGTGAATACATGTGATAATTGTCTTTCTGTGTCCTGGTTACCTCACTCAAAATGATGTTTTTTAGCTCCATCCATGTTTCTGTAAAATTCAAGATGTCATTATTTTTATCTGTGTCTAGTACTCTACTGTGTAAATGTACCACATTTTCCTTCTCCATTCTTTGGTGGAGGGGAGTTTAGGTTGTTTCCAGGTCCTGGCTATGACAAACAATGCTGCTATGAGCATAGTTGAGCACATGTCCTTGTGGCACAACTGAGCATCCTTTGGATATATACCTAAAAGTGGTATTACTGGGTCTTGAGGTAGGTTTTTGCCTAATTTTCTGAAAAAATTGCCACACTGACATCCAAAGGGGCTATAGCAGCTTGCATTCCCACCAGCAATGAAGAAGTGTTCCCTTTCTCCCACAACCTCTCCAGCCTAAGTTGTCATCAGTGTTTTTGATCTTGGCCTTTCTTACAGGTGTAAAAGTTGTTTTGATTTCCTTTTCTCTGATGACAAAGGATCTTGAACATTTCCTTAAGTGTCTTTCAGCCATTTTAGATTCCTCTGTTGGGAGTTTTCTGTTTAGGTCTGTAATCCATTTTTAAATTTGATTATGTGTTCTTTGGTGACCAATTTCTTGAGTTCTTTACATATTTTGGAGATCAGACCTCTGTCTGATGTGGGGTTAGTGAAGATATTTTCTGTAGGCTGTTGTTTTGTCTTGTTGACTGTGTCCTTTGCTTTACAGGAGATTTTCAGTTTCAGAAGGTACCATTTATTAACTGTTTCTCTCAGTGTCTGTGTTGCTGGGTCTATACTTAGGAAGTGGTCTCCAGTTCAATGCATTTAAGTGTATTTCCCACTTTCTCTTCTATAAGGTTCAGTGTGGCTGGCGTTATTTTGAGGTCTTTGATCCATTTGGACTTGAGTTTTGGGCATCGTGATAGATATGGGTCTATTTTCATTCTTCTACATGTTGATGTCCAGTTATGCCAGCACATCTTATTAAATTTGTTTTCTTTTTTCCATTTGATACTTTTTGCTTCCTTGTCAAAAATCAGGTATTCGAAGTTATATGGATTAACATCTGGGGATTAACATAGTAAAAATGGCAATCTTACCAAAAGCAATCTACAGATTCAACACAATGCCCATCAAAATCCCAGCAAAATTCTTCACAGACTTCCAAAGAACAGTACTCAACTTCATATGGAAAAGCAAAAAAAACCCAGGATAACCAAAATAATCCTGCACAATAAAAGAACTTCTGGAGGCATCACAATCCCTGACTTCAAACTCTACTACAGAGATACAGTACTGAAAACAGCCTGGTATTGGCATAAGAACAGCATTGTTTGTAACAGCCAAAATCTGGAAACAACCTAGATACCCCTCAACTAAAGAACGGATAAAGAAGATGTGGTATATTTACACAATAAAGTATTACTCAGTAGAAAAAAAATGACATCATAAAATTTGAAGGTAAATGGATGGAACTAAAAATAATCCATCCTGAGTGAGGTAACCCAGACCCAGAAAGACAAGCATAGTATGTACTGATATGAGAGGTCCTTTTGTATATGTGTTGCTTTTATTGGTTAATGAATAAAGAAACTGTTTGGGTGACTGTGAAAGGACAGGGTAGAAATAGTAAGCTAAACTGAGTGTTGAGAGAAAGAAGGCAGAGTCAGAGAGAAGTCATGTAGCCCCACTGAAAACAGATGCCAGAACTTTACCTGGTAAGACATAGCCTCGTGGCAATACACCAATTAATGGAGATGGGTTAATTTATGATATGAGTTAGCCTGAAATATGCTTAAGCTATTAGCCAAACAGTATCACAAATGATATGGTTTCTGTGTTATTATTTGGGAGCTGAGCAACCAGGAAGAAACAAACAGCCTCCACCACAAATTGGCTCTAACATGGCCAACTAGAATCCATTTAAAATCTGAGAAAGCTTAGAAAGGAATTCTAGACACAGAACAACAAAGTTTAGCTGCATTTATTTTTCTGAAAGAGTTTTCTTGCTGGCGGCATGCTGCAACTCATTTAAGAAAGTTCTTACTGATTCAGTGGTAGCAGTGCAGTTTTGAAATGGTGGCTTCCTGGGCCATGCTCCCAGCACAAACTCTGACTCCATAGCTGGAGGTCCAGCTATGAAACATTTAAATGGGATTTGTGAGCAGAGTGCTAAAACTTGCTTAATGCTAACACAGACCTGCTGCAACCTGACCCTTGATGTGGGGCAGAAAGAATGGCTCTCAGAGGCAATAAACAGACCACCTCCAACATGTTGGACTGGGAAAACCCAAAAGGCAAAGCAGCCTTAGTCATAGTAATGTCACTTAGCTTATTATTATTATTATTATTATTTTTTTTTATTAAAAATTTTGCCTCCTCCCTGCCTCTGCCTCCCATTTCGATCCCCCTCCCCCATTCCCTTCCCCCTCCCTCTCCAGCCCAAAGAGCAGTTAGGGTTCCCTGCCCTGTGGAAAGTCCAAGGTCCTCCCCTCTCCATCCAGGTCTAGGAAGGTGAGCATCCAAACAGCCTAGGCTCCCACAAAGCTGGTACATGCAGTAGGATCAAAACCTAGTGTCATTGTCCTTGGCTTCTCAGCAGCCCTCATTGTCCACCATGTTCAGAGAGTCCAGTTTTATCCCATGCTTTTTAGACGCAGTCCAGTTGGCCTTGGTGGGTTCCCAATAGTTCAGCCCCATTGTCTCAGTGTGTGGGTGCACCCCTCGCACTCCGGACTTCCTTGCTCATGTTCTTCCTCCTTCTGCTCCTCATTTGGACCTTGGAAGCTCAGTCCGGTGCTCCAATGTGGGTCTCTGTCTCTATCTCCTTCCATCACCAAATGAATGTTCTATGATGATGTGCAAGATATTCATCAGTATGACTATAGGATAGTACCATTTCAGGCTTCCTCTCCTCTACTGCCCAAGGAAATAGCTGGGGATATCTCCCTGGACACCTGGGAACCCCTCTAGGGTCAAGTCTCTTGCCAACTCTAAAATTGGCTCCCTTAATTAAGATAGATACTTCCCTGCTCCCATACCTACCCTTCCTTTATCCCAACCATCCCATTCCCCCAAGTTCTTCCCATCCTCCCCTTCTCACTTTTCTCTCCCCATCTCCCCTTTCCCCCATCCCACCCCACCCCCAGTTCGCAGTTTTTGCCCGGCAATTTTGTCTACTTACAATATCCAGGAGGATAACTATATGTTTTTCTTTGGGTTCACCTTCTCATTTAGCTTCTCTAGGATCATGAATTATAGGCTCAATGTCCTTTATTTATGGCTAGAAAACAAATATGAGTGACTACATCCCATGTTCATCTTTTTGGCTCTGGCTTACCTCACTCAGGATAGTGTTTTCTATTTCCATCCATTTGCACACAAACTTCAAGATATCATTGAAAAAATTACCACTAAGTAGTACTCTAATATGTATATATTCCACACTTTCTTCATCCATTCTTCCATTGAAGGGCATCTAGGTTGTTTCCAGTTTCTGGCTATTACAAACAATGCTGCTATGAACATAGTTGAGCATATACTTTTGTACTATGATAGGGCATCTCTTAGGTATATTCCCAAGAGTGGTATTGCTGGGTCCTGGGGTAGACAGATCCCAAATTTCCTGAGAAACTGCCACACTGATTTCCAAAGTGGTTGCACAAGTTTGCATTCCCACCAGCAATGGATGAGGGTACCCCTTCCTCCACAACCTCTCCAGCAAAGGCTATCATTGGTGTTTTTGATTTTAGCCATTCTGACAGGTGTAAGATGATATATCAAAGTTGTTTTGACTTGCATTTCCCTGATCTCTAAGGAAGTTGAGCATGACTTTAAGTGTCTTTTGTCCATTTGAAGTTCTTCTGTTGAGAATTCTCTGTTCATTTCAGTGCCCCATTTTTTAAATGGGTTAATTAGCATTTGAAAGTCTAGTTTCTTGAGTTCTTTATATATTTTGCAGATCAGAACTTTGTCTGTTGCAGGGTTGGTGAAGATCTTATCCAAGTCAGTGGGTTGCCTTTTTGTCTTAGTGACAGTGTCCTTTGCTTTACAGAAACTTCTCAGTTTCAGGAGGTCCCATTTATTCAATGTTGCCCTTAATGTCTGTGCTGCTGGGGTTATACATAGGAAGTGGTCTCCTGTGCCCATCTGTTGTAGAGTACTTCCCATTTTCTCTTCTATCAGGTTCAGTGTGTTCGGGCTGATATTGAGGTATTTAATCCATTTGGACTTGAGTTTTGTGCATGGTGATATATATGGATCTATTTTCATTCTTCTACAGATTGACATCCAGTAATGCCAGCATCATTTGTTGAAAATGCTCTCTTTCTTCCATTGTATACTTTTAGTTCCTTTATCAAAAATCAGGTGCTCATAGGTTTGTGGGTTAAAATATGGGTCTTCTATTCAATTCCATTGGTCGACTTCTCTGTTTTTATGCTAATACCAAACTGTTTTCAATATTGTAGCTCTGTAATAGAGTTTGAAGTAAAGGATGGTAATGCCTCCAGACGTTTCTTTATTGTATAAGATTGTTTTGGCTATCCTGGGTTTTTTGTTTTTCCAGATGAAGTTGATTATTGTCCTCTCAAGGTCTGTGAAGAATTTTGATGGGATTTTGATGGGGATTGAATTGAATCTATAGATTGCTTTTGGTAGAATTGCCATTTTTACCAAATTGGATCCTCCCAATCCAAGAGCAAGGGAGATCCTTCCATTTTCTGGTGTCCTCTTCAGTTTCTTTCTTCAAAGACTTAAAGTTCTTGTCAAATAGATCTTTCTCTTCCTTGGTCAGAGTTACTCCAAGATATTTTATGCTATTTGTGGTTATCGTGAAAGGTGATCATTCTCTGATTTCCCTCTCTGCTTCCTTATCCTTAGTGTATAGGAAGGCAACTGATTTTTTGGAGTTGATCTTGTATCCTGCCACATTGATAAAGGTGTTTATCAGCTGTAAAAGTTCTTTGGTAAAGTTTTTGGGCTTGCTTATGCATACTATCTTATCATCTGCAAATAACGAAAGTTTAACTTCTTCTTTTCCAATATGAATCACCTTGATCCCCTTATGTTGTCTTATTGCTATTGTTAAAACTTCAAGCACTGTATTGAAGAGGTATGGAGAGAGTTCCTGATTTTCGTGGCATGGCTTTGAGTTTCTTTCCATTTAATTTGATGTTAGCTGTCAGCTTGCTGTAAATAGCTTTTTTTATATTTAGGTATGACCCTTTTATCCCTAATCTCTCCAAGACCTTTATCATAAACGGGTGTTAAATTTTGTTGAATGTTTTTTCAGCATCTAATAAAATGATCATATGGGTTTTTTTTTCAGTTTATTTATATGATGGATTACATTGATTGATTTTTGTATGTTGAACCAGCCCTGCATCTCTGGGATGAAGCCTACTTGATCATAATGGATGATTTTTCTAATGTGTTCCTGGATTTGGTTTGCCAGTATTTTATTGAAAATTTTTGTGTCGATGTTCATGAGTGAGATTGGCCTGTAATTTTCTTTCTTGTTTGAGTCTTTGTGAGGATTTGGTATCAGGGTAACTGTAGCTTCATAAAAAGAATTTGGCAATGCCTCTTTTGTTTCTATATTGTAAAACACATTAAAGAGTATAGGTATTAGCTATTCTTGGAAGTTCTGGTAGAATTCTGCATTGAAACCATCTGGTCCTGGTCTTTTTTTTGGAAGGGAAGTTTTTGATAACAGCTTCTAATTCTTCATGACTAACAGGTCTATTTAGATTTTTCACCTGGTCTTGGTTTAACTTTGGTATATGGTACTTATCTAAAAAATTTCCATTTCTTTTTTATATTCCAGATTTTTGGCATACAGGCTTTTGTAGTAAGATCTAATGATTCTCTGAATTTCCTCTGTGTCTGTGGTTATATCCCCATTTTCATTTCTGATCTTATTTATTTGCGTGTACTCTATCTTTTGTTTGATGAGTTTGGATAGGGTTTGTTTATCGTGTTGATTTTCTCCAAGAACCAGCTTTTTATTTCTTTGATTCTTTGCTTTGTTTTCCGTGTTTCTACTTTGTTGATTTCAGCCCTCACTTTGATTATTTCCAGTCTTCTACTCCTCCTGGGTGAGTTTACTTCTTTTTTTTTCTAGAGCTTTCAGGTGTGCTGTTAAGTCTCCAATGTGTGCTTTCTCCATTTTCTTTAAGTGGGCACTTAGTGCTATGAACTTTCCTCTTAGGACGGCTTTCATAGTGTCCCATAGGTTTGAGTATGTTGTCTCTTCATTTTCATTAAATTCAAGGAAGATTTTAATTTCTTTCTTAATTTCTTCCTTTACCCAGGTATGGTTCAGTAGTTGATTGTTCAGTTTCCATGAGTTTGTCGGCTTTCTGGGGGTAGCATTCTTGTTGCATTCTAACTTTAATCTGTGGTGATCTGATAAGACACAGGTGGTCACTAATATTTTTTTGAATCTGTGGAGGTTTCCTTTGTTACTGAGTATGGGGTCAATTTTCGAGAAGGTTCTATGAGCTGGAGAGAATCTATATTCTTTCCTATTTGGGTGGTTTGTTCTATAGATGTCTTTTAAGTCCATTTGATTCATTACCTCCCTTAATCCTCTCATTTCTCTGTTACGTTTCTGTCTGATTGACGTGTCTGATGTGGGAGTGATTTCTTATTAATAAAGAAACTGCCTAGACCCATTTGATGTTCTAACCCTTAGGTAGGCGGAGTAAACAGAACAGAATGCTGGGAGAAAGAAGCTGAGTCAAGGAGTCACCATGATTCTCCCACTCCAGACAGATGCAGGTTAAGATCATTCCTGGTAAGCCAGCTCGTGGGCTACACAGATGAATAGAAATGGGTTAGATCAATATGTAAGAGCTAGCCAATAAGAAACTGAAACTAATGGGTCAGGCAGTGTTTAAAAGAATACATTGTCCGTGTAATTATTTCGGGGCATAATCTAGAGCTAGCCATGTGGGCGGCTGGGTGCCAGGGAAGCAACCTGAGAAGGCTTAAAAATAAGGGAGAGAGTGTTTAACACAGATTTTTGCTGTTTACTAGTGGCTTGCCATAGAGACATTTCCTGATTCGGCATCAGCAACAGAAAAAAGGCTGCATCATTTTAAAGTGCGGCTTTCTGGGGCTGTGCTGCCAGCGTGAACTCTGGCTTTAAAGCATTTCAATGGATTTTATGGGACTGGATGTTTGTGTCCCTGCTTGGGATTGGAAGGAGAGTGCTCAGCGCTCCCCGCCTGCACCTGGGCAGACTGCAGAATCAGGCTTAGACAGGCAGAAGAGCATGGAGGATTCCTGCCGCCATACAGTGTTTTCAGACTGCGCAGTGCTATGCGTGTCAGATTTGGTTGTAACTTGGATGAAAACAATTTCTGTGCTGCATGCTCAGTCTCAGAATAAAGTGCTGAGTGCCGCTCCTACCTGGCGGCCCCAGAGCTACAACAAAATGTTATGTCCTCCATTTTGAAATTTTCCTGACTCAGCAGCAGGAAAAACTGGCTGTTTTAAAATGCTGGCTTTCTGGGCTGTGCTGCCATTGTGATCTCTGTCTGGCTCCTGTGGGAGACAGAGGTTTTGAATAGAGCATTTGGAGTAAAGTGCTATGATTTGTTTAATGGCAACTAGACTCGCTGTGTGCCTAAAAGGAAGTCATTGTATGCTGTGGCTCAGAGGCCCACCATGCTACTGGTACAATGTGCAAGGATTAGAGGCAGGAGTGGCTCCGCCGTGTTAGACTGGGCGGGGCAAGCAGGCAGTACCTGTTTTTGACCTAGGAATTGTCACAGCTTAGATTCTTAAGCGCTTAGTGATTTAAAGGCACAAAACAAAGTGCTCCTGGATAGTAAAAAAAAAAAAAAATTACAGATTTACAATAAAACAGATTCAGACACTGTTGGATGAATGTACGTAGGCTTGGGAGAGAGAAGAAAAAGAATATAAAAAATAAAGTTAATGTCTTAAAAAAGGGTAAAGTCTTTAAAGAGACAGAGTACAGATAGTTAAGAGATTAAAAGAAATAAAAAAAATAAGCCACATAAAAATGGAAAATTCACAGAGAGTCTGGATTATGTACATTGTGTTTTCTTTAAAATTTTTGACTGTGAAGGAGCTAAGTACAGAG
Organism: Microtus oregoni; assembly: GCF_018167655.1. NCBI lineage: Eukaryota > Metazoa > Chordata > Mammalia > Rodentia > Cricetidae > Microtus > Microtus oregoni. The sequence goes on from NW_024544745.1 coordinate 137,590, forward strand.
ACACATTTCATTGCATGGGCTGCCAAGCTAAACCAGAATGGATATAAGGGTATTACGATTTCAAAATTTGGGTCTAAGGATATGATGCTTTGGAGAGGGTCTTCTTTTGTTTTCACAGAGGATCAGACCCTGTGGATTGCATCTATCCCGATATGGTATGATAGACCACGAACTCCCAAAAAGTTTCTGTGAACACCCTCAAAAAATGACTTCACTCAACTGCCAACTGAGATAAACCTGGCACACAGGTTACACCCTGAATGATCTGATTAACAGCGTCCCCATTCAGCAGGAAGCAGTATGGAGAGAAAAAACTGCGTCCATGTTCCCAAAATATTGTTTATAAATGTTCTTTTACATTTAAAGGGGGATATGATATACATATGAATAATTTGCATTAGTATAGATTTTGCTTTATTGATAGAGATTTAAGGTCAATTTTGTTATATGTATATGCTTATTTCTGCTATTGATTAAGATATTGTGATTGTGTAGTTCATTAAAAACTGTAATGTATAATTAAGAAATATAGGTTAATGGATAATCATCAGTAATAGTCAAGCTTGTAGTCATGTTAGTTAGATTTTCTAGATATATAGAGATACATTTCAGTTAGATAGACATTCTTCATATCATTCAAAGACTGCAGAATATGGCATTTAATGTTTTAATAACTTAGGACTTTTCATGACAATGAGACACTCTGCTCCTGGCAGCACCAATCTACTTCAAGAAGAAGATGGGCATCGAAGAGGATCCTTATGAAGTTTGATAGCCATTTGGGCAAGAAACTGTTCTTGCCTGCACTGTTGCATAAACTGGACAAAGAGAACCCGCAGAGAGAGGACTGCTGAACTTGCCTAAAGGTGAGATGGTCGTTCGGGGTTTCTAACTCAAGAAAGAGTCTGCGAGACATTCTGCAGGACACAGCAGAAAGTGACTGAACTGTCTTTGGAATTTCCTGCTTGATGAAAATGTCTGCTGGATACTATGGGCCTGAAGGCTGAAGATGAATGCCCCAAAGGTACAAAAGAACTTTTGGTGACTGTCCAAGCAGCAGGGTGTCTTTGTCATTTCTAGAGTTTGAAGTTTCTTAGTTCTTGTTTACTTAGGTAATATATCCTTCTGGAGTCTTTGATGGAGTTGAAGAATGGATAGGTAGTTATAGTTTTCCATTGTTATGAAAAAAGATAAAGTAGATATAAGTATTGTAACTATAATTCTTACTTGATAACTGTTTTGTTATATGTAATTTTACTATGTTAAAGTTAAAGCCTTTCTTTTTTGTTTAAACAGAAAAAGGGGAAATGATGTGGGAGTGATTTCTTATTAATAAAGAAACTGCCTAGACCCATTTGATAGGCCAATCCTTAGGTAGGCAGAGTAAACAGAACAGAATGTTGGGAGAAAAAAGCTGAGTCAAGGAGTCACCATGATTCTCCCACTCCAGACAGACGCAGGTTAAGATCATTCCTGGTAAGCCAGCTCGTGGGCTACACAGATTAATAGAAATGGGTTTGATCAATATGTAAGAGCTAGCCAATAAGAAACTGAAACTAATGGGTCAGGCAGTGTTTAAAAGAATACAGTGTCCGTGTAATTATTTTGGGTAAAGATAGCCGTGCGGGTGGCAGGATGCCGGGGACGCAGCCCGCCGCTCCTATTTCAACACTTGTCCATTGGTGAGAGAGGTGTGTTGAAGTCTCCTACTATTAGTGTGTGTGGTTTGATGTCTGCCTTCAGTTCTAGTAATATTTCTTTTACATACGTGGGTGCTTTTATATTAGGGACATAGATATTCAGGATTGAGACTTCATCCTGATGAATTGTTCCTGTTATGAGTATAAAATGTCCATCTCAATCTCTTCTGATTGATTTTAGTGTGAAGTCAGTTTTGTTAGAAATTAGTATGGCCATACCTACTTGTTTCTTAGGTCCATTTGCTTGAAAAACCTTTTCCCAACCCTTTACTCTGAGTAGATGCCTATCTTTGTAATTAAGGTGTGTTTCTTGTAAACAGAAGAATGTTGGATCCTGTTTTTGTATCCAATCTCTTAGCCTGTGCCTTTTTATAGGAGAGTTGAGTCCATTGATATTAAGTGATATTAATGACCAGTGGTTGTTGACTCCGATTATTGTTATTGTTTTTGGTAGTAGAGTTTGTGTGTTTCCCTTCTTTGAGTTGTGCTGGTGAAGGGTCGCTAGATGTCTGAGTTATTGCGGGCAGTGTTGGCAATGTTGGATTCCTTGGGTTGTGATTTTCCTTCTATTACTTTTTGTAAGGCTGGATTTGTAGCTACGTATTTTTTAAATTTGTTCTTATCCTGGAAAATTTTGTTTTCTCCATTGATAGTGAATGATAGCTTGGCTGGGTATAGTAGTCTGGGCTTGCATCCATGATCTCTTAATTTTCGCAGTACGTCTATCCAGGACCTTCTGGATTTAATGGTTTACTTAGAGAAGTCAGGTGTAAGTCTGAGAGGTTTACCTTTATAAGTTACTAGACCTTTTTCCTTTGCAGCTCTTAATATTCTTTCTTTAATCTGTGTGTTTGTGTTTTGATTATTATACGGTGAGGGGATTTTTTTCGATCCAGTCTATTTGGTGTTCTGTATGCTTCTTGAATATTCATAGGAATATCTTTCTTTATGTTGGGAAAGTTTTTTTCCATAATTTTGTTAAATATATTTTCTAGGCCTTTGAGCTGCTTCTTCTTCTATCCTTATTATTCTTAGGTTTGGTCTTTTTATTGTGTCCCATATTTCCTGAATGTTTTGTGATGAGAATTTGTTGGATTTGCTGTTTTCTTTGATCAGTGCGATTATTTTCTCCATGGTGTTTTCAAAATCTGAGATTCTTTCTTCTATCTCTTGTATTCTGTTGGTTATACTTGTAGTGTCTGCTCGTTGACCTAGATTTTCCATATCCAGCCGGCCCTCAGTTTGTGTATTCTTCCTTGCTTCCATTTCAGTTTTCAATTCTTGAACTGATTCCATTACCTGTTTGATCGTTTTTTCTTGGTTTCCCAGGCAATCATTTACATATTTACTCATTTCTTCAAACTTTTTGTTATACTTTTTATCCATTTCTATAAAGGCATTTTTTTACATGCTGTTTAAGGGACTCTATTGCTTTCATAAAGTCAATTTTTTTCCACTTCTTCTGGATTAGGGTGTTCAAGTCCTTCTATTGTAAGATCATTGGGTTCTGGTGTTTTCATGTTGTTTTTCAGATTGATGGAAGAATTCTTGCCTTGGTGCCTGCCCATCTCCTTCTACAAATGCTATCCAATGGGTTTTCTGAAACAGGATCAGGTTCCCTTTCTGGCCAGGGACCTTGCTGACAAAAGGCCTACCTTTCTGCAGGCAGGTTACCAAAGAAAAGGAACTCCCACCACCCTTTGCCCCCAGCACCCAAATCGGCTGAGCTGGCTGATCCTGCAGCCCCGCAGAAAGGAGGAAGAAGGGAGGAGGTTCCTGGGTGCAAGCTGAGATGGGTTAGGGAGAGTGAGGTCCTAGCAGAGGGGAGCAGCTCCAGCAAGGGGAGCAGCCCCTGCAGAATGATCAGGGAGCCAAGAGTGTCACTTAACTTTTTAAGAACCACTTCTGGTCAGAAAATAATTACAGATATGCAATAAAGAAAATTCAGATTAAAAAGACCTCTAAATGGGTCACAATGTTGGATAAATGTATGTAGGCTTGGGAGAGAGAAGCAAAAGAGTATTCATAATTGGATATTAGACGTAAAGCAAAGGATAACAAGTTTACAGTCCACAAGCCCAGAAAAGCTATGTAACAAAAAGGACCCTAATAGAGAGACATACATGAATCCTCCTGGGAAGGGGAAAAGATAAGATCTCTTGAATAAATTGGGATTGTGGGCAGGGAGGAAGAGAGGAGGGTAGAAATGGAGGGTGAAGAGAACATGTGTGAATGGAATGGTCAAGTTGGGGGTAGAACAGAGAGAGAGAATAAGGAAAGAGATACCTTGATAGAGGGAGCCATTATGGGGTTAGGGAGAAACTTTGCACTAGGGAAATTACCAGGAATCCGCAAGGATGACCCCAGCTAAGACTGTAAGCAATAGTGGAGAGGGTGCCTGAACTTGCCTTCCCCTGTAATCAGATTGATGATTACTTTAAATGTCATCATAGAACCTTCATCCAGTAACTGATGGAAGCAGATGCAGAGATTCACAGCTAAGCACTGGGCCAAACTCCTGGAATTCAGGCATAGAGAGGGAGGAGTGATATGAGCAAAAGGGCCAATCCATGATTACTGACTTGATCTAGTAGGGGCTCACTGACTCCAGACTGACTTCTGGGGTACCTGCATAGGACCAAACTAGGCCCTCTGAATGTTGGTGACAGATGTATTGCTTGGGCAGTTTGTGGGGCCACTTGCTGCATGAACTTGCTCTTTGGAGCCCATTTCCTATGGAGGGATACCTTGCACAGCCTGGATACAGTCCCTAGTCCTGCCTCAAATTGATGTGTCAGAGTTTGTTGAATCCCCATGGGAGGTCTTATCTTCTCTGAGGAGTGGATGTGTGTGTGTGTGTGTGTGTGTGTGTGTGGCGGGGCTAGATGAAGGTGGCGAGAGCAGGAGGAGGGGAAGGAGGAGGAACTGGTATTGATATGTAATATAAAAAGGTTGTTTAAAATTTTTAAAAAGAAAAATATGCATTAAAGTAGTTCCAATTCGCTTTCAAAATTACATATTTCTTATTATTGTGTATGTATATGTATATAAGAACAAAGCATAACTCTGTAGTATTGACTCTTTCCCTTTTCTTTATGTGTACTCAAGGGATGAAACTACAGTAGCCAGGCTTGTGAGGCAAGTGCCTTTTCCCATGATGACCCCTTATTTCCAAATTTTATAATTTTGTTTTCTGGAAAGAAAATGTGGATGTACAAGTAATTATAATTTAATTTTTATTCATGTGTAAGATTGCTCATATACATTAACAACAAGTAATTCTCTCTGTCTCTGTGTCTTCTGTCTCTGTCTTCCTCTCTCTCTCTCCGTATGTATTTTAAGAATGGTTCTCCATATGCATCTCAGGCTCACCTTGAGCTCACAATCTTACTGACTCAAAAAAAAAATTAGTCTTGGCAGAGCAACCTATTGATCTGAATATCAGATATTTACATTATGATTCATAACAGTAGTAATTTTACAGTTATGAAGTAGCAATGAAAATAATATCATGGTTAAGTGTCACCACAACATGAGGAACTCTATTAGGGGTTATATGATTAAATTTAAATGTACTAAATCACAGCATTATAAAGGTTAAGAATAACTGCTCCAAACACCCCTACACACCCCTCCCCATTCTCCTTCAAATTCAAGGTCTTTTTCTTCATCAATTGTTATTGTATGCATATACTATTTGTATATACATGTATATTCTTAAATATAAGATGTTGATGCCATATAATCTGCTGATTCCATATAATGTTACTTGTATGTATGTTTTCAGGGCTGACTGTTTGGCACTGCACAACCAATTCTTTTGCTCTTCCCTGGGGAGAGCCATCTCTCCCACTCCCTGCTTTACTCAGTCACCTCAAGTTCTTTGTGTAGGGTAGACTTTTCCCCATGTAGTTTGGGGAGAAATGTGGAAGACTAAAATTTTGGACTAAAACGAAATGAATGCTATAAGTAGAGCTTAAACTGCCATTCTAGGTAGATCCTGGAATATGGTAGTTCTGAGATCAATGAAGACTGTAGAGGTATAACTTAAGAATTTTTAGGGATTACAATATTAGCAATGAGTCAAAAGTTTATTTGTGAGATATTTTGACCAAGAATCTGACTTCCTTATTCCCATATCTGAAGAACTTACATGAGTTTAAACTTACAAGTAATGGACTAATTTCCTCCCCAGGGGAAATCTCAAGACAATCAAGCATCAAACATGGTTATTAGCATTAACCATACTCATACTGTTAATGTCGCTCTACAAAGAAAAAGAGCAAGTGGGGCAGAAAGAAACAAAATGTGCAGTTTGGAGAGAAAAACAGCAACAGGAGGTTTACAGTCAATGAGAAACTTCTAGATAGATACCTGGAGAAAAATAGCAAGGATACCCTCAGGGCAAGACCCAACCAAGCTAAGCCTGCAAATTATGAAAGGGCCCAATAAGTTTTCAGCTTCTAGAAAGTAAATAGAAGCTGCTAGAAATATGATATTTAAAATGTCAGATGCCACCCGAAGCGGGTTGCTGAATTTGGCAGCTATCCACATGGGGCTGGCTTTAGAGGCATGAAAGATGCAAGAATGAAAGGGTTCATGGATTTTGCTGTAGTTTCAGTGAGGCACTAAGGCCAGACAATATGTGACAGCGGAGTTGGTGAGTGAAGGCCCCGAGAAGGCAGGAGGCCTTGAGAGGCTGTTTGTGAAGTTGTGAAAAATGAGGTTAAGGTTGCTGGAGATGCCAGATCCCCGAGACATCTGCAAGAGTGGCTGCATGCAGTAAGTTGGACTAGTCAAAGAGAATGATATATGTCACAGGCAGCTACACTTGTGGGGCTATGTCATCTAAGTCATTGGGAACTGAATTTTCAGACATTGGTCATAGAGCTAAAGTGTTTGATATTTTCCCAGCTGGGTTTTGGTCTTGCTTTGATACAATATTTGCTCACTGTGTCCCTATACTTCCCTTTTAGAATGTTAATGTCCATGGTTAAGTGAACTATTGCTGTTCTTGTGGAGAACAGGGGTGTTTTTGTCATCATCCATGTAACTACTTACAAACACTCATAATTCCACATACCCTTTCCTGGACCAGTGATCACTGGGCATACATGTACTTAGCATATGCAAGAATAATACTCACGCATTTGACATGAAAATAAATAAATCTTTAAAAAGAAATGTCCTTGCATCTCAGAAGAGACTTTGGAGAGTGTTGAAAATGATAAAAATTGCATGAGAACATTTGCAGGTAAACTTAATGCATTTTGCATTATGATATGGCAGTGAGCCTATGAGGTCAGGGAGAGAACTGTTTTGGCTTGAATGAGAAATGTCCCTCATATTCTTGTGTACTTAAACACTTGGTCTACAGTTTGGTGGTTGTGTTTTGGGTGGGGAAAACTTATAGGGAGTTGTGACCTTGCTGGAAGAAGTAGACAATAGTTGAAACCTCACTCCTATTCCTGTTTGGGCTTGAGAATGTGATCGCTCAGACTTGTACTCTTTCCCCAGTGTCTGCCACGTGCTTTCATGATGCTTGCCATAATAAATTCTTATCCTCTATGAAACCATAAGTCAAAATAAATTCTTTTTTTCCACAAGCTACTTTTGGTCATGGCAGTTGATCACAGCAAGAGAAAAGTAACTAATACAGACACTTTGAGAGGACTGACTAGTTCCATAGCCCTATGACAAAGAGGGAAAGTGCAACAGTAAGATAGCTCACCTGTAATAGCACTGTACCCTTGAGAACAGAAAGTGAGTAAGTTGGGTAAAACCACTGTGCCCTTGGGAACGATGTACAGTAAACCATTTCTAACAGAGGTTACTTTTGCTTATCTTACAGTATAAAAATGATTGCTGTGGCAACAGGGCGTTGGAGGTGGACCCACAGAGAGACTATGCTGCTTTAGCCAGAAATTTTTCAACTGGGAACCCTAGCATGACTTTCAGCACTCCTTCTCCAGTCATTTTTGCTATTCTATGCCCTGATTTCATGATGATAATCTATCGCCACTTGTTATTTGTTTTTATTCAGATGCCTCACCTGAGGATTAAAACATTCTTCATGGGACCCTCTTCAGTGTTCAGAGGTTTTCAGCTGTTATGATCATGAAGCTTTCCTAGTCGCTCCTGCTGTGTGATATAAATGCCTGATCTGATGTTCTGCTGTTTCGCTATTGCTTGCACTTCCATTCCTTGCTTGCTACGTACTTAATAAATGTATTCATTCAGATCAGAAAGCATGGCTGTCACAGGTTATTCTACATATGAAATCGGCATAAAACACAACTAGATATACTTCACAGTGTATTTTATGTATGTTTTCCCACATCTCAAAAATTGATCTATTTGCACTGAATCAAATTCACTTATCTTGATTCTTCTTAGGGAATTTTTTCCAAGAAGAATTCTTAGGTCCTGATATATTTCCTTCTCAAGCCCACCGGTCCTCTTGATAACTGAGCCTAGAGCCCCAGCTAGGGGCTTTCATTATTTTCTAACTAAAACGTTTTTATGTTTCTATTAAGTGTACCTCTGTCTGATCAGCAGTTTGAGTAATTTAATCTCCTTCATGTGAGGTCTTTCTCAACACCAAGGCATAGAAGAATAAAAAAGACAGGGCCTTCTGCATCTTTTTTATCTGATCCTGTATGTTTTCATTGTCTTGTTGCTTTTATTCTTAATGGTGGCTAATAGGACCAAACAAAGCATGCTGTATGGGACCTGCTTCCCACATAGTAGTATTTCTTTTGTTTCTATATTGCATTTAGGACATCTGTTTATTTTATGAGAATTTTGTGGTCACATACTAAACATACACTCCACAGCCATGTGCTTTCTAGGATCACTGGATGTCACAATCTGTATTACTAAGAGGGACGAGGAGACTTTGCTTCTGGTACTCATCTTACTAGTTTTCACCTCTGGTGGAGATCATTCAGTCTCTCCATCCGTCACTGTCTCACTGAATTAATTTATTTCAACATATTTATTAAATATGGTTCATGAAGGGAGGGGTGTGATAAGGTTCACAGGAAAAACTTAAGTAAATATGAGAAATATTTGGATTGGGGGGGTCCAGCAGTTGTATGATGCTTTGTTTAAAAACTCTGTATAGGAGTTGTTGATGTAGTATACATATTATAGTCTTCACTTTCACTCTTGAATATTAAGTAAAATTGTGACTAACTAATAAAGCCCTATTTAATTCTATTTTTAAAATTTAATATATATTTCAGAATTTCAGATATGCGTATTATATGTATACCATTTCCCCTGCCTTCTCCTTATTCTAACCCCTCCTGTGCACTCATTCTCATTACTTCTCAAATTTTTGTCCTCTTATTTTTTATTATATTCACACATACACATACAGGGTAGAAATTACTCAGAGAGAGAAAAATAGAGTACAAATTACTGAGAGAGAGAGAGAGAGAGAGAGAGAGAGAGAGAGAGAGAGAGAGAGAGAGAAGAAATTACTCAGAGAGAGAGAGAAGAAGAAGAGGAGGAGGAGGAGGAGGAGGAGGAGAAAGAGGAGGAGGAGGAGGAGGAGGAGGAGGAGGAGGAGGAGAAAGAGGAGGAGGAGGAGGAGGGATAGAGGGAGGGGGAGGGGTGGGGAGGGAGGGGGAGGAAGACTGTGATGAAATTACTCAGAGAGAGAAAGTGAAAGAGAGATAGAGTAGAAATCACTCAGACACACATACAAAGAGAAAGAGTAGAAATAACACATTTGGCTCTTGATCTTTGTTCTAACACCTTAACCATTATGAATTCAATATAATAAAGAGGCTATAGATGTTTCTTTGGCATACTGATATGTTTGTTGGCTATACTCAGTAATGGAATTGCTGGATCAGAAGTTGTTCTACATGTAATTTAATATGCTTCAAGACTGTTTTTCCACTAACAATATGCTTGGATTCTCTTTTCACCACATCATCGCTAACATTTTTTTTTGTCTTTTTTAATAATAACTATACTTTTCTAATTTTGCTTTTATTGTCATTCAGCATATGTGTCTGTGCACATATACACAGATGATGACTATGTACTGATGTGGGCATGGACATGAGCATGCCATGGTGATTATGTGGAAGTAAGAAGACAACTTTGTAAGTCAGTTCTTTCTTTCTACCTTGGGTTTCAGGGATCTAACCTGGGTGGTCAGGCTTTTCTGGTAAGCACTTTTACCCCCTGAGCTATTTTGCTGATCCATACATAGTAGCCAGTGTTTTTTCAGGTGAAATGGCATTCATTGTGATTTTAATTTGTACTTCCCCAGTGGTTAGTGCTGACAGGCACTTTTCATATACTTGTTGCCAATTTTTATGTGTTCTTTTGAGAAATGTCTATTGAGGTCCAATGATACCTCATCCTCTCAATATTTATATAGTATGCTGGGACTGGAGTAAAGAGCAAATGTATGCTAAGCAAGCTCTCTGACACAAAGATAGCATTTTTGTGTTCTCCAATTTCCCTGAATTATTTAATTTTAGAGATTATAATATAATTACATTAGTTTTCCCTTTCCTCTGTCCAAACCCTCACATATATCCATCCTTTCTTCCATGTTCATGGCCTTTTTTCATTAATTTTTGTGACATGTATATGTATGTATGTATGTATGTATGTATGTATGTGTGAATATATATATATATTCCTAAACATAACTTACTCAGTGTGTGAGTTATTTGTATATGTGCATTCAGGGCTGATCATTTGGCATAGATTACCCAAGTGATATGATTCTTCTTGAGGACAAATATTTCTCCGACCCTCAGCATTTTTTCCTCTTACTTTTGTTGATTCTTTGCAGATTTTCACAGTGTGCATCTGTTCCATCTTATTTCCCTTTCCCCTCACATCTGTCTTTATAAAACAAATCCAAATTTAAAAGAAAAACCAAAATCCAAACAAAACAAAGAAATAAAACAAGAAAAAGAAGAATATTCTCATGGAAGCTGTACTGTGACCTGTTGAGACACACAGTTTAGCCTTTAATCTGTTCATCTTTACTTTCAAGTGTTCATTACCAAGAGTCACTGGTCAAGGCCTACCCACCTATAATGAGATCTTACTGGGGATTTCCTCTTGGATATCCTGTTGTGCTGTGTCAAGGAGATTCTGCTGATTTGGATCTGTAGGTTAGTCCCCTTTACATGTAAATGTTGGGAGAGGCCAACTCACTGCCTGATTCTGAGCCTTGGTGGTAGCTGGATCGGTTAGCCTACCATCTTTCTCTTGAGAAACTCTCCAGCACTGTCTACCAACTGTCTCCTACTCTACAGCCAGCCCTCCAGGTCCAGGTCTGCCTTACTGATATTCCCAGGGACTGCTCTACTGTTTTTCCCAGACCAGGTGCAGGGCCCTCTCTCATAATTGCTGTAGGATGCATAGTGGTTGGGGTGAGGTCTCCTGATCTCATGCCCTCTAGGCTGGCTTACCTACAACCCCAAAAACATTGTCAGGGAAAGATGCCCTCCCTGCTCCACCCATTTCGACCTGTGGCAGGTAAGAGAGCTGGCCCTGGAGGTCACAAGAGTGAGAGAACTAGCCCTGCCGTACACCAGCAACAGCACACAGGAGAGTGGACCCTGCATACCACCCGGACAGCGCACTCAGCCTTTCCTAATTACCCAAGGTTCTTTGCATAGGCTTTAGTGTAACATGAATAATAAAAAACTAGAGACAGATATCAGAGTTCAAGTTGAAGACCAGAAAAGCAAATCAGACAACTAGAGAGACCTGGGAAATCAGATGCCTCCAGATCTTATGAGTTCAAGGCTACCCTGGGCTACAAAAGACTGTTCCAGAAACAGATCCAGGTGGTGGTGGTTCACACCTTTAATCCCAGTGTTTGGGAGTCACACACCTTTAATCCCAGCATTAGGGAGATGGAGATAGAAGCAATATATCTGGGCAGAAAGGAATATAAAGTGGAAAGGACAGGAACTCAGTGGAGTGTGGAGTCTGAGGATTCGTAGAGATAGGATTTTGTCCTTTCAGTCTGAAGATTTGATAGAGGTAAAAAGGTTTCTCTAGTTGTCTGATTTTTTTCTCTGATCTTCAACTTGAACTCCAATTTCTGTCTCTAGGTTTTTATTATTTGTGCAAAAGTTGAGGTCTTGTCTTCTTTCCCCTGACTACTTTAACTCTCTCTCTCTCTCTCTCTCTCTCTCTCGTGTGTGTGTGTGTGTGTGTGTGTGTGTGTGTGTGTGTGTATTTGTCCTTGTTCTGCTCATGTCGGTGATACTTTATCCATGTATTTATCCAAGTAACTTCTGACATTGCTAGAAGAAACCATATCATAGAAAACTCCCCAATCCTCTGTTTCTTACCTTGTAAACTGTTACATCCACTATGAAAATCAGTGTGGACAATTTCTCAGAAAACAAAAAATAAATCTACCATATTACCCAGCTATCTCACTCTCTGGCACATGCTCAAAGGACTCAACGTCCTACTCCACAGATACTTGCTCATCCATGTTCATTGCTACCCTATTTACAATATGTATGAAATGGAAACAATCTAAATGTCATTCAACCAATGACTGGGTAATGAAAATGTGATAAATACACACTATGGAATACTACTCAGCTTTATAGAGAGATGAAATCATCAAAATTGCAGGTAAGTGGACCTAACTAAAAAGATCAAATTGAGTGAGGAAACATTAGAGTGAGAAGTGAAAATAATGCACGTTCTTTCATTAGAGGCTCCTAGCTCCAAATCTTCAGATGTGAGTACATATTCTAGAGTGACTTCAGAAACAAGGGTAGTAAAAAGGGACCATTGCTGGAGTAGGGTGGTTGGGGTAGGGGTGATCTTATTGTAGAATTGAGGAAAAGGGTCTCTAGGGAGGGGAAAATACACAAGGATGGAGGAAGACAAAATAACAGTACTGAAAAAAATCATAAGGAATTATACATTAATTATTTACCTAAAAGACCTTGTATGTAATAATACATTTAAGCCTGTGTATAAATATACATATATAATTTAATGAAATATTCTCATCTGGGCTGACAATGTTTCTTCCCAGAGCATAAGACCCACCTAAAAAAATTCCCAAGACCAGGCATGAGAAGTTGTTTTGAGTTATTAGTCAGGGTTGTCCAAGTCATCCAGGCTATTGCTGTTTCCCTTGTTTCCTCCCAGATGAGGAAGGTAAGTCCCTATTGTTGAAAATACCATATACTTTAGATCTATGGACAAGAAGTCCCTGAGCTGGAACTGATCTAAAAGCCTCTTCCCTGAGAAGTAGCTTTTAAGGTGCCAAAAGTTGTCATGCAAGCTTCCAAAGGAGGAAAACAACCAATAGTCCTATCCCGTTATGATGTCTTTGGATCACAACAATGACCAGCATGTCCCCATGACCCTAAGGGTACAGTATGGGATTTCTCAAAAGCTGATGAAAATGCTTTAGATTCAAATGTTGCTGGTTATATAATGTTGTGAATTTACTAAAATCACAGTATATTTCAAATAAATTATGTTTTGGTATGTAAATTATATCTTTAAATATCTATAAAGCAAAAAAACAGCTCATAGAAAGGGGTCTATAGAGTTAATTGTGATTGGAATCATGTGGTTTTAGGTACAATTCAAAGACAGGAGAATGAAAATAATGCTGGTTTCTAATGAGAAAAATGCAAACAGCTTGAGAATACAGGATTGCTGTTTATTGGTTCATTGGCAAGAATCATTTTTAAGATTATGAGCAACGTAACCATAATTACAGAACAATATGTATTGATCAACTAGAAAAAAAATTCTAAAATACATAGACATGCCATGCTTATATTCCCAAATCACAATATACTCTGTTTTATCAGAAAATCCCAATCCCAGATATGTGAAGCGGTGTGCTACCACTTTGAGCTATTACAACCATTTCTACCTCCCTCACCTCCCTCCATACTGCTGACCTCATAGACACTTTACTGAGTAAATAATTTTATCTTCTCTGTGGGAAATGCCTCCTAAGTTAGAAGTATTATGAGTGACAAGGATGTCCAGAGGAGTTTCATTGCTCTGATCCCAGAAAAGATGCATGCATTGCTATTTAAAGAAAACAGAGCTGACTAAAGTTGGTGAGTGTACCTTTGAGCTTTCAGAACCCACAGAGTATCACCTTGGCAGACCACATGATTTAATGGGCTATTGACGAAATAGAAGAAGGAAGCAAAAATACATTCAAAAATCTATAGAAAGGTATTATTTATATACTATACAGCAGGGAGTTATTGATGAAGGTAATTTATTTTTTGGTCTCCAAGATCCACACAAGTTCAACCATTTAATCATATAATATAGAGACTATTATTTACATAAAAGAAAAAACATGTATAAATTATTTTGATAAAAATGTTAAAGACCAGTAAAACATTTTTTCTGCTGGACAATCATTTCTGAAGGCCACCACACTTATATGTAATTCTAGACCATAAAAGAAAAGACTTACAGCTCAAGTGACTTCTGGAACTCAGTAGTAGGCTTGGCAGAAGCATGGGATATTAGAACTATGGTCAGGAAGGCACTGAGGCAAAAGACTCATGGTTTTGTGACTAGCAATCTGAAATGCATGCAGCATTCTCTGGAGCTAAGCTTCTGATCAATCACTTTACTGTTTTAGTTCACAGTTCAGGAAAGCAGTACTTTCAGGCTAAAATATTTAAGTGTAAGCTACAAAGTCAGTGGTGAGAATGTCTCATCTAAAAATGGAGTTTCTGTCTTTTGTAGTTCATTGCAAAGCGACATTCTTTTCATTTTTACTTTAGTGATGCATATTCATTGCCCAGAATGCAGGCTTTCATAAAGACAGTTTCTGCAAGTTTATCATATATTTTCACCATGCTTACCGTCTTTCCTATTTTTCTTTTTTTCTCTGCCCTCTTCTTTTTTTTTAAGTATCTTTCCCCCCTCAAGTCTTTCTCCTGTTTCTTGTCACATGTATGCATCTGTGTGGTGATATGTCATATATCTAATACATAGGTTGTTTTATTTGTCTATAAAATGTTAGGATATACCTTTCTGAGTTTTGCTTATTTCACTTAATCTGATGATCACTAATCGTATCAGTCTCCAGGAAATGGCATCATTTCATTCTCTTTATGGCTGCTTAAAGCTCTATTGTGTATAGGCAGCACATTTTCTTTATCCGTGTAGCTGCTGACAATCACCTTGAGTCATTCTGTAAGTTGGCTACTATGACCAGTGTTGCAATAAATATGGGTATGCAAGGATCTTCTGTGACATGCCACCTTAGAACCTTCTCAGAATAGGAACTTCTTTTATAAAATTTGTTTTAATTAGCATACAAAGTATTAGGTTTTATTGTGGCATTTTCAAACAATTTTTCATCAACTTCACGCGTTCCTCCTACCTCTCTGACCCCTCTTGTTCCCTTCTGCCTCTAGGAGGCTCCTTTATCCTTTCATGCCACATGGATTCTACTTCCTTCCTCACTGCTTCCGTTTTCTATCCCTGTTTCTCCTCCTACACTGTTTTACAGAGTCGGTTCTCTCGAGTGAACATATTCATCCTGTAGTGTGCCAGCATCTTGGAAGCTTGTCATTTCCCTAGCAAATAGATATCAGTTTTCTTGCCAGTCAGTGTGATTTTCGAAACCTTGGAGCCTCCCTCTCAGGATCATTTCACTCTGTGCTAAGGACAAGAAATCTGATCTTCTGCCTTTGACACAGGAGAGAAGAGTTTATTTTGAGATTTGGGGGGCTAAGGCACATACAGTGAGGGACAGTACAAATTTTTGCTAAATTTCTTTGTATTTGAAAGTGACTTTGGCCTCCAAAGTCTCACTGCAACCCAAGCTTCCAGGGAGGATACCCTTCATCTTTAGAAGGCCCATTGGCTAAACTTAAGGCTAGGGTTAAGTGGAAGCACAATATTCCAGGCAAAGTATTTAAGGCTCAAGGATATAAAGTAGTCCAAATGGAAGCAGCGGAAATACATACTGTACACCCATTCTAGGTAACTCCATAGTATTACTCTGGTTTCGAGGTATAGCATCTACTTCTCTACCAAAAAAATGAAAAAATAATGACTAGAAAGGGAGCCTAGAAAATTCAGATCTCTTGACTATTCACTCTTAAAATTACAAAGCTACCTCATCTACCCTGAAGAGCTGAACCAGGAAGTAGAGTGCACTGTTCCTTGAAGATTAAAGAGAAAGCAAACACCTGTGGGAAAACCTTTCAAGATCAAGTTTCTAGACACTACAGGGCTTCACCTTGCACAATTACACCACGTGTTGTTAGTGGAACAAAAGAGACTCCTTTAATCTAAAGGAAAACATTTGTGAAACTAAAAAGACACCATGGCAACCACAATTCATAACTATTGATTCTAGGAAACGTATGTGAAGGTCGTTAGTGTTTTTGTGCTATGCCAGAACATTTACCAAAAAAAGCTTATAGCTTCAGTGTTTCTCACAGTGAAATCTGGCGACTTGCTTGGGAGGACTATCTCCTGTTTGTGTGGTGGAAGGATCATGGGAAAAATACCAGTTGAAAAAGATGGTCGGAGTTAGGGGACAGATGGACACCCAGGATAGACAGATTCTTATTTAAAGCCCATTGTTGGTAATTCAGACCTTTTAAATGTTTTTATTTAATTTTTTGAGGATTTCATATTGAAAACTTTTTGCAGCCCAATAAACCTCCTCGCCAATGCAATAATCCAAATCAGACTAAAACAAACCGAATTAGAAAAAGCCCAGGTTTAAAGAATACTAAGTGTTCCTGGGTGGACTTCCAGGCCCTCATAGAGGAGATGGGGAAGGAAGACCAGAAAAACTACATGTTTGTTCTCTAGGGGGTAGTTTAAATACCCTGTGGGAGTAGTCTTGAGCATCTCTGGGGAGGGGTCATCATTTGGTGGGAAGTGGAGTCTGGACTGAGGCAACTCCCAGGGGAAGGGCCTGGGATTGAACTTTCCACCCAAATATTTCAAACTCTTTGGATATAGGGATGTCAGGGGCTGAGGTAGAGCCTTAATCCAAACACATATATTTCCATTACATTCTTTTCCTTCTCTCAACCACTCCCAGATATTTATTCCCTTCCCTACCTATTCAACTTAATGTTTTTTTCTCTCTCTAAAATAAAAAACAAAAGAAACAAAAAAGCCATCTTAACCCAAACCCAAAACAACAATACCAAACCAAGCAAAACAAAAAACCACATAAAGACACAGACGCACATACAGACACAGACACACACAAAGTGTGCACGTACCATGGAGTCTGGTTTGCATTGGCCAGCTATGTTTGGTCATGGAAACTGCCCTACATTGTGGTTGATATAACTAGGGCCACGCCACTGGAAGAAAAACTGATATTTACACTCACAGCAGCTATCAATTGCAGACAGCTTGTTAACTGAAGATGGAAATTTCTGCTCACTTCCTCTCCTCTGTGCTCAGACTGGGTCTGGTTTCAGCTTGTGAAGATCTTATGCATGCTGTCACAGTCTCTGCTAATTTATTCCTAAGAAGCCTGTGACCCCTCTCTACGTCCTTCTTTCAATGGTAGTGTTCGAATATGCATTAAAATTGAATCTGTGTAAGTTCAAACAATTTAATAGAAATCGTTTGGAATAAAAACAAATGCCTTTTGGTTACTAGACATTTGGGAATCCCACAAAGAAGGCAAAAATCAGTTTACATATATCAGGGATCCACTGACTTTCCAGAAAACATGAAGAAAATCTGATGCAAGTAGCTATTGAAGGCTTACTCCATTTGTGAGTTAATAATGTGATTGTATTCTCATTCTGAGCTAAATGGAAGCTCTGAAGAAACAGCGGCCGTTTTTGGTAACAATTCACATTTTGATGTTTCTAGCCAAGCTCTGTGTTCAGATTTGGCCTGCTTTCAGCTTGTACAGATCTCTGCATGTTGTCACAGTCTCTTCCCATGTGTTTAAGCTAAAGCAAGACAAAATCCCAGTGCATAGGCACTGAGAAGACGGTGGGCACGAAGTCTCACCACTAGCTGAGGAGCTACTGATGTTGCTGGCTGCTAGGAGAGGGAGAGTCAATTTGCTTTAAGGGTGTGGCTTCTCACAGTTGATAACACTTCAGGGACTGGCTCCACACCCATCAGTAGTGGGACTGTAGAAATTGGCCTCCTTGATCTTTAAAAGAGGAAGATAAGCATTTAAATGGGTAGCAAGGCAGAAGTAGATCTTGAAAGGCGTGAGGGTCTGAGTAGGGATCAAAATACATTATATGAAAGTCTCTAGAAGTGAACAAAATATTACTTAAAGAACTCGAGTCTTAATAAACCCCATCTTTGCATCATACAAAACAAAACTACCAGAATATCTAATAGTTAGCCCTAGGTCAGGGTCAGTAGCCAGCAAAAGTGAGGAAGCCTTTTGTCCTTTGTGACTGTCCTGAATGCCTGCTCAGGCAAAGTTGAAGTGGATATTTTCTATTAAAAGATTAAAAGCTTCCTCTCCCTAAAAAAGAAAGGAAAGTAACTGAACACAAACAACACCCCCCACCCATCATTCCCTATAAAGATAATACTAAAGAGGCTAGCACACTGCAATCTACCCAAGATGTTTTCATTTCTTGTTGTCTTTGTTATCTTATGGCAAGCTTAACAATAGTTTGTTTTGAAAAGGTGCCTTTTTTTTACTAGGACCTTTCTTTTCTTCCATCACAGCCTTAGAATCCAAGGGAAGTAATTGGGATTCCCCACTCTTGGTTAAAGGAAACAAACAAACCGTGGCAAACTGAGGAGAGGTATGCAAGGAACTTAACCAACCGCTTTAGTCAGTCCTGTACTATGTTTAATCTGAGCTATTTATCACAACACCAGTTTTATAGAAATAATTTGGAATAAAAATGAATGCCTTTTGAATAGCAGACATTTGGGTATCCCACAAAGAAGGCGAAATCAGTTTACATATAATCAAGGATCCACCAACCTTCCAGAAAGCATGAAGAAAAGCGGAAGCAAGTGGTTGTTGAAGGCTTACTCCATTTGTGAGTCAATAATGTGATTGTCATCTTATTCTGAGCTAAGTCGGGGCTCTGAAGAAACAGCTGCTGCTTTGGGTAGCAATTCACATTTGATGTTTTCTAGCCAAGCCCAGGACAGATGACCTTCAACACAATTAGCTCTTTAATCTCCAGGATGCCTCATGATTATTTGATGTCCTCCTGCTCTCTATATTCACACAAAACTCTATTATTAGACTTTCTTTTCTCCAAGAGCACCAGGCACAAAGGAAAACCAACCTTAACAATTGCATTTATAGGGAGATACTGATTTATTCAGTGGGGAACTGGGTGAGACCTGCAGCTAACTAAGTGACACGGGAATGCAAATAGACATGTTTATCAGAGGAAGAGACTTAGCTTCCATAGCTTCCTGAAGTGCCACACCTCTGGTTTATCTCATCTCCTCACACAGAGGTGTTCTTTCTGTCATTCTGCAGGAGATAGTATAAAACTTGCCTTCTACACAGTTGACCTCTTTCTAGAAGTCATTATCTGTTATTGCT
The DNA here is from genome assembly GCF_018167655.1 of Microtus oregoni. Classification (NCBI taxonomy): domain Eukaryota; kingdom Metazoa; phylum Chordata; class Mammalia; order Rodentia; family Cricetidae; genus Microtus; species Microtus oregoni. Next base: position 156,835 of record NW_024544745.1, read on the forward strand.
CACTGTCTACAATGTAACTTGAGGCTAATATTTTGTTCCTTGACTGAGTTTCTCACGTAGCTCATGATAATGGAAAAGCTGTGTCGGTTTTCTCCCCTTCTTAGTATAAATGAATGAGTCTCACCTTTGAGGGAAGCTTTCTTCATTAAAACACATTAAATGGTTCTTTTTGTCTTTATTGTGTTTTTCTTTTGGGAGGATGATGCCTGGAAGGACAACTGGGTGACCACAGAAAGACATTGGTTTGGGGAAGGAAGGTAGAAGCGCTATTGGAACAAAGGCACGATGGGCTGGGGTATGGTTGGAAATGGCTTGTGCAAGGCAAGGAGGGGGGCATTGCAGGAAGAGTTAATGGAGAGTACAAGCGGACCCTGGTTGGCTTAGTTCGTCTTGACTTTGGGCTCAGGTTGATGAAAATCCCTTTGCTTTTTCTCCCTTGGGTGCTTGAATTCAGTTGTTGGTATCTGTACTAAGCACTTTGAGATGGTTTGTTTTGGCTGAACTGATACAAACTATTGTCCCTTGGAAAGAGGGAACATCAATTGAAAAAAAAATGCTCTTTTCAGATTGGCATGTGGGCCTGTGGGACATTTTCTTAACCATCAATTGCTGTAGGAGGACCAACCCTCTGTGGCCGGTGCCATACCTAGGCAGGGAGATCTGAACTACATAAGAAAAGTAATTGAGCAAACCAGAAGGAACACATTAGTAAGCAGTGTTCCTCCATGTTTCTGCTTCAGTTCTCTCCAGGTCCTTGTCTTCAGTGCCTTCCTTAGTTTCTCTTGATGATGGACTATAGATGAAATAAACCCTTTCTTCCCTATGTTGTTTTTTGGCCCTAGGGTTTATCAGAGCAACAGAAAGTAAACTAAGATGGTAGTAGTTTTGTGACCCACTTTCCTCTATGCTTTCCCAAAGTTTACCTCAGGCCTCCTGACCTCTCTAACTATACCCACCTTCAGGACAGTGAGTGGCTATAGTCTGTAGTTTGTCAGGAATCTGCTTCCCTGACGGTATAGTCTCAAACTGGGAAAGGCTTAGACACAAAAACATCATTCTTGGTCCACTGTAGGGAAAAGAAAGGCAAAGAGCTTCTCATTTCAAAAACAAACATTACTTTGAAATATGACACTTGGTAACAGCCACAACTACAGGCCTGGAACCTATGCATTTAAATATAAGCAACAATGTGCCTTATGGAAAAAAATAGAAGAATGTTAGTTGAGAAGGAGCAACTTACAGAGAAGTTGCTTATAAATTTGATGAGAATACTTGTTTTATACTTTTCCTTTCTTTTTAGCTTCACAAGAAATAATTTAAAAAATCTCCACTGCTCTTGAGTAAAACTGATGTAGACTCTGAAGGTTAGAGGTGAATAGGGCCAAAGATGAGAAAAAGGCTGAAAGAATTAGAAATCCCCTAAACACAGCTCAGTTTTTAGTGGTAAGTAATATTGGAGACAGGCAATATAAAGAATCACAATGGGGAATAATAGAACACTATTAACATTTTGTAACTTCAAAGAAATGGATTACTTCTGAGAAGTGTGCAGTTCATCACAACAGAATCATAATGAAATAAGAAATCTGAACTGAGTATCAATAAGAATGGAAAATAGTTCAATAATGAAAATACTTTAAAAAATATCTCCAATTAATTACTATACAAGAATCCTTAATGAGATATCAACAAATTGAATACAAAGAAACTTAAGGGAGTTATACCTCACGACCAAGTGAAATTTATTTTAGAGAAAGGAAGGATAATTAAATACATAAAAATTCAATTTATGTAATCCACCATATTAACAGAATCGAAGACAGAAACACAGAATCATCTTAAGTAATACAGACAAAGCGTTTGACAAGATTCAATACCCTTTTGTGATTAAGACACTCAAACTGGGAATAGATAGAAACTATTCAACACAATAAGGGTGACAAATGGAAAACTTATACTAACATTATACTCGCTAACATGAGGAACGTTTTCCTCAAGTATAAAGAACAGGAAAAAAGATAATTCTCATCATTATTATTCAACATGATTTTAGAAGTCTAGCAAGGACAGTTTTGAAAAAGATGAAGAGTCATTGCAACCATTGTGCACTGTTACTGCAATAGTGAACAATCCAAGCCACTAAGGAAAATATTAAAGATGTTCTGGCATTTAGAGTGTAGAAGCAAAAGTACTGAAGATTCAAGGCTTACCTGAACTACATATTAAGACTGTTTCAAAATCTACTGTATGATTCAAGAACCCTACTTCTGGAAATATATCCTTAAGAAGTAAGATAAAGTAAGATGATTCAGTAACAAAAAAGGAAATCCGTCATGACTCCACTTACATATCTAACATGTTCAAAGTCTTAGAAAGTGACAGTAGAGTCATTGTGGGTATTACCTGAAGCAACGGGGGGAAGATGGGGGGCAGCAATTATTTATTGTGCATAGATTTTCAAATATGTGTAACGATGTGAATTACCTTTATAGTGAGAAAAACTCATTCACTATCTCCTTTTCATCCATCATTCTTTCCTTCCTTCCTTTGTTCCTTCATTCCTTCCTTCCTTCGTTCCTTCGTTTCTTCATTCCTTTCCTCCCTCCCTCCCTCTCTCTCTCCCTTTTTTGGGTAAGCTTGACATAAGCTAGCATCATCTGAAGTGGGGAAAATAACTTCATAAAACTGGCCTGTCATTAAAATACTTGATTTGTACTCGTTAGCTCTGAACACTAGGGACACACTTAGGAGGCAATCATAGAGTAATGATTTTTCCCACAGTGGAGGGAAGCAAAATATCTGGAACCGTGCTGAGAAACTGATTCTTACCCTGTCCTTTCTAGGACTTTATCTGGGCCAGAGAAGCGACCTAATCAGATTGTTCCAACAATATGTTTCTGATACTCTGCTTAGCTCCTCTAATGTTAAAACAAATTACCATTTATGCCACAGAATTTACCAGATAAAGACTACAAGACTTTCTGTGAAGACTTTAAACTCACAAAAGAATTTCAGTGCTCTCTTTCCTTTCCCTTTAGAGAGCACTCCTCTGGGTCAGAAGGGACAAGCTAGTATTCTGTGGCACTAAGAAGGTTGAAATACATGGAACTTGGAAACTAGTTCTTCTTGTCTGTAGTCTTGGTCAAGATTTTAGAGCAATTTGGCATCAGTTTGTGCAGCTGTGGAACTGGATAGAAAAATGTATAAAAATTCTCACTGGAGTGATATGGCAATCAAGATAACTGATGCACGCTCACTTGGTATAATGCCTTGTTTACAATAAGCATTTATTACATGTAGGTGTTGACATTAGCCAAGGCAATGCTTGAATTACAGTCTGAGCACAGAGAATTTTTTTTTGAGATAGGGTTTCTCTGTAGCTTTTGGTTCCTGTCCTGGAACTAGCTCTTGTAGACCAGGCTGACCTCAAACTCACAGAGATCTGCCTGCCTCTGCCTCCCGAGTGTTGGGATTAAAGGCATGTGCCACCACCGCCTGGCTGCACAGAGAGGTTTTAATGTGACACAGAGAGGCATCAAGCCTCCCATGCTATTTGGTGTAAAAGACATCTTCTCTCCACTGTATTCTGATTCCATTACTTTTTGGAGAACTATTGCATATCAGGAAAAGTTGCAGTTAGGAGTTTAGAAGACATTCTTATCTACATATAACTAGGGAGGGTAGTGGTCCTTACTACACGTGTTTATTTTTCATGAACATTTTTTGGAAAATCACATTTTTAAGACATTATGTTCTGATTACACACAGTCTCCCCTCCTCCAGCGCCCCTCAATTTCCCACCCACAAAACTCCACACCTTCTTATTCTATAGCAGTAAATATTCTCCTTACCACAGAGTTGCTGTGGGGTTCTAGTCTTTGATTTTAAAGTCAGTTTCTAAAGGGCAAACAAAGAGCTGTGCCTACCTCAAAAAAAAAAAAAAAAAAAACAAGGAAGACATTCAGCTGTTCAGCCAAAGATGATCATTATATGATTCAGAACTTCGTGTGACCTTAGGAAGGATGACGTCCCTCCCTCCCTTTTTCTTCATTGCTGACCTGTCACATACTATTACTGAGGTGTGATACACAGAGGATATAATTCACTTGTCTAACACAGATTTAGCCCTCCTACAAAACAGCAGTCATTGCCATTGACTTCTTTTAGAATATTTTCTTTATCCCTGAAGAAGCTTTACCTATTACACAATCATGCTCATGAGAGAACAAATCTATATTACCCAAATGACTAAACTTTTGAACATTTTTGAGCATACTGTATTTAACAAAATATCTACTCAGATTTTTTTCCATTCCAATGTTTGGTTATAGATTTGTTGTTTATATCCTCCCATATCAGGCCTTTATCATATCCACTGATTTGCAGGAAATTTCCTCCTTTTGTGGTCTATTTCTTCTTTCCTCTTCTATTTTGTAATTTTTATTATTTTTTAACTTTTTATTGATTTTACTGAGCTATACGTTTTCCTCTGTTCCTCTCCCTTCCTCTCCCCTCCCCTTCAACCCTTTCAATTCTCTCCCATGGTCTCCATGCTCCCAATTTACTCAGAATATCTAGTCTTTTCTACTTCCTATGTAGATTAGATCCATGTATGTCTCTCTTAGGGTTCTAATTGTTGTCTAGGTTCTCTATGATTGTGATTTATAGGCTGGTTTCCTTGCCTTATGTTTAAAAACCACCTATGAGTGAGTACATAGTATAACTGTCTTTCTGGGTCTGAGTTACCTCACTCAATATGATGTTTTCTGCCTACAAATTTCAAGATGTTATTTTTTTCTGCTGTGTAGTATTCCATTGTGTACCACATTTTCCTTATCCATTCTTCAGTTGAGGAGCATTTAGGTTGTTTCCAGGTTCTGGCTATGGCAAAGAATGCTGCTATGAACATAGTTGAGCACATGTCTTTGTGGTACGATTGAGCATCCTTTGGATATATACCCAAAAGTGGTATTACTGGGTTGTGAGGGAGGTTGTTTCCTAATTTTCTGAGAAATTACCATACTGATATCCAAAGGGGCTGTATCAGCTTGTGCTCCCATTAGCAATGCAGAAGTGATCCCTTTACCTCTCAACTTCTCCAGCATAAGTTTCATTAGTGTTTTTGATCTTGGCCATTATTACAGGTGTAAAATGGAATCTCAGCATTGTTTTGATTTGCATTTCTCTGATGACTAAGGATGTTGAGCATTTGTTTAAGTATCTTTCAGCCACTTTAGATTCTTCCGTTGAGAGTTATCTGTTTAGGTCTGTACTCCATTTTTTATTGAATTATTTGTTCTTTTGAAGATCAATTTCTTGAGTTCATTGTATTTTGTAGATCAGATCTCTATCTGATGTGGGGTTGGAGAAGACCTTTTCCCATTCTCTAGGTTGCCGTTTTGTCTTGTTAACTGTGTCCTTTGATTTACAGAAGTTTTTTTGGGCTTTTTTTTGGTTTGGAGACTTTTGATGACTGTTTCTATTTTTTTTAGCAGTTATAGGTCTGTTTAATTCTTTTTGCTTTGTGTTTTGATTATTATATAGTGATGTGAAGTTGATGATATCTTTCTTTAGGTTGGGAAAGTTTTCTTCTGTAGAAAGGAATGGCGGGCTGCATTCCTGCCACCCAGCCACCTGGCTAGCTTATGCCCCGAAATAACAACACACAAATTGTATTCTTTTAAACAATGCTTGGCCCATTAGCTCTAGCCTCTTATTGGCTAACTCTCACATCTTGATTAACCCATTTCTATTAATGTGTGTAGCACCACGAGGTGGTGCCTTACTGGGAAGGATCTTAACCTGTGTCCATCTTGGAGAGGAGAGTTATAACATCTGCTTCACTGCCTTCTTCCTCCCGGCATTCTGTTCTGTCTACTCCACCCACCTATGTTCTGACCTATCAGGCCAAACAGTTTCTTTATTAATTAACCAATGAAAGCATCCCTCCTCTATCAGATGGCCCTCCTCCATCATTCTTCTATGGTTTTGTTAAATATATTGTCTGTGCCTTTGAGCTGGAGTTCTTCTCCTTCTTTTATCACTATTACTCTTAGGTTTGGTCTTATCATTGTGTCCTAGATTTCCTGGGTGTTTTGTGTTAAGAATTTGTCAGATTTAACATTTTCTTTGATGGATGAATCTATTTATTCTCTACTATCTTCAACACCTGAGATTCTCTCTTCCATCTCTTGTATTTTGTTGGTTATGCTTGCATCTGTAGCGACCATTCATTTACTCAGATTTTCCCTTTCTAGAATTTCTTCTGTTTGTGTTTTCTTTACTGCCTCTATTTCTGTTTTCAAGTCTTGAACTGGTTGAACTGTTTGCTTCTCCTATTTGATAGTTTTTTTCCCCTTTGGCTTCTTTAAGAGGTTTATTTCATCCAATTTTTTGTTTGTTTGTTTTTTCCTTTTCTTTAATGGAATTTTTCATTTCCTCTTTAAAGGTCTTCATTATCCTTATGAAGTTATATTTAAAATTAATTTCTTCTGCTTCTTCTGGGTTAAGATGTACAAGTTTTCCTGTTGTATGATCACTGGGTTCTGGTATTCCCATGCTGCTTTTCATGGTGTTGAATGAATTCTTGCATTGGTGCCTTCCAATCTCTTCCTCCAACTGGTGCAGGCAGTGTCTTTGCCTCTAATTCCAACTCTTACAGTTGTCTGTGTCTTTCAGAACGGTTCTTGTTTTGCTCTGCACTGTCACTCTCTATGTCTCAGGAGACTGCTGAGGTCTCTTGTGGCCTGCTTTCTTTGTCCACTTTCTTGTTCTGTTCTTGTCCTCTCTGTGCAGTCATAGCCTGTGTTTCAGAGTTCCTCTGATGTCACAAAAGGGGAATAGCAGGGTTTGGGGGCAGATAGGACTTTAAGTTTATAAGATTCAATCATTAGGGTCCACTCTGATAATTTTCTACTATGTTGGCTCTTTATTTGCAGCTCTTTTCTACTTAGAATTTTTTTTCACCACCAGTCTCTGTACAGTAAACTCCTTCTGATATGTCTGGGTCTCACATCAAATTTTACCTCACAGTGTTTCTTAAATATTCCATCTAATATAAAGTTCCCCCTCCAGCATCCTACTGGAAGATCAAATACTGTCTTTGTTAAAGAATGCACCACCTTGTTTCACTAATGGTCCATCTGTTTTATTGCATGTATTCACTATTAGACTGTAAGTTTGTCTTTTATTATCTTTTTTCAGTACCTGCTGCAGTTAGATGCTAAAGAAATCATTGTAGGACAAATTTAGTGTCCCCATAAGTATTAGTAATAGTAAAAAGTGTTCTCTAAATTATTTTTTCAATTAAATGAATGACCTGTTTCCTCAGTGTAATAGAATGATTTAAATGTTTTAAATTTCTTTTTAATACATAGGAAAATTAAGTTCTGGGTAAAAATGACTGCTTAAAGTATAAAAAAGAGTCTTGGATTTAAAGTGATTCTAACAGCAGTAATTTAGCTTATGGTATCCCACAAAAGTCAAGGAGACAAATACTGAACTTTTTTCTGGTTTTTATTTCATTCCTGAAAATTTTTCTAAGTCTGGGAGGGGAGAGAGATGACACACCAGGTGGTAAGAGAGTTAGAGCTAATGGATAGCAATCAAGAAAAGCAAGTTTTAACCAGCTACATTAAAACTCTTAAGGATGGAAAACGCTTTTACACAAGTTGGAAATATAGTGGCATTTATGAGTGAGACTGTTTTCTCAGCTCATCCTTGGTTATCTCCGGATAACACCTGGTCGATAAAGTGCTCAAAATGGAAGGATTTTTAAATGTTCTGTCTCCTTCAATCCTCTGTCCTCACCTTACCACATCCTTCCTGCCCAGCACTTGTCTTTAAGAGGCTGTGGTGTGTGAGAAATAGGATGGTAAGAAGGCTGAACAATATTTGTCTCCTCTACAAGTCCTTGTCTTTTACCAATCCCTCAATTGTGGGTTTTCCTCAAAATTGTTTCTGTCTTTGGTCCTCATAGTTTTTTTTGTTTGCTTGTTGTGGAAAGAGAGAAGCTTGCACATATCTCAGGATATGTTCACTGACTATATAGCTGAGGATTCCCATGAACTTCTTTTTCATCAACTTGCTTACCCATTCCAAGTCCTGGGATTTCATGCATGTCTTATCTCAAACAGTTTATGTGGTCCTGGGCACTTCAGTCATAGTGGGCAAGCACTCTGTCACTGAGCTACACCCTTAGCCTATTGACTATTTTTATTTAATAGACACCTTGATCATATTGTCTGCTTTTAGGATTAGCATCTTGCATATGATATTTTATCTTAGAACCTTCATTTCATTTCTAATTTCATGTAACATTATATATGTTACACATCTCTTCTGAGAAATTTTAGAGACATTTTGAATCTAACATACATGTTGAACTCAATGCTTTGCTCATGGTCCTACTTTCTTATCAAGGAGATGGTATGGGGAAGCAAGGCCATTGTTGTATATGGTTTTATTCTATTTTATAGAAGGATTCCTTTAAGAAGTCATCTCCTAAAAGCAATGTAGGATTATATATATATATATATATATATATATATATATATATATATACACATACATACATACATACGTACATACTTTTCCCTTTTCTTCATATCCATTTTGACATTTCCCTTATGTTCTCACTCAGCCTGTCTTTTCCCAAGTCCTTTTCTGAATCCACCATTTAGGATCCCCAAGAGGTCCATGGGATTTGGTAACCCTTTCCTTTTATTAATTTTATGCAATATATTTTGATCATATTTCACCTCTCCAAACTCCTCCTAGCTCCTCTTCACAAGCCCCTCCTGGATCCTCGCTGCCTTTTTACCTACCCAATCTCACATTCATTCTTTCTTACAAAAGCCAATAAAAAGTACAAATAAACGATGAACTTTCCTAAACCCTAGTTTCTTGTTCTAAAAGGGTGATTTTTCAAGGTTGTTTTGAAGATTAAATTAACTATTTAAATTTGAGAGGATTCCTCAGGTAAGCCCTGTTGATAAACATTAGATGACATTGGCTGAAAATTCCCAGCAAATATACTTGGGTACAGCCTCTTGGAAGGCCTTCCAGATACAGCATTTTTAGAACATCTTGTGAATCTATGATGTCTCCAGAAAGAAAAAAATACAACCAACAAAGAGACAAAATGATGTTTTTGACTATCTTTTTTTTTTTAGCTTTACATTGCCAAGAAAAAATGAGCTATACTGTAAGTTACTAGACAAATTGCCCAAATGTTCCCTGGAATAGTCTTAATCTAGCACTAAAAAGTGTACCCAAAGTACAAAGGTTAGGTTCTTTGGCCAGAGTTTTTCTTATTGTGTGGCCTGTTTCCAGCAGCTGTTGCTTTATGGTATTTTATGGCCAAATTATTGGCTGGTAGAGTTGTCTCTATTGGCTGGTCAGCTGAACTATCAGATTACTACCATGGTAATGGCTGTTTTATGCATATTGATATGGAAGAATTAGTCATCTGTTTCCCTCCCTCCTTTCCTTCCTTCCTCCTGTCTATTCATGTATCCCTCCATTCTTCTATTCCTCCTTCTCTTCTTTCTTCTGCACTTGTGTATTAACCTGTCAAGCTACACCATTCAACAAAAACAGAAATGTGTAGTGAAGGTGTTACAAACTGATTGGCTATCTAAAGATCTGTCTGAGTCATTCAGGTCACCCAATTCTCAAAGCTCTGTGGTTTGTCTTGGGAGACACAGGTAAAAATAATGATTAGTTGTTTCTGAAATGCTATCTCTCTTTTTCATAGAATTTTCTGAAATCAAATTACATTATTTTCTAGAAAATGAATTGGATTGAAAAGGAAGAATAATCTCCTACAGCATTTGTATCATGTATGGTACTGTTTGAAAGGCTTCAAAAGAAAGTATGATGAAAAATAATGATATATGTGTTTACAGATGCAATATAATGAAACAAAATACTTTGCATGCTAAATTTAAAATGATAAAGTAAGAAATAATAAAAAGCAATATGAAGATTATTTTTGGTGAGTGGCCAGGGGAGAGGAAGAATGCCAGGGAGAATGTTGTTGAGAAAGTTGAGAAGCTATTTTCTTTCGGCTATGAACTATGATTTAGGTGGCTGCTTTAGAAATAGAGTTCTAAAGAATCGTTCACTGACTGGAGCATAAGAGAAGGTTGACTTTTTGAAGACAAACCAAACTAATATCCAGTTCAGTATAGGCTACCATAAATGCAGAAATCAAAAAAAGATATGAAAGCTGAAGTTTAAGGCTTCTAAATGCAAGATGATCACTAAGAAAAAAAAGAAGTGTTGAAAAATAGAAAATGTAGTCTTGAACTGCCTATATTACAGCTTTCTATATTTCCTAAAAAGATAGCTTCCAAATATGTTAGAGAATAATTTAAGCCACTCAGTGTCTGCCCTTTAGTTTGAGCTATGCTATACCTGAAAGCCAGGCAGAACAAATACTGCCAAGGATAATGACTTTTATTATTAACTAAACACATTAATAGAAATTCCTAGAAATCCCCAAGATGAAAGGGCAAATGGATAGATATTTTCCTGTTGCTACTCCAGTTTCCACAAAGACATGCCAGAAGTCATGTGGTCAGCTTTGAGGGTTGGAGCAGGGTACAAATGTCATCAGCAGCTTAGGATTTATGGAGGGGAAGCCCAGCCAATCACCTTGTTTGTAGGGCAGGGTTCCCTGAGGATATTATTTACTTACAAATATTGCGGGTGTGCTCCCCGCTTTCCCTTCTTCTGTTTTCCTGTTCTCCGTGGGAACCTCGGTCTTGTAAGTCCTTTCTTTATTAAAGCTGAATATTTTATTATAATTTCTGTCTGCCGTTCATTTACGCCATAAAAGGTTTATCCTATTTAGACACAGCTATTTATTTGTAAAATTATTATTTTTGCCACAATGAGATTGCCCGCAGGCATTCAATAGAAAATAAGATTTTATCAGCCTCTGTTTTCTCTGTCATCTATCTTTCCACTCCCAGTGGCCATTTCACCATGATTGAGCCCCACTGATCTTATAATTTCTCAGCATGCCAATACCCTTCACTTCCTTGAGTCTTTGGATTTATAATTGTCTCTTGGTTTCTTTTAGCTCTTTACTGCTCCTAATCTGTCTTAGTTACTTTTTTTTTTCTTAGTTACTTTTTTTATTATGATGGCATAAAAGTCCTGACCAAGAAAACAAAAACAAAATCAAAACAGAAAACCTTAAGGAACAAAGCATTAGTTCCCACTTCCAGGTTCAGAGGGATAAAGTCCACCAAAGTGAGAGAGACATGAAATCTAGTATAGTAGGGAAGGCATGGTGGCAAGAGGAGGTGGGGTCACATTGAATCCATTCTCAGGAAATTGAGAGAAAAGGGACCTCAGAGTAAGCACAGAAACAAAATTCTCAGCACAAAGGTGATTTATTTACATTGGAGGGGACTGTTCCTGCATCAGACAGAATGTGTCCCTGCAGAAGTGGTTTTTAAGGAAAAAATAGGGAATCTGTGCTAGGATGAGTTTATAAGTCCTGGTTGGACATGATAGCAAGTGTAGCCATGTAATGAATTTTGTTTAATGAACTTTGGTTATTTTGATAGTTGCACTTTGGTGATCAGCCTCAGGAATGAGTCAGGCATAAGAAAGTGGCCATATAAAGGAATGAATCTTCATGGCTAGCAATGTGAATGTGGAAGTGCCTAAATAGGGGAATCTAATGGTTTAGCAAGGGAGAGAAAGGTGTGAAGGGAAATGCCTGCTGCTGTAATTCCTGATATCCCAGCGGTGTCTCCAATTGTACCACCTGTGTCTGTGTTACCCTCTCGGTACAGTTCACGTGCCAGTGTACTGTACACAAGCTGGGCAAGGGCCTGGAGATTGAAAGAACACACAAGAGACCTGAGCCATTCAAAAGGAGATGGCCGAATGCCATTTATTCAACCTTGGGAAAATCCTTGTGTACCTTGCTGCTGCACAAGGAATTCCCCCCAGGCAGGTGGGAAATTGCCACACCCACAATTTCCTACAGCTAATCACCAGGTAGGACAGAGGGAGCACAGGAACAAATACAATATTTTAGCTGGCTGACCAGAAATTGTCCTCAAGATGAACCCCAGGAACAGGGGTAGACCCATGGGTCCTACTTGCTGCTACCTATGCTATGCTTAGGTCTCAAGAGCCCTTCAGCAGGCAACCTCTATGTGATAACAGTATATAAAGCATCAGTGATCACTCCAGTGGACCATCTACTCCAGGGAGAACTTCATCTCTTAAAGGATCTACAGTCTTCTTAACAATAGCATTACTAGTTTAGGACCAAGTATTCAAAAATTTTGAGCCTATATATGAAATTTCACATTCAAACTATACCATTCCACTTGGGATCCCCATGCACTCACTGCTATCTTTTGAAACAAAATATGTTCAGTTTTAACTTCCAAAATCTTCATAATAATTTGGGATTCCTGTCTGTATGCTGTAATTATTATTGATTAATAAAGAAACTGCTTTGGGCGTATAGCAGGACAGAATAGAGCTAGGCCTGGGCGGGTGGGGGAACTAAACTGAATGCTGGGAGAAAGAAGGCAGAGTCAGGAAAGTCAGGCAGCCAATGCCAGAGACAGATGTGCCAAAACATTCCTGGTAAACCATGAGCTTTATGGTAAAGTATAAAATAATAAAAATGGGTTAACTTATGATATGAGCTAGCTAAAAAGACGCTTAAGCTATTGACCAAACAGTATTGCAAATAATATAGTTTCTGTGTGTTTATTATGGGACCAGGCAGGATGGAAACCTCCACAACATTCATAGTCTTTAAATCATAGTCTTTAATAGTCCCAACACGATTCAAAATTTCAAAGTCTCTTTTGAGACACAAGGGAATCTATTAGTGGTGAAGCTCTGTAAAATTGTATACAATGACATAAAGTATACTTTCTGTTATTCTTTTGGTCTCTGGTCCCTTTAAGGGACAAGCCATGCCCACTCCCAGCGACCTCTGACCTCTCATCACCATCTTGAATCTCTCTCTTACTGTTCTCTCTTGGAGCATGCGTGTCTCTCGGCTTCTCTCATCTCTCTGTTTGTCTTTCTTCTTTCTCTTCTCTTCTCCTTCCTCTCTCTCTCTCTCTCTCTCTCTCTCTCTCTCTCTCTCTCTCTCTCTCTCTCTCTCCTCTAAGTAATAAATGTCCAGTTCTGATTTAAATGATGTGTCTGTCATATGTCCCTACCCACGTGCCCACTTGCTGTTGGGAACCCGCCACCGCTCGGGTGGCAGACAGGGGACCTGCTGCGAGGGTCTCCGGAGTCCAGCACCTGCCCCGCTGGGGAGGGGCTTGCAGCTGCTCTGTGAACTCACTGCCCACTAGTCACTGCATGGAGCGACCAGCCCACCCCGCTGCCATTCGGGCTTGGGTGGCTTTTCCAAGACCCACCACGAGCTGTCTCTGCCTGCTGGCCGCCACCAGCTGCCGCCTGGGAAATTAAACTTTCTAATTCTAAATTAGCCAGGAAAAATTCAATCAAAGCAAGGCCTCATTCAGAAGATAGTGGACCCAGGTGCCACAACTTTCTTTGTTTGACAAAACCCATGGTTTTATTCTCTGCCGCATCTTAGGATGTCCACTACAACTTAAATATCACCTTCATAACTTCACACAGTGGTCTCTCAGGCACTTAGTGGTCTCCTTGCAGGGATTCTTACTCTACCACATGTTACTTGGCCTTATCAATCCTCTAAAACTAAGGTACCATTACTTCTTCAATCTTGGGTTTTTTATTCTTGAAAAATCATTGCCATGTAGATCACATTGCCAAAGTCTGCTGCTACCTCAGGATAGAGGCTGGTTGTCATGGACCATAGTAGCTTGGTGGCAAGAGTCTTGACTCATTGAGAAATATTGCTGGTTCTCAGTTCTGATTTTTATGTAAAATACATATTTAATTTATAAGTTTCATAATAGAACTAAAAATTTTAAAGAAAATCTATATGTGTTTTGATAGGGTGTTCCAGGGGTGCATGTGTCTCCACATCCTCCATGATGGGATTCTAAACATACAACACAATAGAAGATTTTTTTCCATGGCTTCTAGGTTTCCAACTCAGGTCCTCATCCTCGTGTCATTTTCCTAGACCCTAGAACTAAAAGTTTTCCATTGATATGAGAATCTTCCTATATTCAGTGTCCCTGGATGTTGGCACATGGAGCTTGTGTTTAAGTTTTAGAAACATTTACATGCAGAGTTCTAAAAATTCAAGATCAATGAGACTTTAAAATGTAAGCTTATGGGACTATTTAACATTCAAGCCATTTTATCCTCTGAGTTTGTATCTCTGTGACACATCAGAGAAACCTCGCCTAATGGTTCTAACCCACATTACATTATCAAATAGCTAATTTAAACTGCTCATAGAGCTTCTTACTATTTCTCTTGTTAATTATTTTCTTGTTTCTTCATCTACGTGGTTACAAAATAAATATTATGAGGTCAGGGTCCCCATCTATCTTCTTAACCCTGTGATTCCTAAAGTTCCTACAGCGTTGAATGTAAGTTGAGTATGAGCAAATCTCTTAATGGGTTTGTATTGATATAACAAAATTTCTCACCTCGTTATTTGTGATGGACAGAATATATTTTCTCATAGTTCTGTAGGATCAGATGTCTACAAAGCATTAGATGATTGAGTTTCTGGAGAAGGTTACTCTCTGCTGTGGAAATTGGCCCTTATTTCTGCATATATTTGAGCAGAAGAATGCAGTCTTCACTTGACAAAGATCGAAGGGCTAGAGGGCAGGATCATTGTGTCCTCACACTGCCAAAAGGAAAGGCCAGAGATCTTATCACTATTTAAACCACTTCTATAATCATAAATTTCTAAAGCTTCCAACATATCATACCAACTCATTGTTAACACATGAATTTGGAGCACAGACATTCAAATGAAGGCAGTAAGTAATGGCTCACTGGTTGCCTTTGGCAACAATTAACATGAGTGATAAATCCTTGCAGTACATATAAGAATTTTTAGAGAACATAACAGCCCAATGGAAATTTTCACTAAAATTACATTTCAGTATAAACACGCATTCATAGCAGTTAATATAATGCAGTTTATTTTGAGTTATTTTATATAATTGAATCAACAATCTTGTACATGGGTTAAGTTTTTAGAAAACGAATTCTGGTTTATTTTTATCTGTTATAAATATAATAAATATCTTCCTTCAAAAGCTGTTAAAACAAGCAGGAGGAAACACGAACAATTTTATTTTTGATTTACTTCCAAATAACACAGAAATTGCATGCTAAAAATTGGTACCCAGTAAAACACCTTTCAAATGTTTTGATGGAGCAGAAACCATGTGTACCTGATGAAATGAGAGTGATAGCTATCCAATTTCAATAGTGTATGTAGCTTACAAATTGATATAGATCAAGACATGTGTGTGTGTGTGACAGTTTTTCAAACTCTCAGTTCCTGTGGTGTGTTGGAGCTAATTTATACTAGCTTGTTAAAGTTGACTGCTATGTCTTCTCAATATCATCCTCATTAGCATCAAGCTAGTAACTTGAAATTTGATGTGACTGGACTATACGAATCAGTGTTGTCAAAAGTCGGAGCTTTATTGCACCTTGTCTTCCGACTCTAAAGGAAATTATTAAACATCTACATATATTATGTATACAGTGTCTGCCTGCATGTGTTCCTATACACCAGAAGAGGGCACCAGTTTTCGTTACAGATGGTTGTGAGCCACCATGTGGTTGCTGAGAATTGAACTCAGGACCTCTGGAAGAGCAGGCAATGCTCTTAACCTCTGAAACATCTCTCCAGCGCTAGGTTATTGTTCATCTTTAACCTGGCTAGATGTATATAGTGATGTACTTGAATATGGTTGGTACCATTCCACGAGTGGTTAAAACCTTTCCTGTGCAAGCATGAAGACCAGAGTTTGGATACTCAGAACCCATGTGAAGGATGGATGGGTCCTCAGAATGTAGATGAAGGATCAGTGGAATAAGTTAACTAACAGACTAAATGTCTGTCAGCAAGCTCTTGGCTCACAGAGGCTCCCTGTCTCAGTATATAATGTAGAGAGTGATCAAAGAAGACTCTCTGCATCAACTTCATGCCTCCATATGCACATGCCCATACACAAGAACACATACTGCACACACATACACATGGGAGAAAGAAAGAAATGGAGAAAATCAGATGAGCACTCTGCTTCTTGATACATGTAGGTATAAGCAAATTCCCATTGCCATATACTCCCTACCACATTTGATTGTATCAGTCATTCACTCCTTACCATAATCAATTGTATAAGCCAAATTCTAAACCAAAATAAATCTTTCATCCTTAGGTTGCTGATAAAGGCAATGTAAATACATGTTATTAAATTCATGATAAAATGTATCTAATTACAGCAATGAGACAGTAGCTGATTCAGCTTATGGCTAACACCATCCATTCACCTGCTGAATTGATAATGAAATTGAGTAAAGAAATTATTATTTCTGATTTTTAAAACATTTTTGCATTTATTATAAATGTAGGTATGTGTACACACATGTATGAACATATACTATATATGAACATACGCATATATGAACATATACAAGTGGAGGTCAGAGAACAACTTGCAGGGATTAATTTTTTCCCTTCATCATATGGGTTCCAGGAATTGAACTCAAGTTGTCAGGGTTGGTGGCAAGAACATTTACTCATTGAGCAAGCTCCATAGTCCCCATTTCTGATATTCATATACAATAAGACCATAAGTTTAATTTCTAGGTTTTTAGAACAGAGCTAATACTTTGGGGGAAATATTCTATGGTGTGTGTGGCCAGCAAGCTCCAGGAATTCAAGCGTTTTCATAGCCTTAGCCCTGGGCTTCTAAGCACACACCACCCTACTAGGCTTTTTACCTGACTGCTAGCATTCACACAAGGTGTTGATGCTTGTGTGGCAAACACTTTATCAACCAACTCACTTTCTCAGCTCTAAGAACTGAAACTTTTCCACTGGCCTACATATTGATCCCCATGCATGACAGATCATGGAGTCTGTGTGTTTTTAAATTTTGAAAGCACTTACATGACAACTTCTCACAATTCAAGGACAATGGGACTTTACAAATAACCTGAAAATAAATGTGCTCTTCTTGGAACACATATAATCGCAATACATTTTACAAAACCCCAAACAAGAACATGGAAGAATAAGCTGCTCTAACTCAAAAGCAAAAGTTGAAATGTGAGAAATCTGGATAGAAATTCAAAGGATTAGTTAACAGAGAATGTTTCACAGCACCACTAGCTTTCTGGCTTATAGTGAACACTAGAGTATTGTTGACTCTTAGCTGGTAGAAATTAAAGAAATGGTATGGATTGGTTGGCAATATACCACAGCTGGAACCAAATGGCTTTTCTGCTTTTTGCACTTTCTCCTCTTCCATTTTTACCTCTTTCTCCTTACAATTAGCACTGTGTCTCTGCTATAATCTATAGGTCATGAGTCTATACCAGGAGTTAACACATTTTTTTTTCAGTAAAAAGCCAGATAATAAATCTTCAGTCTCTGTGCACCATAAGATCTCTTTTATAACTGCTCAAATCTCCCATGGTAGCATGAAAGCGCCATAGATAATAAATACAGAAATGAATATGCTATGGCTGTGTGCCCATAAAGCTTTAGACAAAGAGACAGCCTACTAGATTTGGCATGCATGGGTTCTGGCTTGTTGACTCCTTGTCTAGACAACAAAATGTTGTGGGAGTATTACTCTTGCTTGGGAAATGCTAAAGTATGTATAAAGCAATGTATGAGAAACTAGGGATAGGGATGGCCATGTGAATTAGAATCACCCATCAGCCATGTGTTCTCTTTGTATATTTTAGATAGAAAATTTAGATGTTCCATGGTCAGTAGGAATTTTAACATTATTATAACCACTGTTCAACATCTTATTGTTTAAATATAAGAAGTGTATACTTCTCAATTTGTCTTAAATGTCTTATGGAAGCATGGCTGAAAGTCGTTTATTTTGTTTTCCTTTGTTTCGCCTTGTTTTTGAGGTAAATTCTTGCTATGCAGGCCAGATTGGTAAGAAACTTGGGATCTTCCTGTGTTAGGCTCCAGAGCTCTAGGATTATAGGTGTGAGTTTCATGTCAGCTAAATAGCATACTTAAATTAACAGAAATCCAGTCCCACAAGATCAAAAGTATTTCTTTCTGAGTCAGTTTTTCAACTGTTAGGTTAAAAATAAGAAAAATAAACATTATCATTATTCAGTATGTACGTAAGTATCTCTACTTTCCCATTCAAGAGAACTGGAGGCCCAATAGAAAAAGATTAAAAAAAGGGAAGTAAAAAAGGCAGCCTTCTCTGAGTTCCAAATAGTGACAATTTTCCAAATGATGGGTGTACTTATTAAATACAAAATAATATATACAGGGTTCAGAGTAGAACCAACTATTTTGCGCCTGCCAAAGTTTTCAGCCATATCTTTCACAGGTTCTATGTGTCTGCACATATTGACTTGTTTTAATGCAAGAAGGCATACACTTCTCTTTACACCAGAGGTTCTCAAGTGTGCTAATGCTCTGACCTTTTAATACAGTTCCTCATGCTGTGGTGACCTCCAACAATAAAATTGTGTGGCTGCTACTTGCTAACTTTAATTTTGCTACTGTTATGAATCGTTATATACATATCTAATACGAGACCCCTGTGAAAGGGTCGTTTGACCCCCAAAGGGGTCTCGACCTACAGGTTGAGAACCACTGCTCTACATGGTCCTATGTCTAAATCAGTGACTCCTAGGCAGGTAACAACTGGGAGATTGTTGAAAATTTCAGATGAGTTTACACTGCCAAAAGTCAGGCATTCTATGCGAGAAGTCAGCTGTACCTCCCTGCAGGAAGTGCCTCAGTAAGCTCTTATTAAAGATGGGACTGTGGGGTTGGTGCTGTTTGTGGCTATCGTGAATGGTGAAGCTTCTCAGAGAAAAGTTAGAAGGGAAGGAGGTCGGGCCTTGGGAAAGCAGGAGGATTGGGATAAAGGAAGGTTGGACAGGGGAGCACGGAACCACAATTCTTAGTTAAGAGAACCACTTTAGGGTTGGCAAGAGACCTGACCCTAGAGGGGCTCCCAGGTGCCCAAGCTGAGGTCCCCAGTTAGTTCCTTGGGCAGTTGAGAATAGGGAAACTGAAATGACCCTATCCTTGAGCAATACTGACGAATATCTTGCATATCATCATAGAACCTTCATCTGGTGATGGATGGAGATAGAGACAGAGACCCACACTGGAGCACTGGACTGAGCTCCCAAAGTCCCAATGAGGAGCAGAAGGAGGGAGAACATGAGCAAAGAAGTCGGGACCACGAGGGATGCACCCACCCACTGAGACAGTGGAGCTGATCTATTGAGAGCTCACCAAGACCAGCTGGACTGTGACTGAAAAAGCATGGGATAAAACTGGACTCTCTGAACATGGCGAACTATGAGGGCTGATGAGACGCAAAGGACAATGGCACGGGGGTTTGATCCTACGTAATGTGATGGCTTTGTGGGAGCCCAGCCAGTTTGGATGTTCACCTTCCTAGATATGGACGGAGGTGGGAGGTCCTAGGTCTTACCACAGGGCAGAAAACCCTGACTGCTCTTTGGACTGGAGAGGGAGGGGGAAAGGAGTGGGGGGAGGGGGAGAAGGGTGGGAGGAGGGGGCGTAGGGGGGGAGGAGGGGGAGGGAAATGGGAGGCTGGGAGGAGGTGGAAACTTGTTTTTTTTTTCTCCTTTTCTCAATAAAGAAAATAAAAAAAAACTCAAAAAAAAAAGATGGGACTGTGGTTTATAGGGGGTTGAGGAAGAAAAAATATGGTTAAAAATTGCTGACAGGAAATAGCTTGATAAATGAATGTGTGCATGAATATAGATGATAAAAGACAGGGCAGGATTTATGCATGTATCCAGGCAGACAGTTTAGTAGGCTCATTAAATAATTATAGTACAATGAATATATCAAGCTACTAATTCATTTACCTTTGCCTTTTGTACTTTTGCTGTAAGATGCAGAAAAACAAGACTGACAGCTTTAAGAGCATCTTTTTGAAGGTAAATGAGTCATTGTAGAGGCACCTTTAGATCATTTAAGGGTACTTTGCTAAGCCTTCCTCCTTATAGCTCATTTTGAGCCAAATTTTTTGTTCACAAGGCGTCTAGATAGAAGGTGAAATAAGATCCATATGCACAAGAGTACAAGAGGGATGTTGACAAGTTTCCGAAAATAAATGCAGTGTGCCAGGGATGCTCAGAGATGAGAGAGATGGCGTCAGGCTGGAGCAGGGCTTCAGGGAAGTTAGTCATCTACACATCACTGGGTTTTTTTCCCAAAGAGAAAAGAGAACTTCCTTGTGTTCTTAGATACGTTAGACACTGATGTTTGGTGCTACTATTGTTTCAGAAGGTATTACAACTCTTTTAATGTATGGCTTAAGTAAGCCTTGGACTTGTGATCGCCCTGCCTCAGTTTCTGGCATACTGGGATTAGAGTTGTGTGCCAGCACATCTGGCTCCTCACGATTTCATCTTTTGACGTTTTAATTCTATACATTGCTATTACTGTTTGTGTGGGTGTTGTGGGGCTGTGATTGCATATATGTTTGTGCCACCTCATGCATGTGGAGTTCCGAACACGACTATCCAGAGTCTCTTCTCTCCTACAATAGATTCTGAGGATCAAACACAGATCTTCTGGTTTGGGCAGCAAGCATTTTTACACATGAGCTCATCTCTCTAGTCCGCAGTATTTTTCTTAGAAGTTAGGTTGCATCATCACATAGTCCAAGATTTCTTTATTGGAGTATTATTTTCCCCAAAATAATTGACATCAGTTTAAAGGAAAATTCTGCTTAAGAGTGAGTATGTTCTCTCAGTTTTTCATTTTCCAACTATTTAATCCCTGTGGTAGAGATTATTCTGAGCTTTGGAGAAAAAGTTAGGGAGAACCTCGGTTCTCAGTAGGTGAGGAACTGAGACGTTGAAATGCAGTTTAAGAGTGAGTATAGACACACACACACACACACACACACACACACACACACACACACACACACACACACTCACACAAGGGGGAAGAGATGAGAGAAAAGAGAGAGAGAGAGAGAGAGAGAGAGAGAGAGAGAGAGAGAGAGAGAGCGAGAGAGATGACTTCAGCAGCTGGGAGGTAAGAGTGAGAGCTGAGAGCTTAGTGCCCGCTGAGCTGGTTTCTACTTCAAGTGTCTGCATGTCAGAGGCTGAGTTTGAAGCTGCCAGCATAGTTGGAGTTAATTCCCATTACACCGGACTCCGCCCCTCTCTCCCAAAGGTACAGCTAGGTTTTCAGGCGGCACTGCAAAGAGCAACTGGGATTCCCATCCCTGTCTGACAAGCTGTGAGAAGTTTTATTTTTTTTCTTTCTTCTCAAATCTGAATCAGAAGAAAGGGAACAAGTCAATCAGCCTTCATGGTTAGAAGGTAAATATGCATCTCAGCCAAATGCAACTGAAGCAGCTGGACAAAACCCCCTGCTTTGCTCCCTTTGCTCAGCTCTTCTTTGCCGCTTCCTTTCTTAGGCTTCCTGTCCTTTCATGTCAAAGCTCAGAGAAGCTGTCTTTCTTCCCAAGGGCAGCCTGGTGGATTTTTCTTTCCTCATAGTTGGTTGTTTGCACAGTATAAGCGGGATCAGTGCTGGATTCCTATTTCATATAGACAAGGTTTGAAGGCCTAAGGGTTAAGAGCTAGCTGCTTTCCCCCAAGGGAGTTGGTAACTTGAGGAGAGGAGAGGCTCTGGGAGTAGAGGGAGGGATTTTGTTCTGACTTGTCCATCCAAGTAAAAATGGATCTGATTTCCCGATGTGGTAGGGCAATGTCTTAGATTTGCCTCAATTGAAATTACAGGACTGAAACAATGATCAGGTTAAACTGAAACACAGATGTTGAGAGCAGTAGGGCCGGCGTTAAATCACGGCATTCATTCGGAAGATGTTTATGAGTTCCTACTATGTGCCAAGCAGGATGATTTCCAAGGAAGCTGAAAGAAGTTAACTGCTAAGCCATACTAACAAAGAACACGCAGCCAAGTAATTTTGCTTTATAGTGGGAAAGGAGAAATTAAACAGCCCAGGAGCAACGACTGTTAGAGAGGTTTCAAGGAGAGAGGGTGGAGGGCAGGACAGAGGGTAGGGGGAGGGCAGAGGGTGGGAGGAGGATAGCGTGTGGGGGGAGAATAAAAGAGATTTCGTTCTTCTGAGTAATATCAAGTTATCTCTGGTATGAGACAATGTTGTATTCTCTGGCAGCACAAAGAATGAATGACAGCTACTCTGGTGCCAGGTAAACTGTGCTTCACTTGAACTTTGTGCATTATTTCCAGAAGAGATGAAACAGAAACTCAGAAGTTTGAAGTGATTTCTCCCATAGTCATGTCACCTTTAAGGGGAAAACCTCAGGTGTTTGCATCAAATTTGATTCCCAAATCTCACTCGTTTCCACCAAAAGAGTATTCCTCAGTCCCGAGTTCCATCAGAATGGCAGAATAGACTGAGGTTTTTAAAAATTGCAAATTGCAGATTCTCATTAAATAGAATTCAGTGGCTCTTAGAGAGAGAGAGAGAGAGAGAGAGAGAGAGAGAGAGAGAGAGAGAGAGAGAGATCTTTGAAAGAGCATCTAGAGTGATCCGGATGCAGGAGAGTTAGAGCTCCCTAATATTAGAGACTTGTCAGTATACCATGCTGCATCCCAACTATTCTGAACTAAACAGAAAACCAATTAGCCTGCCTTCTGTTCAGATGTGGTGGCATTTTATTCTGTCTGAGGACATGTAAAAATTTTTATTGTACAGCAATAGAAGGCTGCCATTATGAACCGAAAGGTGAAGGAGAGAATGCATGCTTTGCTAGCCATTCCCTTGATAGGGTTTATCCTTATTTTGAAAGAGCAACTGAGGGGCAGTTTTGAATGAGCCAAATGTCTACCATTTGATCATTGAAGATGGGGTACTGGCCTTCTGCCTAGATATTATTCTTGCTGGTTGACAAAGCATTAGAGAGATGGGTGTTCAGGAAGTAGACGTCAGAGTCAGGAGACACTCACATGAAATTTGGGAAGTCATTCTAGTACCCACATTTTCAACCTCAAACTCTTGAGAAGGAGAACGGCTTAGTATATGTGGAGTTTTTCTGTGTTTTTCCCCCTAACAATGTATGGTTAACTCTATTATTTAGAGTTGACCTTCTAGGTATTTTATTAAGCTAATTGATTGTACTGCAAAGGTTCAGAGAGCATGGCTGTATCAGAACAACAACCTCAATTTTCTAGATATTTGGTTGCTCAGGTGGTTCTCTGTATCCACTTACTGTCTTGCTTCCTGGATTTATTCTCAAGTTTTAGTCTCAGAGATCTGTACGTAAGGATGTTTATGTACAGGCAAATAAACAAACTAACCCAACACAGCTGCTTTTGCAACTCTTTCCATGCCAGATAAAAAGAGCGGGGATGGCTGGGGCAGGCAGCCTGAAAGAAGTTCCAGCAATCTTGAAAACTGAAGTAAAACAATATTAAGATGTTCTTAAGAGTCACAAAGGTACCAGTAGAAAATAAAACCCATTGAGTGACATTTTCTTGAGAGGGAGTCAAGCACAGAAGGCCTTGGAACTCTTGTTATTATAGAGGAGACACTTCTGAGAGTGTAGGAGGCAGAAAAAGGTAGTCAGAAAATGATTGAGACATGGTAGACTTTATTGAGGTACTGTTTAAATGAGAAGGGTCTAGAATGGGTAGACTGACTATATAGTTAGCCCGATACAAGAGAACTTCACCTATTAGACATACATGTCTGCACGTCTTGCTCATTTCCCGTAACGTGTCAATACTGAAGAAGATATACATGTAGCAGGATTGGCAGGTAGCCAGTACACACTGCCCAGGGGTTGAGGAGAAAGATTTGTCCATATCTTTTACTCACACTAATGCCAATAAACCTACTTGTCATATAAGCATGCTTGCAGTCATTTTTGCCTTAGTACCTGCAGCTCACAGTCTCTTTTGTGTGAATCCTGTTGCCCTCGGGAACTGTTTTATTTATTTTTAACTCAGAATTTATGCAATGCACTCCAGTGGGAATGAAAAGATTTGTGACTACCAGGACTGGGGAAGAGGTGAGAGAGGTGAAAATGTCCCCTTACCTATTCCCTTATGCAAAACATAAGCACAAATGTCTCTAATTTAATTGATATTAAGTGATCACATCAGAGTAGATACATGTGATAGCAAAACCGAAGAAAAACCTATGACAATACTTGCTATAGAGAGAAGGGGAGTATTCCTTTTGAGGGATGGAAAAATATACTAATAAAGGAACACATCATACCAAAGTGAAATCTCTACCAACCAATGCTTGGCTAATAGAAACACAGTGGTGATGTCTAGATTTCTAAAATGCAGTGTATCTGCATAGCTAGACATTGCAGGACAGGGAAACAGAGGTGGTGTAATACGAAATGTATGGGACATTAGGGTACAATGAAGGACAGCATTGTTTGTGATATTTATTGAAGTGAGAATAAAATGACTGAACCAGTTTCTGGGAATGAACTCGGATTGCTTTAGAAGGCTGCCATCAAGGGGTTTACTCCGTTCCAGGTGATGTAACTAAAAGCAGTTGCTAAACTGTGCTTCACTACCCAACAACTGGGAACATGCAGCAATGTGGGTGCATAGACTCCACGTATACTTCTGTTTCTCTGTCCAGCTATGGAAAGGTAGGCTCACTCTCACTATGTGCTCCAGGAATAATAAGCAACCAAACCCCCACAACCTAAGCATTAATCTTATAAGGCCAAGGGTCCATGATTGAGAGAGGCATGAGGCAAAATGTATACATTTCATCTTTTCAATGTTGGCTTTCTTGGCCAGTTTTAACTTCATATCTTTTGAGTCATGGAGAGAGCTCGTTAGAGAGGTATCGATGGCAGTGATTCTCAACCTGCTGCCCACTGATGATGCTGGCTAAAGACATCTCCAATTCTACATATGGTGACCGTCTCACCCCAGGTGGCTTTGGTCTTTTCTGAATTTGTCACAGACAAGCCCACATTACTTACAGAAAATCCTTCAGTTCCAGGCAGCTTTTGTTGTTTACTAAAATCTCAATGAAAATAAGGAAATTCATTTTTTTACCAAAGTTTAAATTATTTAAGTTCTAAAACAATGAGTTTTCTTTAGTTAGATATATTCATACTAAAATTTAAGTTCTAATTTCCTACATCCTGGTTTCACAATTCCATATTTGTAATCATGGTGGCAATGTTTGGTAGTATTATACTTCAAGTAACAGCATTTGTTTTCACTGATTAGATCAATGTTCCATTAGAATCTCCCCTAGTTGCACATATCTGAGAAAGTGCCAGGCTGTGTAGCCCAGGATGGCCTTAAGCTCTCAATCCCCCTGCCTTTCCCTCTCCAGCACTTGTGAGTTTAGGTGCGGACTCTACAATGCTGGGTTTCCCTTCCACCACAGTCTATTACTCACTGATGCTACTGTCTTCCTCTGCCCTATATTTTCTGCCATTCTTCCTAGTCATCATGCTGGATGAGCTCAAGGTGATGACGTCCGGCTACAAGTGTTGGGCTTGAAGCGGTCAACACTCTTGTTATATGTCTTGAAAAATGGACATTCCTCTCAACTTCTCTGTCTTGGCTTGTAATTTTTGACCCATTCTGAAGTACTTTTGTGGATATGACACCATGAAGACTTTTAAGTGTAATATTACAGGGTGATACTATAATTCTATTGGGGTAACACTATGCAAGAAGAGAAGGTTGTAGGTAGGAGAGAGAGAAATGATAACTTTGTTATTGAGTCATCATGTATCATTGTGAAAATCATTTGACTGTCTGACCCCCAGTTTGCTTATTTGGAATTGGAGAGCTAATAACTTACAAACCCAAGAAGATTTCTGAGCACAGCACATGAAATGATAGGTTGAGAAAAGGTATTAATGATGATGCCAGTAGCTGTTTACTAGCTTTCTCTTTCTCCCCATCTGGTCTCTGTAAGAAGTTTCATATTCTTACAAACGCCAACATAACACGCAGAAGCATTACCTCATTGTGGCAAAGGATAGCTGCCTTCTAAAAGCAATTACTCAAACCAGTTCCACTCCTTCCCCTGTTGGCCTCCAATCCCTCACCACATCTTTCTTTCATTTTCCCAACTCTCAGGCAGAAAGCTTCATCCTCAGGGGACCAGATCATGGTACTTTCTTTGCAAACCTTAACATTCCAAAGCAAGCACCTACAATTTATGGTCTCGGCTCCCTTCCTGCACAAAACACATATGTTTCAAGAAGGAATTGTGATGGAGTGGAAAGAGAGTATAATACTGGGGAACAAACCATTGGACCCTAGTTTGTTCTGTGTACCCCTCTAGCTTTTCCCTCTTGGGTAAAGAACTTCCTCCACAGATTCACATCTGTAAAACGATAGGCAAGGGCAGGTTAGCACTGTGTGGTGGTCTCCAAACTCTGGACTAGTAAACTACAGTTCAAGTTTCTGGTTCCGTTGTGTCTGGTTACTAACTGTGACTGAAAAAAAATATCACTTCCTGCTTTGCTGAGCCAAACTCACCCATATGTAAAGCAAGAAGGCTGAAGTAGGTGATTCATTAAAGTCTCAGCCAGTCTGGGAATTGGATGATCTTTTTTAAAAGTTCATTAAGCAAATATGAATTGTACTGCATGCCTTGTCCAAGCAGTATCTGATGATGCTTACAAATCGCATACAGCTAGATCCTGACACCCTAGATACAGGTAGGGTTTGTTCCTGTTGATCTCCCAAAGTGACATTATGGTGGCTTCATACAGCTAGTCCCTATACTCCTTGTGTTTTGCCCTCGCCTTTTCCAATATCACTACAACTTAAAATTCTAAGAAGTGGTGGTGAATCGGAGAGAAGTTTCAGAAACATTCTACCATCTGCCTGCTAGAGACATTTACAGAGCTTTCATCAAGCTACAGTGTGGTCTCTAGCTGAGTTAGTGGAGAAACTAGCCAGAAAGCAATGGCAGGTTAATGGATTGGAAAGGAAGTCGTTGATTTTTGACAGAGGAGAGTCTGGAAAGCAATTTGTGAGCTGAGCTGAGGCTACTAGCACTGGAAAGCCAGTATCCTGAAACTGAGCTTACTTGTTCCAAAGGGAATCTTGAAAGTCCCATGCAGCTGTACATATATGTTCTTTCCCTGGAGAAATCCTGATCTTGATATGTTTCTGGGAGATGAGAAGCTTTATTAACTTTATTAAAAGCATAGGATGTGGATGATTTTCTTGGTAGTCTAGGCGTAAGCGCTGCTGGCTGGCAGGTTGCTGCTCAGTTCTTGTGTGGGACGTGACCCAGTAATAGTTATACAATACAAAACAAGGCAACATTTATTTTATCTTATCAGTTTAGCTTTGATATTTGTGTGAAAAGCATACACATTGTTGGACACTCTAAGTCAAAATGGAACATCTTACAATGCCCTCTTACCTCTAAAATAGGGGCAGACGCGTGACTTTTGTTCCTCTTTATTTTCTGAAAAACCGTGTCAAAAACTCATCTAACTAAAATCCCCAGGGAGTCTTGCGACAGCCTTACTTTCATATTCTCTTCTCATGATTGGTTCCATATTGTGTGACAAGAGTAATACGCTGACTAATCAGGCTCCATTCGCATTACCATAGCAGTCACTAATTCAGTTCTGTGACTCTTCCACTGCAGCCTAGCGACCATAGAACTCTGAAGTAGGCAGAAGAAAAGGATGATGGAAAGCAACATCCCACAAAGACCCAAATGACACTTGAGAGAATGATCTCCTCCAGAGGCAAGAGCCACATGGCACACCTGTGAGTCCCAGGACCTGCCAACCTGATGAAAACAGGCCAGTGGAGCCTACATCGTGACTTGTTGCTTTTGCTGCTGTGAACCATCTCATCTTCCCATCCTTTCAGAGAAACCTGAGACCATGAGGAGCAGCCTCACCCTGGTAGGCACCTTCTGGGCCTTTCTATCCCTAGTTACTGCTGTGGCGAGTTCTACCAGTTACTTCCTTCCTTATTGGCTGTTTGGATCACAGCTAGGGAAGCCAGTCTCTTTCAGCACATTCAGGAGATGCAACTATCCTGTGAGGGGAGACGGGCACAATCTGATCATGGTGGAAGAATGTGGGCGCTATGCCAGCTTCACTGCCATACCAAGCCTGGCATGGCAGATGTGTACAGTGGTGACAGGTGCCGGCTGTGCGCTGCTACTCCTGGTGGCACTGGCTGCTGTCTTAGGATGCTGCATGGAGGAACTCATCTCTAGAATGTTGGGGCGTTGCATGGGAGCTGCACAGTTTGTAGGAGGTAAGACTATCTCAGGGATTGAGTTGGTTATGGAGATTTGGGGTGATGGAAGTGAGGAAAATGGGAGTATGGGAAAATACACTCTCACCTCTTCTACTCTTAATCTGAAGCTATGAATGAGATTTCCTTGAAATTCATTAAGAATTCACAGAAAATTGAGGTAGTAGACAGGGTTGCTATCAATAGCTTTGTCTCCTTTTTCTCACTTACAGGGTGTCCACTTAAAAATATTGTCTAAAATAGACATCAAAGTATAACAGAAAAGAACAGTGATCAATAGAGGTAGAGCAGTTGAGATTGAATAATGGGTACCAAAATACAGTTGCATAGGAAGAATTCATTCTGTTTCTATAGGTAAGTATGGAGACAGTAGTCAACAGTTCTTTATTATATATGTTCTAAATCTATAAACTGGAATGAGAAGAGCCTTAGTGCTTCTAGCATGTGCCAATTAAAAATAAATAGTACACAGTTAAAGTCTATACCATAGAACACTTCTGAATGTAATAAAATTTTTAAGACTTTTATCCATTCTGACTTTCAATAACAGCATAATAGTCCAGTATAATATCAGTGCTCCTTAATAAAGGTGATCTCTATGAGCCTTTTTGGTAGTTACTTTAGAGGACAATGATCAGATAGACATTTACACACTTGCTAAATATCAATTATCCCCACCAAAAAAATACCTCTATTAGTAGTAAATGTTATTTATTTTCTAGACAGTCATAAATACTTTTTGGTCTATATCCAAAGTTAACACCATTTGGTAGCCATTAAATAAATTTACCCATATTTCTTGTGGCCTCGACATACCCTATTTTGTTCTTTGCCTTATTCAAGCTTCCCTTAATTTTAGTGCAGTCATCCTAGGTTGCAGGTAGCTGGATAGTGGTCTAAAAAAGAAGAAAAAATGCAAAGCTTGAAGATTGCAAGAAGATGGTGAGACTAGCTTAATTTGAACCAAGAATAAAAACTCAATTTAGATAGGCAAATGTATGTAATATTTGTACTATTTTGTATGTTTCCATGGGGCACTGGAAAAACTACTGCTGACTACACTGCTGACGTTTGTTGGTACAAGTTTTGGAGTTTTCATACACTGCATTAACACCATTTTTTCTACTAGTATCATAGCGTGGTAAGAAAAGTCAGGATGCTCGGATTCCAGTTGTGTATGACATTGACCTGTGCCTACCTATGCAAATGATATATTTTTTTTTTTGGTATTTCACTTCCATTGAATATATTCCCTGGAAATATGATACATATATGCATTTTATTTTTCTCTCCAATGACAGACTGCATTTAGGTGGTCTTGGAGTAAGATGGTCGTGAACTTAGGCAAATATTCTCAATGGAATAGTGATGGGTGAGACTTGGTTCTGTATCTTCTTTTCCACAGAGGGTATTTAGCTTTGTCTGGAGAAATTTTGGTTATTAAAACTCAGAAAAAAAATGTGCCTCTGAGAAGCTCTTGGCTTTCTAGTTCCTTCTTTATTCAGATTCACTGTAAATCTTTCACATATGTATTATCATTCTATTTTCTCATATGCCTTAATTTTTCTACTTTTTTGCAGCTAAAAGGTTTTCTAGAAAAATCAAAAGTAGAATTCGATTCCTCCTGAATGCCATGATAGCAAACATGTTGCTAATATTGCTAGAAACCAGCTACTTGATTTCTCTTGGAGAGTTCCATGAGTATCACAAATCAGCCTTTGGCTAGCTTTTCACCTACATTTGTGGACATGTTAAAGTTAACCCAACATTTCCTTCAATATATTTCCTCAGCAAGTGAAAGTTGACTGATAAGAGAGGGCTATTGCTGTCTTCTGGGATAATGTGAACATGTGAGACTTGGGTTAGTTTCCATCTGTTCATTCTTTTATAGACATTTTGCTTGTTTGTTTTGTTTTTCAAGACAGGGTTTCTCTGTGTAACAGCCCTGGCTGTCCTGAAACTCACTCTGTAGACCAGGCTGGCCTTCAGCTCACAGAGACACACCTGCCTCTGTCTCTCGAGTGCTGAGATAACAGGCAAAAACCACCATCGCCTGGCTATTTTCTAGACTTTTATTTATGCCTTTTATGCCCGGAATAGCCATCTCTTCTTACAGGAGAGTGATAGTTTAGCTCCATTTGCATCTCTGAGAGCACCAAGCTGAAAGTTAGGAGGCTGCAAGTGGCAGAAACAAGAAGGACTGTAGCAATAGCCTCTACAAAAGGGCATTATTAGCTCCTTGTCCTCTACGCTTGCTTCCTCTTTGGAGCCCAACTGAGACTTTTACAACATTCAGGCTTCTCTATATAATGCCCATCCATTGATCTCATCTACAAGATCTAGAAACTTGAAGAAAACTTTTGCGGTGAAATATGGAATGATAATGGGGACTTTGACATTTCCCAAGATGTCTGGAATAAAACTTTGGCTTGGTGACAGTTATCATTTGGCACTCAGATGACTCTGTCACCTTATATTCCCTAGGGTCCTTGTTCATCGGAATATACTTGCAGTGTTTGTATCTAGTTGAGTATCTTTAAAATCACAAATAAAGTGGCATCTACAACAGCCTTAGGATAGATAAGATTTTTTAAATTTTTCTGCACAGCTAAAAAATCCTGTCATTGGAGTGATTAGAAATCTTATAGAATGGGAGAAAATTCTTTGCCAGTTATTCTTCAGACAAGGAGTTAATATCTAGACTATATGAAGAATTAAAAAAGCAACACATACCTGCTCACCAATAAACTGTCAACCAATAAATAGCCTAATGAAATGACCAGGCAGTTCTCAAAAGAAGAAATACAACTGGTCAATGAATATTTTAAAGTGGTCGACATCCTTAGCCATTAGAAAATGCAAGTTAAATTGATTTGTGAGCCCATCTCACCCCAGTGATAAAGGCTATCATCAAGGAAACACATAATAATAAATGTTGATGAAGATGTGGAGAAAGATGTCTTATTCTCGGCTCATAGGAATTCAGACCACTGAGACCACTCTGGAAATAAGCTTAGAATTTTCTCAAAAATTAATAATAAGAAATACCATATGATCTAGCTATACTATTATTGAGTATACATGTACAGGACTGTATTTCTACCACAGAGACATATATACATCCTTGCTTGTTCCTGGTCTTCATGATATCAAGAAAACAAAATCAACGTAGAATCAACATATGAAGTCTTAATGAAAATATGGGTGTATAAACACAAAAATTTATTTCACTGTGAAGAAAAATGAAACAATGAAAATTCCCCAAAATAGACAGATCTTGAATTTATATTAAGCAAGAAAGCCCAAATTCAGAAAACAAATGCCGTATAAACTCTCATATGCAGATCCTAAATTTTAATGCATATCTATACACATATGTGCGTGCACACACATCACACACACATGTATGAGTTTGAGTGTGGATGCAGACAATGAAATGTGCAAGAAGATGACAAGAAGGAAAGGAGTAGAAAAGAGGTGCAAAAGGCAACTGAATGAGTGTGACAGGTAAGTAAACAGAATATTGGAGGTGGAAGGATACAAGGCTAGGAGTCGGTGGTGAAAAATAGTCTACAAAGATCAACACCAATTGCATATGATGACGACAGAATGAAATGGAATATGTTGTATGCTAGTTTATGGAAAAAGAAGCAAGGATGTGTTATCAGGATTATCCCCCGACAGTGGAATGATATTGCAATAGACTGCTAGATTTCTGCTGTTTCCCTGTCTGTAACCAGCCAGATAACAGACAGCCAGGCCTCCTTTGCTGACTCTTGTGACTGTTAAGTTGTATTTCATATGAAGGGCTAGGGAAGAGTGTTTTGGATCACCAGAGTTTCGAGGAGTCACTTGGCATTTGACCACTCCTATGTCTCTTCAAAGGTCAGACACTAAGAGAGAGGCTTCCTCAGTGGCAGGAAGCCAACCATGAGCAGCAATTAGAACTCCATGGCTAGCAGACAGATAAAAAAATAAGTAAATAAACAAATAAATAAATAAGAAAAAAGATATGTGGGCGTTTGATCTGTGCTTCTCGTGCAGCTAGGAGAAATTGATTTTGTTTCCCTGAGATCGCCTTGCTTCTCGGCAGCTATTGCATTAACCGAAATCCATCAGGGGAGGAGCCAATTTGGTTCAGGTCTGGATTATCTCTGCCAGACCCCAAACCACTGAAGAGATGGAGGATCCATTAAGAAATCCCTCCTCTCCCTCCCTGACTCTTGTTCCCTGCTCTGGCAGCTGCCCACAGAGATGAGTGGTGGGAAGTGGGGGAGACAGGAAGAAATAAAGAGCTGCTGGCCTGACTCATACTCAGCAAGGTGACCTGATGGGGCCCTTGGGTCCCATTTGCTCCACCTGCAGCTGATCCAGCTGGCCAAGCTAGGGTCCAGAGAGTCTTCCACTGGGACCTCTGTGCCCTGTTCCAAACCGTGAAGGAAACATCTGGTCAGGAGATTATTTCAACACTGGGGGATGCTGAGGTTTCCAACTAGCTTGCCCTCGGTCCCCAAGAAAACTATCATTATTCACATTCCCTGGTGTATACATATGTAAGATGTTTATGAATTATCCTTTCTCTTTCAGTGAGAACTAAACAAAGAAAGAATAGGTGAGAAGTAAACATAAGGAACTTCTTGGCAGGAAAAAAAGTGTAAGATGTTGGATCATGTTACTCGAAGTAAGCCAAAAATCTTTCTAGAACAGAAAATGTATTGGAATCACCTGGAATGCTTAAAAGAACATGAACTCTCCAACTCTCCAGTTTATTTTTCCATTCTGATATACACAGAAACAGGTGGAAAGCTCTGTGTTTTTTTTTTTAAAAAAAATCCTCAGCGTCTCTGATATGGAGCCTTTCCCAAACCCAAAAGCAACCCATTGCCTTGAAAATATACTTTTTGTTAAGGGGAGCCTTTTATACATCTGACAGTCACCAGTGCACTTTTGTGTGTAAACCCACAGTATTAGATGATTCCAGCTGGATAAATGTTGGCACTGAAGAGAGATAACAGAGAACTTGATTTCAGGAATGATACTGTCTTTCCGAAAACTGTTATCTTCAATATGTGTGCACATTGTGTAATAACCAAATCAGAGCAATGAGCATTTCCACCATCTCAATCCTTTTATCAGTTACTGGGGTTGAAGACATTTTTACTTATTTTGAAACATAAAGTATAGTTATTACATGTATTGTTAGCTTGTTGCAACACTACCATAAATAGTCAGAATCTAGGCTAACTGCAACGCCATGAATTAATTCCATAGAAGTGAAAAGAAAATTATTAACCTTTCTTAAAATTATGAATTTCTTCTGATGTTTACCAGACTTCATGCCATTTATTCTTCCTATGTGAGAAAGGATTTTAAAAGTTGACATGAGTTTGTAAGATAATAAAGGAGGTTTACCTACCAGCCAAGAGTCAAGTAGCAAAGGGAGTTAGATTTTTCTAACTTCCAGTTTGGGATCTTAAAGAACATTTCACACTCTATTATTTTGTTTATCTGTTTCTCTCTGCCTTTCTCTCTCTCTTTCTCTCTCTCTCTTTCTCTCTCTCTCTCTCTCTCTCTCTCTCTCTCTCTCTCTCTCTCTCTCTCTCTCTGTGTGTGTGTGTGTGTGTGTGTGTGTGTGTGTACAGCTTAAAGAATTCAGTTCCCTTGGTTCCCTCCTTCCACCACGTGAGTCCTGGGCATTGAACTGAGGTCGATAGGCCTGGCATCATATACCTTTTCCTCTTGCACCATCTCAGAATTTTGCAGATGTTTTTAATTTTTCCTTGCTTCCCTTTCAGAAATCAATGCTAGGATATTGATTTGTGAAGTGGACCATGAGCGCATACAAAGTACCTGTGGTGTTTGTTAATTCAGATTCTGGTTGTCACAGCGCTGACCAGGGCCCTGGTTATCTGGTTTTCACACAGCCTCACAGGCTGGTTTACTTTTAACATACTATAAAATGTTTTATACATATTCACACGCCAGAACCACAATAGTACAGTGTAGTTGAAGCATTTTACATACTCTAATTGCATTCCCAGGTCTCTCCTGCAAAGGTTCTGAGAAAGATTTCAGAATACACTAAAAGTGTTGAAGGAAACCGTCTCACTTCTGTTCATGAAATTGCATCTTTCTGCAATTATCTCTGCCTGTAAATATTTACTCATTGCTCAAATGCCAGTTCCAATTCAATGTCTGTATGTAAAGTTTCCATTGGCATTTTACCATCACTAGGAGATAT
Source organism: Microtus oregoni (assembly GCF_018167655.1). Classification (NCBI taxonomy): domain Eukaryota; kingdom Metazoa; phylum Chordata; class Mammalia; order Rodentia; family Cricetidae; genus Microtus; species Microtus oregoni. The sequence continues at coordinate 191,490 of NW_024544745.1, forward strand.
AAGCTATACTATGGCTCTGAAAGAGGATGTCAGGTCTAATGAATGGAAGTGAACTAGAAGGAAAACATATACCCAGAATGCAGACTTGTCAATTTTCCAGTTACATTTTACTTGAGATTTTTGTAAGAGAAAGAACTGAGCAAGTTAAAAATCTTTAACACCTACTATGCTTCTGTCCAGGAAAGTACATTCGAGCCTACCTTACCGATCTTGATTAGAAAGGTAGGGGACTTGGTGGTAGTGGTGTGGAATTAACAAAATTGCTGCTCACTTATGGATGGAGAGGAAGGATGTTACAGGCTGTAATACCCAGTAAGAGGGCTAGTACTTCCCATAAATAAAAATCAGGCATAAACCTATTGGGGATATGTGTTGGAGGGAGAATAATACAGCTGCTGGTGGACTATGGGAAATAATTGTTCTGGGTGACTGAGGGCCTGGGGCAGCAGTAAGTTAATTAAAGGGAGGGTTTCATGTTGTTTTAGATTTTTTACCTCCCGAGAGGGTTGTTTTGATATGGAGGTTGCTGCAATGTCTGAAGCTCATCACCCCAGGCCTCTGTGTGGTCAGCACAGGGAATTCAAACTACAGTAATACATTTGCCTTTGTGTTAGCCACTACACTAGAAGGGGATGAGGTGAAGGGATACGAGATGGTGTGGTGGTGGCCCATTGGACATCTGCTTTGCCCAGAAGAAGAGAGGAAGTATAGCAATACCCTCCAGAAGGTGTTCATTGCCTTCTTACTGGCAAGTGAAACTAAGTTGGATAGACAACTTCTTCTTTCCCCTTCTTCATCTGTCTTTTTCCTTCTTCCTCCTCCTTCTTCTTCTTATCTTTCTTCTTCTTGATATGTTACCAGTGCATAGTACTTACTGTCCTGGCACTTGCTACGTAGAACAGGAAGGCCTTGAATTCATAGAGAACTTTCAGCCTCTGGTTCTGCCTCTGCCTACTGAGTGCTGGGATTAAACATGATCACCACCATACCCAGTAGGTTCAGATGTCTTGTGGTTAGAAAGGCAGTAAAAGTAGGTGTTAGCAAGAACACACCGTGGTAATACAAACCAGAGCTACAACTCATATGTGGCAGGGCTAGGATTTTAAACTAGTTTTCCCCCAATAGCAGATCACCTGCTTTTGTGAATATGATTGTGTTTTTATTTAGTGTTGCTACAAGAAGCAGATACATCTACACACAGGGAGTTTTAACAATGCATATTCCTGGTATGCATCTAAATACCTGGTGATAAAACCCAAGAATCTATGTTTTTACTGCTAGTAACTTTAAAGTTACTTTATATAAAACAGAATGGAAAATAATGGGTTTTGCTATGATTTTCACTCATTTCCCTACCTTGTTTCTCTGATATTTAGATCCTTTCATTCACTGACATAGATGCCCACCTGCATTTTGTTCTACATATACGCTTAAAAAAATAGGTACTTTATATGAAGAAAAAGAAATGTATCTGTCTTTCTGAGTCAAGTTTATTTGGTTTATCCTAATGATCTCCACTTCCATTTTCGTTCAAGTCTCATGATTTTGTTTCTCTTTATGAGTGAATAAAATTCCATTGTGTGCACATGTGTTATGTTTCTGATCCATTCATCTATTGATAAACATATATATGCTTTCATATATTAGCTATTGTAAATAGTGCTGAAACTAACCATGGGTTTGTAGATGTCTCTGTGGTATGCTGATTTAGAGTCCTTTATGTATAGATACAAATGCACATTTTTACTTATTTTATTTTCTTTAATTTAAATTATTATTTTAAACATTTATACACAATATATTTTGACCATATTTTCCCCTTTCCCAGTTCTTTCTAGATCTTTCCCAACTCCCTACCCACTCAACTTCAGGTTGCTAGTAACAATTCCAAATAGAGAAGGAGAACTGGTGGGGACATATCTAACTGAGGAAGAATTACCCTGTGATTTCATTTTTCCTTTTTAATGTGTCTTCCTAGGACAAAATTTTACAGCTATGATAAAATGTATTGAGACTGTTAGTCACAAGGGAAATATGTGCATGAAGTGTGTTTACACTCTAGTGTACTTACCATCTACAAGACAGTAGGGGAGACGGGCATTTGGGGAGAGTTGGAATAGAGCATGATTGTATGTGTGTTAGACAGGACCTATGCCTCAAAGGGAGCCCCTGCCTGTCACTAGGTACCCCTGAAAAATCGCAAAATAATGACTTCAATTTGGCAGCTTTTGAATGAAGTACTGTTCAACTTTTGGCTTTTCAGCTGTTTGTTGTGAAGGCAAAGTGAGGAAACAATTAACAGAGGAATATGGTTAGAAATTGGGAGTCAAGCCATGGGGAAAAGCAGTTGTTTAATAACAACAAATCTTAGTTGAGTACTTTAAGTATCTGTCACTTGATATTTATTAATCTTGTTGGCTATTGAAATGTCTGTAGGCGGAGACTGCTCGTTTGTTTCCCGGCTGCCTAGACTCGAAATAACCACACAGAAACTGCATTAATTAAAACACTGCTCAGCCTATTAACATATGCATATTTCTAGCTACCTCTTACATCTCAAATTAACCCATTTCTATTAATCTGTGCATCACAATGAGGCTCATGGTTTATCACTTCTGGCATTCATCTCCTCTGGCAGGTACATAGTGTCTCTGACTCTGCATACTCTCTCTCTCTCTCTCTCTATATATATCTTCCAGACTGGCTATATTCTGTTAAGTCATAAGTCATTGGCTGAAAGTAGCTTCTTTATTAATCAGCAGTAGTTACAGAATACAGAGGGGGCTCCCACATCAAATGTCTGCATAGGATATGGTATTGTTATTATTTCCATTTTAAAATGAAGGGAATTAAGACAGAGAGAGACATCAAGTAGCTTGTCTGAGGTCAGGTGAACTTTCAACTGAGGTCTAGGAATATTCTAGAGCTTGTTCTCTTAAAGTGTCATGTTTTGTGGTTTGTCCAGATTTCATGCTTGTGAAATACCTAAGGCCTGATAGAACTTGTCTTCCCCGAAAGTAGTCACTCTTGAAAAGTGAACTCTAGAACAAAAGAGACTCTAATGGTTGATCAGTTTTAGATTACAAGTGTCCTGTCAATGACCAGCTGCACAATCTTATGAATACAGGCAAAATATCTAAAGGTCTTTTCCTATTCTTATTCTATGATAGGAACAGTTGGAGGGAGGAAATTGAGGTGGGAAATTATGTCAATATAGTACCCATTTATGAAATTTTCAAGCTAAAAATACCGAAAAAATTTAAAAATAAACATAATGTCTTAGAATAGAAAAGATGCTATTGACTATACAAGATATCCAGAATTATCTCCCAATCTAGCTGAGGAAATTCCTTCAGAAGGCTACCCTTAGAGAAAATGGGAAAACTCTGTTTTTCTTTTCTCTGTTTGCCTGTCTACCTGTTTTCCTTCCTTTCCTTTCCCCCTTTATCCATTTTTCCATCCTTCCTTCTTTCCTTTCTTGTTCTTTCTTCCTCATGTTTGTTTTCCTTGAGATAGGACCTTATACTGTAGCTATCCCTGGCCTGGAACTTCTTATGTGGCCTAAGCTATGTCATCATGATGATCTTCCTGTCTCAGCCTCCAAAGTGCTAGGGTTATGAAAAGCTACCACACCCAATGTCTCAGTTTTTAGTCACTATTTCTATCACAACAAGAAAGGGTTCAATTTTCCTTTCTACTTTTGTCTCTACCCATTGTGGGTACTCTGAACTGTCTCATATTACAGAATTTTAGTTTGGCTAGAATAAAAGTGTATTGTTCCATTGTCACTGGAGAAATTCCAAAGTCTAGAAAGGTCTCTGAGTGACAAGTTTCATTTCCTGGAAGACAACAAGACAGATAAGGATACTCTCTAATTTTTAGCTGTCTATTGAAGAAGGATTCAAGACTTAATTCGATCTCTCTTTATGTTACAAACTTCTCACTGCCAGTCAGGAACATTCTTCCTCTTTCCACATTTAAACTATTTTTTCTATATGTTAAGATCCTTCCTTTCTCCCATAGCTTCACTGGGGATGGGGAAAAGCCAATAGCCATATGCCAGACAAACTCACTTGCTCAATTTAAGACCTTCTTTATGCAAAGTGGGCTTCTTGAACGCCTTCGGGAACCTATGAGTGAAGAATGAAAAGTGAAAATCAGCCTTACTTTCCCTGTCTGACTGACACCAGCACTGTGGGACTTGCAAGCTTGCCAATTAGTCACCACAGTTCACTCATCTGCTCCTTTGTTCTACATGTCCGCTGCTTCCTTTCAGTGCAATCTTTACAGGTGTGTCCTTTCCTTGTCTCTTAGATGTGGCATACAGAGTCTTGAAATCAAGACATTTTGGTTTAAAATACACAGATTCACTTGAGTCTTCTCAGGGAAAAAGGAAAATACATCTATATTAGGAAATCAGGACCAGACACTTAACAAAAAGAAGCAGCTTCTGCTTTCTATGTTTTAAATGCCATCAGCAGAAAGGGATTTATCTCATGATGTGTCTGATTCATGTCACTATTCTACCTTGTTACTTGCTCCACCAATTGCTTTGCCTACTTTCTCAGATTTCAATTCTAAACTGTAGCTTTAGCGTTATAGAGACTTGGATCTACCTCCTCAACTTTTTTTTTCAATGCTGGTGCTCTCTGTGAATTATGACAGCAGTTCCATGCTTTGTTTTGTTTTGTTGCCTGTTTGTCCTTTCTTTTCATGTCAGTACAGGCTCTACATAATCTTGACTAATCCTTTGCACATGCCAAGCAACCCAGCCTGTAGCATAATTCTCCTACCTTAGGTTCTGAAAGTACCTAGATTACCATTACATGCCACTATACATTATTTAAAAGTTTCATAAGTCAAAATCTAGTGCTGTTGATTTCCTGAGGTCTGGCTATGATGGCACTCATTACTAGATAGTCAATGAATTTGGTTTCGTTTAGTGTCAGGTACCAATGTTTGTTCTAAATTACTGTATCTAAAGGCCTGGTAGGGTCGCGGGTTGTAAAAATGAGTCAGAAACTCCTAGGACACTATGGTGGCAAGTAAACCCAGACAAATAGCTGTGGTTTGAAGAGTAAGGTTTTTATTAAAGTGCCACAGTGTTCCCCGATCATGACCAAGAGGCCTAAGCCAATGGAGATAAGTGAATGGGGCTTTACTAGTTCCATTTGGTGTTTCTGGGAAGAAATACCTTATGAAACTTTAAGGAAGTTCACTTGGCTTTCAATTAGACGTTGTGGCACCGAAAGGTTCCCTAGAAGTGGCGGCTGGAGCAGAGCCCTCCCCACTTCGCCCCCACTGCCCTCTTTTGGCGCGTGGCATCGCCCAGCCCAGCCTATCTGGGCGCTGGGTCCGAGTATCCGGGGCTCCCGGGCGGGCAGCAGTTCCTTTGTTTCTGTGGCCTGCCTGCACCAAGCGGGGTAGGCGCTTTGTCTGCGAGCTGCCCAACCAGCACGGAGGCCTGATCTTTTGGCGCCAGGAGACCCAGCATTGGGAGAGCCAACATTGGGGAGAGACAGCGTTTGGTAGGCAAGGAGACCTAATCCGGTAAAAGAAGATCCATAGGGAGCATTTGGAAGAAGAGATGGGCCGACGTCAAGGCAAGAATTCGCCCAACAAGCTGAAAAGCAACATGAAGCTACCAGAAACAAGCGACCTCACAACGGGAGGACAAGAACCCCTTAATCAAGAGGAAGGAGAAAAGACTGACTTCATGAAAGTGATTGACACCCTTAAACAGCATGTAAAAAACGCCCTTATAGAAATGGATGAGAAATATAACAGAAAGTTTGAAGAATTGAATAAATCAGTGAATGATACCCTAGAAAACCAAGGAAAAACAATCAAACAGATAATGGAAACAGTTCAAGACCTGAAAACTTAAATGGAGGCAAAGAAGAAAACACAATCAGAGGGCCGTCTGGACATGGAAAATCTAGGTAAACGAATAGAGACTACAGAAACAAGCATAACCAGCAGAATACAAGAGATAGAAGAAAGACTCTCGGATTCTGAAGATACCATAGAGAAAATAAACACACTGATCAAAGAAAACAGCAAGTCCAACAAACTCTCATCACAAAACATTCAGGAAATATGGGACACAATAAAAAAACCAAACCTAAGAATAATAGGAGTAGAAGAAGGAGAAGAAGGGCAGCTCAATGGTCCAGAAAATATATTTAATAAAATTATAGAAGAAAACTTTCCCAACCTAAGGAAAGATTTTCCTATGAAGGTGCAAGAAGCATACAGAACACCGAATAGGCTGGATCAAAAAAAAACATCCCCTCGCCATATCATTATCAAAACACAAAGCATACAGAATAAGGAAAGAATATTAAGAGCTGCAAAGGAAAAAGGCCAAATTACTTATAAAGGTAAACCTATCAGACTTACACCTGACTTCTCCATGGAAACCATGAAAGCCAGAAGGTCCTGGATAGATGTACTGCAGAAACTGAGAGACCATGGGTGCAAGCCCAGATTACTATACCCAGCCAAGCTTTCATTCACTATAAATGGAGAAAATAAAATTTTCCAGGATAAAAACAAATTTAAACAATACGCAGCCACAAATCCAGCCTTACAGAAAGTAATTGAAGGAAAATCACTAACCAAGGAGTCCAACAATGACCACAATAACTCAGACATCTAGAGACCCTTCACCAACACAAAACAAAGAAGGGAAACACACAAACTCTACGACTAAAAAAAAAATGACCGGAGTTAACAACCACTGGTCATTAATATCACTTAATGTCAATGGACTCAACTCACCTATAAAAAGACACAGGCTAAGAGATTGGATAAGAAAACAGGATCCAACATTCTGCTGTTTACAAGAAACACACCTCAACCACAAAGACAGGCACCTACTCAGAGTAAAGGGCTGGGAAAAGGCCTATCAAGCAAATGGACCTAAGAAACAGGCAGGTGTGGCCATACTAATCTCTAACAAAGTTGACTTTAAACTTAAATCAATCAGAAGAGATGGAGAGGGGCATTTTATACTCATAACAGGAACAGTTCATCAGGATGAAGTCTCAATCCTGAACATCTATGCCCCTAATATAAAAGCACCCACGTACATAAAAGAAACATTGCTAAAATTCAAGGCAGCCATCAAACCGCACACACTAATAGTAGGAGACTTCAACACTCCTCTCTCACCAATGGACAGGTCAATCAGACAGGAATCTAACAGAGAAATAAGAGAATTAATGGAGGTAATGAATCAAATGGACTTAACAGACATCTATAGAACATTCCATCCAAATAGGAAAGAATATACCTTCTTCTCTGCAGCTCATGGAACCTTCTCGAAAATCGACCACATAGTCGGTAACAAAGCAAACATCCACAGTTACAAAAAAATATTAGTAACCACCTGTGTCTTATCAGATCACCATGGATTAAAGTTAGAATTCAACAATAATGCTACCCCCAGAAAGCATACAAAGTCATGGAAACTGAACAGTCAACTATTGTACCATACCTGGATTAAGGAAGAAATAAAGAAAGAAATTAAAGTCTTCCTGGAATTCAGTGAAAATAAAGAAACAACATACTCGAACTTATGGGACACTATGAAAGCAGTCCTAAGAGGAAAGTTCATAGCACTAAGTGCCCACTTAAAGAAAACAGAGAAAGCTCACATTGGAGACTTAACAGCCCACCTGAAAGCTCTAGAAAAAAAAGAAGCAGACTCACCTAGGAGGAGTAGAAGACTGGAAATAATCAAAATGAGGGCTGAAATCAACAAAATAGAAACACAGAAAACAATACAAAAAATCAATGAAACAAAAAGCTGGTTCTTGGAGAAAATCAACAAGATTGACAAACCACTATCCAAGCTAATCAAACGGCAGAGAGAGAATTTGCAAATTAATAAGATCAGAAATGAAAAGGGGGACATAACCACAGACACAGAGGAAATTCAGAGAATCATTAGATCTTACTACAAAAGCCTATATGCCACAAAATTGGAAAATGTAAAGGAAATGGATACTTTTTTAGATAAATATCATATACCAAAGTTAAATCAGGACCTGGTGAACAATCTAAATAGACCTGTTAGTCGCGAAGAATTAGAAGAGGTTATCAAAAACCTCCCTACCAAAAAAAGCCCAGGACCAGATGGTTTCAATGCGGAATTCTACCAGATCTTCCAAGAAGATCTAATACCTATACTCCTTAATGTATTCCACAAGATAGAAACAGAAGGGTCATTACCAAACTCCTTTTATGAAGCCACAATTACTCTGATACCAAAACCACTCAAAGACTCAACCAGGAAAGAGAACTACAGGCCAATCTCACTCATGAATATCGACGCAAAAATCCTCAACAAAATACTGGCAAATCGAATCCAAGAACACATCCGAAAAATTATCCATTATGATCAAGTAGGCTTCATTCCTGAGATGCAGGGCTGGTTCAACATACGAAAATCTATAAATGTAATCCAGCATATAAATAAGCTGAAAGAAAAAAACCATATGATCATTTCATTAGATGCTGAAAAAGCATTTGACAAAATTCAACATCCATTTATGTTAAAAGTCTTGGAGAGATTAGGGATACAAGGGTCATACCTAAATATAATAAAAGCTATATACAGCAAGCCGACAGCTAACATCAAATTAAACGGAGAGAAACTCAAAGCCATCCCACTTAACTCAGGAACACGACAAGGCTGTCCACTCTCCCCATACCTCTTCAATATAGTGCTTGAAGTTCTAGCAATAGCAATAAGACAACATAATGGAATCAAGGGGATTCGAATTGGAAAGGAAGAAGTTAAACTTTCGTTATTTGCAGATGATATGATAGTGTACATAAGCGACCCCAAAAACTCCACCAAAGAACTCCTACAGCTGATAAACAGCTTTAGTAATGTGGCAGGATACAAGATCAACTCCAAAAAATCAGTCGCCCTCTTATACACAAAGGATATGGAAGCAGAGAGGGAAATCAGAGAAGCTTCACCATTCACAATAGCCAAAAACAGCATAAAATATCTTGGGGTACATCTAACCAAGGAAGTGAAAGATCTATTTGACAAGAACTTTAAGGCATTGAAGAAAGAAATTGAAGAGGATACCAAAAAATGGATGGACCTCCCTTGCTCTTGGATTGGGAGGATCAACATAGTAAAAATGGCAATTCTACCAAAGGCTATTTATAGATTCATTGCAATCCCCATCAAGATCCCATCAAAATTCTTCACAGATCTGGAGAGGAAAATAATCAACTTTATATGGAAAAACAAAAAACCCAGGATAGCCAAAACAATCCTATACAATAAAGGATCTTCTGGAGGCATTACCATCCCTGACTTCAAACTCTATTACAGAGCTACAGTAATGAAAACAGTGTGGTACTGGCATAAAAACAGAGAAGTCGACCAATGGAATCGTATAGAAGACCCGGATTTTATCCCACAAACCTATGAACACCTGATTTTCGATAAAGGAGCTAAAAGTATACAATGGAAGAAAGAAAGCATCTTCAACAAATGGTGCTGGCACAACTGGATGTCATCTTGTAGAAGAATGAAAATAGACCCTTATCTATCACCGTGCACAAAACTCAAGTCCAAATGGATTAAAGACCTCAATATCAGCCCGAACACACTGAACCTGATAGAAGAGAAAGTGGGAAGTACCCTACAGGAGCTGGGCACGGGAGATCGCTTCCTATGTATAACCCCAGAAGCACAGACATTAAGGGCAACATTGAATAAATGGGACCTACTGAAACTGAGAAGCTTCTGTAAAGCAAAGGACATAGTCAATAAGACACAAAGGCAACCTACTGATTGGGAGAAGATCTTCACCAACCCCACAACAGACAAAGGTCTGATCTCCAAAATATATAAAGAACTCAAGAAACTAGACTTTAAAATGCTAATTAACCCAATTAAAAAATGGGGCACTGAACTGAACAGAGAATTCTCAGCAGAGGAAGTTCAAATGGCCAAAAGACACTTAAAGTCGTGCTCAACTTCCTTAGCAATCAGGGAAATGCAAATCAAAACAACTTTGAGATATCATCTTACACCTGTCAGAATGGCTAAAGTCAAAAACACCAAGGATAACCTTTGCTGGAGAGGCTGTGGAGGAACGGGTACCCTCATCCATTGCTGGTGGGAATGCAATCTTGTGCAACCACTGTGGAAGTCAGTGTTTCGGTTTCTCAGGAAATTCGGGATCAACTTACCCCTGGACCCAGCAATACCACTCCTGGGAATATACCCAAGAGATGCTCTATCATATGACAAAAGCATTTGTTCAACTATGTTCATAGCAGTATTATTTGTAATAGCCAGAACCTGGAAACAACCTAGATGCCCTTCAATGGAAGAATGGATGAAGAAAGTATGGAATATATACACGCTAGAGTACTACGCTGCGATAAAAAACAATGACTTCTCGAATTTTGCATGCAAATGGATGGAAATAGAAAACACTATCCTGAGTGAGGTGTCCCAGACCCAAAAAGATGAACATGGGATGTACTCGCTCATAATTGGTTTCTAGCCATAAATTAGGGCCACGGAGTCTACAATAGGTGAACCTAAAGAAGCTAAGTAAGAAGGTGAACCCAAGGAAAAACATATAGTTATCCTCTTGGCTAAGGGAAGTAGACCAAATTGCCGGGGAGAAAATTAGGATCTTGGGGGTGGGGTGGGATGGGGGTAAGGGGAGATGGGGAGAGAAAAGGTAGAAGGGAAGGAGGGGGGACTTGGGGAATCAGGAGAATTGGGATAAAGGAAAGGTGGATAGGGGAGCACGGAACCACAATTCTTAGTTAAGGGAACCACTTTAGGGTGAGCAAGAGATTTGACCCTAGAGGGGCTCCCAAGTGCCCAACATGAGGTTCCCAGTTAGTTCCTTGGGCAGCTGAGGATTGGGAACCTGAAATGACCCTATCCTAGAGCAATACTGACGAATATCTTGCATATCATCATAGAACCTTCATCTGGTGATGGATGGAGACAGAGACAGAGACCCACACTGGAGCACTGGACTGAGCTCCCAAGGTCCCAATGAGGAGCAGAAGGAGGGAGAACATGAGCAAAGAAGTCGGGACCACGAGGCGTGCACCCACCCACTGAGACAGTGGAGCTGATCTACTGGGAGCTCACCAAGGCCAGCTGGACTGTGACCGAAAAAGCATGGGATAAAACCGGACTCTCTGAACATGGCGAACAATGAGGGCTGATGAGACGCCAAGGACAATGGCACGGGGTTTTGATCCTACTTAATGTGCTGGCTTTGTGGAAGCCTAGCCAGTTTGGATGTTCACCTTCCTAGATATGGACGGAGGGGGGAGGACCTAGGACTTACCACAGGGCAGGGAACCAGGACTGCTCTGTGGACTGGAGAGGGAGGGGGAGAGGAGTGGGGGGAGGGGTAGAAGGGTGGGAGGAGGGGGAGAAGGGTGGGAGGAGGGGGAGGGAAATGGGAGGCTGGGAGGAGGTGGAAACTTGTTTTTTGTTTATGTTTTTTTTCTTCTTTTCTTAATAAAAAAAATTAAAAAAAAAAAAAAGAAGTGGCGGCTGGAGCATGAGGTCACGTGGTATCTGCAGTCAGGAAGCAGAGGGAGATGAACGCTGCTGCACATACTTTCTTGTCTTTTTTTCAGACTAGAACACTAAGGCACGGAATTAATGGTATGACCTACATCCAGACTAGTTCTTTCCATCCTAGTCAAACCTCCCTAGAAAAAGGGTCACACAGACAGACATGCCCAGGGGTGTGTCTCTTAGGTTAATATCAATCCCACCATGGTGACAGTCAAAGTTAATCATGACAGGTCAAAGAAATTGTTAGAAGTCAATGAAGGCTCGGAATTTGGTTGAAATAATATTTTGAAGAAGAAGGAGTATAATATCCTGTTTACCATGCAAAGTATCCTCAACATGTATGAAGTCTGTAGTTCAGTAGTTTCACAGAGAGTTTGATGTCAGAATAGGCCTCATAGTGAGACTGTCTGTGACCAAGAAAGAAAAAGTGGCTGTAAGTATGTTATTGACCTATCTTAACTTCATTCTGTCTTTATGAGTTGTCTACTTATCTATCTATCTATCTATCTATCTATCTATCTATCTATCTATCTATCTATCTATCTATCTATCTATCTATCTATCTTTCTATCTATCTATGACACTGTAATTGAATTTACAATATAATAGAAATATTGTATTTTAGAGATAAGTGTCAGGCTTGAATAGAGGAGGCAGAATTTAATGTGAAGCAGTCCAGGAAAGTTGCTAGGATGATCAAAAACTGCTCTATTTTATTACTTGTGTGTGTGCTTTTCTTTCCAGGGCTGCTGATAAGCTCAGGCTGTGCATTATATCCTTTAGGATGGAACAGTCCGGAGGTAATGCAAACATGTGGGAATGTCTCCAATCAATTTCAGTTAGGTAAGGTAGTATGGCCAGAATGGTAGTGATGGTTTATGGGAAAAGTAGCTTCAAATGTTAATGTCTTGGAGAGTCCTCTGTGACTAAATTACCCTTGCCTATATCTGTCATCTTGTAAACTTGTAGGAGGCAATAGGTTTGTCTGGGTTCCTTTATCCTTTTAAATTTATAAGCTTTGGATTTAAAATTCTGTTTCTTTAATTCTCTCTATATGTGATTGATGCATTTCATCAGGGTCTTTTGGCCAGTGTAGAGAAACTAACTATAAAGAAATTTAAATTATTTGGCATGCAGATTAATTTTTGATATGTGTTATTTTTTTATCATTTACCTGAGGAGGAATTTAAAAGAATGAGACAGACAATGAGACAATGATTCCCAGGGTTTAAACTCTTTTCTAGTTTACCTTTGTGTGGGTAGAGGAGAATAAAAGCAATGTTGATAACGATTGAGATGCTTTTGAGAATTTATTTTATTTTGTGCATTATATTATAACCTAGGAAGACAATGCAGAGGAAATAGGTAAAAGGTGGTTTTAACTTGCCCATGGGCATATAACTTTTAGCTAACAGAATCATGATTTAATTGAAGTTCATATATGTTTGTTGCTGTACTATTCGTAAAAGAGAAAAAATAGAATCAACCTAATTTTCTTCACCATAAGAATAAACAGTGAAGATTATGTACAAAATGAATATGTAGATCAAAATGATTTTTAAAAAAAACAAGAAAATGTGGCATGGAAACACAACGGAGCTTTTCAGCCATGAAAATAGAACAAAATTTTGACATTTTCAGGAAAATGGCTGGAACTGGAAATAATTATACTAAGTGAATTAAGTCAAACTTACAAAGACACATATCATATATTTCTCCCTTATGCAGAGCTTAGATTTAAATTTAGGTGTTGCTACGTCTGTTTGAATAGAACAGAAAACAAAAAAAGAGAGGATTTTGAGAGGAGAAGAGGAGGTCTAAAAGGGATGAGAAAAGTGAAAGAAAAGATAATGGACTGTAACATGAAACCAGGAACAGAATGACTGGCAGGGAGACGGAGTACTCACAGAGCCGATAGGGGTCAGAGGAAGACAGTGGATAAGAAGATTAAGTACAAAGTATATTGACATTAGAAAGGGTCACAGTGAAAACTATTAGATTAAATATTAAATAAATAATAATAAAAGGAAAGGACACTTAAACAGTTGTTTTACATATTCTGTCCTAATTATATCTCCCAATGCCTTTTCTTTTTTTTGACAGTTAACTTAATTTTTTAAAAATTTATTTATTAAAGATTTCTGCCTCCTCCCTGCCACCGCCTCCCATTTCCCTCCCCCTCCCCCGATCAAGTCCCCCTCCCTCATCAGCCCAAATATTTTAATGAAAAAAAACCACAGTTGTCCATTGCAACCTTGGGTTAGCGTTTATATTTTTTGATTCAACCAACTATGGAAAATTAAATTTGATACACATTGTACTTGTACTACAAATGCACATTTTTGGTCACTTGTCTGTAAATAATGCAGTATAGCAAACTGTTTACAAAAACTCACATTCTATTAAATAAATACCATAGAAATTACTGAAATATACAATGAATTTATAATTCTTATGCAACTACAATGCCATTTTATATCAGGGACTTGAATTTTTTTCAAATTTTGTGTGGGTTGCTAGACCCAATCTCCAGTAAATAGTGAGGGACAGATGTGTATTTTAAAATGCTCAATGGATTGTAGGAGGTATTATGTTTGATGAGGGTAAGAGAAGACAAGAAGTAGGAAGACAAGAGGAGAAACAGCTGTGCTTGAAATGGGAGGAGGAAAACAGGAAACACAGTTCAGCTGTTTGTGAGATGAGATGTCTCTGTGTAGCTTAAATGCTAATGTCAAGCATGTGGTCTGAGTCTCACTGAGGAATCCAGTCTCAAGTCTAGAAACTGGGAGTTCTTAGCATATATATGATATAGTTATTAGGATAAATGATTGTGTTAATAATGACTATCACGTTGTGAAGGTGAGATTTACAAACAGTTGAAGTTACTTTTACAAGATCTGTTTAGCTATGGAAATGAGTAAAAAGAAAGGTTAAGTTGAAGTCTTGGAAATTCTCAACACATAAAATTAGCAAATACAAACTCCTGTGTGGCATTCACTATGCACATAACCAACCTTTACATCAATCTGCTAGGAAAGGATTATCAGCCTGTGTCTTAGACTATCTTGTGTTATTATAGCAATCTCTCATTACTGGACAATGTATAAAGACAAAATATTCAACTTTGAAAAATATTAGTGTCTGAATGTGTCAAGACATTGTAGAGAAACAGAAAAATGTAGTAAGGAGCTGCAGGCTGCGTTCCTGTCTCCCGGCTCCCAGTCACGGGCTAGCTTTACCTGAAATAACAACACACAAACTGTATTCATATAAACACTGCTTGGCCCATTTCTATTAATGTGTGTAGCACCACGAGGTGGTGACTTACGTTGCCTAGCCCATATTTAGTAATCTGTATAGCACCAGTCTTACCGGGAAAGATTCAGCATGTCTGACCTGGAAGGATTTATTTATTAAAATACATATAATATATCACTACATAAAGTTATTCGGGAATGTAAAGGCAGAAGACTGACTAGAGTTTATTTGCTAATGCACTGTCCTATCCACACTATGATGGCCATTTTTCCTGTACACTGCTGAAGACATATATTGAAACACTTGAGAATTTATTGTTTTTATCAATAGTTATGTAAAATATGGAAAGTACCCAGTTCTGCCTCATGTCTCTCCAAACCTACTTTCAAACTCAGTCTCATGTCAATCTTTTAGTATAACCAAAGAAAAATAAACAACCAAAGGTTGTTGGAAGAGAGTACCAGTGGAATAGATATTTACTGGAAACTTTCAAACACCCAGTGGATGGGATTCCTGCCCAAATTATACTGATAAATTTCATAAAAAAGACACATATAAATTTTTATGTTCCACACATTTTTTTTTTTTTTTTTGGTTTTTCGATATAGGGTTTTTGTGTTGCCTTGGAGCCTGTCCAGGAATTAGCTCTTGTCGACCAGGCATACCTCGAACTCGCAGAAATCCACCTGCCTCTGTCTCCCAAGTGCTGGGATTAAAGGCATGCACCACCACTGCCCAACTGTTCTGCTCTATCTAATTTTATACAAACACAGTCTTTCTGGAACTTACTCTGATCTTTTGGAATATCTACTTATGCCTTCCTTGTCTCAGTCTTCTTTCCGAAAAAAAAAAAAAGTGATAAAGTGGATGAATGTAAGGGTGGCCCTGATAAATGATTAGAGAAGTGTTGTACAAGGACAGCCCCCAAAGACGAAAGTGTGCTATTGCTAGCTAGGTATAGTGGTATGTACATACAGTTCCAGTACTTAGGTAGAAGGAACAGGAAGACTGAATTTCAGGTAATCCTGAGTTACAGAGGTAGACATGTCTCAAAAATCAATCAAACTAAACAAAATACAAAAGTGTCACACAATGCAAAGGGAGTGTCAAACCTCGTCATTTACATTTGAGTTCTGCCTACTGCTTTTCCTGCTTCTAAGATTTTATCTTGGAATGTTTCCTATTCTACCAATACCCTTGATGTTCCAATAGTCTACAGTGTCTGCACTAAACCCACTCTACTGACTCTTTCTCATCAATGTCTTTGATCAAACGGTTTAGGAAACTATCTCTTTCTTCTTTTCTTCATTAAAAAGGAAAAAAATCAAATATTTAAAGCACAAAATCAACAAACAATAGCTGAATTTGCACTGAAGCACAAGGTGGAATCCACCTTCCAGATCAATTGTTGCAGCTATTGAGTCATAGTAAAAGCAGATGAGATTTTAAGTGACTAACGACTTGAAACTAGCTCCCTGATTGTTCCCTGTCATCCTGTTCAATGGTGATCCAGTATCTGGAAGTTGAGGAAATTATTCATTCATTAATAAGAGGGAAGGCAAGTAAAAGCTCCAAACAACAACTTTGTCAAGTACAATTTCTTTCTCTATCATTATTTTATCAATTAAATGAAAACCAAGGAAAGTGGTTTGCTGCTAATTGTACTCTTACCATTAAATGGAGCTTATGGAATTGATCTCACAAAGAAGAATGTCTAAAACTCTAATGCTAAAATAATCTATTTATCTGCCCTCTCCAGTTATTCTTCATCTTGGCTTGAATTGACACCAAAAGCAGTAGGAAGCAAGGAACAGACCAGAACTATGAGGAAGATGGATGAATATTGATTGGTTAAAGTTAACAATGTTAATTTTGGAGGCTGGAAGTGGCTAGACTAATGGCCCCACGGTGAAGAGTATTGACTGCTCTTCCACAGTATAGTGAGAGCTGCGGGCTGCGTTGCCGCCCAGATCCCAGCTAGCTTACCCCCCAAATAATAACACACAAATTGTATTCTTTTAAATACTGCCTGGCCCATTATATTTACCCTCTTCTTGGGTAACTCTCACATCTTGACTAACCCATTTCTAATAATCTGTGTAGCACCACGAGATTGCGGCTTACCAGGAAAGATTCTAGCCTATGTCCATCTCTGGTAGGAGAATCATGGCGACTGATTCACTTCCCTTCTTCCCAGCATTCTGTTAGGTCTACTCTGCCTATCTAAGCTGCTCTCCTATCAAAAAGCCAAGGCAGTTTCTTTATTAACCAATGAAAGTAACACATAGACAGATGTCCTCCTCCATCACCATAGGACCCAGGTTCAATTCCTAGTACCTGCATGGTTGCTCACAACAATCCATGACTCCAGTTTCAGAGGATCCAAATGCCTTCTTTTGGCCTTCATGGGTACCAGGCACACATATGGTAAATAGGCATGCATGGAGTCAAAACAACCAAACACATAAAAAAGAAATATATTTTTTAAGTGACTGTTTTTGTTTCTGTTTTCCACAATAAAAATGGACAAATATGTGACATGGGGCAAATTTTTCAATAATCATAAGCTCATTATTATATAGGTTTTGTGAAGGTTATATAAAGTCAATTATGAAATACACTCAGTACAGTGTTTGGCATGTAGTAATCTGTCAATATTTGCTGTGTGATGTCATCATTATCATTACACTGATGCCAATTTTAAAATGAAAGTATTCTCATGTGTGGTAGTTAACACTTATTACCAACTTGACTGAATTTAGAATCACCTAGGAGACACATCTGTGCACATCTGTGGGGTGTTTCAGAGAAGTTAAACTGAGGGAGGAAAACTCACTCTGAATGTAGTAGAACAGTGTCACAGACTGGGATCCTGGCCAGAATAAAAAGAAAAAGAAGAAAAGAGTAAGCTAGCATTAGTAAATAATACCAGCATTCTTTTTTCTGTGTCCTAGCTGTGAGCAAGTTGCCTGCTGCCATGCCTTCCCTGCCCCGAGGGACTATGCTCACTAAACCATGAGCCCAAAAACTTCTTTCTTCTTCTGTAGTACTTTCTTTCAGGTATTTGTCCACAGTAATGACAAAATACCCTAATATATCATGCTTTAGTTTTCAGAAAAAACAATTATATATAGGACTTCTTAAATTTTTTACTTATGAACCATTTCACTGAAGAAACTTTCATACAACCCCAAGTATTCAGATATAAAAGTAGATATATAAGTCAAATTACTGATGATAAATAATAAATCAATTTATTTTAAAACAACCTTGATATATGATTTTTACCATTTATTACAGATGAAACAAATTTGCACACTAATGAAAGGATGTGTTTGCTTTTACATAAAAAATAAGTTTTAGTTGAATATTAAATATGAAAGGACTTATAGCATCTTCCACAGTTTTCATTTGATTGGTATTTTAGTTTCATAATTATAAATGCTTGGAGTACAACTCCACATAAATATGTAGCACAAAATAGCAAAGTGTGTTCAGGGCCATGTTAAAAGCTGTTGGGAATTCTGTTCTAACACCAAGTCAAATACAGTGCCTTTTTCTGAAATTCAATTAAGCAACTCAAGTAGTAGCTTATATCTTTATTTTCTTGCTATATCAAATTTTTACTTAAAACATATTTTTCAAAATTTTTATTTAAAATTTTTTTTCAAACAGTATATTCTGAACATGGTGTTTCCTTCCTTATCTCATCCAAGACTATTCTTGTCATCATCCCACCCATACATGTTTTCTTTCTCTCTCTCTTCAGATAGCAAACAGACAAATACAAAAGGACTAAGCAAACCATAAAGAAAACAAAGCAAACAAGCAGGGAAAAAGTTAGAGTAGCACATACACATATAGAGACACATATGCACTCACACAGATTCCTTAAGAAGGCAAAATTGCAAACTATAATAGATAAACAAAAGATGGCTATGCTTAAAAAAATGCCCAAACAAAACATTATGAGACAAAACGTCTCTAAAGATACATACCACTGAGTTTCTTTTGTGTTGGCTGGGCAGGCAACCTGGCCTTAAGTGTGGTTTGTATACCCTCTGTGATGCCATTGGAGAAAACTTTTTTTCCATTGTGAGAAACTGTCAATTAAATAGCTTCTTGATTAGGGATGGGGCCTCATTTCCAGTTCTGTTCTCAGTGCTGGGACCTCATTTGGCTTCGACATCTGTAGATCCCAAGCACAAAGCAGCAGTTTTTAAAATCAAACTTTACTAACACAATATAATCCATAGATATACTACTTTGATGGTTACATGCTAAAGAACATATTAAATAGGTCAGAAAACATTAAAAGATTCTGTTTTGCTTAATTAAACCACAGTTTTTGCATCATCAGGAAACATTGCTTATATAATAAACTCCCTGCAGTTTATAACAAGCTACAGTACTAAATCCGAGCCCATGTTTCAGGCTGTGCTTAGTGCCATCACATGGTGTGAGGTGAGGTCATGGACAGGCTAAATGTACCATGTTTTAAATTCAGAACCATGACTGCAGTGAAGTTGCACAATGCAGCTTGGGCAAAGTGATGCCAGAAACATCTTGGATTCATTGAATGTTTGATTTTGAATTAATTTGTGTGCATTGTGAATTCAAAAACAAGTTGCTGTTATTAAGTTTTCATTTCCCTCCTATAATTTTTATATGACCCCATAGGATGATGACCAACAGTTTTAGAATCTGTGACCTATATAGCATGAAGAATAAATGCACAGGTTAAGAGTACAAGACTGGTGTTCCAATGTGAGTCCTGCAACTTACTAGATGCAGATCTGGCCACACTCCTTAATCTCTCAGTATCTCCCTTAATGGAGATTGGTAGTAGTATATCCTCGTGAGATTATCGAGATGATAGGAGAAAGTAATAGTTACATACAAAGCACAGTGTTGCATTAGTATAACATTAGTGGACAGTTGATCCAGTTGTCACAGAGTCCCTTTGGATGGGATGGCCCAGACTTGGTTTTCGGAAAGGAGGAAAGCAAGGAAGGACCTATCCAACTTGGCAAAAGCTTGTCATAGAGGCTAACCAAAGGCCACATATGTGTTTCTTACATTCCTTGAATTTCCTTTTCTGGGATTCATTTCCTTTGCTCTCTCAAAATTTCCGTTCATTCTTGCCAGTTCAAAGCCTTTTATGGAGATTTTTTTTGTGAGTTCAGTTTCCAGGTATTTCCTGCTAACCTTTCCTTTCTGTCAGTTTCCTTTTGTGTGGACAGTTTTTGTCTTGTGCTCACCATAGCACAATCAGGCAACTTAGCAACCATCTTCATGTCCACAGTGGGGCAGCAGAGTGTGGGAGAAATCAGCCTCACCAGCCTACCTGCTTATGCTGCTTGCAATTTTCCTAAGCTTGATAGGGTACATCCCTGTCTGAGACCTGATTTCCCTGTTTTTATACAGAGAGCCCTGAACTAGAAGGGTAGATAACTATGCTACCAGCTCCAGTAACAAAGCCTGGCTGTGGGTCTGAACGTTTCTCTGCCTTCAGAAAATCAAAGGCGTTATATGCCTATTCAGCTCCCTCTTGGGATTTGCTTTCCATTAATCACAATTAATTCCATGATTGTCTTTTTTGTTCTCCAAGAGAAAAATAGATTTTCAAGTGATTTTAGCATACATAAAACTATATATAGCGGGAGATGAATGTGTTCATTTGTTTGACAAGTAATTATTTTATTACAGAAAGATCAAAATATCATGTCATATACATCAAACCATACAGCAAAAATATGTATTTAGGATAATCCTCTTATAAGCACGGATACTTCAAGGACACTGCCGGTAGTTGCCTGTGAGAGAGATGGATTTAGCCAAGGGCATTGCCTGGAGCCATTATCCTTTGGGGTAGCATTAGCTGGAAGTTGACAGTCCTTGAAAATATGAGGCTCAGACATTGCTGAAAATCGCATTGCTGTCTGCACTAACGACCACAGGGATGTGTCTCCATTGGGGAGAAACTGGGCTATGCTGGAGGAGGCAGGGGAAATCAATGGGTGAGGGAACAACTTCATTTAACTGCTTATCTCTGGTGCCTAACAAACTTTTACATAGTGCAATGGCTGTACCCTCATCTTATTCTCTGTGCCATGGATGACCCATTTCTTTTCTTTAAGCCTATTTTCCTATAGACAATGAGAGATATCAATTACCTTCAGAAATGGTTCTGCATCAGAAAATTGGGCAGAGAAGTTTTGAAACACTATGTTTGTGAGTGAGGGGTGAGAATTAGAAAGCTGATCTGTTAGATCTCACTGATCATCTTCTAGATTCAACATAATGAGACATTTAAAGCAACGACACCCTACGCATCCCAGGGAACATGAGGCTATTTTTGTTCTGACTAGGAAAAGTAACAAAGGTGCTTATAAGCAGTTTTCTCCTTCCTGAAATAGTCTGCCTGAGAAACGGTGTTCAGCCCTGAATTAACTGCTTGTTCCAGTTCCAGTTCTGCAACTCCAGAGGAAGAGAAGGCACTCACAAATGCCTGAAGGGCAAATCCTCTGCTTGTTCTTATTTCCTGTTGTCTTTTCTGAGGGCCTCCTAGGCACAGGTCTATGAAATGGTTGTTATACATCATACAACCACACGATGGCAGTAAAGCAAGGCAAATTCACTTTGTTTAGCACAACAGCGCTTCACTTTGCAGATTGTGACTCACAATTTCTCTGCTTCCATTTCCTGCCCTGGAGTTGCTTCTGTAAGCTTCAATGCCAATTTCCGCTTCCTCTTTCACCTTTATTGTGTCCTAGTCTTTTCCATTCTACTGTAGGATGAAACTCTATCTTCAGCCTTTGTTTAAAAGCAGAACCTCAGACTCTATTTTTAAGAGTAGATGTTAACACGGCAGCACCCAGTCATAGGACGCTGACAGGAGGATGGAGTGAGATAATGTACAAATGAAGTTCAGTGCAGAGCCCACTCCTTGCAAAGGAAAATGGGCACAGGGAGGACTAAGATTATTTTTGTTATAGGTCAGACTAACCCACAAGGTTGATTATCAAAGTGAAACGGCTTGCAAAGAAGAAAAGCAAACACTACCACACTCCTCGGAGCAATTCCCTGATGAGGTGACAGTTACAGGGGCAAAAGGATATGTTAGGGTTATGTCATGTAGTTTCCTGTGCAACTGTCATGAAACCTCATCTAAGTGAATTGTAAGAATTGGTGAGAAAGATAAAAATTTATCTCTCAAGTGAAAGCCCCTAGCACAGCACCAAAATAGGGTAAATTCTAAATAAAATGGATTCCTTTTAACGTTTTCTTTCATGGGCTAATGATACACCCTACATCAGGCCCAGTGAGCTGGACCTAAGAATCCTCGGATTCTTCCCCAATGATACAGGTTCAA
Organism: Microtus oregoni; assembly: GCF_018167655.1. Classification (NCBI taxonomy): domain Eukaryota; kingdom Metazoa; phylum Chordata; class Mammalia; order Rodentia; family Cricetidae; genus Microtus; species Microtus oregoni. Next base: position 213,719 of record NW_024544745.1, read on the forward strand.
GGAATCTGTAAAGGAGCCTGGACGTCTGCATCTTTGTAGTCGGCATAATAACCAGGCTAGCTTAATATGAAACAGCAAATTTTAATGAAGGAATAGCTTACAACACCAGGGAAACAGCAATGAGCAGGAGATAAAAAAAAGAGAGCAGCGGGGCTCATGCCGCCAGAATTATATGTAAACATTAGCCTGAGGTGAACACGCCCCCATTGGGCGGAGTTTCCCCTACATCTCCCCTTTTTGTCTAAATAAGACAGAACTAAACCAAATACAACTATATACAATAGTAACAAATAATAAATATAACAATCAATATTGAGCAAGAAACATATAACAAAAGTTTTGCTAAACATTCTATCTCAAGGAGTCTAAATAATGTAGAGAGTAACTACAATTATATAATCTTCAACTCCATCAAAGATCTGAAAAGGGAATTAATATTATTTAACAAACGAGAGATATCCACTCTTATGCCCTGAAATAATTACACGGAAACTGTATTCTTTTAAACACTGCCTGGCCCATTAGTTCCAGCCTCTTATTGGCTAGCTCTTGCATATTGATCTAACCCATTTCTAATAATCTGTGTATCCCACACAGGCTTACCAGGAAAGATCTTAACCTGCGGCTGTGTCGGGTGGGAGAATCATGGTGACTCACTGACTCAGCTTCTTTCTCCCAGCATTCTGTTCTGTCTACTCCGCCTACCTAATTTTCTGTCCTATCAGAGGCCAAGCAGTTTCTTTATTACTTAACCAATGAAACAACAGATAGAAAGATGACCCTCCTCCATCACATCTTGATGTTGTCTCAAGTATTTGGAGGGACTGTGACTGAGAGAGAGGAGCTGCAAACTACTCATGCTAGGCTCTGCACTAAATGTTATTTTTGTTTTAGAGTTTTTTTTTTTTTAATGTGCCATCATAGTTATCCCCTCAGTTGTGCTGTAAAGCAAATAATGCCGCTTCTGTTTTCCCCATGAGAAAGAGAAGCTCGGAAAGGCTAGATGACTTGCCCGTGGCCATCCAGTTTGGAAGGGGCAGGGCATGCTTTCAAATGCAGTTCCCTATAACTGCCATGCTGGTGGTTCTCCTTGAACCACACTGACTCTCCAGTTCCAAAACTGCATAATCTCAGTCGCTATACCTCCTGACTAAGTCGGGGACTTTGAGAGCCACTTCATCTCTCTGTTAATTCCTTCTTGGGGAATAATATTCCTGCCAATAGCTATGACTTAGTGAATGGATAAAACTCAGGAAACAAGATTGACTGGAATAGTGGGAGGAAAAGATACATTGTCAATTAGGAAGCACTGTACTCACATTGGATGGTATAAGTTGAGGAATGTGTTATGGCTGAGGGGTTTGGGACTGATAGGCACCAGATCCTGTGGTGTCATGGTTAATGCTCTAAACTCTCAATCCAGTGTTCGTATCTCAGTGGAACCTGTTCTTTGAGGAAGATACCTGGTCAGTCATTCTCATCAACTCAGACCATGAAACCCAATATAAACAGACTGCCCATGCGTGCTTCAGCATTGCAGGGGGCATAGTTTACTTCTTCACTTCTTTGGGGGCTGATTGACACATTTCTGTTAGGTGATAAAGACTGGATAAAAACAGCCAGTGCTGTCAGGCAGTGGTGGTGCATGCCTTTAATCCCAGCACTCGGGAGGCAGATCTCTGTGAGTTCAAGGCCAGCCAGCCTGGTTGATAGAGTGAGCTCCAGGACAGGCTCCAAAGCTACACAGAGAAACGCTGTCTCCACAAACATATATGTATGTGTGTATATATATATATATATATATATATATATATATATATATATATATTGCTTAAAGCTGGCTTTTCCAGGATAAGTCCCAGGAAATTGCTTGAATAAGCATTCACTCATTCCTGATTCCTGTGATAGTTCTAATTTCTGGCTCTGGCCCTTTAGCATTCTTAGTATTTAAAGATGTGTCAAAATAGAGGTAATACTTCCTTATATCTTGCATGTTCACTATATATATAAAATTTTGAATAAATCACTATAAAATGCAGAGACCAAAGAGCTTGTAATTTGTTTGGGGAGACAAACCATGCAGGCATAGAACTAATAACGGATGATGATGTTAATCCAAATGTATGACATTAGCAGCAACAAATGTGGCCATGCTAAAAGCACACAAAGGGAACTCTAGAATCGTGTCTTCCTTGTCTTAATATCTACTCTCACTTGGCTTACTGGAGACCTCTCTTTCTTTCCCCCCTCCTCTTTCTTCATCTTCCTCTTTTTCTTCCATGCCTTTAGATTCCTAAATATCCTGCAAACAATTTCCTTGATTTCTCTCACTCTTTGGGTCAAGTGATATTTATGAGATGCAAATCTAATGTCACGCTTCTTCTTTACTGATTGTGTCTTCCACATTACTTTCAGGATGGAGTCTAGACTCCACAACAAGGCCTGCATGGACCACACTCAGGATTTCCACTCTTGCCTAGCTAGCCTAAAAACACCGGGTCCTTCCCACTGTTGTAATTTTGCAGTTCTCACTTTGTTCCCTAAGAATGTCACTTTTCCCTTTCTGATATGACTAAATTCTTAATTCACTTGAAAGTCTTTTCCCCTTTGAACTGGATACGCTTGCCTGTCTGCATCCTTGTATGACTGCATCATAGCACTTGCCAAATTACTAGACCATTTCCTCATGCCACTTCCTGGTTTTGACCTTACCTATGAGAGAGCAACTTGTTCAAAGAACTTACTACAGTGCCTGGCATGTGGAAGTATTTGACAGATATTAACAACTTCTGTTTCAGTTACTGGCTTATGCTAAGAAAGTTCAAGAGGTTGCAAGCAGAGGGCTATTGAGCAGATATGAGAGGAGAGGGACCAATAGAAGCCAAGTGTCCTAGAGAGCTCATGCTGAATGAATGCAGTCCAATATTTGCTTAGCTAGTTTTTGACTTCTCTCCTTAGGGAGGATGTCCAAAGCTATTGTAAGAAGCTGCTCTAGGTATAATTAATGGGATGTACAAAGGGCAACATGATGATATGGGCAATTTTGAAGGGATGGGGGGGTCAGTCTGAAGAAAGACAGAGAAACACAGTGATAATTGATCTGAGGCAGGCTTCTCCCCTCTGAAGAAAAAGATAAGCAAAGACTGCTAAGAATGATAACTATATAGGAAATCAAATAAAAGGAAATGCAGGTTGGCAAGAGAGATTTCATTAGGAATCAATTTGCTGGGCTGAAATGTGTGTCTGAGAGAGAAAAATCAGACAAACAAGGACATTTCTTTCTTCATGAAGATTTGACATTTTTGCAAATGCCACAGGTCTGGTCTTTTCTCCCATTCAGAGCACTGGGTTGGATCAAGATGAGTTTGTGAGCCTAGAATGCCTTCATCTTTAGCCGATCTGATTGGGTTAAAGTTAGTACTATCAACAATAATGTGCTCACCTAAACAACTGAAATTTTCTGCATTTTCCCCCCTCTGCCAAGAGAGCTTGGCAGAATTCTGGAATATTCACTGGGTTCTGGGCCTCCAATCTGGGCTGTTGGTGACATACATAGCCAGCTTGGAGTGTGAGTAAAGAGATGTTTTCATAGGCTTGGCTGTCTTTTTACTGGGGGCTGTGGTGGAGAGGTAATATGTTTGGCAATTGTTCTTGAATTCATTGACTTTGCTTTCTCTTTGAAGATCTGTCTCTGCTCAAACCTAGTACAGAAAGTTCTCTGTTCATTTACCTTTTGTTCCATTGACAAATCTCCTTATGTTGCTTCCTATAGAAGCCCTGAAAGTCTAAAATCTATAGCCATCATAAGACAAATGAGACCACTGTCTTCTTCCAAAACCCCACAGCTTCTGTTGCCTTAAGAGTTAGGTGATCTTGTCTGTTTCCAATTTCTAGGTGGATTTAGATATGTTTTTGTTTGGGTTCACCTCATTACTTAGCTTCTCTAAAATCATGAACTATAGACTCAGTGTCCTTTGTTTATATCTAGTATTCACTTATGAATGAGTACATACCATATATATATCTTTTTGGGTCTGGGTTACCTCACTCAGGATAGTGTTTTTTAATTCCATTCATTTGCATGCAAAATTCAAGATGTCATTGTTTTTTACCACTGAGTAGTACTCTAATGTGTAAATGTGCCACATTTTCTATATCTATTCTTCAGTTGAGGAGCATCTATTTTGTTCCCAGGTTCTGGCTATTACAAATAATGCTGCTAAGAACATAGTTGAACAAATGCTTTTGTAGTATGATTAAGCATCTTTTGGGTATATGCCTAAAAGTGCTATTTCTGGATTCTGAGGTAGGTTGATTCCCAATTTTCTGTGAAACCACAATACTGATTTCCAAAGTGGTTCTACAGGTTTGCATTTCCATCAGCAATGGATGAGTGTTCTCCTTACTCCCCATCCTCTCCATCATAAGCTAAAATTGGTGTTTTTAATCTAATAAATAAATTAATTAAAAAGGAGTCAGGCAATTGTGGCAAAAGTATAGCAAACTAGAAAATGGTAAGTCTTTGTCTTTCTCATTCTCATGTTATGCACCAATAGCAGCTTGGAAGAGAGGTTGTGACCAAGCGTCATAAATTTAGGTGAGCCACAGTGATGGGAAGAGCAGTTAGCTTTCCTTAACTGAACTGGCTTTGGAGAAATAATGTAGTCATTAGGAAGAGGTCTGGTGTAGAGCTCAGTTCTCCCTTCTTTGTACCATGTCATGGATGGTGTTCTAACACTCTTCTGCTTGCCTCAACTGCCCTCTTTAGTCTCTTCCTAGGCTTTGATCCCTTTCAAGTTCTTCTCCTCACCTTCTACTTCATTGATTCCCATGGGATGTATAGGTATCTTTTTGTAGGGAGCATCTTCTTGGGATCAATATCAACAACCCAGTTTGACATGGGGGACACTGTAAAGCTACCTGAGTTGGCTGACAAACAAAATTCTATTTATCTGTCTCTCTTCTTTATAGTGGAAATGAGGGTAAAGCAGATATGTAATTTGTTTTTACTCTATACTTTCTTCCTCTTTCTTGTTCATCTCAAGCTAAAACACAGCCTCTTCCATTTCCAGTCTTTTGCACATACTAAATGGGAAAAAGACGTCAATTTTGTTCTCAGCATTCTACCTGAACCATTTCCTCATTCTTCTAATGTCAAGAATCCTTACAGTTTGGATTTCGTCTTTTTTGTTTTGTTTTATTTCATTTCTATTTTTGAGAGAATGTCTTACTCTGTAACATTGGCTATCCCGGAACTCTCAATGTAGACCAGGTTGGCCTCCAACTCAGAGAGATCTGTCTACTTCTGTTACCCTACTCCTAGGATTAAAGGTATGCGCCACCACACCAAGATAGATTTCCTCTGTAGAGAAACAGATTGCTCTGTACATTCCTAAATTATTCACATTCTTCCCACAGCTTTATGCCTTCTTGTCCTATTCTGGAGCTCCAATCTCCATTACAATCTTATCCTTCTGCCCACTGATACCTGGGATACCTTACCTCTAATGTTTGGGCACCATCATGGTTTTTCCTATAGTAGTCATGCTCAGAGCTTGACTCTTAGTAACACTTAAATCTAGTCAAACTTTTATCCAGCTGAAAGTTTTGTATACCTCGTAGCCCTAGTAGTTTGTACAATTTAGTTAATATGTACCTGCAACATTCCTGCTTCTGCAGCTATTCCTCCAGACTTCCAGAGACTTGAAATAGCATCAGATAATTTTCTTCAAGAGAAGACACAGAGAACTCAAAAGACAGACTTACCTTGATCAACTTGTATGTCTGTAACCATCATCATACTTCCTTTCTCCCTCTAAAGACATTTTTCTTTGAGCAAGTTCTAGAGAATTATTTTTCATACTAAATTGACATTCTGAATTTGGCCCTTTAAAGGTGTAGACTTTTTCTCAGACTCTGCCTTGTTCTTATTACAAAGTCTGATGCCCACACCACTAATCCACAATACCCACTTCTACTCCACAGTACTCACTGCTAATCTACAGTACCCACTGCTAATCCACAGCACCCACTACTAATCCGCAGTACCCACTGGTAATCTATAGTACCTACAGTTAATCCAAAGTACCTTGCTAATCTACAGTTCCCACTGCTAATTCACAGTACCTAATGCTAATCCACAGTACCCACCACTAACCCACAGTATCCACTGCTAATCCATAATACAAGCATTAGATTGGGGCTAACTTCTCTGAGGGGCTCATCACAATTCTGTGGCTACTGTCTGGCATCATTCTCCTAAAGAGCATAGGACTTGTGCTTTACAGAGGATGACCAGTTTAAGTGGCACTCACTGCCTCCCTCCCATCCATTCACAGTAGACAGAAACAACTTAATGCTGAATCAAAGGAAACAGTCACAAACTCCAATTCAAATTGATTTGCGACTTGGAATAAAAGCAACATGTCTTGATTTAAATGTCAGGCCCATTGCTGAGTGATGATTTAATAACTTTTATGAGGGATTCTGTCACAGCAAATTCAAGACTGGAATAGAATGACTCAGAAAGGGTGTTAGAACTGATGCAGGAGCACACAGAAAGGAACAGACTTAGTGCTCATCCAGAAATTTTGCATAAAGCTAATTTGCAATAAGAGTCGATACTCTTCCCCTATCCTGTCACCCAAGCTTCCTCTTCACAGACACCCATGTATGGATGTGCGGGAAATCTCTAGGTGTGATGCCGACTCACTAGAGTTGCTTCTGAGGATAGAGGCCCTGGAACAAGTTTAGAACAGAGGTTCAGAAGCAGCACATTTGATTTAAGGACAAGGAATTTTAAATGTTCTTACTGGAACTTACAAGGAACAGTACTGCTTCTCAAGAGATTTTAAGAACAGATCTGGTTCCGGAGTTCCACCTTTGGGGAGCTTCTTAATTTCATTTCCCCGTCTTAATGGAGAGTTTACACCTGTGAATTTAAGAGGTATTTTCCTAACTCTACAGTCTCCAAGCTCCAAGGAAATTGGTATTTTTCCCTAAATACCTTTAGAAATTTCTTTACTTGAGGTTTCCCAGACTTCCTTTTTGCGCAGTTACTTCCTAAGTCAAGAAGGAGTGATGCATAGCCATTCAGAACTGAGAACATCTCTTGTTGGGCTAACTCCTGAGATATCAAGATACATTTTGAAGAAAACTTAAATAGTAAACATCTGCTATTTGCCTAGGTAAAGGTTCTTCAGACTTGATAACAATATTTTGGTTAGACCATTTTTTGTCATAGAAAATGGATTTGTGTATTGTTAGATATGTGTGTACAGCATGCTTGACTGTGTAGGTTAGTAGTTATTCTCTTCTGAAGTCACCAGACACTTAAATCCTTTCCATAGAAGTTTAAGGTTCCCAAACTATGCTTTTAACATAATGGATCTCAATGGAAAGCAACACTCTTCTCCCCTACTTATAACTGTAAATATATGTGTGTATACAAATGTATATTTACAGATATATATGTAAATATATTTCTGTACATGTATGTACAAATATATGTAAATCTATACAGATATATTTGATTTTGAAACTGGAGTAGGGTAAGTCAAAAGTTATTCTGTACAACTAATAGACAGAAGCCAGAGAGATACAATTATTAGAATAACCACTCTCTAAACATTCCCACTCTAAACAAAAAAATTGTTCACCCTGAAATATAAATATAAAATATCATTGACAAATCTTGTTCTTTCAAATCATCCCTTGGTTGCTGTTGGAAGGCTGCTTGTTCATTTCCTGGTCACCCAGACTCCCGATATAATCACACAAAAACTATATCATTTAAATCACTGCTAGGCCTATTAGCTCTAGTGTCTTATTGGTTAAAGCATTTCTATTATTTTATATTTTACCACAAGGATGTGGCCTACCAGCAAGGCTCCAGCTGACACCTCACGTCTTTCCCTCTGGCAGCTCCATGGCATCTCCCTGACTCTGCCTTCTTTCTCCCAGCATTCAGTTTAGTTTTCAGCATTCGGTTTATTTTTCCCTGCCTATCATTATTCTGCTAAGCCGTTGGCCAAAACAGCTTCTTTATTCATTAACCAATGAAAACAATACATATACAAAAGGACTTCCCACACCACTTGGTTAAAAAAAACCCACCACCACCACCACCACTGACAACAAAATAGTCCATTGTTTCACACTATTTGTGAGAAAGGATAAGAGCTATCTTCTCTTCTAATGTAGATTTACCTTATCATACTAGTTACTTTGCCTTGATGTAACCAAGATACAAGACAGAAACAAGTTAAGGGAATAGATGTCTATTTTGGCTCACAGATTTGGTCCCTCATGTTGGGAAAGTACAGTTGCTATGCCTATGCCAACTATTAAACTGTCCAAGACTAGAAATCAGGCAGAACAAGCAGGAACTAGGTGTGAGAGCCTTCAAAATCCTGCCATTAATGGTAATTTGGCCAGGCAGACCTCTGAAAGATATCACATTCTTCAAAATAGCACCATAACTTGGGGACCACACACACCCAGTCCTGTTTAATCTATAACTGAATAGTATTTGAAATTTTACCTTATGTCTGAGTGGTAAAAATACTTCTAAACACATATTGTTTTGACTCATGTAACTTTGCTTTCTGTGCCTAAAGTGCTTACTTCCCACTAGATGGAGCAGATAGAAACAGAAGGATCTCTAGATCTTTCCAAACTGATGAATTCCAGGTTCCATGGCAAATGATTGAGGAAGACATCTATGTTGACTTCTGGCATCAACTCTCACTTTTGTGTTTGCACACGCACGCACGCGCGCGTGCACACACACACACACACACACACACACACACAGAGAGAGAGAGAGAGAGAGAGAGAGAGAGAGAGAGAGAGAGAGAGAGAGAGAGAAACAGACAGACACACACCACAACACAAGGGGTGTGGTACTGGGGCCCCAAAACGTGACATGATTGATTGTTCCTTCCTAAAAATTTAGATAATAGTAATTTGTATTGCCTAACTTTTTTTCTCTTGATATAAATGGAAGGCATCTGTGGAATTTTAAATCAGCTCTGGCCTTAACACCATGCCTCTGAAGGTTTTATATTGGTCAAGTCATTTGCCTTCCTGAAACTCACTTGAACAAAGATAAATATGATAGCTGTGAGAATCAAGTGAAATTGCAGTACTCAAAATATTGGGTTCTATCTAGGGCTGATAGTGTATTCCTATGAGAATTGCAAGTTAGAGGCAAGCCTGGTCTACATAAAGGGTTTGGATCCAGTATGGGCAACGAAGAGAGATCATGTCTTTAAAAAGTTGATGCATAGTTGCTATTAGGTAAATATTTGTGAACAGACTCTGAGTACCAACAGTCATTACATCTGATGTTGAGGAGTTGATGACAGTCTGGTGGACTTCCTTAGAAGTAGTTAGAAGTGAAGAGTGGCATCACATTGCTATTGCTCCCTGTTTCTTCATCTTTCCATGTCAGACTCTTCTATCATTGTCCAAGCACTAGCTGGAGTGATTGGTAGTGATTATTAAAGTGGAATTATATTTCTATATATATATATATATATATATATATATATATATATATTGCTTGTTTTCTTTTGGTAATACCAGATTTACAGCTCCTCTGTTCCCTCAAGTAGAAACCATGCAGGGCTGTGAGTAGGGTATGGGATGAAAGCTCTACGTCTTTTGTTTCTCTTTAGCTTACATCAGAATCCTGGGACTTAGTGTCTTAAGGAGGGTGTTTGCGAGAGGAAATTCAGAATGCACTTGGGATGGCTTCAGGGGCACATTGGCTTCTCACACAGTGGTAACTGCTTCTTCCCTTTGAAAGGCTTACTTAGGTCTTTATTGACATCCCTTTACCTGGTGGAGCTGTTCACACTGGCTGTTTGCTTCCTGATTAGGGCTTCGGGGTAAGGTCATGCTATGCATATATTCTTTTCATCTAAAGCAACAAATCTTTTTCTGGTCCCAGAGTGCATTTACCTAATAAATTATTCCTGCTGCTCTAATGAGGGGATGACCTGGTAGAAGAAAGAAGAAATGGAAGTGTGATGCCCTTTCTATGCTAGATAAGGCAAAGCTGAGGGGCACGAAGTTGCTTAGCAAAGGGTATACCTCAGGGATGGCTCCATCTCAGCAATGGCTCGTGCCTATTCTGCAATGTTAGCATGTTTTAATTGGTGAAGCAAGAAGAGAGGTTCACTAGGAGTATTTTGCAAGTTGATTCCAGGGTTTCCTCTTTAGAACTGATCAAGTCATAAGAGGTAACATATGAGACTGGGGGTTAGAGATTTAGTTTAAATTCCTGCCTCTGCCTTAGGAATCTAGGACAATTCCTAAGACTTTTGTTTATTTCTAAGCCGTATATTCCAGTCTGTAAAATGGTTAGAATAATTTATGTAATATAATGATTGCTGAATAAGGTTTCCAACTCCATTTTTAATGTAATTTCTCAAGCATTTGTTTAGAATGTATAGACGAATTGGGAAAAGCTACCCTCTCATATCTATGGAAAACTAAGGTAAGAAATAATATAGAAATATTTGTGAATTACTTCAAAATAGACTGCCATATACTCTACCCACACTATACCATTTTTTTTATCATGTTGAAACCACTTTGGAATTAGATGCATTCTTTTATCTAAGGAGTCATCTCTATTAAAACTATGTCCTATCAAGACAGGGAGCATTGGGGAAGGTAATGGGGTATGTGTACAAATTGGAACAAAGCATAATGATATGTATGTATGAAAATATAATAAAAACAATTATTTTGCATGTAAATATTTGCATCCCAATCATTCCCAAACAGTTCTACCACCTATAGACAAAGCATTGAAATATATGAGCATATGGTGGCCATGACATTCAAACCACCATAATGCATTCTGAATTTCCTCTCGCAAACACCCTCCTTAAGACACTAAGTCCCAGGATTCTGATGTAAGCTAAAGAGAAACAAAAGATAATTTAAAATAGCAATTTAAAAAGTGTTTAAAAATTCTCTCTCTTCTCTCTGATAGCATTGGTAACCTAATTTTCATTATTATTTTGCCTTGGTCCACAGGAGTTTAGGAAAAGTTCCATTGCTAACAGATAATCTTTCTGTACATGGTGAATAAGTATTCCTCTCATTGGTTAATAATAAAAGCTCTTTGATCAATAGCCAGACAGGATAAGGTTAGGCGAACAATCAAACTGAGAACTCAGATGAGGGGGAGCAGAGTCGAGAGAGATACTGACTAGCCAGTCACCAAACAAGCCGGGAGTGTAGAAGATGAGGTAACAAGCCACGAGACACATGGCAAAAATATAAATATTGATATAAATATTGGTTAATTTAAGTGTAGGTGGTAGCTGGTAATATGCCTGAGCTTTTGGTCAAGCATTAATAGTATTAGCCTCCAAGTGATTATTTAGAAACAGCTATAAGACTGAGTGGGACAGAGAAACTTCTGTTTACTTTCCGTTGCCTATGTCTATTGGCAAAATAGTACTCCTTGGAATGACTGACATTCGGGCACAAGTCAGGATAGGAGATAAGGAAGTGGTTATTCAAGGACAAAAGAAAGGAATGGTGGTAGTTTGACATCCTCTTGTGAGAGAATTTGACTTAGGTAGTTCAGGAAGAAAATCCTAGAAGTAATTAATGAGATCATATGAATCATAGAACACTGATATACAGGGATTGTGATGGGAAGTGTATGTATACATACAGATTCACAAGAAGGAAGCATTTTAGGCAGAGGAACCATAATATGCATATGTTTTATAGTAAAAGGGCCATGGGGACATTCAAGACATCAATAGATTATTACTTTGGGTTTTCAAACTCGGTTGAAAATTTAGATGAGAGTGTTTTGCGTTGATGTGTGAAAGTGAAAGTACACCAAGATTCAAAATACTGCCAGAGTAAATCTGACATAGTGAAATTATATCCACTATGTTCAAAAACACTGAAATCATCAACAAAAATGTATCAAAGTCCCCTTACTGTGAAGGGAGGAACTGTCAGATTACAAACTATGTGGAACGTAAAGTTTCTTCCCAATATTTTCTCCAACAGCTGTAGCCATATATGAGATGCTCAGATGGATTCCTGGATCTTTATTGGTTGGGATGACTTGTTTCCAGTAGGTGCCAAGTTCTGAACAGTATTCTGTGTAAGATATGAATCAGTGTACAAGAGGATAGAAGGTGCTATTTTTCTCAGGAGAGATAACGTGAGTGCTCTCTTAGTTAGGGTTTCTTTTGTGGTAATGGAACACCGTGACCAAAAAGCAATTTGGGGAAGAAAGGGTTTATTAGGCTTATATTTCTATACCTCTGTTCATCATAGAAGGAATTCAGGACAGAAACTCAAACAGGGCTGGAACCTGGAGCAGGAGTTGATGCAGAAGCCATGGGGAAGTGAAGCTTACTGGATTGCTCTCCATGGCTTGCTCAGCCTGCTTTCTTATAGAACCCAGGACCAGCAGCCCAGAGGTAGCACCATACACCATAGGCTGGGTCATCTGCCATTGATCGACAATTGAGAAAAAGCATTATAACGGAATCTCATGGAGGCATTTCTTCAGTTGAGTCTTCTTCCTCTATGATGAGTCTAGTTTGTGTAAAGTTGGCACAAAACTAGCCAGTACAAGCATTGACTTAGTATTGTATAGACTACTGAGGTGGGACATTTGGTATAAACTAAAAGGCAAAAAATGGAAAAGCAAAGCATCATAACTTGAACCCATCTGAATCTTTCCATGACACATCAGCAATTTTGATGTGAAATTTAAGATTTACTGAGTACCATGTGAACAAAACTAATTGGTATTTGTTCAAATGTAGGAGATTTGAAAATAAAAGTTTTTTATAAACATTACTACTGGTATCTTTGATGACAATTAGCCTTCTGCAAGACTGTAGTATAGAGAAAGATCACTGCCTATTTCTCTTGTCAGGACCAAATTTGTATAGTTAGGCACCTATCACCATTTCCAGAATTCTACCAGCTCAAACACTTCATTTTAGCAGTTCGTCATTCTAATAACTCATTAAATAATAGCTCTTTCTCTGGGAGTTAATATTTCCTGAAGGATTTTTACTAAAAGCATAGATCTGTCAAAAAAAGGTGACCTACTTTTATAAAATGGAAGGAGGTGTTTAAGCACATGGCACTTTTTTCTTACCTTTCAAATGGAAGCTACTCCATTTAAAACTTAACTTTGATTACAATGTATACTTTCTAATAAGTACTGAGAGGTCAGGTTAAAATAGAGACATATAGTATAGTAAGAAGTAAGGGACTTGATTTCAGCAGTGTCAGCTCCTGTTGATTCAGGACAAGGATCTTTTGGAGAAGCAGATGTACAGTAATATATCTCTTTGGTTAAAAATGAAGTGCTTGTGAAACATCTTTAAGCATGGTCTGTAGTCCAACTCTACCGCTTTCTAGCTGTATAAGTGTTCACAGCATGTACCATGTCTGTCACATCATTTATAAGATAACAAGAGTATCTGGGTCAGGAGGTTGCTGTGATGATCAATGAGGTCTATGTGTAAAGAACTTAGTATACTGTTGGATATTTTACTAGCTTTCTCCTGTCATCATTGCAATTATTATTGCTGCAGTGTCACCACCTGCACCATTCCCCGGTTCCTACTCTAATAGAAAATATGGTTTTATAAGGTCTTGCTAAAACATGGACAAGCAAACAAAAAGGAGGGAAGGAGGAAAGAGAAAACTTAGCTTTCATATCTTTTTTCTTTCCTTACTTTAACCATCACATCTCAAAGAAGATGTGTCAAGAATATACTTTTATAAGGAGAAAAACTCATGGGGCCCCACTCGTAGATAAAGACCTACAGAGAACTAAGGGGTGTTGAGGGTAGAGGAGAAATAGTCTTCTCCCATGGAGGAATCCCCTAGTTTGTTATTCAATTTCAAGTGGTCAGCCCTGAAATCATGTACACAGACACACATACATGCACGTGCATGTGCACGCACGTACATGTGCACGTACACACACACACACACACACACATGTACACACACATGGGTAGAAGCTAGGGAAGAGAGAAGTAGAGCTTGGGAGAAAGGAAAGGTAATAGGTAATGGAGGAAAATTATATAATTATGTTGTAGGAGGCCACTTGCTTTATTCCCGGCTCCTTGGCAGCTCATACCTAAAATAACCACATAGAAAACTATATTACTTAAATCACTGCTCGGTCTATTAGCTCTAGCTTCTTACTGGATAACTCTTACATATTAATTTAACCCATTTCTATAAATCTGTGTATCGCCACGTGGCTGTGCTCCAGCAGGGCTACATGGCTTCTGTCAGACTCTGCCCTTCTTTCTCCCAACATTCAGTTTAGTTTTCCCTGCCTAGCTAAGTTCTGCCCTGCTATAGGTCCAAAGCAGTTTATTTATTCATTAATGGTAATCACAGCATACAGGGGGAAATCCCACAGCACCTCTTTTTTCTGTTTAAAAAGAAAAGGAAAGTTGTAACTTTAACATAGTAAAATTACATAAAACAGTTATCAAACAAGAATTACAGTTATATATAGTTTATCTTTTATTATAACTAAAGAAAACTATAACTATAAATTCTTCAACTCCATCAAAGACTCCAGAAGGATATAATATTACTTAAGTAAATAGAAAGTGCATTGTAAGCAACTTCCAAATCTCTTAAATTGACAGAGACATCTTATTGCTTGGACAGCGACCCTAAGTTCTTCTCTAACATTGGGGGCATCTATCTTCAGCCTACAGGGCCATAGTATCCAGCAGACTTTTCCATGAAGCAGGAAATTATAAAGACAGTTCCACCTATATTGGCAGTTTTTAGTAATTTTTTTCTGTGTCCTGCAGAATGTCTAGCAGACTCTTTCATGAAGCAGGAATCCCAAAGGACCATATCATTTTTAGGCAAGTTAAGCAGTCATTTTTCTGTGGGTCCTGCATATCCTGTTCATCAAGCAGTCCAGGCATGCACAGTTTCATGCCCAAATGACTAACGATCCCCATAAGGAGCCGTTTCGATGCCCATCTTCCTCTTGAAGTAGATTGGTGCAGCCAGGAACAGATGTGTCTCATTGTCATTAAAAGTCATAAATTCTTAAACATTTTAAATGCTGTATTCTGTAGTCTTTGAAAAGTCTGAAGAATGCCTATCCATCTGAAATATATCTCTGTACATGTAGAAAATCTAACTAACATGACTACAAGCCTGACTATTATAGACGATTATCTACTAACCTATAGTTTCTAATTATATATTACATTTATAAATGAGCTGGACAAATACAATACCTTAATCAAGATCAGAAATACATAGTATAACAAAATTGACCTTAAATTTGTATCAATAAACCAAAATCCGTACCAATGCAAATCTCTATAGCATAATTATATTTTAATTTAAATATACTTTTAAAGGTTATGTTTACAGTTTATTGCAAAAAGGATATAGAAAAAGACAAATCAACATTTATACCTCTATCCCTCTTTCCACAGGAACCTGTAGACTTGGCTGGGCCTATTACTGTGCTGGGGGTGGAGCTGCTGCAGCCATGTTGATCTGTACCTGGCTCTCTTGTTTTGCTGGAAGAAATCCCAAGCCAGTCATGTTGGTGGAGAGTATCATGAGGAATACCAATTCTTACACCATGGAGCTTGATCACTGCCTCAAACCTTAAGCCTTGACGAAGATCATCTGAAGAGGGTGGGAATGGGAGGGAAACAAGCCTTGAAAAGAGGTACTATGCTAAGGCAGCCACCTACTGGTAGTGTAGCCTAGTGCTTGCATGCTTTGTAACCACTTCTCATTCATTTTCACATCCCCATAAAGCTCTAAGTCCTTACCTATTTATACAATTCATCAGGCACAATGATGCTCTCAAATACTCACTGAACAGAGTTTCCACTGACCACCCAAGTCCCATTGAGACCTTTATACAAAATACGATTCTCACTTGGAGGTTAACTATATAAGTGAGAAACCCCTCAGAGTTCTGTAACACTTCCCATTAACTTTAAACCTCAGAGAGATTTCAGGAGCAGTTTTACTCAGAGATACTAGAAGATGGACTAAGCTGATTTCCATACATTCATTTCCATGGCTTTCCCTCTAATATTTATTGTTGCCACAAACATATTTTGAGTATCAATAGGTAAATAATTTGTGACTTTCTTAGGGCTATGCTTGGTCCCATTTTTCTCTCTCAAGCATGGGGAAATTTGGTGAAACGGTAACTTCCAGTGGGGGAAAACATTAATCATGTTTGTTTGCATATAATCTGGGGCACTTTCCACATTATGCTTTAGAATATTCATAGGACTTAATTTTCTACTCTTTCTGGGCATTTGGTATCAAAATATTATAATTGCTCTCCAACCCCTTCTAGATAAAGAAATATTGCCCATTGAATATTTTGAGTAAAGTCTAACATTTGTGAGGTGTTCAATAAATATATAATCACAGTGATGAAGGCAAGGATGTTCTTTGTTCTATTCTCCTTGAAAATTTTATCTGAGTTTATTATGTGACTAGGAAGTCTGCAATAACATTTGTCTTAGTAATCATCTGTAGTGTGATATAAGTTTCCTTGTCTGCTATAAAGACTGCTCTTCAAATCTTCTCACTTCCATCTGGGGTGAGTTAGATCTGAAAGCATACAGCCATGATGTCACCTAGGGCTGAAGTATTTTTAGGCCTGACTTCTATCCCATCTGTGATCAAGGCGGATGGATGGTGTAGAATTTGGTTTCTCCCTAGGGGAAATTAGCCTCACCCCTTCCCTCAGCTAATTAAGTCCAGTGCTATTATTCCATAACTCTAGTTTTAGGGACTAGAGAAGGACTGTGATGCAGCAAGCCAGCGCATCTGTTTCTATTCCTAAACCTTCTATCATGGATTTTGTCCATCTAGAGGGGGAAAACCTAACAAAGCTGGCTTGATTAATTGTAGACCACCCCATAGTCAGAGTTCTTATACTTGCCTCATGTATGCAACTGAATTCATATATTCCATTCATAATCACTCATAATTAACTTGTTTAGTCCTTCATTTAGGAAACATTTCTAAAACATTCATCATTCTGTTCCCAGCACTAGCCTTAAATGATGAAAACAGTTTCTCAGCCTAAAATGAATAGTGAGGAGTTATCAACAGGCATGCCAATAAATAATTGCCAATGTGCTAAGTGCTAGGAAATTGAAGGTGGGTGAAGAGGGCCTAAAGGATCACAGAACACTCACAAAACTCAATTGGTGACTTAAGGAATCGCAGGAAAGTTTGTTTTTTTTAAAAAAAGCGATGACTAAGATGGGTTTGAAATATGAAGAGCTGGAGCTAATCATCAAAGGTAAGAAGTGCACAGGAACAAAAGTACGGGGACAGAGTGAGGATGGAAGCCAAGCTTGAAAACAAATGGACGAAGACAACACTGTTAGAAAACAGTAGTCAGATTCTCTGCAGCCCAAAGTAATGAGTTTGAATTTTAAGCTAAAGGATGGATGGCCAATGAAGAGTACATGACATGAGTGCATTTGTGTTCTTCAAAGTCTACAGCAAAGAGTTAAAGAGGATGGGGAGAGGATAGAAAAGGTTACATAATCTAGGTACAAAGTGAATACACTGGGAATAAGAATGGAAAGGGGGGTGAATACTAGAAAGATATAGATTGATACTTTCTACTTCAAAATGCTTCCAAATCTAAAGTAATTTAAGATTGTTGTCCTCAAAAAGATGTTCCAGAGCATTTCCATTTAATTTTTTTTTATTTTGGCTTAATAACAAGCAACTTATATAATCTATGCCAACATTACAAACCCAAACAACTTTGACAAATCAAAGCCAGACCCAGTTGTGTAGTGAGTTCAAGACCAGCGTGAGATACATGAGCATTTGCCTCAAAAAAGCAAAATAACAAACATTACTCTACCAAACAAAATAGGATACCTTAAACAGGTATGTTTATTTTATTGTTTATTATTGTGGGCATAGGCAATTTGGCTCTCATTGAAGTATACTAGTAACATCTTAAAACATAGGTACAGTAATTTGATTTCATATTTCAACATTTTATATGGTTGTCTGTTTTTTCTATGATTTACCATGTCACTAAAACATGTGACTAAGTTTTTGTTCCC
This sequence comes from Microtus oregoni, assembly GCF_018167655.1. Taxonomy (NCBI): domain Eukaryota; kingdom Metazoa; phylum Chordata; class Mammalia; order Rodentia; family Cricetidae; genus Microtus; species Microtus oregoni. The sequence continues at coordinate 231,856 of NW_024544745.1, forward strand.
AAAGTCAAAATTTCCAAAGGGATCTTAATAGTGCTAGTCTTTTAAATACACTTTTAGTTGGATTTAAGTTGTTTAATATATAACTTTTTCAATTGAAAGGAGGAACACTTACAATGCCAAGCATTTTGAATAAGAGATGCTCAATTCTGTGCCTAGAAAGTCAGTTCTTTGTCAACATATGTAGGTAAGTCCAGGTAACAGTTTAGAATAATCACTGTAGTACATGGGTAATATCAAAATGGGTATTATGGACCATAAACAACTCATGTTCAAATTCATGTTAAATATGGATTATTCCTAGGACACAGATTGATTAAATGTATAAGGTAAAGTATCTTGACAGAACTTTCTGGAAAGCAGTGTATCTTGAGTTCATAGTATCCACTTAGCCAAGTAAGTTGACTCAGTATAGCTAAAACAAATCTGTAACCAACTCATTCCTCATGTTTATTTTATAAACATTGCAATGCACTCTCAATTTAAGAGAAGGTAGTCCATGGAGAACATGTTAAATGGTCAGGAAAAGGCAGATCACTCTCTTAGGAAAGGTAACTCAACTAGGTAATCTCATATTTCAAGCTATGGAACTTTCTGGAGTTGTATAGGACAGAATTTGTGCAGGTGAATGTGTACACTAGTATCCTGGGGGCAAACACCAGCAATACACAAGGAGTTTAAGTGGGACAAGTGCAATGAAAGAATCATTTATGATGGTATGTGTAGGGTAAAGGGCACCTACCAGCAATAAAGTTGACAGGCATAAAACCTCTAGGGTTTTATAGAAGGGTAGCCACACCCATTTTTAAGATGGAAGGGGCAAAGGGAAGAAATGTCATTATTGGAATCCAGCAGTAACTGTATTGGAAGAAAAGGAAGGTGCCATCTGATAGGAGTTGTGGCTTGAGATAGCACCATGCAGTTGCCGCCTAAATGAAGGACAAAGGGAAGGAGATAGGGTATGAATACATGTCTCACTCTCTTCCTGCTCTCTGATATTCATCCAGTGCTCACCATTAGCCCGATTCAACCAGATGCTAGCTGGTAAGGAAATCTTTGCTCTTGTCTACTGAAGTTAACTTCCTTTGGTACAGATCGTGGCAGGTAAGGTCAAAGTATGGTGCTTGGTGATATGTGGGTAAAAGGAAAATAACAGCTCTATGAGTGGTTTCTACTTCCCCAACTGACATTTCCTATTGCACTGCTTCCAGAGATGGTCTGTTTTGCTGCCCTTTCAGCCCAGATAGCCAAACACAGTAAAATAGTTGCACTGACTAAGGTAATGATTAGGGGAGGGGCTAAGAAGGAGGATATTAATTTGAAAGAACATCAAGGAGGGGGGACTATAAGGAGTGGAAGAACAGGAAACTGCAGTTGAGTTGTATTGAAGACAAAATAAAAAAAAGAGACATTTTAAAAATGATTTGTAGGTAGAAGACTACCTTTGTTTTCAGGAAAATGGGACCATGTGAGAAGAGAATTTTCCTCTTCTGAAGCTGTCAATCCTGAACAACCACATTTTCAGTATGAATTTAAAATTTCCCTCCATATTTCTGGCTCCATCCCACCAAGCCTTGTTTTGTCATAAGTGTTGGACTAGCCTAGATTCTCCCTACCTCTTACCCCTGCCCTATGGTCAGATTACACTCTTGGATACTAAATTTGTGTCTTCTGGCTACAATGGTGTAGAAAGGAAAAAAAATACATAGGTTTTGTGAGATTCTAAATGAGCAAAAAGGGGATCTCAGAGACCCCATAGTTTGAGCAAGGCTTCTGCCAATCAGTCATTTCACAAAGGAGGCCAACGGAGCCTCACTATAGAGGACACTTGTTCCAGGGATAGAGTAGTAGCCAACATTTTGTCTCTATGGTAAGATGTCTAAGCCTGACTTTTAGTTAAGGAAAGATATTTAGCTCACAGTTGCCAAAGTTCAAGGTCATGATGCTTGCATTGGCTCAGCTCTAGCCAAGGCTCTATGGGCGGTATCATATGAAGATGGATGGCAACAATTAAACTTAGTGTATACATTGTTACAGGATCTAGAGACTCAAAGTTTGAACTCAGGTTTTTATAATACTTTACTCTCATGAGACCTGCAAGGAAACTATTTTAATTCTTTCCAAGATTATATATATATCACAACACCCAAGAATATCCTGATAGGTCCAACCCATTAAAAGACCCCTCCTCCCTAAACTAAGTTCTCCATTCATGGGCCTTTAGTTGAGAGAAAAACCACATCTTAACCACGGCAAATGTTTTCTTTAGAGTCTAGGATTCACTCTTCATAGAAATACAAATGTATATCAGTTTCCAGATTGATTTTATGCCACGACAGCTTAGTGGTGAGGAAAAAAAAAGAAGTTTCAAAAACAATAATCCTGGGTGCATTTTACAAGTGGTGAAAGATATACTACTTGGTGGCCTGGGGTGGGGGGGAAAGATATGCTATTTCTAGAACTCACAATCAATCTCCAACCAGGCCAAGTAAGCAGGATCCTTCCAAAGAGTCATCTCCACTCTATTTTTCAGAACTGGAGGGGGTAGAGCTAAAGGATAATTTATCCCTGGCCTGTCCCTCAGATATAGGGAGAAGCATTTTCCGCTTCAATTTTCTTTTTGTCTACTTATGAGATTAGACTCTCCCAGGGTTGATCTCTTTTCTAAACGCATCAAACCCCCACTGAGTCCTCAAAGCTAACAGCAAATAAACAGTTGCTATGTGTGCACACAAATGATTTAGACTTTCATTATACAGAGCTGCTGATATGTAAGGAGGCAGAAGTAGGAGGAGACAAAATGTTTCTCTGGTTTTGACTGCAGCAGTATATGCTTTGCCTTCTCCTTCTCCAAAAGGAAGCCCTAGAGGACAGTATTTGGAATGGGAAACGTTGATACCTGGCTGCATGCATATGGGAAGCACCCTGGTCCTGGCCCGCTTTTATATAGAGTCCCTCTACTCTTAAGAGGTGCTGAACAGTTGTAGATAGGAAGCAGAAAAAGCTCAGGAAGAATAAAATAGGGTAAATGAAGAACTAAACATCTTCCTTTCATAAAAATGCAGTGCTGCCTCCAACTCTTTTCTCCTAGAATGACATTTGGGCAGTTTTCTTAATAAGGTATCTCTTGGTACTGTGTGCATTAAAGGACTGTCCTCTATCCCACAGAGACAGCTGACCAGAGCTTGTGGTAGCTCATGAACTCTAGACAGACATCTGGGGAGACTGCCTGGAACCAAACTAGGCCTTCTGCATGTGGGTGACAGTAGTGTGGCTTGGTCTGTTTGTGAGAGCCCTGACAGTGGGACCAGGATCTGTCCCTGGTACATGAGCTGACTATTTGGAGCATATTCCCAATGAAGGATATCTTACTCAGCCTTGATGCAGAGGCCGAGGGGCTTGGACTTGCCTCAACTTGATATGACAGACTTTTTTGACTCCCCATGGGGAGGCATTATTCTTTCTGGGTAGTGGATAGAGGTAGGAAGGGGTGAGGAGAGTAGGAGGAGGGGAGGGAGGGGGAACTGTGGTTGGTATGTCAAATGAATAAAAAATTTAAAATTAAAAAATACTTTCTTCTTAGGCAACAGGGCAAAGTGAACATAGCTCAGGTTTTAGTCAGACAGAAATAGTTTTAATCTGAAATATTTCTTAGTTCTGTGTGTATTTAGCTTAAATATTCTGATTACAGTCCATCACTGAGGCAAGCCTATGCAAAAACTCAAGTAGGGCAATAACCTAGAGGCACAAACTGCAGTACAGACCATAAAGTAATGCTGCTTATTGGTTTGTTCTCCTTAACTTGCTTAGCTTGCTTTATTATATAGTCCAGGAACACATGCCCAGGAGAGGCATTGCTCACAGTGTGCTGGGCCCTTCTTCATCAGTCATTAATCAAGAAAATATGCCTATAGATTTCCTTATAGACAAATCTGATAGAGGTGTAGTCTCAGTTGAAGTTCTCTCTTTATAGATGACTCTAGGTTGCATGAAGTGGACAAAAACTTAACCAACAAAGGTCCCATAGCAAACCACTCCAATATTACAGGATACTGCCATTGTTCTTGGTTGTCCTCAGAGACATGATAGAAAGAGTCTGCTGCTGAAGATAGCAAACACTTGAGAAACAGAACATGGAGAAATTAAGCTTGTACCTACCAGGAAGCTTCATCACTACTGGATAGATTTGAGAGTTCTGGAAAATGCTGTGTGCACTACTGGGGAGAAATGTCATAAGTCATATCCAGCTATAAGCTACAATAATGACTAAGTTGGCAAGATATCTTCATCGGCTCCATAGTGGCATGAGTGTTGTAGGCGTAACCAACCACTTTCTGATTCTGTACCACAGGACAGAACTCATGTCTGATAGTATTAACTGGGTACAAAAGCTATGACTGAATAGATAGGTTGTAGGCCTTAAGAGAAAACCTCATACCATTGTTCTATTAAATGGACCCATCATTTAAGTATCCCCAAAGCCATTATCAACATACACTTCGATTAGGGCATTTCTCCTGCCTTATCAAACATTTTACAGTAGCTGGAGACTAATACAGAGATCCATGACTGGTCAGTGTGCAAAGAGGAGGAGACCTTGGAGTGTAAAGCTCTAAATTGGATAACTAAATTAACACCCACCCCTACGAAACCTGAGGATCAGTCATGATCAAAGAACAGGGCACAGAGGGAGTGGACAACTGTAGGAAAACATTATTTGCTAGGCAAGACAGGGCCTTTGTATACATAAAGTCACAGAAATGAGACAAAAAGCACAAGATCAAAATACACAAAATCCCAGCATGAATAAAGGGAAGGTTTAAGGAGTCCCATCCCTTTTCAAGAAGCTTTTAGCAATTAATGGCTGTGGTGGGAGAGAAGGTATGACTGGCCTGACCATGGAAAGAGTTTGGAACTTTGGAGCTAGAAAAGCCATTGAGTGTTGAGAGCTCAGTGGAATGTTCTGAGGGATCCTGGAAGATAAGAATGTTGAGAGCAGTGTAGAGGATGGAGACTGGCTTGAGAAGATTCAGAGGAAACTTTAAAGACTCTATCATAGCCATTTGCAATTTTGCTTTAAGATTCTGTCAAGTATATCAAGATACCAGAATTACTAAAGTGAATCATTTGCTTTGCTGAGCTACTCCATGCTGTACAGCTGGAGCTGAGAATTTAGCTGTGATTAAGAAGAGACCAGCGTTGTGAAGATGAAATTTCCTGAGCAGTGTTTCCTGAGAGTCAGCACACAGATACTGTGCTCCAGAGGCAGCTTTACTTGTTAGTATAAATGCCAGCCCAGTGGTACTGGTTTTGAAGACATGAAAGGGGTCATGGAGAGCATGTGAGACTTGGCATTGTGAAAGGCCAGGGGAAGACATTGGGGAAGGTACAGCCAAAGTAGCAGTGAGAGCCTCAGGATTGAAGGGGTCATGGATAAAAGTTGAGGCTTTGTACCATGAAGATTGTCAAGGAGAGGCGATTGGTAAAAGTACAGTCTACTTCCAATAGAAGACACTAACATTTTGGAGATGCCAGTACTGTGGGGTGACCACCATAGACAGCAACAGCAATGGAGTGAAGCCAGCCAGAGCCTAAAAGACAGGTTGTGTGTGTTACAGAGCGTGGAGCCACACTCTTTGGAGGAGCCTAGAAAGATCATGAGGGAATGCCCAACATTGGATGTTGAGTTCTTTATACTGCTGGGGTTTTGTTTTACTTTGTTGAGATTGTAATTGTGCCTGATTTTCCCTCTTGAAATAAGAAGCAATTTAATTTAATTTTAATTTTTCACAGGAGTCTACAGCTGAAAGACAAGAGATTTTAGATTTGGAGAGATAGGACATTTTAAAGAGACTGAAATTTTAATGTACTTGAATCTGTAAAACCTATGAGACATTTTATTAAACTTATTTATGTTTTTGATGTGAGAACATTGTGATGAATAAGAAAGGAAAGGTAGTAGCTTAATAGTGGTATGTTTGTGTGTCAAGTTGACAAGGGGTCAGTTGTGCTGGCTAGTTTTATGTTAACTTGATACAGAAACTAGAGTGGTCTGAAAGGGGAGAACCTCAATTGAGAAAATGCCTCCATAAGATCCAGCTGTATGGCATTTTCTTAATTAGTGATTGATGGGGGAAAGAATAGACCCACTGTGGATGGTGCCACTCCTGGACTGTTGGTCCTGGGTTCTATAAGACAGACTGTGCAAGCCATGAAGAGCAAGCCAGTAAATGGCTCTCCTTCATGACCTCTGCATCAGCTCCTTCCTCCAGGTTTCTGCCCTGTTTGGGTTCCTGTCCTGACTTCCTTCAGTGATATATACAGAAATATAAGCCTTATAAACCCTTTCTTCTCCACCTTGCCTTCAGTCCAAGTGTTCATTGCAGGAGTAGAAATTTTAAGACAGGAGGTAAGTATTCAATGATTGTGATCTTCATGCTCTGGCAGATTGCCCTACATCCATGTACACACAAGAGTCCCTAAATTGATTCAGTTGGTTGTTTTTTAAAGAAAGAAATCAAATGAAGCAAGGAGGGGAAAGTAGTGAGACAGAAGAATTATAGTGGAGGCAATGGGGTGAATTTCATTAAAACACATTATATGTATCTATAAAATTCTCAATTTAAAAATGCTGGGAGGAATTTATGATCCTCCATTTCCTAGGCTCCTACCTCCTATCCACAAGAAAGTCTATCAATTTTTCTTTCAAGATATATTTCTTATCTGCCTATTTCTCTAATCTGTACTACTACCAGTCTAAGACATGAGTGATAAAAAGAGGTCTTAGCAGAGCTCAGACTCAAATGGAGTATTCTATCCTGATAAAACATATCTTTCGAGCTTCAGGAAATATCAGACTAAAAAATACAATTTTAGAAATATTTTAATTTGAATAAGAGACAAGGCAAGAAAAAAATTCCATTTACAATAGCTACCAGAATCCTAAGACCCTGAAGGGTAAATTTTACACAAAAATGCAGCAAAACTTAGAAAATATTAAAGATAAAGAGGAGGCTTTAAAATGGAAAGGTTTGACAGCATATTAGTTATTTTCAAAGGAATTTGTTACTTAAATTTTGTTTCAATAAACACCCATTTTTTGTTCTGTGTATTTACATTATAATCTCTGTATTTGTCTTCAGATATCAAGACTACATAAAGGGTTAATGATTCGCAAGTGTAATATTGACCCAGGGATGAACAAATAGATGAAGAGATTAGGGGATCAGGAAACAGACTCACAATTAAAGAAAAAATAGATCTATAAGAAAAATAGTTTAAGTTAGTGAAAGAAGGGTAGACAAATCAACAAATTATACTGGAATGTTATTCATTTGGAAAATAAAATAATATATATAAATAAATTATATATAATTTATATATATAATAAATATATATGAGAGAACATATTAGAAATGTGTCGTTTTGAGTCTGTTTTATTTTGTTTGACATGATGGTCACCAGTTCTAACGATTTAACAACTCAAATGAAAATAATCCTCAATTTACAGAGAAAATATATGCAAATGGGTTTATAAGGTTCTGGGAAGACAGTTCAGCAGACAGTTTCCCAACTGGACTGTCTTCCCAGACCCTCAGCACTGGATGGCAGATGCCCACCACCATGCCCAAATTTTACAGGCATGATGAGGGTCTGAATTTGGGCACAGGGGTGTGCACCTGCAACCCCAGTCCTGGGCAGTTGGAAAGAGGAGGGCAGCTGATCAGCCAGTTTAACTGAATGACTAAATTACAAGTTCAGTAGGAAATCAATCTCAAAACTAAGATGAAGAACAATTAAAGGAGACACTCCATGTCCAGAATTCTGACCTATATACACAAGTGCACAGGAAAACACACAAAGACAAGTACATACACAAACAGATCACTAAATAGAAAAGAAAATATTTTTATAATGGTTAGTAGAAAATAATTTCCGAAAAAGACACAAAAGGCAAAAGCTGTGTATCTAAGGACCAATATACCTATTCTTTTAAATAAATAATAAAAGTCTCTTCAGTGAAAACATCTGATTGATTTTTTTCCTGGTCTCTGTGGTGAGGCAGAAAACGTGATTAGTTCTGGCCAGTGTGCTGTGAGGAATTGTGACATATGCCACTTCCAAAGTTAAGTGTTTGCATTTTTTTTTTTGCCAGTATGAGTCCTTGCAAAGCTTTCTTCCCATTCTCCCACGTTGCTAAGCAGCATTCTGCTTAAGGCAGCCTGAGGCAATGAGGATGAGATAGAGGAGTGCTTCTGGCCGAACAGTACTGCATATTCATAAACAAAAAGAAAGGGCCAACCCAAGACTGGAAAGAAGATATTTGTAAAGAAGATCTTTACCACAAAGGTTTACCAACCTACAGTATTTAAAGAATTCCATACCGACAAGGAAAGATGAACAATTCAATTAAAAGTGCAAGCGAAAGATATGATCAAGTTCTTTAGCGTTGAGAAAACCTCATAAGTTGCTTAACTGGCTAAAACTCAGGAAATCCAAATCAATGTAAAAGTAATTCAGTGAGCAGTGTAAATGATTTAAATGCAAGGAAACATTATTTTATAATCATTCATTTGTTATATTGGTGAAAATATAGTGATATTAGTAATAATATAGTGATATTATTACTTTAAGAATTATCCAAGTTAGTTGGAATATAAATTGGTTTTCTCTTTTCTCTTCTCTTCTATGGTAAAATACTGCAACCAGAAGCAAGTTAGGGAAGAGAGGTTTTATTCGCCTTATTTGTTCAGGTAAAGTCATTCAGTGAGGGAAGTCAAAGCAGAAACTTGGAGTAGTACTGTTTCCTGACTTACAGACTCATGCTTAGTTATCCTTATGCAGCCTAAGACCTACAATGCGCTGGGCACGTCCACATTAGTGGACAATCAAACTCCCTCATGAATATGTTTCAGGCCAGACTGATTTGCGAAAGCAGGTGACTCTAGACTGTGTCAAGTTAATTGCAAAAACTAACAATTGCCATGGACCTTCCACAGGAAAAAGGTCAGTACTGTAAGTTGAAAATGTAGGTATAAATATACCTAAATCTGGAAGTTTTATGTTCATAAACATGCTGTAGAATAATTAGTAGCAGAGGTCAAAACCATATGAAATAGTTATTGGCAATGTTATTAATTTTTAAGATGGAGCTATCAAATATATAGTTAAAGAAATGAGAAAGTAAATTGGATATAATATTTGAGGAAAGTTAGAAACAAATTACTTGAAGTCACATGTTGGGGTAGCAATAAACATTTTCGCCAAGGTAACTTGCAGAATGGCTTCTGTGTACCTTTTACACGAAGTTTGGAAATATATAAAAATATTTTTTTGTTAGTCATATATTTTATTTTTTCAGAATAGTTGTGTATCATCTCACCACTTTTATTGGAATAATAAAATATAATTTTATTATATTATATAATTTTATTATGTTATAACAAAATAATATTATAAAACTTAAGAGACAAGATTATTTGGTGATGTTATTGATACTGGTTCAATAGAGAAAGCTAACATTAAAAAGAAAAGAAGCCACAGACGTGTACGTAAGAGGAAACACACCAACAAACATATACATGAAAATAAAAAAAGAATATTTGAAGATCGTTTTAGTAAGGGAAGCTCTAGTCATGCTTTCTGTAGTAATTGGGGTCTTCAGTGTTCCAAGTTCTGAGGGCTATGTTTAACTCTTCTAGACACAATCATCTCATCCAATCTTGTTAGACCTGTCATTAGATATCAAACTCAAAGACTATACAGGTATTATTAGCATCATGTGTTCTTAGGCTAGGGAATGCTATAATATATTTCTCATGATTATAAGGCTGCATATTTTCCTGAGAATAATTCTGACTGATTCGTAAACATCACAGAAGTACATAAGAATGCTCATGCATGATTGACTAAAAAAAAACTAAAACCACATATGAACTTACAAAGATTGTGCCAGCAATAACAAGACTGCACAGGTTCAAATCAGACAAAATCCCAGCACCGAGAGGAGGAAGTGAACATAACGTCCTACCCCTAACCCAGAATCGATTTGTAATTGATATTTGTTGGAAAAAGGAAAGCCATTTTCTACAATGAAGTGTCACTGGATATATCAACCACATTCCAAGGCAGGTTCCATGCCTAAGAATAGTTAGCCAACTGCAAAAGGACCCCAATTATTTTTTTTGTGTGTGGGGGGGTTGTTTTTGTATTTTTTTAATTTTTATTTTCATTTTTGTGGTATTTTTTAAGAGAGAGAATATAGAGTATCAAGTAAAAGTTTCGAGAAGGAAAAGAATATGATCAAAATATATTGCATGATAAAATTTAAATTTAAATAAAAGAAAAAATATGTACTTTAATTCTGATTTTTAAACTTTTTTGAGGTTGTAATCTAATTACAATATTTCTCCCCTCCCTTACCTCCCTCCAAAATCACCCATATGTCCTTCTCCACTCTCCTTCAAATTCTTTGCCGTTTTTCATTGCTATTGCATACCTATATATATATGCATATATTCCTATATAGCATGTTTATTTAATATACTGTTAGTTGGGTGTACGTTTCCAGGGTTGATTGATTGACACTGGACAAGCAGTTGGTGTGCTCTTGTCTCGTGAAGAACATATCTCCCTTCTCTGCTCTCCTAAGTTGCCTATAACAGCTTGTGTTGAGTTGAGGCTTTGTGGGCTTTTCCCCATCCGGAGAGATTTTTATAGGTGTGGCTTCCTTTGTTAGTAGACTCTCACAGCAAACTCCTCCATCCTCTGTCTCTTTAGAGCCTTTCTGACCCCTCTTTTTTTTTTTTTTTTTTTTTTTTTTTTTTTTTTTTTTTTTTTTTTTGGTTTTCGACCCCTCTTTTGCTGTCTTCCTGGAGCCTTAGGTGCAGAAGTGTTTTAGGTACATGCATCTATTGGAACTGTCCTCCACAACTCTGCCTTCTGATTGGTTGTGGTTTTCTGTAACTCTGAAATTCCCTTGTTTTAGCTGATGTTTTCAAGCAGGCAACCTCTGCAGTGACATTTAAGTTCAGACTTTCTCCCTTCAAACAAATTTCTGTTTTATCAAGGCTTTAATTTATATCCTCTACTCTTCAAGGTATCATTTCCACTGTCCCAATGAAAAGGGTGAATTTTCTTTTGAACAATTTCCATAAAATGACTCTTTATAATAGAATGCTTTACCTACAGAGTGGTGTCTGGCTCAGCCACCACCAGAGGAGCTTCTTCTGACATTAGACGAGAATTCAAAAAGAGTCCCACACAACTGAACACCACATAGAGAGTAAGACACAGTGGAGTGCTCAGATACTTTTCTTCCGCACTCTTCTTGTCCCAGATTTAAAAGTTTCTCACATAACTTTCCTCATTAGGCATCACATTTTCATTTTATTTTTTCTTTCGTACCAGAGATATGATTCTGAGCTGTTGCTCTGTCACAGCCTAAATGCTCAAGAAAATAGTCCATTAATGTTTCATTTACCCTCACATGACTTCTAAGGATGCTAGCAGATTGCAACAGGGATCTTTGATGGAGTGTAGCAAGAATGGCCTTGACCTCAGTCACCAGTAGAGTCTCCATTACCTTCTTTTTTTTTAAATTTTTTATTGAGAAAAAAAAAGTTTCTGCCTCCTCCCAGCCTCCCATTTCCCTCCCCCTCTCCCCACTCCTCTCATCCTCCCTCTCCACTCCAAAGAGCAGTCAGGGTTCCCTGCCCTGTGGAAAGTCCAAGGTCCTCCCCCCTCCATTCAGGTCTAGGAAGGTGAACATCCAAACTGGCTAGGCTCCCACAAAGCCAGAACATGCAGTAGGATCAAAACCCAGTGCCACTGTCCTTGGCTTCTCATCAGCCCTCATTGTTCGCCATGTTCAGAGAGTCTGGTTTTATCCCATGGATTTTTAGTCACAGTCCAGCTGGCCTTGGTGAGCTCCCAATAGATCAGCCCCACAGTCTCAGGGGGTGGGTGCACCCCTCGTGGTCCTGACTTCCTTGCTCATGTTCTCCCTCCTTCTGCTTCTCATTTGAACCTTGGGAGATAAGTCTGGTGCTCCAATGTGGGTCTCTGTCTCTATCTCCATCCATCGCCAGATGAAGGTTCTATGGTGATATGAAAGATATTCATCAGTATTGCTATAGGATAGGGACATTTCAGGTTCCCTATCCTCAGCTGCCCAAGGAACTAACTGGGGACATCGCCTTGGGCACCCGGGAGACACTCTAGGTTCAAGTCTCTTACCAACCCTGAGGTAGCTCCCTTAACTAAGATATGTGCTTCCTTGCTCCCCTATCCAACCTCCCTATATCCCAATCATCCTGTTTCCCCAAGTTCCCCCCATCCTCCCCTTTTCACATTTCTCTCACCATCTCCCCTTACCCCCATCCCAACCCACCCCCAAGATCCCAATTTTTTGCCCCGCAATTTTGTCTACTTCCCATAGGCAAGAGGATAACTATATGTTTTTCTTTGGGTTCACCTTCTTTTTTAGCTTCTTTAGGATCACAAATTATAGACTCAGTGACCTTTATTTATGGCTAGAAACCAATTATGAGTGAGTACATCCCATGTTCATCTTTTTGGGTCTGGGTTACCTCACTCAGGATAGTGTTTTCTATTTCCATCCATTTGCATGCAAAACCAAGAAAGAGAATTACAGGCCAATCTCACTCATGAACATCGACGCAAAAATCCTCAACAAAATACTGGCAAACCGAATCCAAGAAGACATTAGAAAAATTATCCATTATGATCAAGTAGGCTTCATCCCAGAGATGCAGGGCTGGTTCAACATATGAAAATCTATCTATGTAATCCATCATATAAACAAACTGAAAGAAAAAAAAACATATGATCGTTTCATTAGATGCTGAAAAAGCTTTTGACAAAATTCAACATCCCTTTATGATAAAAGTATTGGAGCGATTAGGGATACAAGGGCCATACCTAAATATAATAAAAGCTATATACAGCAAGCCGACAGCTAACATCAAATGAAATGGAGAGAAACTCAAAGCCATCCCACTAAAATCAGGAACACGACAAGGCTGTCCACTCTCTCCATACCTCTTCCATATAGTGCTTGAAGTTCTAGCAATAGCAATAAGACAACATAAGGGGATCAAGGGGATTCGAATTGGAAAGAAAGAAGTTAAACTTTCGTTATTTGCAGATGATATGATAGTGTACATAAGCGACCCCAAAAACTCCACCAAAGAACTTTTACAGCTGATAAACAGCTTTAGTAATGAGGCAGGATACAAAATCAACTACAAAAAAATCAGTCGCCCTCTTACACACAAAGGATATGGAAGCAGAGAGGGAAATCAGAGAAGCATCACCTTTCACGATAGCCACAAACAGCATAAAATATCTTGGGGTAACTCTAACCAAGGAAGTGAAAGATCTATTTGACAAGAACTTTAAGGCATTGAAGAAAGAAATTGAAGAGGATTCCATTACCTTCTATAACTTCATGAGGCAGGCCTTTATTGTTTCAGCATTCGGACCTTCCAATCTTCTACCAGAATGGCCTATTAAGGTTTGCTGCCATATTCAAGAGCATTTTAGCTTGATGGTTCAAACTTTTACACATTCCTCCCATAAACAAGGTCCAAAAGCCTAAGAATCACATGTCTATGTTTATCACAATAGAGGCACCACTTTCTGTACCCATTTTCTGTATTAGATACTTCATATACTGAGGAGACAAAATGCCTGGCAAAAGTAACTTAAGGGAAGGGTGCACTTCCCTCTCATAATTCAGACTTAATCCTTCCCAGGAAGAAAGACAAGGGGTGAAAGCTTGGGGCAGGTGGCCACCTTGCATCCACAGTCAGGAAACAGAGTGAGGGATGCTGGTGCTCAGTCTTCTCAGTTTTATTCCAGTCCTAGAATCCAGCCAGAGGATTGCTGCCACCCTCATTTATGGTAGGTATAATTTCTACCTTAATTAACTCAGTGTAGACAATACTCATATATGACCAGAGTTTTGTTTCCATGATGAATCTAGAGCAAATTAACAATCAATATTAACCATCCATCAAAACTACCAAACTCAATAAATCCAATGACTTGGATCACTAATTTATCCACTACATGTAGTATGTCTGACAAACTTAATGGAGGAGTCTCTTTCCTTCTCCTTTAATGTTCTTATCAATGTTTTACAATAAGGTATACTCAAAATACATTGCTTTAGGGAAGTTCCATGTATCTTGAGTATATTTTATTGTAAAGTATTGATGAAAAGTGGATGGGGGTGGAGTGGGGTAGGTGAAAGGAATGGGAGGAAGGGAGAGAGTTCGAACTGGAATTGGTATGTAAAATGATAAAAGATTGTTCTCTTTTTAAAAAATTGAAGAAATGAAATTATAAAAACAAAACAAATATATACCCAAGATAGTGGGTCTACAAATGTAAATGCCTTTCCAGAATGGCAGTGAACTACTCTGGTTCTCATTGATTAGATATGGCTTTGGTTATACTTCTCAATCAATCTGTGTCTTTGCTTTATTTCTTGAAAAGAAAACCAACGCTATCTGCCTTTGAAAATGAGTGACTAGCCGGCCTCCCCTGAACTGCTTCAAAGCCTCTCTTCTAAAGTAGTGCTTATTTTCTATGTTCCTGAGTTTTCTGCCTCTTGGAAAACCATGCTCCTGAGGGGCTCAGCTCTTCTTTCAGTTTCAATGGTGCTTCTGTTAAAGAATGTTTGTGGGAGTTCCAACTCATAGGTCTATAGCACCTCCTAGAAATCAGTATTTTAGTAATCTTCCCAAAGGATTTTGGGCTATGGGATATATATATATATATATATATATATATATATATATATATATACAACTGGCAGATTATTACAGCGCACACCTATTTCACTTCCTTTTTCTCTCCCTCTTCTCCCTTCCTCCCTCCCTCAATCCCTCTCTTCTTCTCTTGCTACCTTCTTTCATTCTCTCTCTTTCTCCCTTCCTTCATTTCCTTCTTTTTCTTTTTCTTTGAGGCAGTCTAAACTAGAACTAGTAATTCTCCTATTTCAGTCCTCCAAATTCTGGGATTAAAGAAGTGTGTCACCATTCAAGATTCAAATTGTACTTCTTTTCTCAATAAGAATGTCCAAGGTAAATGCCATTAATTAAATTAAAGGCACTTGATTAGTAGTTTACCTTCAGCCTACTGTAGTTTGAGATATGCTAATGTCCTAACAGTTTTCCTTTCTTCTTGAAGTTTCCTTGTGTGCCCTCCCCACGTGTTACAACTCTTGTCTCATTGACACTGTTCCCGTGAAGGCAAAGTCCTTTTTGTCTGAACTTTGTGTAATTCACTTTTCATTTCTAGGTCAGACATGCTCTCATTATTTGTACAGAATTCTGACTCAGTAGCATTCCAGGATCCTGAAGCAAGCTCTGAGCCTTTGGCACACAACCTTGGCAAAGGGCCCTTTCTCATGGTTATGGAAGCTTTCCTCTTCTCTGACACTCGGCTTCCCTTCAGGTCTCTGAGCTCTTTCATACTTCTGTATCCCAAGCCAGAGCTAGCACATGGTCCTCTAGTGCTATCTTTTTACGTCTGAGTCAGCGGCTGTGTAGATCATTAACTCATTAACAGTGCAATTATCTTTCTTTACTTTAAACTCTTGCCAAACTAGGTTGTTTTCAATTAGCAAATTTGGAAAGAGATTGTTTTAAATTTGCATTATCGTTCTTTTTATAACCTAGAGGAGAAGCTCCAAGGAGTCCATAAAATGTACACATCCTCCATTACCGTTTGTTCCACTTCTTCTTCCTCACCTTTCATCTTCTTCCTCCCCTTCCTTATTTTCCTCTTCCTCATCAGCCCACTCCCCATCTTTTTTTGAGGAAGACTGGACTAAACTCACAATCTTCCTCTCTAACATTGTGCTATGTGTATAATGCACAATGCAAATAGAGGGTGGACGTCTAGCAGAGGTCAGATTCTATGATTCATTCCTTTCCTTTTGGAAAGGAAATGGCAAGGATTCTCATTAATCCAATTTTCATATGACTGCACAAGCATCGTCATATTTATTTTGCATCTTAGGTTTGGAAGAATAAGCCATACCTTTTATTCTCCTGTAACTTGTCATCAGAGTGCATAAATTTTAGTCCCTACAGACTTTCATTTTCAGTCATGTCACTACCTCTACCCTATCTTAATTGGTATCTTCAGCCATGAATACTGTCATCATCTCCTTACATTGATATTTTAGACTATCAAGTGAGACCATACTCAGGATTTAATTTATTCCTAAATTACTGGAAAATAATGACCATGTTGATAAATTGAAATGTGGGCAACTGAAAAAGATTTGGGATTACAGACAGTTTACCATGCATAAATGAATAACATACTAGCAGTATGTATGGTTGAACAATTTCACAAAAACCAAACAAAAATGTTTTTTAAAATTATTTGAACAACTAAGGGGGATGTGTTCTTAAAATAGCGTTCTGCCTCAGTTGTAATGCAGTTATTCTTGTGTTTTAAATTAAGGGCAAACCTGGTTTCTGAAATGATGGGAACAGTAAGACTTATGGCTTACTGTTATTATGATTTCCAGAATCATTACCAAAAAATGAGATATTGGGGATAATTCTCACTTGGAAAGGCTAAAGACTGTGCAAGCTTACATACATGCATTTATGCAAGTTTCTTTTATTACTTGTGGTAGAAATCTAAAAATGCACCTTCATACTCCTGGACAAATGGTGCCCCATAATATTCTAAACTATTACTTCAATAGTTATAGAGCACCGTTGATTTTGAACTAGGAATACTATTCCAGGTGGTCTAATCTAATCACACAAACCCTGAAAACACTTTCTGGTGGCAGAAAAGGGAAGCAGATGCAGTAAATCAACTTTACAAAATGGGAAGGACATAAAGTGCTGTTACCAGTTTGAATATGGAGGAGTTTATATGAGAAAAAATGTTGCTGGCCTCTGAAATCTGAGAGTGGCCGATTGGCCGACAGCCAGCAAAGAAATGCTGCACGTGGAAGAAACTGAATTCCCTCACGCCTAATCTTCGGAGCCTTAAAGAACGCCAGGCCTTCCAATGAAAACGCAGCTCTGCTGATAATTCGATTCTGCCCTTCCAGTATACTCAGCAGAGCTGCACATTTTACTGTGATAATTTTTATGTACTTCATTTTTAAAATATATTTATTTATTTATTTATTTATTTATTTATTTATTTATTTATTTATTTTGTATCCCAGCCCTGGTTTCTCCTCCCTCCTCTTCTACCAGTCCTCCCTCATCTCTCTGTTCCCACATCCAATCCACTTCTTCTCCATTTCTGTTCAGAAAATGGCAGGTCTCCCATGAATATCAACACAAAAAAACCATGGCATATCAAGTTGCAGTAAGGCTAGGCACATCCCCTTGTATTAAGGCTGGGCAAAGGGACCCAGTATGATGGGTTGGTTCCCAAAAGCCTGTAAAAGCATCAGAGGCAGTTCCTGTTCCTGCTGTTAGAAGTCCCACAAGAAGGCCAAGCTAAGCAACTGTAATATATATGTAGAGTGCCGAGGTCAATCCTATGGAAGTTCTCTGGTTGTTGGTTCAGCTTCTGTGAGCCCTTATGAGTCCAGGTTTTTTCCATCTTTTTTCTCTGAAAATTTCTGCTTTCCTTACCTTCATTTCTACTGTTGTTTTTCAATTTTTATCCTGCACTTTTGGACTGAGAACTATGAGCTAATACATGGGTACCATTTTGAGCTACATTTGTTGTGATTGGTTAAAAAGCAATAAAATATATTCTTGATTCGCCTTGTCCTAAGATCATGGAGATTTTGGAATGATAGCTTAGTTCTCTATGGCGTAGGTCTACAGCACCCCCATGCAAAGTCTTGGTGTCTAGCTAGTATTCCACAACTGCTAAATGATGAATGAGAAGCAATTGCTCAATGTGGAAGAAGGCCATGGAGATGCCGTATTCAGCTTTGCTTCTCTCTTCTCCCTACAATGGGTAGAAAAGGTCCCTCAGACACACACGAGTTTAACAGCCACATCTAGTGGTCTTAAATAAGCCATGCTGGGCTCCCTCTGGGATCAGGAAGATGATATCAGAAATAAAAATAAACCACTAGGCACTTGCTGACCTCATTCTTGGGCTGATTGGGAGCCAGATGATGAAATTATACTTTTAATACAACTGTGAGAGTAGAAAAGATGAGCGTCTTCTTTCAGTTTCCATTAGGGTCTTTGTCCAGAGAAAAGCTATCTTTATGTATGCTCTACAAAATACAGCCAGATTCTTTCCCATTCTCAGAAAAGGGGCCACCAGTAGCCACTGTAATCTTTGGCCATGCTTACCTTCCACCTCCATTCTTCCTCCTTCTGCTCTTCTGCTCTTTATCCCTAATTTCATGGCTTCCTTTATATACCTTTTCAGAGCTGTTTAGTTTGGAGAGTGAGAGTTCCAAAGCAGCACTGAAAATAAAAGACCAGCCTCTCAAAGTGAGATAAATGCCCTTTATTCTTATTTGAGTTTCTCACTGCTTAGAGTGTAAGGGTAGAAAATAGAACAGTCTAACAGAAACAGAGAGCAAGACCTTTTCCATGGTGTTTGAAAAAGACTGTGAAAGGGGGACAGAGAGGAGAATGAAGTGACCCTGTTTCTGTCCCTTGACAGTGCTCAGTCAACAGTTCTGGGCTACCATGACATTTACTGTCATTTCATGCCATTAAACAGCATAAAGGTACTTCAATATAGGGGGTCATTGTATCTAAATATATTTTGCCTGTTTGGGGGGAAGATTTTGTCTTTGAATGAGTAAAGAGGTTGTTGGAGAACATTAGATTCACATATGAAAAAGGCATGAAGACGACAGGAGTAACCACAGGATTATTGGAAAAACCTACAGAGATTCGGTGTAATAGGGTTGGAGGAAAATAGAGAAGACAAATGACTTAGTGGGAGTTCATCAGAGATATGGAAGGAAATTATTTATGCCTTGATTTTGGGAAGGAAGAATGAAATGTTTTATGGATGCAGACTGTGTTGTGTGTTCATTATTGATGTTTATAATAATTTTCATTTTGATATGCACTAAACTGCACCCTTTACCCAAATTCATATGTTGAAATCCTGACTCCTGGAACCTCAAGGTGTGAGTTCGTTTTGGATACAGGGCTTTAACCAAGGTCAGTAACCTCAGTGATGGGGGTGTAGGTCAGTCAAGGAACCCTTGCTTGGATGCTATTTTCTAACCACACAAAAATTACCTAATGTTAAAAATGGCATAAATGTGAGGATCTAATTAAGTATGATTGATATTCTTAAAAGAAGTTAAAGAGATAGAGACAGCTCCACAGGAGAAAGGCCAAATGAGGACGCAGTTAGAAGGGAGCACTCTGAAGGCCAAGAAGAAAAGCCACAGGAGAAATACAATGTGTCAACTGCTTGTTCTTGGACTTCCAGCTGCCAAGGCTGTGACACATAGATGCTGTTAATCCCCTAGACTGCAGTACTGTGCTGCAGCAGCCTGATCAGACCAACACACACAGAGAAGCCTCTGCCTTATGCTGGATTGCTTTAAATCACTGTCGCTCTTGCTCAAACCTTTAAGTAGGCTAAGTAATGGGTGTGTCAGCGCTTGAAGAGCCTGGCAGATTCTGGCATGACTCTCAGCTGGGTGACCTTTAGTAGGTCATGTTACTTATCTGGGCCATTGTTGCCTCTTCAGTGAATTAGGAAATTAATAAGAATGACTTGCTAATTTAAGAATATCAGGTTCAAGGTGGGGATAATTATAACTTTGGTAATTTTTCTATACTCTTCTGCTTTGCTCCATGCTGCTGTTGAGAATCTTTGGTATTTTTATTTTGTGGTTTTATTATGGTAGGGGAAAAGAGGATGAGATTCAAACAAATTTTAATCTCAGTAAAATATAACTGACTCAGGGATTTTATTTATGTGGGGTAGCAAAAATAATCAAACTCACATAATAAACTAGAGGGATTATAATCAGGAGTGAGAGGGAAATGGAAAGCTATTTATCAAGAGCTGAAAATGTCAGTTGTTAAGAATAACAAGCTCTAGAAAATCTGGCTTTTCTCCTGCAGGCCATTTAAAATCTATTATTCTGAAAGTCTGCTAATCTTATATACCTATGTATCCTATGTCCTGTTATCAGTAATTCTTCAAGTAATGAGAGAAAAACAGTACCCCATATCTTTCCCATAAGTAGACACAATTTAATTCATCTTGTGTTTCTAGAATCAGTTGCTAAGTAAGAGGTAAATTCTTCTTCTGAGATGAAAGTTGAGAAGAACCTAGGTAGTTCTCAGTGGGGACCTTCAGTTCTATTTGAGATTGTTTATCAGAAAAGAGTTGATTAGTGAGCGCCAATGTTTTCACCTGCTTCTCTGTAGTCACTTAAAGGCCTGTCCCTATCTCTGAAGGAGGTAGAATAGAGTTGTACTTTTTATGATCAGAGACAAACCTGATCCTCCGTGCTTTTTGTTTCCCCTTAGGCTTGCATTTCTTGGCTATTGTACATTCAGAGAGTTTAAATGTTTAGGAATGTATAAGGACCAGGGACCTATATCAAAACAAAGTTCCCAGATTGTGAGCACAATTCTCCTTGCCATGCCCCTGTTACTAAATCCAGCTATCTTTTCTGGCATTTCCCCATTGCTATTATTCAAACGAATGTGTTATCCCCCCGATGCTTGGCTGGTAATACCAGAGCATTGAAGTACAACTAAGTAACAGAGTGAAAAGCATCTAATTCTTCTGCTTTGATGAACCCTAACCCATCAAAGAGATTTATTTCTATTGTCAATGTTATTTCAGGGCTCAGAGACCAGTTGTGTACCTGCCTCTTCAACCAATTATAGACAGAGGTAAATAGGGAGTTGACAGGCAGTAAGGTCCACTGGGGATATTTTGAGCTTATGTTATTCTTAGCCAGTATCCTAGGGTATGGTATCTGCACAGAATTCAGTATTCCCCAGTAGCCATCAACTGCCCATAAACTCCTCAGGTAGGGGTAGGGCGTAGTGAGTTTCTCTACCATGCTGGATTTTTTGTTTACCACGTAGGTCTTGTTTACGTAGTCAAAGCTGCTGTGAGTTCATACATGCAATGGCCATGACTTCCCAGAAGACATTAAGCAACACTTGTTCTCACCCTCTGGCTCCTACATTCTGTGTGATCTTTCGTGGTATCCCCTGTACCATGGAAAAGTGTGTGATTTTGATGCAAAGTTTAGGACTGAGTAATCAACAGTCACTTATTCTCAGTACTTTGGCCAGTTATGAGCTTCTGCATTAATTGTTGCCAACTTCAGCAGATGCTCCTCTGTGCAAGGTTCAGATTTGCACAGATTCAGACAACACTTTGACAATGTGTGGTGTGAGAGAATTGTCTGTATTCTATCAATTATGTTTTAAATTAACACTGATTTGCCAGGTAGGAAGTATAGGTGGGTCAACCAGACAGGAAGTAGAGGCAGGGAGATGAGAACAGGAGAATGCTGGAAAGGAGGAAGCCCATTCCTCCCATTCCAGCCCAGGCCACCAAAGAGGCAACATGTGACCTGCCCGGCTGTGAAAGGTACTGAGCCACATGGCTAACATAGATCAGAATAATGGGTTAATATAAGCTACAAGAGCTAATAAGTAGCCTGACCTAATGGGCCAATTAGCTTTATAACCTATCGAGATCTCTGTGTGATTTTCTTTGGGGCTTGCTGGGTGTGGGGTACTGGATGGGACAGAAACCCCAACAACCAGGTCTTCATGTTACAAATGTGATGTCTTTTAGCAAAGCAATAGTGGATTTATCCCTAGGGCCTATGACACCCACCCCTCCTCCTAGTAATGGACTTTCGATCAAGTTTATAGCACCAGGTATGAATTTCATCCTGTAAATCAGGCCTTAAATTTCATCAGAAAATGATTGGTTATGCCCATTATAGTTATGCCAATATTGCATCAGTGGTCACAATTTGTGTGGTAGTTTGTTATTTCAGGGAGTATTAATCACAATAAAAAGTATATCAAAGCGGACAATGAGGAATACTGAGAATTCAAGAACAATTGCAGTGGATTTTTGATCCTACTGCACGTACTGGCTTTGTGGGAGCCTAGGCAGTTTGAATGCTCACCTTACGAGACCTGGATATTGGTGGGCAGTCCTTGGGCTTCCCACAGGTCAGGGAACCCTGATTGCTCTTCGAGCAGATGAGGGGGGGGACTTGATCGGGGGAGGGGGAGGGAAATGGGAAGCGGTTGTGGGGACGAGGCAGAAATCCTTAATAAATAGATAAATTAAAAAAAAGTATATCAAATAGCCATTTAGAAACTTACTTTCTCGAAATACAATTGAAAACTATAACTTTTTTCTGGAGCTAAGAGATGGCCCAATGGTTAAGAGAACATGCTGAAAAGTGCTATTTGTATTGCATGACTGTATGGCAGACTGTCCTGTGTAAATTCAACCAAATGTTAAAGAAAGCAGTTGCCTTTCTCTACAAGAACTCCAGCCATGTGACGAGTCCAGGGTGATAAGTATATTTCTGGTATAGAGAAAGTTCAATAAATGTATCTTCTCACCGGGTTGTGACTCAATTTTGCCTTAAGTCAACACAGGTTCAATTTAAGACATCAACTTAGTGTGGCCTTCATGCTGGGGGCTCCTGAACTGTGCATACATTGAGTACTTGTTCTAAATTATGTGAACATAATTATACATTACAATTGGGCTGGAAGGTTTGTGAGTCTATTTCTCAGAATTCAAAGCCCTTGAAAATGGCTTTAAATGTCATAGTTTGTACATAAGCAATGAGTTACATTTACTTCAAGGAATGTGATCAAATTTGCTATCCCTGTATACCTTATAATTTGTCTTTTTGTTGCTATATGTTACCTTTGGAAGTTTTCAGCCTGGCCATGGTTCAGATATCCCCATGTAGAGTTTTTGCTGTCATGTCTACTTTACAGTATTAGGACAAGGAGTAAAGTTGGTTCCAAGCAGAAGGTTTAAAAGGCATAGCCTTCCCCTCCCAAATGTAAAAGTACAGAGAAAGGTGTGTATTCGGTGAATCAGATGTGACTGGCTAAGAAGATTCATGGGCTCCTGAAACTATGAAAGAATTATTTTGAATGACTATGCCTCTTTTTCAGATCAATAAGAAAGTGTAAAGGGTATAGGGCTAAGTGCCTAAACAATATAGCATAAAAACTCTTTGCATAGCCTATGTTTTGTTTTGTATGAGCAATCTAGAGATGATTTGAAGTATAGAGGAGAATGTGCACAGTTTGTATATAGATAATCCACTATTTTATATAAGGGTTTGAGTATCTGTAGACTTTGATATGGGGGATTCTCCCAACAATAGTAAGAGATATATGTGTTAATGAGAAATTTACAAGATCCTACTGTACATGTTAAATGAAGAGACACCAGAGAATTGATGGTTAACACAACATCTTGTAATAATGAAACATTCATTCTAGGCATGAGCCAACAGAGAGGCTTGCAACAAGAAATATAGGGGCTGGAGAAATGTCTAAGCAGTTAAGACTATCTACTGCTTTTGCAGAAGATTAGAGGTTAGTTACCTGAACTTGTGTCAGGTGGCTTACAATTGCTTACAACTTCAGTTTGAACAGACAACTTTCTTCTCATCTCCAAGGCCAAGGGTACTTACACTCACTTTAATACACACACACACACACACACACACACACACACACACACACACACTTTAATTTTAAAACTTAAAAAGTTATAAAAAAAGAATTATCTCATTTAGCTTTATGGTTTTGTTCCTCATTCATGTTCTGATTCATAAATTTATAGATACCAACTCCAAGTCTCCCCAGGATTCACTCACTCGTTTTTTTTATCCACTTGTAACAAGTTTTATTGTGACCAGAACATTTCTCTTTTCATTCATTTTATATGATATTTGAAAATTTTGTGCAAGGTGTTTTGTTCACATTCATCTCCCAAACTCTTCCAATATCTACCCCCATTTCCCAATTTACCCAAACTCTATGTCCCACTTTTCAAACCTATCAAAACCAATTTATGCTGTCCTTATATTCTTGGATATATAATCTACCAGCAGACTGGTTGAGTTAACAAGTACCACACTCTTTAGATTAAACCATCCCTTCTTTTCCCAGTAGCTCCATGGCTAGATGTTAGATTTCATGCCCATTTCCCATCTCCATGACGAAATTTGGTATGGATCAGATTTGCAAAGGTCCTATGTATGATATCACAAATGCTGTGAGTTCATGGGTACAGCTGTTTGTTATGCCCTAAAAAGATTGTTTGCTTATAGTCATCCAACATCTTTACCCCTTGTCCTTTTGCATTCTCTTTTCCACAATGACCCCATAGCCTTGGAAAGAGCAGGTATAGTATATATGTTCTGATTAGGACTGAGAATTCCCTAGTCCCTTATTTCCTGTGCCTTGTTCAGTTGTGAGTCTCTGTTACTCAGTGTCTACTACAAATAGAAGCTTCTTTGATGAGGATTAAGAGGCACATTAATCTACAAGTCGTTAGGAATTGGTTGATTTAAGAAAATAATAGTAATATGTTCTCTTCTAGGGCTATGACCTATGTTGCCACAGGTTCTTGGCCTGATAATGGTACCAGGTATGTGTTTTGTCTTGTGGATCAGGACTTGAATTCAATCAGAAATTGATAGGTTATTCCCATGAGGTCCATGTCATTATCATACCAGGGGGGATGTCTTACTAGGCTTGCCATTATTTTAATTCACAGAGTACACAGCTGGCTAAAATTGATGGTTATATTGATGATTACTTTTCTTCTTTGTTAGCATTCTTAACACCTTCTAGTACTACAAAAGCTCACCAACAGTGATGACACTTTCAGATAATTATCTGCTTGATTTCTCAGTGTTATATGACCCAAGTACTTGATATCTTCATCAGTAGGGTTTAATTCTGAATTCTGAAGAGCACCTAACAGCACTAACAATAGCCTGTAATGTTTGAGGGGGCTGTGTGTGAGGCCTCAGTAACTGACAACTCTAAATGAAGTAGCCCATGCATTAGTCAGTGGTGCTAGTGGAGAAACTGTAGCCCTATTATAGAGTAACTCAACTTTAACTCTTTTGATATATGTATTATACAGACAGACACACAGACACAGACACACAACACACACATATATTAGGAAGCTTCTAAGTAAGTTTTAGGTAGATTTCCAAATTGCTTTTTCAAAGGAATTTTAGTGTTATTTATATCTCCTCATATTCCCTCCTTTATCATGGTCTTCATCCTTCCTCTACCCAAATTTAATCCATTCTTTTCCACTTACTCCCTCTTAAGCAGTACATTCTATCTCTCTTCGCTTGAAGGCTGCCCCTCATGGCCGTCTAGTAATTTCCTGATCTCTGTGAGTCCTTCAAAAGAAACACACATATCTGAAGACTCAAAGCCAATATCCACAAATAAGAGAAAACAAGTGATGTTCGTCTTTTTGGGTCTGAGTTAGCTCACAGAGAAATCCTTTTTCCAGCCCCATCAATTTACATGAAAATTATATAAATAATTAAATAATTTTACATTGTGTAACTATACCTGATGGAGGAAGGTCATTGGTTAAATAAAAAGAAACTGCTTGGCCCTCATTGGTTAGAAGATAGGTGGGAGGAGTAAACAGAACAGAACGCTGGGAGGAAGAGGAAGTGAGCTCAGACTCCACAGCTCTCCTCTCGGGAGCAGACGCCTCAGAGAGATGCCATGCTCTGCTCTCCCAGGCAGACGCACGTGATGAAGCAAGCCGCCAGGTTAGACATGCTGAATCTTTCCCGGTAAGACCGGTGCTCACAGATTATTACAGATGGGTTGATCAGGATGTGAGAATTAGCCTGTAAGGGCTAAAACTAAAGGGCCAAGCAGTATTTAAATGAATACAGTTTGTGTGTTGTTATTTCGGAGCATAAGCTAGCCGAGCAGGCAGCCGGGGTTCTGGGAATGCAGCCCCGTTGCCCCTAATTACTACATATACCATATTTTTATCATCTATTAATTAACTGGTGGATATCTAAACTATTTTTATCTCTTGGTTATTGTGAATTTTTCAGCAATGAACATAGAAAAACAGTTATTTCTATATTAGGATATGAAGTCCTTTGGATAGATGCTCAAGTAGGATAGCTAGGTCATGTGATAGATTCATTTGAAGATTTTTGAGGAACCTCCATTCATGGCTATATCAGTTTGTACTCCCACCAGGAGTGAATAAATGTACCCCCTTCCTCACATCCATGCCAGCCTTTGCTGTCTTTGTTTCTAAATTTTAACTACTCTAACCGGGGTAAGATAAAATGGTAAAGTAGAGCTCTATCTTGTTTTATTCTCTGCCTCATTTATTTTGCTAAGTGCAGCCAAATCCTTTTGTTGCTCAGGTCAAGGCCTAGAAATCACCACTGATTATTCTCTTTCCTGTCTTCATTTTCAGTAAATCTTATCAGTTCCACCATCATAACACATATTGTTTCTCAGCATTCTTCCCCATCCCTTTCCTGTCTCTGCTCCTCCCCATAATTCCAGTTTATCAACTCTTAATTGAAAACTGCGAGACACTCCTAACTTTACTTTTTTCTTTGTGGAAATCAGTTTTCCACTAGCAGCCAGAATAACTTTACACGATGTGCCTCAGCTCACAATTTTTCTTACTTAAAATGTAGGCCAATTCCATGATTACGTGATTTATGAATGTGAAGGCAAATTTTTAAGAACAAACACAAAATTTCCAGCATTTTCCCCTAAATCACTCTCTTGCTCCCTATGTTCAAGGTACTGGCCTTACCATTGGTTAAACCAAACCAAGCTCAATACAACCCCCTCTCTTTGGCATTTTTACTACCTCTGATTGGATTATTGATTCTCTGGCTTTACACAGAGCTAGTTTCTACCTATCTTCCTATTGTAAATAATCTCAGAATATTTTTGTTTGGGGTCACAGTTGGTTTTTTTTTTTTATTGAGACAAGGAAAAAAAGTATCCACCCCCTCCCAGCCTCCCATTTTCCTCCCCCTCCTCCCAAACTTCTCCCCTTCCCCCAAACTCCTCTCCCCCTCCCTCTCCAGTCCAAAGAGCAGTCAGGGTTCCCTGCCCTGTGGAAAGTCCATGGTCCGCCCCCCTCCGTCCATGTCTAGGAAGGTGAACATCCAAACTGGCTAGGCTTCCACAAAGCCAGAACATGAAGTAGGGTCAAAACCCAGTGCCATTGTCCTTGGCTTCGCATCAGTCCTCATTGTTCGCCATGTTCAGAGAGTTCAGTTTTATCCCATGATTTTTCGGTCACAGTCCAGCTGCCCTTGGAGAGCTCCCAATAGATCAGCCCCATTGTCTCAGTGGGTGGGTGCACCCCTCGTGGTTCGGACTTCCTTGCTCATGTTCTCCCTCCTTCTGCTCCTCATTGGGACCTTGGGAGCTAAGTCTGGTGCTCCAGTGTGGGTCTCTGTCTCTATCTCCATCCATCACCAGATGAAGGTTCTACGGTGATATGCACGATATTCATCAATATTGCTATAGGATAGGATCATTTCAGGTTCCCTATCCTCAGCTGCCCAAGGGACTAACTGGGGACATCACCATGAGCTCCTGGGAGCCACTCTAGGGTCAAGTCTCTTGCCAACCCTAAGGTGGATCCCTTAACTAAGAATTGTGCTTCCGTGATCCCCTATCCAACCTTCCTTTGTCCCAATCCTCCTGTTTCCCCAAGTTCCCACCTCCTTCCCTTCTCACATTTCTCTCCCCATCTCACCTTACCCCCATCCCACCCCACCCCCAAATCCCAGTTTTCTCCCCGGCAATTTTGTCTACTTCCCATAGCCAAGAGGATAACTATATGTTTTTCCTTGGGTTCACCTTCTTATTTAGCTTCTTTAGGTTCACCAATTGTAGTCTCCGTGACCCTTATTTATGGCTAGAAACCAATTATGAGTGAGTACATCCCATGTTCATCTTTTTGGGTCTGGGATACCTCACTCAGGATAGTGTTTTCTATTTCCATCCATTTGCATGCAAAATTAGAGAAGTCATTGTTTTTTACTGCAGTGTAGTACTCTAATGTGTATATATTCCGTACTTTCTTCATCCATTCTTCCATTGAAGGGCATCTAGGTTGTTTCCAGGTTCTGGCTATTACAAATAATACTGCTATGAACATAATTGAACAAATGCTTTTGTCATATGATAGGGCATCTCTTGGGTATATTCCCAAGAGTGGTATTGCTGGGTCCAGGGGTAAGTTGATCCCGAATTTCCTGAGAAACCGAAACACTGATTTCCACAGAGGTTGCACAAGATTGCATTCCCACCAGCAATTGATGAGGGTACCCCTTCCTCCACAGCCTCTCCAGCAAAGGCTATCCTTGGTATTTTTGACATTAGCCATTCTAACTGGTGTAAGATGATATCTCAAAATTGTTTTGATTTGCATTTCCCTGATCACTAAGGAGGTTGAGCATGACCTTAAGTGTCTTTTGGCCATTTGAACTTCTTCTGTTGAGAATTCTCTGTTCAGTTCAGTGCCCCATTTTTTAATTGGGTTAATTAGCATTTTAAAGTCTAGTTTCTTGAGTTCTCTCTATATTTTGGAGATCAGACCTTTGTCTGTTGCGGGGTTGGTGAAGATCTTCTCCCAGTCATTAGGTTGCCTTTTTATCTTAGTGACAGTGTCCTTTGCTTTACAGAACCTTCTCAGTTTTAGTAGGTCCCATTTATTCAATGTTGCCCTTTATGTCTGTGCTGCTGGGGATATACATAGGAAGTGATCTCCTGTGCCCATCTGTTGTAGGGTACTTCCCAATTTCTCTTCTATCAGGTTCAGTGTGTTCAGGCTGATATTGAGGTCTTTAATCCATTTGGACTTGAGTTTTGTGCATGGTGATAGTATGGGTCTATTTTCATTCTTCTACAGGTTGACATCCAGTTGTGCCAGCACCATTTGTTAAAGATGATTTCTTTCTTCCATTGTATACTTTTAGCTCCTTTATCAAAATTGAGGTGTTCATAGGTTTGTGGGTTAAAATCCGGGTCTTCTATTCGATTCCATTGGTCGACTTCTCTGTTTTTATGCCAGTACCACACTGTTTTCATTACTGTAGCTCTGTAATACAGTTTAAAGTCAGGGATGGTAATGCCTCCAGAAGATCCTTTATTGTATAGGATTGTTTTGGCTATCCTGGATTTTTTTTTCCATATAAATTTGATTATTGTCCTCTCCAGATCTGTGAAGAATTTTGATGGGATCTTGATGGGGATTGCAATGAATCTATAAATTGCCTTTGGTAGAATTGCCATTTTTACAATGTTGATCCTCCCAATCCAAGAGCAAGGGAGGTCCTTCCATTTTGTGGTATCCTCTTCAATTTCTTTCTTCAATGCCTTATAGTTCTTGTCACTTCCTTGGTTAGAGTTACCCCAAGATATTTTATGCTGTTTGTGGCTATCGTGAAAGGTGAAGCTTCTCTGATTTTCCTCTCTGCTTCCATATCCTTTGTGTATAAGAGGGCGACTGATTTTTTGGAGTTGATCTTGTATCCTGCCACATTACTAAACCTGTTTATCAGCTGTAAAAGTTCTTTGGTGGAGTTTTGGCGGTCGCTTATGTACACTATCATATCATCTGCAAATTAGGAAAGTTTAACTTCTTCCTTTCCAATTCGAATCCCCTTGATCCCATTATGTTGTCTTATTGCTATTGCTAGAACTTCAAGCACTATATTGAAGAGGTATGGCGAGAGTGGACAGCCTTGTCGTGTTCCTGAGTTTAGCGGGATGGCTTTGTGTTTCTCTCCATTTCATTTGATGTTAACTGTCGGCTTGCTGTATATAGCTTTTATTATATTTAGGTATGACCCTTGTATCCCTAATCACTCTAATACTTTTATCATAAAGGGATGTTGAATTTAGTCAAAAGCTTTTTCAGCATCTAATGAAATGATCATATGGTTTTTTTTCTTTCAGTTTGTTTATATGATGGATTACATTGATAGATTTTCATAGGTTGAACCAGCCCTGCATCTCTGGGATGAAGCCTACTTGATCATAATGGATAATTTTTCTAATGTCTTCTTGGATTCGGTTTGCCAGTATGTTGTTGAGGATTTTTGCGTCGATGTTCATGAGTGAGATTGGCCTGTAATTCTCTTTCCTGGTTGAGTCTTTGTGTGGTTTTTGTATCAGAGTAACTGTAGCTTCATAGAAGAAATTTGGTAATGACCCTTCTGTTTCTATATTGTGGAATACATTAAGGAGTATAGGTATTAGCTCTTCTTGGAAGTTCTGGTAGAATTCCGCATTGCAACCATCTGGTCCTGGGCTTTTTTTGGTAGGGAGATTTTTGATAACAGCTTCTAATCCTTAGCGACTGACAGGTCTGTTTAGATTGTTCACCTGGTCCTGATTTAACTTTGGTATATGGAATTTATTTTAAAAAGTGTCCATTTCTTTTACACTTTCCAGTTTTGTGGTATAGAGGCTTTTGTAGGAAGATCTAATGATTCTCTGATTTTCCTCTGTATCTGTGGTTATGTCCCCCTTTTCATTTCTGATCTTATTAATTTGTGTGTTCTCTCTCTGCCGTTTGATTAGTTTGTATAGGGGTTTATCAATCTTGTTGATTTTCTCCAGGAACCAGCTTTTTGTTTCATTGATTCTTTGGATTGTTTTTTTGTGTTACTATTTTGTTGATTTCAGCCCTCATTTTGATTATTTCCAGTCTTCTACTTCTCCTAGGTGAGTCTGCTTGTTTTTTTCAAGAGCTTTCAGGTGGGCTGTTAAGTCTCCAATATGTGCTTTCTCTGTTTTCTTTAAGTGGGCACTTAGTGCTATGAACTTTCCTCTTAGGACTGCTTTCATAGTGTCCCATAAGTTCGAGTATGTTGTTTCTTTATTTTCATTGAATTCAAGGAAGACTTTAATTTCTTTCTTTATTTCTTCCTTAATCCAAGTATGATTCAGTAGTTGACTGTTCAGTTTCCATGAGTATGAATGCTTTCTGGAGGTAGCATTGTTGTTGAATTCTAACTTTAATCCATGGTGATCTGATAAGACACAGGTGGTTACTAATATTTTTTGTAACTGTGTAAGTTAGCTTTGTTACCGAGTATGTGGTCATTTTTCGAGAAGGTTCCATGAGCAGCAGAGAAGAAGGTATATTCTTTCCTCTTTGGGTGGAATAATCTATAGATGTCTGTTAAGTCCATTTGATTCATTACCTCCTTTAATTCTCTAATTTCTCTGTTAGGTTTCTGTCTGATTGACCTGTCCATTGGTGAGAGAGGAGTGTTGAAGTCTCCTACTATTAGTGTGTGCGGTTTGATGGCTGCCTTGAGTTTTATTAATGTTTCTTTTACGTACGTGGGTGCTTTTATATTAGGGGCATACATATTCAGGATTGAGACTTCATCCTGATGAATTGTTCCTGTTATGAGTATAAAATATCCCTCTCCATCTCTTCTGATTGATTTAAGTTTGAAGTCAACTTTGTTAGAAATTAGTATGGCCACACCTGCTTGTTTCTTAGGTCCATTTGCTTGATAAGCCTTTTCCCAGCCCTTTACTCTGAGTAGGTGCCTGTCTTTGTGGTTGAGGTGTGTTTCTTGTAAACAGCAGAATGTTGGATCCTGTTTTCGTATCCAATCTCTTAGCCTGTGCCTTTTTATAGGTGAGTTGAGCCCATTGACATTAAGTGATATTAATGACCAGTGGTTGTTAACTCCGGTCACTTTTTTAGTAGTAGGGTTTTTGTGATTCCCTTCTTTGAGTTGCGCTGGTGAAGGGTCTCTAGGTGTCTGAGTTATTGTGGTCGTTGTTGGACTCCTTGGTTAGTGATTTTCCTTCTATTATTTTCTGCAAGGCTGGATTTGTGGCTACGTATTGTTTAAATTTGTTTTTATCTTGGAAAATTTTGTTTTCTCCATTTATAGTGAACGAAAGCTTGGCTGGGTATAGTAGTCTGGGCTTGCATCCATGGTCTCTTAGTTTTTGTAGTACATCTATCCAGGACCTTCTGGCTTTCATGGTTTCCATAGAGAAGTCAGGTGTAAGTCTGATAGGTTTACCTTTATAAGTAACTTGGCCTTCTTTCTTTTCGGCTCTTAATATTCTTTCTTTATTCTGTATGCTTTGTGTTTTGATTATTATATAGCGAGGGGATTTTTTTTTGATCCAGCCTATTCAGTGTTCTATATGCTTCTTGAATCTTCATAGGTACATCTTTCTTCAGGTTGGGAAAGTTTTCTTCTATAATTTTATTAAGAATATTTTCTGGACTGTTGATCTGCACTTCTTCTCCTTCTTCTACTCCAATTATTCTTAGGTTTGGTCTTTTTATTGTGTCCCATATTTCCTGAATGTTTTGTGATGAGAGTTTGTTGGACTTTCTGTTTTCCTTGATCAGTGAGTTTATTTTCTCTATGTTATCCTCAGAATCTGAGATTTTTTTCTTCTATTTCTTGTATTCTGCTGGTTATGCTTGTTTCTGTAGTCTCTATTCGTTTACCTAGATTTTCCATGTCCAGCTGGCCCTCTGTTTGTGTTTTCTTCTTTGCCTCCATTTCAGTTTTCAAGTCTTGAACTGTTTCCATTATCTGCTTGATTGTTTTTCCTTGGTTTCCTAGGGTATCATTCACTGATTTACTCAATTCCTCAAACTTTCTGTTATACCTCTCATCCATTTCTATAAGGGCGTTTTTTATATGCTGTTTAAGGGTGTCAATCACGTTCATGAAGTCAGTTTTTTCTACTTCTTCTTGAT
Organism: Microtus oregoni; assembly: GCF_018167655.1. Classification (NCBI taxonomy): domain Eukaryota; kingdom Metazoa; phylum Chordata; class Mammalia; order Rodentia; family Cricetidae; genus Microtus; species Microtus oregoni. The sequence continues at coordinate 264,640 of NW_024544745.1, forward strand.
TAAGGTGTTCATGTCCTCCTGTTTTGAGGTCGCTGGGTTCTGGTGGTTTCATGTTGTTTTTCAGATTGTTGGGTGAATTCTTGCATTGGTGCCTGCCCATCTCTTCGAAGCTCCGAATACTCCCCTATGGATCTTCTTTTACAGGATCAGGTCTTCTTGCCCACTGATGTACCTTCCCAGTGATGTCACTCTCCAGAAATGGTTCTCTTGGTGTCCAGATCGGATCTCCAAGCTGCTTGGGTAGCTCGCAAACCAAGGGCCCACCCTGCCTGCTGCATGCAGGCTATGGAGACAAAGGAACTATCACCCTTCCTTTTGCCCTCCAGATTTGGGTTCGGTCCCAGCGCCTGAGCAGGCTGAGCTGGGAGGTGTTATGCCGCCAAAGAGTGGAGGGAGGGAGGGAGACATGGGGTTGGGGGTTCTGGATGTAAGCTGGGTTGGATAGAAAGAGAGAGGAGTTATCGGGCAGTATAGCCCCTGCAGGATGACCAGGAAGTGGAGGAGGGATGAGGAACGTCTGAGTTCCCTGATCCCCACTGCCGCTGCACTCACTCACCCCAGTGATGGCTCTCCTGGTGCCCAGATCAAAACCTGGGCTCACAGTTTTATAAGTTTCAGAGAATGGTTTTTTTTTTCTTTGCCTTTGGTCTGCGGCAAGGCAGCAGACTCTTGAAGTACTCTGTCACAGAATCATTCACCTCATGACTAAGAAGAATATGAGAGAGTGAGCAAGGACCTGTGGTCCAAATGTCCCCTTTAATGCCAACCTCACAAAGACCAAGGGTGTCCTTGGTCTCCAGCTCCTGACAATTCTACAGCTTCCTAAAGAAGTGGCCATAAAGTCTACAATACATAGGCCTTTTTGGTTAGACACTTATTCAAATGATAGAAGGGATATTGATTCACTGTCTAAATGACTATATTTTTTGTCACATGAAACCCTATGAATTTCATTTTCCATACTTATCAAAATTAAAACAATTTCACTCATTTGTGTACAAAATGGCAGTGTACATGTGTATGATTCAGCTTGTATTTTTGTGTCTTCCATTAGAATACATGTTATAAGTTACATAAATGTTTGAGAAACATCTTTAATTATTTGCTGAACTCCCAGAGTCCAGTTGAAGAGGGGTAGGAGTAAGAATATGAGCAATGAGGTCAAGACCGTGATGGGCACACCCACTGAAAGAGTTTACCTGAGCTAATGGGAGCTCAAAACCTCTGGCCAGACAGGGAAGGAACCAACATAGGTCCAAACTACTCCCTCTGAATGTGGTTGACAGTTGCATGGTTGGGGCAGATTGAGAAGCCACTGAAAGAGGCGCCAGGATTTAATTATCCCTGCTGTTTGTTTTGGCATTTTAGGAACCTATTCTCTTTGGATGGATACTTTTCTCAGTCTAGATGTAGTGGGGAGGGCCTTGGACCTTCCACAAAGCAATGTGCCTTACCCTCTCTGAGGAGTGGATGGGGAGGAGGATTGGGAGTAGGTGGAGTGTAGGGATAAGTCCCGCCCCTTAAGGGGCGTGTTCGCCTCGGGCTAATGTCTGCCTATAAATTTGGCAAGCAAGCTCCGAGCTCTCGCTTCTGCTTTCCTGGTCTCCGCGGGAACAGTGGTTCTGTAAGTCTATTTCTACATTAAAGCTATATATATATATATTTTTACACTCTGTCTGCATTCGTTTACGCCGCTACATTTTGGCGTCCAACGTCGGGCTATTTTGCCCCCGACTCAAGCGGGTAGCCCGCTAGCTAACACAGCACCCTCCCCGGTGCTGTTTTTCAGTTCGTGACTCCGGCCCCAGTGCTGAGTCCGAGACACACTCGGCGACACAGGCCCATTCTGCGTGCCTTGGCTAAGTTTTGCAGCGGAACCCCACTGCCTGAATTAGCAGAAGCTCAAGTACTTGCGGTTTTGCAACAAAAGCTGCCACAGCGTCAGATTTGGTCTGTTACAAAGTGACTTGGCCAGTTGTGGTGGCCCACGCCGGTAGGATTTGCTGAAGGAGGCAGAGGCAGGAGGATCACAAGTTTGAGGCCGGCCAGGCAGTGGTAGAGCACGCCTTTAATCCCAGCACTTGGGAAGCAGAGGCAGGCAGATCTCTGTGAGTTTGAGGCGTGCCAGGCCTTGGTAGTGCACACCTTCAATCCCAGCACTTGGGAGGCAGAGACAAGCGGATCTCTGTGAGTTCAAGGCCAGCAGGGTCTACAAGAGCTAGTTCTAGGACAGGCTCCAAAAACACAGAGACCACCACTGGCAGGAACCGATCTTTGCAGGTAAAAAAATTTTCTTTTATAAATAAAATGTCTGAACACATTACTGTTCAAGAATTTAATGATTTTTTTAATTGTACCATGTGGGAGATTTTACAAGAGGTGTCTATCACCCCACATATATGGATCCTTCTGGGATTCGTAGTTTTCATTGGCACCAAATGGTTTGATAATAGAAATATGATAAAGTCTTTACGAGACGAATCCAGGATTCTTAAGGTAGAGATTGAACGCTTAAAAACAATTGAGAATGATAACAATCTTCTCAAGAATCAGTTTGAAGTTCTCCAGGCTGATAACAATCTTCTCAAGAATCAGGTTGAAGTTCTTCAGGCTGATGTTAAGGAGAAATTCATTAGTATGGAAGAGGGAACAGCTGATCTGGACCATAAGATTCAGTCCCTTTCTGTAGGAAATGAAACATTAACTGAGAGAATCAAAACTGCTGAATGTGACAATCGGATTTTGTCTAAAGCTTATGACAGATTGACGGAAAGATTGTCAATACAAGAAGGCACGGTTTATGCCATAAAAATTATGTCCAAAGATGAGATGTTATCTCTAACGGACAAACTTCATACTTTAGAATCCTCAATGAAGGCTTTGAAACATAATTCTGGACAGGAGATTCAGACATTGCAGAAGGCAATGGTGAATAGAATTGAAAAGATTGAGGAATTTCTAAATTCTGATGAAGAAGAGCAAAGGGTAGAAAGGCAAATTTTAACTACATCTGTGGGTAAGTCTCTCCGGGACAATTTCCACAAAGCTCTACCTACAGCTCTACCTGCCTTTCCAGTAATAACAACAGAGAAGGTGATTGGTTCCAAAAACCCTAGGGTCATCAAGGAGGATACATGGGAGCCTGTGCGTATGAATGATCTCAAGGAAATAAAACAGGCTGTCATGACTTTTGGGATGCAAGCCTCTTTTGTTAAAGAGATGCTAAGATCTTGGGCCACGACAAGCAGAGCAACCCCCTCAGACTGGCTCCAGCTGAGCTCTGTGGTACTCGAGAGTGGACCGCAATTGAAATGGAAATGCTTATTCAGGCAAGAGGCTAGACTCTTAGAACAGCAGGAAAAAGCGAAGGGAATTGACATTTCCCTAGATCAAATTCTAGGTGAAGGGCCCTTTTCCGATCCTCAGGAACAAGCTAATTTGGATGAAAACACACTCTCCATGTGTACTACAGCAGCCTTAAGGGCTTGGGACAGGGTACAAGACCCAGGACAGAGAATGGAATCATTTGTCAGAGTTAAACAGGGTCAGAGAGAACCCTTTAGTGACTTTTTACAAAGATTAACTAAGGCTGTACAAATAGGAATATCTGACCCAGAAGCAAGACGTATAATGATTGAGTCTTTGGCTTATGAAAATGCAAATGTGGAATGCAAAAGGATTTTGGGTCCTTTAAAGCTCAGATCAGCACCGTTGGAAGAATGGGTCTTGCATACACTCAATGTTGATACATTTGATTATGGCACTGAAGCATGGGTAGAAGAAGCAATTTCCAATGGTAAAAGGAGACACCAGAATACCAAATGTTTTAATTGTGGAAAAATGGGTCATATTAAAAGGAATTGTAGACAACGGATTTTCAGAAATAATAATAATAATAATAATAATAATAATGCATCTTTCAGAAATAATAATAATAATGCATCTTCTAGAAATAACAGAAATAGGAGGACTCAGCCTTCAGGTTTATGTAGAAGATGTGGAAAGGGCAGACATTGGACGAATGAATGCAGGTCTACAAGAGATAGACAAGGCAACCTGATACAGCCGGGAAACGTGAGAGGGGGGGCCTCACAGGCCCCCATGGCAAACATGGTTCAGTCATATCCAGTTTCTGCAGAGAACGTGCCTCATCAGGACAATTAGGAAGCCCCATGCCTACTGTTACAAGCAATAATGATCAGAAAGATAAGTTACGTGTGTTTTGGCAAACTTCTATAAATGATCAAAGACCTAAACTGAGAGTGTGTGTAAATGGCATTTTTATTACTGGCCTGCTGGACACAGGTGCTGATGTAAGTATCATTACCCCAGAATCTTGGCATCCGTATTGGCCTCTTCAGAATGTAAATGTTCAGCTCCTGGGAATTGGAACCCTATCTCGAGTAAGGCAGAGCACGAGATGGGTTGAATGTATAGGGCCAGAGGGACAAATAGGAAAATTAAAGCCATATGTAGCCAATATCGCAATGAATTTATGGGGTCGTGACCTATTACAACAATGGAATACTGAAATTAACATTCCTGCTAAATCTAGAGCCTATATTTCTGAGAATAATATTAAAAGATATTACAAACTGAGAAAACCGGCCATTCGGGCTGTAAAAGAACAAGCAATTGATGTCCCTTCAGAGATACCAACAGCCTTGCCTCTAAAATGGTTGACTGAGAAACCAATATGGACAAAGCAATGGCCTTTAGCTGAGGAAAAGTTACAGGCTTTAGAACAGCTGGTACAAGAACAATTAGATGCTGGACATATAGAAGAATCTACCAGCCCTTGGAATTCTCCTGTATTTGTGGTTAAGAAAAAATCAGGTAAATGGAGAATGGTGACAGATCTCAGGGCCATCAACAAGGTTATTCAACCTATGGGCCCTCTGCAATCTGGAATTCCTTTGCCCTCTTTATTACCAAAAGGATGGCCTCTCATAGTTATTGATTTAAAGGATTGTTTTTTCACTATACCTTTGCAAAAAGAAGATAGAGAAAAATTTGCCTTCACAGTGCCTACTTATAACAATTCTCAACCTTCGAGGAGGTACCACTGGACCGTTCTCCCCCAGGGTATGTTAAATAGCCCCTCCCTGTGCCAATATTTTGTGAACCAACCATTGCAAATAATACGCAAGAAATTTCCCAAATCTATAGTATACCATTACATGGACGACATCTTGTTATCCGATTCAAACATGGATACCTTGAACAGACTGTTTGAAGAAATAAAGATACTTTTACCTAAATGGGGATTGCAAATAGCTCCTGAAAAGATTCAGAAGGGAGATTCTGTTAATTATTTAGGTTATAAAATAGGTTTGCATAAAATTAAGACACAAAAAGCACAAATTAGGAGAGATCGCCTACGGACTCTTAATGACTTTCAAAGACTGTTAGGAGACATTTCCAGTCTACGACCAGCTATTGGAATAACACCTGATCTAATAATTCATTTGAACAAAACCTTGGATGGTGATAAGGATTTAAACAGTCCCAGAGAATTAACAGCTGAAGCAGAAAAGGAACTGACAATGATTGAGGAAAAATCACAACAGGCACATGTGGACAGGGTGAATCCAGAGCTCGATTGTATTCTCGTCATACTACCATCAAAAATTTCTCCTACAGGAATTTTAATGCAGAGAGATGATATTATTTTGGAATGGATCTTTTTACCACATAAACCAAGTAAGAAACTGAAAACTTATGTGGAAAAAGTCTCTGAGTTAATTATAAAAGGCAAGCTGAGACTTCGTCAACTAGCAGGCATAGACCCAGCAGAAATTATAGTGCCTTTCACTGCTGATGAACTAAAGAAATTATGGGAAGATAATGAACCATGGCAAAGAGCTTGTGCTAATTTTTTGGGAGACATTAATAACAACTATCCAAAAAGCAAGCGGCTTAACTTCATAAAGAGAACTTCTTGGATTCTTCCTCGAATCGTCCGTGATGCTCCAATAACTGGAGCCCGTACATTCTATACTGATGCCAATAAATCAGGGAAGGCAGGTTACAAATCAGAAGACTTGGATAAGGTGGAACAAAGTCCGTATACTTCTGTCCAGAAGGCGGAATTATATGCCATTCTTATGGTGCTAAGGGATTTTAAAGAACCTATTAATATAGTTACAGATTCACAATACGCAGAAAGAGTTATTTTACATATTGAAACTGCTGAATTTATACCTGATGATACTGAACTAACCTCATTGTTCCTCCAGGTTCAAGATTTGATCAGGAACAGGCTTTGCCCTATGTACATAACACACATCCGATCCCATACGGGTCTGCCAGGTCCTCTAGCAAAAGGTAATGCAGAAATTGATCAATTATTGATTGGTAGTGTGCTACAAGCCTCTGAATTTCATAAAAAATATCATGTTAATAGCAAAGGTTTGAAGAAAGAGTTTTCAATTACATGGCAACAAGCTAAGGAGATTGTAAAGAAATGCCCTACTTGCTCTTTCTATAACCAAACGCCACTGCCTGCAGGGGCTAATCCAAAGGGCACCAAAAGGAATGAAATCTGGCAGATGGATGTGTTCCACTTTGCAGAATTTGGCAAATTAAAATATGTACACCACACCATAGACACATATTCAGGTTTTCAATGGGCTACTGCCCTGAGCTCAGAAAAGGCTGATTCAGTAATCACACATTTATTGGAAGTTATGGCCATCATGGGAATACCTGCGCAAATAAAGACAGATAATGGTCCAGCATATGTATCTAAGAAAATGAAACGCTTTTTTGATTATTATAATATAAAACACATTACAGGTATACCAAATAATCCTACAGGTCAGGCAGTTATAGAAAGATCAAATCGTACTATAAAGGATATGCTGAACAAACAGAAAGGGACTGAAAATACCCCCAGAAATAGATTACATAATGCTTTATTAACCTTGAATTTTCTTAACGCTAATGAGAAAGGTACGACAGCAGCAGAAAGACATTGGATAATGGAAAAGTCTGCTGAACTAAATCAACCGATTTATTTCAAAGATGTGCTGACCTCTCAGTGGAAGCCAGGAGATGTGCTACGTTGGGGAAGGGGTTTTGCTCTTGTTTCCACAGGAGAAGAAAATTTGTGGATACCATCAAAATTAATAAAGTTTCGATTTGAAGAGGAGAAACCTCTTAGAAAGGAGAAATGACAACTCATCCACAACGATGATATTCATACAGGTGGTAAGAAAAACATATAGAATGGGGGCAGGGTTCTGTTCTTATCTCCACAGGAAAACACTCATCTTTGAGAAATTCAAGGGACCCTGGATGTTTGGATACTGACAGATGGAAAAATACCTGCCCAATAGGAAATATCAAGACAACTGAATGAGTTGTGTAAGTAATATTAAACCATATTTCTAAATTTATAAAGCTGGTTTTGAAGTTGGACTCTGGCTCAGTCCCTCTCCAATTCCAAGCCTGTTAGTAAGAGAAAAACCCAGAGTTTCTGGAGTTTCTGTCTCATGTCAAGAGCCATGATATGGGACAGAAAGAAATATGAGTTTAGAAAACATCTTTGCATTTCTTCATATCTATCATACTTTTCATTGAATATATCTATCATGTCTTTCATTGAATATATATATATATGTCTATATATGTCTATATGATTAATGTTTAAGTTTTTCATAATGAACAATGAGTTTTTCCTGAAGTGACATTTGAAGTTTCCAGGAAGAAGATGGGGCCCCATAACAACAACTCCATCTGGTTGATATGACGTCATGATACTGATAGCGCTACTACAAGACCTGCTTTGGGTACCAGCTGCACAAGACAGTTCCAACTTGGTTAGCTGAAATGGTGCACATCTTATACAACATTTTGGCCAGACCTGCACGAAAATACTCAGAGACTATTTGCAATTTTAAAAGACATTATCTTGAAATTTAACCATCATTTTACTTTCACAGGATCCCCCAGAAAGAACGTCGCCACTATGACAGCTGGAAGTAATTCTAGAGAACGACGTCCCCTCTCCCAGTAAAGTTTGCCCTTGGGTTTAGGGACATCATTTAGGGGTTGATTATAATTAGTATATGATTGAGGGTTGGGGGAGGAATTTTATAAGCTCAGGGATCATTTTGAAAAAAAAAAAGAGGGATGATGGGATAATAGACAAATATATTGGTATAGATTCTTGTATATTGATACAAAGTTAAATTATATTGACTATTGTACGCATGCATGTTTCTACCTCTGTTTAAAACATTTTTATGTATTGACATATATTGTATTGATATATATATATATATATATAGTATATATTTACCATATTGCAGTGTACATTTCTACCTCTGATTAAGATACTTATATAATATTTGTGTATTGATATATATTTACCTACTGCAATGTATATTTGTACATAGTTTATATTTGGAGGTCATTGTCCTCATTTGTTTCACAGTCGTTTATTGTCTTAGTCTTTAAGTTAGATAGATATTGAGAATTATATAGACTAATTGTCATCTAAGTTTGTCATTTATAATTAGACTAATCAGGTTCTCTAGATATATAGAGATTATACTCAGTATAGATAGATAATCTTCAACCTCTTCAAAGAGCTGTAGAAAATGGCCTTTAATCTAACTCAGAGTTTCGTGATAGTGAGACACAATTGCTCCTGGCAACACCGCTCTATTCCCGAGAGAATGTTGAGCACCAAAAACACTCCATCTGGAGCCTTTCTATTTGGCAGAACTGGCCTTGGGGCAAAGAAATGCCCATACCTCAACCACTGACACAGATACAGAGTGTGCATCAATGGATAAAACAGGACTGTCATATCCTGCCAAGACAGGGTAAGATAGTTTTGAAAAGTTCCTTGCCTTTAATAATGGTATGTCAGTTATGTTAGGCCTTAGCCAAAATTGGTTGACTCAACGTTGCAAACGAGACTTTGGGTGATTGCCCAGGTAGTCAGTTGTCTCTGTCAATTGTTGCACATTTTGGATATTTCTCGTTTGTTGAGTAGTGTTTATTCCCTTCTCAGATCTTTGACTGAGTTGAAGATTATATAATTGTAGTTACTCTTTACATTATTTGGACTTCTTGAGATAGAATGTTTAGCAAAGCTTTTGTTCTCAATATTGTTTGTTGTATTTATTATTTGTTGTTATTGTATGTAGTTGTATTTGGTTTAGTTCTGTCTTATTTAGACAAAAAGGGGAGATGTAGGGATAAGTCCCGCCCCTTAAGGGGCGTGTTCGCCTCGGGCTAATGTCTGCGTATAAATTTGGCGAGCAAGCTCCCAGCTCTCGCTTCTGCTTTCCTGGTCTCCGCGGGAATGGTGGTTCTGTAAGTCTATTTCTACATTAAAGCTATATATATATATTTTTTTTACACTCTGTCTGCATTCGTTTACGCCGCTACAGTGGAGGGGATGGGACGAGGGGAGGGGGTGGGAACTGGGATTGGTATGTAAAATGAAAAAAAAGATAGTTTGTTTTCTTTTATTAAAAAAAGAAAGAAAAAAGAAAGCAGGCTGAGCAAGCCTTTGAGAGAAAGCCAGTAAGCAGCACTCCTCCAAGGTCTCTAAATCTGTTTCTGCCTTAACTTCCCTCAATGACAGACTGTGACATGCCATTGTGAGCTGAAATAAATCTTTTCTCCCCCAACAAGAAATAATTTGTTACTGAATTTCTAGTTTCTGGCATATTGCATCAGAAAAAAAAATGGTTTAATAGATGAATAAGCAGAGAAGGATTCTTGATGTGTCTATAAAACACTTTAAACTATGAAGTTTCTGAACTCTAGACTGCGATGTCAAGGGCTATTGAATTAGACATGTTTCCAGGATGGAGTCGAAACCTGGTACTGTGTCCAAGGACCATAGTGAGAACCAGAATGGTGCTGTGTATGGACCAAATCAATAAGAAAACTGTTAATAACAAATTAGAATCCTAAATACAAAAAAAAAACCCACAGTTTTCTTCATCAGAATCAGAATACTACCAGAATGTGTGGTTTGAATATAGCTCAAACACTCAGAATCTTGCATGCTAGTCAGGTTTTTTGTTGTTGTTTTTTTTTGTTGTTGTTGTTTCTTTTTTTTTTTGTCAACCTGACACAGGCTTGAATTATTTGTGAAGAGGAACCTTAATTGAGAAAATGTGTCCATCAAAATACTTATAGGGAAGTCTGTAGGACATTTTCGTGAGTAATGATTGATGTTGGCGGAACCAGCCTAGGGAGGGTGCCAGCCCTGGCCAACTTGTCCTAAGTTGTATAAGACTGGAGGCTGGATAAGCTGTGAGTAACAATCTGGTTAACATCATTCCTCCATAGACACTGCTTAGGTTTCTGCACTCAGGTTCTTGCCTTCAGTCTGTGCCCCGACTTCCCCCAGTGATGAAATATGACCCGAATCTAAGCAGACATAAAGTCATTACTCCACAAGTTGCATTTGGTCATGGTGTTTTATCATAGCAAAAGAAACACTAAGACACTGGACGAGTTTGAATAATTTATTTTATCTACCCGACTATGAGGGTTCTCATTAGTAAAGTGTATGACAATATTGCACATTGAGGAGAACTTATCACACAATTTGCACATGCGATGAATAAAAGGGAGACGACAAGGGAGAGGGAGAAAGAAAAGGAAAAGATGTGAGCTGTCAACTGTTTATGCAGCCTTGGGATTGTCTGTCTTTCTCTTTGTGTGATTACCTTGACCTGCTGTGTAGGACAAAACAGTTTTTCTTCTCTCCTCACACTCTGAAAACACAGATTATTTTCGTGTCCTCAAGAGATATGAGGATTTTTTTTTTCCTGCCAGCAGGTAAGCAATCAGTTCTGCAGTAGATGCCAGCTGAGTTTTCTAACACAGTCCAGCTCTGTCTGCCTGATTAAAGCATTAGAGCCCATAAATTGAGGTCTCCAAGACTATCTGTCACCCACATTTTACATACCAATCACAAACCCTAAGCTGTATACTTGTGCTTTTCATTAGCTGATTGTAAATCAGTTTTTATATCCCTTCCCTTGGTTTGATTAATGGGTTGCAATGGTTCCTAGGACTCAGGGAATTATGTTTACTGCTTTATTATAAAGGATATTACAAAGGATATACTTTGAGATATGCGAAGGCTGATATATGAGGACAAAACACAGAATTTCTTTGTCCTCTCCTGGTGATTCACCTTTTATGAACCTCCACGTTTTCAGCTTTCTGGACGTCTCTGAACCCCAATATATTGGGTTTTATATTAGTAACTTTTCTTATTTCTGAGACAGAATCCCTGACAATGAGACATTTAAGGTAGGGGGCTTATTCTCTTTGAATCTTCTGCTTGCTCTTGAGATCACTTTCCTTCTACCAAGTGGCCTCATCCAGGCTTGATACGAGGGTTTGTGCCCAGTCTTACTGTAACGTGTTATGTCAAGTTTAGTTAATAGTCTTCAGAGGCCTGCTCTTTTCTGAAGTGAAACAAAGGAACAGTGGATCTGGGGGAGAAGTGAGGTGAGGTGAAGGACTGGGAGGAGAGGAGGGAGGGAAACCCATGGTCGGAGTGCAACAAGTGAGAGAACAAAACATAGAAAACAAAACACAAAAAAGCAAAAAAATAAAATAAAAATAAGACAAAGACTAACATAATTAATAATATCACACCTGATTTCTTCGATGAATGTGATGATCTGGGGTTTCATTCCTAATATTGTGTCCATTGTTCAGCTGGTAAATCAAAATCTTGTCTATTCATTGGGAGAAAACAAATCATTCCAAGAAATTACTTTCCCCCGGGCCTAGATCATGAACAAGTAGCAGCCTACCAGTTCGGCATTTTTATACTATCCATATTCACAAACGTCACTTGAGAAAAAAAGCTCCTCTTAGGTGGAATGGGTGTATTAACAGAGCATGGTGTCTCACAGGGCTCTGGATACAATGGAGGTTTAACATGAGTTTTTTCAAAGAACACTAGAAATGCAGGATCCTGATGGGTGGGGGCAAAGTATTCTGCAAGGGAATCAGACCAGTACTTTGTCTTGGTGCATAAAATAAACAGAAACAGCTTTGAATTACCAATTTTAAAATTAGAAAATAATATTTTCTACGAATATTTTTAGTTCATTGTTGGCTTTTGAGGCTCATTATACATGAACTAAAATATGGAATTTTATCATTACGCTGTGTAATTATGCATACATGAGGAGTGCCAAACTCTTTAAAGTTGCGGGAGATGTGCATGAGGAATGAGAGATAAAATTGGTCCTCCATTTATTTTTCAACTTTGCACGATGTAGAATTCAATGTTTCAAAATGATGAAAGTCTCATTTTGCTTTCAAATGGAAGCAAAACCTCAGCAGCAGTCCTGTATTTACACAGCTGCATTCTTCTGGGCTATCAAAACATTTTGAAGGTATTCAATTATTTTCAATTTTCATAATAGAGGGGATAAATGGTATTGAACCCTACATTTTCCATACAAAGAAAGTAGGGGGGGGCTTCATATTAGCTATTAAAACAGTATAACAATTATTTGTACAGTTGTTTTCCCCCAAATATGACTCCAACTGGACTGGGAATGAATGAGCATGGGATCAAACTCGTCCCTCTGACTGTGGTTGACAGTTGGGGCAGACTGAGGGGCCAATGACAATGGCACTGGGATTTGTCTCTACTGAATGTACTGGCTTTTGGGGATCCTATTCTCTTTGGATGGATACCTTGCTCAACCTAGATGTAGTTGGGAGGGCCTTGGACTTCCCACAGGTCAGGGTGTTTTGCCCTCTCTTAGGATTGGAGGAGGTTTGGGTGTGTGGAGGGAGTGGGAGGAGTGGAGGGAGTAGGAATTTGGATTGGTATTTTTTAAAGTAATAAAACAAAATAAAAGAAAAAAATATTATTTCCATGTTTCACAGTGCTGCTATGAGGGCATACATACAATAGTTCTTTAGTCACTTCAAATCATAGAACTTACATCATTGTCCAGCAAATAATGCCCAAATTACTTCTTTTCATACACTCACCCATTTTGCCAACAGTGCTTTACCCCTAACTCAGTGTATCTATCTCTTGATCCTGTGATTTCAGCAATACCATCAAACTTGCTGTCTTTCAGCCTACCCTTCATCAATGGAAGCCAGACCTGAGGCATAAATGCCTCCATTCTCCTCCGGGCTGACAGTTTTGAGACATGCTCCTTTAGGTTCATCACTGTCTCAGTCAACCATAGAGATTCTCAAAATAATAATTTCTTGGATGCATTTAATTTTCCTCTTTTCCCATGGTATTTTGCTAAGCCATTCTCCTGTTTCCTGGAATCACTTCTGCAATACAATATGTGCCTTTCCAGGCATTGTTTTCAGTATAAATAAGGCCAAGCTAGAATGATAAGAAGTCGCATATATAAGAGAATTTGATAACCACAAAGTGCTATGCAATGTAAGCATTATGATGACTAACATAATCTTAGTAATACTCATACAATTATAAAATCACAATTACTGTCTATAATGAAGCTACTACAAAATGCAAAGAATTGACAGAACATTCTCAGATCTTGAATCCACCATAGACCAACAGCATTCTTCTCCAAAAAGGAGTGCATGATCTCCTCAGCAAAATTCAAGAATAGTGAGCAACTAAGAGACTCAATTGCTAACACTGTTTTCATTTCTGCCTGTATCAATTCTTAAAAATTCTCTCCCCATGTACATAGATGAAGCAAAGGTGGCCTCTACAAGTTTCCCTATTCGGTTATCTCCTTCACAGCACCATTACCAGATATACTACAGAAAGCAACACATGGATTGCGAACTTTACAATGTTGTTGTCTTTCATTTTACTAATATTAAAAAGTAATCACAGTGTTGCTGAGGAAGCATCCTATGAGAGTAAAAGAGAGAGAGCACTGGTAAAGTTTTGTCATCCTCTCACCTGCCGATGGCTCTGCAGTTTCTCTTCCTGAGTTGTTAGTTTCCCCAAAGAGAAAATAAATGCCGTCATAAAAGCAGAACATGCATTTATGTAAAAGTGTAGGACAAAAGGTTTCTAAGTTACTACTGAGAATGTTGCTGCCCAGAACTCTAGAAAACCAGTTTAATTGATGAGTGGGAAAGTTTCCCACTCAAGTGATTCTCTGCACTAATTATGACAAATGTGTAATTATGTGGAATGGTACTAAACAATAAAAGATAATTACTAATATATTTGTGCATAATAATTGTCAGGTATCTTTACCTTTGTCTAGGATGAAATTTAAAGGCAATTCTACAAGATATCCCATGTGTATATGTCTCTGTATTTATATATCTATATTCACAGAAGAATTTCAAATGCATCAATTCCAGTTCTTTAGTTTGCTTTAAATCACTATCTTTGTTTGTTTTCTTTGTTTTATAGGTATTTTAGAGACAGGGTTTTTCTGTGCAGCCCTGGTTGTCATGGAACTTGCTCGCTAGACCAGGCTAGTCTCAAACACAGAGATCCGGCTGCTTCTTCTACCTCCCAAGTGCTGAGAGAAAAGGCATCTAACATTTTATTAGCATGTCAACTGTATAAAGTGATGTGTTTTACTATAACATTTTATATGTATAAAATGTAGCTAGCTTGTATTCATTACCAATAACCTTTTGAAATTAATACATATTGTATTCATCATAGTTCTCTAATAGGTTATAAACAGGCATTTAGAAAGATTTTTTCTCCATTTATATAAGGGACTAACTCATGTGATTACATAAGCAAAGAAGTCCTATAGACTGTTGTCAGTAAGCTGTGAGAAAAGCTGTACATAGTTTCAGTCTAGCTCCAAATGCATGAGTACCAAATAGTACCAAATGTGTTATATTTTCAGATCTCAGTAGGAATCTGGTATCTTGGAGAACAAACACTTATTTTAGAAAGCAAAAGATATATGCACTATTGTAATGTAAATACTACAGTGAGAAACTGGGTGAGTTATACATAGAAACTATATCAAATTTGCAAAATTTTTGGTTGTCTAAAACTATTTCAAAATATAAAGTTGATGGAAAACACAAGACTTACCACATTTCCTTGCCTAAAATGTGTTATATAGGCATAGTGTGATAGCACACATCTTTAAATCCTGTACTTGGGAGGCAGAGGCACATGAATCTCTGTGAGTTTTGAAGGGCAACCTGGTGCACAGGCTGTTACAGGACAGTCAAGGCTGTTACAAAAAGAAACCCTGTCTTGAAAAACCACGCACAAAACGTATTATATGGTGATATTTTAGATAGTATATATAGTTGGAAACAATTATAAAAAAGAATTTATTAAATTGAAAATTTCACATATTTCAAAAATCTGATAGAATTATTACATTATAATGTGAATTTGCTATTTTTCATTATTTACTACTTTCTAGAAAGTTAATTTTTTACTATCAAAGTTATAATGTTTCAGTTTTTTATTCCAATTCATATTCTTTTCCCTCTCCAAAGACCTCCCACATCCCTTTACCTCCTTTTCCACCAAACTTCACACTCTTTCTCTCCCTCTCTCTGTTGCTGTCTAAAACAAATAATAAAGCAACCAAAAACCCAACAAAACAAAGTCAAAATACAAAGAAATTACTAAATTCATGTGTTTTATTTTGTTTCTCAAAATTTTCTAGCTTTGATTGTTGGGGTCTCTAATAATTGAGAGAGAATTTCATTTGCAAATCCAACGGTTTAAAATATTTGCTTTTTCTAAACTGAGGATATACTTTAGTTATAGCACTTCACCGATTATTCCAAAGAATGTCTATAATATAGACATATGATGTAGGTGGGCCTTCTACTTTCATTGATTAATAAAGAAACTGCCTGGCCCTTTGATAGGACAGAAAATTAGGTAGGCGGAGTAGACAGAACAGAATGCTGGGAAGAAGGAAAGTGAGACAGAGCCGCCATGGAGCCAGCCGCCAGGTCAGACATGCTGAATCTTTCCCGGTAAGCCACCACCTCGTGGTGCTACACAGATTATTAGAAATGGGTTAGTCAAGATGTGAGAATTAGCCAGTAAGAGGCTAGATATAATGGGCCAGGCACTGTTTGGTCATGTTCTGGCTTTGTGGGAGCCTAGCCAGTCTGGATGCTTACCTTCCTAGACCTGGATGGAGGGGGGAGGACCTTGGACTTTCCACAGGGCAGGGAACCCTGACTGCTCTTCAGACTAGAGAGGGAGAGGGAGAGGAGTGGGGGGAGGGGGAAAGAGTGGGAGGAGGGGGAGGGAAATGGGAGGCTGGGAGGAGGCAGAAATTTTTTTTTCAATAAAAAAAAAGAAAAGAAAAAGAATACAATTTCCATGTTGGTATTTCCAGGGCTAAGCTACCCATGTGGGAGCCAGGCAGGATGAAAAGCAGGGCTGCCAGCAGCTCCTTCTACAGACATATATATGATTCTTACATATAACACATATATTAAAATAATTACACAAAATTGTATAATGAAGACTTCAATTTCTGTAATCTTGGCTAACAAAAGAGTTCTCAGATTCTCTCTCTGTTTTTTTTTAATGTTTTTGTTTTCTGGGGATTGGATCCAGGACTGTGTGTATGTTGTGAAATTGTTCTGTCATTGATTTGCAGTTCCAGTCCTTGAAGTTGTATCTATATTCATGCCGTTTAAAATTATTTTCACATTGATGCATTTTTATTTGGTGTGCTTGAGTGTTTAGCCTGCACATGTGTATTCAAACCATGCGTGTGCCCTGTGTCTCTGGAGCTTGGAAGACAGCATTAGATCCTGTGGAACTGGAGCTACAGACAGTTTTGTGTTGCCATGTGTTTGCTGGGACCTGAATTAGGTGTTCTGAGAGAGCAATAACTGCTTTACTAAACTGCTGATTGTTCCCTTCAACCCAATAGAAGTTATTTTTAGTGCTAACATGGTTTACAATCCTTCTACTGCTGACATATTAATGCATGTCAGTTTCTCTAACAAAAGAATGATATTTAGGAAAATATGGGAGTACATATTTATAACCCTAAAAGTAGGGAGGGCAAGATAGGATGCGAGTTGAGTTTAAGGCCAGCATAGGCAACATAATGAGTTTGAGGTCATCTTTTGCTATACATCCCAATCCCCCATATAAAAAATTAATTTGAGGAATTAGTCTTGACCTGTATTTATTTCTTCTTTGAGATTTGCATACTGTGTATTTTGATCATATTCTTTCTTCTCACCCAAGTCTTTCCTGACCTTCCTCCACCTATCCACCCAGCCAACTTACCCTCTCTTAAAAATATTCACAAAACCCATTAAACTTGTCATGTGTTCACCTACTGCTTCTGAGTAAGTGGCTTGCTCTGGAGTATGCTTGATCTGCCTAGTGTCACTGAATTGATGAAAATTGATTTTACCTCTCCCAGCATCTATCAATTGCAATAACCTCTTGGTTAGGGGTGGAACCCTGTGTCCACTTCCTCCTTTCACTACTTAGCCCTGTTTGGCTTGAACCTGTGCGGGTTGTATATTGCCACAGTCTTTGACTTCAAACGTATGTCAGTCCTGCTGCATCTGGAAGACATTGTTTCCTTGGAGTCATTCATTACCTCTGGCTTGCACAATTTTCTCATTTCCTCTTGTAAATTGGTCCTGAGCGTTGGGAGAGGTGCTTGATGGAGACATCCAATTTAGGACTGAGTACTTCAAGGTCTCTCACTCTTTCCATATTGTCTAGTTGCAGGTATCATTAGGACCAAAGTGGGTCACACCAAAATGGCAGTGCTGTTGACAATGTACCCACTAACCTTCTAAGCTCAGCTCAGACTGTATTATAACCAGTGAAACAGAAGAATTGCTAACAAATAAACAAAAGCCTAAGCGCTATGTTCCTCAGAAACACTGTGAAGTGGGTTTCTGTTATTCAGAAAAAGCCATTATTTCCCTCACCCACCGTCTATAGCCAATGGGGCTTCTGCTTCCTTATTAACTCAAACAAGCGTGCAAGAAATCAAAGTCTTTATGCTAGTTCCAGGGTGGCTAACATGCCACCCACCACCCCATTTGCAGCAACATACCTACTCTTACAACTGACAAGAAGTTACCAGTTTTTTGTGCCCCCTCCACCAGCCCATCCTAAACACAGCCCTGGATATTTGAATTTCCCAATAAATCTTTCTTTCTATCAAGAGAGTGGTCTAGTTTAGTGGTTTCACTGGTCACTCCCTTACAGGTATCTGTGTTAATTTATATCTACAGGAAGAATCTTCTCTGATGAGAGTTCACTAATAATGCACGGACCTATGGGTATAGCAACAGGTCATTTGGAGTCATTTTATTGCTACATTCCTTTAGAATAATAATAATATTAGGCTTTCTTGTAGGGATCATGGATTATCTACTCTCAGGTTCTTGTTGGCTTCATTAACAGAGTCAGGAAGAGGCTACCACATCATGGTGCAGGCCTTAAATCCAATGAAAAGGCTGTTGGCTACTCCCATAATAATTGTCACACTATTGCAGCATTGAGCATATCTTGCAGGCATGCCATTAATGTAGCTGCAACAATTATAGTTGAGCAAGACTGATAATTGCTGTTTCTGGTAGTGTATGTAGCACTTTCCAGTCCAATGAATGCCAGTAGGTGCAAAACATCCCCTTGAGTACTAGCTAGACATTTTTTGTGTTCCAAATGTGTAATGTTAATGTCTTCAACAACAGGATCTTACTGTTGTAGATGGTAACCAATAACATTAGCAATAGCCCAAAATATTTGGGGGAGTCTACGGGATCCCCTTTGGCCAATGACTCAGAAAGACATACCTATTCCTGGTAATGGTGGTTTTATGTGGCAGCATATGATGTTTTGGGGGTATAGCTACTCCCTCCCCCTTTATATGGCAACTCTATTTAAACTGCTTTTATATGTGTATTATTTTACGAAGCTTCTGTAGTAGTATGTTTTCATATGGCTTTTCAAATGGCCTTTACGGTTTGCTATCCGTCCCCCCCATATTCCCTCCTCTATTCTGCCAGTTTAGGAGTTTTCAGTAACATTTGCTTGCAAAAAGGTATTTAGAATGCTATATGCTTGTGTTTTATTTTTTGAAGGAGGTTTCTCTGTGTAACAGTCCTAGCTGTCCTGGAACTTGTTCTTTAGGTGAGGCTAACCTCAAACTTACAGAGATCCGCCTACCTCTGCATCCTGAGTGTCAATATTAAAAGTGTGTGCTGCCACTTCCCATCATGTTTATATTATTTTACAAGTTATATACTACTCCTATTTGTAATAGTAAATTACTTAAAACGAATAAAAGTAGGTATTGACTAAAGAGGTACAAGATATAAGAAAAATCATATATGTGATGAGGTAAACAGCAAAACACTTTTTTGAGTTAACATATGATGATAGAACAGATATTCAAGCTCAAGAGTAGTTGTTCATATATTAGTTTTATATTGAAATAATTTAATGTTAATTTTTAATCATAGCAAGTGATTTATTCTAGATAATGTTTTGTGTACTCATCAAAGAAATGTGTATATTATTCTTATTTAAAGAATGCTTTCTCTATTTTGTTTGGACTATTCTATATAAAGTATTATGCATATTTATTTCTTATTAATGTTTGACTAGAT
The DNA here is from genome assembly GCF_018167655.1 of Microtus oregoni. Lineage (NCBI taxonomy): Eukaryota > Metazoa > Chordata > Mammalia > Rodentia > Cricetidae > Microtus > Microtus oregoni. The sequence continues at coordinate 284,215 of NW_024544745.1, forward strand.
AATCTGTTATTGAAATTAGGGTATAGAATTCTCTGTCACTATTGTATCACTGTTTCCCATTTAATTGTGTCACTGTGTGTTTTATATAGTTCACTGTACATATATTTATAATTGTTACACATTTTGATCAGTTGACACGTTATAATTTTGTTAACATCTTGTCTCTTGCCATGTTTTTACTTTAATTAGACTTTGTATAATGTAAATATAGTTACCCAGCCCTCTCTTGCATAATAGATGAACAGAATATTTCTACTATCCTTTTACCTTTATGTATGTCTTTATATTTAAGGTGAAATTTGTTGTAAATAATATATATTTTCACTCTTCATCCCATTCAGTTACTTTTTCAATGGGAAATATAACCAATTTATACTGAACATAATTATCTTTTGGTGAAGACTTGCTTTTTTATTTTGTTAATTTTAAGTCTGTTTTATAACACTTTAAACTGTCCATATAATCTTTCTTTGTGGTTTGTTTATTGATACTCTATTTTTTGCTAATCCTTTGTGTGTCTACTACAAGTCTTCTCTTGTGAATTTGTTTACCGTTACATAACTTCAATTACATTTAAAAATGCTTTGTCTCTCTAGCCACAACACAGTTTATGTTGCTTATATTTATTTATTATTATACTGTACTTTAATTAATTTTCTGTGATCATCATTACACATAATAAGTTGACTTATGTGCCATCATGATAGTATTTTGATATTTTAGGTTTTCCTATGGATTTTCCTTCAGTGGTGATACTTGTACTCCTAGTACTTCTCACACATTTTGTTGTTCTTTTTCTTAGTTATCTTAGGTGGGTGTCCACCCCAGTACCTCTAGTATTCCTTGTGAGGTGAGACAGAAGTAGGATTCTTGAACAATGTGTACCAAAAATGCCAGAGAGGTTACATGCATACCTTATTCTCTGTTTCCCCCATCGCAGAAAGTGCAGGCCAACTTTATTGTGTTTAAAACTGTATTGTGCCAGTTTGTGGGAATGGCAAGGGGAATCTTTCTCTTTCTTTCTTTCTTTCTTTCTTTCTTTCTTTCTTTCTTTCTTTCTTTCTTTCTTTCTTTCTTTCTTTTTTTTTTTTTTCGTTTGTTTTTCGAGACCGGGTTTCTCTGTAGCTTTGGAGCCTGTCCTGGAACTAGCTCTTGTAAACCAGGCTGGCCTCGAACTCACAGAGATCTGCCTGCCTCTGTCACCCGAGTGCTGGGATTAAAGGCGTGCACTACCACTGCCCAGCTCTCTTCCCTTTCTTAATGTGCACTTTCTCAGTTTTGTACACTACTTTGATATTTTAACAAAGGCCTTCTCCTTCACAGATAATTGTTTCTGAGGGGAAGGAGAGCTATGATCCTTGAATTACATCACTTCCTGATCTTCCACATACTTGTGATTGAAGGAAGACAACAAACTTCTTTGAGATATTCCATTGAGCCCATTGATGGGTGTAAAATACTGGCATTACATGAAATGCAGTATTTTAAGTATGTTCTCAAAGATATCCTTTCTAGACAAATTTATCTTACAAATTGGATGCTGGTCTAAACGTGAACCAAACTGTGCATTTTAAAATATATATTTGGATATTTCATGAAAATAAGAATGTCTGCTATAACAATTAAAATTTTACTATGCCTTGAAATTACTCATTTCCTCCCCATCACTAGACTCACTAATTATTTCTATCATACTGTTTTCTCATAGACATAGTTATAAACAGAGCATAGAATGAAGGAGCCAGGTAGCTACTGTGGTTGGTTTGTGACATGGTATCTGGACTGCTTTGCTTTCTTGTGACAATGTCTAGGAATCAATGTCTTTTACCAAATCTTGAGAAAATATTGTGATATTGGCTCTGGATGGCTTTCCCAGTTGTAACTTTGTTCATTAGACACTTGTGATCTATTCCCTTCTATAACTACACAGATCCAAAAGCTGATCCTGTAAAGGAAGCCACATTTCTCTTGGCCACTGCATAAAAGTGTAAGGAGCTCTAGTAGCTCCTGTAAGATCAATACCTGTCTTTGCTTCCATAGAAGAATGGGTTGGCTTTAGCAGGAACATGTGCATAAAGCAATAGTGAGTAGAGAATCCCAAGGATCATATCCTAGCAAGACCTGACTTCTCAATCTTTCACCTAGTTTTATCTCTACACTTTGATGTTATATCTATGGTATTTGCAGTCAGACTTCTTCCTGTCCTGATATTAAAATATGCATTAACACCCCTTCCCATTTTTACAAGACTAAGAGGAGTTTTTCCAGATAAAGACTTGAGAAAGCCCTCCCTTCTTTGGGGCATAGCGCCTCCCTGCTCAGCCTGCTAGGGCGCTGGGACCGAACCCGAACCGGGAGGACAAAGGGGTGGCAGGTAGCTCCTTTGTTCCCATAGCCTGCCCGCAGCGAGCAGGGTGGGCCCTTTGTTCGCTAGCTAACCAAGCAGCGAGGAGTTTCGATCTGGGCCCCAAGTGAAACATCACTGTGGAGAAACATCTCTGGGGAGTGACATCACTGGGAAGGTACATCAGTGGGCAAGAAGACCTGATCCTGTAAAAGAAGATCCGAAGGGGAGTATTGGGAGGAAGAGATGGGCAGACGCCAATGCAGGAATTCTTCCAACAATCTGAAAAACAACACGAAGCCACCAGAAGCCAGTGACTTCACAACAGGAGGACATGAACACCTTAATCAAGAAGAAGTAGAAAAAACAGAATTCATGAAAGTGATTGACACCCTTCAACAGCATATAAAAAACGCCCTTATAGAAATGGATGAGAAGTATAACAGAAAGTTCGAGGAATTGAGTAAATCAGTGAATGATACCCTAGGAAACTAAGGAAAAACAATCAAGCAGATAATGGAAACAGTTCATGACTTGAAAACTGAAATGGAGACAAAGAAGAAAACATGAACAGAGGGCCGGCTGGACATGGAAAATTTAAGTAAACAAACAGAGTCTACAGAAACAAGCATAACCAACAGAATACAAGAGTTAGAAGAAAGAATCTCAGATTCTGAAGATACCATAGAGAAAATAAACACACTGATCAAAGAAAACAGCAAGTCCAACAAACTCTCATCACAAAACATTCAGGAAATATGGGACACAATAAAAAAACCAAACCTAAAAATAATTGGAGTAGAAGAAGGAGAAGTGCAGCTCAATGGTCAAGAAAATATATTTAATAAAATTATAGAAGAAAACTTTCCCAACCTGAAGAAAGATATACCTATGAAGGTTCAAGAAGCATACAGAACACCGAATAGGCTGGATCAAAAAAAAAAAAACATTCCCTCGCCATATAATAATCAAAACACAAAATATACAGAATAAAGAAAGAATATTAAGAGCTGCAAAGGAAAAAGGCCAAGTTACTTATAAAGGTAAACCTATCAGACTTACACCTGACTTCTCTATGGAAACCATGAAAGCCAGAAGGTCCTGGATAGATGTACTGCAGAAACTGAGAGACCATGGATGCAAGCCCAGATTACTATACCCAGCCAAGCTTTCATTCACTATAAATGGAGAAAATAAAATTTTCCAGGATAAAAACAAATTTAATTAATACGTAGCCACAAATCCAGCCTTACAGAAAGTAATAGAAGGAAAATCACTAACCAATGAGTCCAACAATGACCACAATATCTCAGACATCTAGAGACATCTAGAGACCCTTCAACAACACAAATCAAAGAAGGGAAACACACAAACTCTACTACTAAAAAAATGACCGGAGTTAACGACCACTGGTCATTAATATCACTTAATGTCAATGGACTCAACTCACCTATTAAAAGGCACAGGCTAAGAGATTGGATACGAAAACAGGATCCAACATTCTGCTGTTTACAAGAAACACACCTCAACCACAAAGACAGGCACCTACTCAGAGTAAAGGGCTGGGAAAAGGCTTATCAAGCAAATGGACCTAAGAAACAAGCAGGTGTGGCCATACTAATTTCTAACAAAGTTGACTTCAAACTTAAATCAATCAGAAGAGATGGAGAGGGACATTTTATACTCATAACAGGAACAAATCTTCAGGATGAAGTCTCAATCCTGAATATGTATGCCCCTAATATAAAAGCACCCACGTACATAAAAGAAACATTACTAAAACTCAAGGCAGCCATCAAACCGCACACACTAATAGTAGGAGACTTCAACACTCCTCTCTCACCAATGGACAGGTCAATCAGACAGAAACCTAACAGAGAAATTAGAGAATTAATGGAGGTAATGAATCAAATGGACTTAACAGACATCTATAGATTATTCCACCCAAAGAGGAAAGAATATAACTTCTTCTCTGCTGCTCATGGAACCTTCTTGAAAATTAACCACATACTCGGTAACAAAGATAACTTACACAGTTACAAAAAAATATTAGTAACCACCTGTGTCTTATCAGATCACCATGGATTAAAGTTAGAATTCAACAACAATGCTACCCCCAGAAACCTACAAACTCATGGAAACTGAACAGTCAACTACTGAAACATACCTGGATTAAGGAAGAAATAAAGAAAGAAATTAAAGTCTTCCTTGAATTCAATGAAAATAAAGAAACAACATACTCGAACTTATGGGACACTATGAAAGCAGTCCTAAGAGGAAAGTTCATAGCACTAAGTGCCCACCTAAAGAAAACAGAGAAAGCACATATTGGAGACTTAACAGCCCACTTGAAAGCTCTAGAAAAAAAAAAAACAAGCAGACTCATCTAGGAGGAGTAGAAGACTGGAAATAATCAAACTGAGGGCTGAAATCAACAAAATAGAAACACAGAAAACAATCCAAAGAATCAATGAAACAAAAAGCTGGTTCCTGGAGAAAATCAACAAGATTGATAAACCCCTATCCAAACTAATCAAACGACAGAGAGAGAACACGCAAATTAATAAGATCAGAAATGAAAAGGGGGACATAACCACAGACACAGAGGAAATTCAGAGAGTCATTAGATCTTACTACAAAAGCATGTATGCCACAAAACTGGAAAATGTAAAGGAAATGGACGCTTTTTTAGATAAATACCATTTACAAAACTAAACCAGGACCAGGTGAACAATCTAAACAGACGTGTCAGTCGCGAAGAATTAGAAGCTGTTATCAAAAACCTCCCTGCCAAAAAAATCCCAGGACCAGATGGTTTCAATGCAGAATTCTACCAGAACTTCCAAGAAGACCTAATACCTATACTCCTTAATGTATTCCACAATATAGAAACAGAAGGGTCATTACCAAATTCCTTTTATGAAGCCACAATTACTCTGATACCAAAACCACTCAAAGACTCAACCAGGAAAGAGAACTACAGGCCAATCTCACTCATGAATATCGACGCAAAAATCCTCAACAAAATACTGGCAAATCGAATCCAAGAACACATCCGAAAAATTATCCATTATGATCAAGTAGGCTTCATTCCTGAGATGCAGGGCTGGTTCAACATGCGAAAATCTATCAATGTAATCCAGCATATAAATAAACTGAAAGAAAAAAACCATATGATCATTTCATTAGATGCTGAAAAAGCATTTGACAAAATTCAACATCCATTTATGTTAAAAGTCTTGGAGAGATTAGGGATACAAGGGTCATACCTAAATATAATAAAAGCTATATACAGCAAGCCGACAGCTAACATCAAATTAAACGGAGAGAAACTCAAAGCCATCCCACTTAACTCAGGAACACGACAAGGCTGTCCACTCTCGCCATACCTCTTCAATATAGTGCTTGAAGTTCTAGCAATAGCAATAAGACAACATAAGGGGATCAAGGGGATTCGAATTGGAAAGGAAGAAGTTAAACTTTTGTTATTTGCAGATGATATGATAGTGTACATAAGCGACCCCCAAAACTCCACCAAAGAACTTATACAGCTGATAAACAGCTTTAGTAATGTGGCAGGATACAAGATCAACTCCAAAAAATCAGTCGCCCTCTTATACACAAAGGATATGGAAGCAGAGAGGGAAATCAGAGAAGCTTCACCATTCACGATAGCCACAAACAGCATAAAATATCTTGGGGTAAATCTAACCAAGGAAGTGAAAGATCTATTTGACAAGAACTTTAAGGCATTGAAGAAAGAAATTGAAGAGGATACCAAAAAATGGATGGATCTACCTTGCTCTTGGATTGGGAGGATCAACATAGTAAAAATAGCAATTCTACCAAATGCAATTTATAGATTCAATGCAATCCCCATCAAGATCCCATCAAAATTCTTCACAGATCTGGAGAGGACAATAATCAACTTTATATGGAAAAACAAAAAACCCAGGATAGCCAAAACAATCCTATACAATAAAGGATCTTCTGGAGGCATTACCATCCCTGACTTCAAACTCTATTACAGAGCCACAGTAATGAAAACAGTGTGGTACTGGCATAAAAACAGAGAAGTCAACCAATGGAATCGTATAGAAGACCCGGATTTTAACCCACAAACCTATGAACACCTCATTTTTGATAAAGGAGCTAAAAGTATACAAGGGAAGAAAGAAAGCATCTTCAACAAATGGTGCTGGCACAACTGGATGTCAACCTGTAGAAGAATGAAATTAAACCCATATCTATCACTGTGCACAAAACTCAAGTCCAAATGGATTAAAGATCTCAATATCAGCCCGAACACACTGAACCTGATAGAAGAGAAGGTGGGAAATACCCTACAACAGATGGGCACAGGAGATCGCTCCCTATGTATAACCCCAGCAGCACAGTCATTAAGGGCAACATTGAATAAATGGGACCTACTTAAACTGAGAAGCTTCTGTAAAGCAAAGGACATTGTCACTAAGACACAAAGGCAACCAACTGACTGGGAGATCTTCACCAACCCCGCAACAGACAAAGGTCTGATCTCCAAAATATATAGAGAACTCAAGACACTAGACTTTAAAATGCTAATTAACCCAATTAAAAAATGGGGCACTGAACTGAACAGAGAATTCTCAACAGAAGAACTTCAAATGGCCAAAAGACACTTAAGGTCGTGCTCAACTTCCTTAGCAATCAGGGAAATGCAAATCAAAACAACAATGAGATATCATCTTACACCTGTCAGAATGGCTAAAGTCAAAAACACCAAGGATAACCTTTGCTGGAGAGGCTGTGGAGGAAGGGGTACCCTCATCCATTGCTGGTGGGAATGCGATCTTGTGCAACCACTGTGGAAGTCAGTGTTTCGGTTTCTCAGGACCCAGCAATACCACTCTTGGGAATATACCGAAGAGATGCACTATCATATGACAAAAGCATTTGTTCAACTATGTTCATAGCAGTATTATTTGTAATAGCCAGAACCTGGAAACAACCTAGATGCCCTTCAATGGAAGAATGGATGAAGAAAGTACGGAATATATACACATTAGAGTACTACGCTGCAGTAAAAAACAATGACTTCTCGAATTTTGCATGCAAATGGATGGAAATAGAAAACACTATCCTGAGTGAGGTGTCCCAGACCCAAAAAGATGAAAATGGGATGTACTCACTCACAATTGGTTTCTAACCATAAATAAGGGCCACGGAGTCTACAATAGGTGAACCTAAAGAAGCTAAGTAAGAAGGTGAACCCAAGGAAAAACATATAGTTTTCCTCTTGGCTAAGAATCTTCATCTGTTGATGTATAGAGATAGAGACAGAGACCCACACAGGAGCACTGGACTGAGCTCCCAAGGTCCCAATGAGGAGCAGAAGGAGGGAGAACATGAGCAATGAAGTCGGGACCACGAGGCGTGCATTCACCCACTGAGACAGTGGAGCTGATCTATGGGGAGCTCACCAAGGCCAGCTGGACTGTGACCGAAAAAGCATGGGATAAAACAGGACTCTCTGAACACGGCGGACAATGAGGGCTGATGAGACACCAAGGACAATGGCATGGGGTTTTGATCCTACTTAATGTGCTGGCTTGGTGGGAGCCTAGCCAGTTTGGATGTTCACCTTCCTAGATATGGACGGAGGGGGGAGGACCTAGGACTTACCACAGGGCAGGGAACCCTGACTGCTCTGTGGACTGGAGAGGGAGGGGGAGAGGAGTGGGGGGAGGGGGAGAAGGGTGGGAGGAGGGGGAGAAGGGTGGGAGGAGCCGGAGGGAAATGGGAGGCTGGGAGGAGGTGGAAACTTGTTTTTTATTTGTTTTTTTCTTCTTTTCTCAATAAAAAAAAATTTTAAAAAAAAGACTTGAGAAAAATGTACAGGTGCCTCAAATAAGAAATGTTTTTTCTTTGAAATGCATAAACTATTGTATAATTTAATTGCTGCTACAAATGTTTCAGCACCTTCTATATGCAAAAAACTTTTAAGTACTTTTGATAGTCATTTCAGAGAAAAATAGGTCAAAATTCCTGTGTTCTCTGTTCTTGAAATTTACATTTTAATTAATAATCATTATTAGCACATTATTTAACAAGCAAATACTACATCACATGCCAGGTCTCATTTTAAAGGTTTTGTGTAAATCAACTCTTATACTTACCAATATTTACCACAGTCCTGAAGATTATGAACCATTTTATAGATGATAAAAAACTGAAGTCTACCAAATTGCAATAACTTATCCAAGACAGTTGAATAATACATAATAATACAGTTTTATTATTATCAATATCATGCCTTACTTGTTTGACTCAGTCTATTTATCCTAGAAAGACTTCAGAATACAAACTACTTTTAAAAATGTGGCTACATGGTCTCTATTTAATTTTATGTGTCCACTTGACTGGACTGTAGATTACCCAGACATTTGGTCAGATAATATGGTAGGTGTTTCTAGGAATGTTCCTTCGATGAATATTTGCATTGGTCCATGTTGTAGAAAAGATTTCTTTCTCTAATGTCGGGGGTATACATCAATGAGCTGAAGGTCTATATAGAACAAAAAGGCTGAGTGACCCTTGAGTAAGACAATCTTTTATCTGACTAGCTTTCTACTGAGATATATGCTTTTATCATCCCCCAGCTCAAACTGAACTATTAACTTGCCCTTGATCTTGAGTCTGCAGTAACACTTCAATGTAGTTGAAGTTCCATGTGATTGGTATGACTTCATTTTAATTTTTATTTGGGGGAAATTTATATTTAACTTTAGTGGTTTTAATTAAAAATATTTTGTGCTTATTGTAACTAATCTAAACATGGTAAACAAAACAGTTAACATTTTTCTATGATCCCAACAATAGTTTTAATTTAAATTTATTATAATATAGTTTTCTATTTCCTTTGACATTTCCTGAGTACTTTTACTGTTGACATTTACTTTTAAAGCAGGGATTTTTTATATGTCCCGTACATAACCTTTTATACTACGTGTATTGAACTTTTTTTCTTAGCTGATATTTTCTATATTCTCTTACTCTTGAGATATATTTTAAAAACCATAATATTCTAAAATAAGTTTTGACAAAAATGTACACTCTTAGAAGCACCACTTCAATCAAGACAGAGGATACGGATAGCACCCCAAAAGTTTCCCTTGAGCTAACCATGACTTTTATTTCTCTAACAACAAACTGAATTTAGCATGGTCTTGAACTTTATACAAATGAAATCATTCAGTTTATACTCTGCTATATTGTTTTTTGCTTCATGTAATGTTTTTAGGTTATCCCACAGTTTGAAGTTTATTAGTTACTTAAAAATTCTGCATTCTACTATGTATGGATATATATGTATGTATTGTACATACATAAATACTACACATATATACTATATACATACACATATATGTATATATACATGCTATATATACACATATACATACTAAATATATTCATATATATTTATATATATTCATGCATTGTTCTCCATAGTATGGCTAGATTTTTGAATTTTGATTTTTTCTATTTTATAAATATTATAGTTTATTTTTCCTCTGATTTTTTATTACTTTTTAAATAATAGGAATGCAAATTTCCACTTCCACTCATGCCTTCCCTCTGCCTCCAGTCCTAAGAGAGGGCAGGGTACCCTGACCTGTGGGAAATCCAAGGCCCTCACTCTCCAACCAAGCTTAGGAAGGTATGCATCCAAGTAGAATAGGATCCCCAAAAGCCAGTACGTGCAGTAGATTCAAATCCCAGTGCCATTATCATTGGCTTCTCAGCCTGCCCCAAATATCAGCTACATTCAGAGGGTCCAGTTTGATCCCATGCTCGTTTAGTCCCAGTCCAGCTGGCTTTGATGAGCTACCATTAGATTAGGCACACTGTCTCAGTGGGTGGATCAACCACTGAGTGGAATGGTTAAGATGGGGAAAGGACAGATATTAATTAAAGGAGGCATTCTGGGTTGGCAAAAGGCTTGACTCTAAAGGGGGTCCCAGATGTCCACAGGGATGACCCCAGCTAGGACCCTGGGCAGTGGAGGAGAGGGTGCTTGAACTGGCCTTATTCTATAGCCACACTGATGAATATCTTGAATATCAGCATAAAAACTTCATCCAGCGACAGATGGAGATAGAGAGACCCACATGGGAGTGCTGGACTGAGCTCCCAAGGTCCAGTTGAAGAGCAGAAAGAGGGAGAGTATGACCAAGGATGTGAGTTTTGATTTTTTATAAATAGAATGGAATTACAATTCACTACAATTCTTGATATATGTGTTCATTTCTCTTAAGTAAATATCTAGCATCAAAATGGCTGGGCCTTACAATAGGCAAATTTGTACTTTACCAGAGAATATCAAACTGCTTCCAGAGCAACTGAAGTAATTTACAATTCCAAAAGCAGAATACGGAAATTCCAGTTATTCTGCATCCTGCCCATGACTGATTGTGTCTGTCCTTTTGAGTTTTAGTTATCTGTTAGGTATATAACGTTGTTTCATTGCATTTTAGTTTATCCCTAATATCTTTTGACATACAGTTTGTATATTTGCTTGTAAAATTACCTAATTTTGTAACTAGTGGCATTTTCCCTGTGTAAGAAAAACCAGAGTGTGAACAGTTATGCAAAAACTAGGCTGAGATGAAGAAGTTCAGGAAGAAGCAATCTACCTGATGGAGGAAGGTCATTGGCTAATAAAGGAACTGCCTTGGTCCATTTTATTGGTTAGGACATAGGTAGGTGGAGTAAACAGTACAGAATGCCGGGAGGAAGAGGAAGTGAGGTCAGTCTCGACAGCTCTCCTCTCTGGAGCAGACGCCTGAGAGAGATGCCATGCCCTGCTCCCGGGATGAAGTTCCGACCCAGGATGAACATAGGCTAGAATCTTCCCGGTAAGCGCACCTTGGGGTGCTACACACAGATGATTAGAAATGGGCTAAATTAATATGTGAGAATTAGCCTAGAAGAGAATGGGCCAAGCAGTGTTTAAATGAATACAGTTTGTGTGTTGTTATTTCGGGCATAAGCTAGCCGAGCAGGCAGCAGGGTGCCGCCGCCCCTATTACTACATCTACCTACTCTTATTTCTCATTGACTTATGAGTACTTCACAACCAGACATGAAGGGAGGAAATCACAGTGTTTGATTCTACACAGAGCAGCCCCGTTTTCTAAATCCAAGCCTCTTACTGTCATTTTTGCCAATAGAGTGCTGGGGAGTAAATACAGGGACCCTTGCATTCTAAACAAATGCTCAGCCACTAAGCTACATCATCAGCTATTACAGGTCTTTTAATAGGTAGCTTTTACATGCAGATTGCACAACATAATTGAAGATTGTTTGGAAAGTAAGGTATATACATGGGTTTGACTGAAGACAGCCAATGTTTTATAGTAGAAGCTGTGTGACTCAGTGTAAAGCAGAAATCCAAACTAGATGACTCCTATGCTGAAATATTTACCGTGGCTTTCATTATATAGTAGATTTAAATAAGACAAACAATTGTAAAAACAAACAAACAAACAATAATGAAGTATCAACATCTCCATATAGTCCATTGGACCTGAGCATCAGCCAACCGTACTACAGATTTTTTTGTTTTCATGGAGGCTTGGTTTCATGTTTTCTATTACAAAATTCACAATATTCGTTTGTCTTGTCCTTGTAATAATTAAACTTGTGTCCTGATATATAATGTTATGTATCAAATATGTAGTCTTGATACTTTTTCGAGTATTATTTGCTAATCATTTACCCAAATGAGAGTGAGGAGGTGAAGAAAAGGGTGAGGGAGCCTGGGTATGTGTCCTAAGATGTGTGTTTGTGTGCAAGTAAGTGTTGTGAGTGGTTATGGGGGACAAGAATGAGAAAATCCTTGGCTTGCTTTTCTTAATAGGCAAAACCGTACAGTTACTGATATCCTTAGTATAATTTTACATGGAACAACTATGCAGAACAAGTATTAACTGATGGACCGCTTTCCCTTCTGAATAAAAGGACCGGCAGTGAATTGTGAAAATGAATTTTGGAAGGTGTTAGAATATAGAGGAGCTGTGGTAGTGGGTGGTTATATGACAAGTGAGTGTAGCAGTCTTTTATTTTTTTTAAAAAAAATAAAGGTAGACCTTTTGAAAACATCCCATTCTTGGAATTCTTGATGGAATGTCTTTCTTGTTTGATTTGAAGGTCACTCATTTCCCCAGGTAACATCTGTGTGAGGCAATAGTATTGGCTGAGCTCACTCACTGTTCAAATCTAAGAGCAGGGGCTCAGTAGTTCCATGTTCAGAAGCCCACAGAAGACATGCTAATATCAACATCTCTAGGCACCATCCTCTGAGATGCCATTTAGAGAATTTCAAATAAAGGTCCCAAATTGACATTTCTAGAAGTTCCAAGATAACTTACCAATGTAACTGGTACATTTGTACACTTTGAGAACCAACAGTGAAATTCTTAAATGCTGATGAAGGTGTGAGTTACTGGATTTAATGTTTTGTGCTTAGGAAGGTTAGACATAAAAAATAATCCAATGAACTTAATTGCCTATTCTTAGCATACGCTTCCTGTTGCTAATTGCCCTGAATTTTTCTATAAACAACTCAGAGACTGAAAGTTTTTTTTAATTCTGAAACTTTTTTTGAGACATCAAAGCAATCAGTAGAGAATTAGCTCAACTGAATCTGAGATCTAAGTCCTTTATTTCTCCTCTGGTATTCACTACAGCAGCCAGTTTGAATTTCTTCATTCTGAGCTTTTGTGGACCAAAGTCCGAGGTAGAACAGGAAGTGCAGTGCTTGTAAGCCATTGCCTGCCACAGATATATACCATGACCAAAGTCATGTCTAAGAGTAGACAGTGGAAGTTGATAAAACAGCCAAGATATTCATTTCACTCCTTGGCAAGTTCAAAGGTAGGACTTTGATGTGCCAGAGACCTGGTAAAGAATCTGTTCCTAAGGATCTCTATTTTCTGTCTTTGTCCTACATATTTGCTTACGGTCATAAAGTAAGCAATGCTTAATCTTTTGTCTGTATAGGTTTACAAAATATTCATGTTATCTAGCTCACTATTCTTCCTTTTCCCTTCACTCGCATAATCATACAATTCTTCTGCTCTGCCAGATATGTTATTCAGTGAGAACTGGAATTTTTGCAGGAGGCTAAGGTGACACAACTTTAAGAATTTCAAAACCAAGAACTTTTGGGGTAGTGGGTCTGACTCAGGACCTAGGAATCTGAATTTTAAAAAAATGTTTACTTAAGTATAATTAAAATATTAATTCTGCCCATTTAAATAAACCATTCGATAATTTTTTGAGTCTCAACTTCCTTGTCTTTTTTTATTATTGATTTTTATTGAGCTCTACATTTTTCTCTGTTCCCCTCCCTGCCTCTCCCCTCCCTGATTCAACCCTCCCCCAAGGTCCCCATGGTCCCAATTTACTCAGGAGATCTTGTCTTTTTCTACTTTCCATGTAGATTACATCTATGTATGTCTCTCTTAGTGTCTTCATTGTTGTCTAAGTTCTCTGGGATTGTGGTTTGTAGGCTGGTTTCGTCTCTTTATGTTTAAAAACCACCTATGAGTGAGTACATGTGATCATTGTCTTTCTGTGTCTGGGTTACCTCACTCAAAATGATGTTTTCTAGCTCTATCCATTTTCCTGCAAAATTTAAGATGCCGTAATTTTTCTGTGTGTAGTACGCCATTGTGTAAATGTACCACATTTTCCTTATCTGTTCTTCAGTCGAGGGGCATTTAGGTTATTTTCAGGTTTTGGCTATCACAAACAAAGCTGCTATGAACATAGTTGAGCACATGTCCTTGTGGCACAATTAAGCATCCTTTGGATATATACCCCAAAGTGGTATTACTAGGTCTTGAGGAAGATTGTTTCCTAATTTTCTGAGAAATTGCCACACTGACATCCAAAGGGGTTGTACCAGCTTGCATTCCCACCAGCAATGCAGAACTGTTCCCTTTTCTCCACAACCTCTCCAGCATAAGTTGTCATCAGTGTTTTTTATCTTGACCTTTCTTACAAATGTAAGATGGAGTCTCAGAGTTGTTTTGATTTGCATTTTTCTGATGACTGAGGATGTTGAACATTTCCTTAAGTGTCTTTCAGCCATTTTAGATTCCTCTGTTGAGAGTATTCTGTTTAGGTCTGAACTCCATTTTTTTATTGGATTATTTATTCTTTTGATGACCAATTTCTTGATTTCTTTGTATATTTTGGAGATCAGACCTCTGTCTGATGTGGGGTTAGTGAAGATATTTTCCCATTCTGTAGGTTGTTGTTTTGTCTTGTTGACCCTGTCCTTTGCTTTACAGAGCTTTTCAGTTTCAAGAGGTCTCTTTATTAATTTTTTCTCTCAGTGTCTATGATACTGGGGTTATATTTAGGAAGTGGTATCCAGTGCCAATGAGTTCAAGTGTATTTTCCACTTTCTCTTCTATAAGGTTCAGTGTGGCTGGCTTTATGTTGAGGTCTTTGATCCACTTGGACTTGAGTTTTGTGCATGGTGATAGATATGGATCTATTTTACATTCTTCTGCATATTGATATCCAGTTATGCCAGCACCATTTGATAAATATGCTTTCTTGTTTCCATTAGATATTTTTTGCTTCTTCGTCAAGAATCAGGTGTTTATAGTTTTGTGAATTAATATCCAGGTCCCCGATTTGCTTCCATTGGTCCCCCTGTCTGTATTTATGCCAATGCCAGGCTGTATTCAGTACTGTAGTAGAGTTTGAAGTCGGGGATTGTGATGTCTCCAGAAATTCTTTTATTTTACAGGATTGTTTTGGCTATTCTGGGTTTTTTGCTTTTCCATTTGAAGTTGACTACCATTCTTTTGAGGTCTCTGAAGAATTTTGCTGAGGTTTTGATGGGCATTGCATTGAATCTGTAGATTGCTTTTGGTAAGATTGCCATTTTTACTAACCAAAACCATGGGAGATCTTTCCACTTTCCGGTGTCTTCTTCAATTTCTTTCTACCACAATTTAAAGTTCTTGTCATACAAGTCATCCACTTTTTGGTTCGAGTTACTCCGAGATATTTTATGGCAATTTGTGGCTATTGTGAAGGGTGATGTTTCACTAATTTCTTTTCCAGCCCTTTCATCATCTATGTACAGGATGGCTACTAATTTTTTTTTAGTTAATCTTGTATCCTGCTACATTCCTGAAAGTGTTCTTTGGTAGAATTTTTGGGGTCTCTTATGTAAACTATCATATCATCAGCAAATAGTGAGAGCTTGACTTCTTTTCTGATTTGTATCCCCTTCAACTCTGTTTGATGTCTTATTGCTCTAGCTAGGAACTCAAGAACTATATTGAATAGATATGGAGAGTGTGGACAATCTTGTCTTGCTTCTGATTTCAGTGGAATCGCTGGGAGTTTCTCTCCATTTAGTTTGATGTTAGCTGTTGGCTTGCTGTATATTGTCTTATGTTTAGGTATGTTTCTTGTATCCCTGCTCTCTCTAAGACCTTTATCATGAAGGAATGTTGTATTTTGTCAAAAGCTTCTTTGGCATCTAATGAGATGGTCATGTGGTTTTAATTTTGTTTATATGGTGAGTTACATTGACAGATTTTAGTATGTTGAATCATCACTGTATCTCTGGGATGAAGCTGACTTGATCATGGTTGATGATGGTTCTGATATGTTCTTGTACTCAAATTATCAGTATTTTTTTTTGTATATTTGCATCAATGTTCCTGAGTGAGAATGGTTTGTAATTCTCTTTCTTTGTAATGTCTTTCTGTGGTTTAGAAATCAGGGTAATTGTAGCCTCATAAAAAGACTTTGGCAATGTTCCTTCAGTTTCTATTACATGGAATAATTTAAGGAGTATTGGTACTAGTTCTTAAAGACTGGTTAATGATAACAATGCATCGTAAAACTTTCAGAAGGAAAGGAGAATGTTTTGTGGACCATTTTTTTGTGTGTGGCAGTTTTATGTTATTAGTTTTCAAAATCAGTACTTTTTAATGGAAACAACTTGACCAAAAATCTGTCACAGAATTTTGAGACCCAAAAAAAATCTTATAGAATTCTGAGTTAAAACCATCTGTCCCTGGGCTTTTTTTGTTGTTGTTTTGTTTTGTTTTTGTTTTTTGATGACTGTTTCCATTTCTTCAGCAGTTATAGGTTTGTTTAATTTGCTTATCTGGTCTTGATTTAATTTTGGTAAGTGATATTTATCCAGAAAGTTGTCCATTTCCTCTAAGTTTTCCAATTTTGTGGAGTATAGGTTTTTGAAGTATGGCTTGATGATTGAATTTCCTCCATGTCTGTTTTTATGTCCCCCTTTTCATTTCTCATTTTGTTAATTTGGTTATTCTCTCTCTGCCTTTTGGTTAGTTTGGATAAAGCTTTTTCCATTTTGTTGATTTTCTCAATCAACTCTTTGTCTCATTGATTCTTTGCATTGCTTCCTCTCTTTCTATTTTGTTGATTTCAGGTCTCAATTTGATTATTTCCTGCCATCTAGTTCTCTTGGATGAGTTTGCTTCTTTTTGTTATAAAGTTTTCTAATGTTCTGTTAATTCACTAGTTTCTGATTTTTCCAGCTTCTTTATGTAGGCATTTAGTGTTATGAACTTTCCTCTTCACACTGCTTTTATGGTGTCATAAATTTGGTTATGTTGTGTGGTCATTTTCATTGAATTTTAGGAAGTCTTTAATTTCTTTCTTTATTTCTTCCTTGATCCACTGATGATTCAGGTGAGCATTGTTTAATTTTCATGTGTTTGTGGGATTTCTGTAATTAGTAATGCTGTTGAATTCTAGTTTTAAACCATGGTGATATGATAAGATACATGAAGTGATTCCCATTATTTTCTATTTGTTAATGTTTGTTTTGTTACCGAGTATGTGGTCAATTTTTGAAAAGTTTCCATGAGGTGCTGACAAGAAGATATATTCTTTTATGTATGAATGGAATGTTCTATAGGTGTCTGATAAGTCCATTTGAGTCATAACATTTGTTAGTTTCCTTATTTCTATGTTCATTTTTTTTGTCTGACTGACCTGTTCAGTAGTGATAGGGGGGTGTTGAAGATTCCCACTATTAGCATATAGGGTTTAATGTATTATTTAAGCTTTAGAAGTGTTTCTTTTACATATGAGGGTGCCCTTGATTTGGGGCATAGATGTTCAGTATTGAAATTTCCTCTTGGTGGATTTTTCTGTGACTAATATGAAATGTCCTTCTTTGTCTCTTTTGATTGATTTTAGTTTGACGTCTATTTTGTTAGATATTAGGAAAGCTACACCCAGTTGTTTCTTGGGTACATTTAATTGGAATATTTTTCCCAACCCTTTACTCCGAGGTGATGTCTGTCTTTGATTTTGAGGTGTGTTTGTTTTATGCAAAAGAAGGATGGCTTCTGTTTTCATATCCAATCTGTTAGCTTGTGACTTTTTATAGGTGAGTTGAGTCCTTTTATATGAAGGGGTATTAATGACCAGTGATTGCTATCTCCTGTTAATTAAGTTTTTATAGTTAGTAATGTTCATTTCTCTCTTCTTTCGGATTTGCTGCTATGAGACAATCAATAGTCTATGTTTTTGTTGATGTAGCCAACTTCCTTGGGTTGGAGTTTTCCTTTTAGTATTTTGTGTAGGGCTGGGTTTGTGTCTATGTATTTGTTAAATCTGGTTTTGTCATGGAATATCTTGTTTTGTCCTTCTATGGTGATTGAAAGTTTTGTCGTGTATAGTAGTCTGGCCTGACATCCATGATCTCTTAATGTCTGCATGATGCTTAATGTCTGGCTTTCATTGTGAAAAGTCGGGTATAATTCTGATAGTTCTGCCTTTATATGTTACCTGGCCTTTTTTCTTTTCAGCTCTTAATATTCTTTCTTTACTTTGTAAATTTAGTGTTTTGATTATTATGAGGCAAGGGAAGTTTTTTTTTTTTTTGATCCGTACTATTTGTTTTTTTTTCCTTTTTTAATTTTTTTTTAATTTTTTAATTTATTTATTTATTAAAGATTTCTGTCTCTTCCCCATCACCACCTCCCATTTCCCTCCCCCTCCCCCAAATAAGTCCCCCCCCCTCAGCCCGAAAAGCAATCAGGGGTCCCTGTCCTGTGGGAAGTCCAAGGAACCCCCACCTCCATCCAGGTCTAGTAAGTTGAGCATCCAAACTGCCTAGGCTCCCACAAAGCCAGTGCATGCAGTAGGATCAGAAACCCATTGTCATTGTTCTTGAGTTCTCAGTAGTCCTCATTGTCCGCTATGTTCAGAGAGTCCGGTTTTATCCCAGGCTTTTCCAGACCCAGGCCAGGGTTTTTTGTAAGCTTCTTGTATCTTCATAGGCATATCTTTCTTTAGGTTGGGAAAGTTTTCTTCTATGATTCTGTTAAATATATTTTCTGTGCTTTTGAGTTAAACTGATCCTTTTTCTATACCTATTATTCTCAGCTAATTGATTGGCCAATTAGCTCACGCTTCTTATTAGCTCTTGTAGCTTATATTAACCCATTATTCTTATCTATGTTAGCCACATGGCTTGGTACCTTTCTCAGCAGAGCAGGTCACATCCTGCTTCTTTGGTGGTCTGGGCAGGACTGGGAGGAATGGGCTTCCTTCTTCCCAGAATTCTCATGTTCTCATCACCCTGCCTCTACTTCCTGTCTGGTTGACCCACCTATACTTCCTGTCTGGCCAATCAGCATTTATTTAAAATATAATTGACAGAATACACACAATTATCCTGCACCAGATCTTGCTTTCTCAAGCCAAGGTGGCTGTTTCAGTCCCACTCCTATGGGATTTGTTCAAATTTAAGTATTTTAAAAGTTTATTTTATACTACATAAATGGAAATCATATAAAGGTCATATGAGCTTTATGTTGCAACGAAATATGCCAGAACACCTAGAGGCACTGTTCTCACTCCACTGAGGAAGAAATTATTTTTATGTGAGGTCAATAAGACCAAGACCCCAAAACTCCTCAAAATTGAAGTTTCCAATAAGGAGGCCAACTATGTTTTCTTATCAGTTTTCATTTGACTGCACAGAGGCAATAACAGTAGAATAAAAAATTTGACACTTGTGACTTCTTCACATGTGTGGTGTTGTGAAAAAGAATGGCACCTACTGGCTCATATATTTGAATGCTTGGTCATCATGGAGTGCTATTCCTTGAGAAGACCTGGGTGTGGCCTTTTCGAATAGGTGTAGCCTTATTGGAGGAACTGTGTTACTGGGGTAGGCTTTGGACTTTAAAAATCTCAAGGTAGTCTCAATAGTCTCAGTGTCTCCATGCTGTCGGTGGATCTGGATAGAGAACTCTCAGCTATTCCTCCAGTAGTATGGATGTCCACGTGTTGCCATGCTTCTTGCCATAATGACAATGGACTAAACCTCTAAAATTATAAGCAATTTCCAATTAAATGCTAGCCTGTATGAGAGTTGTCATGGTCATGATGTCCCTTCACAGTCATAGAACTCCGACTAAGGCAATATGCAAAATAACATCTGTTCAAACATGAGCAAGGTATTTCAAGTTCTGTATGAAATCTATCTCAGGAACAAAATCAAAACCCCGGGGCTCCTGGATTGGGACTAAATCTCTGTATGAATATCACTCACTGATATATCACACCCTGGGTATACATGAAAATTATTTAGAATATTGTATCTGAGTAAATCTATTTCTCAAGTACATTACTATACATGCACACTTATTTCCAAGTCATTGATTCCTATATGTCATTAAATTCATTAATTAGGACACAAAGAAAAATATAGATAATTGGACCTCAGCCAAGGAATTCTGATTCAGGAGGTATGAAATAAGGTTGCAGGTATTTCTGGGAAAGAGATTAGGCCTAGAAATGCAGTTTTAGATTAGGTGGTCTTAATATTTTATTTACATGTTATCAAAATTATACTTCAGAAATGACAAAAGCTATTTATACTGAATACTAAGCTTAACTTTGGACAACAGTTAATAATCAATGACATTTAAAATTCCTTTTCTCAAGGCCCCTTATGAAATACCTATGGATTCAGTTACTAGAAGTAGTTTTTATATGTGTGGAATTCAGCACTATAAGAAGAGTCCCTTTATTTTCCTACTGGCTATGTTATTAGCTCACTAGTATATGTTATAAAGCTTCAGTATAAAACTGAGAGTACCTGTTTGTTTTTCCCTCAAAAAGTTGAAAAGGGCTCTTTATGTTAGCCAGAATTCTAATTACTCTAAGCATAGGGGTCATGGGTACAAGAAATATAGCTGGTCTGTATAGTACATGAGAGACTCTCCAGCACAATTGACAAGTGAGCAACGGAATCAAACAACCAAAAGGAAGCAGCAGCAGTGCAAGTGAATTCTGGATCAACCATAGAAGCTTAAAAGAGGATCCTGTGGTGGCTGAAATAAGAATATCCCACATAAGCTCAGCTGACATATTGAAATGTGCGCTCATTAGAGAGTGGCACTATTTGTGAAGAACTGAGATGTTTGGCTTTGTTGGAGTAGTATGGTCTTGTTTGAGGTAGTGTGCCACTGGGGGTGAGCTTTGAGGCTTCAAAAGCCCAAGTCAAACCCAGTGTCTACCTTTCCTTCAGCCTGTGGATCATGAGGTAGCTCTCAGCTCCTGCTCCAGCACCATACATGCTGCCATGATCTCCACCATGATAATGGAATAAACCTTTGAAACTGTAAGCAAGCTCACAGTTAAGTGGCTTCATTTATAAGAGTAGTTGTGGTCATGATAGCTCTTCACAAAAATAGAACAAGAGATTAATACATGTTCAATGTTGACTGAAAAGTGGATTAATCACACTAGTATTCTGTGCTGGTTATTTGATGTAGATGGGTCTCCTATCTATATGTTGCTTTCATTGGTTAATAAATAAAGAAAACTGCTTGGCCTGATAGGTCAGAACATAGGTAGGTGGGGAAAACAGAACAGAATGCTGGGAAGAAGGCAATGAAGCAGACGCCTCAGGCAGACGCCATGAGCTCCCGCCCAAGATGGAAGTAGGATAGACTCTTCCTGGTAAGCTACTACCTCGTGGTGCTACACACATTAATAGAAATAGGTTAACCAAGATGTGAGAGTTAGCCAGTAAGAGGCTTGAGCTAATGGGCCAAGCAGTGTTTAAAAGAATACAATTTGTGTGTTGTTAATTTGGGTGTAAAGCTAGCAGTGAGAGAGCCGGGGGGGGGGGGCAAAAAGCAGGCCTGCCCACAGCTCCTCACTACAAATGGCGCCCAGACATAGATAACTGAATCCACAGAAAGCCTAAGAAAGCTTGGGAACAAATAGAGGAAAGCATGTTTTCTTGGTAAAAGCAATTTCTTGGGTCTGCTCTGCTTGCTAGAGGCAACCAAGTGCTCTCATCTAAGAGAGGCTTCCTGAATCAGCTTTAGCTGCAAAACCCTGCAGCTCTTTTAAGAGGTCCTGCCATGAAACACTTAAACGGTGTTGATGAAAAGCTGAACACGTGCTTTCCATTTTTCAGCCATAGCAGGAAAAATCTGTGCTGTTTTAAAATGCTGGCTTTCTGGTCTGTCCTTCCAGAGCAAACTCTGACACTTTCAGGCAGGCAGTCTGACTGAGTGTGGTCTGTGAGCAGAATGCTGCAGCTTGTTTGCTGGCAAGGACCTTGAAACACCATAGAGTTGTGGCAATAAAAATGGACTGCCGGTACCTCTGCCATGAGGCTGAAAAGCTAAGGAATGGGCTGGATCCAGTCATCAAAGCCACTGCTTTAACCCTCTCCTTAAAGACTCATGTAATCAGAAAAAGAGAGATATACAGTAAAGAGAGATTCAAAGAAAAAAAACCTCTAAATGGTTTACAGTGTGTTTAAAAATATACGCAGGCTTGAAAAAAAGTTAAAGTTCTTAAAGTAAAAAAAGAAAGAGAGTAGTTGGGTGTGGTGGTACACACTTCTAATCCCAACACTTGGGAGGTAGAGGTAGATTGACCTCTGTGACTTCAAGGTGTGATAGCATGCACCTTTAATCCCAATGCCTGGGAGGCAGAGACAGACAGATCTCTGTGAGTTCAAGGTGTTGTAGCACACACCTTTAATACCAGCACTTGGGAGGCAGAGGCAAGTGGATCTCTGTGAATTCAAGGACAGCCTAGTCTACAGAGTTATTCCAGGACAAAGATATACAAAGAACCTATCTCAAAAAGTAAAAATAAATGAAATAGAGGTTAAAATAAAGCTGCACAAAGATAGAAAATACACAGAGAATCTTGATACTGTATGCTATGATGATCTCTTTGAATTGTTTGAATGCTGAGGAAGGAGCAACAGCTGCTAAAAGATATTTGTTTATAAATGCTGCTGAACTAATCCAAGATAGATATTTTGAAAATACCTTGACTTCAAAATTTGGATTGAAGGGGCATTAACGACTGGCAATTGGAATTAACCAGACTAGGTTAATATAAAATATTCAGCTTTAATAAATGGAAGAAGGAGAGCTGACAAAACCAGGGTTCCAGTGGAGCGGAGGAAAATAAAGGGAAGGAAACAAACACACATGGATGTTTTTATATGTTTCTTTTGGCCCAAGGGGCACATGCCCAAAACTGAATGTGATTGGTGGAGGTTCCCCATCATTGGATCTAAGGTTATGATGCTTTGGAAACGTTCTTTTGTTTTCACAGAGGATGAGACCCTGTGGATTGCTTCTATCCCAATATGGTATGATAGACCATGCCCTCCTGAAAGGTTGCTGTGAACACCTTCAGAAAATTACTTCACTCAACTGCCAACTGAGATGAACCTAACACACAGGTTACACCATGAAAGATCTGATTAACAGCACCCCCATTCAGCACGAAGCAGTTTGGAGAGAAATAACTGTGTCCATATCCCCAAATATTGTTTATAAATGTTCTTACATTTAAAGGGGATATGATATAGATATGAATAATTTGCATTGATATGGATTTTGTTTTAGTGATTTAAATTTAAGGTCAATTTTATTATATGTATATGTATTTCTGCTCTTGATTAAGGTATTATGATGTGTAGTTCATTTAAAAATGTAATGTATAATTAGGAAATATAGGTTGTTAATAGATAATCACCAATAATAGTCAAGCTTGTAGTCATTTTAGTTAGATTTTCTAGATATATAGAGATATATTTCAGTTAGATAGGCATTCTTCATATCTTTCAAAGACTACAGAATATGGCATTTTAAATGTTTTAATAACTTAGGGCTTTTCATGACAATGAGACATGTCTGCACCTGGCAGCACCAATCTACTTCAAGAGGAAGATGGGCATCGAAGAGGCTCCTTGTGGAATTGGTTAGCCATTTGGGCAAGAAAATGCTCTTTCCAGGACTTTGGATAAACTGGACAGAAAGAACACACAAAGACAGGACTACTGAACTTGCCTAAAGGTGAGATGGTCTTTTGTGGTTCCTGATTCATGAAAGAGTCTGTGAGATATTCTGCAGGATATAGCAGAAAGTGACTGAACTGTCTTTGAATTTTCCTGCTTCATGGAAGTGTCTGCTGGATACTATGGGCCTGTAGGCTGAAGATGGATGCCCTAAGGGTACAAAAGAACTCTGGGTGACTGTCCAGGCAGTGAGATGTCTCTGTCATTTCTAGAGTTTTAAAAGTTGCTTATTTCTTGTTTGCTTAGGTAATATTATATCCTTCTGGAGTCTTTGATGGAGTTAAAGAATAGATAGATAGTTATCATTTTCCATTGTTATGATAAAAGATAAAATAGATATAGATATTGCAACTGTAATTCTTACTTTATTACTGTTTTGTTATATGTAATTTTAATACGTTAAAGTTAAAGTCTTTCTTTTTTAAACAGAAAAAGGGGAAATGATGGAGGACGGTCATCTGTTTATGTGTTAATTTCTTTGGTTAATAAAGAAACTGCCTTGGCCCTTTGATAGGACAGAAAATTAGGTAGGTGGAGTAGACAGAACAGAAAGCTGGGAAGAAGGGAAGTTAGGCAGATGCCATGACTCTCCTCTCCAGGTCAGATGCCATGAAGCCAGCTGCCAGGTCAGACATGCTGAATCTTTCTCAGTAAGCCACCACCTCGTGGTGCTACACAGATTATAAGAAATGGGTTAATCAAGATGTGAGAATTAGCCAATAAGAGGCTAGAACTAACAGGCCAGGCAGTGTTTAAAAGAATACAATTTGTGTGTTCTTATTTCCGGGGCTAAACTACCCATGCAGGAGCTGTGATGAAAAGCAGGCTTGCTCACAGCTCCTTCTACAAAGAAGGAGAAAAATTATACCTCAAAGGACCAGAAAATATATTCAACAAAGTTATAAAAGAAAACTTTCCCAACCTAAAGAAGGATGTTCCTATGAAGGTACAAGAAACATACAGAACACCAAATAGACTGGATCAAAAAAAAAAAAAGGATCTGCTTGCTATATAATAATCAAAACACAAAACATGCAGAATAATGAAAGAATATTAAGAACTGCAAAGGAAAAAGGTCAAGTAAGATATAATGGGAAACCTGTCAGAATTACACCTGACTTCTCAATGGAAACCAAGAAAGCCAGGAGGTCTTGGATAGATGTGCTGCAGACACTCAGAGACCATGGATGCAAGCCCAGACTATTATACCCAGCGAAGCTTGCATTCACTATCAATGGAGAAAACAAGATATTCCAGGACAAAAACAGATTTAAACAATATCTAGCTACAAACCAATCCTTACAGAACATACTAGAAGGAAAATCACAAACCAATGAAGCCAACAACACCCATAATAACACAGGCATGTGACAACCCTCCACCAGCTCAATTCAAAGAAGAGAAACACACAAACACTACCACCAGAAAAAATAACCGGAGTTAACAACCACTGGTCATGAATATCACTTAATATCAATGGACTCAATTCACCTATAAAAAGGCACAGGTTAAGATAATGGATATGAAAACAGGATCCAACATTCTGTTGTTTACAAGAAACACATCCCAAACTCAAAGACAGACACTACGTCAGAGAAAAGGGTTGGGAAAAGGTTTTCCAATTAAATGGACAAAAGAAACAAGTTGGTATGGCTATACTAATACGTAACAAAATTGATTTCAAACTAAAATCAATCAGAAGAGATGGAAATGGACACTTTATACTGGTAACAGGAACAATTTCTCAGGAGGAAGTCTCGATCCTGAATATTTATGCCACTAATATAAAGGCACACATGTATGTAAAAAAACATTACTAGAACTTAAAACATACATCAAACCACACACTCTAATAGTGGGAGATTTCAACAGTCCTCTCCCACCAATGGACAGGTCATCAAGACAGAAACTTAACAGAGAAATAAGAGAACTAACAGATGTAATGAAACAAATGTACTTAACAGACATCTATAGAATATTTCTCCCAAACAGAAAAGAATATACCTTCTTATCAGCATATCATAGAACCTTCTCAAAAATTGATCACATAATTGGTAACAAAGCAAACATCCATAGATACAAGGAAATTGTAGTAACCACCTCTGTACTATCAGATTATCATGGAAAAAAGTTAGAATTCAACAACAATTCTAACCCCAGAAAGCCTATAAACTCATGGAAAATGAACAGTCAACTACTGAACCACCTCTGGGTCAAAGAAGAAATAAAAAAAGAAATTAAAGTCTTCCTTGAATTCAATAAAAACAAAGACACAACATACCCAAACCTATGAGACACTAGGAAAGCAGTGCTAAGAGGAAAGTTCATAGCACTAAGGGCCCACTTAAAGAAAACGGAGAAAGCACACACTAGAGACTTAACAACACACCTGAAAGCTCTAGAAAAACAAGAGGCAGATTCACCAGGGAGGAGTAAATGACTGGAAATAATCAAACTGAGGGCTGAAATCAACAAAATAGAAACAGAAAACAATCCAAAGAATCAATGAAACAAAAAGCTGGTTCCTAGAGAAAATCAACAAGATTGACAAACCCCTATCCAAACTAATCAAACGGCAGAGAGAGAACATGCAAATTAACAAGATCAGAAATGAAAAGGAGGATATAATCACAAACACAGAGAAAATTCAGAGAATCTTTAGATCTTACTACAAAAGCCTGTATGCCAAAAAAATAGAGAATGTGAAAGAAATGGACATTTTTTAGATATGTACCATATACCAAAATTAAATCAAGACCAGGTGAACAATTTAAATAGCTCTGTAAGTTGCAAGGAATTAGAAGCTGTCATCAGAAACCTCTCCCCACCAAAAAAAGCCCTGGACCAGATAGTTTCAATGCAAAATTCTACCAGAACATCCAAGAAGAGCTAATACCTATACTCTTTAATGTGTTTCACAAAATAGAAACAGAAGAGTCATTGACAAACTCCTTTTATGAAGCTACAGTCATCCTGATACCAAAACCACACAAAGACTTAACCATGAAATAGAATTACAGACCAATAAATCTCATGAACATCAATGCACAAATTCTCAATAAAGTACTGGCAAACCGAATCCAAGAACACATCTAAGAAATTATACATTATGATCAAGTAGGCTTCATCCCAGAGAGGCAGGGCTTGTTAAACATACAAAAATCTATCAATGTAATCCCTTACATAAATAAACTGAAGGAAAAAAACCATATGATCATTTCATTAGATGCTGCAAAAGCATTTAAAAAAATTCAACACCCCTTTATGATAAAGGTCTTGGAGAGATTTGGAATACAAGGTTCATTCCTAAATATAATAAAAGCAATATACAGCAAGCCAACAGTTAACATTAAATTAAATGGAGAGAAACTCAAAGCCATTTCATTAAAATCAGGAACAAGACAAGGTTGTCCACTCTCTCCATACCTCTTCAATGTAGTGCTTGAAATTCTAGCAATAGCAATAAGACAACATAAGGATATTAAGAGGATTCAAATTGGAAAGGAAGAAGTCAAACTTTCTTTATTTGCAGATGATATGATAGTGTACATCAACAATCACAAAACCTCTACCAAGAACTCCTACAGCTGATAAACACCTTTAGTAATCTGGCAGGATACAATATAAACTCCAAAAAATCAGTTGCCCTCCTATACACAAAGAAAAAAGAAGCAGAGAGGGAAATCAGAGAAGCATCACCTTTCACAATAGCCACAAACAGCATAAAATATTTTGGGGTAACTCTAACCAAGGAAGTGAAAGATCTCTTTGACAAAGATCTTTAAGTCTTTGAAGAAAGAAATTGAAGAGGATACCAGAAAATGGAAGGATCTCCCATGCTCTTGGATTGGGAGGATCAACATAGTAAAAATGGCAATTCTACCAAAAGCAATCTATACATTCAATGCAATCCCCATAAAAATCCCAACAAAATTCTTCACAGACCTTGAGAGAATAATAGTAAACATTATATGGAAAAACAAAAAATCCAGGATAGCCAAAACAATCCTATACAATACAAGTACTTACAGAGGCATTACCATCCCTGACTTGAAACTCTATTACAGAACTACAGTAATGAAAACACCTCGGTATTGGCATAAAAACAGACATGTTGACCAATGGAATCGAATAGAAGACCCAGAATTTAATCCACAAACCTATGAACACCTGATTTTCGACACAGGAGCTAAAAGCATACAATGGAAGAAAGAAAGCATCTTTAACAAATGGGGCTGGCATAACTGAATGTCAACCTGTAGAACAATGAAAATAGATCCATATCTATCGTGATGCCCAAAACTCAAGCCTAAATGGATTAAAGACCTCAATATTAATCTGACCACACTGAACCTGATAGAAGAGAAAGTGTGATGTAGTCTACAACACATGGGCACAGGACACCACTTCCTATGTATAAACCCAATAGCACAGACAATAAGAGCAACAATGAACAAATGGAACCTCCTGAAACTGAGAAGCTTCTGTAATGCGAAGGACACCGTCATTAAGACAAAATGGCAACCTACTGAATGGGAGAAGATCTTCACCAACCTTGCATCAGACAAATGTCTGATCTCCAAAATATATAAAGAACTCAAGAAACTAGACATTAAAATTCAAATTAACCCAATTAAAAAATGGGGGTACTAAACTGAACAGAGAATTCTCAACAGAAGAAGTTCAAATGGCCAAAAGACACTTAAGGTCATGCTCAACCTCCTTAGTGATCAGGGAAATGCAAATCAAAACAACTTTGAGATACCATCTTACACCTTTCAGAATGGCTAAAATCAAAAATACCAATGATAGCCTATGCAGGAGAGGATGTGGAGTAAGGGGAACACTCATCCATTGCTGGTGGGAATGCAATCTTGTGCAACCACTTTGGAAATCAGTGTGGTGGTTTCTCAGGAAATTGGGAGTCAACCTACCTCAAGCCCAGCAATTCCACTCTTGGGAATATACCAAGAGATGCCCAATAGTACTATAAAAGCATTTGTTCATCTATGTTCATAGTAGCACTATTTGTAATAGCCAGTACCTGGAAACAACCTAGGTGCCCCTCAATAGAAGAATGGATAAAGAAGGTGTGGCACATATACACTTTAGAATTTTATTCAGAGGTAAAAATAGATGGCATCTTGAATTTTGCATGCAAATGGATGGAAATGGAAAACACTTTACTGAGTGAGATAACCCAGATTCCAAAAGATGAATATGGTATGTACTCACTCATAAGTGAATTCTAGCCATAAATAAAGGCCGTTGCGCCTATAATTTGTGATCATAGAAAAGCTAAATAAGAAGGTGAACCAAAAGAAAAACATATAGTTATCCTCCTGGATATTGGAAGTAGACAAGATTTCCAGGCAAAAGTTGGGAGCTCAGGGGTGGGGGTGGGTTGAGGGGAAGGGGAGATGGGGAGAGAGATGGGAGAAGGGGAGGATTGGGGAGAGCTTGGGGGAACGAGATGGTTGAGATGGAGGAAGAGTGGGTATGGGATCAGGGAAGTAGATATCTTAATTAAGGGAGCCATTTTAGGGTTGGCAAGAGACTTGGCTCTAGAGGGGTTCCCAGGTGTCCAAGGAGATGTCCCCAGGTAGGTTAGGCAGCAGAGGAGAGGGTGCCTGAACTGGCCTTCTCCCATTGCCACACTGATGAATATCTTGCTTATCACCATAGAACATTCATTCAGCAATGGATGGGGATAGAGCCAGAGACCCACATTCTAGCACTGGACTGAACACCCCAGGTTCAGATGAAGAGCAGAAAGAGGGAGAATGTGAGCAAGAAAGTCAGGACCGCGAGGTGTGTGTCCACCCACTGAGATGGTGTGATTGATCTAATGGGAGCTCACCAAGGCCAGCTGGACTGGGTCTGAATAAGCATGTGATCACATCGGACTCTCTGAATGTGGCTGAAAATGAGGGCTGAGAAGATAATGATAAAGGCACTGGGTTTTCATTCTACTGCATGTACTAGCTTTTTGGGCACCTAGTCTGTTTGGATGCACATATTACTAGACCTGGGGGGAGGGGGGAGGGCCTTGGACTTCCTACTAGGCAGGACTCCCTGATTTCTCTTAGGACTGGAGAGGGAGGGAGAAGGGAAGTAGGAGGAGTAAGAAGGGAAGGAAGGGAGGAGGTAGAAATTTTTAATAAAGAAAGAAAGAAAAAAGGACAGAAAGAAAGAAAGAAAAGAAAAAAGAAGGAAAGAAAGAAAGAAAGAAAGCTTAATCCCAGCACTCGGGAGGCAGAGGCAGGCGGATCTCTGTGAGTTTGAGACCAGCCTTGTCTACAAGAGCTAGTTCCAGGACAGGCTCCAAAACCACAGAGAAACCCTGTCTCGAAAAACCAAAAAAAAAAAAAAAAAAGAAAGAAAGAAAGAAAGAAAGAAAGAAAGAAAGAAAGAAAGAAAGAAAGAAAGAAAGAAAGAAAGAAAGAAAGAATTCTTGGAACCATTTATGCGGACACCTTCCTGGAAAGAGAAATGTCAGGGTCGGAAGGAGGCAGCAGCTGTAATGACTTTTTCTCAGGAATACTCTCAGCTTACTTGTTCCTTCGAATATGCAGAGAGAACATTGAGAGAAACATTTTACAGGGTCTTAAAGTGGAAAACAGAAAAATGATTGAAGCAATACAACAATGTCTTATTAATCTTCCTGAGTAACTAGAAAGTTTTGTCTGAAAAGAGGAACAATATTTTTCCATGATGTATCCACGAGCCAGAAACAGCTTGGCCTCCTGGAATTCTTAATATAAATTCTGGTTTTTCTCAACACTGCTATACAGGCATTGCTGGAAATATCTTATTTAGCTTCAGTCACTGAAACCAATGATCTTACCTTTGACAATGGATCTAAGCATCGAGGTAAGTTTTCTGTTTTTCTTTGAGGTCACAGCTGTTTTTATTTGCTTAAAGTGTGACTGGGAAATACTCTTTCCTCAGACCTTGCCAAGTGAAGCATGATACAACAATGTACATTTAAATACAGTTTTCTGAAAAGAACCATTTACTAGGTAACTCAATTACAACACTGTTATTGATCATAAACATAGTGAACTGTACTGAAGGGGAAAAGCAGACACCCTCACATGTGCGCTCTCTGCCTGTTACAAAGGTTGAGAGAGTATACTTTGGAAACCTGACACCTATACGAACAACCTTATCTTTAATGTCTGCAACACTAGTAATATATAATAGTCATGGACTTGGTCAAATAAAAAAGCAACTCCCACTAAAAATACTTGTATTCATCCTACAGAACCCAAGAGATAGGAGTGCTATTTAAAAGTGTCCACATGCACGTCGAGTCTGAAATATTCTTTCTATTCTGAAGGAGAAACTAGAGAAAAGACACAATTCCCTCAGAAAGCAATGACTCGATGCAGGTTGTGACTTTATATTAAAGCTCCGCGCAAAAACATGGAGATAAAGGAAGCGATTTCCATTTGCCGGTCACTATTCCAGCAACACAGCTTCGAGAGTTCTGTTCTCATTAAACAACCCTATGTCTGTTCCAGGAAGAAAAGACGACCCTGCGACAAATGGGACAGGTGTTATTCTCCAATAACCAGCGGTCGATGCAGTGGACGTGGTACTCATGGGAGCAAGGTAACACACAAAGTTTGTCGCCTTCTGTATATTCAGTAATGCAAATAGTACATGTCTTCAATGCATCGTTTTCACCAAACCTTCTCGTTGCCAAGTTATTAATCTGTACATTGGTGGGTCCTCTAGTTAGGTGGTTGTCATTAAAGGGGTAAAGTCGGGTTGCTTCAATACCTCCTTCAAACATCTGTGAAATACTCTCTGAATATTCATCAATGGAACTGGAGCCAGGGTTGTAGCTGGGGACGGAAGCAGAGTTGTTACCAGCAGAGCTCCCTCTTCCACTCCAGGGAAGCTCACCAAAAGCTGTTGTTCTCTGCCTTAACCTGGTTTGAATCCGAAGAGATGTAGTTTCCCTTGATCCACTATTGAAGATTGTAAGAGTGGAAAACCTGGGAGTACTCACAGAGGTTCTCCCAGCTGCACATTAGAAAGTGTAAAGGTGCCTATAAAACCTCCAGGCCAGCCTGGTCTACAAGAGCTAGTTCCAGGACAGGAACCAAAAGCTACGGAGAAACCCTGTCTCGAAAAATCAAAAAAAAAAAAAAAAAAAATACCTCCAGGTTCACTTTCATAAGTGACCGTGTTGTTTGGGATCTGAGACCTTGACCGAGTTCTGCTAGCTATGCCATCCCTCTGCCGGCCTTCTGCTAGCAGAACTCTTCTGACTTGAAGGGCTCTGGTTGGAGGTCTTTGACCAGATCCTGCCGCTTCACCATTGGTATCTGTGTCTGAAGAGCTTGTCCCTTGAGCGGCAGAATTTCTTGACCCAGAAGCCACAAAACGACCTCTACCTAGCAACTCAGATCCAGTTATCTGGTGTCTCAAAGTCCCATGGTGAGGGGCTCTAGAACTTCCCTCGATCTCGTTTACCAAAGGCTGCTCAAAAGTCTGAGATGAGATGCTATAATGAGATCTTCGTGGAATTTCATTTGCTGGGTGCAGAGAAGACCTACTTCTTTCAGCTCTGGCTCTGGTTCTTCGCTGGTGTTCTGGTTTGGGGCTTCTTGCCCTCCTCCGACCTCTGGTGGATGGCACATCTGTTAATGCTTCAGCAGAACTGTGTTCTGACCTAGGTGTTCTGGCAGATGATGTCTCAGATGCTGAATTTTCCACTTGCCTTTGGAGGCTGCGATCCATGTTTTCTACACTAAGATGTGTAGCAGATGGTTCATTTTCATTCTCTGAGGTTTGGCTTCCATTATTACAGTTAACATTTGTCTCTAAACTGAATCTGAAATCACCACTGTTTGGATTAGTGTGGCTCAATGCCCTCCCGGACTCATTTCCTCTCTGACCACTTCTTGTTGTATTGCCAGTCTGTCTGACAGAGCTAAGCCAATCTATTACGGAGTCAACATTGGACTCGCCATCTGAAGAGTCTCCATTTTCTTCTGAGCCCTGCAGCAGTGGCAGCGGTGGCCCCTCTTTAATTTGCTATAGTCTTCTGAACAGCTCCTCCCCAGTACTTTGACCTGGGGTGCCTAGCAAATTGTTGTCTCTCAGAAGTCGATAGTCTTCTCCGCTCACATTATTTACAAATCGATGGAAAGCTTCTTCCCGATCCAAGCGATCCACTTGCCTTCTGTGCTGTGCTGCAGATTGGTCATTTCCTTGATCGCTAGAATCTGAGTTTCCCATCTTGCTGAACAAGTGGACGATTATCTGTCTGTTATGACATAGTACTGAAATCCAATCAACTGGACCTTCAGTTTTCTTCACTAGGCTTCGGTGGTCCGGCCAGGAAGGGACTGACTGGGCTCTGCCGCCTCCGCTGCCATCGAGGCCTCCTAAACTCTGCCGCGTGGCTGCCTCCTGCTCTCTAGCCAGCCTCAGAATGCCTGGGAGAGACCCGCCTCTAGCCCAGCGCCTGCCCATTCTGAGACGTAGCTCCAGCAACCATTATCTTCCCCATTGTTACCTAGCAGTGACAGAAATCCACTCAAGATAACTTTTCTTAAAGTCACCCCACATTACCTACTGAATGTATTTCAGGTACCCTTTTCTCAGCTACTCCACAGGACTCAAGAAGTCCTATTTAGAAAGCAGATGATTCAGCCAAAGCGTACCAGGTGGGCCTGGGGAAGAGTGACTGGTAGTCCTACTCGTAGGACAAACCCACTCTTCTTGCAATGCTGGCATCACGCTGGGGAATTTAGTGAGATAGTGAATGCTTCATGATAGGTGGGCATCGCACAGGATGTTCATTGTGCCCTTCCCCAATCACAGTGGCTAGGTGCCTTCATGAGAAGGAACCAAGGGGTTGACCTTCGCTACTCTGGTGTCATGAGAACAAGGATTACGTCAGGGAGCCTGAGGACACCCTGCTACAGCCCTCCAGTGGGAGATAGCTGTAGGCACTATAACAGAACGGGAAGCAGATATGGACATGCTGATCCTTTCAAGTTGGCATCTGATGAGGGTGCTAAGGGGAATGGTGGTTTCTAGCCCAGCCCTCCATGTAAGTGTAAGGAACTATTACTGTCACCTGAGGTCGGCAGGAAGTTTGACTTCTAGAGGTACCTTTCTGCCATGCATTTCACAACCGGCTGGATGGAAAACAGAAATTCAGACCCATTGGAAGGTTTGATTTCCACAGCCTCCTTCCTCCCACAGAATGTTCACTGATGGGTGACTTATGAAAACACAGAGCCTGAGCCTCCTGCTCAGATCTCAGTCCTCTCTTTGCTCCCCTTCCCCACTCTTCAAAGTGTTCAGGGGCCTCTCATCAACTTGGTAAGTAGGCAGAGCCTGAAACTCTGGAGAAGGTGGGACATGGGAGCACCTGCATAGTGCTAAGGCTTGGAAAGCAGAGTGTGTGTAGTAGATGCTGTTGCTATACAAAGAAGAGATGCTCCCAAAGAAGATGGACATGTTGAATGCCTGACCCTTGGCTAGTCCAGGATCAGCAGTTTCATAAATGGTAGACAAGGCAAGAGAACTCTATTTAAACACACCACTCTTTGCTCCTAGCAGACTCCAATGTTGGGAGACCCAGAAAGAAATCACACACAAATGTGATTTAAAAATTACTTAATCAGAGGAATTAGTATGATGTGTTGAGATTTCCTGTCCCAGACTTAGTCCATCACTTCTGATTTCAGCTCCCTGCAGTTCCTCAGGGTATAGACAGAATGCAGCCAGATTCTTTGAGAGGATTTAAGACAAATAGCATCTAACCTAGTTCCCAGTAGAGTCCTTGTTCCCCCTTGGAACCTCATGAGCACAGACTTCACTGTCTACGTTTCTATTGGCATTTTGGTCTTCCCATGTCCCACCCATTAAGCTTTACATACAGTGTTCGAGGACTTCTCTAGCAACAACTCGGAACTCTTCTACATTCCTCCCGTGACCTTATTCCTAAGGCCTGTGGACTGCAAGGTCAAATTTATAACAATAATGATTCCTACCCTGGTACCAAGGTTCTGGATTTATTTCTTTTCTCGTTGTCCTCACAAAATACCAGACCAACGTACCTTCAGAAGCCAAGGGTATATTTTGTATCAGGCTTTGGAGCAAATACAGCCCATCATATTGGGATAGCATGGTAGTGACAGTGGCTCCAGCTCTTGTGTGCAGGCTGTTGAGACAGCTCTTTACACTGTGCCAGTGGCGACGAGGCAGAGAATGATGATGCTCTGCTCAGTTTGCTTTTTTCTTTTGTCCTCTTTGCTCACTCTGGGAGCCCAGCCCATTGACCAGTGCCTCTGACATTCCCCGGGGGGTATTCCCTGAGAGTTGTCTCTCTAGAAATGTCCTATGCTAATGGCCCAAATTCAGTTATGGTGACAATAAAGATCAACCACAGAAACATAATGAAGACCATGTACGTCAACCTTGTCACCAGGATTGTACTAAATGGGAGGAAACGGAAAGCATTTCATTTCGAATAAGAAGGTGAATAATCCACTTTCTTCACTCTTATTCAATGCAGTGCTAAAATCTTAGTCAGAGCAATAAGACAAGAGACAGAAGCCAAAAGAAAACAGAAGTAGTCAAATTACCTCTCAGATACTGTACTTGAAAGATCCAAAAGAGTCTTAGATCTCATAAGCATTTTCGGCACAGTAGCAGAATACCAAATAAACCTACAGAATAGATTTTTCTCCATATAAATACTGAGCTTAATGAGAGAGAAATAAAACAATTGCTTTAGCAATTGCAAAAATAAAAACATCTAGGGGATTGGACTAGAGAGACGGCCCAGTGATAAGAGACCATGCTACTCTTCTAGAGAACTAGAGTTTGGGCAGCTCACAAACTCCTGCAACTCCAGCTCCCTGAGATCCAGTGCTATCTTCTGGCCATTGAGGGCACTCGCATACACATAGCTATACACAAAAAATACATAATTACACATAATTAGACAAATTATTCAAAAATTAACTGCCTAGGAATAAACCTAACTTTTAAGCTAAAAGTTTGTTAAAGGCACCTGCAATTATAATAAAGCTGGGTGGTGGTGGCACGTACCTTTAATCCCAGCACTGGAGAGGGAGAAACAGGCAGATTTCTGTGAGTTCGAGGACAGCCTGGTCTACAGAGCGAGTTCCAGGATAGACTCCAAAGCTACACAGAGAAACCCTGTCTTGAAAAACCAAAGGGAAGACACATACAATCAAAACTTTATTATATTTTCCACTTCTTTCCTTGTGTGTGTGTGTACACATTGACTTCTTTCTTTGTGTGTGTATACACATTCACTTGCCACTGTGGGTGTGTGGAGGTCCAAGGACAACTTACACAAAGTAGCTTCCAGGAACTGAATGGAGCTTTTCAGACATAGTGGCATATGCCATTACCTGCTAAGCCATCTCTCTAGCCCTACAAGTAAAAATGTAAAACATCTGGCCTGGAGAGATAGCTTGGCAGTTAAGAGCTACTCTTCCAGAGGGTCTGGCTTCAATTCTCAGCACCCACATGACAGCTCACAACTGTCCAGTTCCAGAGGATCTGACACCTTCACACCAAAGCATATAAAATAAATTTCCATAAATAATAAAAGATTTTAAACACCAAAGAAACAATTTGAAGAATGACTTTCTGACATGAATTAGAAAAATTAATAATGTGAAAATGGTGATCTTAGCAAAAGCAATTGACAAAGTAGCATCCAATTGCTTAAAAGTACCAGTCCTTAAAAGGATCTCTATTTTGATTGCTTCTACAGACTAAACCTCTGTCTCTGTGTGTCTATGCCTGCCTGTCTCTCTCTGTATGTTGGAAGGTGAAAAGAAAGCCCTTCCGTCTGTCTTTTGTTTGTTCGTTTGTTTTTGTTCAGACAAAGGTTCTCTGTAGCTTTAGATCCTGTCCTGGAACTAGCTCTTGTAGACCAGGCTGGCCTTGAACTCAGAGATATAAGCCTGCCTCTGCCTACTAGTGCTGGGATTAAAGGTGGATACCACCACAGCCCTGCAGCTCTTCTTCTGTCTTATTTGACTCTTATCACTGCAGATGTGACAGTGAGAAGCACAGCCTACATTCTGAGTGAACTTTGCTCACATTTACCAATAGTGTTTTCTGTCAAGCCAGATAATTCCTCCAAGTAGTCCCTTAATTAAAAAAAAATAAATAGTGTTGTAGTTTCATATTTTTATCTAGGTTCTTAGGTCTTTGAGCTTGATTTTGTTTTATCCCAGCCCAATTACGTTTTCAACCTGGCCTAGAATACTCTTCCAACACACTTGTATAGCTGTAAGTTCTATGTTATTTATAACATGAAGGACTGTAGAAATATGATTTGCACAATATTTAAGAGATACCAAAAAGGTATAACTTTCTGTAAGAGAATTCTTCTCTGGGTGTGACATCCACAGATCAGAGTTGTGGAAATGCAGCATCATCTTCACTACATTGGCTAAGCACTTCACTATATTACCAAGTATGGTGGCACATGTCTATAGTACTAGCCCTAGGGAAATAGCAGCAGGAGGATGGGAAGTTTGAGGCCAGCGTGAGCTAGATAGTGAAAATCTGTGTCAGATAAACAGAAAGGACCTAAAGATGGAAAAGGCTGCGTGGGGCATCACACTGTTGTGATGTAACACTGGCACTTGATAAGTAGAGGTGGGAGAGCCAAGATTTCAAGGTCACCCTTGACTATTTAAAGTAGTTAGGTTGAAACCAGCCTGGGGTCTCTCTCTCTCTCTCTCTCTCTCTCTCTCTCTCTCTCTCTCTCTCTCTCTCACACACACACACACACACACACACACACACACACCATGGAACTGAAAAATATGCCTCCAAGGCAAGGGGAAAGCATTGGCAGAAACTTGAGACTGTGTCTCACTTACACTATCTAGGCTGGCCTCAAACTTGTGACCTAGGGCTTATCCTTCCTAGAACGCTAGGATAGCAGGCTAGCAATAGTGATGCTTTCTGAGACTTTTACATCTATTGCTTTCTTGTACTACTTCATGTGCTAATGAATGCTCTAGTTTTCCTTGTATGTAAAATCAGACTTTCTGTGGTTTAATCTAAACCTACCTAATAACACTCAAAGCAATTCTTTTTTCTTTCTTTTACCATTCATTGTTCACTGGCCTAAAGAGGCTCTTCATGGTTGCAAAGCTTTCTAAGGTTCTTTCGCCCTGCCTTTCTGATTGAAGAGCCACTAATCACTATAATCACGCTTCCTTTATGCCCCAGGACAGCCCCCCCTCCAGTGCCCCAAATCTCTTTTTATAACCCTTTCTAGTTGTGTTTCCCTACCCCTCCTTGACCTGTTAGGCAAATTTCTGAAAGGGCAGTGACCCAAACCTTCCTTGGTGGATAGCTAACAGGGTCATTGCTTGACCCCTTGTGCTCTGGGCGTTCCCACTCAGCCAGCAGAGATCTGAGACCGGGTGGTTGGTGGGTTGGATGAATGGAGAGACCCAGAAGGACAAAGAACATAGAGGCTTTGGCAGTTTAAGTTAAAAAGAGATCAATGTGCATTTAAATTAAGGCTGGCTGCTTGGATACAGCAAATTCCTCTCCCTTTAACTCTTTGCTATTCTGCTTCATGGTATTCCTTCATGAGATTCCCTCACCTTTAGCTCATGAGATTCTTTTCTGTGTTTAGTTGCCATGTTCAACTTGAATCGACATTTTGTGCAGGGATGGTGAGGGGAGAAAGATGGAAATCCCATGGTTTTCTGGGGGTGGTATGCTGATGAAGATATGTCCTGACATAGATGCTTGGATAAAGAGAAGGGACAGGTTCCTGGCATCTGTTATATAGGGAAAATAATGGTCCTTTAACCACATTTGTGTCAAATAGCTCCGTAGGGCACTGCTTATGTGCCTTTTGGGATGGGTGATATTATCTGCTCAAGACCTATTCTGAAAAAAAAATATGAGCCGAGCTAGCAAAATGTCCTAATTCCACCATGCTTCTGGGGATAATTTCCTAACTGGTGCAAACCACAGACTGTGTTAAGGATAGCCTAAATGATAACTTTGCAACGTGATTCATGGTATGATTCACTAAAACTTGTCTGGATTAGGCTGAGAGGTGAGTGAGGGTGTATCTGAGAGTTGATAATGTAAGGGAGAACCTGAAGCTCTTTCACACATGCACATGAAGCAAAACTTCAAGGACACGTCTGACTCCCTCATCCTTACAACAAGCACACACATGTGAACATACACACATATATATATATAGAGAGAGAGACAGACAGACAGACAGAGACAGAGAGAGTCAGAGAGATGAAGAGAGAGAAAGCAAGAGAGAGAGAGAGAAAGAGAGAGAGAGAGAGAGAGAGAGAGAGAGAGAGAGAGAGAGAGAGAGAGAGAGAGAGAGAGAGAGAGAGAAGGGTGTGAGGGTGTTCCGGATGCCAGCAGCAGCATCTCATCAACAGGTCTTATGACTCATGATTTTCCCTGAACCCAAAGTCTGAGTTTACATTTAAGTGGATTTCTCAGGAGTAAAGGCATCTTCCCTTCCTAGAACTTGTGCTTTGTAAAGCAAATACAACTCCTCCACATTACACACATCCTGGCCCTATGACATTTATCCAACAGTCACCTCTTTTTAATTGTGGGATTGTACAATATGCTTACGAAAGCAAAGGGCATGTCCCAAGAACGAACTCCTGACAGAACCTTCTGCAGATGTCATTGAACTTTCCCAAAATGGTTCAGGTCCTGACAACAAATAGTATAACATGGTACTATAAGGTGCCACTCATGACAGTAATATATGTTTTACCCAGAATTCATGACGCCTGCTTTCAAGAAGTTCTGACAACTGTGTAAATGTGAATTCAAATATTCAGTTTATACATCCTAATGAAATGTTTCCAGGGACTTTGGTAAGTACACATGAATGGTGGACTTATGTTTAAAATGACTGCATGCACTTAGTATTTAAAATGCAATTACACAAGGAATAGTTCACTATTCCGGCATTTGATAAGTAAAAGACCCAGGGTTATTAAAGCCATAAATTAAAACACTCTCCTATGTCTGCAGTGGAAAGCCTGGGCTTTTCCTTCTAAAAATAGTTCTTTTACTTACTGTGCCACTTTTCCACAAAGACGTCTGTGAACCAGACATAAGACTACATCTTTTATCAGGTCAGGATATGTGTTACTGAATGTTTTCTGAGTCACATGCTAAGGAGAAAGTTCAGATGGATTTTCTACATAGACACTAGAAACTATCCTGTTTATTCTGACCAACCCATGAGAAAAAAACACAGAAGTAAAACAACCAAAATAAAAAAAAGTAGAGAAACAGAGATTGTTGTAGGAGGTTTCTGTCCCTCCCAGTCCTGTAATAATCACACAGAAACCATATTATTTGCAATACTGTCTGGCCAATAGCTTAAGTGTATTTATGGCTAACTCATATCTTTAATTAACCCATCTCCATTAGTCTGTTTATAGCTACGAGGCTGTGGCTTACCAGGCAAAGTTCCAGCATCTGTCTTCAGCAGGGCTACATGGCTTCTCACTGACTCGGCCTTCTTTCTCCCAACATTCAGTTTAGTTTTTCCTGCTTAGCTAAGTTCTGCCTTGCTATAGGCCAAAGCACAAGAGACTAGGAAAATATGTGAGAGTAAAGGCTTGTAGTAGAGGCCTAGCATGTTGTGAATGGGGTCCAGGGTTTCAAACCCAGTACTGCAGGGAATAGAAATGAAAATAGAAAAATAAAATAAAATCTATAAATAAAAGATGAAAACAAATATTCTTGCAGCAATCAACCACTGAATCCAGTACTCCAATGATGCCAAAGAAATTTGCAGAATGCTGAAGGTATCATATCCAAGTACCGTGTCCCAAATTCACCTATAGAAAATATAACTCAAAAGCAATAGATCCTGAAAGACTGGTTATCTTTCCTCTGTCAAAGCTGATAGGATTGCATTCCAGTTTTCTATGCAGTTCCTTAAGCACTTGATTTTGAAAGCCAGAGCCTGGCCAAATGGCAATCTCCTATGGACAAATATGGTAATAGCCATGAGAGCTGGGGTCGAGGAGACTGAAGTTGTTACCATCAGAGAAACAAAACTGTTCACTGTATCTAGAATGCAAACATCTGGTAGGTACCTGGAAATCAATGTTTCTGGCTTTCCCAAGGTTGGATTGTTTGCTCAGGTTTCCAAGGGTGAATGTGGTGCTCATTCTAAGAAAGCTTAGAGCAAAATCATATGGTACAGTAAGCAGGACCTCCTTATCAGTATAGAAATAGGACTGTGTCTACAAAATGTTCCAAAGGTATCAGTGATCTGTTAGACTCAGGAGACACAGATTGTTTTTAGATAGGCTCCCTCTAGGCAGGCCAGGGTGGCCTGGAATTCACTGTGGAGTCCAAACTGCTCTTGAAGCTCAGTTAGTATTATATCCTTCTGGTGTCTTTGATGGAGTTGAAGAATATATAGATAGTTATTGTTTTCCTTAGTTATGATAAAAGATAAAGTAGGTGTAAATATTGTAACTGTAATTCTTGCTTGATGACTGTTTTGTTATATGTAATTTTACTATGTTAAAGTGAAAGCCTTTCTTTTTATGTTTAAACAGAAAAAGGGGAAGTGATGTAGGTAGGTCTTCTATCTATCTGTTGCTTTCATTCATTAATTAATAAAGAAAACTGCTTGGCCTGATAGGTCAGAACATAGGTAGGTGGGGAAGACAGAATAGAATGCTGGGAAGAAGGCAATGAAGCAGACGCCTCAGGCAGACGCCATGAGCTCCCACCCAAGATGGTCGTAGGACAGAATCTTCCTGGTAAGCCACCACCTCGTGGTGCTACACACATTAATAGAAACGGATTAATGAAGATGTGAGAGTTAGCCAGTAAGAGGCTAGAACTAATGGGCCAAGCAGTTTTTAACAGAATACAATTTGTGTGTTGTTATTTTGGATATAAAGCTAGCCATGCGAGAGCCGGGCAGGACAAAAAGCAGGCTTGCCCGCAGCTCCTCACTACAGTTATTTACTTGCTTGTTTTTCCCTTGAAACTTTGAGCTCATCACAGTCTCATAAACATGTTTTGTTCATATCTTTATCATTGGCATCTTTGAATGATTGAGTGTACACAAACTGACATAAAATCTACAGACTATGTATAGTAGATTGAGAAATAGAACTGGCACTCACTCTTTGTACTTCTTGAAGAAACCATAAGATAACTTTTATGAAGCTTAAGCTTTTTACAAAATTATTTTATTATTTTATATGTA
The DNA here is from genome assembly GCF_018167655.1 of Microtus oregoni. Taxonomy (NCBI): domain Eukaryota; kingdom Metazoa; phylum Chordata; class Mammalia; order Rodentia; family Cricetidae; genus Microtus; species Microtus oregoni. Next base: position 326,260 of record NW_024544745.1, read on the forward strand.
TGAATGTTTTGCCCACATGTATGTCTGTGTATACCTGATGCCTAGAAGAGTAGTTGGTATATTTCCTGGAACTAGAGCTATAGATGATTATGAGCTGCACTTCAGGTGCTGGGAACTGAACGCATTTCATCTGAAAGAATATCCAGGGTTCTTAACCACCCATTTTCCCAGCTCTGTAGAATGCTTAATCTTGATTGAATTGATAAGTAATTAAGAGACACCCATCTTGGTGTGTCTGTGATGGTATTTCCAAGAAAGACTACCAGAAGGGAGAAGACCCTTCCTCAGTGGTAATCAGCTTCTCTCAGTGGCCTAGAGGTTCAAGGGAAAAGCAATACTGTTTGCTTACTCTTCTTAGATTCTTGCTGGGCATTGCAAGTATCATTGCTGTTGCTGTTGTTACTACTATTCCTACTGCTGCTGGTGGTGCTACTGCTGCATCATCTCTTCAGTAACCTCAGAAAGCAACCTCTACAGGTTACAGTGAACTTAATATCAGAGACTATCTATGAATTTTTCAGGCTTTCAATGCCAGATTGGGACTACTAAAGCATCAAGAATCATGGACTGAGAAGCTACAAGGTTCTCAGCCTCTTCAGCGTACAAATGACCATTGCTACAACTCATCTCCTATATTGTTGAACCCTAAGTAATAGCCTCTAAAACAAAGATGCTTTCAGGTCTTGGGGGGCTGATCAGAGTATGAGCTACAGCTCTTACCTTTAGATAATCTGTGACCTCATCCTTCCTGTTCTGTGCCTTTTGTGGGATTAGATAATAAGGCATACAGAAAAATTTGTTGGGCTTTTGTTTCTTAAGTAGCAAATGGTTACATGAAATATTTGTAGTTGGAACCCCCAAAGGAAACTAAAAAGGCTCCAGGACCTTCTCTTTAAACACAAATATTACTGGGTATGTGAAGTCTCAACTTGCCATTTTTCATTCACAGTTTTGGTGGTTTGAATAACAATGGCCTCTATAGGCTCATATACTTCATCATTTAGTCCATCTATGAGTGGTACAGCTTGACAGGGATTCAAAACAGAAGGTGTGGCCTTGTTGGAGGATGTGTGCCTCTGGTGTGAACTTGGGGGGCTTTAAAAAGCTCATGCCAGTCTATTGACTCTCTCCCTGACACCTGTATATTTGGATGTAGAATTCTAGATTACTTCTCCAGCATCATGTGTGTCTGCATGCCACTATGTTTCCAGCCATGATGAGAATCTTTTAAATCTAGGAAACTCTAAGCAAGCTCCAATTAAGTTTCCTTGTAAGAGTTTCTGTAGCCATGATGTCTATTTACAGCAACAGGACACTAAGACAACAGTGAATAACTTGAGTCGGAAAACAAGTCCCTTTCATTTGTTGCCTTACTTTATTTAATTTATCTTATTTATCTTTATTTATTTATCTTAATTTCATTGAAACATCAGTATTTAATGAGAGGAATCATAAGTTTTGCTTTCATTGTTGTTTGTTTATTTGGAGAGTTATGTTGGGCTTATGGGGTAAAATAAGCAACATGACGAAAATAAGGATCCAAAGACCATGGGAGCTTAGAAGGGCATTTTCACAGAAGTTGCCATTCTTGATGGCAACTTTACTGTTCACATTTTATGGAACATCTACTTCTACTCAGTGAAGCAGCTGGCATGTCGGGTCAAATATTGAGCATGAACTTTGTCATTCAGCCTTGGCTAGACACTGATTAGACCTGTCATGGGCATAGTAGACACAGGCCTGTAGTAGACTTACACATTTTCATTATTTTACAACACAGAAGATCTGATTTTCACTATTCATAGGTATTTATAAACCATGTTTCTTGTTAAAGGTTAGAAATCAAAGAGATAAATAATGTATTTTCTCAACTATAGTAACCTTATATTGATTGTTCAAGATATTAAAGTTGAAAATATTTTGAGAGCTAATAGAATAAAGAAAAGGAAGGAATTGTATAAAGCACATGGCTTTTTTCAATTTTTTTTTCAGGGAGCTCAGTGTTACTGTTTATTTACCTAGGGGAAGCAATTAATTTTGACTTATCTGTCAAAAAGTCACAACAGTACCTGCTATGCTTATCCTATATAATTGTTGATAAGAGTAAATATAAATGATAAAAAGCCTGAAAATTATGATGATTTTTAAGAAATACAAGCTATAGAAGCTGGAGAGATGGCTTGGCAAGCAAGAATACTTGCTGCTCTTTCAGATGATGGGTTTCAGCTCCTAGTACCTTGTTGGGAGTTCTATAGCAGCCTCAAACTCCAGCCCCAGAATACCCGATCATCTCTTCTGGCCTATACAGATCCCCTCCCCACACCCACACAATCACACACAGACACATATGTATACATACCATCACCACCACCCATAATAATAAAAACAGTGGGAAACATAAAGTTTATATCTTAAAATGCTGGGCTTATGTTGTTATACAAGGTTATATGTTGGTGTGTGTACATAAAATATACAAATTATATAATTTCTTTCAAACATAAGTTTAATAATGGAGTATATATAAAACTGTTGACATCATTACTTCATCTGCTAACAACATAAAATGAGTGTTCTAAGGAAGTTCACATTATGATCATCCCTGAATTGACTTTTACTGTGTTCTATTTATCACTACTTGGCTCCTCTCGCTCTTCTTTTCTATGCTTTATCTTTTAGCCTAAGCATCTTGTCTATGAAGAGCAAGAGAATATATGAGCATGTTTGTGTATGCATTCTTTAAAAACATCAGAAAAAAAATGGGCCACAAAGAATCGTGTCACTATTGAAACCCAAACAAAGTTTTGATCTGGGATCGATTCCTGGAATGGGTTTCAGATTTCCTCTGAATTCTTTTTGTTCCCTCTTTTGGTCCATGGCAGTACCACCAGGAACAATATGGACAGTGTTCTCTACTGAACATCCAGAGACAGAAGTTTGAGGTAAGTCTAAGATAGGCAACAGCAAAAGAGAAGTGAGTAGATTCTTTGTTTAAACTCATGTGTATGGGGTAATCTTGATTTTTCTAGACGTGGTTTTTGCCAAAATTATGCACCTAGAACAAAAGAAGGAGCTTATATACATTTTGGAAAATAATAAGTCTATATTCAATTGTAAGTGTCTGAGGAATAATAAAACCAAGCACCAATTGGTTGTCAAATTTTCACTTTCCCTTTCTCTTTATAAAAAATATTAAATCTGGAAGACCAAGTAATCATATGTGCAAAAAATGAATTGGCCAAAGCAATTTATAAATTTCTAGAAAAATTAGTCTGAGACATCTCTAATAATATATGAATTAAAGCCACTTAAAGAAGTGAACATACTTTAGTTGCTCATAGACAGTTATGCAATTTTTTTTAACTTTTTTTTATTGAGAAAAGGAGAAAAAAAAAAGTTTCCTCCTCCTCCCAGCCTCCCATTTCCCTCCCCCTCCTCCCACCCTTCTCCCCCTCCTCCCATCCTTCTCCCCCTTCCCCCACTCCTCTCCCCCTCCCTCTCCAGTCCAAAGAGCAGTCAGGGTTCCCTGCCCTGTGGAAAGTCCTAGGTCCTCCCCCCTCCATCCATTTCTAGGAAGGTGAACATCCAAACTGGCTAGGCTCCCACAAAGCCAGCACATTACGTAGGTTCAAAACCCCGTGCCATTGTCCTTGGTTTCTCATCAGCCCTCATTGTTCGCCATGCTCAGAGAGTCCAGTTTTATCCCATGCTTTTTCAGTCACAGTCCAGCTGGCCTTGGTGAGCTCCCAATAGATCAGCTCCACTGTCTCAGTGGGTGGATGCTCCCCTCGTGGTCCCAACTTCTTTGCTCATGTTCTCCCTCCTTCTGCTCCTCATTGGGACCTTGGGAGCTCAGTCCAGTGCTCCAGTTATGCAATTTTTTGAGACTCTGTTTTCTTATTTTTTATCTTCAAAATTTTTCATTAGTTCTATGAAAATTTCATGTACTGCATTTTGATTTTGTTATTCACCACCTCAACTCCTTCCAGAGCTACCACAGCTTGCCTATCTACACAACTTTGAGTCCTCCTTTTTAAAAATATCCATCAAGTCTAATTTGTGCTGCCCATACATTCTTGGATGTATGGTTTTCCACTGAAGCAGTAGCTATATTCTTTAAGAAATCTGATTCTCAATGTAGCAGCTATCAATTACCAATAACTCCTTGGTGATACATGGAAGTTCATCTCCAAGTCTTCTCTCCATGTTTATATTTAGTCTGGCTTGGGTTGCAGAGGTCTTGTGTATGTTGTCACAGCCACTCTGTGTGCATATATGCAGCTTCTCTACTCTACTCACAAAATGCCGTGTTCTTATAGTTATCCACCACCTCTGGCACTTACACTCTTTTCCATCTTCTCAAAATGTCCCTGAACCCTAGGGGGTACCTTTATTAAGATGTTTCATTTGGAGTTAAACATTACATAGTCCTTTATTCTCTTCATCTTAACCAGTTTTAGGTCTCTGTTAATCAGTATCTACTAAAATTAGAATCTTCTTTGATGAAACCTGACATTACCTATGGATCTAACAATAATACATTTATAGTCAGTTCAATACTATATCCATTTAGTATCAATACTATATCCATTTAGTAGCATAATAATAGGTTCTCTTCTAAGACTAATGACCTATCTAGTCACAGATTCTTTCTTTGGCAATTGTATTGCTTACGGATATTTATCACAGTAGGACTTAATTCTAATCAGAAAATTGTTTGTAACTCCACTGACATTCATGCCACTATTGAATTATTGGGCATGTCTTTCCAGGCACGTTACAAATGTAGCTTCCAGGTTTCACTGTTGGATTAAGATTGATGGTTAGTTTTCTCCTCTAATATCATGTTCTTGTTCTCTCTCTCTCTCTCTCTCTCTCTCTCTCTCTCTCTCTCTCTCTCTCTCTCTCTCTCTCTTTGTCTCTCTCTCTCTCCCTCCCTCCCTCTTTTCCTCTTCTTAGTTTCCCCAAGACATTGTTTTTAACATAATCATTGTTAAAATTATTGGAAAAACAGGTCCTGAAAGACAATGTGCTTATAACACTGACCCACAATATTTATTCTATACTACATATTATGGTGGTCATTTGTGTGAGTGCCTTATCATTTAATGCACTATTTTTTTTCCATTCAGGACACATTTTTAAGTATTTACTGCTTGTCATCATAATGCAGTTGGGGGCTCAGTGAAGAGACCTGACTGCCTACCTTCATAATAGCTAAAATGTAATACTAACAGAAAACAAACAAAAAAGAATAGGTAAGTAGAAAAGTGTTAGTGATTGTTCTTTAAGAGAATACATACAGATTCCATGAAAACCATAGTGTACTTTAGGTGGAATACCTGAAGAATCTCTGAGCTTCATTTTATTTCATTTAGAGAAAGATTAGATATTCCAAAGAGTTAAATAGAAAACACACCTATAGTAAGGAATGTAGGCTTAGTGTGCTCAATGAGCTGAATGAGGATAGATACCCTAGTGAAAAGTGGTCTAGAATGAGGTGAAAGAAGCAAGTCAGAGAGTATAAAACTAGTTGTCATAGGAAATCTACTTGTCTGAAAAACCATTGGAAGTTAAGATGATACTTTTTTCTGTAACTCCCAGCCTATATTTTGTGAATGTGTGTATCTGTGTATGGTTTGAAATAGGATTGCATGTTTCCTATTTTAACATCCACAGGCAAGAAAAGCTTATGGTGATGTATCTTGGTTGGTGCCTAGATGGAATTTTCCAGTCTAATTTTCCATCATGATCTCCTTTCTCTTGAGTCTTGAAACACCTCACAAACCAGTACATTTTGTTTCTTGCCAATTGTATTTTCCTCTTGGGCTGCAGTTAACATCTTTAGAGATCAAAGTCTTTTAAAAGATAAAATACTGCTAATCTTTTTATATTAAGAGATGAATACTTATACATACAAGCATGTAGTAGTTGAAAAATTCTAAGGAAAGCATTTACTTTTGAGTTAAATGACCTTGGGAAACCAAGCTTGAATAAGTTTTGACTCTCTTGAGAATCCTTGTGTCAGACACTCCTTGCTACCCTTCCTTTACAAAAGTGCATTAAGTAGAGAAAAGATTCAAGAACACATTCAGATGATTTGTCTTAATTACAGGGAAGTTCAACTCTGCTTAGAAATCATGGAAATAAGCAGGTCAGTTGTTGCCTACATGGAATTAAAGGGTGGGGAAGGTTTCCACAATTTCTCAGGCATAGGTTCACCTATTTATATAATTGCAGCATTAAGTATCGTTATCTCTGGGTGGGTTTTTATTAAGCCATGTTTGGTGGAAAATAGTGAAATTTCTTTAGATCAAGGAATTGCATGCTGACACACTCTATGTTTCCATTTCCACAAAGGTAGTTCTGAAAAGAAGGCCCAGCTTTAAAATTCAGGAGTCTCTCCAACTTACAAAGGCCGTCACTTGAATTGCAATCTGTTAGCTGAGCTCCCAAAATAAGCATTCAAAAATATGTTTGTGGTTTGCAGAGTTGGAGGTATCAGAGGGAGGAAGAAAGAAAAGAGTTAAAAGGGAGTATGTGGGAAGAAGAGCTTCCATTTTAGCCCCAATCTATCATCAAAGAGTCCCAAGAAAGTTCTGAAGGACAAATGATGAGGTAGGGGATGGAGGTGTCTTCTGAACATTCTCTGCAAACATCACACATTCATTGAGAGTCTGCCCTGGGATCTTCATTGGAAAAGAGAAAAGCTTAATGATGTTGGCAGAGGAAACATTCACCTATCCAGAAAAGGAAATGGTAATGTTAAATGGTTAATGTCACTAGATAAAAAGTGACAACTGCTTGACTCTACTTCAGATGTCCTTCCTTGGGATGTACTCTTGATAAAGAAGACTTTGAACAATTAGACTGGAGTTACTGTTACATTTGTTATATATTTATCCAGGTACATATGAGAAATATAGGCATTAAGAAGATATACATGGGCCTCTATACAACACCACACTCTACCTCAGGAGTGTTAATTGGGTGACATCAGATTGTAATGTTCCTTGCCAGGCTCTGGAGATAAAAGCTTCGAGAGCTGCCTGCTTCTGTGTGGAGATGAGGTTTGTAATTGCAGAAGAAATGACTCAACAACAGGAGGCATGCAGCTGAGCTTCTTACCTCATTTATTCATGTAACATGCTTGTGGGTACCTATTATATAAGAGACACCGGAATAGACTCTGTAAATATAGATATGAACATGATAGACCGGATAATACTACTAGCCCTTACCACTGTCTAACTTACAGATACAGCTGGTTAAAGACTCACTCCATCTTTTACTGTTGTGACAAACATCTGAGGCAAATAAGTTAATGAAGGAAAGATTCACAGGAGTTTCAGTTCATGGATGATTGGCTTTTCTGCATCTGGCCCTGTGATGAGATAGGCCACAATGGCAGAGAGGACTAGGTGAACAGAGCTATTCACCATATGGCAGCTGTTCCTATTGTAGGAAGAACAAGAAGACAGGTGGGAGACAGGACAAGATACTGTCTTCAATGACATGCCCACAGTGACCTACTCCATGTACGTAGGTTCTACCTTACATAGTTCTCATTTTGAATCTATTGACAGGTTAATTTATGTATAAAGGAACAACCTTATAATCTAATCATGTCCCCAAAGTCCCATTTCTCAGCTTGCTTACATCAAGAATAAACCTTAAATACATGAGCTTTTGGGAGGCGACACTCTATATTCAAATGTGAGCAATCACTTAAACATATTGTTGTCATGCACAGGTCAAAACCCCAAATACAAGAGATCTTAGGAAGATTAAGTCGCTGATATAGTGAATATTTGGCTCTATAAAGAAATAAGTGAGTTAACTTTCATTTCAATATTTAATGTACCTTGAGTATCTTTCAGGAATGAAATTGAAAAGGACTATTGCAATAATTTCCCTGTAATGCATTTATTTATTTGATTGGTTTATTCTATGCCAGACCAAATGCAAGGTCTTGGTGATAAGACTCAAACAAGATATGTATGATCTCTTTCCCTAAGGGGCTCATTGTAAAATGAGAAATGATATGAGTCATTAAAGATATAGGTATGTGAATCATTGAAGCATCATCATGGATGATGGGCTGAAGGGCTAAGTCTATAGGTGATAACAACAGATGAAAGATACTAATTACCTAAACTCTAATGGTAAGAATGAGCATAGGGCAAAGAGAAACAGGCATTTAAAATAAAATAGATAAAATGCACCAGATTATTTGAATGGTAATGTGAGATGGGGAGGAGTGAAAGTTTAGGTCTAATGATTGCTCATCTTGCACCACTAGAGAACAGCTGCTGTCAGGAAAATAGAAAGAAATAATTGAAATAGATAATGACATTTAAGAATAAAGTTAAGAGGGAATAACAAAAGCTCAATTACAGAATTGTGGAGCTTGTTTCAAAAAAGGTATTTGTGCAAATGTCCAATAAGCTTTAGTTTACTTGTAATACTTTATTTGTAATAGGCATGGCTCTATGAGTTGCTGGGATAGCCCAAGATTATGTAGCAGCAGAAGAAAACTGGAGGGAACAGCAATATGTAAAGACAGAGCGAAACAAAGTGAGGCTAAGGAGCGGACACTTAGAGAATATCCACATTCACTTTAGAAGATGTATTATCATTCTACAGAATGATGGGCTAGTAGCTATGAGCTGTCAGTAACTTTCTACAGCTTGGCATTTAGTCTGCTGGTGTGACTCTACATGATTTGATCTACACCTTAATATGGTACTCCTACAGCATATATGATGAATTGACATGAATCTAATTCCCACTAACAATATTGTGGAAGACTGCGTGAACTCAAGGATGCATCCTGAGCAATTTTCCGATAAACAGATGATTTTTTTCTGGCATAAAAATTGTTTTCACTAGGACAAGTAATCTCAAAAGTAGATAATAAGAATCTAAACCATATTCATTAGTATGACTATAGGATAGGGCCATTTCAGGTTCCCTATCCTCAGCTGCCCAAGGAACTAACTGGGGACATCGCCCTGGGCACCTGGGAGCCCCTCTAGGTTCAAGTCTCTTGCCAACCCTAAGATGGCTCCCTTAATTAAGATATATATTTCCCTGCTCCCATATCCACCCTTCCTTTATCCCAACCATCCCATTTCCCCAAGTTCCCCCCATCCTCCCTTTCTCACTTTTCTCTCCCCATCTCCCCTTATCATCATCCCACCCCACCCCCAAGATCCCAATTTTTTGCCCAGCAATCTTGTTAACTATAGAACCCTCATCTGGCGATAGATGGAGATAGAGACAGCGACCCACATTGGAGCACCAGAATGAGCTCCCAAGGTCCCAATGAGGAGCAGAAGGAGGGAGAATATGAGCAAGGAAGTCAGGACCCACTGAGACAGTGGGGCTGATCTATTGGAAACTCACCAAGGCCAGCTGGACTGTGACTGAAAAAGCATGGGATAAAACCAGACTCTCTGAACATGGCGAACAATGAGGGCTGATGAGAAGCCCAGGGCAATGGCACTGGGTTTTGATCTTACTGCATGTACTGGCTTTGTGGGAGCCTAGCCAGTTTGAATGCTCACCTTCCTAGACCTGGATGGAGTGGGGAGGACCTTGGACTTTCCACAGGGCAGGGAACCCTGACTACTCTTTGGACTGGAGAGGGAGGGAGAGAGGAGTGGGGGAGGGGGAGTGAAGTGGGAGAAGGAGGAGGGAAATGGGAGGCTGGGAGGAGGCGGAAATTTTTTTTTCAATAAAAAAAATAATCTAAACCATAATTGTGACAGAAAAGATTACAGATGGGTGGGTAGTTATAAACACATTTGACTTGGAATGCAGATCAAATGCCCTTAGGATCTCAAAAGCTGCAACTTTTTCTCATTTTAATTTAGATGAAAGCAGTGTGTGTGTGTGTGTGTGTGTGTGTGTGTGTGTGTGTGTGTGTTGGAGTACATTTGCAAAGCCTATTCCACTTCCCTTAAATACTGGTTAAAGATTTTTCCCATTATTTGTACACATTTCGATAGTCAGACAGCCATCTGGATGTCTGCAAAATTACACTTGAATCACTCAAGGGTTATTACACAGCTTTTAGTTGCAAAACCTCCAGTGAAGATCTAAAAAAACAAACATAATAGAAATGCTTCGTGCATTGCCACTGACTTTTGAATAATTGATACCTCTTTAGCAAACTTGAGCCTTAACCAAGTTAAATTTTTCTACTGTAATTTTAGTAGAACATTATGATCACATTCTATTTCTCCCAGAATAGCACTATTGGTTAAAACAAATTGTCCTAATGCATTGTTTCAATTTGTTATAATTAACTGATACACAATCAAACGAATGGCCCTTAAATATTCACTTCTATGAAATAAACCTTGTGTGCACCCTAAGTAAGATTAAATATATTATTTTCTCAATTTTTCACTGAGTGTCCTTTCACAGATCTCCCGGGATAATTTTTCACATGATAACAGTCTTCTAGTGATTCAAAGCTTTGACTTATCTATAAAAAATAAACGTACCTCAGGGTGTGTCTCTTGTTTAACATACCTTCTTCTCTTGATCAAGCTCTCTCATTTACCTAAACTTCATAGGCTTATTGTTTCTGCATTTTTATTCTGCCCACATCATATAGAATGATTCTTAGGAAAATATACATGTATATTACATTTCTGTTATACAGCATGATTTTTATATAGTATAATATTCTGCTATGTTCTTCATAGCACAATGATTTTTTCTTAATATGTAAGGACATCTATATTTTCCCATTTATCTTTGTATCTATACTTACTACATAGAAATTTATAAGTAATTATTTGTTGATTGAAGGCATCCATTTTTTTCTAATTTCTTTGACAAGTTTTTCAGCTGATGTTGGCTGTTGCCTTCTTCTAATACATTCATATGTTTAGTCAGAATGTTCTTTGAAAAATGTAGTTGATCTTGGCATTCTTCCTGCTAAAAGTCCTTCCGAGGCTTTATATTTAAATTAAATTCAAATTTCTTCCTTTTTTAAGAAATATATTTTTATGTATATTGGGGTTTTGATTGATTGCATGTCTGTGTGAGTATACCAGATCCCCTGGAGCCTGTGAACTACCATGTGGGTGCTGGGAATTGAGCTCAGGTCTTTTGGAAAAGCAATCAGTGCTTGTAACTGCTGAACCATCATTCATGTTCCTCAAATTTCTTTGTGAGTTATTTTCTTCAGATGAAGTTTGTTGTACTGTGCTAACAAATTAACCACACTTGATTTTTGACAAAGGAGTCAAAATTATACTATGGGAAAAAGAAACCATCTTCAACAAATGGTGCAGGCCTAACTGGATTTTGACATGTAGAAGAAGGTAAATAGATCCATACCTATTATCTTGCACAAAACTCAAGTCCAAGTGGATCAAAGACCTCAACACAAATCCAGATAGACTCAACATGATAGAAGAGAAAATAGGGAGTAGCCTTGAACACATGGGCAAGGAAAAAACTTCATGAATAGAATACCAGTAGCACAGACCCTGAGATCACCAGTAAGTGGTACCTCATGAAAGTGAAAAGCTTCTATATGCCAAAGGATACTGTCAATAGGATGAAACGGTAACCTGCAGAATGGGAAAATATTTTCACCAACCCCACCTCTGTCAGAGGGCTGATCTCCAAAATATATTAAGAACTTAAGAAACTAGGCATCAAAATACCAAATAATTTTAAAACATGGGTACAGACATAAACAGATTATTCTCAACAGAAGAATTTCAAATGACGGAGTAACACTTATAGAAAATTTTAACATTCTTACACTCTCAGGAAAATGCAAATCAAAATGACTCTGAGATTTCATCTTACATCTGTCAGAATGGGAAAGAACAAAAACACTAATGATAGCTTATGCTGGAAAGGATATGTAGCCAAGGGGTACAATTCTCCATTGCTGGTAGAAATGCAAATTTTTATAACCCCTTTGGAAATCAGTATGGTGGTTTCTCAGAAAATTAGGACTCAATCTACTTCAGGACCTAGCTATCCCATTCTTAGGCATATACCCAAAAAAATGCTCAATCATATCACAAGGTTACTTGCTCAACTATATTCATAGTAGCTTTATTTGCAATAGCCAGGACCTATAAACAACCTAAATGCCCCTTAACCAAAGAATAGATAAAGAAAATGTGGTACATTTATATAATGGAGTATTACTCAGTGGTTAAAAACAATTTCATCAGGAAATTTGAAAGCAAATGGATGAAATAGAAAAAAAAATCATCCTGAGTGAGGTAACAGAAACCCAGAAAGATAAACATTTCATATATTTACTCATTAGTGGATATTAGCTGTATAATAAAGGATACCCAATGAGGCTATGTAGCAAGGAGTGCCCAAACAGGACTTCCCTGGGAAAGTGAAATAGAAGAGATCTCCTGGGTGTACTAGGGGCAGATGGGAATGGGAACTTGAGGGATGGGGTTGGGGGTGGATAGAGATGACTGGAAGGGGGCACATTATGGGATCAGGAAGAAACCTCATGCAAGGGAAATGCGCAAGAATTTATAAGAATGGCCCAAGCTACGAGTGGACACGTAGCCTGAACTGACCATCTCCATCAGCATCATCAGACTGGGGACTACTCCAATGGTCGTCAGAGAGCCTTTATCCAGTAACTGATGGAAATAGATGCAGAGACCCACAAGCAAACATTCGTCCGAGTTCGGGGAATCCTGCTGAAGAATGGGAGGAAGAATTATTGGAGCCAGAGGGGTCATGAAACATCTAATATGACTCATAGGTACTCACAGAGTCTGAGCCAACAACGAAGGAGGCTGAATGGACCAACCTAGGACCTCTACGTATATGTGACAGTTGTGTAGCTTGGTCTATCTGTGGGACTACTAACAGTAGCTGCATGGGCAGTCCCTAAAGCTTTGGCTGGCTATTGGGAACCTATTCCTCATAAAGGATTGCCTTGCCCAGCCGTAATACAAGGGGAGGTGCTTAGTCTTACTGCAACTTGATATGCCATGTTGTGTTGATACCCTTGGGAGGCCTGTCTTTTTCTGAATGGAAACAAAGGAGGAGTTGATTGAGGTAGGATAGAGGGGATGTTGGTAGAGGGAATGGGAGGAGAGGAGAGAGGGGAAACTGCAGTTGTCATGCAAAATAAATAAATAAATAATAAAAATTAAAAGATTAACAAAAATTAATCTCCAATCTCAGTAGTGACTTTCTTTGTTTAACACTATGTATCTCTGATATAACTGCTGGAAATACAGACCTGCTTTACATAGTCACTGACATGTGTGTATATATACATATGTTTTTAATGTATTCAAGTTGAGATAGACACAGATAAACTGTCTGGTAGACTTTTGAAAATACTGTTTTAGAGATAAGCCAGTTGTAGCTTTGTGTAGGAACTTTCTTCAAATTTAAACATTATATTCTGTGGAGAGGCTCCCTAAAATACAGGAAGTAAGCAAAACTTATAAGGCTAAGGATGTGAACAACCAGAAGTGTCAAGAAGGTCCTCAAAATGACAAGCCTCCCAAGGTTCTTTCCCAAGGTTGTATAACCAGTAAGAACTACTAGAGGAGGGCAACTCTCCAACATGTCAAACTCGTTTTAACTTGTACAAGGCGTTCCAGGGACATAGTTTTCAAGAGTTCTCACCCATGCTGGGGTGATTGAAGCTGAGAGGATAAAATCATCAAAAAGCAATGTATCAAACTCTCAAATTTAAAGAAAAATTAAAATAAAAAGAAACAAAGCAATACTTGACTTTTAGAATATTGCCTAACACAATCACTCTCAATTCCATAAACAGGAAAGCAATTATGCTCTTTCAGGAACATAGAATTGCTGTCCTAGTTTGCTTCCTATTGTGGTTAAAAACCATGACCGAAAGCAAATTAGGGAATAAAGAGTTTATTTTATCTTATAGCTTACAATCTATCATGAAGGGAAGTCAGGGCACAACTCAAAGCAGGAATCAGGAGGTAACATTATTTACTGGCTTGTTTCCTATTGTATGCTCGTGCTGATTTCTTATGCAACCCAGCACCACTTGCCCAGAAATAACACCATGTAGAGAGGATTAGTCCCTCCTACACCATCATTAACAAAACAAATGTCCCACAGTTAAGGTTTCTTCATTCCAAATGACTCTAGCTCGTGTCAAGGTAAAATAAACATACTTCACAACTGTGTTTCCCTTTTTAAAAATACAGGAATCTCTAAAAGGTCTAGGAGGGGTCCTCTGATTCATTAAGTTGACTAGTTTCCAAACCTGGGTAAACATTTGAATCACTAGAAGAATTTAAGATCTGGAAAGGAGATAACATGAATGTATACTTTAAACAATTACCTCAGCTATTTTTTACATAACCATTTAATCCTGATGTTGGCTCAAAGGCAATCATCTGAGTATCATCATTCTAGTCTATGCATTTTCATTTTCATATTTGGCAGAAGTTATTAGCTCTTAGAGGAAGGAAGATTCAGTGTCCAAGCTTGTCTCCTGAAAAGTACACATTCTTACCCTTAAGTTTTAAAAGCAATCACTCCCGTGGCTTAAATTGAGACATAACAAAGTTGTATGTTTTCTGCTGACTCTCTGAGTTGTAATATTCTTGGAAATCATATGTATAAGTTGAAGTTGTATACTCGAGTGATTGAAAGAGTGTGGGACAATTGCTATAAGGAATTGTAACACCTCTTCAAAAAGGATGGGACTGAAACCAAAAGCACAGCTGGCTGCATTGGAAAACACTGGGTAATTTCATTTGTATCCAAATTCAAATAAACCCAGAGTCCTAGGAAATTGATGGAGACTTTTCAGAAGTCAACAAACAAAGCATATTCTTTTCTTTTTTATTGAGAAAAGGAGAAAAAAAAGTTTCCACCTCCTCCCATATTCTTGAATCCCCCATATGTACATAATTTCTGTATTTTCTCAGCCTTTCCAATCAAAGATGTAATTGGTCCTGTATGTACAGCTTTGAAGACTCTAGCACTATAAAAGTCTTCTTCCGTCCCTTGGCTCACTTATGCCTTTCTGCCATGCCCAGGTATAAGTGGCCTATGAATTTTTACTGTAGGAGTCTTACAATAGTACCATGTTATAGAAAATACATCCACTGTTATTCCTACTTAAGGGATGAAGAGATTGAGAGTTAAGGAATTTAATTAAGTAATATAAAGGTTACACACCAGTCATGTATGTGTATGTATGTGCCTGTCTCTTTCTCTCCTTCCCTCCCTTCCTATTACCAAAATATACCAAGTTCATAAACTTTAACTAGAGTCTAGAAATCCTAGAGTTACTGAGAAAATAATAGGTCACAATTTAGCATTAATGTCTATGGGATACACAGAGGACTCAGATACCATTCTCTGGTAGATATGACATTTCAGTAGAGAAATAAAGTATTTATGTCACATTCCCAAACTCTACTGTTCCACTAGTAACTAGAAAGGATTTTCCTTATGACTGGAAATTATAAATAAGCATCACCAAAATAGTTTCAAAATATATTTTCTCCTGCTCTCAGCAATCCATAAAGTCTAATAGGTTTGCCAAATAATAGAGTCATTTTTTCAATATAATTTCTTGAACTTAAGACATACATATAAGTAGTAACATATTTATTATATGTGTGGTTTACGGACTGGAGGGGAATGCAATAGATGAATGGGAACGTGAATAAAGTAATTCCAGATTAGCTCTGAATAGGGTATAATAAGGGTTCTTTATTTAAGGGGACTCACATAGCACAACAGGGAACAGAAATTAAATCCAGCATCCAGATATGAGAATGGAGAGTGAGAGTGAGCACACAGGTGGGCCCAAACCTTTTTGGTACCCAAGGCCATGTTCAACCTGGTCTAGCCTCTCAAAGGCCATTGGCTAAAGGAGATTCCCCATCACCTCCCCTTTTTGTTTAAAAAAAAAGAGTTCCAAACCCAATACAAAAGTATACACAATAAGAACAAATGTCAAGTATTAAAAATTAGAATTGTAACTAGCATAAACAGTATTAAGCAAGAAAAATATGCTAAATGGTTCAATAATTATTGTATCCTAAGAAGTCTAAGTCTTGTGTTAGATATTGGCTAAGTCATAAGAGGAAAGTAACTATGAATATCTAGTCTTCAACTTTGTTGAAGACCTGAGAAGGGAGATAATATTACTTGAGTAGGCAAGAAATGAAATCAAGCAGACTCCAAAATGTACAGTAAATGACAAAAACAGCTGGCTACCTGGACAATCACCTAAAGTCTCCTTTAGGAGCAATGTTAGAGCAACCAACTTGCCTAGAGTAATTGACAGACCATTTTTAGAGATGGGAAAATTTTCAAAACCATCTTACCCTGTCTTGGCAAGATTTGACAGTCTTTTTTCCTGTATCCTGCTTGTCCAGTCTGGACACCATGTATTTTGTCAGTGGTCAAGGCATGGGCAGTTCCTTGCCCAAAGGCCAGTTTTCCCAAGAAGAAAACAAACTCCAAGTAGAGTGTCTTTGGTGCTCGACATTCTCTCTGGAACAGGTCAGTGCTGCCAGGAACAATTGTGTCTCATGTCAACAGAACCCTAAGTTATTTAAATATCATATTCTACAGTTCTTTGAAGTGGTTGAAGATCATCTATCTATACGGAATACAATCTCTATGTAAAGAATCTAATTAGTCTACGACAAACACAGATGACTATTTACCAATAACATTTAATGCCTGTCTAACTTAAAGACTAAGGATTAACATTAGAATATTAAACAATTTGTAAACAACTGTGCAGCAAATGAGAACAATGACTTCAAAATGTAAACAATGTCTAACTATCTTTATCAGGGGTATAAATGTATAATGCAATATGATAAATATATCCTAAAATTGTATTAATAAATAAAATGTCTTAAACAGAGATAGAAACATGCATGCATACAATATGACAAAATAACTTTGCATAGGTATAAAATATTGTAAACAGAAATAGAAGCATATTCAATATAACAAACATAATTTGAAATTGTATCAATATACAAGAATCTATACCTAAAGACAATTAACAATGTAAATTGTCCATAAATAATAGCTCAAAAGTATTCACTCACACTAATCTACCTATTATCCCATTCAATTTCCTTTTTTTTAGTGAGATCTTTGAGTCTACAAAATTTCTACCCCAACTTCCAACTCTATACCAGTTATAATCAGCCCCTAATTGATTTTCCTAACCCTGAGGACAAACATTGTTGGGAAAAGGGCTGTTGTCTGTCACAGTAAATGTGGGCTCATTCCCACATTGGGCATCTAGATGAAGGGGAATGCATTAGATTAATGGGAATGTGAATGAAATATTCCCACAGTAACTTCAAATAAGGTATAATAAGGGTTCTTTATTTAATGGGGGACTAACAGATCACAACAGGGAACAGAAACTGAATCTAACATCCAGGTGTGAGAGCAGAGTGTGCCAGTGGGCCTGCTTCTTTTTGGTTACCAAGACGATGCCCAACCTGGTCCAGCCTCTCAAAGGCCTTTGGCTGAAGGAGATTCCCCATCAATAAACCAACATTTTGTGATTTATGAACAATGTTCCGATGTATATTAGAACCATAAAACACTTTTAGACAAATGGACTCTATTGTAAAATGTATTTCCTAGACCTGCATATTTTAAAATCCATTGTAGGCTTATTATATTGTACACAATCTTGTTAAAGGATTTGGAAAGTCCTGTATTTTCATTGTTCACCTATCTTTGTTAGCCAATCATATGCAAACAGTTTGAGCATGATACTTTTCCTTACAGGAACATCTTTTGTTATCTTGCGTATCATATAATATACTTCATGTTACCACTCCCAATGCTTGTTCAGAACACAATGAAAAAGTTCATCAAACTTTACAGCCATTCTGCCTTCTGCTTATCACACTGTTCAGTTTAATATTCCATATATATTCCATATATGACATATATATATATATATATATATATATATATATATATATATATATGAGGCCATTTGTAATCTTTACTATATAGGTCAGAAAGAAAAATATACCTTTCATTTTTGAAAGAGTTCATATATCTATGCAGTAATGACCAATGACATTTCTAACACTTTCTTCTCAAAGTAGTCCTAAAATACCACAGAATGAATTTTCTCAAGGCTATTGCATTCAAAGAGGCAGTTTTTTTCAAGAGCTCTGCCATTGACTAGATTGTAACATTTATATTACTTGATTAAATTCCTTAACTCTCCATCTCTTCATCCATAAAGCACGAATAACAATGGCTGCATTATCTATATTATGGTACTATTGTAAGACTCCTACAATAAAAATCCATAAGGCACAAGTGACACTGTGACAGGATTAGTTACTATTCTACTTAGTCAAATGAGAGCCAATGGAAGGGAGAAGACTGTTATAGTGCTAGAGTCTTCAAAGATGTACATACAGGACCATTATATTTTTAATCTGTAATGGTTGAGGAAATACATAAGTAAGAGCTCAACATTCATAAATGTCTCCCCATACCCATTTTGACAGAAAAAGCTCAAAGCTGAGGCCAACTAGAGCAGTTAAGAGGAGTGCATTTCCGATATATCAACCCTCATCACTTCATGCTACTTCATGTTACCACTCCCAATTCTTGTCCAGAACACAACGAAAAAGTTCATCAAACTTTACAGCCATTCTGCCTCTGCTTATCACACTGCTCAGTTTAATATTCCATAGTAAATTACTTGAACATTCTGTTTATCATTTACCCAGCATGAATGCAGCAGGGACATTCCATTTTACCCTTCCCATCCATGTTGTTATCATTCAAGTGAAGGCTTTGAAAGGAGGTCATAAAGGAGATTTATGTCCCCATAGGTCTCTGGTAAAGAGAGATGTCTTAGCTTATTAATCTAAGAGATTCTCCAAGGCTGCCAGTTGAGTTTCTAACCTCTGGCCCTTGGTAGAAAATCTGTTCTCTGTTCTTGATACTATTTAATTTTGTATCCTTGGTAACAATAGGACAAAAGACCTTTCTAAGACCTTGTTTTGAAAACAGGTTTCCCCTTTTCTGCTGGCATGTAATGGTCATCATTATAATCTAATACTTGCTGTCACTTGTATTCTCAAAATGGTATGCATTACACATTACTGTTACCCTTGTGAAACCTCAGTGATCCCAGAGGTTACATATTTTATTATATCAATTGTATATCATGCATAACAAGGAACCCCAAGTGTCAGTGGCACACAACAACCTACCACTATTTGCACAGTGCAATTGGATAAGCTATCTGTGAATGTCATTGTTTGGCTCTCTGGCTCATAATATCTCATAAATCTACAAACAAGGTAACATCAGAGAACATAGCCACTTCCAGAATCCATTGGGACAGGATTTGGCTATTGACAGAATTAAGCATCTTAGGTTCATTGAACAGAAAGGCTCAGCTCCGGTTCAGGCTGTTGGAGGAAAGACAATGCTGTAATTAACTTCCATTTTAGTTTGACACACCCAGGAAGAGAGAGCCTCAGTTGATGAATTGCTTCCATCAGACTGGCCTGTGGACAAGTCTGTGGGGGAATTATTATTTACTAATTGACATGGGAGGGCTCAATCCACTTTGAGAGGTATCACCCCTGGCCAGGTAATCTTGGGTTGTATAAAAAGACAGGCTGAGAAAGCAACAAGAAGTAGGCCACTCAGCAGTATTGCCCCGAGGTCTCTGGCTCAGCTCCTGTTTCTCAGTTCCTGCCTTTAGTTCCTGTTTTGTCTTTCTCTGATGCTGGACTGAAATCTGGAAGCCAAATTAATTCTTTCCTCTTCAAGTTGGCTTTTGATGAAGTTTAACACAGCAACAGAAAACAAACTAGAGCAGCAGAACAGATGCCTCTGCTTCGTTGACCACTCCATAGAATATGGAGGATAGTTTCATGAGTGGGAAAAAGAGAGAAGTATCCAAGATTACAATTTTTAATAACTAAAGTTTAGAAATGATATACCTTTTTCTGCAGTTCCTTAATTTTTAGTTAATAGTGTGTTATGTTGTAAATCTGGCTAAGAACCTGTGGTTAGGGAGCTCACAGGACAGAGAGGTGACCTTACTATTATTGTTTTGGTAAATGGACACAATATAAAAGTATCCTTTAACATGTGTAGATTAATGTAGCTCTCAGACTTCAACAGAGAAGTTTCTTTGTGTAGTATAAGATGGTAAATATAAAAAGCACAAAGAATAAGTGTCTGTGGAATACTCTCACAAACAGGTCATCTCCACATACTGCCACCCCATACCCATGGGTACACAGGCAACTCAAACTGGAGTCAATGAATTATTAAATAATAAGAGGACGTGAAGTTGGGGAGGTGGGAGTTGTCTGTGAGGAATGTGGGAATTGATATGATCAATATATATTGTGTGAGATTCAAATGAATAAAATGTCACATCAAGATTGCTTTATTTTTAAATTTAGTTTAAAAAGTAAAAGATTTCCCAAGGAATTTTCATACCGATTGAATTATGGTTTAATCTCGTGGTCTTCATTTTTCCTCCTTATCTATGTGCCTTCCCTTTCTTCACTGAACATTTAGACCCCTAAATCCTCTCTTCTACTTTTTCTATTGTCTTCCTTAGCCCATCTCTAAAAGCCCTTCGTCCAGTTTTGCAGGCCACTTTATAGTTTCTTCGCCTTTTTCTATATTCACTTACAACAGGATATACATATTTAACAGAAGATAGAATCTTTAAATGAGACAAAAATGTGGTATTTGTTTTGGGGATCTAGATATAATATTTTTAAAATAATTTTTCCAGGGCCACTTATTTTCTATAAATGTTATTATTTAATTTTTCCTGACAGCTAAATATTATATAGAAATTATACACATTATGTTTTAATTGTTATATTTATGAAATATTTATATAATATTATACATATAACAAGCATTCATTATTCATTTATCTGTTTAGGGACATCTAGGCTGATTTCATTTTCTTGATTTTGTGAAAGCACTTGAATGTGTAAGGATCTTTATATTGTGATATACAATCCTTTGGATTGAGTTGGGTCATATGCAATTCTATTTCAAGTTTTCTGAGAAGCTTCTACACTGATTTTTATAGTGGCTAGACTAGTTTGTATTTCCCCCAACATCCTTGCCAGTATTAGTTGGACTAGGTAGTACTACTGCCAAGATTTTAACATTCTCTTCCAAATTTGTTGTCCTTTGTTTTCATTATGGTTTCCACTTTGACTGGAGTGAGAAGGAATTTTAAAGCAGCCTTAATTTGCATTAATTTGCATCCTGGTGGCTAGAAATGTTGACCATTTTCAACTATTTATTGGCTCTTTATATTTCTTCTTTTGAGATTGCTCTATTCAAATCACTGGTCTCTGTAATGATTGGTGATCCACTCTTCTCACTTGTGGCCTGGATTTACTGAATTAGTCAGAGCACACAAGGACAAAAACAGAGAAAGATAGGAATCATAACAACAACTGGAAAATCTTAGAAATTCTGAAATTTGGAATTTCTTCTTGAAGAAAATAAACCTACATTCCAGGAGAATTTTTTCCTACTACCTCTTAGAATTTTTTTTTTCAAATAGCAACTTCCTTTAAGGTCAATAATACACTCCCATTTACCTCATCCACAGAAGTCCTAGGTTTAAAAAAATTGTAACTGTTAATATTTTTCTACAATTTTTTGGTCCTCTAAGTTCTACTTCCTTTGCAATATTCTTCATCCCCACTGTTGATTAGTTGCTTTCTGAGCATGTTCTAATATCTTGTTTCTTTCCATGCCCTAGTAATTTATCATTGTGTATGGCCTTTTACAACTTTTGAAATATTCCAGATTCCTGATTCTGTTTCTTAACAATCAAGGAATAGGGAATTTCTAGTTTTTCCTATAGAATGTGATTCTTGTTTTAAAAACAGTCAGCTCACACTTGATTTAAAAACAATCACTCATTCCAAATTTTTACTTCAGAAGTTGATGTATGTTCTATTGTTTAATCATAAAATGTTTACTTTTTCACCAGGAAGTGAAATACTATCGGGAAAGGATAATTTGCCTATCTGACAAAGGCCAGACCTATTTAAACTCTTTCCTCAAGAAATGGATCATTTCCAGCATTCTGTGGTGTTAGTTTTTTTTTTTATTTTAAATTTATTTATTTATTAAGGATTTCTGCCTCCTCCCCGCCACCGCCTCCCATTTCCCTCCCCCTCCCCCGATCAAGTCCCCCTCCCTCAT
The DNA here is from genome assembly GCF_018167655.1 of Microtus oregoni. Lineage (NCBI taxonomy): Eukaryota > Metazoa > Chordata > Mammalia > Rodentia > Cricetidae > Microtus > Microtus oregoni. The sequence continues at coordinate 348,508 of NW_024544745.1, forward strand.
CAGCTCGAAGAGCAATCAGGGTTCTCTGACCTGTGGGAAGTCCAAAGACCGCCCACCTCCATCCAGGTCTAGTAAGGTGAGCATCCAAACTGCCTAGGCTCCCCCAAAGCCAGTATGTGCAGTAGGATCAAAAACCCATTGCCATTGTTCTTGAGTTCTCAGTAGTCCTCATTGTCTGCTATGTTTAGCAAGTCCGGTTTTATCCCATTCTTTTTCAGACCCAGGTCAGCTGGCCTTGGTGAGTTCCCGATAGAACATCCCCATTGTCTTAGTGTGTGGGTGCACCCCTCGCGGTCCTGAATTCCTTGCTCGTGCTCCCTCTCCTTCTGCTCCTGATTTGGACCTTGAGATTTCTGTCCGGTGCTCCAACGTGGGTCTCTGTCTCTGTCTCCTTTCATCGCCTGATGAAGGTTAATATTCAGGAGGATGCCTATATGTTTGTCTTTGGATTCACCTTCTCTAGGATCGCGAATAATAAGCTCAATGTCCTTTATTTATGGCTAGAAACCAAATATGAGTGAGTATATCCCATGTTCCTCTTTTTGGGTCTGGCTTACCTCACTCAGGATAGTGTTTTCTATTTCCATCCATTTGTATGCAAAATTCAAAAGTCCTAGTTTTTTACTGCTGAGTAATACTCTAATATGTATATATTCCATACTTTCTTCATCCATTCTTCCATTGAAGGGCATCTAGGTTGTTTCCAGGTTCTGGCTATTAGAAACAATGCTGCCATGAACATAGTTGAGCATATACTTTTGTTGTATGATAGGGCCTCTCTTGGGTATATTCCCAAGAGTGGTATTGCTGGGTCCAGGGGTAGGTTGATCCCGAATTTCCTGAGAAACCGCCACACTGCTTTCCAGAGTGGTTGCACAAGTTTGCATTCCCACCAGCAATGGATGAGTGTACCCCTTTCTCCACAACCTCTCCGGCAAAGGCTATCATTGGTGTTTTTTATTTTAGCCATTATGACAGGTGTAATATGGTATCTTAAAGTTGTCTTGATTTGCATTTCCCTGATCGCTAAGAAAGTTGAGCAAGACCTTAAGTGTCTTTTGGCCATTTGAAGTTCTTCTGTTGAGAATTCTCTGTTCAGCTCAGTGCCCCATTTTATAATTGGGTTGATTAGCCTTTTACGGTCTAGTTTCTTGAGTTCTTTATATATTTTGGAGATCAGACCTTTGTCAGTTGTGGGGATGGTGAAGATCTTCTCCCAGTCAGTGGGTTGCCTTTTTGTCTTAGTGACAGTGTCCTTTGCTTTACAGAAGCTTCTCAGTCTCAGGTGGTCCCATTTATTCAATGAGGCCCTTAAAGTCTGTGCTGCTGGGGTTATACGTAGGAAGTGGTCTCCTGCGCCCATGTGTTGTAGAGTACTTCCCACTTTCTCTTCTATCAGGTTCAGTGTGTTCGGACTAATATTGAGGTCTTTAATCCATTTGGACTTGAGTTTTGTGCATGGTGATAGATATGGATCTATTTTCATTCTTCTACAGATTGACATCCAGTTTTGCCAGCACCATTTGTTGAAGATGCTTTCTTTCTTCCATTGTATACTTTTAGCTCCTTTATCGAAAATCAGGTGTTCATAGGTTTGTGGGTTAAAGTCAGGGTCTTCTATTCGATTCCATTGGTCAACTTCTCTGTTTTTATGCCAATATCAAGCTGTTTTCAATACTGTAGCTCTATAATAGAGTTTGAAGTCAGGGATGGTAATACCTCCAGACAATCCTTTATTGTATAAGATTGTTTTGGCTATCCTGGGTTTTTTGTTTTTCCATATAAAATTGATTATTGTCTTCTCCAGATCTGTGAAGAATTTTGATGGGATTTTGATGGGGATTGCATTGAATCTATAGATTGCTTTTGGTAGAATTGCCATTTTTACTATGTTGATCCTCCTAATCCAAGAGCAAGGGAGGTCCTTCCATTTTCTGGTATCCTCTTCAATTTCTTTCTTCAAAGACTTAAAGTTCTTGTCAAATAGATCTTTCACTTCCTTGGTCAGAGTTACCCCAAGATATTTTATGCTATTTGTGGCTATCGTGAAAGGTGATGCTTCTCTGATTTCCCTCTCTGCATCGTAAATAAGAAAATTAGCTAATACTATTACGTATCTATAGTGAGTCAAACATTATTCTAGGTATTTGGAGAAACAAGAAATGGGATTGCTATCAGAGCCCTGGAGATAAGGCTTACTTTAATGGATTCGATCAGACATATGATATAACTTTCCACCAGATCATGGATACTTGAGGAATTTTCCCTTAAATTCTGTGGACATGATTTCATAAGCAGAATTAGAAAGAGGAGAAAATATCCTAAACGCAGATATAGAACCAAACTATAAGGCTAATAATATTTTTCCTTTTCACTTGAGTTTTACTAATGTCTTTTTATTTAAAACTAATCTCATTGACAAGGTAACACAAAAGGCTCGAATTTTTCTATGATTATTACTGGTATAAAAAGTCCACTTTCTGCTCAAACACTGACCACATCTGTATTATACTCATTTTATATTCTTTTGTTGTTATTAGTATAGTGCATATGTATTTTGAATTAACTGTGTTACCCAGTCTAGATTTAAAACTTGCCCTGTACTTTCTGTGCTGTTGCTCATCTCCCTATATTCTGCCAATACCTTTATAAGCACATGTAAAATTATTTTTTAAAAAAGCCTATGTTGACTTCTGTAAGTTAGAAACTGAGATGAGTAAAATATGGATCATACCTTCAATGAGTTCATAGTTCACAAAGGTATGAGGAAAAAGAGGAGGACACCAATAACTCATATGTGTCCAAGTATTCAATATGTTAGAGAATGCTAAAACACTTTTGTGTGAAGAATATTTGTTATTTGTGTATACGTTTTCCACCTGTGAATTTTGTAGGTGTCTATTCTGCCACACATTCTGAAATTTCAAAATGTGCTTGCTTGTATTTCTTTTATGCAATGCTTTCATCCTGCTTAGTGAATTCATTATTTCCATTATTTAGTACTAGTAGCCAGTTAATCTCTAGAATGCTTGGGTTGCCATTTCATTGTAAGCCAATGATGTAGACTCTGTTCCATTCTCCAAAGGGTTTTGGTAGTGATGGAGGATGGAATTGGAAAAGTCACTAAGACAAAAATTTCCTTATTGACCAGGAAATGTCTGACTCCATGCCTGGGATTTATGTGCAATATAATTGGTTGAAAATAGCAATTAAACAAACCCTTTGGCACCAGTGTTCTGTCAAGCCTTCCAATAAAAGACATTCCTTTTATCCTTGTAAGACTGAGAATTGAAGTCTCATCAGAATAAGTAGCTTCTTAATCCATCAGAAAATAGACTCTTCTGTGCTGACATTTGGTTCATAATGAAAATGTGATAAGTCACTAGCCAGGAAGCAGAGCCAGGCTGCACTGTGTTGATAACAGTGCAGTACAATTGATGGTGTGTGGTTCTGGAAAACAAGACCTGGAAATAGAGCTCACCCTTGGCATTATGACAAAAAGAAAATTTTAAAATATATTCTTATCAGTCAAATGGATTCAGCTCTCCAGCCTTCTCAGGCGAGTAACCATTTTTCGTAACTCCCCAGGTTGGGGACACTAGTGCCTAATGGGGCCCAGGCAATAGTCCTGGTGAACAAGAATGGTCACAGGACAACAAGGATTGTAGGGTTGCTTGCCATTTGTACAAATGCAGGGAAAAGCATCTTGGATAGGAGTGGAAAGGGGCTAGCTACCTTGGAGTAAAGAAACATACCATCTGCCATCAGGGGAGAGGCAACCAATGCCTTTTTATAATGACCTTTTTATGATAGCTCTAATAATGGGTAGAGAGATTGGAACTGGATAAAGATGAGATGCTTTTTAAAAAGAATAACTTGCTCCTGAATTATTCTTTTATGATTTGTCCCTGCTCTGGGGTGACCCGGGAGAGCCAACTTTATTTAGAGCATCAGACAGTTTATAGTCTGAGGGTTAAGAGGAGTACGTGAGTGAAGTGTACAATAACCGGGGCAAGCTGTGCATGATAAAAAAAGCCACATGTGGCAAAACATGCTTAAAAAAGCATGTTTTATATATTTTATATAGTGACAAAATAGATAGTTGTAAGGAATGATATGAACTAAACTCACTCCTATCTGCTATCTGTGGGGCACTAAAACATATCCCAAGAACAATTTCATGTTTTGGAAGAAACTGAGTTTATAAAACTCTTTTGTTTTCTTGGAGTTTTCTTACAAGCGCGAAGAATTTTCAAGTAAGTCCATTCTTGGATGATGCTTCAACAATGGTTCAATTGTTGAGGCCCTGTAACATATAGTTTTTAAAAGTTACCTTTAACAGGTACAATGAGAACAATTTCTCAGGGCAAATTTACAGATCATTGAGCTAGCTTAAATATCCCTAGTTTAAGCAGTCCTATTTATCATGTCAAGATGGATGGTGAAGTTTCATAAGGCCTCGCTGCTGCATGAAGAAATTAAAGGCAGTCAATGGGATCTAAGTGAAGAATCAGTTTTCTACAGGCACAAGCCTCTGATATATTAGTAAATTACAAGTGGTCATCCCCTAAGCATGTGTATATGTGAGCAACACGAAATGGACTCAGGAGGTTTTCTACACGTGAGTGTGTGTGTAAGGGTGTGGGTGTATGTGTCTGTGTGTCTCTGTGTGTAAAACAATATAAATTTTAGAAGCACAGGTCATGTTTTTGAGATAGCTTGGCAGGGGACATAGCAGTTTGACAAGGGACAGGGAATGGAAAAGATACAATCAATGCAGCACTCATGGTTGAAATTCTCCAAATAATAAAAAAAATAAGGAAAATGAGATTCCAGCTCAGTTGACTTTCAGTTATCGCGCTCTGCCTTGTGGTCTCCCCTGATTGTATTTCACTTGCCGTAAAGTAGGCACTTTGATCTTTGTCTGACCAGGGAGTGGCATCACACTCTAGTTCCAATAACTATACTCGCTTTCCAGATTCCCCAACATAAATTCTTGTAAGGGCAGCTTTCCCAGAAGCCGAGTCTCTCTAATTGGGTGGTTCTCTAACCTCAGAGGATATTAGATTTGGGTATACTCTGCCAAATACAATGCGGGGCAAACAGTGTTGAATTAGAGTTAAACAACAAATGGTATGAGAATAGCATGCCACTCACGATAATAAAAATACTCATTTGAACATCAAATTTATTGCACATCTTGTACTGTTGTTTTCTAAATCTGACAATCCAACGTGGGTACTTTTTGAAAATTCATATTCTTGAGCCCTATCCCTGTTAATTCTAATTTGCCATGTCTAGAAGGGAGAACTTTTAATAGCTTGCTGCACAACACTGTCATCCAAGCCAAACCACAGCCATCTTAGGACAAGTTGTGTCTGCTTGCAAAGTATCATCAGAGCAGTGCTTGTTGCCGCTGACATTTCTGCCTAGAAGGAGGGGTAAGGAGGCTCATTGGACCCCAAACTGAGTGTTAAACTACTCCACCCCGTCATTTAGATGTAATTTTGCCCAAATATTATATGGTCTTGAGGGTCTTGAAGTTGGGGGCTAGAATATATAGACTGTAGAAGACTAAAGGAGGAGGCACCATCTCTGCAGTTATGGAGAAGCCATCATTCATGTTGGGTTAAGGCTTCATCATGGTTACTTTGAAGCCATGCTTAGAACCTTCACCTGGGTTCTGTAACGAAATATGGTTAACTCATTCTTTCTCCAGATTGAATAGAATCAAACTTTTTTTGACCTTATGATTTTAATAGGAAAGGGGAAACATCCATATCTCTCTCTGGAAAGGAATTTTAGGAACACAGGTATACTGAAATTTAAACAGATAACAAAAATTTTTTTTCGTGATACCTACATTTCATAGTATAGACTTGTTTGTGGCTCCTGCTTTCTGGTACACATACAGCCTAGAATTCTTCAGTAGAATTGAAGCCCTGAACTGAGACTCTTTCCAAAGTGTAGATGACCCAAATTCCAAGCACTTTTTCTATGTGTAAAGAACTGGGCTGCCAGGTGGTGGTGTAACATGCCTTTAATCCCATCACTCGGGAGGCAGAGGCAGATAGATCTCTGTGAGTTCGAGACCAGCCTGGTCTACAAGAGCAAGTTTCAGGACAGGATCCAAAGCTACCTAGAAACCCTGTCTTGAATTAACCTTAAAAAAAGAACTGGTCTGTAGCACTAGGATGGAGAGAGACATGACATGAATGGTTTAAACTATTCTCAAGTGAAAATATATAATGGTATCTATGACTTATTTAGCACATCCTCTATACCAGGTTCTATTGTAGGAACTTTGACATATGTCAATCCTTTTTGATCTCACAATATAAAATAAGATATATACTTTATTTTCATTTCAGGATGAGCAAACTGAAATACAAAGATTTGAAGTGACTTGCCCAAGATCACATAGTAAGCAAGTGCTAGAGTCAGAGAATTTCATTCATTTAATCATTTAAAATGAAATATGTAAATGGAAATGTCTGGTAATGCACGTGAATAAAACTGAGAAATAGAATATTTATTTTCCTTATCCCTTACTTTCCAACTGATCACCCATTTCTGTTGCCTAATTGGTTTTCTATATTGTCTTATAACATTCTTACATTCAATAACTAAATCAGTAACCTTGTTTTCTCAATATTATTAAAATCCCCAGTGACTGTCAGTAACAAGAACCTACTTGTTCTCAAAATTATAGCAATAGTAGCTACCATTCTGAGGAAAAGATTTGTAGGCAAGGCATGGGTGTGTGTGTGTGTGTGTATGTGTGTGTGCATGTGTGTGCTTAACTAGGTGTATGCATGTGTTTTGAGGCAACTGTTTGCAATAAAACATAAAATATCCTAGGTAAACATAGGTAAGTTCAAGAACATTAGATAGCCTGTTATTTATTACTGTTAGCACGAATTATATTTGAGAGTTCTTTTATGTGGGTTAATCAAAACGCATCCCCCCAATACAACACACACACACACACACACACACACACACACACACACACACACACACGAGTTAGAGCTAAACTCATTTACTGACTATATGATTGAACTTGAGTTCATTAAATGGAATTCTGTGTATGTCATCTCTGCTCCCTGGAAATAGGGCCTGACTCAGAGGAAATGTACTTTAATTGCAGAGTTTGAATGAGGTGCTTCCTGTCTATATTCCAACTGATACTTCAGTTCAACTAAGTGTAATTGGCACAGCAATGTTCAGTGTTTGAGGGCTACTGCACACTAACAATTCAACTGAAGCTACAGAAACTGTCAGAATCAAGCTAAAAGTCTAAGAAATAAAGCTATTCTTGAAAGGTTGATGTTAATTTTGGAAAAAGACAGAACATTATGTGAAGAAAATTCATGAAGCTAATCAGGTTTTAATTGTTTTGTTTTTGTCATACTGTTCTTCTATACAGAGAAGGTGTTGTACTGGAAGACTCATTTTTTAATTTACTTATTCATCAACCATCATTTCATTGAATTAATACTTAATGCATGTCTACTATGTGTCAACTATTATTTAAGGAGCAGCAACAAATATGAACAAAAACTTTCTGGCTTTTATGGAACTTATATTTATTGAAGTATTATCTGATGCATAATCTTGTGACTTGGAGTCACTGCCATAGGAATACCCATGGAATTCACCATACACAAGGAATCTGGAGTCACTAATGGCCTAAAGTTATCAACCAAGATCCAAATTAGGAGAGTGACGTAAACATCTCCATTTTCATGTCTCTTCCTTCATAGCTTCCAGGTCAAAACTGACTTGTTTCTCAAAGTCTGCCTTCTTCTGTTGGACTCTCTCCACAATTCTGTCTTCATGGCATCTTCTCAACATCTCCCCCTATCTTCTAAACACACAGTTCTGTATTTTTTATGCAGAGTCTCATTTTATAGTATTTTTTCTATATCTAACATCTTTTCATACTTGTTGAAAATTAGGCGAATAAGGGGGCATAACTAATAGGATAAAGACAGAAATAAGCATGATTTTTATCCTAAATCTAGAAGAATAGGCAGGAAAGTAAGCAAATGCAGGGTGTCTTCAAATTTGAGCAGATTAAAGACAAAATAAGTCATTAAAATATATTATCTGACATTCTTTAGAAGTTCCTATAATTTCTGAAACAGTCAGAGAACCAAAATTGGAGATATAAAAATAAAAAAAATAACATTCAAGGGATGGAGAGAATGTTCAGTGGGGAAGAATACTTGTTCTGCTCTACAAGCCTGAGAATTTTAGTTTGAAACCCCATCAACCAACAGAAAAAAAAATGAGCATGGCTTTGAGTGCCTATGACCTGAACACTGGACAAACAGAGACCCAGGAGTTGCTAGTCATCTATTCTAGCAAAAATGATCTACTTCAGTCCCAGTGGGAGAGCCTGTCTAAAGAGAATAAGGAGGCACAGCTAAACTAGGGGAAGATACCCAAAGTCCTCCTCTGGCCAACACACATTAATATACAAAAATGCACACTGATATACTCCATGCAGTAAATGCAGCACACACACACACACACACACACACACACACACACACACACACACACACCTTATGCAGTCACATAGAAAATAATAACATTCAAGATTGCAAGGCAGAAATGGAGGTATTACTCACTGCTATAAAGCATTTAGATTGTAGTCTGAACTGTGAGAAGGAAAGGCAGACTGATTTGAGCGACCTGGCCTGTTATTAACACACTGATCTTGTTGGTGCAATGCTATAGTCTGGGATGCATATCAAGGCCATAAGGTTCTGTCTTTACATGAATAATCTCTTAGGCCATCAATATCAAACATAAGCGCACGGTGAATGTGATAGATCAACTTAAAACATACATGTTTTTCCAAACCATAGAATGACCTGATGCCCCTCTGCCATGGATAATCCATGTCATTGCTATTTTTTTTTCTGAGTACAGACTTAGTCTTGGGCTAGTATTCTTGAATCATGGATAGGCTTTATTAAGATATCCAGTTACATTTGCTTTCTGATACCATACAATGCCAAATTCTTTCAGTACTCCACCAAATTACCTAAAATATCCACAAGTTCTTGCAGTAATGAGGGCTAAATCCAATTTCCTCTGCTTACCCAGATGTGCCTCTGACCATTGGAGCTTGATGATACTGACAACTGCCCCTATCGCTTTCATTTTCATGAGAGACTACCTCTAGAACCTTTGCAGCTGCTGCTTTGCAACTCAATTGGGGCTGTCTTTGCCAGAACAGAGTCCATATACTGTCTGCTATTCTGCACCAGGAATTTCCAATTCAGGCTTGGGGAAGTTGTATTTAATTGAAGAGACATAAGCAAAATGCATATTCTCGAACTGTAGAGTTTCAGAAAGCAATTGTCTACTTTTTGTGATGGCTTTGGAACTTCTTCTGGGAATAATTTTTAAAATTAGGTATATATTTAAAATTTCTGAGAAGGTCTAGGAGACACTAAGTTTCTACATAGCTCTTTGAAGATCTTTTTTAATGGTTTGGAATGCTTCCCTTGTTCAGCTTCTGTGAATACTGGTGTTAAAGGCCCACATCTATAATTTCTCCATAGATCTGTCCCTGGGTCAGTAAAGCTGCCTTATTGAAGGTATCTAATTCCTAAAGTAGTCTATACCCAATGACTGATTCAGGAAGAAGTAAAATATCCATTTATATCAAGGAAGGACAGATACTTTAGAAAAATTTACATACCAAGAGTTTTATATAAAATCAATTTAAGACTAAATTTTAACCCTAAACCACAGGCTTGCTTAGATACCTTCTCTTGCTTTCCTCATTTCCTCACAGACTGACCTCACACAGAAAATTTTACTAAGAAACCACTCATATAAAATTTTCTTCAGAACAAAATGTGCACATTGGAAACTACAAAATGTTGAGGTAAGAAATTTAAAAAGATACAAGCCAAGTGAAAAATTATTTCATGTTCATTAATTAGGAGAACCAATATTGGTAAAATGTCTATAATATCTGTAATGGTTAATTTTGTCTGCCAACTAGATGGGATTTAGAAAAATATTCATGTTGAATCTCTGCACATATCTGTGGGTTATTTTCTAGATTAGGTTAATAGACGAAATCCCCCTCTCAATTCATAAAAAAGAGAATGAGCTGAGCACTAGCTTTTGCCAATTAAAAAGTAAGTTAGGGTTGGAGATATAGTTATTCACTGTGACAAGCTACCTCACATTCCTGTCACCATTCCTCCACAAGCACGATGGACCATACCTTGAAACACTAAGCCAAAATAAGCTCTCATACCTTATGTTACTTCTGTTTGGTGTTCTGTCACAGCAATACGATGACAAGTAAATAATGAATTACTCAAATCCATCTACATCACCAATGGAATTACTCCAAAAATTCCAATGTCATTTTCAAACTAATAGGAATGCAATTCTAATATCATAAGAAACTATCAAGCCACAAAATAGCCCAAACAATCTTAAGCAAAAGAATCAGAGAGAGAGGCATGACAGTCCTTGATGATAAGATATGATAAGCCTGTAGTAACCAAAACACTGTTATTCAAGCCACAAAGCAAACATACAGACAAATGGGAAAAAAATATAGCTCAGAAATAAATCTATACATCTCAGGCGAACTGTTTTGACCAAGACCAAGAAAATACACTAAAAAGAGTCTTTTCCTTCAGTAGTCCTGGAAAAATTTGGATAGTCTCATGTTCATGAAATGGACTTTGTTATATCACACCATATACAAAGATTTAAAAAGCAAACCCTTTGCTCTACAATGGTGGCATGCCTACCTGTTATGCTGGTGCAATATGACACAAGAATTATGAGAGTTGTGAGGATTCAGGCATTATGTTGGCCTGCCCTGTCATCTGGCAGGATGCACTCAGGCAATACCCTGGCCAATCCAGGGCCCTATGGCTGCTAAGTCACTAGTCTCTATGCAGGTATGAAGGTTCCTTTAAGAGACAAGCTCTGCCCATTGCTTTTCGCTTTCCCATTGTTCCTCTGAAGGGCCAGTCAGAATCTTCTTCTTTTTCTTCTTTTTCTTCTTTTTTTTTTTCTTCTTCTTCTTCTTCTTCTTCTTCTTCTTCTTTCTTCTTCTTCTTCTTCTTCTTCCTCTTGTTCTTGTTCTTCTTCTGCTTCTCCTCCTCCTTATTATTCCTCTCTCTCTCTCTTTCTCTGTCTCCCTTCTCTTCTCTTCCCCTCTCTCCTTTCTTTTTCTCCACTCTCTTTCCTTCCCCCAATAAAACTTCACACCTACTGTCTATCTGTATAACCCTGTTTGTCCCTCACTTGCCATGGGCTTTCACCTGCCTCGTGGTCCCTTGGCCTGCCAAGGTCCACCTTGCATCATTTTACGACAGAAGTAATCAACAACTATCTGACCGGATAAAAGACCCACTCCTCAAGATTGATCCCATCTCTGATGCTGCTCTTGTGACTAGAAACCTGAGACTAGATAGGCCATGAGTTTAGGGAAATAGCAACTACCACCATTCTGTATAGTGGTATATTATTTATGTTTTAGTAAATAAAGCTTGCCTCAAGATCAGAGAGCAAAGCAGCCATAGTAGTCAGCTATACAGACCAGGGAGTGGTGGCACACAATTTTAATCCCAGAGCTCAGGAGACAGAGGAAAATGGATCTCTGTGAGTTCAAGACCACTCTGGGCTACACAAGATTGAATCTTTCTAAAAGAGAAGCAGAGCTCACATAAAGGTGATCACAGCACTTGGGATCCCATGCCTTTAATCTCAGCTCTAGGGAGGCAGAGATGGGAGCAATACGGCTGGACAGAGTGAGGAATATAAAGGGGAAGAGACTTGAACTCAGTAGTGTGTGGAATCTTCAGGATTTATGGAGACAGGATCTCACCCATTTTGATCTGAGGTAGAGGTAATAGCCATTGACTGACTGCTTTGCTTTTCTGATCTTCAGATTGAACCCTAATATCTGCCTCTGGGCTTTTGTTATTTGTTCTATAGTTCTGCTAATGGAACAGTAATAAATTGACTTCTAACAATGTTCTGCTATACCCATAGAGTAGTGAGTGTCTTGATCATCCATAATCAGAGAAGCTTCCTCCTTCAGTAGATGCACAACTGTGCAGAGAGTGAGAGATCTTGGAATATTCGATCCTAAATGGAATGCTTTCTTCAAACCATTTCACCTCAGGGCTAAGAAACAATGCAGAAAAGGAGGTAAAAAGATTGAGAAATAAAGATGAAAGCATTCATGAAAAAAAAAGATTGTAATGCTAATCATGTGGGCGGCCAGGTGCCTGGGATACAGCCCCGCTGCTCCTAACACAACAGAGTGGCGCCCAGACGTAATGGGCTAAATCCACTTAAAAACCTGAGAGAGCTTAATTTTAAACAGAGAAAAAACAGAGTTTAACGCAGAGTTTTGGTCTTTGTTGGTGGCGAGCTGTAGAGAGATTTCCTGATTCAGCAACAGCAGCAGAAAAAAAGCTGAGTCATTTTAAAGCACGGCTTCCTGGGGCTGTGCTGCCAGCATGAACTCTGGCTTTAAAGCATTTCAAAGGCTTTTAGGGGACTGGATGTTTGTGTTCCCACTTGGGATCGGAAGGAGAGTGCTCTGAGACCATGCTGGTGGCTCAGTGTGAAAGACCCCCACAGTATAGACAAACAGCTAAGCAGCAGCAATGCCAGGCTTAAACTTTGGAGCAACGCAAGTAACATTAGAGCAGGGAAGTTCGACTTGAGAACAAGGGCGGAGAAGCCAGGCAAGATATCTGTGGTCAGCCGGTCAGCCATCTGGCCCCAAGCGATAAGGAACCCGCAGCTGGCCTGCTCTAATGAGAACCTCCCGTTTGCTTAGGGAAACAGGATGCCTATAGTCAGCACATGTGCCCAACTTAGAATATCAGTAATTCACAGAAGAGACAACTCCCCCTATGAAAGATCCCAGCTTGGCTGCTGTAACGTCATTTCACAAAGCTTTTGATGAACGACTGTAAGTGCAGAGTAAGGTCAGGGTCCCTGGCTGCAAAACAGGATATTTATATCCATAGATTCGGGCAGGACATCAATTAACAGGATATCTGTTCCCATACATCTGTGCTGGGAGAGGAAAAACCACCTGTGCCCCTTGCCCCATTCCAACTGACCACTAACGATGCATTTGCTTCTGTAATCTGCTTCTGCTGCCCTCTTTCCTATAAAAAGACCTTCCCCCAGTCTGCAGGCGCGCTTGTCTCCCGAGAGACTAAGTCGCCCCAGGTACCTGTGTACTGAATAAAGCCTCTTGCTATTTGCATCCGAAGAGTGACTCGCTGTTCCTTGGGAGGGTCTCCTCAGCCTGAAAGACTGCCCACCACTGGGGTCTTTCAAGTGCTCCCCACCTGCACCTGGGCAGATGGCCTAATCAGGCTTAGGCAGGCGGAAGAGCATGGTGGATTCCTGCCGCCATACAGAGACGTGTTTTCAGACTGCGCAGTGCTCTGCCTGTCAGATTTGGCTGTAACTTGGATGAAAAGAATTTCTGTGCTGCACGCTCAGTCTCAGAATTAAAGTGCTGAGTGCCGCTCCTACCTGGCAGCCCCAGAGCTAGCACAAAATGGTACGTCCTCCATTTTGAAATTTTCCTGACTCAGCAGCAGGAAAAATCTCGCTGTTTTAAAATGCCGGCTTTCTGGGCTGTGCCGCCATTGCAATTTCTGTCTGGCTCCTGCGGGAGACAGAGCTTTTGAATGGAGCATTTGGAGTAATATGCTATGGCTTGCTTGATGACAATGTGGACTGCTGTGTGCCTGGAACTGTGTGTGGCTCAGGGGCACCAAATGGCTCTGAGGCAGAAGCAGCTTGGCTCAGTTCTGCCACGCTGAACTGTGCTGGTCTCAGGCAGGAACTACCATAATTACCATAAAAACAGCGCAGTTAAGGTTTCAACTGGGCAGGACACAGGCAGTACCGTATTACTTGTACATGATGCAACTTAAGTTTTTAAGAACTGCTTAACATTTTAAGAAATGATCCTGGATAGTAAAAAAAAAAAAAAATTACAGATTCACAATGGAACAGATTCAGACACTGTTGGATGAATGTACTTAGGCTTGGGAGAGAGAAGAAAAAGAATATTAAGAATAAAGTTAATGTCTAAAAAAGGATAAAGTTTTTAAAGAGACAGAGTACAGATAGTTAAGAGATTAAAAGAAATAAAGAAAAATAAAATAAATCACGTAAAAATGGAAAATTTACAGAGAGTCTGGATTATGTACATTGTGTTTTCTTTAAAATTTTTGACTGTGAAGGAGCTAAGTACAGAGACACATTTCATTACATGGGCTGCCAAGCTAAACCAGAATGGATATAAGGGTATTACGATTTCCAAAATTTGGGTCTAAGGATATGATGCTTTGGAGAGGGGCTTCTTTTGTTTTCACAGAGGACCAGACCCTGTGGATTGATTCTATTCTGATATGGTATGATAGACCACGACCTCCTGAAAAGTTGCTGTGAACACCCTCAAAAAATTACTTCACTCAACTGCCAACTGAGATAAACCTGGCACACAGGTTACACCCTAAATGATCTGATTAACAGCGCCCCCATTCAGTAGAAAGCAGTTTGGAGAGAAAAAACTGTGCCCATGTTCCCAAAATATTGTTTATAAATGTTCTTTTACATTTAAAGGGGGAAATGATATAGGAATGAATAATTTACATTGGTATGGATTTTAAGGTCAATTTTGTTATATGTATATGTATTTCTGATATTGATTAAGGTATTGTGATTGTGTAGTTCATTTTTAAAATGTAATGTATAATTAGGAAATATAGGTTGTTGATGGATAATCATAAATAATAGTCAAGTTTGTAGTCATGTTACTTAGATTTTCTAGATATATAGAGATATATTTCAGATAGGCATTCTTCATATCTCTCAAAGGCTGCCGAATATGGCATTTAAGATATTTTAATAACTTAGGATTTTTCATGACAATGAGACATGTTTGCTCCTGGCGGCACCAATCTACTTCGAGAGGAAGATGGGCATCAAAGAGGATCCTTATGGAGTTTGATAGCCATTTGGGCAAGAAACTGCTCTTGCCTGGACTGTTGCATAAAATGGACACAGAGAACCCGCAGAGAGAGGACTGCTGAACTTGCCTAAAGGTGAGACAGTCTTTTGGGGTTCATGACTCATGAAAGAGTCTGCGAGATATTCTGCAGGACACAGCAGATAGTGACTGAACTGTCTTTGAAATTTCCTGCTTCATGGAAATGTCTGCTAGATACTATGGGCCTGAAGGCTGAAGATGGATGCCCCAATGGTACAGAGAAACTTTGGGTGACTGTCCAGGCAGCGAGATGTCTCTGTCATTTCTAGAGCTTTGGATTTCTTGTTTGCTTAGGTAATATTATATCCTTCTGGAGTCTTTGATGGAGTTGAAGAATGATTAGTTATAGTCATAGTTTTCCTTAGTTATGATAAAAGATAAAGTAGATATAAATATTGTAACTGTAATTCTTGCTTGATATCTGTTTTGTTATATGTAATCTTACTATGTTAAAGTGAAAGCCTTTCTTTTTTGTTTAAACAGAAAAAGGTGAAATGATTGGGGAGAGTCTTCTGTTTTGTGTTAACTTCACTGGTTAAATAAAGAGACTGCCTTGGCCCTTTAATAGGACATAAAATTAGGTAGGCGGAGTAAACAGAACAGAATGCTGAAAGAAGCTGAGTCAAGGAGTCGCCATGATTCTCACTCCCGACACAGCCGCAGGTTAAGATCTTTCCTGGTAAGCCACCTCGTGGGCTACACAGATTATTAGAAATGGGTTAGGTCAATATGTAAGAGCTATCCAATAAGAGGCTGGAACTAATGGGCCAGGCAGTGTTTAAAAGAATACAGTTTCCGTGTAATTATTTTCGGGGTAAAGCTAGCCGGGTGGCGGGATGCATTCCAGCCTGCCAATCTTATTACAACATTGTAAGAGCCAAAGGTGGTAGATAACTCCATGGAAACAGTTTCTTTCAGACACAATTGGACTAATACACATATGATCTCATAGCCACTGTGGCAGCATTATAAGACCCTTCTTGGGTATAAGTCCCCAGTTCTGAGAGAGAGAAGTAGACACAATTTACAATGTTTAGCCAAGAAGCTATTTCCAGCTGATATCCACTTGTAAATAAAATATTAGTTTTCCCCAATGGAGTATCACTGAGTGTATCAGCCATACTACCATCTCCAACAGTAGATGGTCAACACAAAACAAACTCAGTGGGAATTTTGTTGATTGTTTTGTCACATATTTCATTGCTTAGAAATATCATGTCTTACCAATCTTTTGTTTGTATATTTTGGTTTCTGATTTTGCGTTTTCACATGCATGTGTGTATTATATCTCTATATGTGTTTCTTGTGCTTTTGTCTTTTTCATTTGTCTGGTAATTTTTCTAAAGAGAAAGAAGGCATACTGTTGAGTGGGTGAGAAGGTATGGAGGATCTGGAAGGACATGGGAGGAAACCATAACAAAATATACTGTGTAAAAATTTTATTTTTAATAAAATAACTAACAAATGTAAAATGGATTAAAGACTCAACTATAATGCCTAAAATTGTAAAACTGCTGGTAAAAATATACATGACATTAGTCTGGGTAATGAAATTTTTATTTGAATTCAAAAGCACAGCCGGCAAAACTAATATCAGACAAAGTAGAGAAGAACAAATTAAAAAGGTATTACACTGAAAGAAAATGACAATAAAAAGAGACAAGAAAAGTTTGGCAGAAAATATTTATAGATCATGTATCAGAAATGGGACAAATACTTTAATTCTCCAAGAAATGAAAAAATTCTTTGCAAATAATGTATTTTTTATGGGTGAATGACTTATTTATTTTATCTTGGAAGGTGCAAACAGCCAGAAGATATAAAAAATGCTTTATATAACCAGTCATAAAATAAATGTGATGAATCAAAAACTCAGAAATTTACTTATACATTTTAACATAATTATAAAAAGGATAAATTTCAGTGAAGATGCTGGGAAAAAAGAACACTTCCATATTGCTTGAAGGAATGTAAATTATTGCAACTGTTCAGCAGAAACAGTATGTATGATCCCTGAAAACTCAAAAACATAACCACAACACTATCTAGCAATTCCATTGTTGGAGCGTTATCCCTAGAGATGAACTCAGCATGCCAAAGGGATGTCAGCATTCTCTTGTTCATAGTGATATTAATTACAGAAGCCAAGATATAAAATAATCCCAGGTACCTATCAGTAAGGTGAACCTATGATGAAAATGTATAAATACATAATTATATATACACAAGATATAACTATTTGGCCTTTAAGTAAAAGGGATTTCTTGCATTTCCAAAAACACAGACAAACTAGCAGTACCTTTATGCTATGTGAAGGAAGACAGGCAAAGAAGACAAATATTGCCTGACAAGACTTATACTTAAAATCTAAAATAGATTACCTTGTATAAGCCAGGAATAGGATATGGTAGTTAATAGGGATTAATGGGTGGGATGAGGCTAAAGAGTTGGGTCTAAGGATGCAGACTTCAGTTGGATAGCAGAAATAAGTTAAAGGGATCTGTTGTATAACATGGTGAGTAAAATTAAGTAACTATATGTGGTGATACTTTGTGATACAACAAAGAAAGCTTGCCTGAGGATCAGAATGTAAAGCAAGCCACTCGTTAGCCAGAGAGGCCAGGCAGTGGTGGCACACACCTTTAATCCCAGCAATGGGAGGCAAAGGCAGAGGGATCTCTGTGAGTTCAAGGCCACCCTGGGCTACACACTCTGCCCTGACAAAGGCCAGAGTGTAAAAGAGAAACAGAGCCAGATGGTGGTGGCTCACACCTTTCATTCCAGTACTTGGGAGTCACATGCCTTTAATCCCAATAGTATGGAGGTGGGGGCAGGAAGGAATATGGTTGGGTGGAGAGTGGAATATAGGGTAGGAGGAGACAGGAGGAGGCATTCAGTCTGAGGATTAGTGGAGACAGGATCGCCCAATTGGTCTGAGACTCCCAAACATGGGCTTTTGATCAGATTTCCGGTACCAGTCATGCATTTCCTCAATGGAAGTGGGTTTTTATCGAAGTGGAAAGAATTGTTTATCACCATAGCACTATTGTCACTATTGTATCCATGGGGACATCTTGTCTGGATTGTCATTGTTTTAATCCACAGGATTCACAGATTAGCAATTACTGCTGAAGACTTTTCTCCTCTAGCAGTCTCCACAGCACATTTGGGTACAATAAAATATAGCCAACAAGGAGGAAGCAATAGGGTCTGTGCTGTGGAGTTTTATGTCAAATCGACACAAATATAGTCATGTAAAAGGAAGAGACCCCGTTTGAGAAAATACCTTCACAAGAATGGGTTGCAAGGAAGACTGTAGGTCATTTTCTTAATTAGTGATTGATGTGGGAGAGTCTACTCCATAGGGCCACCACTGGGCAGGTAGTATTAGGGTCCATAAGAAAGCAGGTTAAGCAAGCCATGAATGATCAAGCCAGTAAGCAGCAGGTTCCTGCCCTTCATGAGTTTCTCTCTTGACTAAGACAAGTTCTTACTATGTAAATGGATGCTGCTTTTCATTTCCCACTCACCCAGACCCAAATAATCACACAGAAACTCTATTAATTACAACACTGTTTGACCAGTAGCTTAGACAAATTTCTAGCTTGTTCTTATATCTTAAATTAACCCATTTATATTATTCTGTATATTGCCATGATGTTGTGGCCTACTGGTAATGTTTTCTGATGTCTTTCTTCTTGGGCTGCTACATGGTGTCTCCTTGACACCAGCCTGTCTATATTCTGCCCTGACAAAGGCCAGAGAAATTTTAGTTTGTTAACCAAGGAAAGCAACACTTATACAGAAGGACATCCCACATCATCTTACCATCACGTTCCAGTGGGCAACACAACTAAGGTAAATGGTAACAACTTGTAGTTTTGGAGAATCTCTTGGATCTCATCTTATAGGGTAAAATGATGTTGAGTGTCATAAAAGAGATATAATTTTCTTGAGTACTACAACCTTTAAACAGACTCATACGAGTGTGTGTGTGTGTGTGTGTGTGTGTGTGTGTGTGTGTGTGTGTGTGTTTATGAAAAGAGTCACTTTTCCACCTTTGTTCTTAGGATATTCTTTATGACAGGAACAGTAACGTCTTTTGGTCATTGATTCAGATCATATGCCATTTTCTATATAGATAACCAATTAAATTTTCAGGTATTCATACATAGAGACTGGTGTTTTTGATTTGTTTCGGTTTGTTTTTTTCTTTGTTTGGGTTTTAGTTTATATAGACTATTGCACTGTTATATTAAAATATTTACACATGGTTTGTGAATTCAGGGGTAAGATTAGTGAATATCTATGTGAAATGGTCTATTATTTTCCTTCTCTGTAAAATGAATTTTTATAATGATTATAAGAGTCATGAAAATAATATTCATAAAGTATACATGAGGGCAGAGAGATATTATGAACATAATAAAAAATAGACTTCCCCTTGCCAGGGCTGTTTATTCTACTGTTCTTGTTGTCCAAACTAACAATAGTGGAAGTCCCCACTAAATTACCAGCTGGGCCCTGCTATCCAGAGGAACTATACAGGCACAGAGGCAGATGTTCTTTACTAGAGAGGGGGCAACATCCTTTGTGTTAATTGTAAATTATATTTTCCCTGATATGGATTCTTTTCTGGCCTGTAAGTATTTCTACCAGCAAGACTAGTTATCATTAGTGATTTCTCTTCCCACACTGCTGTGTGCCTTGTTCTTTGAGTCTGTTCCTACATGTTCTGGGCTAGCAGCTCCTTTGATCAACATCTCTGATAAAAATCACGGGAGCAGGTAACCAGGAATCCAGAGAGTTTTATTTGTATTGGAGGCAAATAAACCCTATTCTGTAGGTATGTGGTTATAAACCTAGCTAACCCCAACCCCATTACTCAACATATGTCTTGAAAGTGATATGGGTACATGATTCATCTGGTTCTATGAACTCATAAAGGGAATCAGTTTAAATGACCCGAAAAATTCTACTTTAGGACTATGAATATGTGGATAATCAAGTAATCTATCCCCATACCTCCGAAAAATTCTTTACTACATTGATATACCTTTATAATACAACATTAATCGATTACTGAAACACTAGGGATTCCAAAGAAAAGTATAAATTAATCATTGTGGACAAGAGATGTTTGATCTCAGTCTTTAAAGGATGTATTCTATGAGTGATGATAAGGAGTAAAAGTATCTCTGGGTGAAAATGCTGGTTTGTCAATCATGTTAGTGCCTATAAAAATAAAAGTAAAAATATAAAAAAAAACTACAATGTTTATTTCTACAGTTACATGCTGTGAAGAGTAATCACTTGTTCTGTCATTTTAAGCGTTTGTGACACATATTTCTCAATGTGATTTCAGAGAATGATGGACCAATCAATAGTGCTCCAAAGTCACTCTAAAGTCCCTGATTCGGCATCAAATTTGTGGTATTTTTTTTTTTGCAAAACAAATGCCATATAACTATCTATGGGCAGAGCCAGTATTCATACTTAGGCTGCCATAGATCCAGAATTTAGATGGTGACACAATTTAGATCAGAGCCTGAATTTAGATGGTGACACAAGCTCTCTTTTATAACCCAGTGTGGATTAACACTTCCTTCATTTTTCAAGTCTCTACCCAGGCTTAGTTTATGCCCTGCAGGATATTTTTCTGAAGAGACTACCCTCTATTACCTACCTACCACTGACCCCATTCCCCTCTGCCTCTTCTACTGGAGGTACTCATATCATTTTTTAGGTCTTTCTTGAAATTAAAATTCTGAGAAGCAGCATCAACTATATTCAGTGATATATAGAGCAACTTTGCAGGTTTTCTGTGTGGAAAATAGAATTCGCAATTGCATTCACTCTGCTTTTATGCTCTGTAGCCCAGGCAATCATGAATCTCATGAAGCAAGCCACAGAGCCCCAAGGGCTATGGCCATTAGTTGTCAAGGCTGCAAGCTTTAATGTGGTTCCACAGCACAGTGGGAGATGATGAGAATGCCATACATTATTTTAAAAGACACAGAAAAGCCTTTCTGATTGTCCTTTGCACTAAGCTTAGACTACAGATGCTTTAGCCATGAATTTGTACTGCAAGCATCTTGAATACAGCAATAAAAATAAATGCAAGTTCTCACTATAAGAAGGTTTGAAGAACGACATATGTTTGTGAGACCACAGTCTATAAGGCATTTAAAAACAGTACAGTCACATTGGTCATATGAATTGATTTCTTTACCTACTAGAGAGCTTCCTCTTTTTTTATTATTTGAAGAGTTGGAATCCTATAGATACAGTATGATATACTAAAAGTAGGTAGAAAAACCTGGATTTGGTCCCACATTGATCATTTATTAGCTGTGTGACTGTGGCTTATTTTCTGAACGCTTGGGTTAAATACATAATCAGGTTGATTTTCCTTCAGTTTTCAATGAAAAAATATTTATTATTCAACTCCCTTGAAGTAAAAATTACATAATTTGTTTATATATTCATGTTATAACATATGATGAAGTTTTACAATTTATTATTATGATTAGCATATTATTAACATATTGTTATTATGTTTTGAGAAAGGGCTTCATTATTCATAAAAGCGGTCTTAAATTCGTGGTCTTCTTACTTGCCTCCAAGTGTTAGAATAACAGGTTTGCATTAACATGCTTATTCCTGAAATACAAAATGATTATATTAGTAAAAGTTATTCTTTTATGTGGTAATAATGCTTGAGATTTACCATTTTGATTGGAATAGGGGTGTCTGGAGGGGGAGAGTATTAAAATTGATGACTGGAAAGGGAGACATTTGGAAGTCAGGTAGAAACCTGATGATAAGGAAACTCCCAGGAATCTATAAGAATGACCCCAGCTAAGACTCCTAGTAGTAGTGAATACATAGTTTGAACTGGTCATCTCCTGTGATGAGATTGGTGACCACACAATTGCCATCATAGAGTCTGATCCAACAACTAGGGAGTCTGTATGGAACTAGCCTAGGCCCCCTACATACTTGTGATGTGGGAGATCCTTCTGTCTATTTGTTGCTTTTATTGGTTAATGAATAAAGAAACTGCCTTGGCCTGCTGATAGGGCAGAACTTAGGTAGGCAGGAAAAAACAAACTGAATGCTGGGAGGAAGCAGGGGAGAGTCAGAGGGAGACATCATGGAGCTGCCAACAGAGTCAAACATGCCGAAACTTTGCCTGTAAGCCACTGTCATGTGGTGATATACAGATTAATAGAAATGTGTTAAATTAATATGAGTTAGCCAATAAGAAGCGAGAGCTAATGGACCAAGCAGTAATTTAATTAATACAGTTTCTGTGTGGTTATTTCCAGGCTAAGCTAGTCAGGTGGTCAGAAACCATGCAGCCCCTTCCACCAACATATTTGTGACAGTTAAATAGCTTGTTCTACTTGTGGGACTCCTAAAAATGGGAGAAGGGGCTGACTCTTGGGAACCTATTCCTTATACTGGAGTGTCTTGTACTGCCTTAATACAAGGAGAGGTGGTTGTTGATATCTATGGGAGGCCTGCCCCTTTCGAAACAGAAGCAGAGGAAGAAATGATTGAGTAGGATGGAGGTGAGGTGAGTGGAAATAGTGGAAGGACAGGAGGAAGGAGAAACTGTGGTACAGATGTAAAATAAATAGATAGATAGAAAGATAGATAGATAGATAGATAGATAGATAGATAGATAGATAGATAGATAGATAGAACAAATAAGGTATTTACCCTCTTAGCCAATGTGAAATAACACGATGTTATTAACTATATTCACAGTGCTTCACATTAAGTTTTTAGAATGTATTCCTTTTATAATTAAAAATTTTTAACATACTGATCAACATCATCTCATGTCCAATAACACTGAATCTATACTCTCCCTTATAACTCTTTTTCTCTAAGTTTTACATTTTCTTTAAATTCCACATATAGTCTTTCAGTGCCTAACTGGATATACTTTATTATATACTTTCTAAGTGTCATAAGCTTTCCATTGACCAACTCATTTAACGTTCATTATAAACCCATGTACTAGAAAGTGTTGTGTCCATATTATAAATAAAACAACCTGACATCCAATTATATGGCATAAACATTCTAATCTTGGTTGCAATCACATTTTACTTTTATATTCAACATGCTTCTCCTTACTCTGTGAAAATATCAACAAAAACAATTTAAGGGAGGAAAGATTTCAGAGGGTCACAGTCCATCATGGCCTGGAAGGCAATTAGAAATACATCATCTGGCAGCAGTAGGAATATGGGGCAGCAAGTCTTCATGATAATGCTGATTAGGAAGCCTAGACCGTGACTGGAAGCAGGAGTGGGTATCATTTTAAAGGGTCACCCCAAGGGACTTAGTTCTGCTTGTCGGGGTTTCTTCCCTATACATTTCACGAACTTTTAACTAGTGTTCCAGGCTGGAGACAAAGAAATTAAAACATGATTCTACATGGGGGACTAATGCAACATGTTTTCAGTCCTACTTCAGAAGTTCTAAAAATGTTAATAGAGCCAACACTACAAATGTGCAAAGTTCAAAGTCTTTTATGAACCTCAAGACTATCACTTAACTAGGAGGCCTGGGAAAAACCAAAAGAATGCCACATATTTCTAATACACAGCACGAAAAATCAAACATTATCATTCCAAGTGAGAGGAATGAATCCTAGCAGAAAAAGATTGAATGGAAGTAAGAGGATAAATATTAAATACTATAGCAAATCATGATTAGTATCTGAAGAAAATGGTGGCTCATTCCTACTCTTATGGCCTTGATATTTTTAGACATGTGATCTTTCTCTTAAGATGGTTCCACTTGGTGCATGAATGTTTTCTAGGGTCTGCATTAAAGATTATACTTCACCTTAATAAAATTATGCAGAAATACTGACCTTGATACACAATGCCTGATGTAAATTTTTTGAACCTAGTGCAAGCACCATGAGCCTGTAACTCTTATCGTCTTTATGCCAGCAAAACCAGCCCCACATGAATGATGTCAAGTTCCCCTGTCAACTTAATACACTGCTGTGTCTACTGGAAGATGATTATAGCCTCTGAGTGCCTGAGTGTCTGAACTTGGAAAAACTTCCATATGTTGTCAGTTTTATCAAGTTATCCCTATGGCTTTTTTCCAGGTGCTCTCTTTTAAATCATTTTTTAATTAAATTAAAATATAGTTACCCAAGTAAACTTGTGTAATATTATATCTTTCTGGAGTCTTTGATGGAGTTGAAGAATGGATAGTTATAGTTTTCCTTAGTTATGATAAAAGATAAAATAGATATAAATATTGTAACTGTAATTCTTGCTTTATAACTGTTTTGCTATATGTAATTTTACTATGTTAGAATTAAAGCCTTTCTTTTTTGTTTAAACAGAAAAAGGGGAAATGTATAGGAGGGTCTTCTGTCTATGTGTTATTATCATTGGTTAAATAAAGAGACTGCCTTGGCCTTTTAAAAAAATATATATAGTTACATTTTTTTCCTGTGCTTAACCCCTCCTGTTTTTACCCTATTCTTTCTTTCAAATTCCTGGCCACCATATACAAATCTTGTCAGTATAAATTTACTTGTATGGCTCTTACTTCTCTTGATATTGGATTTGGGGGAAACAGTTGCAGGATTCTTCCCTGGGGAAAGTTATTGTCCCTGCTCCATACATCCTTTTCTGTCTGTAGTTTCATCTAGAGTTTGGTTCTATGAGAGTATCCACTTCCACATTAGCATGTAGGTTAGTGCTTTCCTTGTTTAGCTCTTGTTTTGGCAGCCATATTGTCAAGACTTTATGTCTACAGTTTCCCTGACATTTTCAGATGTAATCACAACAGACATCTTGTTCCTCTGATTTTTACAGTCAGCCTTCCCCTCTTCCATGAAATGACCTGAGCCTTAGTCATTGGAGTTTAGTGTAGGTGCAGCAGTGAGGGCTTGGTATCATACTATCATTTGTTCTCTACATAATATTTGGTTTTCTGTAATCACCCCCATCTGTTGCAAACAGAAGTTTATTTGTTGAGGGGTAAGAGCTACAATTACCTGTAGGTATGTAATGATAAATATTTACAACACAGTTAGGGATTATGCTGGTTTAGTAAGGCAGTGGTTTTAGCTCTCCTTCAAGATTCATGACCTCACTAGTCCTAGGTATTTTCTTAGGTTTCAGGTACCAGACATTGTTTGCCTCTTGCTGAGCAAGCCTTCTTTGTGTCAAATTAGAGAGCTGTCGGTTACCACAAAGATATGAGGGCTAATATTGCATATTCAGGCTTATTGTGTCGTGGTGATCACTTTTATATCCCACACACATCATAGCTCAGCAGGAGTATTGGTTGCATCCCTCATTTAGAAGCTTGCATGGCATGTTCTGGTACCATGAAAGCTAGTCCTTATGGAAGAGACTTTTGGTCAGATTTTGTTCTGATCATCCAGGTACTGTGACCAAAGTAAATGTTGTCTTCAGTAATAGGGATTTACCATAAACCTGTAGGAGACAAACAAGGGTAACAGCAACAGCTTATAATGTTTCAATAGCCCTTTTGACTCCTCTGACAATAAATCATAAAGTGGCTTCTTGTGCCTGATGTTTGAGTTTTTGTTAGAAAGGATGTGACCCTTAGGGGCAAACATTGCTAATGCAGGTGAGAAATTTTGATTTCTTTCTATGTGCATGTATACACATATATGTATTATGTGTAAATTTGTGATAATAGACATTATCTTTTATGAGTTTTCAGACATCCTTACTGTTATTTTATCCTCTTTCCCCCTCTCCTTCTTTGCTACCCTTCTCCCCCCCCCCAATTAAGCACAATCCATTTTTGCATTTCTTCATTCAGATTACTTTTACCCTGCTCTTCCCCGCTCTTTTGCTCACTCCTCAAAATGGTTCCTTTTTACTTTCCTAATATTTGCACTTACTTCAGGTTATATGCCCCCACCTGAAGAGTTGGAGTTGGGAACCTCAGATGAGAGAGAACATGGGATGTTCTTCTTTCTGGGTTGGGGTTGCCTTACTCATTATGATCATTTCCAGTTCCATACACTTGTAAATTTTGTGGACTCACATTTGTTTATAGCTAAATAGCATTCCATAGTGTATATGCACCTCATTTTCATTAACCATTTGTCAGCTGAAGGAAATTTATGTGGTTGTTATTTCCTAGTTATTGTGAATAGAACAACAATGAACACGGCTAAGTAAATACCTGTGGAGTAGGATGCCTTAGGCATATTCCAAGAACTGGGACACATGGCTCACATGATAGACTTAGGTTTACCCTTTTGAGAGTTCTCCATATTGAATCCCAGAGCATCTGGGTCAGTTTGCAATCCCAGCAGCAGTAAAGGGGTCTGCTTTTTCCATATCCTCTCTGGAATTTTTGATCCTTGTTATTCTGACCAACATAAGATGAAATCTCAAAGTTGTATTGATTTGCATTTCCCTCCTTGCTAGGGACAATGGATGAACACTTTAAGATATTTCTTAGCCATTTTTATTTATTCTTTTGAGAACTTTGTTCAGTTCAATTACCCATTTTTAACGGATTTTTTTCTCTTTTAGGAACTCTGTTTTCTAGTAAAATATTCCCGTATAAGTTCATTTTCACACCCTGGAATCGTCAATTGGAGGAGTTATGCCCTCAAGAAACTGCCCTATTGTCACAGCAGGAATTGTATGACATCTTTTAAGAGGATCCAATCTCTTTAACAAGTGCCACTGCTTGTGCAAAAGTTGCTTTGAAACTTTGAATGATTATGCCTCCCTTTCTTTGATATACTGCTTATTTTAATCATCCATTAAGTTCTATTTTCAGTCCTTGTTTTCACTATAAATGTAGCTAAAAGGAGTCAGTTATGACTGTGTTACATCTTGAATATTACTCTTTATTAAAATGGCTTTGACAAATAAATTAGTCCATTTCTTTTGCCTTTAGCATTGCTTAGAACTTCAGGATATAGTGTAATAATGTTGACGGATTCCTTGCCATAATGTGTTTTGAACGACTTCTAATTCAGTTCCCAATGGAGCTGTTGCTCACATCTGAAACCTCATGTGCACAGTAGTCATTGTGTAAATTCCCATCATTACTCAGGTCACCCATACTCACCCAATAATATTTTTTACAGCAGTTCAAAGGATTCTGGTCAGAATGTCTAAATACTTTCTCGTTCGTTCATAAACCTACTAACCACAAAGCACTGTACAACCCTGGTATTGATATTCATTCTAGATGGTTCTTGTCTCCATGGCAGCATACCAGTAACAGATTAAGGAAATAATTATTTGTTTTAATTCATGAACTTGAACAGATTTTGGTCCATATGCAAGGAAGGCAAAATGGAGCAGCTCAGCCCATGGTGGTGTGAACATACAGTGGCTGATCCTTCTCATTTCATGGCTGACCAGAAATCATAAATTAGAACCAAGAGTGGTAAAGCATTCAAAGGCACACTCCTAGTGACGTGCTTCCACCAGTGAGCCCCCACCTAAGAAAAATTCCAAGCCCTTCAAAAGTAGTGCCAGAAGCTACAGAACAAATACTCAAAACAAAAGTTGGTGGGGAATATTTCCCATTCAAACTGTAACAAGTACTATGTGCAATTCCTGTTCAGCCAGAAGTCTAGACTCGGCTAGGAATTCCTCAGTAATTACCTTGAATTTTCTAAATGCAACTTCATCATTCTGAAGATCAGCAAGGCTCGCTTCAAACGCATGGCCCTTGAGGCCATTGGATGTAATTTTGCTTTTAGAGTCCTTGTGACTAGTGTTTTTCCAGTGTGTCTAATACTGAAGATATTCAGAGCTTTCATATTATTCCAATCCAACTTAGAAGATGGATCAACCACTTTCTTCTTGACTCCCTTCTCACCACCTTCTATCAAGCGCTTGTTCTTTTCAATCGCTATGATGCTACAAAGAGAGCCACAGGAGCCTAGGATTTTATCCTGAATAGTCAGGGTTAAAAATAAAAATTCCATAATAATGAAGATTATTTTATGTATGCATATTTATACAAAGCAATGGTTTTCCCAAGACAATTTTATACATAATTAGCATATTTTTGAAGATCTGGACCCCTCGTTGCCCTCTTTTGTTCTTTATTTCCTCCCCCTTGTTCCCTTTCTCTTTTCTAATATTACCTCTTTCACTCATTTTAATTTAATGTAGTGTTGTTTAATTCACATATGATGATAATGGCAATAATTATGTTTCTGTATTTGGATTACTTTTTAACATAATAATCTTCCATCTTTCCATTTTCCTGCAAATATTATGAGTCAACATCAAGCTTCTTTTCTTACTTCTTTTCTTCAGAATAGTTTTAAATCAGGTATTAAGCTACATCCAACATTGATTTTAGAATTGATTTTCTAGTTCTGTGACAAATGGTGTTGTTATTGGAAAGATTTTTATCTGGCTCTGACTACTTTACCATTTTATTGCATTTTTCACACAATATGAAATGAGATTATGAAAGAACATAAAGATATTCATTTAGCACAGATTATTTTATGTCATTAATTGCAAATTAACAATAATAAGCCAAAAATATTGGAAAGAATAAGGGAAAGAAAAGTCTAGCCCTGCTAGACATTGCAAGAGATATGAGTAACAGTTAACACCTGATAGTATTTCTAAGCATAAGTAAATAAATAAGAAAAATAGCATTCCAATATATTCTTACAATAAACTAAGTTGGTACGTATTGTAGGCATTCAACAACTATCTACTGATGGGCTGAATAAAAAATGAAGAGGCATCCATCAGCAAGCAGTGGGAAATGAAATGATAGAGAAGCTTTGAGCTCTGTGATGTATAATCTTAAATATATTTTTCTCATAAACTTTGTAATAACTTGTAGGGATAAGTCCCGCCCCTTGGAGGGGCGTGTTCGCCTTGGGCTAATGTCTGCCTATAAATTTGGTGAGTGTGCTCCCAGCCATCACTTCTGCTTTCCTGGTCTCTGCGGGAGCGGTGGTTCTGTAAGTCTATTTCTACATTAAAGCTATAGATATATATTTTTTTACAATCTGTCTGCATTTGTTTATGCCATTACATTTTGGCACCCAACGTGGGGCTATTTTGCCCCCGACTCAAGCGGGTAGCCCGCTAGCTAACACAGCACCCTCCTGGGTGCTGTTTTTTAGTTCGTGACTTGGGCCCCAGTCCTGAGTCCGAGACACACTCACACACTCGGCCACACAGGCCCATTCTGCCCCACCTGCTCGCCAGAGCAATTAACCCCTACCTGCCTGCCTTGGCTAAGTTTGGAGTGGAACCCCACTGCCTGAATTAGCAGAAACTCAAGTACCTGCGGTTTTGCAACAAAAGCCGCCATGGTGGCAGATTTGGTCTGATACAAAGTGACTTGCCCTGGTGGTGGTGGCACACGCCTTTAATCCCAGCACTTGGGAGGCAGAGGCAGGCGGATCTCTGTGAGTTTGAGGCCTGCCAGGTGGTGGTAGCACACGCCTTTAATCCCAGCACTTGGGAGGCAGAGGCAGGCAGATCTCTGTGAGTTCGAGACCAGCCAGGCGGTAGTGGTGCATGCCTTTAATCCCAGCACTCGGGAGGCAGAGACAGGCGGATCTCTGTGAGTTCGAGGCCAGCCTGGTCTACAAGAGCTAGTTCTAGGACAGGCTCCAAAAACAAAGAGACCACCACTGGCAGGAACCGATCATTGCAGTTAAATTTTTTTTCTTTTATAAATAAAATGTCTGAACACGTTAGTATTCAAGAATTTAACAGTTTTTTTAATTGTACCATGTGGGAGATTATACAAGAGGTGTCTATCACCCCACATCTATGGATCCTTCTGTGATTCGTAGTTTTCATTGGCACTAAATGGTTTGATAATAGAAATATGATAAAGTCCTTACGAGACGAATCCAGGATTCTTAAGGCAGAGATTGAATGCTTAAAAACAATTGAGAATCAGTTTGAAGATCTCCAGGCTGATGTTAAGGAGAAATTCATTACTATGGAAGAGGGAACAGCTGATCTGGATCGTAAGCTTCAGTCCCTTTCTGTAGGAACTGAAACATTAGTGACTGATATTAAGGAGAAATTCATTACTATGGAAGAGGGAAAAACTGATCTGGATCATAAGCTTCAGTCCCTTTCTGTAGGAACTGAAACATTAGTGGCTGATATTAAGGAGAAATTCATTACTATGGAAGAGGGAACAGCTGATCTGGATCATAAGCTTCAGTCCCTTTCTGTAGGAACTGAAACATTAGTGGCTGATATTAAGGAGAAATTCATTACTATGGAAGAGGGAACAGCTGATTTGGATAATAAGATTCAGTGCCATTCTGTAGGACATGAAACATTAACTGAGAGAATCAAAACTGCTGAATGTGACAATCGGATTTTGTCTAAAGCTTATGACAGATTGGCGGAAAGATTGTCAATACAAGAAGGCACGGTTTATGCCATAAAAATTATGTCCAAAGATGAGATGTTATCTCTAATGGACAAACTTCATACTTTAGAATCCTCAATGAAGGCTTTGGAACATAATTCTGGACAGGAGATTCAGACATTGCAGAAGGCAATGGTGAATAGAATTGAAAAGATTGAGGAATTTCTAAATTCTGATGAAGAAGAGCAAAGGGTAGAAAGGCAAATTTTAACTACATCTATGGGTAAATCTCTCCGGGACAATTTCCACAAAGCTCTACCTACAGCTCTACCTGCCTTTCCAGTAATAACAACAGAGAAGGTGATTGGTTCCAGAAACCCTAGGGTCATCAAGGAGGATACATGGGAGCCTGTCCGTATGAATGATCTCAAGGAAATAAAACAGGCTGTCATGACTTTTGGGATGCAAGCCTCTTTTGTTAAAGAGATGCTAAGATCTTGGGCCACGACAAGCAGAGCAACCCCCTCAGACTGGCTACAGCTGAGCTCTGCGGTACTTGAGAGTGTACCGCAATTGAAATGGAAATGCTTATTCAGGCAAGAGGCTAGACTTTTAGAACAGCAGGAAACAGCGAAGGGAATTGACATTTCCCTAGATAAAATTCTAGGTGAAGGGCTCTTTTCCGACCCTCAGGAACAAGCTAATTTGGATGAAAACACACTCTCCATGTGTACTACAGCAGCCTTAAGGGCTTGGGACAGGGTACAAGACCCAGGACAGAGAATGGAATCATTTGTCAGAGTTAAACAGGGTCAGAGAGAACCCTTTAGTGACTTTTTACAAAGATTAACTAAGGCTGTACAAATAGGGATATCTGACCCAGAAGCAAGATGTATAATGATTGAGTATTTGGCTTATGAAAATGCAAATGTGGAATGCAAAAGGATTTTGGGGCCTTTAAAGCTCAGATTAGCACCCTTGGAAGAATGGGTTTTGCATACACTCAATATTGTTACATTTGATTATGGCACTGAAGCATGGGTAGAAGAAGCAATTTCCAATGGTAAAAGGAGACACCAGAATACCAAATGTTTTAATTGTGGCAAAATGTGTCATATGAAAAGGAATTCTAGACAACGGATTTTCAGAAATAATAATAATAATAATAATAATAATAATAATAATGCATCTTTCAGAAATAATAATAATAATGCATCTTCCAGAAATAACAGAAATAGGAGGACTCAGCCTTCAGGTTTATGTAGAAGATGTTGAAAAGGCAGACATTGGACGAATGAATGCAGGTCTACAAGAGATAGACAAGGCAACCCGATACAGTCGGGAAACATGAGGGGGGGCCTCACAGGCCCCCATGGCAAACATGGTTCAGTCATTTCCAGTTTCTGCAGAGAACATGCCTCATCAGGACAATTAGGAAGCCCCATGCCTAATGTTACAAGCAATAATGATCAGAAAGATGAGTTACATGTGTTTTGGCAAACTTCTATAAATGATCAAAGACCTAAACTGAGAGTGTGTGTGAATGGCAATTTTATTACTGGCCTGCTGGACACAGGTGCTGATGTAAGTATCATTACCCCAGAATCTTGGCATCTGTATTGGCCTCTTCAGAATATAAATGCTCAGCTCCTGGGAATTGGCACCCTATCTCGAGTAAGGCAGAGCACGATATGGGTTGAATGTATAGGGCCAGAGGGACAAATAGGAAAATTAAGGCCATATGTAGCCAATATCGCAATGAATTTATGGGGTCGTGACCTATTACAACAATGGAATACCGAAATTAACATTCCTGCTACTTCTAGAGCCTATATTTCTAAGAATAATATTAAAAGATATTACAAACGGAGAAAACCGGCCATTCGGGCTGTACAAGAACAAGCAATCGATGTCCCTTCAGAGATACCAACAGCCTTGCCTCTAAAATGGTTGACTGAGAAACCAATATGGACAAAGCAATAGCCTTTAGCTGAGGAAAAGTTACAGGCTTTAGAATAGCTGGTACAAGAACAATTAGATGCTGGACATATAGAAGAATCTACCAGCCCTTGGAATTCTCCTGTATTTGTGGTTAAGAAAAAAATCAGGTAAATGGAGAATGGTGATATATCTCAGGGCTATCAACAAGGTTATTCAACCTATGGGCCCTCTGCAATCTGGAATTCCTTTGCCCTCTTTATTACCAAAAGGATGGCCTCTCATAGTTATTGATTTAAAGATTGTTTTTTCACTATACCTTTGCAAAAAGAAGATAGAGAAAAATTTGCTTTCACAGTGCCTACTTATAACAATTCTCAACCTTCGAGGAGTTACCACTGGACCGTCCTCCCCCAGGGTATGTTAAATAGCCCCGCCCTGTGCCAATATTTTGTGAACCAACCATTGCAAATAATACGCAAGAAATTTCCCAAATCTATAGTATACCATTACATGGACGACATCTTGTTATCTGATTCAAACATGGATACCTTGAACAGACTGTTTGAAGAAATAAACATACTTTTACAAAAATGGGGATTGCAACTTGCTCCTGAAAAGATTCAGAAGGGCGATTCTGTTAATTATTTAGGTTATAAAATAGGTTTGCAAAAAATTAAGACCCAAAAAGCACAAATTAGGAGAGATCGCCTACGGACTCTTTATGACTTTCAAAGACTGTTAGGAGACATTTCCAGTCTACGGCCAGCTATTGGAATAACACCTGATCTATTAATTCATTTGAACAAAACCTTGGATGGTGATAAAGATTTAAACAGTCCCAGAGAATTAACAGCTGAAGCAGAAAAGGAACTGACAATGATTGAGGAAAAATTACAACAGGCACATGTGGACAGGGTGAATCCAGAGCTCGATTGTATTCTCGTCATACTACCATCAAAAATTTCTCCTACAGGAATTTTAATGCAGAGAGATGATATTATTTTGGAATGGATCTTTTTACCACATAAACCAAGTAAGAAACTGAAAACTTATGTGGAGAAAGTCTCTGAGTTAATTATAAAAGGCAAGCTGAGACTTCGTCAACTAGCAGGCATAGACCCAGCAGAAATTATAATGCCTTTCACTGCTGATGAACTAAAGAAATTATGGGAAGATAATGAACCATGCCAAAGAGCTTGTGCTAATTTTTTGGGAGACATTAATAACAACTATCCAAAAAGCAAGAGGCTTAACTTCATAAAGAGAACTTCCTGGATTCTTCCTCGAATCGTCCGTGATGCTTCAATAACTGGAGCCCATACATTCTATACTGATGCCAATAAATCAGGGAAGGCAGGTTACAAATCAGAAGACTTGGGTAAGGTGGAACAAAGTCCATATAATTCTGTCCAGAAGGCAGAATTATATGCCATTCTTATGGTGCTAAGGGATTTTAAAGAACCTATTAATATAGTCACTGATTCACAATACGCAGAAAGAGTTATTTTACATATTGAAACTGCTGAATTTATACCTGATGATACAGAACTAACCTCATTGTTTCTCCAGGTTCAAGATTTGATCAGGAACAGGCTTTGCCCTATGTACATAACACACATATGATCCCATACGGGTCTGCCAGGTCCTCTAGCACAAGGTAATGCAGAAATTGATCAATTATTGATTGGCAGTGTGCTATAAGCCTCTGAATTTCATAAAAAACATCATGTTAATAGCAAAGGTTTGAAGAAAGAATTTTCAATTACATGGCAACAAGCTAAGGAGATTGTAAAGAAATGCCCTACTTGCTCTTTCTATAACCAAATGCCACTGCCTGCAGGGGCTAATCCAAAGGGCACCCAAAGGAATGAAATCTGGCAGATGGATGTGTTCCACTTTGCAGAATTTGGCAAATTAAAATATGTTCATCACACCATTGACACTTATTCAGGCTTTCAGTGGGCAACTGCTTTAAGTTCAGAAAAAGCTGATTTAATAATCACTCATTTATTAGAAGTCATGGCTATCATGTGTATACCTACACAAATAAAGACGGATAATGGTCCTGCTTATGTCTCTAGGAAAATGAAACGGTTTTTTGATTATTACAATATCAAGCATGTTACAGGTATACCATACAATCCTACAGGTCAAGCAGTCATAGAAAGATCAAATCAAACTATAAAGGATATGTTGAACAAACAGAAATGGGTGGAAAACACCCGCAGAAATAGGTTACATAATACTTTGTTAACCTTGAATTTTCTCAACGCTAATGAGAAGGGAACAATGGCTGCAGAAAGACATTGGATAATGGAAAAGTCTACTGAACTAAATCAACCAGTTTATTTCAAGGATGTGCTGACCTCACAATGGAAGCCAGGAGATGTGCTACGTTGGGGAAGGGGTTTTGCTCTTATCTCCACAGGTGAGGAAAAATTGTGGATACCATCAAAATTAATAAAGGTTCGGTTTGAAGAAGAGAAGCCACTTGGAAAAGATAAATAACAATTCTTTCATAAGGATGGCGAACAAACTGATTGTAAGAAATACAGATAGGTTGGAGGCAGGGTTCTTTTCCCCACAGGAAAATACTCATCTTCAAAGAAATTGAGATACTCTGAATATTTAATTACTGATGGATGGACACATTTTGTAAGTATTAATTTACACACACACACACACACACACACACACACACACACACACATATATATATATATATATATATATGTCTTATTAAACATTTCCTTCTAAATATGTAGAACTGGTTTTGAAGTTGGACTCTGGCTCAGTCCCTCTCCAATTGCAAGCCTGTTAGAAAGAGAAAAACCCAGAGTTTCTGGAGTTTCTGTCTCATGTCAAGAGCCATGATATGGGACAGAAAGAAATATGAGTTTAGAAAACATCTTTGCTTTTCTTCATATCTATCATACTTTTCATTGAATATATCTATCATGCCTTCATTGAATATATATATATATATATATATGATTAATGTTTAAGTTTTTCACAATGAAAAATGAGTTTTTCCTGAAGTGACATTTGAAGTTTCCAGGAAGAAGATGGGGCCACACAACAACAACTCTACCTGGTTGATATGACGTCATGATACTGATATCTCTACTACAGGACCTGTTTTGGATACCAGCTGCACAAGACGATCCCAACTTGGTTAGCTGAAATGGTGCACATCTTGTACAACATTCTGGCCAGACCTCCACAAAATACTGAGAGACTATTTGCAATTTTAAAAGACATTGATCTTGAAATTTAACCATCATTTTACTTTCACAGGATCCCCCAGAAAGAACGTCGCCCCCATGACAGCTGGAAGTAATTCTAGAGGACAACGTCCCCTCTCCCAGTAAAGTTTACCCCTGGGTTTAGGGACATCATTAAGGGGTTGGGAGGTTGGGGGAGGAATTTTATAAGCTCAGGGATCATTTTGAAAAAAAAAAAGAGGGAATGATGGGATAATAGATTTATAATTGTGAGTTACTGCTTTTAGACAAATATATTGGTATCGATTCTTGTATATTGATACAAAGTTAAATTATATTGACTATTGTATGCAAGCATGTTTCTATGTCTGTTTAAAACATTTTTATGTATTGACATATATTGTATATATATATACTATATATATAGTATATATTTACCATATTGCAGTATACATTTCTACCTCTGATTATGATACTTATATAATGTTTGTGTATTGATATATATTTGCCATATTGCAATGTATATTTGTACAGTGTTTATATTTGGAGGTCATTATCCTCATTTGTTACACAGTTGTTTATTGTCTTAGTCTTTAAGTTAGATAGATATTGAGAATTATATAGATAAATAGTCATCTAAGTTTGTCATTTATAATTAGACTAATCAGGTTCTCTAGATATATAGAGATTATACTCAGTATAGATAGATAATCTTCGACCTCTTCAAAGAGCTATAGAAAATGGCCTTTAATCTAACTCAGAGTTTCGTGATAGTGAGACACAATTGCTCCTGGCAACACCGCTCTATTCCTGAGAGAATGTTGAGCACCAAAGACACTCCACCTGGAGCCTTTCTATTTGGCAGAACTGGCCTTTGGGCAAAGAAATGCCCATACCTCAACCACTGACAGAGATACAGAGCGTGCATCAATGGATAAAACAGGACTGTCATATCCTGCCAAGACAGAATATGATAGTTTTGAAAAGTTCCTTGCCTTTAATAATGGTATGCCAGTTATGTTAGACCTTAGCCAAAATTGGTTGACTCAACATTGCAAACGAGACTTTGGGTGATTGCCCAGGTAGTCAGTTGTCTCTGTCAATTGTTGCACATTTTGGATATATCTCGTTTGTTGAGTAGTGTTTATTCCCTTCTCAGATCTTTGACGGAGTTGAAGATTATATAATTGTAGTTACTCTCTACATTATTTGGACTCCTTGAGATAGAATGTTTAGCAAAGATTTTGTTCTCAATATTGTTTGTTATATTTATTATTTGTTGTTATTGTATATAGTTGTATTTGGTTTGGTTCTGTCTTATTTAGACAAAAAGGGGAGATGTAGGGATAAGTCCCGCCCCTTGGGGGGCGTGTTCGCCTCAGGCTAATGTCTGCCTATAAATTTGGCGAGCATGCTCCCAGCCATCGCTTCTGCTTTCCTGGTCTCTGCAGGAACGGTGGTTCTGTAAGTCTATTTCTACATTAAAGCTATAGATATATATATATTTACAATCTGTCTGCATTTGTTTACGCCATTACAATAACTTTATAGAAGAGGTTTTATTTATCTTGATTTTCTAAATGAAGAAACAAAAATCTAAGAGATTTTAATAATCTCTTAATTTTACTTGGTTGAGTTGGCTCAACCAAGTAACTGGTATTAAATCCAGGACTGGAGCCCTGGCTTTTCTGGTCCTCTAACCTATTTTCCCTTGTCTACATTATACTGTTACATTATGATTAGGAAGTGCAAAAAAGACCCATCATAGCCAAATCAAGCTGCAAAACAGTAGGAGGAAGACCCTGCTATGGCTCTCAATCTTTGATATTTTGCATGTTAATGTCTATAAATTAAACACATTGCTTTAAAAATAACAGTGAGCGGGAGGCAGAGAAAGGAATCTTGACACAAGTACAACACACAGACACAGAGAGAGAGGGC
Source organism: Microtus oregoni (assembly GCF_018167655.1). NCBI lineage: Eukaryota > Metazoa > Chordata > Mammalia > Rodentia > Cricetidae > Microtus > Microtus oregoni. The sequence goes on from NW_024544745.1 coordinate 386,080, forward strand.
AAGGGAGGGAAAGAGGGAGGGAGGCAGAAAGGGAGGGAGAAAGGAAGAGAGGGAGAGAAACACAGAATAAACAAAGGCGATAGAGAGATATTTCCATCTAAAAGGACATGCTTTTTGTTTTATTTTGTTTGTCTGTTTATTGATTTTGAGTCAGGGTTTCTCTGTAGCTTTGGAGCCTGTACTGGAACTAGCTCTTGTAGACCAGGCTGGCCTCGAACTCACAGAGATCTGCCTGTCTCTGCCTCCTGAGCACTGGGTAAAAGGACAATGCTTAAGAAATAGAAAGTCACTATTTTCCAATTTTGGTGGACATCTTTATTGATAGATCATCAACTACTCTTAACCTACAGCTTGAATTTCATCTTATTTCCATGCCGAGTGGCAAAACTAACCATAGACTATTCAAAGCGAACAAAGCTTTTAAGCTCACTTTCTCTTATAGGCAGAATATAAATAGATGCACTCTAGAATGAACAATGGTTTTAGTCACTAAGGATCTTGAAGAATGTAGACAAACCCCAGTGCAGTAAAGAGGAGATGAGATGCTGTGCCACGGTTTAGGGTTCCTGGTTCTGCATCCCAGCCACTAGCTGAATCTTGCACTAACACCAACTGTAGGTGCCGAAAACACACTAAACTGACTTAGGGGCTGTGCAGAAGAACCCAAAGGCAGGAAAATACTAAAAATTGCTGAGAGCATCCATCCCAGGGAAAACTTTACCTTCCAGGAGCTCTAGACTGGCACCACCCCCAGTGAAGGCTACTTATTAAGTCATTATATTTAACTTTATTTTTAGAATTGTATCCTTTCCTGAAACAGTAACAGATCTTTCTTAATGCTCAGATATTTTTTTTCCAGAAATAAATCCAAAGAGGCAAAGCAAGTTTCCTGAACTTAATTGCCAAGGCAATTTGAGTACTGCCTCTAGCCAGAAGAGAGAAGCCAAGGAACTATTAAAGGTTTCAAAGACCCAAATCTTAACCCAGCTGGAAGCAAAGATCATTTGAGTGATAGTGAGTCTGTCTTTTTATTTCTAGCCACCCTATCATACAACAATTCTAACAATGTCTTTCAGCTACAATTCCTCAGAGGGGATCCTGGGAGAAAGCTTATCTTACTCTCCCCCTTCACTCTGTCTGTCTGTCTGTCTGTCTGTCTCTCAATCAATCCAAAATTCAAAATTCATATGTGTTTCTATCTAAGTGAAATGATTTACAGTTAATTTTAAAGTATAAATGGTTATTCTTTTCTGAAGAAAACCTTCTTCAACTGATACACAAATATTATCGTCATCATTGTCATCATCGTAAGAAATAGAAATCGTTTTGAGTACATAGCATTTACCAGGATCTACAATACTAGGTTTACCAATAACTTGGTTAAGTACTAATAACTAGTTAAGTAAGTACTATTTTATCATTCTCATTGTGTTAGGGAGTGAGTTGAAAGACTAAAAATCTTACTTGATGTCCCATAACTACTTAGTGGAGAAATATATTCTCCCACCCTGACTAATGATAGACATTGGTATCTAGTGCATTGGCCTTAAACCAGGGAGGATGACAATGATTTTGGGGAGTCTCCATCTCTGTCATCTGCTCAGATCATGTAACAGTGACTTTGTCAGCAAATAATGGCAGCCTTTAAGATCAAGGTTGTTTAACATCAGCATTCACTTCTTGTCTGAAATACACATTGACTGGCTCACAGAGAAGTTTCTAAAGATGATTGACTTTGTATATCATCGTCTGGTTTATCTTTTGAAAGGATGAATGATCAGACCTGAAGCTTTCCCTTGAGGTACCTACCATTTAGACAAATGACGGACAGTGACATATGTGGACAGTATAACTTCACCAATAAGTTATGGGGAAGGCAGACAGATATGAACTCAAATATACTAAAGCAAAGAAAGAACATTTCGTATCATTTATACACTTGGGCAAAATGAGGGTGTTTTAAGCTGAGGATATCTTCTGTTTGGAAAGGTGATGCCCAGACATATTCTGTACTGACCTTTAATTACATAGACGTGGTCAACTGCAGGACCACTTTACAAACGTGAAATTAGGAATGGAACTGAACAAGCAAAATGTGTAAGAAATCTTGATGCTGGTCATGTTGAGAGAAGGCTTAGAAGATATCACAACCTGAATATGCACACACACATTGAAATTCCCTGGTAAAGATCTTGTGTTTATTAAACAAAGAAGATAAGAATAAAATGAGAAACAATTAGAAACTTCTCTTATCCTAGGTAAATGTGAATGCTGAATGTTCTAGTATACAAAACATTTAATGTAGCACTTTGGTTTGAATTGGTCAATTGTATTATAGCTTCTGAATTGATGTTTTGCAGCAAAAGGTAGCTTCTTACATTGAAAATATATAGTATTTACTGTATAGTTTGTATGTGCCAGAATCTATCTAGGCACTTTATGTTTATTATTTCATGTCATTCTCAAAATGATTCCACAGAGTGTAATCCCTACCAGAAAATTTGGAGCCTATGATGATAGACAGGTCTGTTGGGCTTTGGGCATGAAATTTGCTCAACCGAATAGTGTGTTGAAGGTTTTTCCTTGGTTCGAACACTATTTTTGGAGATGATGGAGATGTTTTTCAGCGGGGTCTAACTAGAGGAAGTAGGGTATATTTTTGAAGGTGTTTATCTGACCCCTGTTTCCCTCCCCTCTCTCCTTTCAGTAACTGTGACATTCAGAATCTTCACTGTTGACAATGGACTAATATGTAACCCCTACAATATGAGAACAATCCTAAGCAGTTTCTCCTCATTTTTATTATTCTTGCCCCTGGCAATCTCCAAGAGCTGTCTATAGATTTACTTGAGTAGGATATTTTATATAATTTCTGGTTTCTTTTAGTTATCATAATGTTTCAATGCTTATACATGTTATAGAATGGATAAGAATTTAATTTGAGGCAAAATTATTATCTTTTATTATTTTTTCATTTATTTTACATACCAATAAGTTTCCCATCCCTCCTCTCCTCCCATTTCCTCTCTCTGCCCCCCATCTACCCCTCCTTATTAACTCCTCCATCTCCATTCAGAGAGGGACAAGGCCTCCCTTGTGTGTGAACAAAGCCTGGCACATCAAGTTGAGGCAGGACCAAGCTCCTCTCCCTGAATCAGAGCTGGGTGAGATAATCCAGCATGGGTAACAGGTTCCCCAAAGCCTGGCATGATTATGCCAGGTCATGATCTCTCCGCTAGGAGCCTCGCAGACAGACCAAGTTACAAAACTCAAACACATTGCACCTAGGTCAATTCCATGGAGGCTCCTTAACTGTTGGTCCAGAGTCCATGAGCTCCCACGAGCTTTGGTCACCTGGCTCTGTGGTTTTCCCCATTTTGGCCTTGACCCCCTAGCTCATACAATACCTCCTATTTTCTTCAGCAGAACTCCAAGAGCTCAGCCTAATGCTTGGCTGTAGATCTCTGAATCTGCTTCCATTAGTTGCTGGGTAAAGGCTTCCTGATGACAATTGGGGTAGTCACCAATCTGATTACAGCAGATGGCCAGTTCAGGCACCCTCTCCACTACTGCTAGGAGTCATAGATGGGCTCATCCGTATGGATTTCTGGGAGTTTCCCTGGCACCTGTTTTCTCCCTAATCTCAAAATTCCTTTTCCCATCTTTCATTACACTCCCCTTCTGTCTTGCCCTCAATCTGCCTCCTGTCCACAGCCTTCCCATCATGCCCCATCCCAAAACCCTGCCTCCCACACTCCCAGTTTACCCATGAGATCTCTTCTATTCCTTTTTCTCAGGGAAATCCTCTTTGGTCCTTCCTTGGCTCTCTGGGGTTGTAGATTGTAGGTTGGTTATCCTATACTTTACTCCTAATATCCACTTATGAGTGAATACATACTGTGTTTGTTTTGTCTTTCTGGTTCTGGGTGTCCCCACTCAGAATGTTTTTTCTAGTTCCATCCATTGAAGCAAAATTATTTGACATTGTTTACAAGTATTATAATATGCTTATTTATTACTTTGTGACAATTTAGTTTTTAAATACTCTTTGAATTTTATGAAGAATGTCATTACAAGCGTTTGTGTACAAATGTTTGTTAAAATATCAGCTTTAAATAGATCATATGCCTAGGCCGGGCGATGGTGGCGCATGCCTTTAATCCCAGCACTCGGGAGGCAGAGGCAGAAGCAGGAGGATCTTTGTGAGTTCGAGACCAGCCTGGTCTACAGAGCTAGTTCCAGGACAGGCTCCAAAGCCACAGAGAAACCCTGTCTCGAAAAACCAAAAAAAAAAAAAAAATAGACCATATGCCTAAAGAATATATTGTATTAAAGAACATTTTATTATATGCCTTTCCAGAAAATAGACATTTCTTCGTCCTTCCATCAAGTTGCAACTAAACAGACTACTCATTATATCACATACATTAGTTAATTCTATAAACTATAACTCAACACAATATTAAACACTTTGAATATTAACACCAGTGTCTTCTAAATTCTTTGCTTCTCTTCCCAATTCCTGGAAACTTCCTCATAATGTTTAACATACACTAGATATTCTTATAGTGTATCTCATATTTTATATAAATATATCATACATTGATGACCAACAGCAATTTCTACTTGAATCATGTTATTTTAGGGCCAGAGCTGTGTGTTCATAGAGATAGAAATATGCTAGTGTCTTACATAAAATATCTGATAAGAGCATGAACTGCAAATCTTCCTGATTTTATTACTCAGGACCTGTAAAACTGCAGACAAGCTTTTCATTTTTCTTGTTTTCCTCATGCCCAAACTTGGTTTAATTGTGATATTTAATTCATTAAAATGAGAATACATATTCAAAACGCTTAGCATAATGCCTATTATAATACATTATTACTTATGATTTTATCTAGTATCTATTATTAGATGTGTTGCTTAATATAGAAAATTGTACCTGGTGTTAGAAAATGGAAGCTGTAATTAGTGCCAGTAATTTATGGACCATTTAGAATCAGACTCAAAATCCATATTTGAGAGATACAAATAAACGGATATAACTATTTCCATTGATTGAAGGACTCACTATTTCTGAATTCTGTATACCACTCAAAGTAATACATAGATTTACATAATCCCTGCTAAAGTCCCAGTGGCATTCTTCACACAAATATAAAAATTATCTCCAAATTGATAGAGAAACATGCAAAAATCCATATAGCCTCAACAGTTCTGACAAGAAAAACAGGGGGATGCATATGTGGTTGACTTGTATACAAGACACAGTCCATAATTGTCTTAACATAAATATTTATGTTATGCCTTTGAAAGTTTGTATGTTTTCAGAGAAAATGGCTCAGACACCAATGAAAATGGGTGGCCCAGGTGATCCAGCCTTCCAGAGTGCCTCTGTTGCATTTACCTCGGAGTTCTGCATTAAGAAAAACTTCAAGGCTAATATTTATGATGATAGAACCTCACAGACTATTCTTGTCAGAACTTCAGATAAGGCTTTCATTTTCCCATGACACAGAGACAGAACAACAAATATTATATCTAATTTTCTAAGGACTTAATTATTATCTAAATTTTCTCAGAGTCCCTTTATAATATGAGGGCCTGTTTGTTGGTGTTTCTGTCCTGCCCAGTTCCCACAGCTGGTTAGCCCCAAAGAAAATCACACAGAGGTCTCCATAAGATTATACATTGATTGGACCATTAGCTCAGGCTTCTTATTAACTCTTGTAACTTATATTAACCCATTATTCTTATCTATGTCAGCCACATGTCTTGGTACCTTTTTCAGCAAGGTAGGTCACATCTTCCTTCTTTTGCGGTCTGGGCAGGTATGTGTAAGAGGTGGCAGAAACATTGTAAGAGCTAGAGGATCAGGAAGATTGCTGTGAGACTGTTTCTCCTAGTGATTTCAGAAACAACACCTATAAAGTCTCACTAGCATGACTGGCTATAAATGAACTGGAAAAGAATGACACTAATCAACACACTAACTTGAATGGATGAAGGCTGATGAAGTCTCAATCATACACAAAGAACTATACGCAATTAGAGAGTGCTGAGAATGGGAGAAAGAATCTTCCCCAGGGAAGAGCATATAAATGGCCAGTCCTGAAAACATACATATGTGTTTTTCAGACCAAGCCAGTTATATTTGGGAATATATATGTACATATGTTATGATTAAAATGTTTAATATTTAGTTTGATAATTTCATACATGAATATTGTATTTCCATCCCACTTCTTCCTCTCCAGCTCCTCCCACATACTACCCCAATACTTCTCAAATTCATGACTATATATATATATATATATATATATATATAGAGAGAGAGAGAGAGAGAGAGAGAGAGATTTATACATACATACATACACATACACAAAAGTCAGATTGAGTCCACATAGTGTTGCCCATATGAATAGATTTCTTTAGGGCTAACTACTTGACAATGTGTAGATCAGAGAATTGCTCCTGAAGAAGATTGGTTATCCCTCTTTGAACAGACTGTGTCTCCAGATCTTATTTAGAGGTGGGGACTTCTGAGATTCCCCCAACACATGTTGGGATGTGAACTGAAAACTAATTAAGTTTTTTATCTCTATCTGTAACCTGCATGTTTGTCTTTTGTATAACTGTTAGACTGCATTTTGGTTAGGTAGTATCATATAACTAACTGCATTCTGGTAACTTCAATATAGATAGAAATCTGTTTAGTTTTCAGATCTTTCCTGTAAAATGTCTCCTTTGGTTCCTCCTTCTATTCCCATTTAAGCACCTTATTCTTATATTCAGAAGATAGGAACTCCTAGAGGCAGAATAACATTTAGTCTAAGGGTCTTCATATGAGAAGTTGCCTATCACTTAGTGGGACTATATTGCAACTAAGAAATTAACTTTTTTTTTTACCATATTAAGTCTCAAATAAGTTGAGGTTGTTTTTGGAAAGCAATTAACCTTTAAGAGTGCTATAATTATTTAATTTGTGTCATCAGTGCTTAGTCAGTAAAAACAGAGGGGAAATCAGCTGAAAAGCAAGTATAAAGTGTATTTTTAAAGCTAGGGCTTTCTCTCCAGTTTTTTTTTGTTTGTTTGCTTTTTGTTTTTCAAGACAGGTTTTCTCTGGGTATCTTTGGTGCCTGGTGTCTGCTCTGAAACTAGCTCTTGTAGACCAGACTGGCTTGGAACTCACCGAGATCTGCCTGCCTCTGCCTCTGCCTCTGCTTCTGCCTCCTGAGTGCTTGGATTAAAGGGGTGTGCCACCACCATCTGGCATTCTCTCTAGTTTTGTACAAACTGGCAAACCCAAATGACTAGGATAAAGTCAGTGAGGCTTCAGCTTTGTGACACAGTCACTCTTAGCCTTGTACTAGAGCTGGGCTGCCCCCAAGAATGAAGTCTCCATGAACTTAGTTCCCTGTATTTTTCATTTCATTCATGCATGCTGGGACCTTGATGGTAATGTCACCCTCTTCTCTGCCTTATTTGATAGTAATACTAAACTAGGCAATTTGGGGGTGGGGAGAATGTGTGTGTCTGTGTATGTGTGTGCATGTGATGTGTGCTTTTATGCTCATGTGCTTGTGTGTATACATGCAAATACACAGAGAGACCAGAGAGGTTAGCATTGTCTTCCTCAATTGATCTTTACCTTATTTTAGTGTATGAGGTCTTTCGCCATACCTACAGCCACTCATTTATCTAGGTCTGACTGACCAGAAAACCCCAGCAATCCTCCTGTCTCCATCTCCCAGGGGTGGGATGAGAGGTGACCTCTGAGGTGGATGGGTGCTGGGGAATCTGAACTCGGGTCCTCATCTTTTTGCAGCAAACACTTTACCAACTGAACAATCTCCTTAGCCTCAGATGACTTCTGCTAATTTGTTTAGCTACTAACTTTACGTTGCCAGAAGCAAGTTGATTGACTTCCTCGAGCCTCAATTTCCTTTTCTAAAGAGAAGCATATCTGTGTCTTCAACCTCAGTGAGCAGTGGTTCTTAATATTAAGATATTCAGTTTATTCTCAGAACTGCTGAGGTGGATGAGTGCTTCTGTTACTTATACCTTCCACATCCCTTGAGCACAAAACCACCTCCCTTCTGCTTTCTTGGCTATCTAGAGGCATCTATGTGAGAGATATGTGTCTATGGGTTTCTACATCTGAGCTGGTTTTACGCCTGGCACTCACTTTATCTGCAGAGAAACAGAGGCCACCTGTGTTCTCTTTGCCAATTGGTTTCTCTGGCTAAGCTAGCTGACCAGCCCTAACCCTGCCACAAAGACAATTTTCTCTGCCATGATTTTCTAGGGGGAATTAATTTACCCTTTGCTTTGGCTCGCTGGAAGGCTCTATCACAGCGACATCTGTTTAATGGCCATGTTTGTCCAAAAAGAGACTTGAGAGTCATAATTTTGGGGCCTGGTGATAGGACAGGCATAGGAAACTGAAGAAAGCCAGTATTCTCCATATACAATGTGACAGTAACACACAGAATACACATGTGCTCTGTACCTCTTGCAAAATTACACCCTTTGGAATTTCAGTAGAGGTAAATTCTAGGCTGATTGCTTTAAATCCCCCAGTTCTATGGGGTTGGGTTTCTATGAACACTATTTTGAATAAAAGAAGTTTGATGTTAGGAAACGAAAGTAAATACAGAGGATGGAAGAGGGGGAGAGGGAGGGAGGGAGGGAGGGAGGGAGGGAGGGAGAGAGAGAGAGAGAGAGAGAGAGAGAGAGAGAGAGAGAGAGAGAAAGATTTTTTCTAAATCACAGGAGATGAAAAGGAAAAAGGACAAAAATCAGCTTTACAAACACTCAGAAAAAGAAAAACAACTAACATTATAAGTAAAAATCCACTTTTCGACTGTCATGTACTGGTGGGTAAATAGGAAGCTAACAATCCAGGAGTCAAGGATGTGTGTCTGGATGGCAGAGCTTGTGATTCAAACAACTTAGACGACTGGCATGTAAGCGCAGTAGCCAAGTCTGCTGAGACAGGCATTGCCGCGAACCCTGTAAGTTGTGAGCCCTGGCTGAGACTGGGAGAGGCGTCCTCTCAGTTGTGAGCCCTGGCTGAGACTGGGAGAGGCGTCCTCTCAGTTGTGAGCCCTGGCTGAGACTGGGAGAGGCGTCCTCTCAGTTGCCCCAACTCTGTTTTAGGAGTACTTCCAGACAATAGAAAGGCAACTTTTTTCCCTTTATGTTTGTTATGGGTATTAAATCAAACGAAGAAATAAGAAATATAGCTATTCACTTTGGATGTGGCCTCCTTTTGTATATTACGGTAGTTTGGAATTCCAGTCTGCTATATTTCACTAAATAATCCTATTTGAGGTCATTTTGCAATTTCAATTTCATGTCTCCCAATATATTCTTGATTTTACCCCTCTAGACTGTTTTTTTTATTTTAAATTCTATGTTATTACCCATTCTAATTTTACTAAACAACTGGTTTCACTGTAATATTTTGTATATGTCTATAATATATTTTGATCACCCTCAATCTTTGATTACATATGGTATCCCCCACACCATTACCTTTCCTCTACCTCCAAGACTTCGTAATACTTCCACGTATTATCTCTATCATATTCAATCTTATCGACAGCCCTCTCTTGCCAATAGCTCCTAAGCTAGAAATGGGACTCTGTGAGGCCTTCCTTCTATCTATGCTGGAATTTGGACCAGCTTAAACCTGAGATGCTCTTGTGCATGGAGTCACAGTCATTTGGTTTCATGTGTGCAACAGCCCTGCCACATTCAGAGAACAACTGGTTCACAGTTGTTGTTGGCAATTGATGTCTGCCAGGAAGAAGAGTGTCAGTTTCTTCATATATGGTCCCTGATAGGCTATGCATGTTCCTTTACATACGTGAACACAACAGCAGCACTAAATTTAGAAAGAAATCATAAAGTTGGGAGGAAAAAGTGGGGTCTGGGGTATGGAAGGAATTGGAGGGAAAAAAACTTGGGATGGATTTGATCAAAACACATTATATTCATGCATGAAATTCATCTCAATAAAATGCTCTAAGTGAGATAAAAACAACCAAAAGATGCAATGTAGCTATGAATAACTACAGTTTCTTTAAAGTTTTTGTTTCAGGGCCCTAGATTTTAGCTCTGTCACCAGGAGAAAGAAGAAATAATGAAAAGAAACAGAGATCTATTAGCAGGTAGGGTAGGAGGTTGTGTTCATTTGTCACAACCCACCACAGTGTATCTTTGTCTCCCAATGAGTCAGATTCCTCTAATCATTGATAGCAAATCCACATGTAGAAAGCCAGCAATCGGATATCTGGTGGCACCACGCAGCTATCCACATTTCCTGGACCTGCTCTAGATGATGCTAGTGGGAATTAGGAAGTACATGTCAGTAAATCAGAGCAATCCCTCACCCACCGATGTTCCTCTTTCTGTTCCCATGGTTACAGCTGCCTAGTTAATGCCAATTCTTCAAGGCACAAAGATCCTCCCAGGAACATGAAACCTAAGTAGGTCCCATACTACTATTGTTCAGTTGATTGTGTAGGACAAGTAAGCTTGATATAGAGTCATTGGGGCCCAGCATTGGAAGTTAAATCACTACCCCTAAACTTGTCAAGTTCTGTATCCCTTGATCTGTATTCCTCATCTTTCTCCTTTTTTTTTTCTTTTCACATGTACTGCTACAAAAAGTTGGATTATTTGCACTCATTCTATACAATCATGATTGACTCACAATCACATTTGAATGTATATAAACCAAATAAGACAAATAACTATGAAACTATCACCTAGTAAGGAAAATTACATTACCAAAACTTAAATCTACCCAGCTACTTATGCTCTGTGATATCTCCTCGCCCTCTTTCTGTTACCAGAAGAGTAACAACTGTCTGATATTATGTATTTGTTGTTGCTATGATTTACTTATTTCTCTCTCTCTCTCTCTCTCTCTCTCTCTCTCTCTCTCTCTCTCTCTCTCTCTCTCTCTCTCTCTCTGTACACTAACACTTTGGCACATTATCAAAACCTCAGTGGCTGCAGCTTTCCGGAGAGCAGGCCCTGCACCTTGCCTGGGCATCACAGTAGTACTGACCCTGCTGGCAGGAGCACAGGTGAGCCTGCCCTGAGTGTCTGAGAGTGGGAGAGTTGGCCCCCACCCCTTGTAAGCCATGTGGTGGTGAGGGCAAGGGAAAAACACATTCCTCCCATGCCCCTTGCCACCTGTGCTGGGCAAGAGAAATGATCCTGCCCCTCACCAGCTGCAGAACATGGAAGAGCAGGCCTTGCAGCTCCCCTGTTCAGCACAGTAGAGCTGGCCTTGGTGGTATAGGTGTAGGCAAGCCAGTCCCAAGGGTGTGGGAGCAGGGGAACCAACCCTGCTCTTGCTGCTTGCTACTTAGGTGCAGCTAGCCTGGATTGTTTTGGAAAGCTCATCTTGGTGTTGAGAATGAGGCAAAGCTGACCTGATGACCAACTCTACAACCGCTCAGGCCCAGAACAATACCTATGAGTTGACCCGCCCCAACCTTCACCCCATCTGTGATCTGCTGGAGCTCATAACACAGGTCAAAAACGGGATATCCAAGAGGAGTCCCAGTGAGGTCCAGCCTCAATAGTGTAGCAGAAACCAGAGACCTTAAACCAGACCAACGACTTTTTTTTTTTTGCAATGGACACTTGCAAGTAAAGATGTATTAACCATAGGGTATATTATATGATTCACTATGTCAAACTACAGCTCCCACAATGATATTTTTCATTTCTTTTAAATTTTTCTTTAATGTTGGGAGGGGTAGGTTGCAAGGTCAGAGGACAGAGGCAAAGGGATGGAGAAATGAATGCAACTGAGATTCATGATGTGAAATCCACAAAGAATCAATAAAAAAGTTAAATAAAAAAATTCTTAATGCCTCTGACCTTACCTATGCCTTCTATTAAATAACAGCAATGATCCTAGCCCCAGAGCATTTTTTCAGGCTCATGTGCTTGGCTGTATACATAGGGTCTAAAGAAACAATTTGAATATGAAAGTAGTTTTAGCAGCAGAGGCAGCAGCAGCAGCAGTGGTGTTAATGCTGTTGTGCTCCCTCGGCCCTCTTTTTCTTTCTTTCTGAAATCATGATCATCTCCTATAGGACACTATATTTAGTCAGTTGGCTCTTGCCAATTCTTAATTTTCACTACATTCCCACAACACCTATCCATATCTGCATTCTAGCCTGTTTTGTGCTAAAAATAGGTTTGTTTGCCTTTAAAGTAGTGGTTCTTAATATTATGAACACAGCTGGGAACCTTAAAAGTTCCAATCTAAGCTTTTTGCTATTGCAATTAAATGAAACCTTTAATAGTAAGATGTGGGCCTCAGCATTTTTAGGTTCTCCTGGTGACTTTAATGTACAGCCCATGTTAGACCTTAGTGCAGACGTCGGGAAACTGTGACTGAAAAGGTCAAATTCAATTCTTTGTTTTTATTAATAAAGTGTTCTTGGTCAAATTGACTTAATTTATATTTATTTATGGTTAATTTTATATTATAATACCAGAGTTAACTAGACAGTGGCAGAAAAAGTGGAGTCATTTGTCTTTGTACGTGCCGCACACAAACTAATTGTATCACTGGAACTCAACATCATTTGCTATCTGAATAATTGTAGACAGAAATGTATTGGCCCCTATCTCAGACAATAACCTAGGTACACGATTATGTCATATACATCTCTCAATTCCCTGCACTCGCCATGTATCATATTTTATTTACAGTTGTGAAGAAATTGCTCAAAGAATAGTCAGAAATAAAAATGAAAATGTTTGAAGTTTGTTTCTTTCAGTTCCTCTGCCATTAAATATTTTTTTTTATAGAATCTTGGTCTCCTAACTTGTTAGGAGAGGATGAATAGAGAACACTGGAAATATGAAGACAGGGATGCTAGCTAGCTTTGTTCCCTGTGTTGACTGTCAGAACCCTGTGCCAGCTTTCTTACCACAGCCATCTGGAACGCTGCAGTTTTAGGATCTTTAATTGGCTTTCCTAGTATTCGAGTCCATTTAGTTTGAAAAATGAACTGGGTGATTTTTGGAGATCTCTTACATATTTTACATTCATGTTGTATCCTGCCTACCCGTACTTAGCTGTTTCATGATTCAATTACTTCTGTCAGAATAAAAACTACCTGAGAGAAATATTTCAGATGGAAGATTGATTGATTCAGCTCAAGGTTTCAGTGGTTATTGGTGATCAACTCACTTCATTTTTTGGAGATGCTTTAAGGCAGAAGATTTTTAGCAGAGTGTAGTCAAGCAAAGCTATCCAGCACAAGAAAGCTGGAAATGGCAGGGAGAAAGAAGGGGATAGAGCGTGTATAGTAGGAAGACACACACACACACACATGTAGAAAAATGAAGCAACATATTTTCTCTTAATTTTCATTACTTGTCAATAAGTTAATCAAATTGTGAATCTGCCAATTAATTTATTCACTGCTAGGGCCAGAGTCCTTGTGACTCAATTATTTCCTAAAATTCCCACCTCTGAACACCACTGAATTGGAAACAAAGCCTTTATTTAACAAATGTGCCTTTTGGGGGATACTTTATACCAAATTTATAGTACAGTGGTTTAAAGCTAAAATTTATTTTACTTTTTAAATTTTCAAAACAATAGTTTTCATACGTTCTGACCACACTTTCCCTTCTTCTTCTTCTTCTTCTAGATCATCCCTCCCCCCATCTATCCAACCCAATGCTTCCTTTTTATACTCTAGAAAACAGGCCAAAACACTAACAAAGAAAAGTAATGAGAAATGCGCGCGCGCACACACACACACACACACACCATAAAAACAAAAATCAGAACCCATAATATATAATAAAATTACCAATAAGGTAAAAAAAATACCCAAACATTGCAATAAGGGACAAAAATTCTTCAAAAATATCACTTAGTTTGTTTTATGTTGATCATCTCTGGTTGGACCTGGGGGCCTACACTTAAGTATTACAGCTAAAATTTTTGAGTCAAGGACATCTTGTGTGAATTTTAGCAGTGAAACCATAATATTTACCCTTTGATTCTGAAACTGCCAAATGGTCACAGTAGTACATAGCATATAAGGTCTTTAAGCAGAATAAATGAGACAATTCCTGAAAAAGACTAAGCAACAGTGCTGGGAAAATAGTAAACACTGAGTTAAAGGGAACTATTGTTATTCTCATCATTATCATCAGATAACTTGTATTCCCAGTCATATTATAAAGCCTTTACAAAGCAGTGGTTATCTCTTACCCATTTTTCATCTACTCTTTGCCTGCCCTATACAAAGCAACTCTCAAGACATTAATTGCTTGAATTGCATCACCTTAAATGGAGCTGATGATATTGATGTCAAGCTCCACCTTACCTTACACTCTCCATTGCCCATATCCCACAGCATCTGACTGTTAATCAAGGCCATATAAGAAAAATAGACACGGGAGCGCCAGCGCCGCCACCACCGCTGAGGGGTGCTGTGCATCGGCAGAGCAGGCGGCCATGCGGAGCCTCCGCAGCCTGCGCTTGGCGGCTGGACATTGCTTTAGGTTATATGAAAGAAATGCTTCTTCTTCTCTAAGGTCTACCAGAAACACTGACTTGAAGAGGATCAATGGATTTTGCACCAAGCCACAAGAAAGTTCCAAAGCTCCAACCCAATCTTACAGACACAGAGTGCCCCTGCACAAACCCACGAACTTCGAGAGGAAGATACTGTTGTGGTCAGGACGCTTCAAGAAGGAGGAAGAAATCCCGGAGACAATCTCATTTGAGATGCTTGATGCTGCAAAGAACAGGCTCCGGGTGAAGGTCAGCTATTTAATGATTGCCCTGACAGTGGCAGGATGCATCTATATGGTTATTGAGGGTAAGAAGGCGGTGAAAAGACATGAGTCTTTAACAAGCTTGAACCTGGAAAGGAAAGCCCGCCTGAAAGAGGAGGAAGCTATGAAGGCCAAAACAGATTAGAAGGATTTGTGCTGGATTTGGAAAACCTGGGAGTGAGGTTGTAGTAACAAGCGTGCACTGGAAAGAATGTGGTACGACACACGCTTTGCACGGATTTATTCCACTTCCCCACTTCTGCTGTAGAGGAACAAATACATTTTCTTAAAGAATGAAAAAAAAAAGAAAAGGAAAATAGACACTGACATACGTAACTTGTGTACCAGACTTGGGGATATCTAAAATTAATTCATGTACCTTGTGGAAATAATCAGTAACTATCAAAATCTTCACCTGTATGGATACATAATGCATCTGTTTTTATGTGGATAAAGGAATTGTCAACTAGAGTGGTACTTCCAAAGTGTTTGAAATTTCCAAAATAGTCCTAAAATTCACATCCACAGAATATGCAACAGTACAGACTTTCCATCTTTCACCAGAAAAAAAAAAGAACAAGAAAGACATTCTACAGCTGGAAACCATTCTTCTGATTCAACATTGGATTGGACTGAGGGACTGCTATGTAGCCTGGGACTAATTCACTGTGGTTTGGAAATGTAATTGTTTATACTTATCAAACACCACTGTACAGGGACTTTCAGCTTGTCTGGACATGACTGCTTTCACTGATTTATTTAACACTGTCCTCGGGAGGATAAATGTAATAGGCACTTCTACCAGTGAGATATGACTGTGGGGCAGGATAAAACCCTTGTCAGTTCAACAGCAATCAGTACAAAATCTGAGATCCTGATTAAAGGGTAGGTTCCTGAGCACTCAAGGCAAATAGCAAAACCTAAGAAAATTTACTTCCCTCAGATCCTGCCTGCCTTTTGCCTGGCCACTGCCCCAATTCCACAATAGGGAATGCATTTCCTTTTCAACATGCCTTTACTTTAAATGTGTATTTGATTAACATTTGTTTAATATAAAAATGAACACTTCATAATGTTATTGGGATGGAAAATTAACACAAAGAAAGAGTGCTTGCCTAACATGCATATGGTCCCGAGTTTAACTGTCAGTGTTTTATAGCAAAAAGAAAAACCAAAATCTAGCTTTATTGAGATATACCTCACATCCATAGCTAACTGCATAGCAATGCAATTTGCATATGCATAGGCCTATTGAAGAGATCACCATAACTGTGGTAATCGACACTTGCAAAATTAAAGTATCTTTGTGTGACAACTGCCCTCTTAGGAAACTTTGTCATGCACATAGCAGTCACATGGGCTTAATGAGTGACAAAGTTTAATATGGGTAATTATCTGAAAGATTTGTATTAAATTCTGACTAAAGGATATTTTTAGGCTAGGGGGGCAACAAGAAAAGTATTCTATGACATGATTCTTCCTTGACTGTTATTTTATTTTCTCTTGTTAAAAACAGTGATATTCTATGAGTGATCAGTGATTTTTAAGGCAAAGCAATTAAATAAAACTAAACTTTCAGAAGCATCAAAGAAAGCACTTGTCCCAAGCTGATATGTCTGGGGCTCCTGTTCCATTTTATAACGCTGAGACACAAAAGGGACTATGAATAAAAATGGCCTTACAGAAGTTAGGTGAAGAAACATCATTGATTGAGACTGTGAAGAGTTCTGCACAGATACCCGCTGGATGTAGGGTCAGTAAGGCTGGTACTGTGGCATGCAATCAGTGCAGTCTCAAAGAATTCTATGAAGGGGTTCATATTTCACACTTAATAATGAATGGTTGTCTTACAATTCTTCATTTCTGATCTTGGGTTTCCTAAATGAATCTGATGAGATGGTCAAGCTAGAGTGGACTCTATGCTTTGACTTATGTGGGTTTTGATTCCTTTGATCTTCCTGTCTTCCTAGAAATGATTTCTCTGCTCCCTGATACTCTGTATTCTACCTGGCCTCCAGTTCCATATCCCTACTCAGCAACAACTACCTCTCTTGATTCTTATTGGGGGACTTCTGGCAGAGGCATAAAGGACACTCAGGAACATATTTGTTGTTTATTTTTCTTTAAACAGCATGCCACCCTCAGGAGGCATCTTTGCAGAACTCTTGACAGGTGATTTTGTGGAGGTAAACCTCAAAATCAAAATCTTCCTCAATTAGAAGCCAAACTCTTTCCCCTGTGAAAATGATGCTGCCTTTCAAAGGCATTACTGTTTGGTGTGGGTTGAGATGGCAGTCCTGTGAATAGAGATTGATTTTGTTGTCCTTCGATGGGGCATTGCATGTGCCAGTAGGAGGAATAATCTCAGAGGTGAATCCTAAGAACTGGTGAAAGCTTACATCCACTTGATGTTTATGCTCATATCCAAGAATATATATCACCAAATAGGAACGAATACCACCAAAAAGAACTTCAGTGGTAGGTAAAGGCAGAGGACAAACATTGTCCCTATTCCCCTCCGTCTGCCAACAAGAGGGAAGCAGGTAGGCTAACTGCAGATCTTCACTTCTCTCCCTGCCTCCAAGTCCAATCTGCTGGTCTCACCCCAATACTGTAGCAGAACACCTGATGTGACTCTCATCTCTCCAGTCTCCATTTCCAGTGCATCATGCAGATCTTCTCCTATGACCTTCCTTCCCAACTCACCCCATTGTCTCTGCCCGCAGCTGCAGCAGGCAGACCCCAGGAACCCACCCACAAAGCCTGCCTGAGAAGCAGGAAGGCCAGTGAATCAGGTAGGTGAGTTTCAGACCTTCTCCCCCTCTCCTCTCCAAGTCCAATCCCTGAGGCTCATCCACAACTCTGTAGAAGACTGTCTGTAGTGGCCTCTCTGCACTCCCTACTCCTTTATGAGGGAAGGAAGCAACTCCTGGTAGAACACCCGCTATCCTCCTTTTGTGGATCCCCTAAACTACCTTATGTCTTCTAGCCCATTCCTACTCTTAACAGTCAGCTCCCAATACCTAGAAAAATATTCTACCTGAAATCCCAAGTAGAGACACCTGTGAAAATCCCAGAAAAACATCCTACCAGTCAAACTACAGTGACCACACTCTCGTAAAAGCCAGAGAGGGCAACAATAAAAAGAACGAAATACTTACCCAACAAAGATCAGATCAGTTATCAGCATCTAGAATTATGATCACCCCAAACCCAGATGCCTAGACACCAGTGTAAAAATAAAATCAGTAACAGTCATGACAATGTCTCCACTAGAGCCCAACAACCTCACCATAGTAATTCCTGAGTGATAGGCAGAAATTATGTGATCATCTCAGAAGACACAGAAAGGGCCTTCAACAAAAATCCAGAATAATTTCATGATAAAATACTTGAAACACGTAGGAACAGAGGAAATGTATCTGAACATATTAAGTTTTCTGTATAACAAAGTGATAGTCAAAGAAAACCCAGAAATATTTCCATGAAGATCAGAAAAGAGACATTCCTGTCTACTTGCTCTGTGCCAACTCAATATAGTGCTTACCATTTTAAGTAAAATATTAACACAAGATAAAAACAAAATAATACAATTAGCAAAGGAAAAAGTGAAAATATTCTTATTTTGGGATGATAATAATCCTTATTTTTAGATATGATTCTATAGATAATATTCTAAAGCAATGGTTCTCAACCTGTGAGTCATGACCCCTTTGTGGGTCATATATCAGATATCCTGCATATTAGATATTAACATTATAATTCATAACTGTAACAAAATTACAGTTATGAAGTAGCAATGAAATAATTTTATGGTTGAATGTTGTAATATTTCATTTGTTGTATTTTAATAAATAAAGCTTGCCTGAAGATCAGAGAGTGAAACAGCCCCACTAGTCATTCATACACACCAGGAAGTGGTGTCACACACCTTTAATCCTAGTAGACACAATAGTTAGCAATAGAAGCCAGGCAGTAATGGTACATGCCTTTAATCCCAGCTCTAGAGAGGAATATAAGACACAAGGAGACAGGTATCAGGCTCAGTCTAATTCTGAGATTCCTGGATGCAGGATCACTTTTTCAGTCTGTGGTAGGTGTAACAATCAGTGGATGGCTGTTTTGCTTTTCTGATCTTCAGGTTGAACCCCTGTTCTCTGTCTCTGGGTTTTTATTATTCGCACTACAGTTGGGAGCCACCTCAACATGAGGAACTGTATTAAAAGGCTATAGCATTAGGAAGATTGAGAACCACTGACACCGACTCCTAAAGAAAACTCTTTCAGCAAAGTGGCAGGATACAAAATTAACATACAAGGCTGGAGAGATGGCTGATCAATTAGGATCACTGGCTATTCTTCCAAAGACCCATGTTCTATTCCCAGCATCCACATGCTGGGTCACAACCATCTGCAATTCCAGTCCCAAAGGATGTGATGTGCACTTTTGGTGTGTGTGTGTGTGTGTGTGTGTGTGTGTGTGTGTGTGTGTGTGTGTGCATGCACTCCCCCACAATGTATAGTTATACACACAGAAAAACACCTATACAAAATTCAAAGAATTAAAAGCCAATAAAACAAAGTTAACATGCAAAATTCTGTAGCCTTTCTATATACCAGTGAAACACATACTGAGAAAGAAATCAGAGAAACAATTGCATTCATAAATGTCTCAAAAATCTTTGAATAAATCTAATTTCTACAGCAAAATCATCAAAACACTAAAGAAATAAATTGAGGAAGACACTAGCTATTTAATTCTCATGGATTGGAAGAATTACTATTGTAAAAATATCCATCTTATCAAATATAATCTCAGATTCAATCCAATTCCAATAAAAAGAAATACCATTCTTCATACAAACAGAAAGTCAGGCTAAAATTCATATGGAAACATCAATAGCCCTGGATAGCCATAGAAATCCTATGCAAAAATAATAAATCTGGAGATATTACTGTATTTGGCTTACTGTTATATTTTGTAGCCACAGCGACAAATGCAGTGTGCTACTACTATAAGGAAAACAGAAGCATAATTCAATGAATAGAAACAAAGATGCAGATATAAACTTGTGCAGCTAAAGCCAACTGATTTTAAGCAGAGATTCCAAAACTACATGTTGGAGGAAAAAAAACAGCCTCTTTGAGAAATAGTTCTAGGAATCACTTTGCTATGCCTCACTCCTCTGTACAAGATGATGATGATGGTGATGATGATGATTCCAACTGAACCACAGATCTCAATGTAGGATCTGAAACTATTAGGAGGAAAGTAAAGAAAAAATGTTCCAAGGTATAGAATATGAAAGGGTTGTCTGGCTAGGACTCCAGTTTCTCAGTATATAAAGCCAAAGTTTCAAGAATATGACCCCCTGAAATGACAAAGAAAAAGCTAATGGAGTGAAGAATGAGCCTTCAGAATGTCACAAATCATTGCCAGCTATACAGCTAACAGATGATTAATATCTAGAATAGAAAAATAGTTTTTTAAAAACAAAACAGCAAGAGATCAAAAAACCCTCAATAGTTAGATTTCTAAAATGAGACAGTTTTCAAAAAAAGAAACCACACACCCCATTGTCTTGGTTAGGGTTACTGTTACTGTGATGAAACTCCATGATGAAAAGCAATTTAAGGAGGAAAGGGTTTATTTCACTCAAAGATCTGCATAACAGTTCAGCAAAAGCAGTGAAGGTGGGAACTCAGGCATGGCTTTCTGACTTACTTAATCTGCTTTCTTATAGAACCCAGTACCACCAGCCTAGGAATGGCCTCACCCACAGTGGACTGGACCCTGCTACATCAACCACTAACTTAGAAAATGCTTTACAGGCTTTCTTACAGCTCCATTTTATGGAGATATTTTCTCAATTGTGATTCCCTCTTCTCCGATGACTGTAGCCTGTGTCAAGTTGACATAAAGTTAGAGAGCAAAATTTATCCCTTGTCAACTTGACACACAACACTTTTTAAGATTTAACTATTCATTTTGGTACATTCTGCAAAGATCTTAGATTAATAAATATAAAAGAAGCATAAAACATTACAAACATCAAAGTCAGTCTTTTCCAATTTAAACACTTTAAATTTTAATCTCTGTAAAAAAAAATCCAAAAAGTCTCTTTTAAAATCCAAATTCTCTTTGAAAAATTCAAAGTCTTTCAATTGTAGACTCCTTAAAATTACAAAATAAGCTAAATACTTTCTTACTGAAAGAGAGAAGAACCAATATATAATCACAATTTTAACAAATAAAAGCTGAACGCCCACAGGGTAAATGATTAAATGTCCAATATCTGGAGTTCACTCACCATCTTTTAGGCTCCTCTAAAGGGCTTGGATCACTTCTCCAGCTCTGTACTCTGCAGTACACCCAGCTTGTCTTCTAGACTCTGGCAGGCTCCACTCCACAGCTGCTGCTGTCCTTGATGGTCATCCCATTGTACTGGAATCTCCGAAATGCTGGTGTGTTCTACTGCAACTGAGCTGTGCTTTCACCAATAGCCTCTTCTCGGCTCTCTTCATGGTACAAAGTTTTAACTTTTCTCCTTGACCCCTTCGGTCCTGGGGCTTCCACTGCGACTGAAGCTGCACCGTCAAGCAATGGCCTCTCACAGTGCCAAGCCTCAGCTGCTCTCCATGACCTGTTCATGCCTTCAAAAACAGTACCACCTGGATGACTTTTAAACCACCAAGTTTGGCTGCCATTTCAAAGTTCAACCTTGGCCTGCCTCTGGAATACAGCTTCTTTCTGCTTTCAGGAAGAGCATTCCAGAAGATTTCGCCTCAACAATTCTGGTCTTGTCTTAATCATCTCTAGTTTCTCAGCTCCTGCTCACCAGCATCGAGTATCCCAGCAAAACAAAGGTTTCGCTTTAGTAGTTCTGGTATCTTGTTAATTATATCCCATTCCGCAGCTCCAGTTAACATGACCCCATGGATTCTTCACACAAATGGCCTGATAAAGTCTGTGCTTCCCTCTGAAACTTCAAACACCAGGCTTGAATCATCTGCATTGCTTCAAAAATCTTATCTTCTAAGTTCCTACAGAACAGCCCACTGAGATCTCAATACTCAATGGCTTTTCTACTTAATGTTCCAAAGTTCTTCCATAGTCTTCCCACAAAACAACATAGTCAAATCTGTCACCAAATTATCCCACTACTGCTGTACAAATTTGTTTTAGCTAGCGTTACTATTGCAATTATGAGACATCATGACCAAAAACAACCTAAGGAGGAAAGGGTCTATTCCACTCACAGTTCTACATAACAGTTCAATATCAATAGAAGTAAGGGAAGAAACTCCCAGGCAGGGCAGGAACCTGGAGAAGAAGTGCTGCTTACTGGCTTGCTCCCCTGTGACTTGTCCTCCCACATTAAACACTAATTTAGAAAATGCTTTAGAGGCTTGCTTACAGACCAATCTTTTTTATTACTTTAGAAATAATACCAATCAAAATTTCTACTTCCTCCCCTCCTCTCACTTCCCTCCCACTCTCCCCACTCCCTCCAGGCCTTAGGGATGGCAAGGTACCCTGCCCATTGAGAAGTCCAATGCCCTCCCCCCTATATCCAGGTTTAGGAAGGTATGCATCCAAATAGAATAGGATCTCAAAAAGCCAGTACATGCAGTAGAGACAAATCCCAGTGCCATTATCATTGGCCCCTCAGTCAGTCCCAATTGTCAGCCATATTCAGAGAGTCCAGTTTGATCCCATGCTAATTCAGTCCCAGTACAGCTGAAGTTGGTGAGCTCCCATTAGCTCAGGTACACTGTCTCATTGGGTGGACCAACCCCTCATGGTCCTGACTTCCTTGCTCATATTCTCCCTCCTTCAGCTTTTCAACTGGACCTTGGGAGCTCAGTCCCATGCTCTGATGTAGACAAAAAGGCAACCTAATGAATGGGAGAAGATCTTCAACAACCCCACATCAGACAAAGGACTGATCTACAAAATATATAAAGAACTCAAGAAACTAGACATTAAAATTCTAAACAACCCAATTTAAAAATTGGGTACTGAACTGAACAGAGAATTCTCCACAGAAGAATCTCAAATGGCCAAAAGATACTTAAGGACATGTTCAACTTCCTTAGCTATCTGGGAAATGTAAATAAAAACAGCTTTGAGATACCATCTTACACCTGTCAGAATGGCTAAAATCAAAAACACCAATGATAGCTTATGCTGGAGGGAATGCGGAGTAAGGGGTACACTCATCCATTGCTGGTGGGAATGCAAACTTGTGCAACCATTTTGGAAATCAGTATGTTGGTGTCTCAGAAAATTGGGAATCAGCTTACCTCAGGATTCAGCAATGCCACTCTTTGGAATATACCCAAAAGATGCTCAAACATACTACAAAAGCATTTGTTCAAATATGCTCATAGCAACATTATTTGCAATAGCCAGAACCTGGAAACAACCTAGATGACCCTCAACTGAATAATGGGTAAAGAAAATGTGGCACATTTACACATTAGAGTTCTACTCAGTGGTAAAAAAAAAATGACATCTTGAATTTTGCATGAAAATAGATGGAATTAGAAAACACTATCCTGAGTGAGGTAACCCAGGCCCAAAAAGATGAATATGGTATGTACTCACTCATAAGTGGATACTAGCTATAAACAAAGGACATTGAGCCTGTAGTTCATTATCTTATAGAAGCTAAGTCATAAGGTGAAGCGGAGAAAAATCTAAATAGACCACCTGGAAATTGGAAATAGACAGGATTGACTGGCAAGATTGAGAGCATGGAGGTGGTGGAGAGGGAAGGGTAGGAGGAGAGGAGGAGGTGAGAAGGGAAGGGTACAGGAGAACTTGAGGGAATGGGATTGTCGAGATGGAGTAAGGACAGAGGTGAGAGCAAGGAGATAGATATCTTGATTGAGGGAGCCATTATATGGTTAGCAGAAACCTGACTCTAGAGATATTCCCAGGAATCCAAAAGGAAGACCCCACCTAGGACCCTGGGTAATAGAGGAGAGAGGGCCTGATCTTGACTTACCCTGTAGTCAGATTGGTGTTTATCTTTAATATCACCATAGAGCCTTCATCCAGCAACTGATGGAGGCAGAGGCAGAGACTCACATCCGAGCATTGGACTGAGCCCCCAAAGTCCAGTTGAAAAGTGAAAGGAATGAGAATATGAGCAAGGAGATCAAGACCATGAAGGGTTCACCCACTGAAACAGTTGCCTGAGCTAATGGGAGCTCACCAACTCCAGCTGAACTGGGAAGTAACAAACATAGGAACAAAATAGTTCCTCTGAATGTAGTTAACTGTTGCATCGCTGGGGCATACTGAAGGGCCACTGGCAATGGCACCAGAATTTATCCCTACCATATGTACTGACGTTTTGGGATCCTATTCTCTTTGGATGGTTACCTTGCTCAGTCTAGATATAGTAGGGAGGGCCTTGGACCTTCCACAAGGCAATGTGCCCTAGCTACCATTTGTCTTTCCGATAAGGTAGGAGCTTGAGGTTTAAGCTCTTTGAAAGGTGTTTGGTCTGTACAGGGCCAGCCTATATCCAAACATTGTCAAAGAAAAACTCATGGATACAGAATAATATATAAAGATTTTTCCTGGCTGAGAATTCAAAAACTTCTTTAGTTGAGTTAAATGTGGAATAAGATGCTTAAGACTGATAGCCCTTTCCCAATAGCATCCCTACAATATGGAGACTTCCTTACTGTTACCAGGCAACTAACAACTATTTGCTGTCACTTCTTAAGTTGGAGAAAGTAGTTGGTCTAAAAATAGTACAGTTTCAATTGAGAAAAATCATTGTATTGAGAGCTTTAGGGTTGTAATGGAGAGAAAGAACTGCATAATATGCCTTCCTTAAAGGATCATATTCGCTTATATGGTTAACAGTGTTTCGGCAGGTCCTGACTTAGTAATTCATTAAGACATTACCAAGATTTGTTTTCTTCTTTTTTACTTCTCAAGTCTGTTTCTGCACCAAACCTTAAGCAATAGATTTTCTTCTTTTGATCATTAATCACAAGGTGACTGATAGTAGCAGTCAGGCAGAACCTTCTGCATCTTATTGTAGTTGGAAGCAGGGAGGAGAGCACCCTTAAGCATTCTCAGGAATAGTCATAAAATTCATATGTACATAAGTTCAGGATACAAGCCTGCCTCCTGGGAAAGGCACAGAGGCTCAGTCAAAGGTGTTGGATGATAGATGGAAGCCTTGTTTTCAGGGTTGGAGGTGGAACGCTACCCAAGTAGACTGAAAATAGCAGGAATTTATATCTCCACACAAAAATTAGGCTTCACAGTCAAAATCAGAATGGTTGCCTGAAGGGCAAACAGCAAATATATGATATAACCATACCTGTTCAATCTCTGATTTTTTGATGAATAAAATATGCTTATGTATATAGATGTCGAAAAATTTAAAAGCCCCAACCTTAGATGAAGACCTACAGGCAATTAATACCCATGGAGAGAGAGAAAAATCAGTCTTCTCCAGGGATAAGCCTCCTGATAGATTATCCAATACAAAGTGATTAACCCCAAGCACATTCATATATGAAACAACATTAAATGGAATATACACACACACCAACACACACTTAAACAAGAGGTCACAAATTCTAGAAAAAAATGGAGGGATATGAGAGCAGTTGACAGGGGAGAAGAAGGGATGGAAATGATGTACACAGGCCACACAAATATCAAATTTTCAAAGCAACTTTTAATTTTTAAAGGAGAAATATTACATCCAAACTAATTAAAATCGGGAGACTTTTATTTCCTGAAGACAAATCTTGCAAAAGAAAAGAAAAATTCCATGATAAATAAATGTCATGGAAACTAAACTAATGTTTAGCCTACCAAAATGTTTTAGACAAGCTGATATACTAAGACTCCTTGACATCACTTTGTCATATATGTTAAACATAGAGAGGTCCAGAGGGAAAAAAATGTAGGAAAGCAACCATTTATAAAGAGAAATCTAAACAGTGGTAGGCATCGATAATTGGTGTTCTTTTATAATTTAAATAACGATAGATATATATGGTGACTAATTAATGCATTGCACTCTATTTTTGAAAATTTCTAAGAAAATAGACATTTAAAGTGTTCTTACCGTATATAAATGACATGGGTCTGAGTTAATGCTCATGTAAACCAACTTAGTTTAGCCATCTTGCAATATATACATATTTCAAAACATCATGTTATCCTTGATAGAAATCTGCACCTTTTATGATGGGGGTGGAGAAACTCTTCTTCAGTAATATAGCTACTGATAAGTTGCCCATCATCCTAGAAATAATCCTTCATTCATGCTCCTATAAGCAACCTTGTTTAAACTCACTGATTCACAACAACAAAACACATGAAAAGAGAAAGAGGACTACTTGGAAAGAAAGATGTAGTAGGGATGGGAAAAGAGACAATAATATAAAAGAATGTGATTGAAATAAATTATATACCTGGATGCAGCTGTCATAATGAAAGTCATCATTATATGTGAGAAACATGACAATACAGTGCTTAATAATAGGAAAAATAAAACAAACTATCATAGGTTAGGGTGATTCTTTGAATAATTACCTGATAGGCTCAAGTTACTTGCACAGTTGAACCTCAATTGGTGACACTGGCTAAGGGGTTTATATAGAGTTGCAGCCTTGCTACAGGAAATGTGCCACTATGGGTAGCCATTGAGTGTGCAAAGCTTGATTCCACTACCAGTTCACTCTCAGCTTTGTGTTGCCATTTGAAAAGCTGTCTCTCAGTTTCCTGCTCCGGCTACCTGTTGCCACGTTGTCCCTACCAATGTGTTCTCTACCATTTTGGAACTGTAAGCCAAAATAACCTATTCCATCTACAAGTTGCCTTGGTCCATATTTTTTTATCACTGCAATAAAAAAGTAACTAAGACAGAAAGAAGTAGGCTATTGCTGTAAAGAAACTGACCATGTGAGTTTTTGAGGAATGTGGAAGACCTTAGGACTTTGAACTAGAAAAGCACTTGAAAGCTATAGTGCAACTTTATGGGCCAATGTAGTAGGACCTTGGGAGATAGCAGCAGTGAGAGCTATGTTGATTGTGAAGACCCAGCTCAAGAAGTTTCTGAGTGGAACAATATTTACCCCTGGGCAGGACCATTACTGTGATATTTTGGTAAAAGTATCTGGATTACTTCTCTTTTGTCCTAAGAACTTGCCTGAGGCAAAATTGAAAAGGAATGGGCTAATTTATTTGGCAGAGGAAATATCAAGAATATCCTATGTTGTTATTATTATTATTAATGTTTATGTGGGTTTAAAATCAAAACCAGCAAGTAATACAGAAAGAAAGCAAATCTATACTGTTTGGAGGAAAAGAAAGTACTATGAAGCTCAATGTTGCAGTCAAGGCAGGCATGTTGTAGAAGGGAGCTTTAGGCTGTGTTCCCAGGGCCCGGCCGCATAACACCCGAAATAACCACATGAATATTTTATTAAATAAATTGCTGCCTGGCCCATTATCTCCAGCCCTTTATTGGCTAACTCTCAGATATTAATTTAACCCATCTCCATTAATGTGTATCGCCACTTGACTGTGGCTTACTGGGATGAATCTAACCAGTGTCCAAGTCGGAGAGGAGAACCATGGCATCTGCCACACCACCTTCTTCCTCCCAGCATTCTGTTCTGTCTACTCTGCTCAACTAATTTTCTGCCCAATTAAAAGGCCAAGGCAGTCTCTTTATTTAGCCAATGAAAGTAATACATAGACAGAAGACCCTCCTATACCACAGGCACTAAGAGGGGGCATAACTATTAAGGAGACTAGCACAGTTAAGGAGAGGACCTTTTCTCTTCACTAAAACAAGAAAATTTCACAAAGGCAAGACTTCAACCACCTCATTCTGGTGAAAAGCAGAAATCCTAAGAAATGTTTTTGACTCCAGAAAACAACTGAATGAAAACACCTTCTGCTAATTTGCTTTGACGGGAAGCATGGTCCATCCAAAGCTGGCAGTCAAACTTGGCTGTTGTCCAAGTTGATGGAAGTATCAAAAATGAAAGAGTAAGGGGTTTGTTGATCTTCCTCAGTGGTTTCATATGGTTTCTGAACCCAAGCAATATGTGGCAGGGGAGTCCCTGAGAAGGCAAGAGCCTAACAAAGGCCATGGTGTGAGTCTGTGAAAGGGAAGCCTGGGTTTGTGGTGGAGAACCCAAGATGTTGCAGATTCCAGCACTGTGACACAGACATCTGCAAAAGAGAGCTGCAAACAGGGAGTAGAAACAACCCACGGGAAATTAGAAGGAGATATGTTTCCTGCAGTAGATCTGAGGTCTGAGCCATCTAATCTTTTAAACTAACTTACCGGACATTGGACATGTAGCTACAGGGTTTGGCTCTTGCCCCACTGAGATTTGACTTATGTCGGAGCAGTATTCCCTCACTATGCCCCCATTGTCCCCTTTAGGAAGAAAATGCACACCCAGTTCCATTGTATGTTAGAAATCTGTAATTTTGCTTTTTTACTGTAGAAGAAGCTATATGAAGAGATCGTCTTGCATCCTAAAAGAGACTTTGGACTTTTTGAGCAGTATCGAGACTGTGAAAGACAATAGAGACTTTTGAAGTCAGACAAAGTGCATTATGCATTGTGATAAGGCTAAGAGTCTATGGGCGCTAAAGAGTGGAATGTGTTAGGTGGAGAGAGAAATATACTACACAGCCTCAGGGACTTGAACACTTGATCCTCCATTGGTGGAACTGTTTGGGTAAAATTGTGGGAATTTGCAGCCATTCTAGAGGAAGAATGCCAATGTGAACAGGCTTTGAGAATTCATTCTCTGTTGTGTCTTTGTGGTTGAGGAGAAGGTCTCTCAGATTTCTATTCTGGCTGCCTGGTGTCATGCTGCCTCCATTATTATGTACTCTCTTCACCCAGAACTGTAAGCCAAAATGAACTTTCTTCTACAAGTTACTTTGCTCATGATATGTTATCACAGTAACAGAAAATCAACTAGTACAAGGGGTCAGGGGGCTTTTATAAAAAAGATCAGTTAATAAATATTTTTGGTTTTTTTTTATTTTTGGTTCATTGGGCTGTGCATAAAATAACAGGAGAGCAGTCAAAGATACTGCATAAAAAATGAATATGGTTGAGTGCCAGTAAAATTTTATTTACAATCCAAATTGTAGGTTGGACTTGCCTCATAGGTGATAGTTTTTTTGGATAGTACTATAGATGGAAAATAATATACAGTGTAGAGTATGTAAATGTAAGTATATTTGAGACATGTTGATGTTACTATCATCTTGATGCCTACGTTCCATATACTTAACCATTATAAACCTCAGTGTAGCGGCGTAAACGAATGCAGACAGAGTGTAAATATATATATATATATATAGCTTTAATGTAGAAATAGACTTACAGAACCACCGTTCCCGCGGAGACCAGGAAAGCAGAAGCGAGAGCTCGGAGCTTGCTCGCCAAATTTATAGGCAGACATTAGCCCGAGGCGAACACGCCCCTTAAGGGGCGGGACTTATCCCTACATCTCCCCTTTTTGTCTAAATAAGACAGAACTAAACCAAATACAACTACATACAATAACAACAAATAATAAATACAACAAACAATATTGAGAACAAAAGCTTTGCTAAACATTCTATCTCAAGAAGTCCAAATAATGTAAAGAGTAACTACAATTATATAATCTTCAACTCAGTCAAAGATCTGAGAAGGGAATAAACACTACTCAACAAACGAGATATATCCAAAATGTGCAACAATTGACAGAGACAACTGACTACCTGGGCAATCACCCAAAGTCTCGTTTGCAACGTTGAGTCAACCAATTTTGGCTAAGGCCTAACATAATTGACATACCATTATTAAAGGCAAGGAACTTTTCAAAACTATCTTACCCTGTCTTGGCAGGATATGACAGTCCTTTTTTTATCCATTGGTGCACGCTCTGTGTCTGTGTCAGTGGTTGAGGTATGGGCATTTCTTTGCCCAAAGGCCAGTTCTGCCAAATAGAAAGGCTCCAGGTGGAGTGTTTTTGGTGCTCAACATTTTCTCGGGAATAAAGCGGTGTTGCCAGGAGCAATTGTGTCTCACTATCACGAAACTCTGAGTTAGATTAAAGGCCATTTTCTACAGCTCTTTGAAGAGGTTGAAGATTATCTATCTATACTGAGTATAATCTCTATATATCTAAAGAACCTGATTAGTCTAATTATAAATGACAAACTTAGATGACAATTAGTCTATATAATTCTCAATATCTATCTAACTTAAAGAATAAGACAATAAACAACTGTGAAACAAATGAGGACAATGACCTCCAAATATAAACAATGTACAAATATACATTGCAGTAGGTAAATATATATCAATACACAAATATTATATAAGTATCTTAATCAGAGGTAGAAATGTACACTGCAATATGGTAAATATATACAATATATATATATATCAATACAATATATGTCAATACATAAGAATGTTTTAAACAGAGGTAGAAACATGCATGCGTACAATAGTCCATATAATTTAACTTTGTTTCATTGTACAAGAATTGATACCAATATATTTGTCTAAAAGCAGTAACTCACAATTATAAATCTATTATCCCATCATTCCCTCTTTTTTTTTTTTTTTTTTTCAAAATGATCCTTGAGCTTATAAAATTCCTCTCCCAACCCTCAATCATATACTAATTATAATCAACCCCTAAATGATGTCCCTAAACCCAAGGGCAAACTTTACTGGGAGAGGGGACGTCGTTCTCTAGAATTACTTCCTGCTGTCATAGGGGCGACGTTCTTTCTGGGGGATCCTGTGAAAGTAAAATGATGGTTAAATTTCACGATAATGTCTTTTAAAATTGCAAATAGTCTCTGAGTATTTTCGTGCAGGTCTGGCCAAAATGTTGTATAAGATGTGCACCATTTCAGCTAACCAAGTTGGAACTGTCTTGTGCAGCTGGTACCAAAAGCAGGTCTTGTAGTAGCGCTATCAGTATCATGACGTCATATCAACCAGGTGGAGTTGTTGTTATGGGGCCCCATCTTCTTCCTGGAAACTTCAAATGTCACTTCAGGAAAAACTCATTGTTCATTATGAAAAACTTAAACATTAATCATATAGACATATATATATATATTCAATGAAAGACATGATAGATATATTCAATGAAAAGTATGATAGATATGAAGAAAAGCAAAGATGTTTTTTAAACTCATATTTCTTTCTGTCCCATATCATGGCTCTTGACATGAGACAGAAACTCCAGAAACTCTGGGTTTTTCTCTTACTAACAGGCTTGGAATTGGAGAGGGACTGAGCCAGAGTCCAACTTCAAAACCAGCTTTATAAATTTAGAAATATGGTTTAATATTACTTACACAACCCATTCAGTTGTCCTGATATTTCCTATTGGGCAGGTATTTTTCCATCTGTCAGTATCCAAACATCCAGGGTCCCTTGAATTTCTCAAAGATGAGTGTTTTCCTGTGGAGATAAGAACAGAACCCTGCCCCCATTTTATATGTTTTTCTTACCACCTGTATGAATATCATCGTTGTAGACGAGTTGTCATTTCTCCTTTCCAAGAGGTTTCTCCTCTTCAAATCGAAACTTTATTAATTTTGATGGTATCCACAATTTTTCTTCTCCTGTGGAAACAAGAGCAAAACCCCTTCCCCAACGTAGCACATCTCCTGGCTTCCACTGAGAGGTCAGCACATCTTTGAAATAAATCGGTTGATTTAGTTCAGCAGACTTTTCCATTATCCAATGTCTTTCTGCTGCTGTCGTTCCTTTCTCATTAGCGTTAAGAAAATTCAAGGTTAATAAAGCATTATGTAATCTATTTCTGGGGGTATTTTCGATCCCTTTCTGTTTGTTCAGCATATCCTTTATAGTACGATTTGATCTTTCTATAACTGCCTGACCTGTAGGATTATTTGGTATACCTGTAATGTGTTTTATATTATAATAATCAAAAAAGTGTTTCATTTTCTTAGATACATATGCTGGACCATTATCTGTCTTTATTTGCGCAGGTATACCCATGATGGCCATAACTTCCAATAAATGTGTAATTACTGAATCAGCCTTTTCTGAGCTCAGGGCAGTAGCCCATTGAAAACCTGAATATGTGTCTATGGTGTGGTGTACATATTTTAATTTGCCAAATTCTGCAAAGTGGAACACATCCATCTGCCAGATTTCATTCCTTTGGGTGCCCTTTGGATTAGCCCCTGCAGGCAGTGGCGTTTGGTTATAGAAAGAGCAAGTAGGGCATTTCTTTACAATCTCCTTAGCTTGTTGCCATGTAATTGAAAACTCTTTCTTCAAACCTTTGCTATTAACATGATGTTTTTTATGAAATTCAGAGGCTTGTAGCACACTACCAATCAATAATTGATCAATTTCTGCATTACCTTGTGCTAGAGGACCTGGCAGACCCGTATGGGATCGGATGTGTGTTATGTACATAGGGCAAAGCCTGTTCCTGATCAAATCTTGAACCTGGAGGAACAATGAGGTTAGTTCAGTATCATCAGGTATAAATTCAGCAGTTTCAATATGTAAAATAACTCTTTCTGCGTATTGTGAATCTGTAACTATATTAATAGGTTCTTTAAAATCCCTTAGCACCATAAGAATGGCATATAATTCCGCCTTCTGGACAGAATTATACGGACTTTGTTCCACCTTATCCATGTCTTCTGATTTGTAACCTGCCTTCCCTGATTTATTGGCATCAGTATAGAATGTACGGGCTCCAGTTATTGGAGCATCACGGACGATTCGAGGAAGAATCCAAGAGGTTCTCTTTATGAAGTTAAGCCTCTTGCTTTTTGGATAGTTGTTATTAATGTCTCCCAAAAAATTAGCACAAGCTCTTTGCCATGGTTCATTATCTTCCCATAATTTCTTTAGTTCATCAGCAGTGAAAGGCACTATAATTTCTGCTGGGTCTATGCCTGCTAGTTGACGAAGTCTCAGCTTGCCTTTTATAATTAACTCAGAGACTTTTTCCACATAAGTTTTCAGTTTCTTACTTGGTTTATGTGGTAAAAAGATCCATTCCAAAATAATATCATCTCTCTGCATTAAAATTCCTGTAGGAGAAATTTTTGATGGTAGTATGACGAGAATACAATCGAGCTCTGGATTCACCCTGTCCACATGTGCCTGTTGTAATTTTTCCTCAATCATTGTCAGTTCCTTTTCTGCTTCAGCTGTTAATTCTCTGGGACTGTTTAAATCCTTATCACCATCCAAGGTTTTGTTCAAATGAATTATTAGATCAGGTGTTATTCCAATAGCTGGTCGTAGACTGGAAATGTCTCCTAACAGTCTTTGAAAGTCATTAAGAGTCCGTAGGCGATCTCTCCTAATTTGTGCTTTTTGTGTCTTAATTTTTTGCAAACCTATTTTATAACCTAAATAATTAACAGAATCTCCCTTCTGAATCTTTTCAGGAGCTATTTGCAATCCCCATTTAGGTAAAAGTATCCTTATTTCTTCAAACAGTCTGTTCAAGGTATCCATGTTTGAATCGGATAACAAGATGTCGTCCATGTAATGGTATACTATAGATTTGGGAAATTTCTTGCGTATTATTTGCAATGGTTGGTTCACAAAATATTGGCACAGGGAGGGGCTATTTAACATACCCTGGGGGAGAACGGTCCAGTGGTACCTCCTCGAAGGTTGAGAATTGTTGTAAGTAGGCACTGTGAATGCAAATTTTTCTCTATCTTCTTTTTGCAAAGGTATAGTGAAAAAACAATCCTTTAAATCAATAACTATGAGAGGCCATCCTTTTGGTAATAAAGAGGGCAAAGGAATTCCAGATTGCAGAGGGCCCATAGGTTGAATAACCTTGTTGATGGCCCTGAGATCTGTCACCATTCTCCATTTACCTGATTTTTTCTTAACCACAAATACAGGAGAATTCCAAGGGCTGGTAGATTCTTCTATATGTCCAGCATCTAATTGTTCTTGTACCAGCTGTTCTAAAGCCTGTAACTTTTCCTCAGCTAAAGGCCATTGCTTTGTCCATATTGGTTTCTCAGTCAACCATTTTAGAGGCAAGGCTGTTGGTATCTCTGAAGGGACATCGATTGCTTGTTCTTGTACAGCCCGAATGGCCGGTTTTCTCCGTTTGTAATATCTTTTAATATTATTCTTAGAAATATAGGCTCTAGAAGTAGCAGGAATGTTAATTTCGGTATTCCATTGTTGTAATAGGTCACGACCCCATAAATTCATTGCGATATTGGCTACATATGGCCTTAATTTTCCTATTTGTCCCTCTGGCCTTTTTTTGTTTTTTACTTTAAAAACTTCAACTTTTAGTCTGCATATATTTTTAACACACTTTAAACCATTCAGAAATTTTCTGTCTTTGAATCTCTCTTTACTGTATATCTCTCTTTTTCTGACCACACGAGCCTTTAAATTACTGAGCAATATGGGTAGGATTAAAGGCGTGGCTTTGCCAGCTAGATCCAGTCCATTCCTTAGCTTTCCAGCCTCATGGCGGAGGTACTGGCTGTAGCCAGCAAGCGAGCTTCAACAGCCTGTGCTTGAAAACCGCCTGCGTAAAAGAGTCAGAGTTTGTCCTGGCAGGACAGCCCAGAAAGCCGGCATTTTTAAACGGCGCAGCTTTTTTCCTGCTATGGCTGAAAACCGAAAAGCATGCGTTCAGCTTTAACCGTTTAAGTGTTTCGTGGCAGGACCTCTTAATGAGCTGTAGGCTTTTGCAGCTAAAGCTGAGTCAGGAAGCCTCTCTTAGATGAGGCGCCTGCTTGCCTCTAGCAAGCCGAGCAGACCCGAGAACACAGCGAGTCTAGTTGCCATCAAACAAATCGTAGCACTTTACTCCTAATGCTCTATTCAAAAGCTCTGTCTCCCGCAGGAGCCAGACAGAGATCGCAATGGCGGCACAGCCCCAGGAAGTTGCGCTTTAAAATGACACAGTGGTTTTTCTGCTACTGTTGCCGAATCAGGAAATCTCTCTACAGCACGCCACCAACAAACAGCAAAAATCTGTGTTAAACTCTCTTTCCCTTATTTTTAAGCCTTCTCAGGTTTTTTAAGTGGGTTTCAGCTGTCCACACGTCTGGGCGCCATAATGTAGCGGCGTAAACGAATGCAGACAGAGTGTAAATATATATATATATATATAGCTTTAATGTAGAAATAGACTTACAGAACCACCGTTCCCGCGGAGACCAGGAAAGCAGAAGCGAGAGCTCGGAGCTTGCTCGCCAAATTTATAGGCAGACATTAGCCCGAGGCGAACACGCCCCTTAAGGGGCGGGACTTATCCCTACACCTCAGTTTTTGCATCTGCATAGTAATGATAACAATTATGGATATCTGAAAGGGTTGTTGTGGGAATTAAAGAAAAATGTGGCGTAGCTAAAAAGGCACATATAGAAAATTGTCAATAAAATGTGGCTGCTATTATTATAATCACTAACTTTAAGCAAAGTAATGGGAGTTCTGATGGATAATGCTGTTTGTGAAGTTGACAGGATCTAGAATCACCTAGAAGACAAATGTCAAGGTATGTCTCTGAGGGATTATTGATTTTAGGTTAACTTCTTGGCAGGCCCATGAATGATTATCTAGATTAGATTAATTGGAACATCTGTCTTCGTTGGATTCAGCAGAATCTCAAGCCATGAGGTACTGGACTGAATGAAAACAAGCAAACATTGCTAGTAGCAGCATTTTTTGCCCTCTGCTTACTAACTGGACATGTCCTATGACCAGTTGCCTCCAGCTCCTGCTGCCGTGACTCCCGATTATGATGGACTGTGACTTTGAACTAAGAGCCACTTTTCTTCACTGATTTGCCATTATCATGTAATTTTGTATCAGCATCGCAGAAAGTAACTAACTCCCAAAATACATGCCATGAAATGGTACTACTGTCATAAAATAAACCTGCCCATCTGTGCTTAGGGCATAAGATTTGATTTGCTGGCAGAATATGGAAATGCTTGAAACTTTGACCCCCAAAAAGTCCCTGAATGCTATAAGCAGAGATAGATGGGCCATTCTGATGAGATCTTGGAAGAGCAGAATGCCGAGAGACTGATGGAAAATGGAGGTAAGGCTAATGAGATTTCAGAGGAGGGCAAATACTCTATCAGGAACTGAGTGCATATGGTGTTGTGGCCCCTTTTCCAAACAGCAGCAATCAATACCAACACAGATTCTCTCACATTCTGAAATGATTGAGTTGAGAGAGTACTGTTTTTAAATTATATATAAGCTGAATTTAACCCACATAAAGGAAAGTTGATTTAAATGGCAGGGTGTAACCCTAAGGTCTCCATTATATCACTAAACATTAATTACAAATTGAAAGCAAGTGGATTTAATAATGAATTCATGGATGAAAGACATCATTAATAACTATGGGAAACATACTTGATAACTGTTGTCAAACATAGCGTTAATATGTAAAAAGAACAAGGTTGTCTTCCCATGAATACCCCTAAGAGTCAATTTGTTGGATTGGATATTCCCTGAGGCTGATGCATTAAAGCACTTCTGAAGTGTAAATAGCTAATAACTGGTAACTGAATTAATAAAAATGTATATTAACCTTGAGTTTTATGTGATGGTGACCTGTAGCAAGCATCCAAAGACAATAAACTTGTCGTCATCTCCTGACATTATTCAATACCTGGAAACAATGTTGTTTAAAAAAAGACTCAATAGCCTTAAATGAAGTAATAGAAGTATGGAGGCCTTTTGTTAGTTAGAAACTGTTAGAATCCTGACTCAACAAACAAGAGCCTACCCAGTTAGATAATGTAGACACAGTGTATTTTTAGATGTGTCAAGTAATTTCCCCCCAACTCATTAGAAACACAAATGAAATTTCAAAATTCTAGAAAGAACTGATTTGTTCTGTGTTTCGTTTATAGATTGCTGTCCAGAAAATGAGTTTCAACCAGTTGCTGTGTGAATACCAGTTATTAGAGTGGCTGCTTTGTATCGAGCCTGTGGGAGGTGTAATTAAGTTAGATAAGCTAATCAGGATGGATGTGAGTTCAGCATATTCCCCTTCTGTCTCCCATAGCACAAAGCTGTAGCAATAGAAAGATATGCTTTGGGATCGTGGTGTGGCTCAGTGGTAGAGTGCTTGCCTGAAATGTGTGAGACCCTTGGCTACATCCCAGCAGTTAAAAAAAAAATACTAGCATGAAAAGAGAAAGGACGAGATGTGCTCTCATTTTTATCTCAGTTACAAACTACATGACTGGGGTAGATAAGTCAGCTGTTCCAAATCTTTATTCATCATCTTTAAATTGAATTTATAACACCTACCTCATCAATATGCAGTGAGCATGAAATGTTATAAATGGATATTCCATCTTTTAGTAATATGAGACTTAACTGAGAACCATTGACAAATCAAAGTTCTCATTACAGTGTCTGGCATAAAGTAGGTGTCAACCAACAATTAACTTCCCATTTCCTAAACAGATACAGAGCCAGATTTTATAGCCAAGTGGATGAAAGACTACTCTATGTGAATCATAGTCTACATAGTCCTCCACTATGTTACTATGAAATGAATGGTATTAGTGACTACAATCATAACCAACTTCTCATTGAGCTGGATAGATAGAATACTCATAGTCATTTAATCTACAGGTTAGAAATCAATAAAAGGAGAAAGAAGTTCAAGTATACCTAATAATGGAAATTACTATTAGGCAGTAATATTAGCAATTTAGTGTGTGGATGCCCAAATTGTAGTTGTGTTCAAAGACTAGACAGCATGGGATGCCCACTGAGAAACACTTACCAAAATTGTCCTATTGACCCTACTAATTGATCTAACTCACCTATGAAACTTTTATTTTTAATCATGAATTTTGAGCCATGAGGAAAATAAAGATCTTTAAAGACAAGATTTTGTGGGAAGCATTTTTTATTCTTCTGATAGTAGCTTCTGAACCTTAATAAAGAGACAGTTATAGAGGCCACCAATGCAGAGGATTTTTCAGATGTAACACAAGCTCCCACATCCATCCTAAGTGTGAGTGCTACTTGATTTTGACAACATTCTGGTAGAAATTCCATATACCCCAAATGTTCTGTTTTTGGAGATCATATGAGAGAAGGTGCATTCAGGGAGGTATGGCCATAGACTATTTTTCTTCAGAGGTCACGGCTGTAGTCATAAAATCAAGGTTCTTCATGGTGACATCCCAGAATTAAAGCAAGGGTGAGTAATTAGATCATCATGAGTAAAAAAGCAAGAGATGTGATTCTCCTCTAGTATTTTGTAATTGGCACAAAATGGAGGTGGGGTAAGTAAGATCAATCATATACTTCTCCCTCACTGGGGTGTTTTTCAGTGGCTAAAGTCTAGTTACATCTTCATCCATGGGAATATACTCAGATAGACTTTGAATTCAATAGAAATGGAAAAATCAACTACACCCTGTTCTGATATGCATGGAGATAGGTTAGGAATGATAGGAATTTTATTTAGTCTCTGGACACATGCTAGAAATAAAGGGAGAAGCCAGCTACTGTTGAGGAAAGGCATCTAGGGAGACTGACAATCAGTATACCCACTGTGATTCACACTGTGTTACTGACTTTATGTAGGGACTTTTCTTAGAGTACTCAGAGGCATTTGGGATAATACAAAGGATTACTGCTAGTAATCCACTCAGGAAACTCCTGTATAAGGCAATCACCATTTCTTTACTCACAGTGAAAAGTAACTGGCAAACAGGCTGGAAGACTTGTGTCAGGTGACCAGGAAATATGTCTAAAACAAAATTGAAATAAGAAAGTAACTATAGTCACAGTACTAGGAGACCACTCAGTAAGAAGAAAGTGGTGTGAGTATCACAAGAGCTGATGATACAAATTGGGATGGCTTCATAACACAATTCCTGTCAAATGGCATGCAGGCCAGTATCCCATCTCTGAGATTAAGGATATCAGTGTTCTATTTTTAGTTATTCTTTCTATGTATAGGCATTATACAAATCATTCTGTTGTTAATGTCTTCTTCGCACTTAGGATTGGGGCCTACCTCACTGGATGAACTCAATCAACAAAATAATCTCCTTAATGCTGTATCCTTGGCTGGGGGGTGGGGTTCTAAAGCTTATACAGTAACAGCTTATACCTTTGAGTGTGTGGTACATCTTTTGTGTGTGTGTGTGTGTGTATTCTAATTAGTCTCATTAAGTCCAATTAATTCTAATTTCTTTTATAACTCTGTTATGCTAACTTATCTGTCATTCCAGTTGAATTTGACATTATATAGTGCATGATAACTCTATAATCATTTTAAATGATAAAATGTTTGACAGTCAGAAGTACAGAATTTTAACAAATCTCCATTGCTTTGCGCTACAAACTACTTGAATGAGGGCATGTAAAAGATGTCATTTACTGAGAATAATTCATAAAGAGACCCCCAGAAGTGAAAAATGAGTTGAAGCTCTTAGCCCTAAATTGAGTACCTTCTCTTGGACACTGTGAAGTTCAAAGATTTCTTGCAATAAATGTTATGAAACTTGAAAAGATGGTCTATGGTGATAAATAGGTGGCCTTAAGGTAAAGAAGCATAGCTAATCAACTTACATGTTGAATATTCCTATTGACATCAAAAGCGCATAGTATGTTCAGTAAGAAACTGACTAAAGGGCCATTTGCGTGGGTTTCTATTTAGAAATTATGCCTATCTCGACAATTTTCACAAAACTATCCTTGAATCTTCTAATCTATAATCATAAATTTCCTCTCTGTATGTGGAAGTATTCTTGAACTACTTCTAACAATGCTTTGTATTTTTCATTATAAAAGTCTTTAGTTCTTTTTATTAAATTGTACTCATGGATCTGGATGTTTCATTTACATAAATTAATTTACCCACTTTTCATTGTTTAATGTTTGTTGTACATTTGCAATAATACGATTAAGTTTTCTATATTGACATTGTATCATGTGACCTTACAATTTTTTTCTAGTAATTTTGCATTGGGTATATATTTGAATGTTCTTTAAGAATTTCTTTTGCATGTTCTTTAAGAATTTCTACATTTCACATTATGTTACCTACCAATAAAAATGGGTTTATTTTTTCCTTCTTCTACTACCTCTCCCAAGAAAATAAATAAAAGAAGAAAAAGAACATGACTATAGGTCATTTGGAATATCCTTTATTATAGAATTAAAAGAGATAGATGAGGATTATCTATGGAAACCTCAGACCCAATCAACATTTATACAACTATTCTTGTTAAAATTTCTCATATAATCCCAGTACTGAGAAGGGGATTTCATAGCACAATCCGAGTATGTGTATTCAGATCATCTTACTACGACAGTTTATAGAATAATGTAGATAGAGAGCAAGCTACTGACAAAAGAACTAAGTGCTTGTGAATGCAAGTAGGGATTGGCACAGTGGTTAGTGAGGCACTGATGGATGAAGAGATATTTCTTGGTGCAACAAGATGAGGGCAATAAGGCCCTATATGGGTTCGGCACTAAAAAAAAAGCACAATCCTTTAGGACAAAGACCAAAGTACAATGGCACTTCATGTTGTCAGAGACCTTGGTGGCTACAATCAATGAGTGATCTTCAGAAGATCCATTACAGAGAAATACATCACCACCAAGAAGCAAGGAACAAAGAATTGATAATTACCAGCAAATACTGAGCAACATTAGATGTTAAGATTTCTAAGAAGCTGTGCCTTTCTAGCACATCATTCCATTTTTTTTGCAGAAACATCTATATCATCTATTTATACACAGAGCTGATGTGTGCCAAGAGTACAAGACAAGCAAAAGAAGACCCCAGTTCTTGAGTTTTGTGCACAGATGGTGTTAATGTATATATGCAGAGGGCTTTTCAGATGAGTTGGTTGCAAAAGTTCCATGCCATCTCATTCCTCTCTGATGTCCTCAATTAGATGACAACACCCAAAGGTGGTCCATGAGAGTATAGCTTGGTAGCAATTGGCAGTGTTTTAAACAGTGAGGCCTAGAAAATCACAACTACTGCAGGCTGGAAAATGAGCTCTTGGTGGAGATTTGTGTCTATTCAGGTAGCAAGAATGTGTTGCTGTTAAGTAACTACAATATTACACATTAAGCAAAAGTTTTTAAATAACTTAGTTGTTTCTTATCCTAAACCATTAGACATAGCCATCTATAGGTTCAGATCTCAAATAAGAACATTAGCGTAGATATGACTAAGCTTGGGTTGACAGATTTAAAGTATGTTAATTGCCAAAAAGGCTATTTCTCAAAGAAAGATGCCAGCAATTAAGCGGTACTCAGTTCAAATGAGGAAAAAAATCTGATTTGCCAATAGTCAAGAAGTTCAACAGGTTGGATAAGCAAGTGTCTTTAAATGGCAATAAAATATATAGTTTCATGAAAAGGTGGTAGATATTCACGTCCGGTAAGATTGGCTTGTATGAACACTAGATTCTAATTAATATGCAGAACAGAATTCAGGTTCTAGTCTCTCGATGACAAGAATATTGGTAGGATATGATGATGCCACTATGATCGCAAACAAAGAACCTGAACAAGTAAGTAACTAAGACACAGATGAGTAAAGAAGAAGATAAAAGCTTTGGATTCTGTCCTAGGCACACAAGCTATAGGGCTTGGGCCATCAGAGTCAACGAAGATTTCCCTTCATTGGTAGGGAAGTGAAACTGAATACATCATCATCAGTGTTATATTTTTACGTGTGTGACTCAGACTGAAGATGCATTTATCTGCAAATTTTCAGAATTCTTGCAAAAATTGGCCATAACTAGAAAGTTTCTGTTCATTGTCTTCATCATTGTTGCTGTGTCAAGTTTGGTCAGGGGCCATCTTCCAACCAACAATTTCCAGTTGTTTAAATTCCTGGCAGCATAAATGTTCCTACTTATTTTTAAGGTGATGTCACAGCAACTTATTTGTATTTTGGAATTTTTGAAAGTTAATAAATCACTAAGGCCAATGGTGAAAGGGCTGTACGTTTACAACATGATTTCCTATATTCCTTTTACTCTTAAGCTACATTTTTCTCCTTGCTGGAGTGCGAGAACGTTTAGCAAGGCATTCTCTCGTGAAATGACCAGCCTGGCTACAGTAAAGACATAACTGAGTTTCTTGTTGGCGGGCTCTCTTGGCTGGGGTGACTGGCAGTTGGGCTCCCTGAATTTGCTTGGGCTCATCCTTGGCTTGTAAACCTATGGGGCTGAGGAAGGATAGGTGGTGATTGCTTGTGGAAGAAAACATTGGAACCTGACTTTCTGACTGTAGGAGTTCTGGCCTGTCTTTGTATTTTTTGTCCAGCTGAATGCACTGAGTGACCAAATCTGGTAGATTGCTTATTATGTCTGTGATTTCCTCATCCTGGGTGGGCTCAACTTGTCTCTTTTGGAAGTTGATGCCCTGACTGCTCTCACTATAACTCAGATTTTGAGGGAGAACTTGGAAGGCAGTAGCATCCTGCTGATTGTTGTCTCTACTGTCAACCTTAACATTCATAGGCAGGGTAATTTCTTGTTTCATGGGTTCACCAAATGACTGCTGTAACTCAAGAAGCAAGTTTTCATATTGTTTCAGTAGATTACTCTGGTTGGACTCAGAAACGATGTCACAACTTTGCATCTGCTGGGATAGGCAGTCAAAAAAGTGCTTGACTCGGGCATCATCTGCAGGATTGGAAATCTTGAGAGCCGTCAAATAGGTAGTCACCTGAGCAAGAAACCCTGTGGCACTGGTTGGCTTACCATGAAATTGAGGGAGATGGTTGCCTGAGTAGGGTACAGACATCACTGGGGTATTCGGGACAGGCACAACTTGCTCTCTTAAAGTGGGATTATCATCAGTTGGGTGCTCTGTTTGTGATGGCACAATCAGATTATCTCCTTTCAACAAGGAAGTCTCTGCCTTTAAGGTAGGTGGTGATTCTGTGCACTTTTCCATTCTCCTCTGGAATTATATAGAACTGGATAGAAATTCAGTATCAGTATATAAGACCAAAGGACAGGCAGTGGTTTTGTTTGGGATCAGAAAAGACACTGTCATGTACAAGCAGAAAACAGCTATTCAATGTCACTAGAGAATGCTGAGAGCTGAGCTGAAGGTATACCACAAAAATGTTATCTTCTACTCATCATTGCTTCTTCACGGAGAATGCCATCATTCAACACACTCAGAAAATATGCATCACCCTGGAACACACAGAAAGAGAGGATTTGAATTAAGGAAATATCATAGATACAGTAATATTTCTGCCCTTTGTTTCTTTGTAAGTATAGACATTAAACTTCATACTAACCCTTTATTCTAAAATGTCTTTTATAATCACTGTCAAAGGTTTTAGATTAGAGTTCAAAATAGCATTGGCTATCATCCCTACCAACAAAATTTATGATTTCACAGATTAAAAACAAAGACTCAGAGAAACAAAAATGTTCGCTCAAGGTCACCCAGCTAGTTAATATCAGATTTGGTATGCTCATCAGGGCAGCAATCCAAAACAGCACTTCCTCCAGCAATTCATATTCTGCTTGAGTGTTATGACACATCATGCTACTGATCATTCAAAACCTGATATGGGGACAAGAACATTGGATCTTAACAGAGGGGTTTTTTAGGAATACAGAAATCCAAGTCCCATCACAGAACCACTGAATAACTTTTCACATTTTGTCAAAATTTCCAGTGTAATTAGAATGTATATTGTGGTTTGAGAATTACTTTGTTTAAAATGAAATAATTACTGACTGTATTTCACACTCACACCTTTAAGTCTATTTTGCTGACAGATATCTGGATGCGGTGTTGTTAGTTAATCTGTTTTTTCTCCCTACCATGTCCTTGTCTGAGGTCACATTTTTGTTGTCATGGAAGTAATTAGGACATCACAAGTAAGATGAGCACTTACGGTTGAGAACCTCACAAATAAGAACAGGATGTTCTTAAAGGTATAAAGATCAAAATATTGAACACTCTTCCAAGAACTGATACAAAGAATAAAGTAATGAGTAAAAATCAAAAACATTCCTCTAACATATAAGATGTCAGTTAGTTTGAACTATGCTTTACTTTAGTCCCTTTCATTGCCCTTCCTTTCAGAGCACGCAATCTATATGCACTTACCTTAAAGGACTTTTAAAAATGTACTTATATGTGCTACCAGGAGGCAAAACAGTATATCACTGAATCTTTCAGAATATCAGTCTCTCAATGGATAGACCATGGACCTAGAAAAAATAACAAATATTATTGTTATGTTATGGAGATGTAGCAACAAATAAACTCCTAGTGGCATTCTGCTCTACCCATGGATCAGTGTCTTGATCATCTATCATGAGAGAAGCTTCTTTGTGCAGTAGATGAGAACTAATACAGACCCATAACTAGACAATTTATAGCTACTGAGAGCCCTTGAGATGTGCCAGTGTAAATGTTATGTCTTCATCACTTTCTCTTCCTCCAGCCTTCAGGAAGCTATGTAGAAAAGAAGGCAGAAAGACTGGAAGAGCCAGGAGGGATGGTGGGCACTAAAGAAACTCTGTCATCCAGATACAAGAGGACTGATTGAATATTTGAATTCAGAGACTGTGGCAGCATCCACATGGCCTGCACAAGTTCAAGTCAGGCAGGGTTACAGGGCTGGGAGGGGGAAGTGGATACCAGCTTCCATACCGAACCAAAAAGCTATGCCCAATTGACATCCACTTGCAAAGGAATCATTATTTTTC
Organism: Microtus oregoni; assembly: GCF_018167655.1. NCBI lineage: Eukaryota > Metazoa > Chordata > Mammalia > Rodentia > Cricetidae > Microtus > Microtus oregoni. The sequence goes on from NW_024544745.1 coordinate 430,711, forward strand.
TCCAATGGAGTCTCACTGGGTATATTAACCACATTTAAGGGTGAGCCCATGCCTAGCAGTAGATGGTCTAAGGATGGACCAATGCCCAACAGTAGATGGCCAGAACAAAATAACACCCAGTGATATTTTTGTAGATTGTTTTATCTCATATTGCTTTGTTTAGGTATTTTTGTCTTACAGGCATTTTGGTTATATATTATGATGTCTGGTTTTATGTTTTTTGTGCATGTGTGTTTATTGTGGATTTTTCTTCATTTTTTTCGTCTGGTTTGTTTTTATTTGTTTGTTTGATTTCTAAAGTGAGAAATAAAAAAGGATTAAAGTTAGCAAGGATTGGGGAAAAGTTGAGGGAGGGGAAAATGTGATCAGGATATATTATATGAGTATATATAAATGATGCATATCTGAGTAGTAACTGCAATCACTGCACTTGGACTTGGGAGTCCAATGCAGGACAGATTAAGAGTTTGGAGCAAGATACAGGCTAGCCAGAGCTACAAAGTGAGATGTTATCAGTAAGAAACAAATAAGACTTGTTTTCATAGGTTTCATTGAACAGTCCTATGCTCTTGACTAATGGAATGTATCGTAAGACTGAAACAGCATAAAACTGTTGTCTAGAACTCTGTGACAAACACTAGTGGGGATTAATTTTGACCACAAATAAGTCATTTATGTGTAAGTTTCCATATACCTATTGTATCTATGACAGAGAATGGTTGCGTCACTGTGCTATAAGAACAATAATCTAGCCGGGCAGTGGTGGCACACGCCTTTAATCCCAGCACTCAGGAGGCAGAGGCAGGTGGATCTCTGTGAGTTCAAGGCCAGCCTGGTCTACAAGAGCTAGTTCCCGAACCGGCACCAAACCAAAGCTAAAGAGAAACCCTGTCTCAATCCCCCCCCCCAAAAAAAAGTACAATAATCTAGGTGGCAAAAAATGGCAGGATTTCTTCTAAAATTAATTCAGTACAGTTGGGCAATGGGTGCTTCCTCATGAAGCCTATGCATATTACGTGCCGACAAAGGAGAAAGAGCCATTTCTTGTTTCCTTTTCATATCTTAGTATTCTGGAGCCCTGTTATACCTTCTAAATATCTCATTTCTAGGTTACCTTCTGTGACTACATCTCTGTCATTCTTGATAGGTTTCCACCAGTACTAAGATAATAAAACATTAACAAGAGCTAATCATCAGTATATCTCAGGATATTACTTTTTACTCAATATGCGTAACAATCAACTTGGTTCCAGTATCTAGAAAGCCCACTTCAGGGATTCTGGGGTGAATTCCAGGAATCAGCACATTTCCAACTTGGGCTGCTCTTGATTTGTGATGTAGATGGTTCCTGTGCAAAGTATGGTGCCTCAAGGAATAAAGATGAAGTAGTAGTATCACAGAGAAGTAAGGATTGGAAGAAGGTATATTTCAAAATAAGAAGGTGTTTGAGAGATATGGTAGAGTTGACGCCCTATTTTACTTTTACATAAAACCCATAAAGAGCAGATACCATCTTTCAGATAGCAGCAGAATGCAATAAACAAGAGGCTCTGCAAAAAAAATGACTTGGGCCCAAATCTTGACTCAACCAAAAGTTGTATGGTCTGGGCAATTTATGTAATCCTCTGAGAATCACTGTCCAAACTTTAATATATTCCTCATAAAATATAAGCCCAGCGTTTCTCTTTCTCTCTGCATATAATATATATGTATATGTATATAAAATGCATGTGTACATGTGTTCAACTATATGTATATGTTCAAATGTTTATGCATGGATCACAGCTTTTCTCTGATGGCATTATTCATATTGAGTGCATTCTATTAGTCAGCAATGTAGAGCCTCTGGCCTAAGTCAAGAATGAATTTCCAATTACATTTCGTCTTTAGTCTTAAAAGTTCTAAATGTAGTTATCAAGGTACAATGTTTCTCAAACTCACCATGAACATTTTCACAGTACAATAAATAAATCTACTCATAAAAAGAAATGCTTCTAACACCTACCTCCTAGTGTTTTTGATGGCTAACTGAAATGAACGGACATCTGCACAGCTCCATGCAGATGGCAAAGACCCCATAAATGTTAGCTATCATTTTTCTAGGTCCATAGGTTTGTCATCTGTGTTTTATAAGTCAAATTTCACCTTTTCAGATTTCTGAAAGGTGACACAGAGCATTACTGTTTATTATATAACATTTCCTGCAGTATCTGGGGAAACATCCCATAATTAAGCCATTAAAATTTCAGCAGGAAAAATGTCTGAATATTCATACTGAATTCAATATAGACAAAATTCATGTCAAATCAGGTCAAGTTTTGCTGCCAACTGGGTTTTATCAACAAAATAATGAAAAATTGACTTCCATCTCATAGGCCTCTTTGATTTCAGAATCAAAAGCAGAAGCATTTGTAGACCTCCAGTAAACTCCTTTATTTAATTGGCAAGGTATGGTTATAAATTTCCATTTATGCCTTTGCCTTTTGCCCTTTCCTTTTATTTTCAGCAATTTCATATCTCTGTGAGGGATCTTGATTCTATACAGAATTATGTATTCAAGGTGGCTTAGCATTTAATATTTCTAATTATGTAGTTGGGTGAAACACTTGGTAAGATTAAAAGCATTAGCCTACATGCAAATTATACAATGCCACTGTTGTCAATGGCAAATACCCATTCCCTCGGAGAAAATATACCTGGTCATTTCGGTTGGAAAATTCCTTTTTCCAGAAATCATTGATCTTCTATTGGATTCCCCATAGAAGATACTATTGCAAAGACAGCCAGTCTGAAGGATTGGGCCTTAAAGAGCCAAAGCAGAAACAAAGCAGCAACCTGAAATGCATACGTTTTGGAGCATCAGACTAGTATAACTGGACCAGATCTGATACAAAACTGCATAGATTTTCTTAATGTGGACTTGTTTCAGCAATGACAACCAGAACTACAAATACTTTTAGTAAACTGTTGTGAACCATTTTCTTTATATTCACTTGGCTCAAAACCACAGTTAATATTTTCTCTGGACACAAAATTTCCTTCTAAAACCTTTTGAGACCACTTTGAAAGAAATACCTTGCTGTAGATCAGATCTATAATGTGTTACAAAAAAAAGGTTTGTTTTTTATCTTGGATCAACTAGAAGTTGGTAAGACCCTTAATATGTAGGGCATGACAAAAGGCCCAGGTAACCAATGCAAGTTTTCAAGGGGTTCATGGTCCAGTCTTTATTACTCTATTTTCATGTTCTGGACTGTATTAATATGTGCTTCCTCCTGCCAAAAGGCTAAGAGCAGCAGGGCTGACTACAGATCAAAACCTCCAGACTAGTGAGTCAAAATTAATCTTTTGCTCCCTTAATCTGATTGGTTCTCGTAACAGAAAGCTGACTGTCTCAGGCCATCAATGCTCTAGTGTCTATAAGAGAACTGCAGTTCTGCTGTTCTCCAAGTGTGTAATTACTTCTTCTACCATTCAGAAAAATAACCTTGAATAAGACATGTTTTTCTATTGAAAGACCTGGATAAATCTAGACCCCTCTAGCAGAAAAAATAGAGCCAAAAATCTAATCAGGAAGAGAAGAGCCAAAATTCTACATTAGTCAGTTCAGTGCCTCTGTTTTAGAAACTAGCTGAAGATAAAGTTAGATTATAATCTTAAGCATAATCTTGAGAAACAGGGAGTTACCCCCTTGTGATTATCACTGGTATTTTCAGAATTTTTCTATGATCAATGGTATTTTCGGAATTTTCCAATGACTGACCTCCCTACCCCCTTTGGATTACTGGGTTGTGGATTTTTCCCTTAAATACCCCTTCTCCCAGCAACTCGGGGTCGAAATCTCTACCCCTGTATGGGAAATGAGTTTTGGCCCCAGTGCACGGGTTCCTGTCAATAAACCTCATGTGACTGCAGCAAGGATGGTCTCTTGTAAGTTCCTGGGGGTCTTTTATTATCTCTGGACCTAAGTATCTTTATATGCATACTGAAGAATATTGAGCTTATTATTAAACTTTAGTGTACTCTAGGAATTATAACTGAAATGGTTAGCAGAAGAGCACAGGAGTGCTTCTTTAGGCATTCCTAACAATACTGATTTAAGTGACCCTCAGCTTTATCTTGGGAATATTAGAGACTGACCACACACACATATCATCTCTCTCTCTCTCTCTCTCTCTCTCTCTCTCTCTCTCTCTCTCTCTCTCTCTCTCACACACACACACACACACACACACACAATTACAGTGTTCTCAGAAACTTCTAGAATTTTACCATATAGAATTTTTGATTTCATATATAATAAGTCTGGGACACTGACTCTGGGATGAAACCTGGTAATATGACTATTAAACAGCCTCTGCAAGTGAGGCTGCAGCAGAAATTGCAGTTAATGCTTTTGAGAAACTTTAGGTTTAGTGCTTGCGAAGGGCATGTTTTAGCATTTTCTACATTTTTGAATGAAGGATGGAGTCAGAACTTCACTTTTTAGCTTAGGTTGGACTGAAATTGCTATGCAGCCAGGGTTGGCCTCAAACTCACATTTTTTTCCTAATTCATCAGCCTAAGTGCCAAGATTCTGGGTATGTTCCTCAATACTTAGATTGTCGTTTTCAGAAGTAAACAAATTTGTGTCTCCCAAAGCCCCTAAAATCCTAAAATATGGTATGTGGATTGTTATTTTTTTCTAAGCCTTCAGTACTTCCTTAAGCAATGTTTCAGTGAAGGTCAGGTCTGGGGACGTGACATTCGGCTAACATGGAGATAAAAGACCATAGGTAACAACTGAGTTTACCGTGTTCTTGGGACTTTGAGGCTCCCTTCCAAAGAACACAACATTCTATTCTTCTTTATCTATGAATAACAGAACAGTTGCCCACAAACCCCCTATTATAACCACAGCAGCACAGCTGCTATGACTTACATCCTTTTGGCCATTGAAATGAATCAGAGCTCTCAGACTTTCTTTTAATTTTCTATCTCCTTTTATCCTCAGCTGGAGCCATAGTTTGGCTTTTTATGAAGTTACAAGTAACATGAAAATTCCATCCTTCTTCCTCAGTTTTCCTTTATAATGTTTCTTAAGTCATCAAGGAGCTACACTTGCTGCATGGAGATTTCTGTATCTACATGCACTAAGATTTATATCACTCAATAACCACTTTCACGTTCATTATTTCATTTCTTGGCTACAGTTTTGCTGTTTTTCAAGTCATAAAACAAGCTACTCTAATGTTAAGTCTGAGTCAGGGAGCAAGGGAGGAGTTTGAGACATGATAAGTATTCTTCAAATGACTCTCATGCAGACTGCTTTATTCTCTGAGATGAGGAAAGGACTAGTTAAAGCTAGAATTGGGAAAATGGGACTAGAGATGGGATGACTATCTCTATAAATTCTGAGTTCTACATCATTGGAGAATAAGCAGAACTAGAATTCCTCCATGGTGAGACATTAGAATACAGACTCCAAGCGTCAGAAAACAGCGAGGCATCATAAACGTGATGTTATTTTTTCAAACCCATGGAATCTATAACGTGTCTGAACGTGGAGATAAACTATGAGGAAATGGCTGTGAAGTGATTCTCACCTGCAGGTCTTACCACTCAAACCAAACTTTACCCACTGTAAACCCCTACTACAGTCCCTATTCCTGGGGGAGATTTAATGCCTAAGATACACAGGTCTTGTTTACCAATTTGAAGGCTTAGTTTGGTTTCTTTGTCTGCTCCCTATGCTTACATCATTTCAAAAAGCGCATGCTGTTTCAAGTAAACAATTAGGGAAAGAATGGAAAAATTCTGATCTACAGATTGCAAATAGTCATAAAATGAGCCCTTTAAATTTGAAATGAAAGGTCTTCTCCTGCATTCGTGCTCCCTGCTGACTCTTTCATCTTTAATTCATTAAGTGCAATTCACTTAGTGCTGAATACCACTTGCAACTGATGAGCTGCCAGAGCCTAGCCCACTTAGATTCAAACTTCTTTTGCATGTGCAGGTCCCTGTGGTGTTGGGCAACCTGCTGCTCTGCTCAAGGTAGAGAAAGCTAAATATACACAACTTAGTATATATGGCGTTTCCTGGTTGCAGGAAATCTTGTAAAAAGCACACAGTAGTAGTCCTTCTCAACCTTGTGGGACCAAATGACTCTTTCACGAGGGTCTCCTATCAGATATCCTGCCTGTCAGAGATTTACCTAATGATTCCTAACATCACAGTTACGAAGTAGCAACAAAAATAACTTTGTGATTGGGGGTCAGCACAACACGAGGAACTGTATTGCAGGGCTGCAGCATTAGAGGGTTTGAGAACCACTTGATTAGAGAGATCTTACAAATGAAGAATTGAGACTCAAGAAACAGAAATTGGTTTGAGTCATGTTTATGGGCCACTGTACTATGGTCTATTTCCAGGTCCTTACTAGTTAATCTTTTTGTCCTCACAAAGCTTTGATTGGGAGAGAGTAAGCTATACAGAGATTATATGCTCCATGACAATCAAGAATGGCATTCTGTTATTTCATTGCTGGTAACATCTCACATACATGTAGAGTATTTTGTGTATTCTAATTATCTTACTACTTTTTCACTCTTTGATAAGCTATGAAGTTGGTAAGGCATGGCAGCCTCGTTCAATCCAACTCAATAAAATAAGGAGAACATAAAGTCTGTAGGAAAGTGACGGGAATATTTTGATGCGAGTTGGGTGTCGGGAGGAAGGGGTGGGTATGGGTATTATTAACATACAGTATATACATGTATGACATTTTCAAAGAAAAAAGGAAAAAAAGTGTTTAAAGGACTACAATTATTTGATGTTAGATTTGGAATTAGAATCCTCAGCATGTGTATTTAACACAACTGTGCCCTTGGAATTAGTTTACAATGGTGTTTTTTTTTTAATCTGGAAGTTTGAAATGAGATACTTTGAATCAAAATCCCAATCTCACTTAACCCAGACTATGAGACCTTTAACAATTTACCTCTGTGAGCCTTAGTTTTCACATTTGTAACATCTGTGTTGCTAAGAGATTAAATATATGTATCTCACATATAGCTGAGGCAATATCATATGTACAATTACTGGCATTTAGTAGACATCAACATTTGCAACATTTACAGCATTGTATTTTCTGTAGACAATGGGAATTTGCTGTCCAAAAATCCTTGTCACCAGCATCTGTTTCTATCTGGAGATCTATATTGTTGTGGAAAGGTAATTGTGCCCATCTCCAGATGTGCAGCAAGAAAGGCTTAATATAAGTCATTTAACATATTACCTGCCCACATATTTCTCCATTGCAATATTTGAATCACTTGTAATGGATTATTAAACATCTATATCCCTTATTAAACTATAAGATAAAAGAGAGAAAAATCCAACTTCATCATTATATTCCCAGAACACAACATCCTTCTTTGTATAAACAGAGACACTCAGTAATTCTCCTTTGAATTTATAACATTTGTCCATAGTAGCCATAGACACAACTAGATATTGCAGAGCTGGTTCTACTGCTCCTATCCACTATGTAGATCATCTTTTATTCTTTGCTAAAATGAGCAGAAAATCCATCCATATACCAGTGCATCTAAAATGTGTTCGTACCACAGATGTGTGAATTAACCATATAGAAGTAATGTAGGTAACGAACTGTTGCATTTGGGTTAAAGTTCAGGAGATAAGTTTCCCAACCTTATACTTACTCAGTCACCTTTGGAGAGCAATGAGAAGAAATGTTTTGTTTGGAATGTGTATGTAGTTTAGCTTGTACCTATTCCTCTGTTAGAAAAGTTTTCCACTATCCCAGGCCCTACATCAAGACTGTGTAGAGACTTGGAAAGAAAAGAAATGCAAATGAATGAAGGCAAGAGTTATTTAAAGATATGGCATTTAAAGTTGAGCTTTAGTGAAGATGGGAAAATCACTTACCTCTCATTTATAATTGGGCCGCAAAGTTGAGCAATGGGGAGATTCTGGAGAAAATGAAAACAAAAGGTAGAAATAGGTTGGATTTTCTCGGCGTTTGACCACCAACAGTAGCAAACCCATTTTTATATCCTTATTATTAGAGCTATCCCCTTTTATATGTTGGCTTTCCTTAGCTCCTTGACATTGAGACAGATAGTGGTTTATGTGTATCTCTGAACCATAGCAGTTGCTTAGATGCTGGCATTCTTCTTAGGCATGTTAATGTCCTTAAGCTTCATTTTCATTACTCATAATTGGAGCCTCTATTATCCACTACAGATGGTTGATCATTGTATTTAATAAATCTTTAGTGAATACTTGTTCTGTGCCAGACACTACGTTGGACACTAGGAAACAATAATGAGCCCTCATGAAACATAAGCACTGTAGAACACTGGAATTCATGCATATAAACTTCTTAACTTAGCACTGCTTTATAACATCCAATTAATAAGAGATACCTACTGTTGTAATACTTAAGATATGAGGATATACTAATTAGCACAGGATCCAGAATTAGATTTGGATTTCAATTCTATTTTAATGATATCAACGTCATGTAAAACTCTGAGAATTTAGATATGTTTTAGACTTCATCTATGCCTAAATTTCTTCACCAATAAACTAATAATGGACATAAATTTTTGTAAGATTTGGGATTTAAAACTTACTCTTTCTAAAGGCCAATAACTCTGGTCTGAAAACGTTATAAGCTAATCAAGGATAAAATGCATCCCAAACTTATTGAACTTTGCTAATGCAAAAAGGAAAATAAAAGAAAGAATATTGTTAGAAAGACCACAGTCTATGTGCAGATATCGCAGAGATGGACAGTTCATAGGTAGTAAGAATATTGGTAGAAAGACCACTAACAGGTCACAGTCTATGTGCAGATACTGCAGAGATTGGTAGTCCATATGTAGTAAGAATATTGTTAGAGAGACCACTAACAGGTCACAGTCTATGTGCAGATACTGCAGAGATTGCAGTTCATAGATAGTATGTAAACATTTCCCTGCTTAGTATCCACCACAGGTGAGAAAATACTGTTATTATACTCACGACCTGTTCTTACAACAGACGAAAGATGCAAACGTTGAACTTCTGACTCAAGGAAGGCCATGGGTTACTTCTTTCTTTCTAATAAGTCATATTCCAAAAATATCTAAATTTCTATGCATAAGGCTGGCTTAAAATATGTTTTATTGGCTATATGGTTTGCCAAACTAAAATGAATTTATTTGAAAAGCTTAGTTAATCTTTTTGTTTCTGTTTTTTGGAGACAAGGTCTCTCTCTCTCTGTCTCTGTCTCTCTCTGTCTCTCTCTGTCTCTCTCTCTCTCTCTCTCTCTCTCTCACACACACACACACACACACACACACACACACTATGTAGCCCCAACTTGCATGGAATTCACTATGTAGATCTGGCTGGCCTCAAGCCTACAGAGAGCCACCTGCCTTTCCTTCCAGAGTGCTTGGATTAAAGGTCTGCACCACACCTAGCCTCAGTGAATGAGTTTTGGCAAACATATGCATCTGTTTAACACCATAAGACCACCACATCTGAGGATGATAGATTTCTATTACCTCCAGATTCAGTCATGCTACTTTCAACTAGTTTACCCATCATTAGTTCCAAGCCGCCATGGATTTACTTTTGGTTTCTTTTCTTTTCTCAGCACTTAATATAAGTTATATCATACAGCATGTGGCCTTTTGTGTCTGGTTTCTTTAATGTATAATGTTTTCAAGGGTTCACCCACATTGTGGCACATCTCAATATTCTATTCCCCTTAATTGCCAAAACTATTCAAGTGAATGCATATAATACATTTTATTTCATATTATTGGTAGAGTTTTTGTCATTTTTTTTTTAGTTTCAGGGAAATTTTGCATAGAGTTCCGGGAGCATACATACATTTTCTTGTTTTCAAATTCATTAAAGTACATTTGACAAGTAAGAATGCTGCGTATTTAAAGTATAACATGATATTTTGATATATGTATGCACAGTGAAATGCTTATTGAAATCATTTCTTTTGATTAAATATATAAAAGATGTTCATGAGATAAGTCAAATGTTTAACTTAAGAAACTACAAGCTGTGTTCTACAGTGGCTGTACCATTTTTCATTCTCAACAGCAGTTTATGATTATTACTATAATGTACCTTATCAATATTTGTCTTTGAACAAATGCTCAGCCTTTATATTTTTTCTGTATTTGTTGTCACAGGTACTTTTGGATGGCATGAGTTGTTTGTTCTTTCTCCTATTGTTTTCTACTATAATATTTATCATTAATCTATTTTGCTTTTTATAACTAAAACTTTATGTAAAGAACTTTTCAAATAGAATATATAATGCCGTGAGATTAGCCAGATACAAAGTCTATACATGATCTTTTATACAATTAGAAAGTTTTGGAGCTTCACGTTGTCTTTTAAACCTTTACTATGACTTATATTTTATGCATTTATCCACAACAAAAAAAATGAATTACATAGCTAAAACTCGATAATCAATTAGCTTCACACCCTCTTTCATGAATTGTGTCTTCACTATCTAGATTTAAATCCTTCCTCATTACCTAATGTTTGCTGGGATCCACAAGCGTACACAGTAGATGACAATTGATATTTACAAGGACCACCCACTGGACAAGACATTTTCTGATGGAGGAAAAACTCGTAAACAATGTTTATGGATGCATTGCATATGAGTTCAGATTGGTTCTGCCTGTAATTCTATTATGTGAAACCATGACTTCTCCCTTAAAACAGCCATGAGATTTATCCCACAACCTTGGCAGTGTGTTTCTCACTTTTTGGGCACCATTATTCCTGTGTACTGATGGAAGGATGACTTCACCCCACACTGTAATTCTCTTGAATAAAACAATCCCTCATAGTTCAGCCTTTGTTCCACAAAATGCTGAGAAACTGAGAAGCCTGTTCTCTATAATTAGCTAAGCTGACAGGGCAAATCAGCTATACTGAGAGCCTCGGTGTACGGATCACAAGCTAGACTGTTCACAGATTATACGTAAGGACAAAATTGCAGGTGTCTGCTTTGTTAAATCAAGGTTTTTTAGACACAGAGAGAGCTGCATCACTTGCCAGCTTCTCTAGCCAGGCCCAATTGATAATGGAGACCAGCGGCAACTCCCTAATAAATCCCTTAGCAATTAACACTCTGCACAAACTTCTAACTTCAGTTTATGGTACAAAATTCAAGGCTCAGCTAACGAGCTGCTTATGCTTAAGTCCTAAAATGTATATGGGTAGCAAGAATTACAATTAACCAATCAACCGAGTGAAGAAGAAAAAGTTTTAGGCAAGAAAAGTTTCACAGATAGCCCTGAACGCAAGATGGGCTGGCCTCCCAGTCTTGAATAAAAAGGTTTCATGCTTCCCTCCTTGTACTATGGGGCTACATACAGGATAAGAAAATGTATCCTTAGGCTTGTTTAGAATTTTATGACTGTCACTGCTCCCATTAGATACAGCGTGTTGTTTATGAACTAGTCAAACTAGGTACTCATGAAAGACTGGAGGAATGTCAAAGATAAAGAAATCAAAGCTTCTAAATATGTATTTCAAAGCAGGGCAACAGATGAGAACTTCCAAACTCTTTCTCAGCTTGGTTTTCACATTCACAAAGACCTATCAAAAATTGTCCATCTGCCAATGCTTTTTCTCTCCAACACCCTCTAGCCTTGATATGGTACTGTATGTTTTTAGAATACTGCTTACATCAACTGACAGCTTTTTTAATAGAACCATCAGCAGTAATATAACTTTAATTCATCTTCACACTTTAAGACTGTCAAGTCATTCTAACTTCGGTGAGAAAGTGACACTGTAAAGGAAACTGGTTGTAGTGTGCAACCAGACCTTAGGGACTCAGTCTTCGGGGAGTCTTGAAAGTTATGCCAGAGTGACTGCTTCCAAGACACATGATCTCTTATTTTCATTGAAAAAAATTAATTCAAGAAAAAAAACAAAATGAAAATATATAAAGATGTCCATTTGGTTCTACAGATAACTCTGCATTATTAAAGAAACAAAACACAGAATCAATATCTTTAGGAATGATTACCATATCAGCCATCAAATGAATTTAAGTTAAAGTAGAGGCAATGTGTCCTTATGTGCATTTGTCATTGATAATGGCAAGACATACAGGACATTTGTATTCTTATATCTTCCACTCTTTCGTTTGCCCAAGTGACTCATTTCATTTTTAAAGTTATCATATAAAGTAATGGGTTTCATACAATCATTTTCATCTTCAAATGTACTTTCTTTGACAACTGACATTAAAATGTGACAAAAGAAAAAATTATCTATCTTATATATCACCTCAAAACCTAAAAACAAGAAGTCCACTTGTTTTATGTAATTCCAGGAAGATAACGGCCATATATACTGAGTAAGCTTTATTAATTTTAAAGAAAATACACATTATCACTAATTTTTGACATAGACAATTATAAGTCCTAGAGATTCCATATTCAACAGTGATGGAAGTCGTGATTTTTAGTGACTTATTTGGGTATGATCATCACTGAAGAGGACAAGAGAATACTGGAAACCAACCATGACTCCCACAATTAATACAGAATGTTCTTGCAAAAAAATGTGTTTCATTTTCCATACAGCATACCCCTGAGTAGTGACAAAGATGTGAGGTTAGTCAGCTAAAATCCATTAAGATCTTATTTGTAACAGTTCAAAAACAAGCATCCTGGGCTGGAACTTAACTGAGTGGTAGATCATGAGCTTATCTGGCATAATGCCTAGAGTTCAATGCCCATCACTAATACATAAATAGTGAACTGTTAGAACTAGGTGTGTAGCTCAGTGGCAAAATGTCCGGTGTGAATAAAGCCCTCTGTTCATCTTACCTAAGAAAGAGCATGCATGAGTCAAGGCTTATTGATGAGGACCTAAAGGAGGTAGACAGGAAGCCAATGGGTTTCCTTTCATGTCTCCGAGTTCCATACAGTCATAGATTTATCCATAGTTAATTATATTAAAGTTCATTAGCAACAGCTTTCAACATTCCTTGAGTGCTTTGCTTTTTGCTATGGTTTGCCTCACAGATATCCATACATTGAGGGTTGGTTCTCAATATAGTGATGTTAAGGGTGTAGCGCCTTTAAGAGGTGGAGTTAGAGTACAAAGAGATTAGGATTTAGGGGTAATCCTTCAAAAAGGATTAAGAAGATTTTGTGAGACAACAGTACTGTCACTCAAGAGTAGGTTGCTATTTTAAAAAAAGTAATGCTGTCTTCACTCTCTGTTTCTCTACCTTGCTGAGTACTATATACTACTACATTCTTTACCACCATGATTCCATATGCTATGATCCTATTGAATCCATCACCACTCTGATTCTATATTCTGTCTTGTGATTTAGGAAAGTAGACACTCACCAGAGGGCAAACAGTGATGTACTATGTAGTTAACATTACAACCACTTAATGATAACTCGAACTAAGTCTATTTGTTGATATCTGGGGAAATCTTTCAACTCCAGGATCATAGTGTAATATTAACTTAGAGTCAAGATGAGCAGCAAAAATATAAAGGCAGAAATGATCCAAATAATGATCAAATAGCTATCAAATTACTGAAGAGCTATGGCTTTATCTACAAATTTTTAAAATGGGCTTTTAGCCCACTTAAACAATAATGCTAGAGGAGACCTAAAACATGCTCAGTATGGATGCCAATGAAAGATAACCCATAACAACTTCTACTACTACCATCACTTACAAAGTATTTATTTTGAGTCTGACTAACACATTCCATTTACATGTATAATTTCATATAGTTATGAAAACAACCTAGTAAAGTCACATTTACTTTACAAGGAACAAAATGATTTTGAAAGGCTAATGGATTTCCTAAAACCTTATATTAAATAAATCGCAAAGTTCAAAGTCAAACCCATGTAATTCTGATTGAGAAGTTTTACAGATTAACAAATTATATTGGACTGCTTAGCCAGATAATATCTGGTAATAACTACACTGGAATTGATTGAAATAATTTATTAATTTGTGGAATTCCCCAAGTTCTCAACTTTTTTTTTCTATGATTTGAATATTACTTGGTGGACAAAAGTTCATGTGCTGGAACCTTGCTTCCTTGTGTGGTATGGACGAGATGGAGAAACCATGAAGAAATGAAACTAGTGAAAGAGAACTAGGTGATGGGGTTTCTACCTCATAAGTGCATTGAATCTGGTTTCACAAATTATGTTGAACCTCAAAAGGATTCAGTTTTGTTTTATAAGTTTCAGTTTTCAAAATACAGGGATCCACATATGTTGTCTGTTAGGTACAGGACCATTACATTTACTGTTTTTCTGCCGTGTTGTGACATATCCAATGAGGCATTCATCCGAGCACTGGTAACATATTTGGATTTCACCAGCCACTAGAATCATGATTGAAGTAAGCTCCATTATTGAACAAAGTTACTCAAGCTCATGTATTTCATCAAAGGAACAAAAAACATATTAAGGCGATCTAACTGCATCCTTCAGCCCATTGTATAACATTCTATTACTTCTTAGACTTTTCTACAAAACAAAGTTGTAGTAAGTTGAGTTAGCTTGGGTAGGACAGTAGGAAGAAGCTAATGACCAACAAGAAACAAGTTAAGTGTGATGGTTTGAATGAGAACATCTCCCATAGGCGCATGTGTTTGGTCCCTAATTAGTGGAACTGTTTGTGAATGATCAGAGGCATTGCCTTGATGCAAGAGGTGTGCTACTGGGGTTGGGTTTTGAGGTTTTAAGAGTCCAGGCCGGGCCCAGGGTTTTTCTTTCTGCCTGCTGCCTTCAGATCAGGATATAAAGTTCAAAACTCCTGCTCCAGCGTCAGACCCATTTACTTTCCACTAGGATGATGGTAGACTAACCATCTAAAACTCTAAATAAGCCCCCAACTAAAGGTTTTCTTTTGCCAGAATTTCCTTAGGCTTGGTATCTCTTCACAGCAATTGAATAGTAAAGTAACTAAGGAAGTAGGATATATAATTGGATTTAATAAATTTGGAAGCTTTTCCATGAAAGTTGTTTATCATCTCCATATACTACAATTAATATGTGAACAACACAAATTATCCATGTTTTACAGATGATGAAGGCAAAAGAATCCCTCATGGAGGTCAAATGTCCTAAATGCCAACCTTGTATTTGATAGCTAATAAGGACCCTGTGTCTGCCTGTGTGTAGTAATATGGGCGGCGGGGCTGCGTTCCCAGCACCCCGGCCGCCTGCTCGGTTAGCTTATGCCCCGAAATAATTACACGGACACTGTATTCTTTAATCACTGATTGGCCCATTTCTATTTAGCCTCTTCTAGGCTAATTCTCACATATTAATTTAGCCCATTTCTAATCATCTGTGTTGCACCCCTAGGTGCGCTTACCGGGAAGATTCTAGCCTATGTCCATCCTGGGTCGGAGCTTCATCGCGTGCGTCTGCCTGGGAGCTGGGAGAATGGCGTCTCTCGGAGGCGTCCGCTCCCTAGAGGAGAGCTGTGGAGTCTGACCTCACTTCCTCTTCCTCCCAGCGTTCTGTTCTGTTTACTGCTCCCACCTATCTTCTAACCAATGAGGGCCAAGCAGTTTCTTTTTATTTAACCAATGACCTTCCTCCATCACCTGTGAGCATCATTGTTTTGCTGCTTTTATCTGAGACATGAGGAAACAGCTAATGTTGGGTCAAGCTGAACAGGGGAGAAGGCTGAAAATTACACAACACAGCAGACCTGAGTCTATATGTCATGCTTGGAGTGCTAGAGAAATATTAGAAACTTACATCGGAAATCCCACAATTTAAGTGGAATATTGTCACCTCTTAAAACTGGAAAAAGAGTTTGGCATCAGGGGTTGCCAAGGGATTTTCTGGTTACTTCAGATAGCCTATTGATTTATACAAATACACATGTAGAATGGAATAACAAACCATATTTGCTTTCAGAAACACTATTTTGTATTCCTGAGAAGACTGGTAATTTTATGAGACCCATTGATTTTTATAAAAGTAACAGAATTTAGTCTTGAGCTCCCATGTCTGTGGCAAGAGGAAGGGCTGGCACCTTCAAATACTGAGATCTTTTTGATAGTGAGGAGTAGGCTGAGAAATTTATACCCTCAAATATCTATGCCTCTTCCAACTCATCTATTCCATTTTTGTGTTTTATTATTAAGCATCTCTAGTTTGCATAGAGAGGTATTGAATAACATTCATTAAAAAGGAGAAGAAACCTCTGGTATAATGCTAATAACAAAATAATATGCAAAGAATCAAATATTTGAACATGGTCATCTGATAAATGGACAAAAGGAAGAAACAGAGGATATGTGTTTAGCTTTAATAACCTAATGAATTATCCTTAGGGGGAAATGCTTAAAAAAATAACTTTAGATCTTTGTTTATGCCTTGCCAGTGATTCTCAAGGTAGGTTCATTTGACTAATTTGTGCTCAATTTTTCTGGCTTCCTCCTTCCATTATGCTTTCCTTCAGTTTCCTGGCTGTCACCCTCTGAACTTGCCACTTCGCTGCAACCTCCCTGTCTCACACCAAGAATGAGCTCAACTGCAAAGGAAGCCAATTACCAGTGATGTGTCATGAAGGCATGGGCGTTGTTAGTAATCACTATCCACTTCCTTCATGCTATTTTGAAATTACATTTTCCTACGATGAAGACAGTAATGCTATTTCCTGAAACCCTTGGGAAGAATAGTGACTATACAAAAGTTGTAACAATCACAGATGCTTCATAAAATGC
Source organism: Microtus oregoni (assembly GCF_018167655.1). Taxonomy (NCBI): domain Eukaryota; kingdom Metazoa; phylum Chordata; class Mammalia; order Rodentia; family Cricetidae; genus Microtus; species Microtus oregoni. Next base: position 447,493 of record NW_024544745.1, read on the forward strand.
TGTTTTCTTCTTTGGAAAATGACTGGGTGCAGAGCTGACATTCAATTTGAATAATTTCTGAAGATCATAAAAATGTGCAAAGGACTGTGAGTACAGAGGGATGCTAGGTGGTGGTGTGTCGATGATGTGATGGCTAAAGGTTATTGTAGCTGGTGCAGAAAGGAACCATGGTGCTGGACATGGTGCTATTGCCAACACTCCTAGCACCCAAGAATCCTAGCAATGTTTTACTTAAAAGTCATAAAGTAGAATATTAGAGACCATCCTGAGGTACATCTGTTTCCCAGCTAAAAAATAAGGTGACTCATGGTAATAAGTGCCCAGAAGACAAGAAATAAGTTCCTAAAATTCTAAGCTTTACTTCTGGTTTCTAATCTTCATGCAACAAGCTTAAAAGTAACTGCTCAGTCCCCAAAGCAAGTACACATTTGAACAAAATGGAAAAACCAGAGCTGTTCTCAAAATAGAACAGAACATTATGGTCCAGTGTGAACGAACAACTGAGTCTCCAGTTTAAGTGTCAAAGAGACAGACAGAGACTAGCTTACCTACTAGCTCACCAAAGTAGAAATTCATGAGCTTTCACAAGAGACAATTTAGAGAAAGGAAAACCTGAGTTACAAGTTCCTAAGTTACCCGTGGGTCCAAGTGGACAAGAATGAGTTAAGAACTTTTGGGATGTTCAGTATTAGGGCATTCACAGTCTTTTGTGTGGTTCACTCCAGCAATGCCTCAAGGTTCTCACAGAGAAGATCAGAGAAAAAATATTCTGCTGTTATCAGCATGTGGAGAGGGAAAGTAACCATTATGAAATCCAGCAGAGCGTTCTGCTTTTCTTAACAAGAAATGCCGCAAGGAGAAAATATTTAATCAAAACCTAATTCAGTGTATTTTTTTTTATCAGCACTTAACTTTCCTAGGCTACTGGCCATACAGAAACCCAGGTCTCTCCAGACCTCTATGTATGTAAAGGTAAATATCCTATTGTAGTCCTCCCTGACATTTGATGTAAAGGAAGAGAGACATCCAACTCTAGCCCCCCAGTTGTTATTTCTCATATAAAGTGTAAACAAAAACTTGAGAAGCATTTGTCATATTCACTTGCCATAGGTAGAGGCTTGCCAAAAATTGGGTACTGCTTCCTAAACTATGGAATGTTTCACCTCCCCATACCATACCAGTACTTGCAAAAGGGCTTTTAATTTCAGTTGATTTTGTGTTCTTTTCACAATACATGTGCAAAGCAGAATAAAAAGCAAGAAAAGCAATGTGAAGACCTCAAACACATCAGAACCAGTAAGATGTGCCCAAACCTAAATTGAATAAAATTTCTGCTCCTGTCTGTGCCTGTGACATGACTAGTTGTGTCCAGTTCCTTCTTTATTATCCCTGTTTAAAGGACCTGGAATTGGGAGTTACAGTAAGTCATTTATATCTTAGGTTGATTTTTGTTAGAGTATTTTATCATAGCAACAAAGATGAATATAGAATAATATTTTATAATTATATCTATTATTTATAGAAAACTATAAAAACAATCATTGATAAAAGATCTTTGAAAATCGAAAAGCAAAACAAACTATGATTCATATACCAAGGATTTTATTGGAAAAGGAGACATATAAAAACAAGAACATATGGGTAATGTAAACAGGAATAGAAACTCGAAAGTGTGTTAAATAGAAATGTGCTGGGCGGTGGTGGTGCACACTTTTAATCCCAGCACTCAGGAGGCAGAGGCAGGCGGATCTCTGTGAGTTTGAGGACAGCCTGGTCTACAGAGCGAGTTCCACAGCAGCCAGTGCTGTTACACAGAGAAACATTGCCCCCCCCCCGATAAAAATGAAAATAGAAATGTTACAGATGTATAACAATGTTCAGAATCATGTCAATGTGTAAACTAAATAAGTTGATCTTACCCAGCGAGAGAATAAAACAGTGGCTATGAGAAGGTGAGAAGACTTTTCAGATGGTAGGGTGGAGGTAAGATGGCTAACAGATACTGCAGTGCAGTCGAATAGAACACATAATTGCTAAAAGAAGGAAGAGGAAGAGGAGGGGGAGGAAAAGGAGGAGGAGGAGACATAACTGCCAATGCTTGGTAGCACAATGAGGTAATTATGGTTGATTACTAATTTAATATATGAAAATAGCTAGTAGGCAAATGCTCCAATGTCCCAACACAAGGATATGGAAAATATTTAAGCTGATACCAAAGTACCTTACCCTAGTTTTTATATGTTATGTAGACACATTCAAATACCATATTTTACACCACTACATATATAGTATATATAAGAAGGAATAAGTGAAGACACACACACACATATATATTTGCTTGTATATATATATATATATATATACTATTTTATCAGAAATAAAATTAATTTAAAAATACACTGCATCCCTAATGAAGAATCTCTTTGTTAGGCTAATTAAATTAATGCACTAGGCAAGGTTGTGGAAGAAGTCTATAAATTTGTTTGTATGTTTAGAAAGCAAAGAGGAAAGGGAATCAGCAGATTCCCTTTGCTCCAGAGGGTGGTCCCATACATATGTTCACTAATTGGACTTACTGGGTTATCAAAAATAATAGTAAAATAAGGATATGTGGTATAGGAGAATTGTCTGTATTCTGTCAATCATGTTTTAAATAAACACTGATTTGCCAGGCAGATAATATAGGCGGGAAAACCAGACAGGAAATAGAAATGATGTAATGAGAACAGGAGAATTCTGGGAAGGAGGAAGTTGATTCCTCCCACTCCTGCCCAGATCTCCAAAGCAGCAGGAAGTGATCTGACCCACTGAAAAAGGTACTGAGCCACATGGCTAACAGATCAGAATAATGGGTTAATATAAACTACAAGAACTAATAAGTAGCCTGACCTAATGGGCCAATCAGCTTTCTAACTTATGGAGATCTCTGTGTGATTTTCTTTGGAGCTAAAAAGTTGTGGGGAACTGGGCAGGGCAGAAACACAACCAAGCAGGACCCTTCATGTTACAGATATGAAGTTGGAAAGGGGTTCATGTTAGAGAAGACTTGACGGGAACTAAACAGGGGAAAATGAGGGTGGATATGTTCATGTTTCCTTGTGTCCTAGCATGGAATTACCAAAAATAAAAAAAATAATAATGCAAGAAATCAGAACAGATAATACAAGGACTACATATAAAATGGGAAAATAAGCAAGAAGGAAGATGAATAATAAGAATTGGTAATTCCCCCCCCAAAAAAAATTAATGTCAGGCATTAAATAAAGATCTAGTAAGCATAAAGATCAATAATTAGGAAAATTACTTCCTCCAAAATTAAAACAATTTTCTGATATGAGGATGTATTATTTTTTAATGTCATATAAATATTTTTTAACGAGGGGGCAATTTGTATTTATACAGTGGCAAAGGTAAGAGTCATAAAAGAATTTTCACAAAATATGTAATCAAATATATAGTGCTAAGAGAAAAAAATCTACTAATCTAGAATGTAGTCCCTGTGAAAGCATCCTTTTAAACTGAAGGAAAACATCACAAAATATATTATCAGTAGACATACTTGGCCAGAAAGTGTTAGAGAAAAGGAGAATGCTATTAGTCAGAAGGAATAAGTGATGATTACATAAAGTCAATTTTTACTTTATTGCTCAGGTCCATGTATTTGCTTATGTGCATTTGCATAGGAACTATGATAGAACGAGTGGGAAAAAGCAATTGGGATAGTTACAATACTTTCTTATTATAAAGTACTAAAGTTATACTTTGATGCAATTTGAAATGGACTTTGATTCAAAAATACAAGCTGCAAGTTAAAACAAACACAAATCATTTAAAAAGAAATATTCACATAAAATACAATAAAATAAAAAGGAGAAAGGAATTGTATATATAATTGCTTAGAGAATTGCAAATTAAAACAACATTGAGCTATTCCTGAATGTCTGTTTTAAAGAGCTGAACAAAATGACTGGAAATGGTGAATGCTGACCATGATATGGAGCAATAGCAACTTAATTATTCATTGTGAATGACAACGCACAACAGAACCTCATTTGAAGACCATTTGGTAGTTTTTATTTTAAATAAACCTCAACATCCTTTTACTTTATGAGCTAAGAATGGTCTTCTTTGGTATTTCCCTAGGGAAATTAAAGGTTTTTCTATACAAAAAAAAATGCTAACCCATATTTTTGGCAGTTCTATTCATATTTTAGCAGACAGTGAATTACATTAACTGGCGGATATATTCAGATATTGTAACACAATTCAGGACTCCAATGAAATTACCTATTAAGCCATTAAGAGGCATGAGGGAAACTCACATGTAGTGAAAGAAGCTAACTTGAAAAAAAAAATCTACACATTGTACGCTTCTAAATAGAATCAGTCTAGAAAAGAGAAATCTGAAGCAACAATAAAAATATTGATGATTGTCAGGGAATGGGACAAGGGAGAGGAATTGAAAAGATGGATTGCAGAGGATTTTTAAGACAATGAGCTAGTCTATGATAAATTAAATATTACAATGATGCATACACATGACATTACAAATTCATCAGAACCCATTGAGTGTTCAATACCAAGTGAGAAGTTTAATAAAAATTTGGAGGAATGGGTGATAATGATGATGTAAGTCTATTGATCATAACAAATATGCTCCTGCAGTAAGGGATGCTGACAGTGGAGGATATACGCAGACAGGATGTATAGAGGACATCCCTGTACTTCTTGTTAAGTTCTATTATAAACCTCAAACTATTTTCGAAACTAAAGTACATTAGTGATCATTAGGTAAACCCATTTTTAAAAAAACATTATAAGATGTCATCTTGCACAGTTAGGATGATTACTGCTAAAAATGCAAAAATTAACAAAGGCTAGTAATGGAAAGAAAGGATTTTGTATAGTTAAGCCAAAATGAAAAGTGGCACCATGGTTGTACAGAAAGGACAAAATATCAGACTAAAGAAGATATAGAAATATAGCTCAGTAGAGAGTGTTTATCTAGCTTTGCAGCCCCAGTTTTTATCTTGGACACTTTATCTTCAGAAACAAAAATAGAATTACTACTTTACCAACTGTCCTATTTCTGAGTATATAGCCAAACGAATAAAATAAGCATGTTATTCATTGCAGCACTAATTATAATTCCATCATAACTCAATCAATAGACTTGTATATTGGTGAAAGGAGGAAAGAGCCATGAAAGATGAAGGAAATCTTGTCATTTTGGCAAAAAAGTACAGAACTAGAGGATCTATGGGATACAAAACTGAGTGGGCACAAGGACACAAATATGGCATGTTTTCATTCTCAGGGAAGCTGAAAAGGTTCATCCTGTGGGTGAGAATATAGTGATTATCAGCAGCTAGGAGAGGAAGCAGGTGGGCGAACAGAAGAAGGAAGTTGATTAATGGGTGATAAAATTCAGTTGGAAAGAACAAGAATTCTAAGGTAACTATATTTTACAGCAATTTGTTTTCAATTTTACATAGCTAGAGGACAGAAATTTGGAGATTACTAACAAAAATGATAAGAAGTACAAGTTATCATAATTTGATGATTCTAAATTGCATGTCTATATTAAATCATCACAGTGTATTTATCTACATGTACAATTATATGTCTCAACAAAGATTAAACATCCATCTTACATAAAATATATTATTTTTATAAAACAGTAAACAAATATATTTTAATGTACTTTTTTATTTTTTTTATTTTTTCCTAACTGCTTAATATGATAGGAGAAAACAAAACCAAAACAGTTGAAAGCCTTTTTCTAGGTGAGCATATGACATTAGTGCTTTTAAGTTTCTTTTCACATGGTGACATTTTATTACATTGTTGCCCAGCCTGTTTCAGACTGGTTGCAATCTTAGTAAAACTGTGGACATGGAAAGATCCCCATCCTGGGCAAGGATCCAAAAAGTTCATTAGCCACAACCTCACAATGGGACAGCTGCCAAAATATTTCTTTGCAACCCCCTCACAAAATGAGAATCAACCTTTATGTTTTTAATGAGGATTTTGCAATGGCTATGAACTTCTCTGTATCTTGAAGTCAAAAGGATAAATCAGATTGTGTGCAGACAGATCAAGGAGAATGCCTAAATAGAAATAATTATGTTAAAGTCACAGATCCTCACAGATATTAACAGAGATCATGTTATTTGTTACCTTGTCAACTTGTGTCTATTAACAATACTGAATCAACACACTCCATAATGTGCCTTTGGTGCAGGAGGTCCTTCTTTCTGTGTGTTGCTTGTATTGGTTAAGGAATAAAGACTGGACTGATAGGGCAGAATTTAGGTAGGTGGAGAAGTTAGAACTAAATTCTGGGAGGAAGAAAGCAGAGTCAGGAGATGCTATGAACCTGCCCGCAGAGATAGACAGGCTGAGACTTTACTGGTAGGCCAAGACCTCGTGGTGATATACAGATTAATAGAAATGAATTAAATTAAGATGTAAGAATTAGCCAATAAGAATCTAGACCTAATGGGCCAAGCAGTGATTTAATTAATACAGTTTCTGTGTGGTGATTTTGGGGCTAATTTAGCTGGGCGGCCCGGGCAAACAAGAGGCCTGGCCTTCCTTGCAACATGTCTTAGCATTATTATGACTGGACTTGAGACAATTTATATTTTTACTTTATAGGAAATCTATAAATAGGGAGTCCCAGTTAGATACATAATTCCTTTTGTATTTTCATGACAGATAATCATTAATCCATGAGGGAAGTGTGTAAAATTAGCTGCGACACTGGAAAAATAAACTATGAGCTGGTTATTGCAATAGGTACTAACCACTGAGATTTAGAAGAAGGACCTGGGCAGAGATGTATAAGAAAATTGAACTGATATAACTCAAGGTCATGATGCAAAATTGGGGATTTTACAAAAGAGAGATAATAAATAAGCAATGTCCCAGAACTTGGGCAGGAAGTCAATTAATCCCTGTACTGGTTTAAATCAAAGAGCAATGTGAACCTAGAAAACGTATGTGGTTTACTGTCTTTTTTCAAATATTGCTTCATCCATCCATCCATCCACCCATCCATCCATTCATTCAAGATCATTTTTTTAAAAAATTAAGGAATCCTAGCCAGGTGGCGGTGGTGTAGAGTTTTAATACCAGTACTCAAGGAGGCAGAGACAGGTAGGTGAATCTCTGTGAGTTTGAGAGTTTGAGAACAGCCTGGTCTACGTAGCAAGTTCTAGGACAGCAAGGCTGTTATATAGAGAAACCTCGTCTTGAAAAACCAAACAAACAAACAAAAGCAAAGGAAAGAATATGGAATCCCTTGATAATGTATGTGGAACTCTATGAAAATGAAGACTATAGTTTGAAAATCACTTGGCACAGAGCTTAACCAGTAAATTTTACGACAATCTGCTTCAATGAGTTAAGGATTAAAGACATGGGGATATTCGGCAAATCGCTATGCTTTCTTGCATGTAAGACTAAAGTCTATTAATCAAAACCAGCCAGCTAGTCTATGATTGAACTACTTGGTACGCGATGAAGAATGAATCAATCCATTATTTGGTAATTTGTAAGGTTTCCAGGGTAAAAATCAGATACCCTCTCTGATAGCAAAATAAAGCAACAGAAAAGCTTGCCTATAATCACCTATTCTAAACAACATTTTTGTCAAATGTAATTCTACTTGGCAGTCTATTATTTATTATTATTATTAAATAACAGCAACAAAGGATGAATCAAACAATTCACTGGCAGCTAATATAGGCATTACTATATGATACACATAGGAAGATGAAATTCTGAGAACATTAATAGAAAAAAGGGTTGCAGACAGAAAAAGCCCAGTTCTCCTTAACCACAATACAATATTGTACTAGTTCATTCAGTTCACCCTTCCACAGAAGAGGACTAAAAAGAAATGAGTCTCTGGAGCAGTCTCCACCAGTAGGTAAGCGGGTGAGAGAACTGCCTTCAGGCTGTGTCCCAACCCTTACCACCCATGGGACTCCATCCCTCCAAGACCCACTGCCACCCAGTCACATGTACCTGAACATCCTCCTCATAGCCAGCTCTCCCCCTCAACCCAGAATACTAGATAGGCACAAGTGCCAACCACAGCAGTTAGATAAACAGGTAAGTGATTGCCTCTCTACTGGATTGCCCCAAAGTCCAGACCCTAACTAAATCCCACGGAAAACCCTGTGTCCCTTCCCCTCCTAACTCAGCACCAGCAAGGCAACGGGGCCCTGGCCCCTGCTCTAGTGTCGTCTCCACTAGCCTGCAAGCAGGCACCTGAACACCCTCTCTGTGGCCACTCCTCCCCTGCAGCTCCTACAAATGACAGGCACAGATGTAAACCACACCACTTTGAAGAACAGGCACTGGTACAAGACACACTAGTTGGAAGAACAGAAGAGTAAACACCAGTGTAAAAATTCATTCAACAACCAAAAGACCAATATGGTACTACCACAACTCACTGATCCTCCAATAGCGAGACCTGAACATTCCAATGCAGCTGAAACACAAGAAAATGAACTTAAAATTAACTTTTTGTAGATAATAGAAGCTTTTTTTAAATAATTTTTTTTATTAAGAAAAGAAGAAAAAAAACGTAAACAAAAAACAAGTTTCCACCTCCTCCCAGCCTCCCATTTCCCTCCCCCTCCTCCCACCCTTCTCCCCCTCCTCCCACCCTTCTCCCCCTCCCCCCACTCCTCTCCCCCTCCCTCTCCAGTCCACAGAGCAGTCCGGGTTCCCTGCCCTGTGGTAAGTCCTAGGTCCTCCCCCCTCCGTCCATATCTAGGAAGGTGAACATCCAAACTGGCTAGGCTTCCACAAAGCCAGCACATTAAGTAGGATCAAAACCCCGTGCCATTGTCCTTGGCGTCTCATCAGCCCTCATTGTTCGCCATGTTCAGAGAGTCCGGTTTTATCCAATGCTTTTTCGGTCACAGTCCAGCTGGCCTTGGTGAGCTCCCAGTAGATCAGCTCCACTGTCTCAGTGGGTGGGTGCACGCCTCGTGGTCCCGACTTCTTTGCTCATGTTCTCCCTCCTTCTGCTCCTCATTGGGACCTTGGGAGTTCAGTCCAGTGCTCATGTGTCGGTCTCTGTCTCTATCTCTATCCATCACCAGATGAAGGTTCTATGATGATATGCAAGATATTCGTCAGTATTGCTCTAGGATAGGGTCATTTCAGGTTCCCAATCCTCAGCTGCCCAAGGAACTAACTGGGAACCTCATGTTGGGCACTTGGGAGCCCCTCTAGGGTCAAATCTCTTGCTCACCCTAAAGTGGTTCCCTTAACAAAGAATTGTGGTTCCGTGCTCCCCTATCCACCTTTCCTTTATCCCAATTCTCCTGATTCCCCAAGTCCCCCCTCCTTCCCTTCTACCTTTTCTCTCCCCATCTCCCCTTACCCCCATCCCACCCCACCCCCAAGATCCTAATTTTCTCCCCGGCAATTTGGTCTACTTCCCTTAGCCAAGAGGATAACTATATGTTTTTCCTTGGGTTCACCTTCTTACTTAGCTTCTTTAGGTTCACCTATACCACTCCTGGGAATATACCCAAGAGATGCTCTATCATATGACAAAAGCATTTGTTCAACTATGTTCATAGCAGTATTATTTGTAATAGCCAGAACCTGGAAACAACCTAGATGCCCTTCAATGGAAGAATGGATGAAGAAAGTATGGAATATATACACGCTAGAGTACTACGCTGCGGTAAAAAACAATGACTTCTCGAATTTTGCATGCAAATGGATGGAAATAGAAAACACTATCCTGAGTGAGGTGTCCCAGACCCAAAAAGATGAACATGGGATGTACTCGCTCATAATTGGTTTCTAGCCATAAATTAGGGCCACGGAGTCTACAATAGAAGCTTTTAAAGAGGAAATAAAAAATTCTCTTAAAGAATTTGAGGAAGAGACAAACAAAAAATTGAAAGAAATCGAAAAAATCCTTTAAAGAAAGCCAAGAAAAAAACATCAAACAAGTGAAGGAAATGGTTCAAGACTTGAAAATTGAAATAGAAACAATAAAGAAAACATAAGCCAAGAGAATTCTGGTAATGAAAAATCTGGGGAAGCAATTGGGGACTACAAATATAAGCATGACCAACAGAATGCAGGAGGATGTGGAGAGAGAATCTCAGTTGTCGAAGATAAAATAGAAGAAATAGATTGATCAGTCAAAGAAAATATTATATTCAATAAAATCTTAACAAAAACATAGAGGAAATCTGGACACAATGAAAATACAAATCCAAGAATAATAAGGATATTCAACAAAATTATAGAGGAAAACTCTCCCAACCTAAGAAAAAACATGCCTATAAGTTACAAGAAGCTTACAGAACACCAAATAGACTGAATAAAAAAAAAGTTCCCTCACCATATAATAATCAAATCACTAAACATACAGAATAAAGAAAGAATTTTAAGAGCTGCAAAGGAAAACGTCCAAGTAACATATAAAGGCAGACCTATCAGAATTAGACCCAACTTCTCAATGGAAACTCTTTTAAAAGTTAGAAGATCCACTAGGGGACCATGAATGCCAGGCCAGACTAGTATATGAAACAAAACTTTCAATCACCATAGATGGAGAAAAGAAAATAATTCTTGACAAAATAAGATTTAAACAATATCTAGTCACAATTTCAGCACAACAGAAAGTACTAGAAGCAAAACTCCAATCCAAGGAACTCAGCTACATACACGAAAAAAAATGGGTAATAGATAATCTTACAACATTAAAAACCCAAAGAAGGGAAACACAAACACTACCACCACCACTAAAACCAAAGAGGAATTAACAATCACTGGTCAATAACATCTCAAAATTAATGGACTCAATTCTCCAATAAAAAAGGCACAGGCTAAAAGAATGGATAGAAAATCAGGATTCATCCTTTTGCTGCATACAAGAAAGACACCTCTATTTCAAAGATAGAAATTACCTCAGAGTAAAGAGTTGGGAAAAGATTTTTCCAATTAAATGTATTTAAGAACCAAACTGGTGTGGCTATCTAAATATTGAACAAAATAGATTTTAAACTAAAGTTAATTAAAAGATATGGAGAAAGACATTTCATATTTACCAAAGGAAAAAACCTATCAAGTCTCAATTCTGAATATCTAGACCCCCAAATACAAGGACACCCATATTTGTAAATGAAACATTACTAAATTTTAAGTCACGCATCAAACCCCATACGCTAATATTAGGAGATTTCAACACCTCGCTATCACCACTAGACAGGTCTGCCAGACAGAAACTTAACAAAGATATAAACGAACTAACAGGCATTGTGATTCAAATGGGCTTAACAGACATCTATAGAACATTTCACCCAAACACAAAAGAATATACCTTCTTCTTAGAACTTCATAGAACCTACTCTAAAGCTGACCACAAACTCAGTCATAAAGCCTTTCCTAACAGATACAAAAAACTGGAATAACTCCTTGTATCTTATTAGACAGGTTAAAGTTAGAGTTCAACAACAATGCAAGAAAGCTATAGAAAAATCTACAAACTCATGGAAACTGAACACCTCTCAACTGAATCACCACTTGGTCAAGGATGATGTAAGGAAATAAATTAAAGACTTCCTAGAATTTAATGAAAATGAATTGACAACATACCCAAATTTATGAGACACAATAAAAGCAGTGCTAAGAGGAAAGGTCATAACACTAAGTGCCTATATAGAGAATTCACACAAGCGACTTAAAAGAAGCAAACTCACCCAGGAGAAGTAGATGACTGGAAATAATCAAACTCAGGGCTGAAACCAATAAAATTGAAACAAAGAGACAAAAACAAAGTATCAATGAAACAAAGAGTTGGTTCTTTGAGAAAATAAAAAAGATAGACAAATCCTTATCCAAACTAACCAAAAGGCACAGAGACAATATTCAAATTAACAAAATCAAAAATGAAAAGGGGGACATGACAAGAGACTCCAGATGAAATTCAGAGATTCGTGATGTCATACTTCAGAAACCTTTACTCCACAAAATTAGAAAATCTAGAGGAACTGGACAATTCTCTGTAGCTGAATGGTATTAGATTATTACATGTGTATTTGCTACAGGAGCTTGTGGTCTCTGATGTTCACCATACCTCAATTTACAAATACATCTGTAGTGCTATGTGAGTTAACTCCAAAATTGATCCCAAATCTCAAAGAGGGCCCTGGAATCAATTGGTAATGTCTTACATGGAATCATGAATAAGGAGGGCAGCAGGTAGGCTAATTATCTGCAGGAAGTCAATGCAAAATCATCAGATAAAAAAGCAGCTTTACAGAAAAGTCAGCTGGGTTGAGCTGCCATGAATAATGGATTGGTACATTTTATTGATAAATTCTGATTATACTGTGTGAGGAAAGAATCTATGTTTAATATGAGCAAATTTTTTGTCAAAGAAATAAGATCAAGGTCATCCTTGACTATATAATAAGTCTGACCAGTCTGGGGTGCCTGAAATCCCGTATTTTGAAAAATAAGTAACAAACAGAGAAATTTTGAACTTTCATTATAACATCCCATTGACATTCTATGTGAGGCTCATGTTTCACTGAACCCACAAACTTAAACTCTAGAAATGTCCTACTGATCACTGAACTCTCCATTCTGTGCTGGCTTGTCCTCTTGGTTTAGCTTATTTTTCTTAGCTCATTAGGGATTTTTCCATTCTCCTCTTCAGTTCCACAGAAAGATCCATTTCCTGTGATGTTGCTCATGAAGGAAAAGAAAACAGCAAGCCAAATAAATACACCACACCAAACAAAAACACCAAATGAAATAAATACATCACGCCAAACAAATATACCAAACCTAAGAAAGAAAATAAACTCCATTATAGAGTTGCTGCTTTGGACTCAGTATGTCACTTAATTTTTTGATTGGATTTTTTGAGTCAAAAGGTCATTAATTTGGACATTCAACGGTTAGTGTATATTGTTTTTATGTTCTTGAATAGTTTCCTAAAAATGAGGATGTAAAGAATGTTGGTTACAAGTGTGGAATCTCCTTTCAGGCTCGTTGACTCAGTATACGGTTGGCTTCCTTTAGAGGAATATTAGATATTGTTGTATTACTTTGGGCAAACAACTTTATCTTTCAAAGCCTAAGTAATTTCATCTGTAAAATGTGAGCTACATTTTTCACATTCAATAATTAAAAAGTTAAATGGTATGTGGAGAGAATAATTCTTTATATAAACTTTACAGTAGTAATTCTAGATTACTAATCTGTTGCATTCATTTAAAAAAAGCACCATTCATATTTTAGTGTTTTGTATAAGTTATATTTTTTGGCCTCATGGCATCATATTGTGAAATTAAATGACAGTTGATAAACCCGTTGGCAAGCTGTGTTCTAGTCCACACACTTTAATGAATACCTACTATGTGTCTATTCTTGTGTTGGTGATATAAAAATTGGTACAATTCATACAAAGTCATGATTTTACTAATATGTACAATTGTTGATAATGCTGGTTTGACACCTATCAAATGATAATAATAAAACAATGGGATACAAAGGAGGGAAATTTTAAGTCCATTTATTTATCAAGTAATGTGCTATATGCTCTTTCTCATTTTGTTATTGATTTTTATTGAGCTCTACATTTTTTCTGCTCCCCTCCCTGCCTCTTACCTCCCCCTTCAACCCTCCCCCAAAGTCCCCATGCTTCCAATTTACTGATTTCGTTCTCATTTTTTTTTATCATGAAGACTATACACATTTTTGTTTTATTTTGTTTTCATCCCACTTGAAATTTGGCTTAAAATACTTCTGGCAGAGCCAGAATGTAAATCAGGTCTGTTTGATTCCATAGGTCGTGATCTTAAGCATTCTACTTCTACTGCCTAAGAGATGACCTTCTTAGTGAAAGGACGTCTTTTCCTGTTTGGTCTCATAAACACTTTCACATTCACATTATTCCATCTTTGTCCACTTCTTTTTTTAATCACTACAGTTTAAAATGTCCCTTGGCAGAACAAAATGAGTCAGGAGAAATCTATGGCAACTGTTTCCTTAGTCTCCACATAGAGTTTCTAGAGTTATCCAGTTGAAATGGAAAACAATATTGGCAAGCACTGGGAATCCACTTGCACTCAAGCTTCAGGACTTACAGGCTCAACTTGAGCTGAATAAATGTGTCCCCAGTTCAAATATTTGATCCATTCTATATTCATTTTCTATTGCTATAAAAAATATCTGGATTTTTTTAATGGAAAGGGGCTTATTTATCTCATAGTTTCAGAGAATGAAAAACCTAGTTTGGAGTATCCTTCTGTTTGGCCTTTGGTAAGGACCCTTTTGAGTGCATTACAATATAGCAGATAGTGCCAAGGCAGAACATCTTGAAATGCTCTTGGGACTAACTTCTGGATAGATGATCTTGTGAACAATTTCTGGATGAGAGAGAGAGAGACTAACTTCCAGATAAGATGAGCTTTCCATGTGACATGGTAAAGGATAAGAGTCAGAATAAGACGAAATATACTATATTTCCAAGAAGAAATGCTTCTTAATTTCATGGAGATCATGATGAGATATGTAGAAAGTAAGAAGGAAAAGAAGGGAATTTGGAAAGGATGGATACAGTTCCTCCACTTTTATAGGTTCCCACAACATGGTTATGCTGTGAGCATGGTATAACTCTCAGTTCTGTGGTTAATTATGACATTCCCAACACACTCAGGAGTCATAACCCAGGTAGAATGTTAGCCATGCTAGGGAATATGGTCTGGGGGCTATCAGAAGGGTAAGAAGAACTGCTGACATAAAAATTGTAAAGTTAAGTGTGGTTAACAGAGGTAGTTAGTATGATAAGAAGGGAAGTTACTAAAATGAAGACAACTCTGGAGAAAATTGAACAAAAATCCAATTCAATATCAGAATAAACCATAGGAAAAGCAAGAGTTCACCTGTTCAACAAACACTCCCTACTACATATAACCAGCAATACCAATTGACACGGACCCAGGAAGAAGCTACTTCATCACTTGGGCTTTTTGTTTTCTAACTTTTATGTTTTAATTACACTTCTAGAGAAACTTTTTCTTTTTTTGCTTATAAAATATATTTTATTTTAATTCATATATTCATAAATTTTCCTCACACTTTTCATTATTAGGCAATTTTCTTTTCTTCCTTTTTAATTCATTTTATTATTATACTGTTTTTACCCTGTATGTGTTACTTTATAAATTCTGTTCTGCTTTCAGTAGTATATCTCTTTGTTTTAAAGTGCTTATGTTTTTATTTTAATACATTTCTTCCATTTAACTAATGTTTCAAACCTTCTCAATGGGAAATATTTTGTGTTGTTTTGGGTTCTTTTGAATATCTTGTTCTCTTCTCTACAATTCCATTTGCATTTCTTTTATTTACCTTTCTTCTCCTGTTTTTCTCTGCATCCTTGCTTCATCTTGTTCTCTTCCTATGTTAATAATAAATAGTTTTTACTCTCATAGCGCATTCTGCATTTGTTTTGGCACTTTCTGTTTGCTATATTTAGCAACTCTATAACTTATATTTAACAGAGAAAATGGACACATCAAAATAAGTCAGTATTCACTCAGGTCAAGAACACTAATCCAGTACTATAGAAAATTCTGAAGGGAATACAGTATACACAAAAGAAGATAAAAGAAAGTCATAAGGTCAGGACCACAGGAAAGAATAAATTTCATAAGAGGGTTATGTCAACAAAGGAGAGCTGGAAAAGAGTTCATCATGTTCAACTCAGTAACCAGTAAGCTCTTAATACTAATGAGAAGAAAGAAAAGAACAAACAATAATCCAATCAACCAGAAAAATATAACACAATTATAGAAATCAGTAACTATCTCTCAGTAACAATCTTAAGGGTAAATGGCCTCAAATAGTCAATAAAGAGAAGCAGACAGACTCAGTGAGTAGATTGAGAAGCTATCTCTTGCTTCAAGAAATATATCTCACTGATGAACACACACTGAGACTGAGCCAAAAGATAGATTTATCAAGTAACAAAATTCATAAACAAGGGGGTGTAACTATTCCAATATTGGTATAGGAGATCCTTCTGTATTTGTGTTGCTTTCATTGGTTATTAAAGAAATTGTCTTGGCCTAGTTGATAGGCCGGATCTCAGGTAGCCAGGGAAGACAGAATAGAATTCTGGGAATAAGGGCAGAGTGGCAGACGCCATGAATCTCTGGTCTGAGATGGACGTAGGTTAGAATATTGATGGTCAGCCACAGTCATGTGGTGATACACAGATTTAATGGAAATGGGTTAATCAAAATGTGAGAGTTAGCCAATAAGAGGATAGAGCTAATGGGCCAGGCAGTGTTTTAATTAATACAATTTCTGTGTGGTTATTTTGGGGGTTAAGCTAGCTGGGTGGTGGGACGCAGCCTGCTGCTCCTTACTACACAGTATCTGGTAAAATAAACTTCACATAAAACTAGTCTATTGAAATAAAGCAAGGCACCACATATTATTATCAATGGATAAAATAAGCTCATTATATGGAAGCAGTACTAACCTGATATTAAAATCAGGTAAGGATACTAAAAGAAAAAAGAAACTATAGAGCCTTGATGAACACAGGAACAAAAATCCTTGATAAAATTGTTACAATCCAAACTATAGAATTAGTTGGGCACACAGGGGCTCACAGAGACAGAAGTGATAAAAGAGGGAGCTGATATGGGTCTGAGTTAGGTCCTCTGTATATACCTTATGGCTGAGTAGCTTGGTGGGACTCTTAACAGTGGGAGTGGGGTACTGTCTCTGACTCATTTTGCCTGCTTTTGGGACTCCTTTCCTCCTACTGAGATGCCTTGTCCAATCATGATATGACAGTTTGTCCCTAGACTTATTGTTATATGTTATGCCCTATTTGTTTTTTATGTCCAGAAGGCCTGCACTTTTCTGAAGGAAACTGGGAGAGGAGTTGATCTGAGGGAAATGGGAGGTGGAGTTGAACAGAGAGGAATGAAGGGAGGGGAAACTGCACTCAGGATATAATGTTTTAAGGAAAAGGAACGAGTGAAAGAAAAAAAGAAAGGAAGGAAGGAAGGAAGGAAGGGATAATTATGATAATCATACATTACGATCGAGTTGGTTTCATTATATTGATGGAAATCTGGTTCAACATATACCAATCAAAGCGTGTAATACAACACATAAACTACTTTAAGGACAGAAATCACATGATGCTACTAATAGGTATAGAAAAGGCTTTCAACAAAAGTTTAATATCAGTTTATTATAATGAAAAATCTAGGAATCAAATATACATAAACATAATAAATAGCACTTGTGATAAATCAATACCCAACTCTATACTAAATATGGAAAATCTGAAAGTATTTCCTCCTAAATCAGGAGCAATTTTTATTCAATATAAATGTGTAATTTAACTTGAGGAAAAGAACAAAAGTCAGAAATGCAATGGATACAGATAACACAGGAAGAAGTGAAATTATGCCTATTTCCAAGCAATAAGATCACATTCTTAAAATACATTTAAGTATTGATACCACCAGAAAACTATTGAATCAAGTAAACATTTTCAGCAATGTATCAGAATATAAAATAAAATACAAAAATCAGTAGTTTCTATATGTATCAGTAATTAATTTGCTAAAAATAAATGAAATACCCAAAATATCTAAAAATAATATCTGTAAATAAAACTAATCACTGTAGCAAAAATATTCCTAGAATTAAACTGTATGAAATTTGTAGAGAATTAATAAAAATATTCTTTAAAAACCTAGTCATTGGTATATCATAAAGATGATTAACATCTAGAACACATAAAGAACTACATTTACTGAACCTCAAAAAGCCAATCAACAAATAAGATAATAACTGAATAGACAGTTCTCAAAAGAAGAAATATAAATATCCAATGAACACTTGAAAAAAATTCACATATTTAGTCATGAAAACTGCTTTGTGATTCCATCTCATACTACTTGGAATAGTGATTATCAAGAAACAAAGGACAACAAATGTTAGCAAAGGTCTGGGAAAGCCTGGTAAATTTCTAGTGAAGCTACAAATTGCTGTAGGTGGTATGGAAACCAGCATGGAAGTTTCTCAGAAAACAACCACACCACTCAACTCTAACTTATTTTGTTCCTACATGTGAAGGACTGTGAGCTATCATGCCTCAGAGATATTTGCACATCCATATTGATTGTTGCTATTTAATTTACAATAGCTAGAAAATTATCATAATCTAGGAAGAATGGATAAAGTAAATGTTATACATATATAAAATTGAGCTATATTTATCTGTAAAGAAAAAATATAACATTTGTAGAAAATTTAATAACTGGAAAATACTATGTTAAGATAAACCAGACACAAATAAATATTACATATTTTGTTCCATGGAGTACATACATTCACATTTGTGTATATGTTTATGAACACAGATATGAGGTGATACATGGATCTTGAATTTGGAAAGTGGTATATGAGAGAGAAGGAAGGTATCCCAAGTGAGTGAAAGGGAAAGGGATATAATATAATTTGCAGTAGAGTTCATGTGACAGGAAATCAAAAAGTAGTGGTATTCTTCAGGAAGCAGATGACCTGGGTGGTGAGTGGAAATGGACAGAGATAAATAGAACAAAGTAAAATTGTATGTATATCTACAAAGATCATCAGGAAACTCATCATTTTGTAAGACAAATTAAAGGTACTAAAATAAACTTGAAAAATATCGGAAAAATATCCCGATTCCAGTAAGGTGGTAGTTTTAGACTTTTCATAACAGTCAGCCCTTACAGTGTCCCACAATGACTAAACTAGTCCATTCCTAGGGCAGTGGTCCAAGGACCTAACCATATTTCACTGAGCACTGACTCCTTTGGGTTTTAATACCTACTGAAAGTACCACACTGGCTAATCTCTAGGTCATGAATCTTCAAGTACAACAGCCAATTCATAGCATTTGTCAACTATGTCACAGCCATAATGACCTAATTATTTCATACTCTCCAGTCACTTATAAAAAATTTCTCTAGACCACTCTAAGGTAAAGTGAGATATAACCTGGTTAATCCATTTCTAATCCTTCCTTAGAATTTTAGTAGAGTCATCAAGAACTTTGGAAGAAGAAAAAAAAACTCATAGCCACCTACTCAGTCTTAGTGTTAAGTGCTAGTTTAGCTCTTCACAGAGAAAAAATAAATTTCCATTTCTAGCTGTTAATGTAATTTTGTCTGCTTCAGAGCCCTACCCAGTAATCTAAGGAAACTGACATTTTTCATCCTGGAGCAGGGTTAGGACATTAGTTTGATGATATTTTTTGCCATAAGGAATTTTTATTTCAGGAACTATGGTATCCAGTGTCACATCTCTTCCAATTACCAAAGATTTGATTTTTCTCTGAGGAGTCTTCATTAGGTCAAAGGATCTACAACAACAACCATTCCCTCTCTTGTTACAAAAGTATCCAAGGCCCCTCTGCATTTCTGATGGGGGCACAGGTTATACCTGGTTTCTGCTGTAGACCTGTCAATAAACATATTGAACCTTTTTATGAATGTTTGTTTCATTCCATGAGGTCTTCGTGCTATAGTTTTATTTAGTCTGTAATGTAGCCAAGATAAACTTCATTATTTTTCCTTCATATATGACAAAACTAAAACAAAAGGCAATGTCCTAAAACAAAAGCAGTGGTTTATACCCACCATAGTTGGCACTTGGTAGATGGAGGAAGCATTATTTGTAGTTCAAGGTCATCTTCAGATACATCGTAAATTCAATATCAATTTGGGTTATAAGAACTGTCTCAAAAATCCTCTAAACTGGAAGGAAATTTAAAAACCAGATCTCCTCTTGTTCTTGTTTGTTCTTGTAGATAATCTATACATCTGCAGTTTAAATAAGATCTAGATGTTGCTCCTGTTGTAAACTGACACAAGGGAGACCTTTGCGGTGGGTACCATGGGGGGTGAGTCCAAACAGTGGCGGCTGATAGAATATGTCATGCAGACAGAATTAGAGTGTGGAGTTTATTGAGATAAAGGGAATGGGGAGGGAAGAGAGAATGGGAGAGATAGAGAGTCAGAGAGATGAAGATACAGAGAGAAGGAGAGACAGACAGACAGAAATCTGTCTCTGTCAGAAAAGAAGAGAGAAGGGAGTGGGCAGAGCTTGTCCAATAAAGGGACTTTGTACCAGCATGCAGACTAGGACCCTAAGCTGGGCAGGGTACAGCTTGGGCACATCCTGCCCAATGACAGGGCAGGCAAGCATAATGCCTGAATCCTAAGGGCTCCTACATCACTAGGTATTCTAGTAGTCATATAATATAATATCTTTCTTCTTAATTGCTTCAGAGCCTCTGATATTCTAGAACCTTGTCTGAGCATAGACAGAGATTTATACCTTATTGGATATTTAGATAAGCCCTGAAAGGAACTTCTTGAAGGTTTAGAGTGCTAAACCTAGTTGTATAATCTCAGTGTATTTAGGCTAAAAATTAATTATTTTTGTACCCAATAATAAATAATATCTAATAGTTACCAACTGCTTTCCCCAAGACACGAAGTATACTGTATGCTTTGCATAAATCATTCCATTTTCTCTTTTAACTAATCTGTGAAAGTATGAACTGTTTTATTCTTTATTGTTTTGTGTTTTTAACCATATAAATATGCTGTCCATCTCCCTAATAGTACAATATTAGAGGATTTCTAAGATACAAAGAAATAAATTCAAAAAAGTTGAGCATATGCATTTGATTCCCTAATGCAATTCCATGTGTGAATTATGAACAGATTTTTGAAATATGAAACACTGTATATTTTAGCTATTCAAACCACAATTCAATGATTTCTGCTTTATTCATATCAGGTAGGTATCATCATAGTCAATTTTAGAATATATCATTTCAGTTCCACATAACTAACCTCTTTGGTGTTTTATAGTAGAGACTGGTCTGGTGTGTATCTAACTCTCTGTTGAAAGTTCATCGAAGATCAAACACTTTAATGCCACAAATATCATCCAAAGGTGATGAAAAGCAACTCTGGGAAGAAATGTGGAAGATAAGAAAGACCCTGTATTTTAAAGAGTAGCTGAAATTGATTTGTGCTGTAATATGTACCTAATTAATTTTTAAAGTCATCAAAAAACATGGACTTTCATTTAAAAATTATTTGGTTTTATTATATAGCATAAATTTAATTGTGTGTATAAGAAAAGAATATCTGTGGGCTGGATTCAAATTCCTCACCAGTAGTGTGTGACTTCTCTACCCAAGAGGTATGGTTACTAAGATTCAGTTTGGTTGGGCTATCTTTTTCTATCTACATATTTTGAATTGGAGTTATCTGGTTTGTGACTTTGAGTTGCCTATGCTTTTGACTGCTGTTGTTTGAGGCCGTTTGTTTGTTTCCAGTTGCTCAGACCTGAAATAATCACACAGAAACCATATTATTTGCAATGCTGTTTCACCAATAGCTTAAGCATATTTCTGGCTAATTTATAGTTTAAATTAAACAATTTCAATTAATCTCTGTATTGCCATGAAGCTGAGGCTTACTGGGTAGAGTTCCATCCAGCATCTTTGTCTTGCGGGGCTATGTGGCTTCTCACTGACTTCATCTTCTTTCTCACAGCACTCAGCTTAGTTTCTCCCACCTAGCTATGTTCTGCCTCACTATAGGCCAAAGAGGTTTCTTTATTCATTAACCAATAAAAGCAACACATAGACAGAAGGAACTCCCACATCAGACTTCAGTAAGGATGTTGCTTTTCAGTTAACTTTTTGAGGAACTTCATCTCATATTAGCTCATATCTAAGCTGTGCTCACTCTCTGAAAAGAGATTTGAATGGTACACCCTGTATCATTTTCAAAAGATACTACTTGTAGCAAGTTTGTCTCACTGAGAAGCTTTGTGTTCCAACTGCCTGATCTCAAATACCTGGCAGCCACTTCTCAAATTATTATACAAGCTTATATTAAATTATAAATGCTAAGATAATAATATAGGCTTAATATTAATTAGCTCTTACATTTTAAGTTAACCCATATTCCTTATTTATGCTCTGTCATGTGGTGGCACATTTATTAGCATGGTACATTCGTCTCTTGCTCCCTCTGCCTCTGGCTGGCAGCTCCTAACTCTCCCCTTCTTCCTCCCAGCATTCCCCTAGTCTGGCTTTCTTGCATAACTTTATCCTGTTCAGTTATTGGACAGTCAGCTTGTTTATTAAGCCAATCACAGTGACAAATCTTCACAGTGTACAAAGAAATTTTTTTCCACAGCATAATGGTAAACCCTTTACCATTTTCAAAAGATACTACTTGTAGCAAGTCTATCTTACTGAGAAGTCAAATCTCATACCCAGACTCTAGTTTATCATTAAAATTCAAAGTATAAAGTAAAGGTCTTTTTACTTTCTCAGCCTCCAAGTGTATTCTCAACATCAAGACAGGCTGATGTACTATGGAACATCTGTCACTGACATGCTCCCTTTTCTGTCAGATCACACTGCCCACTAAGTGCTTTTACCAACCGTTCATCAATGGGGCTAATTCAAAGGCTATATTTGTATGGTTGCTTACCTTAAAAGTTGTGTTAAGGATTAGATGATATGGACCAGATTTCTACGATAGTGTATGGACCTTGGCAGATAGTCATTAAAAACAAAAGTACTGTTTACCATTTTGCTTGGATTTGTGACAGCATATATTCTTGGAAATAGGATATATAGCAGAATATGACTGGCCTATACTTTGCCAATAATATAAATTCAGTATTTCTGAAATAATGTGGCCCATCTGAAGAAATAAGAAAATAGTCACAATCTCCCTCAATCTGGGCCTTGCTTGACACCTTCATCATAGTGAATACAAGAATGCAAGACTCCAGTCACACTGTCTTAGTGTGTGATAGGTGTTGGTTTTGCTAATTCTACAAGGTAGATGGAATATTAGCCTGGCAATAAACTCAGCATTGTCATGGCATTTCACTGGCAAGTCATGTAAAAAGGCCCTTGTTGACTCTCACAGGCATCAGCACTAAAAAACTGAAACTTCATTTTAGACAACGTAGTGTCCTTTAGTTACTATGATGAGATAGTAACTAAGATAGGAAGTTATTATGGGCTAAATTGTGTTTCCCTGCCCTCAAACCTACACTGAATTCCTAGCCCATAACATCTTTGAATGTAATCAATTTTAAGAAATAGTGTCATAGTCTATCTTATTTATTTTACCTCTATGACAAATCTACAGCTTAGGCAGTTAGCAAAGAAAATAAATTTCTTTCTCACAGTTGTTGAGGGTGGAAAGTCAAAGATTTAATGACTGCCTCTGAGGAGAGGTTTCTTGCTTCATCAAATCATGGCAAAGGATATCATATGGTAAATGAACATGTAAGAGAAGGGGTAGAAGCAATTGAACACTCAAGAAGGAAGCACATTTTAGTAGAAATTACCCTACAATGGTGATCTAAGCCCCATGCCCAATGATAAAAGCATCAATCCATCCACAAGCATGTAACCTTGAGGACTTAATAACTCTTAAAGTTCTCATCTCCCAATACTGCAATGATGGGGATTAAGTGTTAGCATGAATTTGGAAGTAGCATTCAAATAATAACAAACTCTTTGCCAAAGTAACCAAGTCGAGATGAGATCATAGTGGATTATGACAGACCCACAATATAATGTATTAAGTATCCTTATGGAAGGAAGAGACACAATAGACAAGACAGACAAACACAGAGGAAAGACCATTATGTGAAGACATAGATGCACAAAGGGAAGACACCCATGGGAAGATGGAAACAGAGCTTAGAATGATGTAGCTATACACAGAACATCAAAGATTATCACTAAGAGCTAGAAGCTAGGGGAGAAGAAAGTTTGATCCTGCTGATACATTTTTTTTTCAGATTTCTAGCCAGTATGTCCATAGGGCAATACATTTTTCATGTTTCAAGTTCTTCTGTTTGCTGTATTTTGCTATCACAGCTCTAGGCAAACAATCCATGAGGCAGAATAGAAGGAGAGTACTATTGAAAGTCAGGAAACTCCTGGCTTTTTTTATTTTTAAACTCTTGGCTTGGATGATGATTTAATATCTCTGAATCTTTATTTATAAATAGTCTCATAAATGTTGTAAGGAGGTCGCTAATTAGTTACTAGCTGCTTAGCCCCAAACTTACCACACAGAAACTATTAATTTAATCACTGCTTGACTTCTTATTGGCTAACTCTTACACATTAATTTAACTCATTTCTATTAATCTGTGTATCACCACGTGGCTGTGGCTTACTGGCTAAAGTTCTGGCATCTGCCTCTGGAAGGGCTACATGGCTTCTCCATTGACTCCACCTCTTTTCTCCCAGCATTCAGTTTAGTGTTCCCCACCTAGCTCTGTTCTACCCTATCAGGCCAAGCCAGTTTCTTTATTAACCAATGGTATTCACAGCATAAAAAGAAAAATCCCACATCACATAAATAAAATAATAACATCAATTTTGAGCCCATAGGATTATTATAAAGATTAATTTTGAAGAGTCTATCACATAATAACAATGACTTTTCCACAGTCATAAACATGTATTTTTAGAACCCAGTTTAGTTTAAAGACTTAAGTGCACACACTTTTAATCCCAGCACTCGGGAGGCAGAGGCAGGCGGATCTCTGTGAGTTCAAGACCAGCCTGGTCTACAAGAGCTAGTTCCAGGACAGGCTCCAAAACCACAGAGAAACCCTGTCTTGAAAAACCAAAAGAAAAAAAATAAATAAATAAATAAAGACTTAAGTGCCTCATGCCTGTATAACCTTGAACCCAGAAACTTCTATGGTACATATACAATAGTAATTCCTAAGGTATACACTTCCTCTTAGGTATATACTCAACAGAAATGCATGTGCAAGAGTGTTCATAGAAGCAACACAAAGAATACTTCAAAACACCGTTAGGTTGTTAACATTAAAATGAATAACTGTGGTATATTCATACAATGTAGCGCTACATAGCAATTAGTAGGAGCTGCTCATAAATGACAAACAGATCTCTAATGCAATTATGAATAAAAAGATAAGAAAAACAATAATATAGACTCTAAACAATCATAAAATTTAAAACTCAGGCAAAAATAATATGTGGTTTTTTTGTTGTTTTTTTTTTTTTTTTTTGGTTTTTCGAGACAGGGTTTCTCTGTGGTTTTGGAGCCTCTCCTGGAACTAGCTCTTGTAGACCAGGCTGGTCTCAAACTCACAGAGATCCGCCTGCCTCTGCCTCCCGAGTGCTGGGATTAAAGGCGTGCGCCACCACCGCCCGGCGAAAAATAATATGTGTTATAAGCCCTAATGCTGAATGAGCTTGAGAGAAAGCAATGGTTGAAATGAGCATTAGGAAAGTCTCTGGGCTGGTGGTAAGAATGTTTTCAGATAGGAAGATTGGTTACTTGGGCATCTTCACTTCAAAAAAGTCTCAAGCTGTATATATGATATTTTAATGAAAACTTTAAAAATGTCTGCCAATTGACTTAACAATTCCATATGTAAAACTTCTACTTAAGGGAAAATAAAATGATTTATCTGAGAAGTGTCAGCATAGCTATATTATAATTCAGAAAAAATAAACTATATGATATGCCCACACAATGTGAGCAGCATTAGATCGAAAATTATTTCATATACATTTTTCAATAAAAAGTTGTTTTATCAACTTCAATTGACTGTTCATTAATGATACCTTTAGAGATAGCTGAACTTTAAACTTTTCTGACTCTGTGTTTTATTCACGAGAAAGACTAATTTGCCTGAGTAATGTGCCTGCCCAAGTCACCTTCTGTTCATGTCAAAAGCAGAATAAATACGAGCATGAGATGAGCTGGGACTGGGCCATGCAGTATTTGAGGCTGAAGAACAATAGAACATCAGTCAACTGGTGGAGAGCAAAGGTTACAACTTGTATGAGAGAAATAGTAAATTAATAGCACTAGAGCATCTGGAAAGATATTTGTAATGAAAAGAAATGTAGAGTTCTATTTTACTTCTTACATCACAAAATCTAGATATCGCAAAGTGAATAGACTTAAAGAAAACAACAGAAAAATAAACTTAAATATATTTTGACATACAGAAGGTCTTTTGAATAATGACTCAAATTCTTGAAGCCCTAAAGGCAAGACCATACCATTTAGAAGTTCTTCGTGGAAAAAAAAAATGAATGCTATGAAAAGAATTAAATACAACTTCGGATTGCCATATCAGATGGCAGATGCATCAGATGCAGAAATACGCCTCTCCTTACACAGGTTTATTATGTATTCCAGAATAGCCTTGAACTTGGGATCCTCTTGCCTAAGATGCCCAGTACTGAGATGATAGGAATGAATCACCATGCTAGGCTTAACAATTTTCTTAACAAAGGGTCTTTACAAATCCAAAATCTGGATCATACTCAATAAAAGCTGGGGAAAGAAAATAAAAAAGCAGTTCACAGGAAAATACAAAAGTTATGCAAAAATAAACACAATTACATAGTCCTTAACCTAGAGCAAGGTACTGTTTTGAGTGATTTGCACACAAATCCTATCCCACAACAACACTATAAAGTTGGGGATGGTATGACTCATATTAAAGATAATGAAACTAAGAAACAGCAAAGTTAAGTGACTTGCCCAAGGCAACACTGTGCTAAATAATCATCCTGAGCTTTGAACTTATGTTTAATTGTTCACATGCTGTTTGAACATTTTAGCATGCACACATGAATTATTTTTCAATTACTAACAATGCCAGTGGCAAACAAATTACAGAGACTATGAAATTATTTAAATTGGCTCAATGAATGTCCATATTCAAATTATCTGACATTTATAAAGGCGTAATACACACCAGGTTTTATTCTAAGCACTATCATATCTTTCAGTGTTTTATGCAACATGTCTTGACAATATTTACTCTGTCCTCAAACTCTTTCTGAAGCAAACCCCATCCCCTGCCCACCCAACACTCTTTCATCTTTTTTTATCCCTGATGATCATTTTGTCAGGCCTAAATTTTTATGGTTATGTGGTCTTCCTCTTGAGTGTGGTAGACTTACCAGAGGATACAATCTTTGAGAAAACTTAACAATTGACAATAGCTCCACAGCTAGGGGGTAGGATTGTGTATTGAACCTCCATATCCACTCCTTGTGCTGGGATTTGGTCTGGCATGGGCTTGCACAGGTTTTCTGCATGCTGCCAGAACTCCTACACCCTCCCACACACACACGAAGAGTGTGTTCCCTTGTAGTTATCTACCACACCCAGATCTCACAATCTTCCCATCCCTTTTTCCCCAATGATGCTTGATAGTATAAATATAAACTCTTCTAACTTTGTTCTCTGTTTTTGTAATAAAATACTGACCAAAGAAACTTGTGGGAGTGGTGGAATCAAACATATTCAGCTTAAAAGTTATAGTCTATCATCGACGGAAGTCAGAGAAAAAACTCAAGACAGGAACAGAGGCAGATTCCATGAAAAAAATGTTGTTTACAGGTTTGAAATACACATCATACTAAGCTACCTTTCTTTTTTTTCTTTTTTTAATTGATTTTTATTGAGCTCTACATTTTTCTCTGTTTCCCTCCCTGCCTCTCCCCTTTCCCCTTAAACCCTCCCTCAAGGTCCCCACACTCCCAGTTTACTCAGACCTTGTCTTTTTCTACTTTCTACTTCCCATGTAGATTAGATCTATGTAAGTCTCTCTAAAAGTTCTCATTGTTGTCTAAATTCTCTGGGATTGTGGTTTGTAGGCTGGTTTTCTTTGCTTTATTTTTAATCAGCTACCTTTCAAACAGAGTATAGGCACATCATCCTGAGAATGGCAATGGCCACATCAAGAAAATGTTCCAGGCATGCCTGCAGGCCAGGCTGATGTAGGACAATTTCCTAATTTGGCTTCTTCTTTCCAGGTGTGCCAAATTGAAAATAAAGATGAGCTATCAAATATACAATAGAAAAATATACACAAAATAGAAATACAAATAGATGAGTTTAAAAATGAAGAAAATCCTAGAACTCTTTCCATATTCCTATTCGTTGACTTGTAAATGCTTTGGGTTTCCCCTATTGCACAGAATAGTACTGTATACCTGAGTCAGTAAACTTTTTAGAGTCAGATAGCAAGCATTTTAAACTTTATGAGCTAGCCGTTTTCTATTGAAAATATTTAAACCTTCCATTGTAGTACAGAAGCATCAAGAGATAATAGGTAAATGAGTGGATATGGCTATATACCAATAAGATTTCATTTCAACTTTCTAGGTTACCACTTGTAAGAATCCTCCATAGGTTACTAGTTGTGCCATCCTTTTGTCGCTATGCTGTTTTATCCAGAGGATCCGTTGCTGATACGATACTTTTTACTATTGGAGTCTGTTGTTTCCCTAGGGTCATAGTCACAGACATGACTTAAGACTTTAGAACATGTCAGTAGAGAGTTTGTGCTATGATTCAACTTCTGTTCTTAATTACTACTGATCTTCGGAGTTTCACCTCCCTGATTTTCCTCTTGTTTCACCCTCTTCTAGATATTCAGATGCAAATCCAGATGGACCAAGATTCACTAATTATATCTTCGTTGTAGTTGAGGAGAAGTGTCATTATTCTTTCCATTTAAAGGTATTTATTTTCTCTGTAGTTACAGATGCCAGGGGCCAACTGTTAACAAAGAAGGAAATTGAAAAGAATAATAGAGTCTATAATGAACCCTCTTAGAGTTTAGGAAAGGATTGTGTATGGAGTATTAGTGACCTAATGTTCTTTCATAATCATATTTTAAAAAAATGAGACAGACCTTCCACATTGTAGCTCAGATTGCTTCAAAACTGATGTAGCCCAGACTGACCTCAAATTCATGACAAAGTAGTGGAAATGTGGGCATGAGCCACTGTGTCTTGCTTATAGTTTCATACTCAACTGAATATTTTGTCTGGAATGGTTTTACAATGGATCAAGAGAAAGACAGGATAGACACTGAAATTAATTAGCTACAACAGTATGTTATTTGCACGTATAGAATTCTTTATGTTATTTAGCCCAGTGGGATTCGGATTCTTCTTTCCAAACTTGAATATCGTCAAATCTCACAGTCAAAGTGATCTCTGAATTTATCAAGCTAGCTTCATCCATTAAAGAAATTACCATGCTGTCAGCCTCGATGGAGAATTGCCACTGTATTCTGTTATATATGCATATACATATCACATAAATATGTCATATATATGATATTCTGTAAGTCATAATACCTACAAAACACTCTTGCTGAACCATTTTTCATATTTACATTGTGCTATAATGTGCCTCTTAGAACCTCCACTTTCTACACACTGACCTTTATTAGTCCTAAGAGAACCACACAGAAAAAATAAAAATAAAAAAAGGAGAACCACACACAAAAGGCACAGGTAAATCTACAGAGAATGTACTATATCTTACTCATTTTCTCTTTTACACACTATATTGTGGTTTTTTTAGCCTGTATTTATTGATACAGTCTTCAGTCCATTTATAATTCTACCCATTGTCTTTCCTGTTAGTGTACTTCTTATCACAGAGGCATACACTATTATTTAGCTATTTAAAATTTTTAATTTATTCTTTCACTTTTTTGTACAATTGTTTTTTCAAGGCAAGAATCTAATAATGACTGAAAAGTTTGAGTATTATTTCAGATGTAGTATTGAGCACATGTATGTATTATTCATTTAATCACTCAATGTTTCTGTAAAATGTGTGCTATTAGTCCTGAAAGTTAAATGTGAGGAAATTAAAACACAACTGAAAAATAAATGACCTAAGATTTCATTGTTGGAAAATGCAACTGGGACATGAACCTACCCCTGACTCCAAACCTCAAGCTTCACACAGTCAGTCTACACATTGTTATTACTACATGCAAGCACTTTCCATGGTCACATATGTACTACATTTAGCACATGTCAAACTTAAAGGCAACTGAACAATTAAGTAGCCATTGAAGAAATCCAGAAGTTTTTCCTTTAAGTCAATGGTAAGTTAGGTTCTCTATCTTCTTATTATTTTAACTTAGCCATTCACTTTGGCATTAATTCTTGTCACATTCTATTTTATTACTTTTAACCACTAATTTCACTTGTCACGCTAACACAATTGTTAAAATGAATTAAAATAAAATATAATGATGTGTGTGTTGGAAAATATCACAAGGGAGCCCATCACTTTATTCTAACCTAAAAATTACAGTGACAATGGATCTTACAGGATGGTGTGGGATCCAAGGGCTATAAATTAGGCTGTCATCCTGATCTGCAAAGTAGATGGCAATCCTTATACTCTCTTGGGACATATGCCCTCCAACTCCTTCTGGCTCATAGTGTCAGATCTTTTTTTTTTTTATTTCTTTCTTTTGTTTTATTTAGACAGAAGGGAAACTTGTTGTGGATTTTTTTGGTTTTTTTTCTTTTTTTTTTATTGAGAAAATGAGAAAAAAAAACAAGTTTCCACCTCCTCCCAGCCTCCCATTTCCCTCCCCCTCCTCCCACCCTTATCTCCTTCCTCCCACCCTTCTCCCCCTCCCCCCACTCCTTTCCCCCTCCCTCTCCAGTCCAAAGAGCAGTCAGGGTTCCCTGCCCTGTGGTAAGTCCTAGGTCCTCCCCCCTCCGTCTATATCTAGGAAGGTGAATATCCAAACTGGCTAGGCTCCCACAAAGCCAGCACATTAAGTAGGATCAAAACCCCTTGCCATTGTCCTTGGCGTCTCATCAGCTCTCATTGTTCACCATGTTCAGAGAGTCCAGTTTTATCCCATGCTTTTTCAGTCACAGTCCAGCTGGCCTTGGTGAGCTCCCAATAGATCAGCTCCACTGTCTCAGTGGGTGGGTGCACCCCTCGTGGTCCCGACTTCTTTGCTCATGTTCTCCCTCCTTCTGCTACTCATTGGGACCTTGGGAGCTCAGTCCAGTGTTCCAGTGTGGATCTCTGTCTCTATCTCCATCCATCACCCGATGAAGGTTCTTAGTGTCAGATCTTAAGGATGATTTCTTTTGTATTTCTGACCACTGTGACTCTCAGTTACTATTTGTTTTCCAATGGCAAGACATCTACACTCAGGTTACTCAGTAGTTTTCTTTTTCTAACTCACCCCAGGGTTTTGGGTCAGTGTCAACCTCTATAGATAAGCCCTAGACAAAGACGTTTCAGTTCCTAAAATATTCTTTCGGGGTAGCTTACTTCAGATTGTACACAATTAATTTATTTTCATTTATTTAAACAATATTTCTTTTAATTCTTTGAGAATTTGATACAAAGGATTCTGATCATATTAATCCCCCATCAAACATACTTCAGATCTCTTCTAACTTAAAGAACTCACCTCATGTAGATAGAAAGTTTCTCTTTCAAATACCCAAATCTTTTTTTCAAAGATCTAGTTCCTGAAATTTATAATAATCCCAGGCACAAGTAAACATTCCAGTCACTTTAAGTGTCTCATTTTATCTATGGGACCACCAACCATAAAACAAATAAGGACCCTCTCAAGCATAGCAAGATTTAGTAGAATCTGGATTTCCCACTTCAAACTGATACCCTACCAGACTTCAATGGAACCAAAGAACCAGTAGACTGGATTCCTAAAAATATACAGGCCCTGGAGGCACTTACCTTCGCTCAGGGTTTTAATTCACAATTTGGGTTCCTTTCAGAGCCCAGTCACTTTTTGAAATATTTTTAAAAGTTTTTTTCATTTTACATCCCTCCACTTTCTCCCCATCTCACCCCATCCACTCCTCAGAGAGGGTAAGTAATCCCATGGGGAGTCAACAAAGTCTAGCAAATCATTTTGAGGCAGAACCAAGGCCCTCCTCACTATATCTAGGCCAACCAAGGTATCCTTCCATGGAGAATGAGCTCCAAACAGCAGTAGGAGTAAATCCTGGCCCCACTGCCAGTGACCCCATAGACTTTCCCAGTCATACTAGTGCCATCCACATTCAGAGGGTCTAATTCAGTCCTATGCTGGTTCCTCTGCTGTCAGGCTGGTGTTGGTGAGCTCTTTTAAGCTCAGGTAGATTATTTCAGTTAGTATCCCCATCATGGTCTTAGCCCCTTTGCTAAATTATTGCTCCTCTTTCTCTTCGATTGGGCTTTGAGAGCTCAGTCCGGTCTTCTGCTATGGATCTTTGCATCTGCTTCCATCAGCTACTGGAAGGTAGTCATCAATCTGATTACTGGGCAAGGCCAGTTCAGGCACCCTCTCCTAGTCATTTTTAATTCTAATTCTTCAGACCTTGTGGTATAGACTGCCCCCTCCTTTTCTTGAGGCAATCGGCACTGTGACTCTTTGGTTTGTGGAGACTTCTAACTTATTTTTGAGATGGAATATAATAGTCTAGAATACAAGACTCAGAAAACCCTCTTTCATGGGCAATGTGTTGTGTAATTTTCTGGTTCTGATGATTAAAATATCTGGCTACTTTTCAGAGTTCTTCTTTTCTGTAAAATAAATGTTAAGATATTGATGGTGAGAAAATAAGTGTATCTAGGGAAAGAGTAGGAGAAAAGATCTCCAAAACAAAAACAGTCTTACTGTCAATCAACACTGGAAATGGTTAATAAATGATGTCACAGCCATACAATAAGCTATTACTGTGAGCAGATAGACAATTGCTTCATAAATAGAAATCATACAAGACTTTGTCCCCACATGGTAAGAACTAATAAAAAAAATTAAACTGCAGAATAAAACAATCGCTAGTGTTGTTATATGACAATAAGGAAATAATCTGAAGTAGGAATCCAGAAAGCAACCTTTTTTAATAGAACAAGAAATAAATACGATCAGAGAAGTGAAATGTCTGTACAGTGAAAATTATAAATACTTATGAAAAATTCACACTGGATATGTGATGTGGGATTCCCTTCGGTATGCTGTGAATACCATTGGTTAAAAATAATCTGCCTAGGCCTGTGATAGGGTAGAGTAGAGCTAGGCAGGGAAAACTAAACTGAATGCTGGGAGAAAGGAGGCAGAATCAGGACACCAGGTAGCCACTGCCAAGAACAGATGTGCTGGAACTTTACCCGGTAAGCCACAGTCACGTGGCTATAAACAGATTAATAGAAATGGGTTAATTTAAGATATGAGTTAGCCAGAAATATGCTTAAGCTATTGGACAAACAGTGTCGTAAATAATATCATTCTTTATGGTTATTTCAGGGCTGAGCAGCTGGGAACTAACTAGCAGCCTCCTACAATAAATTGGCCTCCTACTTCAAATTGGCACTCCAATGTGTGCTATCTAGATCTACATAAAACATGAGAGGGTTTGGAAAGGAATTCTAGACACTAAAAAGCAACGTTTAGCCATATTTTGATGGGCTCTGCTTGCTGACAGCATGCTGCAGCTCCTTTAAGAGAGGTCTTCCTGCGGGGTTGGTGAAGATCTTCTCCCAGTCAGTAGGTTGCCTTTGTGTCTTAGTGACAGTGTCCTTTGCTTTACAGAAGCTTCTCAGTTTTAGTATGTCCCATTTATTCAATGTTGCCCTTAATGCCTGTGCTGCTGGGGTTATACATAGGAAGTGATCTCCTGTGCCCATCTGTTGTAGGGTATTTCCCACTTTCTCTTCTATCAGGTTCAGTGTGTTCGGGCTGATATTGAGGTCTGTAATCCATTTGGACTTGAGTTTTGTGCACGGTGATAGATATGGGTCTATTATCATTCTTCTACAGGTTGACATCCAGTTGTGCCAGCACCATTTGTTGAAGATGCTTTCTTTCTTCCATTGTGTACTTTTAGCTCCTTTATCAAAAATCAGGTGTTCATAGGTTTGTGGGATAAAATCCGGGTCTTCTATACGATTCCATTGGTCGACTTCTCTGTTTTTATGCCAGTACCACACTGTTTTCATTACTGTAGCTCTGTAATAGAGTTTGAAGTCAGGGATGGTAATGCCTCCAGAAGATCCTTTATTGTATAGGATTGTTTTGGCTATCCTGGGTTTTTTGTTTTTCCATATAAAGTTGATTATTGTCCTCTCCAGATCTGTGAAGAATTTTGATGGGATCTTGATGGGGATTGCATTGAATCTATAAATTGCCTTTGGTAGAATTGCCATTTTTACTATGTTGATCCTCCCAATCCAAGAGCAAGGGAGGTCCATCCCAAAATATACAGAGAACTCAAGAAATTAGACTTTAAAATGCTAAGTAACCCAATTAAAAAATGGAGCACTGAACTGAACAGAGAATTCTCAACAGAAGAAGTTCAAATGGCCAAAAGACACTTAAGGTAGTGCTCAACTTCCTTAGCAACCAAGGAAATGCAAATCAAAACAACTTTGAGATATCATCTTACACCTGTCAGAATGGCTAAAATAAAAAACTCCAATGATAGCCTTTGCTGGAGAGGCTGTGGAGGAAGGGGTACCCTCATCCATTGCTGGTGGGAATGCAATCTTGTGCAACCACTGTGGAAGTCAGTGTTTTGGTTTCTCAGGAAATTCGGGATCAACCTACCCCTGGACCCAGCAATACCACTCCTGGGAATATACCCAAGAGATGCCCTATCATATGACAAAAGTATTTGTTCAACTATGTTCATAGCAGTATTATTTTTAATAGCCAGAACCTGGAAACAACCTAGATGCCCTTCAATGGAAGAATGGATGAAGAAAGTGTGGAATATATACACATTAGAGTACTACGCTGCGGTAAAAAAAACGACTTCTCGAATTTTGCATGCAAATGGATGGAAATAGAAAACACTATCCTGAGTGAGGTATCCCAGACCCAAAAAGATGAACATGGGATGTACTCACTCATAATTGGTTTCTAGCCATAAATAAGGGTCACAGAATCTACAATAGGTGAATCTAAAGAAGCTAAGTAAGAAGGTGAACCCAAGGAAAAACATATAGTTATCCTCTTGGCTAAGGGAAATAGACAAAATTACCGGGGAGAAAATTGGAATCTTGGGGGTGGGGTGGGATGTGGGTAAGGGGAGATGGGGAGAGAAAAGTTAGAAGGGAAGGAGGGGGGGGCTTTGGGAAACAGGAGGATTGGGATAAAGGAAGGTTGGACAGGGGAGCACGGAACCACAATTCTTAGTTAAGGGAGCCACTGTAGGGTTGGCAAGAGACTTGAACCTAGAGTGGCTCCCAGGAGCCCAAGGCAATGTCCCCAGTTCGTTCCTTGGGCAACTGAGGATAGGGAACCTGAAATGACCCTATCCTATATTAATACTGACGAATATCTTGCATATCACCATAGAACCTTCATCTGGTGATGGATGGAGATAGAGACAGAGACCCACACTGGAGCACTGGACTGAGCTCCCAAGGTCCCAATGAGTAGCAGAAGGAGGGAGAACATGAGCAAAGAAGTCGGGACCATGAGGGGTGCACCCACCCACTGAGACAGTGGAGCTGATCTCTTGGGAGCACACCAAGGCCAGCTGGACTGTGACTGAAAAAGCATGGGATAAAACTGGACTCTCTGAACATAGCAAACAATGAGGGCTGATGAGATGCAAAGGACAATGGCACGGGGTTTTGATCCTGCTTAATGTGCTGGCTTGGTGGGAGCCTAGCCAGTTTGGATGTTCACCTTCCTAGATATGGACGGAGGGGGGAGGACCTAGGACTTACCACAGGGCAGAAAACTCTGACTGCTCTTTGGACTGGAGAGGGAGGGGGAGAGGAGTGGGGGGAGGGGGAGAAGGGTGGGAGGAGGGGGAGAAGGGTGGGAGGAGGGGGAGGGAAATGGAGGCTGGGAGGAGGTGGAAACTTGATTTTTCTCTCCTTTTCTCAATAAAAAAAAATAAAAAAAGAGAGGTCTTCCTGATTTAGTAGTAACAACAAAAACAACAAAAGACCCACATGGTTTCAAAACAGTAGCATCTTGGTTCTCCATCACAAACAGTGCTGACTCTTTTAGGAGGCCTAGCATTTAAATGGAGTTTGTGAGCAGAGTGCTACAACTGATTAATGGTATGACATAGACACATTGTATACCTGAAACTGGAGCACTCTGCATGGCTTTCAGAGGCAGGGAACATGTTTACACCATGTTGGACTAGGCTGAGCCAAAAGGCAAAGCAGACTTGGTCGTAACTAAGACCACTTAACATTAAAGAAAGAAAAGAATGAAAAAAGTTCTGGTCAGAAAAGGATTACAGCCCTATCCTTCTGGGGCTCTCTGCAGGGCCTCTACTCCCTGCATACTGCCTCTTTTTTCCTATCCCACCAAGCTTGCATCCAGAACCCTCCCCACTTCGGGAAGTACCCTACAACAGATGGGCACAGGAGATAGCTTCCTATGTATAACCCCAGCAGCACAGACATTAAGAGCAACATTGAATAAATGGGACATACTAAAACTGAGAAGCTTCTGTAAAGCAAAGGACACTGTCATTAAGACAAAAAGGCAACTTAATGACTGGGAGAATATCTTCACCAACCCCGCCACAGACAAAGGTCTGATCCCCAAAATATATAGAGAACTCAAGAAACTGGACTTCAAAATGCTAATTAACCCAATTAAAAAATGGAGCACTGCACTGAACAGAGAATTCTCAAAAGAAGAAGTTCAAATGGTCAAAAGACACTTATGGTCATGCTCAACATCCTTAGCGATCAGGGAAATGCAAATCAAAAAAAAACTTTGAGATATCATCTTACACCTGTCAGACTGGCTAAAATAAAAAACTCCAATGATAGCCTTTGCTGGAGAGACTGTGGAGGAAGGGTTACCCTCATCCATTGCTGGTGGGAATGCAATCTCGTGCAACTACTTTGGAAATCAGTGTTTTGGTTCTTCAGGAAATTCAGGATCAACCTACCCCTGGACCCAGCAATACCACTCCTGGGAATATACCCAAGAGATGCCCCATCATATGACAAGAACATTTGTTCAACTATGTTCATAGCAGTATTATTTGTAATAGCCAGAACCTGGAAACAACCTAGATGCCCTTCAATGGAAGAATGGATGAAGAAAGTGTGGAATATATACACATTAGAGTACTACGCTGCGGTAAAAAACAATGACTTCTCGAATTTTGCATGCAAATGGATGGAAATAGAAAACACTATCCTGAGTGAGGTAACCCAGACACAAAAAGATTAACATGGGATGTACTCATTCATAATTGGTTTCTAGCTACAAATAAGTGTTCCAGAGTCTACAATTGGTGAACCTAAAGAAGCTAAGTAAGAAGGTGAACCCAAGGAAAAACATATAGTTATCCTCTTGGCTATGGGAAGTAGACAAAATTGCCATGGAGAAAGTTGGGATCTTTTGGGTGGGGTGGGATGGCGGTAAGGGGAGATGGGGAGAGAAAAGGGAGAAGGGGAGGATGGGAGGTAATTGGGGGAAAAGGATGATTGGGATAAAGGAAGGTTGGATAGGGGAGCACGGAAGAACAATTCTTAGTTAAGGGAGCCACCTTAGAGTTGGCAAGAGACTTGAACCTAGAGTGGCTCCCAGGAGCCCAAGGCGATGTCCCCAGTTAGTTCCTTGGGCAGCTGAGGATAGGGAACCTGAAATGACCCTATCCTATAGCAATACTGACGAATATCTTGCATATCACCATAGAACCTTCATCTGGTGATGGATGGAGATAGAGACAGAGACCCACACTGGAGCACTGGACTGAGCTCCCAAGGTCCCAATGAGTAGCAGAAGGAGGGAGAACATGAGCAAAGAAGCCGGGACCATGAGGGGTGCACCCACCCACTGAGACAGTGGGGCTGATCTATTGGGAGCTCACCAAGGCCAGCTGGACTGTGACTGAAAAAGCATGGGATAAAACCAGACTCTCTGAACATGGCGAACATTGAGGGCTGATGAGAAGCCAAGGACAATGGCACGGGGTTTTGATCCTACTTAATGTGCTGGCTTGGTGGGAGCCTAGCCAGTTTGGATGTTCACCTTCCTAGATATGGATGGAGGGGGGAGGACCTTGGACTTTCCACAGGGCAGGGAACCCTGACTGCTCTTTGGACTGGAGAGGGAGGGGGAGAGGAGTGGGGGGAGGGGGAGAAGAGTGGGAGGAGGGGGTGAAGGGTGGGAGGAGGGGGAGAATGGTGGGAGGAGTGGGAGAAGGGTGGGAGGAGGGGGAGGGAAATGGGAGGCTGGGAGGAGGCAGAAAATTGTTTTTTTTTTCCTTTTCTCAATAAAAAAAAAAACGAAAAGGATTACAAATATGCAATAAAGACAAATCCATTTGAAAAAGATCTCTAAATGGGCCACAGTGTTGGATAAATGTACATAGACTTGGGAGAGAGAAGAAAAAGAGTATAGAGAGTTAAAAAAAGCAGTAAATTATTTTTAAAAAAATATTTAAAGTAAACAAAGTCTTTAACAAGACAGAGTACAGACAGTCATAGATTAAAAGAAGTAAAGAAAAATAAGCCACATAAAGATAAACAATACACAGAGAGTTTAGATTATGAATATTTTTGTGTTTTCTTGGAATTTTTTGACTGAAGAGAGACATTTGATTCTGAGGACTGTTAAGCTAAACCAACATGTATGTTTCAAAGGTTTCTTTACTTTAAAATTTGGGCTAAGAATATGTTGCTTTGGACGTTCTTTGTTTCCACAGAAGATGAGAGCATATGGATTTCTCCCAGACTAATGTGGTTTGATGAAGCAAGACCTTCCTGAAAGGTCACCATGAACACCCCCCAAAAAATTACTTCACTCAACAAAAAGCAGAAAGCAATTTGGAAAGAACTATACCTATATTCCCAAATATTAGTTATAAATATTTGCTTACATTTAAAGGGGGCTATGATATAGAGATAAATATTTTGCATTGGTATGGATCTTGATTTATTGATACAAATTTTAGGTAATATTGTTAGATGTATATTTCTGCTCTTGATTAAGGTATTGTGTTTGTGCAGCTCATTTAAAATGTAATGTATAATTAAGAAATATAGTTTAATAGATAGTCATCTGTAATAGTCAAGCTTGTAGTCATGTTAATTAGTTTTCAAGATATATAGAGATGTATTTCAGTTAGATAGGCATTCTTCATATCTTTCAGAGACATTTAGAATGTGACATTTAAAATGTTTTAATACCTTAAGACTTTTTATGACAATGAGACACATCTGTTACTGGCAGCACCAATAACTTCAAGAGGAAGATGGGTGCCGAAGAGGCTTCT
Source organism: Microtus oregoni (assembly GCF_018167655.1). Classification (NCBI taxonomy): domain Eukaryota; kingdom Metazoa; phylum Chordata; class Mammalia; order Rodentia; family Cricetidae; genus Microtus; species Microtus oregoni. The sequence goes on from NW_024544745.1 coordinate 486,704, forward strand.
TATGGAGTTTGATAGCCATTTGGGCAAGAAACTGCTCATGCATGGACTGCTTGATATTATACTTCATGAACTGGACATGCATGACCCATAGAAAAATAACTACTAAAGTTCACTAAAGAAGGTGAGACAGTCTTTCAGGGTTCCTGCTTCATGAAAGGGTCTGCCAGACATCCTGCAAAACATGGAAGAAAGCAACTGACAGTCTTTGCCATCACAAGGCAGAACAGATTTTCAAATTTTCTGCTTCATGGAAATGTCTGTTGGACCCTATGGCCTGTGGGCTGAAGATTGTATGCCCCAATGGTACAGAAGAACTTTGGTTGACTATCCAGGTAATGAGATGTCTCTGTCAGTTCTTGAGTTTTTAAGTTGCTTACGATGCACTTCCTGTTTACTTAGGTAATATTATATATTTCAGGAGTCTTTGATGGAGTTAAAGAATAAATAGTTATAGTTTTCCTTAGTTTTGATAAGATAAAGTAGATATAAATATTATAACTGTAATTCATTTTTGATACCTGTTTTGTTATACATAATTTTACTATGTTAAAGTTAAAAACCTTCCTTTTTATTTAGATAGAAAAGGGGAGGTGATATGGGATTCCCCTCTGTGTGCTGTGAATACCATTGGTTATTAAAGAATCTGCCTTGGCCTGTGATAGGGTAGAGTAGAGCTAGGTGGGAAAACTAAACTGAATGTGTGGAAAAAGGAGGTGTAGTCAGGAGACGCCATATAGCCACTGCCTGGAAAAGACATGCAGGAATTTTACCCAGTAATCCACAGCCATGTGTCTATACACAGATTAATAGAAATGGGGTTATTTAAGATACGAGTTAGCCAGAAATATGCTTAAGCTATTGACCAAACAATATTGCAAATAATATAATTTTTGTGTGGTTATTTCAGGACTGAGCAGCCAGGAACTAACTTGCAGCCTCTATTGCAGGTATGTGGTTCAAACATTAAAATGTTTGCCTAGCATGAATAAAACTTTGACCTCAATCTTCATTACTACATAAACCACAAGCACTTACTAGTCTGTGCTACATGAGAACCTGGAGAGAGAGAGAGAGAGAGAGAGAGAGAGAGAGAGAGAGAGAGAGAGAGAGAGAGAGCTGGGAAAATTATTGCTCTTTAAATAACCTAGAGTGGTCTACAGATTAAATGCAACCTTTATCAAAATACCAAAGAAATTCTTCACAGAAACGTAAAAGCCATTCTAAAATTTATACAGAATCAGAAACACACACACACACACGCTAAAATAAAAATCAGACAGATACCACCATCTGGAGCAGAAAGAAAATATCTGGACTATCTGAATTCAAAATGTCCTTTATGAGCTAGAGAAAGGGTTAATATTATTCAAAATCCTCAATAATACTGCACTTGCCTAGCATACATGTGGTCCTGGGTTTCATCCTATAGCACTGTCACCATGAGAAAAGAAGCACTAATATAATACAATGTTGCAGCCATCAAAACAGCATAGTGCAAACATAAATCAGGGCACATATGCCAATAGAACAGAATAGGAAGCATAAAAGTGTACACATGAATCAACAGGTAACAGTTTTTGACAAAATTGCCAAGAATACCTCATAAAGAAATGAAAGCCTTTTCAGTAAATGAGCCTTAGAAACTGTACATTAATATATATATATATATATATATATATATATATATATATATATATATATATGAATGAAACCAGGCAACTGAATTATTTCAATTATAGAAATAAGGTAAAATTGATTAAAGGTTAAGATGTTAGACCAGAAATCATGTAACTAGCAAAAGGCACATAGGTAAAATGCTTTGAGGAAATTATAATGGGAAAAAGACTGTGCACAAGATCATAAAAGCATAGAAAATGAACAAAGCTACAGACAAATATAATTATATACAATGACTATAAAGCATCTGTACAGCAGAAGAAACACTTGACAGAGACTGCAAACAGCTTACAAGATGGGCGAAAATGCTTGCAATGCTTCATCCAGCAAAGGTTTTGTATTTGTTAGTTTACCATTGCTGTGACAAACTACCAGAGAATTAACTTTTTAAAAAGGAAGACCTCAGCCATCAGTGGGTAAAGGAATTGCCACTAAGTATGAGAATCTGAGTTCTGGCCCTGGAATTCCCCCAGTGAAGGAGAGAAGCAAATCCTGAAAACACAAGACAATAACTTAAAAGAAGGAAGACTTATTCTGAATCATGTTTTTAGAGATTTTTGTCTGTAGCCCTTTACTTTTGTTCATTCCTAACACTTTGTGAGATAATACATCATAGTGGTGGAGCCCATGTGGTAGAAGCTACTCACATTGGGACAGTCAGGAAACAGAGAAAGGGAATATAAGAAGACAAGGGAAAACATAATATCTGGTGACGTGTCCCCAGTCATGATTTCTCCCAGGTAGATTTCCTTCCTAACGTCTCTACCACCTTCTGAAGTAGTTCCAGTACAAAAGATTCATGTGTTCCACACATGAGCCTATGACAGCTCATATTAAAACTATATGCCAAATATTAACTTGAAACATAGATCATTTTGAAATGCCATAAAATGGTGTGACAGACAAATATAGATATTTGAGATTTACTGTACATCAAGATCAATGATTTCTTTCTGTAAAAAGGAGTTCAACATACATAGAACATACTATGTTGAAGAAATTAACTTTGCAGAATAAAGTTGACATCTTAGAGCAAATAATCTCTTAGTAGACTACATTTTGGAAAACGTTGTCCTACTTCTCTGTGTAAGTGGTTGTTTGCTGTAGGAATTCAGTTTAATGTTCTTTGTAAAAGTTATCACGGGATAACATAATGTAGCACAAATTCTAGTTGGTCTTACTTTATCAAAATCGAGTCAGAAATAGGGGTTAAAACTGTGGAGTACTACATAGCAGAAAAAAATAACGACAACTTGAATGTTTTGGGCACATGGATGGAGCTAGAAAACATCATTTTGAGTAAGGTAACCCAGACCCAGAAAGACAATTATCATATGTATTCACTCATAAGTGGATTTTAAACATAAAGAAAATAAAACAAATCACAATTCCAGATAACAATGAGGACCGTAAGAGAGACATACATAGATCTAATCTACATGGGAAGTAGAACAAGACAAGATCTCCTGAGTAAATTAGGAGCATGGGGACCTCGGGAGAGGGTTAAAAAGGAGGGGAGAAAAGAGGTAGAGGGAGCAGAGAAAAATGTAGAGCTCAATAAAAATTAATAAAGAATCCTAAAGATCAGATAAGCAGAGCAGTAAGCCATTAGTTAAGTCTTTTATCTCTACCAATTCTACCAATGCTCAGATTGAAGGGGCAATCCTCGTCTCCACCAAATGTCACTCTCCAATGTGTTCTTGTCTTCTCTTCCTTATGTACCTCTCTCCACCCAGAAATAGCACTCCTGTCTCCACCTCCTCAGTGCTGGGATTAAAGGCATGGGATCCCAAGTATTGGGATTACATTTATGTGGGTTCTATTTCTCCCTTTTAGACAGATTCAATCTCATGTAGCCCATGGTGGCCTTGAGTCCTGGGATTAAAAGTGTGTGCCACCACTACCTGGCCTCTAGTGGCTTACCTCTGCACTATGATCATCACGGAAGCTTTATTTATTATAACACAAACAAAATATCACTACAATATAGAGTACTAGTCCTCCAGGAAATGTAAAACTTACAAAAGGCATTTTTAAAGCCAAGGTGTGCTTATAGTTAGCAGACCCCTATACAGAATACAGTCTTCTATAATGAGAATTGGAGGACGAACTGCATTGTGGTAAGATGTGGGGTGGGTACGGAATATGCTTTTCTTTCATAGAGCACTTGAAGGATGACTTTGAAAGGAGATATGCAAAAAGATGGTTAGCACAAGACTCAAATACTGATATATTTTTAGGAAATAACACTTAAGAAAATTGAGAATTTCACAACCATCTCTTCAAAAACTGTTCCTGAATATTCCCTGGAAAGTTATTGTGTACCCTTGAAGTTACTTGCATTCTAATCTGGAGACTTTTAACTTGGAAAGCATGTATATGTTCACTGCAAGACCCTGTTGCATTAAAAACAAGCATCAGCAAAGTCATATAGTTTAGAAATCAAGATTGATTAATTTAGAATCTGAAAGCCTAGGGGCTAGGGAAACTACAGCAAAACAATTTTAAAGAATTTGGGGTTCAGTTCCGTCTAGGAGATAGAAAAAGGAACAGGGTGAGCTTGGAGTAATGCATCAAATCTATATCAGGAGCTTTCCTGTATCTCATTGTACATTTTGAAACCTACATTTCTAAGTTTGTGTTTGTACTTTAAGAAGAACAAATATGTGCGGAGAGGAAGAAAAGAGAAAGAGAGGGAGAGAGAGAAAGACAGAGAGGAGGAGACACACAGAAAGAGAAATATGGGGGAGAGGAAGTGGGAGAAAAAGAGGGAGAGGATAAAGAAGAGGGAGAGGGAGGGAGAGAGGAAGAGAGGGAGATGGTGTCCTTTTCAAAGGTTGTAAATACTGAGCAACAACTTTGGGAATAGAGCTACATAAAATAATACCTGGTACAGGAGCCTTTCAGCCTACAAGCAATAAGCTGAAGACGTAATGTGTGGGTACAGCAGGGCAGGACTTCTTCTTCCCAGACTCTAGAGCTGATGGTGCCTCTCCCTCCCTTGCAAATACACAAACTGACAGGTGGCAGCTTGCTTTTCAAACTGCTTTTCAAAATATTTGCATACGAATTATGCAGAGAAAAAAAAACGCTCCTTACCCTAGTAATAATGGATTCTTATTCAGCTGGGATTAATAATCATTATATTTGCCTGCAGGAAATTATAAATATTTATAAGCAAATACCCTCTTGAGATTTAAATATCACACAGAGGATTTAGCAGTTGGTGCTGTGAAGGGAATACACAATGGGACACAGTGCATAAAGCTAAGACTGAAGTCCCAGGCCAATTGCTCTGTTTATCCCACAGCAAGCAGATAAGTAGACTTAGTCTCCGGTCAAGTATTAAAATCCTCAGGTTACATTTTTTGCTACTTCTCTCTAACAGTATACCTTTATTTTGGATGGTCTTTTCCACAGTTGTCAAAGGTCAGCCTCATGGCTCTATTATAACTACCCCTACCTCTCTCGATATGTTATCCACAAAACTGACTGCCTTCTTGACATTCTTACTTGGATGTGCAGTACACACATCTCAAGTTAAGTTCAAAACTGAACCATCACCCTACCACAAAATCCCTCATTCCAATGGCTAGCTTCTCTGCACTTCTTAATGCATGCCCCACACCTAGAGACCTCTCTGTGGTCTGCCTTCCAAATGTATCCAGAACCCACTTGTTTCTTACCACAGTCATTGATACCACACTGATTATTTTAACAACTATAATTACCTGCCTCAAGAGCTATAATAGACTCCTTTAAAATTAAACTACAGTACAAGTGATATTTACTTTATTGGGAATCCCTAAATAACTCAACCATTGCTTCCATAGAGTAGGCTATCAATAAATATCTGCTGGGCAAGGTCACATATTGCATAGTCCTCAAAGACCCACACATTTACCACTTAGTTAAGTAGCTAAGGGATTTCAATTCAACAGGTACGTTATTTAAATGGAGGCTTCCTGTTATTGGAGACATGGCCCAGAATGGGGTATTGAGATCCATCTTCTTCTCTATGTCTGTGTTCTGCCAAGAGAACAATTCTATTCTACCACTCCATTGCAACTATGGTGTGTTGTGTTAACAGGACTGCAAAGCAATGAGGCTGGTAGATGATGGACTAGAACATTCCAAACAAGACATAATAAAATTCTCTTTGTAGGTTGATTATTTTAGGCATTTAATACAGTTCAGGAAAACTGACTATCTCACTTACTAAGCAAAGGCAGATTAGTAATCACTTTGTTCCTTCCCAAAGACTCAAGGAATTACACCCCCAAATATAGGAGCTTCACTCATTCATTCATTTAATAAGCATGTATTCAAATATCTACTGTGTGCTATGAAGACCGAAGAAAATGACTCGATTGTCTAGATGATCATAGATAATTCTAAGTGAGACCCTATATATCCCCACAGAGATGTCCTGGGTTTTAATTTCCTTCCTATTTGGAGGCCCCAACATAACTTAAAACTGAAGTGTGCAATTGATACCAAAATTAAACTACATCCTAAGGTTGAAACAATATAAAAATACCCTGACTTGGGCAGATACTCTGTTGCTGTCTGTTTATGCTAGCCCCAAGCCTATACAAGCAGACCTTCTGGCAGCAAGATTGATTCCAAGAGGAATGCCAGTCATTAGCTTCTTTACATTTCCATTAGTTTTTCCAGTTCCTCTTAGTCTGAGATTAGAAATGGGCACATTGTATGTTGACATAAAAAAACCCAGATAAGCAGTATCTAAGGTCTCTCCAAACATCATAATTATTTTGAAGATATAAATGAGATGCCATGTAATGTGTAATCTAACCATTAGCAGCACCTTACTAACTTCAATGGTTCTGAAAACAGGTTGAGATTGTGCGCATCATATATGCCCATATTCGCTTTTTTTCTGATTATTATTATAGTAGTTCTTCGTTGGGTTACAAATGAGAATTATCTAGGTCATTAAAGCTTGTCCTTTCATTGCTAAAATGTCAATATGCATGCGGCCTCAGCCCTACACAAAGAGCTAGATGCAACTTAGTAAATTGCAAATGGAGAGAGGTAGTCATCCACAGGGAAGGGCATACCACTGTTTGTTCAGTGGCCAAATTTCAGCCATAAAATCATACATATAAGTAACACTATATGGACTCAAAGGGTTTTATTGGGGAATATATATATATATATACTCAAATTCATATATGCTTGAAATAATAATGAAAAAGGAGGTAACGTTCAGGAGGATGCCTATATGTTTGTCTTTGGATTCACCTTCTTATTTAGCTTCTCTAGGTTCGCGAATTATAAGCTCAATGTCCTTTATTTATGGCTAGAAACCAAATATGAGTGAGTACATCCCATGTTCCTCTTTTTGGGTCTGGCTTACCTCACTCAGGATAGTGTTTTCTATTTCCATCCATTTGTACGCAAAATTCAAGAAGTCCTTGTTTTTTACTGCTGAGTAATACTCTAATATGTATATATTCCATACTTTCTTCATCCATTCTTCCATTGAAGGGCATCTAGGTTGTTTCCAGGTTCTGGCTATTACAAACAATGCTGCTATGAACATAGTTGAACATATACTTTTGTGGTATGATAGGGCCTCTCTTGGGTATATTCCCAAGAGTGGTATGGCTGGGTCCAGGGGTAGGTTGATCCCGAATTTCCTAAGAAACCGCCACACTGCTTTCCAGAGTGGTTGCACAAGTTTGCATTCTCACCAGCAATGGATGAGGGTACCCCTTTCTCCACAGCCTCTCCAGCAAAGGCTATCATTGGTGTTTTTTATTTTAGCCATTCTGACAGGTGTAAGATGGTATCTTAAAGTTGTCTTGATTTGCATTTCCCTGATCGCTAAGGAAGTTGAGCATGACCTTAACTGTCTTTTGGCCATTTGAAGTTCTTTTGTTGAGAATTCTCTGCTCAGTTCAGTGCCCCATTTTATACTTGGGTTCATCAGGCGATGAAAGGAGACAGAGACAGAGACCCACATTGGAGCACTGGACAGAAATCTCAAGGTCCAAATCAGGAGCAGAAGGAGAGGGAGTACAAGCAAGGAACTCAGATCCGCGAGGGGTACACCCACACACTGAGACAATGGGAATGTTCTATCGGGAATTCACCAAGTCCCCCTGGCCTGGGTCTGAAAAAGCATGGGATAAAACCGGACTTGCTGAACATAGCGGACAATGAGGACTACTGAGAACTCAAGAACAATGGCAATGGGTTTTTGATCCTACTGCACATACTGGCTTTGGGGGAGCCTAGGCAGTTTGGATGCTCACCTTACTAAACCTGGATGGAGGTGGGCGGTCCTTGGACTTCCCACAGGTCAGGGAACCCTGATTGCTCTTCGAGCTGATGAGGGAGAGGGACTTGATCGGGGGAGGGTAGGGAAATGGGAGGCAGTGGCGGGGAGGAGGCAGAAATCCTTAATAAATAAATAAATTAAAAAAATAAAGTTATGTACAGCATTAGATGATAGAATTATGTATGTTGAATACTTGTGCAGAATCATACGTTGTATACTTGTATATTATGATTCTTTAGATTCATATATTAAATATTTATACATATATTTTTATATTATAAAAAAAGAAAAGAAAAAGGAGGTTATGAATTTGAAAGAGTGGGAAGGGGTATATGGAAGGGTTGTTATGGAATAAAGGTCGAAGAGAAATGTTGTAAAGAAAATGCAATCTCAAAATTAAACCAAAAATGTAAAAAATACTGTAAAACAAAAGCTTTGGGTAGATGTCAATGTTATCTAAGTCTAAGATTACCTAGTCCAGTATTTTGTACTCATTGACATTTCAGCCCAAGTAATGTTTTGTTGACAGGAAGGGGTTATCATGTGTGTTGCAGAGATTAGTAGATGTGAATCCTTTCCCCACAGGATGCTGGGAACCCCCAGATTTCCTGAAGCTGAGAAGTAAAATGACTCTGAATATGGCTAAATGAACTCTGGGCCAAGATCTGGATGGTTAATTCTCTGTATTGGGAGCTAATGCTTTAATCTAAATTCCTCATTTCATAAATAAAGAAAACAAATAGTGACTTCAAAAGGCAACAGAACCATTCCCGTCCACACTGTTATCCACATCAAAATGTGGGTTCTCCCTTTGTTTCTTCATGCATCTCACACAAAATATGCAATGTCCTACCTGCACTATGTTCAAAATCTTTTTAAAATCCATCTTCTCTCCTGCCTACAACAATCACTGTCTTGGATACTATTACGTTCTTTCCCATGGATTATTAGAAAAGCTAAACATACTTCCTGAGTCTAGTTTTGCCCACTCTCAAATCTGTTTACCCCACAGTGACTAGACTCAACATTTAAAATCTTTTTTTTTTAAATTTATTTATTTATTAAGGATTTCTGCCTCGTCCCCACAACCGCTTCCCATTTCCCTCCCCCTCCCCCGATCAAGTCCCCCTCCCTCATCTGCTCGAAGAGCAATCAGAGTTCCCTGACCTTTGGGAAGCCCAAGGACTGCCCACCTCTATCCAGGTCTCGTAAGGTGAGCATCCAAACTGCCTAGGCTCCCACAAAGCCAGTACGTGCAGTAGGATCAAAAACCCACTGCAATTGTTCTTGAATTCTCAGTATTCCTCATTGTCCGCTATGTTCAGCTAGTCCGGATTTATCCCATGCTTTTTCAGACCTAGGCCAGCATTGTTTGTAATAGCCAGAACCTGGAAACATTTAAAATCTTAAAGATTGGTTTATTTCACTCTGATACTTAACGTTCACTGTTGGCATCCTGTGCTGCAATGTCTCTTGCCCTTCTATATTTCTCAGATGAGAAATATAAAAGAAGATAAAAACTATGTCATTTTGTACCCATCTATCTTCAGAGATGAGCACTTAGGAGAATGTTTTTTCTTGTATTTGATGCTGAGTCAGTGGAAGAAATTTGGGGGGATTGAGTCTTAATGTAGTGTTGTTACTACAACATGCTGCCTCCCCTTTATACTGAAAGAGCACAGAGAAAAACTTGTGTTGTATGTCTACACTTCCTTAAATAGAAGATACTTAATATAATGTAAGAGATTTTTCCTGGTGACTTACTGTCATTAAACACAATATGGTGTTTTCATGCAGTGATGCTTTAGGAGCTAGAAGGAGAGGTGTTATTATTTCACTTGGCATTTGAAAGTCCCAAAGAACTGAATTTTTTTCCTGTGTCTTTTTACTTATCAATTTCTAGTCATGTGTCATTTCTTATAGCTCTAATGATGATTGATGCAAATCACCTAGGAATCGGTGCAGGGGAGCCCCAGGCTCTGTTCCCTTTCTATTCTGGTGTTTTGAACTTGTTATATACAGAGGGGAAAAAAAGAGGTCAATTATGCTAAAACTGTATACAGAAAACTGAAACTACATTGTAATAGGCTGATAATGGAGTAGATGCCTTTCTGTGAAATAAATATGTGTTAGGTAATACAGCAGTTAGGCATCTAGCAGCTCTTTGGATCATTAGTAGTATTTTGTGTACTTTTTCTGCTTCTTGGCTGTGCTCCAGCAGGAAATGGCTGCCAGAAAGGAAACTACCTGCTCCTTCCCATTACATACATAGATGAGAATCCATGCCCTGCTTCCTAAGGTCAAAATATACCCCCCAGGATTCTGTTGCAGTGTCGACTTGGGCCTCAAGACTTGACATTTGACACTTTAAGGCTCTACAGTGCCTTCAAAGAAAAGAAAGCATTAGGTATTATTTGCAAATGATGTTAACACAAATACATATGAAGCTTGCATAAGTTTGTGGTATGTAGCTATAGAAGAGGAAGCCTAACTTTCAAAGAGGTATTTGGTAGACTGAGGTCCATAAGAAATGTATGTCACACATCTTTGGAAGGCAGCCTAGCATATTAATGAAATAAGTCATTGAATCCATTGAATAAACAGATCTTTATCTTGAAGAGTAGTACACTTGTCTTGGTAGAGGATCTGAATTACATGAGTTTACATTCTGCTATAAAATTATTTAATTGAAGAATGAGAGTTGCCTTAATGTCTTTTTCAAGGAGTTAAAATGCCTGTGTTCTGATGTAAACAATAGCTCAAAGCCAATAATAAACTCCAGGGAGGCATCAGAAGTGAAGAAAGGTAGTAGAATCTAGTATATACCTCATACCGGAGGAAACAGATTCTACATGAACAGTTAGAAGAACTTGTCCAGAAGCATTAACTCTATTAGAAGTTCTGCATGAATAAAAAGGGTAGGAGGATCTTGACTTGGGTTCAGTTGGGCTGCGAGAGATAGGAGTAATAGACGAGAATAAAACCAGGCAGGCAAAGTTAGTCCACTTGCCTATGTGGCTGTAGTTAATACATTTCTAATACCTTTTTACTTAGGAAGGTGTGGGATAAACAAACAGCAAAAAAGTGAAGGGCAGACTATTGAATCCAGAAGCCAGAAGCACTCAAGTTGAAGAGATATTAAGGGTCCTATTTTCAGCCTAAATATCCCTGGTATCGACATGAAGCCCCCTTGTTAAGTTTTTCCCATCTTGAGTTGGGTGATTTCATAAGATATGCATGAATATCTTATATTTAAATGATTTTTCAAAAACTACACCACACTGGTGGTTTGCAAGCCTTAATATATATCTGAGATTTGCATAATTGCATAATTAGCAATGTTGACACTTGTAGAAATAAGTTTAGTGTCTCACTCAAACTGATGTGGGATAGCTGTGTGCTACAAAATGCCTGACCTCCTATACCTTTCAAACAAATAAAGTCCGCTTAGCATGGATCTTTGAAGACTTAGTCTCTGTATTTCTCCAGCCCATGTTCATCTTTTTCTTCCTTGGCACTGTGTCCCCAGCACACTTATTTTTTTTCCAATTCCTTGTAAGCACCAACCTCTATTTTGCCTCTGAATTTCTATATTCGTTGTTTCTCTTGCCTGAGACTTGTTCTTTCATGCATAACATCCCCCTTGGCACACTTCTACCGCTGCCTGTGGCATCAACACGGAAATAAGCTCTGGGAAGCTTCCCCTGCCCCTATTCAAGACTGAATTAGGCAGAATCTCTTCAGTGCCCTTTAATAGAATGAAAGTTTTCCTTTTATTCCATTTTGCTGCCTAAAATTATAACTATTAGTAGATTATGACTTTCATAAAGGGCTCGACACTTCTATATAAATTTGACTAATGCAATATGTTGTTATATGCAGAAAGTATTTATTAAATGCAATTAATATAAACAATGATTTTATTTCAAAAGATGTGCTAGATCATAAAGTATCTATGGCAGTGTGATACTAGTTTATGCAATAGAAAACCCAGTCTTTGTTTAACCTCATTTATTTTCTTTTTCCCATGTAGTCACCATTTCATTCTTTATGTTTCAAGTTTCAATACCACTTTTTCCTTTTACTGTTTCCCAACCTATAAAATAACACCTGCTCAGAGAAGTTCTCACTTGCCATAATGCTATTTCCAACAATACTGCACACATTGGGGTCAATTTTATGACCTGTACAATTAGGGTATAACTACATAATTAAAAAAAAGATAAGCAAAATGGCTCATTAGCTACAAGTTTATGCAATGTAGCTTTGGCAACCAGAGTTCAATTGCCATAACTCATGGTGAAAAGAGAATAAATAACAGAAAGCTATCCTCTGGCCTCCACAGAAGAACCTTGCAATGTGGGGACCTGCACTCAGACACAAATATCTCATACATGTGTGCACACATAAACACACATACATAAAAAGAAATAATACATCACTAAAATGTCCCAGATGAAGAATTTTTAAGTTACTGTGTTGTACAGGAACGCTGATCAATCAAGTGATTACTTTGGGGCTTATAATCTTCAGAATGGTGAAATATAATTAAATATAACCAACTCCAGACATTTTAGTGCCAGAAAGCCATTGAAATAAATCTGAGTTACTAAAATCTCAGTTCAGCTTCATGTTTAGGAATGGGTCCCAGTAAAGAGTGTGGGAGGGGTTGCTCAGTAGGTACTTTTCAATGCACACAACAACATAAGCAACAGCTTCTATGGTAGTACTGAAATCATAACCTTGGGCAAGGCCAAACATAGAGGAGAAAATTCAAGCCTGTCAGATTGATTTCTTTATGAGGCACATGGAAGAAGCTCTTCCCACATTAATTTTGTGGGTATTTAAAAAGTATGTTTTTTATTGCACCTGTCCTTCCTAGCCCATTTGATTCAACAAGTCTTGAATGAACATGCCTGTAACATCCATGGTACTGAGTTCTGGTAACATTTGGGTTGCTATTATTGTCTATAAATAACAAATAATTTGCTTCTATAATAATTAAAACAAAACAACCTTATCACAAATGGTTTTGCTTCCCTTGGTCCATAGTAACCTCTTGGAAAATCCCTTCCCATCAGTGCTTCTGGCTCACGCTGACTGTACATCTCACTGTGGTCACTTACTGAAGTTCTTGTTTATGGGTCATTTCTCAAGCTGCTGAAGAGCTTGTGTTTAATATGGAGAGTACGTCATATCTATGCCAATGGTGCTGAAGGTTAATGGTACTTCAGATAATGAGATTTTATTAAAGATATACTAGCACACAGGAACATGTCAAATTAGAGGATGCTTTACAAAATGCAGTTAAACAGAGAACGAGTGTCTATTTTTGCAGAAAAGCTGTGACTTGCCTTCTGCCTCTGGTTTGTGTCTTTTCAGTGGTTATCATTCATAAGTAAAAATTTAGAAACTTTATAAAGATTGACCTTCCTTTACCATGGGAGTAGCAAGGCTCCCCATAACTGTGCTCAACTAACAAACTTCTATGGAGGGATTATCGGAGATTATATAAGAGCCAAATGGAAGATTACCATATAGGTGAACCTGCAATTTGCTAGTGCTTTTCCCTCTTTAATTTAAAGGCGGCAGGCTTAACTTTATTAATTTCAGTGAAGGTAGCATTTTACCCTAGAGACAGATGCTCAAAAGCATTTAATAGGAAAAAAATGTTGATGATGTATCTATCCATTGGTTTTTCAGCAAATTGGAGAGGTCAGAGAACCTTGTTGAGACGGTCTACTGACAAGCCATATTCCTTGAATTGCCTACCTGGGCCTTTGCTGCAAAAGAACAGCCTGCTGTTCTTTGCCATTGACTTCCTAGTGTTCTCATAACACAGGCTGACTTAGGAAGGATGTCTCTCTAAATCTTAATCTTTCTTCTCTTCCACCTGATACCTGTGAAGATCACTTTGTCTTTTCCTTGGGAAGAGGAAAAGAAGAATCGAGGCTTGAAATGAAAGAAGAGTGAGGCAAGATGAGCTACAGAGAATACTTTGTGTTTTTCTTGTGAACCCTTGGGAGATATACAGTTAAGACCTAGGAATGATATTTCTGTATGCTAGAGTCAAAATAACTAAAATTTAATAGTGTGACTAACAGTCTCAATTTTCTCAAGACCAATCTTAGGACATAGACATTCAGTGTGAACATCAGTACACTCCCCAGAAAATCTTGTATGATTGTTTTACCCAATAAACGAGTAAGAAACTGAATCTGCTGTAGAGAAGACCATAAAAGAAATTGTAGCCCAGAGTTTTCTTAACTTGTACATTATGGCAATAAACCACTACATGAAAGATCTATACTGACTAGAGCCATGTTTCTCATTTGATGCCCTGTCACTAGCACAGGTAACAGGTGCAAGAGCTCACTATTTGGTTGTCGATTGAGTAAACAAATACAAATGCTTTGTACTGTCTTTCATTTGGACATCAACAAAGTACTAGCTAAAATATTCTAGTTGTAGTTTCAGGATCATATACATGTAACTTCCTAGACAGACATCTATGCAAAGGAGATCTAAATATGTATGTGTAATTCAAATATTCTCTGGATCAATGGTAGCAGAGAGAGAAAAGGGAGTCTATATTAATTTTGAAGTGGCATATATTGTTGACCGAAATATAATGTTAAAAGTATGAAAGAGAAGAAGATAATTTAAATTATTATTCCAATGAAAGAGCCAGCCTGGATCCGGTGTCTTCAGCTGAATAGTTAGTGACTGTGAAGAAATGCAAAATGAATGGATTTCAAAATAAAGCTCCCTTATAGCAGAAATTCCAATTCACCAAAATGAAAGGCTATCATTAAAGGTGAAAAAGAAAGAATGAGAAGGAGATGGAGTCAGGGAGAGAGGCAGAAAAATGAATGGGCTGAAAAGCAGAGATATATTGGTAACTTAAATGTGTCTTATTCATGTTTTCAATGTGTTTTAAGGCCAGAGCTCATGGAAGATAGCCCACATGTTTGCCTAGACATGTCAGGAGAAGCCCTCTCATGTATGGAAAAAGACTGTTTTATAAGGATTGCTTTACAAGGTAGAAGGAGAAAAGGATGTGCATGATGAAGTATGTGGTTTTCCTTACAGCAAATATATTGGAGTTGTCTCTATAGAATGTGACAAAGCTCAGAATTCTTGGTCTTGAAATAAAGAGGATGAAACAGAGATTATAAAGTTTTAGAGAATTGGAGCAAAAAAACTAAATTGTAACAATTATCTTTCCCCAAGTACAGGAATCAGAGGCAGTGAGATACAAAGAAACAAGATATATAAGTAAAAACAGACCCAAGGGACAAAAATGAGACTAGAAAGATTGATAGTTGAATGCTTTTAAATCTATTGAAATAAACTATTGCTATTTGGGATGTGTGGGTGTGTATTGTGTGTGTGTGTGCCTGTACTTGTCTGCCTTAGCACATACCATATTATCTTGTTTACCAAGTGCAGTGGCAACTCAGCTGGGAAATTTTTTTTTTCCATTAGGAAGGAAGGACAGCTGTGCACTTGGCAAAATGCTGTTAAGCAAATTGTAGGCTGACCTTTTGTATAAAATGATGTGAATGTATTGTGAATGTTTTCTGCTCCATGTGCTGGCTAACTTAAAGCTGATTTTATTTAAATGAACTAAGAATTTTTATCTTTGAATTTATTTATCTTTTCTGCCTCTGTACACCATATATAACTCCAGGTACACTGTCAGAGGGCATAATATTTTGAGTTGAGTTCCGTGACTATCTCTAATGAGTCATTGTGCCCATCAGGATTAATTACATGCTTTTATGTTTTTTATTTAATATACAATAGGAAAAGGTTACAAATTTTTAAAGCAAGGTTTTTGAGTAATGAGTTCCCTTGCCATAACATTCTTGTGAACAAAGGGCCAATGAAAAATGCTGCTGTGAGTTTAGGAAAGAGGAAAAAACCCCAGAAAAGTATGTAGCAACTTAGCAATACAAATGATTGGATGAGAACACACAATAAAAAAACTGTAAAACGAAAATAAGCAGGAAAGAAAAGAAAAGAATAGATTTGCTCTTTTCTTAACAGTATTCTGATGTAGGTCTTTTGTAAGTAGCAAAAACAGTGGCTTCCTGAGGATTGTTGCCTTATACTTTCTGAAGTATCCAATCAGTGCTCTATTCTGTTAAAGTTTAAACATCCCATCTTCTCCATGTGAATCCCTGTGTTGTAGATTTGGTTCTGGATAACACCTCCAACAATGGAATCTAGTACTTGAGACCTAAAACAAGGACAGAGAGATGAGCCAAGATCGTGAGGAAACCTTGTGTTTCCAATACATTGCTGCGTGGAAAATGAACCAGGAGTGTAGGTATTGTTACCATTAGCAGATGTCAAAGGAGAAAAGATCATCAGTACAATCTGCAAAATAATGGCTGGGGGGCAGGAAATCGTAAAAGCCACAAATGTATCTCCTGCTTCAAGTTCATGCAAAGGGGGTTTAATGTATACAACACATGTGGAGGAAAAAAGCTAAAACATTATCCTTCCATAACCAACATTTATTGCTCACAATTGCTGTTATTATGATTATTCCACATTAACCTTGTGTAAGAGCCTGTGAGCCATTCCATATTCCTACAAAAACATCAGTCTGATTTAGTAAATTATTTCTCCCATTTGAAAAATTGTACCTTTCAAAATGTGCATTAGTCCTGGTTAGTGGGGGGGGGGCAGGCATACATTGCCTGCATCAGGATGCTGTGCTGTGTTGTGGCACCTGTGAAAGTGGATTTAGAACCCATAAATGTGCTATATTAAGGAGCCTGAATTTCAATGTCACTCATAATGGGCAGTCAGCATTAGCTATAAGAGAAATGTCAGAAGCATCAATTAGGGAGAAAAAAACGCTTACTTCCCCGCCTCCCAGTCCAAAGAGGCAGGAGGATGGAGAGAAAGTAGTATAATATAATGAACAGACAAACAGAAACTTTGCCAGTCTGGATGCAGGCTTGAGCACTAAGGAAAATGAGAACAAATAAATGAAGTTTGAACATATCAGTAGGGTTTTTATTAACTGAAAAATTCATAATGTTCAAAATGAAATCATTCTGGATATGAAAGTACTCAACTAAATACAGAATCTCCCCATGAGTTATATAACACACGAAGGGGAAATCACACAAACCCAAGTTCATGTTCAAGTCCTGGTTATTTTTTTGTTAACTGCTTCTGGAAGTCTAATCATAATAATAGACAAGTAAAGTATTATTTATTTAATTAAACTGTACAGTCCTAAAAGATCAATACCTCAGAGACCTATTGTTTATATTGTCAGGCAAACAGTCATATTTCAACAAAAATACATAGATTACTGAGAAATTTATTCTTGGTCAGTTCCAGCTTGATTTGTCGAAGCCCTGTGTCCCATGTGGGTTATCTAATAGGCCCTTCCTTAAGTTATGGAAGTCAACCAATGACAATAGCTAAGATCTACATTGTTCTGGGAGTTTCTTGGACCTCTCCAAAGAATAGCTCAAAGAGAGTTTTCCCATGCTTGGTATTGAGGATTTTATTAAATACTTTATTCCTCTTGGGGGAAGAATTATTAGCTCAAGTGGTATAACATCACTTAACTTTATACATGCATACACACACATATGCATACATATGCATGCACACACTTAAGTAAATGTAAAAATACTATACTTCCCTATGTCTATTTCAAAGTGTTCTTAAGTAGGAGTCAGGCTGACACAGAAGGAGTTGGAGGCAGGTGAGGGAGGTATGAAAATGATGTAAATACAGTACTCATGTATGAATTCTCAGAAAAATAAAAATGAAGTGAAAAAATTCTGATAAGAAATTATTCTTTGACGTTGATTCAGTACTATTTATATTTTGTTAAATTCATTTTCTAAAATCATATCTGAGTAATCATTGATCTAGATGAATCATAAAATGTAAATTCCTTGACCAAAGTATCAGTTTAAGCATGAGTACTTGATCTAATTCATGCCAACAAAGAAGAACAGATAAGACTTCCACAGAAAGTAGTGGGAAAAATTCTGTCTTCCTCTATTCTAGTTTAGTGGGAGTGGGAGGTATGAATCTGTGTCAGCCACTTAACTAGTGTCATGAGAGAGGTTAAGAATCACCAAAAAAAAAAAAAAAAAAAAAAAAAAACCATGTGAAGTATGAAGAGTAAGCCAGCACATCTGTTAGGATACAAAGATGCAGACAGAAAGATTGGGTTGTCATATTATTCAGCATCCATAAAATTTTAAATACAATTATGCCCAAACTAAATTATACAAATTAATTTGATTTGTATTTTTAATTACTCAAAGCAGAATACTAATGAATAACTTAATTCTGCCTTGGATTCTTTTTGTTAGTTTCTTTGTTTTCTTTTCCGCAAAATGAGCCAGTTAGGTTTGACAATGTCTTTCTGTCACCTACAGATGACCATTAATTTACAGATGCATTTTAGAATGGTGTAAAACTGAATTTCTATAATGCATTGAATACCCAATATTATAAAATAAAGAAAAATAATACCATAAGATCCATGTTTGTGGTATATGAACAGTATAAGAGGAGGGCCTGCTTGTTCGTCCCGGCCACCCAGAACTGAAATAATCACACAGAAATTATATTCATTAAATCACTGCTTGACCCATTAGCTCTATCTTCTTATTGGCTAACTCTTACATTTTAATTTAACCCTTTTCTATTAATCTGTATATCCCCACAAGGTCATGGTCTACCAGCAAAGTTTCAGCACATCTACCTCCAGCTATGGATCTATGGTGTCTCCTGACTCCATCCTTCTTCCTCCCAGCAATCAGTCTAGTCCTCTCCACCTACCTATCAGTCCAAGGCAGTTTCTTTATTCATTAACCAATACAAGCAATGCATAGACAGAAGGACCCCCCACAACAGGACAGTATTGATGTTCAGAGCAAATATAACATTTTCTCTAAGTCTAAGGCATATAAACCAATTCTTTTTTAAAAGTTTGCCTTAATTATTTCTAATTTTTGTAATCTGGGCCCTTGAGGTTAAGACATCACTAGAATGCTTCCTAGTATTACTACTCAATGTACAAATGGACATGTCTAGAGAGACGATGCTAATAGTATGTTAGCAGCCAAACACCACACATTGGCTATATCAGCATTGCTTTTCAGGTAAGGTCCTTTCATAACTAGGTGAGGTACTGGGTAATTAGTATCAGCCAATATCTTTGATGTCTTAAATTCCATGCTGCATGTGAACCTTTACAATGGCTTAAGTACAAAGGAGGATGAGACACGATTTAAGTTGCATTATTTATATACCAGGAAAGCACATATTGGTATTTTTGTTTCTTAAATAGTCTCTCAATCTGATGTCTTATTTAGGGTATGTATTGCTGTGAAAGGAAATCATGACCAATGCATTTCCTATAAGGAAAACATTGAATTGAGGAGGCTTGCCTACAGTTTCACAAGTTCATTTAGTCCATTATCATTATGGCAGGGAGCATGGCAGCATTCAAGCAGATATGGTGCTAGAGAAGTTGCTGAGAGTCCTACATCTTGCAGGCAACAAAAAGTGGACTGAGACACTGGGCGAAGCATAGGAAACCTCGAAGCCCACTCCCATAGTGATGCACTTCCTCCAACAAGGCCATGCAAACTCCAATAAAGCCATACATTCTAATGGTGCCACTCCCTGTGAGATTATCAGGGCCAATTACATTCAAATTACCACATCTGATTAAAAAAGTAAATTCATTTTTTTGATAAAACCATACTGTGAGATTTCAAAATAAGCAAAGGATTCAAGATTAGTCAATAAAAATACAATATCCTTTTAGCCACAGTGACTGGCTCGAGAGTAAGCTCACAATCCAACTTATTGAATCAAAGAAACTCCTAAGATACTATGAGAATAATTAGAGTTGAGGAGCTTGATTTTTCTATGATTGTTCATATAGTAGAATGTAATAACTTTAGAGATGCACGATGTCTTTTCTATTATATTTTGAGGGTTAGTTTCTAGCACAAACAATGGAGCAGAGAGAGGCTAGATATATCTAAGGCTAGCATTTGGAGTCTCTGCTATACTCAGTTCAGTTCCTGAGACTGAAAACATTCCTGCTTTGATACAGTCACCCTTATTTACTCATGTAGTTTGGATCGTTCTGTCATTCAGGAAGCACTGACATTGAGAAGTGGCACATTATTATATATCCTGGCCAGTTGTTTTGTCAGGTTGACACAGACTTAGAGTTGTTTTCAAAGAGAGAACTTCAACGGAAAAAAATAACCCAACCAGATTGTCTCACAGGCAAGTCTGTAATTGATTTTTTCTTAGTGGTTGATGCGAGAGGGCCCAGCTCACTCTAGATGGTGCCACCCTGAGCTGACAGTTCTGGTTGCTATAAGAAAACAGGCCATGCAAGCTAGTAAGCAGCACAACCTCATGGCCTCATGCTTTAGTTCCTATTTCAGATTCCTGCCTTGGAGTCCTGCCTTAATATCTGTCAATAGTAGAGAATGACATGAGAGTTATAAGTTGGAAGAATTCGTTTGCTCACCCAGGTTGCTTCATCATGGCATTATTTCATAGCAATAGAAATCCTAAGAAATCTTTAATAAAACACAAAAACACAGACATCTGATAACCCCCTGCCAGTATAATCCAAAGAAGGGAAACACACAAACACTACTACTACAAAATACACAGAGTTAACAAGCACTGGTCATTAATATCACTTAATAACAATGGACTCAATTCACCTATAAAAAGATACAGGCTAAGAGAATGGATACGAAAACAGAATCCAGCCTTCTGCTGTATAAAAGAAATGTACCACAACCTCAAAGACAGACACTCACTGCCTCAGAATCAAGGGTTGGGAAAAGATTTTCTTATCAAATGGAACTAAGAAACAAGCAGGTGTGACTATCCTAATATCTAACAAAATTGATTTCAAGCTAAAATCATTCAGAAGATATGTAGAATGACACTTTATACTCATGAAAGGAACAATTCATCAAGATGAAATCTCAATCCTGAATATCTGTGCCCTAAATACAAGAACACCCACATATGTAAAAGAAAGATTACTAAAACTTAAATAGCACATCAAATCCCACACACTAATAGTAGGAGACTTCAACACTCCACTCTTACCAAAGGACAGATCAACTAGACAGAAAATTAACAGAGAAATAAGAGAACTAACAGATGTAATGAATCAAATGGGCTTAACACACACACACACACACACACATATATATATATGTATGTATATATATATATAATATTACACCCCAAAACAGGAGAATATACCTTATTCTCCACACCTGATGGAACCTTCTCTAGAATTGATTACATACTTGGTAACAAAACAAACCTCCACAGATATAAAAAAAAATTGGAGTAACCCCCTGTGCTGTTATCGGATCACCATGGATTAAAGTTAGAATTTAACAACAGTCCTACTCTCAGAAAGCCTACAAACTCATGGAAATTGAACAGTCAACTACTGAACAACTACTGGGTCAAGGAAGAAATAAGGAAAGAAATTAATGTCTTCCTTGAATTCAATGAAAATGAAGGCACAACACCTTCAAACCCTATGGGATACTATGAAAGTAGTGCTAAGAGGAAAGTTCATAACACTAAGTGTCCACATTAAAAAAAGAAAAAGAAAAACAGAGAAAGCTCAAATTAGTGACTTAACAGCACACCTATAATCTCTAGAACAAAAGAAGCAGACTCACCCAGGTTGGAGTAGAAGACAGAAAATAATGCAATTGAGAGCTGAAATCAATAAAATAGAAACAGAAAACAATACAAAGAATCAATGAAAGAAAGAGCTAGTTCTTTGAGAAAATCAACAAGATTGACAAACCCCTTATCCAAACTAATCAAAAAACTAATTTGGAGAGAGAACATCCAAATTAACAAAATAAGAAATGAAAAGGGGACATAACAACAAACACTGAGAAAATTCAGAGAATCACTAGATCTTACTACAAAAACCTGTACTCCACAAAATTGGAAAATGTAAAAGAAATGAACAGTTTCTTAGATAACTACCATATACCAAAATTAAATCAAGACTAGTGAGCAATTTAAATAGACCTATAAGCTGTGAGGAAATAGAAGCTGTCATCAAAAACCTCCCAACGAAAAAAAGCCCAGGGCCGAATGGTCTTAGTCCAGAATTCTACCACAACTTCCAAGAAGAACTAATACCTATACTTCTCAAAATTTTCCACATAATAGAAACAAAAGGGACATTACCAAATTGTTTATCAAGCTACAGTTACTCGGATACCAAAACCACATAAAGACTCAACCAAAAAAGAGAATTATAGACCAGTCTTACTCATGAACATGGATGTGAAAATTCTCAATAAAATACTGGCAATCCGAATCCAAGAACACATCAAAAAATTATGTATCATGATCAAGTCGGCTTCATCCCAGAGATTCAGGGCTGGTTCAACATACAAAAAATCTATCAATGTAATCCATCATATAAATAAACTGAAAGAAAAAAAACCATATGATCATTTCATTAGATGTTGAAAAAGCATTTGACAAAATCCAACATCTCTTAATAACAAAGGTCTTGGAGCAATTAGTGATACAAGAATCATATCTAAATATAATAAAAGCAATATACAACAAGCCAACAGCTAACATCAAATTAAATGGAGAGAAACTCAGAGATTCCACTAAAATCAGGAACAAGACAAGACTATCCACTCTTTCCATAGCTCTTTAACATAGTTCTTGAAGTTTTAGGAATGGCAATAAGACAACATAAGAAAATCAAGGGGATTAAATTGGAAAGGAAGAAGACAAACTTTCATTATTTGCAAATGATATGATAGTCTACATAAATGACCCCCAAAACTCTACCAGAGAATGCATATAGATGATAAATACCTTCAGTGATGGGGCAGGATACAAGATCAACTCAAAAAAGTCAGTAGCCCTCCTATACACAAAGGATAAAGAAGCTGAGAGGGAAATCAGAGAAATATTACCTTTCACAATAGCCACAAATAACATAAAATATTTTAGGGTAACACTAACCAAGGAAGTTAAAGACCTATTTGACAAAAACTTTAAGTTTTTGAAGAAAGAAATTGAAGAAGATAGCAAAAAATGGAAAGATCTTCCATGCTCTTGGATAGGATGGATCAACATAGTAAAAAATGGCAATCTTACCAAAAGGAATCTATAGGTTCAATGCAATCCCCATCAAAATTCCAACACAATTCTTCACAGACCTTGTAAAAACAATAATCAACTTCATATGAAAAAACAAAAAGCCCAGGATAACCAAAACAATCCTATACAATAAAGGAACTTCCAGAGCCATTATCATCCCTGACATCAAGCTCTATTACAGAGCTACACAAATCAAAACAGCTCGGTATTGGCATAAGAACAGAGATGTTGACCAATGGAATCGAATTAAAGATCTGGATATTAATAAAGAGACCTATGAACACCTGATTTTGGACAAAGAAGCTAGAATTATACAATGGAAGAAAGAAAGCATCTTCAACAAATGCCAAAAAGTGCTGGCATAACTGTATATCAACATATAGAAGAATGAAAATAGATCTGCATCTATCGCCATGCACAAAACTGAAATTCAAATGGATTAAAGACCTCAATATAAATCTGACCACTCTGAATCTGATAGAAGAGAAAGTGGGAAGTAGCCTTCAATGCATGGGCACAAGAGACCACTTTTTAAATGTAACCCCAGTAGCACAGACACTAAAAGCAACCATGAATAAATGGAATCTCTTGAAACTGAGAAGCTTCTGTAAAGCAAAGGACACAGTCAGTAAGACAAAAAGGCAAGGCACTTAATTGGAAAAGATCTTCACCAACCCCACGTCAGACAAAGGACTGATCTCCAAAATATATAAAGAACTCAAGAAATTAGACATTAAAAAATGGAGTACTGAACTAAACAGAGAATTCTCAATAGAAGAAATTCAAATGGCCAATAGATACTTAAGGAAATGTTCAGCTTCCTTAGCTATCAGGGAAATGCAAATCAAAACAACTCTGAGATACCATATACCTGTCAGCATGGCTAAGGTCAAAAACATTAATGATAGCTTGTACTGGAGAGGATGTACAGTAAGGAGAACACTCATCCATTGCTCGTGGAAATGCAATCTTGTATAACCACTTTGGAAATCAGTATGATGATTTCTCAGAAAATTGGGAATCAACCTACTCTAGGATCCAGCAATACCACTCTTTGGCATATACCCAAAAGATGCTCAATTATACTACAAAAGCATTTGTTCAACTATGTTCATAGCAGCATTATTTTTAATAGCCAGAACCTGGAAACAACCTAGATGCCCCTCCACCAAAGAATGGATAAAGAAAATGTGGCACATTTACACATTAGAGTACTCCTCAGCAGAAAAAAAAAATGACATCTTGAACTTTGCATGCAAATGGATGGGATTAAAAAAACACTACTTCATGTTCTGGCTTTGTGGGAGCCTAGCCAGTTTGGATGTTCACCTTCCTAGACATGGACGAAGGGGGGAGGACCTTGGACTTTCCACAGGGCAGGGAACCCTGACTGCTCTTTGGATTGGAGAGAGAGGGGGAGAGCAGTGGAGGGAGAGGGAGAAGGGCAGGAGGAGGGGGAGGGAAATGGGAGGCTGGGAGGAGGCGGAAACTTTTTTTTCTCAATAAAAAATTAAAAAAAAAACCTATCCTGTGTGAGGTAACCCAGACCCCCCAAAATGCATATGGTATGTACTCACTCATTAATGGATACTAGCCATAAGCAATGAGCCTATAGTTTATGGTCCTAGAGAAGCTAAGTAATAAGGTGAACCCAAAGAAAAACATATATAGACCTACCTGGAAATTGGAAACAGACACGATCGCCTGACAAAATTGGGAGCATGGGGGAAGGGGATAGAAGGAAGGGGAGACGGGGAAGAGGAGGGGAGAAGGGGAGGGTTAAGGAGAACTTGAGGGAATGGGATAATCGAGATGGAGGAAGGACAGATATGAGAGCAAGGAAAGAGATATCTTGATTGAGGGAGCCATTATAGGATTAGCAAAAATACTGACTCTAGAAAAGTTCCCTGGAATCCACAAGGATGACTCCAGCTAGGACCCTAAGCAATAGAGGAGAGGGTGCCTGAACTGGCCTTGCCCTGTAGTCAGAGTGATGATTATCTTAAATATTACTACAGGACCTTCATCCAACCACAGATGGAAACAGAAGCGGAGACCATCATCGGAGTACTGAACTGAGCTCCCAAGGTCCAGTTGAAGAGTAGAAGGAATGAGAATATGAGCAAAGAGGTCAAGACCATGAAGGGTTTATCCACTGAAACAGTTTACCTGAGCTAATATGAGCTCACCAACTCCAGTTGGCCTGGGAAGGAACAAGCATAGGACCAAACTAGTCCCTCTGAATGTGGTTGACAATTGCATGGCTGGGGCAGACAGAGGGGCCACTAGCAATGGCACCAGGATTTATCTCTACTACATGTACTGGCTTTTGGGAATCCTATTCTCTTTGGATATATACCTTGCTCAGCCTAGATGTAATAGGAAGGGCCTTGGACCTTCCACAAAGCAAAGTGTCTTACCCACTCTGAGAATTAGATGGGGGTGAGGCGGGAGGGTGTGTGGAGGGAATGGGAGGAGGGGAGGGAGTGAAAATTTGGATTGGTATTTTTTAAATAAATAAATAAAAAGAAATTACCAGTAAAAATTCAGTAACTAATGTAGTTACAAAATCACCTAGCATTATGCTAGAGTTAATGCCATGTCAATATATACATTTACAAGCCAAAGATATGTGAAAATAGAGAAAACATACATAAACAGAGAATTTTAATTATAATCTCTTTAGTAGAATACATATAATCTTCATATTATCTTAAGGATTTTGTCTTATAGTTTAATATAAATTGTAAATTTCTACAGCTGCAATAGATTTCCACAATGTGCAATATGTCTAATTGAATGAAATATATAGATATAGATAGATAGACAGATAGATAGATGATAGATAGATAGATAGATAGATAGATAGATAGATAGATAGATAGATATGACATAGCACACATAAAAAGAAATAGAAGAGATAACTGCAGGATTATTTTCTACACATAGCATATTTTCCATTTCATTTCTATTAGAATCTTTCTTTCCCCATTAATCTTTCTAACATAATTAAAATTATTGTTTATGATCTGAACTAACCTGGATATAGTTCTATTTTATAACTAATTGGCTTAATCCTTGTACCAGACCAAGGATAAAGCAGCTTCAGTATAAAACCTTCTGGATAAGAAAAAAAAATGAAACGCTAACCATTTTGGGTTGGTCTGCAGTATGGATTTGAACATAAAATAGGCTGCTATGCCTGTAGTCCTCAACTCTCAATTTGGAGTCTGAAATCTGTGGCCTGGTTTAGTTAAACATGGAGCTATGGAAGATCTGTGCCACAAGTGTTCATAACAATGTTTAATTTATCATCTCAATTTCTCTTTGTGTACACATCCAGGAACTCTTCTCATATCAATAAATGAACTCTCTGTTTTCATAAGGAATCTGTGATAACATCAACATGAGATCCAGTCATCATTTGGCAAGGCACATGCCAGGTTAATTGTAGATGGCTTAGTGGATTATATCTGGGATGGAAGAGAGAACAGATGATTCTCATTGTAAATTTAAATAGTCTGAAAGTGTGTGCCTTAAAATGTGGCATTATTCTCTTCCTGATTTGTTGTGTGGCTGCCCAGAATTAGTCGACCAACTTGTTCTGTAAGTACAAAAAATGCTGCAGAGGAACATGGAAAGATTGGACCACATGGTCAAAGCAGGCAGACATCTTGGTGGAAAGAGTACTCATTGGACTAACTCGAGGTTTTATTCTAGTATGTTGGACAGATATAGACTGATTCTTGAGTCTAAAGGGTTCAACCACAGGAATGGTACACGTTCTTATTGCCCTGAGAAAGGAGCTGAGAAGGAACACACAGGTGCAAGAGAAGCGGGCGAGTTTTGCTCAAGATACAGTTCCAGGTTGGGAACCAGGATGAAGCAACAGAAGAGATGAGCAACACAAATGCCATGCTGGGCAAAGTTAGGGTTTTTATATAACACTGCATGGGCTTTTTGGCTCATTTGTATAGCATAGACATTTAGCATGCTCTATTCCATGTAGTTTTAGACAGTTATACATAGCATATTTTTAGGACCTTAAATGTCTACACAAGGCTGTGTGTTTTTATAATGAGCCATAGGTGACCCTCAGACACTCAGGAGTACCGGTGACATTTAGACCACCTGGGAAGCCATGTTGTAGCCTTCCTCTTGGTCAACTGGATTTTTTATGTTAATTTTGTATGGCTTTAGGGCAAGGCCTTTAGGACCTTATTCTGAGGCTTATTCTCCTTTCTCAAAACAAATAGCCAATTAAGGCTTAGGAGAATCCCACACTGGTGTGGAAAAATACTAAACTTTTTGCAGTTCTGACAACATCATGCGCATTAACTCTCTTTAATTGTTTCCTAAGTCAGCTCATTAGACCAGCAAGGGACTGTTTGGAAATAAGAAGAAACTTGAATTTCTGAAGGATTCCCTGTAAATTCAACTCTTAGAGTAGTATTTCAGGCTCCAAAAGAATTACAGACATGACCCCATGCTGACAGGGAATGGGCAGGGGCACTGACAGAACACAAGGGACAGTTTAAATTCTAAACAGAAAAACATATGCCTCTTCCTGCTGAGAATTGAGAAAACCTAAAAACAGAGACAGAAATAGCAACCCAAGCTCCAACAGTTTCCTCCCCAGAAAAAGAGTGTTGCAAGTGTCTCACAGATAAATCTGTATTATCTCCAGGCTTAGTTCCTATCCTTTCAGAAACATTGTAAGTTTCCACAGGTGCAATAGGCAGGAAATAGGTTGTGCTCCCTTCTTGGTCAAAGAGAAAATAAATAACTATTTTTACCATTTTTAGTTTTCCTTTTTCTTTTAGAATCAAGAAGGTATGTATGGTGCCAGGTAATGAACCTGAGCACATTATATTGGGGTGAGTTTTGTAGCCCTGAAAGAAGGGTGCTAAGCTTTCCTCTTCCACGGTGTAGTCAAAACCTCTTTTTCTTCTTGCCCTCTCTTTGTTCTCAAGTCTAAATAACAGAGAAAATGTAGGTGCCCTCCATAGCCATATTGCGGTTTCAGTTTTAATTCTCCTCCTTGGGCTGAAATTAATATTTTTTCACATGCTACTCCTACCACTTAGCATTTGTTCATTTCTTTTCCTTCCCCCCTTTTATTGCTGTGAGGAGAATACTTTCTTGTATTAGTGAAGTTACTAAAATGAGGTTGTTTTTATTAAAAACTCCCACTGTGCCAAGGTTACATGAGAAATTAATAATCATCTAAAACCTGTTTAAGCAACTTTGAATTAGAGAAGAAGATGAGTAATTTTTCCATCGATTGTCAAATGTACTTTTCTTTGTGCAGACTTGATTGTTTCTTCCTGGCTGAGGAAGAGGCACGGCTAGTTTTCAGAGACCCAGGAAGTGTCAACAGACAAGCAACATTTCCATCACATAATGGATGTGAATCCCTAATGCATTCTTGGTAAATGTAAGGACTCAGCGGGGGTTAATCATTTACAGCAACAGCGGGCTATAGCCTTTCAGGCTCTCATCTGCACTTCTGGACAGGAGACTATTGCCAGCTAGACTTCCCAAGGGTGAAACTCTGAGAGGGTTTAACAATAGATGCTCAGGCCCATTAACCTTGCCAAATTCTTTCTATTGCATTAAACCTCACCTTTTTCTCTGATACAAGGTTGAGCTTGTAACTGGAAGTTCAAAGAACCCCCACTGTTTTCTAGCTCAAATAGCAACATGGTAAAATGTTGCTGTATTCCAAGCTACCTATTACTTCTGAAGGAAGAAAATTCTAAGGCACAGGATGTTCTCTTTAAAACATTCATTTCTTTTGAAATACTAGAGAGACACAAAGATTTCTTTTACATAATCAAGTGAAGACAACTTTTTTCATTATACTTGATAATCCAAGGCTATTTTCTTGCTTGTATATAACATATTTTGAGCATTTTCTCAAGATATGCCCTATTACCTCCCCTTTCCCTCTCCTTCCCTCCTATTAATTCTCCTTTGTTGTCCTAGATGACTTTGTTTCAGCTTTCACATTATTTATACATCTGTGCTTTTATGTACCTATATCAAATCTAGGAGCCCCAAATGAAAGAAAATAAATGAAGTCTAGCTTTCTGAGATTGGCTTATTCATTTATTAAGATATCTGTTAGAATCATCTCTTTACCTGCGAAGGACACAACCTCATTCTTTATGGCTGAAAGAAATTGCATTGGGTAGACATATTATATTTTCTTTATTCAACGCTTTCTTGTTGGACAACTAGGTTGGTTCCTTCCATGTCTCCTTACTCCTTCTCAAATTCATGCCTTATTATTCCTTGTTTATTATTGTTAAATATATACATCTATATAATATATACAGAATACATAAAATATATCACATATACACATTATAAATACAATTGCTGAGTTCATTGTGTGTTGCTCCTATTATATGTGTTAGTTTCTTGAAAAACATCCATACTGGCTTCCTTCATTTCTGAACTAGTTTACATTCCCACCAGCAGCAGGAAAGGGATCCTTTATGTCCATATCCTTGCCAGTACTTTTGTTTTCTAAATGTGTACCACTCCGACTGGGGTCAGATAGAATCTCAAAGTAGTCTTAATTTCTATTTCTTTGATAGGTAGTGAGGATGAACCTTTTTGGGTGTGTAATGGGCTAATCGTCTCTCTTTTAAAAACGTATTTTATTTTCAATTATGTGAATGTAAGGAGGCAGGTTTGTGGACACAAGTGCAATACCTATCAAGGCCAAAAAGAAGGTATATACATTGAAGCTGGAGTTACAGAAGGTTGTCTGCTGTGTGAAGTGGATGTTGAAACTCTGGTCCTCTGCAATGGTAGGACCTATCAGTCCAGCCCTGTGTTTCACATATATAATTTAGTACACTGTGTTTTGACTATATTCACCCTTGATACCCAGATTCCCTCTCAACCTACCCACCTAACTTTGTTTCTTCTTCTTCTTCTTCTTCTCCTCCTCCTCCTCCTCCTCCTCCTCCTCCTCCTCCTCCTCCCCTCCTCCTCCTCCTCCTCCTCCTCCTCCTCCTCCTCCTCCTCCTCCTCCTCCTCCTCCTCCTCCTCCTCTCCTCCTCCTCCTCCTCCTCCTCCTCCTCCTCCTCCTCCTCCTCCTCCTCCTCCTCCTCCTCCTCCTCCTCCTCCTCCTCCCCTCCTCCTCCTCCTCCTCCTCCTCCTCCTCCTCCTCCTCCTCCTCCTCCTCCTCCTCCTCCTCCTCCTCCTCCTCCTCCTCCTCCTCCTCCTCCTCCTCCTCCTCCTCCTCCTCCTCCTCCTCCTCCTCCTCCTCCTCCTCCTCCTCCTCCTCCCCTCCTCCTCCTCCTCCTCCTCCTCCTCCTCCTCCTCCTCCCCTCCTCCTCCTCCTCCTCCTCCTCCTCCTCCTCCTCCTCCTCCTCCTCCCCTCCTCCTCCTCCTCCTCCTCCTCCTCCTCCTCCTCCTCCTCCTCCTCCTCCTCCTCCTCCTCCTCCTCCTCCTCCTCCTCCTCCTCCTCCTCCTCCTCCTCCTCCTCCTCCTCCTCCTCCTCCTCCTCCTCCTCCTCCTCCTCCTCCTCCTCCTCCTCCTCCTCCTCCTCCTCCTCCTCCTCCTCCTCCTCCTCCTCCTCCTCCTCCTCCTCCTCCTCCTCCTCCTCCTCCTCCTCCTCCTCCTCCTCCTCCTCCTCCTCCTCCTCCTCCTCCTCCTCCTCCTCCTCCTCCTCCTCCTCCTCCTCCTCCTCCTCCTCCTCCTCCTCCTCCTCCTCCTCCTCCTCCTCCTCCTCCTCCTCCTCCTCCTCCTCCTCCTCCTCCTCCTCCTCCTCCTCCTCCTCCTCCTCCTCCTCCTCCTCCTCCTCCTCCTCCTCCTCCTCCTCCTCCTCCTCCTCCTCCTCCTCCTCCTCCTCCTCCTCCTCCTCCTCCTCCTCCTCCTCCTCCTCCTCCTCCTCCTCCTCCTCCTCCTCCTCCTCCTCCTCCTCCTCCTCCTCCTCCTCCTCCTCCTCCTCCTCCTCCTCCTCCTCCTCCTCCTCCTCCTCCTCCTCCTCCTCCTCCTCCTCCTCCTCCTCCTCCTCCTCCTCCTCCTCCTCCTCCTCCTCCTCCTCCTCCTCCTCCTCCTCCTCCTCCTCCTCCTCCTCCTCCTCCTCCTCCTCCTCCTCCTCCTCCTCCTCCTCCTCCTCCTCCTCCTCCTCCTCCTCCTCCTCCTCCTCCTCCTCCTCCTCCTCCTCCTCCTCCTCCTCCTCCTCCTCCTCCTCCTCCTCCTCCTCCTCCTCCTCCTCCTCCTCCTCCTCCTCCTCCTCCTCCTCCTCCTCCTCCTCCTCCTCCTCCTCCTCCTCCTCCTCCTCCTCCTCCTCCTCCTCCTCCTCCTCCTCCTCCTCCTCCTCCTCCTCCTCCTCCTTCCAAGGCCAATTTGTGTTGTTCAAATATTCTTGGATATATAGCTTTCCATTGGAGAATGGTTGAGTTCTCAGGGAATACACTCTTAAGAGAAAATTGATCCCTTCTCTGTTGACAGCTCCTCAGCTAGGACTAGGACTTTATGCCCAACTCTTCTGTCCATGCTGAGTTTTGGTCTAATTTGGACTTTCACGGGCCTGGTACATGTTTTTACAGCCACTGTGAGTTCATATATATACATATCATATACATATATACATGTTATATGTATACATGCACTATATATACACATATATTGGTTCCATATACACATACACATGTGTATGTATATATAGTATTTTTCTGCTGTGTCTAGATACTGTTATATACCACTCTGATTTTTACAGTCCTGCACCTTATTCTGCAATTATATTTGATCATTGGGAGAAGGAAGTATAGTATATATTCTCCATTCAGGACTTAACATTCTGCAATCTCTTATTTGATGCAACTTGACCAGTTGTGAATCTTTGTGTTAATTATTGTCCATTATAAACAGTTGCTTCTCTGATGAGAGGTGATCAATGCATTCATCTATATGCACAGAAATAACTCATTAGGAGCTGGTTTAATACTATGTCCATTTAGCAGAGTAATAGTAGCATGTTCTTCCCTTGTGTCCTATGACCTGTCTAGTCATAAGTTATTGGATCAATAATGATGCCAGGTATGGCTTTTATTTCTTGGAGTAGAACTTAGATCTAAGCAACAAGTAGTTGGTTACTTCCATGAGTTCATGCCACTATTGCATGTCTTGCAAGGCCAATAATTACTGTAGTTAACAGGATTCACAGCTGAGGAAGATTGATAATTACTTTTCTACTTTCCTGGCCTATAATATCTTCCTTCTTTCTAAAAGCTAGACAGTAAGGGTTAAGCTTCCAAGTCAGTACAAGATTAATTTCTCCATATTCTATGACTCAAGTATGTGGTGGCTTTAGCAATAGGGTCTTACCACTAAGTTATAGAGCATGTGGGTCTTTGGTTTCATACTGACCTGCACTTTAAGAGAAGTCACTCAGTTTCTAATATCATGCCTTTTATTTGTTACCATATAGTGTCTAGTAGGAGTATTTTTGCTTCATTATACAGCAATTCCATTTTAACTATTTATATGCATGTGTGCACATGTTTCAGAAAACTTCTAAAGTCTTTGCTTCCATATGACTATTTCTAAAAAGGTTTTATTGTTAATTATCTCTCCCAGTATTCATTCCTCTACCTTGTTCTCCCCTTTCCCACCCCAATTTAATCTTTTCTGCTCCAGAATTTCCTTTTAAACCATTTATACCAGAGTATTCTGTCTCATCTTCCTTGAAAGCCCCTCACCCTGAACCATTAGGATTTTCCTGAGCTTTAAATTAAGAAATACATTATCAAAAACAGTTGGATGTGATATAAAGTCAGAATTTTGAATAAATAGCATAGACAACATTGGTCATATAAGATAGATAAGAATTTTGTGTTATATTATTAATGATTAGACAGAAAAAAGACAATAGCCCTTATAATAAGGAGTCAATTAAAGTGCATACAGCATTCCCACATGTTATCTCTTTTCAGATATTATTTAGGATCACAGCATAGTTGAATCCTGGTATCTGAAAAGTGGGGAAATTTCTTTCTAATGGTAAGTAATCCAGCTATGGTTGGTTTATGCCACATTTTCTATGTTATATGTAAGTTGCTTTTTGATTTATTTATTGATTCTGGGTTCTCTTCTTGTAGGCAGAACATAAATAAAACAAATTAAAAGAATAGCAGTGATTACCTGATTGATTTGGAATATTAAAAATGGAAACAAACACAATCTATTAATTTATTATTTACTTCTTATTTATTTTTAGATAAGTTGTCATGCACTGTTTATTTCCCATCAACAATATATAAAGATATATAGAGAGATAGATATAGATATAGATTTACTTTCACATTCTCTACAGAATTTGGTATTATTAGATGCCATGATCTTAGAATCATTTGTAAAGTTACATTTACAATATAACTTAGGGATCTTCCCTAAGGCCCTATCTACTAAAGTTTTCACCAATATTACCAACCTGGTAGATAATCCTTTCACACTTGAGCCATTGGAAGACATATGACATCCAAGCAATAGCAGGAGATTAATGTTTACATATAAAGGAAATGATTAGGAAAGGCTTGAATACTAAACACTAGCAAAGTGAGAAGACACTCCTCCTCATCCAGTTTCCTACCACTCATTACTATGATTTCCAAACTACACTTGTTACTTTAACAGTTAAGGTAGTGACCAAGTTATCAATGTCAACCATATTGAAGTATGTTTTACAATACGCTAGTCCTGGGATGCTCCATTTAAAAAAAAATATTCATGTCAAAGTTTGGAAAGACTATAATATGCTTAGAGATTAATAATATGCAATTTGTACACTGAATTCTCTGAAAAATCTTTCATCAAATAAAGAAATAATTTATATCATTGCATTTCTCAAAACAATTTGATCATAGAAAGTCTTTTTATAGAATTCTTACAAGCATTCATTGAGACTGATCCTAAGGGTTAAAGAGGACATTTAAAAAGACACTAGTATAGGATAATAAGCAATTTAACTTATCTATCAAAATATAATGAAACAGAAAACAGTAAATAATGAAGTAATTAAACACTAAAGCAATCAGTAAATAGAATGGAAGAAGAAATAGGCACTGTCAAAACAGAAGTCTATCCAAACACAACCAGAAACAATGCAAAAGAACAGGAGCTTGTGTGATTCCCAGCCTCCATGGATACATCTGCATCAGAGTTCCTGCATCTGCAGCTCAGGGAACTTTGTGAAAGAGGAGACAGAAAGTTTATGAGAACAAGAATAACAGGAAGCCTGATGTGAAAGTCTCTCCTAAAATGGCTGCATAAATAAGATAGTCTGCATTTGCTGTAAAAGGAAGTTTCTTTGATAAAGGATGGTAGCTACACTTATCTGTGAGTTTAAGAATAAGATTTAGAATGTAGTAAGGAATTATACTTATCTAGTAAAATGGTGGTAGTGGACTCTTTTTCAAAGTCTGTGAACTTACTAGCCCAAAGAAGCTGGCTAGATTTCCAGAAGCAGGCATGATTATCCTCCTGATAAGTGAGTAAGTCCAATTAGACAGCTGTTGGTTACCATCAACATGGGAATTTCACTTATTTCACCTTTATCCATATCTTTCCATGCTGGTACTTGCTGTGTTTCACAGGTATTGCAGCTCTTTAGTTGCTTCCCTACTTTGGCAACTGGCGGGGTACTCTCCAGAACACTGGAAGTTGAACCACAGTAAAGATACTTTCATGTCAGATCCAGCTTGAATCATCTGGAATTCATTCTATGAATTCCATGTCTTCGGCAATAGGGACCCAACCTCAACTTCTGAGAAGCAACAGAGGGCTACATCAATAATCTATATTGTTTATGGAATCACTTGGACTACTGTCACCAATCATTCAAAGTGAGGTTTCCAGTGCCTGGTCTTGGAGGTTTTGTTCTTATATGGTTCACCCCTAGACAAAGAACTACAGGGAACTAATGACTGTTGGAAGAATAACTAGCCTTTCCCATGGGTGAGCCCCTTTATTGTTTGTCCAAATCAGAATGGACGGCCTGGAAACCAAATACCTACTGACAAAAATGTGAATCCAGGAGGCTTTACTTCACTTATACTTGCATACACTTAGACAGAGGGAGAGGAAGAGGAATAGGGAGAGAGAGAGAGAGAAAGAGAGAGAATTAAAACCTATGTTTTTATGAGTTTGAAGACATCTTCTAAACCTGGGAGTCTAAGATTAGACTAATTCTTCTCTATTATCTAAGGCATTAAATCTCATGAAGAATTTGTGGAAAACACCAGTGTTCAGGATCTACTCAAGACCAACATAATCAGAATTTCTATAGATGAGTACCAATCATCTTATTATTTAAGGTATCACAAGTGATTCAATATGTAGTCATAGTTTGCAGTAGTTGAGTTATGATTTTAACCATTGACTAAAAGTTATCTTTCTACTAGATTAAAAATAATATGTCAAAGAATAAGGGAGACTATTATTTTTAAGAAAAGGAAGGGAGCTAGTGGGAGGTGGATGAAATTAGAGAGGAGAACGTGGAGTGAAAATGATCAAATATATTATATACATCTATGAAAGGGTCATAATAAAAGCCACTATTTTGCTTAATGAGTGTATGCTAATAAAACATGATGTTTCTAGTATAGCAGAGCTAATGATTCAATTATTCTATGTTTCATTTACACATATGTAGAATAGGTAACAGACACGAAAATGTGACCTTGAGAGGCATGCAATAGATTTATCCTCCTTATATCTCTAAATTTCCATTGAGTTACAAAATTCTAGAAATTTTTCTTTGAGAGATGTTATTTTATATTAGCCCTCCCCAAAAGTTCCTTCTTAATGCAAATGCTCTCTAGAGTAAAAGAACATTAAAGCTATTATTAGTCACTGGCACTATATACTATAATGTATCAGCTTGTCACCTAACAAGGCCAGGAGGGACTAGGGAGGATACAGGAAAAGAAACATTACTTACATAGATGTGCCAAGAATTACATCAAAACTTTACTGTCTTCCTTCCTTTATTCCTCTGTTGCCCTCCCATTTTATTAGGAAGATTACTCATCTGACCCTCTGCATTTGCTGCTGTGAACTAATTGAGCCATTTTTATACATTTTGTTTCTGATGGTGAAATTGTATTTTGTATCCTATAAGGAAATGCAGTAAGAGAGCTATTTTTGATGTTAATAATGCTTTTCAGTAATTGCTTCCACTAAACAATGCTGTTAAAATATCAGATAATGACAGGTTGATTCTATACAGACCTTCAAACTACCCTGCTAAAGTCCTCCAATTTAATGCTATGGACCTGGTGAGCTTTATTACAAAAAAAGTTATTTGTAACCCCAGTATCACTTTAAAAAAATAAAGCAAAGCAACAACAGCAAATCTGGAAAAAAAAGCAAACTGCTACAGATGATGTAAATAAGGTCAAAATGAACAAGAATTACAGCACTACCACCTTGCATCACTCATGTTGACTTTAACATATTCTGGATAGTGAAATAAAAAATTTAAAAGATCTCAAAAACCGAGTTCTTTGGAGAACCCATTCACACTAACTAGAGTATCCAATACCATTTGTATAAATTCATTGACTTTTATACCCATTATTTAACCATGGACTGAACAACATTATGGAGCCTTAACACTTTACTTTTAAAAGAAATGTGTGTGTGTGTGTGTGTGTGTGTGTGTGTGTGTGTGTGTGTGTGTGTGTGTATCATTCTTCAGGAGCACCCACATTAGTTTTCTTGTTGAAACACGACCTCTCAATAAAACCTGGGACTTGCCAATTAGATGAGGCTGCTTGAACAGCGGTCTCTATAGAGCTCCTGCTGTCTCTTTTTACCACATGT
This sequence comes from Microtus oregoni, assembly GCF_018167655.1. Classification (NCBI taxonomy): domain Eukaryota; kingdom Metazoa; phylum Chordata; class Mammalia; order Rodentia; family Cricetidae; genus Microtus; species Microtus oregoni. Next base: position 523,743 of record NW_024544745.1, read on the forward strand.
TGTGATTGCAAAAGTATTTCTACACATCCCCTGGATGCTGGGGTTAAAGCTTAGGTCCTCACAGTTGTTTAGCAAATATTTTGTGGATTGGTTTATCTACCCAAATCCAAGAGATTTCTTTTATTGCCAGAGTTTATGTCTTACCCTTCTTTCTTACTCATAATTTTGTGAGTCATACTTGATTGACACTTGATGATATCATTTTTGCGCACAGTCAGGCTTTAAGGATATCTGATTTTCAACCTCTACTACATTTGGTATTAGCAAGCTTTCCTACATCCCTTTTCCCCTTTGGTTCATTTTCTGTTATATAATGCTCAATAAGCCCTTGTTCAAAAATGCTTTTACTTGTTCCTTGAGAGAAGGAGTATGCTGTGTATATGCAACACATCAAAGATTCATAAAATCTTTTCCCTCTAACCTCCTCCTAGGAAGATTTCCACCCTAAAAAAATAGCACTGTTGTAGCTTGGACTATTGGTTCTAACAATTTATTTAATTCTCAGCTATTTCATCTATGTTCTATGTATAATTTTATATACTATATAATCCCTCTGAATCCACTGATTTAGTTCTTAGCAGGGTTTTCATAAACACTCATTGAATTCATATACAATTCAGTAAAAATTTTTCACTAAACTGATTACATATTATCTGTTTAAGTTACTGTGTTTAAGTTACATGAGTTACATGAGCTCGTTGGGGATTATGCCCTGCCCAGTTCCCACAGGCGATAAGCCCCAAAGAAAATCACAGAGATCTCCATAAGATTATAAACTGATTGGCCTGTTAGCTTAGGCTTCTTATTAGCTCTTGCAACGTATATTAACCCATTATTCTTATCTATGTTAGCCACATGGCTCGGTACCTTTCTCAGCTGGGTAGATTACATCTTGCTTCTTCTGTGATCTGGGCAGGACTGGGAGGAATAGGCTTCCTCCTTCCTAGAATTCTCCTGTTCTCATCGCCATACCTCTACTTCCTGTCTGGTTGACCTCCCTGGCCAATCAGTGTTTATTTAAAATATAATTGACAGAATACAGACAAATTCTCCAGCACCAAGTTACTGAGCTTATTTTGTGCTTTGTTCATGTTAGTACTCTTCTTTATGTGCACTGGCATATTCTTTCAAGGATTAAACTGTATTCAAAGGAAACAAAGAGGAGCAGTGATCTTCATAACAAAGGTAAAAATACATTATCTTAAATATTTGTCTCTTTCAGCCAGGTACAAATGGATTTTGGTCAAAATTATTCAGAAAACTGTAACTCCTGAACAATTTTAGTGTGTGTGTGTGTGCTCATGTGCACGTGTGTATGTGTGATTTTATTTTATTTTCTGTTATCAGAATACCCAGCCTAATGGTCTGCTCTACTAAATATACCATGCTATCATCGCCCTAAACTCTAGATCAGGCATAAGAAAACTCTCACCCACAGGACAAATCATTTCCTTAGTCTGTGTTTATAAATGAAGTATTGTTGGCACACAGCCACATTCATTTGCTCACACATTGACTAATGTTGATTTGAGGCTGTAATAGGAGAGCTGGAAGTTAGAGCAGAAGCCTTGTTTTCTACACAAACTGAAATATTTATTACTTATCCTTTTGCATGCACATGAATAAAATTTCTTGGCACCTGTCCTGTTTTTTCTTCATTGATTCTGTACATAACTACTGCATTCAGTGTTCTAAAACAACACTTTCGTCATGTCACATTCCTGTACAAAAACCTTAAGTAAACAATTGGTATGAAGACAGTATATACTGTTATGGACTTATTCTTCTCTTTCTTAGTGTTCAGAATGCATTGCTTTTTTTAAAAAAAAAAATGAAGTTCATCCTTACTGCAATGGCTCTTATTTCATAGAAATATAAGAAAAGTCCTTAACCTAACATCCAAGGCCTTTTGTTATCCATGTTTTTAATTGTTCCATATAGGAATCATTATTTTTCTATACCAGTAGTTTATCTATAATCTTTAACCTAATTTGGATCCCTCTGAACTCTCTTCTTTGCTTTCTTGAATATAAAGTAGTTCTCTTTCTTCTTTACTGGGACAGTCTTTCTTCTAACCTGCTGCCCAAATATGATTAACAATATTGCCCCTTTTCAGTCCCCAAATTTTTCAAAATTGAACAAACAAAATGTACAGGTATCTTAATTATGATTCTATTCACCATTAAGAACGACTTTAAGCTGATCTAATTTAGGCAAGCCTTTGGTGGATGAAACTCACAGAGTGCTTTAAATCTCTCCTGATTATTTGACTGTCAAACTGACACAGCCTAGAGTCACCTAAATTGAAGCTCAGATCTGTTTTGTCTCTAGATTTGCCTGTGGGAGATTGTCTTTATTAGTAATTGATGTAGAAGGGCACAGTACTCTGTAGGCAGCATCATTCCCTTGACAGGAAGTCCTAGGTTGTATGAGAAAGCAAGATAAGTATTGTTCTGTGAGCAAGCCAGTAAGCAGCATTCCTCTATGTTTTCTCTTTCAGGTTCCTGCCTTGTATTCCTGCCTTGACTTCTCTCAATGTCGGACAAATAATTCCTTTCATCCCCAAAGTGATTTGGTCATGATGCTTTTATAAGGCCAATCAAATTAGAATTCTCTTTGAAGGTTTTAGTTTCTACCTACTTTGCAAAAACAGTATCTTTCTAGGTAATCTTGAATGGCCTGAAAGTGTATAGTCTATGTTGGCCTCAAATTAATGGAAATTTTAATATTTAACCTCACAAGTGCTGGGATTAAAAGAGGGTACCAACATACCGATATTTTTCTTAGTATCTAAACACTAATGATATCTATAGTATTGAGTATTAGACCAGAGAGACAGACTTTTATTTTTGTAATAATGACATTCAATTAGAATATAAATAATCAGCTGGACAGTGGTGGCACACACTTTTATTTATTTTTTATTTTTTTTATTTATTATTTATTTATTTATTTATTTATTTTTTTTTTTGGTTTTTCGAGACAGGGTTTCCTCTGTGGCTTTGGAGCCTACCCTGGAACTAGCTCTGTAGACCAGGCTGGTCTCGAACTCACAGAGATCCGCCTGCCTCTGCCTCCCGAGTGCTGGGATTAAAGGCGTGCGCCACCATCGCCCGGCACACACTTTTAATCACAGCACTCTGAAGGCAAAGACAGGTGGATCTCTGTGAATTCAATGCCATCCTGGTCTACAAGAACTATTTTCAGGACAGACTCCAAGGCTACAGAAAAACCCTGCCTCGAAAACCCAAAATATATCTATATCTATGTGTCTATCTATCTATCTGTCTGTCTGTCTGTCTGTCTGTCTAACTATTTAAACTTTCCAAAGAGGAAGGATGACATAAATTTATAAATTTATCCCTGTTAATCACCTAAATATTCTTTCACATGTGTAAACTGAGTTATGTATCTTTATTAGTCAATTTATATACAACTGTACAACTAACTATATGGAACCGTGACATACATAGAAAATGCATCTTAGATTTATCTTTATAATCTAAAACAAGAATAGTTTAGGTAGCTGTTAATCCCTTTTTGACATTACTGGTAAGTCTTTAATCTTTCAAATGATTTTTGATAATCCTCTATTTAGCTTTTATGGCTTGATAATTTTTATTCTCAAAGTGGAACAGCAGAAAGAATATTGTCATAGAAACCTAAGGATTGGAATTTTAAATTTTGCCTCTGTCACTACTTATCCAGCTCCCCAGGCATTAATTTTCTTATCAGTCAGAGAAACAAGTTTATACTAGTTTACTTATAAGAGATAAAAGTTTCAAGTTACAATACTGAAATAATTAATTACTATAACAAGCAGATGACTTTCTCAACATGGTTTTGGATAAGTAATATATTCCATAGAATTAGCTGAATCATCTGCAATTAATTTATCAGCCACAAATTGATTTTCCCAAACACTTTCTGCTTAATTACTCCAAATGTTGTATCTGAGACAGAGAATATTTATTTAGACTGTGTGAGACTGTGCATACTAAACACATATGTTCTGTTAATGAACTTATCTGGTTAAAGGAATTTGGGGAAGGTGGAGATTCTGAAAACACAGTAAATTTTCTTTTCCTCTTAGATCTCAATTATAAACTACTTGATTTTCTAACCTAACTGGGCACTTGTGCCCATGTGTATCTGGATTCAAGAATGCCTAACTCGGGAAATTTCTCCTTCCCTTGTACATAGTAGGTACATGAACCCTATATTATAGACCTTCAAATGAAAATTGAAAATAAACAAAACACTGAAATTTGTTGTGGTTATATTTGAAATATAGTTTCACTTCAAAAAGTTTAAATTTATGATGCCTAGATTTGCCTTGAAATCATGATCACCCTGCCTCTCTGTGTTCTGAGTGAAGGCATTTTAAGTATGGGCTACTATGCCTGAATAGATCATGATTGCCAAGTCACTAGGATGTATAAAAATCAAAAAAGAAATTGAAGAAGTGGCCCAAACCTTTCTTCCATGATATTAATTAAGAAGAAAACATGTAGAAAAATTGTTTACATACTTCAACAAGAGAGGGGTACTGTGGCTAATTCCTAGTACTACAGGGATAGAGAGTGCATCACATTCACTACAGAGTTACTGACACATGAGGCATGCAACCTACCAGAACCTCAAATAGCTGAAAACAGAAACTGGTGATCTCATCTCCAAATACCTAGAATCCAGTAGGAAAAAAGATAAAGCAGAGTACTGAATGTGTAATCAGTCAAAGCCACCTCCTGGAAGGAACAACCAATACATGGGTAATGAAAATATGATTCATATATAAAATGGAATATTGTTCAGTTGTAAAGAAATTATGAAATCCACAGGAAAATGATTAGAGCTAGAAAAAAAACCTCATTCTGATTAAGATAATCCAGGGTTAGAAAACAATCAGGTCATATTCTCTCTCATATGTAAGATGCTTGATTTGAAACTTTAGGTGGGATGTATTGGCAAATTAAAGTATCCAAAGAAGGCAGGAAGCAAGTATGAAGCTATGAGGGGTGGAGGGAGATTTCAAAAAAGGGGGACAGAATGGTGGTGTGTAGGGAAAAAGAGATACAATGAAATAGAAATGATTAGGTAGGATGAGGTATAAAAAAGCAATGTAGAGAGTGAAATAAGAATAGGGATAACTAACATTAAATGCTTCTGAAAATGCTATATGCAAACCTACTACTATAATAATTACATATGCATAAGTATGTTTTATAATAAATCCTATCACTGTTGGGAAGCTAAGAGGCCTCAAGGCTGAGTCTACTATGATTCTCCAGCTAAATATCTAAGAGTATCAAACTGGCCTTTAAGTTTGTATCTCTCCACCCACAGATTAGCACAGCTACTGTTCCTTCTGTTTTCTTGCCATGAAGATAAATAGAATTAATCTAGGTAGTGTATATACGAAAGACAAGGAATATGTGTCTTTTATCACATTGTCCTCAGTTACTCTTTTCACCTCTCTTTAAATTTTTTCTCCATTCAATATAGTCCCAATTCTAATTTAGTAATAGATTAGTATAGATGCATTTTCATTTAGATTCGCATATTAATACCTGTGATATTTATTTTTCTATGTCTGGCTAATTTCACTTAACATAATGCTTGTCAGCTACATTTATTTTCCTGCAAGTAACATAATTTTATTCCTTTTTTTTTTTTTTTGGTTTTTCGAGACAGGGTTTCTCTGTTTCTCTGTGGTTTTGGAGCCTGTCCTGGACCTAGCTCTTGTAGACCAGGCTGGTCTCGAGCTCACAGAGATCCACCTGCCTCTGCCTTCCAAGTGCTGGGATTAAAGGTGTGCGCCACCACCGCCCGGCTCATAATTTTATTCTTTTTGTCATAGCTGAACAAAATTCTACCATGTGAATATGCTTCATTTGCTTTATCTGTTCATCTATATTTGGCTACTTAATGTACAGGTATCTCTGTTGTATGTTGACTTAGATTCCTTTGCTATATACACAGAAGGGCTACAGTTAGGTTCATGTTCTTTTTTTTTTTTTGAGCAACCTCCATTTTCACTTCAATACTGGATGACTTGTCTAAATTCCCACAAACAATATATAAATTTCCTCTTGTTATGATTAATATTATTGCCAAATAATATCAAGAAACATGAAAATATACTTTACAGCTGGGAAGATGTTTTTAAAACATAATTATGATGAGGTTCTATTAATCAGATTGTATAGTAATATCTTGAAACTCAGCAATAGTACAACTAACAGATTTAAAACTAAATGGAGGATTTGAATATATATATGTATGTATGTTAAAGTAATATACAGAAATAACAAAGACATAAAAATATGTTCAATATCACAAATATTGCGTGGGATAAGTGCAAAGCAAACATGATGAGCTATTAACTAATATCCTTTTTCTGTACTATTAGAAGCACTGACAATAACAGCAAGTGGCAGGTTGTACACATACACACACACACACACACCACACAGACACACACATACATTTCAACAATTAATGAATTAAAATGTGAAAAAGAGTAAGTAGGGGTATGTGGGAAGGTTTGTAATGAAGAAAGAGAAACAAGAAATGATGTTATTATACTCTACTCTCAAAAAGTAAAAGAAATAATTTTAAAACTTGGATAATGGATTTTTGACATTTATTATTTTTAAGAAATATATTTTGAAAATAAAATGCCATTCCCTCTCACAACTCATCCATTCACACAGACTTCTCAAAATTAGTAAACAATTTAACATGAGCTATAATTATGTAAAAAAACAATGGAATCCTCGTGTATTTCTGAATGCTGAATCTGTACAATGAATTCACTTGGTTTTTAACCAGTCTTACAGTTCTCTAGAAATCCTAAAGGAGTTACCACATGACTCAACATTCAAATTCCTAGATCTATCCAAGAAAATTAATAATCATATGTTCATAGAAAAACTTGTAAACAAAGATTATAGAAGCATTGTTCATAATTGCATCAAAGTAGAAATAACACAGTATTGATCAATGAATGGTTAACCAAAGCCATGTAAGACATATCATTTAAAAACATAAATAAATGTAATGCTTGTATATGCTATAAATATTGATGAATCTTGAGAACACTATGTTAAATGATAAGATAAAAAATGCCTGTATTATAAGATTCTATTATAATCAAATTTAAAAACATAGGAAGTACATTAATAGTTCAATCACATAGATTATCAGCACCTAGAAAATCAGTCAAGCTGATGCATGAATATATAACAATATAAACAATATAAAATGGTAATAAACCCTTTCAGAAATATAAACTAGAGAGCATATTACAGTGTAATAAAGAAGTAGGCAGAGGCAAGGAAGAAGCAATTCACAAATCAGTAGATCCAAAAATTCACTTGCAGCCAAAGAAAGGCAAGTTAAAGCAAAAATGAAGTGGGACTTTAAATCTTTTTGAATGGCAAAGTTCAAATCAAGTAGCAACCAGATATTGCTGATGGAAATTTAAAGCTCTTTTACAAAGCAATCTACAAACACCTTTTGAAGTAAAACATTAATCTATTCAAGTCAGCAGCTCCATTTCTTACAGCTAATGCCATAGTGATTACAAACCACATGCACAAACATGTCTATGTCAGCATTCTTTATGGTGATCAAAATAAAAACAAAAGACTGGAACAAACTAGAGAGTGCTCACTATTGAGAAAGGACTGAATAAATTACTATATATTCACTTAATAGAATATTATCTAGCAATTAGCACTAACACATCACTTTTGTCCAAGATGAATAGGAATAGTTTCAAAGGTATTTTTGATTTATAAAAGCAAGATACAAAAAATACATATAATCTTGTTGAAAATAAAGACAAAATGCCCAAGGGATTACCTGTATATTTACATAAGAATAAGAAAAATATGGAGTATTAAGGGTAAGCATGAGTTATTGTGAGTTATCTGACAGTAGAAAAGAGAGAAGTAGAAAGCAAAGGCACATGAAAATGCAAAGGAAACATGTATGAAGATTATGCAGATGTCTATGTAAAAGTAGGTATTCATCTACATATGATACCTGAAATAATATTAATATTATATAAAATTTTAATATGGTGTAATGAGAATATTTATCTACATGCATTTTTTGTGAATTGGAAAAGTTATATAAGTAATAAACATTTTTATTATATAAGATTAGAGTACTAGTATATATATATATATATATATATATATATGTAACAATTAAAGTTCCTTCAATATAAAAATGGAAACAGTCTAACTCCAGGCAAACCATTCTTTGGTATATGACGCTGAAATTGGCTGGGTATAAATCATTTTGATGGGGTTATAGAGACAATAAGAAACTTCTGGAAATAGAAGAGAACTCCTGGGTAAAATGGGAGGGGGCAGGTTGGGGGTTGGGGTTTGGGAGGTGGTAACATGAGGGATCAAGATGGGAGGGTTGGGACAGGATGGAAGGGGAGAGAAATGAAGAGATGTCTAGATGGGGCGTGGCATTTTGGGATTAGGGAGAAACCTGGTGCCAGGGAAACCCTCACGAATCTACAAGGATGACCCTACCTAAGCAATAGTAGAGCTGGAGTTTGAACTGGCCTTCCCCTGTAATCAGATTTGTGACTATCCTAATTGTCATCAGAGAGCCTTCATCCAGTAACTGATCAGAGCCCATGCAGAGATCCACAGCCAGGCACTGGGCCAGGTCCGGGAATAATGTTGAGCAGAGGGAGGAGGAATTGTAAGAGTCCCACAAAGACAGCAGGCCTTGAGTTCATTGGAGCTCAAAGACTCTGGATCAACAGCTAGGAAGCCTGCATGGGACTGACCTAAGCCCCCTGCAAGTGTGTGACTGTTGTGTAGCCTGGTCTGTTTGTGGGGTTGCTAACAATTCAGCTGGCTTTTGGAAAAATAGTCCCAATTCTGGGTTATTTCGCTAGCCTTGATGCAGGCTGAGGAGCTGGGTCCTGCCTCAGCTTGGTGTGCTGTGCTTTGTTGAAGCCAATGGTAGGCCTGCCCCATTTGGAACTGAGACAGAGGAGGAATGGTGGTGGTGGAGGTAGGATGGAGGCAGGAGAAGGGAATAGGATGGAAGGGGCAACTGCGAGCTAGTGTAAAATAAATGAAAATTATTAATAATGGACTCAATTTAGCCATAAAAAAGAAACATCATGTAGAGCTTATCCTTCAAACTTAAAACTTCTGTAGTCATTGTAAATGTGACAAAGCCTAGGTGGGGAAAACTAGACTACTGCTTCCCTGAAACATTAATGCAAGCACTCCAACTTTCTCATGGTTTAATATTTTAATTTTAAATGAGTCTAGAAATCAACAGTTCCATGTAGCATCTTCATTACATACTTCTTTTTGATTACTTTTCTTTCTTGACTCTCTAACCCTATCTCCTTGGAAAAATCTTTGTAGTTCTACAGAATCTTTTATTTCAAATTGTTCAGCAATCTTCCAAAATACTGCATATAACCAAAAAGATTAAGTGGTAGTTGGATGATAGTCCATGCTAAATTAATGATACACTTTCTGACCATGGAGTACTTAATTTATCAAAATCTGGTTGGAAATCTTCAATTTCTTAAAATATTTTTATCAGGAGATATGAAGAAGTGTGAGAGTTACACTCAGAACATCTGAGTCCAGTCTCAATTCTACTGTTTTCCAGCTGTTTGATACTGACAATTGAGTTATCTCACTATCAATTAGTTTCCTCATTCAAAACAGTGTCTAATAAAATACCCTCATGTTATTAGAATATTTAATGAGATGTAATAAATTAAAGCAGGTTGTCATTTCCTTTCTCTATATAGACCTTTGGCAAGGTTATATGACTTTCCATTTTATTATAAATACTCTTATAGAGTCAGGAGCCTAGAAATGTTCGGGTGGGTGGCAACATATACTAGTCATCTCTATTCATTTTAATTCTACTTAGGGAAACTTCAGTGTTCAATCTGTGAGTGTATTCACCAACAAAAGAGAAACCATACAGAAAAGGGTTGTCCAGCATAGAAAGAGATAAATAGCTCCGTAAAAATGTCTATTGCAAATCCAATACAGAGTCTAGGAGCTGTTTATTTTAAACTTCAACTGTAGCTACATGGCTCAGCTAAAGCTTCGAGTATCACCTTACACTCTAATCACCCTTTTCTTTATCATGAGCCCCATTAGTCACATTGACTACATTATCCTTCCAATATATCTTCATGTCCTCAACCAAGAAAATTACTTAATAAATCTTCCAACGTTTTGCTGGTTTCTTGTTATAGTTTTCTTTTAGTTGCTATAAGAAAGACTATGGCAAAACAAACAAATAAACAAACAAAAATAAACAACTTATTTCAGCTTACAGTTTATATTTACTGAGAAAAGTCAAGGCAAAAACTTGGAGACAAAACATGAACCATGAAAAAATGTTACTTACTGACTTTTTCTCATGGCTTAATCAACTTTATATTATGGCCTAGGCCCATCTGCCCAGTTAGGGTACCACCCACAAAAGGGGAGCCATTTATACCCATAATTAATCAATAAAATACATTCATAGGTATGTCTACAGGTGTTGTAATGTGGAGCGGCGGGCTACGTCCCACCACCCAGCTAGCTTAACTCCCAAAATAAGCACACGGAAATTGTATTAATTTAAACACTGCCTAGCCCATTAGTTCTAACCTCTTTTTTTTTGAGTTACTCTTTTTTTTAATTTTTTATTGAGAAAAAGAAAAAAAGTTTCCGCCTCCTCCCAGCCTCCCATTTCACTCCCCCTCCTCCCACCCTTCTCCCCCTCTCTCCACTCTTAATGGCTAACTCTTACATATTCATTTAACCCATATCCATTAATGTGTATCGTCACTTGACTGTGGCTTACTGGCATGAATCTAAGCAGCGTCCGTCTTGTAGAGGATATCCACAGCGTCTGCCACACTGCCTTCTTCCTCCAGCATCCAGTTCTGTCTTACCCACCTAATCTAAGTTCTGCCCTATCAAAAGGCCAAAGCAGTTTCTTTATTTGACCAATGAAAGCAACACATAGAAAGGAGAACCTCCTACACCATACAGGCTAATCTGATGGAGGCAACTCTCAATTGAAGTTTCTTCATTCCAGGTGTGTGAACTTAAAAACCAAGATTTGCCGTCATACTTTTCATCATTGATCCTAAATATAGAAAGCCATCTAGATTAGAAAACTTTAGTCTCAGAGGACACTCCTCAAGGCCAGCATCAGCATCTCTATAAATACTAAACCAATGAGAAAAACCTGACCAATTTTAACATGTTGATCATCTAAGAATCCATATCCAATCCCCAGACATTCTGACAGAATGGCCTTAAAATGGCCGTAGATCCAAGAGTATCAGATTTGATTCAAGGGAAAGTGGAGCAAAATCCGAGACAACAAAAATATAAACATTTTAAGCAAAAATAAAAGCTTAAAAGCATGCATCAAAACTAGCCCACCCAAGAGAAATGTAGAAACACATCAAAGATGATGCTTTAATGGCAATGTATATTGCATCCTTAGCTTGTGCAGGTAATTTCACGCAAATATTCTGAAATGTTGAAGCCCCAACAGACTACCTTAGTGACAAAATAGTCTACTTTTGTTGTAATACACTACTTCTCTCTCATTTAGGAATTCCCAATTCTTTTCCCATGGTTCAATTATACCTCATTTGAAATCTCTCTGTAAAGAGCATATCAGAAAGAACATGACAGAAACAAGGCACAGACAGTGGTAACACACTGTAATGATCTCTAATTATTTCTTTCAAGAGATACTTTTCATAAAACAGACACAAATTAACAATATGCATCATATGAATTTCAAACTCATATCAAATAAAATATTTTAAATACACAAATACTGTATAATGCCTATCTCTGTATATTTATCTTTTGAGATCATTAATAAGAAATCTAGGGCTGGGGAGAGAATTCAGACAGTGAAGTGCTTTCTGTGCAAGTTTGAGGACCTAGGTTTGATTCTCAGTACCTACGAAACATGTTTGACCCAGTGGCAAGTGTTGTAGTCCCAATACCAGGGAGGCTAAGACAGGTGGGTTTATTGGTCAGCCAACTCAAACTAACCAGGAGGCCTCATACTGGTGAGAGATATTGACTCTCAAAAGAAAAAAAGAAGTAGATGGTATCAGAATGGAAATAACACATGAGAATTTCCTTTGTCCCCTACAGAAATCCACAGTACACATATACACACACACAAAAAAAAGAAAAAGGAATAACTAATCTAGAGTAAGAAAAGCACAATGATGATTGTTGATGTGGTACAAAAAATTGAGTGAAAAGAGCTGTCAAATTAATTTAGGGGGAGTAATGGAAGTGTGTCTTATCAAAATTAAGGTGACTGATACATGGGTATATGGATTTATTAGACCTATCCTTAGAACTGAGAATAAAAGCTACCCTCAGCCTTAATCTGGCAAACCTTTCCTTATAATGACAATGAATGCAGAGACTCAGGACAGACCAAAATCCTAAGAAAAAGTGACAGTTGCAGGCTCACCCCTAAAGAAGATATTTTGATAAAGCCTTCAAAACTCTGGTGCATAAGAGGGGATAGGATAAAAGACAGAAGATTGGGTCAATGACTAAAAATGCTATTCTGTCTGTACTCTCAATACCAGCCACTATCAGAAACTCAAACCAATGATTGATGCTTGTACTGTGCCCATGCAAGACCATTCAGGGACCAAAGAGTCATGGACAGTGGAGGATTTGATAGGTTCTTATGCTCTACCAATGAACTATTTCATTGGCTGTCAACTATTTCTGGAAGAGTGAATATGACTAACTTCAGTTGGATATCCACTAATGAACCTACCTAGGTTCTAAAGATAGTTCCAGACCCATGGTCGCACAAATGGCACTTGTTAAGTTTATGAAAAGGCATAAAAATTTGAAAGATAGATTTGCTGTAGAATGAGGGCAAGTGGACAGGAGTGCAAGGTATGTAGAAGTTAAAAGTGCTCAATATGAACTGTGTACATGTAACTAAAAATTAAATTATGTGGAATTGTGCATCTAAATGCATGTACTTTATTTTATATAGATTATACCTCAATAGAAATATACATATGAAAAATGAATAATGGTTTGAGGGTTGAGCTTTTTCTAATTACTATGAATAGAAGCTTTATATACCTGAAGGAAAGAATATGACTATTCTGTCATATTAATCAACCACGTCTGTGCTATGGAAATTCAGAATGGCCCTTTCACTGAAAAGGAAATTGAAAGCAGCAATTTGCAGTCCCTTCCCGCACATTCTTTCTGGCCTCAGCTGTCAACTCACACCATGGCCAACATAGATTATAAAAGAAAGCATTTGTATGTAGATTACACTTTCAGGGTATTTGAACCCATGCCCAACATGACAGGGAGAACAGCAAGCAGGCATGGTGCTAGAGTAGTTTGATTCCAAGCATCTACAAAAATGTTGGAATCAGTGACAAGTACTGTCCCATTGCTAGGAAGGCTAAGGCACATAGGTCCTTGGGGATTGCTGGTCAGCCTGACCAAACTCATCAGCAGGCATCAATCATACTAGTGAAAGAAACCAACTCTTAAATGGAAAAAGAAAAGGTAGATGGCTTCTGAATGGAAACAACACATAAAAATTTCCTTTGTCTTCTATACAAACCCATACTACACATACACAATACACACACAAACACACACACACACGAACCAGAAGCATGAAGCAAAGACAGCTGACTTGCAATGTTGTGAATTTCTGAAACCTCAAAGCCCACCCTAGAGACATATCTCTTCCAACAAGAACATACCTCTTAATTCTTCCAAAATTGTTCCACTGGCCAGGAATTAAGTGTTCAGACATATGGGCCTAGGAAGCTACTCTCAGCCAAACCACCACAGTTAGTTTTGCTCTATAGATCTGACCTTGAAAGAAGCAAAAAGACTTTGGAGCATTCTTTGTCTTCCCTCTCCTTTCATCTTTAGCTCTTGGCTTGATTATAGGTATATTAAGTTCACACAGTTCCCTATTTATAGGTTGTTATGAAGTCTGGCTGTCAGTAATCAATAAATCAGGGCTCAAAAGTTTCTGAAAAAAGGGTCTCTTTTATAGATGTTAAAATTCAAGCTTTTTATAAAGAGTAATTATGGCAATGGTTTCTGAATCAGAGGGGAAGTTAAGATTCTATCAGCTAAAATAATCCCACAAAATAATTAAAGGCTGTTCTTTAGAGAGGCAGGTAAACCACATGTAGCCTAACTAGAAAATGGAGTGCAGATAATGCAGTTTTAAAACTCCTAATAAAAGCTATTTGACATTACTATTACTAGCAACATTCGATCAAAAGCTTACATATTAAAAATATTTATTATGTGTCTGTCTGCCTGTCTGTTTGTCTCTCTCTCTCTCTCTCTCTCTCTCTCTCTCTCTCTCTCTCTCTGTGTGTGTGTGTGTGTGTGTGAGAGAGAGAGAGAGAGAGACAGAGAGAGAGACAGAGAGAGACAGAGAGAGAGAGAGAGAGAAAGAGAGAGAGAGAGAGAGAGAGAGAGAGAGAGAGAGAGAGAGAGAGAGAGAGAGAGAGAGAGAGAGAGAGAAGAAAGAGATTGTACCAGTATGGGTGCTGGTAACTGAAGTCAGTTCCTCTCTAAGGGCAACAAATGCTGTTTAACTATTGAGCCATCTTCCCAGACCATACCTGTAGCTTTTCAGTCATCAAAATGATGATGTGAAGGCCAGTCATAATAGCATAGGCTTATAATCCCAATACTGAAACTGTAGAGGTAGGAAATCATTGCAAGTTTGAGGCAAATGTGGTATACTTCAAGAGTTGTAGGACAGTAAAGACTACTTCATAATGATTCTTTTTCAAAATCAAAACAAAATAAAGGTACGATTAATATGTTCATATGTAATATCCCTCAACTCAGAAAATCAGTTCACTTAACAAACATTGACAATATAGTATGTTATTAATATCTGGGAATCCATAAACATAATTAGACTATTCTACAAATCTGATGTATAGAAGCACAATGAAGAAGTTAAAAGGGCAGCAGATAGGAAGCCAAGGTTTGGTTTGTTTCTGTCTTTTATATTGGAACATATGGTTAAAGGTGATACCGCCCTACTCCTCATTCTGGGTCTCCTTGCCCAGCCTTAATACATGAAGAGATGTTTAGTCTTACTGTAACTTGATATGCCATGTTTTGTTGATACTCAACCTGCCCTTTCCTCAAAAGAAGAGAGGGGAGTGGATTGGGGAGTGTAGAAGCAGAGGAGGTGAGGAGGGACTGAGAGAGGGAGGGGAAACTGCAGCTATGATGTAAAATCAATCAATCAATCAATCAGTCAATAAATTTTGTAAAAAAAAAAAGGTCATACTTATAAACTGACACTTGTCTTGGGGTAGAAATGTTCCAGATGTACATAAAGGAAAATTCTAATTTTCTGAGGTTTAGGATTGTGAATGACATAAATTTGCTCATACATAACAGAAAGCAATTCCATAGATAAAGGCAAAGTGAAGCACAAGTAAGATGACTTTTACAAATGAGGGCGACTCGTAGAGGTTTGGGTGTTAATGTTTTCTTGAGAACTTCCCCAAGTAACTATTTCCGAAACAAATGTTTTTCTGTAATTGCCATTGGCACGATAGGACACCTTAGGCAGATACACTGGACTTTATTTGCTTCCTATTCTGTAGTTGAAGAACCACCCACAAACTGATCCAAAGCAGAATGAATCAGTCAGGAGGTCATAAGCTTTGGAGATGCATAGACCTTTGAGTCCTAAACCTACTACTTACTACATGTGAGAGCTTTTTTTTTTAAACTTACATCCCATTTTTTTCCTCTATAAGGTGGTTGGTTATCAAAGTAGTTTTGTCATAGAGTTTAGAAGATTATATTAGATGGGAAACATAAAATATTGACCCATAAGGTCTGACACATGTGTGAAAAATAGAAGAAATAGGAGTTCCCCCTTACTCCAAGCACATGTCTGGTACTTGAGAGTAGAAACAAATGTACATTGTTATCTTGGTGTCATACCACAGCTGCCGAGGATTAAGCCAGAATTGCAGTAAGTAGGTAACACTGAAAATACTCAAAGAAGGAGAAAAAAGAAGAGAAAAAATGCTTTCCCTTTTAAGGCTTGCAAGGATTGACTAGGAGGCAAAGAACAGGCATTGGTCCCATTTGGAAATACTCAGGAATAAGAATAGTATCAACGAAATCACTGCTAAGTAATTACCTCCTGGGGAATGTTCAGAAACTATTTGGCAATGTCACATCCATTAAGGTGGAATTACATGAATTTGCTGATATTTTATTGCTTTTTAGCTGTAAAAACTATAATTTCACGTGATTCAACCAAATGTAACATTGATAAAATTTTAAATTGTTAAAGGGCTTTGTTTAGGTTTTTTGTTGTTTGTTTATTTTCTTCTCTGAAAGAATGAATCAGGGTAGGCTAAGAAATTGTTTCCTTCTACACAGAAAAGGGACATAAGTAGCTTTGATTTTGTAACACAGAATCAGTACTATGTGATTGTCAGACTCTAATGTCATATTATTAGTCTCTTTTGCATTTCATATTTATGGTAGCATGCGGCTAAGATTAAGCTTTTCTTTTAATCTTTCCCTTGTACTGATTGGAGCCAGAGAGAATTTTGATAGGTCTGTAATTTAGGCAAAATGCTGTTTAGAGACTAAAGAACAGGAGGAAAAATTGGCATCATTCTTTTAACTTGCTGGAGAAAAAGTGGCAAAAGTCCACTTTTTCTCTGCTTAGAAAAAAGGGGGAGGGAGGAGATATTGGCTGTTAATGAAGAGTAAATTGCCACAACTATGGCCTGAAGAATGAACTGAATGGTGTTTGTTAAAGTGAAAGTTGACATGGAAGAAGAAACACAGTATTTGATGGACAAATATTATATCGTTTGAATTATAGAAAGTTAAAGTCTCTTCTAGGGCCCTTAGAAAGTGTTTAGTCTAATGCTGTTTTATAGACGACAAAATAGAGGTCCAGAGAAGGAAATCAACTTTCCTAATATCAAACAACTAATAATTATACGTTCTCAAAATGATACATGTCTAATCTTGACTGAAGACTGAGCTGTAATAGGGAAAACAAATACAGTGAGGTTAATTGAACATTCTTGAGTAATTTTGGTGTGGCTAGCAATGGAATGTAGGACCTTGTGTATGTTAAGCCAGCACTCTACACATCTCCAGCCCCTTATTCTGGTTTATTGACACATCAATTTTATTATAGTCTGGTTATTTAAAATTAGCATGAATCATCCATAATAAGAGATGGGAATCTTGAAACATTCGCTGGACTATTACTTATACAACTTTCAACCTGGATAAAAGGAAAAAAAAAAACTGAATAATTCCAGGGATTGAAAGCAATGAAAAATAGGGACAAACAAACACTCTACTAATGATGGGGATCAAATCTGCTATAACCATTCCAGAGAGCAACCTGGCGTGGCATAATTTCATGAAGAAAACACATATCCTATGGTTCACCAAATCTCTTCTTAGTATATACTCGAACTCGAAAGACATATGCACTTGGTTCCATATGGGATATATATATATATCCTATATTTCTGCCTGGGGTTGGTGACCATCTAGATTTTTAACCTTCAAAAAAAAAAGGGGGATGGGTAAAATACAATGGATATGCAATGCACTAATTCACAATTGCATGAAAGTGAATGTATGCAAAAAACAAACTGGATATATATATATATATATATATTTACTAAAAGCAAAAAATGTAGTAAATATCATTTCCATAAATTAGAAACAAAACTAGGGATCTGAGAGTACCTCAGGAAGGCAGAGAAGACAGTACCTTCTGTACTTCAAAATCATTTCAAGGAGCTTGGTCAGCTATCTAGCATACATGGAAGGGAAGAATAGCTTAAGAAGGCCTAAAACCACATAGGAGAATAAGAAAGATGTAAAAATGGTGGAACATGTTCCTTGGGACAATTGCAATAGGCACAACTATAACAAAACCAAGACAACACTATGAGACATGTTAGGGAAGACATGTAGAAGTGGTGTCAGGTTGTCAGGTGATAGTATTGTTTTCATTTCAGAATCGGTTTAAGTGCTACATGAAACAAAATTTCCAACAGACATAGACCATCAGTTTTTCCAGCAAAGTAGGCTTAAATACCAAATCTAATCTTACCGACTCTCTTTTCTTGGACCAGTTACTGCTAGCAATGCATGTAACTGACATCAATATGAGTGGAGAGCAGAATGCAAATCTGTACGATGACAGTAGCAGAACATTGTTGGTGCACTATTCTGTGAGTTAGGCACTGTGTAAATAAACCATTAGAGTACTCTCAGCGTTCAGACAGAAAGTATGGTGCTGTATATATGGGAAGTATTTTATGATTGCTGACCTATGTTTTATAATTTTTGTCCTCTAAATATGAAAGTTCAAGTATCTATCTTCTCTGCCACTTTCTCATAGAGCACCAAGCTTTATGACTTTGTTATCTGACTGATGTTACTCATTCTTATGGTCTTTAGTCACCCATTCCCTTCATCCACAGTTGCCAAAGCAGTAAAGCAGTATCCCATGAAAGCACCATAACTATGGGCTCTTCATAACAGCCTAACATCCTTTTTAATTTGCCATCTCATCTAAGGAAAAAGAGGAGAGAGAGAGAGAGAGAGAGAGAGAGAGAGAGAGAGAGAGAGAGAGAGAGAGAGAGAGAGAGAGAGAATGTCATCCTAATCATATATCATGTCTGGGAAGAACATAACTTCATCTCTTGACAGCCGAGTAACATTAGGCAAGAGATGGCATTTCTGTACATCTCAGTTTCTACATGTGCAGCAAAGAAAAAAGTCATTCAGTGTGCAGGATGTTGTGGCAATGAAACAGGATCATGCAGAGATCATGAAGCACTGTAGCAGAGAGTTCAAATGTTTTCTGTAATAGTTGTTCCTTTTACTATTTCCTCCAACTGCTGCTGCAGCTTTAGAAATCTGAACACGGGAAACTTTTGTACTAAAGTGTTCTATGGGACTATTCCTTTCTTTAAAAGCATAGGTAGTTTCCAATGAGAATAATCCTCAAACCAGTATTATATTTGAATTTCTAAACTTCTACTCAAAGAGAATTGTAAAAGGTATTCTTAGTCTGGATAACAATATTTTGAATAACATCTAAAGAGTTTAATGAGTCGGGTGGTGGTGGCGCACGCCTTTATTCCCAACACTCGGGAAGCAGAGGCAGGCGGATCTCTGTGAGTTCAAGACCAGCCTGGTCTACAAGAACTAGTTCCAGGACAGGCTCCAAAACCACAGAGAAACCCTGTCTCGAAAAAACAAAAAATAAAAATAAAAAAATAAAGAGTTTAATTAGTCCAAGTCTAGAAAAGCTATCAAACGATATGCGTTTGCAATCTATCTTCTAATCAACTCCAACTCTGACCCAACACACACTTCACCTCCCTGACAGGGATCAGGATATCTAGAGTAGAGGGGTAAGTTTGTGTCTTGATGCACAATTTATGGAAATAGACATACAAAATACACAGTTGATCTCAGAAAAGTGGGTGGGAAAAGAGAATGTCAAGAATGTCTTGGCACTTCCTATTTGTAAGGAAGATTTGAAGAGTAGAGTTAAAGAGAGCCAAAATTTGGAAGCACTTGTCATATGCAGAATATTCCCAGAGAGTGTAGGGTACATAAAGGGGGATTGTAAAGAGCTCCTCCTGTTATTAGGAATATACAGTTATCCCTTGGTAACCCTGGAAGTGTTGGTTCTAGGAGCCCTCTTGTATACAGAAATCAGAGAATACTTACAGACTTCATATAACATGTAGACTATAGTATGTATGTTATATAAGTAGTTGTTATGACAAACTGTTAAGACAAAAAAACAAAAGACAGTGTATGCCCAGGGCAGATATATTTGCAGTTTGTGGAAGTTTAAAACTGCAGATCTACAGAACCAACTATACAATGTCTTTTGCACTTTACACTCTACAGAGAGCATGTATTAAAGTTTTTTTTAATTTTCCAATCTTTGATATTATAATATAATTACATTGTTGGGTATTTTTATGTAACTTGACACAAATTAAAATCATCTGAAAGTAGGGAACCTCAATCATTATATAAAATGAGAAAAGATTGTTTTCAATAAAAAGAAAAGAAAAAAGAAAGGAAGGAAGGAAGGAAGGAAGGAAAGAAAGAAAGAAAGAAAGAAAGAAAGAAAGAAAGAAAGAAAGAAAGAAAGAAAGAAAGAAAGAAAGAAAGAAAGAAAGAAAGAAAGAAAGAAAGAAAGAAAGAAAGAAAGAAAGAAAGAACGAGAAAATGCTTTCATAAGATCAGGCTGCAGGCAAGCCTGTAGGGTATTTTCTTAATTAGTGATTGATGGGAAAGGGCCCAGGCAGTTATGAGAACCCCTGAGCTGGTGGTCCTGGGTTCTATAAGAAAGCAGGCTGAGCAAGCCATGAGGAACAAGGCAGTAAGCAGCACTTCTCCATGGTCTCTGCATCAGCTCCTGTCTTCGGGTTCTGGTCCTGTAAGAGATCCTGTCCAGACTTCCTTCAACGGTATACTATAATATAGAAGTAAAGGACAAGTAAATCCTTTTCTCCCCAAGTTGCTTTATTCATCACAGCAATAGTAACTGTGACTATGACATTCTATCTTTCCCCCTTCCCTTTCCTTCCTTTGAACCCTTCTGGTACCTGTTATGTTCTCTTTCAAATTGATGGCCTATTTTCTGACCATTTGGTATTAGACGATTGGCAACTAAGGAAAGAAGAAACCAGGAGAAACAAGCTTTCCCAGGGTAGTGCAGTGAAGAGTTTAACTGTTATCTAATCAGTTTGCACATGTGACTGGTGTTTCTTTGAGCTCAACATGAAGACACTGTGTTTTATTTGTATTATATAGCAAGACCTCTTATACCAGCTCGAGTTAATTTAGAAATTTATTCTCTCATTCCCTAAAGAAATAAAGAGTGTTTTAAATGCAAAATCTTTCTAAAGTTGCCCCAGAAGTCCTGAGGTACTTTCTCCAAAATATATTAACTTTTTCTATACTTGAAAATCAAGCTATGTTCCTTATTTAGGAAAATATGCATCACTTCCAATCTGATTCTTAGATTATTAATGACAAGCTGTCATTTATCTGTTAGTACTTTACAGATAACATCTCATTTAGTTCTTATAATAACTCTTGTACATGGGAATTATCATCTTCATTTCATAAGTAAAGAAACAGATAAAGAATATTGATGTGACTTTTCCAAGGTCACTCAGCAAACCACAATTCAACCCAAATCTATTCAAGGGTGTTACTTTCAATTATTATTCATTGTGTCCTTGAAATAGACTAATGGTAGCATTCTTACTGTGCTCGCTAGTTTTATTCCTACATGACACAAACTAGAGCCATCACTGTTAACTGATGTTTCTATCTGACCAGGTCCCACAGCTATTTAGTCCCAAATAAACACACATTAATTATCAACTGATTGGCCTATTAGCTCAGGCTTCTTATTAACTCTTATAACTTATATAAGCCCATAATTCTTATCTTTGTTAGTCACTTGGCTTGGTACCTTTAGCTGCAAGGCAGTCACATCTTGCTTCCTCTGTGTCTGGATGATGACTCCAGACTGAATCTATTCTCTTCCCAGGATTCTCCTGTTCTCCTTGCCCTGCCTTACTTCCTGCCTCATCACCCTGCCTATACTTCCTGCCTGGCTACTGGCCAATCAGTGTTTATTTAAAATACAAGTGACTGGGTACAGACATCATCCCACAGCACATCACAGAGGAGGAAACCTCAGCTGAGAAGATGCTTCCACATTATCAGGCTGTAGGGAAACTTGTATGGCATGTTCTTAATTAGTGACCCATAGGGGAGAGCATAATCTATTGTGAGTAGTGCCACCTATGGACTGCTGGTCTTAGTTCTTTAAGAGAAAAGACTGACATTTGGGTTTGGGAAGCAGGTAGGCTAACTTTAGATCTTCATCACTCCTTTCTGTTCTTCAAATCCAATCCCCCAATCTCAACCCCAGCCAGGTTATCAGATCACCCGCTGCAACCTTCCTGCCAATTTCCAGAGGATCATTGGAGATTGCCTCCAACCTTCCTTTACACTCATCCTATTGTCCCAGCCACCAACTCCAGTAGGCACTCCTTAGCCCATTGGCAAAACCTTCCAGAGAAACAAGTAGTCCTAAAAAGCAGATGGGCAAGCTGCAGATCTTTATTTTTCCCTCCTCTCATCCAAATCTAATCTCCTAGTTTCATGTCCAGCACTGTAGAAGACTATTTGTTGTGGCCTCTCCTTACTCTTTAGTCTTATTCCCGGGGTACTAAGCAGATCTTGGCAAAACACCATGCTTTCTCTCTTCCCATCTAGGGAACCCCTCAGTTCCCCAAGAAAATCCCCAGTTTCTAAGTGAAAGCACTCAATACCTAAAAACTCATTTACTGGGAACTCTCAGTGTCCACTATCAGGGTCCCAGAAAAATTGCCTACCAGGCATCATGCAGCCACCACACTCTCCTAAGAACCATAGACGGCAACAGAAACCAGGGAACAAAACACCCACCAACAAAAAATAGGACCATATATCAGCACCTAGAATTACAGTCTTCCCAAATCTAGGTGCCTAGATACCAATGTGAAAATGCAATCAATAACAACTAGGAAAAATGTTTCCACTAGAGCCCAGCAACCCTATCACAGCAGGCACTGAGTACTGAAACATAATTGAAGCACAAGACAAAGATCTTAAAATAGCATTTAAGAATATGATAAGAGTCTTTAAAAAGAAAATTTTTTAAATCATGTAAAGAAATATATGAAAACACAAACAAACCGTGGAAGGAAAGGAATAAAACAGTTCAAGACTTGAGAGTAGAAATGGAATCAAGAATGAAAACCCCAACTGAGGAAAATCTGGAAAAGAAAGAAATTTAGCCACTCAAATAGTAACCTCAGAGGCAAACCACATAAACAGAATACAAGAGATGAAAGAGAGAATCTGAGGCATTGAAGATACAATAGAAGAAATTAATACCTTGGTTAAAGAAATTGTTAAATGCAAAAAAAAAAATCTTGCCACAAAACATACAGAAAACCCAGGACATTATAAAAAGACCAAACCTAAGAATAGTAGCAGTGGAAGAAAGAGAAGAAACCTACGTCAAAAACACAGAAAATATTTTCAACAAAATCATGGATGGAAATTTTTTCTAACCTAAAGAAGAAATGCCTATTAAGGTACAACAAGCATGCAGAACACCAAATAGACTGAAACAGAAAATAAATTTCCCATAGAACAAAATAATCAGAACACTAAATTTTACACAACAAAGAAGTAATATTAAAAGCTGCAAGGAAAAAAAACCAAGTAGCATATAAAGGCAGATGCATTAGAATAACATCTGATTTCTCAAAGGAGACTCTAAAAGCCAGAAGGGCCTGGACAGATGTTTACAAACTCCAAGAAGCAACAGATGCCAACAAAGACTACTGTACTCAGTAATACTTTCAATCAGAGTAGATAGAGAAAATAAAAAATCCCATGATAAAACCTAATTTAAGCAATATCTCTCTATAAGTATTCCAGGTCTCCAACAAACTCAGAACAAATGATTAACTACAGTACTATTAGCATATGAAAGTGCCTCTAGGCTTACTCAGTACCTGTGGCTTTTCTCAGCCCTTCTCACCCCACCCCTACCTACACTAAACCTCTCCAGCTCAGGGGCCTTAATTCCCTTCTTGCAGCTTCTTCTTCCTATATAAATAACCCTGTCATCCTGACTATGTGTTCTCTTTTGTTCTCTAGGCTCTGTTCCTCTCTCTCTCTCTCTCTCTCTCTCTCTCTCTCTCTCTCTCTCTCTCTCTCTCTCTCTCTCTCTCTCTCTCTCTCTCTCCCCTTCTCTCCTCCCTCTTCCTCACTACCCCTGTCACTTATGGTGTGGTTCAGTCTGCTGGCCACGTTTAGTCTACCACTTTCTTTCCTTGCTCTATACCACTCTTCCTGGGTTTCAGTACCAAATGTTAGAGGCATAGTAAAGAAACAAAAATAGCTGCTCCACAGGTGAAAAGAGGAAAGATTATTGCAAACTGCCAAGCTGCCAAGGCTGTCTCTTGGGAAAACAGAGAGAAGCAATGGTGGATGGCATGTGAAAGGATTTCCAGGATTATAAGGGATTGGATACCTGGGAGGAAAGGAGATAGTAAGCTGGGTAGGGGGGCTTTGAGGTGTATAATAAGTATTTGTGTATAACAGGTCTGCCATAGACCTTGATACACTGATGGGCATCATAGGCATGTTAATGGAAGAGTTTTATGTCCCTTTTGCCCGAGATAAGGAAAATAACTCCTTTTAGAAAGTGGAAATTAAATTCTCAAGTCTGAGGGAGTGATGACTTTTGTCTAAATGCCTGGCTTTGGGAAAGGGAATTTCTTGAGATCTGACAAAAATGGAGCCCTACAGAAGGCACTAGAAGGAAAACTTTAGCTTAATGAAGTTAATCAAACACAGGAAAACACAAGGAATAAATAATCCAAGAACTGCAATCAAAATAGGGAAACACACACACACACACACACACACACACACACACACACACCACCATCACCACCACCATCATTACCACCACTAATAACAACAAAATAACAGGAGTCAATAAGCACTGCTTATTGATAATTCTCAACATCAATGGTCTCAATTCCCTAAAACACAGAACAAAAGGAATTCATAAGTAGGATCTAAACAGAAAAATTCTGGATCTCAATTACATCATAAATCAAATGGATTTCACATATTGACAAAACATTTAACCCAAGCACAGAGGAACATATATTCTTTTCAGCAGTACATGGAACTTTCTCAAAAAATGAGACATACTCAGACACAAAGCAAGTCTCAATATATACAAGAAAATTGAAATAAAATCCCACATCCCATCTGACCACCATTAATTGATGCTGAATATCAATAATAGAAGCTTACAAACTCATGAAAACTGAACAACTCACTACTGACTGAAACATGGATCAGGATATAGATCCAGCCTCATGGAGCCCTCACCATATATTAAGACCCTCATAAGAACCACCAAAAGAATGTGCCCCCACACTCTCTCCCTCTACTTCCATTTATTCCTCTCCTACTTTCTTCCACTCCCTTTTGTATATCTTATTCCTGTTTCTGTTTTTCCCTCTTGAATTTCCTACCTTTTTCTTCTCTATCATAAGGAAAAGGTCTGCAGCTCCAAGTTATGAATAAAACACTTTCCATAAGACCAACACCTTGATTATGAACCTCCAAGTTTCTATAACTGTCCATTCCTTGTTGTCAATGCTACACAAATTCCAGTATTTTGTTATGGTAACCCATAATTGGTAAGAGCAAAGCTTGTATAAATATATAAATGGTGATTTAATTGTCAAATATTTAAATCATCTCTTTCTTTAAATTGTGGAACAAATATGGGCAATCCAGAAGACTAGGCCATATTTTACCATATTTTAAAATTTCTCTCATTTCTGGAGTCAGTATGAGAAACATGGACAAAGGCATCTCCTTTTTCCATACTCTAAACAGCTTAGGAGTATTTCTGTTTGAAAAAAAACAATTTGCTAATTTCAAGGGCACTGGACAGCATAAGTAAGAATATTATTTTGCTGTGTTTTGAGACAAGGTTTCTTTATTTTATTGATTATTATAGAGCTCTACATTTCTCTCTGCTCCCCTCCCTGCCTCTCCCCTCCCCTTCAACCCTCTGCCAAGGTCCCTGTGCTCCCAATTTACTCAGGAGATTTTGTCTTTTTCTACTTCCCATGTAGATTAGATCTATGTATATCTCTCTTAAGATCCTCATTGTTGTCTAAGTTTTCTGTGATTATGATTTGTGGGCTGGTTTTCTTTACTTTATGTTTAAAAACCACTTATGAGTGAGTACATGTGATATTTGTCTCTCTGTGTATGGGTTACCTTACTAAAAATGTTTTCTAGTTCCATCCATATTCCTGCAAAATTCAAGATATGGTTATTTTTTTTCTGCCCTGTAATACTCCATTGTATAAATGTACCACATTTTCCTGATCCATTCTTTGGTTGAGGGGCATTTAGGTTGTTTCCAGGTTCTGGCTATGACAAGCAATGCTACTATGAACATAGTTGAGCATATGTCCTCATGGCACAATTGAGCATACTTTGGATATATACCCAAAAGTAGTATTACTGGGTCTTAAGGAAGGTTGTTTCCTAATTTTCCCAGAAATTGCCACACTGACATCCAAAGGGGCTGTACTAGCTTGCTTTCCCATCAGCAATGCAGAAGTATTCTATTTTCCCCACAACCTCTCCAGGATAAGTTGTCATCAGTGATTTTGATCTTGGCCATTCTTACAAGTGTAAGATGGAATCTCAGAGTTGTTTTCATTTGCATTTCTCTGATGATTAAGGATGTTGAACATTTCCTTAATTGTCTTTCAGCCATGTTAGATTACTCCATTGGGAGTTCTCTATTTAGGTCTGGACTCCATTTTTTATTGGATTATTTGTTCTTTTGATGACCAATTTCTTGGATTCTTTATATATTTTGAAGATCAGACCTCTGTCTGATATGGAAAATATGTAAAGATCTTTTCCCATTCTGTAGGCTCTAGTTTTGTGATGGAGGAAGGTCATTGGTTAAATAAAGAAACTGCCTTGGCCCTGATAGGACAGAAAATTAGATAGGCGGAGTAAACAGAACTGAATGCTAGGAAGCTCAGACACCATTTCCTCTCCTCTCTGGGGCAGACACGATGAAGCTCCAACCCAGGATAGATGTAGGCTAGAATCTTCCCAGTAAGTCCACCTTGGGGTGCTACACACATACATAGAAATGGGAAATCAAGATGTAAGAATTAGCCAGTAAGAAGCTAGAGCAAATGGGCCAAGCAGTGTTTAAATGAATACAATTTGTGTGTTGTTATTTTGAGGCATAAGCTATCCAGGTGGCCGGGA
Organism: Microtus oregoni; assembly: GCF_018167655.1. Classification (NCBI taxonomy): domain Eukaryota; kingdom Metazoa; phylum Chordata; class Mammalia; order Rodentia; family Cricetidae; genus Microtus; species Microtus oregoni. The sequence goes on from NW_024544745.1 coordinate 550,784, forward strand.
GCTAGGTGGCAGGAACGCAGCCCGAAGCTCCCTCAACAGTTTTGTCTTGTTGACCATGTTCTTTGCTTTACAGAAGCTTTTTAGTTTCATGTGGTCTAACTTATTAATTGTATCTCTCTGTGTATGTGCTTCTAGGGTTATATTTAGGAAGTGGTCTCCTGTGCCAATGCATTCAAGTGTACTTACCACTTTCTCTTCTATAAGGTTCAGTATGGCTGGCTTTATGTTGAGGTCTTTGATCCATTTGGACTTGAGTTTTGTGCATGGTGATAGACATGGGTCTATTTTCATTCTTCTACATGTTGATACCCATCTATGCCAGCAGCATTTGTTAAATATGCTTTGTTTTTTTCATTTAATATTTTTAGCTTTTTTGTCAAAAATCAGGTTTTAAAGGTGTGTGGATTAATATCCGAGTCTTCGATTCAGTTCCATTGTTCTTCCTTTCTGTTCTTTTGCCAATACCAGGCTGTTTTAAGTACTGTAGCTCTATAATAGGGTTTGAAGGCAGGGATTGTGATGCCTCCAGAAGTTCTTTTATTGTATAGGATTGTTTTGCCTATCCTGGGTTTTTTTGATTTTCCATATGAAGTTGAGGACTATTTTTTCAAGTTCTGTGAAGAACTTTGCTGGGATTTTGATGGGCATTGCATTGAATCTGTAGATGGCTTTTGGTAAGATTGCCATTTTTACTATATTAGTTCTGCCTACTAAAGAGCATGGGACATTTTTCCACTCTTTGGTGTCTTCTTCAATTTCTTTCTTCAAAGGTTTAAAGTTCTTGTCATACAAGTCTTCCACTTGTTTGCATAGAGTTACTCTGACATATTTTATGTTATTTGTGGCTATTGTGACTGTGTTGCTCTGATTTCTTTACTGTAGGGATAAGTCCAGCCCCTTAGGGGGCGTGTTCCCTCGGGCTAATGGTTACCTATAAATCTGGCTAGTGTGCTCCCATCTGCTGCTTCTGCTTTCCTGGTCTCCGTGGGAATGGTGGTTCTGTAAGTCTATTTCCCCATTAAAGCTGTATATATTTTTACAATCTGTCTGCATTCATTTACGCCGTTACACTTTACCAGTATTTTATCATCTGTATAAAGGAGAGCTACTAAGTTTTTGAGTTAATCTTGTATCCTGCTACATTACTGTGTTTATGAGTTGTAGAAGTTCCTTGCTAGAATTTTGGGGGTCGCTTATTTAAACTATCATACCATCAGCAAATAGTGAGAGTTTGACTTCTTTTCTGATTTATATCCACTTTCAGTGTCTTATTGCTCTAGCTAGGACCTCAAGAACTACATTGAATAGATATGAAGATATTGGACAACCTTGTCTTGTTTCTGATTTCAGTGGGATTGCTGGGAGTTCCTCTCCATTTAGTTTGATGTTGGCTGTTGACTTGCTGTATTTTGCCTTTATTATGTTTAGGTATGTTCCTTGTATCCCTGCTCTCTCTAACACCTTTATCATGAAGGGATGTTGTATTTAATCAAATGCTTCTTTGGCATCTAATGAGATGGTTATGTTTGGGTGGAATATTCTATAGATGTCTGTTAAGTCCATTTGAGACATAACATTTGTTAGTTCCCTTATTTCTCTGTTCATTTTTTGTCTGACTAACCTGTCCAGTTGTAAGAGGGGAGTGTTGAAGTCTCCCACTGTTAGTGTGTGGTTTAATGTATAATTTAAGCTTTAGAAGTGTTTCTTTTACACATGATGGTGCCCTTGTATTTGGGGCATAGATGTTCAGTATTGAGACTTTCTCTTGAGGGATTTTTCCTGTCAGTAATATGAAGTATCCTTCTTTGTCTCTTTTGACTGATTTTAGTTTGAAGTCTATTTTGTTAGATATTAGGATAGCTATATCCGCTTGTTTCTTAGGTCCATTGGATTGGAATATTTTCCCTGACTGTTTACTCTGAGACAATGTCTCTCTTTGAGGTTCAGGTGTGTTTCTTGTATGCAGAAGAAACATGGATTCTGTTTTTCTATCCAATCTGTTAGTCTGTGCCTTTTTATAGGTGAATTGAGTCCTTCTATATTAAGGATAATAATGACCAGTGATTGCTATCTCCTGTTACTTTAGAATTCATTGTTGGTGATGTTAATTTATACATTTTTCCCTTCTTTGGGATGTGCTTCTATGAAACCATCAATTGTCTGTGTTTTTGTTGATGTAGCCAACTTCCTTGGGTTGGAGTTTACCTTCTAGTATCTTGTGTAGAGCTGGGTTTGTGGCTAAGTGTTGGTTAAATCTGATTTTTGTCATGGAATATTTTGTTTTGTCCTTCTATGGTGTTTGAAAGGTTTGCTGGGTATAGTAGTCTGGGCTAGCATTCACGGTCTCTTAATGTCTGCATAATGCTTGACCATGACCTTCTGGCTTTCATTGTCTCCAGTGAAATGTCAGGGGTAATTCTGATAGTTCTGCCTTTATATGTTACTTGGCCTTTTTCCTTTGCAGATCTTCATATTCTTTCTTTACTCTGTATGTTCAGTGTTTTGACTATTATGTGGCAAGGAGACTTTTTTTTGTTCTAGTCTATTTGATATTCTGTAAGCTTCTTGTATCTTCATAGGCACATCTATCTTCAGGTTGGGAAAGTTTTCTTCTATGATTTTGTTAAATATATTTTCTTTACTTTTGAGTTGAGCTTCTTTTCCTTCTTTTATACCTATTATACTTTGGTTTGGCTTTTTCATTGTGTGCCATATTTCCTGGATATTTTGGGTTAAGCTTTTGTTAGACTTAATGTTTTCTTTGACTGATGAGTCTGTTTCCTCTGTTGTATCTTCAGCACTTGAGATTCTCTCTTCCATCTCTTGTATTCTGCTGTTCATGCTTGCATTTGTGGTTCCTGATCATTTACTCATGATTTCTGTTTCTGTAATTTCCTCAGGTTGTGATTTCTTTACTGCCTTTATTTCAGCTTTCAAGTCTTGAATAGTTTCTTTCATATGTTTGATTGCTTTTTCTTGTTTTCTTTTTTTTAAGGGATTTGTTGATGTCTTTCAATTTTTTGTTTGTTTTTTCCTCCATTTCTTTGAGGGAATTTCTCATTTCCTCTTTTAAAATTTCAAACATTCTCCTGAAGTTGTTTTTAGGTCATTTTCTTCTGCTTCATCTATATTTGGTTGTCCAAGTCTTGCTGTTGTAGGATCTTTAGGTTTTACTGGTGTTGTGTTGCGTGTATTCTTAACTTTTCTACTCATCCTTTCCTCTAACAGGTGTGGATGGGGCTCTCTGTGATTCTGTTGATTAATCTTCTAGGTGCCAGTGAATCCAAGGCTCAGATGGTTGTTCCTTGTGTTACAGTCAGTGCCACGTTTCTAGTTACCACTTTGGTCACTCAGTGTTCCTGGAAGTCACTCAGCACTTCCAGGCTTTGTTCCACTCCCTTGGAATTTGCTGTCTCAGGTCTGCTCTAGCCTAGGTTGTCAGCTTAAACCTGTTTCTGTAAATGTCCCTGGTGTGGTTCTATTCCTACAGAGATCCCTGGCTTGGGCTTGGTCCTGTAAAGGACTCTGGCTCTGGTATACTCCCTCAGAGTTCCCAGGCTCAGGTGCACCCAGTCCTGCAGAGGACCAGGCTCAGGCTTACTCCCTCAGGGAGGTCACAGACTCATTCTCAGAACGGCAGAGGTTTCTGGTTCCTGCCTATTGCCTTTGATGTACCAGACCAAGGCCCAGACCCACAGAGGTCCTGGCTCAGGCCTATTCCCTCTGAAGTCCCAGACTCATGCCTGGACCAGCAGAGATTTCTGGTTCCTGCCTACTCCTTGGAGGTCCCAGAATAATGAACAGTCCCGCAGAGGTCCTGGCTCAGGCCTAGTTTCTCTGAGGTCCTAGACTCATGCCCAGACCCACAGGGGTTCTGGATTGGGTCTACTCTCTTGAATGTCCCAGATTCACATCTGGACACTCAGGGGTCTCTGGCTCTAACTCACTCTCTCAGTGGTTGCTCCCCTGTACCTGTTCTGGTGGAGTTTGCTGTTTCAGGTCTACTCTGGCCCAGGTCACTGGCTCAATCCTAGTCCACCAATATCCCTGGACTCAATCAGCTACCCCTTGCATGGAGCTTGCTTTCTCAGGCCCACCCAGACAAGATTTCTCTGTATCTTTGGAGGCTGTCCTCTAACTAGTTCTTATAGACCAGGCTGACCTTGAACATATGAATAAATTTGGAATTATCTAATACCCTGGTATTTCCTTGACATGCATAGAAGCTTACTTCATCTAGATATTGGGAAATACTACCTTCTAGCTATTTCTAACATGTAAAGCACAGACTACTACACTGAATGAATATCTAGAATAAATCAATGAAATACAATAGCTGTCTAAAACCATTCATTGATTTGTAGTATGTGCCAAGCAGTAGGCCAGTCAAAGTGTAAAACTGCTATTTATACATAGATTATAGATTATAAAGCCAAGTCTGAGAATAGGGATCTGTCAACAGTAGATTCTTCTCAACCCTAACTTCTAAATGCCGTTTGCCATGTGCTTTTCTTTTTTATTCAGTTTTTTTATTAGAAATGTCTAACTCATAAACAAGAGTATTGGTGAAAGAAAAATTACCAGGTTCTCAACATAGATTTATCTCAGCATGGTAGGTGATTTTCTTACATTTTAATGATATAGTACACACTTAATTTTTCATTTTGGACACAGATTTGAGCTCTGTTAGAGGTCTTTGTTCAAGATCTCTCTAATCCTGCTTACTTCCTTTTAGTCCTGTTCCTTTAGTAAAACAGCCATAAAAACATGCTGCATGTCAATATTGTATTCTTGAAGCCACCCCACATTTCTCAGGAACTCTCAACCCTTACTTTTATTTGTAACTAGTATTCCAAGGGAAATATCTGTCTATTGGAGAAAAGATTGTGTAGCTCCTCTATAAGCCACTTAAAGGACTTGAGTCTAAGTTTCCTCATCGATTAGATAAGGTCAACACAATTGGTGCTATCTGTTTTACCCAGATGGCATGACAAATAATGAGTCTCTCCTGTGAGAGGATGATAAGGAGGAGGTAGAGAAGACAGTGAAAACAAAACGTGGACATATGGCAAGCAATCTGTTATGTGACTTTTCCTAGGGAGTCATGAATAAACATCTGTGATAGGCTGAAGAAACATTAATCCTACAAGAGCCTAGTTCAGCTAATCAGTGAGATTATTGGGCTGATTTACAGGAACATGAGTGAAAAATTAGTTACAGGAGCATGGATCAGTCAGAAGGCATCACCCATTCAGCATGGGTGAAGACTCATCAAAGTCACAGTCTCCCAGCTCCTTGAAACACTGGCAGGTAGCTCTACCAATGATTCTTCTCACCACTAGCAATGATTTGCTGCTTACAGAGGCTTGGTGATGGGCCTTATGAACATTGCCTCTTTCACTGCTTTTAGAGCACTGTAAATTTCTAAAGCTTCCTAAGTCTTAAGAGTTTCCTTCCTCCCTCCTCCCTCTTCCTTCCTTCCACTAGAAGGGAGGTTGCTGTGATTAGAGAGAAATAGCTGTAAAACACAGTATTTGTTGATAGAAGAAAGAAGAGCAACACAAAAGGAATATTATAGCAAGATTTGGACTCTTCGCAGTACTGAAAGTCAGAATCAGCAGAGACTAGATAAAGTGAGGTTCACAAAAGAATGTAAACTCTGGAAGCATCAAAAAATATCTTGAATCTGAGTAAGAGAAATGGAAAGAAGAAATGAGAGGGCAAATGGGAGAGAGTAGAAAGAACGCTTGGGGATGAGCTAGAAATATAACTCCATGGTAGAGCACTTGCCTAGCATAGGTGAGTTCTTAGGTTCAATTCCTAGCAAGAACAACAAAAGTCTTTTAGGGTCTTATAATGTGCGTCCTTCTGGGACTTTTACAATAGTTCTGAAGAGTCTGCAGTTGTAAAGTTATAATTTTAAATCTATGCTCATACATGTGCCTACTAGTGTGCCTAGTATAGCCAGGGTTTCCAGTTTGCCTGGTTAAATTGTTCTTTCTTATGTATGGATTGTTTCAGGCAATGGTCAGGAATTAAATGATACACTGCTTACAAATATGTAGGGCAGATCCTCATCAGTAGAAAAATGATAGCCATTGATAGTGGTTTGCTATTTACAGAGTAGTAAATTAGAGACAGTAACAGGAGGAGTAGGAAATGAAAATATCAAAAGCACTTAGAAGTGCTGAAGATGGTAAGTCCATAGAAAGGAGCCAGCATAAAGATCCCTGGGATCCCAGAGGTGGCATATGTGATGGAGGAAGGTCATTGGCTAATAAAGGAACTGCCCTGGCCCATTTTATTGGTTAGAAGATAGGTGGGAGGAGAAAAACAGAACAGAACGCTGGGAGGAAGAGGAAGTGAGGTCAGAGACGCGACAGCTCTGCTCTCAGGAGCAGACGCCTGAGGCAGACACCATGCCCTGCTCCCGGAATGAAGCTCCGACCCAGGATGGACATAGGCTAGAATCTCCCCGGTAAGCGCACCTTGGGGTGCTACATACAGATGATTAGAAATGTGCTAAATTAATATGTGAGAATTAGCTTAGAAGAGAATGGGCCAAGCAGTGATTAAATGAATACAGTTTCCGTGTAATTATTTCGGGCATAAGCTAGCCGAGCAGGCGGCTGGGGTGTTGGGAACGCAGCCCCGCCGCCCCATTACTACATATGGCGCCCAACGTGGACAACTGCTTCCACATAAAGCCTGAGACAGCTTGGGAAGTAATTCTAGAACAAAATGAAAGCATTGTGCCTGGTTTCTTGGTAGCAGCAATTTCTCGGTTCTACTCTGCTTGCTAGAGGCAAGCAAGCGCCTCATCTAAGAGAGGCTTCCTGACTCAGCTTTAGCTGCAAAGCCTGCAGCTCATTAAGAGGTCCTGCCACGAAACACTTAAACGGGGTTTTCAGCCATAGCAGGAAAAAAGCTGAACCGTTTAAAAATGCCAGCTTTCTGGGCTGTCCTGCCAGGACAAACTCTGACTCTTTTACGCAGGTGGTTTGTGCGGTTTGCAAGCACAGGCTGCTGAAGCTCGCTTGCTGGCTACAGCCAGTACCTCAGCCATGAGGCTGGAAAGCTAAGGAATGGGCTGGATCCAGCCGGCAAAGCCACGCCTTTAATCCTACTGATATTGCTTGGTAAATTAAAGACTCATGTGGTCAGAAAAAGAGAGATATACAGTAAAGAGAGATTCAAAGACAGAGAAAATTTCTAAATGGTTTGAAGTGTGTTAAAAATATATGCAGACTAAAATTTAAAGTTCTTAAAGTAACAAAAAAAAGGAAGAGAGTTGTTGTGTGTGGTAGCACACGCCTTTAATACCAGTGCCTAGAAGGCAGAGGCAAACAGATCTCTGTGAGTTCAAGGTGTAGTAGTGTACACCTTTAATCCCAATGCCTGGGAGGGAGAGACAGGCGGATCTCTGAGAGTTCAAAGACAGCCTGGTCTACAGAGTTACTTCAGGTCAAAGATACAGAGAACCTGTCTCAAAAAGCAAAGAGTTAAAAGTAAAAATAAACAAAATAGAGGTTAAAACAAAGCTGCACAAAGATGGAAAATAAACAGAGAATTTTGATACTGTATGCTATTATGCTCTCTTTGAATTATTTGAATGCTGAGGAAGGAGCAACAGCTGCTAAAAGATATTTATTTATAAATGCTGCTGAACTAATCCGACATAAATATTTTGATGCCTTGACTTTGAAATTTGGATCTAAGGACATGATACTTTGGAAAGGAGTTTCTTATTTTGTTTTCACAGAGGATGAGACGTTGTTCATTTCTTCTACTCCGATTTGGTATGATGGACCACGCCCTCCTGAAGGGTTGGTGTGAACACCTTCAGAAAATTGCTTCGCTCAACTGCCAACTGAGATGAAACTAGCACACAGGTTATACCATGAAAGACCTAATTAACGATGCCCCCATTCAGCAGGAAGCAGTTTGGAGAGAAAAAACTGCGCCCATGTTCCCAAATATGGTTTATAAACGTTCTTTTACATTTAAAGGGGGATATGATATAGATATGAATAATTTGCATTAGTATAGATTTTGCTTTATTGATAGAGATTTAAGGTCAATTTTGTTATATGTATAAGTGTTTCTGATTTTGATTAAGGTATTGTGATTGTGTAGTTCATTTAAATATGTACTGTATAATTAAGAAATATAGGTTATTAATGGATAATCATCGATAATAGTAAAGCTTGTAGTCATGTTAGTTAGATTTTCTAGATATATAGAGATATATTTTAGATAGACATTCTTCATGTCTTTCAAAGATTACAGAATAGGACATTTAATGTTTTAATAACTGAGGACTTTTCATGACAATGAGACACTCTGCTCCTGGCAGCACCAATCTACTTCAAGAGGAAGATGGGCATTGAAGAGGCTCGTTATGGAGTTTGATAGCCATTTGGGCAAGAAACTGCTCTTGCCTGGACTATTGCATAAACTGGACACAGAGAACCCGCAGAGAGAGGACTACTGAACTTGCCTAAGGTGAGATGATCTTTCGGGGTTCCTGATTCATGAAAGAGTCTGCGAGACATTCTGCAGGACACAACAGATAGTGACTGAACTGACTTTGAATTTTCCTGCTTTATGGAAATGTCTGCTGGATACCATGGGCCTGAAGGCTGAAGATGGATGCCCCAACGGTACAAAAGAACTTTGGGTGACTGTCCAGGCAGCGAGATATCTTTGTCATTCCTAGAGTTTGAAGTTTCTTAGTTCTTGTTTACTTAGGCAATATTATATCTTTCTGGAGTCTTTGATGGAGTTAAGAATAGTTAGTTATAGTTATAGTTTTCCTTAGTTATGATAAAGATTATTGTAACTTTTACTTGATAACTGTTTTGTTATATGTAATTTTGCTATGTTAAAGTTAAAGCCTTTTTTTTTTTAAACCGAAAAAGGGGAAATGATGGAGGAAGGTCATTGGCTAATAAAGGAACTGCCTTGGCCCATTTTATTGGTTGGAAGATAGGTGGGAGGAGTAGGCAGAACAGGACGCTGGGAGGAAGAGGAAGTGAGGTCAGAGTCGCGACAGCTCTGCTCTCAGGAGCAGACGCCTGAGAGAGACACCATGCCCCGCTCCCGGAATGAAGCTCCGACCCAGGATGGACATAGGCTAGAATCTCCCCGGTAAGCGCACCTTGGGGTGCTACATACAGATGATTAGAAATGTGCTAAATTAATATGTGAGAATTAGCTTAGAAGAGAATGGGCCAAGCAGTGATTAAATGAATACAGTTTCCGTGTAATTATTTCGGGCATAAGCTAGCCGAGCAGGCGGCTGGGGTGTTGGGAACACAGCCCCGCCGCCCCATTACTACCCATATGTACAAGAGTTTCCTCACAAATCCAGAGAGAGGAGGCAAGGAACCTGAGATGGGTTGAGGAAGTGCCAAGGACAAGTTCCTCAGCTTTAGGGATTTAGCTTTTTGACAGTTCCGTACACTGATTGTTCTGGAATAAGCTACCTGCTGGGGCCACTGAAGAAACCCTCCTACTTTCTTCCTACCAGCTACCTGGTAAATTCAGTTTCCAAAGAAGGTCATAGAGAATAGTAAGAATTGAGTGGAGATGACTCTTAGTTGGTTACAAGTCTGAGCCTACCGCTTCTACATAATGGTAGCATGAGACAGAATTGTTGAGCAAATGCTCATCTGGTTGTAGGGAGAGCCTTCTTTCTACAATGAGTTACCTATTTTTTTAAAAATTTCAGTTTAATGGAAGCCTTGCTCATTAAGTATTCTGGAGTCACCATGGTAGTGGATTTGAAGCCTGGCTCTTCCAGTTATTTATGTTATCTTAAGCATAGTATGAAATCTCTCTAAGCCTTGTTCTTTTTCCTTTTTCATATGCAAAGTAACTGTCCCTACATAACCACTATGAGGTATAAGTGGAGCTAAGAGCATGTGTAAGTTCTGGTTGCATGATTACTGTGTATTTTTCTGTTTTCACACATTGTTCTCTTGACTAGCACACCAAAGCCTTCTCCCAGAATGTAAACAGACTCTGAACAAATGTGCTTCAAAATCAAATATTCATTGAGCAGAGTGATGCTGGAGCTTAGAGAAAGGGATGCAGTATAGAAATGGACACCTAAACACCCACTTGCAATCAGTTTCCATTTGCAAATCTGTCATTCTTTCTACTCCCAAACAACATTTGGCAAAGTTTTCTAAAAACAAACAAGTTTTGAAAAAACGTATATCTTCTAGACCTCCTGGTTCCTATCATCCCCAAGCCACCATCAAGATATAGCAGTCATGTTAAATAGCAGAATTTCAAACCGAGTCAAGAAGGGTCACTCTAGGTCACACAGCTAAATCTCTGACAGCTAAAAGATGTCTAGTGACTTACTCCAAGTTCCATAGAAAGTCAGTGGCTGGGTGGGGAGCTGAATCCAAACCTCCTAACTCTTGTAGAGCTTTGCAAGGAAGGTAGTGTGTAAAAAAGGCTGAAAATTGTGCAATATCCTCCCAGTAGAACAGCACTGGCTGTACAATGGCATATTTTATTCAGGGAATTACAATTGCATTCCTTCTCCCTCTGCTGAGCTCTGTTTGGCACATTGTCGGTACTGAAAATGGAGTAGCTGTAATTCATTGAGTACTCGCTCTCCCTTCTGTGGGCATGCAATGTGCACAGCCATTTTATTGCCTGGAGATTGCTCATGCTAACAATAATCAGCATATATGCCTAGTATAGATCTAGAAAACAGTTGATATCTCCTAATGGACAAAGACAAAGGATATTGTTTTCATCCTGCTTCCTGTTGTTCCCAGAACAAACGGGATTGGGAGGCTTTTAATATTGGCAGGTCTCAAGGTTGAGCAAGGTATCCCACTATAGGAAATGGGCTCCAAAAAGCCATTTGCTCAGCCTTGATACAAGGAGAGGGCCTTGGTCCTGCCTCAAGTTGGTATTGCAAACCTTGTTGACTCCCCAAGGAAGGCCTCACCCCTCTGGGGAGCAAATGAGGGATAGGAAGGGGAGGTAGTAGAGAAGGTGAGGGAGAGGGTACTGGGGTTAGAATGTAAAATGAAAAGTAATTTTTAAAAATAAAACATAATGGCAGGTCTCTAAGTAATATGTCAGTGAATATCAAAATAAAAACAGGAGATACAGAGAAAGAAATTTGGAGGACTAATATTGGATAAAGGAAGCACAAGGAAAGGTGGCAAGAGGAAATAGGAGATTAATGGGTGAGTCAGAAAGTATTACCTGCTTCACAGTTACTATCCTGTAGCACCTAGTACTATATGCATAGCTATATGATGATAGTCCCAGGAATAGAATCATCAGCTTGCTCTATCTGTTGTAGGACTGCTGGGTACCTTTTGTTTATTTTTACATCCCCAGAAGACATGCAATGTGTTTCTCCAAATTTCCTTGACCAGAAAACATGTTCTTGAACTTTTCTATCACAAGTTCCTTTATATAAATAAATCAATAATAAAGCTACAATTCCATAGATAGTCTATTTATTCTGGTGCTTATGAATATTTGCTCAAAGAATCAAATTCTTGAGCAGTTCTCCTGGTCTACCATATTGTCATACACAGGCAGTATGTAGATGATGGTTTGATGAACTTCGTTTTCCACACTTCCAAATGAAGTCTCTGCCGTTCTGAACACCTTTCACTCTGAAGATCCCTGATGTATTGGTGGGAACTTGAGAATCACAAAAAGAAATGACTCAAGCCGTGTTCTTAATCGTTCGGCAGCCTTGCATGGGTATTAGTCTTTGCAAGGTCTAGTTTCTTCACCATGAAGATTTAGACCTCTGCACCTATTCACACAATCACACTCGAGTTTAAAAGGAAAGAAGTCTGAATTTGCATCTGCTAAGATTAATGCAGCACTGAGGGATAATAGCTAGCTGATAGTAGTTATTAGGGTAAAAATACTTAATGCTACATGATAGTAATATAAGAACTGTTATATCCAAATACAAGATAAAACCAATAACATATTGCAGATTTAATGAACATAAAGTCAAACAATGCCTATATTTGGTCATTAAAATGTAAAAATAATAATACATTCCAAGTTTGTTCAAAACCCTAAGCCATTTCCCCAGATATTACTTAAACAGTCTTACACAAATACAAATCAAGCTGTGGAGAATTTATGAAGAATAGATAATATTTTAAATGTCAATACATAATTGTTTATCTCTGAATGAATTCATTAATAGACTTTTATATAGAGCAATTTACAATCTCAGAAAATTATATCTTATCTGCAAATTGAAGTGAACATATATACTATATTATATACAAAAATAATACTTAAGTGATTCAAAGGAAATGGTCTCAAAGGACCCTAAGTTGGTTAACAGTGCCCTACAATATTTAACACAAACACTAGGATGCATGAAAAGATGACACCATAGGACAATAATGTGGAAGACGATAACAATGATGAATAGTGCCTCTGAACTTCATTCCATAGGAAAAAGAGTCATTCTCGATAGTTTAGATGTCACTCAGAAGCAACTCAAATATTTTCACCCAGAGGCTTTTAACTTCAATTATGCATCTAAGTGAATATATTCATAATTTTAATAAATATATATAGTCAGTGAGAATACAGATAGGAAAGGGTACCTTTTAAACAGAGGTAGTTATGCTTTTCATTGGTTGAAAAATCAAGCTACATAAGAGCAAGATAAATGTCTCATCTATCAATGTACTCTTATCACCAAGCATAAGATCGAGTAATTATATATGCTCAACCAATAGTTTTCAGTAAATGAACTGAGCACTGACTAGATGTTGGGCAATAAGCAATTGATTTAAATTATTTCATTTTATTTTAATATTAACAATTCTATGAAATACCTTGTGTCATTACCCACATTATTCAGATTAGGAAAATTATATCTACTATTATAAAGATATTTAACCAACCTTATAAAATATATATGCCAAAGTCAGGTACTTAAATTCTTGTCATCTTAAATCCAAAGCCAATAACTATTCTAGTATTCTGCACCTTTGTCCTTTCTTCTATTTGGAAATTCAGACATCTGTTTAAGTTCTTCTATAAACTATAAACATTTCTGACACCTCATAACAGTGATCTTTCAATAAACAACTCGCACACACATGATATTTTTATGATCATTAATAAACTATGTCCATAAAGCTGTGATGCAGTTTGTTCTATTAGCATTGACAATTTACCATGAGCTTTCCAAGCACTGTACTATACAGGATTTCTATTATTTTAGGTATTTTTTCATAGCACTATAAAATGAAGTTGGTGTTACTATAATTCCTATTTTGCAGATCAGAAAATTAAGGTTTAAAAGAGTGAAGTGACTTACCTTAGCAAATTTTCAGCAGGAGACAGAAATAAGATCTGAACCTACACATGTCTTATCCAGGGCCCATGGCATGACGAACTAGCCAAACTAACGTAAAAGAACTTACTCCTGCCTTAGCAAGCACCATCAGGGCATGCACGATTTTTATATACATACATGCATATACATACATACACACATACATATACATATTGAGCAATGCGTCCTTTGATGCAGTTCTCCTCAGCATCATTTGTGGAAATTGCAAAAGGTTATTAATCTGAAGTCCTGCACTGGTCTCCAGCCTCTCTGATACACAATGTTCCTCCAATCTGTTTGACTAGACTAGATGCTCACATAGTGGCATGCTTAGGTGCACCGTCTATGGCTTTGATCTCTGTCACCTGTCATAGTAACATCAGAACTGCTGGGACAGTAGTGCAGCTACAGCGACACAGGAAAGGCACTGCTTTTAAAAACTTACCCTTTATTTTATTGTTTTTCTAACTACTCGCCACAGTGTACATTTAATGCTGAGAGATTAAAAAACATACATAAGCAAAGTGGATAAAAAGTAAAATATCGTCATCCAACTACCTAGGGAGAACCTTTGATGACAGTTTAACAGTTCAGTGCACATCCTTTCAGACATGTTGTAAGCGTACAGGCTTTTATTTCCTTTCCATTAAGGCTCAAACTGTTCAAAGTAATTGTTAAACTGCCTTTCCTGTGAAAATGCAAAGCAAATATTTTACAACTGCACTTAATACGTTCTTATACCATTTTAAAATGACTCCATCATACCACATCATAAAATGCAATTGACTTATAATTGAACATTTAAATAGTGTCATTTCTTTAACTATTCAAATAACTGAAAGGAACATAAATGTTATCACTAGGAGAGAAATTAAATAAATATGGTATTATTACTCCATAGGATACCATGCCGCAGTTGTACAGCTTGATGGAGAATGCTAGGTGATCACATGAATTCAGAACCAAGATACATTATTAAGTAAAATGAGGAAACTACAAAACTACATGGAAGGACACTTACTCTGCTATGTTAGATGCAGCTTTATTCATAATAGTCAGTATTTGGAAACAACCTAGATGCCCCTCAATCGAGGAATGGCTAAAGAAAATGTGGTACATTTACAAAATGGAATATAACTCAGCTGTTAAAAACAATGACGTCATGAAATTTATAGACAAATGGATCGAACTAGTAAAAACCATCCTGAGTGAGGTAAGCCAGACTCAGAAAGACAAACATGGTATGTACTCACTCATAAGTGGGTATTAGATATAAAATAAAGGGTAACTGTGCTATAAACTAAATAACAAGGAGGGCTCAAGTGGAGGATACATGATTCCCACTGTGAAGGGATATAGAATGGACATTGCTAGTGGATGGGGGGAGGATGGGAATGGAAACAGGAAGGATAAAGTGGGGGAAGGATGGAGGGAGAGAGTACTCAGAGAGACAACTGAAATCTAGGGACATCTCTGAGATGAGCTAGAAACCTAGAACAATGGAAACACCTAGGGATCTAGGAGGGTGATCCTTGCTAAGACTCCTAGTAATAGGGGCTCTGGAAACTGAGCCAGCTATCTCCTGTAACCAGGAGAGACTTCCAGGGGAGTGACTGGGACACCAAACCAGCCACAGACCCTTCGGCTTGCTATTTGCCCTGCCTAGAAGATGCACTGCTGTAAAGATGGCACCGAAATTGTGGGAGTGACCCACTAATGACTGCCCTCCTGGAGACTCATATACTGAGAGGTAACTCACCTGAGGGCCAGGACCCAGAGACAGGATACCCCAGAGACCTAGGATAGAAACAAACACAACAGGCAAACAGGTAATAAAATGTTTTCCAATGGTATTCTGATATATTCATAAATTGGTGCCTATCCCAACTGTAATCAGAGAGGCTTCACCCAGAAACTGAAGGAAACAGATCAGTGGAAGCAGAGACCCACAGTCAAACTTTAGACAGAGCTTAGGGAACCCTGTGGAACAGGGGGAGGAAGGATTGTAGGAGCCAGTTGGGTCAAGGTTACCACAAGAACACCCACAGAACCAACTAACCTGTGCTCATAGGGGCTCACAGAAACTGAACCAATAACCAGTGAGTCTGTATGGGGCTGAACTAAGTTCTCTGCATATATATGTTACAAGTGTACAACTTGGTGTTCTTGTAGACTCCTAACAGTGGATTCTGTCACCTGTGTTTGGTACCCCATTCTTCATACCAGATTGTCTTGTTCAGCCTTAATACATGGGGAGGTGCCTAGTTTCACTACCACTTGATATAGAATGGCTGACTGATATCCCTGGGAGGCCTGCCTGTATCTGAAGAGAAACAGGAGGAGGAGGAGTGGATGATAAGGGAGACTGGGAAGAGAGGAAGGAAGGGAAACTTTGGTTGGGATGGTAAAAACAAATTATATATATATATATATATATATATATATATATATATGAAAAAAGAAATAAAGTACTCTGACATATTATATACAAATAATTATGCATACAAAGATTTCTCTGGAAATATATATACAAAATACCAAATTATAAGCAATTGTTTTACCTAGGGAGATAGATATAAGACAAATGATAGGGGTAAGTTTTTTTTATTTTATATCCATTGAAATCATAAAGAATTTTACCTGGTGCAATATATACACATATAAACACCAGGGGGATTGAAAAGAACTTTTTTATTAATATTTGTCATATTGATGCTAGGTGACTTTTCAACATGTTGGAGAAGGAAAATCAGGCTGAAATTACCATGAAACTTAATGCCAGCAATGGTGACAGATAACACTGTGTCAGGAAAACTAAGTCAGTCACACGGGGAGATCTGAAAGGCAAGCTTGCTACCCTAGTGCAGAGTTGCTGAAGGCTGTCTCCAGAGATGAGCTATTGCAGACTATAGAGCTGAAGATGAAAAAACGGGGTTTCAATTCTTTTTTCAAACACAATGGTTTCTCAGCTGTGCTTTCTAACATACTTACAGGTTGGTGAAAGGACATCAAGGCTGAGAATTTGGCTGTCATTTTACTCAAAGGAGATACACTTTGAAAATGCAATCATGGTCAAAATATATGTAAAAACCTCATAATCATTCATCATGATATAATTCACTTGTATCCACACAAAAGATTCACTTTTAACTTGATGTATATGTCATAGCTCTAGAGTTAAAAGACATTTGATAACTAGTGATCTTAACACAGTACTTCCTGACTTTCCTAGGACAGGGCAGATTGAAAACAATAATGTGTCTATGACACACTGCAGTCAAGTTGTAAGTTTACTCATGGCCAGAAGCAAAGACTGTTCATGGACTCTAGCTTCCCCAGTAGCTACCAGACCACCTAGAAAGATCAATAGCTCAGGACATCCGTAACTAGCTCAGAGCACATCAGTATGCCACAGTTTCTCAGCTGGAATGCCTAGTTCAAAGAAATAAAGGAACCAACTCCCCAAAGTACCAGTTAAAATAAAAATGCCAGCATGAGCACCCTATCATGAATGACGTGTGGTTGGCAAGAGCAGCCTGAAAAAGGAGAAAGGCACAAAGAGCCTTAGGAACTCACTGATGGAAAGACAGCTAGCATTCCCTTATACAACTCAAGAAGAAGACAGGAACATGGGCATTGGCTACTATGTTTTACAGTAGGTTGTTTAGTCCAGCATGTTAGTTTGAGTAAAATCTAATTCAAAATCTTCCTCTAACTTTGCTCTCCTACATTTGAGTCAAGACACAAGTGTTTCTGGGTTTGAGCACAAAATTGGGTTCCCTGAAGAATCTCATTTCTCCTTTAAAGATGATAGTTGTCTGTTTATGATTACTTGGTTCATTTGAGTCAGGAGAGGGTGTAGTCAAAAAGTACTGAGCAGTTGACATTGGATAACTAGTTGGTGCGTTCTTTCCTGGGGAAGAGTCTTTCTACCACTCTCAGAATTCCTTAGTTGCCTGTAGTATTTTGTATAGGTTTGAGGAAACCTGAGCAAAACATATATGCATGGAACAACACTTAATAAGAAAAAAAAGAGGCTGTGAATTTGAAAAAGGGCAAGGAGGGGTATATGGGAGAGTTTTGAGGGAGGGGAAAATGGAAGAGGAAATGATGTGACTGTAGTCTCAATAAATAAATATGATTAGTTTTTAAAACAATCATTAAGTATTAGACTACACATCCTTCTTCCCAAAAGTTTCCTAGGAAACAAGAAATTTAGACACAGACCCTGAAGAAAACTTTCTATAAACAGTAAGACAAGGAAAATAGAAGGCCTGGTTAATAACATTGAAAAGTCAGAGAAAAACTGAGCTCCCAAGATTTTAAGGCTCTATTATCATTCTTCAGTCTCACTCTTTCTTGCTCCCTCTCTGTCTGTTTTCTCTCCTCCTTCTCCCACCCCCTCTGAGTTTCTTTCTTTCATTACTTTCTTCCTTTCTCCCTGGTGTGGGACAATTCTGCATTCCGTCAATTATGTTTTAAATAAACGTTGACTGGCCAGTAGCCAGGCAGGAAGTATAGGTGGGAAAACTAGACAGGAAGTAGAGGCGGAGCAATGAGAACAGGAGAATTCTGGGAAGAAGGAAGCCCATTCCTTCCCAGTCCTTCCCAGACAAGGAAGAAGCAGGATGTGACCTGCCCTGGTGAAAAAGGTACTGAACCATGTGGCTAACATAGATAAGAATAATGGGTTAATATAAGTTATAAGAGCTAATAAAAACCCGAGATAATGGGCCAATCAGTTTATAACTAATGGAGACTCTCTGTGTGATTTCTTTGGGACCTAAACAGCTGTGTGAACTGGGCAGGACAGAAACCCCAACAATCAGGCCCTCATGTTACATCTCCCTCTCTTATCTTTATGGATATTTACTGCATGTTAGAACTTTTACTTGCTATATTTCCTTTGATCTAGTAGATCAAATAAGGCATAGAAAGCAACACTGTCAGTATCTAATGCATAAAAGACATACAATACCTATGAGGCAAACCAATCAAAAATATTCTGAGGTTATAATTAATGCTCAATATTCAGGTCAATTGCTGCTCAGACAGGAGAAATGATTTCTAAGTGATGAATTCAGGAATTAATGGTAAACCTGGGACATTGGTATTTTAATCCCATATAATTATACTGCTATCATATCATTAGAACCATCAAGCTAACCAATCAATGAATAAGTGTGACCATGTGTGTCAGCATCTATTCCTTTTAAAACATTTTTTAAATCCAGGCTTGACTAGGTCTCAGACTGTCTATACTCAAAATACCACTGGTCTAAATTAGTTCTCAATAAATAGCACATATGAAAAGATCTACAGTTAGAGCTGGCACTGTCCTGATAAGTGTGTCCCAAAACATCCAATACACTTTTCTGCGCTATACTTCTATTAATTTAATTCAGAAAGCCTCGTGAGAAATCTAGCATAAATTAACATACATATTGTGTCATAAAAATTTTGATAGATATTCTCTGAGAAAGAGATCTAGAAAACACAACCATATTATGGCCAGAAAATTATACTATAGTTTTACTAGGGATTTAAGGAAGAAAACAGAAGTGGGTAGCATGAATAATATTACCTTCTATTCCAGTACATGGTAGCAGATTAGACAAACCTTAGTGGAAGGCAGAGAAAAACATTTGCCCTTGATATATGAAGAGATAAACAGGAACATAGTTTTTCCATGTTCACTGTGCCCCATCCTTTGAAACTAAGAATATCTTAAGAAGAGAAAAAGCCATGAAAGAGAAATAAAAACAAAAATGGATTTGCATAAGGGATAAACTCAGAAAAGGAAAATAAACAGGGAAATCCTGTTTTGAACTGTGACTGAGAATAACCACTTCCTGAGTTTCTAAGGAGCAGAAGTGTGTGTATGTGTGTGTGTGCACATGTGTATCTGTGTGTATGTGTTTAATATGTCAGTGACTTTGAAGAAGTGATCAAATTATGGTATGTTAACCACATAAAATGGACTTGATTCTCCATAGTTCCTGGAACACTGTGGGAATTTTAGAGCAGACACAAAGCTTAAACAAATATACACACACACAAACACACACACCATAATAATTAATATTATAAAGAGAAAATGGACTAATGAGAAGAACTGAGAAATTATAAGACAACCAAAATAGTATGTGAATTGATTGAATTCAGATCCTTCAATATGACTGAAGTTTGGGGACACATGTGGAATGATGAGAGATGAGACTGGATAAAGAGCAAGTAAGGGCCAGATGCAATAAAAGGAGATTTTATGTACTGTAAGGTAGGCCTTGGCCCCTGCTGCTCATGAAATCTCAGCCTGTGCTCCTCATGAAATCTTAACTTTACTGAAAGCCCTTTGCATCCTTTCTCCAGACTGCAATGTTGTAGAGGAAAATGAAGGATGTAGGGAGTCAGCACTAATTTCAGTTATCAAAGAATATATTTCAACAATATTTTTATTACTATATTTCAACAATATGACTATAACTGATTATTGTCCCTTGCTTAAATTTGAAATTGAAATGTTGGGGAAGGAGCCTTCATTCAGTATACATTCTATCCAAATTACACAGTGATTCCAAAAGAAAAAAAATATATATGTATATATATACACTAATTTAATGAGCTGTACTCAGGTGTATGATGAACCTGGCATAATAGATAATGAAAATACAAATGGGAAATATTCATTATGATCATTTTCTCTGGAATCCCTCCCATCAGCTATGTATGAAAATAATTGGCCGCAATACATAGAAATTATCGACACAAAAGATTTCTCTGAGGTTTGGACTTGGATAATGACATGGAGAACAGATAAGATGTCCCTTGTGTGGCATCCTGTCGGGTCTCATGTATAGGGTTCTCTGTGGCCTCTGATTTGTGCAAGTAGGCAGTTGGCAGCAAGGGAAGTGAGGGAAATAAGTGGAATGGGCCTTTGCAGAATGAGACTTACTGAAACCACTTGAGAGCAAGGACTGAAGGGGGAAGAAGTGGCGTGTATACACTTCAAGGAGCAATGAAGAAAGGCAGCTTGAGAATACAACCAAAAGCAGTAGTGCTCTGGAGGCCCGAGAGAAGGAAGATGTTAAAAGGATGGGCAAGGCAACAAGATCAATTAAGAACAAAAGACTATGAAAAGGGAGATGAAAGAACATGTCAGCACTTCTCTGGAGACGTTTACTCTGAAGTCTATGTAAGGAACAAATAAACTTTGATACACTTAGAGGAAAGAAAGCTATCTTCAAGGAATAAGTAGCTCTTATGATACATCCAAAAAGGCCTCTAATCCAGATGCTGTCGGCTACACTACACTATGATTCAACATCTTATGTCTTAGGAGGCAGAAGTCTTATAAAAGTTGAATTACAAGAAAATTTCTTTGCAGCAATATCTGATTATGTTAGAGACACAATGGACCTTTCGGTCAGAGCTTTATCTTCCTTATCCTTAGCTGGCTCAGTATAGTGAGACTATTAAAATATTCAATAAACTGAAGCATTTGGAGAGCAAAGATCAGGGATTCAGGTTGCTAATTGCTAATGAAATAAATGACTTCCTAAACAGGTTAAGGTTGGAAGTGTAAAATTCCTTATAGGTTTATCTGTTTGAAAACTTGGCCCTCAGCTGAGGGCAATGTTTTAGGATATTGTGGGACTACCTAGTACATAGGATCTTAATGGAGGGAGTGAGATATAGGGAGCAGGTCTTGTGATTTATAGCCCAACCTGGTTCTAGCCCAAATTCACTGCTTTCTGACTTGCCATGATTTAAGCAAGCAGCTTTTTGTTCTACTTCCACAGCTGCAAACAGCCATGAGTACTGCCGTGCCTTCCCCACAGTATTAGACTATGCTCTTGCAAACTATGCGCCAAAATAGTTTCTCTCTCATTTGTGTGTGTGTGTGTGTGTGTTTACTTGTTTTATCACAGTAATAAGAAAAGCAACTCGTAGAGTTGCATTTTTAAAAAATCTGAAATTTTTAAATGAACATGCTGCTTTCTCCAGTGCTTAGCCAGATGAGTACAGATTCTGCCCTAACTAAAACATTCTCCCCAATGTCCCCAGAATCGAGCCTGGATTCCATACCCAGTGTTCTGGCCTACATGGGCCAACCCTGTCTACACTACATTCAACCTCCAGTCTTCCCACAGTAACTGCCCCGCCTGCTCCAGATCCAGAC
Source organism: Microtus oregoni (assembly GCF_018167655.1). Classification (NCBI taxonomy): domain Eukaryota; kingdom Metazoa; phylum Chordata; class Mammalia; order Rodentia; family Cricetidae; genus Microtus; species Microtus oregoni. The sequence goes on from NW_024544745.1 coordinate 572,329, forward strand.
CCACAGGCCCATCTCAAGGCATATCTAACGTCTCCACCCAGGCAAATCCTGCACATCCTTCTCTAGGGTCTAGCTGAGTGACTCCACCTGGTCCTTTCCTCCACATACAATTCTCACACACCCCCCCCCCCCCAGATCCATTCCCAAACTCCAGGCAAGGACCAGGATACATATCCTGCAAATCAACCCCTCTCTCCATCTGAGACATACACAACCTAACCCACACATTCTTTCTTTCTCCCCAACTTGTATATCAGACACAGGAATAACAAAAGTAGTCTACATGCCCAGAGCTCATCACAAAAATACAAACAGGAGAAATCAAGATAATATCTTCAACCTGAAAACCTACCAGGCCAGCAGAGTTATTTTCCCATTAGAATTACCTAGATGCATTCCAGAACACAGAATTTAAAAGAGCAATTATAAAGTACATCAAAGAATTAAAATAAATTTAAAAAGACATGAAGAAACAGGTCAATGAACTTAAGGAGAAAGAACTTAAAGAAAGTTAAAGACCTGAGTGAGCACTGCCCAATAAAACACAAACATAAGGCTTATGGAAATGACAACAACAATTAAAAAGTTTAAAATTAACTTCAATAAAGAGAAACATTTAAATTGATTTAAACTGAAGTGAAAAGAGAATCAAAGCCCAATAACCCAATTAGAAAACTCAAAAGAAATCATTGTAAGTAGAATGAATCAAGCAGAAGATAGATATCAGGATTTGAAGTAGAGGATCAAAACCAAATAAGCAAAGAATATGAAATAAAATTTAAAACATAGGAACAGAACATATAGGAAATGTGAGAGATCATGAAAAGTCCAAACCTTCAAGTTATAGGCATAGATAAAGGAGAAAAATCTCACATCAATGATGTAGACCATGTCTCCAACAAGATCATAAAAGGAAAATTTCCCAAACTTAGGAAAGACATATTCATACAGATACAAGAAGCATATGGAACACCAAGTAAACAAGATCGGCATAGGAAATACCTGTGGCATATTATTGGTAAAGCGCTAAGTACACAGAACAACAACAACAAAATGAGTATTTAAACTGCAAGAGAAAAGTCACAAGTCATATATAAAGGTAAACTCAAGGATAAGAACTGATTTCCCATGGAAACTTGGAAAGCAAAAAGAGCCTAGGGCAATGCATTCCAAATTCTAAAAGACTATGATGGTCAACCTAGACTAAATATACCCAGTAAAACCATCTGCCACAGTTTAAGAAGGTTAAAAAAAACGTGTCAAAATATAAACATTCTACAAATTTATATACAGTATCCAAATTCTACATAAAATATGTGAATCAATACTTCTGTCTAAAGAGAGCAATGAGTAGAGCAAATACCTGCAGAAAAGGAAAGAAAAGGAAGCCATAATGCTTAAAACACAAAGGACTACCAAGAACACAAACAGTATCAAAACTAAACAATGCAATGACTGAACTCAACATACACCTTTCATTAACGATAACTTTACATAATGATTGCCTCAATTCTCCAATCAAAAGACACAGGTTAGGCTGGACTGTTGATTACGTTCCTCTTTCAGATGCTTTTATGGCATCTTCTAGCATCATGAAAGCTAGTCCTCAGGGAGAAATCTTGCAGGTCAGAACCAGTCTGGAGGACTCTAGATCCTGTGTCTGAAAGTGCGTGGTGTCTTCAGCAGTAGGGAATGGACCTGCTGTATATATAGAAGCAAAAGTTTGGAAAGAAATAGCAGTGATTTATAATATTTTGGGAAACTTTTGGACGACAACTCAAATGAGGACTTGTGAGAAGTCCTTGATGCGAAGGCTTTTATGTTAGATGGTCTATGACTCTTGGAGGGAGCATTAGCAACCAAGATAAAAATTTTTCATTTAAACTATATCTATCTATCTATCATCTATCTATCTATCTATCTATCTATCTATCTATCTATCTATCTATCTCTATATATTTACAAAATGACTTATCACAATGACCAGCATGCCATGATAAACAAACCTAACCATTGTAGTAATGGTATGAACACCATGAAGGTATCCAAAAGCTCTCTAATTAGATTCAAGACCTGATCAACAAGAGGAAAATCATGCTTAGTACTGGAAACTGAGGCAGTTCCCCTGGACTAGTGAAGTCATGGATCTTGGAGAAGAACCTACAACAACCAATTTTCTATTAGACCAGCATAATCCTTAACTATATTCTAAATAAATACCTGTCCTTATCCCTGTCACAGGTAAGTATAGTCCTTATCCCTCATCATGGAACCTTGTCTTTAAAACATATGGAGAGCATCACTGAAAGCAATAACCAATCAAAACACAGAGTTGTGGAGTCCAGTCCCAACTAATATATCTACAATATAACTACTGTACCGAAGGCTCAAGGATCATTACAAAAAGCAGATAGAAAAACTCTAGGAGCCAGAGGAACTGCAAATTTGCTGTGACAGTGTATATCTTAGAAATATCAGAAGCTGCTCCAAGGAGTCTCACCAACATGACTGCCTAAACATGATTTGAATAAGAATGCCAGCAACAGACATCCTTAATGCTGACAAAACCTTAATAAAGCCTTAACCATAAACAAAGTAACTACAAACAACTAAGAAATGCTGAGAACAAGAGAAATAGTCTTCCCCAGAGAAGAATATAGCACACCAATCGATGATCTATTACCAGATAGTCATCCCAAAAGCATATATGCAAGTAACATTATACAGACTGAGCAGGATGTACTTATGTATAGGATTTTACGTATATAAAATCTTATATGCGCCACGTGGTGGTGGTGCATGCCTTTAATCCGAGCACTCAGGAGGCAGAGGCAAGTGGATCTCTGTGAGTTCGAGACCAGACTGGTCTACAAGAGCTAGTTCCAGGACAGGCTTCAAAGCTACAGAGAAACCCCATCTCAAAAAAATTGGAACTTGGAAGCAGACAAGATTGCTGGGCAAAAGTTGGGAGCATGGGGGAGGGGGGGAGAGAGAAAGGAGAAGGGGAGGATTGGGGAGAGCTTGGGGGAATCGGATGCTTGAGATGGAGGAAGGGCGAATATGGGAGTAGGGAAGAAGGTATCTTAATTAAGGGAGCCATTTTAGAGTTGGCAAGAGACTTGGCTCTATAGGGGTTCTCAGGTGTCCACAGGGATATTCCCAATTAGGTCCTTGGATAGAAGAGAAGAGGGTGCCTGAACTGGCCTTGTCCCGTAGTCACACTGATGAATATCTTGAATATCACCATAGAAAGTTCATCCTGTGATGGATGGAGATAGAGACAGAGACTTACATCGGAGCACTGGACTGAGCTCCCAAGGTCCAGTTGAAGAGCAGAAGGAGGGAGAAGTTGACCAAGGAAGTCAGGACCACGAGGGGTTGGTCCACCCACTGAGACAGTGAGCCTGAGCTAATGGCAGCTCACCAAGGCCAGCTGGACTGGGACTGAACGAGCATGGGATCAAACCGGACTCGCTGAATGAGACTGACGATGGGGCCTGACTGAGAAGCCAATGATAATGGCACTGGGATTTGTTTCTACTGCGTGTAATGGCTTTTTTAGGATCCTAGTCTGGTTGGATGTACACCTTCCTAGGCCTGGATGGAGTGGGGAGGGTCTTGGACTTCCCACAGGGCAGGGTACCCTGCCCTCTCTTAGGACTGGAGGGAGAGGGGGAAAGGGGAGTGGGGGAGCAGGAGGGAAATGGGAGGAGGGGAGGAAGTGGAAATTTTGAATGGTATTATTGATAAAGCAATAAAAATTAAAAAAACAAAAGAATAAAAACAAGCAAACAAATAAAACCTTATATGTAACAATTAAATATTTTAGAGAGAGCAAGGAAGGGTGTCTGTGGGTTTGGAGGGAAGGAAGAAAAAGGGAAAATTGTGTAACCATCTTATATTCTCAAAAAATTAAAAAGAAAAAGAACATGCTACATGTTATTGAAAAATTCAGACTAATTAAAAACATTGGCATTCATAGCTGTCAATATATTTAAATATATGACAGCTAAAGAAAGATATTGGCAAATAAACAAATGAATTATTGTGTATTCCTAGGAAAAGTTGAAAATATCTAATACACTGCCATCATCTCTGATATCTTTGCTTGTGTTGTGTCTTCCAAGGCTCCTTAAGCTACAGTACTTGATCATTTTAGTTTAGGATTCAATTCTATGGGGATTTATTAGATAGGTGTATCATTCATAAGTGTATATAATACATATATTTTATATAAATATAATATAGATTTCATATATACTTATGAGTGATATATATATGGGGAAGAGAATCAATATTATTTATCAGCTTCTCACAGTGCCCATAAATCATTCAAAGATGCAGAAATCCTTTCAAAAGTGTTATATTTACAATGAACAGTTTGTTCAAATAAATATTGTTTTATTTAAAATACAGCAAATGAGCATTAATACCTGCTATTTGGCCAGTTAGTTCTGCCAATCAGTTCTTGACACTAGGCAATCAAGAACCATGTATTTAAATCTTAGGGCCAGGAAAACTTTTAGGTTGTTCAAGATAGCTAGGCAGGAGAGGAATAGGTGGGGCTGCCAGGCAGAAAAAATAAATATGAAAGAAGAAGGGGAGCAGCAAGAAAAGGAGAAGAGGATGATACCACCTGTCAGCTACCCAGCAACATAGTCAGCCAAAGAGTAAGAAGGAAAGAAAGAGATACAGAATAAAGAAAGCTAAAATCCCAGAGGCAAAAGGTAGATGGGATAATTTAAGAAAGGCTGGCTAGAAATAAGCAAAGTTAAGGCTGGGTATTCAAGTAAGAATAAATCTGTATCATTATTTGGGAGCTGGGTGGTGGGCCTCCAAATAGCACACAATAAGAAGAGCAACTCTATCTTTTAAACAGTGGAGTTGTCACAATAGTATTTTCCTCAGAAAATAGTATAAACTGGAAACTTTTATGATTTTACTTAGATTTCTTGCAGTGCCAGAGAAGGAACTGATTTTGATCAAGAACCATCCTTTTAATTTGCCCCAAAGTAGGCATGATTCTGACAGACGGCCTAGTGTTTAGATGATGGCTTGGGAAAGTGTTTCTCATTCTTAGATTCAGGCATCAACAAATAGCTTCCAGGAGATAAAGATAGCAGGTAATTATATCTTTGCAATAGCTAACTAAAAAATTATGGAACCTTTAAAAATACAAATAGATAATGGATATGCCTTCACAGAGTTGGCAGCTAAAGGGCAAAACTATGCAGAAGGAAAAAAATTAATATACGAGGAACATGTGTCTAGTAGTAGATCTAGTTTGCGGAACTGGCTATGTAGCTAGAAAATCAAGGTGGATAATGGAGATCCCTATCTGACTCATCCAGCCATAGAAATGAAGATGAAAGCTCTCCTAACAGAAGGCCTAGTTTGTCACATCTATCTCTCCAGCCATTTCGTCCACATAGATCATAATGGTCATCACTGACATTATCTTTGAATTACAGAGAACAAGACCCCTAAGAAAAAGATTAAAGACCTGACTGAGATTCACAATGGCTTGTCCTTTGATTCTCTCCAATCTGTCCGTGTTGCTTTAAGGAATTCCTTGGACAGAAGCTTTCATAAGTTCAGTAGGAAGAGCAAAGGTGTTCTCTTTACACAGTGGATATGTTCTTGAAAAGTTACATGTAAGTCACAGATGAAAAGCCAGCAAGGTGTTTGCTCTGCTAAAAGGGGGTTTTCATTTATCAGTATGGCTCTTTAAAAATACTATGCTCACAGAAACTATGTAACATATTGTATATATTAATATTTTTCTTACCAACCACTGTATATACATATTCATCCCTCTTACACACACGAAGATGGATTGAGCTATTTTACAACAATCTGTGATGAAATATTTAAGTTCCTTCACAACTCATTAAGAAAACAGATGCCCACTTACGAATGAGTACATACCATGCTCATCTTTCTGAGTCTGGGTTACCTCACTTAGGATGGGTTTTTTTTCTAGTTCCATCCATTTGCATGCAAATTTCAAGATGTCCTTGTTTTTATGCTAAGTAGTACTCCAATGTGTAATGCGCCACACCTTCTCTATCCAGTCATGTGTCAAAAGGCATTGAGGTTGTTACCAGGTTCTGGCTATTACAAATAATGCTGCTATGAACATAGTTGAAGAAATGTCCTTATAGTATGATTGAGATTTTTGGGGGTATATGCTGGATCCTGAGGTAGGTTGATTCCCAATTTTCTGAAAAACCGCCAAACTGATTTCCAAAGTGGTTGTACAAGTTTACATTCCTACCAGCAATGGAGAAGTGTTCACCTTACTCTACTACCTCTCCAGCATAAGTTATTCTTGGTGTTTTTGATCTTAGCCATTATGACTGGTGTAAGATGGTATCTCAGAGTTATTTTTATTTGCATTTTCCTGATGGCTAAGGATGTTGAACATTTTCTTAAGTGTCTTTTGGCCATTTGAGATTCTTCTGTTGAGAATTCTCTGTTTATTTCTGTACCCCATTTTGTAATTGGGTTATTTGGAATTTTGATGTCTAATTTCTTGAGTTCTTTATATACTTTGGAGGTCAGTCTTCTGTCTGATTTAGGGTTGGTGAAGATCTTTTCCCATTCACTAGGCTGCCTTTTTGTCTTATTGACTGTGTCCTTTGCTTTACAGATGCTTCTCAGTGGATACTAGCTGGAAAGCAAAAAATATTGAGCCTATAGTTTATGATCGTAGTGAAACTGGGTAACGAGGCAAAAACTAAAAAAATCTACATAGATCTACCTGGAAAGGGAAAAAATAGGAAGGATCGCCTCACAAGATGGGGAACACGGGGGTAGGGGAAGTAGGGAGAGTGGAAAAGGAAGAAGAGGGGAAAAGAGGAGGGGGAGGAGAACTTGAAGGAAGAGATAGTCAAGATGGAGGAAGGACAGAGATGAGAGCAAGGAAAGAGATATTTGATTGAGGGGGGCATTATTGGGCTAGCAAGTAACCTGGCACTAGAGCAATTCCCAGGAATCTACAAGGATGACCCTAGCTAAGACCCTAAGAAATAGAGGAGAGGGGGCCCAAACTGTCCTTGCCCTGTAGTCAGACTAATCAATATCTTAAATATCACCATAGAACTTTCACCCAGCAACTGATGGAGACAGAGGCACAAACCTGCATCAGAGCACCGGACTGAGCACTCAAAGTCCAGTTGAAGACTGGGAGGAGTGAGAATATGAGCAAAGAGGTCAAGACAATGATGGGGACACCCACTGAAACAGTTTACCTGAGCTAATGGGAGCTCACCAAATCCAGCCAGACAGGGAAGGAAACATCATAGGTCCAAACTAGTCCTTCTGAATGTGAGTGACAGTTTTATGGCTGTGGCAGATTGCCAGGCCACTGGCAGTGGCACCAGAATTTGTTCCCACTGCTTGTACTGGCTTTTTAGGAACCTATTCTCTTTGGAGGGATACCTTTCTCAGCCTAGATATAGTAGTGAGGGCCTTGGATCTTCCCCAAAGCATTGTGCCTTACCTTCTCTGAGGAGTGGATGGAGGGTGCAGTGAGCAGGTAGATTGAGGGAATGGGAGAAGGGGAGGGAGTGGGAACTGGGGTTGCTATGTAAAATGAAAAAGTATAGTTTGCTTTCTTTTAAAAATAAAATAGAAATAAATTGAAAAAAGAAAGCAAATATCAAGTTGTTAGGTTCTGATAGCAGTTTCGAAAATTGTAGTTCAGGGAAATTTCAACTTAATTGGTGTTATAAACCAAATCTTCTTTTAAATCCTGTTTAAAGGAAATATGTACACAGGATATCATGTTTTGTTCTCTCTAATGGTAATCACATTTCACAGAATGGTAAATTCAGTATTTTTTCAGGCATTCTTGGAAATGAAGGTACACAGATATTCAGTGTGGGGAAAAAGAGAGATACTTAATGTGCTAGTGGTTACTCAGTAGCACTGTCAATGTCTCTCAATTCAGAGAGAAGTTTTCTTTCTTTCTTTCTTTCTTTCTTCATTCCTTTCTTCGGGCTGATGAGTGAGGTGGACTTGATTGGGGGAGGGGGAGGGATATGGGAGGCGATGGTGGGGAGGAGGCAGAAATTTTATTTATTTATTTATTCATTTATTTATTTGTTTGTTTGTTTGTTAAATATTTCTGCCTCCTCCCCGTCACCGCCTCCCATTTCCCTCCCCCTCCCCCAATCAAGTCCCCCTCCCTCGTCAGCCCAAAGAGCAATCAGGGTTCCCTGCCCTGTGGGAAGTCCAAGGACCACCCACCTCCATCCAGGTCTAGTAAAGTGAGCATCCAAACTGCCTAGGCTCCCACAAAGCCAGTACGTGCAGTAGGATCAAAAACCCATTGCCTTTGTTCTAGAGTTCTCAGTAGTCCTCATTGTCCACTATGTTCAGCAAGTCCGGTTTTATCCCATGCTTTTTCAGACCCAGGCCAGCTGGCCTTGATGAGTTCCCGATAGAACATCCCCATTGTCTCAGTGTGTGGGTGCACCCTCGCGGTCCTGAGTTCCTTGTTCCTGCTCCCTCTCCTTCTGCTCCTGATTTGGACCTTGAGATTTCTGTCCAGTGCTCCAATGTGGGTCTCTGTCTCTGTCTCCTTTCATCGCCCGATGAAGGTTAATATTCAGGAGGATGCCTATATGTTTTTCTTTGGGTTCTCCTTATTTAGCTTCTCTAGGATCACTAATTATAGGCTCAATGTCCTTCAATGGAAGAATGGATGAAGAAAGTATGGAATATACACATATTAGAGTACTACTCAGCAGTAAAAAACAAGGACTTCTTGAATTTTGCATGCGAATGGATGGAAATAGAAAACACTATCCTGAGTGAGGTAAGCCAGACCCAAAAAGAAGAACATTGGAAGTACTCACTCATATTTGGTTTCTAGCCATAAATAAAGGACATTGAGCCTATAATTAGTGATCCTAGAGAAGGCAGAAATCTTTAATAAATAAATAAATAAAAGAAATTTGAACGAGAACAACGGAGAAGCACATGAAATGATGTAATTATATTATTGTCTCAAAAAGTAAAAATAAATGTTTCAAAAATTAAAAACAAAAGCAGAAGATAGTGGAGACTCTTCTATCATTTTGGCTTCCTTGGGTGAGAAAATAATTCTGTTATGAACAGCTCCCTGAATGTACATCAGACCTGACAAGCAGATTTAGATATTTTCAGAGACTTTAAAAGGAGAATAGATCATGGAGAATACAGGCAAAAAAAAACCCAAAAAAACAAAACAAAAACACACACACACACACACACATTCACTCTAGAACTTATTGACAAGATTAATTGCCTCATAACTGCTTTAATAAAATGACTTCAAGCATATTGCAACTATAATTATCCATAAAACACCTAATAAATTCAATTTCTCCAGAAATTACCCTGCTGTAACTGGGGGGTGTAGAAGAAGTGGGGGATGAGGCGATACTGTTCTTTGGAGGGCAGGGAGGATATAAAGAGAAGGACAGAAGGTTGGAGGAACTAGACAGTTCTTAATTTTTTCAAGCATATAGGGCTGGGTAGTATTTATTCTGCTTTTCACTTTGTGATGTTTCATAGTGATCTATGTGCCAATTGATTTGCAGGTCAATGTTTCTGTTTAAAAGAATTTTGTGTGTGTTTTTTTCTCTTTTTGAGATAGGTCTTCTTCTGTAGCTTTGGAGCCTGTCCTGGAACTAGCTCTTGTAGACCAGGCTGGTCTTGAATTCACAGAGATCCACCTTCCTCTGCTTTTTGGAGTGCTAGGATTAAAGGTGTGTGCCACCACCACACACAATGTTTAAAAGAATTTTTAAAATGACTGTCACTTCCTTTTATTCTCTGACCATAGCTGCAGTCTGTTTGTATATACAAAAATACTTACTTGTGTATGCATGAATTTAGTTCCAGTCGTCTTTAATATGTATATTCCATTTCTCATTCTGGTCACATTGCTCCTGATTAAACTGAAAGCAGGGAAACACTGTTCTATGCTAATTCCCACACTTGCTTCACCCTGCTATTGAGGCCACAATCTACCTGCCTAATGTTTGCTTAAAGCACATTTCCACTGTTTCCACTTCTTTGTTCCCTGAGGCAGACATGCTCAGAGATGGTATCCCCCTCTTCTCTATGTGGAACATTTCTAGCTTGGGTCCTAGTCCTGTGAACTTCTGCTATGCCCTTGCTGTACAAGAAGTACAATGACAAAGGACTGAACTTTACACTGGAAGTCAGAATGAGCCTAGACCCCTCAATGACCATAACATTTTGTGCCAAATCACTAATTTCATCAAATGTTAATTCCTTTAAATGCCATTTTTTATGTCTGAAAATGTCAATTCAGTAACACAATTTGTACCTTCAACTTCACAGGTTTTATATAAACGAACTGCTTTCACAATTTCATATCTATTTTTCTAAACTCTGAAATAATAATTTTGTGTTAATTATTCCGCTATCAATCACCCTAAATGCATAGACAAGGAGCCCAGTCACAGTGGGTACATTTGCAACACAAATTGCACACCTAAGGCTAGTGGACCATTGGAGAAGAGGGGGAGGAAAATTCCAAGTGCCAGAGGGACTAGAAGTTTGCTGTGTGATTGTGTCTACTAGAAATGTCAGAAGCTACACCCATGAACCTCTTCAATATGACCACCTAAGCATGTCACGAACAAGGATCATACCAAGAGACATGCTAGCATGAATGAAAAACCCCAACTGTATAAAAAGAAACACGGTGACTGAGAAATGCTGAGAGTGGGAGAAATAATCTTCCTCAGGAAGAGCATACCAATTGGTTGTCCAATTCTAATGGCCAGAACTGAAAACATGCATATAAGTAACATTATATAGACTGAACAGGTTGCATTTATGTGTTTAGGAACATACATTGTGGTGGTTTGAATAAGAATAGCTCCATAGATTCCTATATTTAAATGCTCGATCTGTTGTTGGTGGAACTCTTTGAGAAGTATTATGAGGTGTCTCCTGTTGGAGAAGGGGCTTCAAGGTTTCTCTCTATTTCCCCCTCCCTCCCTCTTTCCCTCCCTCCCTCTCTCTCTCTCTCCCTCTTTCCCCCTTCCTCTCTCCCTTACCCCCACCATACCCTCATGCTTCTGGATCAGATGTAAGCTCTTGGTTACCACTCCAGTGTTGTGATGCCAGCCTACCTGCTGCCATGATCCAGTCATAGTGACCATGGACTGCAAATCTCTGGAACTGTGAGTCCCCGAATTAAATGCTTTCCAAGTTTCCTTTGTCATGCTGTTTTGTCACAGAAATAGAAAATGAACTAAAGAATATATGCATATAAGAATACATATATTTATATAATGATTAAAGCAAAAGGAAGTCCGGAATTTGAAAGAAAGGAGGGGTATATGGAAGGACCTGAAGTGAAGAAGGGGAAATTATGTAATTGTATTATAACCTCAGAAACTAAAATAAATATTTTTTAAAAGAACTATTAAGTTAATTAAGCCAGGTACAGAAAATAATTAGTGTGCTTTTCTATTCACAGCATAAGCTGAGAAATTGAGTATTAGCAAAGCTGAACCATGTGTCCAAGGTTACCAGCTTGAATTCATCAGCAGGACTGCATTACTGTGACTCTAGTGGGCTTTGTCTTTTATAAACTCCAAGTTAAAATGTAATAGTTATTACAAGATTTCAAGAGGTGAGACCAGGTGATATTTTAAAGACATGCTTTGTGGTTTGCCATAATAAATGCACTAATCTCTTCACTCTATTAAGGAACTGATAGATGTGTTAATTGGCTTTTCAGTTCTTTGACGAGATGCCTCAAATGATCAACTCCAAAGGAGGCCAGATATATTTAGGGAATGGATGGATGAAGACAGAAAGAAGAGAGAAACAGGAAGACAGTGAGAGACAGCAAGAGAGGGGGGAAGGAGGGAGGGAGGGAGAGAGAGAGAGAGAGAGAGAGAAGATCCTCATATCTCCTTAAAATACATACTTCAAATGACCTAATCGCTTCCATTTGGTTCTACCTTCTAAAGATTTTGCTGTACCTCACAGTAGTGAGTGACCAAATTTGGAGCTTATAATCCAATTGGGAAGTTTTAGTTTCAATTATAGCAGTGTCCTAATATATTCTCTGGAAAGTAGTTTGCTATAAAAGCCATAAAGTACCAGTCCAGCCTGGACAAGATTCATGCCATGTTAGGCTATACAGAAAAATCAGGTCTGAAAACAAAGCAAAAACAAAAAGAAGTTCAAAAGTACATTTAACCAACTTGACAATGCCTTGTGTAATCCAAATCTTTCGTGATAGAGACCCTCTGGGACTCTGTAAACAAAAGACCAATTAGATGATATAAACCTGTGATCTTGGACTAAAACTGTGAGCCAAAATTATTGTATTTCCCTTACCATTCCCCGTCCTGGACTATTGTGTCTTAACAGCCAAAAATAAGCTAAGATCTGTATAAACCTCCATCCACAGGTCTTTCTGTAACACAATACTGGGCTGCATAAGCAGGAATGTACAATATTAATAAAACCAAATTTAAGCAATACCCATTTACAAATCCAGCAGTACAGGAGGCACTAGAAGGAAAACTTCTACCACACACAAGAAATAAATAACTCTAAGCCAGCAAATCAAAAGGAAGTAGAACATACACCACAAAAACAAAGTAACAGAAATCAACAAATACCACTCATTTGTTGGAAGCAAAGCACAAAGCTCCTTAAGGCCGCAGATCTCCCGAGAAACCAGCAATGTTAAGCATCTGGGATTGTCTTTCCAATCGGAAAGATGAAAAACCTATTCTTCCATCCAGAAACCTGAGAATTGGAAATGATTAAACTGCCTGGTGATCTGAGTTATCTGTTGGGCCAGGCCATATCAAGCTTCTACAAGCAGGACCAGAGATAACTTGTAATCAAAATGACCCTTTTAGCCAGAGGCTCCTCCAAGCTCCCACAACCAGGACAAGAGGTAGATAATAGCCCAAATTACCTCTATACTATCTGTATGACTAAGACCAGACTAGACCTTTGCACCCTCAAGCTAGTACAAGTAGCCTATCTCTAGAACCCATCTTCTTGGAGAAAATGACTTGTACCCTGAGTTGAGTTTGAATTTAATTGTACTTCTTTGTGCACCAGGGATTGTATTACACCAGGAAACTATTTTTTTTTCAAATTGTATTGGGCTTGAATACATTGGAAATAAACCACCTGTTATTAGACCCCCGAAAATCTGATCAGGTTGATGAAGTCAATCTGCACTGGGTTTTCATTCTGATCTTTTGCATATTTTGCTACTCTGTATGACACCTGCAGAGACACCCCTCACTCATTAATAATTTTCACCATCAGATCTCAATTCCTCTATAAAAAGACACGGAGTAACAGAATGGATGTTAAAACGGGATCCCTCCTTTTGCTGCATCCAAGAAACATACCTTACCATTAAAAATAGACACCATCTCAGAATTAAAAAAAGGTATTCTAAGAAAATGGACTAGTGTGATGTTGTATTAAGAGTGGCGGGGCTGCGTCCCTGGTACCCCGGCCACCTGCTAACTTATGCCCCGAAATAATTACACAGACACTGTATTCTTTTAAACACTGCTTGGCCCATTAGCTCTAGCCCTTACTGGCTAATTCTGATATCCCAATCAACCTATCTCTAATAAACTGTGTAGCACCAGTCTTACCGAGAAAGATTCAGCATGTCTGACCTGGCAGCTTGCTTCATGGCATCTGCCTCAGCAGAGCTATCGCGTCTGCCCGGGAGAGGGGAGCATGGCCTCTGTCTGAGGCATCTGCCCCAGAGAGAGGAGAGCTTTCAAGTCTGAGCTCACTTCCTCTTCCTCCCAGCATTCTGTTCTGCCTACTCCACCCACCTAAGGGATGGCCTATCAAAATGGGCCAAGGCAGTTTGTTTATTACCAATGACCTTAGTCCATCATTGTGACAATTTTAATATTAGACAAAATAGACTTCAAAACCATACTAATCAGAAGAGATAGGAAAGGACATTACATATTCCTTCAAAGAAACTCTCTACCAAGAGGACACTGTAATTCTTACCATCTATGCACCAAAGCAAAAGTGCACCCAAGTTGTAAAAGAAAAACTACTACCACTTAAATTGTACATTAAACCTCACACACTGATAGTGAGAGACTTCAATACTCCACTCTTGCCAATACATGTCATCCAGACAAAAAAAACTAAATAGAGAAACACTGGAGCTGATGTCATAAAACAACTGGACCTAACGTATATTTACAGAACATTTCACCCAAACACAGGAAAATGTACCATCTTCCCAGCACCCAGTTGACCAGAATAGGAGGGTCAACCAGGGAAGCAGAGGTAAAGAGGGGATAAGGGAGGGAATACAGGGAGAAACAGACAAAATAAAGGGCCATTTGAGGGGTCATATGGAAATTTGATACAGTAGAAACTTTCTAAGTTCAATACATATATGAAGACAATCAGGGGAGACGGAGCCCAATTAGACACTGCTCATCACAAATGAAATTTCAGTACTGGCATTGGGTTACATCTAATCAATTTGTTGGTCAAAGAGTTTCCATGGGAAGCCCAAACAACATAGGTTGTTACAAAGCCTACACAAACTGATAGCAAGACCTGCTTACTGAAAACAATACCTACACAATTCATTGAATATGAAGAAGTAGAGCTAGTGCCTCCCTAGAGCCTTCACCCTACTGGCTAGTGTGCTTGTTATGAAAAGATACTCTTCATGTAGCTGTTGAATGAGAAATGTAAACCCCATTCCAGCAACAAACCCTTCAATCTACAATGGTGTCCTGCCCACACGATAAACCAGTGCAATGGTGACACAAAGCCAGCGTCTGGTTTGACTTAAGACCTACTCCATGAGGAAGAATCCCTGCCCTACACTGCTTGGAGAACCGGAGACTGGATAGCTTATGGACCTAGGGTAAAACTAAATACTACCGTTCTGTAAAAGATATGTAGCAATAAATGACTCCTAATGACATTCTGCTATCCTCATAAATCAGTGCCTTGCTCAGCCATCATCAGAGAAGTCTCCTTCTGAAGTATATGGTAACAGATGCAGAGAACCATTGTCAGACACTACATGGTGAGTGAAAGATATTGGAACACTCAGTTTTAAATGGGATGTCTCCATCCAATCCCTCCCATCAGAGCTCAGGAACCAACTAAGAGGAGGAAGTAGAAATAATGTAAGAGACAGAAGGGGTGGAAAACACCAAGAAAACATGGCCCTCAAAATCAACTGAGCAAAGCTAACATGAACTCACAGAAACTGATGTAACATGCCTAGGGCCTACACATGTAGGTACCAGGTCATCAACATATATATTACAGAATTCAGTTTAGCATTTTTATGCAACTCTTCAGTGTGTGAATGAGTGGGTCTCTGATTCATGTGCCTTCTCCTGGGCTCTTTTCTTCTGTTGGTTTGTCTTGTCTAACTTCAATATGATAGTTTTTGTTTTGTCTTATTATATTTTACTTGTTGTATTTTTTAAATGAAAGAATGGATGAAGAAAAATCCAGCCACTAGGTTAACGGCTAACAACTGAACTTTCATTTACACCCTCAGGGAGAATGAAAATGAGTTTTCTCCAAAGTAGTGATACTCGATATATCAAATACTCCAGGGCAGGCCTCACGTTCAGGAGTACTTGACCAGCATGTAATGGACTCCATAGTTTTGTTGTTCTGTGTATGCTTTTACTTGGTTACAGTTTGATATTTTTGTTGCTTGTTTTCCTTTTTGATGTGGTTTTACTTTATTTTTCTTAGTTTGGAGGAGTTATGGTGTATTGGGTTTTGCTTATTTTTTGAGAGAGAACTTAAAGTTGGATGGGGAGGAAGGGAAAGTGAATGTGGAAGGACTTGGGGAGGGGAAGATTTAATCAAAATATATTTAAAGTTAAAAATGGAAAGGCACAAAGCTTCTTTTTGTCTTGCTGAAAATACTGAATGAAGTAAGCTAGAGAGGGGTGTGTATCAGGAGGACAGAAGTGGGACTGGATTGGGTCAGAGCAGACACTCATCTTAAAGATCAATGATAAAAAACATCCATCCTTAATTCTTTTTCCATTTGTTTTCCTCCAATCTCCATTTTGAGAGGGCTTGTTCTGGTTTAGGACAACAATATATTGAAAACAGGCAAATATTAGTATGTGTGGAAAACAAAATCAACCTTCAGAAAGAGATTTTTTTTTCTGAAGCTTCCAAGCTATGAGCCACATTGATAAAGGATCCAGTCAGTGAAAATATTCCTGGGTGATTTGTATTGTGTTGTACGATGTCCAAATTGCTTAAGAAATCTATTTAGGCAACTGTTTTGAGAATTCCATTAATATTAAAACTCAGGTATGTCAGTGTAACCATTAGAGTATCTTTGACCTTCACTGAATCTGCTTGTCAGGCTTGTTTCAACTTCTTTTTTAAGATTTAACTCCAGAACATTTGAAACAGCTTAGGGAAAGTCAAACGCCTGTGTGTTCTTCAGTGCCATGAATCTCACTAGAGGCATATCAAAGATGCAAGCCCCTCAAAATGGATTTTCAACTTTGATCAACAAAGGCATTGTGATCACAGGGTATGTGCACTGAGACACTGTTTTTAAAAGAGAAAGAAAGCATAAACATTGGTCATTTTGTCAGCTTGGCTTAGAATGTGGCAGTAATGAAAAAAACAGGAGCCTTCAACTCTGTTGGATCCTTTGAGAAATTGTCCTTTAAATTATTCAGGGTCCATTTGTCTCCATCTAACAGGGCACACAGTGTCAGATTAATTTTCAACAGTTAAGAATTAAGGCTCTTGAGTAACTCTGAGAGGAGAGTGGGCAAGTGATACATGCTAAATTGATGATGCCTGGGACAGTATGCCTCTTTTGTGTCAGGGGCTCAATGAGTTGTCAGGAATTAAACAATGTGAACAGGAGAGGCCAGATGCTTGTGAGTCATGCACCTTTCCATTACAGGATGATTACAATCTGGAAGATGCAAATCATTCTTTCAGATCACATAGCCAGCCAAGGCCAGAGAATGGCGCGTGGTCTTCTTAGTTTAGAGAACCTTGCCTACTACTTTGGTTCATTTTATGTTGAAAATCCTGGAGATTGGGTACTTTATTTGAATAAGAGTTTGAATTAGCTCGCAATTATAGATGTCATAGATGCCTGTGCCTTGTTACAAATGAGCATGAGCACCTTCTAATTCCATGACAACATGGTAGATAGCATCAGGGTAAGAACACATACAAATGACTTTACACAGATGATAAGAAAGCCAAAGGCATTGGTGGGCAGAAATGCTATATGTATGACAATCTTATCTCTCAGGAAGTAGTCAGGCTCCTGAAAGAACTATGCAAATCCCTTCCAAGAGCAGCACCCCAACAATTTAGTCACCATCCACTAAGCTTCAGCCCTTAAAGGTTACTCCACTTCTACACTAACATACTAATAGCCAATTTTCCAGCACAAAAATCTTTGGGAGATACATTCAAGCCATATCCAAACAATAATACCCACTAAACATTAGACTTAGCATAATCTGAATGGTAGATTGTTGACGGTTACAATCACGTGAGATATTAAGGTGATACGGCTCAGGAAACATGTGTGGAGGGTGCAACCCAAGGGTAGAGTACTTGTTTAGAATGTACAAGGCCCTGACATAAATCCTAAATACAAGGAGAGAGAAAGATTTGGGGTTGGGAGAAGCTGGAGAAAAGAAGGGAAATGACCCACTCTCTGTTTTTTCCTTGTAATAGCAGAGGAAGTTACAACTGGTAAAACTGATGCTCAGAGAGGGTTAAGTAGATTATTATTTGTATTCATATAATGTATGATATGAAAGTGGTATTGGGATTCAAAAAATATTGTTTCATATATGCCAAATCGGGTATTCACATTTTCAAATTTTATTTTTTGGAAAAGAATCCTTCTGCCAAAAACTTGGCAGGGATGGGAAATGTTTCAGCAGTTAAATTATTTTCCATACAGCAAGAGGAACAGAGTTCAAATTCCCAGAAACCACTAAATACTGGGTGGTCATGACAACTCACTTGTAATTTTAATGGTGGGATACAGAGAAAGAGGACCTCCAGAGCAAGGTGGCTAGGGAGATTAGATGAACCAGTGAACCCTAGGCTGGATGAACAAACCCTCCCTAAAAGAATACGGTACAAGAACAATTGAAAAAGGTTTTCAATATCCACTTCAAGCCCTCCCCCACAAGCATACAAGTACACAAACCTATTCGCATGTGTGCTCCTATACACTTGCGAAATATGCATGCACACATGCCTACATACCACACACATGCACATGAAAAAATCTAGCCCAGAAGCCCATGCACTGTACATAACTAGGTGCATGTGTGTGTATATGTGTATGTGTGTATGTGTGTGCGAGAGAGAGAGAGAGAGAGAGAGAGAGAGAGAGAGAGAGAGAGAGAGAGAGAGAGAGTAACAGAGATTATGATTTTAAGTTGCCAAAACTATAAATGAAATGCTTCAGTACATTGGTCTAGGAAATGACCTTTTTTATGCAACCACAAAAAATCATGTATTTAAGAGTTTCATGTCTAACTTGAATAAGAAACTCAAACAACTCAATAATAAAGCTTCTAGTCTAATCAAAACATAAGCGTAAGCAAAAGATTGGGATGGACACTTGCTAAATGGAGACATAGAAATGGCTTACAAGTATACTGAAATGTAGTCAGTCACACCAGTCATCAGTGAACTGCAAATCAACACCACAAGAGCACATTATAACCTCAGGCACACTAAAAAGACTGTAAGCTAAAAAGTAAACCTATTCCTTTTTATAGAAAAAAAAAAAGAAGTGAGAAGAAAGTTTTGGTGACAATATGGAAAAAAGAAACCCTACACTGTTAAGCAGAAATTTCAGAAAATAGTAAGTAGATTATTATTTAAAAGGCCAAAAATAAAATTATCCTATGACTCAGAAATCCCACTTCAAAGTAAATAACCAAAAGAAATAAAAACTATGTTAAAGAGGTGTCTGCGTATCATATGGTCACTGTCAAATTATTCATAGGAACAAAACTATGGAATTCAAAATTTGACATTCTTTATATTGAATGTCTTGCTTTTGAACCATTAGCAAGTCAAACAACAAGAAATGGGACCATTATAGGGCCGAAACAATTTATATTCCCTCTTTTGTCTGTTTCTCAAGTTACAGTATTTTGTTTTCAAATCAGCTCTTTGTGGTGCTTCCCATTATTGTCACATATACTTAGATTTGATAGTTGATTGGAGATTCTGAGAACACAAATGAGATTTCTGACCACAGTAATGCAACTACAACTCTTACTATTAGTGGGACAATAGTTGGATACACTTACTGTCTAGACGTATTTATTATAAAAGCTCTATTTTATTTTGAAAAGAAGTTTCATTCTATAGGATAAATTATGTGCCCATCAAAAATTCATGGTGACCTTCTTGAGTCACTTGCTCAGAATTTTGGATGTCAATAGCTCTAGTTCTTGTCATTTGCCTGGTCAAATATCATGAGGAACACTCTTTCAAATTCCTTTCTAGAGGGAAGGGCTAATAGTTTGTCAAATAATAGAAACTGTCAAACAAAATGGTACAAAGTTAAAAACATGACACACAAATCAAGGCTCAAGGAGAAACAAAGGATGGTTTAAGGAACAAGAAAATATTTCAGAAAAAAATTCCGGTTAGAAACACTGCGAAGTTATGTTCAGAATGACAACAAGAAACACTAATTTGGGAACTGTACTTTTTTTTTAACTGGACAAGATTTTTTGCATCAGTCAAGGTGGGGAATGTCCAAGTTAAAATAAAGCTTCCCTAAGTCTGAGCCGTTAATATAAATGTATAAATAAAAATTATAATATAAATAACATAAAATATGTGAAATAAAATATAAATAAAAATAAAGGTGTATTTCCTTAGATAATTAAATCACTTTCCCATGTAAAAAGGACATGGGGCACCCTTTTAGTCTTATTTCCAGCGTCTGGATAATTTTCCAAACATAACCTAGAGAAAGAAATCATTGGGACTTTAGCAACCAGAATCCAATTTCTCTTGATCATAAGTTTCTTACAATACTCAGGATGTCTGCTATTCATGTTCTCATAATTCAAAGATTCCTCATTGGATCATTTCTCAATTAACTGTAGTGTTCTTGTTGTTCCCCATGACAGAGAATGAGTTAGGATTAACTCATTTGTTTGTTTGTTTTGTCTGATTGTGGTGCTGGGGGATGGAATCCGGAGTCTTGGGCATGCTTGTCAGTTACATCTCAGACAAATGTGTAGTTGTTTTATTGAGGTAAGGAGAATCTGCCACATATTAAGTATTAAGTAAGAGAGTTCTTCTATTTTACCCTTCTTTCCAGAAGTACATGGTCTCTCTAGTGTGGTCTTTTAACAATACTATGGGGTAAAACACATTCACGCTCACAGTTCCCCACTAACAATCTAGAATTAATCTTTCTCAATTTTGTTAGAACAATCAACCTTGGTCTATATGCTTTCTGTAAGACTGCAATATTAGAATCCAGCCACAGCTCTGGCCTAACTTCTTGAAGCAGCCTGTAATCCTTTCACACAAACAGACAGGCACCTTCCTGAGACATTGTCCTTGAGTCCCTAGCAGGTGTCAGACTCGCTCACCTGGGGGGAGCAGGCTTATACAAAAACAGGATTATGGCCAGAGTCCTGCTAGCCACCCTGGTGGAAGCAAGTTTATGCTAAATCTTCTGTCATCAAGAAAGTATAAGAACAGATTTAGTCCCTTCCACACTGTTTTAGATAGGTCTCTCTATCCATAGCATTAAAAATTCTTCCAATAAACACTTTAATCCCAATAATTTATTTCAGTGTCCCTTTGAACTTCTATCTGAGACCATAGCATAGTCACCCACCCTTGCCATTTCTATTATTTTTAAACAGGTTGGGAGCTGCAAAACTATTTAACACTTTAAACAAACTAGCTCTCCAAGAACAATAGAGAGTGTGCTCTATTTCCCAACCTTTGGGATGATGTAAACCTACTGCTGTAATTCCAGAGTATCTTACCACACTAACATCTTACAAAAGACACCTTGGGAAAGACCCATAAAGTCTCACCAACGTGGCTGACTAAAGATAAGTTGAACAAGGACAGCAATAGACGTGACAAAGTGAAAGAGGTAAGATCCCCCCAAGACCTCAATCCTATACATGGTAATATAGGCTGTAGTGATATTTTGTTTATAATCTAACAAATAAAGCTTGCCTGAAGATTAGAGTGCAGAGTTAAGCCACTAGTAAGTCATAGAGGTCAGCCAGTGAAGGCACACACTTTAAATCCTGCACTCAGGAGATAGAGGCAGATGGATCTCTGTGAGTTCAAGGACACCCTGGGCTACACAAGATTGAAAATGTCTGAAATAGAAATAGAGCTCACACAAAGGTGATGCCAGCACTTGGGATCACAGACCTTTAATCCCAGCACTAGGGAGGTGGAGACAGGAGTGATATGCCTGGGCAAAGAGGAATATAAGGCAGGAAGAGACAGAAATAGATGCAGTCTGAGAATTTAGTCTGAGCAGTGCAGTCTGAATTTTCAGAGAGACAGCGTTCAATCTGAGAATTTGTAGAGACAGGATCACCCTTTAGGTCTGAGCATTGGTAGAGGTAAGAACTCTAGTGGTTGACTTCTCTGCTTCTCTGATCTTTCAGCACTAACCCCTACATCAGACTCTGGGTTTTTATTATTAAGACCAATTAAAATTCACGCAACAACAGGCAACTGAGGAAAAGCTGGCAGTGGGAGAGAGGTGATCCTCTCCAGGGAAGTAACATTATATGAACTTCACAGGTTACATTTAGGAATAATATATATGCATTTAATAAAAACTGATGAAAAAGAGACCACAAATTTGAAAGAGATCAAGGAGGAATAAAAGGGATGATTTAGAGGAAGGAGAGGGAAGGGAGAAATGTTGAATTATATCATAGACTCAAAAGGTTTTTTTTAAAAAAAAATATTTAGCTTCATTTAAAAAAGAAAATAGGTACCACCATCTTGGAATCCTTTCAAAATCAATAGCTTGTGTTTCCTTGCACGTATGACCTTGAGCAACATGAATGGATTTACTGACCCATTTTAGAAAAGGATATGGCACAGGCTGTCAAAGGTTGACTGGTCCGAATACTGCATTCTTTAAACTGAAAGCCAAATGCATAGAAAGGGAAAAAACCACCTGTGACGACAAAGGAATGGAGATCTCCAAAAAGATGGCAGGGAGAGCCAAGAATGGCTGATGCAGCAGACTCAGAAATGAACTAACCGCCCTCCCTAAGTCTCCCACAGAAGAAATAACACCAAAGTGAACCATGCTTACTCAATATGTGGTCTTTCTTTCAAACACTGTTGTGTTTAACTTTTCTCTTCAACAATGCTGTGAGATTGGTGTGAGTTTCTCTTCATTTTGTTTAGTGTTAATGATACTGAGTCTGCACATCTCACACAAGGCCAATTAGCAAGCTTCAGAGTTGCCTTTGAACTCTTGCTTTGTTTGTCTCTGCAGCTGATGTTCTTAAATGCTGTGCAGAACTACCTTTCAGAGAAAAAGTTGTTCAGGGAATCTATATCACAGTTCCTGGGAAAAGACCAGAGTTAGCTGAATGCTAGTGTAAAGCTGATCTAAATGACATGCTATCGCCTTTTTTCTTTTTCTTGAGACAGGGTTTCTCTGTAGCTTTGAAGCCTGTCCTGGAACTCCCTCTGTAGACCAGGCTGCTTTCAAACTCACAAAGATCCACCTGCCTCTGCCTCCTGAATGCCGGGATTAAAGGCGTGCGCCACCACCGCCAGGCCATGCTCTTGCCTTTAGCCACAAGACTTCCTCCTTTGGATGGAGGCCCAGAAGTTTACTCAGTTTGATGGCTGTTTCCTAAATGACTTTGGTGAGGACAAAATTTTGTCTACTGAAAGCTGAACTCTGAACTACCTATCACCCTAGACAAAGAAATAGGGCTAAAATGCCACTGGGAGACAGTGGCCCAATAAGGCAGTATAACACAATTCATTATTGAAACAGGTAAGCCTGACTCTGGAAAATTCTTTAGTTTCAGTACCTCAGTTTATGTGCTTATAAGTAGACATTAAGACTTAATTAGTGACTATATCAAAAGCCTTAGGATATGTCTAGTTCACGATATATAGTTGATTAGTTTGAGTTATAATTATTGCCCCCATATGAGGCCTATTCTAATTTGGTAATGGTTACATTCGAGACTTTATAGTGTGAGCACTGAAAGAAATCAGAAAGCTAACAGTAACCTGAGCCGAGAGTCTGTGGAAACAAAGACACTAGTCAAGTAATGCCAAGTACTTGAAATCTTCCTTTCTTGCCAGTGCCATCTTTTGGAATCTACTCTGTATTTGTCTTTAAGACCTTGGAGAGTTTTCTAGTGCTACCTGTTCCCACCCTTTTGTATTTCTAATCTGAATGCATGCCTGCTTCTTAATTATTGCTTTTGGTTTCGTTTTGTTTTTTGTCCAAACTGCCGACCTTTCTCTGTCAGGAGGCTCTTCTTTCTACCACTTCTCTTCATTAATGTTTTTTCCCTTTTTTTTATATCTAACTGTGTGTCATTGCTATTTTTAAAAACTATCCAAGATTTCTAATTAAGCATTGAAAATCCCCTGAAGTGTTTACAGAATGGGTTTGCAACAGATTTATCTATAAAGAAAACACAACTTTCTCTAAAAAATAGCCAGGTAGCCGCTGGCCTTGAAATTTTCCTCTAGGCTTTCAAACTGAATGTATCAAATTTTCCTTTTCCTCCAGACCCATGATGTTTCACCCAGAACTACTCTTCTGTAGCAAACAGATTTTACTCAACTGGTGGCTAAGAGCCTTGAGGTCTTTAGAGTAGCATAGATCTGGATTGGAGCTGTTTGCTAGTGACCTTAGACATGTTATTAATTGCTGTTCAGTTTATCTGAGAATCAATTTTCTTCTGTATGAAATGTGAACAATGCTAAAACCCACTTTATTGGGTTTTTGAGTATCAAATGAGAGGCAACATATAAATCTGTCAGTACGGTTCCTAGAACATAACAATAGTTAACACTGGGGCTTACTATATGGCAAGCAGTGTTTTAGAATGCTTTATATGTATTTATTTACTTGCTTTGAACCACATAAGTGCCATTAGTATCTGCAGTTTGTGAAAGAACAGTGTTCTGCACTGAAAGGTTATTCTACTTGTTATCGGTCACAAAGCACAGTTGGTATCTAAGCTCTGGAAATCATGCTCTGCATCGCCTTGCTTTGGCATCTCCCATGCACTATGTACTCAAACTGTCAACATACTTTCAACAAAGGATGAGAACTTTTTTGGCAATTAGATCATACCAGACTCTGCTGCAAGTTTTCCATGTATGAAGTTCATCAATCCTAAATTATAGGAGGTAAGGATTGTAGCTCCCCAATCTATAGGTAAAGAAATTAAGATCCAAATATTTAACACAATTTGTTGAAAGTGAGCAAGCAAGTAAATGAAAAAGCAGAATTCTAACCACACATCTGTGTGATGCTACTGAGAATCCTATTCATCATCCTGAATATTCTTTCCTCATAAAATAGAAGAAAATAATATTACCATTTTAAGGTTATCATTTAGTTCATTACAAACCAGGTGGTGACTGTCTAAAAGAGGTAAAAACTGCTATGTTAAACAGAAAGCTTTTGTTATAAGATTCCATCTAGATGTAGAGATGCCAGAATAGCACCCTTAGGTAAACAAGAGTCATTCTAATGCCTTCAATTGAAAAAAGTAAGTTAAGTAAAAGTAAATCTATCTGACCACAAAACACTGAAAAACAAATATTCTTGAAAATATACCTCTTTTTGTACTTCTATTAGCTTAGTTATGACGCCCCATGAATTTCTGATTAAGTAAATGCCCTGCAGCCAGATCTTAAGGAGGCATTTTCTCAACTGAGTCTCTCTAATTTATGTCAACTTGACATAAAACTAGCCAGTGTACTTATTCATTCCAACTTAATAACCATTCTTTTCATAACTTACATTGTGGGTAAAATGGAATGCTATACTCTAAAATGACCAAAGAGAATATGAAATTGACCCTGACATTCTTCTACTTAAGAAAATAAATGTTAAAACAAAAAGAATATTTCTCATGCCTGACATGGTAGATCATGCTCACAACCCAAACATTTGAAGGAATGTGGGATGAGGGATTGCTTAAAGTCTATAGTTAGACTGAAATATACCCTGAGACTCTACTTCAAAAGTCAGAGATAGGATGAAAGAATGAAAGAAGAAAGGTAGGAAGAAGCTGTACATTGTGATTCTTAAACTGTTTAATGAAAAACATTCTAGAGAGGATTTTGGTTAAAGGGTAGCAATTTTTAGTTTTATAGAGGAAATAATTTCTAGATATCTGACAAACAACATAGGGACTACGGTAAATCACATTTTAACGTATATTTCAAATTTACTAATGCAGTGTTAAATGTTCTTACACAAGCTAAAAACTATCAAATATATGAAGTGATTAATTTAGTAATAAGCTTGATTGTGGCAATTATTTCACAATAATAGATATTAAAATATCATAGTGTACAATTTAATTATACACAAATTTGTCAATTTATAGTATAAAAAGCATTTTAAAATAACAAATTTCTTGAGCTTAAGGCAATATTATAAACTTCAAGTTTTGGTGTTGTTATAGTTTCATCTTCAGTCTTAGGTACATGATATTTTTATCAAGAGGTTAATGAATAAATGTGTGATATAAACTCGTCCCATGTAAAATAACAGTAAGTAACTCATTGCATGAATAAGTCATAATATTTTCACATTGTCAGCAATTTATGTTTTTTTTTGTTTCTTTCAGAAGTCTGATATCAGAATTGAGGTCAAGTTTTCATTCACTTTTTAGTAACTATTAATCTTACGTCTTGTCATATATATGAAATGTTCAATTCCCCATTTTACCCTTTTGTCTCTGAAAGACCTTCTTGTTCTCCTTAAATCCTCAGAGAGTATCAACGTATCAACTTAGTTCCCATTGTGCTGTCTTATCTCTTTCTTACAATCTTTAACTGAGGTGGACCAACTGTTGTTCTATTGTGGTTTCTATTCTCTCCAGAACCAAAAATTTCACAGTATTCCCTCATGATAGGTGACTCTATCATTGAATCTTGGCTCTGTTTCTTTACCCTACAAAAGTTATAATCACTACAGACTCAGCTATCTCTGTATTACTAAATTCCATGAAATAAAAAGCTCACCATCCTTCAAATGCCCCTTCCCTATACTTGGGATGCAGTTAAAAAGAAGCATATGAGATTATTCACTTTTGTAGATTCAAGTTCAAGAATACCCCATTCCTTTTGAGTATACTCTCTTTCACCAAAAATACTTTATCATTGCCAGGTAATAGGCATCATCATGCCAAGGCCTAATGGCTAACCCATTTTTCTCTCAGTGATTGGCACAAGTCTTCCTGCAATCTCTCAACGTGAAGACATGACCTGAGAAAGACAGAGAACAGGATGAAATAATAAACTAATTTGAATATAAACTTAGTGCCACAAAGCAACTGTTATCAGCTCTATAACATCTCTTTTTCTCATTAAAATTTATCTACCTTATATCTTCTTCTTAAGGATCTTGCTCAATAATGTTACTGTCTTAAAAGTGAATCTGAAGAAAGGCATAAATATGATTAGTGCTGCTTCAGAATGCCTCATTTCTCATTATGGTACCCTATACGGTCATTTGTTGACATGGAATTACAAACTGGAGATCTAGGTATCTGACTGTTTTAAATGTATTGATAATTTCTAGGTTTTCCATATGGTAGAACATCTTTAATCAAACCACTAGCAGTTGAAACAATTATTCATACTAATTATGGAATATAAAAAGATTTCAAGCTGACTGGAAAACAGGTTAAATAGTTCCTGACCTAACTAGTAGTTGTGACTTGTTTGTGCAGAATTAAGCTTTATGACCATTGCCATTGGTTTATCCAAGGTTCAGAGAATGGAGGTTGCCTTTATTACAACAGAAAAGAGAAGTGGTACTCTCTTAAGATGCTGCCAACGATTTCAATTGAATGATATAAATATTACCTGGAATTTAATTAACTTTTTCCATAATTAATTTTGATGCCGCAAAGCAATGATCAATTAGGTCTTTCCCTAGAGTGAACACTACCCCTCAAGGCTACTGTGACATGTGTCTAGGAATAAATTGGACAGCAAGAGGAGAAAGTGAGCTCCAAGGATCAAATGATTATAAGCAATGCTTAAAAATGTTGCTTCTGCATATGTTATTTGAAATTATCTTTGGCTATGTATTGAAAAAGAAAGAACAACTAAGTGGGGGTGGAAATAATAAAGAACAAGTTCTATGTCTAGTCTGGGATACAGGCTTTCAAGGCAGAGAGAATTGTAGGGATAAGCCTAATAAGCTTATCAAGCATATTACCCTAGAACTATTCATTCAACTCACTTGCACATCAATTTACCAACAAAAAACAGCCACAAAAACATTTATCTTGCTGAATTTTTAGGAGTAATAACTTACACAAGAGATGCAGAGTCTGATATACACAAGGTCTTTAAGAAGCATTGATTTCTTCTATTCTTTTCCTTGAATTTTGGCTGGGATTTTGGACAAATCATGGACTATCCTAACAAGAAGAAACAGACTTATCTATTGAGTTCAGTGGCCTCACTTTTACAGATGACACTAGAATCCAGCAAAGTTAAATGTATCTAACCAGGCTCTGAGTTCCCTCTCCAGCGCTCTGAGGATGTCTGTAATTTTCTATACTTGCTGTTCATTTCCACATAAGGACCATGGACAGGAAGAACTCTTTATCTGTTTTATTTTTTTTTTTTTAGGGCTTACATTTAAGTCAGCTTGACATTTTAAATGGACAATCATCGATCTATAGCCCACAATTTTTGTAGCTATGTGCTAAGTAGCTCTGAGAATTACTTGGGATGTGGCTATAATCAAAGCAGACAAAAGAATCAAGGGGCCAAAGAAAAGAAATGCTATGGAGAGGAAACTGACAAAATCTGAAAGCCTGCTTTTAAGTGACAAGAAGGAATGGGAGGGGACACCTCAGATGTAAGTTTGAACAACCGGAAACATCATTGGACTATAGATAAAATTGTGTGTGCATGCATGTGTGCGCATGCCTGCGTGTGTGTTTGTGTGTGTGTGTGTGTGTGTGTGTGTGTGTGAGAGAGAGAGAGAGAGAGAGAGAGAGAGAGAGAGAGAGAGAGAGAGAGAGAGAGAGAGATTGGAGATTAACCCTATGGTCTTAAGCACACTAGTCACAAACTGCACAACTGAGGGACATTTCCAGATATTAACAGATATTTAGACTTTTCAAATAGGAATGGACTGATAGTGGCCTCAGAAAAGACAATGAGTTCGGTTTCCGTGTGTTATGTTGACGGCAGCAGCAAAGCACAGCTCTCAGGTAGTGACAGCCAGCAGGAAGCCAGCCTTCTGGAAATGAGGATGAATTCAGGTTTCAGTGTAAGATTGAGGTACCCTTGGAGCATCTGAATGCAGTTTGAGATGCAGGGTTCACAACAGAGCTCTAGTTACAGCTAAATAATTGGAACATATTTACATAAGAATCAGGGAACAGGTGAAGCTAGGGAGGAAGAGAAGAATAAAGGTAAAGTAAATGAATGACAGGAATGGAAGAGTGGAGCAGAACTCCACAGCCTAACTACATTATTAAAGCAGAGGAAAAAAAGGATTAATTCGGCATAAAAAGTGCTAGTTTTATCTACCTAGTGTTACTCAGGCTGTGTTTGAAGAAGCATAAGTATAAACCTCTCCTTATTTTTTCCATTTTTACTATTTCATGAGCCGCCTGCATTCTCACTGCATTTCAAATTCTCCTGTCCCTGAGGATATCAAAGGACAGAGTGTTCCACATGTGCTACCACCTTGAATCACGGATCTTAGTTAAAAATGAGGAAACCAAATTAAAAGCCCCTTATGCCCAAAGTTAAACAAGGACTCACTTCCTGACTTCTGAATCAAGCCCTTGCCCTGGGTTATAGTGACTCGACAACGACATGTATTTACCTTTACAAGGAGTTTTAATGACTCTTATCCAAGCTGAATTCTTAAAAGAGCCTTTGTGAAGCAGGCAGAGTGAGGAACACAACCTTTGTTTTACAGGTGAGTTCCCTGAGGCTCAGGGAAATGAACAGATTTATACAGAGTGATCTGACCCAGTGGCAGGGCTGTCTGTGGGATGCAGTCGTTCATCTTCTTTGCCTACAGCTATCATCCCAATAATATGTTGCAAAAAAGGATTATTACGTAGTAGCTTTATATGTGTTCAGAAGAACCTGTTATTTGTGGCTCCAAAATCTGCTTCAGTAATTGCTGAAAATGATGATGATGCTCATGGTCAAGACCCCAAAGTCAATTTCATGTGCTCACCATGGTGATAATGCTCATACAGAACACAATAGAGACACCCCTGCCCTTAAATAAGATTTCTGAATAGTACATAAAGTCCAACGGGTATTTCAACAGAGTTTTACTTTCTTACACTAACCACTTTGTAAGTAGTCTGAAGACAAAACTCCCAAAAAGAATCTGTGTCTACAGAGATGTATTGACTGGTTAGAATTGCAGTACTGTGAGACGTTTGGAATGTTGCAAATACAGAGGCTAATGTTGCCTTACCTTGGAACAGGTATAGCCTTCCAGAATAGTCATTCCATGCTCACCTCTGTGTCAGAACTAATATCTTACAGTTAATAGCTAAAAACCCTTTGAAATCCATAAACTTAGCAGGCAACTAGCTCCCGCCAATTCAAAAGCTAAGAATGTCATCAAATAGCACCTTGAGTCTGTAGAAAACTTCCCCCATCTCTCTGTACTTTTCTCTCTGATGTACCCTCCAATAAATTTTATACTCACCTTGCTTTATGGCTTTTGTTGTTCTGTAAAACTATCAAAACTTCATGAAATTGCTCCCAGTTTGGAACATAGAATTTGAGGTAGCCTAAATCTGTGTTCCTAGTCCATGGTCACTCAAAATGGCTTCAGATAAATTGTCTCTGTATCTTATTTATCTTAAGAAGAGAGTTGTGGATTTTGTGTCAGTATTAGTGACAATACCATGAAGATTCCTTGTGAAATCATCTATCTAGCCCTGGATGAGGGAAACACATGGGAGAGGATGGCTAAGCAGAGACAATGATAAAAGATGAAAACACTGATGAAACAAAGTAAGACTGTTAGAGTTTAAGATAAGCATCAGACACTGTGTGATGTGTATATGGGATAGATGGCAACTATGTTCTGTTTACTTTTCATACACACATACTCAGCTATTTTCCACTGATTCATTCAGTCAGCTGAGTTTTGTTATGTGAGGGCTTAAAAATTGCCCAATACTTAGAAAGCATTCAGTAAATTTTAATTATTCTTTCTTTTTCTCACCACTGACATTGTCATCATCATCCTCATAATTGTCACTGGAAATATTTTAAAGTTTGGGCACACACAATGTGTGGGGAAATATGTGAAAGAAAGGTAAGAAAATTCTAAATGTGAAAATTATCCACCTTAATAACACAGCAAGACCTTGATTCTAAAGAACAAGTTGAGGGTTTGGATTATCCTGGCTAGTTCTTATGTCAACCTTACACAAGCTAGAATCATCTAAGAAAAGGAAAGCAAAAGGGAGACAATGCCTCCATAAGATGAGGCTGTAGGCAATCTTGTAAGGCGTTTTCAAAATTAGTGATTGATGTGGGAGGACACAGCCCATTGTGGGTGGGCCCAATCCTGGCCTAGTGGTACTGGGTGTTTTAACAAAGTAGGTTAAAGAAGCCATAAAATGGAAGCCAGTAAGCAGCTTTCCTCCATGGCTTCTGTTTCAACTCCTGTCTCCAGGTTCCTGTTGTACTTTAGTTCCTTCCCTGAGTTCCTTCAGTGGTAGATTATTATGTGGAAAAATAAACTGAACTATACCCTTCCATCTCCCAGTTGCTTTTCCCCAGGATATTTTTTTCAAAACAATAGAAACCCTAATTAAGAGACTGGTATCATACCTTTCTACATACTAGCATAAAAATCTCAAAATATTTTAATTGTTAAATTGAGTTTTCAGGGGTTGGACAGATGGTTTAATGTTTAAGAGCATTGGCTGCTCTTTCAAAGAACCCACATTGTAACTCCTAAACTTCTGTGACACCAGTTCCAGCAGGTCTAAAACCCTCTTTTGACTTCTAGGGGTACAAGACTTGCAAGTGCAGGAAAAACACCCAGACACATAAAAATAACAATGCTTGTCTCTGGTGGGTCTAGGTATTTATTCCTATCTGCTGCAGGAAGAAGTTTCTCAGATGATGGTTGAGCAAGGCATTTAGATATGAGTATAGCAGAATGTCATAAGAGGTAATTCTATTGCTATGTTTTTATTTTGTTTTGTATTTTAAGAACAATAGTTTGGGGGTTTACCCTAGGTCTCTGAGCTATTAATTTTTAGGTTCTTGGTCAATATGGATTCTGTCTTGTGGAGCATTTAGTCAAATTAAGATATGGTTGGTTACTCCAACAAACTTGTAACACCATTTCCCTAGGATATTTGTGATGCAGGACACCATCGTAGTTCAACAGGTTTGTGGCTGTGTTACTGTTTATGTTTCTCCTTTGGTGGTATGCAGAGTACCTTCCCTTGCCAAAGACACTAAAAGGTGTGAAGGCTCTATATATGGACATCTCAGATTCTCCACATTCAATGACCTGTGTTGCTATTGTCTTCAATAATGAGGTCTTGCTTTTAGTTTGTAGAGAGCAACCTATAGTCTTAGAAACAGCCTGGGATGTTTGTGGATTATCACGAGACCCCTTTGGCCAACAACTCAATTAGATATAACCTATTTGTTGTACTAGAAGTTTCATTTGGTGACAAGGGGTGTCCAGATTGGGCTTTGTCTCCCCATTATTAAGCAATTTAGTTCAGATTTCCTTTATATCTGTATATGTTTTGCTTCTATTTCACTGGGTGTTATATCTGTTTAAATTGCTTATCTGATCTTCATTTAACTTTGTTAAGTGGTATGTATAGAAAAAATTATCAATTTCCTTTAGATTTACCAATTTGGTAGAATTTTTTTGAGGAGGGGCTTAGAGACAGGGTTTCTCTGTAGCTTTGGATTTTGTCCTGGAACTAGCTCTTGTAGACCAGTCTGGACTGGAACTCACAAACCTCCACCTTCCTCTGCCTCCTGAGTGCAGAGACTAAAGATGTGCGCCACCACTGCCTGAGTGAGTGTAGATTTTTAAAGCATGTCCTGATGAGTCTGTGGTTTTCTTCAGTGTCTGTTTTTATATCCCCTTGTTCATCTCTAATTTTGTTAATTTTGATCTTCTCTCTCTTTGCCATTTAGTTAGTTTTGATAAGGGTTTGCCAATCCTACTGATTTTCTTAAAGAACCAACCCTTTGTTTCTTGATTCTTTGTATTTTTGTTTGTTTCTATTTTATTTATTTCAGTTCTGAGTTTGGTTATTTCTTGCTGTCTACTCCTTTTGATTTATTCTAAATTAATCTCACTTACTACAGTCCTTTTCCTGTGAAATGAGTTCTCTTTTGCAGAGTGAAAGACTCTTGTCAGCTGCCAGAAGAACTGCAGGAGTAAGGGGCAGCCTTCTAAAAGACTAAAAATGCCACTGACTTTGAGGAAATCTTATACACTGTACTTGCTTCCAAGATCGAGTCCCATTGTCAATAGAGATTTCTATGAGCTATAGCTGATATGCAGAAACGAGGTAGCAGCCAGCCTTAGCCTTTTGTAAATGGCAATGCTTTTCAGTCAACCATGGTTGTGTAGCCTACTTTCAAATCAAAACAAAACAAAACAAAAAACAGCATACCACATCAATAACTCCAAAGGAGATCAAAAAATGAAACTTCCACTATTTTGAGATTCAAAAATTGGGCTTTGTTCTGATCCAAAAGTGGAGTTCACTAGGAATGACTGATACGAGTTTCTGAAGCAGTAAGCTTAGATTCTTCCCTGCTCCCTAAAATCCATCCTATTAATAATGTTTTCCCTTGGAAAACAATTCCAAACCATTGCTAGAGATTTTGTTTCTTTATGTCTTGCAAATAAATATTAAAGTACTGGGGAGTTATGGGAAAATATACTATTACCTAGCTATGTTTAAGGCAACCTGTGAAGAAGAATGGAAACAAAGAAGGTTTCTGAAAATTGCTTTGATTGCTAATGGTTTGACAAGCAGCTGCTCACATTACTAACTACCACTTTTTCTTACAATAATGACTAGAATTGCATGTTACAGATACCAAAAAGAATACTAAAAAAAATAATAATGTAGCAGCTATGACAATGAAACAGACATCTAGACAGCACTTGATTATAGACGTATGGGAGGTTATTATACAAGAAAAAGACTAAATTCTCAAACAAATGTTGAGTGCTTATTATATGTCAGCACTATGTCAAGTGTTATTTATATTTCCAAAAGCTAATAATTATTGATATCACCAGTTTACTAATAGACATCAATATTTTTGCTTTCTTTTTGCCGAGGAAAGATCTTACTCAGTTGCTCAGGCTGATCTTGAAGTCCTGGACTCAAGTATTTC
Organism: Microtus oregoni; assembly: GCF_018167655.1. Lineage (NCBI taxonomy): Eukaryota > Metazoa > Chordata > Mammalia > Rodentia > Cricetidae > Microtus > Microtus oregoni. The sequence continues at coordinate 606,040 of NW_024544745.1, forward strand.
TCTTATCTTAGTCTTTGAAGTATTTGCACTACACATATGGGCTATTGCACCCAGATCACACACACACACACACACACACACACACACACACACACACACACACACAAACTATATGTAACTAAGGGGAGCTGGGAATGGGAAAAGTGGTCTTCCCCAGGAAAGAGCACACCAACTGGTTATTCAGTACCAAATGGTCAGCCATGGAAACATATATGCAACTAACATATATGGCCTGAACAGGTTATATTTAGAAATATATACATATACTGCATGTATAAAATAAGAATTCATGAAAAAAGAAGCGATGATTTTGAAAGAGAGCAAGGAGGGATATACAGGAATATTGAAGGTAGGAAAAGAAGGGGAGAAACAGAATTATATTATAATCTCAAAAATAACTATAACTATTACATATAATAAAATGTAGGCTAATATATATTACATGACATCATTTGTATTTTTATAGTGCATTACATTGCATACAAAGTAGAATATGTGTGCAAGTATTTACACAAAATATTACAATGATTCTTTCAGGAAAATTGGACTAAAAATATTACTCTTCATTACTATACCAATTTGTGATGTTCAAATGAGTATATACATATTGTATGTGTAAGGACAGAAAACTATCCAAAATTATAGTAAAATTTAGTGAGTCAAACAAAAATCCTATTTTAAAATGAAAATACTGTTATACATGGGTTTTTTGTTTGTTTGTTTTGGCTCTTTGAGACAGGGTTTCTTGTAACTTTAGAGCCTGTCCTGGAACTAGCTCTTGTAGACCAGCCTGGCCTTGAACTCACAGAGATCTGCATGCCTCTGCCTTCCAAGTTCTGGGATTAAAGGCATGTGCCACCACCACCTGGCTGCTATACATGTTCTGAATAATGGGGAACTCAAACATGTGACCATATAAAAAATATTTGCATGTTGTTGTTAATTACAAGCTAAAATTACACCAATTAAACGACATGACTAATGAAAGGGCTAAAGCAATTTTAGTAACTGTATTATGCAGATCAAGAGAATTTATTGCGCCAACTTACTGTGTACTCTTTCAGCTATGCCTAAAGTATTATGTTAATTTCATAAATTAGGAAAGATATTCTAAGAAAAGTATCCAAGAATAAGAAGAACTGAAGAAAAAACTGAGAATGTTTAGTCTCTGTGCTGTTTATTTTTATAATTAATATAAAGTTAAAATTTTAATTTTTGAGAATTTCATATATGACTTTCATATGAGATGATCTCTCATCCTTTCCAGGCACATTATATAGCCAACAACGACCTTCACCTCCTGATTTTTCTGCTCTATCTCCCAGAGTGCTGGGATTACTGGCTTGTGTGTCATGCGTAGTTCTTTTCTTTCTATCTTTCAAGGATTTATTTATAAATGAAAGGCAAAAAAAATTAAAAAACTATCTTAAAATATGAGAAGACTATGGGGTTAAACTCATTTGACATTCTTCCAAATAGCATTGCTAAATGCTCTGTGATCACAGGTGTTGAAGGTAGTAGCAAACCTTAATCAGTATAAGAATGTTCTACCAATCTAGTTGTAAGGTAGAAGCAAAAAGGGAGAAAAATATTTATTCTATGTTCATGCCACATTCCTTGCATCAATAATACTAATCCCCACAGCAATACTGCAAGGAAAGTGTTATTATATGTTTTCCATGGAAGAAAATGGAAGATCAATAATGATTTTTACTTAAATCCCAAACTTCCTTCCTTCCTTCCCCCCAATATCCATCACTCCCTCTCTTCATTCCTTCTGTTCTTCCTTCTCTCCCCTTTTCTCTCACTTCTTCTCATCTTCCACCTCCATCTTCTGTTTTCTGAACAACAAATCTAGGGTTCTTTGTATACTAAGCACACATTCTTCCATGGAACTCCAACACTAGCTAGGGCATGGAGTTAAATATTCTTTACCACATTGTCTTTCAGTCATTTTCCTTTGTTTGCCCTATAATAATGCAGATAAAATGTTCTTCATAAAGCATAAATCTGGTAACCTTTCCTTATTTTCCTGCATAAATGACTTAACTGAGTATACCAAATTCATTATGATCTGACCCTTGTTTATGTTTCTGTTGCTACTCATCGCTTGTGGCCATAGAGGCTATTTGTTTGTTATCCAGATATATACAGAAATGGGTTGGTGTTTCAGTGGGAAAATATGCATCCTATATAGCATATTTTCCTACATTACCATAATTTGGCCTTGTATGTTATCTTTTATTTGGTTTGCAATTGTTTGTAAAGTGTAGTTAACAATGCTTTGATCCTTGTTAAAACGGTAAGGGAAGACCACTTGAGAGGGGCTGGGGCTGTACCTTAGTTGGTAGAGTGCTTGTGCAGTGTACAAAATGCCCTAAATTTAGTCTCTAACACCATATAATCTGAGAATGGTAGTGCACTCCTGTAATCCCAGTTCTGTACAGGTAGAAGCAAGGGGTCTATAGTTTGAAGTCACTCCCTGTTAAATAGTGAGTTTGAGGCAACCCAACTACATGAGACCCTACCTAGAAAAATGAAAAAGAACATCCAAGCCTTGCATTAAGGGAGAGAGACAGATTTTTTTAACTCTGAATAATACAAACATACATGGCAATTTACCAAGGAAAAGAACAGAAGTGTGTAAAGCTGTGGGAAGGTCATTTGTCTATCTGTTGCTTTCATTGGTTAATTAATAAAGAAACTGCTTGGCCTGATAGGTTAGAACATAGGTGGGTGGAGTAAATAGAACAGAATGCTGGGAAGAAGGGAAGTTAGGCAGACACCATACCTCTCCTCTCCAGGGTCAGATGCAATGGAGCCAGCCACCAGGTCAGACATGCTGAATCTTTCCCGGTAAGACACCACTTCGTGGTGCTACACAGATTATTAAAAATGGGTTAATCAAAAGATGTGAGAATTAGCCATTAAGAGGCTGGAACTACTGGACCAGGCAGTGTTTAAATGAATACAGTTTGTGTGTTGTTATTTCAGGTAAAGCTAACCATGCGGGAGCCGGACAGGACGAAAAACAGGCCTACCCACCTCATCATTACTCCTCCATCATAAGTGGAGATCAGTGGATGAAAATTTTTCTAAGAGAAGTCTCTAGGGTAGGGAAACTCACCCAATAGGATCCTTGATAAAAGCAGGTGAAGGATTTAGATAGCAAGAGTAAAGGTCAAGAAAACTTATCAAATAGAAAAGGTAGGGAGATAATATAGTAGGGTCACTAATCCCTGGCTTCAAAGTCCAACTGCAGGACAGAGACTTAGCCAAGGGGAATTCAGAGTACTTCCACTTAAGTTTGGTCGAGGAATATGAAGAGAAATGATGGAATTAGAGATCTGTAGGGTCAGTCTCAACTCTAAAGTGATAGAAATGTGATACAGGTGCCAAGCTCTGCGTCACATTTCTATGAGCACTGAGTGAAAGGGAGATCAAAATAAAATGGACTTCATCTCTGTGACTCTTCCATAGGCTTGTGATAGCAGCTGAAATGGCCTTTCTCGTTTGGGTATATTAAGTTCCAAGTAAAATCTAGGAACCAAAGCATAAAGATGAATGCGATTTCGAGGGTGTTCCTGGATGGACTACTGTGAATTTCTTAGTGAACATCCTTGTAGAATTTTAATTGAAGCTGCTTCTATTTGTGTGGGAAAGTCACACCAGTGATTTGCTAAAGAGGGAATTGAAATGAGCTCAATGAAATGGTGCAAACAGCTTGCAACATACACATCTCTTCCCTGACAGGCACTTTTTTTGACTTCTATCTGAGAGTGCCAGAGGTAACACTTGGGGTAAACAACTTGAACCACCTAGTCATTTGACAGGTACAAACTAATCACAGGGTCTCATGCTTCTTTCTCTCATTTGCACCCCAGGAGGCATAAAAGAGGGACAGACTTTTTGTTAAAACCCTAAACATGGCTCAAATCTCTAATACCTATTATTACATTCCACATCTGGAGTAATCTGAACATTAAAGTCATTCAGCTAGGCTGGAAACTTAAAACAAGAAGATTGCATTGAAAATGGAAGGTGGTAACTGTCTCACCTTCATAGACAATCTATATGTTTTTTATCAATGTGTTTTTCACTTCTAATTTTGACACAACCATAAAAACGTGGGGTTTTGAGTAACTCATCCAACTTGAATTTTCTGTACATCTGTCCTTTCCAACCAGGAAAGAAATCTTTATCAATTACTAAAAGCCACTTAATCAAAAGAATTCAGAACCAACTATAGCAGACTGCAATGAGAAGAAGAGGGAAATTACTAGGCCAGTTATCATAATATGGATTCCAGCCTGGCAGGGATTCTGAAATCATATTTGTGAAACTACGGTATCAGGAAAATTAGAGGATACACAGTTTACAGAACTCATCTCATTTTAATGGCAGACATTGTTAAGTTCATAATTTTGCAGCTATTAAAACTACATTTCCCAAATTTACACTTACATATGTACATGTCTCTCTTATTTATAATAAACTATTTTTCAAATTTAAACTATATTTTTGATTACTTTTTATTTTTGAGATTATAACATCATTACATCATTTCCCTCTACTTTTTTCTACCTCAAAATCCTACCACAAAATCCTTCTTGCACTCTTTCAAATTCATGGCCTCTTTTTTAAATTGTTGCAACGTGTGTGTGTGTGTGTGTGTGTGTGTGTTCCCAAATAAATAAACATAACCTCAGTTTGTATAATGGTATGTGTATGTATGTCTTTTTAGGGCTGACTGATTGATATTAGATGACCAATCAGTATGCTCTTCCTTGGGGAAGACTATTTCTTCTAAACTCAAATCTTCTTAGGTGTCTGTGGGTTGCAGTCTTATAGACTTTCCCTTGTCGATTTTGGCATGTATAATGGGACTATCTTTTTCCATCTCATGTTTTGGCAGTATTTTGAGTGAGACTTTATAGGTATAGCTTCTGACATTCCTAGAAGACAGAACCTCACAGCAAATTCCCTGTTCCTCTCTCTTCTACTCTTTCCATCTCTTTTCTACAATGATCCCCTAGCTTTAGGTTCAGGGGTTGTATTACAGATATATCAGTTGAAACTGGACTTCACAATTCTGCACGGGACAGTGAGTTTTATTTCAGTAATCAATCTGGCATTAGAATTTGTCAGGCAAGCAATCTACCACAGTAGCTGCAGGTGTTATGAAAAGAGTAAGATCACAGATTAAGAAAAAAAGGACTTATATGTATGCATGTGTATGCCTGTTTATGTATGTATTCATAGGAATGGACATGTGTGTAGAAACCAGAGAATAAGTTCAGGTGTCATTCCTCAGGTTCCACCTACTTTTTCATCTGAGACATATCTCCCTGACCTGGAGCTCACCAAATAGGCTAGACTGGCTGACCAGGAAACCTTGGGGATCTATTTGTCTCTGTCTACTCAGCTCCGGTGTTGTAAGCACCACCATGGCCAGTTTTTATTGTTCGTTTGCTTACCCTTGTGCCTGTAAATTAAGCACTTTACCGATTGAGCCATGTACCAAGTCACAAAAGGTTGCTTTTATTGCTTTTTCTTATTTCATAAAGATATCATTATAATCCTGACCACTGAAGAAAGAGTGATTAGAAAGCAAAGGAAAAAAATCAGGAACAAATCTGACTGAAGTGATGACTCATTGGTTAAGAGTACTTCATGAATTACCCTAATAATCTGCTTCAGAGCAAAATAACACAAGTCAAAATTTACTTTAAATAGGTTCATTTAGCTCAATTTCATTTTCTCAACTTATGTTATTTTTTGATAACAAGGATGGCAGAAGTTGTTCATTTAAAGATGTTTCCACCAAAATTATCCCCTAGAGTTCAGAAAGCACAGGAATCAGAGATGGACCTTTCTCTTCAGCTTCGCTGGAGTTGAAACCTGCTTTCCATTTATTGTCGTATCTCATGCTCATAAGCTTCAATCCTTGTTTTTATTTGAAAGCTTATGACTTTATCATCTAAGTCCTTTGGACAGGGATTGGAAAGACGGCTCAGTAGTTAAGAGTGCTGGCTGCTTTGGCAGATGGCCAGTGTTTGATTCCTAGCAACCATGTCAGGTGGCTCACAACTGTCCATCACCCCAACTCCTCAGGGTTCACTGCCTGTTTCTGGCCTCTAAGGGTACTTGCACACATATTCACATTAAAGCATACACACATACACAAGAAAAAAAGCTCAAATCTTTAAAAATCCTTTGGATAAAACTATAACCAGGAATTTCCATACATTTTAAATAAAGGAGCCAAAAGTACACAATGGAAGAAAGAAAGCATCTTCAACAAATGGTGCCGGCATAACTGGATGTCAACCTGTAGAAGAATGAAAACAGACCCATATCTATCACCATGCACAAAACTCAAGTCCAAATGGATTAAAGACCTCACTATCAGTCAGAACACATTGAACCTGATAGAAGAGAAAGTGGGAAGTACCCTACAACAGATGGGCACAGGAGATCGCTTCTATGTGTAACCCCAACAGCACAGACACTAAGGGCAACATTGAATAAATGGGACCTACTAAAACTGAGAAGCTTCTGTAAAGCAAAGGACACTGTCACTAAGACAAAAAGGCAACCTACTGACTGGGAGAAGATCTTCACCAACCCCGCAACAGACAAAAGTCTGATCTCCAAAATATATAGAGAACTCAAGAAACTGGACTTTAAAATGCTAATTAACTCAATTAAAAAATGGAGCACTGAACTGAACAGAGAATTCTCAAAAGAAGAAGTTCAAATGGTCAAAAGACACTTAAGGTCATGCTCAACATCCTTAGCGATCAGGGAAATGCAAATCAAAACAACTTTGAGATACCATCTTACACCTGTCAGAATGGCTAAAATAAAAAACTCCAATGATAGCCTTTGCTGGAGAGGCTGTGGAGGAAGGGGAACCCTCATCCATTGCTGGTGGGAATGCAATCTTGTGCAACCACTTTGGAAATCGGTGTTTGGGTTTCTCAGGAAATTTGGGATCAACCTACCCCTGGACCCAGCAATACCACTCCTGGGAATATACCCAAGAGATGCCCTATCATATGACAAGAGCATTTGTTCAACTATGTTAATAGCAGTATTATTTGTAATAGCCAGAACCTGAAAACAACCTAGATGCCCTTCAATGGAAGAATGGATGAAGAAAGTGTGGAATATCTACACATTAGAGTACTACGCTGCGGTAAAAAACAATGTCTTCTCAAATTTTGCATGCAAATGGATGGAAATAGAAAACACTATCCTGAGTGAGGAAACCCAGACCCAAAAATATGAATATGGGATGTACTCACTCATAATTGGTTTTTAGCCATAAATAAGGGTCACGGAGTCTACAATTGGTGATCCCAAAGAAGCTAAGTAAGAAGGTGAACCAAAGGAAAAACATATAGTTGTCCTCTTGGCTATGGGAAGTAGACAAAACTGCCGGGGAGAAAATTGGGATCTTGGGGGTGGGGTGGGATGGGGGTAAGGGGAGATGGGGAGAGAAAAGGGAGAAGGAGAGGATGGGGGGAACTTGGGGAAAAAGGAGGATTGGGATAAAGGAAGGTTGGATAGGGGAGCACGGAAGCACAATTCTTAGTTAAGGGAGCCACCTTAGGGTTGGCAAGAGACTTGAACCTAGAGTGGCTCCCAGGTGCCCAAGCCGAGGTCCCCAGTTAGTTCCTTGGGCTGCTGAGGATAGGGAACCTGAAATGACCCTATCCTAGAGCAATACTGACGAATATCTTGCATATCATCATAGAACCTTCATCTGGTGATGGATGGAGATAGAGACAGAGACCCACACTGGAGCACTGGACTGAGCTCCCAAGGTCCCAATGAGGAGCAGAAGGAGGGAGAACATGAGCAAAGAAGTCGGGACCACGAGGGGTGCACCCACCCACTGATACAGGAGAGCTGATCTATTGGGAGCTCACCAAGGCCAGCTGGACTGTGACTGAAAAAGCATGGGATAAAACTGGACTCTCTGAACATGGCGAACAATGAGGGTTGATGAGAAGCCAAGGACAATGGCACGGGGTTTTGATCCTATGTAATGTGATGGCTTTGTGGGAGCCTAGCCAGTTTGGATGTTCACCTTCCTAGATATGGACGGAGGGGGGAGGACCTAGAACTTACCACAGGGCAGGGAACCCTGACTGCTCTTTGGACTGGAGAGGGAGGGGGAGAGGAGTGGGGGGAGGGGGAGAGGAGTGGGGGGAGGGGGAGAGGAGTGGGGGGAGGGGGAGAAGGGTGGGAGGAGGAGTAGAAGGTTGGGAGGAGGGGGAGGGAAATGGGAGGCTGGGAGGAGGTGGAAACTTGTTTTTTTTTCTTTTTCTCCTTTTCTCAATAAAAAACGTTAAAAAAATAAAAATAAAATAAAAAATAATAAAAGAAGAATATGTACTTTAAAATGAAAACACTACTTCAGATTCATCTTGGTTTATCATCATTAGGAATTTTGAAATGTAATTTGACACCGTGTTTGTAAAAATATTAGAAGACTACTGATTGAGAAAGTCAATAATGTATTACTTTTAATCCTCCACCTTAAATTATAAAAACACTATAATAGGTAAGAGTGAAAGACAGTGCAAATAATCTGATGTCATAAATGATTAAATCCAGACCCAATTTATTCATTCTAAATTCTGCAAGGTTGTAAAAATGAAAAATTTCTTTAGTAAGCCAGCTTTCAAATACCTTGTATACAGTGTTATCTTGTGCAGAATACAAACAGTATAAACAAGGTCTGTACCAAAGATAAAGAATATCTTTGTATATTGTATATTGGACCACTGAAGTAAGTGTAAAAAGAAAGAAAAGGAAAGACTGGGACTTGAGACATGATCATGACTCTGTTGTTAATAGTAATTGCTAAAAAACAGAAAAAATATGTATATGTATTTGTATCTGTATCTACGTGTGTCTGTGTCTGTGTGTGTGTATGTGTTTATGTATTTGGCTCATGTACTTCTAGATGCAGAAATGCTCAGGCAGAAAAGAGTTAATGATATGATTCAGTTCAAATTTGAAGGTCTAGGAAAAAGGAGAATCAATAGTATAAATAACAGCTTCAGTATGAGTCTAAAGATAGAATACTATCCCAAAGAAAATCAAGTACTAAGAAAGCAGTTTTTCTTACTCAACTTTTTATTCAGTTAGGTCAAACATATTACACAAGACCTATTTCCATCAGGGATATGGTCTATCTACATGTGTTATACCAGGTCTTCCAATTCATCATTAATCTTATCCAGAAGTGAACAGACACACCGCAAATGATTAACTACACTAGTGTACTCCCTGGTTTATCTAAAATTAACTAAAGCAGTACTTAGAAACTCACAGTTTGTGACTAAATATTGATAAAGATAAATGTCCAGATCAAGCAATAATCTGCCTACTTGTTCATATATTGGTCTCCATTCCTGTCCCTCTAAATCATTATTTATTGGTATCAGCAAAATTAAGTGCTACCTCTCAGTACTTTCCATGTTCTCTACCAAGTGTCCATCATGGGATCATTTGGTGATAACGTGGTAAAAATGTAAGACCTTTCCTTAACTCACTTACATATATTCCTAACTGGCTAGGCTTCTTCCAAAAGTGTTGAATCTTTTACTTTTATTTTTTCTCACTATCCACTTGATAATATTGGAGTCTGGCTTAAACACAAACTGCAACTCAGTCTAGAAAGGATGCTCATAGGACTTAAGAGGGCAGTTCTAGAGTTGAAAGGATGGACCATCAAGGGACAGTTAGGCTGTTACAGAAGAAAACTTCACAGAAACACACAAAATCTTGTATTCAATCTTTCCTCCTTTCCGAATGTCAAAATCCATTTTCCAAATACTTTGGCTCCTGTAGGAGCTATAAGGATGTTAGGGTACATGAGACGCTGCATTCAAAATAGGCACTCTCTCAACAGATGGTGCAAAACTTGGTAGTTGAAGGGAGAAAGCTATTGTTAGGCAACATTTTAAACAAGAAAAATAGTTTGTAGGGGCTAGGGGAAACTGTTTTGTTTTCATTCAAAACAGTAAATTACCTGAATGGCTTGCTCTATCTGACAATCTAAGAATATCAAATTATCTACTGAAAAAATCTGGCTTCCTAAACTGCTTCTTGCAAATGTATATTATTTGTTCAACAGATTTTCTGTTCTCATGTATCTGAAGAGAAATTTTTAACATGTTCTTTGCATCACTAAAGAAAAATAGATTTTTAAAAGGAGACTCTAGAATCTACAGGATGAAACACCACATTTCTCTGGAAATACGCAAGTTCCTCTCGGAAATAATTATAGCTGCCTATAACAAATGGTGACTTTCATTTGTGTTGATCAAGCATGAAAACCTCGACAAGTCACTGCCAACTTTAGTATAATAATGTTCCTTGCAACTAAAACCTGAAGAGTTTATAGACACTTATTCCCTTTGTTGTATATGGAGAAAACTGTTGACCAAATCTGTTTAAAGACAGCAGATTTGGCAACAATTAAAAAATAAGAGAGAGGCACAGTTTTGTGAGGCCAGTTTTCATGGTTTGAGGCAGTCAATTCTTCCAGTTCTCAAAGCAACTAACTTAAAGTTAAAGCCAATAATACCTTCAAATATTTCTGCTCTGGCCAAAAAATAATTATCACTAGTCATTGGGAATATTCCAAATTGTCTTCTGGAGTAATTCCACTCTATTTTGAACAATAAATTGAAATGAAGCATAGTGGAAAGAACATGAGCTTTGGAATCAGACATAGGTTTCATTTTTGGCTCAGTCATATACTCGTTGTGATATGTTCAACAATTACTGAATATTTCTGAGTTTCATTTTCCTGAACTAAAATATAAAAAAATTACTTTACCTCCAAAATTTAGTGATAAACAAGTTTTTCTTAAAGCACATGATTTGCCACATGGGTGAACATTATGAACATAATGCTAAATTGAAAAAAAAATCAGTTGTGATGGGATATATATTACAGAATTTAATTCTTGTGAAATACCTAAAGTAGGCAAACCTATAGGGATAAAACAATCAATTAGTAGTAGCTGGCAATCTGGTAAGGATTGAACAAGGGAATGATTGGTAATGCATACAGGTTTCTTTGGGGGTTGATTTAAATCTTGGTCTTTTAGATGTTATATTTAGACTATATTTGCAGTAATAATTAAAATGGGTGGGGCTGAAGTGTGTGAGTTCTGTTAAATGTTTTGTTTATTTCTCCTTTCTTTCCCTTTTCATGCCCCCTTTTGGGTTACTTCAATGTTTCATAGAAATTCATTCTGAGGTATTTGAATTTTTATAATTTATAATATATTTATACATTGTTTTAGAGATTATATCTGCCTCCACTTTTACTGACTCCCATGCTTCCTTTCATAAGTTCCATTGGATTCCTTATAGTTGTTATTCCATTTCTATTCCAAGAATTGATTTTCTTTAAGTAGGCACGGCAATGATGAAGTTTTAAATTTAATAATATTTTTCTCACCCTTTTACTCTTCTTCTAACTTTTTTATTGCATTGAGTGTAGAGGAATGTATATCTTCAGAAATAGTAAATATTGTTCTATCAATATGCTATTCCCTTATACTTCCCTTTTATTTTTTGAATAATATTTCTGTTGCTTATAATATAGGGTTTTTAGATTTGTTTTTGTACTAATCATTATGGCTCCTAAGGCTTCGCATCAGAAATATATTAATACTCAGTTCTTTATATGTGATTAGTAATTTTGCCAAATTAATTGGAACTCATGCCATTCCAGTTTTCTCTCTCTCTCTCTGTCTCTGTCTCTCTGTCTGTCTGTCTCTCTCTCTCTCTCTCTCTCACACACACACACACACACACACACACACACTTGTGGAACAAGATTGAAGCTTTCAGCTGCTCCATCAACAATGTCTGCTTGCCTGATGCCATGCTCCCCACCATGATGGTCATAAACTCGAAGCCTCTGAAACCATAAGCCCCAAATAAATGCTTTCTTCTATAAGTTGCCTTAGTGATGGTGTTTTATCATAGCAAATAAAAATAACTAGCACAGAAACTGATGGCAGGAAGTGGGCTATTATAAAGGCATGACCATGCTGGGTTTCAAGAAATGTGCAAGACTTTGGGACTTTAAACTAGGAAAGTAGTTGAATGCTGTAAATACAGCTGAATGGCTATTCTAATAGGAGCTTGGAAGACGATAGTGATGACAGTAATGTGAATTATGGAGGTGGTTCATCTCATGAAGAGGGGAATAATAATAGCAGCTGGCGTAGAGACCATTCTTGTGGTATTTTAGCAAAGATTGTGCCTGCTTTTTTCCCTTGTTTTAGGAATCTTCCAGAGGTTAAACTGAAAGATAGTAGTTTGTCTTTCTTGGTGGATGAGATTTCAAGACAACCTAGCATTTACTCTGTTATGAGTTTGTTTGTTTGTTTGTTTGTTTGTTTGTTTTAGCAGTCATTCTTACGCAGGCATGCAATGAAGAAGTTAGAATGGTACAAAAGATGTGTACAGTTTGAAGGGAAAAATAGCACCAGGAAATTGACTGTTGGAGTCAAGGCTTATGCTGAAAGAGTTAAGGAGATTCAGGAGAGGCCTAATCTGAAAGGTAATAAACTGTGAATGCCCTCAGGATAAGACCCCCACCCAAACAAGCTCCTAATTTGTGAAAAGGGCCCTAAACATATTCTGTTCATAGAAAGTAACAACAAACAAAGGTTTTTGTAATTGTGATTTAAGGGGTAGAGGGCAATGTCAGCTATAAACTGGTAGCCATACTTGCCAATGCCTTATAGATGATGCTGGCTCTAAAGTCATGAGGAATACAAAGGATTGAGATAGTCATTGAGGCAAGGCATAAGGCAGGAAAATTCCTGCACAGAAATGCCTGAGAAGACATTGCATGAAGCTGTGGAAGAGAAATCTGAGTTATGGTGGAGACCCCAAGATGTCATAGATGCCAGAACTGTGGGATACCTCCCAAGGACAGCTGCAGACAGGGAATGAACAAGTCAGAGACAGATGTATCTTGCAAGAATAAAAGAAAAGCTGGTGCCATCTAAATCTTTATCCTCATACATGAAACTACAGGATTAGGTATTTGCCCTTCAGGATTTCATTCTTGCTTTGGTCCATTATTTGCTTATTATGTCTTTATTCTTCAATTTGGAAGGGTAATATAGATTCTGTGCCATTGTGTATTGGAAGTACATAGTTTGCTTTTTGATTTTTACATAGGTTTATAACTAAAAGATTACCTTTGAGTCTCAGAAGAGATATTAGTCTTTGAACATTTAAATAGTGTTGGGACTGAAATATTATGGGTCCTTGTTGTGGGAGTCTGTTTGTTTGTTTCCTGGCTGCCCGGACTTCTTAAATAATCACACACAAACTATATTATTTAAATCACTGCTTGGCCCATTAGCTCTAGACTCTTATTGGCTAACTCTTACATCTTAATTTAACCCATATCCATTAATCTGTGCATTACCATGAGGTCATAGCCTACCAGCAAAGAGAATTTCAGCATGTCTGTCTATGGCAGAGGTGCCATGGCTTCTCTCTGACTCTGCCTCCTTTCTCCCAGGATTCAGTTTAGTTTTCTCCTCCTAACTAAGTTCTGCCCTACCAATAGGGCAGAGAGTTTCTTTATTCATTAATGGTAGTCACAGCATACAGAGGGAAATCCCAAGTCAGGTTCTTCTGAAGTTGCATTATGATTTGGCTATGACAATAATATTAGCAGGGAATGGAATGTGGTAGTTTGAATGAAACCTGTCCTCCATAGTCTTTGGCATTTGAATACTTCATCACCAATTGGTGGTACTGTTTGGGGAGGCTTAGGAGGCATGGTCTTGCTCAGGAAGTATGACAATGTGGATGGGTTTTGAGAACTTAAAAACTTGACGTATTTTAAGTTTTCTCTCTATTTCCTGCCTGTGGTTCGAGTTGCAAGCTCTTAGCTGTTCCTGTTGCCATGCCTGGTTCTTATAGCAATGCTTCCCTATTGTGATGGTGACAGACTCATCACCCTGTAGCAGCAGTCCAAAATAAACTCTCCCTTATATAAATTGCCTCCATCATGGTATTTTAGAAGAGCCATAGAAATTCTAACTAAAGTCTTTCTGTTGAGTGGTGTCTATTCTGTAATTATTATTGCCATACCCACCCATGAAAAAATAGGTTCTTTTTGAGTATGGCTACTTTCAACTAACATAACAAGTTCTAATTTTGATCTTTATTGTGTATATCTATCCTTCATTGCCATCAGAATCCAGCTTGTTCAGTCTTCCAGTGTGAACACAAATACCAGCACATCTCCAGAAATCTTCCAGGCCTTCAGTGCCATACTGGGGTTGCTGAATCATCCAGTCTCCCCAGCACATAGATTGCCAGTCCTTACCATGTAAACAAATTGACTTTTGTTAGCTTACAATGATTTATCTTTCATGGAAGCATTTTTCAAACACGGTGTTTTTATTTCCCACAACCCCTTCTTCCCCATTATCTCTCCATCCCTTCTTCTCTCTCACATCTAGTATTCTCCTTTCTATTTTTATGTCACACATGACATTTGTCTTTAATATTTACTATATATATATCATTGTTCTATTTCTCCTATTACTCTAGAGAATAGCAACTAACATACTATAAATAGCTTTTTTGCTTTAGGTTCCTTCACATTTGTTTTTTTTAAAATTTTGATTATTATTTGTAGACAGAAGTTTCTGTCCTGCCTGGTCTCACAGCCATTCAGTCCCAAAGAAACACACAGAGGTTTGTATTAATTATAAACTGTTTGGCCTCTTAGCTCAGTCTTATTATTAACTAGCTCTTACAAGTTAAATTAACCCATAATTCTTATCTATGTTTAGCCATGTGACTTGGTATCTTTTCTTAGTGAAGCATTTTTATCTTGTTTTATCTGTGTCTGAGTGGTGACTGCAGACTGAGCCTTTCCTCTTCCCAGAATTCTACTATTCTGGTCTCCCCACCTATACTTCCTGTGTAACTACTGACCCATCAATGTTTTATTAGACCAATATGAGTGACAAATCTTTACATAGTATAAGAGCATTATTTCACAGCAAAGTTCTTGTTTTCAAAACAAGAACTCAGAATATAATCTCTTTTGTTTAGCCATTTCTCCTGACCATTATCAATAACAACTTATAACCAACACTCTAAACAAAGACAAACATCCATAATACACTTTGTTAGGAATGTGGGCATAGTTTTCTAGGATACTTACTGCTTATTGGGGTGTTGATAATCTTATAGACACCAAAACAAAATTTAGGATTATGGTCAAGTCCTAACTAGAGTATTCTGTGAGCCTGAATCATCTCAGCCAACCACTTTGAGGCTGTACTGGATGTAGAACTCAGAGAAAACTGCAACAGAGGTATTCTAAAACATCACATTATCTGGGGCATCCAATCTTATTGGAGATTTTACATAGGGTCTTCCTCGATCACCCCTTATTTTTCTTAACCAAGAATGAAATCACTGGATCTCATTTTCTGTAGGAAAAAAATCTTCTCTAAAGTAACATATCTTTTGACTTAAATTTTGAAGTCAAGGCATTTTTAAAATATATAGGTTGGATTAATCCAGCAACACTTATAATCAAATGTCTTTCAGCAGGTGTTGCTCCTTCCTCATCAAACAATTCAAAGACAACACAATAACATACAGTATCCACATTTTCTGTGTATTTTCCATCTGTATGTGGCTTTTTACTCTATTTTTAAATTTATTTTATTTATTTATTTATTTATTTATTAAAGATTTCTGCCTCCCCCCACCACCGCTTCCCATTTCCCTTCCCCTCCCCCAATCAAGATTCCCCTCCCTCATCAGCCCAAAGAGCAATAAGGGTTCCCTGCCCTGCGGGAAGTCCAAGGACCACCCACCTCCATCCAGGTCTAGTAAGGTGAGCATCCAAACTGCCTAGGCTCCCACAAAGCCAGTACGTGCAGTAGGATCAAAAACCCATTGCCATTGTTCTTGAGTTCTCAGTAGTCCTCATTGTCCACTATGTTCAGCGAGTCCGGTTTTATCCCAGGCTTTTTCAGACCCAGGCCAGCTGGCCTTGATGAGTTCCCGATAGAACATCCCCATTGTCTCAGTGTGTGGGTAGTGCACCCCTCGCAGTCCTGAGTTCCTTGCTCGTGCTCTCTCTCCTTCTGCTCGTTGTTTGTAATAGCCAGAACCTGGAAACAACCTAGATGCCCTTCAATGGAAGAATGGATGAAGAAAGTATGAAATATATACATACTAGAGTACTACTCAGCACTAAAAAACAATGAGTTCTTGAATTTTGCATGCAAATGGATGGAAATAGAAAACACTATCCTGAGTGAGGTAAGCCAGACCCAAAAAGAGGAACATGGGATGTACTCACTCATATTTGGTTTCTAGCCATAAATAAAGGACATTGAGCCTATAATTCGCGATCCTAGAGAAGCTAAATAAGAAGGTGAACCCAAAGAAAAACATATAGGCATCCTCCTGAATAATAACCTTCATCGGGCGATGAAAGGAGACAGAGACCCACATTGGAGCACCGGACAGAAATCTCAAGGTCCAAATATTTTTTAATTTTTATTTTTAACTCAAGACAGGGGTTCTCTGTGTATCTTTGGTTGTCCTGGAATTCACTCTGAAGACCAGGCTGGCTTGAACTGGCAAAAATTCATCTGCCTCTGTCTCCCAAACCCTGGGATTAAAGGTGTGTGTGCCTCCCAAGGGCTGGGATTAAAGGCTTGTGCCACCATACCCAACTACTCTATTTCTTTTTTTAAAGATTTTCTCTATCCTTTTTCTTTTCTCTCCAAAGCGTATGTATATTTTCAAACACACTGTAAATTATTAGAAGGGTTTTTTTTTCTGTGTGAATTTATCTTTATTGTGTGTATCTTTATCTTTTTCTGATCACGTAAGTCTTTAATTCAATAAGTGATATGGCGAAGATTAGAGTCCTGGCTTTGGTGACTGGATCCGCCCCATTCCTTGGCTTCCTGAAAGTCTAGCTTCATGGCAGAGGTACTGCTGAGAGCCACTTTTTTTTTTTAACCACAACCCTGTGGAGTTTCTAGGTCTAAGCCACAAGCAAGAATTATGCTGTTGGGCTTCTCATAAACACCATTTAAGTGTTTTGTAGCAAGGTCTCTTAAATGAGCTGTACAGTTTTTGGTGCTAATGCTGAGTCAGAAAGCCTCTTTTAAAGAAGCCACACCTCTGCATGCCTCTAGCAAACAGAATCTACCTGAGATAGTGCTGCTATCAAGAAGCCATGCTTGACTTTGTTCTTTTGTCTGTCTAGAATACTTTTTTTTCTAAGTTTTCTCAGGCTTCATGTGGAAACTTTTGCCAAACATTTTAACATTATTTGTAAACAGAAGTTTCTGTACCGCCTGGTCCCACAGGTGTAATATAAGTTATTATTATAAATTCCTTTGTGCTTAGCACATTTGGGGATCACACAAATTCTTTTTGTTCGAAACAAGTATTAATATTGCTTTTAATTTCAAGCTCTTTTCTACCTATTTATAGGTATCTATAATTTTTCAGGAGTAGTTTGAGTTAGCACATAAAGTAATGGGTTTAACTATGACATTTTCTTTTCTTTCTTTTTTTTTTTTTTTCGAGACAGGGTTTCTCTGTGGTTTTTGGAGCCTGTCCTGGAACTAGCTCTTGTAGACCAGGCTGGTCTCGAACTCACAGAGATCCGCCTGCCTCTACCTTCCAAGTGCTGGGATTAAAGGTGTGTGCCACCACCGCCCGGCCTATGACATTTTCTTATTGGTTTCCCATGGCACTTTCTTTCCCCAGTACCTTCCCCCCTCTTTAGTGATGCCCATCCTTAACCCCTTCTGCTTTCAGATTATGTGTTTCTATTAATCTCTTTATTATTCAAATTCTTTCCTTCTTCCCATCCCATTTCTAGCACTCTAATGTGTGTGCGTGTGTCTGTATATATGCTAATTAAAACGTATATATATACTAATTAAAATTTGAAATCCTCAAATGAGAAACATGATAATTTTCTTTTTGAGTGTGGCTAATTTCAACTAACATAACAAGTTCCAATTCTGATCTTTATTTCTTTAAAATGTCATGATTTCATTTGTTCTCCTTTATAGCTGAATGAAAGTCTCTCGTGTATATGGACTACATTTTTAAAATCTGTTCTCATGTAAATAAACATGGAGGCCAGCTCCATTTTCTAGCTATTGTAACAAACATGGACATCCAAATACTCTGTGATATTCTGACTTATATGTCAAGGAGTATACACACCCAGGAGCGATGTAGTTGGGTAATACAGTATTTCAAATTTTGACTTTTTGAGGATGTAACACTTCTGATTTACATGGTAGATTCCCAAATTGACATCCCTAGCAACAGGGAATAAGCATGTCTTTTCCCCTCATTCTCACCAACATCTGCTGTCATTTGTATTCCTCATCACAGTCAATCTGACTTAGTTGAGATGTGATCTCAAAGTAGCTTTAAGCAGTATTCCCTTGATAGCTAAGCTGTTGCAAACATTCGAAAATAGTTTAAAAACCCTCCTAATATTTTAGTGTGTGTGTGTGTGTGTGTGTGTGTGTTAGAGAGAGAGAAAGATAGAGAGAAAAGAGAGAGAGATTGTGCATGTGCATACAGGTTCCTGACAAGGACAGAAAAGGGTGTCAGATCTCCAGCGCAGGTGTTGGGAATCAAACTTCAGTCCTCTGGAAGAACTGTACCTACTCAGCCACTGGGATATTCTCTCCAGGTACCATTTTCAAAAATATTTATTGGTAATTTGTCTTTGGAGATCAGTTTATTCAGTTCATTAAGTCATTTATTGATTAGATGATGTTCTAGCTTCCTGTCTGTTGCTGTATTAAAACATTCTGACAACAGTGTCAGAATAGCTCAGGGGAGGAAAGGATTTATTTGGCTTACATTTATAGGGCACAATCTGCTGTTGAAGGATGTCAAGGCAGGAACGTAGAGCAGTTAACTGCAGTAATATTTTATCTGTATTTTAATAAATAAAGCTTGCCCGATGATCAGAGTCTAAAATAAACTCACTGGTCAGCCTTACAGGCCAAGCAGTGGTAACACACACCTTTAATCCTAATAGTCATAGTAGTTGCCATAGAAACTGGGTGGTGCATGCCTTTAATCCCAGTGGTGCACACTTTTAATCCGAGCCCTAGAGTGGATTATAAAATGGGAACATACAGCTCCCCTCAGTCTTCTTTTGAGGTTTCCTAGGGGTAGTACCACCATTTTTGGACTGAGGTAGAGGTAAGAGCCAGTGGCAGGCTGTTTTGTTTTTTGACCTTCAGATTGAACCCTGATTTCTCTGAGTTTTTATTAATCATGCTTCAGTTAACCATGAAAGACTACCGCTTGTTAGTTTGTTCTCAGGGTCATGATTAGCTAGCTTTCTTACATAGGTTAGTAACATCTTTCCAAGGAATGGGCTGGTGCCTTGGATTTTTCTTGATCAAAATTATACTGGGTTGTTAGCTGCCCAATGTGGATGCTCACATACAGTCATCTCTAAGAGCACTACATTCTCTTAACCAGTGAGCCACCTCTTCAGCCCCTCTGGTGTAGATCTTAAATGCCATCTAAATGCTATGAGTTAAAGGCTTGGTTGCAGGCTGTAGTATTACTGAAAAGCAGTATATTTAGGAGGTAAGAAATCAGGTGATTGAGGAAATGCACTTGAAAACAATATTGGATTACCAGATCACATCTCTCCTTTTCTCTCTGTCTCTACTTTCTAGCTGTTCCCATCAAGCAACTTTGCTTTATTAATTCTGTTATGCTGGTTTTTGTTTCTTTGTTTTCCACAGGCTTTATGTAATAGAGCCTATTGACCATTGATTGAAACTTTCAAAATGATGCGACAAAACTAAATCTCCTCCCCTTACAAATATTTTATCGCTGGCATTCTCTAATAGTTATGGTGTTGTAAAACCCCTCCAAAATAAAACCTTCCCTCCTGGAGGGAAGATTGAGGCTTATAAATCTGAGGCACTAACAAAATTTACAAGGCTCAGAAAGCTCAGAGAATTATAAGATATATGAGGTCCCTCCTCAAAAAGTGTGCGTGTGTGTGTGTGTGTGTGTGTGTGTGTGTGTGTGTGTGTGTGTGTTTGTATGTGTGTGTATAATTTGGAGTAAACACATGTCACGGCACATGTGTGGAGATCAGCGGACAGCTTTCTGGAGTCTATTCTTGCCATTCACCTTGTATTAAGCAAGGGCTTCCCTTGTTTATGCCACCTCTCAACATTTTGAAGGCTAGCTGGGCCATGAACTTCTAGATGATTCTCCTGCCTCCATCTTCCACCCTAACACAATAATGCTGGTATGTGGAGTGAAAATATTTAAACCCAGGTAATCAGGGTTGCACAGCAAGGATTTTACCCACTGAATCTTCTCCCCAAGTGTCTCACACACATCTTTTTTAAATGTCTCAGTGAAAGACAAAGTCTCATTTATTTCCCAGTAAAGAGCATATTACTGAAATACATTTTTCTCTGAATGAGTCATTCCATACAGGGCCCCCTTCCTCATTATGGAACAACGTGACATATTCCTTCAGTACATCATGGCTTTTAGATTTCATTGCATCCCAATTTGTATTCACTCAGCATTATCTAATAGTCTGATCAAAGAGCTATTCATTCAGTGACAAACAATGTGGCATGCATCCTTTTCTATTCCAGGTACAGAGCTGTTGAATAAAATGTAGGCATTGTTTAATAGTATAATATATTCAGGAAAAAATGTGAAAGAAATGTGTAAGAATGTGTACCTCCATTACCAAAATACTCTGAGTAATTTCACTTTAATGTTTGATGGGCTATTAAGACTTAAAGGTAAGAAACTGTTTCTTTACTTTATATTGTACTTACACTAGAATAAAGAAAGAGCTAAACCATGAGGAAATTGCCACTCAGCAGTTAGTAGCCATCTGTCCCTCTAATAAATGCAATTCTTTCCCTATGAACTTGCCCTTCAGAGGCCGCTCAGATTTAAGGGCTATCAAGAAGAAAGTCACTGGCCTGATTGTCATTGAAATTCTATAACAATAAGTATGACCTTATGTAGCTTGTAAATTATAGCGATGAAAAAGATATGAAGCCATTTAGGTGACTAATTCACATACTGCCATCCAAGACATCAAAGTCTTCCTTCAAGAGCAAAACAATCTTCAGGCAAAATCTGGTGCATTTAGTCTGGTATGATCATA
The DNA here is from genome assembly GCF_018167655.1 of Microtus oregoni. Classification (NCBI taxonomy): domain Eukaryota; kingdom Metazoa; phylum Chordata; class Mammalia; order Rodentia; family Cricetidae; genus Microtus; species Microtus oregoni. The sequence continues at coordinate 627,308 of NW_024544745.1, forward strand.
GGCAAGGCAACCCTTTTTTTTATTACCTCTAAAGTGAAATCATAGGCCAATAGGATGACTCAGAGGGTAAAAGAACTTGAGTTTTATCCCCAGAATCCAGTGGAAGAATAGAACCAGTGACCAAATGTTGTCCTCTGACCTTTCCAGGTACATCAGAAACAAGCACACCTGCATTAATACACACTAATGACAGTGAGTAAAATATAAAGAAAGAAAACCATCATGTCATCTATCCTCAAACTACAGATCATTCCTAATAAAGATGGTAGAGTTAGAAAATACAGAGTCACTTTACTTAAAAGCCATTAAATTTTCTGAGAAACTGCTATATTGATTTCCAAAGTGGCTGTACAAGTTTGCGCTCCCAACAAAAATGGAGGAGTGTTCTTCTTGCTCAACATCCTCTCCAGCATGAGCTGTCTCTTGAGTTTTTGACCTTAGCCATTCTAACAGGTGTAAGATGGAATCTCAGCATTTTGTTGTTGTTTTTGGTTTGCTTTTGATTTTGTGAATCAATCAACCTCAACACCCAGCCAGAGATTAAAAACAATGGCACCATGAAACTTGAAGATAAATGGATGGAAGTAGAAAAACTCATCCTCAGTGAGGAAACCCAGACACGAAAAGAAGAACATGCTATGTGCTCATATCTAAATGGATATTCTTTGTAAAGTAAAGGACACCCGTGCTACAATCCACAGATCAAGAGAAGCTAGGTAACAAGGCAGGCTCAAGGGGGTCATGCAGATCTCCCTGGAAAGGGGAAATAGAAGTAGTTTTGTAGGTGGACTGGGGCAGGTGGGGATGGAACCTGAGGGATTGAGTGGGGGAGATCCATGTAATTCACAGTGTACATAGGGGTCATACTTTTATCATAGAATTTCTGTGACTATCAGGCCATTGACATTCATCTTGATAGCCCTTAAATCTGAGTGACCTCTAAAGAGCAAGTTCTTAAGGAAAAATCAGACTGAAAGAACTGACTGGAAAGGGGGTCATTTTAGGGTCAGGTAGAATCCTGGTGTAAGGGAAACTACTGGGAATCTATAGAAATTATCCCAGCTAAGACTCCTAGCATGAGGGGATATGTAGCCTGAACTGGAGATATGACACCTCATCTGGTCTGAGGGCTTTGTTCAGTTAAGAACTAAGGGTTTCTGAAGTTGGCATGCAGATGGATGGAACTAGAACAATCATCCTGAGTTAGGTAACCCAGACTCTGAAAGATGAATATGGTATGTACTCACTGTTAAGTAGATACTAACTGTAGAGCAAAGAATAATGAGCCTATAGTCCATGACCCTAGAGAAGCCAAATAACAAGGTGAACCCTGAGGGGGAAAAACATATATAGATCCTCCTGGAAAGGGGAAATAGACAAGATATCTTGAAAAAATTGGGAGCATGGGAGTGGGAGAAGTAGGGAGGGTAGAAGGGAAGGAGGAGTGGAGGGAGGAGGAGAACTTGGGGGAATGGGATAGTCAACATGGAGGAAGGACAGAGATGGAGAGCAAGGAAAGAGATGTTTTTATTGAGCGAGCCATTATGGGGATAGGAAGAAACCTGGCACTAGAAAAATTTCTAGGGATCCACAAGGTTGACCCTAAGACCCTAAACAATAGAGGAGAGGGGGCCTGAACTGGCTTTGCCCTGTAGTCAGGCTGATAAATATCTTCAATATCACCACAGAACCTTCATCTAGCAACTGATGGAAACAAAGGCAGAAACCTGCATTGGAGCTGCCTCCCAAAGTTTGTTGAAGACTGGGAGAAGTAAGAATATGAGTGAAGAGGTCAAGACCATGATGGGGACACCCACTGAAACAGATTACCTGAGCTAATGGGAGCTCACCAACTCTGGCTAGACAGGGAAGGAATCAGCATATGACCAAACTAGGCCCTTTGAATGTGGGTGACAGTTGTATGACTGGGACAGACTGTGGAGCAACTGGTAGTGGCACCAGGATTTATCCCTACTGCTTGTACCGGCTTTTTGAAACCCATTATATTTGGATGAATACCTGTCTTAGCTTAGATATAGTAGGGAGGGCTTTGGTCCTTCCTCAAAGCAATGTGCTTTACCCTCTCTGAAGAGTGAATGGGGTTTGGGGCTGGGAGGTGGAAGGAATGGGAGGAGAGGAGGGAGTGGGAACTGGGATTGGTATGTAAAATGAAAAGTGATTGTTTTATTTTTTAAAAAATAACATAAAATAACAAAATAAAATGGAAAAAAAGAACTAGGGGTTTTCTGCTCTGCTTCTCTGATCTTTCAGTATTTACCCTGATATCTGACTCTGGGTTTTTATTATTAAGACCAATTAGAATTTGCACTACACATAAACTCTGATCTACAGTCTGCCCTGCCTGTGGGATGTCCTGGGGTAAAGGTGGCACAAAGATTATGGGAGTGACAAACCAATGAGTAGTCCAGTGTGAGATCCATGCCACAAGAGTGAGCCCACCTTTGACACTGCCTGGAGCTCCAAGACCCAGAGGCTGGATGATCCAGGAACCTAGGATAGACTCAAACAGGACTGGAGAGAAAAAATTCCAATGTAATGATGCCTAATGATATTCTGCTATGTGAATAGATTGTGCCTAGCACAATAGTCATCAGAGATGCTTCATCCAGCAATATGGGAAAACAGATGCAGAGAACCACAATTAAACACTAGGCCAAACTCGTGGAATCCTCCTGAAGAGAGGGAGGAAGGATTGTAGGAGCCAGAGGGATCAAGGACATCACAAGAAAACCCACAGCATCAACTAACCTGGGCTTATGAGAGCTCAAAGAGACTAAAGTGACAGCCAGGGAGCTTGCATCAGACTGACTTAGGCCCCCTGCATGTATGCGGGTTATGCAGCTTGGTCTTCTTGTGGGACTTCTAACAGCAGGATCAGGAATTGTCTCTGACTCTTTTCCTGACTTTGGGAGCCTACTCCTCATACTGGGTCACCTTGTCCAGCCTTAATACATGGGGAGGTGCTTAGTCTTACTGCAACTTTATATGCCAGGTTGTGTCAGTATCTATTGGGGGCCTGTCCTTTCCTGAGGAGTAGTTGGGGGCGGCATAGGGGAGGTGGTGGGGGGAAGCATCGAAAGGAGGTGAGTGAGCGGAAACTGCAGTCAGGATACGAAATAATTAAAAAAAAAATTAATTTAAGGGCTCTTTCTTTCCTTCCCATATGATGTAGGAATCAAACTTTTTCTAGGTCATTTTTCAGTGTTGAAAGTCTGTTTCTGTGGGTCTTCATCTGTTACAATATTCCAACTTTTGTTTCTCTTGTTTGTTTCCTTTGATTTTTTGGCTTTTTAATATAAGGATCCGTGTAATTAAATTAGGCTTTATACAGATAATCCAGGATAATGCCTCCTTCTCAAAACCCTTGTTATTTACAAGAACAAATCTCCCTTTCTGTGTAAGATAACAGGTTGATAGGTTCCAGGGATTAAGGTACAAACACCTGCAAGGGCTGAGGGTGCCTCCCATATTACTTGGCATAGTTACCATTCTGTTGCTGTGAGGTCACCAGAGCAAGGCAACTTATAAAAGAAAGCATATAATTGGAGGCTTGCTTACTGTTTTAGCAGGTGAGATGATTTCCTTAATGGTGGGAAGTATGGTAGCAAAAACGTGGGCGTGGTACTGGAGTGGACTCAGATGAGAGTTTACAGCTAATCAACAAGAGAGGGGTAAAGAGACTGGGCAGGGTGCAAGCCTTTGAAATCTTAAAGCACATCCCCAATGATATACATCCTCCATAAAGGCCACACCCCTAAGCCCTCCTAAAGTAACCATCAAGTGGAAACCAAACATTGAAATATATGAGCCTATGAGGCATTCCCATTTAGACTACCACACTATTGCTTTTACTAATTTATTATCTCAGAGTCCCAAATCCCTTGATCTCTTGATTTCTTGGCTTATGATATCTATACTGACTCTACTGATTTTTTATGTTGACCCTGGTTTCTGTCTGGATATTTTGAATTTCTCTGTTTCTCAGAAAAAAAATACACAAACACACATACACACACACACACACACACACACACATACTACATGGAAAAGGAAAAGGAGGTGTGTTAATCCCTCATAATACCTTATAAGATAAATACTATTATCTCCATTTTACAAATTGGGACATACAAAGGTGCCTTCACTCACCTTGGCTGCACAGATAGGAAAGAACAAACAATATTTGAGAAAATGATAACTGTTATAATGCTAGGCTCCCAGAACCAGTATATCAAAATTAAACAAAGATAAATGCTATGTGATCCCCTGGGTTTGCACAAACATTTATTTTCCCTCCCTGGATCTTGAGACAACTTGTCTTTATTTTTAACTTTAATTTAATTTTTAAATTAATATATTCTTTTTAAGTTCCGTACAAATATATAATACATTCTGGTCATCCTTATCACCCAACACTCTCTTTTTTTTTCTTCCCCACTACCAAACTCTTCTCACCGCTCCAAAATTCCCTTCTACTAATAAGTTTTTGTTCTTGCTGGGATTTTTATATTGTTTTTGTTTTATGACTCCATGGTTTTACTAGGTCTGCTTTTGTAGGCATGGGTATGGCAATGTCAACGGGTGGAGAATTCATTGGTAGATACATCACTGAAGAAATGATTCGACATTCCTGAGAATCCATCAACTGCCAATAGGTCTCCACAGAGGGTCTGGTCTGAGTACTCTATTCTCCATGGGTAACTCTGTAGTCTCCATTGTCTCAGAACTTCCTTCTTATTTTCCTTGATTTCCATTCTGTCTCCAAAGCAATAGCTCTCATGGTTACTCAGAACATTTGGTAAAGTCTGGGCTGTATGACTCTATGTGAATACTTGTAAGAAACCATTTCCATATTACCCGATTTAAAATGGATCATTTCGTCAGTCTTTTTCTAAGTTGCCTCTTGGGATCTGATATTTCCCTATATGCATATGGCAATATTTCCTATGTTTATACAGCCAAGGACAGAGAAGGATCAAAGTCTGAATCCTTATCTTAGGGATGGTTCTTCTCTTGATGCACCAACAAAGCCAGTCTGTTGACCTTCTGGGTAGTGTGCCAGATCAAGTTTTCTGGGTACCTTGCCTGTACCTTATAGCATATAGCAGAGTTTATTTATTGAATAACAGAACTAGAATTATCAACTTTGCTTAAGTCACAAACACTAACTACAACAATATTGTCTAGTAATTTGAGAAGAAATGTTGAGATTTGAGAGTCAATCCCACTATAGAGTTTGTGTTTGAACTCTGTATTCACAGACAATATTTTCTCATGTTGCCTATTGAAAAACATTCTGTCTATAAAATCAATGTGAGAGGTTTTTTGGGGGGGGAGGTTCAAACTGAAAGAATATGGTCATTTTGAAGCACTGAAGAATTGTTAGAGTAAGTGGTAGCACAAAATGTCAGGCTGAGGCAATTGAGTGTACTACCTTATTGAGTTGACTGTAGGGTCAAGTTGGACTTACATTAGCTCTCCCGCCACTTGATATGGCAGAAGCTGTATTCTGGACTAGGGTGGTTATTTTTCCATGTGTCCTCGACTGAGTTCACATGGTGGTAGAGGATAGTATGTGACCTTTAAGCCAAAATCAAATGTCTATTCATCCAAGTTTGATATTAACTGTGACGAATAATTTTTGAGTGGGTCTTTGTTGTGTTGCTTAGTTTAGTTCCCAGAAGCAATTTAAGATAGAAAATAGAAGGGGAAAGTACATGAATTCTGAAAATTGGAAAGTCTGTCTTGTAAGCTTTAAGAGTAAAAATATAAAACATATTGAAGAAACCACTTCCCACTTGGTAAATACTAACCAAACCTGGAAGCTAAGCATGAATATAGGCACTCATTAGACCAGAATCATAAATGTTTGATTGTGTACTTTGTCTCTCTTTTTTGCTCCATTAACTACCAATCAATCACAATGAAATTGTTTGAAATTAATAAATCAAGTCATTCAGGCTATTACTACACTAGAGGGAATATGGTTGATCCACCTGCTTGAAGTAAGACTTGAAAATCAAATGATTTTTAGTAAAAAAAAAGAACCTATCAATTTGGCTTCTCACCAGGCACTCATTTGTTCAAATAAAGATGGAGGGAAAGAGTAGTAAACATAAGATAGGTAGGTAGAATTCAAGGATGAGTCCTGGTTTGCAAAACTTGACCTATGTGCATCCTGTAAAAATCAAAGGCTCTGTTATGTTGATCAGTAGTTACAAAGCAAACAAAAAATATGGTGATGGTGATAGCATTTTAGTATTTAGGCTAAAACTCGGGGACTGTCAGAGCTCAGTAATACATAGTGTTGAGGATAATGCTATCATAAAAGAAGGGTTTGATCTAGTTGCCAGGAATTTCCCATTATTTTACAAGAGCACAGGTTATTATTTTCAGATATATTGATTTCTGTTTTCAATGTCTCTCTATATATTTTCTTGTATTAAACAGGCACACACATACTAAGAAGAGAAAGCATGTTGATTACCAAGCCAAGCATTTACTACTGAGCACAGAAGTATTTTTGTTTTATTTTTATTTTAAAGCAAGTAAGTATCACCTTATCTTAAAAAATAATGTCAAAACATTGAGTACAAAGGGACTAGCATTTTTGCATGTCTAATCTGTGATAAGGCATTATGTTGAGGGCAATTAGTTCTTGTTCCATGTCTGTAAGGGAGCATATTAACAATACATCTGCATAACAAATATGTGAGGAAATGCTTTATAAAAATGGATTTATTTAGATCACAATTTTGGACATTTAAGTAAATGATATGTTGGTCTCATTGTTTTGAGGCGGTAGCATATGGTCGGTGTACGTAGTGGTATGAAACTGATCTCTTCATGGCAAGAGGGTAAATGATAGGAAGAAAAAGAGAAATAAAGAGGGGGAATGTGGCAATTTGAAAGAAAATGGCTCCCAAAGAGAGTGGCACTATTAGGAGGTATGGCCTTATTGGAGGAAGCACATCACTGTGGGTGAAGAATTTGAGGTATTGTATACGCTCAAGCCAACCCTAAGGTTTAGTTCCCTCCCTGTAGTCTGTGATTTTGGATTCCCCTCTGTATGCTGTGATTACCATTGATTAATAAAAAAGTTGCTTGGGGCCTATAGAAGGGCAGATAAGAGCTAGGCAGGGAAAATTAAATTGCATGCTGGGAGAAGACAGAGTAAGGAGATGCCATGTAGCCCTGCCAGAGACAGAAGCTGGGGAGGGAACTTTACCTGGTAAACCACAGCCACATGGCAATACACAGATTAATGGAGATGGGCAAGTTTAGGATGTAAGAGTTAGCCAATAAGAAGCTATAGCTAATAGCCCAAGCAGTGATTTAATTAATACAGTTTCTGTGTGATGATTTTGGGTCTGAGCAGCTGAGAACAAATAAGCAGCCTCCTACAAAATGTCTGTGTATCAAAAATGTAGAATTCTCCAGCATTATGTCTGCCTGAATGTCACCATACTCTGGGCAACATGCTTCCCACAATGATGAAAATGAACTAAACCTCTAAAACCGTAAGCTGCCACCTTAATTAAATGTTTTTCTTTGTAAGAGTTGCTATGGTCATGGTGTCTCTTTGTAACAATAGAAACCCTAACTAAGGCAGGGAGAAAATGAAGGGAGAGATAGAAAGAGCCAAGCGCTTAGACTTCCCACTAAGCCCTACCTCTGGTATATTCTACTCCCTAAAATAGTGCTATCTTAGACACTAAGCCTTTTACATATAAGTACCAAAGATAATCCTAAGAACCAAACTAAAGTGGAGGCATTATTAACCTCATTAGAAGAAAACAAACACCATAATTCAAAAAAGTTTCAATGAATTATCTAACACCACAAATAATTGTTTTATTTAACTTCAAAGTCACAAGCAATAGATTGTCAATAAAATTGTCAATAAAATCTTCCAGTAAATAAAATTGATGTTCTATGATTTAAATAAAAAGTTATGAAATGTCCACCAACAGGCACTATTCCTCTAGTAGCACACAACTTGACTCCCAGCAAGATATTCAAGGGTTCTTTGAGCGTAAATGGAGAACAGAAGAATGTCCATTTTTCAAGGAGGTATTTCTATTTAGCTCCAAATTCACTGACTCTGGGCCATAACAATGATGTTTGGCCTTCTTCTGAACTCTCATCACCATGGAAACATCACACTCTGAAAGATGGATCCAATTCAAATACCAAAGGACAAATCAAGTAATAAATCTGGACTAGATTAATATTAGATATTTGTTTAAGGCTTACTTCTATCACATGCTCAATTATATCTATTGTGACCCTTTTGTGAGCCCTTGCTCTGTTACCAGGTATGTAATTGAAAAGTTGTTTAGATAAGGAGTTAGAAAAAAAGAAGTCTGTTTTTTCTTTGCCTAATAAAATGCAATCGTGTATTCTGAATTCAAAGAAGAACCCTATTTCTGCTTCTTGAATTCAAAGAAGTTGATGGATGTATAGCTAGGTACTAGACTATGGTTTGCTTTATGAATAGTAGTAATAAAAGTTTAACATTATTTACATATTCATTTACAGAGAATTGGATCTGAAAACAGTGATAATTTTAAGCCTTCTTTGAGATCCTCTCATGGAACAGGAAGAGTGGTGGTTAGAATAGGGAATTTTAATTTTTTTTTCTTTTTCGAGACAGGGTTTCTCTGTGGCTTTGGAGCCTGTCCTGGAACTAGCTCTGTAGACCAGGCTGGTCTCGAACTCACAGAGATCCACTTGCCTCTGCCTCCCGAGTGCTGGGATTAAAGGCGTGTGCCACCATCGCCCGGCTTTTAAAAAGGTTAAAAAATATTGTTCTACCTAAGTGGGAAGCCAGAAAACTCACATCTACCACTCAAAGAGAAAAAGAAAAAGTAGATTTGCTGTCTATTTCAGCAAAGGCCCTTGTAATCTCCTCTACCTTACCCAGGTGATCAAACTGACAAACTAATAAATAGGAAAAGTGAAAGAATATAATCTTTGCCTTATGCTCAAAATACTCAGCATGAGGTCCTAGAGCAAAATCTAATGAGTAGCAATTGACTGTCATTCCCTGATATGTCTAAAGATGCCTGTCATGTTCATTTGGGTCAGTTGATCATGAAGGAACAAAGAAACATAGACTGTGCTTATGCCATGCAGAAAAGTCTAGTAAGTCCAGTAAAATATACTTAATAGAAATTAAAACATTTAAACAGCACATTGATATCTATTATCGATAATGTGTAATACCTCCATAAGGTAAGCAAAACAATGACATAAATTATGACTCCATAACTAGGCTTAAAGTGATACCCTGACTTCTAAGAGAAATCATGGGAAAGAGGATTTATTGGCTTCTATAAGGATAGCAGACACAATTCTTTCCAGAATAGATTTATGTTGCTATTTGCCTTATTTGACATTTGGGGGGCTTTACCACTTATATCTGAACTTCAAGTTTTTGCTACTCTTTATTTCAGATGACCTTTCTCAAATTTCCATTGATCCATTCAAATTTTAGTACCAGAACCAGCCCTGGTCTCATTTACTTGGGCTTCTAGTTCTAATATGTTCTATTTTGTAATTGGTCATATTTTTCTTCACCACTTTATCTTCATGTATTAATCTCTGACACTGTCCATGGGAGCATCAAAACAAAGCTATATGATCAGCTATATATCACATATATGTGTGTGTGCAAATATATGTATATATGTATGTGTGTTGTAGTCACAGAAAATTATGTGAAAGTTCTATTTCTATCACATGTTACCATGAGCGTATTATTTAACCTCTCTGACCATCAGTTTCATTAGTTGTAAAATGGCACAGGGCTTAGGGACGCTGTTAGAATTTAAGACGTAATGCAGCTAAGTGCCTGACACACAGGCAATAAATTATAACTATTATGATCAGTGAGTTTTTAGTCTTCATACTTGGCACAGTGCCTGACATATAATAGACGTTCGGTAAATATTTATTGAGTGGAACCAAACATCTCCAACAAGAGGTACATAATAAAATATCATCCCTAGAAAGACTGGATAGGAGTAGACAAGATAATTAGTTGGCTAAATGAAAATTAATGATGTTGAATTCTTTTCTGGAGGGGATACCCTTTTGTTATAAATGTTAAGCGTCACTCGCCCCTTGGAGGTTTGGGGTGCCTATTGTTTTTTTCTTTATTAGGAAGCTGGTGAAGAAAGAGTAGATGTAATGGCTTGGTTTTAATAAACTGATTTTAAATCTTCTTTTGTAACAATGTCTAGATAATTATTTATATGATCATACATACATATATATATGTATGTAGATAGAGATAGATAGATAGATAGATAGATAGATAGATAGATAGATAGATAGATAGATAGATAGATAGATAGGGAGAGACAGGAGAGGGAAAGCGATCTTGCTAAGTGAAACAATTCAGACACAAAAAGAAAAGTTTGCCTGATCTCACATATATTTAGAATATAAAACAAAAACCATTCTTATAAGACCAGAGTTTGAGGCATCTGGTTGATGAAGGATGTGGTTGGAGAAAATGAAAGATGGTAGTGAAATGATAGGAACTTTTAGTTATAGTATAAACAATTGAGGGAGGATCTAACATGTAACATGCTAACAGTAGTTACTAATCCTGTATTGACTTTTTGATATCAAATGAGAGAGAAGAGTCTATGTGTATGGACTACAAATAAAAAGAGTATTTTACAAGTGGTGATGGATGTGTTCATTAATTTGACTAAAATAATCATTTCACAGAGTATGCCCATACCAAATCCTCATATTACTGGACGTTAGTACACATTATTTTGTTAACGAAATATTTCAAAATTTAAAGGAATACAAAGAAAAGTACTATGCTTCAATAAAAATGAAAAACTTCTTTTTTTAATTTTTAACTCATAGGCATTACAGAGAAGAGATCAAACCAAAGCTCATTATGATCCTAAGTTCTGGTATTTATCAGCTCCAAAGGTGTAAGCAGTGATTTTTCCTCACTATGGCTCAAGTCCTATTTGACTCAGATATAAACCCTATCTTCCACAAGTAGAGAAGGATGCATTGCAAAAGGCGGTTGAAGTGCTGCTCTGAAAGTCTGCAGGCCCTGGGCTGTCAGTAAGTGCACACAAGTGTGTCCACATACTGTCATACCATTATGTGTGGATTTTTGGGGAAGGCCAACAGCGAGTGAAGTCAGCTGATGCTTGGAAATTCAAGAGGCTACTTTGAGCCTAAAATCCAGAATGAGTCTATGGTAGGATGAGAATCTCTGAACTACATACAACTTTCCCATTTATGAATGGCTAAGTTTATTTTCAATAATCCTTTAACAATTTCCTTTCAATCATACTCTACTATTTAGGTACTGTGCTGAACTTTGCCAGTACTGATATTCAACAGGTTTCACTTAAACATTTGTCTGTAATTATATATCTCATTTGCATATATCTTCCACAGTAGTTATTACTGTATAAAACAGACCACCCTGATAAACTCATTTCTGTACAGGTATCTTCCTACAATTATGACATTTGGCAAAGCAGCCTTCAATATTGTCTTAGATTAAAAAAAAACATTGCTGGACAACTTCAGATACCTAAGGCATGGTGTTCCATACCTTTCATCCCAGAACTCAAATAAATCTCTATGAGTTCCAAGTCATCTTGGTCTACATAGTGAGTTAGTTCTAGGTTATCCAGAACTACATAGTGAGACGTTGACTCAAAAGAAAAAAAAATTTAGACACCACAAAGTTAAGTAAGGTTAATAACTCTCTTCATGACACACTTGACAATAATGGCTTTGAAAGAACCAGGCCTATGCTTGTGAACTCCAAACACATCTCCTACCTATACACTAAAGACTCAGTTCATGGATTGGTTTTGTCTGCTTCTCTCAGAATCTCTTCATCACTTCATCAACTACTATGCCTGACTGCTATCAAAGTACACCATGCACGGAAAGGTAAGGTTTGATACGGAGTGCATGGGCCTCATATTAATCCCAAACACCTCTTTTTAGGTACTCATGTCTTGGGTGGAAAATCTTTAAAATAAGAGATATATTATGATTATTAAGTGAACCATCTATTTGCAAGCACATGAGTTGTAGGACAACTAAACACAAACTCTGCATGTGTTTCATGAACAATATTTGGAACAAGACTATCACCAAAGACAAGTTTAAATGATGGTAGAAAGAGGAATTGATGATTGACAAATAGGGACGTGCTAGAAATGTAGCTTAGTTGATAGAGTACTTTTCTATCACCCATGGAGGACTTGGCTTAAACTCTAGTATTGCATAAAAACAGGAGTAGTGGTATATGCCTATTTCCCAGTACTCATGATGTTGAGGCAGGAGGATCCAAAGTTCTAGGTCATTCTTGGCTATCTAGCAAGTTCAAGGCCAACCTATGATACGTGAGAAACTTTATAAAGCAAAATATCAAACATTTCAGTATTCAAAGCACAAGGTTTAGTAAAGGACAAATATATGAAACTCACTATCAATACTTAGGTACTTAATGCCTGTTTAGCATTTCCTATGAATATTTGCCAACCTTTTTAATGACCCTAAAGCATCAGTCATAACACTATTATATACCTATGGAAACAGACTTGTAGAAGTCTACCTCCATACATACCTCATCAGGATAGGAACTAGAGTTTGGGTTCATGTATTTATCACTCCCAAACCCACACTCTTGTCTTTATTCCCCAGTGCTTTTTAGTATCATGCTCCTGGGTCCTTTGGTTAAGGGGAAAGCCTCCAACAATGGGAAATACACTAGGAGGGCTTCATGGAGGAGGATACTAAGCTAGATCTCCTTGGAAAGGTACTGAATGTTTTCAGAGGGGGCTGGAAGAAAAGAATAATACTGAAACAGAAAACAATGTGCACAAAATATATCTCTTAAGTAGGAGATGGCTTTAAACACTACAGGAGGCATTTAGTGTCCTACCACTTTCTATATCACTGTCAATTCCCTATTCACATCCTCTTATATTCAGCCATTCAGCAGGCTGCTGCCAGCCTATATTAGTCTTGAAGTACCTAAATGTACACATTTTCTCAGTTCAATGCATCCATATATGAACCATTTAATAAGCCATGGTAGAATTATTTACACTATAGAAATGATAGGTGGTAGACCTAATTTTATTTCTTTCTTGATTTTCTGCATTCCTTTCAAAGCTAGGTATCAACGATCATTATCAGCACACCATTAAACAAATTCTTCAGTAGTGTGTCCAAGGAATCTGCATTTTTTTCCAAAAGCTAGTGCTCAAATTCTTCAGTCAATTAGGTTTGAATGATTTTGGCACAGCAATGAGAAAAGTGACTAACATGTTAAAACATGAGCCTCATCACCCAGACTTTTTTTTTTCTGACATTCAACTTCACCATGGAAAAAGCAATTGGTTGAGTACCTGCAGTGCCAACTTTGATCAAAATGAATATGGGTGGGTGGAGGCTGAAGGAAGAAATGTACAAAGTGAACGAGCTATGGCCAATTACAGCTATTCATTCTTAGTCATCCTCTTTCTCACATTTTCATTATGCATATCCGTAGTACAGCAGAGAAAATGACTGTAAAGTCCAGAGACTACCCAGGGAAGGGAGAGGCCTGGTGCTAGGAAAGAGGTGAGTTTAGACAGTGAAACAGAGAAAGTCAAAAAGGCCGCGAAGTACGGTAGCTGTGCCAGGAGGCCCCGAAGTTAAAATGCCTGGGTTTCAAAATTTGTCCTTCCATTTATTAACGGTGTCACCTCTGGCAAGTTATTTAATAACTCCGCACCTCGCATTTCTTAGCCATAAAATGTGGCTATAATTAGCAACCACATGCTGGGCTTGACATGAAGATTGAATGAGTTCATATTTATGAAATGCTTAAATGAGTGCATGGCGTACAAAAACTATTATCTGTGTTTTTAAAATGAATTGGCTAGTCAGAAAAAGAAACATTCTTGAGGGCTACGGGTTAGATACTGCTTTAATTGTATTATGTTATATAGTCTGCCCAAATGTTCGATGAAATTCAAATTATTGTGGACTGCAACACTGAACTCCCATTCTCTATCAAATGCTCACCTGCATAGCAATGAAAGTCAACATAGTTGTTCACATGAACAATATGAAGGTTTTCCTGCTATTTGCGGCACAGAGCAAACAGAAAACTCAAACAATGTCCCCTTTCCACTATGCAGAAGATTTCGGATGAACTTGATTAGGCAAGATAGAAATAAATGTATTTATCCAATCTCATTTGATGCTTTTCCAAATATAATATTGCACTATTTTTTTCTTTTCATGATATGCCTCTATTGAGATGATGAGTTTTAATGTTTATATTTTAATCAGAATATAACTACATCACCTGTATCTTCTCTTTCCTTCCTACAACCCATGCCAGTTCTCACCTTACTATCCTCACTCCCTCCTAAATTTATTATCTCTTTTCTTTTCACACATGTATGTATACGAATACATACTTACAACCACTTAGCATTGCTTCTTTGTGTATTTGTAGATATGTATTGGATAATCAATTAGAGAGCTCATTTGTGGGAAAGACTAATTCTCCCTCTCTCAGCAGTGTTTTTCTGTATCTCTCCATCTAGGGGTGGAGATTTCCTTTATTCACACTAACATATTGAAATCATTTTTTTTTTGGTTTTATGAAGCTGAGCTTCTCTTTGTAGCTTTGGTACCTGTCCTAGAACTAGCTTTTGCAGACCAGGCTGGCCTCAAACTCAGAGAAGTGCATGCTTCTGCCTCCCGAATGCTGCGCACACCACCACTTCTAGGTTTGAAATAATTTTTATCCTTCTTTCTCTAGCTATCTGGATTTGTGCCTGTCCTTGTTGCACTATTAGTACCAAACCTAGACTGCAAAATTCAGAGCATGTATCTAACCATATGTGGGCCAAGGTAAGCATATCACTGATTAACATAAATTCAGCATTAAGGCCTACACGGCAAAACGTGTGGAAAAGCTAATAGTTTTGCCAGGGGGAAAATGATTATCGTTTCTAGAAATTAGAAGGCATCACTACATGAATAGGAAGGTAGCACCATAAAATCCCACTGGAAAAAAAATGAGTGTTAAGTTACATTGTAACCGCAATAAAGAACTTTCTACACTAAGTCAGCACTAAGTTGAAGCAGGAAGATTGCAAGGTCAAGGCCAGTTGGGATACATGATAAGACTTTGCTTCAAATAAACTTCCAGGGGACAAAGATAATAGAGTGTTCCATGGTTTATTGGATGAGGCAAGGAAAACAAAGGCATCTATTGTGCAAACTTCTCAAACATTTGATAAGGTCTGCTGGAATATGCTGGGGTAGTCCTAGAACATCTTCTCTTAAAGGAAAATATATTAATTAAAAATTCCTTCAAGGTATCTTCCTATGACAATACTAACTGCAAATGTCTGCATAAATATCTTGAAGGTATAACAGATGTCCCTGGGGATGGAAAACTACAGATTATTGCCCCCTTCTTAACACATACTGAGGAAGGTGTTGCCTCACGGGAGTGGCAGAGGTAGAAGGCACCTTATTTAGCCCATGGCCAGCTTATCCTTTTGTCCTTAGACTACCTGTCTCATTTAAGATATTCAGGTTCAAGTTAGAATAGATTGCAGCAAGGAAATAGAATTCTTTTAAGTAGATAATATAAAACATGTGTAAGGAAACTCAATGATAATTATATTATCTCTGGCACACTGTCAGGGAATTATCTGCATTGTATTAGGTGGTGGAAGGATGCCAAAAAGCTGTTTAAAATGCAAACCCGGTGGTGCCAGTCAATCAGACTTTGGTTACAAATGAATAAGAGTGCTGGAAGGCCTCATAGTCATAATTTCGGTCACCCCCATCATTACTAACAGTGACAAGAACTGAATACAGTTAACAAGAGCTTGAACAGGCTAAGGAACAAAAAAATCTTTGCGATGATAATCTCATATCCTCACCTTTCTTCCTCTTCTCACATCCAGTTCATACTGTCTGCAAAATGTTCCCCCAAGGAGAGATGTTAAGCATCCTGCGCATGCTTCAGCTACTGCTGAGAATTGTCTATAATTCTGTCTTCATGATGCATTAACGTTTGTATCATAATATGCTCAATCTGTACTAAATGAGGGTGAAAACATGAGTAACGATTTTCTTTCCTCCGTCTGCACTCCTCTCACTGGTAACTGTCTAGAAAGCCCGCGAGAGTTGTCGGCATTACATAGTCCAGGGCCAAGGGGTTTGCTTAGCAACCATGGGCCATCAGCCCCATCCAGCATTTGTTTGAATCGTTCTAGTGAAGAAATATCTTCAGTGCTTTAGGTAATACAAAATGTGTTTTTCTCACTCTGGCTACTAGAGCTAAGCCTCTTTCTAATTCAGTAGTTCAATATGATCTCCCTCATCATAAAAGAAATGTCCTGTGCATCATTATGTGATGACCCACATATGTAATAGTGTGGAAAAAAGAGGAGATTTCTGCCAAAACTGAGTTCTAAGCTTCAACTCATTACAAATAGAGTAGTATGGTATAGTCCGTTTTTGTAGTTGGGAATAGATCCCCTGGATATATATACCTCTATATATTCAAGCAAAATGTAAGTTCGTATTTTTTAGGGTGATAGACAGCTCCTTTGTTGATCTCTCAGAACTCGCAACCCATACTAGAAAAGGGATCTTAACTTCCATACTGACTGTGAAAGGTCAAAGAATGGGGGGGGGGGCACCGAATACACTTGAGGCACTTGAGATGAGCTCAAGATAGTTTGCCTTCTCATATTCATTATATCTGTTGTGTAGAACAAATACCAAGGCGCTCTTTACAACAAAAGCTTGAGCATAACACAGCCGTGCAAAGAGTCTGAGCAATTCAGCAATCCCCACGGACCCACAGTTAGCTCAAACTATTTCCTAATAAAAAAGCTTTGTGTTGGCTTTTGAAACTCATTTCATTGCTCTCTCCTCTACTCACAGTAGACTGAATTACTTTTAGGAAGCAAAGCCCTCACCATTCTGGATTTAGATAGGTTTGATGAGGTTAATACATCATCCATCTGATCTCATAGAAGCACATGACCTGGACCTAGCCAATAAGACTGAAGAACATCCAGCCATCATGTAAGCCTAGGGAGGTTGGCTACCACATTTTCTAGCAGTTGGGAAGAGCTCTGTCAAGAACACTACCAACAAAAAGAAAGATAGAAACAAGAGACAGGAAGAGACTCCTAAAAACCTGGCTGGAACATCTTAACCATATACAAAATCATCCCCCAGTAGATTGGTTACTTTTGCCTTGGAAAACCACGTTGAGATTTTTTTTATTAATTATTGTTCACAAATAAAGTTCCAGTTCACAAATAACCAAACTATGGTATCTGTTATTTGGAGAGCACTTCAGAGTTCTTTTTAAAAACACAATTAATTGAATGTTTATTTTCTTTACTGATAATAGTCTTGCAATTTTTTGATTTGTGTAGAATTCAATTTTAATAGAGACCTTTGAAAAAATATGACATAAGCCCACAAAGCAAATAGTTTTCAAATCATCAAATGCTCCTAGAGTTAACAAAACAACTGGATCTGAATCTTAAAGAGGTCTCTCTTTTATGTGGTTATCCAAAATTCAATTACATTCTAGAAAAAAAAAAGCCCACAGAGTTCCTTTGAGGAGATATGTTTGTATCAAGAGCCAAACTAGAAAACATGTCTGAGAAATTTTTAATGTGTACATATAAGCCTATAAATACATGACTGAAAGGAATACTGGGGTGGCTGGATCTAAAGAACTAGAGAGACAGAGTGTAAAAGATATAATGGCAAAAAACAGAGTGAGAGAAGGTGTGGAGGAAGAAGTACTCTATACATGGAAATCTTCATAGTTAAGTCTTCAAAGTTTGAGCAAAACCACACCCAGTATGAAGTACTCAGACTCTAGACTCGTAGCTGCAAATTATTTGATCATGCCCTCCACTACATAAATATTTTGGAAGCTATATCCCGATGTATGTAAATTTACTTGTCTCTCAGTGACATGCAAATTACATTGTAATTCCTTAATATTCCAAATGCAAACCATATTGTTAGGATAAGATCTGACCATTAAGGATAATAGACATAAATATAAGGCATTATTTTCAAATAGTATTTATGATCATATTTTTCGTCTTTGGCTTTATTTTAGACTACTTTACCAAATTAATAAAGTCACCACAGTTTTCACTTATAAAGCAATGATGGATGAAAATCTTGTACTAGAAGCAGAAGTGCCAATTCTTCTATTTATTGCTGTTCATTTCTACTGATGTATTTAGCATGATCTTTAGACCAATGTCAGTTAACAAAATATTTATTTAAGCTGCATGTTTATTTTGTGAACTTTTATTTTATTAATGACATAAGTATATTTATCTGAGCATATGTAAACTACAGTGCTTCACAGTGGTTTGAAAACTAATACATGAGTCTATAGTTCTGGAATTCAGAAATGTGATGGTTTAAACTAGCAATATTTGCCAAATACTTGGTCTCTAGTTGGTGGCGTGTTTCTAGATGAATTATGTCACTGTGTGCTGGCTTTGAAATTCAAAGTCTCTTGCCTCTCTCTCTCTCTCTCTCTCTCTCTCTCTCTCTCTCTCTCTCTCTCTCTCTCTCTTGCATTTGAAAATGTACACTCTCAGCTTTCTGTTCCTGTTACCATGTCTGATCCTTCTTGCTATGCCTCCCCACCATGGTGGACTCTTAGCCACCTGGAACCATAACCCCAACTAAACTGTTCCTTGTAAGTGTTTCTTTTGTTCATTATAGTTTATTATAGCAACAGAAAAGTAACTAAAACAATGACCTGTTGTAGGCTAAAGAGTCGATACGTGGTTCTCACTGCTTTTATGTTCATTATTTAATTTCCATTCATATATGGGA
Organism: Microtus oregoni; assembly: GCF_018167655.1. Lineage (NCBI taxonomy): Eukaryota > Metazoa > Chordata > Mammalia > Rodentia > Cricetidae > Microtus > Microtus oregoni. Next base: position 646,247 of record NW_024544745.1, read on the forward strand.
GCATCCACCAGGTCTAACCTCTGAACAAAACAGTGTTAGTTTTTCTAATGTTTAATGAGAGTTATTGATTTTAAGACTCATAACATTCTGGGGGATCACTGTTGTCAGAAATGGATCATTAGATCTTCACACAGCTAGTAAGAAATTATTGGATTAAATTTCTCATTAAGTATGCAGAGTCCAAGGGTTTTAAGTTAAGCAACATAATGACCTCAATTCTTGAATAGAGCTTTTCCACTGCTATTGGATTAAATGAGTCAATTTCTTACCCTACGGATGCTGGAATGAACTTCCTGCCACTCTTGACTAAAATAAACATGCTTAAAGAGACTATTCTGTCCCTGGGCTCTCTTAACCAATAATATATTTTAATTTTCAAATCCATTAAAAAAAGGAAGGAGTATCCATTACTGTAGGATAGATTTTTATTGAGAGGCAAATGAAGCTGGGGAAGGGAAGAACATAGAACCCAAAAATAACCTAGAATTTTAAAGTTGTTTCCACATAAGTTTCTGCAACTAAAGTTTATAGTCAAATAGCCAACTGACAAAATATTTCTCTAGTGCTAGTTATGAATCCTAAAATAAAGTCTTCTTTTAAAAATGGATTCATTGTTGGGGGTCCAGTCTATGGTAATTATTAATATGCAAGCATTCTATGGTTAGAAGTATGGTTATTATAAATTTGTGATATTCTAAAACATTTTATGGAAACCACTTTTATTGTTTAATTATAGTGTTCATCCTTAATATAAAACAATAATTTTGTTTTGATTAAGCCAAAGTGGACCTCTGTGTCAGGCTTCATCTGAATTTACTAATTTCCTCTGCTCTGTTCCTGACAGCGAAACAGAGCCTCAAGAGAAGGTATCCCAGATGGAGGACAAACCACGTCACATTCTCTCTTACTTGTAGATCTTAGTTCTGACTGTTTAGATTTGAGTATATAACCTACATAACCACAGAAGCCAATAGAGTACAAAGGGGCCACAGCGGGAGCTCTAGAGAAGGGAACAGTAGAACACAATTGCTGAGAAAAGATAAAGGGAAGGAATGGGGTGGGAGACATTATCTGGGGAAGGAGATAAAAGAGAAAAACACTAAGGATTTTTGAAAATGCCATAAGTAAACATTGTTTCCTAAACTTCTTTAAAACACATATATGCATATATGTATATATTTATATATATATTTATATACATATACATATATATATATATAAATGGAGTTATACCACGTGGATTCATAATGCTTCCACCTGGAGCCATTTACTAACAAAAACCCTTAGTGCCAGGCCTGACAAACCTCAGTTCAAGTTGGTGGTTGGGAGTCCAAGAGACTCCCAAAGCATAAGCTAATGCCAATTACTCTTTATTTTTGACCAGAACTTGAATGTAAGACCATGTTGCTAAAGATATCATACAGTCTGGACCTAGAACTTGAAGGAATTGAACTGGACATGACCTGGACATTTCTTCCTGAGAACTAGTTCTCATAGTTTTGGAAGGTGTTATGCAAGCTGTCAATGGATAAAAGTAATGAGCAGCCTTATTTATTTGGGAAGTCTACAAACTACAAAATGACTGCCCTGTGATGTATCTCTAATGGCTCAACAGTGGTATCTTTATCTCCAGAGTAAAGAAAAGCTGTCTTGTTAGATTTGAGGCAAGCTCAATATGAAGGACCTCATGCCTGATACTATAAACCTAGCCAACTACCTATAGCTGTAGAGGACATAGACTAGAGAGTATGCCACTACCATTTCCTTAAATTAACAAAATGTCTAACTATGCTAAATACTTATGTGAACATCCATAGATGAGTGCAGCTGTGACCCCTTTTGAGAGAAGCTTCTTTATAAAAGCAGACAGAGACTATAACAGAAACCCACAAGAAATCAAACTACAGAGAGTCATGGGATGCCCACTGCCAACTGGTATATATTTAGCACAAGCCCTACACCTAAGGTGCAGGTAACAACACTGAGAGGGTAGTGGGACATTGGTTGTAAGAGCTGGAGGACAAGAACATTGCTGTAAATTAGTGTCTTCTAGAAATGACAGAGATGTTGTAGCCATAGATCTTAACAATATGGTGGCCTAAATAAGCCCTTATAATGACAGCACCACTTGACATGCCAACATGTCTGTGGGAAATTATACAAGATACAAGATACAATGGAAAAACTACTGGTGGTTAATGGGCATTGGGAAGGAGTGAGGGAGGGGGGAGGGAGGGAGGGAGGGAGGGAGGGAGAGAGAGAGAGAGAGAGAGAGAGAGAGAGAGAGAGAGAGAGAGAGAGGACCAAGATTTCTATTCCTCGGAGACAAGACCCCAATAGGCTATTCAGTCCCAAGTGGTCAATTCTAAACATACATACACATGATCAACACTAAATAGGCTCAGCAGGTTGTGTGTGTGTGTGTGTGTGTGTGTCTGTGTGTGTGTGTGTGTGTGTGTGTGTGTGTGTGTGTATGTGTGTGTATGAAATAGTCGGCTGATTGGGAATATAAATATTTATGTTATACACATGTTCTATATGCACATATATACTGAATTGTAAAAAAGAGGTTTGTGAAAAATAGAAGTTGAAAGGGGATAATAAAAATAAAAATTATGTAAATATGGTATTCATACATGAAACTAAAAATTTGATTTTTAAAAATTAAGAAAAGAGTTCTCATATGATCCCCCAAAAAATCACTTCTGGGAGCAAACACAAACTAACTTAGAGAAGAAATTTGTCCCAATATGTGTATACCCACATTCACAGCACCATTATTTACAAGAGTCAAAGGGTTGAAAGAACCATGTATCTATGAGCAGACCAATGAGTAATCAAAATTTAGTATACATTAGCTTTAAAGGGGCATAAAGTACATGGATGAATCTTGAAATCACTATGGTGAACCAATTAAATACACACAAAAGACAAATGTTTTATGATTTTTACTTCTCTGTTATATATATAAAGTTTAGAGTAGGATATTAATATTCAAAATATGTAAGAAATTCCTTCAGTTCAATAGCAGAAACCCTATCAGTAATCCTATGGGAAATAGGCAAAGGAAAGAAATCAATATTTCTCAAAAGACAAAACAAACAGAAGGGTATAAAATATAAGCATAAAGCAAAGAAAACCAGCCTACAAACCACAATCCCAGAGAATTTAGACAACAATGAGTTCACTAAGAGACATACATAGATCTAATCTACATGGGAAGTAGAAAAAGACAAGATCTCCTGAGCAAATTGGGAGCATGGGGACCTTGGGGGAGGGTTTAAGGTGGAGAGGAGAGGCAAGGAGGGGAGCAGAGAAAAATGTAGAGCTCAATAAAAATCAATAAAAAATATTATTAACTACCTCTCATTCCAGTATGTCTAGCACCCAGGAAATTGAGGCAAGAAGCATGCTATAAATATAAAAAGGAGATGAAATGAGACTACAAAATAAGTTCTATGCCAGCTTGGGGTAGAGAAATAGACATTACCTTTAGAAGAAATTCACTAACCCTCAAGAAAATTCAAATCAGATACACAATCATGTTATTTTACATCCACTTCAATGGCAATTGTCAAAAAATGGGGTGGAGGCTGACAGATGTCTCTTTAGTGTTCAAGAGCACATACTGGTCTTGCAGAGGACCAGGTTTCAGTTCCGAGCATACATATGGTGGCTCACAATTAACTTCAACTCCAGTTGCAGAGATCCCATGCCCTCTTCTGATATCTATAGGCTCCTAAAAGCACATAGTACATACATATATACATACACACACACACACACACACACGTAAATTAATTAATTAAAAAACAGGATAACAAATAGAAAGGATGTGGAATAAAAGAGAAGCCATACATGTGTACATAAGAATGTAAGTTGGTGCAGTGTCTACTGTAAAACATCATAGAAGTTCCCTCCAAAACACTAAAATTTCAAAAAATAAATAAACTAGGTTTTAAAAAAGATAGAAAAGTCAAATAAACAAATAACAAAAAAGAGCAATGGAGACATTGAAACTTGACCAGTAATGCCTGGACGACTTGTTTATCATGCCCATTTGCAATCCATTTTTTTACATTGTGTCTTATAATACATAAATTTAATTAAACTGACACTTAAGCTAAACAAAAAAAAATTACCATCTCATGATGGTAATCTCACTCTATGTGTACTTGAAGTCAGGGTCTGGATCTGATGGCTCTACGCTCATATATGTTGCAACATTATTCACAATAGTCAAGGCACAGAGTTAGCTCAAGTAAACACTTATAAACAGATAATTGGTAAAGAAGAGATTATGCATCTACAATAGGATGCTACTTAGCCTTTTAAAAATGAGAAATCCTGTCTAATTAGAAAATACAGATCAACATGGAGGATGTTATGCTAACTAAAATAAGTTAGACACAGAAGACAAATGGTAAATGATAGCAATTCAATGATTAATATAAAATTCAAAGAAACAGCATAAAAGAGAAATTGCAGAAAGCAGGGCAAAAAGATGAAAAGGAGGTCTTACTTAAAGGGAGTAAAGTTTCAGTAATTCAAAATGAGTAAGTCTTGAGGTTTGTGAACAGCACAGTTCCTATCAAAAATACTGCATTCTATGCTAACTGCTCTTACTCTCAAATAAAAAATTGAAGAAATAAAAATAACGTGAGAGAATACATTTTTCAAAAGAGAGATATGTTTATGGCACAGATTTTGTTGATAGTTCATAAGCATATACTTATAAAGTCATAAACTTTAAATATTTATAGCATTTTTATGTGAGTAGTGTCTCCAGAAGTGCATTTTGTACAAAGTAAAACAACGATATCCAGTGGATTTGGAAGAGGATCATGAGAGATTATTCTTTAATGTGCTCAGAGATTCAGCTGAGCAATAAGAAGATTTTTTCAGACGTGTAAGGAACTTATGCTAGTGTAACAGTGAGGATAGACAAAATGTCATGCAGCTGATTACTTAAAATGGCTAAAATGTAAAACTGTATTTTATGCATGTTTTATCACAAGTGCAAAAAAACAGAGTAACAACAAAAAATCTTTAATGGTACAAAAATATCCATGTCATCCATGTCTATGTGTCGCGAAAAAGCGTTGTCAATTTGCCTTTTAAATATTTATGCTTACATGTAAATATTTATGCTTACTTCTATAGACCTTGGTCAGACAGTTTTCTTTTTGCAGTGGGCATCAGTCAATGCAGAGACTTATAGCTGAAGATCTAAGAAGCAAAGACTGAATGCTTAGCTCTAAACAAGTCATTTTTATCAATCCTCCACCCCCACTAAAGCTCAGTGAGCATCAAAGAGGAGGGGTGGAAAGAATGCAAGAGTCAGGAGATGGGGAGGAGTACTGTGAAATGCTGTCTTCTAGACATGCCATTGCCATTGTACACAGGAACTCACATCAGCTGTGCTTACTTGCACAAGACCTACATAAGATCAAGCCAAACAAAATTTTCACATCAATGGGGTCAAATATTGCCAGGCTTCAGTTCTTACCGAGATACTATTATTGGTTGATTACTGCTGAAAGAGGGAGAATTATTTGTTTTTTATTGTATTGCCACTGTTAGATTCCTTATGCTCCAATTATGCTTCAGTGGGTAGTCCTACAACTGCACATATTTTCCTGGACTTTGTGAGTTACCAGAAAATAAAAGACGATGATGAGGAAGGACAGAGAAGAAGATATGAGGCAAGAGGAATACATTTTGGAGTCAAGGGAGATGATCTAGGAAAAAATGTGGAGTGAGGGTATATATGGTCATATTTTATTTTATATATGTACAGAATTCTCAAAGAATAAAAATTAATTCAAGAAAGAACATATGCAAACAATAAGAGAGTACATACAGCTCTTAATTCTGCTGGGCAGCACCAACTATAATCGACATTGTTAGAATTTCAATCTAGATGAAAATTTGTAACAAGCACTGGTTTAATCTGTTGAAACAAGGTTACTTTCTTATGCTTAGAATATGTGAAGCACTTCTCTAAGACCATCTTACTTATTAATTTGTTTATATCTTTCTACAATCCTATAGAGTAAATAGTTGTATTAGTTGTATTTCACAGAAGATAATAGAGCATGAAGAACCTACTGTGGTATGTGACTTTTAAGATATTACTGCATAGTAAACACACAGTCTGCTATAAGTCCTACATGTTAATTCATAGTAAAAACACAGTTTACTATAAATCCCACATGTTAATTCAGAGTAAACACACAGTCTATTGTAAATCCCACATGTTAATGCATAATAAATACACAGTCTACTATAAATCCCACATGTTAATGCATAGTAAACACATATTCTACTATAAATCTCACATGTTAATTCTTTCTTACAAGCAGTTGCCTACTTCGTTGTACTTTAGTTAGTTGCTGTGACTGATTATTTTGTTACTTATTTTACTGACTAGACCCCTCAACTTGGAATAAAAGAACAAAAAAGTTCGTAAGATCTTCTTTTGGACAAACATGTATTTCTCCCATATGACGTACAAGCATATCTACTCCAGGGTTGTTTGGTACCTAAAGCCGATAATGGGTAGTGGGTAAGATAGGGGAGTGAGCCTGGAAGTCTGCATTCTCATTCATACATCACTGTAATTAAATACAGCAGCCCTTGTGAGAATACCTTTTAATAAGTAGAGACAGTGTGGATTGAACTTGGGCAAGAAAATATCCACTGATAAAATGAGATATGCTGAAAGGTGAGGAGGAAAACACTGAGCTCAGATTGCCTTCCTAGGTATTTTGCATCAGTATCACCTGCCAATATTTGTGCTCTTCAAATTACCAGTGGTAATCCTCTGTTAGGTCCTCAGGCATGTGTGCTTCTAGCTCGATCCTATAAGACTGCAGTAACAGTAATTCAAAAGTTCAGCCTCTCTCTCTGACAAGCAGATAACCAAAACAGCAAGCAAAGCACACAGTATTTCAGACATGTGGTGAAAGGAAAGCAAGATGTTTTGGTCAGTGCCACAACCGCAGTAGCAATGGCCACTGCTACATAGGCATCACTTAGTTAAATAAAATTGCTGAAATTACAACTGTTATCATTTATAGGGGTGGATAGTAGATGTTACGATACTACTAGATTATACATTCTTCATTAACCCTATTCTGAAGCCTTGTTTTTATTTCATCTATGACATCCTCATAATTATATTTGCCATAATTTTGCTTATTTCTTAAACTAGACCGCAGACTTCAAGGAAGGGCAGGAACTATCCTTAATTTTGTTTTTCATTTAAAGTCCAATGTTAACACGGTATAGATAGATAGATATAGATATAGATATAGATATAGATATAGATATAGATATAGATATAGATATAGATATAGATATAGATATAGATATAGATATAGATATAACATATAATTCCAAAACACTTTTGGAAAAGGACCTAATTGAAGGTGGGACTAACTACAGGCCTCTGGCCTTACCCACAAAACTATGCAGTTTTATTGCTCTGAACTCCCAGTACCCCATTTTAATCAGCACCTAAGATCAGTCTTCTGTAACATTCCACAACAAATGCAAATGCGATTCCATGAGCTCTGTCAAAACAGGTAGAGAAATTACAGGCAGTTATCCTAAAAAAAGAAAAAACCCAATCTATTAGATGCTGCCTTCCTGTCTGCCTCCCCTACTGTCTAATTCTAGGCAGCACGATTCCAAGTGGGATATATACTCATCCGAAGCATCTAATCACATAAAGCGGGACTGGGTAGACATTTACACACACATACACACACACACACACACACACACACACACACACACACACACACACACACTGTCTACTCCACCCTCTGGCCCTCTGTTCTAATTAGTTCTTTTTCTAAGTTCCTTTGTAGCTGTGCTTTGAAAAACTGTTAAAATTAAAAGAACATTTTCCAGATCCAATCCCCTTCTTGCACTTCCAAGTCATCAGTTGTCTATTTATGACTGTGTGCTTCATTTTCCTAAGTTCTATTTCTAGGCCACTAATATCATCTCATGCAGAGAGAGATGTATTCAGCATTCCATGTGGTGTCATTTTCTGAAGGGGGTGAAGTCTCATTTTGAATGCCTTACTATTCTTTCTTACAGAGTTTCGGAGCACATAAACCAACTGTCTCAAAGGAATAGCTTCCTTCTGCTACTGCCATCCCCATTACTGAATTCTAATGGTGAACAGCGAATGTGTACACAATGATACGGCTCTCAAGAAAAAAAAAAAAGTTCTTTCCTCTGGGGCCAATTTTCTATTCTCCAGGACTTTGTAAACTCTACGTGCAAAAGGCAAGGCAATAACCCACAAGAAGCTCAAATATGTCCTCGATGATTCACTGCCTTCCATGTTTGTCATATTGCAAATGACTGAGCAATACAGAATCTGCCATGACTGAGTGTTATCATTCAATAAAAGCTACATTATATTGATGCCGTCATTACATAATTATTATTAAGAGGTTAGCGAGATTACTCAGTAGGTACTCATTCTTTTATAAAGACTTGATGACCTGAGTTCCAAACTCAGATCCCATGAGGTGGCAGGAGAGAGCTGACACTTACAGCTTTCTTCTGACCCCCACGAGCTTACCCTATCCAGAGACACAATCACAGACACACACATACACACACACACACACACACACGCACAGAGAGAGAGAGAGAGAGAGAGAGAGAGAGAGAGAGAGAGCATGAGAGAGAGAGAATAAATAATTCTCATTAAAAATTAATGTATGTCAGGTATTAGTTAGGTGTTTTTCTATTTTCCCATTTATGCAGTTTTTAGGGAGTCCAGCAACTCTTGAAGTTGGTGCCATTACCATTTCCATTCAATACACAAGAGAACTGATCTATAGAGTGGCAAATAACTTACCCCAGGATCAAAACTTTGAATTGAAAGTTGAGACTATAATACGTTCATCCTACTTCAAATATCACAGTTTTAATATCCACCTATCTTACTTACTTTTCTATCACTATCATAAAACATCATGACCAAAACAACTTATAGAAGGAAGGGTTTATTTGGACTTAAGTTTCCAGGGGAATGAGTCTGTGGTGCCACGGAAGCAGCACACACAGTGGCAGGAATAGGAAACTAAGAGTTCATAACAGGAGCCACCAAAATCAAGCACAGAGAGTACACTGGGAATCGTGTGAGGCTTTCAAATCTCAAAGTCGGCCCCCAGTAACATATTTTATTCAGCAAGGCCAGACCTCCCAAACTTATCCAGAAAGCACTGTCAGTTGGGGACCAGGTATTCAAATGTTCAGAGAAGAGTGGAACGTCTCCATAACCTACCTAAACAGAAATCATGGAGGATGTGTCATTCAGTCTACCACACTACCTTATAATGCCTTTCAGGGAGACAGTAAGGAACAATATAAGAGGGCTAGGTGAAAAAAATAGGTGAAACAGTTGTTATCTTGTTTCCATAGTAAAGCAAAGTCAAAGAATCCAAATATAAAAAGGCAATTTAGAAAATGACATCCTAACATGTAAGAACATATTTCAGAAAGGAATACATCTAAGAAGAGGAAGATGTACAAAAGAAATTTATATAGACATACATACCTCTGAGGAAGAGGTAACAGGAAGTGACTGCTGAAAGATTATTGGCTCTTGGGGATGGATGAAAACAAGATCATTGTGGTGGTTGTATACCTGAGTAGTCTAAAATTTTCTGGATTAAAAATTTTATAATTGTGATTATGTGGTATGTCAATTATATTTTAATAAAGGTATTTAATAAAACAACAATAAAGGTAAGTATAAAATTAGAAAGTTTAAGTATATACTCATATGTTTCAGAAAGAGCTATAAAACAAGTAGATGCTTAAAGTAATTTGTTCTGTACCTTTTGGAACATACCAGAAAAACTCTTCTTAAATTTACCTGGAAATTTTGAAGATAGCGTCATTGCCTGTCCACATAGCGGCGCCTTCTCTGGACATCTGTGCTTGGTGTCCAGAGTGGGTGGGGACAAGAGTCCATATCTACACTGAATCTTTTTTTTTTTTAAATCAGACTAATGTTATTCCTAATTTAATCCTGTTGGCGGAGAGATAATTAGTACACCAGTCTGGGAGAGGGCGGACAAGGAAGAGTTACACCATTGTCACTAGAATCCCAAGAACAATATTCTGAGAACTGATAACAAAAGATATCAGGGCCAAGAGAAAACACAGTATAGACCTTCAGGAGGAAGTGGGGCTTTGCTACATACCACATCCTGAAGGTTCTTCAATAAGTTGAAAATTAGTCCTTTAAACAAAGTTTTCCTAATGCAATTGAACTATTCTCAATTTGTCAGTCTCTGGCCTGAAAATGACTCGAGTGCTTAAACTTACATTCATGTCTTCACAGAGTATATATTCAGCATTTGTTTACAATAAAACTTGGTCCATTTTTCAGCAGTTTATTGAATCTGACTTTATAACTTGGTTAGGATACCCCATTTAACTGGTACAATAGGAAGATAACTATTTTTATTTTTCATTCTCTCCAAATGATCCTTTTTACTGAATATCATTATCCTGGTCCCTGGAAATAATCTTAATGAATAGTTCTTATAAACTATCTATTACTTTTAATACATTTTAGCACTTCTAAGTAAACACAAGGCTTTGTACATTCTAGGGAAGCTGCCTGCTATAGGTATATATCCCTAGCCCTAAGGATTTCATATTTTAATTTCTTGTTTAACGATAAAGTGAGAAGAATATGAGAAATAGATTTTTAACTATTGTTAGAAAAGATAGACACTACAAACACAAAGAGGTCTGACCATATAGTTAATGATTAATGAGCCTGTTCAGATCAAACATGTTACTTGAATTAGTCCACTTCCAACAGGCCATGTTCCCAATACTGCAGAATCATCATCTGTAAAAACACTAATGATTTATTAAGAAAGAGAGGAACATGGACATCTTTTATACACAAACAATTATTTGGTGACCTTCTCCATTGAACCTTTCCTTAACTAATAGTGATTTAGAGTTAGGGCATCATCCATTCATTTCAAGGATAATTTCCCCTGGCTTTGCAACAAATGCTCTGATTTAACCTTTGACCTTAATGCCACAAGTTCCCATTCTTGGCAAAATGAACAACGTCTTAGTCTAATAACTTTCTCAGTAGGGCATGTTCTTAGGCCATGCAAATAAATGGGGTCAATTTATATAGCATCGCTGGTACCCATTACTGTTGCTAAGCATATATTTAGAATGTATATGAGCCATACAAGTAGAGTCCAGTATAGCAATCCTGCATTCATTTTATTAAATCTTTAATGCATTAGATCAAGCAATGTTTTAGAGTTTTAGGATTCAAAGCTGGGTCTTAGAAACCTCTAGAGAAGTTATAAGGGAAAATATTGACTTCACAATCTCATGACTGATCTTTAATACCTCTTTAACCAAACCACTTTTGTATGTTTAATATATCAAGATTAATATACTATTTGATTTGAAAAAAAATCACATGAGTAAAATATCAATATTTTATAAATAATTACTGTAGTATATCCAGACATCATTAATCATGAGCATTCATAGAATCTCCAAATAATAAATTCAGAGTAACAAAGAAAGCTTCTTTCTCAAAAATACTTGGTTACATTTACTATTCCTTAACTTAACACATCCATTTATTAAACATTTGTTAGGCCCAGAGTAGAGTTAAATGTATAATGACAAGGAAGGATATAAAATAATTGAATAGAATGCAGACAATAGTGGTTAAAGAAAAAAATTGATAGGGTAAGGCAGACCTCTAAAGAGGTAGTATTTAAGGTGAAAAAGATGAAGCTGGAACTCAGTAGCATAGTGAAAGAGATGTATGGTGATTCATTCAGGATTTAGAGGGATAATTTTGCAACATTAAATGAGTGGAAACATGATTGAACTAGCACTGGCAAGTAAGCCCCGCCTGGATTCTGGGGATTAATTTTGGGTAGTCAGTCTTGCATAGCCGACCCGTTACTTAATGAGCCTTTTCACCTGCCCTTTAAATAGTATAAGGTTCCCACATATTACATACAGCATGCCTTTCTTATACTGTCTGCTCCTCCATAGCATTAATGAAATGGCGTGGCATTCAGAAATAAAGTAAAGAAGGAAGAAAGAAAGGCAGGAAGGAAGGAGTTGTTTGTGAAACAAATGGGGGAGAACTAAGAAAGCATCAAGACTGAGTACTGTAATTTAAGTGAGTAATGATGGTAACTTGAATTAATGTTCTCAACATAGACTGGGGAAAGTATTCAAAACAAACATATCCTGAGTAAAGTGGAAAATGGCTGATGACACATTAAACACATATTTTAAAAGAAAAAAAGAAATCAAAAACTATTCTTTAGCTTTAGCATTAAGAACTTGGATCTGTAACTGGACCAATGAAATCACATGAAAACATAAATAGAACATCATCACAAATAGGATCGGCCAAGGTCAAAAGAAGAGTAGAGGACCAAGTTAAAGCAAATTATGTAAATTTCTGGTATGTCGCCAAGAGAGAGTGGGATATAGGAGTCTGGAGAACAAGAGGGACAATAAATTGAAGACTCATCACTCAGAAACGACATAAAAGCCAGAAACCTGACTGAGATTGTGCTGCACGATTTCTAATTTGTCTTAATAATAAAAACCTGGAGTCAGATTTTTAGGGGGTGAAAGCTGAAAGATTAGAGAAAATAGAGCAGTCAGCCACTAGTTCTTACCTCTATGAAACCCTCAAACTGAAAGAAGTATCCTGTCTCAACAAATCCTCAGATGAAATGCCTTCAGCTCCTGTCTCCTCCCACCTTATATTCCTCTCTCCACTTAGCCATATTGCTTTCTGCCTCCACCTTCCTAGTGCTGGGATTAAAGGCTCGTGACTCCCAATTACTTGGGATTACAGGTGTGAGCCATCACCACCTGGCTCCACTTCTTTTTCAGACTGGATCAATTTTGTGTAACCCAGTGTGGTTTTGAACTCACAGAGCTCCATCTGCCTCTCTCTCCCAAGTTTTGGGATTAAAGGTATGTGCCATCACTGCCCAGACTTTATGGCTAACTAGTGGCTAGATCTGCACTCTGGTTACCACACAAGCTGTATTTGTTAAAACTCAAACAAAAAATCAACACATTTCCCCTTCTTGTCTAAAATAAAAAGGATGCTAGATATGCAACTAATATGAGAAAACTATATGCAATAAGTACAATAACTATATGCAGTATATACACGCAATAAATAAATCAACAATGTTTAGTCCATTAGCAACAGATGAATTCAGTGAAAATACTCCACATCTATGTCAGTGATTACAGATGGTGAAGAGAAATTAGGCCACAAATAAATCCTAGATAACCCCAATGATAAGAGACCAGGAAAAGAGGTGAACAACCAAACTGCAGAAAGGAACCACTGTCAGAAAAAGAGAGACACAGCAGGATGTAGAACTGTGAAGCTCCAGAGAAGAGTATTTCAGCAAGGAAGATGTAGTCTTCTTTGTCAACAATTTCTGAAATATCAAATAAACTCAAAACAGAAATGATAACAGAATTTCACCATTTAACAAATCAGTAAGAAGTTTCAGGAAAGAAGTAGGAAGTATAGTTTTTCAACTTTCTGATATGCTGTCACATATCTAGCCACTTGCATATTCAGGAAAAATAACAGCAATACAGAGAATGAATGATGTAAAAAAATCTAGAGAGAAAATTGTGAAGAGTAAACAACACAAACAAATGTTAACTTTCCCATTGTTATATAATACTCTCACTTTAACAGATGGAGTCTTTGATTTCTTAAGGGCTAAAGGAAATAACCGCACGACAGATGTTCCTAAAGAAAGACACGCATTCCCTGCTACCCCTGTAGAACAGAACAAGTCAATAAAGATTCAAAATGTGTACAGGGAAATGTCAATATTAATCCTGTGCAGATGGCATTCAAATCATTGTAGCAGAGAGATATAGAGGCAATTTAAAACCATGACCTTCATCAATGAAGGATATCCTAGAAGCCTTAGCCCATAGTAGTATTGCAACATACAATCACCTCACCCTCCTTGATCTTTCTGTCCAATGGTTAGCCAGCTCATTTGGCACTGATTTGGGTGTTTCACAAGTACATATCTTCTAGCAAATGGTAGAGATGGACTTCTGATAAAAACAGATGAAATATACTTGAAATTACAACTAAGCATTCAGTACTGGCTCATTTTAAAGTAACGAGTGTTTCTACAAGTGTGAATATAATTCTTTTATGCTGAAATTAATGCAGAACACTTTATTCGTTGCTATTTCTGAGTATATGAGCTTGTTAATCAACAAACCCGCTCTGAGATCTAAGTACACTATACTTTTGAGAAATGAAATCACATGGTACTCAATCTGTTATATCTTCCTATATTAACAATGATGAGTTTGTGTTCAACATAATTTTGTATAGATACTTTTCTAAAATAATCTTATGCTCTTATTTTAAAGGTAAAATAGTTACACTTTTGTACTAATTAACTATACTTTGCATAGTTTCAACCGTTTTAACCTTAAGTCTATTTATAACATTAATTGTATGAGTTCTTAAGTCATAAATAACTTTTTTACAAGAGCGATATTTCATAACATTTTAAATAAAAATTCTCTTTGCATACTGTAGGCTAGTCTAGTTCTCATTATGTTGTCAAGGTTGCCCTCAAACTTGTAATCCTATTATCTCTCTGCCTCTCCAGTTATGAAATTTGCCACCACACCCAGCTAAAGGTGATCTTAATGACTGACTTTGTACAAGACCCTTAATCATATACAAGAATATTTGGGAGAAAATATAATGTGTATGTCCTGTGGCCACAAAAATCATCACAGATGATTGGAGAAGTTGTATTTCAGAGAGATGAAATTGTATACCTAACTTTAATTATCAGCTTTCATATTGAAGTGCTGAAGTGTATTCAGCTGAAGCAGTTATTTGCTCTGATAATTATCGGAAGATTTAGAAGGTTTAGAATTACAGCATTAAAGACAAAAACAGAGATATAAGCAAGGTAACATGATATGTAATCCCCATAGAAGGGTCAATCGTAGTTTTATGTTTAAAAAAAATCAATACATGAAACAAAAGCCTCACAATCTAATTTATATTTGCTCCAACTAGAATGAATTACTAATCTAAACATTATATATTGAAATCTACAAAATGCTCATGAAAATCAAAGACTTAAATAAAGCAGCCTACCATGTACATGGACTGTGTAATTCAAAATGTCAGATTTCTCCAAATTGATTCTTGTTGAGTTGATACAATTCCAAAATGAAAACACATCCAGTGTTCATGGATTGGTAGATTGTGAACATGGCTATCCAAACAAAAGCAACTTATAGATTTACTATAATCCAAATCAAAATCTCTACAAAATTCTTTACAGAAAATAATCTAAAATTCACATAGAACCAAAAAAGACCCTCAGTAGACAAAGCAGTCTGAACAAAAAAAATACTGAAAGAATTGCTATTGTAGAATTCAAGATACATAAAACAACATAATACCAGACAAAAACAGCTATGTAGACCAATGGAATCAAATAGAAGATCCAGCTATTAGTAGTTGTAATTACAGCCATATGATTCCTGGCAAAGAAGCAAAAAAGACATATACTGGAGAAAAATAAAGCAGCAACTTCAACAAATGGTGTGGGGAAAGCTTTTGTCCACATGCAGAAGTGTGAAATTAAATCCATATCTATCACCCTGCCAAAAATTACATTCAAATGGATCAAGGAACCAAATTGAAACATGAAACGAGAAAAATGATAGAAGGAAGGATAGAGAGGACACTACAAAATATTCCTTTCAGAAAGGACTTTCTGAATAGGAATACATGCTCCAAGGAATGAAGGTTAACAATGGATATTTGGGATCTCATAATACTAAAGAGCCTCTGAGCTTCTAAGGAAACAGTTGCATAAAGAAACCCACAGATGCGAGAGAACATCTGACAGAGGATTCATATCCAGAATATACAAAGAATGCAAAAAAAAATCCAAAGAAACAAATTACCCAATTTTAAAAATGGCTTGGACTCTAAACATATAGTTTTCAAGAAAAGAAATAAGAATGTCTAAGTACTTTTTAAAGGGTTCATCATCCTTATCGGTTAGGAAAATGCAAATAAAAACAACTTTGAGCTTTCATCTCACTCTAGTCAGACTAGCTAAAATCAGCAAGACAACAGAGAACAAATGCTGGTGTGGTTGTAGAAAAAGACAAATGCTCATTTATTGTAGTTGGGAATGCAACCTGGGGCACATACGCTGGAAATCACTGTGGAGAATCCTCAAAAAATTAAATCTGCTATATGATTTTTTTAGTTTATTTTAGTATATCATTCCTTGGCATATGCCCGAAGGATTCAACATGCTACTGTACCAATACTTGTTCATCAATGTTCATTTTGGATGTTTTCACAATAGCCAGGGAGTGCCGGGCGGTGGTGGCACACGCCTTTAATCCCAGCACTCGGCAGGCAGAGACAGGTGGATCTCTGTGAGTTCGAGGCCAGCCTGGTCTAAAAGAGCTAGTTCCAGGACAGGAACAAAAAGCTACGGAGAAACCCTGTCTCGAAAAATAAAAAAAATAAAATAAAAAAAAAATAAAAAAAAACTTTCCTCTCAGGACTGCTTTCATAGTGTCCCATAAGTTCGAGTATGTTGTTTCTTTATTTTCATTGAATTCAAGGAAGACTTTAATTTCTTCCTTAATCCAGGTATGGTTCAGTAGTTGACTGTTCAGTTTCCATGAGTTTGTAGGCTTTCTGGGGGTAGCATTGTTGTTGAATTCTAACTTTAATCCATGGTGATCTGATAAGACACAGGTGGTTACTAATATTTTTTTGTAACTGTGTAAGTTAGCTTTGTTACCGAGTATGTGGTCAATTTTCGAGAAGGTTCCATGAGCTGCAGAGAAGAAGGTATATTCTTTCCTCTTTGGGTGGAATAATCTATAGATGTCTGTTAAGTCCATTTGCTTCATTACCCCCATTAATTCTCTAATTTCTCTGTTAGGTTTCTGTCTGATTGACCTGTCCATTGGTGAGAGAGGAGTGTTGAAGTCTCCTACTACTAGTGTGTGCGGTTTGATGGCTGCCTTGAGTTTTAGTAATGTTTCTTTTACGTACGTGGGTGCTTTTATATTAGGGGCATAAATATTCAGGATTGAGACTTCTTCCTGATGAATTGTTCCTGTTATGAGTATAAAATGTCCCTCTCCATCTCTTCTGATTGATTTAAGTTTGAAGTCAACTTTGTTAGAAATTAGTATGGCCACACCTGCTTGTTTCTTAGGTCCATTTGCTTGATAAGCCTTTCCCAGCCCTTTACTCTGAGTAGGTGCCTGTCTTTGTGGTTGAGGTGTGTTTCTTGTAGACAGCAGAATGTTGGATCCTGTTTTCTTATCCAATCTCTTAGCCTGTGCCTTTTTATAGGTGAGTTGAGCCCATTGATATTAAGTGATATTAATGACCAGTGGTTGTTAATTCCGGTCACTTTTTTAGTAGTAGGGTTTGTGTGTTTCCCTTCTTTGATTTGCACTGGTAAAGGGTCTCTAGATGTCTGATTTATTGTGGTCATTGTTGGACTCCTTGGTTAGTGATTTTCCTTCTATTATTTTCTGTAAGGCTGGATTTGTGGCTGCGTATTGTTTAAATTTGTTTTTATCCTGGAAAATTTTGTTTTCTCCATTTATAGTGAACGAAAGTTTGGCTGGATATAGTAGTCTGGGCTTGCATCCGTGGTCTCTTAGTTTTTGGAGTACATCTATCCAGGACCTTCAGGCTTTCATGGTTTCCATAGAGAAGTCAGGTGTAAGTCTGATAGGTTTACCTTTATAAGTAATTTGGCCTTTTTCCTTTGCGGCTCTTAATATTCTTTCTTTATTCTGTATATTTTGTGTTTTGATTATTATATGGCGAGGGATCTTGGGGGTGGGGTGGGATGGGGGTAAGGGGAGATGGGGAGAGAAAAGATAGAAGGGAAGGAAGGGGGACTTGGGGAAACAGGAGGATTGGGATAAAGGAAGGTTGGACAGGGGAGCACGGAACCACAATTCTTAGTTAAGGGAGCCACTTTAGGGTGGGCAAGAGACTTGACCCTAGAGGGCCTCCCAGGTGCCCAAGCTGAGGTCCCCAGTTAGTTCCTTGGGCAGCTGAGGATAGGGAACCTGAAATGACCCTATCCTAGAGCAATACTGACGAATATCTTGCATATCATCATAGAACCTTCATCTGGTGATGGATGGAGATAGAGACAGAGAGCCCTGACAGAGATAGACACTGGAGCCCTGGACTGAGCTCCCAAGGTCCCAATGAGGAGCAGAAGGAGGGAGAACATGAGCAAAGAAGTCGGGACCACGAGGCGTGCATCCACCCACTGAGACAGTGGAGCTGATCTATTGGGAGCTCACCAAGGCCAGCTGGACTGTGACCGAAAAAGCATTGGATAAAACCGGACTCTCTGAACATGGCAAACAATGAGGGCTGATGAGACACCAAGGACAATGGCACGGGGTTTTGATCCTACTTAATGTGCTGGCTTGGTGGGAGCCTAGCCAGTTTGGATGTTCACCTTCCTAGATATGGACGGAGGGGGGAGGACCTAGGACTTACCACAGGGCAGGGAACCCGGACTGCTCTGTGGACTGGAGAGGGAGGGGGAGAGGAGTGGGGGGAGGGGTAGAAGGGTGGGAGGAGGGGGAGAAGGGTGGGAGGAGGGGGAGGGAAATGGGACCCTGGGAGGAGGTGGAAACTTGATTTTTGTTTATGTTTTTTTTTCTTCTTTTCTCAAAAAAAAATAAATAAAAAATAAACCACAATAGCCAGGGAATGAAACTGAGCTAAATGCCCTTCTATAAACTAGCAAATAATGAAAATGTGGTGGATATACACTATGGAATATTATTCAACTGTAAAGAAAAATAAAATGAAATTTCCAAGCAAGTGGATGAACCTAATAAAGATTATATTGAGTGAGGTAATACCAAACCTTCAAATTCTTAGATGTGACTATAAAACACAGAATAGCCACAGAAACTAGAAAAATATAAAAAGACCATGGAGGTGGTCTTAGGAGGAGACTAGCAGGATTATAGGTGATATAATGACTCCAACTGGATGGAGGGAAGGGGGTCAATACTGAAGGAGAAGAAAAGACAAGTGACACATAGCACCAAGGCTATCTGATAAATTCCCAAGGAATCTTACTATTTTATAACTTCATAAAATTATATACAATACATAAGTATATGTACATGTATGTACCTTAAAGGAATTTAAGTTACTTGAGCTGGCACTACTCCCAACAAGAACCATAAACTGTATTAGCTAATTAGTTAAAAAAAAATAAAACAGTACCATACACAAGCAACTTCCTTTCAAATAGTTTGTCAGAGTAGTCTAAGTGCCCCCCTCCCAAATTATACAGATTATCAACATAACCCTCGCTTGCTTCACAGGGGATGCAGATGGGCCCCATATTAATGAAGACACTAGACATTTACGACACAGGTATCAATAATTAGGGCTGGATATGATCTGAAAGTCTCTTTCTTCCAGTCTAGCTTCTTTGGCTCTACAATATACAATGGAAGTTAGCAAAGGAGGAAAGAGATTAAATAGCCTTCCTCAGCTACAACACCTATGAACCTCAACAATTACCAGCGTAGCAAGATATGCATGAAGGTTCAATAACTAGCTTTCACATGTTGGTGGCAACCAATGTAGGGATAAGCCCAGCCCATTAGGGGGCATGTTCTCCTCGGGCTAATGTTTACATATAAATCTGGCCCTGCTGCTCTCTTTGTTTGTATTTTCTGCTCATCGCTGGATCGCTGGTGTTGTAAGATATCCCTTCATTAAAATTTGCTGTTTCATATTAAGCTAGCCTGGTTATTACGCCGCCTACAAACCAACAACTGTCTAATTAGACTTAAAGTCAACTCAAAAGTCAAGGAAGCAAGCCTGGTATTAGAAACCAAGTTAGATCCTCTGGGCTTGTGAGGTAATAATAGATCTTAGGTCCAAATCTACTATAACTTTGATAGACCATTATAAGTCTTTAATACATTCTAAATCTTATCCTTATACTCACAGATAAGATAGTTACTATCCCTCATAAAAAAGGTTCTTTTTACAGTAAATGAAGAGCATCATAGAAAACCAACAACTAAATATAACAAAGAGACCAACAGACTGTGGGAAGCCCAGCCCCAGTAGACATATCCACATCACAAAAAGACTGTCGTTTATGTTTGTATGGCTCAGGGAAATATGTGGAAAGAGGAGGCAGAAAAGTTGTGAGAGCCAGAATCCAAGAAAGTCTGTTGTGAAACAGTTCTTCCCAGAAATAGCTGCATAAACCAGATCATTATAATGGCAATACTAATAGACAAGTTAATATGGAAGGGGGAAAATTTAGTTGTGTTCCATGTCTAGAAAAAGAACTACATGCAACACATGACTGCTGAGAAAAGTTTAGTCTTGTCCAGGGATGAATTCCCAGGCAGAGCAGTCAGTATTGAAATCGTATACACAATATCAACAAAATGAACTCAGCATGCAGTGTGTGTATACATCCACATATACATATATATTTATGTAACAATGGTAACAAAAACGACTATCAACTTGACAGTGAGAGGGGTTTAATATGTAGATAGCTTGTGGAGGCTGGAGGTAGGAACGAGAGCGGGGCAAAGTGATAATTTCATTCAATTAAAAACATTTGAAAATAAGATTTAAACAACTCATAGGAGTGTTGTTTCAGACATAGATGAGCTTACTCTAAAATGTATATGAAAAAAGCATGGGCCCAAGTATAAAAAAAGTAATAGTAATAACGAAAATGTAAGTTCTCATTCTACTTTATATGAAAGCTCATAGACACTCCAGATAGTACTGCAATAGTGGAAGCTTGGACGTTTAAAACAATGAAATAGAAGAGAGGATATAGAAGTAATATATGCTCAAAGGATTTTGGGGAAAAAAAACCCTTAAAAATATTTGGTAGAGATGGGCAGCCTCTTCAGCAAGTCGTCCTGGAACTATTGAATGCTTTGGGGCATAAAACTGAAACTCAACCTGAACCTCCCTCACCTTACACTAAATGTCTAAATGCAGAGCATGGACTTAAATTCAAAACCAGAAACTATAATACTTAATAAAAGGCAAGATAAATATCCTCTGGCTCTAGTAATGAGAAAAGATTTCTTAACACTGACAATTCATAAACTCATAGTCTACAAAAGGAGATATTGATAAACTCAATTATATTAAATTTTTTAAAAAGTTCTTTGACATACCCTATGAAGAGACAAGGTACAGACACAGAGGGATGGTAAATAGTTGCAACCAATATGTTCATCACAGGGCTAGTTTCTTGAATATACAAAGAATTCTCAGCACTGAATAGGAAGACATTTCACTGAACACTATATATGTATAATAAATAAATATGATAGGTATGGTAAATTATATCAATATAAACTTCCTGTGATATTTATACCTATGTAAATATCATGGACAGAAACTAAAGTATATTGATGATAATTTAAATGTTTTCATTAATTTACTGTATGTGTTTATATTTGTGCATATTCTGTGGCATGCACTTGTAACGTCACAGAACAACTTGTGGAAGTTGGTTCCCTTCTTCCATCATGCGAGATCTAGCAAACAAATTCAAGTCATCAAGGGCCACCTTTACCCACTGAACCATCTCATTGACCCTCAATAAGATCTTTGTTTGAATTCTTTTACTTTTCTTCTTCTCTTCCTCCCCTCACCTTATTTTTCCTCCACCGCTCTCTTCCCTGTTTCTTCCCTCTCTTTCTTATTTTGTGACAGGGTTTCATTAAGTAACGTAGAGTAGCCTTGAACTCACAATTGCCCTACAGTCATTATAGATTGCTATTGCAAGTATGCCCCACCATCCCTGGCTTGCATGGAGATGAAAGTACAGTAAAAATATAAAAGTATTATAAATCAGTAAATATTTAAAAGAATATTGATAATAAAAAGTATATCTGGAAATGGAAATATTCCTCACATAGAAGGAAGCTCTTCTGTAGGTGCTCATCTTAGTGGAATTTGCTTTGTCAGAGTCTCTTTTGCTCTCTTATCTGATTCTCAAGTATGTTCTCAGTGAGATAGGTACATTTTTGGACCTCTCTCCTTTCTGTGCATTGCTTTTCTTTGCCTGGTTCTTGACATGTTTCAAGAGCACTACAACTACCATTGAAAGGCAAGCAGAGGAAAATTCTCTTTGGGGAATAAATATAGGACTGGAAAAAAGTAATATGTATGCATATTAGAAAAAAACAAGATGTTAGACTCTGGAGAAGGCAAGATCCAAATAATAATTATAGGACAAATGCTTCTTGACTCTTTTTCTTCTTCCGGCTGTATTCCACCACCCCTGGCAAATACAGAGGCATGCCTTTACACTTGGGGTTGTAATAGATACCAATACAGGGATTTCAAAGGGAATGCTACTAGAGCTAACAAGAATAACTGAGGAATCATAAATGATAATGATGCTTTGACCAGAGCTTCTAGTTTACTATTGTTGACTTTTAATGAGGTAAGTCCACAAGGTTGTGTGATGAAATCAGCCCCACTGTTGTTAACGTGGGTTATTGATCACAGTGTCTAAGTATATACAACTTGCAAACTCATAATTTACTAAGTAGATTCTGATGTCTACCTGTCAATTTGATTCGTTTGTTCTTGTGTCATGTCAGAGAGAAGAACACTGACTTGGGCCACTGCACAGACAAGTAGTTGAGATCCAAACCCCAGGCATTAGAATTTAAAACTTTTAATCATCAGTTTTCTAGTTAGTATATGGGAGACCTCAAAGAACAATTTTTTTTCAGGATGTACTTTCTACAGCTACAAATTATATACACATGGTCTACAAATTCAAGGTCAACCCTTCAACAAATATTTATTAAGAACCCAGTAAATGTCAGGCATTATTCTAAGCTCCAGAGATGTGTTAGCAAACAAGTCAGACAAAATGTCTTGCCCTCACATGTCTTACATACTAGTAAGGAGAGAAAAATGATAAGTAATATTGATTGGGGACATTATATACTAAAAAAGTAGCATGTCCCAGGTTCTTTTCTCTTGTTGCATTTATATACACATGGTTATAATATCTGGAGAGCATGCTCATCTCTCTGTAGAACTTTACAAGCCCCATCTCAGTACTCCAGTTTCTACAGTCACATTTTTAGCTGAGCCCTAATCTCCTGTCATGTGCTCAGCATCACGATCTCATAGAAGGCCTTCTACTTGTCTTCTGTCTCCTTGTGTGATGAAAAATGGTAATGGTTACAAGGCCGAAAAGAAATGATCATAAAAGTGATGCTAACAGAAACTATTTCAAACTTCTACTTCCAGAATAAAGTACCAAATACATTTCTATCTATGTCACCATTAAATAAAATTACAGCGATGGAAACAACACTAAAAATAAATGGAAGAAGATTCTGAAGAGTGTAGAGAAAAAAACACCCAATTTCAACACCAAGCTCAAAATGAATTATTTACATGTTTTTATCTTCCTTTGTATAACTCAGAGTTGTAAGCAAAGAACTAGTAGCCCAGTTTTGTCAATGGTACAGATGAAGGGAAAGAAATCTGAGTTGTACTACTCAGAGTACTAGGAAATAAGTTTAATATGAGATGAAGCTTTAGACTATACAGTTCATTCTAGCTACATGTCCTGTGAATATGGGGGTCTAGGGTAGTACTAGGTATGACCACATAAACATACTTTCATTACTAGATATCCAGGAATATTATCATCATAGGACTAGCATGGAACTTAGACATCTGTTTTCTTAGCATCAACAAAAACCCATTTTTTTCTTATTATACCTAGCCATCCTTGTTATGGATTGCCTATTTGTGCCTATGCCACATTTTATTTAATCATTTATTAATTGATGAGCACATATGTGGTTCAACATCTTAGTTATGGTGAAGAATATCTCAATAACATGAACATGGAAGCATAGCACAAGTAATTTTCCCTTTAGATATATGCTCAGATGTGAGATATCTTGGTAATACAAAAAAATCTATTTTTCTTTTTTCAAAAAATTGCCATACTGATTTCTATAGTGTCTCTACTACTTCCTACATCAGTGTATGAGGGTTAACTAATCTCTGGATCCGCACAAACATTTGTTATTCTTATCCCTTTTTGTCATAAATGTTCTGAGATGATTATATCTCATAATGGTCTTAAATTGCATTTCCATGACTGCTAATGAAGTTGATCTTCCTTTCTTAAAGCTGTTGCCTGTTTTGAAAGCCTTCCTTTAAGCAGTATCTATTCTTACTCTGCACCTACAGTAGTTTATTATGTGCTTTATAAAGAGCTAGTAGAGCTTAAAGATTCTCAACACAAAGAGACGTTGAATTGCTAAGGAAACAGAGTGGCTAATTATGCTGATCTGATCATTATTGAACAGAAATACTGAAGTATCACAACTTTCCATACATCCATATGATGTACCCTTAAATCTTAATTTTAAAACACAAAATAAGTACAAGCATTTAAAAGAAATCATTAAAGCCAACTCCACTTAATTTCTTGTAAAAATAGAAAATTGCCATTTTACTTTAAGATGCAGATATTATTCTACTCAACCAGAGAAACAAAAATTCTCAGCCAATATACCTCTCACAAATGCAGATAACATCAAACTTCCAAAAGTGTTAACAATTTCATTTTATAACATAAAAGCGGTAAATATAAATCAAGACACACTAGTATTTGTGTACAAGGTATACATGACTGATTCAGTGCTGAAAAACCATTAAATGTACTCCCTGGAAATTCACTGACCATACCAACCAAGGAATCATGTAAGCAATCTTCACTCTCCCTTCTGTTCCCCAATTCCAACTGTCAGTCTCATCCCTGGCATTGTAGCAGACCACACGCCCCATATGACCTCTTCTTTACTGTTTCCCTTTCAAGGAAATCACCCAGATCTTCTCCTACAGCCTTTCCCAACAAACCTATCCCTTTGTTCTCAGCTACCGCACTTTAGGCACTCCCTGGAAACCCACTGGCCATACCTGCCAGTACATCAGGTAGGTTGTGCACACTATCCCTCATCTCCTACAATTCCAGTCCCCCACTCTTATTCCCATCTCTGTAGCAGACTACCTACTGTGGTTTCTCCTTTTTCTCTGCCCCTAGGCTCAAGGACCTATAAGGATCTTTAGTGGCACAGAAAGCATTTTTACCTCCTGTGAACCTTCTAAGCACCCCTTCCCCAGCCCATTCCCATTTCTTAGTGTCAGTTCTGAATACCTAGAAACAGTTCTACCAAAGACACCCAGTGAACACACTTATCAGGATCTCAGAAACATTGCCTGCCTATCATGCAACACACAACCAGTACATTCTCCTGAGAACCAGGGAGGAAAACAGAAACCAATGAACACAACATCCACCCAACAAACAAAAGACCATCTATTAGCACCTAGAACTGCAATCACGGTACAGTAGTACTTGTGTCAGAGGCATATGACTTATTTAGTATTGAAAAATCATTAAATGTTCTCCATGGAAAGCCAGATGCCTATATGCCAGTATAAAAACATAGTAAGAGCCAGGACATTATACCTCCATTAGAGTCAGCAACCCTACCTGTGGTGGTCTGTATAACAATGGCCCCAATAGGTGCATGTGTGGCCTTGTTGAAGCAAGTGGGGTTCTGGTGTGAGGTTTCAAAAGCACTCACTAAGCCCAATCTCAATCTCTCTCTCTCTCTCTCTCTCTCTCTCTCTCTCTCTCTCTCTCTCTCTCTCTCTCTCTCTCTCCTCCCTCCCTCCCCCCTCCCTCTTTGTCTTTCCCTCTCGGCTGAAGTTGCTGATCAGTATGTAGAACTCAGCAACTTCTCCATCAACATGTCTGCCCTTGGACCACCATGGTTCCGGCCATGGTGATAATGCAATAAGCCTCTGAAACTGTAAACAAGACCCCAACTAAATGGTTGCTTTTATTAGAGTTGCTATGGTCATGGTATCTCTTCACAGCAAAAGAATAATGATTAAAAAATTATAACACAAAGACACATGCTCAAATATATTCACAGCAGTATTGTTTGTCATAGCCAGAACCTGGAAACAACCTACATACCCCTTGACCGAAGAATGGATAAGGAAAACACGGTACATTTACACAATGGAGCACTATACAGAGGAAAAAATAACATCTTGAAATATGCAGGTAGAAATATGGAGCTAGAAAACATTATATTGAGTGTCATAACCCAGACCCAGAAAGACAATTATCACATGTACTCACTCATAAGTGGTTTGTAAACATAAAGCAAAGAAAATCAGCCTACAAATCACAATCCCAAAGAACCTAGACAATAATGAGGACCCTAAGAGAGACATACATAGATATAATCTACATGGGAAGTAGAAAAAGGCAAGATCTTCCTAGTAAATTGGGAGTGTGGGGATTGTGGGAGAAAGTATAAGGGGAGGGGGAGGAAGCGAGGGAAGCAGAGAATAATATATAGCTCAATAAAAACAATTTAAAAAAGAAAAGAAAAATATATAAAAATTTTAAAAAGAAACTACAACAGTAGGTTCTAAGAAATGCAACATAGCTGAACCACAAGACAATGACTTCAAAATATCTATTATGAATATACTCAAAGTCCTTAAAAGGATATAAAAATACGATAATGAAATCTATAGAAAACATAAACAGCAGAATGAAATGAAGAAAACAGTTCAAGACATGAAAGTGGAAATAACATCACTAAAACTGAGAGAAAATGAAATGAAAATTTAGGAACTCTAACTGGAACCTCAGAGGTAAGCCTCACCAACAGATACAAGATATGAAAGAGAGAATCCCAGGTACTGAAGAAAAGATAAATGAAATATATATACCTTGGTCATGTTAAGACTACAAGAATCCAGGTACAAAATATCCAGGATCTGATAAACCACGAAGAGACCAAATCTACATAACAGGAATAGAGGAAGGAAAAGAAACCTAGGTCAAAGGCACAGAAAATATTTTCAACAAAGTAATAAAATAATATTTTCCCATAATACAAAAAAGAAAAGTTTATCCCAATCTTCCCATTTCCCCAAGTTCCCCCCATCCTCCCCTTCTCACTTTTCTCTCCCCATCTCCCCTTACCCCCCTCCCACCCCACCCCCAAGATCCCAAATTTTTGCCCTTCAATCTTGTCTACTTCCCATAACCAGGAGGATAGCTATATGTTTTCCTTTGGGTTCACCTTCTTATTTAGCTTCTTTAGGATATCAAATTATAGACTCAATGACCTTTATTTATGTCTAGGGGTGCACCCACCCACGGAGACAGTGGAGCTGATCTATTGAGAGCTCACCAAGGCCAGCTGGACTATGACTGAAAAAGCATGGGATAAAACCGGACTCTCTGGATATGGCGGACAATGAGGGCTGCTGAGAAGCCAAGGACAATGGCACTGGGTTTTGATCCTACTTCATGTTCTGGCTTTGTGGGAGCCTAGCCAGTTTGGATGTTCACCTTCCTAGACCAGGATGGAGGGGGGAGGACTTTGGACTTTCCACAGGGCAGGGAACCATGACTGCTCTTCAGACTGGAGAGGGAGGGGGAGAGGAGTGGGGGGAGGGGGAGAGGAGTGGGAGGAGGGGGAGGAAAATGGGAGGCTGGGAGGAGGCGGAATTTTTTTTCAATAAAAAAATAAAATAAAAAATAAAAAAAGTTTATTCAGCCATAAAGAAAATAAAGAACAAAATTTAATTGAAGGAAAATAGATGGAACTAGATACCATCATGTTAATTCAAATAAACCAAACTCAAAAGGAGAAGTTTTATCTGTGTATTATCTTCCACATGAGGTCTTCAGAGAAGAAAGAAAAACCAATGCCATTATTACAAACTGGGACTGCTAAGGAATCAGATACATAGGTTGGGGAGAGATGTTAACAAAAGGTAATAAAGGTAGTGAATATAATCAAAGAATATTATCAACAGTACTGACTTAGTTAAAGTTTTAATTGCTGTGAGGAGACACCATTACCACAACAACTCTTATAAAGAAAACATTTAATTGGGGTTCCTTGCTTACAGTTTCAGAGGTTCAGTCCATCATGATGGGGAACGTAGTAATATACAGGCAGATGTGATGCTAGAACTGAGTGTGCTTCATCTGGCAGGCAACAGGAAGTCAACTGACACACTGGGCAGTATCCTGAGCATAGGCAACTACAAAGCCTGCTCCCATAGTGACACACTTCCTCCAACAAGGCCGTACCCACTCCAACAATTCACACCTCCTAACAGAGCCACTCTCTATAAGAATACATTCAAACTACCACAAGTTCTAAAATATCACAAAGGAATTCACTATCCTATACAGTTTATACACACACACACACACACACACACACACACACACACACACACACACATATGTGTGTGTGTATATATGTATACCCCTCATATATATATATATATATATATGAGGGGTATACATATATGTGTGTGTGTATGTGTGTGTATGTGTATACCCCTAATATATATATATATATATATCCAAATATAAACTGTTCAGTCTGAAAAATATTACTCCCATATATGTGTGTGTGTGTGTGTGTTTGTGTGTGTGTGTGTGTGTGTGTGTGTTTTCAGGGCTGACCATCTGGTATTGGATAACCAATCAGTGTGCTCTTCCCTGGGGAAGACCAACTCTCTTCCTCTCAACTTTCCTCAGTTGTCTATAGTTCCTTGTGTAGGGTTGAGACTCATGGGCTTTTCCCTGTGCAGTTTGGCATTTTCATTGGCGTCATCACATTCCCAGCCCACATTCAGGCAGTCACGTTCGTCAGACTTTATAGGTGTAGCTTCTGATATTCCTAGGAGACACAATCTGACAGCAAACTCCCTGATTCTCTCTCTGGCTCTTACATTCTTTATGCCTCCTTTTCTGTAATGTTCTACAAGCCTTTGGTACATGAGTGTTTTGATAATGTATCGACTGGGACTGGGCTGGACGAGTGCATTTTTGTCTGCTGAGGTTTTCTGTAGTGGGCTTTGTTGCAAAGAGAATTTTCCTTAATGAAGGATGAAGACTGCTTTTAAGCAAAAATAGATAAAGCAATTTTGAGGGGAAAATAAAACAAAGTGGTAATAACTTGGTTTCAAGAAATAACTTTAAAGTATAATAAAAAAAGACCATGTAGTATTGGCAAATATATAAATAAATCAATAAATAAAATAGAATTTGTAGAAATAAGCCAAAACAAACATGTGAACTGATTTGAGGAAAAGATAGAAAACATTTTACTAAAATTTAGCAATTTTAAATTAATTAGTTATTAAATTTTAAATTAAATTAATTAAATTTACTAAAATATTAATTGGATTCTTGGCTTCCTTTTATCAAATTTTAGGTTTGTCACTTTTTCATTATAAATATGTTTGTTTTTCTATCACTTTCACCTTAAGTAGTACTCAAGAATAAATACAGCACTTGACAAAAAAAAGTTATCTTGTAGAAATGAAACTTACCTCAAAATAATAAATGTTATATACAACAAACTCATAGCCAAAATTACATTAAATGAATACAAACTGAGAGCATTTCCTCTAAAATCAGGAAGAAGACAAGGATGCCTACTCTCCTCTCTTTTGTTTGATACAGTTCTTGAAGTCTTAGCTATAGCAATTAGTCAAGATAAAGACATAAAATTGGCAAAGAAAAAATGAATTCAGACTATCCTTATTTACAGATGATATGATTCTTTACTCATCATTTTATCTGTAAGTATTACATAATAAAAATCATTTCATATGTAAACAAAGACCATACAGAGACCTCGAGGAAACTTGTGGGCTTAAACAATTAACATAAGGTTGCAGAATACAAAATAAATAATTTTAAAATACCCTTCATCATATAGCAGCAATGTAGTCTCAGAGAAAAAAATAAAAAAATATCCCATTGAAAATGACTCTAAAAATGAAATATTTATGAATATATTTTCTACAGTAGTGGAAGTAGCCTTTATCAATTCAAATAATAATTTACTTTCATTATTATTCATTCATGAATAGATAAACTATAGATGTTCCAAAATCAGTTGTGACATTTAAAACACAGAGGAAGGGCCAAATCTGTCTCCATGCTTGTTTTTCAAATAAAAATTTATTGAATATATATATAGATATATAGATAGATAATTTAAATAATATATATTCAGACTTATATACATTATTTGCAATATTAGGTTAATAAAATAATATGATTCTTTTATCTTTTTCATACATCCTTACTAGTATTTTACCCTCCTCCATCCTTCTTTCTTCTCTTTTGTATTCATCTCTCTCCTCCCTCCTTAATTATAAGGCCTAATCAAAGGTGATAGCAATATAAGACTAATATTTCAATATTGAAAGGGAAAATATCAAAAGTCCTCAACCTATAAATAAAGAACTAACCCCTAAACAAAGAACTATAAGCAACTACAGAATGCTGAAGGTGGCAGAAATAGTCTTCTCTAAGAAAGAGGCCCCTAATTAGCTATCTAGTACTAAGTGGTTAGCCCTGAGATCATTCTTTTGTAGATAGTTAGGTAAATAGACAGACAAACAGAGAGAAAGATAGATGCAAGATTGTTTGGGCTAAGCAGGTTATAATTATATAGTTAGGAGTGTGTGTGTATATGTGTGAAGAAATATACATTTGAGTGCAGTATCACATAGAAAGGAGAACAAAAAGGATAAATATTTACTATTAGGTAATGAGGAAGGACTGAATGTAGGTAATGAACACATTATAAAAAGGATATAAAGCTAATTGTTTTAGTAATTTTAACTCTGTTGTGCACTTTTGGGGATTAGTTGTAGTGGATAATAGAAAAAAAATAAACTTGACAGTGAAAGTTTAAAATTTACTGTGAAGCTCGACAGTTTAAGAATGGCTATTTTTAACTGTATAGAAGATTAATTAGATATATAGAATTTTGATCTGCTTAATTTTGTCTTATAATGTTTCTGTCTGACAGCTTCATTTTTAATTAAAATTGATTTTTCATACAATATATTCTGATTACAGTTTCCTGTCACCCAACTCCTACCAGCTCTTCCCTACTTCTTCACCCACCAAATCCACAGCCTGTAGGTAAGTCCATGTGAGCCTGTTTGAAGAGATAACAAGGATTTATTATGATACACTCATGGACACACAAGGTAAATGGCCACCATGTTTTTCTGTTCTCCCTGGGGTGAATGGAACCAGAAGTCCAATCTCTGACCACCACACAAGAGAGAGTGTGACCACCATGTCTCTTCTTTAAAGGGTATCACATTGGCAGACAAGAAGAAATGCCTCTATCAGGTCAGATAGCCCAAGGTCATGGGGAGAGTGAATACTGTAAACAGAGACAGTACTTTCTTTTCCCAGCCACCCATACCCGAATAATCACACAGAAACTATATTAATTATAACACTGTTTGTCCAATAACTCAGGCATATTTCTAGCTAGCTCTTATATCTTAAATTAACCCATTTCTATTAATCCAATGTATCACCATGAGGCCGCGGCTTACCAGTAAGGTTCTAGCATCTTTCACCTTCAATAGTTACATGGCATCTGTCTGATTCCACCTTCTTTCCTCCTTTATCTCTGCCTGGATTTCCTGTCTTGCTCTATTTTGCTCTGCCACAGGCCAAAATAGCTTCTTTTTAAACCAATAGTAATAAAACAAATTCACAGCATACAGAGGGAAATCCCTCATCATAATACCCACTATATCTCCACCTTTTGTCTATAAAAGAATATTCTAAACAAAACTATATATCATAAAGACAATTATCAAGTTTTGTTCAGGAAAAAGAGAGAGTAATAACATACACAAAAATAGAACTAAAACCAAGAAGAATAATATCAAACAAGAAACACATACTAAATGTCCAGGCTATAGATAATGGCAAATAACAGAGATTATTCCAATAGCTGTCAAATCCTGAAGAGTCTAAGTCTCGTATCTAAAACACCTTAACTAAGATAGGAGAGGATAGTAACTGAAGATGGGTGCCCTAATGTTGTGGGGGACTTTGGGTGACCAAACAGGCAGTCAGCTCTTTCTGTCATTTCTCACATTTTCCAAAAGTTGCTTGCTTGCACTTCCTGCATAGACAGTTAATATTATTTCCTTTTGGGGTCTTTAATGGAGTTCAAGACTAGATAGTTATATGTAGCGAGCTGCGTGAAGCCACAACTGTTGGAGATGTATAATCAACTCCTATGGCTAAAGTCTGATTTATGCCTGATCACGCAATGATCATCAGCTGTTTGCATATGCGTGGGCCTATGGGCAATGCCCACCTGGCAATCCGGGATTGGTAGCCCATGCCTACTTAAAGGCTGGGAGTGGTTTGCTCGGGGAGAGAGTGAGAGAGAGAGAGAGAGAGAGAGAGAGAGAGAGAGAGAGAGAGAGAGAGAGAGAGAGAGGAGAAGGAGATAGATTGCTATAAATAAAGTCCTGAAAATTGCTGCAAGAAGAGCTGCGGGTGTTGCGTTTTCCTTGCTGGTCGAGGGTGGACGCGACAGTTATAACTATAGTTTTTCTTAGTTATCATAAAAGATAAATTAGATATAAAATTTTAGACTCAAAAAGATAGGAAAGATGATAAAATATTTTCTTTAATTTTGTCAAATATAAATAGACTGGATATTGCCACTGATTCTTAACCAGAATAACACAGCACAAACAAACAAAAAAGAACCAAAGAAAAAGCAAAAGAAACACATGCAGATGCTGAGACACACATAATTTCAAACATAGAAAGCTTATGAGAAAAAAATTGAAAAACAATAATAGGTAAGTGAAAGATCTGTAAACATTAAATAAAAGAACAAATGAAAAATGACCAAAGCACTGTGAGAGAAAACAAACTACAAAAATACCATTAAGTTTTCTTTTGTGTGTATGTGCTGGCTATCTACTGCTGGGCATGGGACATGCCCTTAAATGTGGTTATCATTTGGAGACAGCTTCTGGGTTAGAGATTGGGGCTTGTGTCTACTTCTCCTCTCAGCCCTGGGACCCCATTTGGCTTAGACACATAGAGGACATATGTCTGCTACACAGTCTCTGTGAGCTCATATGTGAACCAGTCCTGTTGTGCCTAGAAGACCTGTTTCCTTGGTGTCTTCCATCCCCACTGATTCTTATAATCCTTCAGCCTCCTCTTCTGTAAAGTTCGCTGAGCCCCGAGGATTTATTGGAGACCTCCCAGTTAGGGCTGAGTGTTCCAAACTCTCTCACTCTCTGAACATTGTCTGGCTCTGACTGTCTGTATTTATTCCCACCTGCTGTAGAAGGAAGCTTATTTGATGATAGCTGTGCAAGATACTGATCTATGAGTACAGAAGAATGCCATTAGCAGTCATTTTGTTGCTACATTCCATTCTCAGAATAATAGAATTTGGTTTTCCCGTATGTCCCTGGCCTATCTAGTCTCAGGTCCTTGGCCATCTAGACAGTATCCAGCATAAGTTCCATCTCATGGAGCGAGCCAATCAGGCAGTGCTTGGCTACTCCAACAACTTTTGTGGCACTATTCCACCAACATTCCTTGCAGGCAGGTCACAGTTATATATCACAGGACTTGTAGCTGAGTTGGTGTTTATCTTTCCCCTCTGTTGGGTTGCAGA
This sequence comes from Microtus oregoni, assembly GCF_018167655.1. Lineage (NCBI taxonomy): Eukaryota > Metazoa > Chordata > Mammalia > Rodentia > Cricetidae > Microtus > Microtus oregoni. The sequence goes on from NW_024544745.1 coordinate 680,018, forward strand.
GTACTTTCAGTACTATGACCACTAGCCAAGAGGGGTGAAGGCTCTCGGTCGACACCAGCTTGACTTCTTCGAGTTCAGTGAGTTATATAGGTGTTTTCTTCAGCAATATGATTTTACAATCAGTTTGTGGAAGGCAACCAATAGCTTTAGCAGTAGTCAGGGTTGTTTGGGCAGTTTCCATGGGGCCCTTTTGGCTAACAAATAGATTAGTTGTAACCCATTTTGAGAAATGAAGTTTCATTTGGTGGCAAGTGATGCCTAGTTGGGGCTTTGTATTACCAATTATTTGGTGGTTCCATGTGGATTTCTTTCATATATATGTGTATATATATACATATATATGTATATATATATATAAAGAAAATTCTACTACATTGTTTCCATATGATCCTGCAAATGGCCCTCAGTTTTCACTGTCTCTTCCCATATTCTGTTCTTTAAGCTCCCTTTCCTCTGCCTCCCTATTTGATCTTCCCATCCCAGTCTCCAACCTCTGTCCACCCAGAACTATATAATCTATTTATTCTTCCTAGGGAGATGTTTCCCTCCCCTTTAGTTGTTTACTGTAACAAGAGGGCCTGCTTGTTGGGGTTTCTGTCCTGCCCAGTTCCCATAGCTGTTTAGCCCCAAAAGAATCATACAGAGATTCTGCATTAGTTATAACTGATTGCCCCCTTAGCTAAGGCTTCTTGTTAACTCTTATAACTTACATTAACCCATTATTCTTATCAATGTCAGCCACATGGCTTGGTACCTTTTTCGGTGGGGCAGGTCACATCTTCCTTCTTGTGTGTCTGGGCAGGAATGCAGGAAAGAGCTTCCTTCTTCCCAGAACACTCCTGTTCTCCTTGCCCTGCCTCCCGCCTATACTTGTAGCCAATCAGCATTTATTTAAAATATTATTGACAGAATATAGAATTGTCCTGCACCAGTTTACTCTGTACTTAGCCTCTGTGGTTACATTGACTGTAACCTGCTTGCCGAAGACTTAGCAGCTAATATATATATATAAGCGCATAAATACCGTATTTGTCTTTTGGAGTTTGGAGTATTTCACTTAGGATTACTTTTTATTTGAAAGTTCTTTATAATAATAAAACTTTTATTATTTAAAATAAAAACTACCTCCAGGTGGTAGTGGTGCATTCCTTTAATCCTGACACTCAGGAGGAAGAGGCAGGTGTATTTCTGTGAGTTCAAGGCCAGCCTTGTCTACAGAGTGAGTTCCAGGACAGCTAGGGTTACACAGAAAAACCCTCTCACCATAACCACCCAAAATATACTACCTTTCAAAAAGAACATTTCATAAGAAACTATGCATTAAAAAATAATTGTTAATTAACACAGAGACTGTGAACAGCTTCTAAACTCCAGGAATTAGAGTCATACACAAGATGCCCAAATAAAGTATAAATCTCATGCAGCAATTTCAACATGCTTATCCCCCAATCATCAGTCTAGTAAGTGATAGCAAAGCATTTTTACTTAGAGCGTTGATTTTAAATACTCCAGACTTCAAAGACAACTTTGGGGTCCTCACACCCAAGCCCACACCTACAGCTTCTTTTCTTTATTTATTCTTTTATTTTCCTTTTTACATTTTTGACAATTAAGAATGAATAGACACCTTTAAACTTGGCTAGTAGAATGGGTAGAAGCATGAGTTGAAAGGGCAAATGTATCTATATATCTGGATATGTATTGGATATTGGATACATACTAGTCAACTAATTTAATATTAAAAATGTAAATAGAAGGCATGAAATTATACATTCAGTGAGCCAGCTACAAAAGTAATAACAACTTATTTTCTCGGCTCCTCCTTCCTAAGAATCACAACAAAGTCCATAGAAGTGTCGGATAGATTTAGTGTATTTTATGCCAGAATCACTGAATACAGGCTAGGTTATTTATATAGAAGCAGATTTATTTTTCACAGTTCTGGAGTCCAATGCCAATGTGTCAAAGCCTAGAGAGAGAGTTCACTCTGCAACAAAACATGGCAGAAGTGCAAATTGGCAATACAAGGCAGAACAGAAATCAGGAAGAGCTATCCTATTTTATCTGGAACTCACTCCTAAAGTAATGGAACTGCTCTTGGGGCAATATTAATATATGCATGAGGCCAGAGCCCTTAGTGTCTAATCTCCTCTTAATTCTGTTACAATGGCAATTATATTTCACTTGAAGAAGAAGCAAAAGAAGGAGGCAGAATGTTGAGTGGGAGAACATGGAAGGCTACACACTACTACTATTTGTGCAGATCTGTACTACATCTGTTCTATGTCAGTCCATCACTTTGTATCACCCCTACCTCCCAACGCCCCATTCACTGTCTAATCTAGAGGTTGGGCATGATGGCATTTTGGGTTGCCTGCTCTAGTTGGACATAGAAATTCATTCTTTAAGTATGGAAATAATGATTTCTGTATTTGGGTAAAAGGTGAATAGTGAGCCTGTACTTCAACAGTTTTTTCAGATAATACATAAAAGCTATAGCCCTGGGAAAAATTGACTTTACAACATAATGAGAGATTCTGCCTATTCAACACAGTTAATACATCTGCAATGCTGTCAGGGCTTCTAGAGGACTCTGACTTCATAATCCAGAGAGGAAAAGCAAACTTCTATTGTATCTTAGGAAAGCTCCTGATTGGAAAAAATTATTGAACAAAATAGGAAAGTCATAATATCTAGTTCTCCATGAATTTACCATAGGAAAAGGAAAACTCACAAGATATTAATGAAGCCCACCATCTATGAGAACAAATCTCTAACTATATGTTACTAACTCTGAACTCTCAAAGAAAGAATGATATAGTTTTCACTCCTTCTTATGGCTAAATAAAACTTACTTATGGTAAATGAAATATATATAATATTTATACAAATATATGTAATGTTTATACCATCCATTTATATATTGGTGGACACCTAAGCTGATTCCATGATTAGGCAACTCTGAGTATTATCACTATAAACATTTATATGCAGGTGTCTTTATTGTATGACAACATTGATTCCTTTGGGTATATTCCCAGGAATGGTAAACCTGAGTCATATGGTAGAGCTATTTTGCATTTTCACAGGCAATACACTGCATGCCAAGCATCCTTAAGAATTCCATGGGCATACAAAAGAAATATAAGACAAGTTCTTGTTTTCAAGAGTTTATACACTAGCTGTAATACACATAAATTAATAGCGAAAGACTCTCGCAATAACAATTGGTCTGAAGATGTCTTTGCTACCTGGTGAACACGACTTTTGACATTTAAAGCTATGAAGAATGTACTACATCCTTAAAGGCTTTCCCAACTTAGAATTTACTTAAGAATAAGCTTATATAAAAATACAGACAGAATTTAAAGTGCCACTATAAAGGAGGCTCAGGTTTTTATTGTTTAGATTTGAGGTGCAGTAGCTGTCGTTGCTGTTGTTTGAAGATCACATTTTTTGTGCCCAGAGCAGAGGTATCGTCTCAAAGCATTGGGGTCACTGGAAGTGGAGTGCTGTAAAAGTTCAATGCCAAGACTAAGGAACATTTTCTCTCTAAGGATCACTAAATGCAGTCACTAAAGTCAATGACTCATTCTAAGACCTCCTCAGGGAAAATATAGAGGGCAACTCCAAAGTCAGATTTAAAGTTTCCAGGCTCTCTTTGTTCATCATCTGCTGTCTAAATGCAAAAGGATTGGAAGATGATTCCTATCAGGGCCATTATTTTGGCAAAGTGCCCAGCATCTGCCTGAGAATGAAGACTGTGTTTTGTTCCTCATGAATAAGACTGGTAAATCCTTTGTAACATTGCTGAGGGGACAATGTCAACTTCAAGACAAAAGGTCATACACAGGCTGGAGCTGGGAAGAATACAACAGATTAGGTAATGGAGTTGTTCATTGATTTTGGACACAGAATTTAGAGTCCTACGGTATTGTTCAACTGTAGCTCGAGCACTTTTGACAGATTTTCAACATTGGTCCCACCTCAATTACTTTATAAGCAAAGTTATAATAATAAATAATAAATAGTCTAAAGATTGTTAAAGCAACAAGATGTTGTGTACAAAGAATGGGTTCTGTACCTGGGACCTTGTAGATGCTCAGGAAACAGTCTCTTAGTATCATATTTACTACCATTGGAATAATGAACTTCTGGCCATATTAGTGGCAAGGACATTCTTAACTTATAGATGACTTCCCAGAGGTTAAGTACTTTGAAAGTGTCAACACATTAGTTCCTATGGTTTCGAGTCTAAAACCCTTTGGAACATAATGCTTTCCACAGCTGGCTTCACCCAGTCTCTTTCATATCATTTGCCATTGAAGCCATTCACTTCTATGATCAGGACTATTGAATGCCTTATAGTGTCTAACCATCACTGGAGTATGATGTCAGTTTTCTAGTCTCCAGAGAGTGTATGTGTTAATTGATCTTCCTTGTGCATGGTACTCATGAAGCTTAGAGTAACAGTTGTTTTCACATCCCCGTGGCATGTCTGTTCACTAACTCATGTTGATACAGTCCAGCTGACAAAGATTCACCTTAGCTTCCTAATAAGAATGAAGGTTCTTGCCTATCTGCCTAGATCTAACCAGTCACTCCCTGTTCAGAGAGTGAGGCACTGTTGCAAAGTACGTCCTATCATGGATGGGCCTCTTATTGCAAAATAAGAACCAAAATATGATCCAATAACAAACCTTGAGTGTTATTTTTCAGGTGGAGTCTCTTAATGACATGACTGAAACTCCAAGACATTCTTGAAAATATTGCATTAAACTTACGATGTTTCTGTCAGATTCACAGCAGGCATAGAAGTTCTACTCCAAGAGAATACAAGAAAAAAAGTTTAAGTAAGGGGAATCTTTAATTTATGTGTGAATAATAGGATAAGTCAACAAAGAAAAGTAAAATTCGCAGACATTTGCAATAGCAGAGTAGCTATTGCCACCCCTGACTAAATAGACAAATCATATGGAATTTCCATGTATGCATTAATAGGGTCATTACTGCAAAGAGATGCTTGAAAAAGCAATTTAAAGGAGGAAGGTTCTATTTTGGCTCATGTCTGAGAGGAATGTATGGTGATAAACGAATGGTAGCAGAGAAGCTAGGTCAAAGGTATCAACTGAGAAGCAGAAAAAGGATAACCATGTTTATCAGACTTTCTTCTTACTCCATTATAATTCAGTGAGCGACCTCAGCTCATGGGACAACCCCACCTACTCTCAGAGTAAGTATTTCCCCGTTAATTAATCCATTCTGGAAAGGACCTCACAGATAGATCCAAAGGTATATTTCACCAGTGTCTTAAGCATTTGAGTCAAATTGTCAATAAAAATTAATCATCACGCTCTCCTACTTGTGACCTTTGGTAGAGTAATTCAGCTACTAACAACCAAGGATAAAGTATAAATAATAAATATATGGAAAGCTTTCTTTTCTCATATATTACCATTGTTTCAAATTGGCCGTACCCAGCCAAGATGTCAAAAGCCAAAAATAGCTGAATTGACACATCAGTAGAGGTCAGACTCCTGAGTGTCCAACTGAATTCACAAGCTCAATGACTGGGTCTAGAGGGACAAATAGAAACTATTTAGTACAAGTAGATACTTCTATTTGAAATAACTCGTCAATCATTTATTGATAAAGTAGTTATAATCTATTCCATGCCCTTAAAATCTTCCCTATATTATGCCAAGTCAGAGCTGTCCACAAGAGAAATTAACCTAAAATTTGAATGATAAAAAAGGAGAGAATCCATTTTAATACTCGGAAGGTCATTGTTGGACAAACTGCCATTTCACATAATAATTATGATTACTTAATTGGTGACCCATCTCATTTCATGAAAAAGAAATTGAAGACTTTAGTTCCTTCAGTTCCCACAAGACATTCTGCTTCCGCTTCACTCAATCCAACATCAAATATGTATAAAGCTCTGCACTTAAGGGAGCTAGCTACTCCTGCATGCCTTCCACACCCTTAAAGCTAGAGGTGAAGAAAGATGAATCCAAATTCCAGGTGTTCTCATGGGATCCAGTTTAATCTTCTACACTTTCAATTTGAGTTTGTCCCCTCTCACTGGCCATGCTGATCATGGACTTAATACCAAATGCGAAACTAAAACTTGTGCCAGCCTTTTTTTTTTTGGTTCACCAACCAGCTCCCAAAACATGACACAGAGACTTATTAGTTTTGAATGTTCAGCCTAGTTTTGGCAAGTTTCTGGATAGTTCTTTTAACTTAAATCAACCTGATTCTCTTTATCTAAACTTTTGCCTCAGGGTTTAGTGCCTTTCCTACTTATACTTCAGTGAAAGTAAGATATACTTTCTACATGTTTGTCTGGATGTCTTCCGATTGGCTTCTTGCCCTGGGCGTGTCCCTTTTCTCTTTCCCTTCTTCTCTCATTCTTCCTCATTCTTTCTGAGCCTAGATTTCAACTCCTCCTATTTATTCTTTCTGCCTGGCAGCCCCGCCTATCCCTCCCTCTGCCTAGCTATTGGCCATTCAGCCCTTTATTAGACCAATCAGGTGCCTTAGGCAGGCAGGGTGAAACAAATACAACACATCTTTTCATAATTAAACAAATGCAGCATAAATGAAAGCAACACACCTTTACACAAATAAAGTAATATTCTGCAGCATAAACAAATGTAACATATCTTTGCCTAGTTAAAATAATACTCTATAATAGAGACTTATAGAAACAAACCCACCCCTACAATTGTATGATGGCTAAACCATCTTATTAAAACCCTTTATTCTCTGTTTCTGTGGTGGTTCTACTGAGAAAACTTTAGTTGAGACCTGGGTAAGTATCATTACTATCCCTATCTTAAAGGTGAGATAACAAAGACATATAAAGATCAGGTCAAGATAGACTGTGACTGCACAGAGCAGACCAAGAGGTGAATGACCAGCCTCCCAGCTGGATAGCCCAGTCTCTAGGCTCTAAGCCCCAGGGCAAAACCTCAGACCCCTCCCCCAACCACCTCAGCTACATTAAATAGTGGGAAAGTCTCCTGCAGGCAGGGTGCTCCAACACCCCATCTAACCCTGTAATCTACAAGTCCCACTCCACCTCCATAACCAACCACCCCCCCCCACAACCTCAGTGGCTCCATGTACAGAGTGAACCAAGAGATGAGTGACCAGCCTCCTAACTGGACAACCCAGGCTCTAGGCTGTAGGCTCCAGGGCAAAACCCCGGGGCCCCTCCCCCATCTACCTCAGCCTCAAGAGCAAACCTCCTACAGGCAGGCTGCAATAGCACCCATCCATCTGGCCCTGTAATCTCCAAGTCCCAGTCCACTCCCAAAACCACCCATCCCCTGAGACCTGGATGGCTCCCAGAGACACAGACAGCAACTGCATAAAGCAGACCAAGACCACTGAGACACAGTGATTGCACCATTTGGTTCAAGAGAGGATCCATGAGACACAAACACCAAGGGCAACTATTGGACCCAGAGCCAAAGACACTGCCTGCACCAACTGGAATAATAGGTGGATAGATGCAATGCAAGATTATATTCAACAATCTAAAGAGCAATATGGTACCACCAAAATCTAGTAGTCCTACAATTAGAAGACTTGAACATCCCATCCCAGAATAAAGAGGAGGAAACAACCTTAAAAATAATTTTATGAAGAAGATAGAGAACCTTAAAGAGGAAATAAAAATTTTTCTTTAAAGAAATGGAGGAAAAGACAAACAATGAAATTGGAAGAAATCAATAAATCTCTTAAAGAAAGCCAAGAAAAAGCTGTCATACAAGTGAAAGAAACAGTTCAAGACTTGAAAATTGAAATAGAGACAATAAAGAAAACACAATCCAAGGGAATTCTGAAAATGGAAAGTCTGGGTAAATGAACAGGAACTACAGAGGCAAGCATAAGCAACAGAATATAAGAGAAGGAAGAGAGAATCTCAGGCACTGAAGATATGATAAAGGAAACAGATTCATTAGTCAAAGAAAACATTAAAGCCAATAAAGTCATAACACAAAGTGTCCAGGAAATCAGAGGCACCATGAAAAGACCAAACCTAAGAATAATAGGGCTAGAAGAAGGAGAACACCAATTCAAAGGCACAAAAAATACATTCAATAAAATTATAGAAGAAAACTTTCTCAAGCTAATGAATAAAATGCTTATGAAGATACAGGAAGTTTACAGAATACCAAATCAACTGGACTCTTACCACATAATATTTCAAAACACAAAATGTGCATAATAAAGAATAGCAAAATTTTCAAAGGAAAAAGACCAAGTAACACATAAACAGAAACCCAACAGAATAACAACCAATTTCTCAATGGAGACTCTGAAGGCTAGAAAGTCCTGGACAGACATTTTGCAGACACTAAGAGACTATAAATGCCAACCCAGACTACTATATTAAGCAAAGCTTTCAATCACTATAGATGGAGAAAACAAGATATTCCATGACAAAACAAGAATTAAACAATACCTATCCATAAATTCAGGCCTAAAGAAAGCACTAGAAGGAAAATTCAAACCCAAAGAAGTTAGCCTATAAAAACACACAGTCTATCAGAATGGATACAAAAACAGGATCCATACTTTTGCTGCATACAAGAAACCACCTCAGATTCAAAGACAGACATTTCCTCAGAGTAAAGGGTTGGGAAAAAACTTTCTAATCAAATTGACCTAAGAAGCAACATGGTGTAGCTATCCTAAAAGCTAACAAAATAGACTTCAAACTAAAAGTAATCAAATAGATAAAGAAGGACATTTCATATTCATCACAGGAAAAATTGATGAAGATGAAATCTCAATCATGAACATTTATGACCCAAATATAAGGGCACCCAAATTGGTAAAAGAAACATTACTAATAATTAAATCACACATCAAACCACACACACTAACAGTGGGAGAATTCAACACCCCACTCTCACCAATGAACAGGTCTGCCAGACAGAAAATTAACAGAGAAACAAGGGAACTAACAGATATTAGAATTCAAATGGACTTAATAGACATCTATAGAACATTTTACCCAAACACAAAAGAATATATTTTCTTTTCAACACCTTATAGAACTTAATCTAAAATTGACCACATACCCGGTCACAAAGTAAATCTAAACAAATACCAAAAAAAAAAAAAAAAAAAGGAATCATCCCCTGTATCTTATTGGATCACCATGACTTAAAGTTAGAATTCAACAACAATGCAAATTCCACAAAGCTTACAAACTCAAGGAAATTAAATAATGCTCAACTGAATCACCCCGAGATAAGGAAGAAATGAAGAAATTAAAGACTTCCTAGAGTTCTATGAAAATGAAGGTACAGCATGCCCAAACTTATGTGGCACTATTAAAGCAGTACTAAAAGGAAAGTTCGAAACATTAAATGCTTATATAAAGAAGTTGGAGAAATCTCATACTGGCGAATTAACAGAAGACCTGAAAGCTCTAGAACAAAAAGAAGCAAACTGACCCAGGAGATGTAGATGACAGGAAATAATCTAATTGAGGCCTGAAATCAATAAAATAGAAACAAAGAGAACAATACAAAGAATCAAGGAATCAAAGAGTTGATTCTTCAAGAAAATCAACAAGATAGTCAACTTATTCAAACTAACCAAAAGGCAGAGAAAGAATATTCAAATTAAACAAATCAGAAACAAAAAGGAGGACATAAAAACAGACACTCAGGAAATCCAGAGAATCAACAGATCATTTTTCAACAACCTGTACTAAAAAATGGACAACTTTCTTGATAGGTTTATATACCAAAATTAAATAAAGACCAGATAAACAATTTAAATAGACCTATAACCCCTAAGGAAATAGAATCAGACATTAAAAGTCTCCCAGCCAAAATAAATAAATAAATAAATAAAGAGCAAGGGCTTTTTTTTAAAATTCTACCAGAATTTCAAAAAGCTCATTCCAATACTCCTCAAGTTATTGCAAACAATAGAAACAGAAAAAAAATTGCCAAATTCCATTTTGAGCTACAGTTACCCTGATACCCAAACCACACAAAGGTGCAACAAAGAAAGAGAACTACAGACCAATTTTTCTCATGAACATTGATGTAAAAATACTCAATAAAATACTGGGAAAGCAAATTCAAGAACACATCAAAAAAATTATCATCCGACATGACCAATTAGGCTTTATTACAGAAATGCAGGGTTTGTCTAACATATGGAAATCTGTCAATGTAATCCACCATAAAGACAAACTGCAAGAAAAAACCCACATGATCACATCATTAGATTCTGAAAAAGCCTTTGACAAAAATCCAACACCCTTTCATGATAAAGGTCTTAGAGAGATCAGGGATACAAGGAACATATCTAAACATCACAAAAGCAATTTATAGCAATCCTAATGACAACATCAAATTAAATGGAAAGAAACTCAAAATGATTTCACTAAAACCAGGAACAAGACAAAGCTCTCTGCTCACTCTATATCTATTCAATATGTACATAAAGTTCAAGGTAGGGCAATAAGACAACAAAAGCAGATCAAGGATATATGAATTGGAAACAGAGAAGTCAAATTATCCCTATTCGCAGATGATATGATAGTATACATAAGTAACCCCCCAAAAATCTACCTAGAACCTCCTAAAGTTGATAAACACCTTCACTAATTTGACAGGATACAAGATTAACTCAAAGAAAATCAGTAGTCCTCTGATGTATAAATGATAAAATGGCTAAGAAAGAAATCAGAGAAATATCACCCTCTACAACAGTCACAGAAATAAAATATCTTTGGTTAACTCTAACCAATAAGTGAAAGACCTATATGTGATGTGGGAGTGTCATATATCAATCTGTTGATTTCATTGGTTAATTAATAAAGAAACTGCTTGGCCTGATAGGTTAGAACATAGGTAGGTGGAATAAACAGAACAGAATGCTGGGAGGAAGAAGGCAGTGAGGTAAGATGCCTCAGACAGACGCCATGCCGCTCCTCTCCAGGGCAGACGCGATGAAGCCAGCCTCCAGATCAGACATGCTGAATCTTTCCCAGTAAGACTGGTCCTACACACATTAAGAGAAATGGGTTAACCTAGATGAAAGAATTAGCCATTAAGAGGCTAGAACTAATGGGCCAAGCAGTGTTTAAATGAATACAGTTTGCGTGTTGTTATTTCGGGTATAAAGCTAGCTGGTGGCCAGGAGCTGGGTGGCAGAACACAGCCCACAGCTCCTTCAACATATATGACAAGAACTTTAAGTCTCTAAAGAAAGTAATTGAAGAAGATATTAGAAAATATAAAGATCTACCATGTTCTTGAATATGTAGGATCAACATAATGAAAATGGCAGTCTTACGAAAAGCAATCTACAGATTCAATGCAATGCCAATCAAAATTTTGACACAATTCTTCACAGACCTTGAACGAATAATACTCAAGTTCATATGGAAAAAACAAAAACAGGTAAAAACAATTCAGTACAATAAAAAAACTCCTGGAAGCATGATCATCCCTGATTTCAAACTCTACTATAAAGCTGTAGTAATAAAAACAGCTTGGTACTGACATAAAAACAAACACATGGACCAATGGAATTGAAGACCTGACATTAATACACACACACATGAACTCCTGATTTTGGCAGAGAAGCCAAGATAGTATAATGGAAATAGGAAATCATCATTAGCAAATGGTACTGGCATAACTGGATTTCAACGTGTAAATGATTGGAAATAGATTCATATGTATCGCCATGTACAAAACTGAAGTACAAATGGATCAAGGATCTCATCATAAATCCAGTTGCACTGAACCTGAGAGAAGAGATATTGGGAAGTAACCTTGAACATATTAGCACTGGAATTTACTTCCTAAATATAATATCAGTAGCACTGACACTGAGAGCAACAATCAATAAATAGGACCTCTTGAAACTGAAAAGTTTCTATAAGGCAAAAGACATGGTAAATTAAAAAAAAATGACAGCTTATTAATGGGAAAAGATCTTCACTAACCCCACATCTGACAAAGGAGATGATCTCCAAAATATATAAAGAACTCAAGAAACTAGACATCAAAATACAAAATAAGCAAATTAAAAAATGGAGTACAGAATTCGCAGCAGAATAATCTCAAATGACTGAAAGACATTTAAGGAATTGGTCAACATCCTTAACCTTCAGGGAAACACAATTCAAAACAACTCTATGATAGCATTTTACACCTGTCAGAATGGCTAGGATCAAAAATACTATGGACAGCTTCTGTTGGATAGGATGTGGAGTCAGGGGAATACACCTCCTCTACTGGTAGGAGTGGAAACTTATACAGTCACTTTGGAAATCAGTAGGGAGGTTTCTTAGAAAATTGGGACCTCAGGACCCAGCAATAGCACTGCTGAGCTTATACCCAAAGGATGCTCAGTCAAGGACACATGCTCAACAATGTTCATAGCAGCATTATTTGTAATTGTCAGAATCTAGATACAACTTAAATGCCCCTCAACTGAAGAATGGATAGAGAAACTTGGCACACTTATGCAATTCAGTATTATTAAGGTGTAAAAAAATGACATCACTAGTAAAAAAATCCTGAGTGAGGTAATCCAGATTCAGAAAGACAAACACAGTATGTACTCACTCATAAGAGGATATTAGACGTAAATCAAAGGATAACCAGACTATAATCTATAGCTCCGGAGAAGTTAGGTAACAGGAAAAACCCTAAGAGGACACATGGATCACCTTGGGAAGGGGAATTAGATGAGATCTCCTCTGTAAACTGTGGGCAAGGAAACACAGTAAAGGGGAAGGGATGGGAGATGAGAACATGAGGGAACAGGATGGTGGAGAGTAGAGATGGATGGAGTGGAAGAGCAATGAAAGAGAAATCTTGATAGAGAGCATCACTATGGAGTTAAGGAGAAACCTGGTGCTAGGGAAATTCCCAAGCAAATCCACAAGGATGACCCCAGCTATTCCTCCTAGCAACAGTGGAGAGGGTGCCCAAACTGGCCTTCCACTGTAATCAGAGTGGCAAATACCACAACTATCATCATAGAGCTTTCATCCAGTAACAGATGGAAGCAGATACAGTGATCTACAACCAAACACCAGGCTAAGCTCCAGAAACCCAGTCGAAGAGAGGAAAGAGGGAATATATGTTTAAGGAAGGTCAAGATCATGATGGAGAAAATCTACAGACAGCTAAACCAAGCTTGTGGAAATGCATGAACTCTATACCAACAACTGTGGAGCCTCCATGGGACTGAACTAGGCCCTCCATATGTGTGAGACAGTGGTGAAGCTTGGACTATCTGAGGGTGCCCTTGGCAGTAGGACCAGGACTTAACTGTGATGCATGAACTAGCTTGTTGGTGCCCATTTTATATGGTGTGTTGTCATGCTTAGCCTTAATGCACGGGCTACTAGCTTGGTACTGCCCCAACTTAATGTGCCAGACTTTGTTGACTCCCAGGAATTGAGAGGGTTGGGCTGGATGGTGGGGCGAGGGGGGGCACAAGGAGGAATTTTGGGGGTAACTGTGGTTAGAATGTAAAATGAAATTAAAAAAAAATAAAATGATTAGGTCAATAGTTAAAAGTCAAATAATCTGCACAGGAAACAAAGTTTTGAACTTAAGCAGTTTAGCATGAGTGTGTGTATGATTATCTACCTGCCTGTCAAACCTCAGTTTTTAAGTGTGTATAGGGAATTAAATGTGTACTGCAAGGAATACAATCCTTTGATAGCACAACAATATCACACAGGAGCCAGAATGTGATTCTGCATTTATCTGCATGCTTATTTACTATAGCATATCTAAAAGATAATGTATCTCTAACAAATCAGCTGATGAAGAAGGAAGAGGCTCACTTGTCTGAATTCAATGAGGGGGAGCAAAAGTCGGATATGATGGATGCTTATTTTACAACAGAGAAACTAACCTGCAGTAGCATAGCCATGTAGAAGTTGATTTCAATACTAAGAATCGAGGGAGAGATGGTATAAAGTGCACCAGAATGTGACTCAAGAAATTTGCCCCACAATTAATGGAGGAAGGTCATTGGTTAAAAATAAAGAAACTGCTTGGCCCTGATAGCTTAAAACATAGTGGGTGTAGTAAACAGAACAGAATGCTGGGAGGAAGAGGAAGTGAGCTCAGAGACGCCATGCTCCCCTCTCCCAGGCAGACGCGATAGCTCTGCTATCTGAGGCACACGGCGATGCAGCCAGCCACCAGGTCAGACATGCTGAATCTTTCCTGGTAAGTGCACCTCGTGGTGCTACATAGATTATTAGAAATGGGTTAAGAGGCTGAAACTAATGGGCCAGGCAGTGTTTAAAAGAATACTGTTTGTGTGTTGTTATTTCAGAGCATAAGCTAGCCAGTGGCGAGAGCTGGGTGGCGGAATGCAGCCCTGCAGCCCCATTACTACACACAATCTTTATTCTACTACAGATTTTCTATATAACTCTCCATTCAGTTTCTTTTATCTCATCCTCATTTCATCTTTATACGATGAAATAATTGGACTGAATGATTTTTAAAAGTCCTCTCAGTTAGAGCATTGTATAGCAAGCAGCCTAATAAATTAAGAGCAGTTCAACTGCTAGCTCAGTCAAGAAAGAATCTGGGAATCTCAGGTGACTGAATATTTGCTGACTGAATAGGGACACAAAGGTTAAGCTGACATTCAGATGGTTTTGCTGAAGTTCAGAATGTACCAGGACAAGGAGGGGACAGGTTAATTGTTCATAAGAGAAGCAAGGCATGGAGGGACAGTTACATGTTCATAATGGAACCAAGGCATAGTGGGCCAGTTTACATTTTCATAAGAAAACCAAGGCATGGAGGCACAGTTTTCATGTTCACAAGCAGCTAGCTCTTGCAGTCGTTATAAATTATAAGCCATTTCTCATGCTCAGATCTCATGTGAATTCTTGAGTTACAATAAAAAAGGCAAACACATTCAATTTGGAGAAATGATCTCTTCATCCAAAAAGTCTCGAGGGTAAGTTTTATCAAATAGAGGAATGTGAAAGCAAAGCATGATTCAAGGAAACCACATGAACTTCTGCCCAGAAAAATGATGAATCCTTTCTGCCTTGGTCAGGAAGAAAAATATGAACTAGAATTGATTCACTCTATTTTCTTTTTTTCTTTTTTTTTTTTTTTTGGTTTTTCGAGACAGGGTTTCTCTGTGGCTTTGGAGCCTGTCCTGGAACTAGCTCTGTAGACCAGGCTGGTCTCGAACTCACAGAGATCCGCCTGCCTCTGCCTCCCGAGTGCTGGGATTAAAGGCGTGCGCCACCAACGCCCGGCTCACTCTATTTTCTTGAGGGAAAAAGTGAGACCGAAGGAACTAGAGATCTCATTTTAAGGCATATGGATTCAAATTTTCTTATTTTCTCAATATATTGAATTTAAATAGAAAAAATACTTCTTTTGTTCAGTGATTGGTTTTTGTAGTCTTATCTGGATAAAGTTTTAATTATATTGAATTAGAATTTGAAAGCAAGCAGTTTAGATATCATACAGTTATCTCAAATAACTATGGTAAGAGCTTCTGATTCAGTCTAATATCCTGACAGTTTTATATCTAACTGAAAAATTGAGCATAAATGTTTCTTCTTAGTTTTAAAGAGAATGAGACAATTCTGAAAAGACTGTTGTTAGCACCAGAAAGAGCTATTTCCTGAAAGTGTATGGGTGGAATGATATCACATTACTTTGGCATAAAGTCAATAAGGAAGGTAGTTATTTAATGTAAGAGAAATGAATATCATTTCATTGGGCTAGTTTTTCCCCAACAGGAAAAAAGAGCTTAATTAATTGCTAATAAATTATATTAGTTCAAAAGATGGAAAGTACGAACTGAGCTTTGTGTTTGGAATAAAAGCCACATCATGAGAAACTATTTTTCATTTCTTTCTTATTTGTTCCTTTCCTTGTGACATATGTGTTCATTCAATTAATGGGTTCATTCAAATTGTATAAAGAATGGGTTTTGTGTCAGGTACTATGAAAAGAAAGCAAGAAAGTATCGTCATATTCTTTTTAAGTTTTACTTTAAATGAAAAAAGATTTTCTTTCACACAATATATTCTGATTATGGTTTCTCCTCCTTCAACTCTTTGTTCTTGTGGCTCTTTGCCTTTCAGAATTTCATGTAAATGATGAGAATCAGAACTTCAGTCCAAATTTTCATATTTTCCAGTTTGCCTTGAAAGTCCCCTGCATATTTTGGTTTTATTCCAATCCATCTCCTAGATTCATATTATATTGTTTTAGAAAAAGATAAGGGAGGTGTGTCACACAAAATATCATAAGTATAAGACATATTTGGCTTATAGAAGGGAGTTTCAAGTGCCAAGACATAAGAGTGAACAGAGCATGCCCCTACCTTGCAGTAGCATTTGTCTTTACCATTACAGTTTTGTGATTATTGCTTTTCTATTACAAAAGAATTTTCAGTCTCTAAACTATCATTCACTAGCTCTAAAATAGCAACTTTATCCAATCAGCATCCCTATAAGTTCTCTTTTTCTGGATTGTTTTATTTCAGAGCACCTCAATATATTACATATTTGTCTATCATCTTTGTAAGTCAGATGTTGATGATGATTGCTTTTGTCTGTCTGTTCAGGCACAACTCTGAACTATATTAGTACCTATAATAGTGCTTTGCACATAGGTAAGTCCTCAAAAATGTTTAATAAATGAATAAACAGCATCTGTTTTTCCATTTTACTGTATATGAACCTGTGGGCCTCCATGTGGTTAAGATGTACAGTTCTGACCTAATCCTCCCTTTCCTCTGTCTTGTTTGCCAGTACCTAACACAAGATTCTGATTAGTGAACTGCACCTACATATTAACCCAGTAGGAAAAATAGCCACATCTGAAGACTTTTGCAAATAGTGGAAACCACCCTCAAAACAACATGTATTTTTTTCCTTCCTGAATTTATCTTCTTATGTTACTATATTTTAATGAGTAAAAAGCTTTTGATTTTGACAGCCCCTTTCGATGCTCTAGCAGGAGAATACAGGTATGTATCATATAATACCCCTAACTAAAGAAGGCCCTCTGCTATCTGTGAAGACTTTCCACTTGAACCCAGCACGCAGCTTCAGGAGGTGTGCACATAGAATGAGTGAGGAAGGGAACACCCCTCTACGCAGTCAGATCAGCTTACCTGACACTAGCAATCGACAGCTAACAGATATCACAGCCAGGTCATTCAAACGTGATGCTTTTGATCTTATCACAAGAATTAGAAAAGTCCCTGGTCATCACCCGCCACAAAATTTACACCCTTCATCCAGGCTATGTAGCTTTACTAGAATTATTCTCTGTCCTAGGAAATAGTAGCATTTTATTATGCCAAAATACTGACACTCAGAAATAAAAACTTCTACTCTACTTACTCTACATAAATTAGAGGACAGTAGAAATGGGGGACTTTGTTACTCCCTTAGAAGACATTCTGACCCACTATCCCACCTCTAGAGTGGATAAAGTATATGTGAAAAGATTTAGGAAAATATTTCAGTGCTAGGACTTTGTTTCCAAGACTATTCAATCTAAGCCATTACTTTCTCCTTGACAACTGCCATAATTACATCCTCTATGCAAAGAACATACCAAGAGCACTTCTTTTCCCATTGACAACTCAAGAGACTCTTCACACTCTCTTTGCTCACTCCGTGTTACAGTTAAATTTTCTCAAAGGGTGCACAGTCAAATGAGAGAAACTCAGGGAGAACTGAATTGTTTTCTACTTGAGATGTGTATCCAGCAAAAGTTATATGCTTCTAAGAAGAAGTGTAGGAGTTGGGGCTTGAGTGGAGTGAGTTGCATGTTGGATGAACTCTCAGAGATGAGATAATGAGAGAGGAGCTCTCTATGATCTTTGACAAATAAACAGGAGGTTTGAGGGTAAAAGACTAAGAGGACGAGTGTGTGTGTGTGTGTGTGTGTGTGTGTTTGTGTGTGCGTTCATCTGTATATGTGTATACTATGTGTATATATGGTTTTATACATATACACATATATGTATTGCCTGTACATGTGTGTTTATGTGTGCAGAGGCCAGAGATCAACATCATTCATCTTCCTCATTTACTCTTTATTTTTTATACAGGGTCTTTCACTGAACTAGTATCTCAATAGTTCACCTAGACTGATAATCCATTGAGGTTTATAGACCTGTCTAACTTCACACATCCCCTTCCTCCAACATGAGGATTACAGGGCTTCATTGCCAAACCAAGCATTTTTATGGCTGCTGAGGATTTAAACTCAGTTCCCCAAACTTAGCCAAAAAGCACATTGCCAAGTGAATCATCTCTCCAGGGCCCATACAGGCATTTATTTAATAAATAAAATTAAATATTTTGGAATAACTTTAGATTCACAAAAAAGTTACAAAGACTGCTTGTAAGTATCCCTTTGCTTCTCACTCACTTTCCCCTAGTGTTGACAATCACTAAAGATAATTTTTTCACAAATAAGAAATTAATTAACACTGATGCAGTCCTATTACCTAAACTATGAAACTTTACTAGTTTTTAACACCAATTTCATTTTCTCTGTTTCTAGATCTAATTCAGGATTACACATTACATGTAAAAGATATCTTTTTAGTGTAACATGATAGCTAATCAGAAGCCAAGAAAAGGTCCAGGCTCATCAGAGGGGATTAGCTTGACCTAATCAGGTCTTTTTTCCTGACTCTAAATACTAGTTACTCTATACTACATTATGCCTGCAAGAAGAGTTAACTAAGTGGTTTGCAAAGGACAATTTGCAAGAAAGGCATCATTCACATACTGGAAAGGCATGAGAAAAAGCAAGCTAAAATATAGGTTTCAAATAGAAATCAAGAGTATTAAAAAAAGGAATTTGATGGCCACTTTGCGAGAGGTTCCAATGTTAAAAGCTTTCAAGAGTCGGGCGGTGGCGGTGCACGCCTTTAATCCCAGCACTCGGGAGGCAGAGGCAGAACTCTGTGAGTTCGAGGCCAGCCTGGTCTACAAGAGCTAGTTCCGGGACAGGCACCAAAGCTACAGAGAAACCCTGTCTCGAAAAAAAAAAAAGAATTTAATGAAGGATAAAATAATTGAATACAACTAACTAATAAAGGGAGTGGCAGAGGTATGATCATATATGAAAAGGGCACTATGAACACAGAGAGTCAATTCCCTGCATTCTGGTCTATAAAGAATGACAACCCTATATTATGAAATGGGCATGTAAGAATCACTAAATTTATGTCCATCAAAGTCATGGAATACTACAGACCAGGGGTTAGGAAATTGCAGCCCTGAGGGTAAAATCTTGTCTTGTGCTTACTGGTATAAATTTTCATGGAAGGAATCACTTAGCTTCTCCCATTCCTCTATATATCATCTATGGCTGCTTTTGAATGGCAAAGACACCATTGAATAGTTGAAGCTGAGATTGCTAATGACTTGCAATACCTAAAAGACTAACTTTCCAGCTCTTTACTGATTTAATTAACAGCCAGAGAAATAGAAGTCTAGATGAGTCCTACCAGTGGAGGTTATGCAACCATTAGCTGATATATGCAGACTCTGATAGAGGTCTGGTATATGACTACTCACATACTCAGTAGTGTGGGGAGCTTCCTAGAATCTCTAGAAATGTCAGATTGTTGAATTTTCTTGCTACTCCAGACCCTATGTCCAAAACTTCTCATTAAGAATAAAGCAATAATCCATTGAAAGGATAACTGGATATTGAAAGAAATGAATTGTTCCTTAATAATTCTCTGAGAATTCTTTGCAGTAACAAGATAATATGAGAACAAAAATGAAGGAAATAAAACGTATTTAGATAACTGTATACTTTTGCCAAGATCAAGTTCTCCTTAGGCTACCACTAAAAGACAGTTTGTATCACCTAAGTAATTATTGGATACTTAGTACATGCAATGTCCCCTTGATTACAAATAGGAGATATAAACTATGGTTGAAGTGAGAAATAACAGGTACATCCTCAACTACCTGTAATAAGAATACAATGTGGGAAGTACCCAAAACATCTAAGTAGCCCCAATCTTTGCTCTCTTAAAATGGCTCTTCATTTATTCTCTTTACAACAGCCTTCCAAAATTTGCCACTGTGCTACTATGTAATCTCCATTCCAAGGCAAGCACACTCTCCACAGTACTTAAAGCCACTTCCCACAATAACTCTTTGACTAACTGAATTATGGCTTTCAAAGAACCCTGTTTTCCTTAAATCTCTCTTAAGAGCAGGCTGCTCCATTGTCTTATACTTCAAAAATTTTACTACCACCGTTACTTATTTTATTATTTCCATTTTAGTGATAAGAAAACTAATATTTACGAGGGTCAATCAACTTCGTTGCATAGCTGACAGGTAGCAGGACTAGGATGAGGACACATGGAAATAATTGGAACATTCTAGCCAGCCTTTTGGAACTTTCATGATCCCCCATTATGATATATTGCTACTGAAACAACTGATGACTAGTACTGAATAAAATATTTTTAGGATCAGGTACTTAGAGTACCTGACACAATGGAATGTTATGTCCATAGAGGAAAGAGAGATTTCCTAGGCTCATTTGATGGTCTGTAACCTATTCACTCTTCTTTCATAAGGGAAAGACATTGTGGAAAGAACTTTAATTATAACCTTTTGAACAGTTCTTATTTAATAGGACAAGCATAAAAAGCCAGGTACAAGCTGGAATAAAGATAAATCAAAAGAAATGTAACTCAGAGAGCTAACTGGGGTGTATTTAGGAGGATTCTGTTAACCAAGATGTTTTAAATGATTTGTTCTAGGATCTCTGATGCGCTGTAAATGAGTTTACATTTGCTAATATGTGGATGATATATTATTCCTGCAGACTCAAGGCTCTAGTGCTCATCTTTTTATACCCAGAGTCCACAGAAATATCATCTACTAATATAACAGTTTCCATACATGGAGTTGAGAAGCATTGACACTGAAGACAATCGGACTGATATCCCAGGTAGCAAAGACCCTATCGCTTGTGTACCATGTACAACTCCTTTGTGCCTAATCTACTTCTATGTTAGAAGCACAGTGTTTCTCAAAGCATTTTGGAAGTAGAATATTAGTTACTTTATTGTTGCTTTCACAACATAGCTCACACAAAGCAACATAAGGAACATAGAATTGCGTTTGGTTCCTAGTTGAAAACAAGTCAGGTGCTGTGGTACACACCTGTATTCCCAGTACATGTGAGGTAGAGAGAGGAGAGGCAGGAGTTCAAGGGCATTACCAGCTATATAGTAAATTCAAGGCCACATAGTATGTTCAAGGCCAACATGGACAATAGAGTTGGATCCTGTTTAGAAAGATAATAATCATATTAATGGGATACACTCTATCATGGTGTGAAGACATAGTCAAAAACTGAGGGATCTAGTCACATTGGGTACAAAGGCAAGAAACACAGAGAGATGAATATCATTATTTAGTTACCTTCCTCCTTTTCCCTTTTATATTCAGTCTGGAATCCCAGCCTGTGATATGATGCTATCCACATTTAAAATGACTTTTTCCTACTATTGAAAGCTCCTTGTACATACCTTTACAAATATGCCCAGAGATGGCTATCTTAGGTGATTCTAACAGGAAAATTCATAGTGAAGATTAAACATCAAAGCAGGGCATGAAAAAAAAATGTGAAACAGAATAGGCGGCCCCCTAAGGATGAGGTACTCTGATGGCATGAAAGGTAAACTTGTACCTATTCTCTTAAAACAATTCTGTCTTGGCAGACAGTTTGCTTAGCATGCAAGTGAGATGAGTAAGCAGAAATTAGCATATCAGCAAATAGGTGAACATTTCCACTGTCACTATGTCCATCACATCATCCCTGATGAGGTACAGACCGATATATTGTGATTCTTCAAATGAAGTAATGAGAACAAATACAGTCTTTGAAGGCTATACAACTAAATTGTAGATAGTGTTTGTCCCCTGTGCTTCTGTGTCTGTTTACTTTAATATTGAGCATGCATTTGTCCTATACCAAAAATAGAAATGAAGGTACTCCCATTTTTGGAAAATAGGTACATGATGCAACTGCTTATTTGTTCTGTGGGAGCAGAAGAGACTTCACAGGTAGAAAATACCACCACAAAAATAAAGCACAAATGTTCTCTTAAATACTTCAAAGTAACATTGAAATTCATTTTCTGCTCTCAAACAGCTAGAAGAGAAAGTGGGGAGCGTAACTCATAACACAGTCATAGGTAAGAACTTTCAAAAATTATCTAGTTTTTCAGGAATTAAGGATGACACCTGGTAAATGAGGCTTCATGAAATTAAAAAGTTCCAAAACATTAAAAAAAACCTGTTAACAGAGTAAAAATTTGCCAAACATGATAATAGAAAGAAAATATTTGCTAGCTGTACATCTGATAGAGGATTAATATCAAGATTTACAAAAAAAGCCCCAAAACTAAATATCAATAAAACAAACAACCCAAACAAAAATGAGCTCTGGAACTGAACAGAGATCTCCCTAAAGAAAAAAATACAGGTGGGTGCAAAATCTTTTTTTAAAGGAATTTGAGTAGAAGCACACTACATGGGTATACAATGCTTCCCGCAGAAGACACGGACTATTAAATGATATTCTTAGTGCCACGTGTAGTCACTTAGGAGTTACGTATTGGTCGATCCCCAGAGCTCTTCCATACACTACAGCATCTTGCCATTGTTCTTGGATGCCCACAAGAACCTGATGATGATTTCAGCCTCTATTGCTGAAAACATTGCACATTTTGGTTGCTGTGCATAAATCAAGCTGAACTGGGATACAAGATTTTCCCTGCCAGATAACCTTAACATTACCAAAAGGTTTTGTACATGCTGCTGAGAGACAAAAGTCATCAACAATCTTCCTTACTTTTGAATACTGAGAGCTATTGTAATGATCTTAAAGGCAAAATGTGCCTTTTCGTACAATAAATGCATGACGGTTGAAAGGTTAACCAAATACTTCTGATTGGATTTGAGGCCTGCTTCATGGGAGATAATTCATGTCTGTTATTATGGGCCTGGTCAAAAGTTCATGACTGCGGATGTCACAACCCCTAGTAGATAGCCTACTACTACTGTCATATTCAATGGACATATTGTTAAACTACCTCCTAAATATTTATGTATATGTCCATAGAGTAGTCCTGCTTTCATCCTTGGTCAGAAAAACATTTCTTTGCAGCAGTTAGCAGTTAATGCAGAAAGTCACAACTGGTCAGGGTGCTGAGAAGAGATGCTAAGTGGGTGTTTTGCCCAAAGGAAAAGACAACTATGTAACTCACTCCAAGGCTCATGGAACACTATAGAAGAGGGGATAGAAAACACTAAGAACAAAATGATGGAATGGAGTAACATAATTGTTGCATCATTATCACACAGCAGCTCTGGTTACATGCACAAAGCATTTCAACATTACTTTATGGACTGATGAGGGCCACATTAGAATCCAATCCTCCTTGAGGAGTTATTGCCAGCTATTGGTTGCTGGGTGGGTCATTTTTTTTTTCAGTCAGTGGTTTATCCATTGGTAAGTTTTCCATGGTGTGATAAATACATCCAATCTAGACTTAACAAGCATGGGGTTAAAATAAATTTCTGGATGGTGGTGGTGCATACACAAGCAGAGGCAAGTAGATTTCTGTGAGTTGGAAGCCAACCTGGTCTCTGTGAGTACCAGAACAGCAGAGCAGTTACACACACACACACACACACACACACACACACACACACACACACACCTGTCTCAAAAAAACCCAACAGTAATAATAATAAATATTGTTAAAGTACAGGGAAGAGTTGAGAGAAAAAGATAGTTCAGCAAGCATGAAAGGGTAATTGGATGACTGTGATCACAAAACATATATGTTGTGAACTGTTCAAATATAGTGGCAAAGTCAAGCAAATGTCTTTTAAGAAATTATATAATTCAATAAAAAATAACTCCAGGTGAATCTAACAAAATGGTACCTAAACGGCCCTTCCCCTGTAATCAGATTAATGACTACCTTAATTGTCATCATAGAACTGTCATCCAGTAACTAATGGGAGCAGATTAGAGATCCACAGCTAAGCAGTGGGCCAGACTCCTAGAGTCCGGTCACAGAGAGGGAAGAGCAATATTATGAGCAAAGGGGCCAAGATCATGATGGGAATACCCACAGACACAGTTGACCTGAGCTAGTGGGAACTCACTGACACTGGATTGACAGCTGGGGAACTTACATAAGACTGAACTAGTTCCTCTAAATGTGGGTGGCAGTTGTGTGGCATAGGGAGTGTGGGGGGCCACTGGCAGTGGAACCAATACTTATCCCTAGTGCATGAACTGGCTCTTTGGAGCACATTCTCTATGGAGGGATACCTTGCTCAGCTTAGATACAGGGGGAAGGGCACCTAGGTCCTGCCTCAAGTAATATGACAGACTTTGTTGACTCCCCATGGGAGGCTTCCCTCTCTGAGGAGTAGATGGGTGGTGGGATGGGAAGAAGGTGGGGGGAGTGATAGAACAGGAAGGAGAAATAACTGGGATTGGAATGTAAAATAAGATTGTTTTAATATATATATATATATATATATTATATAATCAATATTATCAATATAAAAATAAATGAAAGAATCTTATAGAAGTTTTATAAACTTCTTACTATCTTAGTCTATTCTTTATTTGTGAATACCAT
This sequence comes from Microtus oregoni, assembly GCF_018167655.1. Taxonomy (NCBI): domain Eukaryota; kingdom Metazoa; phylum Chordata; class Mammalia; order Rodentia; family Cricetidae; genus Microtus; species Microtus oregoni. Next base: position 704,759 of record NW_024544745.1, read on the forward strand.
AAGACAAGTAACCAATAAAGACTTGGGACTTATTTGGATCAAAGTTCTGATGGCACAGAAGTCTAAGAGTATGATGCTGGCAATTGGTACAAAACTTCGAGCTATATCATAACACGGTAGAAAGTATCAAGTGGTGAGTACAGGGGATAATGTCAGTTCGGGTTTCTCACCCATCCTTCAAATCTATCAGTTCGTTATGAAGGCTACTCACTGATAGACATTTCTAATCCTAATTACTTCCCAACACATGGAATGTGGGGGACATAGTCAAGCCATGGATTCATGACACAGAGATATAGCAGTTTGAAAGTTGTCACAAACATAAAAAGCAATAATAGCAGTCAAGTCAGGAAGTCAATAAGCATTTTTTTTATTTTAATGAGAAAAAGGAAAAAAAAGTTTCAGCCTCCTCCCAGCCTCCCATTTCCCTCCCCCTCCTCCCACCCTTCTTCCCCTCCCCCCACTCCTCCCCCCCCTCCCTCTCCAGTCCATAGAGCAGTCAGGGTTCCCTGCCCTGTGGAAAGTCCAAGGTCCTCCCCCGTCCGTCCATGTCTAGGAAGGTGAACATCCAAACTGGCTAGGCTCCCACAAAGCCAGAACATGAAGTAGGATCGAAACCCCGTGCCATTGTCCTTGGCTTCTCATCAGCCCTCATTGTTCGCCATGTTCAGACAGTCTGGTTTTAACCCATGCTTTTTCAGTCATAGTCCAGCTGGTCTTGGTGAGCTCCGAATAGATCAGCCCCACTGTCTCAGTGGGTGGGTGCACCCCTCGTGGTCCTGACTTCTTGCTCATCTTCTCCCTCCTTCCGCTCCTCATTGGGACCTTGGGAGCTCAGTCCAGTGCTCCAGTGTGGGCCTCTGTCTCTACCTCCATCCATCACCAGATGAAGGTTCTATGGTGATATGCAAGATATTCGTCAGTATTGCTAAAGGATAGGGTCATTTCAGGTTCCCTATCCTCAGCTGCCCAAGGAACTAAATGGGGACATTACCTTGGGCTCCTGGGAGCCACTCTAGGTTCAAGTCTCTTGCCAACCCTAAGGTGGCTCCCTTAACTAAGAATTGTGATTCCATGCTCCCATATCCAACCTTCCTTTATCCCAATCATCCTGTTTCCCCCAAGTTCCCCCCTCCTCCCCTTCTCACTTTTCTCTCCCCATCTCCCCTTACCCCCATCCCAACCCACCCCCAAGATCCCAATTTTCTCCCCGGTGATTTTGTCTACTTCCCATATCCAAGAGGGTAACTATATGTTTTTCCTTGGGTTCACTTTCTTATTTAGCTTCTTTAGGTTCACCAATTGTAGACTCCGTGACCCTTATTTATTGCTAGAAACCAATTATGAGCGAGTACATCCCATGTTCATCTTTTTGGGTTTGGGTTACCTCACTCAGGATAGTGTTTTCTATTTCCATCCATTTGCATGTAAAATTCGAGAAGTCATTGTTTTTTACTGCAGCGTAGTACTCTAGTGTGTATATATTCCACACTTTCTTCATCCATTCTTCCATTGAAGGGCATCTAGGTTGTTTCCAGGTTCTGGCTATTACAAATAATACTACCATGAACATAGTTGAACAAATGCTTTTGTCATATGATAGGGCATCTCTTGGGTATATTCCCAGGAGTGGTATTGCTGGCTCCAGGGGTAGGTTGATCCCGAATTTCCTGACAAAGAGAAACACTGATTTCCAAAGTGGTTGCACAAGATTGCTTTCCCACCTGCAATGGATGAGGGTTCCCCTTCCTCCACAGCCTCTCCAGCAAAGGCTATCATTGGTGTTTTTGATTTTAGCCATTCTGACAGGTGTAAGATGATATCTCAAAGTTGTTTTGATTTGCATTTCCCTGATTGCTAAGGAGGTTGAGCGTGACCTTAAGTGTCTTTTGGCCATTTGAACTTCTTCTGTTGAAAATTCTCTGTTCAGTTCAGTGCCCCATGTTTTAATTGGGTTAATTAGCATTTTAAAGTCTAGTTTCTTGAGTTCTCTATATATTTTGGAGATCAGACCTTTGTCTGTTGCGGGGTTGGTGAAGATCTTCTCCCAGTCAGTAGGTTGCCTTTTTGTCTTGGTGACAGTGTCCTTTGCTTTACAGAAGCTTCTCAGTTTTAGTAGGTCCCATTTATTCAATGTTGCCCTTAATGTCTGTGCTGCTGGGGTTATACCTAGGAAGCGATCTCCTGTGCCCATCTGTTGTAGGGTACTACCCACTTTCTCTGCTATCAGGTTCAGTGTGTTCGGACTGATATTGAGGTCTTTAATCCATTTGGACTTGAGTTTTGTGCATGGTGATAGATATGGGTCTATTTTCATTCTTCTACAGGTTGACATCCAGTTGTGCCAGCACCACTTGTTGAAGATGCTTTCTTTCTTCCATTGTATACTTTTAGCTATAAGCATTTTTTTTAAAGGAAAATTGGGGGAAGGCCCTCTGACTGGAGAGTTTCAGTCACATAGCTATGGGATTGTCTGTGCAAGAAAAATGAAAAATAAAAATTAGTGGAAACTCTTTAGTTTCCAATGAGATTGTTTAGTTTCCATTAGGAAGAGGCAACAGAGAAAGGAAGTTAAATAAAATGCAGATGGATTTGCATTTGCCTCGGGAGGAAATTTACCCAAATGCCACTAAAAGAATTGCTGCACCACTGATTCTTCTTATCTTGCTGTTGTTCTCCTATTTTTGCCTTTCCTTAGTGATATAAAAGAATTAATGAACCTAACAAAGTCCCCCAGACAGGACGCCGAAAGATTCACCTTGTGAAATGTGAATATGCTATGCAGATGGGACATTACTGTTTTTGTCACTGACCATAATAACTTGAGACTCTTAAGTAGATCATAAAGCTTGGATATAGTTACTAAGACCTTTTTCACCTGCAGAAGCATGGTGCATTTTTTATTCTGAGGAAGTGTTTGTCACATTTCATTATTTCCTGTCAGATGCACAAAGACAAAAGTGTGGAGTATGTTTACCTTTAAAAAGAAGAAATCAAGAATGAGAACAGGGTATGGAAAAGTTTCAAAGTCAAAAGCATAATATGGGTAACCACAGAAGAAGCTCAAATGGTTCATGCACATTTCCAAAGTACTTCATTCTTTGTGCCAGGTCCTGTTTGTAAGATTTCACACACAAGGTACAGGCTATACCAGTCAGAAAAACAGGTGAGTGACCCACATGTCAGCTGAACTGCCCCACTCCCTAGATTTGGCTCCCAAAGACTCATTCTGTATCTCACTTCCAGTCCCACTGCCAGACCCCTGCCACCAACTCCTGCAGGCTTCCCCTGCTCAGGTGCAGTTCATGTAGTCAGAAGAACAAATATAGTTAGAAGAACTCATGCAGGTCAAGCAAGCCAGCAAAACAGATAGGCTAACTCAGGCAGAGATTCCCTGCTGGATCAGAAACCATACCTGCAGCCAGAACCACAGACAGGCATCCCAACAGTGGACTTCTTCCACTCACTGAGTGCAACCAGGCCTCACTTACTCCTCATCATCACATGTCACCACCACCCCCCAAACTCGGGCAAAAATGCCCTGCTGCACCCAAGATCAATGAAGCCTCCAGAAGGTCATCCCCTAACTTGGATAGAGACTCCCTACTGGATCAGACGTCATGGCAGCTACAAGAAATTCTGCCTGCAGATTCCAAAAGACCAAAGAGGAAACAGAAACCAAGTGACAAAACACCCATTCCACAAAGACAAGCACAGAAAGCATCCCCTAGACCTATAGTCATCCCAGATGCAGATGCCTAAATGCCAATGTAAGAACTCAGCCAACAACACCTAGAGCAATATGGCACAACTGAAGTCCAGATGCTATCCTACAGCAAGACCTGAGTATTCCAATGCAGCTGAAATACAAGAAAATGTTCTTAAAATCAACATTATAAAGATGATAGTGGTCTTTAAAGAGAAAATTTAAAAATCCCTAAAGGAAATCAAGGAAAAAACAACAAATTGGAGGAAATCAATAAATCCCTTAAAGAATGCCAAGAAAAACAAAGAAAAAAAAGAAAAAAAAGAAACTGTTCAAGACTTGAATATTGAAACAGAAGCAATAAAGAAAACACAAATTGAAGAAATCTGGAAATGGAAAATCTTGCTAGGTGAACCAGAACTACAGATGCAAGTATCAACAACAGAATAGAGACTCTCAGGCATTGAAGATACTGTGGAAGAAATAGATTCATTGGTCAAAGAAAATGTTAATTCTAAAAAGTTTGTAAAACATCCAGGAAATCTGGAACACTATGAAAAGACCAAAACTAAGAATAATAGGAATAGAAGAAGAATCCTAGCTGAAAATCCCAGAAAATATATTTAACAAATTCACAGAAGAAAATTTTTGTAACCTAAGATGGGCATGCCTATAAAGGTACAAGAATATTACAGAATACCAAATAGATTAGACTAGAAAAGAATGTCCCCTCCCTACATAATCAAAACAGTAAACATACAGAACAAAGAAAGAATCTTAATAATTGCAAGAGAAAAACACCTAGTAACATATGAAGGCAGACCTATTAGAATTAAGCCAGATGGGCTTGGACTAATGATGTCTTTCAGACTCTAAACCTATGAATGCCAGCCCAGATTTCATTATCCAGCAAAACATCACCAAAGATGGAGGAAACAAGATATTTCATGACAAAGTCAAACTTAAAGCAAATCCACATATCCATTCATTCAGAAGGGACCAAAAGGAAAACTCCTACCCAAGGAGGTTAACTATACCCGTGAAAACAAGACAATAAATAATCTCACTCCAGCAAAACCCAAAGAAGGGAAAAATACAGACACAAAACACACACACATACATACGAGCACAACCACCACCAATGACAAAAATAATAGGAATTATCAATTATTGGTCATTAATATCACTCAGTATCAATGGTCTCAATTGTCCAATAAAATGACAGAGACTAACACATGGAAGTGAAAACAGGATCCATCCTTCTGCTACATAAAGAAATGTGTCTCAACACCAAAGAGAGATATTACCTCAGAGTAAAGAGTTGGAAAAAGATTTTCCAATCAAATGGACCCAAAAAACAAGCTGGTATAGCTATACTAATATCTAACAAATAGACTTTAAACCCAAATTAATCAAAAGAGACAGGGAAAAGGGGCATTCCATGCTTATCAAGGGAAAAATCCACCAAGATGTTGTTTCAATTCTTAACATCTATGCCCCAAACATAAGAGCACCTACCTTTATAGAAGAAACACTACTAAAACTTAAATCACACATCAAACATCATGCATTCATACAGAAACTTCAACACTCCACTCTCACAATGGACAGATTATCCACACAAAAACTAAACAGGGAAATTATAGAGCTAACAGATATTATGAATTGGATGAACTTAATAGATATCTACAGAACATTTCACCCAAACACAAAAGAATATACCTTCATCAGAGAACATTCTCCAAAAGTAACCACATACTCAAACACAAAGCAAGTCTCCACAGAAACAAGAAAATTAAAATAATCCCCTGTATCCTATCAAACTGCCATGTATTAAACCTGGATATCAACAACAACTTAAATGAGAGAAAGCCTATAAACTTGTGGAAACTGAACAGCACTCTACTGAACAATTACTGGGTCAAAATAGAAATAAAGAAAGAGTTCCTAGAATTCAATGAAAAAGGAAAGTAGTGCATACCCAACTTTATGGGACAAAATTAAAGCAGTACTGAGAGGAAAGTTCATAGAACAAAATGCCTTTATGAAGTACTTGGAGAGATCTCATACTAGTAACCTAGCAACATGCCAGAAAGCTCTAGAATAAAAAGAAACAGACACACCTATGATGTGGGATCCTCCTCTGTATACTGTGAATATGTTTTATTGCCATTGGTTAATAAAGAAGGTGCTTCAACCTATGAGAGGCCAGAATTTAGCCAGGTTGGAAGAAATAGAGAGTTGACAGAATCAAGGAGATGCCATGTAGCTGCCAAAGGAGAAGGATGCTATCTGAACATTTCTGGTAAGCCACAGCTTCATGGCAACACATGGATTAATAGAAATGGGTTAATTTAAGATTAAATAACTAGCTAGAAATATAACTGAGTCTTGTGCCAAACAGTGTTGGAATTAATATAGTTTCTGTATGATTATTTAGGTCTGGGTGGCCAGGAAATGAGAGCACAGTCTCTGTTTACAAATAGTGCCCACCAATTGGGGCATGGATCCACATATGACCTAAAAATAATTTTTTAAAAAACAGGGCTTCTAGACCTACAGAAAAAAAAGCCAAATGTAGCTCCTTCGTTGCTGAATTTTTTTTTTTCAGATAGGCTCTGTTTGCTGGCAGTGAGCAGAGGCATGGATACTTTAAGAGAAGACTTCCTGATTCAGCATTAGCACCAAAGACTGAATGACTTCTTTGAGAGATGGCTTCCTTATTCATGCTGGCAGCATGAACTCTGGCTCTTTCAGGAGGTCCTGCACTTAAATGGGTTTTGGCAACTCACTGAGTCCCTGGAGCTGGGGCAGTGAGCATGGCTAGCAGAGGCAGTGAACATACCTCTGCCATGTTGGACAGGGTAGAGCCAACAGTCAGGGCCACAGAGTTGATCCTAGCCATGCCCACTTAGCATTTTTAAAAAGGCACTTTTTGTCAGAAAATGATCAACACTTTCAAAGGCCTACAAAATATGGCATTTTAAATATTTTAAGAACTTAGACTTTTCTTAATAGTGAGACATGTCTGCTTCTGGCAGCGCCAATTACTTCAGAAAGGTTGATGGGCTTTGAAGAAACTTGTTATCGAATTTGTCTTCAATTTGACATGGCTAGTCTTTTGCGCAAAAAACTGTTCTTTCCTGGATTGCTTTATGGTATGCTATATGAACTGAACAGGTAGGGTCCACAGAAAAGTGACTGTTGAACTTTCCAAAAGACAGGATGGTCCTTCAGGGTTCCTACATCACAGAAACTGCCAGACATTCTATATGACACAGAGGAAAGCAACTGATGGAATATGTCAGTACAAGGCAGAATAGATCTTCAAATTTCCTGCTTTGTGGAAAAGTCTGCTAGATACTCTGGGCCTGTAGGCTGAAGATAGATGCCTCAAAGGTACAGAAGAACTTTGAGTGACTTTCCAGGCAGCAAAATGTCTCTGTCAATTCTAGAGTTTTGGAAGTTGCTTACAATGTACTTCCTGTTTACTTAGGTATATTAAATCCTTCTGTGGTCTTTGATGGAGTTGAAGGCTAAATAGTTATATTTATGGGTTTTTGGTTATAATGCAAGATAAATTGTGTGAAGCTTTAGACTCACAAAATATTATAACTCTAATTATTGCTTAATACCTGTTTGGTTATAATATATGTTTGTAATTTTACTCTGTTAAAGTTAAACCCTTCCTTTTTATTTAGGCAGAAAAGGGGAGACGATGTGGGATTCCCCTCTGTATGCTGTGAATATGTTTTATTACCATCAGTTAATAAAGAAGATGCTTTTTGCCTATGGCAGGGCAGAATATAACCAGGCTTGAAGTAATAGAGAGAGAGAAGGCAGACTCCAGGACATGCCATGTAGCTGCCAAAGGAGAAAGATGCTGCCTGGTCATTTTTGGTAAGCCACAGAATCGTGGCAATACACAGATTAATAGAAATTGGTTAATCTAAGATTAAGGAGCTAGCTAGGATATGCCTGAGTCATCAGCGAACAGTGTTGTAACTAGTATAGCTTCTGTTGATTATTCAGGTCTTGGTGGCCGGGAAAGAAAGGCACAGACTCCATCTCCACACCTAAGAGGAGTAGATGGCAGCAACTAATCAAACTGAGGGTTGAAAACAATAAAATAGAAACAAAGACAACAACACAATGAATCAATGAAACAAAAAGATGTTTTTTTAAGAAAACAAACAAGATAGGCAAACCCTCATGCAAATTAAAAGGCAGAGAGAAAATATCCAAATTAACAAAAATCAGAATCCAAAAAGGGAACATAACAAAAAAAAACAAAGGAAATCCAATGAGTCACTAGGTCATATTTCAAAAACCTATACTCCAAAAAATTGGAAAGTTTAAAACAAATGGACAACTTTCTTGATAGATACCATTACAAAAGTTAAATCAATGTCAGATAAACAATCTAAATAGACCTAGAACCCCTAAGGAAACAGAAGCAATCACTAAAACTCTCCTAAACATAAAAGCCCAGAGCCAGATGGTTTTAGCACAGAGTTCTACCAGACCTTCAAAGAAGAACTAATACCAATACTTCTCAAATTATTCCACAAAATAAAAATGGAAGGAATATTGCCAAATTCATTTTTGAGGCCACAGTCACCATGATGCCCAAACCACTCAAAGATTAAGCAAAGAAAATTAAATACATATCAATTTCTCTAATGAACATTGATGCAAAAATACTCAATAAAATACTGACAAACCAAATCCATGAACACGTCAAAAAGATCATCCACCATGATCAAGTGTTTTTCATTCTAGAGATTCAGGGATGGTTCAACATACAAAAAGCATATCAATGTAATCCACCATATAAACAAACTGATAGAAAAAAAAATATGATCATTTCATTAGTTGCTGAAAAAGCTTTTGACAAAATCTAATACTTCTTTGTTATAAATATCTCAGCGAGATCATGGATAAAAGGGACATACCTAATCACAAGAAATGCAATTTACAGCATGCCTATAGCCAACATGAAATTAGCTGGAGATAAAGAAACTCCAAATAATTCCACTAAAATTTGGAACAAGACAAGGCTGCACTCTCTCCATATCTGTCAATATAGTAAATGAAGTTCTAGCTAGAGCAATGAGACAACTAAAGTATTTCAAGTGAATAAAAGTTGAAAAGGAAGAAGTCAATATATCACTATTTTCAGATGATAAGATAGTATACCTAAGTGATCCAATGAGTCTACCAGGGAACTACTACAGTTGATAAACACCTTCAGCAAAGAATACAAAATAAACTCAAACTAGTTCTCCTATACACAAATGACAAACAGACTGAAAAAGAAATCATGGAAACAACACTCTTCAAAATAGCCTCAAATAATATAAAGTATCGTGGAGCAAGTCTAAGCAAGCAAGTGAAAGACCTATAAAAAAACTGTTGTCTCCCCACTGCCCTCTTTTGGCGCGTGGCATCGCCCAGCCCAGCCTATCTGGGCGCTGGGTCCGAGTACTTGGGGCTCCCAGGCGGGCAGCAGTTCCTTTGTTTCTGTGGCCTGCCTGCACCAAGTGGGGTAGGCGCTTTGTTTGCGAGCTGCCCAACCAGCACGGAGGCCTGATCTCTCGGCGGCGCCAGGAGACCCAGCATTGGGGTGAGTTTCTGGCCCACGGCGCCAGCCTGGGATGGGAAGCTCGGGGGTTTCTTGGCCCCCTGTCCTTCTTGGGCTCTCTGCAGGGCCTCTGCTCCTTGGGTGCTGCCTCTTTCTTCCTGGCCCACCCAATTTCCGTCAGGAGCCCTCCCCACTTCGGCCCCACCGCCCTCTTTTGGCGTGTGGCATCGCCCAGCCCAGCCTATCTGGGCGCTGGGTCCGAGTACTCTGGGCTCCCGGGCGGGCAGCAGTTCCTTTGTTTCTGTGGCCTGCCTGCACCAAGCAGGGTAGGTGCTTTGTTTGTGAGCTGCCCAACCAGCACGGAGGCCTGATCTCTCGGCACCAGGAGAGCCAACATTGGGGAGAGCCAGCGTTTGGTAGGCAAGGAGACCTGATCCAGTAAAAGAAGATCCATAGGGAGCATTTGGAAGAAGAGATGGCCCGACGTCAAGGCAAGAATTCGCCCAACAAGCTGAAAAGCAACATGAAGCCACCAGAAACAAGCGACCTCACAACGGGAGGACAAGAACCCCTTAATAAAGAAGAAGCAGAAAAGACTGACTTCATGAAAGTGATTGACACCCTTAAACAGCATGTAAAAAACGCCCTTATAAAAATGGATGAGAAATATAACAGAAAGTTTGAAGAATTGAATAAATCAGTGAATGATACCCTAGAAAACCAAGGAAAAACAATCAAACAGATAATGGAAACAGTTCAAGACCTGAAAACTGAAATGGAGGCAAAGAAGAAAACACAAACAGAGGGCCGGCTGGACATGGAAAATCTAGGTAAACGAATAGAGACTACAGAAACAAGCATAACCAGCAGAATACAAGAGATAGAAGAAAGACTCTTGGATTCTGAAGATACCATAGAGAAAATAAACACACTGATCAAAGAAAACAGCAAGTCCAACAAACTCTCATCACAAAACATTCAGGAAATATGGGACACAATAAAAAGACCAAACCTAAGAATAATAGGAGTAGAAGAAGGAGAAGGAGGGCAGCTCAATGGTCCAGAAAATATATTTAACAAAATTATAGAATAAAACTTTCCCAACCTAAAGAAAGATATACCTATGAAGGTGCAAGAAGCATACAGAACACCGAATAGGCTGGATCAAAAAAAAACATCCCCTCGCCATATAATTATCAAAACACAAAGCATACAGAATAAGGAAAGAATATTAAGAGCTGCAAAGGAAAAAGGCCAAATTACTTATAAAGGTAAACCTATCAGACTTACACCTGACTTCTCCATGGAAACCATGAAAGCCAGAAGGTCCTGGATAGATGTACTGCAGAAACTGAGAGACCATGGGTGCAAGCCCAGATTACTATACCCAGCCAAGCTTTCATTCACTATAAATGGAGAAAATAAAATTTTTCAGGATAAAAACAAATTTAAACAATACGCAGCCACAAATCCAGCCTTACAGAAAGTAATTGAAGGAAAATCACTAACCAAGGAGTCCAACAATGACCACAATAACTCAGACATCTAGAGACCCTTCACCAACACAAAACAAAGAAGGGAAACACACAAACTCTACGACTAAAAAAAAATGACCGGAGTTAACAACCACTGGTCATTAATATCACTTAATGTCAATGGACTCAACTCACCTATAAAAAGGCACAGGCTAAGAGATTGGATAAGAAAACAGGATCCAACATTCTGCTGTTTACAAGAAACATACCTCAACCACAAAGACAGGCACCTACTCAGAGTAAAGGGCTGGGAAAAGGCCTATCAAGCAAATGGAACTAAGAAACAGGCAGGTGTGGCCATACTAATCTCTAACAAAGTTGACTTCAAACTTAAATCAATCAGAAGAGATGGAGAGGGGCATTTTATACTCATAACAGGAACAGTTCATCAGGATGAAGTCTCAATCCTGAACATCTATGCCCCTAATATAAAAGCACCCACGTACATAAAAGAAACATTGCTAAAATTCAAGGCAGCCATCAAACCGCACACACTAATAGTAGGAAACTTCAACACTCCTCTCTCACCAATGGATAGGTCAATCAGACAGAAACCTAACAGAGAAATAAGAGAATTAATGGAGGTAATGAATCAAATGGACTTAACAGACATCTATAGAACATTCCACCCAAATAGGAAAGAATATACCTTCTTCTCTGCAGCTCATGGAACCTTCTCAAAAATCGACCACATAGTCGGTAACAAAGCAAACATCCACAGTTACAAAAAAATATTAGTAACCACCTGTGTCTTATCAGATCACCATGGATTAAAGTTAGAATTCAACAATAATGCTACCCCCAGAAAGCATACAAAGTCATGGAAACTGAACAGTCAACTATTGAACCATACCTGGATTAAGGAAGAAATAAAGAAAGAAATTAAAGTCTTCCTGGAATTCAATGAAAATAAAGAAACAACATACTCAAACTTATGGGACACTATGAAAGCAGTCCTAAGAGGAAAGTTCATAGCACTAAGTACCCACTTAAAGAAAACAGAGAAAGCTCACATTGGAGACTTAACAGCCCACCTGAAAGCTCTAGAAAAAAAAAGAAGCAGACTCACCTAGGAGGAGTAGAAGACTGGAAATAATCAAACTGAGGGCTGAAATCAACAAAATAGAAACACAGAAAACAATCCAAAGAATCAATGAAACAAAAAGCTGGTTCCTGGAGAAAATCAACAAGATAGACAAACCACTATCCAAGCTAATCAAATGGCAGAGAGAGAATTTGCAAATTAATAAGATCAGAAATGAAAAGGGGGACATAACCACAGACACAGAGGAAATTCAGAGAATCATTAGATCTTACTACAAAAGCCTATATGCCACAAAATTGGAAAATGTAAAGGAAATGGATACTTTTTAGATAAATATCATATACCAAAGTTAAATCAGGACCTGGTGAACAATCTAAATAGACCTGTTGTTCGCGAAGAATTAGAAGAGGTTATCAAAATCCTCCCTACCAAAAAAAGCCCAGGACCAGATGGTTTCAATGCGGAATTCTACCAGAACTTCCAAGAAGATCTAATACCTATACTCCTTAATGTATTCCACAATATAGAAACAGAAGGGTCATTACCAAACTCCTTTTATGAAGCCACAATTACTCTGATACCAAAACCACTCAAAGACTCAACCAGGAAAGAGAACTACAGGCCAATCTCACTCATGAATATCGACGCAAAAATCCTCAACAAAATACTGGCAAATCGAATCCAAGAACACATCCGAAAAATTATCCATTATGATCAAGTAGGCTTCATTCCTGAGATGCAGGGCTGGTTCAACATACGAAAATCTATCAATGTAATCCAGCATATAAATAAACTGAAAGAAAAAAAACCATATGAACATTTCATTACATGCTGAAAAAGCATTTGACAAAATTCAACATCCATTTATGTTAAAAGTCTTGGAGAGATTAGGGATACAAGGGTCATACCTAAATATAATAAAAGCTATATACAGCAAGCCGACAGCTAACATCAAATTAAATGGAGAGAAACGCAAAGCCATCCCACTTAACTCAGGAACACGACAAGGCTGTCCACTTTCGCCATACCTCTTCAATATAGTGCTTGAAGTTCTAGCAATAGCAATAAGACAACATAATGGAATCAAGGGGATTCGAATTGGAAAGGAAGAAGTTAAACTTTCGTTATTTGCAGATGATATGATAGTGTACATTAGCGACCCCCAAAACTCCACCAAAGAACTTTTACAGCTGATAAACAGCTTTAGTAATGTGGCAGGATACAAGATCAACTCCAAAAAATCAGTCGCCCTCTTATACACAAAGGATATGGAAGCAGAGAGGGAAATCAGAGAAGCTTCACCATTCACAATAGCCAAAAACAGCATAAAATATCTTGGGGTAAATCTAACCAAGGAAGTGAAAGATCTATTTGACAAGAACTTTAAGGCATTGAAGAAAGAAATTGAAGAGGATACCAAAAAATGGATGGACCTCCCTTGCTCTTGGATTGGGAGGATCAATGTAGTAAAAATGGCAATTCTACCGAAGGCAATTTATAGATTCAATGCAATCCCCATCAAGATCCCATCAAAATTCTTCACAGATCTGGAGAGGACAATAATCAACTTTATATGGAAAAACAAAAAACCCAGGATAGCCAAAACAATCCTATACAATAAAGGATCTTCTGGAGGCATTACCATCCCTGACTTCAAACTCTATTACAGAGCTACAGTAATGAAAACAGTGTGGTACTGGCATAAAAACAGAGAAGTCGACCAATGGAATCGTATAGAAGACCCGGATTTTATCCCACAAACCTATGAACACCTCATTTTTGATAAAGGAGCTAAAAGTATACAATGGAAGAAAGAAAGCATCTTCAACAAATGGTGCTGGCACAACTGGATGTCATCCTGTAGAAGAATGAAAATAGACCCTTATCTATCACCGTGCACAAAACTCAAGTCCAAATGGATTAAAGACCTCAATATCAGTCTGAACACACTGAACCTGATAGAAGAGAAAGTGGGAAGTACCCTACAGGAGATGGGCACAGGAGATCGCTTCCTAGGTATAACCCCAGAAGCACAGACATTAAGGACAACATTGAATAAATGGGACCTACTTAAACTAAGAAGCTTCTGTAAAGCAAAGGACATAGTCACTAAGACGCAAAGGCAACCTACTGACTGGGAGAAGATCTTCACCAACCCCACAACAGACAAATGTCTGATCTCTAAAATATATAGAGAATTCAAGAAACTGGACTTTAAAATGCTAATTAACCCAATTAAAAAATGGGGCACTGAACTGAACAGAGAATTCTCAGCAGAGGAAGTTCAAATGGCCAAAAGACACTTAAAGTCGTGCTCAACTTCCTTAGCAATCAGGGAAATGCAAATCAAAACAACTTTGAGATATCATCTTACACCTGTCAGAATGGCTAAAGTCAAAAACACCAAGGATAACCTTTGCTGGAGAGGCTGTGGAGGAACGGGTACCCTCATCCATTGCTGGTGGGAATGCAATCTTGTGCAACCACTGTGGAAGTCAGTGTTTCGGTTTCTCAGGAAATTCGGGATCAACTTACCCCTGGACCCAGCAATACCACTCCTGGGAATATACCCAAGAGATGCTCTATCATATGACAAAAGCATTTGTTCAACTATGTTCATAGAAGTATTATTTGTAATAGCCAGAACCTGGAAACAACCTAGATGCCCTTCAAAGGAAGAATGGATGAAGAAAGTATGGAAATATATACACGCTAGAGTACTACGCTGCGGTAAAAAACAATGACTTCTCGAATTTTGCATGCAAATGGATGGAAATAGAAAACACTATCCTGAGTGAGGTAACCCAAACCCAAAAAGATGAACATGGGATGTACTCGCTCATAATTGGTTTCTAGCCATAAATAAGGGCCACGGAGTCTACAATAGGTGAACCTAAAGAAGCTAAGTAAGAAGGTGAACCCAAGGAAAAACATATAGTTATCCTCTTGGCTAAGGGAAGTAGACCAAATTGCCGGGGAGAAAATTAGGATCTTGGGGGTGGGGTGGGATAGGGGTAAGGGGAGATGGGGAGAGAAAAGGTAGAAGGGAAGGAGGGGGGACTTGGGGAATCAGGAGAATTGGGATAAAGGAAAGGTGGATAGGGGAGCACGGAACCACAATTCTTAGTTAAAGGAGCCACTTTAGGGTGGGCAAGAGATTTGACCCTCGAGGGCCTCCCAAGTGCCTAAGATGAGGTTCCCAGTTAGTTCCTTGGGCAGCTGAGGATTGGGAACCTGAAATGACCCTATCCTAGAGCAATACTGACGAATATCTTGCATATCATCATAGAACCTTCATCTGGTGATGGATAGAGAGAGAGACAGAGACCCACACATGAGCACTGGACTGAACTCCCAAGGTCCCAATGAGGAGCAGAAGGAGGGAGAACATGAGCAAAGAAGTCGGGACCACGAGGGGAGCACCCACCCACTGAGACAGTGGAGCTGATCTACTGGGAGCTCAACAAGGCCAGCTGGACTGTGACCGAAAAATCATGGGATAAAACCGGACTCTCTGAACATGGCGAACAATGAGGGCTGATGAGACGCCAAGGACAATGGCACAGGGTTTTGATCCTACTTAATGTGCTGTCTTTGTGGGAGCCTAGCCAGTTTGGATGTTCACCTTCCTAGATATGGACGGAGGGGGGAGGACCTAGGACTTACCACAGGGCAGGGAACCCGGACTGCTCTGTGGACTGGAGAGGGAGGGGGAGAGGAGTAGGGGGAGGGGGAGAGGAGTGGGGGGAAGGGAGAAGGGTGGGAGGAGGGGGAGAAGGGTGGGAGGAGGTTGGGGGAAATGGGAGGCTGGGAGGAGGTGGAAACTTGTTTTTTGTTTATGTTTTTTTTCTTCTTTTCTTAATAAAAAAAAGAAAAAAAAACTGTTGTCTGTCTTTGAAGAAGGAAGTTGAAAACTATATCAGAAGATGGAAATATCTCCTATGCTCATGGATTGGGAGAATTAACATAGTAAAAATGGCTATCCTATGAAAAGCAATCTACAGATTCAATGCAATCCCATCAAAATTTCAAAACTATAATTACAGACCTTGAAAGAATAGTACTCAATTTTATATGGAAAACCAAAAACCCTAGGATAGCTAAAATAGTCCTGAACAATGAAGGACTTCTGACAGTATCACCATCCATATACTACAGAGTTGTAGTCATAAAAACTACATGGTATTGACATAAAAATAGACATGTTGATAAGTGGAATTGAATCAAAGACCCAGAAGTAGTTTCAAACAACCATAGAAGCCTGATTTTTGACAAAGAAACCAAAATTATACAACTGAAATGTATTTGCTTCATCTTCTGCAAATGATGCTGGTCTGACTGGATGTTGGCATGTAAAAGAATGCTCCATCTATCACAAGAACACTTCAACTGTGTTTATAGCAGAAACTGGAAAACGACCAAAATGTCTCTCAACTGAAGATTTATATGTAGATATTAGCTGTAAAGTAAAAGATAATTATACTATGGCCCACACACCCAGAGAGGCTAAGTAACAAGGAGGGTTTGGACAGTAGGTGGGATGAAGGATCTTCCTGGAAACAGGAAATAGAACAGATATCTTGGGTTGACTGAAGATGGGTGGGGTTAAGAATAGAAAGGATCAAATGGGGAGAGTAAATAATGGAAGAAATGACTGGAATTGAGGGGGGATTTTGGGGAATAAGGTGGAAACCTAGTGCAAGAGACACACCATGGAATCTATGATAGTAACCCTAGCAAAGACTCTTGGTAAATGGGGAACCCACCATCTTCTGAAATCAGGCAAAGCCTCTAGTGGAGGAATTGGGATACCCACCCAGACACAAAACATTCTGCCTATAGCTTGTCCTGCCTGTTGAATATTCTGAGACTAGAGTCTGGAAGAATCCTCATCAAAGAAACCAGAAAGACTTCATCCAGCAACTTATTGGAGCAGATGCAGAGCGCTGCATGCAAACATCATGCAGAGCTTTGGGAGGCCTGCAGAGGACATCAGATAGAGCTTGGGGGAGGCCTGCAGAAAATGAGGAAGGACTAAGGAAGCAGAGGGGTCAGGGACACCTTGAGAACAGAGTCTACAGAACCAACTGAATGGTACTCATGGGGCCTCGCAGAGATCAGGCAGCATGTATGGGTCTGACCTAGGTACTCTGCACATATGTTATTGTTGAATAACTTGGTGTTCATGTAAGATTCCTAACGGTGGGAGATGGGGCTCTTTCTGATTCTTTTGCCTGATTGTGGGGCCCTTTTCCTTCTACTTTCTTATTCATCCGTGTTGCTATGGTATGTGCCTGGTCTTATAGTATCCTATTATGCCATGTTTGGTTGACATCTCTTGGAAGCCTGATCTTTTCTGAGGGGAAGCAGATGGAGGTGGCTTTAGGGGAGAAGGGAAGTTGGGGGGATGGAGAGGAGGGAGGGGAAACTGCAGTTGAGATATATGAAACAAGAATAAAATTAAAATTTCACACAGATGAATTCATTTTATCATCACACAGCCTTAGGAGGTTCTCTTACTTCACACTTTACAAATAAACAAACTGAAATGCTAGATTTTGACAATAAAAGTATTTAGGAGACAGAGATGGAGGGGTGAGTCACCACAAATTTGAATCATATCAAGATTATATATTGTAAAAAACAAAAAGGATAGGGGGAGAAGGAGGGGAAGGGAGGAAAGAAGAGGTGGGGATGGAAGGAGGGATGCAGGGAGAGAGGGAAAGGGAGAGGGAGAAAATGATGTACAGATTCACTCAAATAATTCAGCAAGTGGTATAGATGAACAACCGAGTCTGGGGTCTTTGCCCACAACTCTTCACTCCATTACTTCTCTAGAAAACAAGGCAGTCTTGTGCACAGGCTGCAATAACTCTGAACAAAGGAAAGCCTCTGCAAGTATCTCATCTCAATTTCTCTAGGCCTTTTATTCTCTTCAAACATTCATCTTTTACCTTACTTGCACTCCTTGCATTCACTGATACTCAGAACACTGACAAAGCATTGGCTCCAAGTTCTTAAAATTGAGTCTTTTACATTTTCTTTATTCTTTTGATCTTTTGAGGCTAGTGGTTCTTAATAGGAAAGGCTTCTGTGCCCTTAACACCTGCTCCTCTTCGTCCTGCCCACTCGGGTTATTCAAGAACATGGTCTCCATTAGAAATGAAAAATGAAACGGAAGGAATTAAAGAATGTGTGGAGAACGCACTGCATCCTGTGTTTATTCTTCCTATTAGCAGACAGAGAGGCTACGTCAGCAGGAAGCGCTTGGAGTGTTAGCATTTGACAAAAGCCTCTGAAAGACATTACTGAATAATATGAATCCGTGGGCCATCACTAATCTTTCTCAGGAACATCATATGAATTACTCATCCAAGTTCTAAAGAAGGGGCTGATCCTTTGGATGGAGAAAGTTTCAATAAATCAGTTATCCTTTAAGTTGGAAATCTCCTTAATCACCTTATTCTTGACGACTATAGAATTTTTCAACATGAATTGCTTTTCCTCAACACACAATTCCAGTTTGAATGAATATGCTTACCATTAATGGCAGTTTAATGAAAGGCAAAATGCTAAGATGCAGGCACTCTAAGTCAGGAAAGAAACCTTAAGAAACTTTTGGGGACCCTGAAAATATACCTACAAAACCTCATCATCCCAGAGCTGGAAGAATAAAGAAAAGAAATGCCACACAGGCAACTCCCTCACACCATTCTAAGCAAGGCCCTTCTGGTTTTTACCTGTCTATGTAGGAGAAGTGATGAGATACAAATTTGAAGTAACAAAACGTACCACAAATAAACTAGAGAAACAATATTTCAAATAGAAGTGAGTGAGCAATAGAACTGCAGGGAATAAGATTTTGTACTGGCCTTGACTCTGCAGGAGGTAGATAATTCAAGGTGATTCGTTTTAGTCAACGCAGGGCTTGGAGAGCTTTTTGTGTCACTACAGCAAGAAGGAAGAACCCAGGTGGTATCTAGAGGGAGGATTCAAACATGAATGGGGCAAAGTTCATTTCTTCAAAAACGCTCCACAACCCTAAAGAACAGACCAACTGACCATGGACAATGTATCTTAATCTTTTAATGGCTATTAAGATTGTGCGCTCTAGTCTCAAAACCAAGATAAATGGGAGCATTTTCACAGCTCTGAGAATGACATTCTTACAGTTGTGGTGTATGTTTTGTGTCATGCTTCTGCACTTTGTTTTCTGAGATGGCATTCTAAAACCCAACAGAGCAACTTAAGGTGAACATGGACTATACCAGTTCTGATTCTCAAAGTGGGAATCGTTTGCCATTTTTACACATAATAACACCTAGCAAACAGTATATGATCAGAAACCAAAAAAAAAAAGGAATGTAGCATGATGATATCAGTAGCGCAGGGTGAACTCCTTGAGTGTCGATCATGGAAAGGGACAAAGAAATAGAGTGATTGTTGCCAGGTACAGAAATGACTGGAGTCTAATGAAAGGTAGGGGTGCCTGACTCAAGCTGATACCAGGCAGGAAAAACAGGTGCACTTTGCTCTTTCCAGGAGCTCTTAAATATCAAGTGTACTATAACCAAATGGCCATGACGGGGAATTGAGAAGACTGACAGGCACCCTGAGGTAAGGTAAGACTTTGAAACCCTATGAATTTCTAAGGAGGTGAATGGTTTAGAGCCAAAAATGTGTTGTAGAAACTGTTCCTTAGATCTAAAGGAACAGAATATAGAAGTGAGAAGGACTGAGACCTTTCACGCTTGGCAGATAATAGGCAGAGCCAGCAGCACTACCAGAGTGCGCACATTCCCCTGGCCTGTTGGGCTATACCATGGTCAAAGTCTGCCAAGTGAGTATAAGCAGAACTCAGAAAAAAAAATAGCGTTTATCTATTCTGTTCCTGCAAGGTCTTGGTTTTAGTTCTTGACTAAGACAAGAGATATGACTTAACTAATCTTTTATTCTAGAAATAAATTAATAAAATAAATAAACGTGCTTCCTTGTGGATACGGCTATGAAGAAAATAAATGGGTTGCAAAAGCTAACATACCATTTCTAGAAAGCATCCATATAGAAGGCCAGAACTGAGAGATGGCTAGGAAACCTTTGGGAGAACCACTTGTGTACCCCAAATAAACTACAAGGGACTCCAACTAAGAGAGACTGCTTTGAGACTATGAAAATGACACTAGCTTTGAAGTCAGACTCCCAGAGTTTAATCTCAGAGCTATCACTCAATATTTGGCTCATCACAAACAAATCATCACCCTCCTCTGCAGGTGAGATTTCCTAACTGTAAAATCAGCTCCATTTTTTTTTTATGAGATAGATAGTTGAGGTTTCAAATAAAATGTATGTTCTTCCTGTGATCCTTCCCCAAACTAAGGCTGTCTTTGGAGGGAGAAAACTAGTTGACCTGTTCTCAGAGACTCATACAATTCCCTCTGGCCTTGAGAGAATGTATTAGAGTCTAGGAGTGAGAGACGCTCATAGAGACTTGGCCCCTTTTCAAAGGAACTGCCGCATAGCGAGAGCTTGTGCTCTGTTATGAACCTTAGATTCATCATCTCACTCAAACCCCTCCCAGCCCCCATGATGGTACTATTCTTCATTTGACAGTACAAGAAACTGAAGCGCAGAAACATTCTGTGATTTTGTCAAGAGCGCGATGCTAGTACTTTACTGGACTTTAGTCCAAAATTCTCTCTCTCTCTCTCTCTCTCTCTCTCTCTCTCTCTCTCTCTCTCTCTCTCTCTCTCTCTCTCTCTCTCTCTCTCTCTCTCTTTTCTCTTTTGATTACAAATATTACCACCGTGTGAAGTCAAATTTCTAATTATGTAACAAAAGTCTTTATCTTCAGCCAAACGAAATGTAGGAGGAATCCATGAAAAGTGCTTTCTGTAGCAAGAAAGTATACTTATGTCAAAGCATATAGAGGCAAGATTGGGCTTAGAAAACAAATACCACCACTTGCATTTGACCTGCGTTCAACAGTTTGCAGAACCATGGATCAAGGAATAATGCACTGGAGCTTCACAATAAGCCTTGAAAATAAACAAGGCTGTTATTTTTACTGCTTTTTATCAGAATTAGGGTAGTGAGTCTTAAGATAGTCAAATAATCAGCCCCAGGTAATGAAGTTAGGAACTTGGCAGCACCGACATTTAGATAATAGGATTTCTGACTGGATTCTACACATTCGAGTACTTTCTACAGCTAAGGCATTCTACTGGTGCCTGTGTGATATGAATGCTCAACAAATAATCAATGATACCTACTGCCTGCCTCCAAATCAGGAGGACACAATGCAAATGTGATCTTTGAATCTTAAAGCGCCGAATCTGAAAAACAGATAAATGAAGGGAAGTGCAAATTGTGTGCCAGGTGCTTAGTATTCATCATTTAGCCTCAGCAGCAGGCGTCAACATTGAGACAATTCTATTTTCAGATGCCGCTAAGTAAATTCATCTCCTTCCCCTGGTATGACAGTAATAGTAATAAATTCTCTTGAATTTTAAAGACAGGACTCTACCTCCTTCCAGCCTCTGAAGCTGAAAATACCACTCAAAATAGGAGGAAATAAACCCATACTAGAAATTCCTCAATAAGCTTCTCTAAGGGGAGGCTTTTCTACTGGGAATGACAAAGAGCGTGAAGCAAAGCCATGAATTTCTGTGACAGAGTTAATGATAATTAACTGTAACAAAAGTCTCCCAGTGACTTAGTGCTAACGTCACATTTTGCCCTGAGGCTTATTCCAATCCATCTGATTTTTTATTGAAGAATCATTTCAGTTTAATTGAGACAGGTCAAGACTGCTAGGAAATCTAGTAGGTTAGAAAGTACTGTGAGCACAAGGCTCTAAACTGATTTCTATCACTAATGATGTCAGATGAATCACTTCTGCTTTCATTTGTACAAAACTAAGTCAGGTCCTTTAATCTGCTTCTGGAAAAAAAAACCATCTGACATGGTTAATTTGGCTTTATAACTAATAATGTAAACATTGTCCCTGCATCATCTATGTCAAGATGACAAAATATTAAAATCTAACAGGAAGAGTGAGAAAATATTGTTTTCTAGCTGAGAGGACAAAAAACAATCTTCCCTCTTTGGAGGGCAGTTTGTTCTCTTACAGAAGTTTATAGCAGGCAAAATTGATTCAAGTACAGCAGATGTTCTCCCGCGGTTTTATTGCTTATCCTTGTTATTGTTCTTAAATCGGGATGATTTGGTTATCCATGGACCATATAGCAATATTTTCTAAACTGCCTATTTTTTTCTAAAACTTTCTTTTGTAAATTGAAAATCAAATTATATTTAGTTGGAACCAATATTTCTGAAAATGCATACAGTTGAAGAAAATACTAAGTTCCCGGATATTAGAGCATTACCATCTTAAGTACATGGAAATGGTCTTGATCTGAATGAAGAGGGGACATTGGAACATAGTTTTCTTCAAAACAAAGAGAAAACTATAAGACCAGTCCTGGAAAACAGCAGGTATGACAGTGTGTGCTTTCAAAAGATTAAATCACACATTTTTATTACAGAAGTTCCTGATACATAGTAGTCACCGAACACAGACCAGGTGCTATTTAATCTTACTTATGATTGGGATGCTGCTTTTGTCTTCTACTTCTCTAGCAAGACAGTTTCATGTTCTATATGCTCCAAAGTTCATATTCTCTCCCTACCCCTTCTCTCTCTCATAAATGACTAAACTCATTCCCACTGAGGGGCTTACTGTCAATAGAGCTGTTGGTATTTTGAAGAGACAATAGTAGGAAAAAGGAGTGATTTTTTCCCCCAAAGGAATTCATCCTTTGTGGGCAAAAGCTTCCTGCTACCATTCTGATGAATATATAACCAGGAAGAGGATTTCATTTTAGAAATAGAGGTGTTCACTACTTGAGAACAAGATAATCTGACTGCAAGATTTTCAGGTTCACTAACCTCCTTTACGTGCACTTGCAACATAGACACCTAGGACATGCAATCTCAGCCTGCCATGAAGGTCTGCTGAATCACCAGCTACTTGGGAACTGACACGAAAGGATTACTTTAGCCTAGCAGTTCAAGAAGAGGCAGTATACCACAGGAATGCTTTGTAGCAAAAGAAAAAAGAAGGGAAGTCTGTTTGTATTTGACTTTTTTCTTTTTTGTTATTTTTTTTAGTTAGCATACAGACTAATAACCTTCACTTTAGCATTTTCATACTTAAATATACTTTATATGTAGTTCTCATTTTCCACTCCATATTACCTTCACCATCTGTCCTCCCTCTGTCTTTCATTCCATTTCTTCTCCCCCAATAGCACTTCTGTAACTGACTTTCTTTTGGGCCACCGACAAGCTCCCAAATCATGACACAAAGACTTACTATTTATGAATGTTTGGCCTTATCTTATGCTTGTCCCATTAGCTCTTATAACTTATTTTTACCTGTTTCTCTTCATCTCCATTTTGCTTTGAGGCTTTTTACCTTTCTTTCATTCTGCATGTCCCATTTTTCCTGTTTCTTCCATGTCTGCTGGCCCCAGGCATCAATTTCTCTCTCTTCCTGCTCCCATCAACCCAGATTCCTCTTCCTCTTTATTCTCTCTGCATGACAGTTTTGCCTATCCCTCCTCTGCCTAGCTATTGGTCATTCTGCTTGTTATTAGACCAATCAGATACCTTAGGCAGGCAAGGTAAAACAGCAATACATCTTTACATAATTAAACAAATGCAGCATAAGGGAATGTAACACATATTTACATAGTTAAAGTAATATTCCACAACATAAACCAATGTAACACATCTTTACATAATAAAAATAATATTCTGAAACATAAACAAATGTAACACATCTTTACATAGTTAAAGTAATATTCTGCAACATCCCTCTTTTGCTTTCGTGTCATATATGTCCAATTAGCCTCTCTTCCCTACATCCATTAAGAGCCTTCCTCCTCCCTTATCTTCTCCCTTATACTTTCATGAACACACCAACACACAACACACCAATATACATGCATAAACATACACACATAAATTTAAGAAAGAAGTCCCTGAGTTTTATCTTTAGTAATTCATGGTATGCATGAATTACATGGACTCAGTAATTCCAGGACTCAGGAAATAGACAAAGTCAGGAGGATTTGAAGTTCAAGATAAGTCTCAGGTATATAGAAAGTTTGAGGCCAGTGTTGAATATGTGAGAACCTATCTTTAAAAGAAGAGGAGGAGGAAATGAAAACGGAAAGACTGAGATCAAAGTTTCAAATAAGTAAGAAAGCATAGATGTAGATCAAATATCAGTCTGAAAGAACAGACACATTTGTTTATCTGCAGCATAGGAAGGCTTGAACACTGGAGCTTTCTACACTCTTTAAGCACAAGGCAATCCCCAATATCATTCATAAACAAGAATAGGCAGGCAGATGTGTCTTAGTTGCCTGGGGTGTGCAGCACTCACTAATCATACATATGCAAGATAACTGCTAGTCAGGCAACACATCACTCCTGTCTCTACCTGTAGTAGAGCAGCTGGGGTACTGACCCAACTAAGGATGGAGAGGACAGATGAAATAAAAGTGGACTGCTAAATAAGTCTCAAGAGGAGTAGGGACATTACAGACTTCCCCCAAGAACCAAAGGCTTTAGGCTGCAGTGCTCTGACTTTTCTGTCTCAGCTCCTGCCCTGAAGAAAACATCACAATCTTAAAGAATATCAGAGCTACAACCATGCTGAAAGGTCACTTAACCCAACCTGCCCTCTGCTAATAGGAAATTTATTCTGGCCCAGAAGTCATCACTTCACTTAAGGGTTTATTTAACAAAACATATCAGGGAGAAAATAATCAAGTGGATGCAACAGCCGCATGTCCTTCATTCAGGATAAAAGCCATTATTACATATTTTCAGAGAGAAATTGAAGTTGATCCATTAAAGTTATTATCCTGGGGTAAAATGAATAGAAACCAATGAAACAGACAACCATGTATTTGCTCACAATCTAACAGACTTTGCTGCTCTAAAGCTTCTGATTTTAAAAATAAAGCTTTACACACACAGTTGAAATTCTTTGTATGTTTCACTCACCCTGTCATCATTTCTACCCAGTCCCACAGTTTGTGACCATATTATTAAACTGGTGTAATCACTCAAAAATGTTTCTTTGTGCTTTTCGACTTCCTATGTGTTTATACAGTATATGCTATTTAAGTATTTGAAAATGTATGTAAATGGCCTCATAAGTTTCGTACATGCGACATGTATATGTCACATTCATTGTATTTATCCACTCTCCTCTCCGAGAAATTTTTTGCTTTCTAATTTCACTCTAGAAAAACATTTGCCATAACTAGTCTTACAAATATCTTTATGATTATTGAATTCAGATAAGAGATTCTCTCTCACATTTACAGACAAGGAGAATTTTGAGTATTGGGCACTGAGAAGCTTCAAATTCATAGACTTTCTCCTCCACACTCACATTATCAACAGACTGAAAATTATTTTTTCATTTTGAGCCTTAGTAGGATTATTATTAATGCATAGAATTTATACTAGAAGAAAGGTTTATATGTACAGCTAGGTATGCATTGCAATTCTAAAATCAAAATTATCATTAACCCTTTGCAACAAGCATCACAGGCAATATTAGAAAGTAACACTTCAGAGTACAGGAAAAAATGTATTTAGCCTGAACTTGAACTAAGAGGAAAGAAAGAAAGAAAAAGGATCTGGTCTTTTTGACCTAGGTTTCTCCCTCCAAACTTACCAATTAAAATCAACCTCTTTTGTTACCTGAGGAAGAGTGAATTAAAGAGTAAAAGAATGCTTGGAATATTTTACCAGTGTATAGATGAAGGATGCTTGTTTGTTCCTGGCTGCCCAAACCCAAAATAATCACACAGAAACTATAGTAATTAAAACACTGCTTGGCCTAATAGCTAAGGCTTCTTATTAACTAACTCTTACATCTTAAATTAATCCATTCCTTTGTATGTTACAACAAGGCTCATGGTTTACCAATACGGTTCTGGCAGGTGTTTTTCTTCTTCGGCAGCTACATGGTCCTCCTCACTATACTTTCTATTCTCCTATATCTCTGCTTGGAATTCCCACCTTTATCTATTCGGCTCTGCCATAGGCCAAAAGAAGCTTCTTTATTAACCAATACCAATAGAACATATTCACAGCATACAGAGGGGAATCCCACATCACCTCCCCTTTTCTGTCTAAATAAAAAGGAAGGTTTTAACTTTAACATATTAAGATTACATATAAGAAAACAGTTATCAAGCAAGAATTACAGTTACAATATTTATATCTATTTTATCTTTTATCATAATTAAGGAAAACTATAACTATAAATTCTTCAACTCCATCAAAGACTCCAGAAGGATATAATATTACTTAACAGGAAGTACTTTTTAAGCAACTTCCAAATCTCTAGAATTGACAGAGACATCTTACTGCCTGTACAGGTATCCAAAGATTTTTTTTTTTTGTAACATTGGGGCATCCATCTTCAGCCTACAGGCACATAGTATCTGACAGACTTTTTCATGAAGCAAGAAATTTGAAAATCTTTTATATCTTGTTTTGGCAAAGTTCATCAGTTGCTTCCTTTTGTTTCCTGCAAAACATCTGGCAGTTCTCTCATGAAGCAGGAACCCTTAAGAACTGTCTCACCTTATTTTGGCAAGTTTAGTAGTTGGAATTACACATCACCAATGGACTCCTTCCAGTGTAGAAGAATCTTCTAGTGTGCAAGAAGCATGGCCCAGCCATAACATGATATGACAAGTATCTTCAGTATAACCACATATTGACAAATTAATCACTTGAAATTTCTGTCATTTAATTGCCTTTTCTGACTCTCACTTTCCTCACATGCACAGTAACATTGGAATAGTCAGACTTTACATATTTCCAATTTGATGGGAAAAGAAAAGTGGTATCACATTGCATTAATTTGTATTTCCCTAACTCTAAAGCTGGGCATGCTTCAGATTTTTGATTTTGTGACATGCTTGGTTATCCATTTTGTTTCTAGGTAAGTTGTCATCCTTTTTTCTTGTTTATGTGGATATCTGCCTAATATGCTTGGGATTATTTCCCAGATAGATGTACTGCAAAGACCACTGTCTTTTCGTACATAGAAAGTTTTCCTTTTATACATTAATCAATAGTGATCCCACTAAGTTTTGTCTTTCTTATGTCATATATATAAAATCTTTGCCTGATTTGATGCCATGCATTCGACTCTAGAAAAACTTTAAAGTTTTTCTTTACCACTTTAGGTATTTAATATTTCAAATCCTCTCTTTCCTTCAGGTTTGTTTTTATTAACTTTATTGATTGCTTTAGAATGTTATGCACTTGTTACTGTTGTGCGTGGAGTTTTAACAATGTTTTATACATTTAATTGCTGCTATATAACTATGACTTGTATTTTGAAAGTATTTTTCTTGGAGCTGGAAGGATGTCTCAAGGGTTCAGTTCCCATGTTGATGGGCACATTCACAACTACCTGTAATTCCAGCTCTGTGGCTTCTGATGCACTACTCTGGCATGCAGGAGCACCTACTCTCACATACACAAGCCAACACATAGATACAAAATATACATATAATTAAAAAAAATAAATATTTTAAAAATCAATCGTGTGTGTGTGTGTGTGTGTGTGTGTGTGTGTGTGTGTCTGAATTACCTTACAAGTAATTATAGTTTATCTGTAGAGTAGTATTCTTTTTCTAGGTAATGATATCCTTTACCTCCATTCACACTATTTGACTTAAGTATGGTTTGTATTTGTCATGTATTTTGCAATAACATTTCCCCCCTAGTGTACACATCAGATTTCAGGTTTTTTCCCTTTGTTTTTCTTGTAAGTTTCTTATATTTTTTTCTTCATTTTATTTATTTCACATGTGTACTAAGCTATCTCACCAGTCTTGTTACTCTTTTAGATGTCTCCCTTAATACAACCAAATGCTATTCCATTTACAATGAGAGATTATCCTATATCCATATCCTCAGAGCTGAATTTATAAGTGTGTACCACCATGCCAAGGGTTTTGATAGTTTTGTGGATGTTGAATAGTTATGTTTGCATGACAAACATTTTATCAACAGATTTACCTCATAAACTCCTGTTAGAACTCCTGTACATTTACTTTTATTAGTAGCAAACTTCAAATGTATGTGCATAAAAATTATAATTTTATGTATGTTTTAGTGAGTAACCTTATTTCTTTAATTTTTTACTAATTTTGTAAAATAGTACAGTTAGCAATGACTTTTCATACATGCAATAAGGTAGTTTGATCATGTCCACCTACAACTACCCATACTTATAACCCTCTACAGTAATTTAGGTCACCTTCATGATCCTTATTTCCTAATTTTACTATTTATATTTTCATGTCACTTTTTGGTTAGATTTTACATGCAAGAATGGATGTGACTTAATTTTTATATGATATTTTTTATTTTTTATTGATTTTTATTGAGCGCTACATTTTTCTCTGCCCCCTCCCATACAATTCTCTCCCAGGGTCCCCATGCTCTCAGTTTACTCTGGAGATCTTGTCTTGTTCTACTTCCCTTGTAGATTAGATCCGTGTATGTCTCTTTTAGAGGCCCCATTGTTGTCTAGGTTCTCTGGGATTGTGATTTGTAGGCTGGTTTTCTTTGCTTTATGTTTAAAAACCACTTATGAGTGAGTACATATGATAATCGTCTTTCTGAGTCTGGGTTACCTCACTAAAAATGATGTTTTCTAGCTCCATCCATTTACCTGCAAATTTAAAGACATCATTATTTTTTTCTGCTGTGTAGTACTTCTTTGTGTAAATGTACCACATTTTCCTTATCTATTCTTTGGTTGAGGGGCATTTAGGTTGTTTCCAGGTTCTGGATATAACAAACAATGCTGCTATGAACATAGTTGAGCACTTGTCCTTGTGGCACAATTGAGCATCCTTTGGATATATACCAAAAAGTGGTATTACTGGGTCTTGAGGAAGGTTGTTACCTAATTTTCTGAGAGATCGCCACATTGATATCCAAGGGGACTGTACTAGCTTGCACTCCCACCAGCAATGCAGTAGTGTTCCCTTTACCCCATAACCTCTCCAGTGTAAGCTGTCATCAGTGTTTTTGATCTTGGCCATTCTTACAGGTATAAGATAGAATCCCAGAGTTATTTGATTTGCATTTCTCTGATGATTAAGGATGTTGAACATTACCTTAAGTGTCTTTCAGCCATTTTAGATCCCTCTGTTGAGAGTTCTCAGTTTAGGTCTGTACTCCATTTTTTTTTTGTTATAATTTCTGGAAGCATCAAAATCCCTGGCTTTAAACTCTGCTACAGAGCTACAGTACTGAAAACAGTCTAGTATTTGCATAAAAACAGACAGGGAGACCAATAGAACCAAATCTAAGACCCGAATATTAATCGGCACACTTTCGAACACCTGATTTTTGACAAAGAAGCAAAAAATATCAAATGGAAAAAGAAAGCATATTTTAAAAAATGGTGCTGGCATAACTGTATATCAGCATATAGAAGAATGAAAATAGATCCATATATATCATCATTCACAAAACTCAAGTCCAAATGGATCAAAGACCTCAACATAAACCCAGCCACACAGAACCTCATAGAAGAGAAATTGGGAAGTACATTTGAACGCATTGGCACAGGAAACCACTTCCTAAATATAACCTCAGCAGAACAGACACTGAGAGAAACAATTAATAAATGGGACCTCTTGAAACTGAAAAGCTTCTGTA
This sequence comes from Microtus oregoni, assembly GCF_018167655.1. Lineage (NCBI taxonomy): Eukaryota > Metazoa > Chordata > Mammalia > Rodentia > Cricetidae > Microtus > Microtus oregoni. The sequence goes on from NW_024544745.1 coordinate 734,413, forward strand.
AAGCAAAGGACACAGTCAACAAGACAAAACTACAGCCTCAGAATGGGAAAAGTTCTTCACCAACCCCACATCAGACAGAGTTCTGGTCTCCAAAATATACAAAGAATTCAATAAATTGGTCATCAAATGAACAAATAATCCAATAATTATATAAATTTCTAAAGGAGACTAAAGTTATCTAATGTCTCTTTACTCCTTTCAAATAAGAGAAAACTTTAATATGTTCAATATCACTGAATATCATATTTCTTGTGGTTATTTTCTAGAATTTAGCTTTTCATTGAAAATGTCTGTATGCCATTATTGTATATAGTTCACAATTAATTAAATATTAAGCATAATTTATTGCCTCTATAATACTCATTTCTATTGCTCATAATCCATTTTCATTCTTGTTTTCTATTTTGTTAAAATAAAAGCTGATATACGCTTTTGTAAAGGTTTTTCTGTGGTTGATAAATTATCTTAGTTACAAAAATGTTTTTATTTGTCCCTTACTCCTAAATAAAAGAAATTCAATAACTTTAGATTGATAGATATCTTCCCACAGCCCTTTGAATAAAAAACCCTTCCATTACTATTGGTATATTATTCCATTTATATATATATATATATATATAATTAAAAATTTGATTTCTTTATTTTCATATTTCCAAATGTGTGAATCTTTTTCATTTCTGGATGGTTGACATTTTAAAGTGATACCTATATATACTTGAAAAATTTTAGTACAGTTTTTAATATTCTGTGGTAGGTTTTCAAGCCCAGGATGGAATTAAACTCCATATGTAGCCAAAAATGAACCTGAATATCTGATTCTCATGCCTCTACCTGATGAGTACTGAGATTATAGCAGCCCAGTTTATGTAATGCTGAAGATAAACCCAGTGCTTCAAACATGCTAGGAAAGCAGTCTACTAACTGAGCTATATCCCAGTCCAATATATACTTATTTCAAAACTATTATCTTTTTACAATGTTTTTTTTCCTTTGATCTGTCATTGATTAATTTCCTAATTTCTGATTTCATTCACTATCTTTTTTCAGATGTAAGTATCTTCTATTTCAAGTGCTAGTTTTTAAGTATCAGGTGAAATAAGATCAATCAAGGACCCTGTTTCTATGTTTAACAAGTTTTTAGTTTTCAATATTCATAAACACCTTTCAACCTAAAGTACAGTCCATAACGAAATGGTTTTTAGGCCTGGTATGACATTGATCCTTTTCTTGTGGGACTCCTAACAGTGGGAGCAGGTGTGTCTGACTCTTTTGCCTGCCCTTGGGACTCTTTTTTTTCCTGTTGAGTTGCCTTATCTAGCCTTGATATGAGGTCTTTTAACTGGTCTTTTTGTATCTTATTATATTTTGGTATCTTGAATGATTGCTCTTTTTTGAAGAAATAGAAAGAAGTGGATCCTGGGGGAAGAGAAGGGAGAGGGAATCTGGGAGAAGTGGAGAGAGAGGAAACTGTAGTCAGGATAGGAGAATAATCTATTTTCAATTTAAAAAGATTTGAAACATGAGCTTAGGGCTACATTCGTACCATGACAGTCACGTAAATAGGTAAACTATACAGTTGTCAAGAAACATCACCTCACACTGACAGATCTTTAAGTTTTACATTTTGAAGCCAGAGGTAAAGGATAAAGAAGAGCTAGCTGTAAACTGCTAGATGGCTAAAGTCATGTCCAATAATTACACACAAACTGAGAGGGTTCCTATGTAAAGACTAAGAAATATTTTGGTTAAAATAATATAAAGAGCTGGGTGGTGGTGGCACACACCTTTAATCCCAGCACTCGGGAGGCAGAGGCAGGCGGATCTCTGTGAGTTCGAGGCTAGCCAAGTCTACAAGAGCTAGTTCCAGGACAGGCTCCAAAGCTACAGTAAAACCTTGTCTCAAAAAAACCAAATAAATAAATAAATAAATAAATAAATAAAATACTACAAAGAAATCTCTGATCATATTTTTCCATTTTACCATATGGAAAAATAAAGCAGACTTTTCAATAATCATATTTGATAAAGAATAAGACTGGGCAATGTGACTCATGGACTCCCGTGGGCCATGAGTGTGGAGGTGTCTGCTTGGTTCCAGTTGCCTTAGAGTTCTCCCTGTGGCAGTCTACCTCACCCATTGGTGCTATACCACTATACTATTATCCCTACCTTCCAGAGTGTAGACCTCAACAGCAGAAATATCTCCTGGGTTTTGCCTCCAAGTAGTGGGTCCGATTTTTCATTAAACTTTGATGAAGCAACAGAACAGCCTGTGAAGAATAGAATGTCCTCTAACATATTGGGAACACTTCAGGAAAAACCCCCAACTTGGGCTAAGTCAACAGGTGACAAGTGCAGTGCCAGCAGGAAAGATTTGGAGTCATCTGGAACATGGAGAAGTAACTCTTCTGAAGCAAGCTCTGGAAAAATCTTAGACCTCAAGGGAGAAGGTGATATGCATGACAATGCAGACACAGATTTACAAGCCACCTTGGAGATAATGGAAAATAAGCCAATAGCTGCTGCTCCTATGCCCACCTGGTGGCTTCAGCCTGGCCCTGGATCTATCTAGTAGAAACTCAGCCTGTTCTTGGGTTAGTTTCTTCTCTTCGAGCTCTGTCCCTCTGATATTTTCCATGCTTGTGAACTTCACAACATCAGCCTGACTACATATCTTTCAGATTTGGGTTATTAAAAAAAACAAACACTTGAAAAAATAAGACTAAGACTACAAATTGGTCCAAAAAAGTCACTAAATAAATAGCAGAGACAATAAAATAAATGCAAGTATAAAAAAAAACATCCTGCTGGGACTTCATTTCCAGAATTACTGCATTATATTATTTTAAATGTACAGTTTTCAAACAAGTTTACCATACCAACAAGTGCTTCTTAAATTTGAATGGGCATAAATTTAATTCTAGTGGCATAAATCCAAGTGTTAATCCTAGTACTTGGGAGGCTGAGACAGGAGAATCACAAGTTTGAAGCCAGTCTATACAGCAAACTGAGATTCTATTCCAAAAAAATAGAATTAAACAGAACAAAAAATGTTTTCCTAAATACCTTCCACAGACCATCTCAAATCTGTGTTGACTATCAAACCCTGAAAGTTGGAGCAAAACAATGGCATCATCCTTCAACACCTTTCAAGCTGTAGAACACTAAAACATCTGAAAAAAATGGAACCCTGTAACCTTAATGGAGACCATTGAAAGTCCCAAAGACCATAGTACTCTATGCTAAAAAGCTTTGCGGAACAAGATGGCATGCTTAAATTTCTGTATTCCTCATATGTTCAGTCCGAAGATATACTTCTCTTTTCAAGCAAAAAAGAAAATATCTTGAGCAAAAGACCTTTATCTTAGTTCTTACATGTTTTGGGCAGACCCAAAAAGAAGAATCAAGCCCCTTCCAAATGGCATATTTTGTACTCTTTTGTCAACACTCAAGTGTGCTGACCAACAAAAGATGCTTTCTCCTCTATTGCTTCCCTATAACAAATAATTTGTAAATGTGCATAACTGTAAGCATGCATCTTAGAGGTTGTCAACATGCATTATTTTGTGATCAGAGGATCATATCTTGGTTCAGGACTGTTGAAAAATAGCTTTATTGATCAATCTTTACTTTGAATGGAGTAAAGCAACGCACAAATCTATCATGCTGAGGGGACAAGAAGGAGGACTACAGAACTGAGTGAAATTTATTTTGCTCACAAGAATATATATGGCGTACTAAATACATTAAATCTTAGTTTTCCTAGTGGCTAAATAAATGAAAGTGTAAAATGACATTTGGCAATGACAAGAAATCATGAGACTTTCAGCTAACTCCAACACTGGAGAAGTGGCACAAATGGATTCATTATTGATATTTCTCTATATAACACATAAGAGATAAAGACAAACTTAGGTGAAGATCCAGAACACACTCAACATTCAGTCCTCCCGAGGTTGTGAGGCGGGACTGGAGACAGCAGTAGAAAGGGAAGAAAAACCAGCACCTGCAAATAATTATCATTTGGGTGACTACAACTCTCTAAGTGCTTTATAATTGCTTTTTCCATTGAGTATTTGCTAAGTAACTTAAGAAAGTAAGATAGTGATCTAGATAAAGTAGCTATAATTTGTGACCTATAAAACACTCACTATCAACATTCACAATTTACTTGCATGTCTTAACCTGATTGACAACTGTATTCTTCCCATTTGGAGAATTAAACATGGGAGAGAAATTTAAAATACATTGATACACCCTGGTTGTCCTAATTTCTTTACAAATAACATCTCATTATGTAGGTCAGGGAATACGCAAATTCCAGGTGACTCACCTACCATCACCTATCACCTACACCACCACATCTGGCAAAATTTCATCTGCTTCTGTTTTTTTTGTTTGTTTGTTTTGTTATGTTTTCAGTAATAGATATTGAATTCGGGGGGGGGGCTTTCTCCATATAAATCAAGTACTCTTATTGCAAGGAAGTCACTTGTGAGCCGCTTGTTGGTTCCCGGCTACCCAAATAGCTTAGCCCTGAAATAATCACACAGAAACTGTATTAATTAAAACACTGCTTGGTCCATTAGCTCTAGCTTCTTATTGGCTAACTATTATATCTTAGTTTAACCCATCTCCATTAATCTGTGTATCACCATGAGGTCATGGCCTACCGCCAACGTTTCAGCACATCTATCTCTGGCAGCTCCATGGCTCTTCTCCTACTCTGCCCTTCTTTCTCCCAGCATTCAGTTCCATCTTCCCTGCCTACATAAGTTCTGCCCTATCAACAGGTCAAGGCAGTTTCTTTACTCATTAACCAAGGAAAAGCAACACACAGACAGAAGGACATTCCACACCATACTCTACCATTGAGTTACATCCCAAACCCTCAGATATATTTCACAGAATGTGCCCAGATCCCTTCCCCATGGGGGAATGAGAAAAAAGAAGAGAGCTCAGCAACTCCTGCCTGACCTTGCTCTTCAATTACCTTGTGTACATCCAATAGTCGGCAATAAGGAGACTGGAAAAAAAGAGCTTTTGAGAGTCCAGGAAAATGGGTAACTGAAAAAATAACCTCAACTAGTGTTTTTTGAAAATAGCATATGGCCACTTCTCAGTTCTCTAAGTACTTCTATTGAAGCAAAAAGCACAGTTGGCCATTTAAGACAGAGTCACTTAATTCCATGTTTCCCTATAGCAATCATAGATTGGCCTTAAGGGTCTATAAAACAGGGTTTGTCTATTTATGTGATGGAACACCGGGGCCAGAAGCATGTTGGAGGGGAAAGGGTTTATTTCACTCATAGTTCCATGCAACAGTTCATCATCAAAAGCAGCAAGAATAGGAATTCAATCAAACAGGGCAGAAACCTGAAGGGAGGAGGTGATATAGAGGCCCTGTAGGGTTGCTGCTTACTGACTTGGTCTCCATGGCTTGCCTAGCCTGCTTTCTTATAGAACCCAAGACCACGAGCCCAGGGATGGCACCACCCACAATGGACTGGGCCCTCCTCCATCAATCACTAATTATGAGAATGCCTTACAGCCGAATCTTATGGGGGCATTTTCTAAATGGAGATTACCTCCTCTCAGATGATGCTAGCTTGTGTCAAGTTGATATATAACTAGCCAGGTCTGGCATTCATTGAGGGTAGATTCCCTTCCTTAATCAGTTTTGCGACCTACCTCCTATATCCCTGTTATATACTAATTTTGAGTGATGTGGGATTCCCTTTTGTATGCTATGAATACGATTGGTTAATTAATAAAGAAAAATGGCTTGGCCTGATAGGGAAAAAGAATAGAAGTAGGCAGGGAAAACTAAACCGAATGCTGGTGCTGCAGGAGCTCCCTTTGCTCCTTCAGCCAATAGCCTTTAAGATTCCAGCCCACTTGAGCATGTTCTCTTTTGCTTTAAAAAGCAGCAGTAGCCCTGCTCTCCCTCTCTCTCTCTCTCTCTCTCTCTCTCTCTCTCTCTCTCTCTCTCTCTCTCTCTCTCGATGTGGGGGTGATTTCTTTCTAATCTGTTGCTTTCATTGGTTAATTAATAAAGAAACTGCCTAGGCCCATTTGATAGGCCAACCCTTAGGTGGGTGGAGTAAACAGAACAGAACGCTTGGAGAAAGAAACTGAGTCAAGGAGTCGCCATGATTCTCCTACCGGACACAGACGCAGGTTAAGATCTTCCTTGGTAAGACACCTCGTGGTGTTACAGGGATATTAGAAATGGGTTAGATCGATATGTAAGAGCTAGCCAATAAGAGGCTGGAACTAATGAGCCAGGCAGTGTTTAAAAGAATACAGTTTCCGTGTAATTATTTCGGGTAAAGCTAGCCAGGTGGCAGGAAGCACCCAGCCGCTCCTATTACAACTCTCTCTCTCTCTCTCTCTCTCTCTCTCTCTCTCTCTCTCTCTCTCTCTCTCTCTCTCTCTCTCTCTCTTGCTTTTGGCTCTGCTTCCAGCAACTAGACTCTGGTCCTGATCACTCAGGGGGCTGTTGTCTAGGACAGTGATCTGTAAGTTTCCCCTTAAATAAATAACCCTTTTATTAATCATAATTCCAAACTGGTGTGAGATTGTTTTGTGACTTATGTTTATATACTGGGAGAAAGAAGGACAGAATCAGGGAGAAACCATGGAGCTGCCGGAGATATATGTGCTGAAAATTTGCTGGTAGGCCACGAACTCATGGTGATGCACAAATTAATGGAAATGGGTTAAATTAAGATGTAAGAATTAGCAAATAAGAAGTTAGAGCCAATGGGCCAAGAAGTGATTTACTTAATACAGTTTCTGTGTGATTATTTTGGGTCTGAACTACTGAGCTGGCTGGAACCAACAAATGGCTTCCTCCTACATTTGAGGAAAGAAGATGTGTTGCAATTGCCTCACCTTAGAATTTGAAATGCCATGGTTAAACATTGGTAACAACCTTTATAAATGGCTTCCTCAAAGAATGACAATACCATTTGATAAAGACAAGGACTTTCTTTGCTTTCCCAGGCAAGGCCAAAGGCTTCCTGTAATAATGAGGAAATCCTGTTTCACATTTAGAATTAAAAGGTGAAAAGAAAGAGGATACACCTGCAAACATGTTAAGAGGGAAGGAATGACTAGCTCCTTAATGAGATATGTGCTCACTCATCCCAAAAGTCACTTCCTTAGTGCAGTTATTGCAGATCTCCACTGTTAGTACTTTCCCCTCTTCCTAATAGCCCAAGTCTTCTTGTCCTAATATACTGGTTCTCCCTGGACATTCTCAAACTCTCACCCCATCCTCCACTCGCACACAGTTGTTTGCAGAATTCCATTGCTGAGCCTGCCTGCTTTCTTGACCTCTAACTTGGAAAGTCTATTCTTCTTTCTTCCACTTACTTAGCTCCTTCCCTACAGTCAGATATCTAGATTGCCTTCCCTGTGTTTGTATGTGTGTTTGGTTTCTTGGAATTTTCCTAAAATCCAATAAATTTGCCTTCGAATTTTTCTTTGAATCTATTTTTAAATTTTATCTGTAAAACTGAAAGAACCCATGTTCCCCTGAACCATCTGACCTCATTATTTGGCATTAATACCCTCCCTCCACCTTCCTCCATCTACAGTGGCTTCTTAAATTTTTCTTCAAAAATACAAATACACATGCCGAAGAGGTGACTTAGCAGTTAAGAGCACTTTCTTCTTCATCAGAGGACCTACTTCTCAGCATCCATGCAGGGGCTCACAACAACCTGTAACTCCAGCTCCAGAGGATCCAATGCCTACCTCTAGTATCCATGGGCACCAACATGCACTCACCAACATCCATAATTTTAAAATAAATCTATAAACACAAACATACCTCAATTTTATGTTCATCTTACTATTCCTTTTATCTAGAAAAGATAACAATTATTCCTTATCAAAGTTCTCTACCCTTGTCTCTCATAGTATGTAATTGCCAAGGTTTTGTCTATGTTTAATATATACTTCCTCCCACTAGAATAGAAGCTCATGGAGTTAGGAGACTGGCCTGTGTTGCTCATTGCTTGTATTGTCTGTGCCAAAAATGCTAATGGTGATCTGGTGAATTTTAAATAAATATGAGTCAAATAAACAAATGAGCCACTGAGCAAGTCTTTACAGAAATTAAACAATCCTTTATCTTAGTAAAAGTATCCCCACAGAATACAGCTTAAAAATAGGTAATTCCCCCCCCCCCCAAAAAAAATTATCTGAGGGTTTTGATTAAGTGAGGAACATGATGACAGCATGCAATTGCTACTAATGTAAAATCTGGTCACAAGGAATTATCAAAAGCAATTAAAAATATTTTCTCATAGGTGATTTGGAAAGAGAGAAAAAATAAGTAATGTTTATTATTGTCAATGTTTTGTTCTTCAGATATATGAAAAAAAAAAAAACAGACAAACAGTTTGGTCCCAAATGTGTTTTGAGGATTTGACAATTCTGTTAATTGACTTGAATTTTCAAATAATTCAAGGCTTGTTGAAACTTGGCTTATTTTCAAAATAGATCAGATCCATAAGTTTAATTAATGGCATGCTGTCTTCTTTGAAATGAAATTTTACATTTGTATCATTTTTAGTTTTCTATTTTTCTTATGTGGATTATTTAATGTCATTTTGGGAGATGGATATTGTTGACATCACTATTTTCTACATAAGATTTCCATATAAGAAATCTGAGATCTAGAGAAGAAAAAAATGGCATTCTCTCGGTTACACACTTCACATATATCAGAATCAGGATTTTAACCTAATATCTATCTCCTGGTTAAATATTCTTTTTATGCCTTTTGGACTCCATATTTTGCTCACAGGGAAGTTTGGTTTTGTAGGATAAACACTTTGTCCTTTTTTGATATTTCTTTGTTTTAGTGTTGAAAGTCTTCTGTCTCAAGAACTCCCTCAGTCTCAGCAAACTTGGATGACTACCCGAGTGTCCATCCAGACCAGAGGTACAATCTCATTCACCATGCTTTCTCCTCAACCATAGCTATATCGCCACTCAATCAAATGTTACTGAGCATAATAGTTTACTATACACATATCTACTGCATACAGACAACAAAGACTCAAAGAGTACAAGATTATATACATAATTTTCGTTGTGGCAAACATAGAATGTGATGTAAATAAATATTTACTCATGAATATTTAATCCTTCTGTGTTGGACAATGTGATCTGTGGCCAGAAAGAAGCAGGAAACTTGAGGTTAGAGGGCTGCCTGGGTCAAGGAAAGTAAGGGGTTCTCTATGCTTTGATTTCAAGCAATACTTTTGCCTTCTGCTCATCCTGTAATGATGAAATTAAATATGTATAAAATGGCTGGGTACATTAGCAATGTTACATTAGAAAAGTGTGAAAGTGATAACAAGCCTAGCATCTCATGTGCCTTGTAGAATGGCTTGGTTCTTGCCCTGGGAGGTGAGCCATAGATCATTAAAGTCGTGAAAATGAACAAATTAGCTCACATCGTTTGGCCAGCGCAGGTACAGCCTTAGCTTGTTCTCGTTATGGCCACCTGATGGCTAAACACATAGCATTCTTTCATCCTTCTTGAATCCTATTTACTTATTTATGAAATTTGCCGAATGTGTTCCCTGCCTCTGGGTGCAATTAGCAACAAGCAGGATGTGACATCTTTGTTAGTGCCTAGACCACTTCTCAGAAGGCAAGAAACTTAGAAACAGCCCCATGGTCATGTTTATAGATACTCAAAACAAATGCAATTAAGGAAAATGAATAATATTAAAGTCCTGAACCTCAAAGAGCATATAACCCACAGTTTCTTTATCCAGAAAGGAAATGACATATGTAAAATTTCATCTCTGAAACAGCCGGTTGTTTATACTAAGAAATCTGGTGGTGCATTGGTGGCAAAATCTAAGATTAAATCTGAGAAAAGAAACACATGATGAAAAAACAGGGGAAAAAGCATGTGCAGTTTGGCATTTCATTATGAGTCTGATATTTCTACCAGAGCCAGAATGAGAACCACAATGAGGCTGCTGTCACACTGACCATGAGCGCTGAGCAAAAGTAATACTTTTAAGGTGGGCACTCCCCTCCGCATTCCCTGGCGGCTAAAATCTAACAATACTGACCTTACTACATCAGTCATCAAAATAAATCTACTTTCATTTTGATGTTCCCCTCTACACCCTCAATTAGTGATCATCTCGAACTAACAGGCCAGGTGCCTCACTCACAAAACCCCTTTCCCACTATCTGCATTGCTAAGGAGAGAGGGTAAAGCAGAAAACTGGGATCTTGTTCTTACTCTTGCCCCTCTTCATACAGCAGCTACAGAGGGTTTTTTGTTTTGTTTTGTTTTCTTTCCAAAGCTCCCTACCAAATAGTACATAAATCAAAAAACCTTTGATCATCTGCCCTGCGATATCTCAGTAACTCCTCTCGCTTCATTTTCTATTTTAGATCCAATCTCTTGGTGTTGTTTACAAGACTGAGGACAGATACTGGGGTCTCTTGCATGCACTATACCACTGAGCTGTATCTCCCAACTGTAGCAACACTTTCTTTCACTCAGCTCTCATCATGCCCCTAACCTGTACATATGCCAGCCATTGTCTTGGTTGAAGACCTTTATGTTTGATTTGATTCTAAGTCTTCCTGACATATCTCCATGTCCTTCTATTTTACTCACATGTGACATTCTCCATCATCCTTTCCCTAGTATGTCTAAAGCTCCCATTCTGTCGTGTGGGATACTCTTCATATATCCTGTCACCTTCCTCTGTCTCCTGGGTCCACCTGGTTCTCACAGTCATCTAGCATACAATGGGATGTTTTAGTTCTCCTCTTTTAGTACTTTTCTCTTTCAAAGGAGTTCTAAGTTTTAGAAAGTAAGGATTGCTGTCTTTACATAGGGGTCACTAGCACTTAGAAAATGCCCTTTAGCCAGGCAGTGGTGCTGCATGCCGTTAATCCCAGCATACAGGAGGCAGAGGCAAGTGGATCTCTGTGAGTTCAAGGCCAGCTAGTTCCAGGACAGGCCTCAAAGACACAGAAAAACCCTGTGTCAAAAAACAAAACAAGAAAGAAAGAAAGAAAGAAAGAAAGAAAGAAAGAAAGGAAGGAAGGAAGGAAGGAAGGAAGGAAGGAAGGAAGGAAGGAAGAAAATACCCTCATTGAGGAAATGTATCTATTAAATAAAGAATATATATTCTTAATTCTATGCTTATAAATTATATTTAAAATATATAATAAATGTCTATAAATATAATAAATATGGGGAGATATATGTATATAAACCTGGAAATGAATGAATGAGATTTATTATATATATGCATATATATATATATCCTATATATCAAATATATAAAGTAAGAATCTGCTGAGGGTTTCTTATTTCCAAGAGAAGAAAGTGAATAAATGGCTTAAGTGCTTACATAGATAGGTCTCCTTCTGCAGACAGTTTCAGGAGAGACTTGGATACTTGAGAGCTTAGAGATGGCACCCCTCATTCCATATCTACCTTCAAGGTAATATGTCAGAGGCACCCAGTCCTCATTTGAGGTACTCAGTGAAAACCACATAATAGCATAATAGCATAATATTTAGTACTTATTTATGGCTAAAGCTCTATTTCTTAAGCTATCATCAACTGAGAATTATTATATACCAGATCTTTTATATAACACATAAAATCAATACAAATGAGGGTATATATAATTGCCTCATTTTGTACAATACCAAACCAAGACTCAAGAGAAACTGAGTAACTTAACGGAAGTCTATGACAAGGGGTGTAGAGAGGCGAGTTTCTATAAAATGTATCACTAGCACCCAGAGATTCTTCTCTCAGTTTGCTGCCCTGCTCTAAAGGTAGAGCAAGGGAACATGAGCTTATACAATGTTTTGTTGTTTTGTTAATTCTAACCTGTAGGTCAAAGTCATCAGTCTTGGTTTTACATGGCATTTGTAGGAACATTTTCAATTTTCAACTACAAAATGCTTCTATAATGACAGGAACTGAATTGCTGCCCTGCCCCACCCCCTGCAGTACATGACAACAAATATCTATTTTTTCCCTTTCAGGCTATTCATTAAATTTGCTTGACTATATTTCATCCTATTAGCATTGCTGGCTAGAAGACCAAAGTACCAGCATTTTACACTCTGTTGCTTTCAGCCTAACCATTTTAACGACAGCATAATACATCATTTATTTCTTGTTTGGTACGCTCTAACAGCAGCTAAAGAATCCCAAGCCTATAGCACTATACAAGCACCTTCCCTGAGAGAAAAATGTTCCACCAAGCAGAAAATGAGTGGGAGGAAATAGGGCTCCTTGAGATATATTAAAAAGTGTTTCTATATTTCTTCTAACTACCTTGTGACAAAAATAATCTGTTATTCATTTGCTATATATATATTGATAGAAGGAACTAATCAGGTCCTGTGGTTAGTGAATATGACAGAAAGGACAATATATGCTTATGTGGTTATGGGAAAGACATGTGTAATTCAACAAATGGCTACATAATGTGGCAAATACCATGGTGGGTGTAAGAGGAAATACAGGGAGCAAACAGAATCCTCCCATTGCTCCAACATTTCCTGGAGGATATAGAAGAGACTTTTCTTAAACAGGCAAAGCCTTACACGGTTAATTCTGATTTCATCAACCCGACAGTTATATATCAGCCACATTTTCCAAGATACAGTAGTGGACCTTATTCATTCATGTGTTTCCTTCAAAATGGCACCAGCAGGAAGCCTACATCATGGTCGGCACACTGAACTGCAATGGCCAGGATTCTGGCCCACACATCTTGGTGACTCTAAGACATATGTGTTAGAAGCATAGTCATTCCCAACACAAGGCAGGAGTCAAGTAAAAATCTAAATTCTGGAATTCTAAAGGCAAAAAAAAAAAAAAAGGATATTAAATTCTCCCGGTAGAGCGGTTTGTAAGCTACAGTGCAGTGAGGTGGGATTAGAATTGTATGTGTACGCCCGTCAAGACACTAGTGACCAGGCCCCTCCCACAAGGACCTCTAACTGCCAGGTGCCACACACAGAATACTCTAATTGTGCTAACTTCTGGACTCTGTACCCACCACACAGAGTAAAAAGTCCAATCTCTGGGCATGAAATCCCACTAATACCCACCCTGGAAAGTTCTACCCTAAAAAGTTGCACCTCCTTCCCAAGAAACTCTATATAAACCCTCTTTCCTTTTCAATTTGCTGTTGTTTCTTGCCCCAGGAGAGGCAGTCACCTCCTGTTTTTTTCCCCTCCCAATAAATCTCTTGTTGTGCATTGTGGCTTTATGATATTCCTTGGCTTCCAGTAGCAGGAAATCTTTCCCTTCACAGGTATAGGAATAGCCTGACTTCTTTTTTTTTGGATTTTTTTAATTAATTAATTAATTTATTTATTTATTAAAGATTTCTGCCTCCTCCCTGCCACTGCCTCCCATTTCCCTCCCCCTCCCCCAATCAACACCCCCTCCCTCATCAGCCCAAAGAGCAATCAGGGTTCCCTGCCCTGTGGGAAGTCCAAGGACCACCCACCTCCATCCAGGTCTAGTAAGGTGAGCATCCAAACTGCCTAGGCTCCCCCAAAGCCAGTATGTGCAGTAGGATCAAAAACCCATTGCCATCGTTCTTGAGCCTGACTTCTGACAGCCAGGATACCTTTCCCTGCAGAACTGTAACACCTACAGGTATAGCCTGGCATCCAACAGCCAGGATATTTTTCCCTCCAGAGCTGTACCACTTACAGTATGGAAGTATTTTTTTCCTTTTTTCTTTTTGTTTCTTGAGACAGGGTTTCTCTGTGGCTTTGGAGCCTGTCCTGGAACTAGCTCTTGTAGACCAGGCTGGCCTCGAACTCATGGAGAACCGCCTGCCTCTGCCTGACATGTGCTGGAATTAAAGGCGTGTGCCACCACGGCTCAGATCACAATATGGAAATCTTAAAACGTATCATTTTGATACTTTATATATTGGGTTTCTGGACCTGTTGGTATCATTTACTTGGCACTCTCCAATTAAGGATGCTTCTCTAAAGAGGCTAAGAGCATCATTTGTTACAAACATTCTATAGAAAAAGTGCTCCTCAGAAGGAGAGAGACACGAGCAAGGAACTCAGGACCGTGAGGGGTGCACCCACACACTTAGACAATGGGGATGTTCTACTGGGAACTCACCAAGACCAGCTGGCCTGGGTCTGGAAAAGCCTGGGATAAAATCGGACTCTCTGAACATAGCAGACAATGAGGACTACTGAGAACTCAGGAACAATGGCAATGGGTTTCTGATCCTACTGCACGCACTGGCTTTGTGGGAGCCTAGGAAGTTTGGATGCTCAACTTATTAGACCTGGATGGAGGTGGGGCTTCCTTGGACTTCCCACAGGACAGGGAACCCTGATTGCTTTTCGGGCTGGGGGGTACTTAATTGGGGGAGGGGGAGGGAAATAGGAGGCGGTGGCGGGGAAGAGACAGAAATCTTTAATAAATAAATAAATTAAAAAAAATAAAAGAAAAAGTGCTCCTGTTCAGAAAACTTTAGGGCAATAATTCTCAGGTTGAATGGTTTGCTGCTACAGGAAGAAATTGGCATGTGCTGCCATAGACAAAGAGAAAAGGAACAAAAAGTATGCTGAATGTCCATTTACTCTCAACCAGCATCAGAAGCCTTGAAATCAGATCATAGTCAGGGTTTAAAAATCAGAATAGCCACATGCAACGTGGCAGAACATGGAAAGTTGTTCATTGGAGGAATTGAAAAGTACAAATAACAATGTAAAAGGTTTTCACCATCTTACTTCATTATTCACCTACATGAGAGAGAAGATGTAGTGGTACAAAAGGGGTCTTGATCTGGAACTAGCACCAGAGTATAATGAGACATTGAATTCCCATTAGTATCACATGGGAATAGTAAAAGACACATATACCTAGGCTGCAATCCCAGTGATTCTGATGTAATTAATCTGGAGCATGTCCCAGACCCTGGAATATTGTTGAAGCTTCCAAGATGATTTCAACATGAAGTCAGATGTGAGTGTACTTTTTCACTGATCTTAATCTTAAGCAGACAGCCTAAGTTTCTCCCTGTTAGTCGGTGGATCTCAAGGCGTGATCTCCAAAAAAATAGAAACAGCAATTAGACACCCACCTCTTGGGAACCCAATTTCAGATCTATTGAACCAAAACCTAGCAATCTGTTTAAATGAGCTATCTTGGCAGTAACCACTGGATTTAATTAGCAGTGACATAAAATGAATCTATCTTCTCTGCAATAAAGAACAACTATAGGCACCCTGACTTGTTTCTGGAAATAAAGAGAAGATCCTAGTATCTAAAGAATGACTATCACTTTACTTCAAAGCTAATATCAACTTATAAGTGAGTACATACCATGTTTATCTTTCTGGGGCTGAAATACCTCCCTCAGGACAATTTTTTCTAGTTCCAACTACTTGCCTATAAATTTCATAATGTTATTTTTTAACAGGTGAGTAATACTCCAAAATGTAAAAGATAATCATGCTATAATCCATAGACCCATAGTGGCTAAATAACAAGGAGGGCTCGAGGGGTGTGGTGGTTTGAAAAAAATGGCCTCCAAAGGGAATGGCACTATTAGAAGGTGTGGCTTTGTTGGGGTAAGTATGGCCTATTGGAGAAGTATGTCACTGTGGGTGTGGGCTTTGTGGTCTCATATATGCTCAAGGTCTGAGGCCACTTCCTGTTACTTGCAAGTCAAGATGTAGAAGTCTCAGCTAGTTCTTTATCACCATGTCTGCCTGCCCTCTCCCATGTAGCACCATTATGATAATGGACTAAACCACTGAAAATGTAAACACATTAAATGTGTTTTTTTTATAAAAGTTGCCATAGTCGTGGTGTCTCATCTCAGCAAGAGAAAACCCCAACTAACACAGAAGTTGGTACTAGGGACTGGGGTATTGCTGTGATAGGCCTGACCATTCTAGTGTAAGAAGGACTATGAACCTTGGGACTGTGGGCATTTGAAGGCTATAAGAGCTGCTAAATGGGCTATGCTCAAAGAACATTGGAAGAAAATACTGCAGAGTGTGATTTGAACTATGGGTGCCTAGCTCAAGAGGTTGCCTAGGGATTGTTCTTGTGATATTTTGGTGAAGAATGTGGTTGCTTTTTGCCTTGATCTAAAGAGTCTGCCAGAAAACAAAGTGAAGAGATTCGGGTTAGTTCCATTAGCAGATGAAATCTCAAAACAGCCTAGTACAGACTCTGTCACATGATTATTAGCGGTAACTCTAATGAAGATTTATAATAAAAAGTAGTAAGCAGAGAAGGGCAAATTACAAAACCTAAAATTTGAGGAGAAAAGGAGCACCAGGAAGTAGAATGGAGCTAAGGCCTGTGTTCAAGGAGGTAAACGCATTAAGAAATGGAATAAATAGAAGAGAAAGTGGAAAGTACACTTGAACGCATTGGCACAGGAGATCACTTCCTAAACAGAATTCCAGCAGCACAGACACTGAGAGAAACAATTAATAAATGGGACCTCCTGAAACTAAAAAGCTTCTGTCAAGATAGGGACATGGTCAACAAGACAAAACGACAGCCTACAGAATGGGAAAAGATCTTCACCAACCCCACATCAGACAGAGGTCTGATCTCCAAAATATACAAAGAACCCAAGAAATTGGTCACCAAAAGAATACATAATTCAATAAAAGAAATGGAGTACAGACCTAAACAGAGAATTATCAACAAAGGCATCTAAAATGGCTGAAAGACACTTAAGGAAATGTTCAACATCCTTAGTTATCAGAGAAATGCAAATCAAAACAACTCCGAGATTCCACCTTACACCTGCAAGAATGGCCAATATCAAAAACACTGATGACAACTTATGCTAGAGAGGTTATAGGGTAAAAAGAACACTCCTGCATTTCTGGTGGGAATGCAAGCTGGTACAGCCCCTTTGGATGTCAGTGTGGCAATTTCTCAGAAAATTAGGAAACAACCTTCCTCAAGACCCAGTAATACCACTTGTGGGTATATATCCAAAGGATGCTCAATCGTGCCACAAGGACATGTGCTCAACTATGTTCATAGCAGCATTGTTTGTCATATCCAGAACCTGGAAACAACCTAATTTCCCCTTGACCAAAGAATGGATAAGGAAAATGTGGTGCATTTACACAATGGAGTACTACACAGCAGAAAATAATAACATCTTGAATTTTGTAGGCAAATGGATGGAGCTAGAAAACATTATTTTGAGTGAGGGAACCCAAACAAAGAAAGACAATTATCACATGTACTCATTCATAAGTGGTTTTTTAAACATAAACAAAGAAAACCAGCCTACAAATCACAATCCCAGAGAACTTAGACAACAATGAAGACACCAAGAGATACTTACATAGATCTAATCTATATGAGAAGTAGAAAAAGACATGACCTCCTGAGTAAATTGGGAGCATGGGGACTCTGTGAGAGGGTTGAAGTGGAGGGGAGAGGTAGGGAAGGGAGCAGAGAAAAATGTAGAGCTCAATAAAAAATTGATTAATAAAAGAAATGGAATAAAGAAAATGGTGACCCCCTAAGGGCAAAATCCCACCCAGCTAAGCTTCCAACTTGTGAAAAGTAGTTAAAGAGAAGCTTAGAGCCAGGTGTGGTGGCACATGCCTTATTCTAAATGCTGGGCAAGCAGATCTTAGTTTGAGTCCAGCCTGGTCTAAAGAACAAGTTCCAGAACAGCAAAGCTTGGACAGTGAAGGTAGCCATTGGAAACATAAATCTGGTAAAGATGTAATTGAAAGATCTCTGAGTTCAAGCCCAGCCTGGTCTGTTGCGGGAGGTCCTTCCGCTCCTCCAGCCAATAGCCGCTGAGATTCAGTTTCAGGAGAGCCAAGCTTAGGAAGTAAATTGAATGAGGGTGCCATGTTCTAGCCCCAGAAAGCAGCAGAATTTGGCAACTTCAGCCACATTGTCCTGGAGTTTAGGAGAGAAGAACGGGACTATGCATTTTTTTTTTTTTTTTTTTTTTTTGGTGAAGAAGGAATGTCACTGAGGCCAGTCATGTGTAAGCAGTGTCCCTGAATGGAGGCCTAGAGAGGCCATTGTATGAAGCCATGAAGTTCAAGCTTGGATTGCTTTGGAGATCCCAAGATGTTGGAGATACCAGAGCCATGAGGTACCTGCTGTGGAGAGGTGGTAACAGGGTATGGAACCAGCCCAAGGGAGAGAAGTGTGTTGCAGCCAACAAAGCTGAAAGGAACTGGAAATCTGAAGAACATTTTGACACATTCATGAAGATGATGAATTTGGAGTTTGTCCAGCTGGCTTTTGGTTTTTGGTCCAGTATTTTCTCACTATACTACCTTCACTACCATTTGTCTGACCTACAAGATGGACGTGCAGAAATGGGAGTGGCAAAATAACGATTAGTCCAGCTTGAAACCCTTGGCATGAGAGGGATCCCACCCCTGACACTGCCTAGAGGGCCAGGAGCCAGAGGCTAGATAACTCAGAGCCAAGAGGAGCCTGGCATAATCATCATCAAAGAGGCTTCATCCAATAACTGATGGAAACAGATGCAGAGACTCACATCAGGTGGGGCTAATCCTGCGGAAGAGAGGAGGAAGGATAGTAGGAGCCAGAAACGCCAAGAATACCACTAGAAAGCCCACTGAATCAACTAACCTGGGCTCATAGGAACTTGCAGAGACTGAGACAACAATCAGGGAGTCTGTATTGGACTGATCTAGGCACTCTGCATATATGTTACAGTTGTGTAGCTTTGTCTTCCTGTGGGACTCATAATAGTGGCAACAGGGCCTGCCTCTGACTCTTTTGTCCACTATGGGACCGTTTTCCTCCCACCGGGTTGCCTCATTCAGCCTATTTTTACTGCAACTTGATATGTCATGTTTTGTTGGTATTCCTGGGAGGCCTGCCCTTTTCTAAAGGGAAATGGAGGAGGAATGGATAAGGAGGGGGGGGGGGGGACTAGAAGAAAAGGCAGGAGGGTAAACTATGGTCAGGATGTAATATATGCGAGAAGAATGATTTAAAAAAAGAATGGGTATCACATCAAACTGTAATTGTTAGGTTTAATCCAATGACAGCAAGTGCAATATCCTGAAATATTCAAAAATGAACAAAACCAATGACTCAAAGATGTAACTTATTTCTGGTACTGAGGGTTTTATTTGCTAGCATATGATTTTTAGTTGGTTTATTGTGTTCTCCATTACAAGGAAACTCCATCCAAATTCCGTGTGTGTGTGTGTGTGTGTGTGTGTGTGTGTGTGTGTATACAGTATCATACATAAGACTTTCAAAGGGCATTTAGTGTTAGCTTTTCCCCCTATAATCCTTCCTCTGCCATTCCCTTCCATCCCCCCTGACCTTCTAGTCCCCCTGTTATAATTTCTGCTTTGTCCTCTTATAACACTATATTAAATTTCCCCTTCCTTGGGAGATCCCTTATACTCCCTGCATGCTCCTTTACTAGCTACCCAGTCTATGTGTATATTCCAAATAATATACATATCTAAAGTGTAAAAGCTAACATCTACCTATAATAGAAAACATAAAATGTTTTTCTGGGTCTGAGTAATCTCACTTATGATTGTTTCTAGCTCCATCAATTTGCCTGCAAATTTTAAAATCTCGTTTCCCTTTACAACTGGATAACACTTGTAATAATGTATAAATGTACCACATTTTCATTATACATTCATAAGTTGACGGACATCTAGGCTGCTTCCAAATTCTGGCTATTATGAATTCAGTAGCAATAAACATGGATAAGCAGACATCTCTGTAACAAGGCAGAGAATCATTTGGGTATTTATTTAACGAAAATGGCATAGTTGAATGTTCTGGTAGATGTGTTTTCAGATTTTTAAGTAACCTCCACACTGATTTCTATAATGGCTGTATGATTAATTGTATATTTTTGGGTCATTGGCCAAATTATTCCCATAGAGCACCCCCCAAACATCA
This sequence comes from Microtus oregoni, assembly GCF_018167655.1. Lineage (NCBI taxonomy): Eukaryota > Metazoa > Chordata > Mammalia > Rodentia > Cricetidae > Microtus > Microtus oregoni. The sequence continues at coordinate 754,403 of NW_024544745.1, forward strand.
CAAGTTATTGTCTATGCTATTGTTTGCCCTCCACATCTTGACAGTAAAACTCTATTACTAAAACTCCACATATTTATATGACATAGAACATGAAGAAATTTTGCTAGTACACAACTGGAAGTTTCATCCCTATTTGCTACTGTTCCTAATGCTTGAAGCTGCTATAGAGACTACCAATGGAGGAAAGTCATCATAAATCACAAACAGCTTCCAACGCTCTGAATTATAAAAATGATCTGCCTACGAGATCTGCCTACGAGTGCAATAGTAACATAAACATTATGGGAGTAACAAACTACTTGTTTATTGGATTTAAAGCCCACTGCATGAGATGAAACATGTACATGATACAGCTAAAGTGGCCAAGAACCTGAGACTAGATAGGTGACAGGCCCTAGGAGAAAATACTATTATTCTGCTAAAGGATCATAACAATCAAATGAGTACTATTAACATATTGCTACACCCACAGTTCAATGAATCACTCAACCCTCATCAGAGAAGCTTTTTTTTTCAGTAGATAGTAATTTACCCAAGGCCCCACAACTAGACAGTATACACAGAGTGAGAGAATTTGGAGCAACCAAGTCTGAATGGGATGTCTTCAGCGAACTCCTACCCTCAAGACTCAAGGACCTATGCAGAAGAGGAAGTAGAAAAATTGGAAGATCCAGAGGTGGTGGATGACTCCAAGGAAACAGCTTCGTGTAAGTACAGCAGGGCTGATATACCTATGAGTGTGCAGTGTCTGAGAAAACTGAGGACAAAGACTGTCAAGGATGTGGAGAAAGGGAATCTTTCAATTACTGTTGCTGAGATTGCAAATTGGTCCAGTCACTCTGAAAATCAGTACATAAAATCCTCAATAAGCTAAAAATAAATATACAATATTCCATACAACTCTTAGACCTATGCCCAAAGGATTCAACATCCTACAGCACAGATACGTGCTCAGGCATTTTCATTGCTACTCTATTCACAATAGCTAGGAAATGGAAACAACCTAAATATCTTTCACCAGGCACATGGGTAATAAAAATGTAGTACATGTACACTATAAAAGGCTGTAAAGAAAAATGAAATCACTAGAGCCTCAAAGAATAATGAAATCATGAAACTTGCAGGCAGATTGACTTAACTACAAAACATCATGTTGAATGAGGTAAACCACAGAAAGCCAAACGGCACATGTTCTCTCTGAGGCTGCTATATATAAGTCTTCAGATATGAGCACATATCTGGATCAACTGAAGAAACTAGCAAAGTAAAAGGAGAGCATGTAGGGGAGGGAGGACTAGAGAGGGGACTAGCAGGGAACAAGTGATCTGAAGGGGAAAGTGGAAAAAATTGGGAGAAACTTTCATGTCAGAGGGATGAGAGAGATAAATATGGAAAAATGAGGGAGGAGGGTAAAATAATGGTAAGGATGTCTGCAAAAGTCAAAAGGCATCATATTATCTACCTATAATTACATAAAATACATATAAGTCTACATGTACATATATATGTAGTTAAAATTAAATTTTTCAATCTGAGATGACAATATTCCCCCCAAGCATCATTAGAATATCTAACAAAAATACCAAATACAGGAATTGTAAGCCCTCTTTTGAATTGTTAGTCAGGAATATCCAAGAGATTTCCAAAATATTATAGGCTATTGTTGGTGCCCTTTGTAGCTTTCCAAAGACTGAAGGTAAGACTCTATTGCTGAAGGTGCCTGGTACTTCAGACACAAGGCCAATGGCCTTTGAGCTGGAACAGATATAAAAGCCTCTTCCCTATAGACTAGCTTCCATGGTACCAGAAGGGAAATAAACAACAACTATGAGGCCTATAGACTTCAACAAATACCAGCATGACAGGATAACCATAAGGGTACTATAGTAGCATATATACCTTGTTAATTAGCAACAGCCCCCTAATTGAGCATAAGGCCCACTTAACAAGCTAGAAACCATGGCTGGTATCAGAAACTAATCTGAGGCTAGCAAATCATGGATTTTGGAAGAAAACCTACAACTGTCACTTTTCTAAACTGCCACAGCTCCTACCTACATTCTAAATATTTATCCTTATACCCACAGGTAAGTATACATCTCACTTTTGTCAAAGAAGCTTCCCTTTTCAAGAAATGGAGACCCGAGCGGCGCAGCGGCCAGACGCTCAGAGGCGGAGCAGAGCAGCGGCCAGACGCGGCGGCCAGACGCAGCGGAGCAACACCGCATACAGGAAGAGGCTTTCGGGGACTGGCGCAGCAGCAGACCCAAGCAGCAGGGACAGGCGTGCAATAAGGAGAGCAGATTGCCCTACTACAATTGAATCAAAGAGGTAGGCTTTTGGTTGGCCAGGTCACTGGCACAAGGGGAGCCTGGTCCTGTCCTGAAGATCCTTCGGAGGGGTGAGAGGGTTCTTGGCCTGCAGCAGGAACCACGAAAGAGAGTGAGGGCATTTTGTAAGGGGAGCCCTTGGCCAGCAGGGAAACCTGATCCGGTTTTTAAAGGACCCATTGGATAGGATCAATAGGAGGAGATGGGCAGGCGCCAAGGCAAGAATTCACCCAATAATCCGAAAAACAACATGAAAACATCAGAACCCAATGATCTTACAACAGAAGTATTTGAACAACCTAACACAGAAGAAGTGGAAAAAATCGACTTTATGAAGATAATAGAGTCCCTTAAACAACATGTAAAAAATGCCCTTATAGAAATGGATGAGAAGTATAACAAAAAGTTTGAAGAAATGAGTAAATATGTACATGATACCCTGGGAAACCAAGAAAAAACCATCAAACAGGTAATGGAAACAGTTCAAGAATTGAAAACTGAAATGAAGGCAAAGAAGAAAATACAAACTGAGGACCAGCTGGATATGGAAAATCTAGGCCAACGAGCAGAGTCTACAGAAACAAGCATAATCAATAGAATACAAGAGCTAGAAGAAAGACTCTCAGATGCTGAGGACACCATAGAGAAAATAAACGAACAGATCAAAGAAAACAGCAAAGCCAACAAATTCTCAACACAAAACATTCAGGAACTATGGGACACAATAAAAAAACCAAACCTAAGAATAATAGGAATAGAAGAAGGAGAAGAGTCACAGCTCAAAGGCCCAGAAAATATTTTCAACAAAATTATGGAAGAAAACTTTCCCAACTTAAAGAAAGATATTCATTTAAATATTCAAGAAGCATACAGAACACCAAACAGACTGGATCAAAGAAAAACATCTCCTCGCCATATAATAATCAAAACACAAAATATACAGGTTAAAGAAAGAATATTAAGAGCTGCAAAAGAAAAAGGGCAAGTAACTTATAAAGGTAAACCGATCAGACTTACACCTGACTTCTCCATGGAAACTATGAAAGCCAGAAGGTCCCGGATAGAGGTTCTGCAGAAGCTAAGAGACCATGGATGCAAACCCAAACTACTATACCCAGCCAAGCTATCGTTCATTATCAATGGAGAAAACAAGACATTCCAGGATAAGAACAAATTTAAACAATATGTAGCCACAAATCCAGCCCTACAGAAAGTAATAGAAGGAAAATCGCAACCCAAGGAATCCAACACTGCCAACACTGCCTACAATAACCCAGGCATCTAATGACCCTTCACGAGCACATCTCAAAGAAGGGAGACACACAATCTCTACTACCAAAAGCAATAAGAATAACCGGAGTAAACAACCACTGGTCATTAATATCACTTAATATTAATGGGCTAAATTCACCTATAAAAAGGCACAGGCTAAAAGATTGGATACGAAAACAGGATCCAACATTCTTCTGTTTGCAAGAAACACATCTCAACCACAAAGACAGGCACCTACTCAGAGTAAAGGGTTGGGAAAAGGTCTTTCAAGCAAATGGTCCTAAGAAAAAAGCAGGTGTGGCCATACTAATTTCTAACAAAACTGACTTCAAACTAAAATCAATCAGAAGAGACCGAGACGGTCACTTTATACTCATAACAGGAACAATTCATCAGGAGGACGTCTCAATCCTGAATATATACGCCCCCAATATAAAAGCACCTACTTATGTAAAAGAAATATTACTAGAACTCAAGGCAGACATCAAACCACACACACTAGTAGTAGGAGACTTCAACACACCTCTCTCTCCAAGGGACAGGTCAATCAGACAGAAACCTAATAGAGAATTAAGAGAATTATTGGAGGTAATGAAGCAAATGGACTTAACAGACATCTATAGAACATTCCACCCAAATAGGAAAGAATATACCTTCTTCTCTGCAGCTCATGGAACCTTCTAAAAAATTGACCACATACTTGGTAACAAAGGAAACCTCCACAGATACAAAAAAATATCAGTGTCCACCTGTGTCTTATCAGATCATCACGGATTAAAGTTAGAAGGCAACAACCACGCTGCCCCCAAAAAACCGACAAACTCATGGAAACTGAACAGTCAACTACTGAACCACACCTGGGTCAAGGAAGAAATCAAGAAAGAAATTAAAGTCTTCCTTGAATTTAATGAAAATAAAGGGACAACATACTCAAACCTATGGGACACAATGAAAGCAGTGCTAAGAGGAAAGTTCATAGCACTAAGTGCCCACTTAAAGAAAACGGAGAATGCATACATTGGGGACTTAAAAACACACCTGAAAGCTCTAGAAAAAAAAGAAGCAGACGCGCCCAGGAGAAGTAGAAGACTGGAAATAATAAAACTGAGGGCTGAAATCAACAAAATAGAAACACAGAAAACAGTCCAAAGAATCAATGAAACAAAAAGCTGGTTCTTGGAGAAAATCAACAAGATCGACAAACCCCTATCCAAACTAATTAAACGACAGAGAGAGAACACGCAAATAAATAAGATCAGAAATGAAAAGGGGGACATAACCACAGACACAGAGGAAATTCAGAGAATCATTAGATCTTACTACAAAAGCCTGTATGCCACAAAACTGGAAAATACAAAAGAAATGGACATTTTTTAAAATAAGTATCATATACCAAAGCTAAACCAAGACCAGGTGAATGATCTAAATAGACCGGTTTCTCGCGAAGAATTAGAAATGGTTATCAAAAATCTCCCTTCGAAAAAAAGCCCAGGACCAGATGGTTTCAATGCAGAATTCTACCAGAACTTCCAAGAAGAACTAATACCTATACTCCTTAATGTATTTTACAATATAGAATCAGAAGAGTCATTGCCAAATACCTTTTATGAAGCTACAGTTACCCTGATACCAAAACCACAAAAAGACCCAACCAAGAAAGAGAATTACAGACCGATCTCACTCATGAACATCGACGCAAAAATTTTCAATAAAATACTGGCAAACCGAATCCAAGAACACATAAGAAAAATTATCCATTATGATCAAGTAGGCTTCATTCCTGAGATGCAGGGCTGGTTCAACATACGCAAATCTATCAATGTAATCCACCATATAAATAAACTGAAAGAAAAAAACCATATGATCATTTCACTAGATGCTGAAAAAGCATTCGACAAAATTCAACACCCCTTTATGATAAAGGTCTTGGAGAGAATAGGGATACAAGGGTCCTACCTAAATATAATAAAAGCTATTTACAGCAAGCCAACAGCTAACATTAAATTAAACGGAGAAAAACTCAAAGCCATCCCACTAAAATCAGGAACACGACAAGGATGTCCACTCTCTCCATACCTCTTCAATATAGTGCTTGAAATTCTAGCAATAGCAATAAGACAACATAAGGAGATCAAGGGAATTCGTATTGGAAAGGAAGAAGTTAAGCTTTCGTTATTTGCAGATGATATGATAGTGTACATAAGCGACCCCAAAAATTCTACCAAAGAATTCCTACAGCTGATAAACAGCTTTAGTAATGTGGCAGGATACAAGATCAACTCCAAAAAATCAGTTGCCTTCCTATACACTAAGGATAAGGAAGCAGAGAGGGAAATCAGAGAAGCCTCACCTTTCACGATAGCCACAAATAGCATAAAATACCTTGGGGTAACCCTGACCAAGGAAGTGAAAGATCTACTTGACAAGAACTATAAGTCTTTGAAGAAAGAAATTGAAGAAGACACCAGAAAATGGAAAGACCTCCCTTGCTCTTGGATTGGGAGGATCAACATAGTAAAAATGGCAATTCTACCAAAAGCAATCTATAGATTCAATGCAATCCCCATCAAAATCCCATCAAAATTCTTCACAGATCTGGAGAAGACAATAATCAACTTTATATGGAAAAACAAAAAACCCAGGATAGCCAAAACAATCTTATACAATAAAGGATGGTCTGGAGGCATTACCATCCCTGACTTCAAACTCTATTACAGAGCTACAGTATTGAAAACAGCTTGGTATTGGCATAAAAACAGAGAAGTCGACCAATGGAATTGAATAGAAGACCCTGACATTAACCCACAAACCTATGAACACCTGATCTTCGATAAAGGAGCTAAAAGTATACAATGGAAAAAAGAGAGCATCTTCAACAAATGGTGCTGGCAAAACTGGATGTCAATCTGTAGAAGAATGAAAATAGATCCATATCTATCACCATGCACAAAACTCAAATCCAAATGGATTAAAGACCTCAATATCAGTCCGAACACACTGAACCTGATAGAAGAGAAAGTGGGAAGTACTCTACAGCACATGGGCACAGGAGACCACTTCCTATGTATAACCCCAGCAGCACAGACACTAAGGGCATCATTGAATAAATGGGACTTCCTGAGGCTGAGAAGCTTCTGTAAAGCAAAGGACACTGTCACTAAGACAAAAAGACAACCCACTGACTGAGAGAAGATCTTCACCAAACCTGCAACTGACAAAGGTTTGATCTCCAAAATATATAAAGAACTCAAGAAACTAGACCGTAAAAGGCTAATCAACCCAATTATATAATGGGGCACTGAGCTGAACAGAGAATTCTCAACAGAAGAAGTTCAAATGGCCAAAAGATACTTAAGGTCATGCTCAACTTCCTTAGCGATCAGGGAAATGCAAATCAAGACAACTTTAAGATACCACCTTACACCTGTCAGAATGGCTAAAATAAAAAACACCAATGATAGCCTTTGCTGGAGAGGCTGTGGAGAAAGGGGTACACTCACCCATTGCTGGTGGGAATGCAAACTTGTGCAACCACTCTGGAAAGCAGTGTTTCGGTTTCTCAGGAAATTCGGGATCAACCTACCCCTGGATCCAGCAATACCACTCTTGGGAATATACCCAAGAGAGGCCCTATCATACAACAAAAGTATATGCTCAACTATGTTCATGGCAGCATTGTTTGTAATAGCCAGAACCTGGAAACAACCTAGATGCCATTCAACGGAAGAATGGATGAAGAAAGTATGGAATATATACATATTAGAGTATTACTCAGCAGTAAAAAACAAGGACTTCTTGAATTTTGCATACAAATGGATGGAAATAGAAAACACTATCCTGAGTGAGGTAAGCCAGACCCAAAAAGAGGAACATGGGATGTACTCACTCATATTTGTTTTCTAGCCATAAATAAAGGACATTGAGCTTATAATTCATGTTCCTAGAGAAGCTAAATAAGGTGAATCCAAAGACAAACACATAGGCATCCTCAGGAATATTAACCTTCATCAGGCGATGAAAGGAGACAGAGACAGAGACCCACACGGGAGCACCGGACAGAAATCTCAAGGTCCAAATCAGGAGCAGAAGGAGACGGAGCACGAGCAAGGAACTCAGGACCACAAGGGGTGCACCCACACACTAAGACAATGGGGATGTTCTATTGGGATCTCACCAAGGCCAGCTGGCCTAGGTCTGAAAAAGCATGGGATAAATCCGGACTAGCTGAACATAGCGGACAATGAGGAATACTGAGAATTCAAGAACTATTGCAGTGGGTTTTTGATCCTACTGCACGTACTGGCTTTGTGGGAGCCTAGGCAGTTTGAATGCTCACCTTACGAGACCTGGATAGAGGTGGGCAGTCCTTGGGCTTCCCACAGGTCAGGGAACCCTGATTGCTCTTCGAGCAGATGAGGGAGGGGGACTTGATTGGGGGAGGGGGAGGGAAATGGGAAGCGGTTGTGGGGACGAGGCAGAAATCCTTAATAAATAAATAAATTTAAAAAATAAAAAAAAAGAAATGGAGACCCACAGAAAACCATAAATGGTCAAACTTCAGAGAAAAAAAGAGATGATATTTTATTCAGCCCCAACAAATATATCTACAATACAATTTCTGCACCTAAAGCTCAGGGGACATATGGAAGATGGGACATAAAAATTGTAAGAGCCAGAGGATCAAGAAGTTTGCTATTTGTTTGTGTATCTTATAAGTATAAAAGAAGCTACATATATAAGGTCGCATCAACATGGTTGCATAAATAAGACTGGAACAATGTTGACACCAATAGAGATGCTAATAAAGCTCATGGTGCCTCAACTCTAGACAACAAACTTCAAACTACCAAAGAATATTGAGATTAAAAGAAATTGTCTTTCCTGGGGAAAAGACCCCATTTGGTTATCCAATACCAAATGGTCAGCCCCGAAGTCCTATATGCTGTGGGAAAATCCTATTGTACATTGTAAAGATTTGTTACTCATATTGGTTTAATAAAATGCTGATTGGCCAGTAGCTAAGCAGGAAGTATATAGTCAGGGCAGGAGAACTGTGGGAAGAGGAAACGCACAGATGCAGTCATTATCCAGAAGCAGAGAAAGCAAGATGAGATGCTTTACTGAAAAAAGGTACCAAGTTGCATGTCTAAACGTAGATAATATTTATGGGTTAATTTAAATTTTAAGAGGTAGTTAGTAAAAAGCATGAACAATAGGTCAAATAGTTTATAATTAACATAAGCATCTGTGTGTTTCTTTGGAACTAAAGAGCTGCCAAACTGGGTAGGACAGAAACTTCATTCTACAACTATACATTCAAGTAACATTATACAGACTGAGAAAGTTATATTTGTATATTTAAAAATACATACATACACACATTATACTATACACACAAATATACACTACTAAATTATCAAAGTATAAAATAAATAAGTAAAACTAAAAAAAAAAAATAACTAACAATGTCTATAACCCCAGAGAATCACAAGTTGTAAGCCAACCTGGGTTACATGATGAGTTTCAAAGTAATCTAGACCACACAGAGACACCCTAACTCAAGACAAACTAAGAATTCGAAGAACAAATACTGATTTGTACCTAAAAGATTCTTTTCTTAAAAAAAAAAAAAAAAAAGAAGGAATTTTGGTTGTAGTAAATGAGGGCTAGCTCAGTCAGTATATTGCCTGCTGCCTAAGTATAGGGATTTGAACTGAATCGCAAGTAGCCATATTAAAAAGAAAAAAAAAGCCAGACATTGAGGCACATGCTTATAAGCACAGTACTGCAGAGACAGAAACAGGAAGATCCCTGGAGCCTAGACTTCTTGGTGAGCTTCAGTTCAGTAAAAGGCCCTGTCTCAAAAACAAGGTAGATGGCCCCCTGAGGAATAACACCTAAGGTTGGTCTCTGGTCACCACGTACATATGTACCTGTACAATTACTCTCTCTTTCTCTGTCTCTGTCTTTCTCTCTCTCTCTATTTCACACACACACACACATACACACACACACATACACACACACGCACACACATACATACATACACAAATATAATAATGAGGTGAGGAATATGTTAATTAATTTGATTTAATTACTTCACAATGAATATATAAATCAAAATATGTTGGGCATTGCAAATATATACAATTTTAATTCATCATTTATTGGTTAATATAGCTGAGGGAAGATATGAAAAAATAATTTTCTAAAAGTATTTAAAAGTTATTAGCAATGGTTAGGAGAACGTTGTATATCCTACGCATATTTACAACACAACAACTATATATAGCTTTGTAGTTTCCCATGACCTGGTTGAACTGATTAAAGCAAGGACAACACATTTTCATAGTACAAGGTTGCTGTTTAGTATACTTAGGAAAGTGCCTTAGGCATAGCCAATGTAGGCATTTACCCACACCCTGATCTTTGACTTCACTTGGTACACTGCATCAGGAAAACAAAAAGTACTAGAAAGGAAAGAAACAGTTTTAGAGATCCATGCTAATGAGTCAAACATCCAAAGTTTTACATTCGTCCACCTATCAGGAGAGATGACTCTATTGCCTCTTTGATTGCTGTTATGGAGAAGCATATATGATTTCTTCTTTGAAGATGAACTTGAAACAACTTTAAATTTCAGTTAATCAAAATAAACACACTAAGGCTGGGAACCTATTGTGCAATGTCTGCCTCCCTCTCTTTTTGCCTCCCTCCCTCCTTGCCCACCTTCCTTCTCAATAGGCTTCACTGTCCGTGAGCAAGGGTGAGCCCTAGCAGGTAGTCCAGTGATAATGGCTGCCTTGCCTTCCTTCAGTTTCCATTTGATATGTTCTTTGAAGGTTCTACATACTTGTACTACAGACCAGGTTGCAATCTTAATTTAACTCCCTTACTTCACACAGCTTCTTTGAGCTTCCATGTTTAGTGTCTGCAAATATAGATCACAGTATTGTGGTACCAGGACAAAATACCAGAAACTGTTTTCACACTTCTTCATTTGCTAAAGACATATCCTGACAGATCTTCAGAAATAAAATCAATTCTCTTTCTAAAGATCACCAGGGATAATGATTCCAAAACTCTCAAGAACTTTAATGCTAGCTATCAATCACCAGTTTCCAAAGAATAGAAGTTACTCAACATAAGCAAGATGAAAATCAGCTAATGTATTGCTGAGGCTCCCAGTCTCCATCATTTCTGTTCTTTCTCTCACTATATTTTCCCATACTCCTTCATGACATTCTCATTGTATTCCAGATTTTGAATGATTTCATATAGTAGATATATACAGACCACTTAGCATAGAAACCCTCCAGGATACAGTTACATTTAAGAAAATAAGTCCAATAATGATAAAAAACAGATTTTAATATCAATGAAATAAAAAAAGAAAGAAGGAAGCAGTACAAAATTGGTACATGTATACATAAAGAAAAAATAAGTTTTACAATTTAAGTATCATTAAGGTATATTTAAGCAAAAATAATAACTAGAAAGACATGTAAAATAAAATTTGTGACAATAGTGGCAAAAAGGCTTAGGAGAAATAAATGGAAGTGTTATTGTAAGGCACACATGTGCTACCAAAAGTAGTAAAATATTTTATTTAAAGATGTATCTTTTTTTTCTTTTTAATTTATTTATTTATTAAGGATTTCTGCCTTACACTCTTATAGAAGTAGTAAAAATATCTAACAGTTAAAGCTTATAAGCCAATAAAGGAGATTAAATGTCATTATAAAAATACAATTCCTCTATATAACAAATACAAAAACTAAAAAGAGAGCAAGGGATACATATGACAAATGAAAAAAGAATAGAGGAAAGATTTCAGTCAAATCATAAACACATTACTGTTGTTCAAACAGTTCAATTAAAAGGTATATATTTTCAATTTGAATATAATAATACAAATTTGTATAATGTCTAAGTAAAACACTTTTCAAACAAGACAGATACAAATATGTAGAAGAAAAGTGTTTTTTTTTAAAGATACACTTTGAGAGCTTGTTTTGAGGTTCTAGACAAAAACGAGGACCCTAAGAGAAACATACATAGATCTAATCTATATGGGAAGTAGAAAAAGACAAGATATCATGAGTAAATTGGGAGCATGGGAACCTTGGGAGAGGGTTGAAGGGGAGGAGAGAGGCAGGGAGTAGAGCAGAGAAAAATGTAGAGCTCAATGAATATCAACAAAAAATCTGAAAGTTAAGGTAACATTTTATTAGAGTGCATTGTGAAAATAGGACTTGTGTTCAAGGTACACTGCCATCTTCCAATTCAAGTATCTGATCTCCTTTTTTTAAAAAGATACACTTTGTAGACCTTATTCAAACACAATTAGGATGACTATTAGTCTATTTCTTATTACTATGATAAAATACTATGACAAAACAGCTTATGAGACAATGAGTTTATTCTGGTTCATCATGTTGGGAAAGTCAAGGTACCAGGAACTTGAAGTAGTTGTCATGTCATATGTACAATCAAGAAGCAGAGAGTGTTGCTACTCAGCCCTTTCTCTGCTTACACTCTCCAGAATCTGAACCTGGAAATTGGGCATTCACAGTGGGCAGGTCTTCCCACCTCAATTCTCTCATCAAGATCTCTCTCTCTTGTTCCCTCTCTCCCTCGTTCTCTCCCTCCATTCCTCTTCCTTTCCCTTTCCCCCACAAATACACACACATACACAGACACACACACACACGCCCAGAAGTCTGACTTTTAAGTGATTCTCAATTCTTCCGAATTGACAATTACTACTGACAATCATACAAAAATCCAAGATTTGTTAGATAGTCTAGCCACATTTGGAATGAAAGGGCAGTTCAACTCTTCAATTCTGTAAGAATAGCAATATAAATCTCCATATAATTATTACTTCTTGATGAAATATTGTTTCTTTTCCCCTGCTATCAGAAAGAAGAAAAGAGTCTTTATTCTCAACATTTTCATTCAAACCAATAGGTTTTGTTTAGCAGCTATAACTTAGGAAAGAAAAGGCAAAATAATCTTACTTAAATCAAAAAGAAAGATGTTAAACTAGATTTTATTTGTAAATAACATTTATAAAATATGTAGATGAATCAATGCAATCTACAAAATAGGTTATCAAAAGTAACATTAGACTCAGGAAAAATAAATGTAAATATCAATATAAAAACTAATTTCAATCTGGACAATTGGTGTCAAACACCTTTAATCCCAACACATGGGAGATGGGGCAGGTAGATCTCTGTGAGTTTGAGGCCAACCTGGTCTACAAAGGGAATTCCAGGATTGCCAGGACTGTTACACAGAGAAACCCTGTCTCAATAAAAGAAAATGAATTGCATTCATATAGATTAGCAATAAAGACTTAAAAATAAATAAAATGAGAAATACATATGACAGCGTCAAAAATGATAAATTTAGGAATAAAACTGACAAAGCTCATTCAAGACCTGTTCACTGAAACCTATATACCATTGCTGACAGAAATTGAATAGATAAACAAATATACTGTGTTTATGAGATAGGAGATTCAAGATCATTGTCATTTCTCTATAAACTGCTCTTTAAATTTATGGAATGGCATTCAAAAATCTGGCATGAATTATAGTTACAGAGAAGAAATTTGTTACCAAGGCAAAAGACTATGCTATAAGAGTTATAGATTATACAAACATATATCAAACTACACTAAACTGAAGTTTTTGTATGAACATATTTTATTACATTTTTTGAAACAAAGTCTCAATATTTAATACAAGAAGGCCTCAAACTCTTGGTTCCTTTACCTTTGCCTCCCATGTTCTGGGATAACTGGCATTATCCCAGTTCCTGTTTCTAAGATAAAGTTTTAAATGGATTAAAGTTTTAAATAGATTAAGATAAAGTATGTAGGAAGCTTAATATACTTCTGCCCTCTGAATTTGGTGCCCACTTCTCTTTTCATATTTCAGAACTTATTGTCCAGCATGGTGTTAAAAGTTGAGACCTCCAATGGATGAATGGATCATGAGAGATGGTGTTTTGAGAGTTTGATCAGTACCCTTACATAAGAGGCTTTAGGGAACATGTTTATCATTTCCATATTACATATCCTAGAAAGCAGTGATTAAACTCTCAGTAGACACTGTCTCTAGATACCAGGTCTTGACATTTTCAGACTCCAGATGTGTATGTAGTAAATTTCCTTTGTTTGCAAATTTCTCAGTCTATGTTATTTCACTATAGCATCTCAAAAGCATAGATCTACTATTTCTGTCTGCACATAAGAACTAGGGATGGTAACAATATCGCAGTCACAAATCCACCTAGAGTCCAGATATTCAGTTTTAATGCCATTCTCCAGGGAAAGAAATTAAATTTAGTTGAAGAAGTATGTGAGTATAGGACATGGAAAGCACAGTGCAGGACTGGACTATCTTGAAGTAAATTGTTTTTAAAATGGAAAAGAGGAACTTATCAAAGTGTTACATTTTCAACCTGAAAGAGCTTTGAATGTCCAAAACTGGATCAACTTGAGCTAAATGATGATACTGTAGAACTAAAGTCCATTGCTGATGACAACACCTACACAACTCATTGAACATGGTGATGTTGAGCCAGTGCCTACATAGAGCCTTCACCCCTAAGTTCCAGCATCTTTGATCCAGGAGGGTGCTCTTAATGCTGTCAAAAGAATAAAAACCACAAAGCCAGCCACAATGCCTTTATCCACACTGGTGTTTTGCTTGCATAACTAGTGCACAGGTGGCACAAAACTTGAATAAGCAACCAACCAATAACTGATTTGACATAAAGCCCACGCCATAATATCAAAGCCATTTCCAACACTGCAAGGGTGAACAAGCATCTGAGACTAGATACTCCAGGCACATAGGGAAAACCATATGATGCTGCTCTAAAAAAAAAGGGGAGGGGTCTAGTGATAAAATGACTCCTAATGACATTCTGCTATTCTCATAGATCAATACCTTGCTCAGACATCATCAGAGAAGCTTCCCCCTCCAGCATATGGGAACAAATACAGAGACCCACAACCGGACATTTCCCAGAGAGATAGACCTTGGGACAGACATTCAGCTCTAAATAGAATATCTCCACCAAACCCCTTTGCTCAGAGTCCAGGGAACTCTTAGGAAAAGGAGGTGGAAAGAATTTAAGAGGCAAGGGGGATGAGGACACCAAGAAAACAATGCTCTTGAAATCAACATGAGAAAAGTTCCTTTGAACTCACAGAGACTGAGGCAGTATGCACAGGGCCTGCATGGCTCTCCACCAGATCCCTAGTGTATATATTATGACTTCCAGATCAGTGTTTTTTATGGAATTCCCAAAGGTACGAATGAGTGGGGCTCTGATTTCTAGGCCTTCTCTTAGAGCTCTTTTGTCTCTATTGGTTTGTCTTGTCCAACTTCAATGTGATAGTTTTATCTTATTGTATTTTAGTTTACTATTATTTTATGATTGGTGAATGAATGAATGAATGAATGAAAACCTGGCCACTAGGGTAAAGGTTAACAATGGAACTGTCACTTGTACCTTCTAGGATAGGAAAAAAAATCAGTTTTCTCTGATAGAGTGACACTGAGTATAACAACCACTCCTGGACAGACTTCATGCTTAGTAGTAGTTGACCAACATATAATGGATTTCATAGACTTTTGTGTGTGGTTTATTGGTTTACAGTTTGTTTGTTTTCTTTTGGGTGTGGTATTTTTTGTTTTCTTGGTTTTGTTCTTGTATTGTGTTTTAATTTGATTTCTTTTTAGAAAGAATTAATGCTGAGTAGGTAAGAAGGAGGACTTGGAAACAGTAAAGAATATGGTCAAACATATCTGAATTTAAAAATTGTTTTAACCATCCCATTCCCCCAAGCTCCCCCTCACCCTCCCCTTCTCACTTTTCTCACCCCATTTCCCCTTACTCCCATCCTACCCCACTCCCAAGTTCCCAGTTTTTGCCCAGCAATCTTGTCTACTTCCCATATCCAGGCAGATGACTATATGTTTTTCATTGGGTTCATCTTCTTATTTAGCTTCTCTAGGATCACAAATTATAGGCTCAATGTCCTTTATTTATGGCTATAAATCAATTATGAGTGAGTACATCCCATGTTCATCTTTTTAGGTCTGGGTTACCTCACTCAGGATAGTGTTTTCTATTTCCATCCATTTGCATGCAAAATTCACAAATAAAGGAAGGGTGGATATGGGAGCAGGGAAGTATATATCCTAATTAAGGGAGCCATCTTAGTGTTAGCAAGAGACTTGACTCTAGAGAGGCTCACAGGTGTCCAGGGAGATGTCCCCAGCTAGTACCTTGGGCAACTGAGGAGAGGGAACCAAGGCCAGCTGGACTAGGGCTGAATAAGCATGGGATAAAACCGGACTCTCTGAACATGGTGGACAATGAGGAAACAAAGACAATGGCACTAGGTTTCAATCCTACTGCATGATCTGGCTTTGTGTGAGCCTAGCCTGTTTGGATGCTCACCTTCCTGGACCTGGATGGAGCGGGGAGGACCTTGGACTTCCCACAGGGCAGGGAATCCAGACTGCTCTTCAGAGAGAGAGGGGGAATGGAGTGGGGGGAGTGGGAGAGGAGGAGAGGAGTGGGCAGAGGGGGAGGGTAATGGGAGGCGGGGAGGAGGTGGAAATTTTTTCAACAAAATAATAAATAAAAAAATAATAATAAATTGTTTTAAATAAAAATATTATTTTTAAAAAATTGATAATGTGCGATTCCAAGACAATTAACAAAATAAATATCTGAGAACACTCATACTTACATAAATTCTTCAATAAACAACTGCTTCTCGCTTAATAATTCTAATTAATAAATGAAACTGAATAAGTAAAAAAAATATAGCTATTTGAGCACCATAGTAACAGTTGCTACAGACAAAGTACACTGATAAACGCTATCACTACTGCATCCAACCTTAAGAAGAAATAGGGTAGTTACATAACCTCTAAATATATTTTCCAAAACTTTTACTAATTACTGTGGTTACTTTAACATATACCCACACGTTTTGTTAATAATCCTCCTTCTTGAAGATTGAGATAAATTAATTCATCTCCTCTTAAACTGAAATTGGTCATTTTCATTTTAAGGAATAAACCATGAACACAGACAAACACTATTTTATTGGGAAGAAATCCAGCTAATAATACCTGAACCAAGTGATCAAGTTCAATACCACTCATGGTAATCATTTGCCACCTATATTATATGAGGAGAAGGGCACTTCAACTCTATGGTATATAACCTTAAATTGACAACCTCAGTCCAGTAACAAGAAGACTATCAGACAAATCCAAAATGAGGAACAAAATACCAGGCTACTGTGTTTCAATAGTGTCAAAGTTAGAAAAATGCAAGTAGAAGAAATCTGATTAAAATGTATGGTCAAATAATATACCAGAATCAATTTACTGATTTTGATTATTGCACCATTTTTAATGTAAGCTATGAGCATTCGAAGAACCTAAAAATAGTGGAGATGGGAAAATTATATAGTTTTCAACTCATTTGTAGCTCTAAAATGACTTTTTCAAATGCTTAAAAACTCCATGCAAGATCTGTTGTAGATAATGCCAATTCTAAAATGTGGCAAAGTGATTCTAAAATTCAGTTGCAAATGCAAATGATCTAGAACAGCCAAAAACACTTCGGAAAGAATAATAAAGCTGGGAAACAAGCTACAAAATTTCAAGATTTTTAAAAAGCTCTTTATTGAGGTAACATTGAATATAAAATGATGCATCTAGCTAGGTATTACAGAACATTTTGTGAGTTTGAAGATGACTATCTATCCATGACCCATGAAACCACAATGAAAATCAGTTCCATGAAAATATTTGCCCCTAAAAGGTCTCTCTCATATATATGTGTGTGTGTGTCACACACACACACACACACACACACACACACACACACACACACACACATATATTTACCTTGTCCCTTGTCATAAGAATATTTAACATAATATTAACATAATATTTAACATAAAATTTCCTCTGTTAATTGAAGTAGAGTAGAAATAGAGAACTATATAGTCTATTGCTAGTTATAGACACTGTGCTCTAGCACTTAATCAGTTTGTATAATTGAAGCATCATAACGTACCCCAAATATATGTGACACAATGAAAGCAGTGTTAAGCGGAAAGTTCATAGCACTAAATGCCTACATAGAGACTCTGGAAAAATCCCACACAAGTGAATTAACAGAACATTTGAAAACTTTAGAACAAAAGATGCAAACTCATCCAAGAGAATTAGAAGGCAGGAAATAATCAAACTGAGAGCTGAAACAAACAAAATAGAAACAAAGAAAACAATACAAAGAATCAATGAAACAAAGAGTTGGTTCTATGAGAAAATCAACAAAATAGACAAATCTTTATTCAAACTCACCAAAAGACTGAGAAAGTGTATCCAAATTAACAAAATCAGAAATGAAAAGGGGGACATAATAACAGACACAGAGGAAATCCAGAGAATCATCAGGACATATTTTGAAAATCTCCACAAAATTGGAAAATTTAGAGGAAATGAACAACTTTCTCAATAAATATCACTTACCAAAATTAAATCAAGACCAGATAAAAAAATTAAACAGACTTATAATTGCTAAAGAAATAGAAACAGTCATCATCAGTGTCCCAACCAAAAAAAAAAAAAAAGCACAGGAACAGATGGTTTCAGCTCAGAATACTACAAGATTTTCAAAGAAGATCTAATCCCAATACTCCTCAAATTGTTCCACACAATAGAAACAGGACAAGCTCTTTTTTGAGGCTACAATTACGCTGATACCCAAACCACATAAAGATATTACTAAGAAAGAGAATTACAGACCAATCTCACTCATAAACATTGATACAAAAATACTAAATAAAATACTGGGAAATTGAATACAAGAACATATCAGAACCATCATTCACCATTATCAAGTTGGCCTCATCTCAGAGATGCAGGGTGGTTCAACATACCAAATCCATACTTTCTCCTCTTCCATCTCCTTGTACATCATTTAAATCTCTGTTATTATGAGTTTCCATAGTTTAATAATTAGCACCATATAGGATTTGTCCTATGATAACTTCCTTAAAATAATGTCTTGCGGATTCATCCATGTTGTCACATATGGCAGGGTGTCCTCCTACTTGAAAGACTGGCTAATCCTCCACTATGGATATATGTGACATTTTTATTTTCCATTCATCAACAGATGTTTTGATTGATGATATATTTTGGATAATTTGAATAATGTTTGAATGAATGAATCTCACCTAAATCTTGGTTTCACTTCCCTGGATTAGAGTTATATGTCACACATTTGTGTTCTTGTCCCACAAGTATAATGGTGGATCTATAAAATAGTAATAGATTTTAGAAAACCCTATCACCTAATAACATCTTTGCTATCTTCATGTTGTATCACAATGTGTTTATCATGTGTTTATAGTGGCACTAGTATTAACAAACTTGCTATTTTGCCAGTCACATATAAGTATAGCTAGCATCATCTAATTTGCTATAGTATATAACACTGGTGAATGATAATAAAATGGATGTTTTTCTATGTTTATTGAACTATCATTGTTATTGTTATTTTTACTGTGTTCCTACTTATTTAAAATTCTTTAGTGTAAAACTGTATGTCACATTTGACCACTAATCTCACATTGGCCACATCTCTTAATTGTATCCTTTTCTCTTTTTTCGTGATTTGATCATGTTCCTAGTTTAACACAAATCCAGGCACAATAAACTGTACTATAGAGCATATTTTACCATAAAGACTAGATGTACAATATGCACATAGGTTTATATTAGCACACTTAGTTGTTTACACAAAGTCAAATTAGGCTAACATATTTTCCAGAATGGTTTTCCACAAAATGCTATATCCAGCAATGTTATTGCTATATCACATGATAGTGCTATTTTTAAATTTATTTTACATGTTTTATTGTATTTATTTTTCTATCTGTGAAGAAGGATGCACATGCTGTATGGATCTCACCATCTATCATATGAGTTCCAGAGATCAAATTAATTTGGATTGGAAGCAAGTTGCTTTACTTATTGAGTTCTCTCAACAACCTTTTTTTTTCAGAATCTCTATGCTGTCATCCATAGTGCCTGTACCAATTTCCATTCCCACCAAGAACTGCACAAGGATTGTCTATAACTGCACACTTGCCAATGCTTAGTATCTTTTTTTATCCATGCTAACTATCTTAGCAAGTGTGCTAGCTTGATTTATGTCAATATGACACAAACTAGAGTCACTGGAGAGGAGGGGACCTCAACTGAGAAAATGCCTCAATAAGAATTGATTATGCACAGGCCTGTAGGGTATTCTCTTAATTAGTGAACGATGGGGGAGGGCCCAATTCATTGTGGGATGTGCCACCCCTGTGCTGGTATTCCTGGATTCTAAAGGGAGGCAGACTGAACAATCCATGGGGAACAAGTCAGTAAGCAGCACCCCTCCATGGCCTCAGCATCAGCTCCTGCCTCCATGTATCGGCCCTGCTTGAGTTCCTTGCCTGACTTCCTTTGATGATGAACATTGCTGTGGAAAAGGAAGTCAAAAATATTCTTTCCTTAACAAGTTGTTTTGGTTATGGTGTTTCACCACAGAAATAGAAACTTCAACTAAGACAGCAGGTATGAGGAAATTATTTCCTTGTAGTTTTGATTTGTACTTACTGAGTGATTAATGACATTTCATAACAGCAATAGAAACCTTAACTAAGACAGCAAGTATGAAGAAATTATTTTCATTGTAGTCTTGATTTGTACTTACTGGATGATTAATGACATTCCCATTAATCATCATGCTGTTCATCTGTATGTAATTTTTAGAGAACTTCAGTTCTTTTGTATGCTTTTGCAGAGCTAGGAATCCAAGTTAGGCTCTGTGCATTCTATGCACTCTGCATGCATTCTGCCACCAATAAACAGCTCTAGATATTCCACTCACTTATGCTTCCCCTTGTTAGGGAATTTCTTGACTTTCTTGTATATCTACCAACTATCTGCTTTGCAAATATTTTCCACCATTTTGTAGCTTACATATTTTTTATTGTTTATTGTTTGATTTTGGGCTACTTTTTGCCCCGATGGGATTCCATTTGTCTATTTTTGCTTTAGTAAGCCTGTGCTTTTTGTATAAGGGCCAAGAAATCACCCACAAGGTCAATAGCAAAGTCCCCCAAATATCTTGTTCTAGGAATTGTATAGACTCGGGTCTTTAAGTCTTTAATTCACTTTCGTTGACCTTGTGGAATCATGTCTCATTTCACTCTTCTGTGTGTGAATAGCCAGCTTTCTAAACACCATTCGTTGAAATTCAGACGATTCTCCCTTTGTATTTTCATCGCCTTTATTTAAACATCAATGAACTGTATATGTGAGAAAAATGCATAAAAATTGGAAAGAAAAAACCAATTATCTCAGTATGCAGGTGACATGATTTTATACAAAACAATCCTAAATGTGTTATAAAATAATTATGCCTAATAAATCCAGCAAAGCTGAAGAATGCAATCTGCCAACATACAAACTAACAAACTATCCACACACTAAGAAATTATCCAAAAGGGAAATGAGTAAAATAATCCCATTAAAAATAGCAGTAAGAATGAATTCCTTAGGAATAAAGTTGTTAAGGAAGGAGTTTACAAATACGGACACTGAAAACGATAAGACACTCAGGATATTTTATAAGGCTAAGTAATTAATACAGTATGCCATTCATTTAAGAATGGATCAATGGAACAATGGAAAAGAATATAAACCCAAGAAATAAACCTACACATACCTGCTCAATTGACTTTTTAGTAGCAAATCAACAGAAGATTTAATAGGAAAATATAGGATTACCAATAGAGAGTTCTCTTAAAATTAGTCATAAAAAACTGAAATTCATCTCACAACTTAGAAAGGAGTAAACTGAAAGTTGACCACATACTTAAAAGTAAACCCCCAAATTTTAGAACTTCTAGAAGGCATAAAAGAATACTTTTAGGTAAAAGATTCCTTGGATACAGATGTTAAGAAAAAACTCCATTGAAAGTAATTAAAAAAATAAATCTTCAGCAAAAATATTAATTCTTTTCTTGAAAGAAAAATACTAGAGGTGTAGGAAATGGCAGTCTAAAGACTGAGTACTGGCACAGTGGCACACACCTGTAATTCCAGCTCGTGGGAGGTGGAGACATGAGGATCAAGGGTTCAGTAGTGAAGCAATAGGATGGATCAGGAGGAAAGGTGCTAGCCACTATAAACAATGACCTTAGTTCAATCCCAGAGATGCATATGGGGAAAGAAGACAATCACAGTGGAAAGAACATACATGACACGGCTTATAGGCATGTGTATACATATGAGCACACAAATAAGTAAATTGATGAATAAGTAAATATAGATCATATATCATTGCCTGGCTGGGCTACAGAGCAAGTTTGAAGCTAGTCCATACATACTTTATGAGATCTGTCTCAAAATAAACAAATAGGCTGAGAAAATCATTGCCAAGCTTATGTGATGAATATCCTTCAAATCTCAATATAGAAAACACAGATTTGATTTTTAGGGCTAAGAACTGAATAGGTGAGCTGGGCATGGTGGCAAATGCCTTTAATATCAGCACCACAGAGGCAGAAGCAGCTGGATCTCTGTGACTATGAGGCCAGCCTGGACTACAAAGCACATTCCAGGACAGCAAAGCTAGGGCTTTTACATAGAGAAACCCTGTCTCAAAAGACAAACAAACAAACAAATAGAATTGAATAAGCACTACAACAAAGAAAATGTGCAGATCACCAATAAACATGCAAAAAGATGTTCAGTATCACTAGTCCTTAGTTAAGTGTCAATTGAAGCCATAGTGATATGCTTTTACATAACTTTCGGAATGACTAAAATTTGATGGATTAATAATAGTAAGTAACAATATTAAGTAATAATATTATGACAAGGATACTGGGAATTCCATACAGTCTTCTTGGAAATGTACAGTAATGCTTTTACTTTAGAAAATAATTTCAGTTTCTTTAAATGTTAAAATTTAAACACAAATATGACATAATTTAGTTATTCTACCCATGAAAATTTATACAAGAGAAATAGGAGTGTGTTTCCTTTCAAAGACATAAATGTGAATATTCACAAGCACTAGAAACAATTCAACTGTCCATCTGTATGCAAATAAATAAATAAACTGTGGTATATCCATACAGTGGAATATTGCTCAAGGAATCTTCATTCCTTGCCATCAATGCATCACTTTGAATCATAGCAGCTCTACTTCTATCTTGGTAGATGAACGTTCTGGATCAGATTTCTATTTAGACAAAAGTTTTAACTACTGAAATTATGTTTCAAGAGCTCTGCAAAGCATGACAATCCATTCATGGCACCCAAAAAACTGAAAGCACGTACTATGAACCATAGACCAGAACACGGTCACCTCGTACTTGCAGTGAAGCACAGAAGTTTACTTTGGGGTTTTGGTCTGTTTGTTTTTGTTTTTGGTTAATGCTGGCTTGTTTGTTTTTTGCCTGTTTGCTAATTTGTTTTCTAAAGATACACACAGTTCTTTTTTTAAAAATAACAATTTAATGTAATCAGCTACTAGAGAGTAAGCTTTGTCTGTCAAACACTCAAAATATTGCCCCTCGAACACCAGTGAGTAGGAACCAATGTGTACAAAGAATTTGATGCAGAGATGGAGCTTACCATGGATTTTAGTGTGAAATCAGTCACCACAGGTGAGTATAGTAGGAATATAAGTAGAATATTTGGTCAAAATAGCCCCCCTAGGAATATATCTTAAGATAGGAGAGAAGATAATCCTAATAATAATTTCATTATATTTCAATCATGAGCTGAAAAGACTCAGGATGTCTAGTCCGAGCAGAGCCAGGCTCCTTTGCTCTGAAAAACCTCTGCTTAAGATTTCACTCTCACTCCTATCGGTTCCACATCTAGACTTTTAGATTTCCATCTTAGATTCAAAGAAGTCTCTGACAATCCCGACTTGTTATGCAAAATTTGCATGCGTATGCCTGATTCTGGGAAGAAAATCTTTAATACTGTCTAGAATGTCAAAGAAGTCTCTACCTCTAAAAGTTTTGAAATTTACTGATTTGGACCCGGTTTCTGTGAGTGAGTAAGCTTGGCATGGAGCCCATTCTGAGATCAGAGGTTGCCCACCTGCCTGGCCTGAAAACTCTCAAAGTAAAAACTAAGGCTGGGGATTTATTTTTTTCTGCCTGCCTGGTTATCTGCCTTACAAAGCACATTAACCAAATTGAATCTCTGAAAGTAGTGGGGCGCATGAGGAGAGGTAATGAGGGGAAACAAAAGCTAGGAGTAATGACAGGTTATTTGGTGTTGTGTCTTCTGTTTTTATGGCACCAAATAACTTGTTTAACTAAACATTTTGTCATTTGATGCACTGCTTCTGTTGCATATACAGATAGCCCAATACAAGGGGAAAAGGCTTGGACTTCTTGAAATAAGCTAAACATGGCTTCAAACCAAACTCAATCATCCTGGAGCAAGTTTCAAGGTATTTTTTGGCGGAAGGGGGGTGGTGGCTTTTCTTTGTTTTAAAAATGGAAATGATAAGTGCCAGTTCATGTTGCTGTGCAGATAAAATATCAAAAGACAAAATGCCTGGTAATACAAGGAATGTGCTAATTGGAAAAAATTACTAGAATCCTCTATTCTCACCATAAAAATATTTCTTGGGTTTTGTTTTGTCTTTCTTTCTATCCTTTTATCTATTATGCTGTTTGGCCTCTCCTTTCTCTGTTCATCTCTCAGTCTGTCTTTTCCAGTACCTTCCTACTTCCTTCTCATCTTTCTTTCCTTCATACATGCTCCTGCTAGTCTACTGACAAGAAAGAAGGAAATATGAAGCAACGTGAAAGATTCTAAGGCAAGAATAGTCAAGGAAAAAGAAAAGGCATTTGCTAAGTAAAACTTAAGAAATGTACCAGATCTCATTATTGGAATGCAACATCTTCGCCTGAAATTTTATATAAAAATATGCAATTACCTCTAAATTTACACTGTCCTATGAATGGCTTCTACCTCAGCCAAAACCAGTGACAGGTTTCCCGTTGTACTCAGAGCTGAAAATGAATCCCTGGGTGTCATGGAGATTTGAAGTTCTCCCAAGAGCTTCTGAGATTTTACTTAAATGATAATCCAAACATGCAAGCAATGTTTACTCAGGGATTTGTTTGGTGCCTTAATGGAAATACAGCATAAGCTCTCTTACCAATGGAATCAAGATAGATAGATGTCCAGATTGCTGAAGTACCCTTTAAAATAGTAACAGTAAGAAATAACACACATGCCTTTGATATGTTTCTAATTTCCAATGTGAATCTGTATTCACTTTGCAGTATTCTAATGCAGAATCTAAGCCTACACAATCAATTTCTCTGGATAAAATGCCCCCATAAATATCATCAATGGTTTCTGATCTTTTATTCCTTTTAACAAGGAAGTAAAACCCAGTACATAGCTTTAAGTCCTGTGTTTTACAATTTTGTTCTCAACTTGTGTTGCTTAGATTTCCACTGAACAGTAGTGTTGTTAGTGAGATTTATTTGATGGATTTTTTGTATCACTTAGATTTAACTCTGAAGTGTATCATACATAAAGTGAAATGTATATATAAAATATATACCGTAGCCATTAAGTCAACACCCATGTACTCATCCCCCAATTGAGCAAATCTATCACGGCTGGGAAGCTGCTACAGCCGCCCTGTCACAGTTGCATGCATGCTGTCAAAAATCAATCCAGTTCTTTATCTCCACGCCAATAACACACTTTGGTGGTGTAACATAATAAGACCTTAAAAAGGAGCTGGCCCAAGTGTTCCAATTTTGCTCTTATTTGGGGATTATTTCAGCTACTCTAAATCTCTTTTCTGCATGAATATAAAGAGACATTGCCCCCCTCAAAAAAAGTAAAGAATTCATACTGGCATTTTGATTGGGAGCAGGGTAAATCTATAGACAAATTTGGGGTAACTGATATCCTAGTAATGTTAAGCCTATTGTCTGAGTCATAGATATATCTCTACTTATTAATATTTCCCAGCAATGAAATAAATTCTCTTATTAATTAAATCTTGTGCATATAATATTAACCATTAGCTAGAAATTTAACATTTTGATGCTATTTTAATGATATTGCTTTGTTTATCCTGTTTAATGTTAATGGGAAAAGATAACATTCTTACATTATTCATCGTTCATCTGAGGGCAAATCCTTGACATTTGGACTTTTAAATTTGATGTTAACTGTAGGTTTTTGGCTAATGCAATTTATCAGGTTAAGAAAATTCCCTTCTGGGTTTCTGAGCATTGTTATCAGGAATAGACACTAGATACTAGACTTTGTTAAATACCCTATATATCTACTATGATAATATTATTTTTCTTTCATGTACCAGCATGGTGAATTAGATTGATAGACATATTGGTTGGTAAGCAAATCTTGCATTTGTTTTCTCGCTGTGTCTTATCATTTTAGATATTTTTAGAAACAATTCATCAATATTTTGTCCAGAATTTCTACACTTTGCCTCATGGAATAAATAGATTTTTAACTTTCCTTCCCTGCAAACTTTTGTGTGTTTTTCGTATTGCAATACTGCTGATATGCAGGATGAATTAAGTATTCCTTCCTCTCCTCTTCAATTTAGTGAAAAGTTCATTTAAGATTTGACTTCATTTCTTATTTAAATTATCGGTAGAATTTATCAAGGAAATCAGCCTTATAATTTTCTTTCTAGAAAGATTGCTTAATTTCCTTTCCTTTTCCTATTCTTTTTTGCTTCCTCTTTCATGTTTCCAAAGGTCTTGCCATTTATCTGAAGCCTCACCTCACATTCATCATCCTTTCATCTAAACCACCTGAAAGCTGGTATTGCAGGCATGAGCGAGCACCATGTGTGCCTAACTAAAATGTTTAATTTGTATGTTATTTACTTCTTCTACAATGAGCCTTGGAAACCTGTATCTTTTTAAGTACCTAAATATAAATTTTATATCTCTTACATTTGGGTTCAATTTAATTTCCAGCATTTTTTTAATTTACAAAATATTCAACTATTGTCCATACAGTTTTCTAACCTTTCCTCCTCTTTTTTGAGAACTCAAGTTAGACGTTTTGCTATTCTGCAAAACTGTTCTTTGTGATTTTATGTGTAGAAAGGGAAAGGAGTCTCATAGACCTACTTAACAACTTCCATCTTTTTTCTAGCTTCCAAGCCTAGGACATGTTCTAGTATTTTAATATCCCTCTCAATTAACACTTCCACCTGTGTCATTTGTGACTTGCTTTGTTCTCCTTCTTTGGTATCTTGCTGTCTTGTTGCCTTTGAAGATATAATAAATAATTTTGGGTGCATGTCAGTTGTAGCCACTTCAGTGCTAGAACATTTTGATTCATTCAAACACTATTAGTATTACAGTATTGGGCTCCTTGATTTACATGTGGTCTTCTGGATTCCTTATCAGAAAATGTTGACCCAATTAAACATGACCTCTTCTGTTTTATTTTCTAGTATTTTTAAAGACTTGTATAATTTTTTGTTCTCAAAATTTTAGTAGGATTCACCAGTGAAATTATTTAATTTTTAATTTTTAATACAAATTTAATTCCTTTAGTTGGTTTTGAGATATTTTTATTATCTTTTTCTCCTGTAATTTGTTTTAATCTACTGTATATTTTGTTCATAATACTTTTATTTCTAGGGACTATATTTTGTTATAGTACAAATTCTTGATAATTTCCTGGCTCTATGGGTATTTTAACATTATTTCTTACTTATTTAAGTATTGTGAAGGTATTATTTCTAAATTTGTGCTGTAAATAGTTTATATTTCACAAATTCAAACCCAGAAGACTTTTGGATCACTTTAACTGACTTTGCAATTTCTCCTGATACGTATTTAGTTTAGTCATTTTGGCTGTACACTACTCATTCTTTGTTCATTTAGAAATGATTAGAAATTTATTTCTAGAACATACTTTAAATTTTATTTGTATGTATATGGGTGTTTTGCCTGCTTGTATATCTGTGGACATTCTTTTTTTACTTTAGGTGTATTCACTTTTTAGGTATTAATAGTTTACCTTCATGTATGGATGTGCACCACATGCATGCCTAGGCTGTGTAGAGGCCAGAAAAGGTGACTAATTCCCCTCAAACTGGAGTAACAAATGGTTGTGCACATCATATGGGTGCTAGGAATCAAAGGTTCCCACTTCCCGTGAATCATCTCAGTGACGGCATAGCTCATTACATTTATTTGTATGCAGGTGTGTTCATAAGTGAGTGTGCATAAGTGACATTTCTTGAGAACCATCTGTATTTTCTTTTTGTAGATTGGGTCTCATTGGCCTGGAACTCCCTAAGCAGGATAGGTGGGTTGTCCAGGGACGTCCAGGGATCCATGTGTTTTCTAACTCAGTACAAGTCAACAAGCATATGCCACCATGGCTGACTGTTTAAAAATGCAGTCTGAAGATTGAACCCATTTTTTGTGCTTTCAAAGCAACCATATTAATAACTGAGCTATTCCTAAGTCCTCATTATAGTTTGATTTTTTTATCTAATAACTTATGTTTACCAATATTTTATTTCCTTGTGCTTCCATGTATCTTTGTGGAGGAGTAACTATTCAAATCCTTTGCCTGTTTACAAGCCACTTTGTTATTGAGTTACTGAGGTCTTTATATATGTTTCATGTCAGACATAGATAGTTTATATGGTTTATTAATATTTCTCACATTGAGTAGGTTTATATATTTATTTTTAAAAACATAATCTATTGTACAAGTAACTTTAACAATGTGATGTCAAAGTTATCTTTTTTAATTTATCTACTTTCATTGCTCATACTTAAGTGTCATGTAAGGCTTTAAGATTTTCAGAATTTTAGTTTAAATACTTAGGTTTGCTCAATTTTGATATTAAAAACAAAACTTATTATTTTAATTTGATAACCACTTGGGCCAGTGCTGATTATTAAATAGAGTCCTCTTCTCTCTTTAGTAAGTGGCAGTGATGTGTTTCTCAAAAGCCTGGAAATATGGGTTTATTTTTGGACTGCCAGTTTGCTTATATTGAAACCATACATCTGTCTTATGCCAGTACCACACATTTTTAATTATTGTAGCTTTGCACTGGGATTTCAAACTTAACATTCTGTGTCTTAACATTTTTCTTCATTTTAAATATTACTTAATATAACTGTGGTCCTTTAAGCATCTGAAGACCAAATTTTCTCATTTTTTCAAAACAGAAAAATAAGACAATGCAGTTTTGATATGTATGTTGCTGTATTTATAGACTGCTTTTATTTGTATCACTATCCTAATAATTCTGTCTTCTGATTTATAAGCATGAAAATATGTTTCCATTGACTTATTTGACAATTTTTAAACATTATTTTATACTTCTTAAGTATTCACATCTTTTATTTTCTTGAGTGTTTGTTTCTCTATATTTTAGTCCTTTGGATGATGCTATACACCATTTTATTAAACTACTTTTCATCCCGTTCCTCGGTACAGTACAGCAACATACTGATTTATGTGTGGATCACATGTCATGAATGAAATCTGGCAAATACTTTTCCCACACTGAGGTATTCATGTGCTTTTAACTTTGATTCTATTCATTTGGTATTTTACTTGGACAGTTTTGCTTGACCATCTCTTTGCATTCATAAAAATATATAACAATAGCCTGCAATAATCTTAAATTTCATTAGATTTAGTTTGCTATCATTTTTTTTTCTTGGGAGTTTTGCATCAAGGCAAATTAGTATGTGCTATTGGTTGTTTTTTCTTTAGTTTCAAAATTACTCCCTTCTCGTCTATGATTTTAAATAGTTTAGAAAAAATGGTGTTAACTTTTCTTCAAAATTCTTATGTAGTTCACCAGTAAAATCATTTGTTCTTGGACTTTTATTTTTTGAGGTTTATTTATCACTACTTCAATAGTTTTTATAATTTTCCTAAATGGCAAGACTACTTAAGAAAGATGTGTATTATCTTTCTTAGTCAAGTTGAATGGTGATCAGTTTTCTTGATGTCATCAAAAAAAAAATCAACTTCCAGAATCATTGGTCTTTTGATTTCCATTTTCTGCTTTATCTAATAAAACATCCTCATTATTCCCACCCTCTATAATTTGTCTGTTGCTATCCATTCTCTACTTTTTTGCTGTATATGGCCTAAGGTTTTATAATTATTGTTGTTTCTTATTGCTTCTTTCCATACTCAGGACTGAGTCCAGGAGCTCATGCTCTTTGTATTTAACCACTGTGGTACAAATCAAGCCCTAAAGTTATGGATATGACGTTTCTCTTTATTTTTAATGGAGGTATTTATAGTGATACTTTTAATTAGTACTGGTTTTCTGTACCTCATAAGTTTAGTTATGTTGCATTTTCATTTGAACACATTTTTCAGTCTCAGGATAAAATAATTTCCATCCAGAGATATTTACATGCCCTCTGTCAAGCACCTAGCAACCTGCAAAGTATCACTTTAAATTACATGAATTTGTTTCTAGTATTTTATTGTTTATACATTCACTTCTTAAAGGTTTTAACTTCAAATTTGTGTATATCTTAAGCTCAAATATGGGTGAGGACTATCTTGCTTTAAGAAATTCTTAGGAATTGGTCATCTTGCTAACATTTTTTTTTCACAGCAAGACAGCTTTTCATGCTGTCTTCTGAGACTCCAGAATTTCTAAAATTAGTTCACTTTTATTTCATGGGGTTTAGCTTTTTTAGAAAAATTGTCTTTAACAGCTCTTTACCTTCGTTTGACACAAGATAATAACTTCTGTCCCATTTGCCCACTTAAGAGTATAAAAATGATCAATTTCAGTTAGTTTGTTTGACGCAGTCTCTAAGTACAAAAGTAGCCTTGGAGCATAGCTTATAACTTCATTTTTCAGTATCATCTTAGATTTGGACACAGCAACACATTAACAATTAGCCATTTCTTAGTTGCTTTTAAAATAATTTAAATCATATTTTTAAACCAGTGGTTATTAGTTATTTTATTTTTATTTTAAAATGCAAGGGATTGAACCCAGGATGTTAAGCATGGTAACTGCTTAGGAAAAAAAAAAAAAGGCTCCACCACTGAGCTACACCCAAATCGCAATGGTTAGTTTTTAATTGGAGAACCTTGTCAATAAATTAGCATTTCCAAGCATAGTGTGGCGGTTCACTTCAGTAATTACAGAATTCTAATATTTGGAAGTTTGATGGAAGAGGACCACTGGATTTGAAAATTCTCATGTAGGACCAAGAAGTAATTTTCCTAGAATTCTGAGATAAACCCTTATAGAGTTGAAATAAACTCACATGAATTTCAATGACTCATCTTTACTTTCTTTAATGTAAAACTCATATGGTTGTAAACTCATATGAATTTCAATGAATCATCCTTTTAAAGCTTTTCAAATGTAAAACATTTTTACATTTTGTCAATATTGATAAATGAACTTGACCTAAAATTCTTTTTCTTATTGATATAATAAGATTATTGGGGCACTATTGTTTCTTTTTGTATCATTGAAAACGTCTTATATATGATCATATATCTATCTGGATCTGCTATTTTCAAAATAGAAAGATCTTCAATTAAGGAATAAGTTCACTGAATATAATAATAATTAAACAAACTCCTTTTATTGAGTCACCTTTGTTAAATTATACTATCTAGAAATTGGTTCATTTCAGAAACAGTTTTCAATGTATTATCATAGAGTATTTCACAATATTCTTTTATTATTCTTTTCTGTATCGTTAGTCAAGTCACTTGTTTGATTTATTCTTACATTGTTCATTCAACTGAGTTTTCATATAAATAATTCTGTTTTTGTAGTTATGTTTCATTACTTATCATAATACTAAAATTAGACTACTGAATTGCAAGAAAAGGTACAATTGGCTTAAAATGCAGTGGGAGTAAATGCAACTGAATCTTGACTCGCAATTCTCCACTGCTGTTGGTGATATTATTCTAGCTTTAAAAAAAAATACACCTCTTAGCGGAAAGCATTGGCATGTTCATAGGTTTTTAGAAAGACTGGAATCTGTAGTGTTTATTGCAAATCAAATTTCCTATATTTATGCAGGAGAAAAACAACTGTTTCAGTTTTCCATGAAGCATTTTAAATGTGCTTTTCAATCTCCATGCTCAGATATGTGGTTGTCTTTGAGTTTCCAGTAATGCTATACTTTTTGTGCTTTCTCAAGAAAAGGAAAATCGCTGGTTTGGGGCTTTTTGTTAAATATTCAATAAACTTCCAAGTGTTAAACACATTCTTATATAATTCCTGGCTGCACTGTAACAAGGATGGTCTATGTGACAAATATATGCTATCATGATCCGTAAGAGATTAAGTTATAGAAAACTGTGGCCTTTCGTTACCTTAGTATATGTTATTATTTGGATTCCTTGCTTTGGAGGAAGCCAGCAGCTACTAGGATATGAACTTGGACTATTTCTTAATCCATGCAAGAGACTCCTGGCCAATAGCCACAGAGAATCTGAAGTCTAGAAGTGGATTCTTCAGTCAAAGTACATATTTAGTTGACTATGGCTGGCATTTTGTCTGAGCACTCATGAAGAAATGTAAACATGAAATATACAACTAACACCATCCCAGATCCCCCCACCCTGACAAACTGTGTGATATAATAAATACCTTTGTTTTGGCTTCTATGTTTCAATTTAATGATTTACACAGTATATAATAAAATAGTATTCTATGACTTTATTCTGTCGATATTACATCAAGAAACATTTATATATTATAAATAAAAACTCTGTATTATTCTTTTAGTTATTGGTTATATTATATTATAACATAAGTATAACAATTTGTAAATCATTTACTATTTACACTTAGGTTGTTTCCACATGCTTGCTGTTACAAACAATATATCTACCCGTTAAACAATGTACATTAATTGAATTTTTCCTTGGAATAAATTACTGGAAGTGGAATTGCTCCTTTAAAACCTATAATTTTTTCAAGTTTATATATATATATATATAATTGCCTTCACAAAAGGCTATATGAATTGATTTCTTACCCATTATGTATATACCCATTTCCATATTTCCATATGAACATTATGTTTTTCTATTTTCTTTATTCTAGTTTGAAAATTACATTTCCTTAATTGCAAGTGTAGTTGAACCTTTATAACATTACTAGTCATATGCATTTGTTTCCTTTATAAATTAAGTGTTAATACTGTTTACCCATTTCCTTATTTTGCATCATCTTATAGGTTCATAAAACTTCATTATGTGTTAAGCAAATTTAATCTCATTTCTGGCCTATATGTTATAAATATTTTCCTGAGTTTTATAATTTTTTAATGTATTTTTCAAGTTTTTTCATTTTCGTAGCCAAATATATGTGATACATTATGGTTTCATTTTTCATGCAAGTAAAACTCTCAAAGTATCTTCTGTGAAACTTTGTGACATTTTTCTTTAAGTAATATCTATGCTGCACTTTTGAAAAAATACATTTTAATTAAAATAGAAGTATAGCACATTTCTCCTCTTTTTTATTCCTTCCTCCAACCTGTTGCCTGTCCCCCACTATCATATTGATATCTTTTTTCTTTCGTATTGTTCCATACACACATTTATGTATACGTACACACCGATATATAAATACAACCTGCTGCATTATTTTTCTGTGTGTAGATGGCATTTTTAATCTTAGCTAATTTTGTTGTCGCAGTAATATGAATTAAGCACATCTTTTACATATTGTAGTAATAGGGGGCGGCGGGGCTGTGTCCCTGGCACCCCAGCCGCCTGGCTAGCTTATGCCCCGAAATAACAACACACAAACTGTATTCATTTAAACACTGCTTGGCCCTTTAGCCCTAGCCCTTACTGGCTAATTCTGTTATCCTGATCAACCCATCTCTAATAATCTGTGAGAACCGGTCTTACTGGGAAGATTCTAGCCTAGTCCATCGTGGGTCGGAACTTCATCGCGTGTGTCTGCCCAGGAGCCGGGAGCATGGCATCTCTGCTGAGGCGTCTGCTCCCGAGAGGAGAGCTGTGAAGTCTGAGCTCACTTCCTCTTCCTCCCAGTGTTTACTACTCCCACCTATCTTCTAACCAATAAAATGGGCCAAGGCAGTTCCTTTATTAGCCAATGACCTTCCTCCATCAACATATCCTCACTAGGTTTTGCCCCTGATATAATGGCCAAATATTACCTCATTTATCACTCCCTTAAACTCAAGTAGCACAGTTTAGAAATAGGTATCTGCTGATTGAGGGAAAGATGGGAAAATGAGCATAGAAATCTGCCTTTAACTATAATAAAAGGCCTACCACAATAAAACTGATAACTGAGCCGCCACTCATATTGCAAACCCTAAACCGGTGTCCCAGGGAATCTATTGGCTTATGCCACAATTCTAGACTTACTAGTTCTAAAGGGTATTAACTTAATTTTCCTTAGATTCTCATATAGACAATCACATTATACTAAATGACTATTCTTTCTCATCTTTTTGAATAAACATGCCTCTTAGTTTTCTTGTATTCAATCAATGACTTTCATGATGATGGTAACAGTGGTTATTAGAAGCAATACTGACTTATTGATTTTAATAACTATTCTTTGTATTGCCGTAATTATAATATTGTCAGTTATTGTTATTTTTCCATGTAATGGAAATATTTCTCTACTGTAATTAAATACTTATATCAGATTGAATGTTAACTTTCCTTAAGTACCCTTTTGGTATCTATCAATCAGGGTAATCTTCTGAGTTTTTCTTGAACTATTAACATAATTAACTTCATTAAAATATTTTGTGACTGAAATCCAGGTGAAATGAGTGAATAGCACTCTCCAGAGATTGTCTCCTGGCAGAAACATAAATTTAAATAGCTATCCACATATGAAAACATCTTCATAAGTATTAAGGCAGTCATGTAACATGGGTGCATAGCACAAAAACAAAATATTCTTTAAAAAGATAAGAAGGAAAGCATTATATTATTTAAATTATCATTCTCTCACCATTGAGAGAGTATTATCCCAGAGGTATCATCTATAGTCTAGAGAGAGATATTATCTGATTGAGATGGCTAAAAGTGAGAAATGAACACAGAACTTGTCCTTGAACTCTAACAGAAGGTTCATCACAATAAAACTCAGAAATGACCAGGTATGCATATCCCAAATTCCATGCCAATGTCGTAGGCCAGGTGTCTGAATTTCAGAGTGTACAATTGTTATGATCTGTATTCTGTACCACTTCTGAGAGGACTTCAGCTGCCCTTGCCACCACAAAGTCCTCAGTAGGATGTCATCTCCTAGAGATTTCAGGCTAAACCTAGTGCCATAGCAGCCAAAGTAGTCCTTAAGGCTCAGTACAGTGGGAACATATTTCATTCCAACCTGAAAGGCTATGGGCTTCATGTCCATACCAGAGGACCCAGTCAAAAAGTGTAAATATAGGCTCGAGGTTAAAACAGCAAATGACCTAAACAATAAGCAAACAGATAAAAAACTAAAATTTAAAAGAATATGCTGAAAACAGCAAGAGGAAAAAAATAACACATAAGGAAGTTTTAATATGGTTACTCGTTATTTCCTGGCACAACACTTACAAGTCAAGAGAACATAAAATGATACTCTAAGTGCAAAAGGAAAAAAAAATGTCCCCACACAAGAATACTGTCCTCAACAAAGCACTTCTTCAGGAACAAACAATAGTTGAGGAAGTTTATCACCAGGCTTGTATTATAAGAACATAACAGAATCCTTCAACCTGAAAAAAACAATGCTATTGAGTAATATATAAAACTGTAGCCCACTAGTAAAAACAAGCATTTAGATTTAGAATGGTTTAGTGCTGTAATTATGAAAAATAAGCATTCAGATTAAGAATGGTCTAGTACTGTAATTGTGGTATTTAAGCCATTTATATCTTTGGTGTGAATGTCAAAATATTTTTTAAATGTCCATAATAATTTGCCAAAGGTAATGTAAGGGTAAATAAATTAACTTTTTCATATATCCTTATGACTATTTTATCCTCTTCTCTCCTCCCTTTGAATTTACCAACTGCCCTACCCAGCTATGAAGCCTAGAAGGCACAACAACCAGTATGTTATGATAACCTTAAGGGTTCAGTAATGGCAATAACCAACAGCTCTCCGTTTGAATGTAAGACCACTCAGCAAGATGGAAATCATGTCTGGTACTGGAAATCTAGCCAAGTGTTCAGAACTAGTTAAATCATATATCTTAGAGAACCTACAACCACCACTTTAATAAACCAACATAATCCCTAGCTACAGTCTAAATATTTGTCCTTATAGCCACGGATAAGGAAAGCCCCATCAAGGGAACTTACCTGGGAACTTACCTTTTCAACAAATGGAGACCATTATAAGAGACCATTACAGAAAATCACAATCAAGTACCAATGGATATATCAACAAAACAAGTCCCATATCTGAGGCTCAGGAAACATTGTGAAAGGGGGGTAGAAGACGGTAAGAGTCAGATCATTAGAGAATTTGCTATGAGACTGTGTCTCCTTATAATGTTAGAAGCTACATCCATAAAGTGTCACTAACATGGCTGCCTAATCTTGAGCTGAAAAAGGACAACAACAGATGTGCTAACATGGACAGGGAAAAGATCACGAGGCCTCAACCCTACTGCAAGCAACTAAGGAATGTTGAGAGTGTGAGAAACCGTCTTTCCTAGGCAAGAGCACATAAATTGGTTATCCAGTACCAAATGGTCAGTGCTGAAAATATACATATGAGTAACATTATATAGACTAATCATATTATATTTAGGAATATATATGCATAATAACTAATGAAAGAAAGAGGCCATAAATGTGAAAGTGAGCAAGGATGGGTATATGGGAGGGTTTGTATAAAAGGGAAAGAAGAAATAATGTAATTATATTATCTGAAAAAATAAAAGAAGTAATAAAAAAGAAGTAAATGGTGATGTTGAAATTCAAAGAGGAGAGAGTGTAATAAAAGTCTTCTCTCTTATTTTCAATAGTACTTAAATTCTTATTGGTTTTAAGTAATCAATTATAAGATTTTTATAAATCTCACAGTCATTATAAAGCAAAAACCTGTAATAGGAAAGCAAACATAAATAAGAAATAAAAGCATACCAATAGATAAAACTACTTCATTCCTAGAGAAAGATGAGAGACTGCCAAATTCAGGAATTCCTTTAGAAGAAGGGGAGGAAGGATTGTAGGAACCAGAGTAGTCAAGGACACCACAAGAAAACTCAGAATAAACTAACTTGGGCTCATAGGGGCTCACAGAGACTGAACTACCAGGGAGCCTGCATGGGACTGACCTAGGCACTCTGCACATGTGTTACAGT
Organism: Microtus oregoni; assembly: GCF_018167655.1. Taxonomy (NCBI): domain Eukaryota; kingdom Metazoa; phylum Chordata; class Mammalia; order Rodentia; family Cricetidae; genus Microtus; species Microtus oregoni. The sequence continues at coordinate 791,512 of NW_024544745.1, forward strand.
TGTGTAACTTGGTCTTCTGTGGGACTCCTAACAGTGGGAACAGCGGCTGTCTCTGACTATTACCTGATTTGGGGACCCTTTCATCCAATTCTTAACAGAAGAGGAGGTAGCTAGTCTCACTGCAGCTTAATATACCATGGCTGGCCTGACCTTATCTCTGAAGAGAAACAGAGGAGGAGGAAGAGTGAATGGGTAGGGGAACAAATTAGGAGGAGAGAAAGGAGGGGAAACTTAGTTTGGGATGCAAAAATGAAAATAAATAAATAAATAAAAACAAAAATAAAAATGTAAAAAAAAATGCTTCAGTACAAACTAAGATAGCAATGCAAGAAAAACTAAAGAAGACTCTCCAAAGCATCTAGAAAACAATGAACAAATTGTCATCAGTAAGTCCCTCCCCATCAGTAAATATTTGACTGTAAATTAACTGTATAATTAAAAGTCTCTGTGGCAGAGTGGAAAAACACAGGATGCTGATGTGGGATTCCCCTCTGTATGTTGTGAATATGTTTTGTTACCATTACTTACTAAAAGCTGATTTGCCCTATGGCAGGGCAAAATAGAGCTAGGTAAGAAATCCAAGCAGAGACAGAGGAGAAAAGAAGGCAGAGTCAGAGAGATGCCATGTAGCTGCTGAAGGAAACAGACGCCCAGTAACCTCACCAGTAAACCAAAAGCCTGGTGGTAAAATACAAGATAATAGGAATGAGTTAATTTAAGATGTAAAAGTTAGTTAATAAGAAGCCTGAGCTAATAGGCTAAGCAACGTTTTAATTAATACAGTACTGTGTAATTATATTGGGTCTGGGTGGCCGAGAATGAGCAAGCAGCCTCTGCTTACAGGATGTAACTGTACACTGCCATGCAGACTCCCTTCTCATGGAAGGACACATATAAACTGGAAGTTAAGGGATGAAAATTAGGTAGGTGTAGAAATACTTAGATAAAAACATATTAATTTGCATGAGAACTCCCGAGCAATGGCAATGGGTTTTTTATCCTACTGCACGTACTGGCTTTGTGGGAGCCTAGGCAGTTTGGATGCTCACCTTACTAGACCTGGATGGAGGTGGGCGTTCCTTGGACTTCCCACAGGGCAGGGAACCCTGATTGCTCTTTGGGCTGATGAGGGAGGGGGACTTAATTGGGGGAGGGGGAGGGAAAGGGGAGGCGGTGGCGGGGAGGAGGCAGAAATCTTTAATAAATGAATAAATAAAAAAACATATATTAAGTCAAAAATTATTTTTTAAAATGCATATAATTTTAGTTTAGGCATAAAACTCATAAAATGAAGTAACACTTACTAATTCATAGTGGAGTACATAAATAGATAACACTAGTATTAATAGTCTGGGAAGGAAGGCTAGACATCCATAGGAACATTACTATCCCAATTTCATCAACAGACATACTATGTATGTACAAAATTGATACAGAAATATTAAATTTAAACTATACTTTAGCTATGCCAAATGCAGCATGATACCCCCAAACTGCCTAATATCCATTCTTCTCAGGCTTACCTGAAACATTGTCCAGGACAGATTATATGGTAAGCTATAAAATCTAAACAGGCTTAATAAAATTAATAAAAACTATTAAATATATTCTCTGACCACAATTGTATAAAACTAAATAACATTAACAAGAAGAACTTAGAAAAATAAGAAGTATATAAAAACCAAAAACCTATTCCTGAACAATTGATGGCTGACTGAAATGAATTATAAAGTAGATTAGAAGATTGATAAAATTATTAAAGGATCACTGGTATGAGAATGTTTACACTATCAAAAAGACTAATCTAAAAATATCGATGCATTTCTACTCAGGTAAAGCTGCCTGGGTTGAATAAGAACAAAGTAGAAAATGAACAGACGAATGAGCAAGATTTAATCAACTAATAAAAAATGTCATGTCAAAGAAAAGCCCAGAATGTGACCGCTTCCACTACTGAATTATATTAAACATTTAAAAAATTCGTGTCAATATGTATTAAACCTTCTTTCAAAAAAGAAAAAGAAAAAGCAATAGTATCAGACTCATTTCATAAAGCTAGTATTGCATTGCCCTGATAACAAAAATTAAAAATAGGTAATTGAAAACATAATAACTTCTTTGGTAAACATAGATTGTTCCTGAACAATTGATGGCTGACTGAAATGAATTATAAAGTATAAAGAATCTTCAACTAGCATATTTGATGGGGAGACTGCCAGGTTTGAATGGATAGTTCAAACCCTGTGATGGCACAAGTGGTCCTGTGTAAAATCAATGGTTCAAAAAGTAAAACAAGAACGTGCAATTGTGGGAGAGTGACCTTTAGAAAACAGAGGGTTGATAGGAATGGGAGAGCGATGAGGAGGAGTGGGAGTAAATAGAATGTATTGTATACATTCATGAAATGACCACAGAGTAAATTTAACGAATCAATCAACAAAAATCTTCAAAAATAAAACAATCTGGGGAAAAGGGAAGGAGTGGGGGGACTGAGAGGAGGGGTGGGTGGGGAGATTGTGGTTGGGATGTGTTGTGTGGGAGAAGAATTAATTTAAAAAAATTAAAATGAGATAGCTAAAGCATTCCTGAAGCAATCACCACACAGACTTCAAGCTATATTATGGAGACATAGTAATAAAAACAGCTTGATATTGGCACAAAAAAACTAACACATATCTCAATGAAACAAAATGAAAGACCCAAACTTGTGTCCAAAAAAGACAACTAATACATACTGAGAACATCTTCAACGAGTGGCTTAAAAGTTGGAAGCACAGTCACAGGAAGAAGTATGTAGAATAGAAGAAGAAAATGGTGGAGGGGTGGTTGTAGAAATTTCAACTGGCCAGAAAGAATAAATACAAGACATATATTATACAACATGGAGAATATAGTTAACCGCACAATGCATTATTAATAAATTATTAGAGAATACGTTTTAAATGTTCTCAGCTTAGAATTATACCCATGGGATTCAGCCAGTCCACAGTATGTGTGGATCTACATTCCAAAACATTGTTTTATTCATAATAAATTCTATTTTATGTGTAAAATTTTAAAAATTAAAATGGAAACATCCCCAAGAAAACAAGCTGTGTATTCTTAAACTAAGCCCTTCTGGGTCAGAGAATATTACTCTTTCCATCACTTCTATATTTATTAGTGTACTACATTAATAGAATTTTTGAATCCATATTCATATATGAGGTTTCCCTTTTAGTTCTGTCTTTGTCATACAAGGTTTCCAGAAGACAACTCATTTTTAGAAATGAGAAGTATCCCTTACTTAAGAAAAACTAAAATCTCACAGAAAGTATCTGTACTGTAAATGTTCAGAAAAAAAAACTACTTATTTAAGTGTAGAAAGTATTGCTTCTATATTTTCGTTGTTGGGAGACTTGCTAGTTATCTAACAACTTTTTTATAAGTTTTGTTTTTGTCTTTTGAGACAGGAATTTTCTTGGTATGTAGCTAAGGTTGCCCTGAAAGTCACAATACTCCTGCTTTGGATTCCTGAAATGTGATTACAGGATGTCCAGAAAATCTGGGCATTTATACTTATTATTTTTCTATCTTCCTTAATTTTTTTCTGAAAAATTTCACAGAATTTTAGATTTACTACATTGTCATTTTCTATCACTCTCCCTAACTCCATGCATACTATCCATAAGGGGAAGCAAAATGTCGTTATTTTCACTGAAGGCTCTGAAGTCAGTCTACCTGGGTTTGAAGTCTTTCCTTACCATTTTACTTAAATTTTCATAATTTCTCAATTTAAAATAGAACTTATTTCAGCATTTTCTTCACTATACTGCTGCAGGGATGAAAGTAGTTAATCTATAAAGGTGCAAAACAAAACAGTCTCTTAAAGTATTTAGCCTTCAATTATTATTGTGTTACTTTCCTGGGTCTGCCACACAAAATATAGCCAAAGTGGAACATTTAAAGCCACATAGATTCATTCTCTCTGTTTTGGAGGCCTGTAGTCTTAAAAGGGTACAGGAACACACTCCCCTGAAAAGCTACAGAAGGAGAAAAAAGGAACTGTTTTTTTCTCTTCCATTCTCTGACCTCCTGGAATTTCATACATGTTAGCGTGGCTCAAATTTCTACTATCATCTTCAGGCAACTTTTGTCTCCATTCCTCTGGTTTTATATTCCCGTGTATTGACAAGGACTTTTTTGTTGTATTTAGGGCCCACTCTAATCCAGAATGACCTCACCTTAGCTTAATAATATCTGCAAAACTCCAATTTTCAATAAGGTCACATTCTGAGATCAGGTGTGATCTCATGAATATTAGGAGGATACAGCGCAAATACATCTAATGTGCATTCTTATCACTTTTTCCTCTTATATTATCAATTACCATGGGTTTGTCACTTGTGGTTCACTTTGAAAACTGTCTGGCATTTATTTCTTTTCTTTTCTGCTTCATTTTTTCTTTGTTATACAGAACTTTCTCTTCTTTCTGATTTTTAAAAATGTTTTTCTATCTACCTTTATTATTTACTTTTCCCTTTTAAATTTGGTAAAAATTATATGAATTTGCCTTTATTTAACCACTCAATCTATTCTCTAAACTCTTATTATGCCTCATTCATCATTCTTATCAAAATAACATCATTGAAGTTCTGATTTTAGTTTTGATGCCAAATTATTTAGCATGCTATATTTCCTATGTTGCACATGGTTTGGCTTGGTTATTTACCTGTGGTTTTTAACATATGGACTCATTGAGTCATGATGATATCTTATAATATTATGGCCTAAATTCCTAATTTATGAAGTACTTTTCTTTTTTGGTGTTAAAGATACAGTATTTACAGTATTTAAAAATATTTCACAAACATTTAGTTAAGCCATTAATCTTGCAGGCACAAATATGCAGAAATAGCTATTTTCATAGAACTAAATACTTTAGTTATATTATGAGATTGACATGTATCTTCCTACCTTTCTCTTTTGAGTATTTGCAATGCAGAAACTGTTATTTGTAAATCCAAGTGTCTATCTCATCTTTCTTTTTAGGAACAAACCCTGCCTGATTATTAAATGGGTTTGTTGCCACTCAACATAAAATAGTATGTTTCCAGCTTCGCTCATGGCTACCATGTAACTAGACTCTGGCTGCTGTGGTATATTGAATGTGTGGAAGTGGAAGCTCATATTCTTCTTCCCCCTATTGGAATATAGAATTGATAGGCTGGAATTGGAAAAGCCAGTTCAGATTACAGAAATGCTACAGATGACCCTCAACTTATAATGGATTTATGACCACATAAAACCATCATAAATTGAACATATTTTAAATCAAAAATTACATTTAATACAACCCGTATACCAACATAATAACACCACAGCCCACTTAAAGGGTAGGTCATGTCTTCTCATTCTCATACAGCCAAAGGGGAGTTGTGGTTTACTGTTGTGGCCTAATATCACAGGGGGTTCACAGACTAGGGCTGCTAGACCAGGAAAAGATCCAAAGTCAAGCCTCGAAATACACAGTAGTCTTTTATGTGTTCACAGCATTGCACTGAAATTGTCCTTGACAGCATCCTTTTACTGCTAAATTCCAAGGTACAGTCTTCAATCATTATTAAACTTTGTCTTTCTAGAACATTTCACACTTAATTTACATGATACGATTTTCTTCTGGCATTCTTCCAGAAATACAGAGTCATACTTCTGACTTCTAAGCTGAATGTTCCACAGTTACATCAAAACTGAATGGCTCTTGTGCCCCCTTAACCTTACTTCCACTAGTTAATGTTTACATAGCCAAACTTGACAACATCCTTCCTTTTTTCTTCCTTCTTAACTGTATTTCCAATTATCTATCAAAGCATACCTCACAAATACCTCTTAAATTGTATCCTAGATACAATTATTATACAATGTATTAATTCAGATACCCCACTTACTTTTTTCCAATGCTGGTGTTGAAACCTAGAAGACGCTAGGCTGGCACTTTACTGTTGAGTAACAAGCATCTATCCCATTGACTTTGTCTCAGGTTATTCCAACTTCTACCTTCATGTTTCTAGTCCCTCCATCATTCATAAAGCTACCCATCTAAAATATATTTGGTAGTATATCCACCTTGCTTGCAAACCTCCACTGATTCTTCATTGTTAAACTTCATTGTTTAAATTCTTCATTATTTGCACCTTTCTTGTAGAAAATCTTTGACTCTCAAAACTCATCATGTCTTCCCCACATAATACCTGTGTTCTAGGAACAGATTCTCATACCACTAGAAAACATGCCAGGTGCACATCTTTTCACAGCCTCATAGGTTGGTACCTGTTTTCTTTTCATAGATCACCTTTATGTTCTTTTTATGACACACTCATATTCATTAGTCAAATCCCAGTTAACATGTCACCTCTTTCAAGAAAATGTTCCTGGCTCTCACAGTTCAGACTCAGTCACTGGTACTCCTTAAGACTACCAGTATTTTTGCTGACACTGTTGCTATAGTATTAATCAAGCTGCTGCTCTCTTACTCAGGGCCCATTTCCCTCCTGTATGGAATAAGCTCTATGAGAACCAGAAACAACTGTGTAAGTTATTGTTAAATCTAGCAGTGTCTACCTGAATAAAAGACTAGTAGCCAGAATCAGATTAAATAAAAGTTCTATATATATACTTATACAGACACACACACACACACACACACATATATATATATATACTTATGCATTCCCAGATCACTAGTCTCTAAAATTTCCATTTTCACTTTTGTCTGATGGTAGTCAATCTTATTAAAATATGATTCTAGAATGGGTCGAAAGCATTCATGGTTATTTTACCATACCTTACCTGAAATTGTATGAAATCATGAATTTTCAATACTATCGTGAAAGAGACATATCATATTTTGTTGACAAAACCTTTGATTCTTTTCCAATAATGATCTGTGTCTTCTTAGTAGCGAAAGATGAACAATTCACTGTTTTTATTTAATACCCATGCTCTTTTGGTTGAACATATTGCCATATAGTCCCTTATTTACCTACTGACTACACTGCATATTCCATGATGACAGAGATTTGGGGTGGTTCCCTAAGAAACCCCAATCAACACCTATTTTTAAATGAATGAGTAATAAAAGTGTGTGTGTGTGTGTGTGTGTGTGTGTGTGTGTGTGTGTGTGTGTGTTAGTGCACATGAACTTATATAAACAGGGAGGCTAAGACAGTTGACTCAGTGGTAAACAACATGTGCTGCTCTTACAGAAGATCCAAGTTAGTTCCCAGGCCCTGTATCAGGCACCTCACAATCATCAATAAGGCCAACAGCAGGGCATCTGACATCATCTTCTCATCTCTGAAAGTACCCATATAAATGTGTGTGACAAATAAAAACAAAATGCTTCTTTAGTATTAGAAAGAAAGGATAAGGTAGCTAAATTATATTATTTTTTCTTTCACAGCTCCTACCCCCTTTATTAATCAAGGACAATGCAAAACCTTGAGTCTTTTGCATCAAGACACACCTCCACAGTCATGACCTCTTGTAGTTCACAGTCTGTTGTTCTATTATTGGAATCATCTGACCATGGCATCTGTCAGGAGCAATGGAGAACAAATGCTTACTTTGAAGTATGCCCTAAATATCAACCCATGAGAGCATGCTCTAATGATACACTCTAGGATTACTATTATCCCTTACAGAGCACCTTACTGGGGTGTATATTACTTTTGATCAAATTCCTGCCAAGAAGAAACTTAAGGGGGCAAGGGTTCATTTTGGTTCACGGTTTGAGAGAATATAGTCTGTTGTGGTAGATCAGCATAGCAGCAGATGGCTCTAATAAGCGGTGGAACATGAAGCTGGGACTCCTTACACCCTCACATCTTTTTTGGCCTTGATTTGTTATTTTATTTTTTACATCCTGATTACAGTTTCCCCTCCATCCGCTTCTCCTGGCCCTTCACCACACCCTCCCCTGCTCCCCATTCACTCTTCCTCTGTTTCTATTCAGAAAGGGTATCTGCAAAACATGGCATATCGAGTTGCAGTAAAACTAAGCACACCCTCCCTCATATTAATGTATAGGGAGTAGTGCACCTTCACATCTTAGAAGAACAGAAAGTATCCAGAGGGCCGGAGGGAGGCCAGACTATAAAATTCAAGACTCATTCCCCAATCACTTGCTCTAATGGGTTCCAAAACTTCAAAACATTGCCACCAGTTAAGGAGCAAGCATTCAAACTCATGCTCAGATTTAAAGCATAGCATGTAGCTTTGTCCTCCTATGCTGTGTGTATGTATTCTGTATGTATGTATATACATATGTATGTATGTGTATATGCTTAAGCACACACATATTTTTTCTATACATCACAGAATCCTCATAGTGTAGAAATGGCTAGCTGGTCTATGAATTCACAATAGGAACAGCTATACAATATTGCTTAATATTCCTGTGCAGGTGACAGTAAATCTCTAATGGATCACTCTGCTTGTAAAATCAAATATTACTATTACAGTACAAAATTTGATGAAACTACTGATATATTTCCCACCAATTTCTTGCTCAACAAAGACTAGCCTCAGAATACATGGTTTTCATACTGGTGACCTGGCTGGCTTTGAGCATGTCAAAACCAATGTCATCATCAGATACTTGATCATAATAGGTTATATTGCATGTGTTAGAACTCAAACTCACTGAACTGACAAATGAGATGTCTATAGTTGGTGGAACCCACTTGAATTTAATCAAAACTGAATTCTCGGATTCCTTTAAGTAAATTACTATATTAAAGTTGATACTGGCATAGCATTTACTGCTGTGGCCTTGTACTATTGTAAATGTCTTCCGCTATTATTTCACTTAATCGTCTTAACAAGATCAAGGTAAATGCAACTTTCACATCCATTTTACAAGTTGAAAAATTAGGCACAGACAGTCATCACTTGTGCTGGAAAGAATATTCAAGCTCAAAAAGTTTAACATCACATCCATATGTCCTCTGACAATTTAAAAGTCATGGCACCCAGATAAATAGTCTTTCTATCCTGTCTGTTGCTCTTATCCTACAATCTCCCAGTGACGTTCTCCACTGTCTCTACCTTCTGTCATTTATTACAAATGTTAATATGTATTCTCCTCTACACACTAAGACCAATATTTTGGTAACTTGTATGGTATATAGATTTGTTTTTCAACCGATGCACTGAGCCTTCAATTATATTTCCAAATAGCTCTTCCTCAATGACTGTACTTCAGCCACTCACTCTCAAAACTAAACTCTTTTTAAATACTTTTTCTTTTTTAAGATTAATATAACTATATCATTTCTCATTCCTGTTCCTCCTTCCAAACACTCCCATGTAACTGCCCTTTTGCCTTCTTCCAAATCATGGCCTCCTTTGTCATTAATTGCTGCTACAAACATATATGCATATACATATATTTCTAAATATATCCTTCTGTTTCTGTAAAGTGTTACTTGCATGTCTGTGTTTTCAGGGCTGAAACTATCAAATGCTATTTTGTGTTAGATAAGCAATTGGTACCCTCTTCCCTGAGGAAGACTATTTCTCCCACTCACAATCACATTCCTGATTTGTATAAACACCAGCTTCTGTTCCTTCTCTCATATGCCTCATTCTAACCCCTGTCTGCTTTTCCTTGGAATGCCTTTTCTAATTCTCAAGATAATGGAGTCTCTCAATCTCAGCTGGACCACTTTTACATTAACTCCTCTATGTTCACTCTCCCCATACTCTCCCCTGCTGTTACTTTTCCCCACGTGGAGCTTTTATTAAACAGTTCACCTCATTCCTAGCTCCCTCTGTGCACTAAACTCCCACCACACTCACCTAGAAAATCTCACAATAAATTAAGTACCTTCCTTTTCCTCATCTGTTCTCAGTAAGTTGACCAATTTTAAAAGAAACACGATCAACATTGTCTGATGATTCCAGTTCCTTACTTGACTAGGTATCTCATTCTCAAGTTTTTCTCCCATTTCTTCAAAATCTCTAAATCTGGGGTATGAACAGATGGCTCGTCAGTTAAAAGCACTTGCTGTTCTTGCAGAGAATCCTGGTTTGTTCCCCAGAATTCACAGGGCAACTCACAACCATCTGTAACTTGTCTTTTTAAGCTTCTTTTGCCCTCTTCTGGCCTCTACAGGCACTGCACACATGCAGTACACATATGTCCATGTAGGCAAAACAGTCTTACAACACAATAAAACATGAATCTTGAGCCACATGCTCAGCTTTTTAAAACAAAAAAAAATCTCTAAATTCTCCCACCCAGAGTTTACCTCCTCAGGAAATAGTAACTAGCCAAAGAAAATAGTAAAATATCTTAAGGATATTACCTCAGCTGCAAACCACAAAACCTGCAACTTTAATTATTTATTAATAATTAATTATTAAGTTAATATTTAATTATTTATTAATAATTGATTATTAAATTAATATTTAATTATTTATTAATACATTTACTCCTTTCATGATGTAACCAAAAAAAGCCATTACTGTGCCCTCCTCTCACATCTAAAGCTAATATTGTCATATCTTTAGGGCATCACTATGCAGTTTATCTCTGCTCTTCTTCTCACTGTCCCTATTGGTCTCAACATAAATAAGCAAAACTCCCATCCCAACAACCCTGACTTCACCTGCCATACCTGCTGGGTTCACCACTTCATTTTTTCTGCACTCTGAATAAGCTATCTGCATGCTTACTACTTCCATCTCCTCGTCTACAATCCACTGCTCAATCCAGGATATTCTCACTAAAATCAAAGAACCAAGGACCATCCATCACACCATTAACACAGAGAGTTACATTTTGTCCTTATTTCACTAGACTTCTTAGCAACATTTTAGCAACTTCTTAGCAAAATATTGCCAATCCTTTCTTCTTAGAGACATTTTTTTTCTCAGCCACCATCCTCAGTTGTCCTCAAAATATCATTCTATTCTCATTGTCCTCACTCCAGTATTCTCTGTTGCCTTTGATGGCCTTTACTTAAGGACTTGATCTTTATAAGCACCAGAGCTTGGCCTTCACAATTTGTCTCTCTTCTCTCTCCTATTTATATTCTCTCCCTAGGTGATATCATTTTAATGCACGGCTTTAAATAACATTTGTATGCTGACAACTTCCAGATCTTGCTACTGACCTTGACCTCACTTTTGTACAGCTTGAGACATATGTCCAACTTTCTTTCTTCTCCCTTTGGATGTCGTAAGCCATCTTTAACTTTCCATCTCCTAGACTGAACTCATGTCCCATCTCTGAAATATGCAGATCCATCAATTTATGTACATAATTGAAACAGTATCATGATTCACCTACTGGTTCAAGCCAGAAAACTTAAAAGTCACCTTTGGCACAACACTCCAGAATTCATCATTAAGTTTGACTAATTTTGTTCCATAACTATTTTTTGACTCAATCATCTTCTTTGTATTTTAGATGTCAGTTGTTGCTTCTTTCCTATATCATTTTAGAGCCACCCTCGTTGGTCTAGTCTTCTGTCACTAGTCTTCTGCCCCTTCAATTCATTCTCCATAACCAGATTCATCTGACATCATTTCATTGTTGTGTACCTCTTCTTCAATAATATCTCATTATTTTTTAGTGTGAAAGTATAAGTTCCTAACATGGCAATAAGTCTTTGCACTCTCTTATATAGTTGCATAATTGCATAATAAACTCCTTGAATCTTCTTGTTTCTGTTCTTTCTTCTTCGAATCTACAAAGCCATTGCCTTTTCTTCAACTTTCTAGAACATACATTACTTAATGAGTAAATGTGCAATATAAGTAATATGTAGATGATAACCAAGTGAAGAAGGGTTGGGACAATATTCCAAACAAAGGTAATAGCATATTGATCTTCAAGAAAAAGCCATTCCACAATCTTTTCTAATTATCCTGGTGTGGAAAATAAAAGCAGTAGTGGAAAGGGAGAGAGAGAATCAATTCTAAGTGATTCAGAATTGACAATGGACTCAAGTGATTTTATGAATACAAAACCTAAGGGATAGGGAAAAGGCCACAATAAACTCAAGTCTAAAGGTCTGGTAGAAGAGAAATCTTAATTATATTAAACTCATTACACCTAAACTAGAGTGTTAGAATATAAAGACATTAAAACCATTGAGTTTTAACGGATGATTTAACATGTAAGAGATCAAATATGAGATGGAATTAAGGATATTTCCTTGTATGTATATAAGAGATAATTAGAAAGTGGTGTTTTCTATTTTGTAATTATATAAATATATGAAAAAGTAACTTTATAGCTTTTCCATATTGATTATAGAATTATATATAGAAGAGTAAAGCAATAACACACAACATCCAAATTGGAGAAGCTAAGGAATAAAAAAAAGATATAGAAATATAATAGCAACCTGGGAGCAACAAACTATTTTATACCACTAATTGACTTGAATGCAAATTGATAATGTTCTGCAATTTAAAAACAGAGATTAACAGAACATATTTTTAAAACATGATTGAAGTGTGTACTATTTAGATCCAAATAGTAGAAAAATATTCCATAGGAATAGTCAATAAAATTTAGTCTTAGTAGTGATAATAACACTAGACAAAATGGACTTCAAGTGATAAAAAATAGTCACAAGACACAAAAGAGAATATTATGTATTTATAAGAGAAACATAAAGAAAGCATAAATGTTATAGACAATGTAGACAAAAACTACAAAACAAGAATCAAATGCTAAATATGTATCTAAATAGTAATAGTTGAAGACTTCAATGTTCTACTTTCAGTATATATAAAATAAGATGAAAAATCAATAGGAAAATAAAAAACTTGAATAAATATTCCAAGTCAAATATGAGAGATGTACAGATAGACCTCAAGGATATTGCAGAGCTGGTTCAGGTTACAGCAGCAAAATAAAACAGTAAAGCGAGTCATGTAAATTGTTTTGTTTTCCACTGCACATAAAAATGATATGTATAGAATACTGTAGTCCAGTAAGTACATGAAGCATTATATCTTTGACAATGTACATATTTCCATTCGTAAATTCTTTATTATGAAAAGTAATAATGATTGCCTAACACTTTAACACACCATGATGTTTTGTTGTTAGTGGAAGACGATGCTTACAGTTTATGGCTGATGAATGACCATGTAGTTGCTGAGGTCATATTTTAACATAAGACAAGAGAGTATGTCTTGTGAATTAGCTATTTCTTTCATGAAGATTTCTCTGCAGCCTATGATCCTATTTGAATTTACTCAAGGGAGCAATTTCAAATGAAGTCACTACTCACAAACCCTGCCACCGCTTTGTCAACTAGGTTCACAAAAGCATCCTGCCTCAGCAGCTTGAGTACTAGAATATAAGCATACATTGCCACATCCAGATCTTTTCATAACTTTTTACAAATCTTTCTCATTAGCTTTAGCACTTGTAGATTTTTTTTTATTTTGAGTGATATGCATGTGATTCTTTTATTTTAACATTTAGAGGCCAGTAATGGGCTTATTAGACTAATTTCAATAATTCTATACCAAGAATAGAAAAGCCCAAAGAAAGAAATGGGAGAATAGCTGGTCAGTATTGTAATCAGAGTACATACAATATGTGTTCACACAATACACTAGTTGATGTGGGCATGGTTTAAGGACTCCAAAAACAACAACTATAGTACCATTAAATATCTTTGATCACAGATCACCATAAAATGTATGGTAACAATGAAAAAGTTGATACACTGCAAGATGCAAAGACCTGAATTGAGCACATGCTTTGGAAAAAGTGGCAATGATGCATTCCCAATGCACATTTGCCACATAATGTAGGTATAATAATGAGTGTTAGATAAAATAGTAAAGTACAGTAAAAATGAAGCTTTTTTCCTTTTCTTTTGGAAATGGAATATATATATATACATATATGTGTGTATATATACATATATATGTGTGTGTATATATATATATATATATATATATGACTCACTATATTGACCAGGATGTCCTTAAAATCTGAAAGATCCACTTGCTTTTATTTCCCAAGTACTAGAATTAAAGACACATGCCACCTACTAAGCCAGCACAAATAACTTTCTTCAGTGCATATGGAACATTTTTTAGTAATATATATGCTAGAAGTCTCAATTAAATTAAAAAGACAGAAATCATACACAGTATTTTCTCTGACCACAATAAAATGAATTCATGAATAGAAATGAATAATAAGAATGCTACAGGAAATTTTTGAAATATATGGAACATAAACAACAAATAAATAAAAGAACAAATCATACAGGAAAATTTAAAAATGCCTCAAGAGACCAATAAAAAGACAATCAGCTTTAGTTAACTTTAAAAAATATCCTACATAGCAAGCTCTAGGCTAGCCAACCCTACAGAACTATCTCCAAAAAAAAAAAAATAAAATCCAGACCAATAAAATTTAGCTAGATGCACTAAGAGAAAAAAGGAAATATTCAAATAACTAAAATTGGTAAATGAAATAGGGTACATTACTGGCATCCATAAATAAATAAAAATGAATATCAGAATAATAATAATTACAAGCCAGAAATTAGGTAATGTATGTTGAATAGAAAAACTTCTAGAAACTTGCAAACTGTCAAAAATGAAGAAATAGAAATTCTAAACAAATCTGTCACAAACAATAAACGTAATCAAAATTTTTTACCCACTAAAGCATCCTGTTGTGATTTGAATAAGAATGCACCCATAGGCTCAAATATTTGAATACTTGATTATCAGAGTATGGCACTACTTGAGAAAGATTAGGAGGTGTGGTCTTGTTGGAGGAAGTATGTAACTGGGGGTGAGCTTTGCAGTTTCTAAAGCCCACACCAGACCCAGTCCCTCCCTCTCTTCCTGTAAATCAAGATGTAGCTCTCAACTCCTTCTCCAGCACATGTCCTCCTGGGTGCCACTATGCTCCCCACCATGATAATAATGGACTAAACTCCTGAAAGTTTAAGTAGGCCTTAATGAAATGCTTTCTTTTATGAGTTACCTTGATCATGGTGTCTCCAGTGGCTTCACTGTGTTGCAATGGATGTTTAAAGAAAAATTAACACCAACACTTGTTAAACAATAGGACCCTACACAATGGCTCAGTGGGCAAAAGCACCTGCCTCCCAGCTTGCCAGCTTAGATTCAATCCCTGGGTCCAGGTAATAAACAGAAAAAACTTCTTATCTTCTGACTCCCACATGGGTTCTCCTTCCCTTTCTCCCTCCCTTACTCTCTCCCTCCCTCTCTTTCTCCCTCCCTCCTTCCCTTTCTGTCTTGCGCTCACACATACACATAAGTAAATGTAACAAAATTATAAAGGGAAGAAATACTTCCTTACTCAACTAATAAGACCAATCTTAGTCTGATACGAAAGTCAGACCAAGATATCATAAAAACATACAATGATAGCCTTATACCTCTTATAAATATAAATGAAGAAATACTAGTAAGCTAAATCCAACAACATCATAAAGTACTATTATATATTATGACTTAGTGAGCTTTGTCTTTTAAATGTGTATCTGTTTCAATATGAAAAAACAGATCTAATATGGAAATGGTAGAATTATAAAAAATAGTAGGACTGTCAAAATTGATGTTAGAAAGAATTCAACAAAACTAAGCACTATTTCTATGACAGAAACATTCAACAAACTAAGACTAGAAAAGAATTTTTTCAAAGTTCTAGGGAAAACCTGTGATAGCATCAAAGTCAGTAGTGAAACACTGAACGATTTCCCCTAGTATCATGAGCAAACTGAGGTTCCCTATCTTTCTAGTTCTGTGTAATACTATACTAGAAGTTCTAGCCAAAACAATTAGAAGAAAAAGAAAGAAAGAAGTCACATCAAAATTGGGAAATAAAAACTGAAACTTACAGATGGCAAGATCTTATATAGAGAACATCTTTACAAAGTCCACCAAACACATACTAGAGGGAATGGGTAGGTGGGCAAAATAACAGCATGTAAGTTCAAATTTGCAAGCATCAGTTATATCTATACACTAGTAATGAGAAACTTCAAGATAAAATTTAACAATTTAATTTGCCCTACTATCAAAAGAATATAATATTAATAGCAAAAAGAACCAAGAAAGTATATTTACATACTACTAAAAGAAAAGAAACTTTTTTATTGATTTTATTGAGCTATACATTTTTCTCTGCTCCCCTCCCTTCCTCCCCCCCAACCCTCTCCCATGGTCCCCATGCTCCCAATTTACTCAGGAGATCTTATCAAGAAAAAAAACTTTTAAATAGATGCAAAGATACAACATAGACTGAAATAATTCTTAGGATAGAAATAGTTCCCAAAGCTATCTAAGAATATAATTTCATAAATATAAAAAATTTAATGGATTTTTTTAAGAAATAAAAATACTGATCTTCACATTTATATGGAATTGGGAGACACTCAAAGAGATTAAACCAATAAAAAATAAACTAAAATTAGAAAATTCATACTTCCCAATTTCAAAATTTAATGTAAACTTTAGTAATTAAAAGAGTTTGTCACTAGTATAAAGATATGTATCGAGACCAGTAGAATAGAATCAAGGATTCTGAAATAAAGGAACATGTTTATGACCAATTTATTTTTATTTTTAAATGTCTGGATAGGGCAAGCTTTACTCTTTTCCAGAGGGTACAATCAGAAAAGCAAAGAGTTCAATTATTTTTTGGCAAGGTACCAAGTTCATTCAAAGGGGAGAAAGAATAGTTTCTTCAACAACTAAGGGATGACTACATATCTACAAGCAAAAGCATGATGTTGGATCCATATCCCTTACCCTATAGTAGGGGCAGTTAAAGTGAAGACCATACCTGCCAATCCCAAAGCTACTTAGCAAATAGTAACAGAGCAACAAGACCCGAGAGAGTTTGCCTGATCAATAGTTACTGCCACCTAACCACAGGAAAGACCGTTTTCAGCGACTAGTGTTTTGTTAGATTCTGTGACTCTCTAAGTCCACCTTCCAAATTTACTCAGGGCAGTTCCACTTGCATTCTTATTAACGCTGAGCTCAAGGAAGCCCTTAGCTAAACCATTAACTGTGTTTCTATTTACATTTCCTTTGTTAAACATAATGACTATTTTAACTGGAGACCTCATGTCTTGATTACAGGGTTCCTGCTCTGATAGAAGCTTGAATATACCTTTGGAAATAAAATATATTTTCAATTACAGTCATTCATGAACCTAATTCAAGCAAAATTTTCATTAAATAAATAATTAGTCTTGGCAAGAGGATTATGTCTTACGAATGTGCAGTTTAAATGTGGCAGTTGTTGCACGTGTTGGTCTTTACAAGTGACACATGTCTACAGATTTCTATGTTATTGACTAGGAGTTGTCCAAAGCAAGAAATGCAACCCTCACTCACCAAAACCTTATTTTTGTCAAGCAAGAGCTTGCTCAGCTGATTAAAACAGATATTCCATGCTTCCTCCTGCACTTTATTTTGCAGAATTTCTGATCAGAATGCCACAATTCAGTTTAGTGTTGTTTGACTTCCTGGGGCAGACATAGTGCTGGGTGTTAAAACCTACAATCACACCAAGACACTTTTTCGACACTCCACAGTATTTTAAGAACAACCTCTTCTTGCATTCGGCTCCATTTCCTTAGCTTTTGTCATTGTTGAGATTTTTCTCTAACACGCAGATAGTTAGGAGCTGCTTCCTTGAAAATAAGCATCTGCTTTCAAAGTGTTCAACTGACGACATGATACCCTGCACATCTGGATGCGAGGCACATTGTTAAAATATAAGCATGCTATCTGGAGTAGTCAGAAGAAATTTCATGTTGGGTTATGGTAAATAGCAAGACAAAGAGCTATGTCTCTAGGGCAGAATCTGAATGAAAAGTCACTGTTTGGGGACAGATAGCAAAACGATGAGAACTCAAGACTAAATTCAGTCCAAAAACTGGTTCTCTATGAAAATCAGTACCCTCTTCTTTTTCAGGGAAAGGAAAGCTTCATGCTGGAGTTATTCCTTCCAGATCTTTGCTGTAATCAAACACACTAGTGGTAGTGTGTACTTACCAAAAGTTAAGTGATAATGTGGAGGTAGCAATGTTGAAATCAATGAATCCAAGCATTTGTCGAAACTGATTAATTTGTAGACATCTATTTTTTTTCTCACCAGTATTCAATATTATCTAAGACTGTACAACACACAAGGTGGGGGCATGCCATGTGTGTTGAACTGAGATCAATACGTTTTTGAAAGTAGGGCACGACTTTAAAAGAGAATAGTTGTCAACATGGAGGCGATTTGCTGCTAAAGGAACATCTGATCCCATAGAGATGTTTTCTCTATCACGGGGGGGGGGCGGGGGGGGCAGATTCCTATTGTAAGCTAGTACATAATGGCACGGCTAACCATCTCACAATGAACACTACAGCACTACATCGCTACAACATGCAAGCATTGGGATCCAAATGTGAATAGTATCAAAACTAAGAAACTCTATCTAAAGTTGGGAAACCTCACATCAATCTTTTGGGTTCCACATATTAATCTCTTTTTGTCCATCACCCTACACGAAATTTGGATCTACGTATGCCATTTACCACTGTTGCCAAAGCAGTGGGAGGGAACAATTACGTAAATTGTTAAGTCTCTGCTGCAATGTGACAGCCATAACTGTCAAGAAATTTGAATACAACAAGTCATGGAGGCAAACCAGCCTCTAAGTTAGCTAGATGTGGGCTTCAATGAGTCAAATAGTTGCTTTCAGTTTGACTTTGCACCTCTTGTGTAGATATGGCCTTTTGTTGTGAACAGCCCTGTGAGAATTTAACAGACACATGCTCTCAGCCACCAAAGTAGAAAGGTGAAATAATTTTGCTATCTACAGAGACTGAGAGCCAACCAGCCCCAAGGCTGACAAAAATCCCAAACAAAGCTTTGGGCATCTGCTTAAAATAGCTTCTCATACTAAGAGAGCATCCACTACATTTGTTCTGGAATTTGTAGATCCTGGAGCTTTGAACTGTTGTTGGCATATCATTTTGTTCATGTGTTAATCTGAAAGAGTTTAGAGGATGGTATAGAAGCTGAATGAGGCAGACTCAAAAAAGAGAAATTTTGGTCTTAACCACAAACCACGGGGAAATCACCAAAATTTGGAAGCACATGTTATTCCCATATGTTAAAGACAATCACACTGTGTAGAGGACTTTGAAGAACCGATCTCACAAGAACAGGGCTTTCCTTCTGGCTGAGTATGCTGGACTTGGAGAATAAGCCTCAGCTGCAGGGCAGTTTTGCCAAGGAAAGTTGGAACCCCCAAACACTTGTCCATAGCCAGCATATTCTACTTACAATGCAAACCAGAGGAAAGAGTCTCTTAATTACGACATAGATCTGTCTTGCATGGAAAACTGCATGCCAGAGTTTACTGGGTCACAGCAAAACTGCCTAAGAACAAGGCGAAAGGGCAGAAAGTCTCAGAATCAAGCACATCTTAAAAACTATCCCCTAAGTCAGTTTTTAAAAACGTCCTGGAGTGTTTAAACAGTACATTTCTACTCTCCCTCTTGCCAGGCTCCGGACTCTTAAATCCCTCAAAGTAATTAATACCTTTCTTCTTCAATGTCTGCTTTCCACACAAAAGTTTAATACTTCAAAATACTGGACCACCTCCTTGCTAGGAGACCAAAGGACAAGGGGAAAGCGTTTTTCTTAGTGACCCAAGAGGAAAGTTGCTAGTTCTCACACAGAACTTGAGCAATCCCAGTTAAAGAGGAACTGTAATGGAAACCCTCCGCTGTTTAGGCAAGGGAGGCAGCCCTGGCGCGGTCAGAAAGTCTGTCTGCTCAGGCTCACGGTGTGTGTTCCAGGGACTGCGGGAAGTACGGTACCGCTGAGCTTTTTTAAAGCTAGGGTTGTTCTGAGAACGTCGGCAGGGGGAAAACCGCAAAGCCCGAGGTACCAGCTTGGCATCCAGAAAAGCGGCGGGTTGCATGCAGTCCATTTTCCAGACAGAGCTGGCAAAGGAGACAAAGCAGAGAGGTCTGGGCATTCGGGTGGGTAGGGTCTTGAGATGCTGAAGGTTAAGAGATCTAAGTATCTGTAGGGTGAAGTAGAAGTCTCAGGCTTGGGTGGGGGAGCATTCAGCAGATCACAGAAGGGTTTTAAAAGGTTGGCATTTGGAGACTCTCAGAACAGGGTAAGAGGTACAAAGGGGTTGCGAAGTGAACAGAGAGGTGTGTCAAGTGACCTGAAGACGCAAAGATCCAAGAGTCGCCCAAGTGTCCAGTGACACCACCCTTCCCCCAGACACAGAGACTAAAACTAAGCAACTTGGCTACAAATCTTACAACAAGACTATCACCCTCTGCTTCGGTCTAGCCTGGGTCCTGCGCTCCGAGGCTGCCGGCACCAGGTAAAACTGAATTCTGACAGAAACCTAGAAACCGGATCCAGAAGATGCCAGGTCCCTGAGGACACTGAGCCCCCTGTTCCGCTGTCCCACGGGCAACATGCCCTTGCTCCAAACTGATCAACTCCTCTTTCTCCAGGATGACTCGCACAGTTCAGGCGCTACTAACACAGAGCCCTAGTTGAGATGGACGGGTAGGGGTCACTGCCCAAAACAGGAGACACTTGGGGAAAGAGGTAAAAAGGAGATTCTGTAAACCAGGCGCCAGAGGCGCTCCTGTACCCGCTCCCCTCACCCGCGCTCAGCCTCCCCTAGCCCCTCGGGTCTCTGCCACCACCCAGGGGAGGGGGAGTCTTGGGGAAACCAAACGAACGAAACAGAAAATTCCGTACCGAGGGGGGAGAGATGAGACGGTGGGACGGGGCAGCGGGGGCTGACTTGGGGCTGCGGCTGCGGCTTGCGGCTTCTTTCCACCCCTGGCCACCGAGCTACAGAGCAGGGAGGAGCGGCTGCCCCGTCCTCCTGCTTGCCCTCCCCCCTGCCCGCCTTCCCCGCCCCGCCCGCCTCGGCTGAGAGGCGACGGCCAGCTAGGCTTTGGCCAGGGGCTTGGGGAGGTGAGAGGTGCTTTCACCAACCACTGCTCCTCTCTCTTCCCGCCCCCCCCCCCGCACCTCCCTCCCTCCCTCTCTCTCTCTCTCTCTCTCTCTCTCTCTCTCTCTCTCTCTCTCTCTCACACACACACACACACACACACACAATCAACCGCGACGGGTTCTCCACAGCTCTCAGCCAACCCCAAAAGAGAGAGGGAGACGAGCAGCAGATAAGAACCTGGAGCAGATAGAAGGGAAAAGAAGAGCTCAGGGTTGGACATTTTGGGATCTAGGGGTGGGGAGGAGAAAGGGAGCGCACCTCCTTGATTTTCCCCTCCCCACCCCTCTTTGCTTTTCTCTCCCCTTGGCTGGTATAGGATTTTCCTGAAGCAGCAGCAGTAGGGGACAGAAACCTTTAGTCTAGAAAAGAGGGTTGGAGAGGTGGCTGGAGCTCCTATCAGCTACCTAGCCTGAGGGTGCGTGCCTGTAAGAGTGTGAATGTGGTTTCTTTCCACGCTCACCCCTCCACACACACTTCTCTTCCTACCGGGGTATCAGTTAGCCTCAATTTCCCGGTGTTGGCTTCTCCACTTGCTCTTATTGTTTGTGGCTTGCCGCGTGAAGCGGGTGCGTGTGTCTGAAGGGACTCAGGTTGGGAGAAAGAGCTGAAAGAGGACAAGCGAGAGCAGAGCAGGAGCACCACTGGAGCGAAGAGTTTCGGGCACTGGTGAAGGCGAAAGGTGAGGAGATCTGGTCAGAGGGAAGTTTGGCAGTAACTGAAGAGCAAAGGGGGAAGCCCAGGTAGGAGTCAGTCCTTGGGTCCCTCTCGGCACCCTGATTCCTCTGCCTGTGCTCAACCATCCACCCACACGGCAGCCTCCAGACCCGGGACTGTCCCAGGCGGCTGCCTTTTGCGCGCCGCGGAAGAGGAGTCCAGGAAGGCTGTCGCACCACGCGCCCTGGTGCACGAACTCCAGACAAGGCAAATCTGAAGAAAGCTCTTAGCCTGGGGTAAGTTGGAAAGCGGCACGGGTGCTGTCCTATTTGTTGCTGTGGAGCAGCAGGGAAATGAGGCTTGAATGAAGGTGCTGAGCTACTGTGGGCTGGAAAGATGCTGGCTGGCTAGCTGACTGTGGGCTGGGATGGTGGGATGCAAATGGGGACCAGCAACAGATTGTTTTGGGACACCTGGGACAGTCGTGAAATGGAGGAGGCAGCCTTAGAGGTTTAGGACTGTTGGCACCTACCAAAAGCATCGTTTTTATTAGCAATGTTCTCCTGAATCAGAGCCTAGATAGTGAGTTATTGTGATTTCCTGAGGTAGATATTATGCTCCCACCCCACCCCACCCCGGACAGCCTGCTCCCAGACCCCTTTAAAATGGTCCCAGGATGAGTGTAAGAATAAAGATACTCGATCTTCAAGGACAGCTTCCAACAAGAGAACCAAGAAGCTGATCCATGATGGCTCAGGGACCAGAGCTTCCTTTTACCTTGCTGGTTTTGTAACCTCCAATCTTAAGAGCTGGCCAGTTCAGTTTACCTGGATTCTTTTAAGGGACCCAGAATTCAAAATGGGGGTACTAGTCAGATCTCTGCTCTAAAGGGTACACATTCCTGCACCATATGCCGCGACTGGAACACTCACAATCATGTTCCATATACTCAGGTTCTGAGCTCAATTCACAGATCCTGGCCTTTCTGCTGCATCTGTGAGAAAGCCTGGGAGGAGGTCCTTTTCCCTATTGCCGAGGTGGGATGTTTGGCCCACAGCCACGCACCTGGTGATAGCCAAGTGTTTAGCAATACTATCACTCCCTTATGAAAAGCCTGGAGCCGGGAAACTGGCTTGGAACACAGAATCCCTGAACTTTACCCGAGTTTATTGTATGAGTAGGAAAGGCAAAGACTAATCAATCATGTTCTACTTAGAGATGGCGTGTGTTTTCCCTGGCTTCGAATGAGTAACAATTACTATACTCATATGGTACCCAGTTGTCTATTGCCATATAGCTCTCTTTGTGGTATTTAGCTGGAGTGACGTGTTGATATGTCAGTATTCCCAATTGCCTATTTTTTTATTTCTTGGATTTAGGGGTATTCTATAGATGATCTGTATCGTTTCTTTTTTCCCATCAAGTCTTAAAAGCTGAGATTTAAATGGTACCTTTCACTAATCTTGAAAATCTACTAAATTAAAAGGCATGATAGTACATTCACATAGTGCCAAGTTAGTTTTAAAGCAAATGTTTAGCCTGAGAAAAGGGGAACAATAAAAGTCTGTAAGGTTGAACAAAGAACAGAATAGCACTTGAAGCCTGTGTTTTAGTTCCAGAGTGTTGCTGTTTTCATAAACTGTGTATCTATATTCATAAACTATATGTGTGGGGGTCTATATCTGTATATAGATAGACGGATTTGGTTCTTTTGTGTGGGTATATATAGTTTTTCAAGGACTCCAAACAACGACATACAGTCTGGGACCTGCTTCTGTAGAAGGGAGGGTGCTGAAAGTGTGTTTTCAAAAGCATCCATGCTCTTTAATTGAACTTTCTATTTATTAGATGCTACTGAAATATAATTAATTGCCTCCTTTCAACTCGGCAAACAAGGGAAACAGATTCTGCATTAAGTGAAACTGTTTATGTTGCGTCAGACAATTTGCTCTAACGCGTATTGCCGAGAGACACAGAATGAGGCTTATTCAGGTACAACCTGAAAAGGTGCCCATGCTGTTATTTTGCCCCTTTCTGATATAAATCTCTTCTTGTATAGGGTAAAATAGCAAGGACAAGAATACAGATGGGTAGAAAAGAACCAACAGCTTCACGATTAGGGAAGAACTCAAAGTATCAACAGGGATGAAGCATAAGGTGTTGAGTATTTGCTCTGTTCTTAGCTAGGTGAATATCCAGCTGCTGAAATGGTCCTGACCTGGGATTACTCAAGAGACAGGGAGATAGTCAGCTGCAAGGAGTCAGAAGCACTGTAGACCCAGTTCCCTTGATACAGATTCACCAGGCTTTAGCATAAGCTTCAAGAGCAGATAAGGATCAGATGATATCAGCCAGCCTTTCCAGATAGAATATTTGTAATTCTGATTCTGTTCATTCTAGAACTAACAACTAAAACAAGAGTGGCACACAGAATCACAGGAGGCAGGGCCAGAAAATCAGAGATTCGGAATGGGGAAAAGAAGGGAACAGGAGGGCTAAAGGCGTTTGGAAACACATGGAAAGAAAAGCATCCAGGTGTTTGCTTTGGCTTGAAACAAAATTAGTTCAGAAAATCACCTCAGATGTGAAATACTGTAAAACTGCCTGCAATTCGACTTGTAAACACTGAGTAAACAGTAACAAAATTCCTTAGAAGCAGGGAATTGGGGACCTTGGAGAACATTTGCAGCTTTGTCATTTCCTTTCACTCCTTAGCAT
Organism: Microtus oregoni; assembly: GCF_018167655.1. Lineage (NCBI taxonomy): Eukaryota > Metazoa > Chordata > Mammalia > Rodentia > Cricetidae > Microtus > Microtus oregoni. The sequence goes on from NW_024544745.1 coordinate 815,955, forward strand.
ACTAAACTCCAATCTACTAGCCACTGGGGTGTTTAATTATCAAATGAATGTTTCACACGTGTCGCGCTACTTCCAGTCTGCCTGGCTCCGAATCTTCTAATATGCCTTTCGCCTGGCTCCGTTGCTGAAGAAAAGGAAACAAACCATTTCTGACTGATTTCCTTCTGCAGAGACTTGTGCTTGCAGCTGAAAACACAAAGCTGTTCTGATGCCTCCTTCTAGCTGGTGGGAAATGGGGGCCCTCATCATACTTCAAGAAGTGTCCTGTGCCCCACGATGCCACCAACTTAATCCTGTCCAGTCATTTTCCATGGTTTTTGGAACAGGTATGACACATTTTGCAGCCTAGATTCCGAAACGATGCCTGTCAAGGCAGAAGCAGAAGCTAGTCAACCCCGGAAGAGGACTACAGCGAAGTTAGCCCTTATTTCTAGGGACTAGGAGCTACTGATTCTTCATGCTGTCTTCTCTCTAAAACTCGCTACACTTTCCTCTGTTGATGGGCCCCTAACGCCCCTTGTCCAACGAGACTAGCAGACCCATCCTGCCAGCAAGGAATGGTTCCTGGATGACTCAGCTATGGTCTCATAAACAAACATGCATTTTGAATCATCTTCATCTAAGTAAGAGCAGATTGTTTAAAGGATAAAAGCTGGTGGGGCTAAGAACAACTACAGTTCACCGGGTCAAGGGAATTTTAGCTGTGCCCCGGGTTTGGTTCGCCTTTACAGTTGTCCTTTGGATTCCGACAACCAGTGAAATTACCCCCAGCCATTTTCCTTAGCAAAAACGAAATTAAAATGATGCTGAGAGAGTGACAGGTGTAATAGCCTCATTTTTCTCATAGAGAAATCGGTACTTAGAATTTAGAGATAGCTTGTTTAGGTAACAAAATAGCTAGCGACCAAGCCAAAACAAGAACTCAGGACTATCTTCTCATACTGAATAACTTTTATAAAGTTCCCCGGAGATCCTTCCAGGAAATTGACTGGATTCTAAAACCGAATTTATGATCATTATATTCTACTTTCTTCCCATATTTATTGTTATATGTTTTTTATTATATAATGTATAGTTTGTTTGGTTTGAGACAAAGTCTCATGGTGTAGCCTAGTGTGACCTTGAGCTCTCAACCCTCCTTCCTCAAACTCATTAGTACAGGAATCCAAGGCACCCTTTCTGTAACAGACACTATTGTTGCTTTACCTCAGCAACTTATCTTCTCACTTATCCCCTTTCTTCTGACTACACAAAGGGCTGTTAAGATGATTCAGCTGCTCTTTAACTGTACTTTAGCTGTGCTTGTCAACAAGCCTGAAGATTCAAGTTCAATTCCAGGGACACACGCGGTAGTAAGAACTGCCTCCCGAAGTTCTCTTTTGACCTTTACACACATACAGTAGTGTATGCACCTCCCAATACACAATATATGTAAATCTAAGTCAAACACACACACACACACACACACACACACACACACAGAGAGAGAGAGAGAGAGAGAGAGAGAGAGAGAGAGAGAGAGAGAGAGAGAGAAAGAGAGAGTTCTCTTGCTACCTAAGAAAATATGGCAAATACCCACAACTATTATTCAGAAGGAAATCAAGGCTGACATAGTATTAATAGGTTTGTAGCCAAATAATCTTCAAAATGAGAGAATTACAACTCTTCATCAGATAAGTGGAAGATGATTTGTGTAAAATAAATGATGTAGGTAAAGTAAAATTAATTACAGTTTTTAATCTGAACCAATGACCTTGTAAAACACTCCCAATGGGGCAAACATATCATGTTTAAATCTCCATGTAGGCTTCAATGACGATTTCTTCAAAGAGCAGACATTTGACATAAGATAAAAATTACATTGATTTGTCAAAATATTTTACAAAAGTAAGCTCAACAGCAATAAATACCTACATGGTACTTAGTTATTTACCATTTTCCATGCAGTATCTCATTTAAACTTTCTCAAGAATATGAAATAACTACATCTTCATTCATATTTTATAGATGAATCAGTAGCTAAAGCTCAAAGGAATGATGTAATATTCCATTTTATATCCGTTTAATAACTTAAATGTTTAATATACCTGTCACTGTTTTATAGATTAATAATAGTGACTCCCACTTCATCCCTGCCCATTAGCAAATAATACTTTCTTGCTTATTTTGCTCACCTGTAAAATATGATTGGTATAATAATTGTAAGCTTCAATAAATTCACTATGCATTTGAATCTGTAAATACTTAGTTGGCATATGTAATCTGGATAGCCTAATTATAAAGACACAGAGGCAGACCACAATCTCTGAGTGCCAGTTTTTTGATGTGTAAGATACCCAACTGCTGTTTGGAACTCAGGTTGCCCAACATGCTTTGACTTTTCAAGTAGATCAGATTCGTATGGCATTAGTCATCTTAGACCATATGAATAGCTAATTTCTAAGATTTCCATGGCCACAATAATAAACAATACACATTTTATCAATTGTTGAACATTTTTGTATTAGCTTTCTATTTCTGCTATGAAAATTTAGCATACACATATTAATCTAGTACTCATTATTAACTTAAAATAGATCAGATTTAGATTTTTATTGTTGTATCATTTTATAAATCAGTATATTCAATATCTGCTAGGAAATTCACTGAACTACAATCAAGGAGTCAAGAGAATGGTATTTTCTTCTGGAAGTTTGAGGGGAAAATCAGTTCCCTTTTTTTATCCAGGTTTTCTTGGCACAGTTCACTTCCTTGGGCATAGGACTAAGACCCAGAGTGCTTTGAAGGCATTCAGGAAAGTCCTTTGTAGCTACTAGATGCATTCACATTCCTCAGTATCCTTCTTTAAAGCCAATTCCAGCAAATTGAATCACTTTTATAATCTCTCACTTTTCTTTATCTCTCCTCCTCCTCCTCCTCCTCCTCCTCCTCCTCCTCCTCTTCCTTCTTCTTCTGCTTCTCTTTCCTCTCCTGTTGTATTTTAAAGTTGATTTACAAATAATGTTTATATAAAGGTAGAAGGGTTTTATTTTTGCATACATTGGAAATCTATCAACTGAAGGTAATTACTATATCACCTCAAACTCTATCACATTTGTATGGTGAGAACATTCAAGTTCATCTTTTCTAATTATTTTAACATGTATAATGCATTTGTGGTGAGTACATTTAAGTTCATCGTTTCTAACTATTTTAATATGTATAATGCATTACAGTTTCTCCAATCTAACTTGAATTGACTAACTTGAGTTGAGGTGGGAGTGTTACATTGATTCTCTGCAGAAAATCAAGGATAACCTGCATATTTAACTACTTAATATTTTAATACTGCCTGACACCCCCTTGCCATGTAACATAATACATACAGGTTCTGAGGGTAAAGGTTGGTGAATTGGGAGATCACATCCTCTCTAGCACAATCTTCTAGGCACTGAGTAGTATAATACATGATATCAAATGATTGTAAACATAATTTATTTGGTAAGCATTATTCCCATTTAACAGATGAAAGAAGAGGAGTCAGAAGATACATAGTACTATATTACATGGTTATTAAATTATGCAGCTATAATTATAAATACAAACCTTTCTTCCATTAAATACTGCATTTTCCCCTTTGGTCTACATTATACTGCCTCTTTTTATCAGAAAGTTCTTTGATTGTTATGATTGTTTGCTCTGTTGTTATTTAGGGCTTTTACTTTCTTAGTTATCAATGACCAACTTCAGTCTGAAAATATTAACTGGGAAATTTCAAAAGTAAATAATTCATAAATTCTCAATTGTGAATTGTGTAATGAAATTTTATGCTGTCCTGTTTCATTCTGACCCAGACCTAAATCATCTTTCTGTCTAATATATAACACTACATACACTATGTATTCATTAGTCACTTGGTGTCCATCACATTACCAGATTTATCACAGTGTTTGTGTATAAATAATTACATCAGCATATTAGCCCAACAGCACCTCACAATCCCTTTGACAGTCACCACATTTTCTACCATCACATAGAAATTTTATCATCTCACAACATCACAGGAAGAAAGATGAATACACTACAACAAAATATTTTGAGAAAGAGAGAAACAATATACACATAATTTCCATTGTAGGACATTATAGAATATTATAGACATTATAGTTATTCTGTTTTATTATTGATTGTTGATATCAGCCCCTCAATGTGCCTAAATTATATTTTTAAGAAGACAGAAAGTAGAAATTTACTCCTTTGAAATTGTTAAAGATTCCTTTATTTTTATGTGCATGAATGTTATATATATACATATATATATATATATGTATATATATATATATATATATATATATATATATATATATATATGCACCACAGGTGTTTCTGGTGCCAGAATAGTCAAAAGAGAAAACATCAAATTATCTGATTCTCTGGTACTAGAATTGCAGATGGTTGTGAGCCACCATATGGGTTCTGGAAAGGGAACTGAACCTGGGTCATTTCTGTAAGAGCAACAAGTGCTCTTATCAACTCTCCAACAACCTCTAAATCATAAGTTCAACTATATCATAAGAGTGTATGTATAAGAAAAGAGCATAGTACGAATATAGTTTAGTTCTGTCTACAGTTTCAGGTACTAAAGGTCTTAGAATATATCGCTCCGTGGATGGAAGGGGTGGAGGATAATTAGTTTTTGTATTACTGTGATTAGCTACCTAACAGGAAGCAGCTTAAGGAAAAAGAGGCTTATTCGGGCTCATGATTTGAGATGATTTATGGTGATGAAGGCACTGTGATCATACAGAAACTGGAGCATGTGGCAGCTGTTGTTGGAAAGAGAAAGACATGGATGTTACAAGACATCAGGCTTTTTTCTCTTCTTACTCAGCCTGGGCCCCTAACACTTGGAACACTGCACCTGTCTTAGGGTAGCTTTTCCCTCCACAGTTAAATCTCTGGAAGTACCTGCCAAGCCATGCCTAGAAGTGTGAAATTCTAAACACAGTCAAGTTGACACCGAACAGTGACCATCACGGGGGGGGGGGGGGGGGGGGCAGGGAGGCTGGGCACTACTTTATTTTCTTTCCTGTTTTCTCTTCTTTATGTTCCACTGTGCAGAGATGAACCCTGGGGCTTTGTGTATGTTATGCAAAGGCTCTGCATGGATCCACATCTCCAGCCTTTTATCATCCTTACTAAAATTTTGAATAGGTAATTTATGCCTGTGGTTCAAAAATCGTAATATATAAAAGAGCATTCAAAGCAAACTTCATTCCCACTCTATTTCCCATCTGTGCAGCTGCCATCACCCCTAATGTTTTTGTTTGTTTTCATTCAAAACTTCTGAATGAAAATATAGGCAACTGTGAATACAAAGGTTTTATGCTATGACAAACTGAAACTCCAGTCCATTTTATTCTTCTGTTATAGCACCATAAGGCAAATTTAGGAAGACTATTATCAATGTTAAGTGACAAAGAATTAGGTCAATCAGTTATCCCACCAATTGGTAGTTTCCACTGAGTTTCTAAGATGCGTTATATCCCCCTTTAGATCCATGATGATCACCTGGATAGCTTGAATATTGTATAATCCTAATGTCTCAATTTTGTTGTTTTCTTTCCATTTTATGTAGGTCATTTCAGAGTCCCATAGTTTCAGAAATTAAAAGTTGGGGTAAGAGAAGAAAAATAGGAGAAGAAGGAAGAAGAGAAGAAAGATAAAGATGAGGATGAGGACAAGGTGAGGAAGGGAAACAGGAAAAAAGGATGATGAGTAAGGGGTCCACAATACACAGAAGAGGGAGAACTCTGAAAAATTCACTACATATAGTTTTGTTACTATATAAAGTAATGAGGTGGTCATGATGCAACAAAGTCCAATACTTTATTTGTAAGATGTCTTTGAAAACCTTACACTGCTCGCTCTTATCTTGTAGGAGAACATACAACTCTTACATAATTATCTTCATTGAAACAGCCTGCACATAGCTAGGTAGCCCCTTATATGTAAATAGGTACCAAGAGCAAAGCCAACATAGTTGAATAAATCTAATAACAAAATCAGTGTACCAGAGATAATTCCATTTTCAGGCTTGCTGTGAATATTTATTTGTCTTTACCTTCAACTTCGGAATCTCTTCCTCCCAATGTTAGTAGAAGAAAATGTACATGTATCTTCTAACAAAAAAAGAAGCATTTGATTGCTTTTTTCTGTTTGCTTCTATCCTTCAAAGCAGTGTTTTTTAAGCTTTTGAAAATTATTGGTTAATGTTCTGCTTAGTAGTCAATACAAGTATTGACTCGTATTGGCGCACACCTTTAATCCCAGCACTCGGGAGGCAGAGGCAGGCCAATCTCTGTGAGTTCAAGGCCAGCCTGGTCTACAATGGCTAGTTCCAGGACAGGCTCCAAAGCTACAGAGAAGCCCTGTCTAAAAAAATCTAATAATAATAATCATAGTCATAATAATAATAATGTGAACACCAAATAGTAAGAGTAAATATTACCATGTGAAAACTTTTCTCTTTCAGTAACATACATGTATGAATAAAATGTGTGTGTGCATGTATTATATTTATACATGCATGCCCATGTTTGTGGATGTAGTGGGTCCAATATAAAACTTTTTCTTACTATTGGTTACTGGCAAAAAACTTGATCAACATTGAGTCAGGGAGGGGAGCAGAGAAAAATGTAGAGCTCAATAAAAATCAATAAAAAATGTAAATACTTTCAAATTAACTAATAAATACATATTAACTGCCTCAAAAAAATCAACATTGTTTTAAATGCTTGAAACCATTGAAAACATGGCAGATGTTATAAATATTCTAAATCCTCATAAATAAATGAATTCCCTTCCATCATCTTGAAAGCTTGACCTTTCTGAGCATACTCATCTAAGTAGAAGGGGATTCCATACTGTCCCTTGATATCGTAGCTCCTATTCTTGCTGTTGGGGAAATGCTCAGAAAGCAGCAAATATCCAAAGAAACACTAAGAAGCCTTATTTATTTCTGTGATGCACGAACATCTTGAGATTTATTACACATCAGAATTGGGACGTGTACTTTCTAGTTGTCACTTTCATTGGCATCTCATGGATATAGTGCTCAGGGGACCCTGGCTGGTACTGAATGTGGGCTGAAAGTCTGAAACTTGCATGAAATATTTAAACTCAAGGGTTTTTTACTCTGCTGTCAGCTTCAGTCAGTGGTCGTCTCCAGAAACCTTTCCAGAATTAGAAACTTTCAATCTGATGTTAAACACCAAGCAATGACAAAAGATTGACAACAGAAAGATAAAAACTAAGACCATAGTTTCAGAGTAGGAAAAGACTGACGAAGTGATAGTGAGTAACTAAAATCACCCTGAGATCTTGGTGTGGCAAAAGAGAGGATGGCCCACGATAATTGTACTGCAATTGGGTCAGGGAAGAGAAACAAGAAAAGACTAGCAGAAAGAGGAGACCGTATTTAAAAGTGATCAAAATTGTAGTCTTCCAAGGGGTTATTGATAGCCTATTTTTAATCGAAGGGCAAGTTTTCACTCAGTATTGTGCCTAAAAGGAAACCCTGTGGAAAAACAAGCATTCACACTAATTCTTTTTCCTGTAGAAGCCTACCAAATGGTCAAAACTGAGCCAGATGACAGGAGAAAGCATGAAAAGAGATACTAAGATGCCTGGGTAGGGCACTGCAATTTAAGCTCTTCATAGAAAGTAACACAGTTATACTTCCAGAAGATATGGCATTTGCTGTGGGAAAATTGTGCAGGGCTTTATGTATAAGGCTGAGGTTGGATCCCATTTGGTAGATGAAAGGGAGAAACAAAACAATTTGGAGATGGGAGGTGAACTAATGATAGCATGTTCAGAAATGAATATTTTGAAACAGTATTCCAGAAATATTGAACAAAAAGTAAACATTCCAACTAGGAAGGAATTCCAGAATTCTAGACCCAAAAGTTAGAACAGTATATAGCTAGAGAATTGAGGCACAAATCTATCAGGCTGATTCTGGCTCTGTCACCTTATCTATGAACATATAATACTGGAAATATCTACCTTACAAAAATGCTGTAGATTGGAGTCCGTTTACATATACAAGGTATTCAGCCCATTATCTACCAATTTTATTTGTTAAAACTAATACTAATACTCCATGCCAATAATGAAAGATCCTATTAAGAGTAGATATATTGTAATAAATGATTGTATGTGGAAGATAAACTTAGTCAAACTATTACTGTGATTTTAAGTTTCTATATATTACTTACCTTTTCCTCAGTTCTGTGATAAATTACTTGGATCTAAGCAAATTAAGGAATGAGTGTATTTTTGGCTCACAGTTCAAGAGGACAGTCCATCCTAGCAAGGGAGTTCAAGCGTCAAGAGCTTGAGAATGGGGGTCAAATAAATCATAAATCTCAGGAGGCCGAGAGTGAGGAATGCTTATGTCGAACTAACTACATTTTTATGCAGTTTGTACCTAGTCCACGTAATGTTTCCACTCACATTTAGCATGGGTTTTCTCACCTCAACTTCAAGTAACCTAATCAGTTAATCCCTCACAAGCAGGCTTAGAGAGAGGCTATTCCCTCAAAGATGATTTTACATGCCGTTAGTGTTAGTCACTGTTAACTATCATAAGTCCACCTCTTTGTCAGCTTGACCTATCATTTTAAACCATAATGTTCCACCCTTTATTTCCATAGGCTCTTGACTGTCTCATCACGCAAACTGTCTTCAATTCAATTTCCAATCACTCCATAGTCCTTAACAGTTCAAAAGTCCAATGTCTCTTCTGGGGTGTAAGGTAATGTCTAAAACAAAAGCACCAACAAAATAAAAATGCTGCATAGTTCCAATAAACAGCTGTGCAGAGTAAATATTCATATTAAGAAACAGAGGAATGGGGGCATTAACAAACCAAAGAAAATAGCAAACCAAGGCAAGCCTGAATCCCAGCAGGGCCAACACCATGTCCTTTATCTGGGTTTTATGATAGACTTTTCTAGACTCCAAAGTCATTGTGCAGCCCTATCCCTCTAGCTCCACCAGCTGCAGCACAGATAACCTCTCTCTTGAGTTTATTCCAGTTCGTGCCTGCAGATTTTCTTAACAAATGTTCCATAATTCTGGCATCTTCATTGTCCTTGGGCATCTGCTGGAACATAGACTTCCCCTTCACAGCATCACAGCGCAGTCTCTGGTCTTCCTAATAGTGACCCTGATACTACTATACATTGCCTCGGTTTGCAGCTAAAATCTTGGCATAAGATCCCATGATCCCCTCAATCTTTATGCCTACAAAACTAGTATAGCATGGACAGCACTGCCAAGTTCTGCTGTTAGCTTGAGGTATAGGTTGTCCCTTGGACTAGAACTGCAGTGACTTCTATCTGCCTAAACAGTTGTTTTAGAGCAGGGCATCACTTCGTGAGCATCCTTTATCCAGGCTTTCATGCTTTTAAATAAATACCCATTTTCACGAATTGGAGTCTTCAATGGGTAAAGTTTTACTCTCGGGACCTTTCCTGTTGTCCCAGTGAAGAAAGTGAAGTTTCTCTTTAATAATTGCAGATGTTTGGCTCTATCCCCATTATTCTACTTGCCTGCTATTTTAAACTTTCTCTCAAATTTCTCGACAAACCTCATGTCTTTCGTATCATTTTTGTTCTCTTCCGTTACGGTTCTGAGTAAGAGCAGTAAGTAGTAGTTGCTATCTTGCAATATCTTCCACCAAAATTTAATTTCATTAGCTTTGGACTCATCCTCATGAATAGCTTCTTGTTCACTTCCTGATGGAGTTCCTTCTCCCAGAATCTCCCTAAGCCAGGCTTCCACTACCAGTGTTCCTTTCTCCAGAAAGCTCCCCCAGAACAGTCACTGTACTCCGCTTGTACAGAAGGAAATGTTCCAGCCCAAAGTTCCAGTTTTGTCTACTTTTTTCCTGCAAACAAGTTCCATAGCCTTAGAACATCATGATCACCTTCACCAGAGCAATACCAGGTAACGAAGAAACTAAAGAAAGGTTTCGGTTTAGGATTAAGTTGGGAGTCGGGGTGGGGGGGGGGACATCCTAATGAAAATGGCCACAGGAACTTTTGAGATATGGCATTGGAATTCGAGCTGAAGTTTAAGAAATTTAGAAAAAAAATTGGGAGGTCATATACATCTGTATATAAAATTTTATCTCTGGAAAATAGACTAAAAATAACCAAGGGAGAAACCCAGTAGAATGAGAGAAGCAAATACAACTCAACTTCAATGGCCCATGTTTGCTAGAAAAAGAAGGGCCCGGAAAAGAGTGACTGAAAGCAAAAGGAGGTGTGTACAAGTCACTCCAGGGGATTTTCATAGATGAGAAACTTGCAAATTTGTGACAGATGCATTGTAAATTATGCAATGTGCAAAAGCGACATTCAGTTTTAAAATGTAAATTCCCAGTGTTGATAGGGAGTTGAGAAATGATGTAGTGGTTAAGAGCACTTGCAGCTCTTGCAGAGGACCTGGGTTCAATTCCCAGCAACCACACGATAGCTTATATCCATCCATAACTCCAGTTCTAAAGGGTCTGACACCACTTCTGGACTCATTTGTCACTGCTTGCATGAGGTGCTCATACATACATGCAGACAAAAATTCAAATTCACTCACATAAAATAAAAAGATACTGTGTGTGTGTGTATATATATATATATATATATATATATATATATAGTATTTTATTGACTAGAGAAATCAGGAAGGCCTCAGGCATGTTTTAGAAAGTGAATGATAGATGACATTTGGTGATGTAGTAGGAGTACTATTCAGATATGAACAAGTTGTGTAATCAAATGTGAAGGGTTAGAAATGGGTACATAAAATTTAACGAAAGAGAAGGCTGATAAAACATGAAGAAAGAGAAAAGGGCAAGCAAAAAAAAAAGAAGAGAAAGCTTATTTATTTTTTTCAAATCAATCATAGTGCAAATCTGGGGTTCCAACTGAAGATTTAAAATGTTCAGTGTCATCTTGTATTTAAAGCCTAATGTTTCATGCAAATGCTTTTTTTTCACATGAAAATGAACCCCCACCTCTGGCTTAGAAAAGTTAAATGACTGAGTAAACAGTAAAGCTGTTAAAAATAATGATGAATGATGGCTGAAGTAAAAGATCATGTTTGGGTGAAGATACAAGTGGGTGAGTAAAGAACAGTGAATGGGATTTGTGTCACGTTGAAGTCCTGATGCCAATGGTGCATATAGATACAGATAGGCAGTTAGCTAGATGATTGCCATACTCAGAGCAAAAATCTGAGCTAAAGTATGCATTTGGCAGCAATTATCTAATGATAATAGTGTAAAAATATTTATTAAGTATATACTGTATTAAATATACAGGTCTGAGAGTTTTAAAAACCACAAAGTGTTTAAGTATCACAATAATCTTATGAATACATTGCTATTTTTATTCCCATTTAACAAAAGTAATGAAAGAGAATTAGAGAGGCCATGAACTTAAGATCACATAAATAAGGTCATGATTTAACCCAGGTATAGACAGATCAGAAACCTTGCACTACATCAATGGTGGGTGTTAGTTTTGCAAGTAGAATCACTACAGCAAAGCAGAATATGGCTGTGATAAGGTGTCCACTAGTTTCACCAACATGACTGCTTAAACGTAAGCTGAACAAGGACAACAATAGGCATGCCAAAGTGATCAGAGGAAAGACCACGCGACCTCAACCCTACACAAAGAACTTCAGGTAACTAAGGTATAATGAGAATGAGAGAAATTATCTTCATCAAGAACAAGCACACCAACTGTTACTCGATACCAAATGGTCATCCCTGAAAACATATATACAAGTAATATTATATATATTGAGCAGGTTATATTTAGTAATATATATGTATAGACATTTATGCATGTAACAACAGTTTACTTAAAGAACAAAAGAAGTCATGAATTTAAAAGAGAACAAGGAGAGGTATATGGGAGGGTTAGGAGAGAGAAAGGGGAAGGGGAAAGTGATGTAATTATATTGCCATCTCAAAAAGAAAAGAACTAAAAAAAAACTTAAAGAATTAGGTCTACTGTTGATCCTTGAACACAGTGTTTGAGAAATAGGTGGGAGTAATGAACTACTTAGAACAGATACAGCATTCATATAGGTAGAAGGAAAACTAGGAATAAGTGGTAGCATCAAAAGAACTTTAGCCATTGGCTATTGCAGAAGCCTTGAATAATGCAGTAGTTAGAGCAGATGCAAGGAAACCACAACCAATGGATGTAACTGACTCTGTTGCCTATTTTTATACAACTTGCAAAGTCAACATGCTCTTTACATTTTCAAATGTCTGAAAAAAATCAAAAGAATGTATTTCATTATATGAAAATCATATGAAACTTAAAATTCAGTGTCCATAAATAAAGTTTTATTGGAACAGAATCCCTCTCATTTATTTATGTATTGACTATGGCAGTTTTTCTACTACAGTGGCAGAACTGAGCAACAGAGAGCATATGGTATGCTAAGCCCCCAAATTTTCCTCATCTAGCCTCTTATAGAACATGTTTTGCAGTTCCTGGCTTAGAGTATGGACTTTCAGACATGGCTACCGCAGTTAAAGTCCTAATTCTGCTGTTCACACATTCATGAGACCTTGAGTAAGTCACTAAAAAGCTCTAGAAACCACCATCTGTGGTAGTATTCAGGCATCTGTACTAGCCTGACCGTGGCGTTTTGACAGGATACGTCCTCAGCTGCATCCACTAAGAGCACCTCCTGTGCACATTCACTACATATCCTGTCAGAACCCCAAGGTCAGGCCACTACAGATCCCTGAATACTAACAATCTGTATCATGGAGATTAAAATGAGACAAAATTCTAAAGGATCATTAGAAAGATCAAATGAGTGCATTGCATAGTACCTTGTACATGACAAAAAACGAAATTTATGCCCTGGCAATGCTGAAGCATGCACTGGCAGCCTGTATATGGCGATTCTGTTGAACTTGTTCATATTGGTTTTCATGGTCTAAGTTGATGAGGACAACTGACCAGGTCTCTTCCTCAGGAGGGCACCAGATCTCATTACAGATGGCTGTGAGCCACCATGTGCTTACTGGGAATTGAACTCGGTACCTTTGGAAGAGCAGGTACTGCTTTTAACCGCTGAGCCCACCTTGTACTTAGTAAGGACTTAATAGACGGTAACTATTATTAATGCTCTGATGTTGTAAAATGAGTGGTGGGGATAGATAGAAAGGCAAATTTCTATGATTGGCAACGGGAATTGAAGAGGAATATTACTAAAATGGAACTACCCTAAAGATTTTTCACAGTGGAGTTGAGGAGGGCTGATGAAGCAACTCCAAGAAAAGGAGAAATTTTATTTTTAATAAGAAGACTCAATCACAATTAAGGGTTGAAAAAAATGGTATAAATGAGTGAAGACTGAGCACCTGGGAGGACAGGAAGGGAGTAGGATAAGCGTGGTTGCAGGGTTAGGCTTAGAAAAGGATAGGAACAACTCTTCCTTGAAAAATAAAAGAGTTACAAACAACTATAAGATTTGATGGCCAGGCGGTGGTATTGCATGCCTTTGATCTCAGCACTCCAAAGGCAGATCTCTGTGAGTTTAAGGCCAGCCTGGTCAACAGAGCAAGTTCCAGGACAGCCAGGACTACACAGAGAAGCCCTGTTTTGAAATACAATGGCAATCAATCAGTCAGTCAGTCATTAAATAAATAAATAAATGGATGGATAGATGGATGGATGGAAGGAGGGAGAGAGGGAGAAAGAGAGAGAGAGAAATGGATGAGTTGGACATAGTATATATTCCAAAGTCTATTTCTTCTGTGAGATCATGAATAAGATTTTCTGTTGTGAGGCAGTAGGGGGATTTGAAGGCACACTAATTAAGGGACATGGGACTTTCACGAGGAAGTTGATCCAGGAGATTCAAAAAGAATATGTAGGAGGTCCTGGTGGGCTTGTGGAGCTTGGAAAAGAAGTTTCAGTATGTTAAGCCACACAACTTTCTCCATAGGTATTAGGAAACCTCAAAGGAAAAAAAAATCATCAAATGGAGGATTGAGTGGAATCAGGACTTGGTAGTTGTACTGAAAAACATAGCAAAAGCAATGACACTACTGGCAATTATAAGCTCCCTTATCAAGCTATCCTGGGAACCACCGGCTCTCAGACTGTGGCCTTGTCAGCAGGCTATGTAAGTAGTTAACCTTCACCCTGTTCTCATACGCTATATGGTTTTCACACTGGCACTACCTTCCCAGCCATTTCTCCATTTCTTTCCTTGAAATCTCCCTGCAGCATAACAGAGACAGACAGTGCATTCAAAATCTCCAAGGGAAAACATAAACTGCGACTTTTATAGCGAAGGAATAATACTTCTGAAGGATGGAGATCAGTACTAGAGACTGTTTGAGTACCTTTCGGAATGCCGTGAGCCAAACAATAAAATCGCTTTTAATTTGTGAAATGCAGGACTAGAATTTTATGATGTTCGGCATGGATCCAAATAAAATGCAACAACAGCTGGTATATTAGGTTTTCTCCTTTGAGACTGCAGGAGTAAAATCAGAGGGCTAGCCATCCAACTCTTGTTTGAGCAATCTGAAGTCAAAATAGAGAAGGGGGAAGCAGATATTTCCACAGATGCCCGCAGATCCAGAGAATAAATGCTTTGACTGAGAGTTAAGATGACAAAAGGGGGGAGGGATCAAATATTCTGCCAAAGGTGCCTAGTGAGGCTCTTGGAGACTAGACTTGCAGCCCAGGGTGTGCTCCAGATAAAATGCATCCAGACTGCCTGAGCCTCCCACTGGGCAACATAGGTCTCTTGCAGGTATTTCACCTTCTTTCCCTGACCTTCCAGCCTATAGAGAAGACAAGCATGCATTCCTAGAGTGTTCCAGGTCCAAGTGAAAGTCTGATAAAATGACGGAGAAAGTCAATTTGTATTCACATAATACTTCACACACCAAAGCCCATTCTCACATATTATTTTAAGTACACACATCCAATATCATGAGCACCATACCTAGCATTCAAGAGTTCTAAATGTAATCCCTAAATCTGCTGCTTTCTGGGGGTATGGCTTTAAGAAAGACATTGAATCATTCTAAAGCTCAGCTCCTATGATTTGATAAATGAAGATAACAGTAATAGTGCCCTTGTGTAGTTGTTGGGAGGATTAATTAAGACTGCCCAGGGCTCAGCCTCATGCATGGTAAATATTCGTTAACTGCCGTTGCCATCCCTATTTAACAAACAAGACCTTAAAGCAAGACTTCCATTAAATTCAGCTTGAAGCCTGGCTCTGCGGCTTACTCTTCTTGTAGATATCAGGCCGCCTTGTACAAGTTGTGTAACGTCTTTGAACCTCACTCTTCATTGAAATCATGATTCTTAATCAAAAACCGTATGTGGTGTGTGAAAAGTAAAGAACAACATACAATGTTTGCACTCATTTTCTCTTGAGAAAGCTTTGCCTCTTTTTAAAGGTAGAGAAGCAAAGGCAAGTTCCCTATAAAGCAAATGCTAGCCTGGTGTGGGAACCAAGCCTCAACTCCCCTTCTGGGGCCCTGCCAGCTTAGAGTCTCCAAGAAGTGCTTGATCCAGAGGACAAAGTTAATAGCATTTGGTATTGTCACAGAGACTCCATGTTTGGTTCCTATCAGGCAGCTCAATGCCTAGAATTCCAGCTCCAGAGGATCTGAAGCCCTCTTCTGACCTTCTTGGACATCCTCTCATATACATGCACAAACCTACAACTAACATATTTTTTAAAAAATGGCCCTCCACTCATACACAGTGTGGAAACTTTTAGGGTAGTGTTTATTTCTTTGAGGCTTATAAGCCAGAATGGCAACATCACTGACTGACTGGACTACCTGCTGCAGGCTGACATCAGAAGACAGAATGTTACACCATCGTCTTGACTCCAGCACAAGTAATCGCAGAGTATACCAGCCATACCACTCAAAATGCTTTCTTTTCCCCACTTCCATCTGACACTGGCGTCTGAATCCTCATCATTCTGGCTTTGTTTTATTAGGCCTCAACCCTTATTCAGAAGGCGAACCGCCTTAAACACACAATGATACCTATTACCAATGAGGCAACTAGCAGCACAACAGTACCGGTGACGTTTGGTAGTTCTTTGTTCTTTGACAGAGAAAAAGGAGAAATTTCAAGTATATGATACCTTTTTGGCTTACTGTATGCTAGAACGCACTGGAGACAGCAGGAAAGACATAATGAATAAACACAGGTATACAAAGGAAAGCCTGGCTGAAGCAGCCTCTACCCTTCCTTGGGATAAGGGGCAGCAAAGGAAAGATGAATGAACCATCTCTAGCATTGTGAAAGGTACCAGAGCTAAAAGTGGAAAGGTCACAATAGACAGATTTTAAAATCCTTTCTCTACCTTATTTTCTTCATCTGTAAAATGAAGTAATCATGCTATCCACCTCACAAAAACCATGTGACCTACTTATAAATCCCTGTCCCTGTCTAAGAGATGATCAAAGATCCATTTAACTCAGAACAGGTTCCAGGATTCAGTGACCTTGACCATGAGATGGCCAGGTGAGATGCACCTGGCATTCATTCCCCCTGGCCCCTCAACTGTTAAATGGAGCAGTTCTTACACCTGTCATGCTTCATCTTTCTTCCTGTCTCTGGAAAAAGTGAAAGAGTTTGCTAATTCTTCCTAGGCCTCAAGAACTGTGGTCTGAATGCAGCAAAATTTGGTCATGGGAAAATATGCATTGTTTCTGAGGCTGAATACCTTCTAGCCAGCCGTACCCTTTCAACATACAGGGAATCTCTAGTTCCAAACTGGGATAGGAAGAACAATGCTGTTTGTATAACCCCTTGGGAACATATAGCTGTGGAGTTACTAACACAGTGACATAATTGTCATATCAAATCTGAGGAGGTAGAACACATTGCAGCAATATGAAAAAAAAGTTGTCTTGGAAGAGGAAGCAGTGCACAACTAATTGCCAAAGCTATTATTCTTTTCTCTTCTCTCTTTTCCTCTTCCTTGATCTCACTTGAGCCGGAGGAGCATAATGGGTGGTAGTCAAAACAACACAGGTGACAAGGGACAGACTGGCCAGAACCAGGGACACTTATAGGTCATAGGTGGTCAGGGGTTTTGTAAAAATATCTGCATATATGTCTTACTATCCCCCACAATCATCTCTGATGGACACAGAAAGGAATGAAATGTGATTCATCCTAGTGAGGGAGAGAAGGGAAATGGGAATATTAGTAAAAGAGACAAGTTCTTCAGACCTGCTTATCAGGGCGCTATTTCACTGCTTTAACCACACAGGACTTTGAGCAAGGCTGTCTCCCTGGTTGTGTGAAGGAGATAGGTAGAGTTAATGGTAGCGTGCTTTGATATAACCCTGAATAAAGACCTTATCATAACCCCCAATAAAGCCTGTCTCTAAAGTAACAAGAATGGGGAAGAGCCTTTTTGAAGATGGAAATTTAGGGTTGATAAGGAAGGAACCAGACCAATCACATTATCGCTCAAGTTCCGCAATTTGAGTTAAGTTTCTGTATACTCCCCTAGATTTCCTTTGTTTTATCAAACAAGTTTTATGAGCCAGACATTGCTTCCCAGCTATTGAATCATTATGTTCATCACAACCCTCTGAGATAATGACCATAATAATCCCCA
Source organism: Microtus oregoni (assembly GCF_018167655.1). NCBI lineage: Eukaryota > Metazoa > Chordata > Mammalia > Rodentia > Cricetidae > Microtus > Microtus oregoni. The sequence continues at coordinate 833,658 of NW_024544745.1, forward strand.
TTTTAGAGATGACACGAAACAAATCACAAGGACATTCAGTACATGACACCAAGAACGGAGCTAGCTTCTGAGATAACTAGGAGACACAATCTCACAGCAAACTCCCCGATCCTCTGACTCTTACAATCTTTCTATCTCCTCTTCCACAATATTCCCTGAGCCTTGGGAATGGAACTTGCTTTGTGGATTTATTCATTGGCATGGGGCTCAAGGACTTTGCATTTTGATTGGTTGTGGTTTTCTGTAATGGTCGCTGCCTGTTGCAAAGAGAAGTTCTGCTGATGAGGGGTGAAGACTCCACTTATCTGTAGGTAAAGGACAAATGTTTAGAGTGTGGTTAGGGATTGTGCTGCTTCGGTAAAGCAGTGTTTGGAGGTGCTCCTCCAAGATCTGTGACTTCATTAGCCTGGATAGTTGGCTCGGTTTCCACTACTGGCTACGATTTCCCTCAACTATAAAGTCTCACCAACATGACTTGCCTAAACATGAGCTGAACAAGGACAACAATAGATAAGCCAAAGTCAACAGGGAATGGGCCGTGGGGCTTCAACAGTAGATAAAGAACTACAGGCAACTAAGAGACTCTGAGATGGAGAGAAATTGTCTTCTCTAGAGAAGAGCATACCATTTAGTTATCTAATATCAAATGGTTAGCCATAAAAACATACATACAAGCAACATTACACAGACTGAGCAGAATACATTTAGGAATATGTGTGTGTGTGTGTGTGTGTGTGTGTGTGTGTGTGTATCAACAATTAATAAAAAAGGTCATGAATTTGAGAGAGAGAAAGACAGGATATATAAAAGGGTTTGAAGAGATGAAAGGGACGGGTAAAATGATGTAATTATATTATCATCTCAAAAATAAAAAGGGAAAAATCATCTGTAAGTTGTGAAACCAAAATTCAAACCCAGCCTAGCCCAATTCTACAGAAAAAAGCCCTAGTCTTTACCACTATGCTATACTACCTGACAACTTAGGTTCAAATTATACAGATCATATTCTACTGCCGTGAAATAGTTGTTGGCATTCTCCTATACTAATATAATAGATAGCAGATCTCATGAGATCCAGGACCAGATCTTGACAGTTCACTATCAAATCCCTAGAGCTTAATTCAAAGACTGAATTACTAAGTGATTTCATTAATGAAATTCAGATTCACTGAGTATTCAGTGAAACAGCTAAGTGCTAAATTCATGGGGTATTTAGGATAAAACAAGATTGCATAAGATCCAACTTCTAACCTCAGGCTTGCTTTACTTGTAAGACAAATAACTGCAATACCTTGAAATGTGGGGGCATCTTCAGAATATGCACGGAGTTGTAAATGCCTATGGGGCCTTAATGAAGCAGAAGGGTTTTTTTTTTTTCTACTTGGGAAAATCAGAAGACCTGTATAGAAAGAATGTAAAACCTAACCTAAGGCTTTAAGGAGAAATAGATTTTCCCGGAGAAGAGGCACCAAGCAGAAACATCCCTGGCCAGGAGAAAGACACGAAGAAGATGAGCCCGGTGATGGGGACAGGTAGTTTAGGGTTACTGGAATACAGCATACATGAGAAAGGCCATGGAAGAGATATGATGAGCTAGGTTGGAGCTTGCTGGTCTGTTGACCTTATATTTGGAATAGAATATGTACCCACTTTTAGGTGCATAAAGGGATTAGAGTTGCCATGCCAGTGTTAAAATGAAGACAGCGAAAAACATGAAAATGAGGAGCCCACAAACAGGCACTTGCTGTCGTTCTGTTAAAGAGATTATTAGTTATTAAACTCATCCAATAGGGCTAGCTATGAGACATGTTTTAAAGACCACATTGATAATTCTTGGCAGTAGGAAAACAATGACTTCTAGGATAAAATAGAAAAGTAATAAAAAAGGAAGATTTAGAAATGACCCCAAGATTTCTGTCTTGATTACCTGGGTAGATGGCATTGCCCCAAACAGTTATGAAATATAGGAGGTGTATGACAATGGGAGTGATGAGTTTTCTATTGAATACATTGAGTCTAAAGTATGTGTACAAGTATCAAGCAGTAGTTGTGCTGTTGAGAAGGCAGCTTGACAGCTCTCGCGCTCCAAAAAAGACAAAAGGAAATTAGATTTTTATCTCATCACTATACAAATCATTCACTGAAGTCATGTATGTGCGTGAGATTGGTTTTTTTTATTTTAATCACACAGACCATGATTTGATTCATCTCCACTGAACGAGAACTCTCCAGGTTTTCAGATAAAAAGAGATAAATTGCTTTTTCATGAACTATTCTCCAAACATTTTCTTAGGCAGATTACTACTGATACATTTCGAAAGAAAATCTCTGTTTCCTACTCACTAAGCAAAGAGATTACGTTATGGAAATCAATATGAACAAATCAAGGAACCATTAGTTATCTAGGCTTGAGGCCTTCGAATGCATTGAGAAAGATAACAGCAGTAAATATCAATCCCTGTGGTGTATTTAGTTCTTCTAGGCCAAAAGGAATCATGAAAGCCATGGAAGAAAATCAGGCAGAGAGACAGTGCTGTACGGGGCAGTAAGGAGGAATGTAAGAAGATGAGCAATTCAGCTTCCGCCTTGACTGCCTGGAAGAGACAACTGAGGAGACTAACAGATGCGCAAGGAATAAACTATTGTGAGATAAATCAGAATGCCAGTTTTTTTAAATAGCATCTGTGGTGGCTTGAAGAGGTGTGGCCCCATAGACTCAGGTGTTTGAGTGCTTCATCCACAGGGAGTGTTGGCAAAGTGTTCTTCTTGCAAGCATGAGGGCATGAGTTCAATCCCCAGATTCCTGTCTTAGTTAGGGTTTCTCGTGCTGTGAGGAGACACCATGACCATGGCAACTCTTATAAAGGAAAACATTTAATTGGGGTGGCTTACATTTTCAGAGCGTGGTCCATTATCATCAAGGGAAGACATGGTGGCAAGCAGGTAGACATGGTGCTGGAGAAGGACCTGAGAGTTCTACATCTTGATCTGCAGGCAACAGGAGACACCGTGTCATAGGCCTAGCTTGAGCATATATAACCTCAAAGCCCACCTCCACAGTGACACACTTCCTCTGACAAGGCCAGACCTTCTGATAGTGTCACTCCCTGTGGATGAAGCACTCAAACACCTGAGTCTATGGGGCCACACCTCTTCAAGCCACCACAGATGCTATTTAAAAAAACTGGCAATGTACATTTGTAATTTGATTAGTGGGGATATGGAGATAGGCAGATAGGAAACAGATCTGGTTAGCCTATGTGGTGAGTTTGAAGCTAATAACAGGCACCATCATTTTTAAAACATTAGCAATGCCTGAAAATGACACCCAATGTTATCTTCTGGCCTATGTATGCATGCACATGCATACACACACATATACATATATGTATGCATAAAATCTCTAAATGAATTTTGTTTGAGACTAGGTCATAAATGACCCTAAGCATACTTCTGCTGTTTTATGCTATGCATTTATGCCAAATGGCATTCTAAACGTTGACCATAATAAACTCTGAAAAATTTTGAAAATGTTCTGCATGCTGCAACATCAAATATTCAGGCAAGATTTTAGTTTTTTATGTGAAAATAAACCAATACACCCATCTCATCAGGGTGTGAAACTTATTTCCTCTTCAATAAATGGTAAAAATTTATGTATACCAAATGTTATTTTAAGATAAATTTCTTTAAAACCTATTTCAGGCAAAGAGGCGTCATGAGTTCAATTAAAGAAGCCTTGGTCAGGGGAGGAGTCATGCGTTCAATTAAAGAAGCCTTGGTCAGGGGATAGAGGTATTTCCCAGGGGTTAAGAGCACTGGCTGCCTTTCTAGAGGACTCAGTTTCAATTCCCAGCACCCTCGTGACAGCTCACAACTGTCTGTAACTCCAATTTCAGGAGACCCAGTGCCCATTTCTGGCTTCTGTGGGCACCGTATGCACATGGTACATAGGCATACATATAGGCAAACCACCCATATACATAACATAAAAATAAACAAAAAGAAGCCTTGGCCAGATACATCACTGAATAACATCAAAGCAGAAAAGGAACATCCCTAGGGACGTCACCATCATTTTTCAGTCTCCTGCACTACATGTGTGAGTGCCCTTAGCTTCTTCTTCACCTTTTACTAAGATGGACATCAAGTGACTTCATGTCTTGGTCATTTCTCCTCTGTGTTTTGTTACCATTTCACCAGATTTCTTCATTTCTGTTACCCTAACTACACACCCCTCTCCTGCAAGCTAGTGTAATTCGCATTACTTTCTTCCTGCCACAAGTTTAATCTTCTCTTGATTTTACCCTTTGCTGAAAACCTTTAAATGTTTCCTCCCATCCTAAAGGATAAAGTTCACACTCCTTTCCCACAGACCACAGATCATGTGCTATCAGCCACAAACCACATATTCAGTGTAATCGCTGTGTTAATAAGTATTCTGTCAAACTGTGGCTCCTAGTTCTGAAAACGCTTCTAATGAGTTAGACAAAGATCAGGGTGTTCATTGCTTTGGGTTTATAGCACAGTTTCATGTCCAGAGAAGGCCATGTGGCAGAGAAAACCAGGGAATAAATAAGAACAGACCTTGTCTGAGATCAAGAGCCCTAAGAACTTCCCGGTCCAATGAAGGTTCATAGCACCTGCCAGCAGTGCCACCATGAGGAATAAGTCCTTTATACATAGACAGTGAGTGAAATACTACCAATATTCCAAAAACCCCTCTGTTCTAGAAAACCCACTATTTGCAGTGTATCCCAGCATAACCTTTGTCTTTCCCACATTGGCTTAAATAATCCATGCTATCAAGAATATAAGACATTTTTGGTTTGGTTGTTTGGTTGACTTGGTTTACTTTTTTATTGTGTGTGTGGGGGGGGGGATGTGCGTCTGTGGTTGTTATTGCTGTTGTTGACATTACAGAGTGTAACTATATAGCACTGGCTGACCTTCAATTCACTATAAAGTCAAGGCTGACCTCAAACTTGTAATCCTCCTGCCTCAACATTCCCCATGCTAAAATTGTAGGCATGCTCTACCATGTTAGGAAAGAATATTGGTTTTGCTTTAACGTGACTTCTAAAATATTGTCTGTCCTTTACAAGTCACCTCAAAAACCACCACACCCAACAAATATATACTAGATTATTGCTAGTACCTAAAGCTGTTGCTAGCTTTCATATGTTTTTATGATTGATCCCTCCTCTGAGTACATTATACAGTGTCTAACGACTGCAGTTGACTCTGTTAAATCCTTCTTTTATAACATTATCAACCACTGTGTTATGTTGAAACAATTTTTCTTCCCAGGTAGGTTTTACGGTTCTAGAGAGACTGTGTTTCTGTATCTCCACTCCTCACTCCACACCCTGCAAATAACATATTGTCTTGCATATAGTGGGAAAGCCATAAATATTTTTAAATTATTTTTATAACAGCATATTTCTAGTCAGAAATTCTATTTCCTTGGGAGACTGTGACTAGCTGGCAGTTCCTAAAGCATCTGCAAGAAGCAGGACAAAAGTAAAATAAGCTGGCTGTCTCCGTACAATACAATTGAATTCCAGATAAAGAAGGAAAACACACTGGTGCTAATTAAATGGAATAGCCTGAAGTAATAACGAATTCTTAAGGTGTGTAGGAGAGAGAGAAATATGACAATAACTCATAATGGAAAATAAAATTCTTATATCATTGGAAGGACTTGTCCCTGGTTTTAGGCAGAACTAATTGCAAACACTCAAAGCTTTGCAGTTTGCAAACTCACTTCTGTGAATTAATATGAAGAACAAACAGAGGTGGCTGTACCAGAAGAACCTGTTACTGGATTTTTGTTTTTTCTTTTTTCTGTTTCACTCCCTTTCACTCGCTGGCTGGTTCATAATCCACTAGAACTCCTCACCTCTCTCATTCCGGCGTGTGTGTATGTGTGTGTGTAAAAACAAAAGCTTATTAGCTGCCTTGGTAGAGATTGGTCTTCTCTGTCTGTAATAATTTGACCATGAAATGCCAGCTCAGGCTTCTGTTTTGGAGCTTGTCCCCAGCTGGTGACACCATGTAGGCAGGCTATGGAACCTTTAAGAGCTAGAGTATGGCTAATGTTTGCACTGATTTGTTGATGAGCTGGGGCAAACCATTGGGGGTCATTAGCCTGGCTTCTAGTTCCAGTTGTTCTGTTCATTGGTTCACTGTGATGTAAGAGTTGCCCACCACAAGCTCCTGCCACCATGAAGTTCACCATGTTCTTGTCACAGTACTGAACTGAAATGTCCCTGATATCAGCATCCAAAGTCAATCCTTCCTCCATGAAGAAGCTTCTGGTGGAAATTTGGTCACTGCAACGCGAAAGTAAATAACACCCACAGCATTCTTGACGAATTCTCATTGTTATATGGCCTCAGTCAGAATCCCAAGCCAGATGGAGACTTTCAAGGAACCTATTCCTGTTGTGTTTTAACCCAGGTCTTCCTTTACTTCACGCTCTGGTAGGACTCACCCTCATCTCAATTCAAAGGCGAATGCAGTCATAGCTTTCCCTCCCGTCATTCTGTTTCACATATGGTGTTGTATTCTCTTTTAGTTTCAAGTTCTCCATGGCCTTACAGTGCAGCAAGCCTGTCTCATACCTAAGGATCATTGTAACAGAAATCCCCTAGAGTCTGCGCGTCACAAACAATCCAACGGGCCCGAGGGCTGGTGTTCAGTAGGTGGTGAAGATACCCCCCACCCCCACCCATTAATTCCTTTTGCTTTTTCACAACCTGCCCTGTAGTTTTCATTGTGAATATTACCAAAATTGAACTTGGCCATAGAGTACAAACAGCTTGGTGCAGTTCAAGAAATCCTGTGGGTGTTTAATTAGTAAACACTTGTGACTAGCTCTAAAAGCCTACAGACTGAATCAGACACATATCAGAACATAGGCAATTCAGGGAGTGTTTTCTTCAATAGTAGAAGGATGTTTCCAAGTGTGAAATATAGCATCAAGGTTTGAGAAATGGCCAATTGTAGTAGGGTTCAGAGGAAAGCTGAAAGTAACCCAGCAGGCATTTTCATCTAGGAGTCCAGACAAATATGAAAATGGAGAAAGACACCTTTTATTTTCTCCAACACACAAGGCATCTGTAGAGGCATGTGTTTAAAGAAAAGGCAAATTTCAGCTAAAAAACCAACCTTCCTTTGGAAATTCCTTCCAAATAGGCTCTGTTGATGATTCTAAATCGATTCGGCCCATTCATTTAAGGGGCATACTCTAATCAGCTGCATTCCTTTTTGCAGCATGATTTACTGTGGGAATTTCTGTTGGGAAGTTCTGGTATGTTCATGTGTTCTGTTAGCATAGAAGCACTGAGCTAAAGTGGGTTCCATCTAGGAACAGGAAGCAGAAAGAACCAAGTATTTTGACAGAGAATCTCAATAAGGTTCTTTCTTTCAAATATATTAATATCAACATATAATTTATTATATTAATAGTATGTCATATGTATAAAAACTCTGACATGCATCAATAATGGAGAATATTTTATATTAAGTTATTTAAAGAGCATATTGTTATTATTGACAACCTCACTTTAACTCATAAAGGCAATATGTTTTGTTCTCTTGTCTCCTCCTTCCAGTTCTGAGTAGCTAGCGCCATGTGGCCCCATCACAAAATTCTCACTTTGAGCTAGTTCAACAAATGTAAATGTATCCGTACATATAGCAGAAATATGTGAAAACTATTGGGTAAGGAATGACCAGGTCCGGTGAAAACAACAGTGGTTAATCAAGATGTGCTTGGTGCACATTTTTATGTAAATTTATTCTTTTTTTATATTCTTCTATTAAATTTATTCTTTGATAATTTCATACATATATCCAGTGCTTCCTAATTATTCCTATTCACTCTCTTTCCACCCAATGTGATTTAAGTTTGAAACTTTTTTAAACCATATGCTTACTAAATATATACTTTGAAGTTTGGAAATCAATTTTTGAGTACTTAATTTTCTTTTTAACACCAACTAGGACTAGAAAGGAAAATTAGTGAATTTGTTAGGGTATCTTTTACCTCAAAGATTTTGTTATTTTCTTCTTCACATTGTAGATTAATCAGAATCCTTTAAGGGTCACACTCCAAATGTAATTCTGTAAAAGTCCCTTTCCTTCTATCTTAATACAACTACCCTTATTTCCTACTCTTTTTTGCACAATTCTCCTTTGATTTAAACCAATGTGCAACATTTCCACAGCTAGCCATCAGAATTGTCCATAGATGGTCTCCACAAGACATACTCTAGCATTTTCTAGACTATGAAGCAGATTTCCTACTTTAGTCTTGTTCTAAGATAAGCACAGGTGAAATTGAGATAGAAACACTAGGTAAACTGAAGTAATAAGGGCGGCGGCGGGGCTGCGTCCCCAACACCCCAGCCACCTGCCCGGCTAGCTTATGCCCCGAAATAATTACACGAACACTGTATTCTTTTAATCACTGCTTGGCCCATTCTTTTCTAGGCTAATTCTCACATATTAATTTAGCCCATTTCTAATCATCTGTGTGTAGCACCCCAAAGTGCGCTTACCGGGGAGATTCAGAAATGGAACTGCATCACATGGCAGAACTGTACCAACTGAAAACTATTAGACAAAGGTGAGGCTGCTAAGCTACTTGGAATTTTCATGGAAAGGGAAGGCAAAGACCATTCCATGTATTACACATGGAATAGTACAAAATATAATATAATATAATATAATATAATATAATATAATATAATATAATATAATATTGCTGAATAGCCTTCTGAGGGGTAGAATAGACTTAATGGCACCATGCAGTGATGCAAGGTTTGGTTTAGTGAGTTACAATTCTCTTTCCATGTTTGAGCATCGTCAAATGGCAATAAGGCTGCTGAAGAGTCAGGATTGTTGAGTCATAGCCCTACGCAGATTTTGAATGGGAATTTGATAGAACAATTAGTATTTGGTAGAGGTTATCTTGCTCACTCTACTGTTTGTATTGGAGAGAGAGAGAGAATGCATGGCATGGTTAAGGTGTCAGGCTCTGAAACTAGTCACTCTGTGTGTTAATCTCAGTTCCATGATTATCTGTGAAGTCTTGGCAAGTTCTTGTAACTTTTCTATATCCAATTCCTTTTCAGTTTTTGTAACTTTTCTGTATCCAATTCCTTTTATCTATAGCATGAGGATAATGATATTTTACCCTATAGAGTTATTATAGAAATTAAATATGAAGCATACAGATCAGTGTCTGGTATGTAATAAGTACTCAAAATTCTGCTATTATTAATATATTTTCTTAACCGCTTTTAAGAGTAAAAATTAAAATCAATGTTTACTATTTTAAGATTTAAAGGGACCTTAAGTAAATCATATCTCTCCCCAGGGTCTCAGTTTCTTCCATTATAAAATGAAATGGTAGCACTATATCAAAGATTTTGTAGGGATTTTTTTGGTAGCACACACTTATATCGGAGGTCTACTAATGTCAACTTTTGTCTAAATCTTGGCAAAAGGTAATCATATTTTGCATGCCCCCCAGGTTCTGTTAGTCCCCAAGATAGAGGGTGAACCTTTCTACTCTGCCATTTCTTGGTTCTTTAATCCTGTGACACAAGAAACACAGAATCAAAGGCTGCCCCCAGCTCATCTGCTTACACCAGCTGTTAGCAAGCAGTGCAGCTCATCTTTTAGCAGTGAAAGCTGCAACATGAATCTAAGGAAAATGTGTTATTTATCACTGGTCTCCCTTTGTTCCCCATCATACCTGACATTGGTCAATGGAATCACACAGACCAGCTGGTAGGCAAAAGGACTTCTGTTAATGCAATGGCCTGTTTGTCATCCCTGACTGTTAAGTTGAATGCCAGGCATAGATTGCTCCAAAAAGAGTCCAGCCTAGCAGGCCTGTTCCAAGCTGGGAGAGGAAATTGTAACATTGTTCTTTATTCCCTGGGAGGGGGCTGTGCAGATGTCACTTGGCTTTTTAAAGGCTGTTTAAAAAAACAGAATTTTTAATCACTGCCCTTAGTTGTCTTGCAAAGATACTGTAGGGAAAGCTCAGGCTCACAGAAATGGCAAGCAGAAACTAGCAGAGGTGGTTTTTCACCTTCCAAATATGCTGTTGCCAAAAGGGGAGATCATTGCTCATCAGAAACAAAATTATTCAGAGAGCTTATTGAGATACTATATTTCTAGTTCTTACTGAATCTACCTTGGCAGGACTAGGGTACAAGCTAGTGTCCTCCCCTTAGGATTCATTCGTCTACTATAAATTTGATCTGATAGTCATCAGCTTCGTGAATCCAGCTTGAAAAGTTGATCAGTTTTAGGGGTAATCTCAGTTATGGATCAGTTATCTGTGGCCAAGATATGGATGTCAAATGGAGATGGAGACAATTAAATTGAGGCAAGAGCAAAGTTTTCTGTCAGAATAATCCAATAGAAGTGATAGAAACTCAGGCTTGATACTTCAGGAAAAAAGTCCTGCACTTTTTGAAGCCCCCAACTATGTGAAGGAGACTCATACTTTTGTCTCCAGGAATAATAATAAAAATGTAAGTGGATATGTTCCCTTAATTTTGCACTATAAATTTTTTACATCCATGAACTATGAAATATAACTTATTTTATAGCCAAGGAAATAGAGAAGTCTTACAGAAGGAAATCCATTTTTCCAAGATCACATAGCTAGTTGGTTGGTTATAAATCTTAAGTTATTGATGAAAAGAAGAAACTTATTTGGCTTATTTGCTCCTCTGCCTCTATTTACTTCATTCCTCTAAATTTTAAGATTAAAATAGTAAAAGATTTATTTAAAATTACATTTATTGGGGTGGGAGGGGTGGAGTGGGTTATGTGAGGTATATGGAGGTCAGAGTATAACTTAGTTCTCTTCTTCCAACATGGAATTTGAACACACGTCATCAGGCATGGCAGTAGCCATCTCTTTGATCCACACTATTCATTAGTTCTGCTAAATCTATAGTGATGGAGATTTAATGTTTGTTAGATAAAATAAAAACTCTTCTACACATTTGTGTAGATCGCTAAAAGGAACTCTAATCCTGCTTATAGTGAACGTGAAAAAGAAAAGATTCAAAACCCCTGTTCACAGAGGTTTGGGTGCTCTCGTCAGACCTTCAAATGACTGGAACTAAACTTTAGGTGTTACAGCTCTCTATAGTAACAGAAAAGAAAACTTTTAAAATATTTTACAAGATAGAAGAGTAACTATTGTATTAAATTAATTATATTAGATTTCAGAAGAATAACCAAACAACTGAAGTTGCCAGCTATAAATGCAGCATGCGCTCATTACTCCTGGTAAGAGATGCTGCTGGGCACTATCACAGAGAAGGAAACATAATCAATAGGAAAAATGACCTCCCCCTCCAGAATCAGAGTGAGCATATGCCCTCCACCCCCTTGGGATAATGAGTGAGAGCCCATCAATAACTTTTCATGCACGAATAAGAAGAAAAATATACAGAATACGTGGCTGGGAAAAAGGACGTGGAAATCATTAAATTAAATTCTTTTCACTTGATTTCCAAAGAAATTGAGGCTCAGAGAGACAAATTGATTAACCTGGAATCTCATGGCTAAATATTGTACTATGAGTATTCCCTAAGTAAAACTCATTGGTAGAATGATGATTTTCACGGAGCAATATCCCCCTCCCTGTTACAAAATTGCACAGTGGATCTCTCTTGCCTACTGAGTTGAATCTAAGCACCTCAGTCTTTTTATTATCTCATCCTTTTACTATTATTAACAAGTGACACTCGCTCCCTTAAGAGTTATATTCTGCTACCTATACCAGTCCACATAACCCTAGAATGCCTAGCTCAGAAATCATTGCCCCAGGATCCTCTCTATTCTCCTCTGCCTTATCAGATTTATTTTCTGATCTCACATGATATCAAAATATGGTAACATCTGTGTGCTATAGTCAAACCCCATCTGTGTTAGATCAGTTAAATAATCTAGTAAATGGAAAGAATAAAACTTGATAAATACACAGTTTGTGGGCCTTTTAAATACATATACCCTCCTAAACTAGTAACTCATTGAGTATTACCAAATACCAGCCCAGCCAGGTCTCTTGTATTAAGATTTTTATCCTCCTCACTTCCCCTCTTAATTCCAAGGATTTTCTGATTGGAGTGTATGTAAACAAGTTACACACACACACACACACACACACACACACACACACACACACACACGTCATACCCATGTAACCTGCCTAAAAACCACTTTATTGCGTTTTCAAACTGCTACTACCAACAAAGTCTGGTGTCTCAGTCATGTCATGCTGTCTTAGGGTTTCTATTGCTGTGAAGAGACATCATGATCACAGAAACTCTTATAAAGGAAAATATTTAATTGAAGTGGTGGCTTACAGTTTCAGAGGTTTAGACCATTATCATCATGGCTCAGAGCATGACGGATGGAAGTTTGGGGGTGTTCAGGCAGACATGGTGCTAAAGAAGTCTACATTTGATTTAAAGGCAACAGTAAGTACACTGTTTCGCTGGGTGTGGCTTAAGCATATGTGTGACCTCAAAGCCCACCTCCACAGTGACACACTTCCTCCAACAAGACCACACCTACTCCAACAAGAACATACCTCCTAATAGTGCCACTTCCTTTGGGGCCATTTTCTTTCAAGCTACCAAACATGCCAACTAGTAAGCCGGCCAAATGAAGAGTATTGCCAAGTTCAAGGTCCTTAGCTACAGAGTAAGTTAAACACCAGTCTAGGCAAGTTAGTGAGCTCTTGTCTTAAAATTAAAAAGTAGGAGTAAAGAGAGTAAGGATGTCATTCAGAGGGAGAGTGCTTGTCTAAAATGTATGAAGTCCTAAATTAAATCCCAATAACATAAAAAAAGAAAAAAGCAAGCCCCAATGCCACCATTCACGAGAGCAGAAACTGGCATATTAAGTATTGTTCTGTCTTTTACAACATACCACAGAGGCCATGTCCTTGGGGATAATAACTGAAAACACCATTTTTCCCAGCATGCGTTTCTCAAGAATGTTAAGAGGAAGTGTCAATTCAGCATGAAGAATGTTGGGACAAGCTATGAAAAAAATAGGCCTATTTTGGCAATGTAGACAGTCTTTAAATATTAAAGACCTTAAAGTCATAGCCTATAATATTCTAATATACATTGCACATCTATGAGAGGATAGTAAAGTCTATTGTGGGATTTTATTTGCCCAAGTTATTTGGCTGTGGAGCCCTCCTACAGCCTTGCCTGTGACACCTCAGTGCTTTTTTTTTTTTTTTTGGAACAAGTTAAATTACTGAATCATGTCCCACACTCCCAAAGCTTTTCTGTACATTTTTATTTCAGCCACAAATAAGCAATATTTATACATTAAAATATATTTTATCCTATCACACATGCTGTTCATCTCACTTTCTGAACTGGTGACCCCCTGTAATTGACTATGATTCCAGATGGCTCTGGGGGAGGGAGTGGTAGAAAAAGCATCATTTCCTACCCAAATTGGAGACAGGGCAATTCAGAATGCCTTTAAGCAAAGGCAGCCTCATGATAGCTGATGTTATGTAAGCAGAATGAGATGTAACTGTAATCATGGCAATTTCTAAGAGCTTTCATACACACTATCTCATTTCTTAATAATTATGATCAGTATGACCATCCCCACTTTAGAGATAAAACTTAGTAAGATCAGATGTTTCTCAAAAAGATGTTCATTATCAGAGGCAAAACTTTAAAGGGGGTCTACACATTCCAATTTCAATGTGTCCTTTAGTGTACCAAGGCCGAAAGAAGAAAGATTATCTAAGATTTATGATACCCCAAACCCATTGAGACCTACCAGACCAGGAGGCAAGAAAAGGTGAGAGGTATCTTTTTAAAGGTTTTCTTTGATTTCTTTTCTGCTCCACAAAGTTAATCATTCTGTTCATTATACAAAGGCCAAAAGCAGCAAAATGAAAATAATTAAAGTACCAATAAACACGTATAACTATCTATCCAGAAACTATTACCTTTGACACTTTGGCATATAATGTAACAGAGCCCTTTCTATGCACGTTAGATTCTAAACTATACTTTATTTCATTTTCTAGAATTACTTGAATTACACTGGTTTTGAAGTGATGTTCACAGTTGATGCCCTAGTAATCTCCTCATAAAGATGATTTGGCATGAGGATGTGTCTTAAAATTATGCCGTCTCAGGTCTAGTGAAAGACCTTATGTTTTTCCCCCAAATTATGCCAGATTGTTGTTTGGGAACCTTCTTCTATCACTCTATAAAACACATCCACTGATTGGGTCCACAGAATTTTTTTTCAATAAACACCAATTTCAGGACATTTTTAAAAAGTTTTACACTTTTCCCAGGAACTCATGATAAGCAAAGACTTAAGAGCATACTATATGCCAGACATTGTTCTGAATTCTTTTTTTTTTTTTTTTGAGGTTTAAAAGAAACATTTATTATCTGGCAGCTTCAACTGGAAACAGTCCAGGAACAAGTTAGCTGGAGTGGTCTGGGTTCGAGGCCTCTCGTGAGATTGAAGTCAAGGTGTTAGCCAGGTCTGTGGTTATCTCTGTCTCTGCCTCCAGGAAGGCTGACTCATAGGACTGGTGGCTGGAACTTGCAGGACATCAATGGTGGCTGAGGAGACTTGAGTCTTGCAACAGTATGAGTATCTCAGGTTGCAAGAGAGTTGCAAACTTCTTATGGAGGGAACAAAGCAATGGACAAATGGCTGGAAGCTGCATTGCCTTTTTAAGACCTAGGCTTCATTGTCTCTTTTTCCCTTACTCTCCCTCCCTCCATCACTGTCTCCCTCTTCCCCCTTCCTTTGTTCTCTAAGTCAATCCTACCTTCAAGAAGAAAACACTAGTGTCAAAAAACCTGTTAGTATGCTTCTTAAACTATTGCTAAAATGGTATTTACTTTGCTCATCTTTTAGTTTAGCTTTGTAAATTTTATATAAATAGAATTGTGCATTTTATTTTTTTGGTTTTAAAAATACATTTTCTGCTGGGCATGGTGGCTCATACCTTTAATACCAGCAGTTGGGAGGCAGAAGCAAGCATATCTCTGTGAGTTCAAGGCCAGTCTGATCTACATAGTGAATTCCAGGCTGGTCAGGACAGCATAATGAGATACAGACTCTATATCTGTATATGATTTCCTTATATTGATATATTCCCATGTAATTTTTAATAGTACATCCCTATATTACTTTTTGCCTAATCACTTTGAATACATGCCAGGTAAAAGACAGTGTTCACCCAGGCTCGTGGGAGAAATGTCCAGTTTCTGGACGTTTTCTGAGAGGCTGTGCTCTAATTTAGTTCTCAGACTTATAAAGTGGGTGCAGAATAGCATGGACATTGCACGAGAGTGATAAAGGTCTCTAACTGTGTGCATGTGTGTGCATGTGTGTGCATGTGTGTGTGTGTTCACATGTGTGTGTGTAAGAGTACATTACTCTAATTTTTTTATTGCGAAAAGAAGAAAAAAAAACATAAACAAAAAACAAGTTTCCACCTCCTCCCAGCCTCCCATTTCCCTTCCCCTCCTCCCACCCTTCTCCCCCTCCTCCCACCCTTCTCCCCCTCCTCCCACCCTTCTCCCCCTCCTCCCACCCTTCTCCCCCTCCCCCCACTCCTCTCCCCCTCCCTCTCCAGTCCACAGAGCAGTCCGGGTTCCCTGCCCTGTGTTAAGTCCTAGGTCCTCTCCGTCCATATCTAGGAAGGTGAACATCCAAACTGGCTAGGCTCCCACAAAGCCAGCACATTAAGTAGGATCAAAACCCCCTGCCATTGTCCTTGGTGTCTCATCAGCCCTCATTGTTCGCCATGTTCAGAGAGTCCGGTTTTATCCCATGCTTTTTCGGTCACAGTCCAGCTGGCCTTGGTGAGCTCCCCGTAGATCAGCTCCTCTGTCTCAGTGGGTGGATGCACGCCTCGTGGTCCCGAATTCTTTGCTCATGTTCTCCCTCCTTCTGCTCCTCCTTGGGACCTTGGGAGCTCAGTCCAGTGCTCCTGTGTGGGTCTCTGTCTCTATCTCTATCCATCACCAGATGAAGATTCTATGATGATATGCAAGATATTCGTCAGTATTGCTCTAGGATAGGGTCATTTCAGGTTCCCAATCCTCAGCTGCCCAAGGAACTAACTGGGAACCTCATCTTGGGCACTAGGGAGCCCCTCTAGGGTCAAGTCGCTTGCCCACCCTAAAGTGGCTCCCTTAACTAAGAATTGTGGTTCCGTGCTCCCCTATGCACCTTTCCTTTATCCCAATTCTCCCGTTTCCCAGGTCCCCCCTCCTTCCCTTCTACCTTTTCTCTCCCCATCTCCCCTTACCCCCATCCCACCCCCCCCCCAAGATCCCATTTTCTCCCCGGAAATTTGGTCTACTTCCCTTAGCCAAGAGGACAACTATATGTTTTTCCTTCGGTTCACCTTCTTCCTTAGCTTCTTTAGGTTCACCTATTGTAGACTCCGTGGTCCTTATTTATGGCTAGAAACCAATTATGAGTGAGTACATCCCATATTCATCTTTTTGGGTCTGGGACACCTCACTCAGGATAGTGTTTTCTATTTCCATCCATTTGCATGCAAAATTCAAGAAGTCATTGTTTTTTACCGCAGCGTAGTACTCTAGCGTGTATATATTCCATACTTTCTTCATCCATTCTTCCATTGAAGGGCATCTAGGTTGTTTCCAGGTTCTGGCTATTACAAATAATACTGCTATGAACATAGTTGAACAAATGCTTTTGTCATTTGATAGAGCATCTCTTGGGTATATTCCCAAGAGTGGTATTGCTGGGTCCAGGGGTAAGTTGATCCCGAATTTCCTGAGAAACCGAAACACTGACTTCCACAGTGGTTGCACAAGATTGCATTCCCACCAGCAATGGATGAGGGTACCCGTTCTTCCACAGCCTCTCCAGCAAAGGTTATCCTTGGTGTTTTTGAGTTTAGCCATTCTGACAGGTGTAAGATGATATCTCAAAGTTGTTTTGATTTGCATTTCCCTGATTGCTAAGGAAGTTGAGCACGACCTTAAGTGTCTTTTGGCCATTTGAACTTCTTCTGTTGAGAATTCTCTGTTCAGTTCAGTGCCCCATTTTTTAATTGGGTTAATTAGCATTTTAAAGTCTAGTTTCTTGAGTTCTCTATATATTTTGGAGATCAGACCTTTGTCTGTTGCGGGGTTGGTGAAGATCTTCTCCCAGTCAGTAGGTTGCCTTTGTGTCTTAGTGACAGTGTCCTTTGCTTTACAGAAGCTTCTCAGTTTAAGTAGGTCCCATTTATTCAATGTTGCCCTTAATGTCTGTGCTTCTGGGGTTATACATAGGAAGCGATCTCCTGTGCCCATCTGTTGTAGGGTATTTCCCACTTTCTCTTCTATCAGGTTCAGTGTGTTCGGACTGATATTGAGGTCTTTAATCCATTTGGACTTGAGTTTTGTGCACGGTGAGAGATATGGGTCTATTTTCATTCTTCTACAGGTTGACATCCAGTTGTGCCAGCACCATTTGTTGAAGATGCTTTCTTTCTTCCATTGCATACTTTTAGCTCCTTTATCGAAAATGAGGTGTTCATAGGTTTGTGGGATAAAATCCGGGTCTTCTATACGATTCCATTGGTCGACTTCTCTGTTTTTATGCCAGTACCACACTGTTTTCATTACTGTAGCTCTGTAATAGAGTTTGAAGTCAGGGATGGTAATGCCTCCAGAAGATCCTTTATTGTATAGGATTGTTTTGGCTATCCTGGGTTTTTTGTTTTTCCATATAAAGTTGATTATTGTCTTCTCCAGATCTGTGAAGAATTTTGATGGGATCTTGATGGGGATTGCATTGAATCTATAAATTGCCTTTGGTAGAATTGCCATTTTTACTATGTTGATCCTCCCAATCCAAGAGCAAGGGAGGTCCATCCATTTTTTGGTATCCTCTTCAATTTCTTTCTTCAATGCCTTAAAGTTCTTGTCAAATAGATCTTTCACTTCCTTGGTTAGATTTACCCCAAGATATTTTATGCTGTTTGTGGCTATCGTGAATGGTGAAGCTTCGCTGATTTCCCTCTCTGCTTCCCTATCCTTTGTGTATAAGAGGGCGACTGATTTTTTGGAGTTGATCTTGTATCCTGCCACATTACTAAAGCTGTTTATCAGCTGTATAAGTTCTTTGGTGGAGTTTTGGGGGTCGCTTATGTACACTATCATATCATCTGCAAATAACGAAAGTTTAACTTCTTCCTTTCCAATTCGAATCCCTTTGATCCCATTATGTTGTCTTATTGCTATTGCTAGAACTTCAAGCACTATATTGAAGAGGTATGGTGAGAGTGGACAGCCTTGCCGTGTTCCTGAGTTAAGCGGGATGGCTTTGAGTTTCTCTCCGTTTAATTTGATGTTAGCTGTCGGCTTGCTGTATATAGCTTTTATTATATTTAGGTATGACCCTTGTATCCCTAATCTCTCCAAGACTTTTAACATAAATGGATGTTGAATTTTGTCAAATGCTTTTTCAGCATCTAATGAAATGATCATATGGTTTTTTTCTTTCAGTTTATTTATATGCTGGATTACATTGATAGATTTTCGTATGTTGAACCAGCCCTGCATCTGAGGAATGAAGCCTACTTGATCATAATGGATAATTTTTCGGATGTGTTCTTGGATTCGATTTGCCAGTATTTTGTTGAGGATTTTTGCGTCGATATTCATGAGTGAGATTGGCCTGTAGTTCTCTTTCCTGGTTGAGTCTTTGAGTGGTTTTGGTATCAGAGTAATTGTGGCTTCATAAAAGGAATTTGGTAATGATCCTTCTGATTCTATATTGTGGAATACATTAAGGAGTATAGGTATTAGGTCTTCTTGGAAGTTCTGGTAGAATTCTGCATTGAAACCATCTGGTCCTGGGCTTTTTTTGGTAGGGAGGTTTTTGATAACAGCTTCTAATTCTTCGCGACTTACAGGTCTGTTTAGATTGTTCACCTGGTCCTGGTTTAATTTTGGTAAATGGTATTTATCTAAAAAAGCGTCCATTTCTTTTACATTTTCCAGTTTTGTGGCATATAGGCTTTTGTAGTAAGATCTAATGACTCTCTGAATTTCCTCTGTGTCTGTGGTTATGTCCCCCTTTTCATTTCTGATCTTATTAATTTGCGTGTTCTCTCTCTTTCGTTTGATTAGTTTGGATAGGGGTTTATCTATCTTGTTGATTTTCTCCAGGAACCAGCTTTTTGTTTCATTGATTCTTTGGATTGTTTTCTGTGTTTCTATTTTGTTGATTTCAGCCCTCAATTTGATTATTTCCAGTCTTCTACTCCTCCTAGGTGAGTCTGCTGCTTTTTTTTCTAGAGCTTTCAAGTGGGCTGTTAAGTCTCCAATATGTGCTTTCTCTGTTTTCTTTAGGTGGGCACTTAGTGCTATGAACTTTCCTCTCAGGACTGCTTTCATAGTGTCCCATAAGTTTGAGTATGTTGTTTCTTTATTTTCATTGAATTCAAGGAAGACTTTAATTTCTTTCTTTATTTCTTCCTTAATCCAGGTATGGTTCAGTAGTTGACTGTTCAGTTTCCATGAGTTTGTAGGCTTTCTGGGGGTAGCATTGTTGTTGAATTCTAACTTTAATACATGGTGATCTGATAAGACACAGGTGGTTACTAATATTTTTTTGTAACTGTGTAAGTTCGCTTTGTTACCAAGTATGTGGTCAATTTTCGAGAAGGTTCCATGAGCTGCAGAGAAGAAGATATATTCTTTCCTCTTTGGGTGGAATAATCTATAGATGTCTGTTAAGTCCATTTGCTTCATTACCTCCATTAATTCTCTAATTTCTCTGTTAGGTTTCTGTCTGATTGACCTGTCCATTGGTGAGAGAGGAATGTTGAAGTCTCCTACTATTAGTGTGTGCGGTTTGATGGCTGCCTTGAGTTTTAGTAATGTTTCTTTTACGTACGTGGGTGCTTTTATATTAGGGGCATAGATATTCAGGATTGAGACTTCTTCCTGATGAATTGTTCCTGTTATGAGTATAAAATGTCCCTCTCCATCTCTTCTGATTGATTTAAGTTTGAAGTCAACTTTGTTAGAAATTAGTATGGCCACACCTGCTTGTTTCTTAGGTCCATTTGCTTGATAAGCCTTTTCCCAGCCCTTTACTCTGAGTAGGTGCCTGTCTTTGTGGTTGAGGTGTGTTTCTTGTAGACAGCAGAATGTTGGATCCTGTTTTCTTATCCAATCTCTTAGCCTGTGCCTTTTTATAGGTGAGTTGAGCCCATTGATATTAAGTGATATTAATGACCAGTGGTTGTTAACTCCGGTCACTTTTTAAGTAGTAGGGTTTGTGTGTTTTCCTTCTTTGATTTGCGCTGGTGAAGAGTCTCTAGATGTCTGAGTTATTGTGGTCATTGTTGGACTCCTTGGTTAGTGATTTTCCTTCTATTACTTTCTGTAAGGCTGGATTTGTGGCTACGTATTGTTTAAATTTGTTTTTATCCTGAAAAATTTTGTTTTCTCCATTTATAGTGAATGAAAGTTTGGCTGGATATAGTAGTCTGGGCTTGCATCCGTGGTCTCTTAGTTTTTGGAGAACATCTATCCAGGACCTTCTGGCTTTCATGGTTTCCATAGAGAAGTCAGGTGTAAGTCTGATAGGTTTACCTTTATAAGTAACTTGGCCTTTTTCCTTTGCGGCTCTTAATATTCTTTCTTTATTCTGTATATTTTGTGTTTTGATTATTATATGGCGAGGGGATGTTTTCTTTTGATCCAGCCTATTTGGTGTTCTGTATGCTTCTTGAACCTTCATAGGTACATCTGTCTTCAGGTTGGGAAAATTTTCTTCTATAATTTTATTAAGTATATTTTCTGTACCGTTGAGCTGCACTTCTTCTCCTTCTTCTACTCCAATTATTCTTAGGTTTCGTCTTTTTATTGTGTCCCATATTTCCTGAATGTTTTGTGATGAGAGTTTGTTGGACTTGCTGTTTTCTTTGATCAGAGTGTTTATTTTCTCTATGTTATCCTCAGAATCTGAGATTCTTTCTTCTATCTCTTGTATTCTGCTGGTTATACTTGATTCTGTAGTCTCTATTCGTTTACCTAGATTTTCCATGTCCAGTCGGCCCTCTGTTTGTGTTTTCTTCTTTGCCTCCATTATCTGCTTGATTGTTTTTCCTTGGTTTCCTAGGGTATCATTCACTGATTTACTCAATTCCTCGAACTTTCTATTATACTTCTCATCCATTTCTATAAGGGCGTTTTTTATATGCTGTTTAAGGGTGTCAATCACTTTCATGAAGTCAGTTTTTTCTACTTCTTCTTGATTAAGGTGTTCATGTCCTCCTGTTGTGGGGTCACTGGCTTCTGGTGGTTTCGTGTTGTTTTTCAGATTGTTGGGAGAATTCCTGCATTGGCGTCTGCCCATCTCTTCCTCCCAATACTCCCCTTTGGATCTTCTTTTATAGGATCAGGTCTTCCTGCCCACTGATGTACCTTCCCAGTCATGTCACTCCCCAGAGATGTTTCTCCACAATGATGTTTCACTCGGTGCCCAGAACGAAACTCCACGCTGCTTGGTTAGCTCGCGAACAAAGGGCCCACCCTGCTCGCTGCGGGCAGGCTATGGGAACAAAGGAGCTACCGGCCACCCCTATGTCCTCCCGGTTCAGATTCGGTCCCAGCGCCCTAGCAGGCTGGGCAGGGAGGCGCTATGCCCCAAAGGAGGGAGGGAGACAGGGGGTGTGGGGATCTGGATGTAAGCTGAGTGGGATAGGAAGAGAGAGGGGGTTTGGGCAGTATAGCCCCTGTAGGATGGCCAGGAAGTGTGGGCGGGCTGAGGTATGATCCCAGCTGTCGCAGCACTCACTCACCACAATGATGTTTCACTCGGTGCCCAGATCGAAACTCTGCACTGCTTGGTTAGCTCGCGAACAAAGGGCCCACCCTGCTCGCTGCGGGCAGGCTATGGGAACCTGTTCTGAATTCTTAAACTAGGACAATGAACAAAACAGACATGGACTCAACCTTCCATGGGTTCTTAGTAAGAACTGCAGACATTAAGCAAGCAAGCATGTGGATACTTACAGAAATTTTTGAATGATCAAACTGAAAAATAAGAAAATTATTTCTTAGACGTCTAGGAAGGCCTTTCTAGAGAAGCTGAGATCTAAAAGATGCTAGAAACTAGAATGGCTGCACCACAGTAGAAGAAAAAATAACGTGTTTCTTTCCAACCTGGATCAGTGGTCTATTTTTCAACCAAACCGCAGGGTAAAGAGTAAACACAATTATTGTTTTAATTAGCATTTTTAAATTACTTACTAGACTGAGGCAGGTATGGTGGCCAATCTTCTATAATCCCAGCACTGGGAAGAGAAGGGTAACAGCGAAGGTAGGAGGATTCCAGCAAAGTTGAGGCCCACCTGAGACGCACAATGAGTTTCTGGCCAGCTTGGGTTATACAGTAAAACCCTATTTGCAAAACTACAAAGATTGAACATTTATTTTTGCTTTAGCATTTCCTCTCTACCAGAATAGCTTGTATCACCCTACTGTGATCAAATTATGTCTACCAGTAATAACCATGGTGAAAAGTGAAAACGGTGCTTCCCTGAGTGGCTAATCTCCGGAAACTTTTGAGTATGTGCTTCTTGTCTGAAAAACGTTTAGAAATGCATTTTCAGGCTCCAGAAGAGACGAACTGAATTGGAAACTCTGAAGACAGGGGCCTGACAATCTGGGTTTTAACAAATCCATCACATGATTCTGATAACTTGGAAACACTTTCAAGGGGAGACACATGTCTGTGTGTGAATAGATGTATGACATCTGATTAACACCTCTACCGAAGAAACAAACCAGAGAATATGGGGCTCAGATGAAGAGCAATAAAGCCTTAAGAGTCCATTTATGCACCCATGCAATAAGTGTCTTTAAATACCTACTATACACCAAAGGCTGTACTAGATACTTACAATTCAATAAAGAAACAGGACAAGAGTTCTTTTCTTTATAAAAATTAACTGTCTAGTAGAGTGAGACTGGGTTCTTGCATACACTTTTGTAAATTTGTTGCTGTTGTTGTTTTCTTTTGGTGTGGTTTGTTGTTGTTATTGGCTTTTGTTTTGTTTTTTTTTTTTTGTTTTGGGGATTTTCTTGTTCTTTTTTTTTTTTTTTTTTTGGTTTTCGGGGTTTTTTGAGACAGAGTTTCTCTGTGTAGCCGTCGCTGTCCTGGAACTCGCGTTGTAGACCAGGCTGGCCTTAAACTCAAAGATCCACCTGCCTCTGTCTTCCAAGTGCTGGGATTAAAGGTATTGCCACTACTGCCTGGCTAAATCTGTAAATCTTAAAGAGCAAAAAGAATGGAGCAATTATAATGTAAATTGAGGAAAGGACATCCAAAGTGAAAGGAGAGGAAGGAGCAGAGGTGCCACTGAACTTGGTTCTGCTGAGGCTGAGTTAGAGGCTACTCCAGAACATACATAGATTCCAGATAGGGAAAGTGTCACGACTCTGTATGATTCTTATTAACCCTGTTAATACTCTGAATTGTATCTGCCTTTTCCCTTTTCCAGACAGCCCAGTCCTGACTTCTGTGGATTTTTAAAGTATGCCCCAGGGATTTGTAGCTCTATGTTAATGCAATACATAAAATAGAGTCACCTTGACTTTGCATTTATCTGGCTTATGTAAGCTCTAACCTTTTGCTGCAGTGCAACAGAAATGCCAGACCCATTTTGTCTAGGCATGTAAACAAACACTCGAGGAAATAATATGTCAGGGGACCTGGTGACTGTGAGAGCATGACAACCTGCAGAGGGTGGAGCATCAAGCTTCTGCTCTGAACCTCGGTATAGAGGGAAATACCATACTCCGACTCCAGTTGGCTTCCCAATAGAAGCTATCATTGAAGTAAAAGCTTTCAAAAAATCCCCAGAACTTTTCCTTCTGAGGAACAATCCGCTGCCAAAAAAGAAAACAACAACAAACCCTATCCAGAAAAGGGATCTGATGAGTCTGTGATGAGTTTGCAGTCCCACCAAGTCCCTCAGTCAGGACAAACTCTGTTGTCTTTCTTCTTTTCTAACACAGAAAAAAAATTACACACAAGTGCTGGGTAGTTTAGCTCTCTATGGTTTTCTGTTAACATAGGGCAAGGTTTCTCAGCCTCGTTTGTATAGGCTCGGTAATTCTTTGCTGCAGGGCTCCCTTGTGTGTTATATTTAGGGACATCCATGGACTCTACCCACTACATGCCAACAAATGTCACAGTATATGTAGTCATTAGCAATATCCCCTAGGCGAAACAGTAATCAAATAAAGTTGAGAAATACTGATCTACAATCAAGGGTGTTTAGAAATCCTGGACATTATTCTCCAGGGAGCCATGTACATAATACTTTCACATTTGCTGAATCAAGGCACTCTAAAGGAAGATATAGGCTAGAGTTATAGCTCAAATTCTAGAGTGCTTGTCTATCATGAACAAGACCCTGAACACGATTCCTCACCAATAATAATAATAATAATAGACAATATTTGAAGGTACATACAAATAATTTGAGTACTTAGTTCCCTCTTACCTATATTAAATCCTTGGCTGTCTCATTTGGTGTAACTATGTTATCAGAATAATATTTTAATCTCTAAAAATGAATTACTAAGAGCCAACAATTAGAGAACTCGGAAGCAAGTCACTGCAGTGGCTCTGAACAGGTATGTGACACAGATCCCCCTCTTTCCCTGCAGCTTATTATTCATGAGTTAGTTCCTATGCCCAGGAGCCTTTTGCCCTCTATCAGTTCTATTAGTTTTGTGTGGATGTTCAATCTTAGTGGCAGAAAACAACAGAAACTCATCCTCTCACAGGTTTGAAGGTGAGAAACTTGAAATTAGTTCCACCGGGATATAATCAAGGCCATGCTGCCATCAGAGGCTCTGAGTTAAACTCTGTCCCTTGCCTCTTCCAGCCTCCTGTTAACGACTGACACATTCCTTTGCCTTGTGACCACATTTGCCTTCTCCTCTGCCTCCACAGTCACATTCCCCGCTCTGTTTATGATTGAATCTCCTCTGCCATTCTTTCGTTTTGCCGTATCCTCTAACAGTCACAGATTCCAGAGGCATGGACACTTTAGGAGTCTTTGTATCAACCCATCATACTGCTGATTTAGATTTTATAAATAAAATTTTATGTATACTTTATAGATAAGGAAACAGAGGCTTGACAAAGTTAAAAGGCTCTAAGAATTCCCCTCACCAACTACCTTTCAGAGCCTCCCCACTTGCCAGTCACTGTTTGGCAAACTCACCTTGAGGCTTTCCTGCCTTGAGGTTCTGTGCTTATTACCCATGCATCATATGTTTATGATTGCTCCAAACGCTACGGACTAAACAGTGGACACGATGCTCTGCTAACAAGCATGCCTTTACTCCATGTTAGTCTGGAAGGTTATTTGGTTTTTGAGAATATAATATAATTATATCATTTACCCCTTTCTTTCCTTCCTCTAAAGTGTCCCATATACTCCTCCTAGCTCTCTTTCAAACTCATAGCACCTTATTATTTGATCGTCGTCATCTTCATCATCATAGTTGTGTGTGTTTCTAAATACAGAACTGCAACCTGCTCAGTCTGTATGTTATTTGTATGTATATGTTTCACAGGCCTGATTGTTCAATGTTAGATAACCAATTGGTGTTTTCTTCCATGAGGTAGACTCTTTCTTCTGTTCCTAGCATTCCTTAGTTGTCTACTCATGCTACCTGTCTCTAAGTTCACACACACACACACACACACACACGAACAGGCGTGTGCACAACCCCACAACATTTCTATAATAATCACCTCCGTGGAATCAAGAATCCAGAACTTCAGACTCCCCGTTTTCGATTAACCATGGCCCAGGAGGATATAAACCTATTCCCCTCTCTTCTAAAATAATAGGACACTGTGAAATTTTAAGCATGAGGAATGAGAAGATAGACCTTTTAAGCTTGAGAAGGTTCTAGAAAGCATCATATCATACCTAGAGGATTAAGGATAAGAAACCATACATAGTTGCACAAAGTATTGGAATAGCACCAGGGAAATGAAAAGAGACTTATTATAGCACAAGAAGAAAGCAAACTATTGCCTTTTAATATTCATCGAGTCTATGGCAGCATGCTGTTTCGCACACTCATCAGCATTTTACATTGGCAATAAAGAGTAGGCATATGCCATGTATAATTTTACAAACCTCTTTCACAAAATAGCCTCTGGATTGGCTCCTCATGACATCTCTATATGAAGGGCAGCTATTCTCATCATTCTATTTCACAGGTGAGAAAACAAAAATTTTAGAAATTAATTTTCTCTAGGCAGAATAAATTTCATACTTTCTTTGAAATCATTGTCTCTTCCAAATAATGTATCCCATTTAAGAATGGCATAGGGACATGCCTCATAAAATTATAGGTCATGCCTACTGACATGTCAGTATTACATGTCCCCTTTATTTGACACCACAAATGTCCCTTTATTTGTTCAGTTATATTGTCCAACCCTCACTCACTTTTCATGTAATTCAGATACATGAACAAAAGGTGGCAGTAAGTCCCTGGGGTAAACGGCTTGAATGCTCTACCTTAAACTGTTAGGTTTGCCTTATATTATGACTAAAATTTAGATTTCCAGGAATTTATGATGTCAAAATTTATACTTTGCTACTCCATTTTATTTTAAATAATATTTTCAGCTATGCTTAAAAGTCATGGACATTAAATTATATTATGAGAAAAAAAATACGTAACATATTATATTTTAAAAAATCTTCTATTAACTACAATTTCACCAAAGCTTGGTCTTATCCTCAGGCTATAAGGTCAGAACTACTTCATTCTAAGTGTTTGGGAGCAAATCTCTTCCTGTGTAGTACATGACCGTAAGATTTCTGTTTAACTTAACAACAAAAGAACCAAGGGCTTTATTCTCAAGAGAGAAAAGGTTTTATCTTTTTTTTTTCCTTTCCTGGTTTCTCTCAAAGCTTTCAGATAAAGTACTTCAGAAGAACATGAGGCTGTGTCTCCTTTGCAGTTCCCGAATTCCAGGATTTCTGCCTCTCCTCAGCAGAGAATCTATCAAATGGCAACATGTTATTACTGAAAGCAGAGGCCTGCATATATTTTATTCTAAGACCTAAAATGATATCACAGTCCCTCCTCCTTTCAGGGATCTGCAAAAGTAGCTCCCTGGTCAGTGCATCATAAACTGTCTATGTTGTGAAGTTTTCTAGAAAAATCCTTAACGACCTGCAACTTTCAGAGAGCCTTTCCCACACGGATATGCTTGTTTTGTCCAAGTTAATGGTTATAAACCTAAACGCACACCATAATATCAAATCAAAGAAACTGATCCATGTATATATGCATATATATTATACGTGTGTTTGTGTACTTTTATAGAGTGGTATGTAATTGCTGAATAAGAGATCAACTGGTACATTATAGAAAACACAGTCCATGTTCTCAATGGAAAGGTTGTAACTTTCTTGACTTGGCACCATGCTAGAGAACATGAACACTCAGAAGACATAGAAGCTGAAGAAATGTAAGCCACAGCTCCTGCCTCAAGAGATTTGCAAGACAACTGAGATGAGATTCCTAAAGGAAGCAGTCCTATATCATTGTAATATCTACATCAGCACATATTCAAAAGAATGTGTAGAAATGGCATGAAGCATGGTGCATTGTAGTACAAAGTTTCTTGGGAGAGAAATAAAAGGTTAGGTACATAATGCATAACCATATACCAAAGAGAAGAATTAGCTCACGAAGTTAGAGAGGGGAGATTACAGCCCAAATGCAGACATGCCTAGGAAAAGCAGAAATCGGGGTGGAGAAACATAATCAAGTTATAAACTATCTAAAGTTAAGGAATGATGATCAATTTATTTTTAATGATTTATTTATTTTTATTTTATGTGCATTAGTGTTTTGCCTGCATGTATTATCTGTGTGAAGGTGTCAGATTCCCTGGAGGCAGAGTGACAGGCAGTTGTGAGCTGCCATGGGGGTGCTGGGAATTGAAGCCAGGTCCTCTGAGAGAGCAGCCAGTGCTCTTAACCAATGAGCATCTCTCCAGCGCTGATAATCAATTTCTCAACATTACCATCTGCTTCTGTAGTATGAAGGACCAGCGGGCTGCTTCCCACCACCTAACTAGCTTACCCTGAAATAACCACACAGAAATTGTATTAATTTAAACACTGCCTGGCCCATTAGCTCTAGCCTCTTATTGGCTAGCTTTCACATCTTGATTAACCCATTTCTATTAATGTGTATCACCACTTGACTGTGACTTACTGGCATGAGTCTAACCGGTGTCCGTCTAGGGTAGGAGAATCATGGCATCTGCCACATTGCCTTCTTCCCAGCATTCTGTTCTGTCTACTCTGCCCACCTAAAGGCTGTCCTATCAAAAGGCCAAGGCAGTTTTCTTTATTCAACCAATGAAAGCAACACATAGAAAGAAGATCCTCCTACACCATGCTTCTTTATTGTGAATGCATTCTATTTTTTAAAGATTTATACAATATTCCTTCCATGTATGTTTACATGCCAGAAGAGGGCACCAGATCTCATCATAGATGGCTGCGAGCAACTATGTGGTCGCAGGGAATTGAACTCAGGACCTCTGGAAGAGCAGTCAGTGCTCCCAACCTCTGAGCCATCTCTCCAGCCCCTGTGACTGCATTCTAAAACTTAAGAATAAAAATGTTTCCAGAGAAGGTCTGTAGTCCCAACTAGTGACAGAAGAGAAAGTAGATGTGGCAAAATGAAGATGGCCTGCCGATGAGATGAAAAACAGAGAGAGAAACCTTGGCCCTGAGATGGTAATCCACAAAGCAAGAGCACAGGTCATCAGTGTTACTAGAAGTCTAAACATATTGAAGAAAGGTGGAGTGCTGTATTTGATATGGTGAAACTTGAAGATTAATGGTACATACATCCTTAAGAAGCAGTTAAAGATACAATCCAAGATAGAGGAAGAGAGTTTAAAGAAAGAGCATCCTTTGCTTTTGGATTAACAGAGCATGGCCCATTAAAAACATCAAGGTCCTTCTATGTCTATGTGGCACCTTCTATTTTTCTCTCATATGTTCAGCTCCATTCATCTTCCCTTCCAAGCGATCCTATATTTAGTGGTTGTCATATGGCTTAAGAAACTTGACCACAACACTGTCATTTCCTGGATAGCAGGAAGAAGACTTATACTAAAGTCCTTGCAGAAGAGAATTTTCAGATAAGATATGCACTAGTCATATCTGCAAAGAGCATCTGTCAGCTTCCTTGTAGGCTACACATAGGGAACTAGCTTCTAATCCTTAACACTCTGACTCTCTCATGCTGCTTTTTCTGAGTTGAATGAAACATGAAAATTAAGGCCAGTTGATTTGATGAACATTTGAGTCATCACTGTTCTACTGTCAATAAAGTAAATGAAAAAAATTTCAAATTGACCAGCTTACCTAAGACTGTTGAGAACAAGATAGCCAAGGCTATAAAATGCCTTTCAGCAAATAAAAGGAAACACATACATAAAATATGTTGGTGTCTTTCCAGCTACGGAGCAAGGGGCTATATAATCCATGGGGAAAAATAGATCAGAGTCTTCTGTCATTTTCAAGGCACTGGTCCAGAAATTAGCAAACAAAACCTCAGCAAGATATCTTAAATCCTCTTTACCAGCTGAGTTAGTCGGTTGTACATAAAAAAATTTAAAGAGACAGGAATTCAGTTACTAAGGAGATTATGTCTGCTTCTTAGTCTAGTGATTGTTAGCAGAATATGAGGGTCTCCCTTTTCACTTTCTGAGATTTCAGTTCCCTATTGTCAGTGGTGGCCCAAAACTGTTTTGTGAAGATTCTAGATATAAACCATTCACAACTTTGAAATTGTTCGCTATCCTGAGTAGTATGATGAAATCTTGCACCAACTCATTTTTTCCCAACTAATAAATGACTTATCCGTTTGTCCAATGTGTCCACGCTATATGTACTGCCCATCTGATAGTCACCTAAGATCTTCTCTGTTATCAGATTTATTCTTACAGAATCACAGCAATTGTGATCAAGTAACCTTTGTATTACTTAATAGCAGCCTCAAAATGTGAGAATGGTAACATTAACTATTTAGATATACCACAGAGTAGCCATAGAGTGCCTCTCAAAAGTGAAAGATAAAAGTACAATAAGATATTTTAAGAGAGACCATAACCACATAACTAATTTACAGTATATTGTCATTATTCTGTTTTAGTATTATTGTTAAGCCCTTGTTAGTTATATTCTTACATTCAACCTAATCATAACTATTCATGTATAGAAAAAGTATACATATAGAATTTAGTACTATCTGTAATGAGGCATCACTGTCTAGTATAGGAACATACTTTCTACAGATAGTGAAGGACTGGAATAGTGGTTTGAACAGTGTAGATTGGAGAGTCTGGCTACCAGGATTCAAATCTCAGATCTGTCAACTTGGAGTTGCATAACCCATAAGCAAGTTATTTCAGCTCTCTAAGCCTCTGTGGTCTCTGTAAGCTGGAGATAATAGCACAATATTAGCTCACAAAGAGGATTGCATGGATCGATGTATTTAAAACACGTAACATAGTATCTGACACACAGTAAGTACTCAAAGGAAACTAGAAATGTGCTTTGAGTTTCTTCCAAGGTGCATGGCTCTTTGACATCAGCTCCATAGGTATTAGCAAGAAACAAACTATAATGAAAATGCTTAGAATTATTACTAATTTTATACAAATATATTCACTTCCATGCTTATACATAATGTAGCAGATTCAGTTAAACCTATACCTCCTCACCCTTACCACATCGGTGCATGAAACCCCAAATTTCTACTGTAAATATTGTCATTTCTTTTTTTCCTGTACATATCTTTTTTATTACTTTATAAATAATACCATTCAAAATTTCCACCTCCTCCAATTTCCCTCCCACTCCTCCACTCACCTTTCCCCTCTCCCCCTCCAGTCCTAAGAGAGGGCAGGGTACTCTGCCCTGTGGGAAGTCCAAGGCCCTCTCCACTCCATCCAGGCCTAGGAAGGTATGCATCCAAATAGAATAGGATCGCAAAAAGCCAGTACACGCAGTAGAGACAAATCCCAGTGCCATTATCATTGACTTCTCAGTCTGCCGCAATTGTCAGCCACATTCAGAGGGTCCAGTTTCATCCCATGCTTGTTCAGTCCCAGCCCAGCTGGATTTAGTGAGCTCCCATTTGCTCAGGCACATTGTCTCAGTGGGTGGACCAACCCCTCCGTGGTCCTGACTTCCTTGCTCATATTATCCCTCCTTCTGCTCTTCAACTGGACCTTGGGAGCTCAGTCCAGTGCTCTGATGAAGGTCTCTGTCTGTATCTCCATCCGTCACCGGATGAAGGTTCTATAGTGATATTCAAGATAGTCATCAGTCTGACTATGGGACAAGGCCAATTCAGGCACCCTCTCCTCCACTGTCCAGGGTCCTAGCTGGGGTCGTCCCCATGGACTCCTGGGAACCCCTCCAGAGCTAAGCCTCTTGCCAACCTCAAAATGGCTCCCTCAATTAAGATATCTTCTTCCCTGTTCCCATATCCGTCCTTCCTCCATCTCAACAATCCCACTCCTCCAAGCTTTCCCCAACCCTCCCCTTTTCCCTTCTTTCTCTCATATTAGAGACTTAACAGCACACTTGTCATTTCTTTTGCTGACTTTCTCTGGATTCCAGAGCCCACTTTTTCAATCCCTGCTGATGCAATGAGCATACAAAGAGAGTAATAGCATTCCAATGAAGACTAGTAATTGTGCATATGTATTTAAACTCGAGCCATTCTCTATGGTAGCTAGTTCAATTATACTCTCACTATGACATGCCTACTTTTTTATTTTATTTTATATTTCATGACCCCATCTGGCACCAGTATTTTCTTCAACTCACAAAGAAACTACCTAACGATTTCTGTGATTGTCTCAGGATCAGTTTCTCAGTGAACCAAAAACTAAGCTCTTCTCACAAACCTATGAGAAAACGAAGAGCAAGCATCATACATTCTGCCACAAAGAAACTGAATTGCATATCATATGAGTAAAGAAAGAGCTAGACATAGAAGTCACTTCTCCTGGGTTCCTGTATTTGTTGTTGTTAATGAGTGTATGTCATACCTTTCCCTAGGAATATGCCAACAAATAATGCCAGGAATCCCAATATCTTCTTCCTCATTGTTGTCAATTGATTTCCTGAAAGTCTTTTCTGGACCAGGCAAGGAAGGGTCACACTCTCACTGACACATAGCGTTAGACTTCTCTATGTGTTTCATGCATATTTATGACTTTGTTCTTTAAATATCTGATCCTAATTCGCCATCTACCTAATGAACACTGAGTTGTCTGCCAGAATCTGTGAATGGATTATTGCGGTTCATCGGGACGCTAACATAGAAATTCTGAATGAGTGGCAACTGATCTTTTAAAGTAATGCTTAGAGCACTGATTGCATTAAACACAATGTAAGGTTCCTTTAATAATTTTTTAGACAATTAAATATCCAGACAACTTTAGTGTCTTGTGTGTGCCATCAGTTCTCATTACATAAGAAGATGTATGTAACAACTGAATGAAGAAAGTTATCTGATTAATAACAATAGGCAATAATATTTTTTAATATGAGACACCATCATTTCAGGACTTCATATTCTATATCTCTCACCTAAAAGGGAAGTGCCTTATAGTCTTGGATACCATAACTGAAAGGCTGCTTATACTGAGCGTTTGCTAAATGTAGATTACAAGAAGGTTATGTCCATTGGGTTTTCTCATTTTAAGAGAGTCCTTAATTAGTGGCCATCTGGCCTCCTAAGAAAGACTGTAATTAAAGTAGCCATGAAGCAGCAGTGAACACACAAACAGTGAAATCTTGCCTAGCTGTGCCTTAGCTCTGGGATGCCCAGTACTCAGGTGAATGCCAAGGGCACATTGGGCTATTTTTATTTTTTCATCAAAATGATTTGGATCCAGAAGATGGGATTAAATAAATTACTCACTAAATGATGTGGCAGATACAAACTTTACTAATATCTGAATCCCCTTAGCAAATCTGATGCAGTACAGATCTTACACTTCCATTGTCCCTATTTGTTCCAGTTGATTTTTTTTGGCACTGTGTGATAGTAATAGGAGTTTCTTGCCACTTTGGGCTAGGTGAAGGAACTGAAGAAGACCCATGGCTTTGTTAAATGTGTGCATACATGTTTTTGTCCCAAATCATCTAAGAGTAAGTTACACTCAGTTACTAAAGAGAAGCATCAAAGGAATGATCTTGACCCAAGCTCCCAAATAGTATCTGCTGTGTTTGAAATGATCTCTGATGCAATATTCACATATGGGGTTGTGAGCAAAACAGTATTTTTTCTAGTATTGTTAAAAATAACAGAAAGAAGAGAGGCTCTGTTTCTCCTATACCTTGCTATCTACAATGCCTATAGGTAAACACCTCTAGAAGTTCCACTTGTTCACCGAGAATGAAATCAGAAATGGATTATTGAAAAGGGCACAACCCACTTACGTGTTTAAACTATAGCATTTAGCTATCATGTATTTCTTGGAAAGAGGTCAAATTATGAGAATCACTTAAGAAGAACAGAGCCACACTTTCCACTTGCTATGCAGTTTTTAATCATTTTTTTTAAAAAATCCACTCTCTAGCTTTAAAACATATTTTCTAAACTTTACAAAAAATTGAGACGATAATATAATTTTATCATTTCCTCCTTCCTTTCTTCCTTTAACCCTTCCAATATATGTATTGACTAACTCTAGGCTTTACAGTAACCTGAGTTTACTATAAAAAAAAGAACCTTTACCCAACTCTTAGTTTACAAAGTTAATAGCCTTACAGACATGCAACAAAGCTAAGGATCCAGAGCTAAGCAAAACAGTCACCTGGTCACCAACCCTACACACTTAAATTTGTAGGATTTCTTCAAAGTGAGGCCGTATTGGGCATGGCTCAGAATGGACACTTACATATTGTGCATAATCCTAATTGATTGTTTAGGTTTTGTTGAAAGTTCACCAAGAGATTACTGAACAAGGATGACTAATGGGCGCAATAAGGAGAATGTGGGAAAGGCCACAAGGCCATACCTCACAAGAACTAGAGGACTGAGGAATGCTGGGTTGTGGGAAAAGTAGTCTTCCCCAGGGAAGAGCACACCAATTGGTTATCTAGTACCAAATGGTCAGTTCTGAAAACATACATATAATTTAAATTAGACAGACAGAGCAGATTAAATTTAGGAATATATATGTATATACATATACGCATGTAACAACAATGAAAAAAGAAGCCATGAATTTGAAATCAACCAAAGAGGAGTATATTGGGGGGGGGGGTTAAAAGAGGAAAGGAAGGAGGAAGTGATAAAATTATATTATCATCTCAATTTTTTATAAAGTTTAGAAAATATGTTTTAAAGCTAGAAAGTGGATTTTTTAAAAATGATTGAAAACTGCATAGCAAGTGGAGAGAATAAAAGCTGACAAAATAGTTTGCAAGTTGGGGATGTTTAGTTGTGTAGTGAACATTCTTATAACCTGTAATGGGTCCTGAGGGGATCACTGGATAAAGCACATCGAGAAGCTGAAAATCATAACATGGACCCTGAGTCATCAAGAGAAGATGAAGTGATATTCCATATATTCTGCCGAAGGAGGCAAGGAAGTGTGCAGTATATGTTAAAGTCTACTAACCTGAGTGGTTAAATTAAAAAAAATGTAGCATGCAAAGAAGCAAATTTAAACTCCAGAAATTTCTGCTCCTCAGAAATATTCCTTTTTCAGAGCTCCATCTGTTGCTGAGGTTTCTCTCCCCATCAGTTTGACCTTCTCCTTTACAGTCTTGGTCACCTCCTAGTAAGAGAAGATGAATTTCTGGCTGAAACTCCTTTTTACAGTGGAAAAAAATACAAGCATGGCTTTTCCAAGTTTTTCTACGCTTGGAAGAAAGGGGGATTTTTACAAATTTACTATTCATTGTGAATCACAGAGTAGTCCTACTCATATTGGCATGAATTTCCAATGCAAAATCTAGTACAAATTAAGATAACCTGGAAGTGAGTGATAAGAGCCAATCATACAACGTTGCAGAAAAACATTGATCCAATTAGATTATGAGATAATTAGCATTATTTCTTACTTATATCCTCAGCACTTAGTTTCCACTTCACATGCAACAACTGGCAGGTCTATAACCTACATTTTCTGAAAATGTCAAAGAAACAGATTGTGTTTGTGAGGAGCAGTTCAGAGATTTTGAGAAGGGGTAAGCATAATGGGCCTAGAGTAGAAGGAAACAGAATCAGGATGAAGGGAAAGTCTCATGCCTCTTTTCAGAGCTACTAGAAGGCTAAAGCTGTATCTCTAAGGGATGGACACACTCCAAGACAGGTTAGTGAGAGGTGACAAAGCTAAACTGACGAAACGACATTGTCACAATTTTCCCAGTAACTAAATAATAAGATTTCAGGGGAAGTCACCAGTATGAATAAGACAGAGAAAAATCTAATAAATGTGCCTTCAGTGGTAAGAAATTAGAGAACAGATCTTTAACTGGATCGCAGCCTTTAGTGTTAAGAGTGAAAGCTCAGGAAGGGAGATGTGCTGTGTAAACTGCTAAGAATAGGTAGAAAGAAGACTTGTCAGGAAAAATGAGGCTACTAGGAGAATTACCTAGGATGTTGGTAGCACAACGAACTCTTACAAGTAATTTTAAAAAGGGAGAAAGATGGAGGTACCAAGGCAAAAAAAACCCAAAGAATAAACAAATACTTTAGCAAAATTTATCTGTGGATACATTTTGAAGAAAGATTATAACTGGTCACT
This sequence comes from Microtus oregoni, assembly GCF_018167655.1. Lineage (NCBI taxonomy): Eukaryota > Metazoa > Chordata > Mammalia > Rodentia > Cricetidae > Microtus > Microtus oregoni. The sequence goes on from NW_024544745.1 coordinate 869,613, forward strand.
GGACTTTGAAACACTGTATGATTTACTTCTCATTGCATTCATCACTAGGAAAATCTTGCCAGTGCTCTACACCACTCAAGTGTCATGGTTAACGTGTAAAACTTAGAATTCCGAAATGAGCAAGATTGCCCTTTTAAGGGTTTCTGTGGGGATAAGGGTTGTCCTAGAAAGGATTTATAGCATTCATCAGCCAAGCCTTTCAGAGTTAGTTCTGGATTCAGTGGCCCAGAAAAAAACTTGAGTGTCAAGATTGACATCAGTAGGATGACAGCACAGAGAGTACCAAACTCCCATTCTTTATAGACGCATTGGAAAATAAGCAGAAACTGTCAGAACAAACTCTGTCAGAAATCTGGAAAATGGTCAAAGATTTATAGAAACCCAGCAAGTAATAAACCAAGAAAAATGAAACCTCCACATAGTTGAAAGGTTTTAGAAGTTTTAACTCCACTCTGACCTCACCTGTTTCCCAATTAGGCAATGGTCTTGAAGGTGACAGCCTATGTTCCCTGTGTTAGACATTGGGACTCCTGATTTCAGAGAAAGTTGAGTACATTGCACCAAATAATTGTGTGGGTCTGTCTAAAGCTGTCTTGGGGCTTCCTGGAGGATGGATGCCAGGTACTCAACTCCATTTCTCCTAACTCAGAAATCTCTCAGCAAATAACAGTGGCAGGCATTGCTCAAGAACAGTGTAAGGTGGATGACAAACTTATATCCATCTTGGGCAAAATATCCTGGTTGGTGAAAAGAATATACGACCTAAAGTCTTCAGAGACACTCTAGAGAAATATTTTTGGTAAAGGAGAACAATCAAAATCACTCATGTTTACTGGACAATGCTGAAAGTCATGCATATGCTCCGGGCAGGGCATATGTTAAGAAGAGACCTATGAAGACCTTAAGCACGTACTGATGGCTCATCTCTTGGCCTCATATAAGCAATAATTGAAGGCTAAAGCAAAAGTATAAATAGCCTAACTGTTAACAGAGGGTACCAGAACTGAACCTATTGAATATGTGAGAATAATTTAAGGAAATCTCTGTCAAAATACTTGCTGATCACAATCTAAAGGAACAGAGACTTCAGTAACCAAACACGACAAGGACCGCAATCTGGAAAAACAGTTGGGATATGTTGTTAAATAAGTAGACAAAGAAAGTCTTCCATCATCTAAAACAGAAAATCTTAGACGAAGGAAAGTATAATCCTCAAAACATAACATTAAAACATTAACATAGGGCTGGAGAGATGGCTCAGTGGTTAAGAGCATTGCCTGCTCTTCCAAAGGTCCTGAGTTCAATTCCCGGCAACCACATGGTGGCTAACAACCATCTGGAATGAGGTCTGGTGCCCTCTTCTGGCCTGCAGACATACACACAGACAGAATATTGTATACATAATAAGTAAATAAATATTTAAAAAAAACATTAACATATATTTCAATAATAATTGACAAGGCATAGGAAGGAATAGGAAAGTATGGCCTACTTTGGGGAGGAACAGGAACTGCTTCCTAATAAAGTTCATTGTTAAAATGAAATTTACAGCTACACATTGAAAAAAGGAAAAGATTTAGCAAAGAATTATGGCACATGCCTATAATCCTAGGACTTGGGAGACAGAGGTAGGCAGATCTCTGGGAGTTTGAGGTCAGCCTAGTCTACACAGTTAGTTCTAGGAGAGCCAGGACTGTTACACAGAGAAACCTTGTCTCAAAAAAAAAATAGGAGTATCTTTCTTTTATGAAATTATGGTAGTAATAGGATATAGTAGTATCTGCAGAGGGTTTTTAAAATTTAAAAATATTCTTCACAAAATAAAAAACTGGGCAAAAACATATTTATATTCCTAAAGAAAGGGGAGAGAGAGAAGAGAATTTTTCAATCAACATTGCAACTTTTAATTTTAAAGAACTAGATAAAGAAGAGCAAAGAAAACTTAAAACAGGAAAAAGAAAATGTTTAAGCAAGGATAATCAAAACTGAGTATGAAAATAACGGAATCATTGAAAATAAGAATGCACTCTGACAATATCAGCAATATTGACAAGCTCATAAGTAGACAGATAAATAAAAGAAGAAGCAAATAACTAAATATGATAGAATCATTTCCCTCCATCTTACAGAAGATTCAAAGAATAATAGAATATCACAGGGTTACGGAGATGGCTCGCCAGTATGAGCACCTGAGTTCAGATACCCAGCACTCACATAAAAGCCAGTGGCATGGTGGCAACCCATAATTCCAGGACTCAGGAAGCAGAGGCAGGGGATACCCAAAGCATGCTGGATAGTTAAAGTAGTCAAATTGGGAATTTCCAGGTTGAACAAGAAACTTTATCTCAGTAAAGAAAGTGGAGACTGATCAAAAGAAGATACCCATCATGTGTGCGCATATGCACACACCCACAGACATGCACTTCCACATGTATAAAAACATGCATACACACATAATAAAGAGACGTAAAAAGAGACAATACTATAAACAATTGTGTAGCAACATATTAGACAACATAACTGTAATGAGGAAATTACTATATACATAAAAATTTTTAGAATTACTTTGAAAATCAATAAAAGTTGTAAATTACAAAGAGATGACATCAATAATGTAAATAAAATAAATTTGAAAATAATTCTCAACAAAGAGAATTTTACAGTGTTGTGGCTTCACTGTGAATCCTATCAGTCAGAACATAATTGAAATTAGGGTTTTCTTTTCAAATTGTTTTAAAATGTAGAGGATGAATTGAATACTGGTCAGCTCATTGAATTAAGTTAGCATAACCTCACTACCCAAAACAGATATAGTATGAGAAAACTATAAACCCTGCACCTTATTAGAATGCATACAAAAATCTTTAGCAACAACATACTAGTAAATTTAAATCAACACTATATAAAATAATTTTAAATTATGACCAGGTAATATTTACCCTAGCAGCATGAGTATATTCAGAATAAGAAAATTTATCAATGTAATACATCATACTAAGAAAAGAAAAAGAGCCAGGTCACACCTTCAATCCCAGTACTCAGAAGGCTGAGGCTGGTAGATATCTGAGTTTGATGCCAGCCTGGTCTATGGAATGAGTTTTGGGACAGTAAAGATATGTATGAAAATCATATCCCCCCATCTAAATTTACAACCAAGAAGGTGAAAAAAAAGAATGTCCTTTTCTTGGAAGCCTTCCAATTCTCACTTTTCATTAATAAATCTATATGGTTTGCTCTAGAAGAAAGAAGAAAGAGAGAGAGAAGAAAAAAAAAGAGAGAGAGAAATGAGAAAGATAAATGGATAAAAACATTTGCATATCACATAAAGATTTGGAATCTAGCCGGGTGGTGGTGGAGCACACCTTTAATCCTAGCACTCAGGAGGCAGGCAAATCTATATGAGTTCGAGGCCAGCCTGGTCTACAAGAGCTAGTTCCAGGTCAGGCTTCAAAACTACATAGAAACCCTGTTTTGAAAACCAAAACAAAAAAAAAAAATTGGAATCCATTATATTTAACGGAAAAAAAAAAAAACTATTGCTGCATATAGGGAACCAGGCCTGCCTGGGCTACAAAGTGTAAAACCACCTTTCAAAAATAAAATAAAATAATAAATGTCTTGCAATTGAATAAAAACAAGCCAATTCTAATTTCAAATGGGCATAGAACTTCTCCACAGAAGATATATAAATTCCCTACAAGCATATGAAAAGATGTTTAACATCATTAGTCATTAGAAAATGAAAATTCAAACTAAAGTGAGCGTGTTCACACCCAATAGATGGTCTTTTAATTTAAAAACAGACAATAATAAACATTAGGGATTTTATGGAGAAATTGAAACCCTAGTTCATTGTTGGTAGATATATAAAATTATCTAGAACAGGTCTGGTATACACATGCACACACACAGAAAGAGAGAGAGAAATCGCAATTTATGCTTTTTAATTTTTACCTTATGATGATGTGACCATGCTACAGATACAGTAAAAGCCACACTTCTAATTTTGTACTTTCTATTGCTATGAAGAGACATGATGACCACGGCTATTCTTATAAAGGAAAACACTTAATTAGGGCTTGCTTACAGTTTCAGAGGCTTAGTTCATTATTATCTTGGTGGGGAGCATGGCCATAGACCTGGGCCTGGTATGGGCTTTTGAAATCTCAAAGCCAACTTCCACAACAACACACTTCTTCCAACAAGGCCACACCTACTCCAACAAGGTCATACCTCCTAATCCTTCTAATCCTTTCAATGAGTTCCTCTCCCTGGTGACTAAGCATTCAAACATATGAGCCTCTGAGGGCATTTTCATTCAAACACCACAGAGTGTGGCAGGAAACTCTCTCCAAGTGCTAACCAGCAACAAGCCAGAGTGCCTACTAAGCCATACAATCACAAGGGAAACAATCCACACGGGGATATACTATGTAGTTAAGCTATGTTGTTTAGAACATTATTTATATGGAATGCATTCTCAACTTAATTTTCATTCTATAATGAAAGAAAGCATACTATAATTATGTACAGACTTCTTGTTTATTGAAATTTTTTTCAAACAATGTGATCTGATCAAGGTTTTCCCCCAGAAACCCCCATATCCCTACATGCCCAACTCCATGTCTTTTTCTCTTTTTCTCTAGAAAACATCCAGGAAAATGCATACAAAGAAAAATCATAAGAATTTGATTTTTTTAAAAATACATGCAGTAATTTATGTATTTTATCTAATTTTGTAATGTATTGAGATAGATATATTGACACTTGATTGCTGTAAATTTATTTTATTGTTTACTTCTTTGAAATTATTTTATACCTAGACTGGTTTACTAAACTTTACCAAAAAATCAAATACACAACTTTGAACATTATAAAATATATTACCTTCTGATTTGAAAAGACGATATTTTTTTACAGTAAAAACACCGTTTTTCAGTGTTTTTCACATTTATTGTGGTAAATCTCATCATAAATTTGGGAATATCTATACAATGGGATGGAATACATGATATAATTTGGATGAGCCTGAAAGCATTAATATTGGGCTAGGTGAATAAAAATAGACATGAGAAATCATAAGTTATATGTTTCCATTCATATGAAACATGCTTGATATATAAATTATGCATACAGAAGCAGAATGTAGTTCAGTAATTGTTAGAATTTTGGAGTCAAGTGAGGGGAGATGCGATGAAGAAAATGGGCACATCCATAATAATGTTTGACCAAGTATCTTGGCATCCCATCTAGTAGCCCTGTCAAGTTGACAAAGTTATTAATCACAGGAGTGAAGTCTTATTTCTTTCTCTGGGCAGATTGGAAGTGAAGGGTCATTAGTTCCCTCTTTCCGCACAAGCAGGATTCAGCATCAGTGGGTCTTATTTTTGCAATGATACAGATTAGATGAATCTTATAAAACCAGATTCCAATAGAAGTGAATTTCAGAGACTTTGAAAAAAAAAAAAGGAGATTACTAGTTAGAATGACCTTTACAGATTTTTTTCTTTTATTTTGATTGATAAAAGCACATTACTCACCCACACATCCTACCCCACTCCTTTCATACATACACCTCTGAGGCTTTGGCTTGGTTTGGAAGTATGAAAACGTATTAGCAAGGAAGCTATGAACTTCAACAAAACATGAAAAGTAAAAGTGTAGATTACAAACAGATTATAGAGGCTCCCTGGTTGTCAATTCAGTCTTTGTGAGCTCCTATGAGCCTAGGTAAGTTGATTCTGTGGGTTCTCTTGTGGTGTCCTTGACCCCTATGGCTCTTACAATCCTTTCTCCTCATCTTCCACAGTATTCCAATGCCCCACCTAATGTTTGACTGTGGGTCTCTGCATCTGCTCCCATCAGCTGCGAGAGTAAGGCTTTCTGATGACAATCAAACTGAGCATCAGTTTATGAGTATAGCAGAATATCATTAGGAATCATTTCATTGGCTTGATGTGCTGTATTTTGTTGATTTCCATAGGAGGCCTGCCCTTTTCTGAAGAGAAATTGAGGAAGAGTGGATTTGGGGGTATTCATAGCAGAGGTTGGGGGAAGGGATTAGTAAGAAAGGAGGAGGGGAACTGTAGTCAGTATGTATAATAATAATAATAGTAATAATATTATATAAGCAGAAAATAGAAATATATCAAGGAGATAATACAAATATAGGGAGTTCTAGAAACCAGATACAATAACAGTTTTTGAAAGGAATTAGATACAATCATACACTGAAACTTAGTAGTTAAATAAAGAAGCTCTAGAAGGTAGAAGATGAATCCCAAAGAGAGCGGGATAATAGTAGAGGTCCACATGAGGCCGTGGAGAGGAAATGACTCATAAATCAGACAACTTCCCCATCTCAGACAGTGGGCCTTTTAGAGCTTTTCATAGTATTGTGAGACCTGCTTGCCAAGTTCAGGACAAACATGACTTCGAGTTCCTCCATCAGTACCTTCGTCAGAAAATTCTGCCAAGGACTATGAGAAAATCACATGAGGCTGGAGGCTGAGAACAGATTTCAGTAGCAGGTGGTAGAATTACAAAGAGAAAGGCCAAGAAGAAAGGAGACCAGAAAGAACACGAAAGCGCCTCAGTAGTGTTTGAAAGAAAAACTAAGCAGAACTCCCTCAGTGCCCAAGAACAGGTCTAATGGGAGTGTTTCACTCTGTTGGGATCAGAGCATAGAAACGCTGAGCTGTACCAAAGCAGAAAATGGTCTTATCAGTAAACCCCATAGCAGTTACTCTTACCCAGGTAAAATGCTACTCACAGTGAATCCCTTGGTGATTAGCACATTTCTTTTTTTTTTTCTCGAATTCAAGCCAAGCTAGAAAGTCTTACCTGCCTTGCTTTCTTTTTGTGGTTATAATTTCAGAAATGCTGTAAACTTCTGCCCCAGTTCTCACTGAGCCTAGTCATGATTTCATACTCCCACCTCATGACAATTACAGTACAATTCACCATTTGTGATGCTGATTGAAGGTACTTATTCATTCATTCAGTGTGAGTATTTAGCTCATACTATGTACCAAGCACTGATTGTTTGGAGCAACAGAGATAAAGCAATGGGAATGACATAAAAATTCCCCTATTTCATATAGCTTATGTTCTTGTGAACATTTGAATGTGCTGCTCCGAGGATCTGAAAACCCAGATGTTTAACCTCTCCTGGCATACATGGCACTAGCAGTCTTTCACTTCAAACAGAAGTTCATTCCTCTCTGTAGCAATCTCATCGTGTTCCTTCTGTAGCATCTGTTGACAGTCGGAATATGTTGTGGTGAATGTGAAGTAACTCCCACAGTTACGGATCTGATTGCCCGGTTCCCATTCTCCATAAGAATGGCAAAAGACTGGGATAAAAAGGAGAGTAAATGAGAGTATATGTGTCTTAGAGCATTCAGTTCCACAGAAATGGTGGATCTTCAGCTACTCATCTGTTGGGCTGAAATGTAGGCCTATTCCTGACCATCAGGCTCCTGAGCCTCTTGAAGCTTTTGAAGCTAAATCCTTTGGGAACGCTCATGCAAATCCTACAGATACCTGCTACTTACCCATTAAGTGCCACACAGTTGACACTTAGTGACAATTACTCATGTGACTCATTCTTCAGTTCCACTCTGTCAGGTATAAAGAAGAGATACTCTTAATTTTTATATGCTATGGATAGAGTCTAGGGTCTTGTGTATTTTAAGAAATTGTTCTATCACTCGGCTCTATTCCAAGTTCCTATTTTTGTTTTTGTTTTGAGATGGGGTTTAGAATTAGCCCAAGCTGACCTGAAACTTACAGTTCTCCTACCTCAGATTCCTTACTTAGTGCTGTGGTTTGGGGCATGGACACCTAAATGTTATTACCCATCCTAAGCTTTGTTTTTCGAAGTGAGATGTGGAAATGACTTACCCAAGGTCATGGGCAAACTGTTCCAGTAACTTCGTAAATCCTGCCCTCTAGTATTATTTGCAAGTATCTTTTTCTGATCAGTCCCTCCAAGCACATGTGTTATACACTCCTACTATAACATACATAACAGCCCATATTTAAACGTCTTTTCTGCTCAGTGAGTATCATTCCCTTTGCCTGGGAATACCAAGAGAAAAGGAGAGGAGATGGTGTTGGTAGTGAAATGATAGTCGATAGAATAAGACAAAGAATCTAAATTTCTGTCCCAAGTTTGGAAGTGGGGAATACGAGGTCTGAGAAGTTTTGTAAAAGACATCAATATAATGGGAGTGCCACACTCTCAGACATTTGAATAAATTGTGAAATTAATATTTCATGGCACAGCTTGGTGGTAAAGAGAATTCTTCAGTTTTGACTTGATTCCTGGAGTAGATAGAAGCATCTTCCTTGACCATCTGGAGGCTTTTGTGGATTCCATTCCATTTCTGTTTGCTTGCTTTCTTCTTATTGTTTATTGCTTTCTTATTTTTTTTTTTGTTTTGAGGGCTGATGCTGTGGAGTAGTCTTACATTGCAAACATAGAGAGTATCCTACCTCACCAAGACAGTTCTAAGTTTTATTTAAGGGGTGGAATAGAAAAGCTAAACAAAGCAATATGAAAGTGGCTGGTGATTCTTTATGACTTAGTAGAATAGATTGTCTCTACCCTAGCTCCCATCAGACCTTTCTCCAAAGTTTCTGACAATAAGAAAGTAAACTGATTTTATGCCAATTACCTCTATTCTCCGGTGACCCTGTAGTGGAACTGGTAATGAGAAGGATAAAGATCTTGAAGGTCAGCAGTAAATGGAAGTTCTCGAGCAGCCTGAAGCATCAGGCAAGTAGATAAACATCCCCCGGAAGAGTTGAAAATTGATTGCTGTCTGAATGAAAAAAGTCAGTTTCAGTCAGGTTATTGATTATTTGGTTGTTGAAAAATTATCCTCAGTGCCTGAACCCGTGGAGCCATGAACAATGAAAATGGAAACATTTGCAATAAATAAATAAATAAATAAATAAGCTGATATGACAGGGACACAAATGTCGTGCAAAAGGTAAAGAACACTGGAGGCAGCTGTGCCTTTAAATTTAATTGTAGACAAAGTCAAATGTGATTTTTGCCAGTCAGGCCCCAGAGATTCCATTTTTATTTTTTCTGCCTCTGCAAAAAATAATACTTGCTCGTCTCATCACATTGATAATGCACTGTCAGCACTAAGGGGACAAACTGTGTGCTTTTCAAATTCAGGTCTAAGCAAGCCACTCAGGTAAATATTCTTTGGGACCTTGGGATGTTACATTTCCTTCTGTGTTCCCCATTGCTGAAACTTTTGATGAAGGGAGTTTAAATAGAGCATTAAGGTACACAAATGTTATTTCCATGCAAAGCGTCCCTGACCCACCTAGATGTTTAACTCCCTTTCTGAAAGATGAAGAGTCTAAAACTTTTGCTCTCAAATAACCCAATCACTCCTAGGTCCATGAGGAAAAATGAGGCACATAGTTGTCCAAGTTTCTCCCTTCATAAGTACTTGTTTTAAAGACAAATAAGACATTTAAAAACTGAGAAATTAAACACAATTCATGACTTAAAAGTCATCACGTTCAGTGTGTCAAATATGAAGAAGAAGATAAATTCTGTAGAGAGGAGGCGAATAGACCTGCTTTTCATCCCGCCCAGCTCCCGCATGGTTACTTTACACCTGAAATAACAACACACAAACTGTATTCATTTAAACACTGCCTGGCCCATTAGTTTCAGCCTCTTATTGGCTAATTCTCACATCTTGCTTAACCCATTTCTAATAATCTGTGTAGCACCACAAAGTGGTGGTTTACCGGGAGAGATTCAGCATGTCTGACCTGGCGGCTGGCTCCACTGCGTCTGTCCCAGAGAGGAGAGGAATGGCGATTGCCTCACTTCCCTCTTCCTCCCAGCATTCTGTTCAGTCTACTCCACCCACCTAAGGGCTGGCCTATCAAATGGCCAAGGCAGTTTCTTTATTAACCAATGAAATCAACACAAAATGGAAGAGCCTCCCATGTCAAAATTCAGTGTTATTTACAAATTATTTTTATTAGTCGAAATCTCAAATCATAGGCATTTGAGCCCTGGGTTTGGTTCGTCAACTATATAAGAATGGAGAAAGTGAGCTGAGAAGTGAGATGGTGTACATTCTCTCTCTGCTCTTGACTGTGGACATGACTAACTACTTCAATTCCCTACTTCCTCGACTACCTCACAACAGTGGACAGTATAACCTGGAATTCTAAGTCAACTAAATCCTTTTTACTTTATTTTATTTTATGTTAGTCTGTTTTTGTTTTGTTTTTGGAGACAGGCTTTCTCTGTAGCTTTGGAGCCTGTCCAGGAACTCACTCTATACACCAGGCAGGTCCCGAACTTACAGAGATCAGCCTGTCTCTGCCTTCTGAGTGCTAGAATTAAAGGCGTGCACCACCACTACCTGGCACTTTCTACTTTAAAGTTGCTTCTGTGGGGGTATTTGCCACAGCCATGGGTGGGGAGAGCAAAAGTGTTTGCAGACGCAGGGAAGGCACAGCAACTGGAATGGATCATTCTGTGGTGATGGGAATTCACAAGGGAATCTTCTCACGTGGTATCAGAAAGCACAGAGAGTTTGAGGGAGAAGCAAAGCAGATCTTGACTCCTCCATTCCCCATGAACCCGTCCCCAACTCAGTGCCACATTCTAAAGCAGTGGTTTTCGTCCTGTGGTTTGAGACCCCTTCGGGATAAAAGGACTCTTTCACAGAGTGGGCATATGGGATAACCTGCATATCAGGTATTTATACCACAATTCACACCAGTAGCAAAATTACAGTTATGAAGTAGCCATGAAAATATTTCTATGGTTGGAAATTGCAGCATTAGGGAGGTCGAGAATTACTGCCCTAAAGGGACAATTTCCCAAATGACCAGCTGGGAGCCAAGCATCTAAACATAGGAGGCTGTGTGAGACATTTCACTTTCAAGCCGTAACATCTTCTTTCAACAGAGTCTATAGAAAGAGCAGAGTCTATATAATGAGGTGACTATGGTCACCACCCACTGAAGGCTCTCCCTCTCTAGACCTCCATTTCCTCTTCTGAAAATTGGAGGAGGTTTTTTGTTTTGTTTTGTTTTGTTTTGTTTTGTTTTGTTTTGTTTTGTTTTGTTTTGTTTGTAATATCCTTAGCACGCCTTGGTTCACAGTCTCCACTACAGTTTCTGGGGATAGTTAGTTCCTTGCTAGGCTCTGTCAAACTACGAACGGACTTCTGTTTTCTGTTCATAATTTCATCTCACCAAAAAGATGACTGACAGTCTATAAGCAGCAGAATTCAAAATAGGACCTAGACTTCCCACATTTTTGGGTGAATATATCCCTTGCCCTGGGTATTGAATAAAACATCAATGTAAATACAGTTTTGAAAGTATTACAGATGTAATTAAATGACTAAATAATCTGACCATAAAATAGAGCAATTGTTTTGGTTAGACACATCAAACAGCATAAATGCTTTCAAAGTGGAGTGTTTTCTGTGGTTGATAAGAAAGAAGTTACAGACAAGACAAGAAACAGTGCAAATCCTTTAACAGCTGAGTGAACCCTAGCCACTGATGGTAGTAAAAACCCATTTCTGCCAATAACTTACACAAAATGAAAAGAAACCCTAATTCCTGCCAGGCCATACAGTCTGGGCCAGACACCTCGAGTTCAGTTTAGTGAGATCATAACCAGAAATGCAATCATACTCTGCACAGACTTCTCGCCTACAGAAACTATAAAAGCTATCTAAATATATGTTAGTTGAAGCCATTATGCTTGTTGACATTTTTATGAATCCATAAAAAACCTAATATAGGTCCTTTTAGTCACCAAATATCAAGTCCTGTTAGTCTCTCCTCTTTTGTTGCTTTAAATTTCTCTTAACTTGAGAACTATTTTATCTTGTACACATCACTTCTCTAAATAGAAATAAAGAGAATTTACAGATATATAATTTTTAATTGAAGCAGTATTATATCATGAGCCACAGCTCTAACTTCCTCTCATTAGTGAAATTAAAGACTTGAAGTAAGATGGTAGTGAGGTTGCTCAGTGGGTAAAGACACTTTCTACCAAGCCTGATAACCTGGACTTGATCCCTCGAACTTATCTGGTATGAGAGAACCAGTTCACACACGTTGACCTCTAACCTCCACACAGGATCCCTGGCATGTTCATATGTACATCTGCACATGCACACATCCATAAATGAATAAGTGTAATTTTTTAAAAATTAAATAATATGAATTAAATGCCCAGTTACATAGAATCCAAAATGATTTCATGTATTGTTTAAACAATTTTAGGATTCAATACAAGTCCAGTTCCTTCATTTGGCTATAGTTAGTGGAGCATTGGTGCATGTCAGATAACAGGGCTATCATGGTGAATAAGACAGACAATATCTAACCTTGTGGAACTGACAGTATAATAAAACATGTTCCAGGGAAATGTAATTAAAATCACATTTGTTATTGTCAACTTTCTTTGATGTGTGCTCAAAACGACCATGGAAAGAGGAAGCTCTCATGCAGAATTCTTAATAATGTTTTTTCCATGCTTTGTTTGTAATAATTCTTCAACTGTGTTCTGCATTTTACATTTATCATGCATCTCATTTTGAACTAGCCACATTTCAATGGCTCAATAACCATGTTCAGCTTCTGGTTACTATCCGAGATATCACCCGCCTACCTGACACTGCAACAATTTCTTGTTACTCTTGCCCTTACAATCTGTCTACCCTTTCTTCAGCAATGATCCCTGAACCTTAAGTACAGAAATCATGGTGTAGATATATCATTATGACTCTACTTGGTCTTTAGTCCTGCTCAGTTGTGCTGGAAAGATGGTTCAATTGTTAAGAGCACTGCCTGCCCTTCCAAAAATCCTGAGTTCAGTTCCCAGCAACCGCATGGTGGCTCACAACCATCTGTAATGAGATCTGGTGCCCGCTTCTGGCCTGCAGACATACATGCAGACAGAATATTGAGAATATTGTATACATTAAAAATAAATAGATTTAAAAACGAGTCCTGCTCAACAAGAGATAAACAATGCCTGGTACTGGAAACTTAACCACCTGGGACTAGTAAAGTCATGGATATTGGAGGAGAGCCTACAAACCACCATTTTATTAAACCAGCACAATTCTTAACTATATTCTAAATATTTATCCTGATACCAATATGCCCACCCACAGATAAGTGTACTTCTCACCCCTCTTCAAAGAAACTTCTCTTTGCAACAAGCAGAGATGATTACAGACAACCATAACTGATCTAAATAGGGAGAAGAGATCCTATGGTGCTCAGTCCCAATCATCATTTTTTAGCTCTAACTACAGTCATAGTTTGACTCCTTTGTTACCCTTTGCATATAAAAATCGAGGTTTCAAAGAACAACATGATTTATTCAAGGGAGTGTGGCAAGTGAGAGGGACAGAAGCAATGTAAACCCAAGCAGACTGAATTTGCATAGGTAACACTTGTCTACTGTTATAATGTCCCTCCCTTCACACAAATTACCCAAGACCACACATGACAAATAGATGGATAATTTCAGCAAAGTTCTTAGGAAGGTGAGATGGTGGTCACTCTGGGAGAGAGAGTTTGAGTAGATGGTGATGGAGTGCCTCATGTAGGGCGTGGGAGAGAAAGACCATTACTGAGCTTCCACTTACTGTTTCTGAGTCTGGTCACACAGGCCAGCATTTGTGCCATCTTACCTCTACCATGGGCTATCCAAAAGAAACGTGAATGCATGTAAGAGAGACTAAATAGCTAATAAAATCAGTACAACTAGGCATGTTTCATCTGCATACATACATTTGCGCCTGCGCACATACACACACACACACACACACACACACACACGCCAACCTCCCCAAAGTACTCCTGTGGAAGATGTACTGCATTCAATGTCTCAGGACTGCTCGGCTCATTGATCACCTGTTCTTGCCTTTGATCCTCTAGAGAGGGGAGGTTGGGTAGCATTATGCAGGAGCTGCATTGACACTCACCCTGAGAAAACAGAATGACTAACCATTTCCCTCCCAACCTTAACATCTGTCTGGTTGTCCCAAACTTCCGTCTCTGTAAAGAATAATTAAGGTCTCAAGGACTGGGCGGAGTTTTCTAAAGTTGACTGTGAGATTCAAAAACAATTCAAAACATTCTTCTGCCTGATCTGCTACTCTAGATTTGATCTAGATTTGATTTGTTTTGTTCTGTTTTCTTGGAGCCTGTGATCTCTAATTTGCCCTGTGCTTTAACAATATGCCCGTTCCTCTTCAAATGGTGAGATGACAGCTCTCGGCACTGCACATGGAGATGAAAAAAATCACCCAAGCCCTCCAGACACCAGATCAAGATAAACAACCTAATTATTTAACTCTTTCTTTCACTGCCTTCTGCCTCCTATTAGGGGAACATTTGCTTGGTTCTCCTTATCTGCTCTATTGGTCTTTCACTTGTCATTGCAAATGGACACCTGAAAATTTTGACAGAGGACTCCCCTGTATATCTCGCTGGTGTGCTTTAAAGCCTTGCATTGCTTACAATGCTTAAAACCTCTGAGAACTGGGCTTACAAAGTCACCCATCACAGCCTTTTGTACAGAGTCCTGGATGAAGAAAACAACATTTCTTCCCTCAAGACAGTAGTTTCCAAAGTGCAGTACCTAGAATGACAACATTCACACTACCTGAGAACTTACTAGAAATCCAGACCAACTGCAGTAGTAATCATTCGCTAGAAATTCTGGGGCTACGGAAAGCTATATGATTCAGGTAACTGTGACCTGAGGCTGCATTTCAGTGCCATTGCCTTCCATAATCCTCCTCAACAGAAAGCCTGGAGTTAGAGGTACCCTGGCTAAATGACAGGAAGAAACAATGAAAAAGAAGTGGCTTTGGTTTTAAGAGTGGTCCTCAACTATGAACTGACATTAGAATTTCCAGGAGAGCTCTGAAAATACCTATACCAAGGTCCCATACACAGAGGCACTCAGTAGATTTGACACGAGCCTAGACTTATTTCTTAAAAGCTCTCTAGGTATCTCTAACGTGCAACCTAGACTGAGAACTACAAGTTTAAGAAATATAGAATAAGATCTCTTCTAGAGACCTTTACGTTTTTAGTAAGCAACTGATACGTGTCCTTATTTAGGTCCAGGGATTGCCAGAGTGGCTCATGGGTAATTTGGGAGGTCTTACCAACTAGATAAGGAAGATGGCAACGACTGACTACCCAGCCCACACCAAACACTATGCCCACATTTCCTTGAGTGGATAAAACAACTGGAACTAATCACTGTGGAGCATCTCGTGCGAGACATTAGGGTAATATGGTTAGTTCACAGGAGCATACACGGAGAAGTTTCTCACCACAGTCCCTGAAGGAATGCATGGTGAGAAAAAAGAAGGGAGCCAATCATACATTTAGGATGGCTTACATCCCAGAAAGCTTAAATAAATAATCTCACGTTTTCCCCCAAATTTCTCCTGAAATGTTTTGAAAGATGTAATGACAGGAATGGGTTGGAAACTGTTTCTCGCCTGAAAAATGATGGGTAAAACTGAGCAATAGTCTCTGGAAACCTTGCTCTCTAAAAATTGTGAGATAACCAGGTAAATTTTGGGAAGACCGAGTTTGAGTTGCAGGTTCACTGAGATACTTATGTCTCACAATATATGATAGAGGGCCATCAAAGAAGTAATCCAATGTCAGACTTTGGCCTCCACATATACGCTCAGAGAAAGGGGATACAGAGGAAGGCAAGGAATAAGAAACACACAATACAATTACCAATGGATTTTTGGCATCTAAGCCGTTTTGTTTCAAAATCTATCCAGTAATACTGAAAAAAATTTTAGTGGCCCAGACAGTCTTTATAAATAATGGGATGACTAGCAATAATGGAGAGGGTGCCTGAACGAGCCTTCTCCTGTAATCAGATTGGTGACTACCCTAATTGTCATCATAGAACCTTCATCCAGTAACTGATGGAAGCAGATGCAGTGATTCACAGCCAAGCACTGGGCCAAGCTCCCAGAGTCAAGATGAAGAGAGGGAGGAGGGATTATATGAGTAAGTGGGGTCAAGACCATGATGGGGAAATCCACAGAGACATCTGACCCAACCTAGTGGGAGCTCACTGCTCTAGACCAACAACTAGGGAGCCAGAATGGGACTGAATTAGACCCTCTGAATGTGGGTGACCGTTGTGTGGCTGAGTCTGTTTGTGAGACCCTGGCAATTGGTCCAGGATTTATCCCTGGTTCATGAACTGGCTTTTGGAGCCCATTCACTATGGTGGGTTACCTTACTCGGCCTTGATGCAGTGGGGAGGGACTTTTTCCTGCCTCAACTCTAAAGGGAAGGCTTACTTGACTCCCCATGGGAGGCCTTACCCTCCTAAGGAGTGGATGGGGGAATAAATAGAGGGAAGAAGCAGGAGGAGGGGAGGTAGGGGGAACGTAGTTGGTACATAAAATGAAGCTTCCTAGGCCTGGATGTGGGGGAGTGGCTTGGACTTCCTACAGGGTAAGGTTCCCTACCCTCTCTTAAGGAGGGAGGGGGAGAGAAGAGGATGAGTGGGGGAGCGGGAGGGGAATGGGAGGAGGAGAGGAAGTGTAAATTTTTGAATGGAAAAATAAATAAAAATAAATAAAAAATAAATATAGAGGTGTATATATAAAACATTCTGATGCTGCCTCAGAATATGTTCTACATACATGATCAATTTCTAGCAGGCAGAAAATCGCTCCAACTACTAGTTGTAGTACTACTACTGGAGGTAGCTTAATCATTAATGAGCAGCTAGCAACCAACTGAAACCACCTGATTAAACACTGTACTGACCCATTTAATAATTAGAGCTTTCTGCTGTCTACATAGTACACTGGAGTCTCTTCAAGGGAGAAAGCAGTGTGGAGTAGGTGGGAAACATTCTCCATAGATGACTGAAGCCAGCTGTTTATGCTTAGCAGGATTCAGGCTTGGACAGACATTTTGACAACTCTTTAACACTGGAAGCTGAAAAATATTTTATAAAGGATCTCAGAAAACCCTAAAAACAGATCATCAGGAGACACTCAAATAAAGAAGAGAACTAGGACAACGGAGAGCAGCTAGTCTGCATCCAAATTCCTATTGCTCAGTTTGTGAACCTCAATGTGTAATTTAGCATCTCTGAATTGCATAATCATCTGTCAAGAGCAGGCAATAACACCTGTCTGACAAAGTTTTGAAGATCGGCTATGTAGAAAAATGGCCTATGGGATAGACCTTTTGGTGCATACACACACACACACACACACACACACACACACACACATCTTAAGAACTTCATCAGTGAGGATGGTATTATTATTTTAAATTACCTTTGCATGTAAAAGCAAAAAGGGATTAACAATTAATGAGGTTCATGCAGAATGCCATGGGGCATAGCTAAGAAGCCATGGGAACAATCACAGAATTGCCCTAGTTGACTATTTTAATGACAAGCACACCAATGTTGCTTGGTTCAACCGAAGATGTGAATCAATGCTCCACTTCCTAAAGCTGAACCTATTGAGAAATTATTGGTGCACAGGAAAACAATAGCAATTCCCAAATGTTTGAGTGTTAAACTGAATATATTACTAAATATTCAATATGGGGAGCCAACAGGTGGTACTAGAGGCAAACAGAGCCTTCTCTCTCTGTCCCTCCCTCCCTCCTTCCTTCCCCCTCTCTTCCTCCTCTTCTCTCCACTTTGTTAACTGCTTTTGCAAAATTTCTTCATTTTGGCCACTCGTATGTCCCCACTCCCTTCCTTTCCCACCTCTACAGAGATATAAGGGCAAAGAAATATTCAGTTCCTACTGCAGATGTCTCAGCATATTGCAGGACCCTAGCAAGCTGCAAGTGCTACCGCAGAGCCCCACCATTCAGGCAGAAGTGCTTAGCCCAGTCAGAGGGAGTTGAGATGGGTAACAGACTTTGATCCTTGAGATTGTGTGAGCCTCCCTCCAATGGGAACAAACTGTTTCATGGAGCCAGTTTCTGCTAAAGGGCAGCAGATGACTCTAAGTTGCAATCATTATGATGTCTGTAACCTTTCCATCATAAAAAAAATCTATGCACATTCTGCTGATCTCTGTTTACTTTCCCTTTCTTTGGGTGGGTACTGGGTTTTATACCCACAAGATCAGATACATCCTGATTTGCTCAAGCACTACCAATACAGGTCCCTCTATTCTGGAAACAACAAAATCAACCATAGAGATTAAGTCCTTCTAAACTTAAAGAGACAGCAAGATGCTTTCCTGACAAAAGTTCTAAAATAGAGCCAAATTCCAGCCAATGAGCCATTCTTCCGTGCATATAGAAGTTAGCTAATCTTTTCCTCTACAGCCTTCTCAGACTTAGCCTTTTCTTTGTCCATGTCACGCTGGGAAGAACTGAATGCTCTTCCATAGAGAATTAGGACTATAAGCCCGAATGCTAATTCCTTTCTCCCTTGATGCAAACTGGTAACTATCTAGCTAGTTCTCTCACAGGCAAATATCTATGGGTTGTGCATTTATTTAACATGTATGTAACAGTAATTGTGATGGTTAGGTTGTGGTTTGTCCCTCAATGGCTAATGTATTAGAACAGGATGACAATAAGAGAGATGGTGTGACCTTTAAGAAATCAGGCATACTACAAAGTGATTAGGTCATTGGACCCCTGCTCTTGAAAAGAAACCATGGGATCTCATGAAGTCCTGTTAGTTCTCATATGAGGAGTTTTATAAGGAGCAAGTCTGACCTAGAATTCTAGGCTCCTATCTTGCCATCTCTCCCCTACGCATGTGCTTCTAAATGATGCCATAACACAATGGGGACTTATCAAAGGCCAAGTACATGAATGTTGACTAATTTCAAGCTCCAAATTTCCAAAATCGGGAACCAAATAAGCCTTTTGTCTTTAATAAGTACTTAACTCTAATATTTGATTTCGATAACATAGAATGTACTATTCCAGGTCATTTATTATTCTCATGATAACTTTGAGATAGATGTACAACTATTAAGCCCATTTCACACATGAAAAACCTGAGGCAGAAAAGACGAAATAATGGGCCCATGGTCAAAGAGCTAGTTAATAGGACAGATGGATTTTGACCCAGCAGTATAACTGACTCCAGAAACTGTTCTCCAAATAATAAGAATACCTTTGCCTTTTCTAGTGGTAAAGCCCATTTTCACCAGGGCTGGAGTTGAGAGGCCTTAAAGGTGCCTGCTGTAACATGGCTTAAAGGGGCTACTCAGAGGAGCAGATATTGCTCTGTGCATTGATGATATCACAAGATCATTTCCCAGGATAAGAAAGCCCCTCAATTGAAATATTACCTCCACATAAAATCACACTTCTCTCCACCAAAAACAAAGCTTGCTTACTTAGAAGTTCCACAGAAAAGTGAAGGACGGTGTGGCTGATAGCATGAAGTGGTGCTGACAGAAAATACTTAATGTTCAATATACAGCAAAAAAAATGTGACTCAAAAATGTAGACTTCAATTGTGAAATCCTTCTCCCTTGTATTACTGAGTTGAAGTTCACACTCTATTTCTTCTTCAGAAGCACCTGAAGTCCTTCTTGAATTGGGAATAAAATTAGGCATGAGTAGTCCAATTATCATCAGTTATAAATGCACATTATAATATCCACAGCTCTGCGGAGTACCAAATTATTAGGACTTGGACCCCTGAGCAGGCAAGTTGTGAAAAAGAAAAGCAATGCTTAGGAAATGCTAATGGCTGGCAGAGCTGCCTTGGCTACAAAAGATTCAGGGTGATCATCCTGAGCATCCCTAAGTAGCATGAGATTTCATGAAAATACTAGATATCTAGAAGTCAAGACCCCATAAAGAGAAGTAAGACTCCACCTAAGACACTTGTGATTCCACCCTCCTCTGGCATCAGAGGTTATGCCATAAGGTAGGACTAACACAAACATGACAGGCAACAGGAAAGTCCTGTTCTCAGTGGAAAAGTCTCCCAAGCTTACAAAGAAGGCCCCTGGTGGTACAGATGGTCTGGCCCAAACACAGAAGCTCTTTCTTCTTGGCTGTAGTAAAAGAGCCACGCCTCAGTGAAGTCTGATTCCAGTACACTGACCCTAGAGTCATATAGAACAAGGTAACATGCAAAGAATTTAGGCCCTTCCATAGACTAAAGAAGACAAAGCTCTAGACTCCAGAGGTGATAGGCTTCCTGAAAAGCTTGAAGCCCAGACTTCCAACTAAAGATGGCCACACAGCCCAACACGCTTACCAACTGACTTTGGTTTCTCTCACACTTGAGATTATGATTTATATTCCATTTCTGAATCATTTGATATCTTAGACACTTATAGTATTTATAGGAATTAATTCATTCAAAGCCAGGCATGGTACCACACACCTGTAGTTACCAGCTCTTGGGGGCCTAAAATAGGAGAGTTGTGAGTTCAGTGACAACCTGAACTGCATATCTAGTTCAAGCATAGCTTGGACTAGTTAGTGAAACCCTGTCTCAAAAATATGCAAAACAAAAATCAAGCAAGTTTTGACTCCTTTAATCATTACAATAGTTTATTGAGCAATTATTATTATTATACACAGCAAACAGTTTTGAGAAGTAAATGGTCAACAGTTGCATAGTTAATAATTGGTAAATTGAAAGTTTTCTGTCTCCAAAGTGACATTCTCTGCTTCTAAAATTCAAAACTGCACAGCCAGAGAAATGGCTCAGTGGTCAAAAGCACCTACCATGAAACCTAACAACCTGATCCACACATGGTGGAATAAGAGAACTTGCTCCTATGCATTGTCCTCTGAGCTCCACACATCTCAAGGCACAAATAAAAATAAATACAATGTACAAAGTACTTTAAAGCAAAATATGATATGAAAATGGATGTGACGCCTGCATCAGGCTCCATCAAATTTTCACCTCTTATTTGGAAATATAAATTATTCTCAGGTCTGTGGCATTGCCAGTAGTTTGGGAATCAGGGAAGAGGGGAGCCAGTGTCACATCACCTAAAGCACCTAGTTATTTTTCTGTTGCTGTGCTAAGACGCTATAACCAAAACCATCTTTTTTATTAAAAAATTTACTTTTCATTTTAAATACCAACCCCAGTTACCCTCCCTCTCCTTATCCCTGTCTCCACCTTCCATTTCCCATGCCCCATTCACTCCTCAAAGGGGAGTAAGGTCTTCCTTAGGGAGTCAACAAGCCTTTCCACAACCCCCCTATCAAGGCTGAGCAAAGTAATCCACCATAGGAAATGGGTTCTAAAAAGCCAGTTCATGCACCTGGGATAGGTCCTTATATGACTGCCAGCCCCCTCGACAACAGATAAAGTCATCTAACTATCACCTACATTAAGAGGGTCTAGTTTGGGGGGCTGGAGAGATGGCTCAGCGTTTAAGAGCATTGCGTACTCTTCCAAAGGGCCAGAGTTCGATTCCCAGCAACCACATGGTGGGTCACAACCATCTGTAATGAGGTTTGGTGTCCTCTTTTAGCAGGCATATATGCAAACAGAATATTGTATCCATAATAAATAAATAAATATTTTTTAAAAAGGGGGGGGTCTAATTTGGTCCCATGAATAACCAAAAGCATCTTACAGAAGAATTTATTTTGACTTAAGGTTCCAGAGGAGGAGGAATTAAATTCCATAATATTGAGGAAGACAAAACAGCAAACATCAGAGGAGAACACCAAGAGATCGCAGCCACACACAGAACACAGGGAGTTATAGCACGAAGTAGGGCTATACACGACCTGGATGGAGGTGGGGGGTTCCTTGGACTTCCCACAGGACAGGGAACCCTGATTGCTTTTCGGGCTGAGGGGGGGGGGACTTCATTGGGGGAGGGGGAGGGAAATGGGAGGCGGTGGCTGGGAAGAGACAGAAATCTTTAATAAATAAATAAATTTAATAAAAAAAATAAAATACCAAAAAAAAAGAGAGAGAAAACAAGGCTATCTGCTTTGAACCTATTCAAAGATACTTTAGGGTGTCCTTGGGCCCTAGAAGGTAGATGTGGGAGAACAGGGTCAGAGAATTGCTGGGGATGCCACGGAGAAGGTAGATCAGCATCATTCATCTGTTATGCCACCATACTCGCTTGTAGCTGAAATAATTGGCAGCATCCACACAGAATCTTAGATCCAGAGGTCAGAAGACGTTCCCGCTGTGCTCTCTAAATGAAGTCCATGTAGGAGTTCACTTTCTAGTCCAAAGAGACTGTTCACCTCTGGCACCTAGGAACAATCTTTAAAGAAATCTTTCCCCTTCAACAGAAGAAATAAAATGTAGCTTTATGACAAAGCAAGAGGTTAGATAACTTTCAGGGTAGTCTCCAGTGTGAACTAACCACATTCACAGTCTTTTGAATGGCAAGCACGTGGGAGGAAGCATGTGAAAGTCTCCAAAGCAAACACGTGCTTCTCAAACCAGTACCTCTTCTAGTCCTGCCATTTGGTCACGCAGAACTGACCTCAAAGAAGTGATGACGCTCATGGGAAGTGAGACAGGGACATTCACAAAATCCTGTTGGTTCTAGTTTCACATCCTCTTCTTCCTAGCATCTTTCCACCCCTCCCCCATGCCCAGAATTTACCACTCCCACCTCCCTTACTCTACACCTTCTTCATTGGCTTCCCATCTCTAGGACTGACTGCATGGGCATATTCTCTGAGTAGCTTGTGCTTTAAAGGCCTCTCTGTATCACCATGAAAGTCTCAATACTTTTCAAAGAAGTCCTAGATTTTTTTTGCATTTTGCACTGGGTCCTGTACATTATGGAACCAGCAGTGCCTGACTTTCCCCATCTGAGCCCATTGTATTGGCAGCACATTTTCTAATGCTGAAAATAGTGCCCTTGTATGTCTAATGTCTCTTCAGTACCTCTAGAAAAGAACTACAACCAATCAGGCAGACCCTTAAGGCCCTCTATTACCTGGCCTTTATGTAATCATCTATACAACCCACACAGGTTCTACCCACTCTACAACTGTGGATCATTTTTGTCAAAACTAACAATAGCAAAGCCATTAATAGCTCATATTCTGGAGTTAAAAGGGATACCAATAGTATCCATTTCCTAAGGTTAAGTGAGATGATCAAGCTACACAAAAGTCTCTCAACACAGAGACTGACTCCTGACAAATGCTCAAAAAATACTCAATATTAATATTATTGCTTATTGCTATCATAGTTACAGAGATGACTCATTCTAGAAGTCACTTTTCTTTGTTCCAATCTAATCTGCCACATTGTTGGATGGATTGGTATACCACATAGTCCTGTTGTGTCTTTGAACTTCCATCTCCTGTAATGTCAGATAACCTTCTTTGGTTGTAGATGCCCATAATTTGTAGGCTGTTTGGTTGTGTTCACCAGCTCCTCATGTCTCTCTCTCTGATAGTGTGGGAGAGGCCTCATGGGCTAGCAGAAGCTGCAGAGGCAGCCACAAAGAGGGGCAGCATATTTGCTAAGTAGGATTTTTGAGGAAAGAAACTCAGGGAACCTGTGTTCAGGATGTGAACTCTTCTTCTTTTTTGCAAGGTTATCCATTTTCCTGCTGTACTTGCTAGAAGGCGTTGGGGCAACACAAATTTCAGATGAGCATGGTCTAAGGCATTTGTGTGAAATGGCTCTGGGATGCCCCACCTCAGTTGTATCAGATCAACTCTCATCTTACAGCAAAGGTTTATCCTGAACTGCTGACGTCATTCACAGTCAAGGAAGAAGTGGTTCACCATGTATGAAATAGGACTTCCCCAGAGCTTCCACTTTCTGCATGAGTCCTTTGCCACACCCCAGTGGCAGTGAGGAGAACAACAGCTGGCAGCATCATTCCCTGACCAAGACAAGAGTATTTCTTCTCACCCCCAACTCATGAAAGACTTTAACTACCAAAGTCATAGTTAGTAGTATTAAGAGGATGAAAATTTATCAATGTTTAGAAGTGGAGCCATTCAGAAGTAAGGATTATGTTAGTTCTTCAGGGTGGAGGCCTCTATAATTAAATACTGGTAGCCTTGTAAAAGAAGAAGAAAAACCAGGACACATGTGTATTCCCTGTCTCTTTCCATAGAGATACCCTGGATCACCACAGCAGCCAGCCAACAAGAAGTTCAATACCATATGAGGCCTCTAGACCTTGTGCCCTTAGAGCCATTAGCTGAAATAAAGCACTTATAAAGTGGTCTGTCTCCCATCAAATGGATTAATATACACTCTGCTCCTTCCGCCCAAGGATAAAGGTACTTTATTCTGCTCTCAGAAATGGAAGTCTCCACCCAGATAATAATGCAGAATCATCTGTAGAGATATGAAATGTACCATTGTTGAGGCATCTTCAAAAGCGATCAAAGCTGATGATATGGGGTTTAGGAGAGGACCCCCAGAATTGGAGATATCGAGTCCCCACGCATTTCTTCTTGAAATTTTCATGCATTTTTAGATAAAACAGAATTATATCACTTTCCCCGTTCCATTTCTTTC
Source organism: Microtus oregoni (assembly GCF_018167655.1). Taxonomy (NCBI): domain Eukaryota; kingdom Metazoa; phylum Chordata; class Mammalia; order Rodentia; family Cricetidae; genus Microtus; species Microtus oregoni. The sequence goes on from NW_024544745.1 coordinate 894,148, forward strand.
CCCCAACCCCTCCTAGATCTCCCCTGTTCCAACCTGTCCCATGAACCTCCCTCTCCAATTGATAGCCTCTTTTTCTTTGATTATTATTTTTGCACATATAAGTACGTGTGTATACATATGCACAAATTATAAGTATAACTGTCTGAATTTTTGTTGTTTGTGTGTACATGGTTTCAGGAGGGAAAAGAACCAAAAGGTAAGATGAGAATAATAGCTTCTAGGCCAATAGCCTCGTCTCCATGTCACCATATTCCTTAAATACTATGTTACCTACTACTGGAAACTGAAAAAATAAAGTTCAGAAGTCCCCAGTAACTCTCTGGTCATTTTCATGTCTCCTTTATCCATGTCTTTTACTCTGACCTTTAAGGGTCTTTACCTGTCCACAAAGGCACCCCCTACCTTCATCTCATAGAAAGTTCTCTCCCTGTTTCCCTTACCTAGAATGCGCCCACTCCCCACCCCTTTGCTAACAGCGGTTCTCAAACATAAGCATGCAAACAAATTCCCTGGAGAACTTGTTAGAGCACAGCATGTTACTAACAACTCCCCAAGTGCTTGCTGCTGTTCTTACTGCTGGTCAAAACAGCACCTTTGGAAAACAAGTTGCCTTGGGCGGGGGGGGGGGGGGGGGGGGGTGACTCTTACAACATAACATGTCCCCTTTCAGGACAATGCCTTCCTTTACTGCCCACCACTTTTCCCCAGGTGAGAGTGAGCACTGCTTCTCTATTTCCCCATGTGTATAAAGGATAGTGGGTGGTGATGATATTATATTATCATCACTTATTACATTCATTTTCTTGAAAACTTACCAAATTTTTGAAGAATTTTTAAGAAGCATACAAATAACTACCCCCCACAACCTTGCCACAGAGAACTCTTTCATGTTGCACCAGTGATCCCAGCAGTGCCCTTCATGCAAGAGTTCAAAGGCTCAGTAGTAGAACATTCAGCCCATGAGCACAGGGCTTGGGTTCAATGCCCAGGAAGGCATGAAAAATCAAAGAGAGAGTGGGAAGGAGAAAGGGAGCGAATCCAGTTGCGGATCACAGGTTGTGATTATTGGTCACACTTCCACAATCTTCCATCTGAAACATACTTATATTGGGGGACATGTTGGCTGAGGCCCTGGTGAAGATCCGGGGCCAGCCACTGCAGAGAACGCCTCTTAATTTGGTTTATCTGATCATTCCCTGTCATGAGACTGGAGTTACATAATTGAATGCATAGAATAGGCAGCTGCTCTTCCTGTCTTGAATTTCCAAAAAGCTTCTTGGAAATTGACAGAGAAACTCCAGGAAGGAATGGTTCTAGTCAGTGAAATTTCAGGAAAAAAAATGATTCCAGACGGTGAAATTCCAGGAAGAAATGATTCTAGTAGGATCTGCTCTTGGGTTTTGCTCACGCCGTACCAGTGATTGAATATACTTGGCTCGTGCCAAGTAGGTGCTCTGAGTTCTAGGCTGCTCTGTAAATTAAATTTTTAAAATTTAATGTAATGGCTTCATTGTAACATTTTCATATGTGTCCTTTTATTCTTATTTTATTTTTTTGCCTTAGCTTTGTATTATTTTTTGATATAGGCTTTCTCTATGTAGTTCAAGCTGGCTTCAAACTCATTGTCTTCCTGGCTTAGCTTCCCAAGGACTACTATTACAGGCTAATCCTACCTTGCCTCCTATGGAAAAATTAATAGAACAAGTTTGTCTCCAGCAACCTTCCACCTCTCTTCACTGTCTTCCTCTTACTCTCAAGGATTTTTTAAAAATGAATTACATTTATTTTGTTTGGGAGGATGCCTGTGCCAGTGTGTATGTGGTGGTCAGAGGACAGCTTGTAGGAATTAATTCTCTCATCCCATTATGCTGGTCCTTAGAATTACACCCAGTTTATCAGGTTTAGGGGCAAGTGCCATTAACTGCTGAGTTATTCTGCCAGCCCTAACATTGTGGGTGCTTGTGTTGCCATAATTGGTTTTTCCTGGGAACATTGGATCTGAACCAGGGTCCTCCTGACTTCATGACAAGTGCTCTCATCTATGCACCATGTCTCAGGCTCTTCAGGCAGTATTTTTATACTGGTTGTGATAGTTGTTCAAAATGTTCCACAACCAAGGCTCTTGTACTCTAACCATACTTTTCCGCTCTTCTGATGTGTCCTCCAATCTATGTCCTTTACTAAGTAAGGTGCTCTATGGGTAGGATGACAGCTAAGCAGAACCCATAATCATTAAGAGCAATAATTCTAGTGTCAAATAAGTCTGGTGGATACATCGTCGACATGACAGTAGGAACATACTAAGCTTTCATTCGTCTGTCATGTAATGATATTTTATATATTTCAACATAAGTTATGATGCCTAAGAAAGGTATGTATAGCACATACCATCTAATCTGCTCATATGAAGTGTTAAATAAGTAGTTGTCATTACAAAGATATTAGAAACTTTACTATTACTACTTGCTGAAGACTTTGTCCACTTACCACCTGAACTCCTATTCCTTTCCACAGAACTAGCAATTTCTGTTATTATTTTGTCACCGTAGTACTATGTAGTTCAGGCTGGCTTAGAACTCACAGTTCTTCTGCCACTACTCGAGTGTTGAGATTGCCGTTCTGAGTCACCACTTGTCATCAGGAAGGGTCTCTGAGGGAGCTCTAATGTTTGACTATAGAATGATTCTTTTCAGATTATATACTGAGTCACTATCTTCTCTCACTTAAATTATTTCTTATTGAATGCTCTTGCTTCTGAGACATAACTCTAAATTCTTTGGTCTTTGTTGTTTTGCATTCAGTAACTACTATTTGAGAGTACTTGGGCATTTAGGAACTTTTTGTATGTCATAAATAACAAAGGGGCATTTAGCGGGTCGGGGTCTGCAACCTTGCCTATGCAAAGTGGCTCTCTCTACCCACAAACAGATTCGTCATACTCCAGAGCCAGTGCTATTCCCATTAAGGAACATCCTTGTCAGACTACAACTAAATCTCTCACCACTCCTTTGTCCTCTGCACCCAGCTGCCCTGGCCTTGTTTCTATCCCTCCACAGCACCTTGGACCAGCTATTCTGTCTTAGACTACAATTCTTTCTGAGAATTCCTATAAGTCTTATGAGCCCCACAAATCTTGGCTTAAGTGGTATTTCTCTGTGGAGGCCTTCATTAATTTCCTAGTTGTGATGGTTGATCTCAGTCATCAATTTCACAGGATTTTAGAAACGCCATGGAAACAAGTCTCTGGGAGTGTTTGTGAGGGATTATCTAAATGAAGTCAGTTAATAATTGACCTCAGATAACCCACCTAAAATGTGAGTGGTACCATTGCATAGACTAAGGTCCTGGACTGAAGAAAAAGGAGAATATAAACGGAACACTCCCTGTCTCCTGACTATGAATTCATTGTGACCAGCTATCCCGCAGTGACTTCTTGCCATGAGATACTGTACCCTTGCAATGTGAGCCAACAAAAGCTATTTCTCCCTTCAGTTGCTTTTGCTAAATATCTTATCAAAATAGCAAAGAAAGTAACTAATAAACTCTTATTTCATGCATGTTCTTCAAACCGTGTGCCTTTCCTTCAATGTATTTGTCAGTTTGTAATTATATATTCACTTATTCAATTAACTTAATTAATGCCAGTTTCACCCATGAGATCACAGCCTCCAAGAAAGCAGGAACCACATCTGTTTTGTCTCACCACTGTGCACAGAGCACCTCGCTCCACACTTGTCTTCTTGTTGGCCTTTTGGTCTTCGTTGAAATGAATGCCAGCATGTGCAGTGAGTACTGAGTCTTACTAAGCTGCAAAGAAAGGCGGCAGCTACCAACCTGATTAGTTTTGGAGGCTCTCATAGAACAAACTGATGTGAAATGGGGAATTAGAGTCGAATGATTCTTCCCTTTAATTATTTTGTTTTCATTCAAGCATATTTGAATGCAAGGCTTGGTCACAATACATGTTTCCAATTTCTCCCTTATTCTAAAATGCTACACTGAGACACTCTGATTGATTGCTTACTCTCAATCTGAATTTTAGTTAAACAAAGAGAACATTTAAAGCACATTGTCCCTTCATTATTTTAATGTTTCTCAGGCGTGTAAGAAGACAACAGTCCAATTTTTGGAAAATTTGAAAACTACACTGTCAAGAGACTAACAATCTTGGAACATGACACTGCATGTGCTGGACCTAATTAAATCCCAGATCTCGTGAGTTCTGCATCAAAATTGCAACCAATAGGTGACTTAAGCTCTAGCTGGTTTGCAGTTGTGTTGTCTTTTTAATGCCATAGTCTAAGTGACCAGAAAGAATGAGAAATGGAAATATGGGATACGGACAAAGGGAGAGGAACCGCAGAGTCAAGCAGAAGCACACTTCAGTGGCGACAATGGTGCCATTGAGGAGAGAATATGGTGCCACACAGCACAGATCTCACCCTGACAGACCACATTAGCCAGAGAGTGAGACACTGCGTTTGTGTGAGTGTATCACCACTAAGATTTGAGCACATTTTCTGCACCACTAAAACATAGCGTTAGCAGAATTTTGGAACTGCTGACCCTCACTTGGTTTCTTTTTTCTCCTCCTAGACATCAGATGCTTCTTGCTCCTCCTCCCCAGGGGTTTTGTTAAGATTTGGGCTGGAAACAAGATTAAATTTCTCGAGTACTTGGCACTGCTCCTGAACTGGAGTTCTAGAGAACTTGTGTTTGTAAAACCAGAGAACTTTTCCCCCACTAAATCTTTTTGGGACTCATGTGGTTATAGGATTTAACACAAATGGAACTACCAGAGCCTTCCTAGTTTTTAGTTCCTTTCTCTTTCAGAATATAAATTCTTATCTCTGAGCAAATATCTATGGATTCCATTTTATTTGGAGCTGTAAATTCACAATCTTAAATAATCCAAAGCTTTAACAATGTCACCAATAGCTTTTAGATTTTCTAAATTTTTGCTACCACTTTTCTACTATAAAGTTTTTATGTATTTATTTTCTAAAAATCTATCTTTTCTCATTTTACATATCAATCCCAGTTCCCACTCCCCCCCCCCCATACCCATCGTTTGCTCAGAGAAGGTACGTTTTTCTATTTGAAGTCAACAAAGTCTGACACATTGCTTTGAGGCAGGACCAAGGCCCTTCCCACTATTTCTAGGCTGAGCAAGGTATCCCTCCGAAGAGAACAGGTTCCCAAAAAAGCCAATACACGCAGTAGGGATAAATCCTGGTACCACTGCCAGTGGCCCCACAGTCTGCCCTAGTCATACAACTGTCACCCACATTCAAAGGGCCTAGTTTGGTCCTATGCTGGTTCCTTCACTATCAAGCCAAAGTTGGCATTCTCCCATTAGCCCAGGTAAGCTGTTTTAGTGGGTACAACCATTATGTTCTTAACCTCTTTGTTCATATTCTCACTCCATCCACTCTTCAACTGGACTTTGGGAGCTCAGCCTAGGGCTCTGCTATGGATCTCTATGGTGTCTAATGAGGAATAGCATGTTTTTTGTGCTGAAGATCAAACACAACAATTAGCTTATACACTATCACTGACCTGTATCCAAAACCCTGCTGGGTTTTCTGTTTGCTTTTCAACTTACATTTAGGTTACCATACTAAATAGTGAGTTTCACTATAGCATTTTCATATTTTGATACTTACATGTCATTATACTTCATTATCATTTTTTATCTTATCCATTACCCCCCATATCCCTAGCAGCCCACCGACTATTTCCCTTCCTTTCCCTCATCTGCTTTCATGTCACATGTATACTATATTACTCTTGTTTTATGCCCCTCCCATAAGATCACTTCCTCCCCTTTTATTATCCTCCCTTTTAATTTTTAAAAATGCTTTTATGTATATAGGTGTTTTGTCTACATGTATGCTTGTGCACCATGAGCATCCTTGGTATATTTGGAGTCCAGGAAAGGGCATCGGATCCTTGGAACTTGAGTAACAGAGATTGTGGGCTACCATGTGGGTGCTGGGAATCGAACCAAATCCTCTGGAGGAGTTACCAGTGCTTTTAAACACTGAGCCATCTCTCTACTTACATTAAAAAAAATACTTTAGCATAGGAAATGTAATATAGTTTTGCACACAAAAATGTATATCCTGGCCAGATCAGTCTTCAGTTTTCTTCCCATAAATACACTAAAAATATATGATTGTTCTTCCTATGTCTATAATCTAGTCACTGTGCTGAGGATTGAACCTGCAACCTCAAACTATGCAACCTCTATCTACTGAACTACATCTGTTTCTATAGATATCAGATACTCATATTCATACCTCATGTCTACATAATAATATATCATATCTCCCCGTGTACTTCCATAACACACACAAGTATGTATACATACACATATAATAAAATTTAAACCTAGGTTCTGTATATAAAAGAAACAATGTAGCATTTATTTTTCTGAGCTGGGCTTATTCCATTTAACAATGATTTCAAATCCTATCAATTTTTGTGCAAATACATGACTTAATTTTTGTTTAAAGCTAAATAAATATCCATGGTATATATTAACATATTACCTTCATATGTTCATCTAGGCTGTTTCTATTTCCTGACTGTTGTAAATAATATACCAATAAACAGGGATGTGTATGTTTCTCTGTGGGATATTGACTTAGAACCTTTCAGAAGTGTATCCAAGGGTGGTCCCATAATAGTTCTATTTTTACTTTTTGTTTTGATTTGTTTTGTTTTAGTAACTTCCAAACTGAATTCCAAAGTTCAGCTTGTAGTTTTTCGAGACAGAGTTTTACTGTGCAGAGTAGGCAGCCCTTGAACTTGATCCTACTGCCTCAGTCTCCCAAATACTTGATAACTACAGTGAGGCAACAAACATCATGATCAACTAGGATATTAAAACTACAAGCTGATTCTGATCCAGTAACCATGATGATGAGATTACAATAAGCAAGGAGAAAAGCAATAGAATATTGAGATTAAAAAGATCACTACGATTAGATTTAAAAAACAGCAAATCCCATTCCTGTAAGCAGAGTCATGAAAGATCTTTGAACAGATAAACAGCCTGATATAACTTATGCCCTTTCAAGGTCACTTTGGGTGTTTTCTGAAGATAAGATGGAGGAGCTTTGCACGTTGCGAGGAATAAAGGATATGTGCAGTCAGGAAAGGTAGGAGGTTATCTTGATATATCCAATGAAGGGAGATGCTACTGTAGACCAGATAATGGCAGAAAAGACAATTAACACTGATCAGGTTCTAGGCACATTGTGAAATATCCAGAATGCCTTTTATATACCAGGCATTGATCTGTGTGTTTGGATACAGCATTGAACAAAACAAACCACAGTCTCTTCATAGGGTTTGCTTTCTAAAATAATAACCAACAGTTTTTGAGGACTTCCTGTGTTCTAACAGTTTTGCTTTTTTAACTCACTTGATCCTCACCACAACCCAACCACATAAGAATATATGGGTATTATCTTCACATAAAAGATGATGAAATTGGGACTGATGAGATGGCTTAACGGTGACAAGTACTGGCTGACCTTCCAGAAGTCCTGGGCTCAATTCTCAGCAACCAAATGTTGGCTCACAACAGTCTGCAACTCCAGTTCTAGGAAATTCAGCACCCTCTTCTGGTCTCTATTGGTACCGGGCATGCAAGTGGTATACATACATATGTGCAGGGGAACCACCCATATGTATAAAATAAAAATAAATATTCTTTAAAAGATGATTAAAGTAAAATAGTACAAAGGAAAATTTGTTCCTTGACAGCTTACAACTTGATAAAGAGAAACCCAAGAACTTCAACTTGAATGTCCAAGAACAAGTCACTCTGCCTCATGACTACCTTTTTGCCACGCCATTATTTTCACAGTGTTGCACCTCTCAGGGTGCTTTATCCACTTTTAGCCTACATATTTCTTATTGCTGTGTGATAGAAATTTTCATAGAGGAATACCAGGGTGATATTACTGTCCCAAATTTCTGGAGTTGGCTGTTGGTGTGTCAGGTTATCAGAAGACCTAGTGAGCTTCCTCCCTTTTGATATGCACTTAATATTCATCATTATTGATACCAAGTGTCCTTGAGCATGGTACTAACACACAAATACAGAGAGAGAGAGAGAGAGAGAGAGAGAGAGAGAGAGAGAGAGAGAGAGAGAGAGAGAGAGAGAGAGAGAGAGGACAGTCTAGAAAGTACTTACTGGGCCAAATATGTGTGCAGCCTACCAATTTGTGTTCAGAAACAAGTACTTTTAACTACATATATAGTTGTCCCTCAGTTTCTAAGGAAGATATGTTCCAGGACGCAGAAACAAAACGCCAGGGCCACTCAAGCCTTTTATATAACATTATATAATATTTGTATGAAGCAATACATATCTTCTTAAATGCCTTTAATAATTTCTACATTACTTATAAACCCCAATGAAATGTAAGGGCCATATTAACAGTTGTTAAACTACGTGATTTAGAACAGTGGGTCTCACACTTCCAAATACTGCGACCCTTTAATACAGTTCCTAATGTTGTGGTGACCCACAATCATAAATTATTTTGCAGCTACTTCATAACTGTGATTTTGCTATTGTTATAAATTGTAATGTAAATATCTGATATGCAAGATATCTGATATGTGCAACCCCTCAGTTTGACCCCCAGTTCCTCTTAATCAACAAATGCAGTTTAAAAAGCTTTATCTTCAAATTCTTTCTGGAACAGCTTTATAAAGTATATAAAGATAGATTTCTTTTTTTTGTTTAATCTTTCATTTGTCTTATTGTTTTATTATTTTTTAGATTTTTTTAATTTATTTATTTATTAAAGATTTCTGTCTCTTCCCCACCGCCGCCTCCCATTTCCCTCCCCCTCCACCAATCAAGTCCCCCGCCCTCGTCAGCCCAAAGAGCAATCATAGATTTCTATAAATGTACATGATTGAATTATAATAAACTTTGCATATTTTAAGTATGACATCTGTATGCACCTATGGGATCATCATCATGATCAAGATAAAGGAGAATGGAAATATGATCACATGCAAATATTCCTGGGCCAAAGTTGGATATTTTTGGTTAACATTTTTTTTGGATTTAAAAAACAAGGTCTTATTGAATAGCCCTGCCTGGTCTCCAATTCACCATACAGACAAGACTATCTTAATTTACTGTATAGACCAGACTGGCAAACTTGTAGAAATCTTGTACTTCTGCCTCCAAAGTACTGGGATTTCAGGTATGCACTCCTAAACCCAGAAAAATATTTTCTAAGTGTACTAAACAATCATTTTCAAGAGTTTCAACTAATCATATCAACTCTATACTTAATATGCTTGTTTGGTTCATGTCACAGTTTGTCAGTCTGTAAGTTGAGATTTTCAATACTAAACTTTCAAATTCAAGTGTCAACCTGATACCCAACCTAAGTACAATAAGCAAAAAGATGATAAATTTTGAGTTAGAGAATCAGTCCAAGGAGTCAGTGAGGCTGATTGATTTTTTCTTTTTAGAAATAAAATATGTGGCTTATTTATCAGATAAAATGAAATCTTAGTGATCCTTTTGGGCTTTTATATATGAGAAAATATGGGCTTGGTGTTTATAAGCTTTTGAAAAATCTTTGTATTACCTAGCAAAGATATTTCCAGTCTATGACAAAGGTGCAAAGCCAGACAGCAGCTAAACTCATTTAAAAGGAAAAGACCGAGAGAGGGGAAGAAAGAGAAAGAAAAAATCTACACACCTGCTTATTTGATGAATGTGCCTAGTAGTGATAGATTACAACCAAATTCTTAGAAAATTATGCCCAGGGTCCCTGAAGGGTTTTTCTTTATCAAACTGATTTATCAATCACCTTTGCTCAAGTACAGCCTGCACCTCCCACATTGCTATAACATTTTCACTCTAAATGGAGAGGAAAACTGAGGCGGAAGAAGGATTGCTTGAGCATCTGGACCATGACAAACCACTGCCCTGGGCCACTTTTACCCAACCGTTTGATTTACAGTCTTGTTCATAAAATCTGATGGAGGGAAAAGAAGATGAATATCATTTAAAGCAGTATAGCATTAAGATGAAAAGAGCAAGTTCTGTGTACTAACATGGAGAGTGAAGCATTCTTAAGGAGGTATTGGATACAGGGCCAAAGAAGGAGGAGGAGCCTTGCAAACGCCATGTAGCCACCAGGGAGAGCAAAACAAATGAGAGCAGCCTCTGCAGTGCGCATTGAGGGGAAAGAAGCATTTCCAGCATTAGCTGTTTCTAAGCGCACTGTACTACTGACCTAAAAGAGACAGGCACCCCTTCCACCAAAACAAAAAGGAAGAAAGAATAAAAAAGGGGAAGAGAGAGGCAACTGGTGGGAGTGAGACAATAGTTCCAATTAGTTCTGTCTTTCTACCACATTCAATGGCAGTCAGATTTCTGGGTCTTTTCATTTCAGACACATCCTTGTCTACCCATCAGAGATAAAGCAATCCCACTTAGGCAACGTCTGTAAGCAACAGAAGTTAGCACAATAGAAAAATTAATCAGGAAAAAGAAATTGTGCAGATAAAATACTCCCCCTCTCTTCATCAGTGAAAATAGAGAAATATTCCATAGTAGGAAATGGCTGGAACAATTTCCAACCTTTACGTGATAGGCTATCTGAGAGTTGAGCACTTCCAATGCCCAATTTCTCCAGTGAAGGCAGGTTGTAACTCATGCAGTGGTCTAGAAAACGAAAAGATCATTTAAAAGGACTAAGGAGAACAATATTTGTTTGTATTTCATTGACTAGGTAGAAATTGAATCCCATTTTTTCAACAAATATGTGGAAAGACATTGGTGATGTTCCATACAAAAAAGAAAAATCTCTAAATTCCAACGAGTCTTCAATGGTGAGAAAGACCTGGCCACTCCCAGTGGGAATGTCTCTCTAACCCTGTTTAAAGGTAATCTTTCCTGTCCAAAAAAACCAAAAAAAAACAATTATATTATATAATGGCCTCCGCTGTGGCATTTGTTATTTAGAGTGACAGCGCTGAATTGCCTCAATACTCACCCCCATAAAAAACAAAAACCTCATGCTTTCCAGTAGTAACTAGAGTCAGATATCCTGGGAGCATGTGTGCCAATGTACACTAAGGGTATAGGGTGAAAACGGAAGACTGGAGAAATCCATTTATATCAGCTTGCTATGAGAGATTCTTCATTTAATATTGTAGCTTATAGAACTTGAAAAGATGTTAAAAGTGTGGTTGATTGGTTGGTGAGGTAAACCAAGAAGCAATAGATTCCCCATGACTGAATTAGAAGTGTTAGAGCTCTCTTACTTTAACGAAGAGGAAGAGATCCAAAAGTGTAGTGAGAAGAGAATTTTGAGGGGAATTATCACTTCAGACCACCTCAGCAATTCTTGAAAAGTCCAGAAAATATGATTCTCTATGACTGTGAAAAATAATTTGTAAGTTGACCATTAGTGTCACTACAAGTTCTATGACTGCTTAGTCCCAGACCTTGCGAAATGTCAAAGTGATGAACATAGCTGAGTGCCAGGGGCAAGTGTAACACTCAACCACGACCAAAGTACGTGTGTGGTAATATAAAGGTGCCAAAACAGCAATCAATATGGTGTGATATAGGCAAACTTATGGCATTAATTGGCTGATTATGGAAATCCTGAAAAGTGAAATGCACAGGAAGTCTAATCAATGGTTTGATTTGCAGAATTTAAAAGGTCCTGTGTCAAATGAGCAATAAGGTCTAGACACAATCATAAGAGTAGAGTCAGTGAACTCCCTGACTTCCATCAGTTTACAGACTCAAACACCTTGAGTGAAGAAGAGACTAGGTCCCTTAATGAAGGATCTCAGTCCACTAGTGTAGGCGGCGTATTAACCAGGCTAGCTTAATATGAAACAGCAAATTTTAATGAAGGGATATCTTACAACACCAGGGATCCAGCAATGAGCAGGAAATACAAACAAAGAGAGCAGCGGGGCTCACACTCACCAGATTTATATGTAAACATTAGCCCAAGGCGAACACGCCCCCTAATCGGCTGGGCTTATCCCTACATCTCCCCCTTTTGTCTAAATAAGACAGAACTAAACAAAATACAACTATATACAATAATAACAAATAATAAATATAACAAACAATATTGAGAACAAAAGTTTTGCTAAACATTCTATCTCAAGGAGTCTAAATAATGTAGAGAGTAACTACAATTATATAATCTTCAACTCCGTCAAAGATCTGAGAAGGGAATAAATATTACTTAACAAACGAGAGATATCCAAAATGTGCAACAATTGACAGAGACAACTGACTACCTGGGCAATCACCCAAAGTCTCCTTTGCAATGTTGAGTCAACCAACTTTGACTAAGGCCTAACATAACTGACATACCATTGTTAAAGGCAAGGAACTTTCTTAGAACTATCCTACCCTGTCTTGGCAGGATAAGACAATCCTGTTTCGTCCACTTATGGATATTCTGTATCTTTGTTAGAAGTTGAGGTATGGGCTTTTCTTAACCCAAAGGCCAGTTCTGCCAAAAAGACAAGCTCCCAGTGGAGTGTCTTTGGTGCTCAACATTCTCTCGGGAGTAGAGTGGCGTTGCCAGGAGTAATTGTGTCTCGTTGGCACAGAATTCTAGGTTAGATTAAAGGCCATTTTCTACAGCTCTTCAAAGAGGCTGAAGATTATACTATCTATACTAAATATAATCTCTATGTATCTAAAACACCTGATTAACCTAAAAATAAATATGACAAACATATAATTCTCAATACCTATCTAACTTGAAGACTAAAAGAATAAACAACTGTGCAATATATGAAGACAATGATCTTCAACTGTAAACAATGTCATTACATATCAAATGTAAACAATGTTATTATATAAATAGTATCAGAGGTAGAAATGTACATTGTAATATGGTAGATGTATCAATACAATATAGACAAAGTTATAAGCATACTCTTATACAAAAATAGAGGTAGGAACACTCACATTCAATATTCAATATATCAATATACAAAAAACAGTACCAATACAATTTTCTAAAAACAGTAATTCACAAATACCAATCATCCCATCAAACCAGTTAATCCCCCACTTTTTTTTGAAAATACCCCTAATTCCATAAAATATCTCCCCATCCCCTCAACCCTAAACCAACCACTAAATGATGTCCCTAATCCTGAGGGCAAACTCTGTTGGGAGAGAGGACATTGTCCTCTAAGATTGCTTCTAGCTGGCATGGGGGCAACGTTCTTCTTAGGGGCCCCTGTGAAAGCAAATGATGGTAAAATTCCCAAATTAACCTTTGACCTGAGAAAATTGTAACCAGTCTTGAGCGTTTTGAGAAGGTCCTGCCAGAGTGTTGTCAAAAATGTGCACCATTCGAAATTGTCTTGTGCAGTTGGTACCAAAAAACAGGTCTAATTTTAGCGCTTAAAAAATATTCATGACGTCATAAAACCCAGATTGAGTTGATGTGGTGGGGCCCCATCTTCATCCTGGAAACTTCAAAGATTACTGTAGGAAAATTTGTTGCTTGTTATGGTAAATTTAAACATTAACAACAAGGACATATACTGGCATAGAAAGAAAGAAACAGATATGAAGAAAAGCAAAGAAAGTTTATTAAGAACATAATTATTCTTATTCTGTCCCATTTCATATCTCCTGACCTGAGACAGAAACTCTGAGATATCTCTTATCAACAGGCTTGGAACTAAAGAGGGACTGAGCCATAGTCCAACTCCAAAACCAGCTCTACATATATATGAAGAAATGTTTAATAAGACACACATATATATATATATGAGATATATATATATGTCTTATAAGAAATGTTTAATAAGACATATATATATGTCTTATAAGAAATGTTTAATAAGACATATATATATGTATATATGTAAGAAATACCTATCTGTATTTCTTACCATCAGTATGCTCGCCATCCTTGTGAATGAATTGTTATTTATCTTTTCCAAGTGGCTTCTCTTCTTCAAACCGAACCTTTATTAATTTTGACGGTATCAAAAATTTTTCGCCACCTGTGGAGATAAGAGCAAAACCCCTTCCCCAACGCAGCACATCTCCTGGCTTCCACTGTGAGGTCATCACATGCTTGAAATAAACTGGTTGATATAGTTCAGTAGACTTTTCCATTATCCAATGCCTTTCTGCAGCCATTGTTCCCTTCTCATTGGCATTGAGAAAAATTCAAGGTTAACAAAGCATTATGTAACCTATTTCTGGGGGTGTTTTCCACCCCTTTCTGTTTATTCAGCATATCCTTTATAGTTCGATTTGATCTTTCTATGACTGCTTGACCTGTAGGATTGTCTGGTATACCTGTAACATGCATGATATTGTAATAATCAAAAAACCATTTCATTTTCCTAGAGACATAAGCAGGACCATTATCTGTCTTTATTTGTGTAGGTATACCCATGATAGCCATGACTTCTAATAAATGAGTGAATACTGAATCAGCTTTTTCTGAACTTAAAGCAGTTGCCCACTGAAAGCCTGAATAAGTGTCAATGGTATGATGAACATATTTTAATTTGCCAAATTCTGCAAAGTGGAACACATCCATCTGCCAGATTTCATTTCTTTGGGTGCCCTTTGGATTAGCCCCTGCAGGCAGTGGCATTTGGTTATAGAAAGAGCAAGTAGGGCATTTCTTTACAATCTCCTTAGCTTGTTGCCATGTAATAGAAAACTCTTTCTTCAAACCTTTGCTATTAACATGATGCTTTTTATGAAATTCAGAGGCTTGTAGCACACTAATAATTGATCAATTTCTGTATTACCTTGTGCTAGAGTACCTGCCAGACCCGTAAGGGATCAGATGTGTGTTATATACATAGGGCAAAGCCTGTTCCTGATCATATCTTGTACCTGGATAAACAATGAGGTTAGTTCTGTATCATCAAATATAAATTCAGCAGTTTCAATATGTAAAATAACTCTGCGTATTGTGAATCAGTAACTATATTAATAAGTTGTTTAAAGTCCCTTAGCACCATAAGAATGGCATATAATTCTGCCTTCTGGACAGAATCATAAGGACTTTGTTCCACCTTACCCAAGTCTTCTGATTTGTAACCTGCCTTCTCTGATTTATTGGCATCAGTATAAAATGTACGGACTCCAGTTATTGGAGCATCACGGATGATTTGAGGAAGGATCCAAGAAGTTCTCTTTATGAAGTTAAGCCTCTTGCTTTTTGGATAGTTGTTATTAATATCTCCCAAAAAAATTAGCACAAGCTCTTTGCCATGGTTCATTATCTTCCCATAATTTCTTTAGTTCATCAGCAGTGAAAGGCACTATAATTTCTGCTGGGTCTATCCCTGCTAGTTGACGAAGTCTCAGCTTGCCTTTTATAATTAACTCAGAGACTTTTCCCACATAAGTTTTCAGTTTCTTACTTGGTTTATGTGGTAAAAATATCCATTCCAAGATAATATCATCTCTCTGCATTAAAATTCCTGTAGGAGAAATTTTTGATGGTAGTATGACGAGAATACAATCGAGCTCTGGATTCACCCTGTCCACATGTGCCTGTTGTAATTTTTCCTCAATCATTGTCAGTTCCTTTTCTGCTTCAGCTGTTAATTCTCTGGGACTGTTTAAATCTTTATCACCATCCAAGGTTTTGTTCAAATGAATTATTAGATCATGTGTTATCCCAATAGCTGGTCATAGACTGGAAATGTCTCCTAACAATCTTTGAAAGTCATTAAGAGTCCGTAGGCGATCTCCCCTAATTTTTGCATTTTGTGTCTTAATTTTTTGCAAACCTATATTATAACCTAAATAGTTAACAGAATCTCCCCTCTGAATCTTTTCAGGAGCAAGTTGCAATCCCCATTTAGGTAAAAGTATCTTTATTTCTTCAAACACTCTGTTCAAGGTATCCATGTTTGAATTGGATAACAAAATGTCATCCATGTAATGATAAACTATCGATTTGGGAAATTTCTTGTGGATTATTTGCAATGGTTGATTCACAAAATATTGGCACAGGGAGGGACTATTTAACATACCCTGGGGGAAGACGGTCCAGTGGTACCTCCTCGAAGGTTGAGAATTGTTATAAGTAGACACTGTGAAGGCAAATTTTTCTCTATCTTCTTTTTGTAAAGGTATAGTGAAAAAAACAGTACTTTAAATCATTAACTATGAGAGGCTATCCTTTTGGTAATAAAGAGGGCAAAGGAATTCCAGATTGCAGGAGGCCCATAGGTTGAATAACCTTGTTGATAGCCCTGAGATCTGTCACCATTCTCCATTTACCTGATTTTTTTCTTAACCACAAATACAGGAGAATTCCAAGGGCTGGTAGATTCTTCTATATGTCCAGCATCTAATTGCTCTTGTACCAGCTGTTCTAAAGCCTGTAACTTTTCTTCAGCTAAAGGCCATTGCTTTGTCCATATTGGTTTCTCAGTCAACCATTTTAGAGGCAAGGCTGTTGGTACCTCTGAAGGGACAACAATTGCTTGTTCTTGTACAGCCCGAATGGCCGGTTTTCTCCATTTGTAATATCTTTTAGTATTATTCTCAGATATATATGCTCTAGAAGTAGCAGGAATGTTAATTTGAGTAGTCCATTGTTGTAATAGGTCATGACCCCATAAATTCACTGCAATATTGGCTACATATGGCCTTAATTTTCCTATTTGTCCCTCTGGCCCTATGCATTCAACCTATCTCATGCTCTGCCTTACTAGACATAGGGTTCCAATTCCCAGGAGCTGAACATTTACATTCTGAAGAGGCCAATATGGATGCCAAGATTCTGGGGTAATAATACTTACATCAGCACCTGTGTCCAACAGGCCAGTAATAAAAATGCCATTTACACACACTCTCAGCTTAGGTCTTTGATCACTTATAGAAGTTTGCCAAAACACACGGAACTCATCTTTCTGATCATTATTGCTTGTAACAGTAGGCATGGGGCTTCCTAATTGTCCTGACGAGGCATGTTCTCTGCAGTAACTGGGAATGACTGAACCATGTTTGCCATGGGGGCCTATGAGGCCCCCCCTCTCACGTTTCCCATCTGTATCAGGTTGCCTTGTCTATCTCTTGTAGACCTGCATTCATTTGTCCAATGTCTGCCTTTCCCACATCTTCTACATAAACCTGAAGGCTGAGTCCTCCTATTTCTGTTATTTCTAGAAGATGCATTATTATTATTTCTGAAAATCCGTTATCTACAATTCCTTTTCATATGACCCATTTTGCCACAATTAAAACATTTGGTATTCTGGTGTCTCCTTTTACCATTGGAAATTGCTTCTTCTACCCATGCTTCAGTGCCATAGTCAAATGCATCAACATTCAGTGTATGCAAGACCCATTCTTCCAAGGGCACTGATCTGAGCTTTAAAGGCCCCAAAATCCTTTTACATTCCACATTTGCATTTTCATAAGCTAAAGAGTCAATCATTATACATCTTGCTTCTGGGTCAGATATCCCTATTTGCACAGCTTTAGTTAGTCTTTGTAAAAAGTCAATAAAGGGTTCTCTCTGACCCTGTTTAACTCTGACAAATGATTCCATTCTCTGTCCTGGGTCTTGTACCCTGTCCCAAGCCCTTAAGGCTGCTGTAGTACATGCAGAGAGTGTGTTTTCATCAAAGTTAGCTTGTTCCTGAGGGTCGGAAAAGAGCCCTTCACCTAGAATTTTATCTAGGGAAATGTCAATTCCCTTCGCTCTTTCCTGCTGTTGTAAAAGTCTAGCCTCTTGCCTGAATAAGCATTTCCATTTCAATTGCAGTCCACTCTCAAGTACCGCAGAACTCAACTGGAGCCAGTGAGAGGGTGTTGTTCTGCTTGTTGTGGCCCAAGATTTTAGCATCTCTTTAACAAAAGAGGCATGCACCCCAAAATTCATGACAGCCTGTTTAATTTCTTTGAGATCATTCATACGGACAGGCTTCCCTGTATCTTCCTTGGTGACCCTAGGTTTTCTGGAACCAACCACTTTCTCTGTTGTTATTACTAGAAAGGCAGGTAGAGCTGTAGGTAGAGCTTTGTGGGAATTGTCCCAGAGAGATTTACCCACAGATGGAGTTAAAATTTGCCTTTCTACCCTTTGCTCCTCTTCATCAGAATTTAGAAATTCCTCAATCTTTTCAATTCTATTCACCATTGCCTTCTGCAATGTCTGAATCTCCTGTCCAGAATTATGTTCCAAAGCCTTCATTGAGGATTCTAACGTATGAAGTTTGTCCATTAGAGATAACATCTCATCTTTGGACATAATTTTTATGGCATAAACCGTGCCTTCTTGTATTGACAATCTTTCCGCCAATCTGTCATAAGCTTTAGACAAAATCTGATTGTCACATTCAGCAGTTTTGATTCTCTCAGTTAATGTTTCAGTTCCTACAGAAAGGGACTGAAGCTTACAATCCAAATCAGCTGTTCCCTCTTCCATAGTAATGAATTTCTCCTTAACATCAGCCTGTACCTTTTCTAAATTTTGCTCAGTTGATTGAGTCATGTTAAACAAAGATCTGTTCTCTTCCTGGAGAACTTCAAACTAATTCTTGAGAAGATTGTTGTCATTCTCAATTGTTTTTAAGCATTCAACCTCTGACTTAAGAATCCTGGATTCGTCTCATAAAGACTTTATCATATTTCTATTATCAAACCATATAGTACCAAAGAAAACTACAACTCCCAGAAAGATCCATAGATGTGGGGTGACAGACACCTCTTGTAAAATCTCCCACATGGTACAATCAAAAAGTCTGTTAAAGTCCTAAATGGTAACGTTTTCAGACATTTTCAATCAAATCAGTATTTATTTTTATCTGTAAACGAAAATTTTTTACATGGAATGACCAGTTCCTGCCAGTGGTGGCGAAAGAAATGCACCTGAGTCCACGTGGCCGAAGTCAGAGCAGGTCTGAAAAGTCTACTCAAAACCCAAAACTGAAAGTTAACTGTAAGCAGCAGGGGGGAGGGCCCGGAAATGGGGCAGAGCCAAGGCAGGACTTAGCCACCTGTGGGGAGGGGACGCAGAGCAGTCAAGTGCGAGGAGTAGCGTTGTGTACTGATCACGCTGTTTACTGCTAGGTGCTGGGGGGGGGAGGGAGCTGAATACAGAGGTGCTTGCACCACTTGCTAGATCCAAGCAATTCTAGTAGGCAGGTTGGGGCCGCACAGACTCATGCGGGCCACTGCTCTGTTTAGTATGGCAGGTGGGGCCGAGTGGGGTCGCCTATCTGCCCAGCTGCGACTGTACCCTGGCCTGGGCAGAGACAGGAGCTGGGGAAGGGAAAGCCAGCTAGAGCGGGCTGTGAGAAGTGCTTGAGTCCAGTAGCACTTCCTGAGCTCCCCCTCCCCCCCCCCCCCCCCCCCCCCCCCCCCGTGCCGAGGTGGGGGAAAATTGCCCGACGTTGGAGCGCCAAAATGTTAACCAGGCTAGTTTAATGAAGGGATATCTTACAACACCAGCGATCTAGATCCAGCGATGAGCAGGAAATACAAACAGAGTGGTGGGGCTCATGCTAGCCAGATTTATATGTAAACATTAGCCCAAGGCAAACATGCCCCCTGATGGGCTGGGCTTATCCCTACACACTAGATAACTCTATCCTGTTCATCTTTCTCCTAGCCTTCCTAAAAGAATCCATAGGTTTCTGACAGTAGAACTGTGTATTGTTCTAAAGGGATAGTGTGGCTCACTGTTCAGAGTAGTAGCTTATGGAAGTCAGCCTTGGAGTGTTTCCAAGGTGGACACAGTTTTACCCAAACCCTTCAGGTAGCTTTTTCCAAAACTCAGGCCGCATAATTGAAATACATACACACTTGGCAGCTGGAAAAATCACCATATTCAGTCCCTCACCTGTACATTGAGAAATATGAGTTGAAACAGATCCCACTAGAACCATGTGTTTTTCAATAAACAGTGAAGCAAATGCCATATTGTATTTCTGGAAGAACTGCAAAGAGAAATGCTAATAAGGTGTAAGAATCCTAAGAGTAGAGTCAGTGAACTCCTTGACTTCCATCATTTTACAGTCCCAGAACACCTTGAATGATGAAGAGGCTAGGTTCCTTGATAAAGGATCTCAGTTCACTAGAAAAGTCTATACTGTTAATATTTCTTTATTAACAAACATAAATTTTGACTAATGAGTACTTGAAAAGTACAGGTGTAGTGATTCTTGCCACATCACCATTTAAATTATCCTCTCGGCATATTTAGACAATAGTTGGATCATGGAGAATAGCAGTGGATTATAATAAATTGAAGCAGATATTGATTCCCATTACAGCCATTGCATTAGATATAGTTTCATTTCATAAACAAATTAATACACCCCCTCTGAGTTAATTTCTCTGATGCAGTGATAAAATACTTTGACAAAGACAAATTGAGGGATAAGTGATTGATTCTGGCTCCCAATTCAAAGGTACAGTCCATTATAGTGAGAAAGTCAAAGAGGTAGGAATATAAAGGAGCTGATCAAATGACATCCTTAACTAGGAAGCAGAGACTAGTTAATGTATATTGCTACTCTCCTCCCTTTTTTCATTTATACAGTCCAAAGTCCAAACCAGGGATCTACTACTCACAGTGAATAAGTCTGATCACATCAAATGTAATCAAGATAATTCACCCATAGACATATCTAGATGCCCATTTCCCAGACAATTACAGATTCTCTCCAGGTGAAACAGAAACCATCACATCATTATCACAGGAATGCAACTACTGATTGCAAGTGGATCTTCTCCAGCTATGTGGATAAAACATCACCAGAACCCTTTTCATCATGTTGGTTCTGTTTCTCTGGAGAAACATTTAGGGATACATACCTCGAATACACATTTCTTGATACACTTTGTAAATAATAAATGTGTATGACTACTTACTACGAATTTTTAGGTATAGCTTTGAAAGTTGCACTTGAGTTAATATGTGAAACAACCAAGCTACATGTAGGAATTTTGTTCATCTAACAGTAACATAAATGCATTCTTTTTTTAATTCAGAACGTTTTCGTGCTAAGAGTATTTTCTTAATTATTGCACAAATTAAACTTTTAAAATATAAATTATACACCATTAAAGAATATTGATAGATATTTAAAAGTATTTTTGTCTAGCATGTAATATTGTTGTGAATTTTCTTCTAATAACAGTCCCAAAATTTCAATACACTGATCAGCTCATAACAATTTCTCTTTGATTTCTCCTTTGAAACATGAATTTTCTTAGAAAAAAAAGTCTTATGTTCCAAGTATTTGAGTTTACTAAATCATATTTTTGCTATTAATTTCTATTTTAATTTATTTGTGGCAAGAAAACATACCTTGTTTAATTTGAATCCTCTGAGTTGTATGGGCAAATTTTGTAGCTTAGAATACACTCATAAATGTCCCATTGGGAATATGGGGAAATGTGTGTGGTGCTGTTATTGAATGGAACAGTCTGTAAATGTCAATTATGTTAAGTTGACTGGTGATCGTGTTTGAAACTGCTGTAACTTCTGGATGCATTAATGCTTTATCAATAAGAAAGGACCTTCTTTATCACTGATTATATCCCATGTTCTAAAGTATACTTTGTATAATGTTAATATACCCACTCCATTTTCCTTTTCTTAATCTTTTTTATTTTATTGTTTAAAAAAGAAAACAACTATCTTTTTTTTAATTTTACCTACCAATTCCAGTTCCCACTCCTTCCCCTCCTCCCATTCCCTCCACCTTCCTCCCACTTTAGCCTCCCATCCACAGAGAGGGTAAGGCACATTACTTTGGGGAAGGTCCAAAACCCTCCCTACTATATCTAGGTTGAGCCATGTATCCCTCCAAAGTGAAGAGGATCCAAAAAAGCCAGTACAAGCATTAGGGATAAATCCTGGTGCCTCTGTCAGTGGCCCCGCAGTCGGTCCCAGCTATACAACTGTCACCCACATTCATAGGACTAGTTTGGTCCTATGCTGTCTCCTCCTTTTCATAATCTTAAAATGTATATCTCAACCATCCTTCTACTTTATCCAGTTGTGTCTTTATATTTTAAGTAACTTTACTATAAACAGAATAAAGTTGAGACTTCTTTGTACATCTCATCTGAAAATGACTTTCTGTCATATGGCTACTAATATGGTTGGGTTAGTTTCTGTCATCTTGATACTTCTATTTATCTTATCTATTGTTTGTTGTCTTTTCCATTGTTTTATTTCCACTGAATAGAGTACTTTCTATAATTTCACTGTATTGCTTTTATTTCTTTCTTATCTCTATTGTATTATTTTCTGTTTTATTTATGACTTACAGTGCACGTTTAAACTCATAACATTTTACCTTAGATTAAAATTGTACCCTTTCATGTGTTGCATATAAAATAAAAATACAATGCTTGCATTTTTTAATATTCCAGTCTTTGTGATATTAATGTCTCTGGTTTTGTTTTTAAATGCCTCGAGTCTTTGCTTAATTAAATAGCACATTACATTCAAAGAGACTTAAATAGGAAAACCACTTCTCTTTCTATATATTTTATTGGTTATATTTCCTGTTGCTGTGAAAAAATATTCTCACAAGAGCAATTTAATGGGAAATGATTTATTTTAGCTCACATTTAAAGGATACAATCAACCATGGCAGGGAAGTCATGGCAGCAGAAGCTAACTGCAGCTGATTGCATTGCATCCAGTCAGGAGTCAGCATGATGATTGCTAATGCTCATCTTTGATTCACATTTTTATTCAGTCCTGGACCTTCTCTCATGGAATGTTTCCATCAATATTTATGGATGGCCATCCCAAGTCCACTATTAACCTAATGGAGATAACTGCTCACAGACATGCCCAGGACCTTGTCTACTCTGTAGCTGTGGATCCTGTCAAGCTGACAGTTGATATCAAGCATCTGATATACCCATGGAGTTTCCAATTTTAGTCTTCATCATTCCCTTTTACAATCCCATATTTTTATATTATCTTTCTTTGACTGAAGTATTTCTCCTACTATGGATCTGTTGCTTGTGACATCTTTCAGATTTTTTTCATCAAAAAACTTATTTCATCTTTATTTCTGAAAGGTATTTTTGAGTATAGAATTCTAGGTTACCTAATTGTCTTTCATCAATGTAAAGATGTTGCCTTACTTCTTTCTTGCTGTATGACTTCTTAGAACTCTTCAGTCCAATTATACTTGTAGCTGAGAACTTAAGTTTTCCATTCCTCTGAATGCTATCAAATTTTTATTTATCAATAATGCTGAATAATTTGATTCTGATGTGTCTTCACAGCAGAGTTCCCTTCATGTTTCTTATTTTCATGTTCATGATCTATACATATGTATGTTTATTTCATAAAACTGATATGTACTTCAACCACTATAGTTCAAAGACTTTCTTTGCCAGCCCTATTTTTCTTCTGCTATGGGAATTTCAGTCACAAATGGTGATGTCTCTTTCAAAGACGCCCTTCAATTTGTTGATACATCTTTGTCATTTTTTGTGTGTCATTTTAATAGCTATTGCTATATATTTGTTTTCTTTGTTGTGTAATTGCCATTGAACTTTTGTAGCACAATGAAATCACATATTGTACTTTTCATCTCTAAATGTTTAACTTGGATCTTTTATACTTTCAATGTGCCTGCTTAATTGTGTCTTATGGCTGGATATTGGTATGTGATTCATATATGGCACACATACTAATTGCCCAATTAAAATGTATTTCAGTGTCTTTTAGTGTATTCGTAGATTCTGTGAAACAATCAGAATCCAAGCAACTACAAATGGACAAAACATGTCTTTAGGCATCAGAAAAATATAAATCGAAACTACTTTGAGATTCCATGGCACCCCAATCAGAATGGTCACTATCAAAAAATAAAAAAGGTAAATGGTAGTGAGGATGGGTGGAAAGAAAGAACCTATAGACATTGCTGTAGGAATAAAATTAGTGTAACCACTGTGGAAAT
The DNA here is from genome assembly GCF_018167655.1 of Microtus oregoni. Taxonomy (NCBI): domain Eukaryota; kingdom Metazoa; phylum Chordata; class Mammalia; order Rodentia; family Cricetidae; genus Microtus; species Microtus oregoni. The sequence continues at coordinate 918,130 of NW_024544745.1, forward strand.
CTGAATAGATGTTTCTCAGAAAACTGAAACGACAATCTAATATGATCTTGCTGTATTATCCCTGTGTATATATCCAAAAGAATCAAAAGCAGCATACATCAAAAATCCTACATGCATGTTTATGGTGACAATATTCATAATAGCTAAGTTACAAAGTCACCTAAAGTCCCCAGCAAGAAATAAATGCATAAAGAAAATGTGGCATCAATACACGATGGAGTATTATCTAGAAATAAAAATGAATGAAATCATGTTGCTTGCTGGGAAATGTTTGGAACTAGAAATCATATGAGTGAAATAAACCAGCAGAACAAAATAAATATTGCAAGTTGTCTCTTACATGCAGAATAGGGATTTTGACAAAGAGATGTGAAAAGCAGAGGGTGATTATTTGGGAATAGATAAGGGACCAGGAGGAGGGAAGAAACGGGACAAGAGAAAACAATGGCTGTCATGTATACAGACACAGCATGAGTGTGTACAAATGCCACAATAAAACCCATTATTTTGTATGATTTTTATATATCTGTGCAAAAGTCACTACAGCACAATTTAGAACATTTTCTTCTACTCAGCAACCACTTACCCTTTAGCTAACGCTTGTGCATCTTCCTTCAGCACAGTGGTTCTTAACCTTCCAAATGCTGCAAACCTTGAATACAGTATCTCAGGTTGTGGTGACCCCAACCTTAAAATCATTTTCATTGCTGCCTCATAACTGTAATGAATCATAATGAAAGTATCCAATATGTAGGATACCTAATATGCCACCCCTGTGAATCGACTCCCCCAAGGGGTCAGGACCCACAGCTTGAGAATATATATTTTTTATCTCTATAAATCTGCCTATTCTGAACATATCATAAAATAAATTCAGAAATTTGAGGGTATTTACAATTGGCTTCTTTTCTTAACATATTGTTTTCAAAATTCATCCATGTTGCTCTATTTCCTTGTACCACAGTTTCTTTTGTGTCCAAATAATATTTCAAGCTATAGCTGAGCCAAATTTTATCTTTTCATCAGTCAATGAACATGCAGGTCATTTTTAACTTTTAGTTATGATAAAAGAAATGTAGGGCCGGGCGGTGGTGGCGCACGCCTTTAATCCCAGCACTCGGGAGGCAGAGGCAGGCGGATCTCTGTGAGTTCGAGGCCAGCCTGGTCTACAAGAGCTAGTGCCAGAACAGGCTCCAAAGCTACAGAGAAACCCTGTCTCGAAAAACTAAAAAAAAAAAAAAAAAAAAAAGAAATGCTATGCACATTTATGCACCAGTTCTCGTGTAGGGATATGTTTTCACGTCTCGAGTACATGTCTAAGAGTAGAATAGCTATATCAAGGGGTAAGTCTGTTGGGGAGGTAGTAGACTGATTTCCAAGGTGGATGATACATTTTGTATTGCCGAAGTATTGTGTGCAGGGTCCAATATCCTCATAGACTCAAAAATGTAAGGTATTTTTTAATTACAGCCATCATAGTACATATGAAGTAACTTTCCACTATTGCTAAAATTAGCATTTTCCCAGAAGTAATGATTCTGGCCATTCATCTGTCTTCTGAGGAAAAATAAAATTTTTAAGTCCTTTTCCCATTTAGAATATTTTCTAATTTTTGACAGTTTCATGCATGTATATAGTGGATTGCAGCACTTTTTCACTCCCTAATCTCTTGTCTTATTTTCTCTTCTTTCCTTCCAAATTCTTTCTTCTTTCTAACATGGTCCCATTCCTGCTTCCATACCTTTCCTGTGTGTATAACCTACCGAGATTACTTAGGGTTGCCTGTATGAGCACAGATGTAAGATTATTTACTGGAGCATGGGCAACTTATTAGTGGCTACACCACTGAATAAAGAAACCCTTCTTCCTCCAGTCACTATCAGCTATTAAGTCTCTCAGTGAGGGCTGAGCTGTCATGATCCATTCCTCCATTAATGATGAAATATTGATATACCCAACCTGCAGGTCTTCATGCAGGTAATCACAGCAGTGTATCACTGGCTTTATCATTGTGGTGGTTTGAAAGAAAATGGCTCCCAAAGGGAGTGGCTTTATTAAAAGGTGTGGACTTGGAGTAGGCATGGTCTTGTTGAAGGAAGTGTGTCACTGTGAAGGTGGGCTTTGAGGTCTCATATGTGCTCAAGCTACCACCCAGTGTTGAGACCACTTCCTCTTACCCGCAAGATGTAAGATTCTCAGCTATTTTTCCAGCACCATCTCTGCCTGCATGGTGCCATGACTCACCAAGATGATAATGGACTGAACCTCTGACTGTAAGCCACCACCTCAATTAAATGTTTTCCTTTGTAAGAGTTGCTGTAGTCATGATGTCTCTTCACAGCAATAGAAACCCTAATCATGTGAGATGTCTTATGTATATTTTATTGGTTGATGAATAAAGCTGTTTTAGGCAACGGCTTAGTAGATAATAGCTAGGCAGAAAATCCAAACAAAGATACAAAAAGAAAGAAGGAAGAATCAGGGAGACACCATGTTGCTGCCAAAAGAGAAGGACACTGGAATCTTAACAGTAGGCCACAGCCTTGTGGTGGTACATTGATTAATAGAAATGGGTTAATTTGAGATGTAAGAATTATTTTAATAAGAATTCTGAGCTAATAGGTCAAGTAATGATAGAATTAATATAGTTTCTGTATGATTATTTGGGTCTGGGCAGCCAAGAACAAAAGAGTAGTATCCATCTACACTATAACTAAGACAAACCTCAATTTTACTTTGGAGTATTTATTTTATTAATGTTGAATTTTAAGACATCTTTGAAAAGTCCATCATAAGTTATGTCTTTTTTCTTTAAACATTTTTTCATACAATGCTTTTTGAGCCTTTGTGAGTAGTTTCTCCCTGTGTGTAAATTGTCTTACTGTTTTTTGACATTGTTTTTCACATAGCACAAGATTCTAAGGTCAATGAAGTACAGTTTATCAGTGCATCCCTTTGAGGTTCAAGCCTTCATTGTTATATCTATAAAACTACCATGTTCATCAGGATTTTCTTTTACCTTTAGAGTATGTAATTTTTTTTATTTTGGCCTATAATCATCATGAACTAGTGTTTAAACGTGGTGTGAGGTTTGTCTAGGTAAATTTTTGAAAGTATATCTCCAGTTGTTTCAGCACCATTTGATAGAGAGATAACCTCTGCTCTACTGTACTGCCTTTGTTCTTTTGTCAAAGATAAAGAGTCAGTGTTCACAATGCTCTACTTTTGACTCTCTTATCTATTCTATTGATCTGCTTGTCCATTCTACTGCCAACCCCATACTACCTTGATCACTTTATCTTTAAGTAAATCTTTTCAAGGTGGCAGCAGGCATCTCAATTTATTCTTCCCCTTCAATTCTGAGTTCACTATTTTTTGTATTTTGTTTCTTTTTTTTTAATTTTTTTTTTATTGAGAAAAGGAAAAAAAGTTTCCGCCTCATCCCACCCTCCCATTTCCCTCCCCCTCTTCCCACCCTTCTCCCCCTCCCCCCACTCCTCTCCCCCTCCCTCTCCAGTCCAAACAGCAGTCAGGGTTCCCTGCCCGGTGGAAAGTCCAAGGTCCTCCCCCCTCCAGACCCAAAAAGATGAACATGGGATGTACTCACTCATAATTGGTTTCCAGCAATAAATAAAGGTCACAGAGTCTATAATTGGTGAACCTAAAGAAGCTAAATAAGAAGGTATTTTGTTTCTTTATATAAATACTACAACCAGCTTGGCAATATCCAGAAAAAAAACCAAACCTTATGTTGAATTTATACTTCTAATTGAGAACTAACATCTCAACAACACTTAGTTTTCTTATCCAATCTCATAGATATCTTTTTTTCCATTATTTTAAGGTTATTTTAACAAAATTTTAGTCTTCTTGTCTATATTTTCTTAGACTTACACCTCTATTCTTGATTTGTTGGTGGAGGTAGTACAAACTGTAATGTGGTATTTAATTTACAATGCTGCATATTTAGTTTTGGTATATAAAAAAGTGATCAGATTTATATTATTAATACTGTTTCCTGTAACCTTGGCTTTAGTTTCAAGAAAGTTTTCGCCTCCTGATACTTCCAGATTTTCTACATAGATAATTGCATTTTTTTTAGAACAAAGACATTTTGTCTTCCTTTCTAATTTGCATATACTTCATTTCCTTTTCTTTTTGTTGCATTAATTAGGCATTCTAGCACGACAGTCAAAAGTAGTAGTCAGATAGACTTCCCTGTCTTATGAAGCAAAAAGAGAAAGCTTCAAATGTCACCCCATAAAGCGAGATGTTAGCTATAGAATTTTTGTAGAAATTCTTAATAAAGGTGATGAATTCTACCTCTATTACAAATTTATTGAAAGTCTTTTTTAGTCTCAAATGGAAGAGGGGCTATTGTCAAATATTTTCTCTGTGTCATATTGTCATATGAGTTTTCATCTCTAGCCTGTTGATATAATAAATTAGATCAATTCATTTTTTATTTTCATAAGACATTATTGGTATACAAAGAGCAATAAATATTTAATATTGATGACTTAATGATTTTTCAATATATAACATACCTGTGAAATTAATGTGATTTATAGCATAAATATATCCAGAGTCTGGAGAGATGGTTCCACAGTTAAGAGCACTTGCCGCTCTAAAAGAGGACTGAAGTTTGATTCCCAGCAACAATATTAGGAAGCTCCCAGCCACCTTTAATTCCAGTTACAGGGGACCCAAAGCCCATTTCTGCTTTTCTCAGTAAGTACATGCAGGTGTTCATAGACATACAGATACCCATATAAATAAAAATAAAATGTATCTTAAAATAAGAACATAGCCATTCTCTTTAAAATTTCTTCCTAATTTATTATTTTTGATGAGGATGTTTAATGTAAGACCAACTTTCTAAGCATATGTTTAAAAATGCAATATAATACTCTTAACACTAAACCTGCTATTGTATACTAGATTTTGGCACCCACTCATCTTTTGTAATTCAGACTTTGAACCCTTTTATTTATATCTACCCTGATCAGAGTCCTTAGTAATCGTCTCTTTATTCTGCTTCAGTCATTTTGACTATTTTAGACTTGCTGGATGTATGATATTATGGATTTCCAATTTGGCATATTACTAACATCATTTGGCATAATCATTTAGCTTGTAAATAAAGAATTTCTTTTAGGTTTTAAGATGAATAATATTAAACTGGTTAATTAATATCAAATTGTATAGATTGAATTTTCTTTATTCATTTGCTGTCAATCACCACGTAGCTTGTCTTCATGTTTTGCCAATTACAGATAATGCTGAACTGAGCATAACAGAACATCCATCTCCAATTCTGTTTCCACTCCTGTTAGACCAGATTTTCCTCTTGCTTAAATGCAGCTAGCATTTTCTCTGAAGTTGTGTATTTTAAGTTATTAAATGTGGTCCCTCGGCAAGTCATATTATGCTTGTTATCCATCTTTTTTTCTTTTGTTATTTGTTTTATTATTTTTATTACTGTTGTTTATTTTATGACTTTTCAGGCTAGTTCTGTGGTGCCAGTATCCTTTGTCCTTTGTAGCCACAAAAGTGTTCACTTAACTTGATGGGCAAATGTTCAAAAGAGATATCTTTAAATGTCTTGTGCTAGTAGTCCTTTCTGAACCACTGTGTGTTGAAACAAGCACCAATGTTCCAGCAGACAGGTAATATTTATGTATTAACCTCCACTTTCTATTGTTTTGAGACTCAACATTATTTACATGGGCCAGTAAGGCCTTCTCAGGCCATTCCTGGGTAAATATAGAATGAGAGATAAAACAGTATTTGTCTTTGTTTATCTGGGCTATTTCAGTCAATATAATATTTTTCTACTTCCATCCATTTTTCTATGAATCTCACCTATCTTCACTGCTGAATATTATTCCATAGTATGCACACAGCACATTTTTATTATTCATTCATCACCGAATGGACATTTATGCTGCTTCCATTTCCTGGCTGCTAAAAATAGAGAAGCAATGGGCATGACTGAGCAAGTATCTTTGGAGTAGTTTGTTGAGACCTGGGGGCATATGCCAAGGAGTCATATAGCTGGGTTATATGCCATATTTCTTTTTAGCATTTTGGGAGTTCTGAACACTGGTTTCCAAAGTGCATACACCAGTTTTTAATCCCCCAAAGTATATAAGGGTTCCTCTTCCTGGTTGTTTTCTTAATCTTAGCCATTCTGATTGGTATGAGATGAAATCTCAGTTGTTTTCATTTACATTACCCTAATTGCTAAGGATGATGGCTTTTTTGAGATATTTCTTGGTTATTTTTATTTCTTCTCTTAATAGCTCTGTGTTCTGATCCATAACTCCATTTTTAAATTGGATCCTTTCTTTCTTGATTCTTTGTTTTTATGAGTTCTTCCTGTATTATGGATATTAATCCTTTGCCAGGTATATAGCTGGCAAGGATTCACTTCCATTCTGTAGAATTACTCTTCCATTGGTTTATTTTTTACTTTTCTGAATAGAATTCTTTTAATTCATGAGGTACCATTATCAATTGTTGATACTAATTCCCGAGGAAATTGTATCCTATTCAGAAAGTCCTTTCCTTTCCCACACCTGAAGGGTACTTCCCTGTGTTTTCTTTTAGAAGTTTCACATTAAGGTCTTTAATCCATTTGCAATTGAATTTTTGCAGGATGAAATATATGAGTCTAATTTCACTCTTCTGTATGTAGACATCCAGTTTTTCAACCATCATTGAATGGAGATTGCAGTGATATTTTGTTTACGATCTAACAAATAAAGCTTGCCTGAAGATCAGAGTGCAGAGCTAAGCCACTAGAAGCCAGGAAGTGGTGGCATGCACCTTTAAGCCCAGAACTCAGTAGACAGAGAGAAGCAGAGGGATCTCTCTTCTCTTCTCTATTAGTTCAAGGTCACCCTGGGCTACACAAATCTGAATCTGTCTAAAAGAGCAACAGACCTCACACAACAGTGATCCCAGCACTTGGGACCACATGCCTTGAATCCCAGCACTAGGGAGGTAGAGACAGGAGTGATATGGCTGGATGGAGAGAGGAATATAAGGCAGAAGAAGACAGGAGCTCAGTGCAGTCTGAAATTTGGTCAAGACAGATGGAGTCTGGAGATGCAGTCTGAGGACAGCACCACCACTTCAGTCTGAATATTGGTAGAAACAAAAGAACTCTCTAGTGGCTGGCCTCTCTGCTTCTCTGCTCTTTGGCATTAACCCCTATATGACTCTGGGTTTTTATTATTAAGACCAACTAGAATTCATACCACAGAAGGTGCTGTCTTTCCTCTAGTGTTTTTGTTGTTTTGCTTGTGGGGTGATTTTTTTTTTCAGAGTTTATGAAGCTATAGTTACATGGTTTCTTGGTTTGGCAGAAAGCACCAATCCAAGGTAAAGATGTGTGTTTTTGTTACTGAGCATGCATTCTGATATATATATATATATATATATATATATATATATATATATATATATATATACTGTAGCTATATTCAAATCGATTTGGGGCTGGGGCTGATGGCACATTCTGAGGCAGCAGGCTCACAAACAAGTTCAAGGCCCGCCTGAGCTGCCGAATAACTTTAATACCAGCCTGGGCAACCTAATGAGAATGTGTCTCAAAGGAAAATAGAAAGAGGGCTAAAGATTTATCTCAATGGTAAAGCAATTTCCTAGTCAGTACATGACCTGGGTTGAACCTCTAGTACCACAAAGATTTGGGTTGTTCTCTATGTTTAGTTGGTTGGTTTGTTTTGTTTTAGTATGGGTAATTTTATATTATGAAATTAATTGTTTATAAGTGTATATATCATTTAAATTTAAATTTTATTTTATTTCTAAGTTTTAATTGAAATAGAATTATACCCCTTTCCTACTCCTCTTTCTCCCTCCACACTCCCCCAGTTATTGCCCATTCCCACATACTACTGAAGTATAGCCTTTTTATCTTTAGTTGCATTAAATGTGTGTGTGTAGAGATATGTATAAATTGAACCTACTGAGTCTGTGTTTGTGGTTTGTGTGTATATGGTTTCAATACTGACCGCTCCACATTGGACAACCAACAAAGGGGATCATCCCCAGGTGAGATTACTTCTTCTCTCAGCAGTTAATAGTTGTCTGTCATTACCTGTCTAGAGGTAGGACACCATGAAAAATTTTTCCTTTCCACATAAATATAGATACTGTTATTGTTCAGGTCTTGTTGATGCAGGCCTTTCTAGCAAAGGCTGTTTTATAGCAGACTTCCTAATATTCTGGTTTGTCTAATCAGAAATTAGAAAAATTGAAATTCTGCCCTTTCTTTCAAGATGTTCCCTGAGCCATCGATGCAGGAGCTGTGATGTAGATTAATCTGCTCGGGCTAGGCTCCTCATAGTCTATTGATCTCTACAGTGTATCCACTTGTGGCTTTCTGTGATGCTCTCCATTTGCTGTAGAGAGAAGCTTCTCTGAGGAAAAGTGCAAGCCACACTTACCTCTGTGTTTAAATATAAGATTTAGAAGGCAATAAGGAATTATGTTAGTCTAGTAAAATGGAGGTAGTATGATGTGGGATTTCCCTCTGTATGCTATGATTACCATTGATAAATAAAGGGACTGCTTTGGGCTTATAGCACAGCTATTGGGAAACAGAGCTAGGTGTGGAAAACTAAGCTGAATGCTCGGGGAAAGGAGGCAGACTCAGAGAGAAACCATGTAGTCCCACTGCAACAGATGCCAGAACTTTAGCTAGTAAGCCACAGCTATGTGGTGATACATAGATTATTAGAAATGGGTTAAATTAATAAATAAGAGTTAGCCAATAAGAAGATAGAACTAATGGGCCAAGCAGTGATTTATTTAATACAGTTTCTGTGTGATTATTTCAGTTCTGGGAGGCCAGGACAAACAAGTGGAGAGTAGCCAGGAACCAGAAAGTAGCCTCCCTCCAACAAATTGGCACCCACGTGGTCGACTAAATCCATGAAAAACCTGAGAAAGATTAAAAGGGAATCCTAGACACAAAAGAACAGAGTTAAGCATGGTTTGGTAGCAGCAGTTTCTTGGCTGGGATCTGTTTACTAGAAGCAGGCAAAGGTGTGGCTCCTTTAAGAGGGGTCTTCCTGATTCAGCAATAGTAGAAAAAAAGCTGTGCCATTTTAAGATGTGGCTTTCTGGGCTATGCTGGGCTAGACCCCAGAAAAGAAGCTTTCAGATCAGATCCAGCTCAAGTCATCTGGGTCATGTATCCCGAGAGGGTGATGTCTTCAGCAATAGGGGCTTACTCTTAACCCCTGAGAGGAAACCGAGGGCTACCTTGATAATTTATATTGTTTTGAAAATCACATGAACTACTCTGACCAACCCTTTGAAAGTATGTTTCTTATCTGGCACTAGGGTTTGTGTTTGTCTCTGGTTCTTATAGGGAGCGATGTCAGTCCAGGTGACTTAACTTACTTTACACATATACACATGAGCATGCATGAGCATATGTGTTTTAGAATATACATTTTTTATATAAATTCTGTGTCAAATTTCCGCATGTGGTTCATTTTCTCTGCCATACTCACAAAGTGATACATAAAAGAACAGTATTTCTTTAAAATGACAATTTTTAATAGACAACTTAGAAACAAGAATTTCCCAGTTCATGGGGTTAGTAAGATGGCTCAGTGGCTAAGAACACGTTCTGCTCTTGCAGAAGATCTGAGTTCTGTTCCCAGCACCCATATGGCTGCTTACAACCCTCTGCAACTTTAGTTTCCAGAGAATCTGGTGCAATGCCCCCCTTTTTTTTTGCCTCAGAGAGCACCATATGCATGTGGTGCATAGACATACACATAGGTAAAACACACACATAAAAATAAAATAAATGTTAGGAGAGTTTCCCAATTAATAAAACTCAAGAGCAATATTAAAATGAATATAAGTCAGGGGAATAGAGTTTTCTTAGAGATGTCTTTCAGGCAGGACAAATACAACTGTGTTGGCTGGGTCTTGGTGGAGGTTAAAATCCATTCTGTTCTTTCTAGTTACTACAATGATTCAGAACATTTCAATGATTGTATTTTTAGGTCTGCAGGATCTCGGGGCTACCAAAAATCTACAGAGTGGGTTAGAGTTTTAGTGAAGGTAAAATTGTCACAATTTTTCCTATTTCTATCAAGAATGAAATATTTTTTCTTAAATAAATACTTTTTGGATTATTACAAGACTTTGCTTGATTTCCAGGATTCTAAAAAGAATTTAAAACATTTTTGACAGTTTTCCCCAGAATTTTCATAGCTTTCATGGGGGATTCGAGTCACATGACTTTTTAAACACTGGTGTATGAGAAATTAGTCTTATGTGCTGAGCATATTCGCATTCCCAAAAATATTCTTCTTTATCTGTAAATAGAGGCAAGACACTTAAAAATAAGTTTACCTTGAGGGTAAAATTTTCAGATGAGATCACAGACTGATTGATTTTGGAGGCTACCAAGGCAAGACTTCTCAACTCATGCTCATTATTCTGGAAATTTCCAGTAAAGACAGTAACCATGGGACCTATAATGAATGTTCTGCATGAGTACTGGGGAATGGTATTTTAAATATTTAAGCTAGTTCTCTCTAGTTGTCTGCTGTCACATACATGTTGTGATCATTGTCCTCCTTAATGCCAGCATGAAATCTTATCCAGATATCTGGGGCTCTTTTTTCCCAACCCATTGGTCTGTCCTGTGACCTCTAGTTGCCTTTATTTTCACTTCATCTCTGTCTGTTCATCACAGTGAATAGCAGTCTCTGATTCAGTTCCTTATCCATAAACCCTGGCCTTAAAACTCAAGGTGACAAGCTTGGACAATTATAGGATTCTTTTCACTTGTTTTTTCCATCCCTCAGTGGCCACTTTCATTGGCTTATATGTTCTATTTTATTTTTCTTTGTTTCAAGCAGAAAATTAGATTCAACTATTACTTCACTTCATTTGGACCAGAAGCATAAATATGTTCTAGAAACTCTTTTAACATTCCACCACTTCTTTCTGATAGAAACCAATAAAATAACAAATCTAGCCCTAACTTGAAGCATTTGCCAAACCACAAGGTATAAAAGAATCACAAATACCTTTTTCCATGGCCAATTTTAAGCTCTTAAAAATATATAATGTTTCTACAAGATAGGTATAAGAAAAATTAACTTGAGAAGCATAAATAACAGTAAAATGTAGCAAAAAAGAAATAGGATCTGATATTTAAGTTACTACTTTGTTTTTACATATTTAAGTGTAAATGGATATAATTTCAGTTCAATAGTAACCAAATTGAAAAATCATTCTTACAAATTTAAAAATCATCTACGTAGCCATCTGTATCATACAACTGCCTCTATGTCTGGGAGTTAGAATCACTGTGGAAATCAGTAATCAAAGAAGAGAATTCATTTATCCTTGCTCCCTGCTCACCAGTGTGGTTGGCTATCCTGACAAATACACACATATGCATTTCACTCTACAAAAACAAAATCTATTGTGGTGATACTTTGTTTGTGCTCTAACAAATAAAGCTTGCCTGGAGATTAGGGGGTGGAGTTAGCTACTAGCTAACCATAGAGGCCAGGCACTGGTGGCACACACCTTTAATCCCAGCACTTGGGAGGTAGAAGATTTAACCAGTCTAAAAGAGAAGCAGAAAAAAATAAATGAATAAAAAAATAAAAGAGAAGCAGAGCTCACACAAAGGTGATCCCAGCACTTGGGATCTCATGCCTTTAGTCCCAGAACTAGGAGATTTTATTATTAAGACTAATTATCAAGAATCCACACTACAATTTATACAAAAACTTTTAAAATAAAAGTTCATTAAGATAGATCTTTATGCCTTTTTCTATTTCCAAGAATCACTTTTCAGGATGATAAAGTACTTCCTGTGAGCAGCAATACCTTAAACCTTTTAGTCACCTAACACCTTTCAATAGCATTGGCCCATAGGGTATGTGCTTGGAAGGTATAGTAGAGACAAATGTAGAAGAAAAATTAAAAATGAGAAGTACAAATTCACAAATTAAAAATGTATCCCATGCACTTGATTTTGGGAAGTCAGTTCTGAAATATTCACATATCAGAATATATTACAGAATGCAAAATAATAACTGTATCCCCTTCTCTGGACCTAATTATTCACTGTGGGAAAAGTCACATTGTGTGCTAGCTATCTGTCCTACCTTGATAACATATTAATTTAAGGAATAAAAATATAATAAGGCCACCAAGAACCTTAAAAGTTTATGGTAACTTTACAATAGGAGCAAAAATTATTTTAAAAGTGAAGGATGTACAGTAGTTTATATAATAGCAGAAAACTCATAGTGAAAAGCCAAAGGAAAGTGTGGATGATTGATATGACAAGGAAATTTGTGCCTGTAATACTGAGAAAGAAATCAGGAAAGCAATCCAATTCATAATTCCCTTAAAATGCCTTAGAATAAACCTACCCAAGGGAATGAAAGACCTCTACAGGAAAAAAAAGCTTTAAAACACTGAAGAATAAAATTGAAGATAGTAGAACATGGAAGAAAATACTAGAACATAAAAGGACTTCCCATACTCCTCAATTGAAAGAATTAGTATTGTGAAAGTGGCTATATTCTACCATAAGCAGTCTACAAGTTCAGTGCAATTTTCATAAAAATGCCAACGACGTTCTTCACAGAAATAGAAAATGAATTCTTAAAATTCCCATGGAAGTGACTGGAAGATGGCTCAGTGGGTACTGGGACTCCCAGGTTGAAAAGTGAGGACCAACTCCCACAATTTGTCTTCTGACCACACACACACATACTACAGTCGCACACTGTCGCTCATACACAAGCACACCATGTAAATTTATAAAGTCAAAGAAAAATTTTCGGAAGCTCATGAAAGTACAAAAGGTTCTAGATAACCAAAGCCATTCTGACTGAAAAACAATGCTGGGGCATACTTGATTTTAAGCTATAATACAAAGACATAGTACTGAAACAACTTGTAAATGGCTCCAAAACAGATCCAAAGATTGGACGAATAGAATAGAGGCCAAAGGGATATATTAGAGAAAAGACAGCTTCTGCAACAAATGGTGCTCATAGAACTAGATGACCACATTAAGGTGAGTGAAACTGGGTCTTTTCCTCACTTTTTACAAAAACCAACTCCAGCTGGATTATAAATCTTAATAGAAGGCCCAAAACTTTGAATCTAACAAGATTAAAAACTAGGGGAATCACTTTAAGACACAGGCAAAGGCAATGACTTTATGTGTTGTGGGAGGTCCTTCCGCTCCTCCAGCCAATAGCCGCTGAGATACCAGCCCATTGGGGCGTGGTCTCTCTTCCTTTAAAAAAGCGGCCACTTTCCTCTCCTCTCTCTCTTTGCTTCCTGCTCCGTTTCTGGCGATTAGACTCCTTCCTGATTGTGCAGAGGGCTGTTGTCTGGGACAGTTATCTGTAAGTTTTTTCCCCTTTAAATAAATACCACCCTATTAATCATAATTCCAAACTAGTGTGGCATTGTTTGTGACTTACGCCTTCATTTATGAATATATGAACTCTACTCACTTAGGAAACAATGTCAATAATTGACAAAGGGGATTTCAAAAAAATTAAAAAATTTCCACACAGCAAAGAGTTAATTGAATGAGTGTACAATCTATAAAATAGAAGAAATATTTGCTAGCTATGTATCTGACAGAGGAATAATTTCTAAAATATCCAACGAACTCAAAACTAGTAAACAATAAGAAATCATAAATCCAATTGGTAAAGGGGCCAGTGAAGTGAATGAACCAGTCTCAAAGGATGAAACACAAAAGGCTGGTAAATAGTTAAAAGGTGTTCAACCTCACTAGCCATCAAAAATGCAAATTAAAACAACATTGAAATTATAATTCATCCCAGTCAGAATGGCAATCTGTGGCGAGAGAATGGCATCCTAAGTGAATGTGTATTGTTGACATGAACACAGTCATGGACAGGACCCCAGGGCCTCAGAACCATAGAAATGGGAAGGCCTTCTCTGGGTGGGGCTCAGGAGAATGGTCCTCCCCTGGTCTGAGTAAAGACGTTGAGAGTGTATAGAAAAAGTATCAACCACATCTTTCTCTTTTCATATGACTGCAGGCTGAGTTGCTGAGCATGCCTACCAATGTCGGCTAACCTATATCCTCACTCAGCTGTATATAATAAGCTGAGTTTCCAGGCTGCAGATGCATCTCCATCAGAGCACAGGACCCATTCAATTCCAGGTTTTTTTTTTCAGTGTGTGTCTGTCATTTCTCCCCTCCATCCCAGTCAGGTAAATTCCAAAGTCAAGCAGGTCACAGCAGCAGTCAGTAAGAAAGTAACTGACAGGACTGGAGAGATGACGCTGTTGTTAAGAGCACTTGCTGCTCTCCCAGAGGACCCAGGTTCAGTTCCCATCACCCATGTCACGGAGCTCACACCTGTCAGATTTTTCTAACCCCTTCTAACACCAAATCTGACCCAACCTTTTACTGCCTACCATAGGTAGAGGTTTGTGATATCAATTGTATTATTCTAAAAAGAAATCGATGAATGGATTTATTCCCATCCTGTGAATTTCTGAATTTTTTAAATATGATTATTTTGGATCTGGGCAGCCAGAAAACGAATGAGCAGCCTCTGCCAACATTCTAAACGGTAAAGAAATGTAAAATGGGGGAAGGTTTCTTCTACCAAAATGACCGAGTGTGAGTATATTTGTTGTGTAAGCATCATGCAACTTCATAAAAATCCACAAGGGCAAAATCTTCTCTGGATCCTAAATGGCATACTGGTCTCCAAACACAACAGGAAGTGAAGCCTTGGAATGTCTACAGAGAAAACTCACAAAAAAAGGTTTCTGCTTTAATCACTACATCTCATTGACAAAATAATCTTCCAGTAAATGAGAAAAGCCTGACATGTGGAATCCAGAAATTTGGATTATGATCCTGACTCTACCACCTATTAGTGCTGGAGTCTTACAGTCATTTATTTCTATGATGCTAAAAATACTCAAGGCAGATGATGACTCTGTGATGTAGGCAAGGATAAGTGAGAGAATTAATGAGACAATGTATGCAAAAGAAATTGGTTAACTATAAAGCTCTAAGAAAAATAAAAGCCTGCTGACTCTAGAGACTTTTCATCTAGGAGTGCCAGTGGCCAAGAGGGACTTTTCTAATGAGAGACACAAAATCCCAAGATAGCAGTAGTCAAGAAAATCTGAAAAGAAATAAAAGTTCCACAGTGCACAATGCATTACAAAACTCACAGAATCTAATTTGCTGATCTGCTTACTATAAAAAGTAGTAGCACAATGTGTCTAGCTACATCCTACTTCAGAAAGATTCAGGTCAACTGATATTAGTCAAGTGACAATTCCGTGAATCCCTGGTGATGTGCAGATTACACCAAGCTGCCTGCCAGGAAAAAAATATGAGGAAGCCATTAATTTATGTACACAAATGGAAAACAATTTAGCTCATCGGTAGATTTTGTCTATTTCAGGGTTTTAATTATAAATTTCTCCTAGGACTTTAGTGACCACTAGCATACACTCAAGGTGTCATTGGCGGCTTGGTTTGCTTTTATTATGGTCTCGAACTTGTGTTCGTATTTTAAAATGCTGGTAAGAACTTCCTATAGTCATATCAGAGTATAATATTACATATTTACTCAATTTCACCAGCAAAAGATACTTCCCAACAAGGAAACTGGTGGGACAAAGGACAGGAGATACAAAGCAAGTCAACTGTAACCTAAAATAGTCTATGATAGAGGTGAAAATAAAGTGAAAAGAAGCTAAAGTTTGCAGCCAAGAAGAACAGTTTGCATCATCATTTAATGAAGAGAACGGGGTACAAACTGGATAGGTAATTAGAAATATATGAGAGGAAGAGCAGAATACAAAGCACTTGGTAAGCAGGCCATTGCACATGTTAGTGCCTGCTATTTATATAAGGTTGTGTGCATATTGAAGAACTAGGTGAAATGCTTAAAAATGTAACAAGCCTCCATCAGTAATTATGTGGGGCCTATAGAGTGCATCCTGACTAATACATGATCTGCCATCCAGTGGTGAGAAATGCTGAAGTTATTGGTGGATGACAGTGATATGTGTTCCATGAATAACAGAGATAATAGGCATAATATTCATTCTTGAAATGGACAAAGGAGGAAACTATCTCTTCCAACAAAGTAATCCTTAGACTCAAGTAGAAGAAAGACCTTGTCTGATTCCCCTTATGATGCAAATCAAAGGTCACAATGATCCATTAAGATGGTGCTGAGCAAAATGACTGCTATTTCTGGAAGTCAGCACTGAAAAGCTATAGTCACAAACCACAGAAAATCAGAGTAATCCCTTCTTTTAGGCTAGCTCTGTTCTACCTTTGCAAAAGGCTCATGATATTAGAATGAATTCAGTGCAGGAGATGGGGATTCTATCTGGATTAGCTAGTATATTTAATCAATAACGGAGGCATACACTGCTTGAATGTTTGCCTCCAAGATTCCTGTCTTTTGGCCTGAATTATCCCATTTGCCATTCTGTATCAAGTATGTAAATGACTGACAATTGTACCCTCACTTGGTGCTGCACATAACCCACTGAATTCAAAGTACTTTAAGTGCTGCTCAAGCTTTTAAAATATTTATTACATTAATAAGTAGTTGGTTTTAGGCCTGGCATTGATCTTAACAAGTGTTCTTCTTATCTTCTTCAAACTATAGTGAAGACAATGGAGACATAAGTCTTTTTTTTATTTATTTATTAAGCATACAATGTACTGCTGGTAAGGAAGACACCAGGTCTCATTACAGATGGTTGTGAACCACCATGTGGTTGCTGGGAATTGAACTCGGGACCTCTGGAAGAGCAGTCAGTGCTCTTACCCTCTGAGCCATCTCTCCAGCCCCGAGACATAAGTCTTAGCTGATTCATACTTCCAGTGAGTGAAGAGCTGGGACTATAACCAATTCTAGAATGTATTTTTTATTTGTACTCTTTGACACACTGTAGTAATATGGGGCGGCAGGGCTGCGTCCCCCACACCTGGCCGCCCACATGGCTAGCTTATGCTCCGAAATAACAACACACAAACTGTATTCTTTTAATCACTGCTTGGCCCATTCTCTTCTAGGCTAATTCTCACATATTAATTTAGCCCATTCCTAATCATCTGTGTGTAGCACCCCAAGGTGCGCTTACCGGGGAGATTCTAGCCTAGTCCATCCTGGGTCTTAGCTTCATCACGTGTGTCTGCCAGGGAGCAGGGCATGGCGTCTCTGCTGAGGCGTCTGCTCCGGAGAGCAGAGCTGTCGAGACTCTGACCTCACTTCCTCTTCCTCCCAGCATTTTGTTCTGTTTACTCCACCCACAGGGCCAAGCAGTTTCTTTATTGGCCAATGACCTTCCTCCATCATTTCCCCTTTTTCGTTTTAAACAAAAAAAAAAGGCTTTAACATAGCAAAATTACATATAACAAAACAGTTATCAAGTAAAAGTTACAATAATCTTTATCATAACTAAGGAAAACTATAACTAACTATTCTTAACTCCATCAAAGACTCCAGAAAGATACAATACTACCTAAGCAAACAAGAAAAAAGCAACTTTTAAAACTCTAGAAATGACAGAGACATCTCGCTGCCTGGACAGTCACCCAAAGTTCCTCTGTACCGTTGGGGCATCCATCTTCAGCCTTCAGGCCCATGGTATCCAGCAGACATTTCCATAAAGCAGGAAAATTCAAAGTCAGTTCAGTCACTATCTGTTGTGTCCTGCAGAATGTCTTGCAGACTCTTTCATGAATCAGGAACCCCGAAAGATCATCTCGCCTTAGGCAAGTTCAGTAGTCCTCTCTCTGCGGGTTCTCTGTGTCCAGTTTATGCAATAGTCCAGGCAAGAGCAGTTTTTTGCCCAAATGGCTATCAAACTCCATAAGGATCCTCTTCGATGCCCATCTTCCTCTTGAAGTAGATTGGTGCTGCCAGGAGCAGAGTGTCTCATTGTCATGAAAAGTCCTCAGTTATTAAAACATTAAATGTCCTATTCTGTAATCTTTGAAAGACATGAAGAATGTCTATCTAAAATATATCTCTATATATCTAGAAAATATAACTAACATGACTACAACCTTTACTATTATCAATGATTATCCATTAACAACCTATATTTCTTAATTATACAGTACATATTTAAATGAACTACACAATCAACAATACCTTAATCAAAATCAGAAACACTTATACATATAACAAAATTGACCTTAAATCTCTATCAATAAAGCAAAATCTATACTAATGCAAATTATTCATATCTATATCATATCCCCCTTTAAATGTAAAAGGACGTTTATAAACCATATTTGGGAACATGGGCGCAGTTTTTTCTCTGCAAACTGCTTCCTGCTGAATGGGGGCGTCGTTAATTAGGTCTTTCATAGTATAACCTGTGTGCTAGTTTTATCTCAGTTGGCAGTTGAGCGAAGCAATTTTCTGAAGGCCTTCACACCAACCCTTCAGGAGGTCGTGGTCCATCATACCAAATCGGAATAGAAGAAATGAACAGCGTCTCATCCTCTGTGAAAACAAAATAAGAAACTCCTTTCCAAAGTATCATATCCTTAGATCCAAATTGAAAATATCTATGTTGGATTAGTTCAGCAGTATTTATAAATAAATATCTTTTAGTAGCTGTTGCTCCTTCCTCAGCATTCAAACAATTCAAAGAGAGCGTAATAGCATACAGTATCAAGATTCTCTGTGTATTTTCCATCTTTGTTCGTTTTATTTTAACCTCTATTTTGTTTATTTTTACTTTTAACTTTTTGCTTTTTGAGATAGGTTCTCTGTATCTTTGACCTGAAGTAACTCTGTAAACCAGGCTGTCTTTCAACTCTCAGAGATCCGCCTGTCTCTGCCTCCCAGGCATTCGGGATTAAAGGTGTACGCTACTACACCTTGAACTCACAGAGATCTGTTTGTCTCTGCCTTCTAGGCACTGGGATTAAAGGCGTGTGCTACCACACACAACAACTCTCTTCCTTTTTTTATGTTTTTTACTTTAAGAACTTTAACTTTTAGTCTGTATATATTTTTAACACACAGTAAACCATTTAGAAATTTTCTTTGTCTTTGATTCTCTCTTTACTGTATATATCTCTTTTTCTGGCCACACGAGTCTTTAATTTACCAAGCAATATGGGTAGGATTAAAGGCGTGGCTTTGTCGGCTGGATCCAGCCCATTCCTTAGCTTTCCAGCCTCATGGCTGAGGTACTGGCTGTAGCCTGCAAGCGAGCTTCAGCAGCCTGTGTTTGCAAACCGCAGGGACCGCCTGCGTAAAAGAGTCAGTTTGTCCTGGCAGGACAGCCCAGATAGCCGACATTTTTAAACGGCGCAGCTTTATTTCTGCTACGGCTGAAAACTGAAAAGCATGCGTTCAGCTTTTCTTCAACACCGTTTAAGTGTTTCGTGGCAGGACCTCTTAATGAGCTGCAGGCTTTGCAGCTAAAGCTGAGTCAGGAAGCCTCTCTTAGATGAAAGCGCATGCTGGCCTCTAACAAGCAGAGCAGACCCGAGAACACAGCGAGTCTAGTTGCCATCAAACAAATCGTAGCACTTTACTCCAAATGCTCTATTCAAAAGCTCTGTCTCCCACAGGAGCCAGACAGAGATCACAATGGCGGCACAGCCCCAGGAAGTCGCGCTTTAAAATGACACAGCCTTTTTTCTGCTACTGTTGCTGAATCAGGAAATCTCTCTACAGCACGCCACCAACAAACAGCAAAAATCTGTGTTAAACTCTCTTTCCCTTATTTTTAAGCCTTCTCAGGTTTTTTAAGTGGGTTTAGTTGTTCACACGTCTGGGCTCCAAATGTAGTAATATGGGGCGGCAGGGCTGCGTCCCCCACACCTGGCCGCCCACATGGCTAGCTTATGCTCCGAAATAACAACACACAAACTGTATTCTTTTAATCACTGCTTGGCCCATTCTCTTCTAGGCTAATTCTCACATATTAATTTAGCCCATTCCTAATCATCTGTGTGTAGCACCCCAAGGTGCGCTTACCGGGGAGATTCTAGCCTAGTCCATCCTGGGTCTTAGCTTCATCACGTGTGTCTGCCAGGGAGCAGGGCATGGCGTCTCTGCTGAGGCGTCTGCTCCGGAGAGCAGAGCTGTCGAGACTCTGACCTCACTTCCTCTTCCTCCCAGCATTTTGTTCTGTTTACTCCACCCACAGGGCCAAGCAGTTTCTTTATTGGCCAATGACCTTCCTCCATCAACACACAGCAGCATATACTAGTCTTTCCATCTAAGTCACTGTGATGTGTTTTTCTCTTTTGATTTTGAAGCTAAACTATTGTGACATCCCAAATTCAAATGTTGCATGTTGGGCCAGACAAGGAAGGAAAGAATTCAACAATTTTGTGGGAAACTAAACTCTTTTTTAGGTAAGAACAAGTTTGCAATGGTTTTAGAGATCCCAATATGCAAAATGAGAAACTCACATGGAAGGTGACTGTATTTATACGGGAGCACTCAGCAGAACTTCCTATATGCATTTAAGTGTTTAAGATCATTACTCGGCAGAACCTTATGGTACAGAGAAACAAAGTTAAATAGAAAGATCCACTACCAAATGAAGACCAAAAGGATGAAATAAGCATCTGTGAAGTAATAGTGGAAGTCAGGAAGAAATGGAATCTCTTTAACAGAAATTCGGTTTACCTTGACAATAATAGGGACCTGGTAATCAGCCTACTGTGTGACCTTTCTTAGTTACTCAGAAAGCAATCCTCTCATTCCTCAGCATAGACTTGGGTGTTTTCTTGTGCGTCTTCCTATGTCTCCTCTCCTCTATCTGTTATCAAGTCCTGTTTTGTCCTTCCTTTCAAGTAACTCTAAAATTCTCCTCCTTTCCATTCTAAATGGATTCCCCTCATTTGTAGCAAAAGTTCTATTCTGTCACAGTTTGGTTCTCTATTGGTTCAGCAATTGGAATCAAACTGAGGTGAAGATGTAAAATAAGTAAATAATAAATAATAAAAAAACACAAGGGGAAAAAAATATCTTTCTTGACCTCTTTTTCTTTGAGGACTTAAGAGGGCTTCCCAACACCTAGTTTCTCAACTAGATTTTCAATCTTTCAACACATGGCTGGACACACCTCACCTATTCCTATATTATTTCCTTTACCTATTTCTATATTATTCCCTTTATTTTCAAACCTAGTCCTACCTTAGAGAGTGTAAATTCCTATCCTTGACTTCTGATATAATAAACATTCTTCCAGCTCCTATAGATTCCTATTTAAATACTACCCAACCATAAAGATTCAACCCAGGCTCTAGTATTCTAGTTATTTTCCTAACTATTATGCCCAATACCTCAACTTAATATTAACCGTTAGGATTTTATTTACTGACAGCTATGCTCAGGGCACTGATCTCTGCTTTGTTTTTGTTTTTTGTTGTTGTTGTTTTTGTTTTCTTTTAGAGATGGAAAAATTGCCTGGGATGGTAGTAAAGATGTAGATGCTCAGCCTCTCGGGGTAGCATCAGGAGTTCAGGCCATTCTTGTCCGCACAGTAAGTTTAAGGTCAGCTGGGATTACCTGAGACACTGTATTAAAACAAAAAAATATGGTAGAAAAAAGAACTGTTAACATCTGCTACCCATTCTGTAATCTCCTACTCTGAAAGAGAGATGATTCCTTGTGACTATGGGGAATGATAGGCCGTCAGTTGAAGGGCTCCAAATGTCTCATCTTCACAAGATCAAAGGACCATAAGTTGAAAACCCTTAAATGGATTTCATCCACGCCAAAGTGTCCATTTGTTAAGGCAGCACAGACTCTTGGAATGGCTGAGAAAGAAAGAACTTTGAACTATCATTCACATTGAACATGAAGGGTTAAGTTTTGTTACCTGGGATTTCTTGTGTTTTTCTCCCCATGTAAAAACCACTGCTGATAAAGGAAACCAATATTAGGACATTCATCAGTATGTAGTGAGAGTTTTTTTTTTTTAATGCCCTGGTAATTTGACTTCTGGGAAGCTGTACTGGGAAAATAATTGTGAATATATATATAAATATCTTAATATATAAATATATGTATAATGTCAAAGGCTAATTTATAGCAATAAATATAAATGAATGCAACCTTAAATGTCTTTAAAATGGAGAATAGTCAAGTTTATTAACATTAAAAAACTATTATATAGCCACTTAGCATGATGTGTTAGCATGTGACTGTATGAAACACAATATCTCACTCTTAAATTGAGGCCACTCTCCTACAAGGAAAAATAGTGCTGAGGATGGAGATACAGAAAATGTTAATGTAGGAAGTGATGTATGAAATGTTCCTACAAAATATTAAGTAAAAACACTGGGTAGAAAAACTTATGTTAAGAACAAACACATTAACAATACACAGAGGGGAAAGATAAAGGGTTAGTTTAAATATCATTTGAATTTTTATGAGAAAGTGTTCATAAGTTACTCATATGCATACATCTAATTTTTATTTTGAAATAATTTCATAGATGTAGAGAAGTTGCAAAAATAAATCTAAAGAACTCTCATGTACCCTTTGCCCATATCCTCTAAATGTTCCTACAATTAATAAGAAGTCATTCCGCCCCATTTAAAGAGACTTTGCCAATAAACTCCCTTGTGAACATTGTCACTTCAGATTTCAAATTTAAGGGGTAAGCGAAGGATGACACCGATTTGTCATGACCTACGCAATCAAGGGTAAAAGCAGCTCTCAGCCTAATATCCAGATGCCGCTCCTTTAACCAAATATACTGCCTTCTAGTTTCTACAGTCAGTGTCATTGCTTTCTGTCTTCCCTTGACTGCTTCAAAGAACATCCTGAAGACATGGTGATAATGAGTTTCGAGCAAGAGATTTAAAGCCCCCTGTGCAGCAGAAGTGACATGAAGGAGAAAATATATAATTTTGCTCAAAGTGAACAGTACTGACTTAATCTAGCTTCCACGGGTGTGACAAAACTTCCCTGGACATTATCAAGTGGAGGAAATATCCGACATGGAGAAGAGTACTGCATACATCCCCAAAGCCATGAAAATGCATTCTACAAATCAAAGGACCCAAATTTGATCGCATATGCTGTATAATTTTTTGTAGACTTGGAGAAATCTTCTTTACTATAGACATTTCAAAGGTGAAGAAGGCATTTAGGCCAACAAGCATGAAAACATCCTATTCCTCCAGAATCCAGCATCATATTATGGACATGTGTCTGTTAAGTGTGTAAAATGTGGCTGGTAGTAGGACCAACCTGGGCCCTCTGCATGTGTGTGACAGCTGTATAGTTTTGTGTGTTTGTAGGGCTCCTAGCAGAGGTATCAGGACCTGTCCTTGGCAATTAAGCCAGTTTTGAGGAACTATTCCCCCATGCTGGGTTGCCTTGCCCAGCCTTCATGTGGTGGGAGGAGCTTGGTCCTAGATCAGCTTTGTTGAGGCCCATGGGAGGCCTGCCTCTTTCTGAACAGAGATGGAGGAGGGGTGGATGGGGGAGAGTTAGAGGAGAGGCAGTGGGAGAGGAGGGGATGGGAGGAGAAGAGGGAGGGGAAACTGAGATCAGGATGTAAAATAAATGAAACATTTTAAATAGTAACCAATAAAAAAAATAAAAGGTAGCTGGTACAACAGAGGGGCTGAATTATTTCATTAAATATTCACCTGTGGTTTATGGCTACTGTGCTTGAAAACAAAGATCTAAGCCTTTCTCCATCCTCTATAGACAATTTCTCCTTGGGAGACAGAGGCAGGCAGATCTCAGTGAGTTCAAGGCAAGCCCAGTCCACAAAGCCAGTTCCAGGATAGCCACCAGAACAGTCACATAGAGGAACCCTGTCTCGAAAAACCAGGAAAGAAAAAAAGAAAGAAAATTTCCCAACAATTCTAATCTCTTTCTGTTCTCTGTGATGACTACATCTACTCCCAACAGCACTCGATGTCTTTGACAATGATGGTGGTCTGTCTCACATGTGAATAAATTCATTTGGGGAGCTATTTTAAAATGTTAATGTAAGGGAGTGGATGACCCAGGCATGGGTACTTTTTTTTTTAACACTCTTCAAATGGTTCCAATGTACAGCAAAAGCTGAGAACCTTTGAACAGTATACTGCTGCTGGGAATTCTATCTCTGTCCTTCTCAGTGCTTAGTTTCAAATGTTGACAAGATTTCTCCTCCAAACATCTTAAAACTTATTTTTCATTTCCCTTGTCCAAATCCTTCAAGCAGTAATCCATGGGCTTCTGCATATTTAATATTTATTTTCTATTTGTTTTATAAACAGTCTTTGTTCCGCAGTTCATCATGACCTGCTTTTCTCATTTCCCTTTCTGGGTATTTTTACATTATTCTCTCCCTCCCTCCTTTAACTCCTTCTCTCCTTCCCTCTCTATATATCTGTATCTCTCTAGCTCTTTCTGTTTCGCTGTCTCTGACTGTCTCTGTCTCTCAGCTTTTGAGTCAGAGTCTCACTATGCAGCTCTCACTGTCTTGAAACTCACTATGTAGACCAGGCTGGTCTCAAAAGCACAGAAATCTGCCTGCCTTTGTCTCCCATGTTCTGGGATTAAAGATGTGGGTCACCATGGCTGGCTTTGGTTGTTTTCTTATTATCTACCTTAGAATTTACAGTTAGTATCTTCGAGTATTTCTCAAATGTATAGATTCATTTTGTCTATTAAACATTGATAGGTCAATCTTTCAGATATTCAGTGTCGGATTTTGATTGGAGGAAAAGGGTGTGAGTCCAATTCAGCGGTAACCAAGGAAACCTGCAAATGTGACTTCTTGCTGGGTAGCCTGGGTGCTGAGCCAGCTGTGCTGCTTTAGCTGGGCCTGGGCAATGTGAGAAGTGAGAAGGCAGGAAGGAATCCAAGTTGGTCACCAGGCTGGGCTGCATGATCAACTTAAACTGGGCCTTCAGGTAATGTGGGGAGGGAGCAAGTGGGTGGGAATCTGGGGCAGTCATGGCTCAACTAGCGCACAGACTACATGAGCAGAGCAAAGCCTGAGAGACTGGGACCAGTGTTAGCAAACAAGGTTCTAGGGAATTGACCAGCCTAGGCCAATGTATATGCTGGGTGAATGGAACTCGGCCTGGGAGTATAACACATGCAAAGTTAATTTCTGTCGGGTTGGTTGATGGTTAGTGGAGTGACAATTGGAATTCCTTAGTGTGTCATTTTTTTTTGGGTATCTTTCCTTCACTTTGCTCAAAATTTTCATATAATTTTTATGCAGTTATCATTCCATTTAAAGATCATTTTGCCCAGTTCTGTATAAACCCTGAATATTTGGTACTTTTTAGAATATATATCCTAGTGTGGAAAATTTGAATGTATATCATGATATGGGAAATTGTATTTTGTAGATAAAATCCGTCTATTCAGTAACATGTTTTCCTATTCCCTTAGGCCTAGTTTTATACTCTCCAATAAATTTGTTACATGATTAGTATTCCTTTTTGTTAAGTTTATTCCTAAGGATCTTTACATGATGTTCCTATGATGAACTGGATGTTTTCATGGAAATTTCTAATTGACGGTAATAATTTTCTTGTATTTTGTCACCCCACCAAAATTTCTTGTATTTCTAACAGTCTTTTGTTAGTTTCTTGGATGTTTTCATACACACACACACACACACACACACACACACATATATATATATATACACTGTGTATATAAATATGCTTTTTATTTCTGTCTAAATATTCATGATTATTTCATGTGCTTTCCAATATATTACTCAGAATTTAAAATTCTGAATACCAGTAGTTACAGTACCATCTCTTTGTTGTTGTTAGATTTTAGTGGCTATGAGTTTACTATTTCATAAATTGTTGGATTTTTATTAATTTGGAAAAATAATAAATTTTGTAGAATTATTTTACTTACTTTATAATTTTACTTAGATTTTCTTAAGTAAATGAGTGCTGAATGTTAATATTTGATTCAAAATTCTCAAAGGTTTTGTCATGATTAAAAATGGTATACAGTTTTGATTTAGGGCATTTTCATTAGGTTTGAACATTACGTTATTCTAGCTCCACAGAGTTAGTTTGAGATTGCTCATTCTTTTTGTGATCTGAAATATCCTTTTTTGAAATATTCTTAATATCAAGAAAATCAGGTGTCTTTTTAAAGTTCTATGCACAGATATAAAATCATCTGAACCGAGTGACTTTGAATAGGTAGATATTTCAGACTATTTTAATGGAACTATTGTTCACATTTTCTATCTCAGAGGTTTCATTTTGGTAATTTATATTTGAGAGAAAATGCTATTATGTGAGTGGTGTTTTTAGTTCTTTTAACAAAATTGGATAAAAGTAGATTATTAGGAAATGGGAGCTATCATCTTACACCTAGAAGTACAGAAGTTGAGTGAGATTCACGAGGATTAATTCAAAGACCCAATTTAGGGCATCATTACCATGTATGCTACATGGCTTAATGTTTGTCTTTCTGCACATAATGGCTGCTGACGTCTTTGGTTTTATGTTCAAATGACATGGGGGGGGGAGGAAATAATCTCTCAGAACATCTCATTGGTCAGAATTATTTCAATTCCCCAAATCTAGCTTTCTGCCTCTCCAAAGAAACAAAATTACCAATATTGGGTTAGCTTTATAGTGATTAAGACACTCCGTGTGGTGAGGGAGTGAAGGCATAAGTCATAAACAATGCCACACCAGTTTGGAATTATGATTAATAGGGTGGTATTTATTTAAAGGGGAAAAAACTTACAGATAACCGTCCCAGACAACAGCCCTCTGCGCAATCAGGAAGAAGTCTAGTCGCCGGAACCAGAGCAGGAAGCAAAGAGAGCGAGAAGGGAAGTAGCCGCTGGTATCTCAGTGGCTATTGGCTGACGTTATGGTGGTGACATACATACAAACAAAAGCAGGGTCCTACCAACAGAGCATTTCCCTGTCTATCTCTACTACTCTGTTATGTGGTGTTTCCATGCATATTTATTGAGAACCTACCATGTATTGACTTCTGAGAACTGTCAAGCACACATGATGTATAACGCTATTGTTCATATGGTATTTATATGAAAGAGCTAAGTGCTTAAATAATAAACAATATGTGGACAATTGAAGAAGCTTCTCCAATGAGGAGTCAGAGATGCCCTGATCTATTGGTATAGAAATATGTCATTGGGAGTCATTTATTGATATGTTCCTTTAGCAGAATAATAGCATTAGATTTTCCATTAGGGCCCATGACCAAGCTAGCCACAGGTTCTTGTTCACTTAAGCAGTATCAGGTTTTGGTTCCATCTCATAGAGTGGGCCTTAATCCTAAACAAAAATGATTGGTTGCTATCATAACTTTATGAAACAGAATATCAATTTCAGATAAGGAAATAATTGAAAAGAGAAAAGCATGATTACTAACATCAAGTATTTCCAGGAAATCAGTGGAGGGAAAAAAATGGGTTTTTGGACATTGCTCTAGAGGGAGCACATGCTGGGAACTGAAAGTTGTAGGCATGTGATTTCAGAGAGAGATTAGTTTCCTATCAGCACAGGTGCTCCGTAACCACATGGTCATTATCAAGGACATTGTCACAGGAACCTTTCATCTGACTGGGGCATATTATAGATGACCTGCAGAATATTCTGCAGGAGAATAATCATATGAACTTGACAGAGGATGACTATTGTTTTACTACTTTCCTGTTTAGGAAGTTTGAACTGAGAGTGGTGACTCACATCTATAATTCGAGCATTCTAGAAGCTAAGGTAGAACAATGAGTTAAAGGCCAACCTGAGCTGCATAGTGAGATCCTGCTTCAAAAGTCCAATAATAAATAAAATGAAATAAAAGTAGGAATTGAGCAAAATTGTAGTTGGAAAGAAGCCAAAGTGCTCTGACACTCTACACCCACAACCCTCCTCTGACTAATTCACAAAGGGACTTTGGTCTATGAAATACACACTATAGACATCACAGTGTTTGGCATACAGCAAGATTCATTGTCAGGTATCCATACTTTAGGTGGCAAAAATGCACCATTAAATTTCTTTGCATCAGAATGTCAATGAAGGTGTGTTCTATTGGATACTTAACATGGATAATGATGAGAGGTCACAGAGTTCCCAATAGTAAAACCTCAATCCACCAGGCACACAATCTAACCAGTGTGTGTGTACCAGATACCTCTAACGAAGTTAACTTTTAATTAGGTGGAAGCCAGACTGTATTCTTCACAAAAAAAAAGGACCTGTGCTGGGCAGTGATCTGGGCTGAGATTTGGCAAGTCAACTTTGTACTCTGGCCTTCTGCCCAGTCCATCGATTTAGCTCCTGAAATCACATGATTTAATCCCACAAATGTCACAGATGCCATTAGACAAACTCCTCTGGTCAGCATCAAAGGAAAGAGAGAACATGATAAGCCCTCTGAGACAGCTTGTTAGAGAATTCTTAATCTTTCATGTTTGGAGAACTCTATGGACAATGCGCTTTACTGGCAGAATGCCATGAAATACAGGCTGGTTTTGTTTTCTTTATTTAAGAATGGACCTCAAACACTTGCCTTAAGCTAATGAGGGGCAATCCGGCAAGTCTAAAGGTAAAGAGTAACAGGAAGGAATCTACCCGCTAACAGTTCAAGAGACCCCAGACACTCTCATCATCAACTCCTTAATTCCTTAATAATGGTGAAGAGAAACTAGTAGTAAGCATATGGAGAGGAGATCAGTGTCCAGCTAAAGTGAGGAAAAAGTTATGAGGGTCGGGTGGCTCCAATGGTGGGATCTAGAAGAGTTCAAAGGGGGTAGCAAGTCATTAAGCATCTGCATGGGCCTGTATATCAACAGGTAACACAGGAAAGTGGCTTTTGTTTCCTTCTCAGCACATAGTGTAGAGCTAAGTGTGGCTCCTTAGAAGAGGTTCCCAAGAATAGATGGAGAGACCCACAGCCAAACATTAGGCAGAGCTCAGGGAATCTTGCTGAAGATTGGGAAGATGGATTGTAGGCGCCAGAGGTCAATAACATCACAAGAAAACCCGCAGAATTAACTAACCTGGGCTAATAGGAGCTCACAGAGTCTGAACCACCAAGCAGGGAGGCTATATGGAACTGCCCTATGCCCTCTGCACATACATTTAACAGTTCTATAGTTGGGTCTATTTGTGAGACTCCTAACAATGGAAACATGGGCTATCCCTAAGATTTTGACTGGCTCTTGGGAGCCTATTCCTCATACTGAATTACCTTGCCCAAGCGGGGGGGGGGGGCAGTGCTTAGTCTTACCATGACTTGATATGCCATGCTTTCTTAATACCCATGGGAGGCCTGGCCCTTTCTGAACAGAAATGGAGAAGGGGTGGATTGAGGGGAGCAGAGAAGGGAGTCTTGGGAATGGGAGGAAAGGATGAAGGGGAAACTTCAGTCAGGTTAAAAAAATCAATTAATTAAATTTAAAAATGATATGCTCATAAAGATTTTTCCAAGGTCAGACACGAGGCCTCTCCCTTTTCCCTTTTTCACATCTTTTCTGTCCTTCTAGTCAGATAAACTTTTATTTACAAGATAATAACATTTCTAATGATGGGATGCATGTAAAGCTATGACGAGATTTTAGCCATGAGATTCTTTATTGCTTCCAGTGGTTGTTTTGGAGATTTAGTGACTTAATACAAAAGAATCACTCTGTAATATCATAATCTCAAACTAAACTCTGGAGGTGAGCTTTTCAACTTAAGGATTCTATGATGACGCTCCTACCGCAGATTACTGCAAACAAAACACAGCAGATTAGTTCAAATGCCAGAGACAATGTGAAAAGCTAGAGTATGGTTTGACTATATATCATCCAATTATGCTTGCTTCAAGCCGCAAATTATCGTGAGTTTAGTGTCATCTTCCTTTGTGATTTTAATCCACGTACCTAGCACCTGGCACATAGTAAGAATGCAATGAATGGCACTGCTTGCTGCGTTCATTACTATTAGAAGCGGTTGTAGTGATGGTGCAGACCCAGCACCTGGCACAGTGCCCAGGAAACATTAACTATTCAAAACTATAATGATTATTTTTATATCTTTTTTTTTTATTTTCGAGACAGGGTTTCTCCGTAGCTTTTTGGTTCCTGTCTTGGAACCAGCTCTTGTAGACCAGGCTGGCCTCGAACTCACAGAGATCCGCCTGCCTCTGCCTCCTGAGTGCTAGGATTAAAGGCGCGCGCCACCACCGCCCGGCTTATTTTTATATCTTTATTGTCCAAACTTCCAACATAATGCCTGGCACATAATAGAGAACAGAATGGGGTTTTTTCCCCCTTCAATTTTATTTTTGCCTGAGATACACGTATCTTCTGTTTCCTCCACAGTGGTATTTTGGTAAGATGGTCATAAAGCTCCCTGAAATGCTCATCCAACCTTTTTGTCTATTGTGGTTTCTTAAAAGTCAAAAATCTTTAAGGTCACTACTCAGCTGAGAAAACTGAGGTTATGAATTACACTTCTAATACTTATATTTTGCTGTAGCTTGAAAAATAGCCTTCCCTGCTGTCCCCAACAATCTCTCAGCCAAGCCATGATCAACCTCATCACTTTTAGTCTTCCCTCTCTGGAGCAGAATGACCCTCACATTTCTATATTTAATTTATCCTCCCCAAAATTAGCACAACATTTGCTCCATGAACCCTTTTCCAAGGCCTCCAGTCCTTGCTGAGATCACAAAGCATCAAATTAGTGCCACCTACTTAGTACTTAATTCTGCTAACTTCCAATTGGTTTTGTTCCTTAAATGCCTATTTAAACTACTACCTGCCGTGTTCTAAACCCATGTGAGTGCTGGGAGTACAGAGATTTAAGTCCTGTTACCCTAGTCATAGAAAGACAAATGTGTAGCTGGCATCACTGAAGAAATGTGATTAACCTAGCAGTAGAGAATGGGAAGATTGGCTGAATTCCTGCAGGCACTGGGTAAACTTTTGCAAAGAACAGAATTATGATTGAGGAGGTATTGAAATATGAGGAGAAGTTAGCTAAGTGGAGAGAATAAGGTGAAGTCCAGATGCGGAGAACTTGTCGAAAAGAACAAGTTCAGAACATGGTTCAATGTGGCTAGAACTCGAGAAGGGATGAAAAGAGATAATGAAATAGTATGTAAGGTTGGCTTATTTACTCATCTAGCATCAATATAGTATCCAGGTTGTGCCAGTCACTGAATAGGGAGTGGGCACCAGAAAACCAGGACTTGGTACAATTCTTGAGCTTGAGCTTTAAGGCTATTTAGAAAGAACAATGAACTGATAAGACAAATAAGTAGAAATTTTGGTAAGCATTAAAGAGGGAGAAGACAGGGCCATAGAGAGAAGGATAGGTAGGGACTAATTTGGAGAGCCGTAAGAGGGCAGCTCCAGGGGTGATATATTTGTAAGAACTAAAAGATGGAAGGACATGGAAAAAAATGATTTAATTTGGAATTAAAGGTCTCTAGGTTGGAAAAATCTTGGCATCACAGAAGAATCAAAAGAGTCATCATAGGTTAAACATTTGTGGCTAGGATGAGTAGTTTAAGAAGAGGTCAGAAAAGTAAACAAGAGCCAAGCCTCTGCAGGCCTTATAAAAGGTGGTAATTGCATTAGAAGACTAGCTGGAGGGGCTGAGACGCTCACTAAGTAAAGTGCTTGCCATCCAAGCTTGGGAACCTGATTTTACATCTCCAGGTACCCACATTAAAAAAAAAAACTGAGCATGAGCGTATACATGTATAATCCCAGCACTTAGGAGGCAAAGAAAAGAGAACCTCTAGAATTTGCTGATGGGAAAGTCTAATCAAATTCATGAGTTCAAGGTTCATTGAGATACCCTGTCTCAAAAGTTAAGGTGGATGGTCACAAAGTGAGACATCTGATATTAATCTTGGTCCTCCATATGCCCACGTGTACACACACACACACACACACACACACACACACACACGCACACACAGAGAGAGAGAGAGAGAGAGAGAGAGAGAGAGAGAGAGAGAGAGAGAGAGAGAGAGATCAAGAAATGATGAAAGATTAGCAAAATGAAATCAGATTTGTGCTTCATAGAATAAATTAGGGGTAGACTGGAAGTGGAGGGGAAACAGTGGAGTCAGGCTGATCAAAAGTTCCAACATGTTTTAGCAGTGAAGGTGAAAATGGTGAAGACAGGGTCTGTTCTGCCATCTTACCCCCACCACAGGGATTAGCAGATACCGGACACACTGGAAGTGCTTCGATCAAGTAAGTTATTGTGACAGAAGCCTGAGAGCTCCTGAGTCTGTCTTCGGTGGCTCATCCTGTTCTCCCCCTCCCACTTTCTGATGCCGACACAGATGCAGAGAGGCAGGCTAAAGTTAGTGTTATCAAAGTCATATGCTGTTCAGTGGCAAGTGCTTTCTCCGAGTGCCAATTTCCTTTAGACTCTGCTAAGTTCTTTGAAAGTAGCTGTTCTGGTTTTCTTTCTGTTGCTGCGAAAAACACCATGACTAAAAAGAACTTGGAAGAGAAAAGATGTATTTGTCTTACACTTGCCGATCCCTGTCCATCAGTCAGGGCAGGAACTCAAACAAGCAGGTACAGATGGCGGAACCATAGAAGCAGCTGATTACTGGCTTGCTCTGCACAGCTTCCTCAGCTACCTTTCTTTTTCTTCCTTTCTTTCTTTCTTCCTTCCTTCCTTCCTTCCTACCTACCTTTCTTTCTTCCTTCCTTTCCTCCTTCTTTCCATTCTTTCTTTCTTTAATTTTTTTCTGTTTTCTAGACAGTATTTCTTTATATAGCCCTGGCTGTCTTGAAATTCACTCTATAGACCAGACTGGCCTGGAATTCACAAAGATCTGTCTGCCTCTGCCTCCTGATGACTGTGATTAAAGGTGTATGCCACCACCACCCAGCTTCAGCTACTTTTCTTATGTTTCCTGGGCCCAACTCCCTAGAGATGTCGTCACCCACGGTGAACCAAGCCTTCTGATATTAATTTGCAATCAAGCTAATGTGATGGAGGTCAGTCCTCGGTTAAGACGGAGACTAGTCCTCGTTTGAGGGTCCCTTTCTCTCCAGGTGACTGGAGTCTGTGTCAAGTTGACAAAACCTAAGCAACACCCTAGTGAAAGACATAGCAGAGTCTCTCTAGAGAGCCAACCAGCACCTGCTCTTCTGAGATCTGGACAAAGAAACAATTCGTCATTTGGGCCTGTTCATGGCCAAAGGCAGCCAGCAGTCATCTTCAAACGCTAACTTCCCAGAAGATCACAAGGATATGAATTGCAAATGCTACTTGATCTAATATATGCTTCTCACTCTGCCAAAGCAGGGCTGTAATTAACTGAAAGAGCGAGGTAAATGTTTGTGGAAGTTCCTCGCCTTCCCTTACAGCCAGGAGATGAGACAAGGGGCTCTTTATCACATTTCCATCTCCTTCCACTACTGAAATGGTTCCTTAATGAAAAGTACTAAAATAAGGCCATCTTAACTCCAGAGGGGCTTGGAGACCGTGGAGACAGAACAGCCAATCAGCTAATAGATCTAATCTCATTTTCTGCCCCTGAAGAGTACCATCATTCCCACCTCACAGGGCCAGTGCAAGCAGTCAATGAGGAATGGGAGAGAAATTGATCTGTAAATTGCAAAACAAGAGCTCTACCCTGTGATTCATTCCGTATGATTGCAGGCACAGGTGCTTTTCTTTTCTTGGTCTCTCAGAGAAAATTTAACCACATTGCCGGAGCTCAGTACAAACCTATTTAGTTTTCACCTCAGCATCAGTTCTATTAAGTGCGATCTGACCTTAGATCTGGCACAGACAAAACAGACCATTCATTTCTCAGAATTAAGTCAAATTGATTCTCCAGTCTGTTAGCTTCCGAGTTTGGTGTGGTGGCAGAAAGAAATAAGGGGTGGCTTTGAGGAGCTAGTCCAGGCTTATCTTTTGCAGATGGCTTTGTCCTGTGGAAGTCAATACTTCTCCAGTGACCATCATCGAGGAGCAGGGCTGCACTTAACACTAAACCATATATGTGTATGTGTGTGTCTTATATATTTATATATAATATATATATATATATATATATATATATATATATATATATGACATGGTCTCATGTATCCTAGGCCAGCCTTGAGCCCACTGTGAAGCCAAGGATGACCCTGAACTTCTGATTCTCTTTTCACCACCCTCTGAGTGTTGGGATTGCAGTTATGCACCCATCCAGCTCATGTGGAGTGAGCAATCAAACATAGGGTTCTGTGAATGTTAGCCAAGCATTCTACCAACTAAACTGTACTCCCAGCTCCTACAACAGCATGTCAGTCTGAAATGTGCCTCCGGGACAGTGGCAAGTATAATCTTGGAAATTAGATTGCAAAAATATCCACAAACCCGGGAGAGCAAAAGTAACTGGCCCTACGCAAGCAGCAACTTAGCAGCACTGATCATCAGTATTAAGTACTCCCGGAGATATTTTTCGACAGTGAAAAGGAAGGAAAGAACAGTGGACTTTGTGCTATATTTTAGGGGGGTTGATAATCCATAACTCCTTAAACTATCAGAGTAGCTTTTCAGGGTAGTGGCTGTTCTCTAGCATGAGATTTGGTAAGCACTAGATGATAACTGATAACTGCTAATAACATTAGTATGGATAATATTGGGAACAAATGCAGTAGAGGGTTTGAGTAACTTATCCAAGATAACAGGGCTGGTGAGTGTTAAATAACTGTTCGAGTCCAAGTCTTTCTGACCAAAGCCTGGGTTTCTGCTGCTCTGCTCCTCAGCAACAGTGAAACATTGATGTCATTGAAACGCTTCGAAATTTTGAAATCCCGTTTGAAAGGGATTGATGAGTGGCCATTTGAAACCTTCAGGTAACTAAAACTATCTTCTCTCTCTCTCTCTCTCTCTCTCTCTCTCTCTCTCTCTCTCTCTCTCTCTCTCTCTCTCTCTCTCTCTCTCTCTCTCTCTCTCTTTCTCTCTCCCTCCAAACTTAGCTTTCTAAGTTGATGTGAGCCATGGCCCAGCTGTACTACAAGAAGGTCAATTACTCACCTTACAGAGACCGCATTCCCCTGCAAATCGTGAGGGCTGAGACGGAGCTCTCTGCTGAGGAGAAGGCCTTCCTTAGTGCCGTGGAGAAGGGGGACTATGGCACCGTGAAGCAGGCACTGCAGGAGGCTGAGATCTACTACAATGTCAACATCAACTGCGTGGATCCTTTGGGCAGGAACGCCCTGCTCATTGCCATCGAGAACGAGAACTTGGAGATCATGGAGCTACTGCTGAACCATAGCGTGTATGTGGGCGATGCATTGCTCTATGCCATCCGCAAGGAAGTGGTGGGCGCTGTGGAGCTTCTGCTTAGCTACAGGAAGCCCGGTAGAGAGAAGCAGGTAAGAGAATTCACACTAGGTTGGTACCAGTCAGAATATCAGGGCATCAGAGTCCAAAGGAAAGGTTTGGCAGCCTGGAATTGAGAGGGCTTGTCTTAGAAACTGTTATCAGTTGTCTCGGTAGCTTCCTTGGGCGGTCCCAGCTGTTTTACTCTTTTGCTGTGTCTCTTGGTCTTAGTTACTTATACATATTGAACACTTGACAGTGCGAAGACATGCTCTTCATGTCTAGAATATGTAAATTCTTTCCACTTTCTTTACCACCTCCCATTATATCTTCATTTCCTTCCCGTACTCAAAAGTCACATTCTAGAAAAGAGAGCAAATCCAGACCTGCGCTTTCTCCTTGAAAGGCTGTTCTTCCACAGAAAAAGGCAAGAAGACTTTATCCTTGAGTGCCGTAGTGCAAAGACGAAGAGAAACCTCACTTGTTTTCCTAGTACACGCTATGTGACTGAATTCTACTCACAGGCGTTTGCAAGTTTGCTTCCATGAATCTCATAATCTCTAAGTCACCAAAAGTTGGTATCTTTGTACAGTTATCTTTGATTTCTCAGTCAAATCTTGCCCCCATATTCAATCCCCAAGCTTCATGGTTTCTCCCTCCATCTTTCTTTCCTCTCTAAGCCAGTCCCCACTAGTATTGCCTGCTCTGTCATCACTCTCCTAGATGAGAGGGTCTCCAATTGCAGCCCCTAGACTGGCAGCAGCAGCATTTCATGAGAACTGAGGGAAACTGCAAAGCCTTAGAGCCCCACTATAAGGGTACTAAATCATAAGCTCTGGGATGTTGCCCAATAAGCTGTGCCTTAACAGGCCCTCAGGGGGGATTCTGATGGATGCTCAGGTTTGAGAATCACTGTTCTATCCTAACATAAAAATTTTTCTCATTAGTCTTACTGCATCAATTCTTTTTGTAGATCTGAAGCCATCCTGAAGAGTCTGGTTTATCCTTTCTGAATTAGGAAAATTATCTTACTATTCTTGTCTGTCTCTTTAGTACTACAATGTCTTCTATTAGTTTGTCCTCCATTGTTAGGAGGAAATGCTCGAGGTGATGTACTTTATGAAGCAGGGGTCTGTTTTACTAACCATTTTTGGAGGCTGGATGTCCAAGACAAGGTGGCTTAGCTGCCAAACCTCTGACCTTGCTTGCATTATAGCATGATAAAGAAAATGGAAAGGGAACTGGGCAAATATAGAAAGAGACAAACCAGCACCTTGATGAACATGGACAATGAAAATCTGTCATCCTCAAGCATTAGGAAATATGACCAAAGCTGGGCTTGAAGAAAATCCATAGCTTTTAATACGGATGCATTTAGGAAGAGAACAATGAAAATAAACTAAGTGACAACTCACAAAGCACTGGGATTTTCAGAGTAGAAAATGGAGGGAAAATCTGGAATGGACAGATTAACAGTTCCTTGACTAAAATGCCTACATCCCCTTCTCCTTCAGCATTTATAATACCCCCAACAAAAAGAAGGATTTCATCTTTCTTGTTCCTTGTTATATCACACTACCAGAGAAAAATGCCTGATAAATGTTAACTTAATGAATGAGTAATATGTAACCAGTACTGAGCTTAGCATCTTAATATGACTTATTCATTTAATCCTCTAGGGAACTCTATAAACTGAATATTATTATTTATTACTATTATTATTATCATCATCATCATCATCATCCCTGTTTGCCAGTGAGAAACAAGATTGTTAAGTCAATTGTTTAAGATCCCACTAACTATTGGAGTTAATAGCTTCTAAACCTTTTTATTTGCTAGGCTCTGATCACTCAACTAAATCAGGCTGTTGCTAAAAGTTTGGCAACAAAGGCTGGAGAGATGGCTCTTTAAGAACAAGCATTGCATGCCTTTAATCCCAGAATTTGGGAGGCAGAGGCAGGTGAATCTCTATGAGTTTAAGGTCAGTCTGGTCTACAGAAGGAGTCCCGGAACAGGCTCCAAGGCTACAGAGAGACCCTATCTCAAAAAATCCAAAAGAAAAGAAAAAAAAAAGAAAGAAAAGAAAAGAGCATGCATTGCTCTAGCAGAGGACCTGAGTTCAGTTCCCAGCACCTAAGTGGAATGCCTTGTGAGCACTTGTAACTCAGTTCCAGGATATTATTCTATGCCCCTTATTTTGGTCTCCACAGGCACCTGCACTCATTTGCACAGCCATATATAGACAGACGAACACACATAATTTAAAATGATAACCTAAGTCTATTAAAAATTGGCAGCATCACAAGGCGCCTGAATGCACAACAGTAAAAACTGACTCAGACTCAGCACATTCAGTGAATGTCAGGGGTTTCTGGAAATGCCCATTCATGGTGTATCTGTCACACAACCTCATTGCAGCCTTGGTTCTGAACACACAATATGCACCCTCTGCATTGCACACGCTAACACTATATACAGTGACACTTCTCAGCCCAGACTGGGGACTATTGACTGATGTGAACTGCAGTGTTTTTTTTTTGTTTGTTTGTTTTTGTTTTTGTTTTTTTTTATTAAGAAAAGAAGAAAAAAAACAGAAACAAAAAACAAGTTTCCACCTCCTCCCAGCCTCCCATTTCCCTCTCCCTCCTCCCACCTTTCTCCCCCTCCCCCCACTCCTCTCCCCCTCCCTCTCCAGTCCAAAGAGCAGTCCCGGTTCCCTGCCCTGTGGTAAGTCCTAGGTCCTCCCCCCTCCGTCCATATCTAGGAAGGTGAACATCCAAACTGGCTAGGCTTCGACAAAGCCAGCTCATTAAGTAGGATCAAAACCCCGTGCCATTGTCCTTGGCTTCTCATCAGCCCTCATTGTTCACCATGTTCAGAGAGTCCGGTTTTATCCCATGCTTTTTCGGTCACAGTCCAGCTGGCCTTGGTGAGCTCCCAGTAGATCAGCTCCACTGTCTCAGTGGGTGGGTGCACGCCTCGTGGTCCCGACTTCTTTGCTCATGTTCTCCATCCTTCTGCTCCTCATTGGGACCTTGGGAGTTCAGTCCAGTGCTCATGTGTGGGTCTCTGTCTCTATCTCTATCCATCACCAGATGAAGGTTCTATGATGATATGCAAGATATTCGTCAGTATTGCTCTAGGATAGGGTCATTTCAGATTCCCAATCCTCAGCTGCCCAAGGAACTAACTGGGAACCTCATCTTGGGGACTTGGGAGCCCCTCTAGGGTCAAATCTCTTGCCCACCCTAAAGTGGCTCCCTTAACTAAGAATTGTGGTTCCGTGCTCCCCTATCCACCTTTCCTTTATCCCAATTCTCCTGATTCCCCAAGTCCCCCCTCCTTCCCTTCTACCTTTTCTCTCCCCATCTCCACTTACCCCCATCCCACCCCACCCCCAAGATCCTAATTTTCTCCCCGGCAATTTGGTCTACTTCCCTTAGCCAAGAGGATAACTATATGTTTTTCCTTGGGTTCACCTTCTTACTTAGCTTCTTTAGGTTCACCTATTGTAGACTCCGTGGCCCTTATTTATGGCTCGAAACCAATTATGAGCGAGTACATCCCATGTTCATCTTTTTGGGTCTGGGATACCTCACTCAGGATAGTGTTTTCTATTTCCATCCATTTGCATGCAAAATTCGAGAAGTCATTGTTTTTTACCGCAGCGTAGTACTCTAGCGTGTATATATTCCATACTTTCTTCATCCATTCTTCCATTGAAGGGCATCTAGGTTGTTTCCAGGTTCTGGCTATTACAAATAATACTGCTATGAACATAGTTGAACAAATGCTTTTGTCATATGATAGGGCATCTCTTGGGTATATTCCCAGGAGTGGTATTGCTGGCTCCAGGGGTAGGTTGATCCCGAATTTCCTGAGAAACCGAAACACTGACTTCCACAGTGGTTGCACAAGATTGCATTCCCACCAGCAATGGATGAGGGTACCCGTTCCTCCACAGCCTCTCCAGCAAAGGTTATCCTTGGTGTTTTTGACTTTAGCCATTCTGACAGGTGTAAGATGATATCTCAAAGTTGTTTTGATTTGCATTTCCCTGATTGCTAAGGAAGTTGAGCACGACTTTAAGTGTCTTTTGGCCATTTGAACTTCCTCTGCTGAGAATTCTCTGTTCAGTTCAGTGCCCCATTTTTTAATTGGGTTAATTAGCATTTTAAAGTCTAGTTTCTTGAGTTCTCTATATATTTTGGAGATCAGACCTTTGTCTGTTGTGGGGTTGGTGAAGATCTTCTCCCAGTCAGTAGGTTGCCTTTGTGTCTTAGTGACTATGTCCTTTGCTTTACCGAAGCTTCTCAGTTTAAGTAGGTCCAATTTATTCAATGTTGCCCTTAATGTCTGTGCTTCTGGGGTTATACATAGGAAGCGACCTCCTGTGCCCATCTCCTGTAGGGTACTTCCCACTTTCTCTTCTATCAGGTTCAGTGTGTTCGGGCTGATATTGAGGTCTTTAATCCATTTGGACTTAAGTTTTGTGCACGGTGATAGATAAGGGTCTATTTTCATTCTTCTACAGGATGACATCCAGTTGTGCCAGCACCATTTGTTGAAGATGCTTTCTTTCTTCCATTGTATACTTTTAGCTCCTTTATCGAAAATGAGGTGTTCATAGGTTTGTGGGATAAAATCCGGGTCTTCTATACGATTCCATTGGTCGACTTCTCTGTTTTTATGCCAGTACCACACTGTTTTCATTACTGTAGCTCTGTAATAGAGTTTGAAGTCAGGGATGGTAATGCCTCCAGAAGATCCTTTATTGTATAGGATTGTTTTGGCTATCCTGGGTTTTTTGTTTTTCCATATAAAGTTGATTATTG
Source organism: Microtus oregoni (assembly GCF_018167655.1). NCBI lineage: Eukaryota > Metazoa > Chordata > Mammalia > Rodentia > Cricetidae > Microtus > Microtus oregoni. The sequence goes on from NW_024544745.1 coordinate 958,345, forward strand.
TCCTCTCCAGATCTGTGAAGAATTTTGATGGGATCTTGATGGGGATTGCATTGAATCTATAAATTGCCTTTGGTAGAATTGCCATTTTTACTATGTTGATCCTCCCAATCCAAGAGCAAGGGAGGTCCATCCATTTTTTTGGTATCCTCTTCAATTTCTTTCTTCAATGCCTTAAAGTTCTTGTCAAATAGATCTTTCACTTCCTTGGTTAGATTTACCCCAAGATATTTTATGCTGTTTTTGGCTATTGTGAATGGTGAAGCTTCTCTGATTTCCCTCTCTGCTTCCATATCCTTTGTGTATAAGAGGGCGACTGATTTTTTGGAGTTGATCTTGTATCCTGCCACATTACTAAAGCTGTTTATCAGCTGTAAAAGTTCTTTGGTGGAGTTTTGGGGGTCGCTTATGTACACTATCATATCATCTGCAAATAACGAAAGTTTAACTTCTTCCTTTCCAATTTGAATCCCCTTGATTCCATTATGTTGTCTTATTGCTATTGCTAGAACTTCAAGCACTATATTGAAGAGGTATGGCGAAAGTGGACATCCTTGTCGTGTTCCTGATTTAAGTGGGATGGCTTTGAGTTTCTCTCCGTTTAATTTGATGTTAGCTGTTGGCTTGCTGTATATAGCTTTTATTATATTTAGGTATGACCCTTGTATCCCTAATCTCTCGAAGACTTTTAACATAAATGGATGTTGAATTTTGTCAAATGCTTTTTCAGCATCTAATGAAATGATCATATGGTTTTTTTCTTTCAGTTTATTTATATGCTGGATTACATTGATAGATTTTCGTATGTTGAACCAGCCCTGCATCTCAGGAATGAAGCCTACTTGATCATAATGGTTAATTTTTCGGATGTGTTCTTGGATTCGATTTGCCAGTATTTTGTTGAGGATTTTTGCATCGATATTCATGAGTGAGATTGGCCTGTAGTTCTCTTTCCTGGTTGAGTCTTTGAGTGGTTTTGGTATCAGAGTAATTGTGGCTTCATAAAAGGAGTTTGGTAATGACCCTTCTGTTTCTATATTGTGGAATACATTAAGGAGTATAGGTATTAGATCTTCTTGGAAGTTCTGGTAGAATTCTGCATTGAAACCATCTGGTCCTGGGCTTTTTTTGGTAGGGAGGTTTTTGATAACCTCTTCTAATTCTTCGCGACTAACAGGTCTATTTAGATTGTTCACCAGGTCCTGATTTAACTTTGGTATATGATATTTATCAAAAAAAGTATCCATTTCCTTTACATTTTCCAATTTTGTGGCATATAGGCTTTTGTAGTAAGATCTAATGATTCTCTGAATTTCCTCTGTGTCTGTGGTTATGTCCCCCTTTTCATTTCTGATCTTATTAATTTGCAAATTCTCTCTCTGCCGTTTGATTAGCTTGGATAGTGGTTTGTCAATCTTGTTGATTTTCCCCAGGAACCAGCTTTTTGTTTCATTGATTCTTTGGATTGTTTTCTGTGTTTCTATTTTGTTGATTTCAGCCCTCAGTTTGATTATTTCCAGTCTTCTACTCCTCCTAGGTGAGTCTGCTTCTTTTTTTTCTAGAGCTTTCAGGTGGGCTGTTAAGTCTCCAATGTGAGCTTTCTCTGTTTTCTTTAAGTGGGCACTTAGTGCTATGAACTTTCCTCTTAGGACTGCTTTCATAGTGTCCCATAAGTTTGAGTATGTTGTTTCTTTATTTTCATTGAATTCCAGGAAGACTTTAATTTCTTTCTTTATTTCTTCCTTAATCCAGGTATGGTTCAATAGTTGACTGTTCAGTTTCCATGACTTTGTATGCTTTCGGGGGTAGCATTATTGTTGAATTCTAATTTTAATCCATGGTGATCTGATAAGACACAGGTGGTTACTAATATTTTTTTGTAACTGTGGATGTTTGCTTTGTTACCGACTATGTGGTCAATTTTCGAGAAGGTTCCATGAGCTGCAGAGAAGAAGGTATATTCTTTCCTATTTGGATGGAATGTTCTATAGATGTCTGTTAAGTCCATTTGATTCATTACCTCCATTAATTCTCTTATTTCTCTGTTAGGTTTCTGTCTGATTGACCTGTCCATTGGTGAGAGAGGAGTGTTGAAGTCTCCTACTATTAGTGTGTGCGGTTTGATGGCTGCCTTGAATTTTAGCAATGTTTCTTTTATGTACGTGGGTGCTTTTATATTAGGGGCCTAGATGTTCAGGATTGAGACTTCATCCTGATGAACTGTTCCTGTTATGAGTATACAATGCCCCTCTCCATCTCTTCTGATTGATTTAAGTTTGAAGTCAACTTTGTTAGAGATTAGTATGGCCACACCTGCCTGTTTCTTAGGTCCATTTGCTTGATAGGCCTTTTCCCAGCCCTTTACTCTGAGTAGGTGCCTGTCTTTGTGGTTGAGGTGTGTTTCTTGTAAACAGCAGAATGTTGGATCCTGTTTTCTTATCCAATCTCTTAGCCTGTGCCTTTTTATAGGTGAGTTGAGTCCATTGACATTAAGTGATATTAATGACCAGTGGTTGTTAACTCCGGTCATTTTTTTTTAGTCGTAGAGTTTGTGTGTTTCCCTTCTTTGTTTTGTGTTGGTGAAGGGTCTCTAGATGTCTGAGTTATTGTGGTCATTGTTGGACTCCTTGGTTAGTGATTTTCCTTCAATTACTTTCTGTAAGGCTGGATTTGTGGCTGCGTATTGTTTAAATTTGTTTTTATCCTGGAAAATTTTATTTTCTCCATTTATAGTGAATGAAAGCTTGGCTGGGTATAGTAATCTGGGCTTGCACCCATGGTCTCTCAGTTTCTGCAGTACATCTATCCAGGACCTTCTGGCTTTCATGGTTTCCATGGAGAAGTCAGGTGTAAGTCTGATAGGTTTACCTTTATAAGTAATCTGGCCTTTTTCCTTTCCAGCCCTTAATATTCTTTCCTTTTTCTGTATGCTTTGTGTTTTGATAATTATATGGCGAGGGGATGTTTTTTTTTTTGATCCAGCCTATTCGGTGTTCTGTATGCTTCTTGCACCTTCATAGGTATATCTTTCTTTAGGTTGGGAAAGTTTTATTCTATAATTTTATGAAATATATTTTCTGGACCATTGAGCTGCACTTCTTCTCCTTCTTCTACTCCTATTATTCTTAGGTTTGGTCTTTTTATTGTGTCCCATATTTCCTGAATGTTTTGTGATGAGAGTTTGTTGGACTTGCTGTTTTCTTTGATCAGTGTGTTTATTTTCTCTATGGTATCTTCAGAATCCGAGATTCTTTCTTCTATCTCTTGTATTCTGCTGGTTATGCTTGTTTCTGTAGTCTCTATTCGTTTACCTAGATTTTCCATGTCCAGCCGGCCCTCTGTTTGTGTTTTCTTCTTTGCTTCCATTTCAGTTTTCAGGTCTTGAACTGTTTCCATTATCTGTTTGATTATTTTTCCTTGGTTTACTAGGGTATCATTCACTGATTTATTCAATTCTTCAAACTTTCTGTTATATTTCTCATCCATTTCTATAAGGCCTTTTTTTACATGCTGTTTAAGGGTGTCAATCACTTTCATGAAGTCAATCTTTTCTCCTTCTTCTTGATTAAGGGGTTCTTGTCCTCCCGTTGTGAGGTCGCTTTTTTCTGGTGGCTTCATGTTGCTTTTCAGCTTGTTGGGCGAATTCTTGCCTTGGCGTCTACCCATCTCTTCTTCCAAATGCTCCCTATGGATCTTCTTTTACCGGATCAGGTCTCCTTGCCTACCAAATGCTGGCTCTCCCCAATGTTGGCTCTCCTGGCGCCGAGAGATCAGGCCTCCATGCTGGTTGGGCAGCTTGCAAACAAAGCACCTACCCCGCTTGGTGCAGGCAGGCCACAGAAACAAAGGAACTGCTGCCCGCCCGGGAGCCCCGAGTACTCGGACCCAGCGCCCAGATAGGCTGGGCTGGGCGATGCCACACGCCAAAAGAGGGCGGTGGGGCCGAAGTGGGGAGGGCTCTGGACGGAAGCTGGGTGGGCCAGGAAGAAAGAGGCAGCACCCAGGGAGTAGAGGCCCTGCAGAGAGCCCAAGAAGGACAGGGGGCCAAGGAACCCCCGAGCTCCCCGTCCCAGGCTGGCGCCGTGGGCGAGAAACTCACCCCAATGCTGGGTCTCCTGGCGCCGAAAGATCAGGCCTCCGTGCTGGTTGGGCAGCTCGCAAACAAAGCGCCTACCCTGCTTGGTGCAGGCAGGCCACAGAAACAAAGGAACTGCTGCCTGCCCGGGAGCCCCGAGTACTCGGACCCAGCGCCCAGATAGGCTGGGCTGGGTGATCGAACTGCAGTGTTTTATTTTACATACCAAGGGTTATGGTATTATGGAAGCATAATGGTATAATTATGGAAAACAAAGACTCAGTAATATTTTTCTCATAATCCCTCAGCATGTTAAGCATTAAATTAGTATATCTTGTGATTAGATTGTTAAAATGTTTGATTTTTAAGAGCTGTTCACTGAGCTATTTCATTAAAAAAAAAAATCTGTTAGTGGATTTTAGCTTGGGATCAGCACAGAATATCCAAGTCTCTTAAATAGTCCTAAACATAATTCTGCCATTGCATACTATATAGTTATAGATAGCAGCATTCTCAGCACTGGTGGTTATAAAATTAAAATATCGTTCAACCCTCAAAATCACCAAAAATGATCTATATTCTGCAGCATCAAACATTCAGTAAAGATTTAATTCTTTATATAAATATAAGCAAGGACATTCATCTTATTAGTATGCAAATTAGGTCTCATCTTTAATAAAGTAGATCTTTTTAGAATAAATTTATTCATTAGTATCAGTAAATACTTAATATATGTATACCTATATTATATACCTGTACACCTGGGTTGGAAAAAATTTCCTTGGTGAAAGGGAGTTTTAAAAGCCCTATACTTGGCCTCATTGCTTCTCTGGAAATCTTAGGATCCTAGCACAGAGAATATGAGATGGGTCCAAGAATAGAAGACAGATGAACTCCCTAGTAACAACAGGCCTAAGAAATTTAGAAAAGAAGTTCAGTTTGTTTCCTACTCAGTCCATCTTACCAAGGTCATCAAAACTGATTTGTTTTGTATCCCCTTCTCCTAGCTAAGCACCTGGGAGGCTTCTGAAGGCCTTCTCAGCTACAAACCTCTAAGTTCCTGTACCACACTGGCTGTTTCCTTTATTTGAAAACAATCTCATGCCACCTTGTACTAGTGGGTGCCCTCATTCCTAGGAACATCTAGTCCTCTTACTGTGTACTATCAGTCTAATGCCCACGTCTTTCCATGCTGTCTTAGGGCTTCTATTGCTGTGAAGAGACACCATGATTACAACTCTTATAAAGGAAAACATTTAATTGGGGTGGCATACAGTTCCAGAGGCTTAGTCCATTATCATCATCATGGTGGTACGCAGGCAGACAGATGCTGGAGAAGGAGCTAAGAGTTCTGCATCTTGACCTGCAGGCAACAGGAAGTGAACTGAGTCAGTGGATGTAGCTTGAACAAAGGAGACCTCAAAGCCCACCCCCACAATGGCACACTTCTTCGAACAAGGCCACACCTCCTAATAGTGCCACTCCCTTTGGGGGTCATTTTCTTTCAAGCCACCACACATGCTTACCCTCTCCATACTGAACCAGTGCACACAAGATAAGGGATGGTATATAAATATTTTCTGAGGGACATGAAGGATTTAAAGGTATCTTCCAGAAAAATCACAAGACTTTCTTTGAAACGGGACTTTTGGGGGGTTTGCAATCAATCACATTTAGTCACATAACTGTCTAGAGGAAGAGGGGAGCACAGGACAATTTCCTAGCTGGGTAGTGAGTGTAGACTGAATCCATGTTTGCTGGTCCAATTTCTCTCATCTTTTTGTCTGCTGTAGTAAATGCTGGGGATCTGCCAGTCAGGAAGGGAGGCACCATGTCAACTTATACTAACGTGCACGTCGTGACCTCTCCTTGTCAGAAGCAAAACTTAGCTCACAGAAGCAAACTGCTCATGGTGATAAAATGAGACATATGAAACCTAGGATAGGCGACTCGTGCAGCCGCAGTTTTGTTGGGACCTTTTGTCATGCACCACCATAAATAATCCCTCCTTGGTCAGTGCCCCACTCTCATAAATAAACACTGTAGTTTAAACCGTACAGAACCTTCAACTCCATCCACAAGTCTCCTCAGTAGCTTTGTCCTCTCCGCCCCAGGCTCAACAATGAACTTCTACTATTTCATTGTCTTCCGTTATTCCGAGAGTCACTATGATAGGTCATATATGAGTAACTCTACCAGGTTGCCACAGTGTTTGAGAACCCTATCTTTCTTTGAGACAGAAACAAGATTGGTTTACCTGGAAGCAATCGGGAATGTGAGCAAAGCAGGCCCCATTAAGGCCCTTGAGTTCAGCGGGGCAGACCATTTGCAGGAAGGCACCCCTCCACACACAATCTGAACAGCAACAGCAAACCTTTGGCACAGAGCACCACTGCCAGCTGCCCTTCGTCACGCTGGAAAATAAGGCACAGCTGACGTCCATCAATACTGGGAAGATAAAGCAGAGCCATCTCCCGCATTAGTAGACAAGGTCTTAAGTTCCAGGCTGGCAGCAAAATTCCCTCTGTAACTCCTTTACCCCATTCCCCCTTATGCTCCGCTGTAGGAAGTTAAGGCCTACCAGGCCCAGAGGAGCCAACCTAGAGTCTGCCTGGTGCCTCATTGGCTAGGCATGATCAGGCCCTTTCACAGCACCTGGTAGGCTACAGCTTCCTACACTCCTCCCCTACTCAGCCATATTAAAACTACTTTACAATAAAGATCAAAGGCCCAGCACAAATGGCTGTTGTTGGCTTCTAGTATCGGTACTCATACAGAGACCTGAATTTTCAATAGGAACCAAATCTTAAAATAAAAATTGTGGGTTTCCGGTAGACTATCCACACCCAAAAGATGTAGTCGGGGTATATGTGTGAGTGTGTGTGTGTGTGTGTGTGTGTGTGTGTGTGTGTGTGTGTGTGTTTGTGTGTGTGTATTGCTCCAGATTCTGACCCTTTGGCCAACTTTTTAACCTACCACAGACTATTTCTTTGGGAGTAAAATTTGACAATTTAGGGGCTTTGTGATTTCTTTTACTTTTTTTTTTCTCAGATAAGCACTCTTAGAATTAGTCACAGAATACAAAATTTAGGGACAACTAAACATCTGATGCCAGCCTACTTCTTATGTAGACTGCTTACTGCCTTCCGGCCACTGACTTTGGGACCGCTTAAAGGAGCCTTGTCAACAGGGAAGGCAGATTCAGCTATAGTTCAGAGAAGAGGCTGGTATTTGTGTGAATGTACAATACTAACTCTGAATCGCTTGTTGTGATTATGGGAAACTTGTCAAAAGCCAGGTTCCTTGGTACATGCCTCCAATATTAGCACCTCAGGATTTTGGCCTGAATCCAACACCTTAACAATCTTGTCTCCACTAGTATCTAGATAAGATGTCTATATGGCTCTCTGTATTTATTCTCTATGGTTACCATTAAAAATTATCATAAACTGGATGGCTTAAAACAAAATAAATGTATTGTTTCACAAGGAAAAGGGCAATAAGAAATGAAGGTAATAGTAAGGCTGATTTCTTCTTGGGGGAGTTTCTGATAAGATGTGTGGGTTGCCTACAATCCCTCCTGCTTTTTATATTTGTATCACTCCAGTCTCTGCCTCTACAGATACAAAGTGCTCTTCCGTTGCCTTTCCTCTGCATTCATCCCAATTGCCTTCTTCCTAAGTGGATAATCGCATCATTGTGTACAAACGCATCTACAAAGACCCATTTTCCAAATACAGTCACACTCAAGGCTACTATAATTTGAACATAGCATTAGGGATGCACAGTTCTCACTCTGTGAGAGATACTGGTTCAGATAAGTGGCTTTCATGGTTTTATAGCAATAGAGCCATTCATAAAATCCCACTGAGACTAGAACCAACCAGAGCTTCTTTCATCTAACTGCAGATTGGAACCAAAACTTATATTCATTCCCTCTCATTCTTGCTTTTCCTTGACCTTTGAGGAATCAGGACAACTTGAATACTGTCAGTGTAGAGGACAGAAAGCAGAGTTCAACTCACCGTTCAATGCTAGCCAGTTCAATTCCATCAAGAAAGACACTAATAACAGCTACCTGCTACCTAACCCAGAGGTCTGTTTTGAGGAAGAATTAAGATTGAAATATGTGAAAGACTTTGGGAAAACTCTGAATGTTAGACGGAGGTCAGTGATGACCATTTTCTGATTTATTGCTTTAGTTTACTTGCGATTGTCATATGGTACGAAAAGACAGATGGCCCGTGGCCCTGGTCACAAGGCACCGTGAGTACAGTATGTGGGAGGGTTCACAGATCACCTCCCCCTATCTGGCCTAGATGGCGACAATCTTCCTTCTGTTACCAAAGAAGCTGCATAACCTCAAAGGCACCCTTCCTTTGTACCAAGAGTTTAAAGGTTTGTACAATGGATAAGTAGTGCTTCCAGTCATTGTACCGGCAGTCCACCCAAGTAATTTTCTTTCTTGGTCACTTGCATCACTGCAGACATCCAGAAAGAGGCTAAGCCAACCTTTTCCCTGTGGCTTACCCCTCTGGGCTCTGCCATAATTACTCATTTGTCTGTGGCAGATGGCTCCAAATTAAAATTGGTCTCACAGATGAGCTACAGAGATTAAATCTCAACAGCACTGATAAGTGTTTGTGTTGAGGGTATAGAAAATCAGCGACAAGACACTGGTACCCACCCCCTGCTTCTATCTGGCTCTTGACCTCAGGATGAGATTTTACAGTTTGGAGGACAGACACTGAGAACCTGCACAAAGGTTACTTGAACACAGGGAGAGGACCTAAAGATCCGAGACCATCAATTTAACTCACAGTGAGATAGAGCAGAAAGTAAAGGAGAGATTGTAGAAAAAATCCCCTTCTATTTATAGACCATCTATGCTTTGGATTCAGCCTTTTTTAGATGTGTTTCCTTGGACAAGTCACTTTAGTCTCTCTATACCTCGGTCTTTTTATCTGTGACTCAGAACAATGAGGGAATGGACTTTATATAGAGTTATAGTAAAAGTGGAATGAAGTATGGAAGCATTTAACTAGGATGGTCCCTGGCATGACCTAAGCACCCACTAAACTAGTAGTGCTCCTGCTCTGACTAGTTAAGTCATGCTAATGTCATCTGCAGGTTAATGCCACCTATTTTCTCAAGTGAAACTGGGACAGGGCTCAATGTGCAAAGTGTCTCCTGTGCATGAGGAGGACCTGAGCTCTGATTCCCAGCATCCATCCAAGTAAAAGTTAGATTTAGGAGCATGCATCTGTAACACAGCACTGGGTGTAGACAAAGAGATAAGTGAATCCCCAAAGCTCACTCTCCAGTCAGCCTCACCAAATCAATGAACTCCAGGTTCAATAAGAGACTCTGCCTCAAAAAGTAAGGTGAATATCCACCAAGTAAGACACCTAAAGTCAACCTCTGGTCGCCAAACATATGCACCCACATGCACACATGCACACCCATGAACAAGTTGAATACACTACACACAAGAAAAGGGCACACATGCATGCACATTAAGTACACATTGTACACAGTGGTTTAAACGTTCAATTTGAGGTGCTGGAAAGGTGGCTCAGCAGTTAAGAGCACTTACAGCTCTTGCATATGACCTGAGATTGGTTCCCAGCATCAACATCAAGTAACGTACAACTGCCTACCTATAATGCTAGCTTCAAGGATTCTGTTCTCTCTCTCTACCCCCCAACTCTCTCTCTCTCTCTCTCTCTCTCTCTCTCTCTCTCTCTCTCTCTCTCTCTCTCACACACACACACACACACACACACACACACACACACACACACAATAGCTCACTGGTAGAAGAGTTTTCTAAATGATCATTGCATTAAACTTTTGAAATAATAGTTTGCTATGACAAATTACCTGAAAAAGCAACTGCCTTGATTTTGCTTCACAGTTTGGTACAGTCTATTAGAACAGGGAAATCATGGAACATGCGCTGAACACAGCTGGTCATAATGCATCTGCACTCAAACAGCAGAGAGAGATAAATTCACGTGCTTTTTAATTCAGTCCAGTATTTCTCGCAATGAAATAATGTTGTCAGTGTTGAGAGTGGGTTTTCTCACCTCAATTAGTTCTGTCTAGAAACTCCTTCACTCATGAGTCTAGATTCTGTCACATGTAGCCATTATTAATCATCAGATAATATTAATGTCTCAATCAATTGTGTTGCCTAAATTTCTCAGGGTTAGAGTAATGAATTTTTATCTTTTTATTAATCTGAATAATAACTCATTTTATTATTTGCTTTCATTTCCATATTACTCCTCCAACAGTCTTACCTTTCTTCTATTCTCTTCTCCAGCCAACACTCTCTCCTCTCTCTGACCCCACAGTTCAGTGTCTATGTACCATATTTTAGCACATTCAGCAACTTAAATGAGACAAAATTAATACATAAGGCTTTATATATTTAATGGGTATGGCTTGGGATCTGGACATAAGCGTAATAAACATAATAAATAAGCATAATAAACAACTCTATCACTTCAGAACGTTTCCTGTTGCCTCCCCTATTCTGACTGTGTCCTGTTTTTATCTCCTGGCTTCCAAACATACCCTCCCAGCTAGATTTCTCTGACTACTATTTGTTCCTTGTATTCTGGTTCCTACTGATAAACTCAAACAAGATTAAGTTAGTGTGATGTACACAATGTTCTCTGTCTGACGCGTATGCCAGCTCCGTGAAGTTCTCAGTAGAATGAAGAAAGCATGATTCGCAGGAACTTCAATGAGTGACAGTTTCGTGCTTCACTCTGATCTCCAAGGACTGTTGTCATCAGTTAATTAGTGAAAAGGGATCATGAGCTCACTGAGATAATACTACTTTGTGGAGTGAGGTTTAGTCCTCATGGAGTCCTGGGGATTGAATTCATCATCAGACTTGCATTCTGGGACAACAAGTACGAAATAATAAAAAGAAAATATCACTGGATATGGTTGCACATGAGACAGAGGAATGAATATCAAAAATCAAAGTGAATTTGGAAACAGCCTGGGATACATGCGATCTTCTCTCCCCACAGCACAGAAGAGAGAAGGCAGGCTCATGGTTCCACTTAGTTGAGCAACTACTGGCATCAGATTGCTATTGGGTGAGGACAAATCAGTTTTCCTCAGTGGAGCGACACCTGGCATGTTGACCAAAACCCCAGGCAGGCCCCATACCCAGGTGTAGATGGAACTGGGGCTGTGTTCCTGCCATCCAGCTCCCGGCCACCTGGCTAGCTTAGGCTCTGAAATAACAACACACAAACTGTATTCATATAAACACTACTTGGCCCATTAGCTCCACCCTCCTACTGGCCAACTCTCACATCCTTATCAACCCACCTCCATTAATGTGTGTAGCACCACGAGGTGGTGACCTACCAGGAAGATTCTAGCGTACGTCCATCTTGGGCTGGAGCTTCATCACATCTACTCCGGAGAGGAGCAGCATGGCAATTGCCTCACTTCCTCCAAGAATTCTGTTCTGTTTTCTCCACCTACCTAATTTTCTGTCCTATCAAAGGGCCAAGGCAGTTTCTTTATTAACCAATGAGAGTAACATATAGACAGATCATCATTTCCTCCATCACCCAGGAGTAGTTGGCCACGCAAACTGAACTCAGTGGTTTCGAGGCTTTTGTTATTTGTTTTTAAAAAGAAGGCAGAGAGAAAGAGAGGAAAGAGAGATGGAGAAAGGGAAGGGTATGAAGTTGGGTGGATAGGGAGAAAGAGAAAGAGAATGATCAAAATACAGTGTATGAAATTCTCAACTAATAAATAAAATATTGTTTTAGCATAAGTAAATATACAGAAAGAGCCATCTAAAACAAATAGATTCAAATAATGGTATAATGTAAGGAAGAGGAAGTTGGTACCAATGACAGATCCCCTCTCTTTCTCTCTCCCCTTTCCCTTTCTCTCCATGGAAAATGGAGTGATGACTTTAAACTTTCTGAAGCTGGAGAGCACAAATTCGAAATTCCTTTCTGCTCTTCCAAGGCAGCATTACAGATATTACCACCTAGCTCCACTGTCCATCTTAGGACTGTGGGTAGAACTCTGGCTTAGAAATTATGAACAGAGACACCCCACTGCCCTTATCATTAAATAGGCTTTATACTTCGGACACCAGACAAATAATGTCTCCACCACATAATACCTTAGACCAACAGCCAAAGTCTCAAACACTGTATGCTTTGTCTGCTCAAGCAAAACAAACATGTGTCACTTTTTTTAATTTAATTTATTCAAGTTCTCCTGGCACACCGGGATTTCTTAACTATTTGATGCAAGATGCAAACCTTTTCAGCTATTAGGCTTCAGGGGCACTAGCACCCTTGTGTATATTCATTTGCTCATTTTTGAGTTTTGGTATAAAAGTAATATATGGTAGCTATAAGAAGTATAACAGTATATATGAATATTAGAAGGAAAATATTTCCTGTTTCCGATTCCCAAAAGTAACTCCCTAAAAGTCATGATTAAGAACAACATACGTAGGTCCTCCTAGATACTGTCAGTACTTATTTAAACAGAAACAGAGAGAGACTTTTTTTAAACAGATGCTTTACAATAAGATTTACCTCTAAGAACACATTTTTGCCTTCTCTGTTAGAATGTTTATCCATACTGCATTATTTCAACCAATATTGCCTTGTACAAGTGTGCCATGCTTATTTGCCTGGTATTTCACTAAGTGAGCAGTTAGGTGGTTTCAAGTTTGGTTAAATTCTTTTTGTTTTCTAAACAATGCTGTGATGGATCTCCTTGTACAGACCTCTCTGAACAGCTGCGAAATTATTATCTATAAGGCAAATTCCTAGTAATTAGATTATAGAGACATAGAACATATGCACCGTTTGATATGAATACCAACAGTCCCAAGGCATGACTGCTTCTTACATTTTTGTCATCATGGCTCAAAAAAGCATTAGAAACATTTCCAATCTGACAGTCAAAAAAAAACCACTATTTTATTATAATTTCATATTTGACTTTTTAAAGAGTTAATTTAAGGTCAAAAGAGGTGATTGGATCCCTCAGAACTGACATGTGTTTGTAAGAAGCTCAGCTTCTTACTTGGGAGCTAGGATCAGAACTTCAGTCCTGTGATTGATTGTTCAGCGCTGAACCATCTCGCCAGCCCTACGTTTGATTTTTGTTATAAGCAAGATTTAACATATTTTAATATCATAAGCCATTTGTTTTATTCTTCTTTGAACATCTGATTATGTGTTTTATCCCTTTTTCTACTAGAGTTGTCTTATTTTCTACTTGTCTAAGTTCTTTTTATATTAGATGCATTAAGCTTACTAATTTTGTAAATCTGTTCACCTTGATTTATTAAAGATCGGGAACTTAAACCAAGTTCCACAGCATGTCTGGAGCCAAAAGCAAAGCTAATTATATTTTAGGACATGTAACTTTGCTGCATATAAATGTAAGGCTATTTTAAATGACATTTAAAATATCTTAATATCTTTCTAGGATAAAAGTATTCATGCATAATAGCTCATTTATTTTTAAGTTGCCAGTTTAGTGCTTTAGCACCTTGTTTCAAAAGAAAGAAGGGGACCAACTAGGCCTGCATGCTCAGCCAAAGGGAAATAAAATGACACAGAAATGTATAGGTTAGTCTTTAGTATAAGAATGAGTTCTGACAAAATAGCATAGCAAAAATCTATTTCACTCATTGTTTTTCCTGTCTTCATTAGTAGTACAGTAGCTATTTCAAAAACAGAAAAGCTGAAAAGGGGTAGAAAATTTGAAGAAAAAAAGGTTTTCCTTGGTGTATGAAATAGTGGAGAAATTTATGAGTAAGAAAATTGTATAGACAGATCTATACAATTTCTTATTTCAGTTCTTCAGTCGTCTGCACTGATCACATGAAGATGAGAATTTCCAAATTCCTTCTTTGTTTGATGTCATTCAGACATGCATCATCAAGGTTAAGAATGCTTAGCAATGTAACAGTTTCTATATTCAAAAAAAAAAAAATCTGTCTTTTCCTGGTCCTCCAAGTTAAACACAGAAATCCGAAGATTCAAAACTAAGGTAGACATGATAAAAGGGGGGCATAACATTTTTTTTTAATTAGGAATGAATATGTTTGGAGGCTTAAACTGTAGTTCAGTGGAAAAGTCCATTCCTAGCATGTACAAATACTTGGGTTCCATCTCTAGTACTTCCTGATAAGATGTTTCGGGCATTAAGGTGGTATATCAACATGAGTATCCAAATGGACAGTCACGACATCCTAATAGATAATAGACCATAAACATTCTTGGTGATGCAGAGATGGAGATGTTTCCTCCAGTAGTCAGTCTTTGGCCTCAGCACACAACAGCTTTGACAAGCTTGAAGACAGGAAGCCTTCTCTAGACTGATGCTACAGGCAGCCTCAATGGCTTATTACTGTCATATTTTCGTACTTTGCTTTGATAGGAGCTTTTGGAAATTTAGGAAATTCACAAGAGGAATAAATTGTGCTCCCTTGTTTGAAGGTAAAAACAGCAATTATAGAATCTTAATGTCTGAAAGGAACTCAAACAATAGGGGAATGCATGAGATGTTCACAAGAAAAATCTTTAGACTTGCAATCATTCAGGAGAGTCTAAGAATTTGACCACCACACCACTCCCGACTGACCACTGCCCATCCTCCACCCACTTGATCAGTTACAGTAGCCCCCCTAAACGAGTTTTTGTTTGTTCATTTGTCAGTTTGTTTCACTCTACCCTCACACACTGTGTTTTCCCCACAACCTGTAACCACTTATCTTTTTAATATATATACTTATTGAAGACAATTTTCATTCACTATATTCTGCTCAGGGTTTCCCCTCACCCAACTCCTCCCAGATCATCCCCACCTCCCCCTCGCCCAATCCCACACCTTCTTGCTCTCTTTAGAGAAAATAAACAGATAAACAAACAAAAACAATGAAATATTTAAAACAAAAAGCACAAGAAACACACAAAAAAACAAATAAAAACACAAAATCAGAAACCATAATACACAAACAAAATGCCCAAACAAAGCAATATGAGACAAAAAGTCTACAGATTCACTACCATTTTATGTTGGCTATGTACTACTGAGCACGGGGACTGCCCTTAAGTGTGGTAGAGCTAAGTGGGACTCTATTGGAGAAACACAGTTTTTCCTTTGCAATTAGAAGGTCAATTGGAGATAGCATCTTGATTAGGGATGGGAGTTCATGTCCACTGCCTCCTCTTAATGCTGAAGCCCCACCTGGCTTCCACTTGTGCAGACCCTGTGCAACGTGTCGCAATCTCTGCAAATTCATATCAGCATCAGTCCTGTTGGGTCTGGAAGACGTTTTCCTAAGCGTCATCCATCCCCCTGACTCTTCCATCTGCCTCTTTTTCCACATAGCTTCTTGAGCCCCAAGTCAGGTTCAATGAAGACATCCCATTTAGGACTGAGTGCTCCAAAATATCTCATTCTCCATAAATTGTCCAGTTGTGGGTCTTTGTGTTAGTTTCCATTTACTGCATGGAGAAGTTTTTCTGATGATGACTGAGCAAGACACTAATCAGAATGTTATTAGGAGTCATTTTATTACTATAAATCCTTTAACAGAATAATAGCATTTGTTTTTGCCACTAGACCCATGGCTTATCTAGTCTCAGGTTCTTAGCTACCCAAGCAGTGTCAGGCATCATTTTCATCTTCTGGAGTGGGCCTTAAATCCAAGCAGAGACTGCTTGGTTACTCTCACAACCTTTGTGTTACAATTTCACCAGCATATCATACAGACAGATCACAACTGTAGACTGCAGGTTTTTGTAGCTGGGTTTGGTGTTTACCTTACTCCCCTGGTAACATGCAGAGTACCTTCCAGTACCAATTCAAATATAAGAAAAGTAGTCATTCTGCTCAAAGCCAACCAAAGTTCTTCAGTGCTTAAGAAACCCTGCATGATTTGACCTGTTATCGTCTGATTTCATTCGCTAGCTCTTTCTCTTTCTCAACCAATTCTAGCCATTCTCACTTCCTTGGGTTCTTGTTGTGTTTAGGTGCTATAGATGGAACCTAGAGCCTTATATATGATAGGTAAATGCTCCACCTGTAAACTATATCCAGAGGACATTGATGAATAATTTTTGTTGTTTTTATTGTTATTGTTGCTGCTGATTTGTAATTCTAGAAATGGAAAACAGGGCTACTTCCATGCTAGGAAGATCCTCTACCATTGAGCTTCTAACTCACTCACCACACTCAATTGTTTCAAGAATTGTGTAGCTCAAGTGTTTGGTTAAGTGATTCTCATCTAGGTAGCTGCAAGGCTAGCTCTTCATTGTCCTTTAGATTTGCATTCCAATAACAATTTATGAGACAGACACCCCCTTTTCTTCCTACCATCATTCTATTCTTCAGGACTCTTCTTGGCATTATCATCACCTGACAGACATATATGTGCTGCCTCTGTCACCTTCTATTAAAGGGACTTTATTTGTTGTTTTCACTTGTGAGCCTCCAGTGCCTCCAGTAGTTTTTATAACATGGTAGGCTTTTCGTAAATAATTTCTGAATGAATAGAGAAGAAATAGTAGTAGAATGCTAGACCTGGAAATATTGTCTTGTTCATCTCTTAATTTTATTGTGAAAGTAACAAATAAAAAGTTATCTGTCAAGGTTCAATGTGCAACTTCTATAGCAGAGCGAAGAAATACAAAACGTCTGACTTTGAATTGATTATTATACCCAGGACACTGAAATTAAATTATTCTACTATTAAATCCATTCTGAACGAAGTCTATGGCATCCTCCTCACCACTGTGAGTTATGTTCCTTGTATCTAACCTAAATCCTACATCTTTTTTACATGTTATTTTATGTGTATGGATGTTTTTCCTACAGGCATGCACTGTCCATAGGGGCCAGGAGAGGGAGACGGAGCCCCTGGGACTGGAGTTAAAGACAGTTGTGAGTCATAAGTAGCTCTTCGATAAGAGGACCAGATTCTCTAAGAGCAGTGAGTGTTCTTAGCCACTATGCCATCCCTCCAGCTCCAAATCCAGCATCGTACAAACTAAAACATATTCTCTAGTTCAGTTCTTGGAGGGGCACTCTAAATATATACAAACCTTACAAACAGTATTTTTTATACTTTCTCTAAATAAAACTGAAAGCAAGATTTTGGTCTCCATGGTGCCCTAAAAGATATCAACATCATAAAATACATCTGTAATTCCATGACAGGGGTCTAGGATCATATGATAGAAAAAAAGTCACAATATCACTGATTCCACAGCAGTGACGTCTGGGCAGAAGACTACTAAAAGCATGTACTCTAATAAGGAAACACATTTATAAAGTTTAAAAGCCAAGTCCATTAAGTTTGCAGTCAGCTTCTCCTGGCATTTAATTAGAGTCCTTCAATTATGATGCAGAAGTATTCGTAGTTCAGATTGTTTGCTAACCAGGTAGCCTTCCTTCCACTGAAAATAGTAAGGGAGTACCTAGTGGAGAGCCCTGGCTTCGCCTTGGTGTCTTTATCTTTCTGGCTTTCCTGTGTGAAGAATGATTTTTCTCCTCGTTAAATATCTTACTAAAGTCAGAGTGTCATTATTTCTATTTGTAAACCAGGGAATGATACAAGGTAAGCATGCAGTTTCTAGTGTCGATAGTAAGGTCTTCTGGGTAATTGCTTGTCTGATCAGGGGATAGTGATTTCTGGATCCTGGAATTTAGTTGGAAGAAAATAAGTGAAGCTAAACTTTAGTGGAAGTTGTTATTTGGCTATTGCTACTACTGTTTTACTTAAACAATCCAGGAGCAATGCTGAATGAAAGGATTCCTCTGCTGGAGTCATTCCTAGCCAATTCATTTATCTTCAAGATTAGAGGATACATCAGGCAGAAGTGGATGGCCTGATAAAATCCAGAACTAGCACTCAGTGCTAAGTTCTTGCCTTTCAACCTGGCTGAAATAGTTTTTCACAGACACTTGAGCATTGCAGCCCGTGGACTGAGAAGCTAAGCTTGAAGCCACCCTAATGCCTAGAGGCAATGAATGTCAAGATAGGAAAGCTTTATCACTATTTAGGGAACTATACTAAGTGGCTTGACTTTATTCTAGAAATTCACGATTACAAAGCACTCTAGAATTAACATTGGGGAGCTTCTTATTGAAGGTGGATACAACACTGATGAAGTAATGCAGTAGCACCTAGTTCTTGGTACAGCTACCATTTCCTCTCCCTCTCCATTTCATACTTGGCCACTTCATTAGCCTGACTTCTCACCCAGCACAAGTCAGAAACCATAACATTATTTCTAAGGACTGACCAGATATTTGTAGAGATCAGATGTAGTAATAAAGGTGGCGGGGCTTTTATTTTAAGACAGAGTTTCTCTAGCTAGCCCAGGCTGGTCTTGAACCTGCAATCCTCCTGCCTACTTCTGTGTTCTAAGTACTGTGATTACGGGCATGCATCAATATATCTGCTAAGAAAACATTCCTTTAAAAGAGTTTTATAATGGCAGAGGGTGGAGTCTGAGGGTGTTGAATTTGATGGGAAAAATGAAGTGTGCTTGTTCATACAAGTTCAAAAGGATAATCTCACAATAAAGGAGAAACTGAGGAACATGTCATAAGAGGCAGTGGTAAACAGGTAGGAATGTCATTTAAAAGGGTTAATCATCCATTATAAGATAAGACCATGTCATCTCTGAAGACTCCTCAAACCGATTTTGCAATGTGTTTATCAGCTGTCACACATGACCATGATGAGCAAACTCAGGTGGTGTTTCCGTGTTTGCTCCTGCAATTCTTAGGGAGCAAGAAGCAAATTACTCAACCTCGCTATAGCTTCACCTCTTCCCACTGAGAAGTTGAAAGATAGTGCTAAATGATCTCAAAAGAATGCTATAAGAACAGGAGCAGAACTCCACATTACTCTAAGTGTATTTGATAAACCCCCAATAAAGAGGTCTGACTGGCATAATTGGCTTAGTAAAGGAGCAAGAGGGCAAAGCCACATTAAATAAAATCCTTCTTGGGAGTTCACTAAAATCCTATACACAGAACCTCTAGCATTCTAGGGAATGTCTGTTTGCCGGTAGTATACTTAATTACAGAATCATTAGGATTTAATGAAAACAGTGGCAGTCTATTCTTTATAAACAGAAATAATTTTAAATATTTGTGGTAAATAAGAATTAAGCCTAAATCCATTAGGGAAAATTAAAACTACAAGCGTTTCTGTAGGAGAAAGTGCAACCTCAAGTGTTAAAAGCTTAATGCAAGTCTACTGCATAAAAATCAGCATTGAGAGCACTTAGAAAAAAGAATACTAGTAGGAAAAGGGGGAAAATGAGAGAGGAGATAAAACAAGTTAATGAAACATGAATAGAAGCCCTCAAGTGCGTTTTTAGAAACAGGATTAACAGGGAGGGACAGGAACCTCACCAGGAATGAGACCCTAGATGTGATAGAAGGCAACCTAGAGCTGGAATAAAAAAAAAAATCTGCAATTCAAATCCCCTGATTTTAAATGGCTTAATCCAGCTGCTACTCCACGAGCCCCAGATTCAGAAAGACAAGTAAATCAAACACAGGTAAGACCTGCAGGCTTTCAGAACTGTTCGCCCTGAAAAGCCAACGTCAGGAAGGTACTTTGTTCACACAATGTACCTGCTGACATGAGAAGATAATATGCCAATGGAAGGTTTATCTTTTTTTATCAAGTGATCAGCAGAATCTCAGACTTTCTTAGTAGTGGATCTTGAAATGATTAACTTTACTGGCTTCTGGTATATGGAGCTGGGGCCCTTCTATCCAATGCTTGCAAAGCTGCCCCATTTTGCGACGGCCAGCAAAACGGGTAGTTATTTCAGCAACTCCTGCTGCAAACCATAGGGCTACAAACACCTTGCCTTCTGGGAAGATTCATCAGAGGATTGTCTCCTTTAACAGCATTTTTCAACGTGTAGACCCTGTCCATTCACAATGAGAACCTGCAGAAGAGACAGGCTAAGCTGTCAGTGTGCGCATGCTCGGGCAGTGCCCGCCCCACTTCTCCGCCTTAGCTGCTTCCATAGCAAGAGGAAGCCCTTCCCTCTCATACATTCATATGTGCTATCGTGGCCTTTGTGTAAGATGTGTTGAAAACGGTATAAACTGAGAAATCTCCAACTTTTGCCTACCACCAACCCAAAAACTTCATTTGAAGAAATTAAACTGGGTGAGTTCAAGGCCAAGCTGGCTAACTCGGCAAGACTGTGTGGGGTTGGGAACTCGATTCAGTGCCCTGGCTCTCCCACCCCACCCCACCACACACACAACAAAAGATCAAAACTGGGCAGGGGTTATAGTTCTGCAGTGGGTATCTGCCTAACATTCCCAAGACCCTGACATCCAGACCCAGGATCAGGAATAAAAGAGAGGAGAGTAAAAAGGGAGGGAAAGAAGAAAGAGATAAAGGAATGGGGAAGGGATTGAATTCTTACAGAGACTTCTTGCTGTGGTTCCCTGAAAGATTTAGCACAAATAGTTTGCTCCTAATCTAATCTACTGAACTGACATTTGACAATAATGTAACCGGATAAGACCTTCTAAGACATGGCGACACTAAAGTACGTTACAGAAAATAGAGGCGTGCACTGATGCACAGCAGACCGAGAGCAAATATGCGCAATAAAGCGTGCACACAAGCACAATGCTGATTATGCAACTACCACCCGTTGGTGCAAAACACGATTTCCTAATGCACACAGGAGATTATGAAGATGAATAAACAAGAAGGAAGGCCGAGCAAATAGGAGGATCTAAAATGCAGCGTGAGAAAAAGGTAATTGCAGAGCGATGTTTTCACCTGTAGTGGTGTGTTTAGGTAAATTCTTTATTATCATAACAGAGGCAGAACAAATCAAATGGCGAGTCTCTGTGGTAAAGAATGCTGAATGAATGAGAGAGACCATTTACAGATTACAAGTCATTCTCATGCCATCTCACATGAAAAGCCACGGGCCACTTGTAAAATGGAATTCTCCTTGCAGTTCCCAGTGCCTCCTGCATGGTTCCTGAAGACTCCACACTGAGTTCTAGTCCCACTCTCAAGAGAACAAAAAAAAAAATCATAAAGACAGTTTAGGCACCTAAATGAATTCCTAATCTAGCATAAATTGTTTTAGTTTGCAACTCAAAGGGAGGAAATGTGAACGGCTCTAAGTATCCATAAAAATGTGAATGGCCAAGCATATCACTGTGCAGAGGTTCTCACAAACCAGGTTTGCTCAACTTAAAATGTTTGCCTGGTGTGACGTCCAGCTGTCAAGAGAAAGCAATTCAAAGGCTATTACCCAGCTGTTAAGCCAGGGGGAAGGAGCCTTGCAGACTTTGTCCTGCAGTACCCTTCCTGGGTGACAATAAAACAGGTCTTCATGGATGATGTATTGTGTACAGAAGCGCTGATCAGAATCAGGTTTAGCATAATGTGCAGTGCTGCTGATGCTCGGACGCACGTCACTGTCTGTCTTGGGCTATCTGCTGAGGACCTTGGCCCCTGTTGCAGCAATGAGTCTCAAGGCAGTGAAGAACAGTCGACCACCAGTATATTTTCCACAAGCACTGTTTGCTTAACAAGACAAGTGCTTGGAATGTTGGTCTTAAAAGTAGGATTAGGAGGGCCCACCCGCGGCAACCTCTGGAATTTCCATTGCGCCCTACCAAACAAGGCTCTTTTATACAGACAGACCTCCTTCTCAGGAGTCTCTTCACTCTTGCTAACAGAGTCAGGAAGCATGATAGGCTTGTACAATGATAAAGAGATTTCAATCAAGCTACCAGAACATTTCAGTTCTGCAACAGAGCCACGGGCTAATAAGTCTATTTCACCATTAACCAATGGAGTCTCCTAAGTGATGGTTGGATACAGGAGACAAGCCTCTCCTCCTTCAGTTCCTCTGTGAAATTAAGTCTACTCTCTTCTGTTTCTGATGTTAAGTTCCCTCCTGGTTGGCTGCCTCTGAAGATTTCTTTTGCTGCGTATGTTTTTTTTTTTTTCTTTCCCGATGTTTTCAAAGTTGTCTTAGCCCTCTTAGAAACAATTTCAGGGAGACTTAGGAAGCAAATTCATAAATTGAGGATTGTCAGACTTTGCCATCCTTTGCCTTTTGAGTCTGGGTTTGTACTGATACTTTATTCACAACATATCTGACTCAGAGGACTAAACCTCATTTTTTTAGTGAATTCTTCTGCCCTTCTGCATCACCAAATAAGTTTGCCCTAGATGTGTCTTTTTTTGGATCTGAAACTTTATTGTCACATAGCAAACTTTCAAGCTTACTAAAGCTGGATCATGCTGTCCAGTGGTCTGTTTATCTCGAGGCTTAGGATCCAGGCTGAGCTGCAACAAACTGGACATCCTCACCCAACAACAGTCACTCATACCATCACTACGGAAGACATGCTCACATCCTCCTAAGCACATGGGCTCTGTCAGAATACTAGTGCAGTGGGAAAAGAGCAGTCACTTCTCTAAGCAGAAGACTCCACAGCATCTTCAGGAGGAGGCTTAACTCCACCTGCACCTTTAAGGTCCAAGAGGCATCCTCAGAGGCCTGCACAACATCCCTTTAGAGGACGTGGGCACCACATGACAGTCTGCTGGTCACCCACCCAGGATTCCATCTTGCCAGGAGTTTCAGAGCTCAAGAGACAGTTGGAGCTTGGCTGCCAAAACCGGCAGTTTATTCTTACGTCACTGCAATCCACTTAAGATGTGTTAACCTCTAACCTCTGAAAGACTTATAAGACACCCCAATGCTGCTCTGATGGAACAGAACCTTGGCAGAGTATGAACTAAAACCCACGACAATTCTGTACCAACTGTCAGTTGTTCAGAATTCTCACATGTATGTTTGGGGCCTCTGTGGGATCTCAAGTTTGTGAATGTGAACACAGAGGAAGCTGAACTGCTTCCTTATACATCTGGCTCCCTTTGCTGCCCTTTTCTGACGAAAGAAAAGCTAGCCTCATACCTAATGAGCCGTCCAAGAGCTCGCCACAGTATTTCCAGGTCCACTTTTCTTCCGTCTTTGAGGTCTTTATTAAGTATTAACAGAAAATGGAAGGAAAAACTAAGTATGTTTAATTTTGAAGCCCCTTGCCTTTGAAGACCTCCCTTGGCTTAGCACTGGTCTGTGCTGCTAAGCCATTGCTGCAGAGCGAAAGAGCACCCTGAAGCTGGATGGTATCTCCATACACGTGTTGTTCAGATAGAGGCATATGTTTCACAAGTGACTAAAATGTCATCATTGCATTTAAAATACTTTGCCTTTGCAAGTTTCAAATTGGGACACATTTGACTTCAGAGAAATAAGGACAAGCGAGACATCTGATTTCAGTTTCATGATTCTGTCATAATCAGTACCTAGCTGGCTTCTGTTTCTGGGTGGAGACAGTATCCTACACCCCTTGTGGGGAATATAGAGGAAGAAAACCACAACAGGCAGTATCAGCAGTTAGAAGCGAATGTAGCTTTCTTTCTCCATCCCTAACCACACAAGCTCCTGATCCTTTAACACTTAGTCAGTCCTGACAAAAACAGAAGGCATCAAGGCATGGCATTTGAAATCTGAGATAGCAGTGTTGACAATACATCTAAGAGTGATGAGAGGGGAGGAAAGAGGCACAAAGAGAGCAAGAGGGAGGGAGGGATGAGGGTAGAGGGGGAGGGGGAGGCAGTGAGAGAGAGGGAAAGAAAGACTGTGAGGTAGGAACACTGTTGCGTTATTCCCGCTCAAACTGTGATAAAGGAACACACACGTATACAATACACCCACAAGTCTATTGGTTCTTTTTGCATAACTTTGACAAAAAAAATCACCTCAGGAAACAAGGGAGGAAGGATTTACTTTGACTCAAGTTTTCAGAGGCTGCAGTCCACAGTTGTTGGCTCCATGTGTTCGGGCAAAATGTGCTATTGAAGCCTGCGACCTAGTAGCTTCTCAACTTCAGGAAAGATGGCATTCAGGAGAAAAAGGACTGAGGAGAAGATGAAACTTTCCATGTCAGGCCTCCTGTGATGTAGTTTTTCCAGCTATGTCATATTTCCTGCCATTTCCACCACCACTTACCAAAACAGAACCGCCAGTTAGAGACAATGTATTCAGCAGGTGATCCTTTGGGGAACATTTCATATTTGAGTATAATGAGGAAAGGTAATGCATGATCAGAGTAGAGAAAACTTTTGCTTGTCAATAACTGTGATTCAAGAAAAACTTGCGTATAGCTGAATAATGTCAACAGGATAGATTAACAGTTCAATCACAAAATGACTTAAGTAACTTTTTTTCTACCCATCAAAAGTTACGTGTTCTTTCTCTCAAAAGAATAAACCAGAAAAACCATCAAGGCAAACAAATAAAACTAAACAATGAAGTTGGAGGAGCAGGGATGTGGGAACAATCTGGGGGTAGTTGGAGGAAGGGAAAGACTATGATCATAATATAGAGAAAATTTTAAAGAAAAAATAAGTTATTTAAACACACACCACAGTTACATGTTCTTCAAGTGGATTCTATTTTATCAGTGAAACATTCATCTAATCTTAGCCACTGTATGCTGAAAATCAGTTGCTTTCTTGATATGTGCTTTCACGGCCACCAGAGATGTTTAACGCTCACATTTCTGCTGAGGAAGCAAATATTTCTGCAGTGTATCCCACTGAGACATGCAAGGGAAGTTAAGCTTCTTGGCGTCCTTCAGGCTCATGAGGCTTCCCTCAGAGACTTCCTCACTCTACTCAAGTCTTGTTCCAGAGACACGAATTTACAGTTCCATGAACATTTTACAAGAAAAGCCCTTTGGAAATATCCCAGATAGGAATTAAATCCCCAAATCCTGTTTACAAAATTGTTCCCAATGTGTCTCTGGCAATACCAACAAGTACAAAAGTTTCCTGCAGGGTGGACATAGAAGGGCTGGGAAATGAGAGTAACTGGAGAGCATGATGTGAAATTCCCAAAGAATCAGTAAAAATGAGGTTTTAAAAATGTTTCTTGCCACTAACAGTGCCATTGTAGTTTTGGCTCATATTTTCCCCTCATGGAGTTTCCATCATGAAAATCAATGATAGCGGACAATGAGGACTACTGAGAACTCAAGAACAATGGCAATGGGTTTTTGATCCTACTGCACGTACTGGCTTTGGGGGAGCCTAGGCAGTTTGGATGCTCACCTTACTAAACCTGGATGGAGGTGGGTGGTCCTTGGACTTCCCACAGGTCAGGGAACCCTGATTGCTCTTCGAGCTGATGAGGGAGGGGGACTTGATCGGAGGAGGGGGAGGGAAATGGGAGGCGGTGGCGGGGAGGAGGCAGAAATCCTTAATAAATAAATAAATTTAAAAAAAATAAAGGCATATGCCACCAAAAATAAATAAATAAATAAATAAATAAATAAATAAATAAATAAATGAAAATCAATGATATATCCACGCTTCCTTTACATGATAAGTGAATATAATACCATCATGGCCCGTTAAAGCAATCACCATTATGACCTCCCCATTTCTCTGTTGCCCCAGCCTTCCCCTATCCTCCAGCAAAAAACGCTTCAATTTCAGGGAGTAACTCTTACTCCTATTCTCACAAAATGACACTTGTTATCCAAGATCAAGAGCCAGTCTTGTAGCCAGGTGGTTACACACTTCCTTAATTGCAACACTCAGGAGGCAGAGGCAGGCGGATCTCTGAGTTTGAGGCCAGCCTGGTCTACAGAGTGAGTTTCAGGACAGCCAGGGATACACAGAGAAACCCTGTCTCAAAATCAATCAAACAAACAAACAAATAATAAAGAACCAGTCCTGTTCCTAGTCTTGAGGACTATCAGAACTAGAGATAATCAGAGCTCAGCAGGACAACATCTAGTCTCCCAAGCTTCTGGTCCCTTCAGTCTCATATAGTGAGAGGATAATCTTGAACTCTTGATCTGATCCTCTTGTCTCTTCTTCCCACATTCTAGGACTACAGGCATGAACCACCACATAGACTTCAGTCTCTTTTGAATCTTATGTTTTGGTGACAATGCCTGAGTCCTTACCTTGATGGTGTGTGATCAAATTTCTATCTTATTTATTCATGTGTGTGTTTCTTTATTAATTGTTTCTACTCCATTCAATGTACTAAATGACAGGAAATTTTTGCCTCACCCAGTGTAATATCTAATGCTATGGTTTAAATATGCCTCCCCCCAAATTTAATGTGTTGAAAACTTAATCCTTGGAATCATCTATTAATGATATTTAAAAGTCAGGATCCTTGGGAAGTGGTTGAGTCATAAGGGATCTCGGCTCACCCATGGATTGATCTGTACATGGATTGATAGATTAATGGGTTTATTATAGAGGCAAATGTTTTGTTTGCTTTGTTATAGAAGCAAACTCTTTCTGACTTGCTTGTTCTGTCTGCACAGATGTCATATCTTTCTCAATCTTATGCAGGAAAAAGGCCCTGTGTGATGTTTGCTGGTGTTGGCTTCATGCACTCGGATTTTTCAGCTTCTAGAATTATGAGACAAATACAACTATTTCTAAATTACCATGGTTTTCAGTTATAGCAACTGAAAATGGACTAAGACAATGCTATAGAAAAGGGAGACCATTCCTAACAAGGAATACCTGAGAATGTAGATGTAGCTTTGGGATAGGGTCATGGGCAGAAGCTGGAAGAATGTGAAGATCCAGACTAGAACAAAAAGAATTATATTACTACAGACAGAGCATTAAGGTTAGTTCTTGTAAAGGCTCAGAAAACAAGAATGAGAAAGTTCTGTAACTCCCTAGAGATTAAGTACTGATGAACCACTAAGGGTTAGAACCATCAGAGATCTCCCAATGAAAGTAATGTCAACACAAATGTGGGATACAATCTTACAGAAATATGGAGAGAAAATGCTATTCTGATAAGGTCCTAGATGGAACTGGGGGGAAATATTGGAAACTGGAGTGAAAGCCGTATTTATTATTAATTTTTAAAAATTGTGTATCATGGACTGGGACAATATGGAATGTAGACTTTAAGAGCAATGAGCAATGAATGAGGCTGAAAGGAGAAAGTTCTAAGCAATAAAGCATTCCAGTTAGTGAATGACTACATTTTGTGAGTTCATGAAAATTTTAATTAATTTTTTGGCAACTTTATACAGCTATATAATGCATTCTGACTGCTCTTTCCCCCACCCTCTCATACCTATCTCCCTCTGATCCTTCCATTGCCACCAGTCCCTTTCTTAGGTTCATGACTTTTGGTTTTGTTGTGTAACCCATTTAGTTTAACCAGGACCACCTAGTTAAATCTGACCATTGGATTAGCACTATCCACTGGAGCCTGGTGGAGTCACCAGTGGGTACACAGCTCAATTCAATGACTGTAGTGATATTTCATTTGTCTTCTAATAAATAAAGTTTGCCTGGAGATCAGAATGCAAACCAGCCACATAAGTCAACCATATAGGCCAGGGAGTGGTGCCTGGGCCAGTGTGTAGCCCTGGCTGTCTTGGAACTAGCTCTGTAGACCAGACTGGCCTCGAACTCACAAAGATCCACCTACCTCTACCTCCCAAGTGTTGGGATTAAATGCATGCACCACCACCATGCAGCTTCAATGGCTAATTAGTGTGGCTGCTGGGATTAAAGGTGTGTGCCAACACTGCCTGGCCTGTAAGGCTGACTAATATGGCTGTTTTGCATTTTGGTCTTCAGTCAAGCTTTATTTATTAAAATACAAATAAAATATCACTACAAATGACTTCCCCTCTCTTTGATCTACTGCTAGTAAATATGCAGCAGCGAGAGGTAAAGACCCCAAGCCTCTCCTTCATCCATGCCTGACTGTTGACAGGCCCGTTCTTATACAGACTCAATGCATATAGGCCTTCACAGATGCCAAGTTTGTGATTGCAATGGATGTATCCTGCACAGAGCACGCCATTCCCAAGCCATTCTTCTAACATCTGGTTCTAACATTCCTTCTGCCCTCTCTTTCACACAGTGTTCCCTGGACCTTATTGGAGATGGTGTAAATGTCTTGTTTAGGGCTGATCATTCATCCACCACTTACTCTTAGCACCTTTTTATAGCCACGAGTATGTGCATTCATTAAGGTTCACTGAGTAGAGAGACTTCACTGATTAAGGCTATGATTATCTTCTATCTATGGGTATAGACGTAATTATTTAGAATGCAGTTTGATGCTGTATCCATTTAACTTAATGACAGTATTCAGTTTCTCCCTGAGACCAATAACCTCCCATGCCATGGGTTTTTGACTTGGTGTACAGAACCAAACATAAATTCCTTCCTTTATAATGGACTCCAAATACAATCAGAATACCCTCATAACAGTAATGCCAGTACTACAGAAATGGGTATAGCTTACCTGGCAGGGTGGTTTCTTGGTTCATACTGTTAACAGCTAGAAAAGACTATTGGGGCCGTTTATCTTCCCCAGCACCTTCTGGGACTACAAAGGAAGCTTCCTGCTCAGTTTCAGTTTGACTTCTCTATCTTGCGACTAATATGTGTGCTGTTTTCAGCATTAGGGTCCTATCATGTAGTTCGCACGGGCAATCAAGAGGAATGGAAGGAATGTGTAATGCTTGTGAGGGGGAGCTCTAGGCCTTCCCTGAGCAACAACTCACAAGGAGGTAGTCTACCTCTAGCACTGAGACTCTTGTTTAATAACCCTCAGCTTCGAAGAACAGCTTTTTCCAGCCTCCATGGCTACTTTTAACTGCTTGCAGTGAAATGGGATAGCAAAGAAATAACTTAAAATAGAACTTATAATTAAAAGGGAAACAGAGCAGAAAGATTTAGAAAATTCGCAGCCCAGCCATGTGTTAGAGACTAAAAGAACATTTTGAAAGAAGAAACCAAGAGTGTAACTGAGCAACTGTCTGATGGAGACATTAATACAAATAGGACAGAGGGATCATCAAAATAAAGGAAGAAAAGCACATTAGGCATTTCAGAAATCTTGAAGTCTGCCCCTCCCATTCCGGGTTCAAAGTTCCAGG
Source organism: Microtus oregoni (assembly GCF_018167655.1). NCBI lineage: Eukaryota > Metazoa > Chordata > Mammalia > Rodentia > Cricetidae > Microtus > Microtus oregoni. The sequence continues at coordinate 987,479 of NW_024544745.1, forward strand.
GGACAGAATGGTTTTACTGACAGGCCATGGACATGTCCATATTCTCATTGCGCAAGACTGCCTCAAGTACTGAATCGCAAATGTGACTGCAATGCCTCTTATCCTCCTTAGCTAAAAGTCAAGTAGGACAAAGGGTGGCTCAACCTCCTGCTGTAAAAGAGCAAGCTGTACTTGGCAACGTCTACCGTGTGCTAATTCTGCCAGTGCACACAATACAATGGACAGAGACATGGAGACTTCCATCTGGATTTCAAAGCATATTACAGACAACCTGGAAAAGCCGTCAGAGAATTGTTGCATGTTGAGAGTCATTACAGATAGCCCTGATTAGATAAATATTGAACAGGAGTGTGCGGTTAGAGCTGTCACAGAGATTCTCCATGAAGACAGTGCTTACTGGACCTGAAGTAAGGCTGCCATGGAGACCCTAGAGCTGTAAGGCTGCCAGGGTGCAACTCCAAACTGGTAGAACTATAGTGAGGAGTGACTTTCCAAGGCCTTGAGAGTCTAAAACCAATATGTCTAAGAAGGAGTATGTGGAGTCAATAGTGATTGATTATTCTAGTGTTTAAGACTGATTTGTCCTGTGGAGCTTGAGACGAGTGGGACTGGTTAACTACTTTCTTCTCAATTATTTCTCCCCTCTGAAACGGGACTAACTGACAGACAGTAATAGTTTGTTTTAGTTTGTTTTCTTTTTCATTGCTTTTGAGAGTGATTGTGAGAACACTATAGTTTTATAACTTTCCTTCCACACAATATGAACCAAATAGTTCACTTTGTTTATCCTCCAAGCTCTTCTAAGCCTGAATTGGAATACCTTGTGATAATATCCATCTTCCAACTATATGGCTTTAAGCTGCCTAAGCAAAATAGAGACTCCCAGTTCCTCTATTCCCACAAAAAGCTCCTCTTTCCACTCATTTCTTATTTGATTTTGCTGGCAAGCATGCTCTTAGGAAGATCTGTAGCTAAAAACACTTGTAAAATAATATATGGTTATTTATATTGAATCCTATCATATAGCTGATGGCAAACTGGTTACCATGTACCACCATGGTCTTTTGTCTGTACCAGAGTTCTCCACCATAACCAGAAGCCATATTTATGTTAGCTAAACTAACACTACTTGTGTGATGATTAGTCACGTGAACAAATAATCAGTTTGTCACTAGAGGGCTGAGAAGAAATAGATACCGTCCTCTGTCTAACAAAGAATCTGCAAAGGGATTTAATTTTTAAAAAAAATCACGTAAAGCCCTGTGGAAAATGAACCCAGAACCATGGCCTCCCTGAAAGACTGTTTACATCAAACTCAGCTCCAACCCCTCCTGCAATGGTAACTAAAGCCCAAGTCACACTGGCAAAATAGGGTTTCATTCTTTTGTAAAGTACAAAAAATACATTGGTGAGACTTTCACTCCTGAAATAGTCCCCATCACAAGTTGCCTGGGTTCAAATTCTGACTTCATTACTTTCTAGTAGTGTGACCTTGTTCAAGACATTTAACTTGTCTTCAGCTAAGTTTTCTCAAATGTAACATGAAGACATTATTATACCTAAAGCCAAGAGTAATCATGAAGACTAAATTGTATTCTTCAGCATGTTCCTTGTATGTGCGTACTCACTAAATAGTAACCATTAGTGTCAGGCTTATCCTCGCTAAGGTGATGTTTGCCACTATTATGTATGTTAATGATCTGTTTTAACTTTCTTTTTTGAATTAATTAATAGTGTTTTATTTATGTACACACATAAGTGCACAACTGTATATGTGTGTATGGGGTGCATGTGCCATGTAGAGGAGACATGCTGATCTCTGGTGTCTTCTTTATCATTCTTCACCTTATTTTTTGAGACAAGGTCTCTCCATGAGCCAGTTAGGCTAAGTTGGCTGGCCAGCGAAGTTCAAGGAACTTCCGGCCTCGGCCCTACCAGCACTGTGGTTCCAGGTATATGTCACTATGAACAGCTTTTTACATGGGCACTAGCTATGCAAACTCAGTTCCTTGTGTTTCCACAGAAACTGTTTTGCCCACTGAACCATCTTTCCAGGCCCATATTATTGATTTTTATTTAGCTTTTTAAAAATCAGGTGAGTTCTGTGGCTTTTTCCTTACTATGGTTTGAATATAGGGCACACCCTCTCTAGTCCCATATGTTAGAAGATTGACCCTAAAATGGTATTTTGGGGAGGTTCTGTGGACCTTTAAGTGATAAGGCTTAATTGGAGGTCCTTACATGATTGGCATCACAGCCAGCACTCTCTCTCTCTCCTGCTCCAATATGAACTCATGCCATTGCCATCTGACACCTTCTCCAGGGGCCAAACCAATTGACCATCTGATCATGGGTTTGAACCTCCAAACTATCAGCTAAATCTTTCCCCTTTATGAATGGATTATCTCCTATAGTTTTGTAGTAACATGAAGCTGAGTGATGTACTCCTGTTTTGTTCATTGTAGTGGTCCGAGCTAAATTATTAACCCAAATTATTACATACACTAGCCTTAATATCAGCTGACACGATCCAGAAAATTTGAATTCTTATGACTTTGTTTTTTCAAGTCTGGAAAACAGATTCTTCCCCATCTGATGCCATTGCCTGTCTCCAAACTAGCTCATACATCACAACTACTTGCTATCTATTCTTCTGTGTAGGCAGCAAAGAATAGTAATGGATGTGATTAGATATTGGTGTTCTCTATTTCTGTGTAATACAGAAAAATGAAATATCATTTCTAATAGTTTCTGGAAAAGGCTGAACATTGATTTTCTCTGATATATTTGGACGGGGGAGGAAAGACGTAGCAGATGGAAAGGGAGGATTGCAATTTCAATCACTCTAGACATAAGGCAGGAGATTAATTTCCAACATGATGCTATCAGGCTACTTCTTTGAGGAAATGGCCATCAGAGAGAATGAGTCTGAACAGATGGTGCTGTGGGTATGAATGAAGTGGCTACTGAAATGGGTCTTCCTATTAGTTGCAAATAGGTAGTTCAAATTTCAGAAGGCTGTGGTAAATTCTACCAAGAATGCCTGTCTAAGTCAGAAAACGTAGGGTCCAGAAAATTGCCAAGCAGTCTATTCAGGGTTGAGGTTAAAGGAAGTTGATTTATCACTTGGGTCCCTTATGAACAGAAGCTCTATAAAAGCTTGAGCTACTCTTAAAAGTGAGGAGACTATGTCATCACCTATCCCTCTGCGCCATCCTTTGTCAATAAAATTTAAGAAAAATATAAGGAAGATGATTTTCTCTCACTCTGTTCACTGAACTGCTTGGATAAGTTCTTAGCTGAGCAATCCTATCCTATGCTGACTAATCTAGAAGGATCCCAAAGTATAATCCTTAGTTTTCAACAAGGATTCCTTGGGGAATGGTAGGAACAAACTCAGTAGGGTCTAAATGCAAAACCTCAGAGAAAGGCAGGCAATGTAACTTCTTTAGTGGTCATGTCCTTAGCACACATCATTGCAAATTCTCAAATTCAATCAAGTCAGCTGATGTACCAGGTTTCTTGCAGATAATATAAGCCAAATTTAATTTATTAGCCTGATGATTTCCCTCTCTTCTTCCAAAATCCCTGCCAGCTTCTTTTTTATTTCATTAAAAAAGATATGGCTTTAAACTGGAAGCCTAAGATCATTCGGCTTGATTTTATAGTTCAAAGAGAAGGCAAGTTAGGTAAGAAGATAATAAAATTGAATTTTGCATTTGACCTCTATTTAAACAAAAACAGCAGTTACAGAATATTTAAAAGGTCAACAATAAAGTCTGATCCTCACACAAATTTAAAATGAAGATATGTCAAAAAGTTTATCTTATAAATTAACAAGAAAATGTGTAAACAGGACTTTGCAAATTGTGGCACATAAACAAAATCCTGTGGTCATCATCTGCTTTTTCAAATACTATTCTGTTGGAGCACAGTCATATCCAATCATTGAAAGCATTGCCTGTGGCAATTTTGGTCCTACAATGGTAGCATTGTAAGGTCCCACAATGCCGAAATACTCACTCTCTGGTCTTTGACAGGGGGAAAAAATGTTTTAGACTGCCAAGAATGTGGAAATAAATTCATCGGCATATGCAGCGGATCAATTATCTGCACAATTAAATGTGTCCCACCAGAGAAGAAATATTTGCATTGTAATGTAGAGAGCAGTATGTTTTTTTTTAATTAAAGGCAAAAACAACCCAAAAAAATGTAGTAGGTAGGACTTCCAATTTCCTTCTTCGCACATTGCAAAGTTGTTCTCAACTTTCTTTGCCAATTGCTAAAGAACCATTACAGGTAGCAAAGTTTATCTATAAATGAGAAGAATAAATACTCTATGGTAAAGTGTAAGGCCTTGGGAAAGGCTACAGTTACTCTTTAAGACAACTAACAGTTCAGTTCTGGAAAACTGCAGCTTTCACACAAGACCCAGGGGTTCGTTCTGGATGTTATCAATTAAATATAAATAACCTCCATCAGAGATGATCCAGATATGTTTGTCAATAATTAATGTTTAATGACTTGATATTGACTTTTCCCCCCGAAGACTAGCTGATCAGTCGGTAACTTATAAGGATACAAAGGTCTAAGGACATCCATGAAATTTTTATTAACTTTAGATAATAAGACTTGCACAGAAATACACTAAAATATAACAACAGTTCCAAGAAGACAGTACTGGTGATGCTCACTATAGCACAAATAATAAAAGCCCAGAGACAGATATTAGGGTTCAGGCTAAAGATCAGAAAAACAAAGCAGCCAAGTCACTAGAAAGCTATTACCTCTATGAAATTTTTAGACTGAAAGAGAGCAAGTTCCTGGCTCATCCCACCTCTTATTCCTCTCTAGTGCTAGGATTAAAGACATACAGCCACCACTTCCTGGCCTCTATGACTAACTAGAGAGGCTGCTGGGATTAAAGGTGTGTGCCACCACTGCCTGGCCTGTATGGATGACTGGTATGGCTGTTTTGCATTCTGATCTTTAGGCAAGCTTTAGTTATTAAAATAAAAATGAAATATTACTACATTTCCCCTTTTCTCTAAAATAAAAAGACTATAACTAACATAAGAAAAATTATAAACACTTAGTACAATAACTATATACAATATATACAGGAGATAACTATACCAACAATGTCTAGTCCATTTGCATTTGACAACTTCAGAGAAAATACTTTCTATATATCCTATCTTTTTTTTTTTTTTTTTTTTTTTTTTGGTTTTTCGAGACAGGGTTTCTCTGTGGCTTTGGAGCCTGTCCTGGACCTAGCTCTTGTAGACCAGGCTGGCCTCGAACTCACAGAGATCCGCCTGCCTCTGCCTCCCGAGTGCTGGGATTAAAGGCGTGCGCCACCATCGCCTGGCTATATATCCTATCTTGATGAGTCCAAAGTCTTGTACCTAATTTACTTCCTATCATAACTTGCTTTCTGCATCTGGTAAACAAGGAAAACTCAACTATCTAGTTTTCCATTCCCTCAGAAACCCAAGAAGGAAATAATATTAGCTGAATAAGCAGTAAATGCGAGCAAGCAACTTCCAAAAAAATGTGAGAAATGACAGAAACAGCTGACTGCCTGGACAGTCACCCAAAGTTCTTCTGCAACGTTGGTGCATCCATCTTCATCCTACAGGCCTAGCATTTTGGACAGACCTTCCTTTCTGTGGAGCAGAAAATTCTGAAGGGCTCTCCCTCCTTGTCTTGAGAAAATTTGGCAGTCACTTATTTTTGTGTCCTGATTGTTCAATTAGGACAGCATACTGTCAGAAGTCAAGGCAAGGGCATTTTCTTCCCCGATGGCTTACTTTTGCCACAAAGAAAAGTAAACTCCATGTGGAGTTTCTGTGGTGTCCATTATCTTCTCTGAAGTAAATCGGTGCTGCCAGGAGCAGACATATCTCATTGTCGTTTAAAAAAGAACTGATGTTATTAAAAAAATCTTTTTAATTCATTTTTATATTAAAACATCTTAAATGCCATATTTTGTAGATCTCTGAAGTGTTCAAAGATAATCTGTCTATCTAAAATTTATCCTTGTTTGACCTTGAAAACATTCTTAATATGACAAGTTAGATTATAGTAGGTGATCAACTACTAACCTGCATTTCCTTATTATTCTAAACAATTGATAATAATTTTCAAGGGTAAGAAATTTGCATTACTTTGTTAAATGAGTTGTATAGGTACAATACTTTGAACATGAGTTGAAATGTATGTACAGTATGTTCTAAACAATTAATCTCAAATTTGTGTCAGTATATAAAATTGTATATAATATACAAAATTCCAACCTAATGTAAAACATTTAAAACTAGTAGTTGCTTTTTAAAAGGAGATTCAATAATCTAACTTTTTATTTCATCATATCTATATCCTCCTTTTTTTCTTTTCAGAGTAGATTCAATAATCTACCCTTTTATCTTATTATATTTATATCCCCTTTTTTTCCTTTCAAAACAAGAACTCTATCTCTGACCTTCTTTGTTCAACTTTCCTCCTGACTGTAACAACTCACAATGTGTAAGCAAACCTCCTAAACAATAACAAATATCCATAACCCATTGAATGATTAAAAACCACACACCCTCAATAATGTCTTCATATTATGAATCCATCAGTAGATTAATTCTTTAATTATTTCAGAGCCTTCATGACCTAGCCTCTCTAGAAACACCATCATAGATATCCAAAGATGTGCTTTACTAAATTCCTGGACTTTCCAGTCTGATCACCCAGAGAAAACTATCCAACAGGTTGACACCCACTCCACCTTCTCCCAACCACTTGCGATAATGACGAAGTTTGGAAAATGTCTTCTGCCTAGAGAAAGGACAGATCTTCCAGATATGAGCTCTTTTCTTCCTGGACAGACGATGACAACCTGCTCACTTTCCATCTCTCCCCACTCCATGGCCTTACAGCAGTTGTATTTATGTTCATGGCCCACTCAGACCTATTTCTTCCGAAGCCTGTAGGCTTATGTTAATTTCTGAGATTATTCTTTCCTGTGTCCAATTTACTTTATGAGCAGAGTTGTTCACTTCCCCTGGTTTTGTTTGTAGCTTCTCTTTCCCAATGTTTTCCAATGCTTACTCACTTCTCTAGCCTAGCAATGACTGACAGCCTTCAGAGGCCGATGCAGCTACTCAGTGAGGAAAGTGGGGTTTCTTGCAGTCTGTTCCCCTTAATTTTACTCCATCTCCCCCTTTTATTGCCACTTCTCTGTTTTAGAAATCCCTTATACAAAGTGAATTAGAAAAAATAAAAGGCAAGAAAGAAGGTAAAAATGATGAAAACCACTATCTCATGATTTTGCAAGGTCATTATTATATATATAGATAGATAGATAGATAGATTGTTATTGTTGTAGTCTTTAAAAGATAGAAAGAGAGTGTTGATGAAAACAATATTTTTCTATTTAATGAGACTCCCAACTGTCTTCCTCCCCATTGAAAGTGAGTTTTGACACTATGTACTTTTTTTCCTCAAATGTAATCAGATCAGTATTTCCCCCATCTGCTGGAATGCTACCCATGCTTTACACACTCAGATTTTTCTTCCAAAAACCTTCCCCTCACTGTCTCTGTTCTCCTCAATCTTCTGGTTCTTATGTGAGTCTAGGGAGCTCCCTGGGCTTCCATTTTATTTTCATTTCTGAGACAGAATCTCCTGTATCGCTAGTGTCATTGACCTGTATAGATATAGCAAAGGATGTCCTTGAAATTCTGATGTTCCTTCTTCCATCTCCAAGGTGCTAAGATTACAGGTATTCTCAACATTGTCCAGTTTCTATGGTCCAGGTCACCGAAACAAAGACTTTGTGCATGCTAGACAAACAGTCTACTAACCCAACTGTGATTCCAGACCCTCTTGCTTTCTTTATTGGCCTGAAAACAAAGTCCCTGAAGATTTATTTTCAAGTTGGAAGACTACTCTAACTCATTTATTAGGGTCTATGCTCTTCTCTAGGTGTGATCCGGAATACATAATGTACTCTGGCTATAGATACCATTTCCACCAACATCGCATTCTAGACAACAGTTTTATCAAATGCCCCTTGTCTTTAGCAATGCTGCCTGAAGCATGAAATTCCTCATTTACAATATTACTTCTCCCTAACAATACCTAATTCTTTCTACCTTCCTGGACTTGGAAGAAATTGAATTAATCCTCTAAAGTCCTGTATGCATGCAAAGTCAATACCATTTGTAAGAGTCTTTTCTGTTGCAATTATGGCTTTATTTAGTTGCATGGTCTTCAAAATGATTTCTTGTCTTTGGTCTTTGAAGTCAATATTTCAGCAGTTTCAACAGCTCAATTAAAGCTAAACATGAAACACCATAAACCGTTAGGACTTTATGATCTTCAGCCAGAAGACCACAAGCAAGATCTTCTCCTTCTTTTGTAGCGGCGTAAACGAATGCAGACAGAGAGTAAAAATATATATATAGCTTTAATGTAGAAATAGACTTACAGAACCACCGTTCCCGCGGAGACCAGGAAAGCAGAAGCGAGCGCTCGGAGCTTGCTCGCCAAATTTATAGGCAGACATTAGCCCGAGGCGAACACGCCCCCTAAGGGGCGGGACTTATCCCTACATCTCCCCTTTTTGTCTAAATAAGACAGAACTAAACCAAATACAACTACATACAATAACAACAAATAATAAATATAACAAACAATATTGAGAACAAAAGCTTTGCTAAACATTCTATCTCAAGGAGTCCAAATAATGTAAAGAGTAACTACAATTATATAATCTTCAACTCAGTCAAAGATCTGAGAAGGGAATAAACACTACTCAACAAACGGGATATATCCAAAATGTGCAACAATTGACAGAGACAACTGACTTCCTGGGCAATCACCCAAAGTTTCGTTTGCAATGTTGAGTCAACCAATTTTGGCTAAGGCCTAACATAACTGACATACCATTATTAAAGGCAAGGAACTTTTCAAAACTATCTTACCCTGTCTTGGCAGGATATGACAGTCCTGTTTTATCCATTGATGCACGCTCTGTATCTGTGTCAGTGGTTGAGGCATGGGCATTTCTTTGCCCAAAGGCCAGTTCTGCCAAATAGAAAGGCTCCAGGTGGAGTGTTTTTGGTGCTCAACATTCTCTCGGGAATAGAGTGGTGTTGCCAGGAGCAATTGTGTCTCACTGTCACGAAACTCTGAGTTAGATTAAAGGCCATTTTCTACAGCTCTTTGAAGAGGTTGAAGATTATCTATCTATACTGAGTATAATCTCTATATATCTAAAGAACCTGATAAGTCTAATTATAAATGACAAACTTAGATGACAATTAGTCTATATAATTCTCAATATCTATCTAACTTAAAGACTAAGACAATAAACGACTGTGAAACAAATGAGGACAATGACCTCCAAATATAAACAATGTACAAATATACATTGCAGTAGGTAAATATATATCAATACACAAATATTATATAAGTATCTTAATCAGAGGTAGAAATGTACACTGCAATATGGTAAATATATACAATATATATATCAATACAATATATGTCAATACATAAAAATGTTTTAACAGACATAGAAACATGCATGCATACAATAGTCAATATAATTTAACTTTGTATCAATATACAAGAATCTATACCAATATATTTGTCTAAAAGCAGTAACTCACAATTATAAATCTATTATCCCATCATTCCCTCTTTTTTTTTTTTTTTTTCAAAATGATCCTTGAGCTTATAAAATTCCTCTCCCAACCCTCAATCATATACTAATTATAATCAACCCCTAAATGATGTCCCTAAACCCAAGGGCAAACTTTACTGGGAGAGGGGACGTCGTTCTCTAGAATTACTTCCTGCTGTCATAGGGGCGACGTTCTTTCTGGGGGATCCTGTGAAAGTAAAATGATGGTTAAATTTCAAGATAATGTCTTTTAAAATTGCAAATAGTCTCTGAGTATTTTTGTGCAGGTCTGGCCAAAATGTTGTATAAGATGTGCACCATTTCAGCTAACCAAGTTGGAACTGTCTTGTGCAGCTGGTACCAAAAGCAGGTCTTGTAGTAGCGCTATCAGTATCATGACGTCATATCAACCAGGTGGAGTTGTTGTTATGGGGCCCCATCTTCTTCCTGGAAACTTCAAATGTCACTTCAGGAAAAACTCATTGTTCATTATGAAAAACTTAAACATTAATCATATAGACATATATATATATATATATATATATATATTCAATGAAAGACATGATAGATATATTCAATGAAAAGTATGATAGATATGAAGAAAAGCAAAGATGTTTTTTAAACTCATATTTCTTTCTGTCCCATATCATGGCTCTTGACATGAGACAGAAACTCCAGAAACTCTGGGTTTTTCTCTTACTAACAGGCTTGGAATTGGAGAGGGACTGAGCCAGAGTCCAACTTCAAAACCAGCTTTATAAATTTAGAAATATGGTTTAATATTACTTACACAACCCATTCAGTTGTCTTGATATTTCCTATTGGGCAGGTATTTTTCCATCTGTCAGTATCCAAACATCCAGGGTCCCTTGAATTTCTCAAAGATGAGTGTTTTCCTGTGGAGATAAGAACAGAACCCTGCCCCCATTTTATATGTTTTTCTTACCACCTGTATGAATATCATCGTTGTGGATGAGTTGTCATTTCTCCTTTCCAAGAGGTTTCTCCTCTTCAAATCGAAACTTTATTAATTTTGATGGTATCCACAATTTTTCTTCTCCTGTGGAAACAAGAGCAAAACCCCTTCCCCAACGTAGCACATCTCCTGGCTTCCACTGAGAGGTCAGCACATCTTTGAAATAAATCGGTTGATTTAGTTCAGCAGACTTTTCCATTATCCAATGTCTTTCTGCTGCTGTCGTTCCTTTCTCATTAGCGTTAAGAAAATTCAAGGTTAATAAAGCATTATGTAATCTATTTCTGGGGGTATTTTCAGTCCCTTTCTGTTTGTTCAGCATATCCTTTATAGTACGATGTGATCTTTCTATAACTGCCTGACCTGTAGGATTATTTGGTATACCTGTAATGTGTTTTATATTATAATATTCAAAAAAGCGTTTCATTTTCTTAGATACATATGCTGGACCATTATCTGTCTTTATTTGCGCAGGTATACCCATGATGGCCATAACTTCCAATAAATGTGTGATTACTGAATCAGCCTTTTCTGAGCTCAGGGCAGTAGCCCATTGAAAACCTGAATACGTGTCTATGGTGTGGTGTACATATTTTAATTTGCCAAATTCTGCAAAGTGGAACACATCCATCTGCCAGATTTCATTCCTTTGGGTGCCCTTTGGATTAGCCCCTGCAGGCAGTGGCGTTTGGTTATAGAAAGAGCAAGTAGGGCATTTCTTTACAATCTCCTTAGCTTGTTGCCATGTAATTGAAAACTCTTTCTTCAAACCTTTGCTATTAACATGATGTTTTTTATGAAATTCAGAGGCTTGTAGCACACTACCAATCAATAATTGATCAATTTCTGCATTACCTTGTGCTAGAGGACCTGGCAGACCCGTATGGGATCGGATGTGTGTTATGTACATAGGGCAAAGCCTGTTCCTGATCAAATCTTGAACCTGGAGGAACAATGAGGTTAGTTCAGTATCATCAGGTATAAATTCAGCAGTTTCAATATGTAAAATAACTCTTTCTGCGTATTGTGAATCTGTAACTATATTAATAGGTTCTTTAAAATCCCTTAGCACCATAAGAATGGCATATAATTCCGCCTTCTGGACAGAAGTATACGGACTTTGTTCCACCTTATCCAAGTCTTCTGATTTGTAACCTGCCTTCCCTGATTTATTGGCATCAGTATAGAATGTACGGGCTCCAGTTATTGGAGCATCACGGACGATTCGAGGAAGAATCCAAGAAGTTCTCTTTATGAAGTTAAGCCGCTTGCTTTTTGGATAGTTGTTATTAATGTCTCCCAAAAAATTAGCACAAGCTCTTTGCCATGGTTCATTATCTTCCCATAATTTCTTTAGTTCATCAGCAGTGAAAGGCACTATAATTTCTGCTGGGTCTATGCCTGCTAGTTGACGAAGTCTCAGCTTGCCTTTTATAATTAACTCAGAGACTTTTTCCACATAAGTTTTCAGTTTCTTACTTGGTTTATGTGGTAAAAAGATCCATTCCAAAATAATATCATCTCTCTGCATTAAAATTCCTGTAGGAGAAATTTTTGATGGTAATATGACGAGAATACAATCGAGCTCTGGATTCACCCTGTCCACATGTGCCTGTTGTAATTTTTCCTCAATCATTGTCAATTCCTTTTCTGCTTCAGCTGTTAATTCTCTGGGACTGTTTAAATCCTTATCACCATCCAAGGTTTTGTTCAAATGAATTATTAGATCAGGTGTTATTCCAATAGCTGGTCGTAGACTGGAAATGTCTCCTAACAGTCTTTGAAAGTCATTAAGAGTCCGTAGGCGATCTCTCCTAATTTGTGCTTTTTGTGTCTTAATTTTTTGCAAACCTATTTTATAACCTAAATAATTAACAGAATCTCCCTTCTGAATCTTTTCAGGAGCTATTTGCAATCCCCATTTAGGTAAAAGTATCTTTATTTCTTCAAACAGTCTGTTCAAGGTATCCATGTTTGAATCGGATAACAAGATGTCGTCCATGTAATGGTATACTATAGATTTGGGAAATTTCTTGCGTATTATTTGCAATGGTTGGTTCACAAAATATTGGCACAGGGAGGGGCTATTTAACATACCCTGGGGGAGAACGGTCCAGTGGAACCTCCTCGAAGGTTGAGAATTGTTATAAGTAGGCACTGTGAAGGCAAATTTTTCTCTATCTTCTTTTTGCAAAGGTATAGTGAAAAAACAATCCTTTAAATCAATAACTATGAGAGGCCATCCTTTTGGTAATAAAGAGGGCAAAGGAATTCCAGATTGCAGAGGGCCCATAGGTTGAATAACCTTGTTGATGGCCCTGAGATCTGTCACCATTCTCCATTTACCTGATTTTTTCTTAACCACAAATACAGGAGAATTCCAAGGGCTGGTAGATTCTTCTATATGTCCAGCATCTAATTGTTCTTGTACCAGCTGTTCTAAAGCCTGTAACTTTTCCTCAGCTAAAGGCCATTGCTTTGTCCATATTGGTTTCTCAGTCAACCATTTTAGAGGCAAGGCTGTTGGTATCTCTGAAGGGACATCAATTGCTTGTTCTTTTACAGCCCGAATGGCCGGTTTTCTCAGTTTGTAATATCTTTTAATATTATTCTCAGAAATATGGGCTCTAGATTTAGCAGGAATGTTAATTTCAGTATTCCATTGTTGTAATAGGTCACGACCCCATAAATTCATTGCGATATTGGCTACATATGGCTTTAATTTTCCTATTTGTCCCTCTGGCCCTATACATTCAACCCATCTCGTGCTCTGCCTTACTCGAGATAGGGTTCCAATTCCCAGGAGCTGAACATTTACATTCTGAAGAGGCCAATACGGATGCCAAGATTCTGGGGTAATGATACTTACATCAGCACCTGTGTCCAGCAGGCCAGTAATAAAAATGCCATTTACACACACTCTCAGTTTAGGTCTTTGATCATTTATAGAAGTTTGCCAAAACACACGTAACTTATCTTTCTGATCATTATTGCTTGTAACAGTAGGCATGGGGCTTCCTAATTGTCCTGATGAGGCACGTTCTCTGCAGAAACTGGATATGACTGAACCATGTTTGCCATGGGGGCCTGTGAGGCCCCCCCTCTCACGTTTCCCGGCTGTATCAGGTTGCCTTGTCTATCTCTTGTAGACCTGCATTCATTCGTCCAATGTCTGCCCTTTCCACATCTTCTACATAAACCTGAAGGCTGAGTCCTCCTATTTCTGTTATTTCTAGAAGATGCATTATTATTATTATTTCTGAAAGATGCATTATTATTATTATTATTATTTCTGAAAATCCGTTGTCTACAATTCCTTTTAATATGACCCATTTTTCCACAATTAAAACATTTGGTATTCTGGTGTCTCCTTTTACCATTGGAAATTGCTTCTTCTACCCATGCTTCAGTGCCATAATCAAATGTATCAACATTGAGTGTATGCAAGACCCATTCTTCCAACGGCGCTGATCTGAGCTTTAAAGGACCCAAAATCCTTTTGCATTCCACATTTGCATTTTCATAAGCCAAAGACTCAATCATTATACGTCTTGCTTCTGGGTCAGATATTCCTATTTGTACAGCCTTAGTTAATCTTTGTAAAAAGTCACTAAAGGGTTCTCTCTGACCCTGTTTAACTCTGACAAATGATTCCATTCTCTGTCCTGGGTCTTGTACCCTGTCCCAAGCCCTTAAGGCTGCTGTAGTACACATGGAGAGTGTGTTTTCATCCAAATTAGCTTGTTCCTGAGGATCAGAAAAGAGCCCTTCACCTAGAATTTGATCTAGGGAAATGTCAATTCCCTTCGCTTTTTCCTGCTGTTCTAAGAGTCTAGCCTCTTGCCTGAATAAGCATTTCCATTTCAATTGCGGTCCACTCTCGAGTACCGCAGAGCTCAGCTGGAGCCAGTCTGAGGGGGTTGCTCTGCTTGTCGTGGCCCAAGATCTTAGCATCTCTTTAACAAAAGAGGCTTGCATCCCAAAAGTCATGACAGCCTGTTTTATTTCCTTGAGATCATTCATACGCACAGGTTCCCATGTATCCTCCTTGATGACCCTAGGGTTTTTGGAACCAATCACCTTCTCTGTTGTTATTACTGGAAAGGCAGGTAGAGCTGTAGGTAGAGCTTTGTGGAAATTGTCCCGGAGAGACTTACCCACAGATGTAGTTAAAATTTTCCTTTCTACCCTTTGCTCTTCCTCATCAGAATTTAGAAATTCCTCAATCTTTTCAATTCTATTCACCATTGCTTTCTGCAATGTCTGAATCTCCTGTCCAGAATTATGTTCCAAAGCCTTCATTGAGGATTCTAAAATATGAAGTTTGTCCGTTAGAGATAACATCTCATCTTTGGACATAATTTTTATGGCATAAACCGTGCCTTCTTGTATTGACAATCTTTCCGTCAATCTGTCATAAGCTTTAGACAAAATCCGATTGTCACATTCAGCAGTTTTGATTCTCTCAGTTAATGTTTCATTTCCTACAGAAAGGGACTGAATCTTATGGTCCAGATCAGCTGTTCCCTCTTCCATAGTAATGAATTTCTCCTTAACATCAGCCTGAAGAACTTCAACCTGATTCTTGAGAAGATTGTTATCAGCCTGGAGAACTTCAAACCGATTCTCGAAAAGATTGTTATCAGTCTGGAGAACTTCAACCTGATTCTTGAGAAGATTGTTATCAGCCTGGAGAACTTCAAACTGATTCTTGAGGAGATTGTTGTCATTCTCAATTGTTTTTAAGCGTTCAATCTCTACCTTAAGAATCCTGGATTCGTCTCGTAAAGACTTTATCATATTTCTATTATCAAACCATTTGGTGCCAATGAAAACTACGAATCCCAGAAGGATCCATATATGTGGGGTGATAGACACCTCTTGTAAAATCTCCCACATGGTACAATTAAAAAAATCATTAAATTCTTGAACAGTAATGTGTTCAGACATTTTATTTATAAAAGAAAATTTTTTTTTTTTACCTGCAAAGATCGGTTCCTGCCAGTGGTGGTCTCTGTGTTTTTGGAGCCTGTCCTAGAACTAGCTCTTGTAGACCAGGCTGGCCTTGAACTCACAGAGATCCGCCTGTCTCTGCCTCCTAAGTGCTGGGATTAAAGGCGTGCACTACCAAGGCCTGGCAGGCCTCAAACTCACAGAGATCTGCCTGCCTCTGCTTCCCAAGTGCTGGGATTAAAGGCGTGCTCTACCACTGCCTGGCCGGCCTCAAACTTGTGATCCTCCTGCCTCTGCCTCCTTCAGCAAATCCTACCGGCGTGGGCCACCACAACCGGCCAAGTCACTTTGTAACAGACCAAATCTGACGCTGTGGCAGCTTTTGTTGCAAAACCGCAAGTACTTGAGCTTCTGCTAATTCAGGCAGTGGGGTTCCGCTGCAAAACTTAGCCAAGGCAGGCAGAATGGGCCTGTGTCGCCGGCCGAGTGGGGCTCGGACTCGGCACTGGGGCCGGAGTCACGAACTGAAAAACAGCACCCGGGAGGGTGCTGTGTTAGGTAGCGGGCTACCCGCTTGAGTCGGGGACAAAATAGCCCGACGTTGGACGCCAAAATGTAGCGGCGTAAACGAATGCAGACAGAGAGTAAAAATATATATATAGCTTTAATGTAGAAATAGACTTACAGAACCACCGTTCCAGCGGAGACCAGGAAAGCAGAAGCGAGCGCTCGGAGCTTGCTCGCCAAATTTATAGGCAGACATTAGCCCGAGGCGAACACGCCCCCTAAGGGGCGGGACTTATCCCTACATTCTTTGTTTTCCTTGTTCTGTTAGATAAAACTGGACATATCATGATAGCCTAATTTTAAGAACGGACCTTGACAATTTCACTACCTGGGTTGAATTTTGGCCCTACTACTACTACTACGTAATCTTAGGTGTATCCGTTAGCCTCTCACAGCTTCTTCCCATGGGAAGAATAACTACCAATTAGGTGCTGTGAATATTCCATAAGTAAATGCAAGGAAAGTGCTTAGGGAAGTGCCACACAGCAGCCCACAAACATTACCTGCTTGGGTAAGAAGTCATAAGAGACTAGAAAGTTCAGTTTCTGAATTACCAACTGAAGCTCCTTGTGTTCCTAACAATAACCCTGCCCCTCTGTGTTTCTCATTTCTTGCATTTAGATACCCACTCTGCTGATGGACACCCAGTTCTCTGAGTTCACACCAGACATCACTCCCATCATGTTGGCCGCCCACACCAACAACTATGAAATCATCAAATTGCTCGTCCAAAAGCGGGTCACTATTCCACGGCCCCACCAAATCCGCTGCAACTGTGTGGAGTGTGTGTCCAGCTCAGAGGTAGACAGCCTGCGCCATTCAAGGTCCCGACTGAACATCTACAAGGCTCTGGCAAGCCCCTCACTGATTGCCTTATCAAGCGAGGACCCCATCCTCACTGCCTTCCGGCTGGGCTGGGAACTCAAGGAGCTAAGCAAGGTGGAAAATGAGTTCAAGGCCGAGTATGAGGAGCTCTCCCAGCAATGTAAGCTCTTTGCCAAGGACCTGCTAGACCAAGCACGCAGCTCCCGAGAACTAGAGATCATCCTCAACCATCGAGATGACCACAGTGAAGACCTTGACCCACAGAAGTACCATGACCTAGCCAAGCTGAAGGTGGCAATCAAATATCACCAGAAAGAGGTAAGCTGAGATCATCTTTGGTTCCTGGAAGCTTAAAGCTTTCAGGGTCCACAGCATCAAATCAAGACTCAGTATTTTTCTATCACATAAGACTTCAACCACGTATGGTTGGCTAGGGTTTCCAGTTAGACCCATTTATCTGTGATACAGACAGCTTCTGTGTAGTTTCTTTTTGACCAAAAAAGTAGTCACCTGATTCTTTGAAAGGGAGGCATTTTATCATTCAACCAATAATTGTCAAGGACTGTTCTCTGGGTTTAGAATACTGAGGAGAGGAGAAACAGCAGTCCTCCTGGTTTGAAGATGTTTTACAAGATTAACTTACTATATTTGGGAACAAAATTTATAAAGATAATGATCTTCATAATTTATATAATAATATGAATATACCTGATCACTTATTATTTTACAGTTAAAAGCTTTCTTTAGATCAATATGAAACAATACAGCTAGTTTCTAGTTTGAACATAAGTAAATGAAATCTAATTTTATCTTCACAAGATTACCTACACAAAGTGAATTTAGCATTTTCATGATAAAAAAGAATCCCTTAAATTCCTTGGAAATGGGGCTAGAAAAATGGCTCAGTGGTTAAGAGCACTTGTTGTTCTTACGGAGGACCCAGGTTTGGTTCTCAGTGCCACTTGGTGGCTCCCAACTATCTGTAGTTCCAGTTCCAGGAGATCCAGTGATCTCTTCTGAAATCTGTGGACAGCAAGCACACATATGGTATACATTCATACATGCAAGCAAAACACCCATACACATAAATCATTCAAAAACTTTAAAACTTTTTCTTAAAGTCATGTGGTTTATTTGTCTTAATAAACTGAAGAGAATGACATATTAATTTTTTGTTTATTATTCTTATATACATTTTTCCTTAGTTTTGGTGGTAGTGGTGGTGGTGTGGTGTATATGTGTGTGTGCGTGTGTGTGCATGTGTGTGTGTACATGCACACCTAAGAATGCATTTGTGGCATTTGAGACAGGGTCATATGAAGGAAGCTCCTTGGACACATGATCTTCTTCCCAAAGGACTGAGTTTACAGATATGTTCCACTAGTTTCAGTAGTTGCTTACGGGATGGAGGCGGGGGAGTTGTTTCATTTGGGGTTTTGGTTTCTCCATATAGGGTTTCTCTGTGTAGCCTTGACTTGTCCTGGAACTCACTCAGTAGACCAGGCTGGCCTTGAACTAATAGCAATCCTCCTGCTCTGTCTCTTGAGTTCTGGGATTAAAGGCATGTGCTACAACTTCTCAGCCTAGTCCTTATTTTTTTTTTTTACTTTTGTCCCTTGTGTTTTGTCCT
Organism: Microtus oregoni; assembly: GCF_018167655.1. Lineage (NCBI taxonomy): Eukaryota > Metazoa > Chordata > Mammalia > Rodentia > Cricetidae > Microtus > Microtus oregoni. The sequence continues at coordinate 1,006,112 of NW_024544745.1, forward strand.
TTCCCCTTCTACACACTTAATAGTATCATTAAGTGTGCACATAACTGAGTGTGTGTGTGTATCCAGCTGTGATATATGATGCATACACATGTGTGTACAGGCATAGTCACGCATTCAATATGCCCAGGGGTTAGAGAAGGACAATGGGTGTTCTACTCCACTGTCTGCTTTTTCTCTTGAGACTGGGTCTCCCATTGAACTTCAAGCTAGGCGGATGGCCAAGAAACTCCAATAATCATTCTACCTGTAGTTACAGCATGCACAACCATACCCAGTTTCTACCTGTCATATCCCTCCCCCCTACACAGGGCGCTGTAGTTACAGCATGCACAACCATACCCAGTGTTTGACATGGGTTTGTGGATTTTGAACTCTCAGGTCCTCATGTTTACACAGCAAGTGCTCCTACATCCTAAGCCGTCTCCCCAGCCTAATTATTAGTTTAAATGGATCCTATCTCCTGATGTAATGCAGCAAATTCAATCAAGAGTCACATATTCAGAGCTCATAAACAATTTGAAGACATTTTAAAAAGATAACTTTCCTAATGACCTTAAGACCCTGAAGAAGGCTGGTAAAAAGGATGAGCAAAAATCTCTCTCATAGGTCAAAGGTATTCAAAGAGTAACAACCTCTACATGAGAATGAGAGAGTACTCAAAAAGGAAAAAGTGTTTAACAGTAAATCAGGCATGGTGGTGCATGCCTGTAATTGCAGTTTCAATCTTCTCTTGGTATATCCACATTTCTCCTTTTAGGGAATGTTCAGTAGGTAACACTGTGTTTAAGTATGGACCTCTGTGTTTTTTTTTATTTTATTTGATATTGGATCATAGAAGATTATTTTAAATATGAGAGCAGATTCTGAACTTGAAGTCTTGAAGAACGTTAAAATTGTTAAAGCTTAGGGGATATGTAGAGTTAATGCATTTTGCATTATCAAATAGCTATGAGCCTATGAGAAACAGAGACAGAGTGTTATGACTTAAAGGTAATATGTTCCCCCACAGGATCGTGTTTTGAGTGCTTTTTCTCCAGCTCATGATATTATTTGAAAGGTTGTAGAGCCTTTAGGCAACAGGGCTTGGGTAGTAGGTCTCTAGAGCAGGTCTTATGAGGTTATACTTACCACTCAATCTGCCCATGTCATTGCTTCCTGGTCCCTAGGCAACTGAGCACCCAATACCATAGACAGAGCTGCTCTCACCACCATGTCTTTCTTATTATGGTTAACCGCCACCCTCTAAAACCATGAACCATGAGCCAAAATAAACCTTTTGTCCCTTAAGGTATTTCTGTCATGTATTTGGAAACAGCAAAGAGAAAAGAAACTGGTATAATATTGCCCTCAGAAACAAAATCTTAGCCTAAAATGGAAGATAATTCATTATTCCCTAAAGGGCTTTTTCACTGCAGTTTTCTCATAATTATTCCTACTACGATTCAAAATAGGATCTTCAAAAGAATTTAATTTGGTGAAAAAGTATGCTCCAAAGAATTAAACAAAAGCCAGTTCCGAATTATAATTTTTACATAAAACAGTAGAATGAGGAAGCATTTGTCTCTTAGTAACAGGTGCAAACTGTTGGACTGTCCTTACATGTCAATTAAATCTTCAGGTATTTTCATATTGACATTTGTTGGTATGGAATGACTTTGGAAATGTCACAATTTCATATATTCTAGTCCATTGACAGATACACCAAAGCCTTTAAAAACCATGTTATTTCATTTGTTTCTTTTTTATTTATTTATTTTTAATTAAAAATTTCCACCTCCTCCTCTCCTCCCATTTCCCTCCCCCTCTCCCCATCCCCCTCCCCCTCTCTCTCCAGTCCAAAGAGCAGTCAGGGTTCCCTGCCCTGTGGGAAGTCCAAGGTCCTCCCCACTCCATCCAGGTCTAGGAAGGTGAGCATCCAAACAGACTAGGCTCCCAAGTATGCAGAAATGTGTAATCTTCATTTTACAAAAGATGAAGCACCATGTTCATTTACTTCTTGGAGATCATCTGACAAGTCAGAAGTAGACAGTCAGGCTTGTGGTACAACATTCTCATTGGTTATATTCCATGACCTTCTGTTGAACAGAGACTTTTCATGGCAGTGTGGTAGCCTAGAAATTTACTACTAGGTAATTTAAAGTGACTACAAGTTTTTTGAATTTTCAATTAAAGTTTATTAGTTAAAATCTCTTAAAAACAATAATGAGGTTTGGAAAATTAGTCAATAAAGATCATAAGCAATTATAACATAATAACTTGAAAAATGATTACATATAAGGATGCAGATATGTAGCTTATAGAATATATGCAGGTATATAGTTTTCCTACTTTAGCTAAAGCATTTAGATTTGTACTTTCTACTTCAGTGCCATCTACTAGGTCTCTCTTGATCTCAACACCTCCAAATTTGCCTCAAAATATATAGCCTTGCGCCCTCTCCACTTCTCTATGCAATACAAAATCTGATTTTGGCATTAACCTCAAGAAGATCCAAAACAAGGCTACTTGAATAATGAACCAGCCACTCACTCCACACTCCTGGAACAGATTCAACATCTCAATCAGATACGTCCCATAAGCATATTATTAATACTGCTCCTTTTAATTTAACTATCTATTTAATCTATATCAACTATCATCTAGCTTCTTCTAGCAATATCTTAGGGTTGAATAATTTTTCATAAGGCACAGACTAACTCACTTAGGAAGTAAGCCCATCTCAAACAACTGTGCAACTCTTGGCAATTTAAAATGTTCTCTCTACTGAAAATAGCCTCCCCAACAGCTCTTGTGCTTAAGTGTGTTCTTACTACTAAACTTTCTCCTTATCACCTTTAGCTCTATTTCTAACCCTGTTCCATACAGCAACCATACTTAATACAAGAATCTATTTCTTGAAGTAGAATTACAACATAGCAGTTCTTAAATGCACATGATTATACAATCAAAGCAGATACTGAAATTACATTTAGTTCTTAGGTGCTATTACACTTCCATCTCTCCAGGTGTTACAAGTAAATAAGAGGCTAAGTAGATCCATTTATTACGAGCTTCCACCATCTCCTTGTTCTGATGTCTAAGAATCACAGTCTCCATTCACTATTGTTCTGTCTTGTTTAAGGCGTTGTCCTATTGCCAAGTCTAGAGTAGGCTTACAGGCTTCTCTTATTAGGGCCTGCTTCAGTTAATTGTTTGCTCTCTACAACACTAACAGTTTTAACAAAGTCTTATTAATCAGTTGTGGGATGGTTCTAAAGCCTATATTCTCGAGTTCTACTTGGATTGCTGTCTACTCTTTAGCGTGCCTATCATGTTTGTGCAGCATCAAGTTTGCTCTCTCTCTCAGGTAAATTGCTCACCAAATAGAATTAACAGTAGACTGGTGGCCTCTCTCTAGATGTTTCCTAAATATGTCTAGTTATTTATGATTTGAGTTTTATTTTGACAGAAAATTATACCCCGTATCCTACAGTTAGAATTTCCCTCACAGCAATATATATTTCCCCTAGTTGTTTCTAAACCCTTACTTAAAGTGTAGACTATGTTTTCTAACTGTCCTACAGTTCTTTGATTGTTATCATTATTGGTAAATATTCTTATTGAATGTGAAAAGAATCTTAACTGTTTCACTAATTACAATTATTACTACTCATTAACATTTCCTACTGGCATGGAAAAATAAACTATTTCTTCTTTTTTTCTCCAATCTGCTTAGGTTTATTTTAAGGGCATCACCTATTTGCTTCTTTGGCTGTATCTATGTGCCTAGAATCTTTTTTCTAATGGGTAAATAAGATTCAGCTTGCTTATACAAAGTTATTATAGCAATAGTCTTACTATGATATGTAACTGACCTCAGCATTTGCATTTTACTATAATCTTCATTTATTCTGTTTGTACATTTGTCATGTTAGTTTTGTATCTGTCATGTTAGTTAGCTCGGCCTGTATTATGATCTATATTAAATGCCATATTAATTTTTTTAACTATGACATGCTTTAGGACTCTACATAAATTGGTAAGAAGACCATACTATCTGTCCATGAAGGTGAAAGAATTGGATGGCATAGGTTGGTCTAATCTGTGCATTTCTTGCACATTTATCTAGTTGATCTCTGTTTCAGCAAGAAGGTTCTTCAACTATCATATTTCACCTTTCTGACATGTGGAAGATTATTGTGTCACAAATATTACTATGGTAAGGTTTAGCCATCCTACTACATTAGGCTTTCTGTCCATATGTCTTAAACTCAGTTATACACAAGAAGGTATGCAATTACCCTTGGAGACCATAACCTCCAGGCTGATGACTTAAGCATTTGACTTGCTGTTGATGAAGTCCTTGTCAGGCCTTGTCTTGCCATTCTAGAACGTCTTTCTTTGGTCTTTGGTACAAGCTTCAGTTTCCATCAGAGAAAAAGATTGTAACAAAGCTGCAGCATGCATCAGCATTTGTGTAAGCAGTCTTTCATGGGAATATCTTGGCCCCAGAATTCTCAAAGGTTTGGCCCCAGTAGGTCTGGAAAACCTTTCTATACCTAGAACATCTTCCTATACTTTTATTGTCTAGAAGATGTTGCACTTTCAGAATTACTTACCTTAACTCTGCCATAGAAACCTGTCTTTTTAACATGCAATGTCTCAACGTTGTGCTGTCCATGTGAAAATATTCACTGTAATATGGGCGTGATTACCCTTAGAATTTCCATGAATCCCAGAATAGTAACACTAAGAATCGCTATGTGGTAAAGTTCATCAGTTCTTCACTCTATTCTTAGGTAAATTCTGTCCCTTGCTATTATTCAGCCATATGAAGAATCCTAATAGTACAAGGAAAGGAAGAACTACATAACTAAAGTCAGTCTTTTGAATTAAAACTTAGAAAAAAATAGTTTTGCCAAAATGAAATCAAAGCTTCCCTATTCTACATGGTTTTAATAATGAAAATATGCATAACTAGAAAAAAACGCCTAATGCTAACGCTTAGAAAACAGAACATATTTGAAATAGAAAAATGATTTTAATATGCTGAATCTTATTCTCTTTCTGTATCATCCTTTATTGCAGGGAGTATATCCTCATAGATGTCAGTCATATCTATCATAGTGTCATCCATATCAAGGATTAGGTCTTCATCTTCTTTTACTGAAAGTATTGATTCTAAGTCAGAAAGATCAGCAAGATCCGGTAGAGAATCTTCATCAGGAGGAGGTGCAGCTGCTGCCGCTGCTTCCGCTGTATCATTCTGTTGTGCCAAAGGAGCTTGTTCCTGTGAGACAAACTGCAACAGCTCCTCGGCTATTCTTATTAGCTGGGCTACGCAATCAATAAGTCCAGCAACCAGTGCAGGGATCGACACAGATTCCATGGCTCAGCCCTCTTCTCAAGAGATAAAATATTACTGAAAGCAAATGAGTTCTTGATAAGAGTGGATCTTGTGGAGCCGATTAATGGCCCTTCTGTTGGCGTGGAGAAGAAATGAGGCAGTTGGTGTGATTATGATGATGATAATCAAGTATGGAATGAGTATAGTAGAACTACAGAACTTTTTGTTGATGTTGGTTAATCTCTCACAAAATGTCTGAACTAGTAGTGGATTACTATTGTAATCATCACAAGATTGTCACATCCAAGACAACACACCAAATCAGATCTAATAATGGAAAAAGACAAATACAAAGATCAGCATCCTTGACCTTTTATCCATACTTCAAGTTATTGACACAAATACAGCTACACAAGAATTGTCCATAGAGTTAAAGGAGACCTCTAGCTATTGTTCTTCCTTTTTGAACACCCAATGAGGATCTATTGCCTCCCTTTTCCTTTGAATTTCTCATGATATTTATTTTTGCTCAGGGATTTCAGAATAAAATGAGCATAGGTGGTGTTTATATCTCTCCTGAACATCTCCATTGAGAAAAGATACCCCATCACTCAGCCTTTAACTATATATATTAGCATCTTTGCCTCATTGCCATTTATATCTGAACGGTTAAACGCTTTGATGTTTTTAGTTATTAATTCATTAAAGTTTTCAATTGTCCTGCATCCTGGGGACAGATGTTACTTGCGATAAATTGTAAAAGCTCTTCGTTTGTTCTTATTAATTATTCTATGCAGTCATTAACTCTATTAACTATTAGAGGAACTGACACTGATTCCATATCTCAGTAGTCCTCTCAATAGATAAAACATTACTAAAAAGCTATAGCAAATTGTCTTTTGATGATAATGAATCCTGTAGAGCTGACAATGGTTACTCCATTCATTTAGATGAGAAATGAGGATTTTAATTTGATTATGATGGTGACCAATTGTGGCATGAGGCCAATGGTGCTGCAGAACTTGTTGATGGTATTTGGGGATTGTATCAATTGCCAAAGATTAAATAGCTGTAGAATATTGACAGAGTAAGATACTAATAATAAATATGAAAGAAGTATACTACTAATAGAAATAAGTATTAATATAAAAATATTATATTTAGTGAAAATTAGACATAAAAGAATACATACTGTATACTATTCCCATAGAATGCTAGAAAATCTATGATGCAAAAAAAGAATAATTGTATCTAGGGAAATGAGAAGTATTTAAGAGAATCATAAGTGAACTATCTAGAGTGGTATTAATAGTTATATTTTACAGAGTTTTAGGTTATATAATAATATGAAATTGCTGGATCTCATTGACTACTATTGTACTTTTATCACCCCTCCTAAAATAACCAAACATAATCAATCCCCTACCTGCAAAACAGATGTTAGATGAGATGGCATACCCATAATATTGTAATAAATTATCAAATTTGTGGAAGGCCTATAACATATAAAGCACCAAGTAACCTAAATTTACCTTTTAGTGTCTAATACTTACAATAAAATAACTATATGAAGTTATGATTGGGAAAATTGAGAACCATAGGTTTTAACTGTGTTATTTATGGTCAGTCACATGGTGGAGCTCGGAAATTACTTCCAAAGATCTATGTCAAAGGGAACGCATTTGTGTACCTATACTAGCATGTTTACTTTAATGGGTCCATAGCTGACATTTCATTCTCCTAAACAGGAATAGAATGAGAATGTTCCTTACAATTGTAATCCCTTGAAACCGGCTAAATTCTGAATTGAATGTGTCTAACACAAATTGATGGAGAGAAGTGGATCCTTCTCCTATGGGGTTCATGTCATTATCAGTTGTTTCATGGAGATTTACAGGTGTGTCCATTCAATCCTCCTCTGATGTGCTGAATTTATTTAAACTGTGGAGAGTTACTCACCTCTAATAGAATCAAGATGGACAAAGGGCTTACAGCTGTACCTAGAAAATGATTGCTGGAGTTCTGCCTTCAAATAGATTGCAGATGCTCCTGCAACAACCAAAAAATAATAATAACACATACACTCAGAGAAAAGAAAAACAAAGATAAATTCCAAAATTAGTAGATCTAAGGCTATCAGAAAGGGCTGGAAAGAGGAAAAATGCAGAGACCTTCCTAATGTGAGCTGATGGTAGCAGGCATTTTCTGTGACATTTGCTAATTCTGGGCACAGCTGGAAGATAAAGATAGTCCAAAGGTAGAAGGTCTCTACCAAGGAGTGAGAAATGCCAGCGTAACTGTTGCCAATTGCAGATCAGTATAATGGACTGAATGGAATTTTGAGGTATACAAGGCTAGTTTTTTGAGGTATGCAGGGTTAGTTTTTCTTACCTGAAATTAGCTGAGTTCTAGGCTGGCCCCTGGGTAGGAAGTTCTCACGATAGGAATGGGTATTACCACAAAAAGACTGCTGGTCTCCTCCTCAAAAAGACACCTAGATTTTGAAATTGGAGGGACATAGAAGAGGGCAGTGAATCAATAAGATCAATACTACTCTTGAAGGACACTCTGGGCAAAACTCTTCTAAAACATATAAGCACATATAAAGAACCATGCCTCATAAGGGCAATACTAGAGGATTTATACTACCAGATATCAAGCCTGAGGCACAGAGAGACAAACATTTCACATTCTCTCTCCTATGTGGAAGTTACAGTTTGTCCATTTGAATGCAGAATACTGATTACTAGAAACTGGTAAGGGCTATAGAGAAGAAGGATAAAGAGGTGGGCAGTCCTTGGGCTTCCCACAGGTCAGGGAACCCTGATTGCTCTTCGAGCAGATGAGGGGGGGGGACTTGATCGGGGGAGGGGGAGGGAAATGGGAAGCGGTTGTGGGGACGAGGCAGAAATCCTTAATAAATAAATAAATTAAAAAAAAAAGAAAGGTTAGAAAATGGGAACAAAAAAACAAATTAAATATAATGATTATTTTCTGTATTTCCATGACACAATAGGTTCACAATAACAAACTATATTTTCTGAGTAACCAGAGATAGGAACTCAAAGATGCCAATCATGAAGAAAGGACATGTTAACTACCCTGATTCTATTAGTGCATGTTGTAGGCACATACAGAAACACAATGTCATATACCATGAAGTTGTGCAATATTACACATCAACATAAGCAAACATTTTTAGAATAACAAAGCTAAATGTATAGCTACAGACATTAAGGCCACATAGTACTGGTACACAGATAGACAAACCAATGGAACCATGACCATGATCATACATCAGATACTAATTTGAAATGGATGGTAGACTTAAATCTGAAAGATAAAACAAGTATGTCACTTAGACCATAAGAGAAAAGCTTCATGATCTTAGGAAAACAAAGATTTGCCTCATACCCTCCAAATTAGCTAATTATTCTTTTCATTAAAATAAGAGCTTTTATCTATCAAAAAGATACCTTAAGATGGTAAAATGGTCAATAATGAAGTAGGAAAATATTCAGAAAATATTCTCAATAGAAGGTTTATGCCTACTTATTCTGTGCACATATTTTGAACCCCTACAAATCAAAAAGAACAAGACAATGCAAATCTCAAAGCAAGAAAAAGTTAGCTACTATTTTGTAGAATAGACTATCTACATGACCTACAAATACACAAATAGGTATTTGTCAAATGAGAGAAACGCTAATACAATCCACAATGAGATATATCAAACCCCACCAGAAATAGGACATTTGAAAGGACTGATAATAAGAAACAGAACAACGGAACTACTGGAACTCACATACATTGCAGGTGAAAGCACTGGCTTGTACACCTACTTTCGAAAACTGCTCGACAGTATCTCCTAAAGCTAAATCTACGTCTATCGCATGAACCTGTAGTTTTACTGCTAAGTACATACATATCCAAATTAGAGTGTGAACATCTACCAGAATACCTGTAAAAGAATGTCAAAAGAAACCAGAAGCATAAAAGTATGTCAATCACCTCATGCCATTTAGATGAAATTTAAGACAATGATGAGTGTTGCCAGCATTGTTTGACCAGCCTGTCATTAATACTAAAGAAACAAAGCATAAATATTCAGTGAGGGCTCTCTTTGCCTGGTGTAGATACTTCATGTCAATGCAAAGGCAGGAGGTCCTGATTGCCAAACAGTTTTTACTTGATGCAATGTGACATAGTCTGCCTCTCATAAGTAGCTGAGAGAGCTAGAAGAAAGGTGATGCTATCTAACTCATAACTTGAATCTGTCTGTTTGTCTTACTTTTTGTCAGCATGACTAGTGAAACCCACCATTTTCTTCTGAGTTCGTAGCCTGTTATTTGGCACGAGTTCCAACTAGAAATCTGGCAATAAGTATCTAACGGTGGGACAGAAAAGGAGCAAAAGAATCCAAATCCACTGGGCCAGTGTTTATAGTCGATAAGCTTCCCTGCATCAGGCAAGGTAAATTACTTTATATCCAAGGGGAACAGAGGGAGTTATATGGCAGTGATTAAAATGTGCCTTTGGTGAGTACAGGTTCCAGTTCTGTATTCGCAAGTAGGACTATTTTGTGCTCCCTTCTGCAGCATTGCAGTGCCATTTGGACACAAGCATTTAATTTAAATGCCTAAACAAACAACGCTTCTGTTAATGGTTCCTCAGCTGGTGTTGGGATTACACCTCCCTGCCCTCAGTGCTGGGAGCTTTATCTGAAGACCCTGCAGGTTTTTTGCAATACAAACAGCACTTGGTAGGGAGACAAGGAAAGTAAATAAATAATCTCCAAAGTGGATGGGAAAGGATAAGAGATTTTTGAATGTGGTAAAAGAAGCAGTTGGAGTAAATACATTGTATGCGAGTCTCAAAGAATTACTAAGAAATTCTTATTTTTAAAAGCCACTTCTAGACATATATAATTTCTCTTTGTACTCTTTACCTCCAGGGAAACATCAGGAAGACCTATCCCATAATTTTTATATACTAGGAGCATCTCGGGGGGGATATAGTAAAAATAATCAACAGGATTTATCTCTACACCTGTTTTTTAAATTTTTTTTATGTATTCTTTGTGTCTTTCACATCATGCCTCCCAAACCCACACAGCTTCCCCCTCAATAAAATGAAATAAAATAAAATAAAATTTAAGAGAAAAGCAGGGAGAAAGAAGGGGAAATCTCATCATGGAAGTTGCAGTGTGACACAGTGAGTCACGTGGTACACCCCTTTGTCCATACATTTTTACATGTGGGTGTTCATCACGATGACTCATTGGTCTGGTTCAAGGCCCCCGGTCTCTGATATACTATCGATGCTGGACCCTCACTGGGACTCTTCCTGGACATCCTGTTGCTGCTCTTGCTGTCCTCTGCCACTTATACCTCTTTTTGAAAGGTAGAAATTGTTGCTTTTACAGAAACTACATGCAATAAGGCATGTGCCTGGTATAGGGTCTGACATTTGAAATGTCCATGAACCATCTTTAATTTATTAAGAATAAAAGAAAGAGGTGTGCAGGTGAAGGGCTAAACATGGCCCCTGTCTGAAAAATATAAAAAAAAATCAAAACAGAAACCAAAATAAGGGGGAGCAGAATGCCTTTATAGTCAATTTAAAGCCAGTTGCTTTGACTTTCTTTCCTCCTCTTTCTGATTTGTTCATTGCTGAAAGACTATCTTAGACTTACTTACCCTTAAGAAAAACAACTTGAAAATGTCTCAGTTCTTTTCCTAGACAGACACATAGCTTTTCAAAACGCTATCCAACCACGGGGTCAGCTACCTTATCTTGACTTAGGCGGACATAAACAGGCTTGTCTCTGAAGCTTAGCTGCTATAAGAGTACTCCAGAGCCCAGGGGAAAAAAAGATGTAATACTTCCAGAAAGAGTTTGGACCCTCAAATAGTACTAAGTGCAGAAGAAAAGGCTGAAAATTAGGGTGATAACAGAACTGAGGGATAAAACAGAACTGAGGGGGCTAGGAAAATGAGGTTCCGTTTTGTGAGAGGGAAAAAGAAAAGTTGGAGGGGTTTGATGGGAAAAAATACTTTCTTTAGGAGAGACACCAAAATGATGGTAGTGACAAAAAAGGTTGTATATTGTGACAAACAGACTGATATTTTCATCCTGACTTTACTAAGTGGAATGTTCCTAAGCTACATTTGCCTTAATTTCCTTATCTGTAGAATAAGAATAGCAGGAAGATTGCATGAGTTATTTCATGAATGGTTCCCAGTTTATAGTAAGTGCTGTATAAATGCTAGCTGTACAGTCTTGCTAGGGGAATTCCTGGATCCAGGAAAAAATGTGTGGTGAATCCTGGTCATTACTAGTGACTTCTGGAAGATAAGAGAGATGACTGCAGGTCCTGCAGAAACTGGAAGAAAATAGTAGAGATATAGTTCATCTCATAACTCAAACAAACTTTACGTAACGACTTTAGACTTTGAGAAAGATGCAAAGGTGAATACACTCTCTAGATATTGAAGGCTTCTTACCGTATGTCTACCACGAATTCACCAAAACTAGAACAGACTTTCAAATCTTCCTATGTGACTCATTTAAGTAACAAGAGGAAGAAACACGAAGCCTCTTACCCTTACCATCCCGGCCTGGGTTTTGTTCTAAGTTTCAAGTGCAAGACTGAGCCCTGGAGTTCTGACCTCCTCTCTCTTTCTGCAAATGTCAGTTGGCCAAAAGAGGGCACATCCATTTTCCTAACAGGAATGATCAGAGATAATACAGTCCTCCTCTGTGCCTGAAAATGTGCTTACGCCATCTGACAAAGAATGCACCTTTCTGGTTTTAGTGGCTTCAAAATATGATTCCATAATTCCACTCAGTTAACTCATCCCTGGGTTTTACAGATTCTTCCTTCTGGAACCATATCCTCAATCACATTCCCATATATTGAACTACAATAGTCCTATCTGACAAAGATTTGTATTGCACAGCTGAGGGAGTGGAAACGGAAACATATTTCACCCCACATCTCATTGCTGTGAGGTCGATAGGGTAGCATGGGGGCTATATCTCCACTATGTATCAAAGAAAATCAGAAACCTTAAAAGCCAAATGATGCAAGTGCTCAGCTGGAAACCTGATTTGCTGCTCTTCCCATAGATCCCAATAATACACTGCAAAGTCCCTAATCCTTGAAGAAAAGTCTTCCAAATTCCCTCTTAGAACAGACACATACCCTGCATATGCCATTACCCAATGCTTTAAAAATCTAAAGTATTTTGCTAATATATGAGAATCAAACCACAAAATCATCTATAGAGCCTAGATGGGGAACTGCCAAGTGAACCTCAGAGACTAGGATTCCCATCGTCATTCCCTTCAAGAAAGAAAATATGATTTGAGTATCCAGGCTATCCAGTTAAATGAATCACCTGTTTCTTCCAAGCCACTCTGCCTTCCTCTTGAATGATACACAACACCAAACAGTTCTCTACGGGAACGTAATAACACAAACGAGGAAATTACAGTGCAAGTAAGAAACTGCGACCTAAAGTAAATCCCAATGGCCGCTTCCACTGGGCCACTAATTGCTGATGTTGAAAGCTTTTTCCTATCGCCACTGCCACACAAGAAGAGTGGAAACTCTTTTTAAATGCACCACTAAAGGGAAAACTGGTATTTACTTGGCAGGAGGAGAACAGGATACTTCATGCTTGGCATACTGCTACCATTGGCATTGGATCCAGAAGCTGCTGCATTCTGCAGGGGTGGCAACTATTTTGTCCTCGGGATAACATAGTGGAAGATACAGCTATATTTATGTGCAGACTTTTTAATAGAAATGCCTGTCACCCCTGGTAAGCTCACATGAGGTGACAGAAATGGCACAGCCAAGAAAAGGCAAGCCAAGTCGTTAGTGCCTTCTGGTAGCTAAATCCACAATAGCAATGAAGAAGACCTGGATCTTTTTCTTGGGTACCAGAGCATTACTATACAGGAAGGTATACAGTAACTGTCCCGAAAATGACTGAAGTAGGCCAGATTTGTCTTCTATGTTTTTTTCTCAAACCACAGTAAATTAAATGGCTGGAAGTTAGATCTACTGCCATGTCATCTCTGATGGCCATAGTGAAACAGAAAAGTTTCGTATGTAAACCTCACACTAAGGGTAGAAGTATCAATATAAATATAAACTGATAAATGTTTGATAGAAGCCTATCACTGAGATACAAGCATCATTGAGCCATGAAGGCATGACTACCACAGCCACACAGACATGTACAGAAGTATTTGAGACTGGGGAAGAAGGAAGGGAGTAGAAAAGAAACATTGATTTAAGGAAGATAGACATCGGAGACAGAGAAATTTAGGTTCAAACCTACATGTTTCCTTACCCTAACCATTCAATTAAGCTTACCATGAGAGAGACAACTTTTAATTGTTGGAAGACACCCTAACAATTTAGGTAAAACATGAAAGTGTGTGATCTCAGTTCAGGCATAGACTTAAGCATTGTCTCCTTGACATTCATTGAGGAAAGAATTCACTTCCTGTAAACTTGTGTTTTGTCTTCTATATGCTGAGGATGGTGAGGGCACCTGTCTCAAGGGGCGGTATGATCATCAAGTGGGATAATTCCGAAAGGTCTTTTGTAAGTCATGGAGTTCAAGGGAAAAAAAAACCTGGACTGGAGTGACCAACCAATCTGGTTTTCCAGGGATTAAAGCTTTTACAGGACTCAGAATTTTTGATATTTAATGAAGAAAATCTCGAGCAGCCTGGAATAGTTAGAACGCCTTAGTTATCACAAGACCTTAACTTGACTGAGCCCATGATTGGGCTGCCACTGGTCTTAAGCAGATATAGGTTCTAGTTTAACCTTACCTTGTCCCTGAGTAGACCTTCACTATTCTTGGACCCTTGCTAGGTTTTAACTAGCCTCCAATTAGAATTTAACTAAGACTAGCTCTTGGGGGTGGGGGGAGAAAAAGAAAAACCTGATGGGACTAATGAGTCCTGGCCTTCAGCTGGATGTTGGGACTAATGAGTCCTGGTCTTCAGCTGCTCTTCCCTCCTAGAACCTTCTAATTAAAGTTACTAGAAGCTGTGCCTAGCTTAGAGGATCAGAGGATGGGATTTTCACTTGTTGGCCATTGACTGCAGTGCATTTAAGCCTACGTGGTGCTAATAAAGAGGGGCTTTGGTATCAGTGTTTAAAGGTCTGCGTGTCGGTCTGTCTCTGCATGTGTGTGTGTATTCTCAACCTCCAGCCCCTTGCCGGAAGCTCAAGAACTGGGGTCTAGCTCATAGAGCGCAGATTGGGGGCCGCAGTGCGCGACAAAAACCCACTATGCTGGCTCAAACTTCCTGTATCTGAAATTAGATTCTGAATAGGCCTTCTCTCTCTGGTTTGTGTCCTGGCAAGATGTTAAGAATACTATGAATAGATGTTAACCAGGCATGGCCTATGACTAGGTTAACTGGGATCTATTAGGGCTTACCCAGGCTTAGGCTTAGCTATGTGTTAACTTCACTAGGCCTGAAAGGGAACTCCCACAGAGGAACAAGTAGCCATAGCTGTAACGGACCTTGAGTGGGACAACCTGTGAGGAATAGTAGAGAAACTGACTATCGAAAATTCCTCTGTGTGAAGAAGCCATGACCTCAGAATGGGTTGATCTGGCATGAGCATAAGAACCCTGTATGAACTCTATGGTTCTAGCAGTCAGTGTGATGGTACAGGTTAACAGAGTTCAGACTCTTAAACCCTTGGGCTCCCACATGGCCCTTGGACCCATCTGTAAACAGACAAAGGTAAACAAGACAAAGCCAACTAATTCTGTCCTGACACACCTCTTCTCAAAATGCTGGCTAAACTAAATGCCAGCCTTGAGCTGCGTTACCTAACTGGGCCTTCTCTAGGACAGGACTGCTGTGTATGATGGTGTACAGGCCAGGCTACCTATACTGGAGTAGGAATGACTTACCAAACTCCACCTAACAACACAAATGGGACAGTTTAACTGAACTACCTGTTCAGGACAGAGGAGAAGCCCAAGCTGCAGAAAATGAAAAGGGCTCAGGCAGTGAATGGTTCAGGAGGCAGAGGCCGGTGAATCTCGGGATTTGAAGCCAGCCTGATCTGCAGAAAGAGTTCCAGGGCAACCAGGACTACATAGAGAAACCCTGTCTTGAAAAACTTAGATAGATAGTTAGATATATAGTTAGACAGACAGACAGACAGACAGACAGACAGACAGAGAAAAGGGCTGTACCAGACTAGTTAACAGAGCCGGAGCTCCTAATTACACATGCTTTCTGACCCCTAGGATATTCGCATTCGCTTTGCATGAGACAGTAGCAGACTGTTTCAGTCCCTGATTTAGAAGTGTTCCCAGGAAGCAAGGATCAGAAACTAACATCCCTTAGTTGCAAACAGTAAGAGAGCTCTTATACTTTTATCTGTCCTGCTGGGAATGGCTCTGACAGGGCCCGTGACCACTGGGTGCTGCTGCAATAGGTTATCAAAAAATACGGCATAGCCAGCTTTTGACTCAGATCAAAAAAAGGCTTCCCTATTGTTCAGGAAATCATAATCAACTATTCAAAATCAGATAGATTCACTGACAGCAGTGACCCTCCCAAACTGTAGAGGATTAGATTTGGTGACCACAGAAAAGGCATGATTTTAAATGAGGACCGCAGTTTTTATGCTAGTAAGTCAGGAATCGTATGAGAAAAGGCCAAAAAGTTATTAGAAAGGATTAGAGGTACAAATGAGAGTCAGTGAAGTACGATATAGACAACACGGTGACCCTGACCGGCTCCTCTAATAGTGCCTCTAACAATAATAACGCTAGGACAGGGCTTCTATTAGGACCCTGCACCTTGAATACCCTGTCCAGCCAGATTCATCAGAACTAGAATAAAAGCAATAAAAACTACAAATGATACATCAGAAGTACCAAACCATTTCTTCAAGATAGACTCCTAAAACATTACAGAGGTGAGGAGGGGGAAATGAAGTAGAATAAGGCAGAAAAGAGCAATTACTGGATTGATTTAAAGCACTATTTGTACTGCTCCTTTCTAAGCATGATTTCACTTGCTACCTAGAACACAGTGACCTGAAGAAATCGCTGAAACAAGGAGTTGTTGCCCTTAACAACCTGGCCACCCAAGCTTACACCCGTCAACTCTCAAATATAACATTAAAAGCAAAAGGCTGACTGCCACGTAAGCGTCTGTGAAATAGCAGCTGCTTGCTCACCCCACCTTGTGGCTTTAGAGTATAAAATGAGAAGGCCAACTGGACCTGGCACGGGAGCCTTTCTGGAACTCTCCTGGCTTCGGTTCCCGGGTGAAAACAGCTCCGCTCTTCCTCTCCCATTAGTGTCAAAGGGCTTATTCCAGAAAGATTCCCACAACACCTTCTCTAGATTTATAGCCCAGCTGGGGACTATCAAGGTTTTCACAAGATCTCAACTGAGATTTAGACCGGGGTGGGATTAAAGTGGGTTCTGAACAGGTCTAAACTATGTTTACATCCTAGTCAAACTTTAATAGGGCTAGCTAGGGCTTTAAATGTCTTAGGTTCTGATTAGACCAAAATTAAAGGCTGATTAGGCTTCAGCTAAGCCTGACTGGGACTTGGCTGAACCGATGAAGCTCTTACTAGACTTTGGTGCTGACTAGACCCTCAAGGGCCGGACTAGGCCTTATCTTACTGAACTAGCCCTTGAAAAAGTTTTAGACCCTTACTGTATTCTAGCAAGACTGTGACAAGGCGTCATATAAACTGAGGTTCTAACTAGATTTTCACTTTAGTCCCTACAGAGGTATTAACAAGGCTTTGCCCTGGCTAGGCTTTAACAGAGCTGTTGTGGTTTTAGCTGGGCAGGAATAATGTTATAGTTTAACCATAACTCAGAGAGGCCTTTATCAAGATGGATAATCTGGAAGTAATCTTAAACTTTGCATGTACCTTAAAAAAAGATTCGCACAGGACTTAACCGTGTTCTGACTACATCTTCACCATAGGCATGGGTGTGGGCCCTGCCATAAATAGTTTCTTTCTCAAACTTAATATTTGGGCTTTAACCAGTCTCCAATTATGCAGGCACTACTAGGGCTTGCTACACATCAACTTAAGTGTAGGCTTCAGCGAGCTGAACTGGAGCTAAAGCTGACATTGTCTTTATTTAGAGCTGCCCAAAACTCAACTACACCACAAGTGGACAAAATAAACTTTAATACTTAAATAATTTAGGTGAGTTTTAAACCAAACTCGTTTGCTTTTAACTAGAACAAGACTTTGAGTATACCCTAATAGGACTCTGACAGATCTCAACTCTGCTGAGGTCTGGCTGATTATACTGTGACTACATTACAAGTATGTTTAGGGTCTTGACTATGCCTTAATGGAGTTGACAGCATTTTAACCAAGATAACTAGTACTTAGGTAAAGAAATATTCTGCCTATGTGTTAACTGAGGTGACTAGGCCTGTACCAGGTTTGGTCTCTCAGTGGGCCTTAACTGGGTTCTGACTGGGCTCAGTTATTGGTTAAGCTTGAAGTACAATCTAACATTTAACTATCTTGAAGGTCTGCTTAGGAATTAACTAGACTTAATTACATCATAGCCACACCTATGCTCTGGTTAAGTCTAAAGTAAGTTCAATAACACTATGTGATTTGTATGACTTTCCTAGGACATAATTTGGTTACAACTAGAAATTGACTAGGCTTAGGCTTTGGTAAGGACTTATCTAAGCTCTGACTTAGACTGAACAAAGTTTGGGCCCTGCCTACGTCATAACTGGTGTCTAGTTATATTTAAACTAGGATTAAATATCAGCTAGGTTCTAAGTAAGCCTCTAATTGACACTTGAACTAAACTACATTTATGAATTTATAACTCTTTAATTAATTATATTATGAATAACAATAGGTTTATTCTCAGGGAGAGGGTTTGTCTGGGCTCCTGCTAAACCTAAACTAGCCTTATATACTCAAAAGAGCTTAAGTTCTTTCTAACTAAACCTGCACTACTTGGGTTTTAACAGAATCTAAAACAGGAATAGATCCTGGGAAGATCTGAACTAGGCTCTAAGTAGGACTAAATGAAACCTGTGCATTAAATGTGCTCTCACTAACCTTTAACTAGTCTTAATCCCTGCCAAGAACAGTTAGACTTAATTATATCTGAATAAGGCTGAAGCCCCAAACTGTTTTAACTAATATATTAATACACCTGAAACAAACTTCTTTCCTGCATAGAGGTTAACTAGTCCCTCTATATACCTAAATAAGGTTTAGACACAGACCATGTCTTAACTGTGATCTATAACATCCCAAACTAGACTTAGGTACTAGCTACACATTCTCTGGACTTTGATCAGTAATATTTACATAGGCTTAGGCCATGCCTAGACTTCAGCTAGATTTTGTTGTATATTCACTAGTCTGAGGCCTTTGCTGACTCTTAAGTTCATCTAATAGAACTAAACATTTATATCATCGCTAGGACTTAAGTACTGTATTTCTCAGACTCAATTAATCTTCGGTCCTAACTAGGTTTTATATGTACTCATTAGAGTTTAGCTATGTTTACAGCCTGGCTAGAAGTAATAAGGCTCTTACTAGACCCAACATAGTCTTAGACTCTCATTAGAGAGTCTGGACCGTGAGTGGAAGTAGGATTGGACCCTGATGAGAGCTCAACTAGCTTCTGAATGAAGCTAAAATAGACTTAGATGTTAGCTAGGGCTTAGCTGGGCTATGACCAGCCTGAGTTAGGCATAAACCCGGACAGGTGCTTGTCAGGAATCTTTCTGACAACAATTAGATTTGTTACTACTCATCAAAGCCTGAGCTTTGTTAAGATGTAATCAAGTCTAATTGAATTCTAGGCATGATCTGGACCTACTAAAATATCAAAGTCCATTTAAGGCCAAGGTAATGCATAAGCAGAGTTTAGGTTGAGACAGAGCCCTATTGAGCCTGAAGACTAGTTAAGGTCTGAAAAAAAAAAGTCCAAGCTTAACTAGCATATAATAAAGCCAGTGGCTGGAGCAACAGCTTGAATTAAAGATTGCATTGTGCTCTTAGAGAGGACCCGATTTGTGTTCCTACCATCCACATCAGATGGCTCAAAACTGCCTGTAACTTTAGCTACAGGAGATACAATGCCCATTTCTGCATTCATGTGCACACACCTACACACACACACACACACACACACACACACACACACACTTAAAAATAAAACAAATGCTATCCAAAACATGGTAGTAATATTAAAAATATCCCCACGTACACCTTAACTAGGCTTTACTGTATCTTAATCAACTTGGGTCCTAGCCACGTGTTAACTAAGCTATAACTATGTGTATGAACTACAGGATATTCAGAGACCTAACTATACTAAGACTCTAACAAGGGCTTAACTGGACAGTTAACAGGCACTGGCTAAGGCTTCCCTAGCATTGGTAGTGAGTAGATCTGAACTACTCTTAAAACCAAAACCTAAACTCTAAGATTTACTTTTTTCAGGTTATGTTTGCTTTTTGAGACAGTGTTTTAGAAGGTAGCCCATGGTGAACAAGGACTCACTGTGTAGAGAAGGCTGAAATCCAGATTTGCCTGCTCTGCTTCTCCCACACAGCCTCCTGCGTGCTGAAATTAAAACCATGTGCCACCACTGCCCCTTTTGTTGTTGTTGTTTGGGGTTTTGTTTGATTTTTTTTCCTGGGGTGGGGTTGGTCAGAATTTCACTATATCTGGCTGAATTAAAATGTGCTAGATAAACCAGACTAAAAAACTCACAAGCTGACTGCCTCTGCCTCCTGTATGCTCAGACTGAAGGCACGTGCCACACTGCTCCTGCTCATGTTTTTTGTTTTATTTTTGTCTGTTTGTCCATTTGTTTAGGAAAGGGGGTTCATTATACAGCCCTCTCTGAACTACAACTCACTACTTAAACCAGACTCAAACTCAGATGTGCCTGTCCCTGCCCCGGCCCCAGCCCCTGCCCTGAGTGTTGAGATTAAAGGCGTGTGTCACCCTTACTGCCCCCATCCCTTCTATTCTTTGAGGCACTGGAAATGAAACCCAGAGTCTTGCATATACTAGGCAAATAATTTACCACTGAGCTACCAAGAAAGAAAAGAATCTCTCTCTCTCTCTCTCTCTCTCTCTCTCTCTCTCTCTCTCTCTCTCTCTCTCTCTCTCTCTCTGAACTAGGATCTTTCTATGTAGCCCTAACTGGCTGGTACGTGCTATGGTATGCTAGATGGGACTCAAACTCCAGCATTCTTACCCTGTCAGCCTCCCAGGGGCTGATATTGCAAATGTATGTGAAATCATGCCTAGAGAAATAGTTTTTAACTAAATATGCGTCTTTACTACAGATTAATAATAATACTTAAAAATATCTTAATTTTGCTGAGGTTCCAGTTTTACCCTATGACCTTTTAAAATCTTAGTTACATTTTAGAACCCACTTAGACCTAAAATAGGTGACTAAACTTTGAACTGTGATGCCTACACCTTAAGTTCAGCTTGACCTTATTCTTAAGTAGGCTCTAAGTAGACTTAAGTACTTTGCGTTCCCAGGTTTGAGACCGACTTTGCCTAACTTGCAGTCACTTTTCATTAAGGATAAATCCAGTTTGACCCCTTCTAGCCCTGAACTGCCACAATTTTTATCCTCTTTTACCTCCGAAAGTCTGCAGTTTCAGGCTGCTCTCTGAATCCCAGACAAGTCAAGAATATACCCCATCTTACCGCACCGCAGCAGGAAAGAAGACTGTGTCCAGCTCCAGGGCTCCAGGCTCCACTGCGCCCAGCTCCACTGCCCCTAGCCATATTTATAGTGTGCCACAGGAAGCAGTTATGCTTATGTTATCCCTCAAGAAACCAAGGGATATGATTGCTTGCAACACCCAACCTGGAAGTATATTTTTGTCCTGCCCAGTCACATGATCTGTAAGACTTTTATACTTTGTAAGAACTTTGTAACAGATATGGAAGGAAGTGTTCCCATGAACACAAGACCTAGCTAGAGCTTGGATGTGCAATTCAGAGTTAAGAGGAAAGATATCTGATAGACTAGAATTGCACTAAAGGGGATTCTGTACTTTTTACAAGGCTAAGCTCTATGATTTGTAGACCCTATGAACCCTGTGAAGTTAGCATATCAGTCCCACTGTAAGGAAGTGGGCGGCCTGATGTGTACAACCTTGGCTTATTATAGGATATTGAAGTTTTCTGTTGATCCCGAAGGAACAAGATGATAAAAACCAGACCAGAGCATGAGCAGTCATCCATATCTAATGGTTTCATGGATTCTTAGTGACAAAAGACTGATAATTTGTTCCAAATCCCCACTGTGCTATTTGGTTTAGAAGTGTTTTTATGCATTTACTTTTTAGGTAAACACATGTTTTCTTTCATTAATCTCTTCAACTGTTGACTGATTTATTGGACTTTACCACAGAGCAGTAGGAAGATGTGCAAGGAAATAATAAGGAATTTATGAAGCCTGCAAAATGTGATGCAACGGGACAAGAGATCTGAGTTCTTTTCCCAGTCCTTCTCCCAATCCAACTCAGTTTGTTTGCATTCATTCTCTGTGACCATAACAAAGAAACACCTTCCAGAAACCACAGGCCCCCATTAAGATGGCATATTACAGTTTCAGGGACACATTTCAGAGCCATCTCCCTTATTCTTTTTTTCCTTTCTGCAATGTTCACATTTCAAGTTCAACCAGATGAATGAATACCAAAAACTCAGGGTCTCTGCTCTATTTGACCACTGAATTGTCTGTACATTTTTTTCTTCATCTTTTCTTCTATGAGGTTTGATAAAGCCCCTGGATACATTGGTTTGTTTTTATGATTATTTGTTTCTGTTTGGTTGGTTGGTTGGTTTGGTTCTTTTCAAGACAGGTTTTCTCTGTGTAGCCTTGGCTCCCTTGGAACTCACTCTGTGGACCAGGTAGATCTTGAACTCAAAGATCCACCCACCTCTGACTCCCAAGTGCTTTTACTTTTTTTTTTTTTTTTGAGCAAGGGCACATGCAACCCAAGCTGGCTTCAAATTTACATGAGGGATTGGTAAGGTTGAGTTGGGGGGAAAGACATAGAGCAAGAGTAAGGAAAGAGATATCTTGATAGAGGGAGCCATTATGGGGTTAACAGGAAACCTGGCACTGGAGAAATTCTCAAGAATCCACTTGAGTGACCCCAGCTAAGAATCTAAGCAATAGTGGAGAGGGTTCCTTACAGCCCTTCCACTGTAGGCAGATTGGTGACTACCTTAGTTGTAATCATAGAACCTTCATCCAGTAACTTATGGAAGCAGAAGCAGAGATCCACAGCTAAGCACTGGGTCAAGCTCCTAGAGTTCCGTTGAAGAGAGGGAGAAGCGATAATATGAGCAAAGGGGTCAAAACCATGATGAGGATACCCACAGAAACAGCTGCCCAGAACTAGTGGGAGCTCACTGACTCTGGACAGACAGCTGCAGAACCTGCATAGGACTGATCTAGGCACTATGAATGTGGGTGACAGTTGTGTGGCTTGGGCAGTTTGTGGAGCCACTAGCAGTGGAACCAGTATTGATCCCTAATGCATGAACTGGCTCTTTAGATTCCATTTCCTAGGAGGGATATCTTGCACAGTCTAGATATGGGACAGGGCTTTGGTCTTGCCTCAAGTGATGTGACAGAATTCATTGACTCCCCACAGGAGACCTCACCCTCTCTGAGGAATAGATGGGAAACGGGGTGGCAGGAAGTTGGGGGGGGGTGAGAGGGAACCAGGATTGGTATGTAAAATAAAGTTTGTTTTTAAAACATAAGATAAAATAAAAGTTACTATGTAGCTAAAGATCGTCTTGACCTCTACATCTTCCTGTCCCAGCCTGATTTTTATGATTATAGGAATATGCCATCATCTTTCTGAATAATCTTTAGTCCTTCACTTTCCACTTCATCATACTACTGACTGCAAAATATTGTCATATCTATCCCCAAATATTGCTTTCACATCCCTTCTTTTGAACCCCGGCTGTGACCTGGACAGTCAAAGAAACTCCTACTCAGTCCCTCTGCCTCCAGTTGTTTGATCACCTCACTCTCATTTGTCTAGCCAACTATTTTTCATGCTCTGAAGAGTGAGCCTTCTGGTACACTAATCTGATCGTGATGCATGTGTGATCACCATTCCACTTGTATGGGGGTCATGTAGATGGAACCCAAAGAACAGCATTAAAGAAAGTTTCTCAAGCCTTTGAGCATAATGACTGTATGACATGCTAACTAAGAAATATCATTAAGACCTATTTAATATACCAAATAAATTATCTGGGCTGTAAGCAAAATGGGAGTGGGGATACAATACCTCAAAGAAGGCAGGAACTCTGAGTTTGTCAGGTATAGCTTCCAGTCTTCCTATTTCATCTTCGGAGCCGTGGAAGACAACCACAGGCAAGGCAAGAGGCAAATGCCAAGAAACTCTGGGTGGTGCAGAGCAGTTATAGATTTGGTATTCATCTGAAACAAATTCAACTCATTGTTACATTTTTCAGAAACAAAGAACTTTGGAGAAAATTCACTCACTTCTCACTCCCTTCCGTTGTAGTCTTAACTCCCTTAGAGCCCTACTTGCCAATAATTCCTGTTGCAAGACCCACAGGCTTTCTATTCAAGACTGTCACAAAAGCCAAGAATTTACTTGAGGGTCATTGTTATCTCTTACAGGAAGTAAGTATCCCATTTGGATAAAGAAGGGCTCTAAACATGATATAAAAAATAAAATTTTTATCTGCTCTCAGACACTGGCAAGAATTGAGTTGTTTGTGAAGTAACTCATCTTGGAATTAGAATACTGACTTCCACAGAGGCATGAGAAAAAGATGGTCACCAGCATAACGGTCACCAAAGATTTATTTCTATAACAGTGGGAATTTTCACCATAATAAAGAGGTACATCCTCTCCCCACAGAAGACTCCCCTATCTGCTGTCTTGCCATTTTTCCCTAGCTTTTTCTCTACCGCTTAATTAAACCACTCTTTTTATTTCGTAAAGATCTTATTTCTCAAAGCAATTCTCCCCTTATTTTAGGTAACCCAGAGACAGATGGAAACACACCTATGCACATATCACAAATAAACATGCTTCCCTTCGATGTTTGTTTGTTTGGATACTGTGAACCAAGTCCTAAGGCCTTCTTGTACACACATGCTCTACCACTCAGCTGCCCTCCTAGCCCCCTTTATTATTTAATACCGGTAAAGCTCTTCTAAACAGGAGGGGATAGACAGCATCTCAGCATAAAGAAATTTAGAGTCTCATTAGGGAAACCAACCAAGCACAACTAGGAATAAAATTAACACACTCATTTGTTCTCCGCAGTTGCTACAGGAACATAGAGAATGCAGACATCAGCATCCACTGGAATGTTTCTGAAGCATTCCCATCCTTCAAGATGGAGTTAGAGTCCATTCATGTGCCACACAAGGACAGGGATTCTGAAGATTACACAAGAATCATGAACTTGGAGCTGAAGATTCTGTCCTCCCATACATACCACAACTCTCTCCTATGTAGCTTAGGCTGAAAGTATTCAACAGCTTGTTCCACAATAGGTACCCTGCTGCTAATCCCCTTCCCAGCCCGAATTTCCATTAATGTCCCTGTCCCTACTCCTAACTACTTCTAACCGTAAATAAACTTTTGTCTTTTCCTCAGCAACCCACAGCCCTAAAAAAGCAAACACTAACAAGAAAACGAAAACTACAGATAATTGGTATTCAAGTGAACATTCATTATGTGCCCGGTACAGCACTATAGTCTATCTGTCCTCATTGCTACTGAAAATACTTTAACTGGCAAGTTGAAGGAATTCACTATGTGCCAGGCAACTGGCAGGATCTTAGGAACTTTCATATGTAGAATCTCACATACATCAACTCTGAGACAATTACACAAATAAGGAGACCGAGCCACAAAAAAATGTAAAAGAATTTGTCAAGCACATCCTGCAAAGTAGGGGCAAAAGCAGAGTATAACTTCAGGTCTATCTCAGAGCTTACACACTAGAGACTGTGTGGGATAGTGGTTATCCCATGACCAAAAAATAAGTATATTTTTGATGTTGTAGGGCAACATTTTCTCTTGAGATACTCACTCCTGCCACCCTCATTACCAAAGAAACCTTAGGTATCATGTAATGAATGAGCATCATTTCCACAAACTGTACTTTCAAAAAAGAAGGAATCATAATAGACTCGATTTGGTCCATAGGCTCTGATATTCAGATGGCCTCTAAGTTAGTGTATTAATGGTGTGATGAGGGCGACTTTGGTTTAAAGACCCGGTTCCTACGCTGTAGACAAGCCACATGTATCTGTCACAATTTCTTCATCAGCACGACAAAAAATAATGTGTCCTCTCGGAGTCATCATTGGGAGAATTAAGAATGAAAGGAATGAGTAATTGTGAATTATCTGGCCTACGGTAAAGCTCCCAATAATTCACTACTATTTAAAGTCCACCACTGGGACTGGAGGATTAAGTGAGTGGTAGAACATTAGCCTAGAGTTCATCAGCCCTGCAGAAGAAATGGAAAAGAGGAAGGTTGGTGGGAAAGCCCACCATAGGCCAGTCCCTAGAAGGAAGGAAAAGGATATAGGTTAGGATACTTCCTTTGCTCTTAACACAAGCCACCAAGGCCCTAGTGGTCCCTGTACTTAGAAGAATTATCACTCCCGTGGATTTCCAGATAATTTGATTCTCTTTTCAGCTGCAGAAACAATGGGTTCTTGTGAGTTTACCTTTCTGTTTTAATCATTGGTTAGAAAGTTTTCTGGCTTCTTGTAGCTCTGTCCCACCCCAGGAATCCCATCCTGGGAGGCAGCAATCTGATTGTTACAAATGTTAGGATTCTGCTTCAGGAATTCCATTCTGGCAGCATGAGTCTTGATGACTGTGTCCTAATTAAGATACTAAAGGTTCTAGGTGATGTAGGTTCTTATAAAGGTTGCTTACTTAAGTGTTATAGCCTAGACAGAAAGTTTTCATTTCAGTGCTGAGGACTGGAATCAAAGGAATCAAAGCCTTGTGCATCCTAAGGAAGAACCCTATTTCTCAGTCACATCCCCAAACTGGAAAGTGACTTCTTAGAAGACTTCCAAGCATTGAAAGCCCTCCTATATATACCAGAGCAGGAGAATATGATGGACTGAAAAGGTGGAGAAATGAGTACAATGGCTAGGAGGACATAACAGCAAATGTCATACTGTTCCTGGGTTGCATTAAACACACGGGAGCCACACTCCATTGCTGTCTTATGATTCTGAAAAAAGTGACCCAGTAAAAGTCACCCTGTAAGTTTCTTGTTTGTGTCAGCAAGGAATACTTAGATTTGTTAAAGAAAAGTTAGGGGGAAATTTTCCTAAGAGTGGGAAGGGTTCCAAGAGAAAGATGCCCTCAAGTTTTTACTTTGAGTGAAAACCCTATTCATGCAATCTTTCATCCGGGCTTTAAAATCAGCCCTGAGATACCTTAGCCATCCTTTTTGCCGGCCTGATTTCCCAGTCTCTCACAAGAAAGATTTCTCTGTTATCTACCAAGTTACCCTCCATCCTCTGTGATGTGTCTTGCATAACAATCCCGTTTTCCATTCCAGAATTCAGTTATTAGAAGGTTTTCATCGGATCTGACTATAATAAGGAGTCTGCTGACTCCAATTGGATGTACTTTTCCAATACAATAGCACTTTTGTACCTCACCATCTATTCTCTCTTCTGCCACCACCACCAAACTCCTTTCCAGAATTCAAAGCCGAAAATTAACATAACAGGACACATCCACAGAATGTACACAGGGACTGATAATGGAAGCAAACACGATGCATACAAATTATGTCTAAGCATGACTTGGTTAAATCATACATTTCATCACCTCAATACTATATATATATATATATATATATATATATATATATATGAAGCAGCTATTTCTCAATCTATTTCACAATAACAATAATGATGAAAATATCTACCCTTTATTGAGTGAAGGGCTCATTTAATACTCATAATAATCCATGATTAAATAAAATACTTGTTTCTTAGTTGCCTGGCAACTGAATTAACTCCCTTAGTCCTCATAATGACAGTAAGATATGGGTTGCTTTATAATCCTCATTTTGCAGATAGGAAAACTGAGGGCCAGAAACATTTAGTAATTTGTCCAAGGTCATCGTGCAAAGAGGCTGTCACTTGAACACCAAGTTTCTTCTTCCGATGATAAAGGAAAGACTATGCCCTTGGCTTTGCAACATTATCATTAGTAGAGCATACTTTAGGCCAGCAGCTTGTATTATTCTGCCATATGATCAAAGAGACATCCATCTGTCCAACATTGAGAACATTGTAAAGTACTTCCCACCCATGATCTGTATAATTGTCCTAACAGTTCTGTGAAGCAGGCAACACTGTTACACGGAAAAAGAAACAAACCCTAAGACTCGTTTGCGTTCCATTGCAAATCACAGGTCAAGTCAGACTAAAAGTTCAGTATAGATGCCCCTCCACTTAGGATATAGCTTGTCCTTAAATCCATGGCTGGTTCAAAGTAGAAGTCAAAACTGCATTTACTACAGCTAACCTGTAGACTGTCCCAGCTCAGTGACATAGTACACTGTAGTGTATTCATCACTTCCAGTTGTGACCATGGGACTAACTGGAGCTGTGGTTCACCACTACTGTTCAACATCATAAGAGTTTCAGACCACATTAGGGACTGTCCCACAAAGAAAAATTTTAAAATTCAAAATATGATTCCTATTGAATGTGTACAGCCTTCAGACTATCATAAAGGTAAAAAGTCATAAATTAGACATTAAGTTTTGTGGAGTTTTTATTGATATGAGGCCTCAGTCAGTAGGCCAGGCTAACCTCAAACTCATAAGTAGCCCAGGCTGGCCTTGAAATCATGGCAATCTCCCTGCTTCAATCTCTTGAGTGCTGGAATTATAGGGTAGACCATCACACCTGGTTTGAAGAGTTATAAATTGAGTATTATCAATGCATTTACTAAAAGTCATTATTTTTACTTATCTGAAGTTTATATTTAATTGGGCAACCTGATTTGCACATGTTAAGCTTGGCAAACATAGTGGTGAGTGCTGCCTTCCCACTGAGAATTACCTGACCGATGGTACAGACAACATGCTATTGTTCTAGAAGTGAACAAACTTTAGAGTTCCAAAATGCTTTTGCTCCTGGAGGAGAGGCAGGAATGGGGCTGAGATGGGACTTGTCAGCACCAGAGCCCCTTGCATCCTCCCAGGGGCTGGGCTTGATGCTCCAGCCCTCAAAGAACAACCAGCTATCTAAGACATGCCACCAGGATCAGTTACAACTTTAGTTCTCATCAGATTCCTAACTCCCTGCTGGGTTTGTGGTATTTGTCTGACCGCTAGTTTATAGTTCTCTGCTTTGGTATGCTTGTTCTTCAAAGTATTTCCCCTTTCAGCTTTTCAAGTTAAGCCAGCAGGGCTGCAATTCTGAGGTGACCTGACCCTGGCCATATGCCCTATATGAATTCTTGCATGGCTTTACTCAGCTATGAGGCTTTCCATTTTCCCTAGCTTTCATGCTCTGTGTCACTCGCTCCCTCCCTGCTGAGCAACTTTCCAATACAGGGTCCCTTTCCTTTCAGAAGGCTCTTTCAAAGAAGGAATTTATTCCTACCAGCCTCTGCTTACCATCTCATGTCAGAAGAAATCATTGTATAAGATATAATCCAGCTGTTATAATTTCTTTAAAAGTCCATCTACCATATCCAACCCAAGAGAATTAGAATATTTGTGAGGGAACCCCATTGAACCAACACTGACCACTGTGTGTAATTATTTTCAAATTAAAAAAAATGTACTTAAAATATGTGTTTTGAGATAGTTTCTAGTGCCATTTTGCTCCATTTAATTCATATTAGTGGAGTTCAGGTCTAGCTTGATATAGGAAGTGTATTTTCCTACTGACGTCTTTTGTAAAGACGTCTTTTGCAAGCCTGCGTGTTGGAGGAGGCCACTTGTTTCATTCTCGGCTGCTTAGCCCCAAAATAATCACACAGAAACTGTATTGATTAAATCACTGCTTGACCTATTAGCTCTTACTTCTTATTGACTAACTCTTACATATTAATTTAACCCATTTCTATTAATCTGTGTATTGCCACATGGCTGTAATTGACCAGGTAAAGTTCCCAGTGTCTGTCTCTAGTGGCTGCTCCATGGCTTCTCTCTGATTCTGCCTTTTTCCACCCAGAATTCAGTTTAGTTTTCCCCACCTAGCTAAGTTCTGCCCTGCTATAGGCCCAAAGCAGTTTCTTTATTCATTAATGGTAATCACAGCATACAGAGGGAAATCCCATATCACCTGCATCTGTTTTTCCCTTTAAACTAGTAGCCCAGCTCCAGGATCAAGTCTGCAAGTTAATGGCAACAACATAGTTGTTGCCTTGTATAGAATATCTCAGCAATGCTGAGATTAAAAGGCATCTCCTTTTTGCATAAAGTTTACCAAGGATTTATGATGTAGTTGAATAAATATAAAAATGCCCTTAAAAAGAGACTACAAGGCTACTTCCAATTATACACTGGGCTAAAACTCCCTACTAAATATTGGTGTCAGGTGCCTGCTGCCTTGGTAATGATAGAAGGGGCATGTTTAATGAAGATACAGCTTTGCAAACTCACTGTTGTGGTTGAAGGTTGGTCCTAGAACAGTAGTTCTCAACCACTGTTGACTCCTGAGGTCAACTGACCCTTTTCCAGGGTAGGGGAGCCTAAGACCATTGGAAAACACAAATTTTACAATACAATTCATAACAGTAGCAAAATTACAGTTATGATGTAACAATAAAAGTAATTTTGTGGTTGGGGGTCACAACATGAAGAACTGTAATAAAGAGTTGCAGCATTTAGGAAGGTTGAGAACCACTGCCCTAGAATGTATTTCTCTATTTGCATTGCCATTGGTTGCCTTCTTGAGCTCAGCTTGATTGGCAGCCACAAAGGAAACAAAAGCAATTCCATCTTAAATCATTTCAGCTGAGCTAGTTTTCAAACACCCTCTTGTTCACAAACCATCTTTTGCAGCTGACCTCTGATACAATAGAAGTCTGGCCCATTTCAGTGTGCAGCCATTTACTGATGAAAAAAATAGATGACTCACTCTCCCTCCCCCCCTTTCTCTCTCTCTCTCTCTCTCTCTCTCTCTCTCTCTCTCTCTCTCTCTCTCTCTCTCTCTCTCTCTCTCTCTCTCCTCTCTTTCCTCTCTCTTTCTCCTTTTGGTTTCTCTGTGTAGCCTTGACTATCCTGTAACTTGTTCTGTAAACAGGTTGGCCTCAAACTCAGAGATCCCCTGCCTCTGGATCCCTGGTGCTGGGATTAAAGACGTGCTCCATCACCGCCCTGCTGACCTGCATCTTCCCGCCTTTAGAAAAGAATCACTAATTCTTCCCTCTCAAATCTTTCTACTTTCAAAGTAAAGAAAGAAATATTTGTATCCATTATAAACTGGCCAGCTTGAAACAAGTTTGTTTTATAAGCATTCGAAGACAATTTGTTGCAGTAACTGCAGAGAACAGTGAGCTCTCTACTCCAGCAACTGTTCCTCCTTGGAGACCCAAACCCTCAGGTGCTCAGGTCTCCTACATAAAGTTCTCCAGTATTTGCATATTATCATAAATACTTTAAATCATCCTCAGTTTGCTAATAATACTGAATACAATGTATGTGCTATTTAATAGCTGTTAGGCCGAATTGTTTAGGGAATACCAAGAGAAAAAAAGTTTATGCATGAATCAGGGAATGCCAACTACACTATCTCACAAACTTCTAGCTATTCAACACATGGTTAAAAAAAAAACCTTCCTTCCAGTCTCTTCTATTGAATTTTATGTACATTACCATCTGAAAATAGCCAGTGAGATGGTTCAATGTGGGACCAACATTCTTTATCCAGGTAAAGATTTAGTCCTTCCTACCTACCTTCCTTTCTTCTTTCCTTTCTTTCTTCTTTACTTTCTTACAGCCTCTATGGCAGGACCAGGATGAACTGAGGAGTTACTGTTTATTCCTGACAGAGCCCACACAAGCTCCATGCCTGCTGACTTGTTCTGTCTCACAACCTAGCTCACTTCTTAAAAGTTTACTGAGCCCAGGTCCTCTGCTCTCCAAGGAAATTATGCTACACTTTCCATTGCCTCTTCAGATGATGGAAAGTGAATATCCAGAGAAATCTGTCCCTACCTTTTTCTTCTTCAGTGAGTGCTTGCATTAAAATGTTAGTTATGGCTATGATTATTATTATTTCATCTGTCTGAGCCTCAATTGCTTTACCTGTAACTGGTTGTAATAATAGTACCAAATTCCTAGGTATGTTGTAGTAGCTTTCTTCCACTTCTGGTGGGCACGCACACACATAAGTCTGCTGTACACTGTAAATATCTTTATTTGGAACTTCTGTGCAACCCCATCTACTCTAGACAATCATTGTTTCCCTTCATGCTCCTGTGACTGACTAGGAGCAATGCTACTGCCACTGCCCATTATCACCAGTGAGGATAAGATGGCATATGCCTAGCCCAAGAAAAAGTTCAGATTTGTATTTCATTTTATTTGTTCTTTTATTTATTTTGATTCTATGAGGATATGTCTCACTCTTTGGTCCTAGCTGGCATGAAAGTCATTAATACAGTGGTTCTGTACCTTCCTAATGCTGACACCCAACCATAAAACTATTTGTCTTGCTACTTTATAACTATAATTTTGCTAGTTATGAATCATTATATAAGTATCTGATATGCAGGATATCTGATATGGGACCCCTGTGAAAAGGTCATTCAACCCTCAAAGGGATTGAGACCCCACAGATTGAGAACTGCTTCACTAATATAACCCAGGATGCCCTCAAATGCACAGCAACAAAATTTTAAATTTGAAGTACAATTTATACTGTGTGCATATTGCTTTTGTAGCATAAGAAGTCCAAGCATCATGAATCAGGGACCATCTGTACACATATAGAGCTTTTTAAATTACCCAAAGCACAGGAAATGCTGTTTGCATATTTTGTCTCTGACTCTTATGACTACTGATAGAGACATGCCTTGAGGGACTCCAGATTTTAGATGAAAAGAGAAATGGTGTCTGCATTCCTGAGAACTTGGCAGGGGCCTGTGCTATATGAGTTATGTGCTTGAGTGGCCAAAAGGGAAAGATTTCTGACAGTTGATCATTTAAGTCAGAAATTTAGCAGGGAGAAGAGGGAGAAATTGCTTCATATTGTCAAATGCCATAAAAGCCACAAAGCACGCTGAGATGGAAATGACGCATGTGAAAGTGTTCCTCCCTCAGCAGCTTAACAGTCTAATATAAAGGCCAAGTCACAGGCACAGTCTCCACTCAGAGCAAGTACAGCATGAGGACCAGCAAGAAGCAAAGTCACCTGGGCTTAAGGAAGAATGACAGGTCACCTCCGGCTGGAGAAATCAAGGAAGGCTTCCAGAAAGAAGTATCATACTCTGATTTTATGATTTTCTCCAGCCTTTCCTTAGTATTTTGGTGTCTGCTGATTATTCCTGCTTCTGAATAACCTATGCTGTTTCCTTTTCATACTGCATAAATCTTCCTCCTTTCTAATGAATGTCCTAAGTTCCCATGACAAAGCTGTGAGATTTCCCCAAAGCTATTACATGGATCTACACTGAATGAGTGTATTTCATTTTAGCTCTTTCTCTTATAAAATGGTGATAGGAAATAAAATATGCAAGAGCTTTTCTCTAACCTTTACTTGGCAAAATAATCTCTGGATTTCGAGAGGGGAGTGGTCTTGATTATTTGTAGAAGCCAACCATCTGGGGACCTAGCCTGTCTACCCTCTGTGTGGCTTCTGCAAGCATTTTAGCGCTCAGGTGCTTGCCTTGTTAATAGTTTCCTAGTAATTAGGCTCTTGAAGGCTGGAAAACATCCCAAGTCTTCTCCGGTCTTGCTCCTCCAGCAAGCACTAGTCAGCACTGGGCTGGAGTGGGTATAAATACTTGTTGAAAGTTCCATATGCATCCCTTGCAATAAGAAAATCAATTTCTGATGTGCCGAGCTACTAAAGCCAACTGACCATTTAGACAGCTGTAGAAACAAGCCTCTCGTATGTGACTTTTGTTAGGGAGATGGTTCTCCCTTTATAAATTAAGTCAGCATTCTACTAAGAGGAAAGCCAAGAAAACTTTCCAGTTTTCTGAGCAAAGAATAAGCTCTTGCCAATCCAACTTTGCATCATTCCTGCCAAGAAGTACTCCTGCAAGGGGCAAAAAGTAACCACGTCACTCCACTTAAAGCAGCGGTTCCCAACCTGGTGTTAGCAACCCCTTTGGGGGTCAAACAATTCTTTCCCAGGAGTTGCCCAAGACCATCAGTAAATAAACACAGATATTTACATTACAATCATGACAGTAGTAAAATTACAGTTATGAAGTAACAACACAAATATTTTTATGGTTGGGGGCTCACTACAACACGAGAAATTGTATTATGGGGTCACAGAATTCGGAAAGTTGAAAACTACTGACTTAAAGCACAACCTTAGGCTGCTGAGATGACTCAGTAGGTGAAGAACTCAGTCATGCAAGCCTGGCCGCTTCGGTTTGATCTCCAGAATCCATGTAAAGGTGGAAGGAGACGACCGATTGCACAAGATTGTCCTCTGACTATCACATGTGTGCTGGCAAAATTCAATTTTTAAAGAAAGAAAGAAATCTTAGACCAGGCATGGTGGCTCCCAACTGTAATCCCAGCATGGGAGAAGCAGAGGCAGGAAGTGAGATCATGCTTGGCTTGAGCACCATAATGAGACCCCATCTTAAAAATGTAAGTGAACAAAAGGAGCTTAATGTTGAAGGGGGAAAGGCAAGACTTTCGAAGAGTTCTGTGTATTAGGTCAGACACATTTCTAATAAATTGCAACCACTGCCTGAAATTTTTGAAGAACGAGGCAGTCCAAAGGAGCAGGACAATGGCAGTGAGGAAAATTTGTGCAGATTTGCATAGTTTGGAAAGATGGATCACATGCAGATCTGGCTCAGCTCTTTGGTACTTTTCTTTCTTTCTTTTTTTAAGATTTTTATTTACTTGTTTACAGTGTTCTGTCTGCATGTATGTCTGCAGGCCAGAAGGGGGCACCAGATCTCATTACAGATGGTTGTGAGCCACCATGTGGTTGCTGGGAATTGAACTCAGGACCTCTGGAAGAACAATCAGTGCTCTTAACCTCTGAGCCATCTCTCCAGCCCCCTATCTTTGGTACTTTTCTGTGTTCTTAAGTAGGCCCCTTCTGTTTTCACCTTCCCTACATGCTACTCAGGGGCCTGATCATTTCTAGGCTTTACTGGCAGGCAGGTCCCTTAACTGGCTAATGTAATATGCTAACTGGAAACTGTTGACACTGTTTAAATGACCCATGTACTATGGTAAGTGATATGAGCATTTCTATTAGGGTGGCAAGGTCTAAAAGCAAGATGTGAAGAGATTCATCTTTCTGTGTTTCTCAGACCATACTACCCTTTGATTGTCAGAGAGCACAGTGTTTGTGAGCTTAGCTCAGGGAGTCAATCAAACTAGGGTTCTGGCTCTACTACCTACCAACAAATGTACCTTAACACCTGTTGTGTGAATTCTAATTGGTATTAATAATAAAAATCTGGAGTCAGATATCAGGGTAAATACTAAAATATCAGAAAAGTAAAGGAGTCAGCCAGTAGAGAGAACTTTTACATCTACCAAATCCTCAGACCAAAATGGGCAAGATCCTATCTCCACGAATCCTCAGACTGGATGCAACAAATTCCTGTCTCCTCCCACCATGTATTCTTCGCTCTGCCCAGCCATATCACTTCCTGTTCTACCATCTTAGTACTGGGATTAAAGGTGTGAGCCACTACTTCCTGGTTCTGTTTCTCTTTGATACTGGATCAATCTAGCATAGCCCAGGGTGACATTAAACTCACAGAAATCTATCTGCCTCTGACTCCAGAGTGCTGAGATTAAAGGTGTGTGTGCCAACACTGCCTGGCTTCTATGACTAACTAACTCTGATCTTCAGGCAGGCTTTATTAGATCACAAAGTATCACCACAAGCACCATTGGCATCATCCATAAAATGAGTATGATACCAATATCTGCTGTTATTGTGAGCTGGTGCATGTGAAAAATCTCATTATGAGGCACTTTATAAGATTCAGTAATGCCCCCATGGTAAGAATCTGTTCTGTCTACTCCACCTATCTAAATCCTGCCCTGTCAAAAAGCCAAGGCAGTTTCTTTATTAACCAATGAGAGTAACACAGACAGATGACCCTCCTCCTACTGCACAAAATCAAAGCAGTCAACATTCCAGCATAAATGGGGAAGGAATTTATGTGGCCCCACCCCTAGCTGAGGAGCTATTGGCAGTTGGGGAAGGGGGAGTCAGTTTTCTTCAATAGTTTGGCTCCTGATTACCCAAGGTCCACATGGTAATGTGGATGACCTCAAACCCATGGATGTTCATGCAGAACTAATTGAGTTCTGAGTTATTTTAAAAGGAGAGAGACAGAAGCAGAGACAGAAAGACAGAGAACATAAAGTGGGAGAATTAGTTGGGGAGGAGTAGGGGGCAAATAAAAAAAGTACAATTTGTATATTGTGAAATTGTCAAAGAATAAATGAGACTATTTTAAAATATTTATTTAGCATCAACCTTATGTAAGGTGTTTTGCAAAATATTAAGAATCTATTGAAGAATAAAGCATGTTCTGAATCCAGGAAGCTATTCAGAAGCTCCTATCTTCCTTAAACTTCATTTTGCTTTGCTTTATTGGTTTCGTTTATTTCTTTTGATGTTCCTGAACAGAAGAATTGGGAAATAAATGTACCATTTCCCCCAATTCTCACACATGACAAGTTAAAAAGTCACAAGAAACACTTTCAGAATGGCAAAGTCCGGACTTCTGAAAATTCACTCTTACAAAATAGCACCAAGACCTTGAGAATTTCCTTAAAATTGACGTTTTCCCCTAGAACTGTAGATATGACCCAAAAGCTTCCAACAATCAGAGATTAATTTATCCAAAGAAACCAGCTGAATATCAGGAAGAACAGCAAGGTTTGCAGCATTTTAACAGATCCTGTTCTCATCTTCCTTTACCCAGCCCATAGCAACACGGAAAGCCAAAATCCCTGTTGCCACAGTATCTGTGAAAAGTCAGCACCTGGCATCCACTGGAGTGAGCGGAATGATTATAGATGGCTCTGAATAAACCTATCCCTAGAGAACTGTCAGTATGACTGTTAGGCAACTCTCTAAAAAGATAAGTGTCAGTCACAGCCCTTGCCTTCTTACACCAGCAGCCCTTTCAGGGGCATTTTGGAAAGCATAAGCAACAGTTGTTTAAAAACTAGTCTGCCTGAGGCCGACCATAATAGTTGGGGATAATAATAGAATAAACAACAAAACCAATCTGATTGCAACAATGTATAAAAAGGATCACACACCTAACCAAATGGAATGTATCCCAGGAATGTGAAAGCCATTCAACATAAAATCAACCAATCTAATGTAGTAGTGGAGAAAAGGATAAAGCCCATAAATAAGATCTCGTTGGTGGGCACACAAAATAGCTCTTGATAAAATCCTACAATCTGTCATGATTGAAACATGTGAAAAGTGTAACTAGAAGAGAACCAGATAAAAGCTAACTATGGAAAACTATGAAAGGCTTTTTGCCCCAAGATCTAAATTAAGACAAATATATTCACACCCTCGCTATTTCATCACTTTACTAGAGATAGTCATTAGTTCAGTTAGGTAAAAAGAACAAAGCAGCATCCAGTTCAAAAAGGAAGAATTAAAACTCTATTCCCAGATGACATAATCTGGTATCAAGAAAATTCTAAGGAATAAACAACAACCAAAACTATTAGTTCTAATAAGTAAGATGGTTACAACTACAACATACAATATCAATATGCAAAATCAGTGAACAATAACCATGGAGGAGACATTGTTTTGAACTGAGCTCAGAAACTAGGCTTCAACAGACTAGACCAAAACAAAATAGTCACTTACACTGATTGTCACATAATCAAACAAACACTTTAAGGATCCGGATATTACTCAAAGTAGATGAGTATTTTGGAGAACAGGAGGTTCAGTCTACCTGAGTCCACATAATAATGAAGTTCTCTGTATTTTGATAGCAGAAAAAGTAAATAGAAGTAACCTGATGTTAGCAATTTGCTTTTTTCTCTTTTTGTTTTATTTTCTTCTCCCTCCTTTATGTAGTCCATTGTTCTGCCATTGTCTAGTGGGAGCTTTCATTTCTAGTTGTAGAATACAGGTTGTCTCAATTTATGAATCGTGACTAAAAGCTCAGTGCTTTAACTAAATTTGTTAAAATTTTATCTCTAAATAGTTTCTAGTTAGTATCACTAAGCTATCCAAAATTAAATTTGAAAAGAAATAGCATCGAAATTAATAAAATGCTAACCAATAGAATTAAAGAATTAAATGTAAGATGTGAAAATTATAAGACATGGTTAGGAGAAATAAAG
The DNA here is from genome assembly GCF_018167655.1 of Microtus oregoni. NCBI lineage: Eukaryota > Metazoa > Chordata > Mammalia > Rodentia > Cricetidae > Microtus > Microtus oregoni. Next base: position 1,044,076 of record NW_024544745.1, read on the forward strand.
ACCAAATAAATGAAAAGATATTCCATAATGATTAACTTAAAATTTTAGTAATGTTCAAAATTATATAACTAATACATAGCAGAGCCAGGAGTTGAACCAATATATTTTATAGAATACTATAGTCTAAACCACTGTTAGGTGTATTTTACACTCATCTCTAGTCTTTACTGGCAGGCTGGTTCCTTAACTGGATAATATAATATGCTAACTGGAAACTGTTAACAGTATTTAATAGTTCCATATATTCCACTTTCTAAATATGTGAGTAAAATTTTGATGCTTCTCCCACAGCAGTAAGTGATGTGGGCATTTCTATCAGTGTGGCAAGGCCTACGAGCAAGATATGAAGAAATCCAGTTTTCTCTGTCTCATACCATACTACCCAAGGAGTCTCAGAGAACACGGTATTTGTGAGCTTAGCCCATAAAGTCAGCCGGACTAAGGTATCAGTTCTGGCTTACCTTCTACCAACAAATGTATCTTGGTATCATTGTCATCATCTGTAAAATGAAAATGATACCAGTATTCTGTTCTACAAACTATTAAAGAAACATGCAAACATGCGTGCCTGTGTGTCCATACACGTACTTACACTCCTTATGTTTCCCCATTGCTCTTAGTGCTAGTCTGCATTATTTATGGTGTCTCAAGATTAGATCATTTGATATGCTGTCTGACCCCTCACTACCCCCAGTCTCATCTTTTATCACTTACAGCCAGCCTCACAATACAAGCTGCAGCCACACCAAATCTGTTCCCAAGATGAATAATACTCTTCTTCACCTCTTTCGATGCCTTTGGATATATCATCCACTCTGCCTTTGTTGTTTTCTCCTGTTCCCTCTCTTCTCCTGTATCTAGCCATCTTCTACACATCCTTTATACTCCACTCAGGTGCTGCCCTACCCTTCCGGAAGCCTCATTTGTGTTCCCTGTAATGCCCCGTCCATACCCCTTGCAGTTCCTGTGCTGCACGGTTGTAAAACTGTCTTGGGAGGGTAGTCTTTCCTTGTGCATTCATGTTGCTGTCCATCACAAAAGTGTCCCTCATTCCTCCTTGGCTGCTTGAGGACAGCCATCATCATGAATGGCACTGTAATTGTCAAGATCAGGAAATTGATGGCCAACCATCTACCTCAGAAGAAACAAATGGTTGTCTATGCCCTTCACTCTGGAAAACCAACAGCACTGAAGAAAGAAATTTGGCCACTGCTAGCCAAAATACATAAGACCATACCAGATGTCATTGTTGCATTTGGATTCAGAACCCATTATGGTGGTAAGACAACTGGATTTGGCATGATTTATGAATCCTTTAAATAGGCAAGCAGAATGTGCCCAAATACAGATTGTAAGGCATAATCTATTTGAGAAAAAAAAAAACAGTGCAAGGAACACAAAGTCACATTGAACAAAGGTCGTGGATTGGGCGTTTGCGAAGGCCAACATTAGAGCTAGCAAAAAGGAAGAAGACTAAAATCCTGCAGTGACTTAGTCTGCCATGATGAGGCACATTTCAAAAGAGAGAACTAATAAACTAAAAACTTAAAAAACAAGGCATCCCACTCTTCATACACTGTGCTCTTCATGAGACTAAATTTTTTTCATTGCATCTGAAGTTCTAGCTTTACCCTCCAGTTTTCCTATATCTTCTTGGGTTTCTTTAGCATAGTCTGTGATGCCTAGAAAAGTAAAAAGGGTCTATTTGATTTTGTGTATGAATTGTGGAAAGGAGTTATAGGTACATAATATAAATTATAAACATATTTGGGTGAAATGACGTCAGAGAATAAAAACATTTGGAAATTAGAAAGCATTTGATATATTGTGTATGAGAGTGCTTTGCCTTTGTTTGTATATGTGTGCCACATATGTGCCCGGTGCCCACAGAGGTGAGAAGAGAACATTAAATCCTCTAGAACCAGAGTGTTACAAATGGTTGTGAGTTGCCACGTTGAGACTTGGAACTGAACCCAGGTCCTCTGCAAGAACAACAAGTGTTCTCAAACACTGAGCTGTCTCTTTAGTCATAGAGATTATTTTTCATAGTTTCATAATTTTCATCTGCTTTAAACCTAAAAACATATGGTGACTTAAAAACAAGAGAATTTTCTCATACATGTAATGGTTCAATATAAACATTCTTGGTCAGCATGACAGTTATCTTCCTCATGGATAATGAGGGGCATGAACTCACAAAAGTCCCCAAATGGGGTAAGGTCACAGGAACAAATGGAAACCGTCTATGGGCCAATCCTTCAACTGTCACACATCATTTCTATTCCTATGCCATTAATGAGGATTTAGTCCCATGGCCAAGAATGCTGGGAAATTGTCTACCCATGTGCTCAAGGAGAAGGATTCAACTGAAAATTTCTGATCATTGGAAATGTAATAGTAGGGTTGGGATCGTTTGCCTTAGGTGTTAGCTAAATGGTGGAACAGGTTTCTGTCCTCTCTACTAGTATGCTACGCCGTGTAGCTATGTTAATCTGTCCCCTGGGAAGCTTGAATAGTCAAATGTAGGCAGTATTTCAAATCATTGGTTGCCAGCTGAGCTCCCTATTGAGTCACTTACCAGGAAGTAGCAGCTGCAGGGTGACTTGCCTTGCTGATTATGCTTTAATTATTAATCAGTGACACTTTGTAAATGGCCTTAAGTCAAATCCCAGCTGGGTTAGTATACAATATTATAGTGTTGGCCCCCAAATATTTTTCCCGTGTTGTATATCTAAGCTAGAAAGGGTATTAAGTAGATAGCAAAGTAGCAACACGATTTGTTGCAACCCAAAACAAAATGGGAAAGAGGCGAAATTAAAAGGGGACTAATTTCCATTTCAAACCATAGCCACAGGCACGGCTTATTCTCCAGCAGTTTGTGTTTCCCTAAACCAACTGCACACTTGATGGTGACCACATGTAGGTGATGGGAATACGTAGAAGCAAATCAGTCTGAAATAAAAATCCCCATGATTCTCAGCTGAGAGGCACGCATATTCCCAGGAAAATTTAGAAAACTGATGTCCAGGCGCTATCTCTCCACACCTTAAGGACTCCGTCAGGAATGGACCTGGGAATTAAATTTTTCAATGTGCTTTTCATGATTTTCAGCCTCCACTGTGATTGGTTACATTGTCTCTTGCTGGAGAAGACAAGAACATATGAACATTGAGTTTTTCCTGGACATCTTAGATGCCTAACGTGTTTGCTTTCTCTGTCTCTCTTTTCTTTTCCCCTAGTTTGTTGCTCAGCCAAACTGCCAACAATTGCTTGCCACCTTGTGGTATGATGGCTTCCCTGGATGGCGGAGAAAGCACTGGGTAGTCAAGCTTGTGACCTGTATGACCATTGGCTTCCTGTTTCCTATGCTGTCTATTGCCTATCTGATCTCACCCAGGAGCAACCTTGGGCTCTTCATCAAGAAGCCCTTTATCAAGTTCATCTGCCACACAGCTTCCTATCTGACCTTCCTCTTCATGCTCCTCCTGGCCTCTCAGCATATCGTCAGGACAGACCTCCATGTACAAGGGCCTCCCCCAACTATTGTGGAATGGATGATTCTGCCTTGGGTTCTAGGTGTGTGAAACAGAACAACAATAATGACCAGGCTGTCTTCTAGTCCTCCAAAAAAAAAAAAAAAACACTGGAACATGTCTTCAGAGTAGCTCTGAGCTAGGAGCCCCCCCCCCCCCCCCCGCAGTAGGCCTTTGTTGAGAATCTAAGAAATGTGGTTTCTTCGATCCTAGGCATGGGCCACTGGAAACCAGGCTTGTTCTCAGTGTTTACATCTGCTCACATAACATCTCTTAGGATGGAGGAAAACTGCCTGTTATGGTTTAGGGGAGAAAGCTTTGTGTTCGTCCATATAGGCTTCAGGTAAACTGGATCGGGCAAGCACTAAGCATTCTTCTTAAAGCGCCCTCTCCCATAACCAGGAAGCACGTGGATTCTGTTGATTTCTTGTGATTGTGTCTACTTCACACCATCCTAGCACCTGTTCAGGTTCCATGTTCTATTTGGATACTGATCCCATAGTCAGCAGAGAAACCTGGGAAATTCCCACTGGCAACAGTGAAGTTGATGTACTTGTGTCTCTAGGCCTAATTCGATGTTATCAGACTATCCGGTACATGCCGTCTTCTAAGTCTTTATCACCAGACTATGAACCCCAAGCTAGCATTACGAGCATCATTGGGATTTTCTCAGAGACAGCTTAAGTGCTACCCTGGATCTGGAAGTTAATAGCATCCCCTTAGAGGTTCATATGTAAAGTCTGGGAAATGACGAGCTTGACCAAAACCACATACTTTTACTGAAATATCTCTGTCATCAGGCAAAACTCCACAAAATGCCAACATAATGAAAGGAACACAGAGAAAACAGGATCCTAAATTATTTGGGTCCACAATGCCTAGATTCATCACTTACATCTGGCAATTTGGTCCCTGGTCGACCTACTCACCTCAAAACCCATGGAGAGCTTTTCTCCTTAGCACCTAGTGGAAAGTAAGGACCATGGAATAATACTGATGAAGCCAATTTATTACACTCCAAAATGGGAAAACTGTAGAGTACAGTGCTTTAAATTTCAGTAGCTAAATCAACTTTAAGACAAAATTGATACAGCATCCAATTAAGGACAAAGTGGATGATAAATATTTCAAGAAGCATTCATCATCCTTAGCCATCAGGGAAATAAAAATTAGAACTACTCTTAAATTTTTCTCATCCTACTCATAATGGCTGTCATCACAAAAGTAAGGGATGTCGTGTACTGGCGAGGGTGTGGGAAAAGAAGAAGCCTCATTGGCTGATGGTGAGAGACTTAAGCAGGCAATGTGAAAATCAGTGTGTCAGTTTCTCATGAAACTGTACTATGCCTGGCTCAGGTACCCAAAGGACCCACTATCCCACCATAGAGACACTTACACTTATACCTCTATGTTTATTGCTGCACTGTTGGCAACAACAAGGAAATGGAACCAACCTAGATGCCCGTCGACGTAGATAATTAAAAACACAGTACATACACATAATGGAAGTTTATTCAGTTGAGAAGAATAATAAAATTGAAAACTCTAAAGGAAATGGGTAGATTCCAGAAATATTCCATTGAATGAGGCTACCTAGACTAAGAAAAAATAAGTACCTCATGTTCTTTTATATGCAGATCCTTACTTTTAATGGTCTGATAAATATATGAGTGTTGGGTGTGAATAGAGGTCATAAAAATAGAAAGAAAACCATGTGAGGAAAAAGGGTATTGAGGAAGAGGAACTAGAACACATGGGACTTGAAAGCGGAAAGGAGTAGAAGAGTAAGGGAGGAAGAGAGGTGAGTGAGAAGCGGGGTTAGGAACAACAAAAGCAAATTATAATTTGTGTCTCAAAATGCCACGATGAAACCTAAGACGTCATATGTAAATTTTGAAAAATGAAAGTGAAGAGTGCCTAGAGGAGTGAAAAGCATAAGTTTGACAAATTCAAACTTGGGAGGTTGAGTAGACAAAAAGAGACCTAAGTGATCTCCACCTCTCAGAGTCTCACCCACTCAGTCAAGTTCATTCATGAACCTCCTCCTTATTCACTTGGGGGACTCCTGTTGTGATGTTCAACACTGCCTTGATAAAGTAATAAATAAACTTCTTGCCTCCATTCTTCAGGTTTTATTTGGGGGGAGATAAAGGAAATGTGGGATGGTGGATTCACGGAATACATCCATGATTGGTGGAACTTAATGGACTTTGCAATGAACTCCCTCTACCTGGCAACTATTTCCTTGAAGATTGTGGCCTATGTCAAGGTAAAAATGAAATGTGTAGCATTTTTCTTCCTCAATTATTTTGGATGTGTTGTGTCAATAAACTTTTGAACTTGGAGCAGGAAGTGTTAATAAGAAAAATGAATGAGTGTTCCATTAATGTTAGAAAATCCTACAGAGACCCAATAGTCTGTAAGTAGTGTCTACTTAAGCAAAGCAGTGAAGAACAAAAAATTTTTTCAGATGAATCCTTAAGCTTCTCAGACTTCATGGTAGAGCTGTCTTCACCTTTCAGTGCTTAAACATCAAAAACGTTCTTCTGAAGGAGATGGCACGCTGATAGAGGTAGGGCCAGGGAATTCACTAAATCCATTTCCTCCCAAAGCCTCTAACTGTTTTCACTTTAGTAAAACCAGTTATTGCATATGTAATTAACATTTTCCCATGCCATATCCATTGGGAACCCCTCCTCCCCATGGAGACATACAGAATAAAATGGTTTTTCCTCTATAGTTGTACCTCTGGTATAGGTAAGTTCAGCTCTCCTTTACCTTCGGAGTCATTGGTTCGCAAAGCCAAACATCACCACTTCCCTCACCATTCTTCATATGAGAAGCAGCAAAACCACAGAAGCTGTGTGGCACATAGGTCTACAGTAGCCTCTGCTTTCTTTATTACTTCTTCTGTCAAGATAACCATTTGATCAGTTACAAACCCCAAATTTTCAGTATCCCTCTACCAGTTCAGAAAATATATATACTGTGCACACCCCATCACGTTGATCCTTTCCCTGTGCATGAGCACCTTAGGTTATCCAGAAAATTGTTTTAAAATGTGCACAATTTCAATTTTTAATGACATCTGTAAGTGGGTAATGTCTGGTTGCTCATCCACAGAGATACAGCCCTTCCCCAAGCCAAATGAAACAAGTGTGAAGGAAAAAATGTTCCAGGCACCTCTTCACAAGCCCCTGTATTTGGGGATAATCACAGGTCTGAGTTCAGGTCTGGTACTTAACAGAATGTGTGGCTGTGCTCCTTCTACCTAGAGTTGAGTTTTTCCCCCATCAGTAAAGACTGATAATTCATTCCCCAAGATGTCTAGTCAGTCCTGCTTTTGATACTAAATTTCACTTTGAGGACTTTGAGAATGGGAATATGGCTGTCCCCCAAGTCTCCAACAACTTAGTTTATTTTTATATCCCTAATATGCATATTGCATAAATTGCAAGACCTTGAGAGTTATATAGAGCATGAATATTGAATGCATTCATGAAACATTTTTGAAAGGAGCCCAAGAGTATGCCTTATGTGTATGGTGATCATTTAACACATACTTACAACTTTCTTAGAAGAAAAGCCTGGTGAAGACAATGTTTAACTCTCTGGTTAATGCTGCCTGGGTTAACTCCATGGCACTCTTTAGCTAAGTCATATAGTTTTCCCTTAAAATTACATTGTATGCATGTATAAAATTAATAAAAATATTATATTTTTATATTTCCTTAAGAAGTAGAGAAACTATAACTTATAAATCTTGACATTGCTAGGTTTTGTTTAAGCAGGAAAGTTTAGAATGCTTGATGAAAAAAAATTCTTTCTATCTGGGGTATTAAAACGTGTCTCCAGATGCTCAGCATCAGTTAATCATACCATCTTCCCAATTTCACTGGTAAGGCTTCCAAAGAGCTAAATATTTCTCCATCACAAAGCATACTAAACTCACTCTGCTAAGCCCAGAAAGTCTGCCTCTTACCACTCTAAGGAAGCATAAATAAGACATGTCACATGCAGAATTTGAATTTTTTTATTTCAAGACAGGATTTCTCTGTGTAACAGCCCTAGCTGTCCAAAAACTTGCTTTGTAGACCAGGCTAGCCTTGAATCATAATGTTCTGCCTGCCTCTGCCTCTTGAGTGCTGGGATTAAAGGCATGTACCACCACACCCAGCCAGAATTTGGATTTTTAAAACATATTTATGTGTATGAGTGTTTTGTGTGCATATGTTTAGTGACCATAAAGACTAGAAGAGGTGGTCCTATTCTCTAAACTTGGAATTACAGGCAATTAGTTATGAGCCACCATGTGGGTGTTGGGAATTGAATGCAGGTCTTCTCCAAGAGCAGCGAGTAGTCTTAACCACTGATCCATCTCTCTAGCCCCCAGAACTTGTAAGGGGAAAGAGTGTGGTCCTCTCATCCACAAAAATGCAATCAGTTTAGACATTACCCGAGAAGGATGAGACAACCATGAAGACTGAAGTCACATCCAGTAGTGATGGTGCACACCTTTAGTCCCAGTACTCAGAAGGCAGAGGAAGGCAGATCTGTGTGAGTTTGAAATCAGCCTAGTCTACAGAGTGAATTCCCGGACAGCCTGAACTACACAGAGAAACCCTGTCTTGAAAAAAAAAGTTACAAAAAACATTCCACAGGCCCCTTAGAAAACCTCAAATCAGTTGTTTGGAGTCAATACAGAATTGTATTGAAATGAGATGAATCGGCATTTTAAAATTCCTTAATTTATTAATTAATTTATTTTTAACTGTGTGTGCATGTATGTCCACATTTGTGAATGGATGTTGTTGAATGTCTTCCTCAATGGTTCTCTACCTTATTTTTTGAGACATGGTGTCTCCCTGAACCTGAAACTCACCACTTCAGTTAGCAGGGTTGGCCAGCACAACCCTGGGATCTATCTGTCTCCACCCCCCTCCTAAGCAGCAGGGTTGTACCACTGCATTTGACTTTGACATGACTGCTAGGGATCTGAACGCAGGTGCTCTTGTCACAGTAAGCACTTTACCCACTAAACCGTTTCCCAGATCCAGATTTTTCTTTATTTATTAGAGTAAAAAAAAATTCATTAACAACACATACTTCACCTCACAGGAATTAAAGCAACAAGAACCAAAAGACGTTCACCAACGTAACCCAAGAGAACTCTACATATGTTTGACCCTCAGTGCCCACACACCCCTTCAAATGGAGGAGCATCAGCATTTCAGCTTCTAGCATATCACTTAGGTCTTATCCCTCCTTCACCATGACCCAGACACAGACTGAATCTGGACTTTACTGAGTTGTGGGTAGTTCTTCAACATTTACTTTACTATAGGTGCAAATGCCTCTCCATGTTCACACCATAGTCAAGTTCCCATGTCAGGCTATTCCCCTTCAGATTTTATTTTTGGATTAACAGATTGTAATCCACACTTCTTTGAAAAAAATTGAGGCCAATTTCAAATGACAATCCATTTCAAAGAATATAAGGAAAGTCATTTACTTCCCAGTATCAATAATCTAGCCTCTGGACACAGGGATCTGGTCCCTGCTCACACTTGTGAGCTAGATCACCACCAGCCAATCCCTCTGCCTCTCAAAGCCTCAGTCCTGCCTCTGATAAATAAGCAAATTAAACTTCATTAGTGGTTTTCAAGTTTTGTATTCTATGGAAACATTTCATCAAGCAGAGATTACACAGAACTGCAATATATAAAACAGCCCAAAGGGCTAAGTTTGGCATGAGCAATGTATCATCTCGTCAACTTTTTTGACTCCAACAACAGCCATGAGATGCCTCCATTAAACCCTGAGGGTCTAAGAAATACAGTGTAACATTTACAATATTAGATGTAATTAAAAGTTACAATTTAAAATTTACAATACAATATCACAAAATTAATATGGGTTATTAAACTATGGTCAATGGACCAAGTTTGACTCACTGTCACATACATTTGCCTATGTACTGTCTTTGGCCATTTTAGTGCTACAAAGGAAGCAAGTGTTATGAAGTTGTAACAGAGACCCTCAGTTGACAAAGCTCAAACTATGCACTATCTGACACTTGACCGAAAAATGCTGTTGACATCTGGGCTAGATGAACTCTGAGCTAATCATCCCCCTGCTAAGGTGCTGTTCTTCAGAGATATAAGATGCAAACTAGAAATGTCTTGGGGGAATTGTCTTTCATACTTCTGAGTATCCTACACACTCAGATTCGCCATCCTGTGGGTAACAGATTTCCCTGTGCTGAAGAGACAGAATAAAAGTAAAATAAATTATAGACTGTACATATGCCATCTGATTATTTCTCATTTTAAAACACGGGCACTGTTTGGTTGTCAGCAAATAATCTCCACCTCTCACATAGATCTCACAATGTGTAGCAACCTTTGTAACATCTGTGTTGTGAGATCAACCCCCATGTGACTGACATTTTATGGAAACAGTGCTAGACTTAATGTCGAGATATGTGGGGTTCTGGCTTTATCAGCAAATTTGCTGTGTGATCTTTAGCAAGTCACTCAGCCTCTCTGGATTTCAGTTTCTCCGTTTGTGAGACCAGCATACCACCCACTTGCTAACGGAGATGCAGCAACTGTTTTTAGTTTGCTTTTTTTCTTTAAAGGAAAATGTGGAAAATATGGAAAATTTGGCAATGATTATACAAACTTGTTCAGTCACCAAAAGGACTATGTGAAACAGGAGCACACATGTGTCGTGGTCTCTCTTATTCCTCTGACAATGAAGAATATTGGCCACACACAATTGATTTTAACACCATCAATTTTATTGATTGTTGGAAGTGAATCACACTTGAGAAATACAAGATAATTTGGGCCCCAACACATTTTCTCAGGAAAGTCATCTACATTTAGTCCTAGAGAAATCTGGGATATTTAAATGAGAGTATAAAGTAATGGTGCTTCAGACTGAATTCCAGGCAAAACCCACCTCTGTCCCTGGGAAGGGTTAACAATTAGTCCATTATATTTCCATACCATCCTACCTCCTGGAGTATAGAGACTCTTGCACATAAACACAGTACCACAAACAATACAGCAGGAAGGAGTGACATTAGCCGCCTTTTATTGTGAAGGTAAAGTTACAGGCAGTTTTAAGTGACAATTTCCAAACTGGAGTCCAGACTTCACCATCCCACCCTTTTCTATGAGGCTATTCTCCACATTTCAAAAGCTAGAGGCATTCAAGAGGCTGGAAATGGGCAACCAACCCTATAACTCCTGGCTATTCCTTCTCCTTCAACTTCCTGGTTCTTCATTTGCACTGGGAGGCCTTTCTAACTTGTAAGGTTGTTAAAGAAACAGTAAAATACATCCATATGCTGCTATGTAGAGAAGTACTAAATTTGCTACCTGGAAGGTTGACATGCCATTTGCAATGGTGTAGAATATATTACAAACTGCTAAAAATGCAGCAGAAAGCTCTGAAGAAAGGCTCCCTAAGGACTCTCTATCAGCCCTAAACTGTAGGCAGCAGAGCCTCGAGAATGAACACTGAGTAGGTTGTATCTGTCTATTGTCCTAAAGCAGCTTCAAATTGACCACGTGTTCGAGTCAATGAGGGGGGAGCATAGATCTGAATTGAAATCTCACCAAGAAGAGGAATAATTGGTCCCTCCTAGCTTGAGCACCCCAATGGCTCCTTTTCAGCAGCACACAACAACAGTCTGGTAAACTCACAGATAGAAATGTCTGTTGATAAACCCCAGGTGGCTGCTGCAGATGATGACTCCGAAATTCCTTCTGCTATGTATATATGCTTGGTATATATTTGGAGAAGAGTAGGAGGGAGAGAGTTATTAGCACCGTGTACTGATTGAATGGGGCAAAAACGACAAACAAATAGTGCCATGCACGGGGGAATTTTATGTAAGCTGGGTGTCGGGTGCATGTTTTGTGTGTGGACGGGTACAAAGGGGAAGATTTGGAAAGGCTCACTGTACTTCTCATATTGTGCACTTCTGTTGTTTTCTTTTTCTTTTTCAGTATAATGGTTCTCGTCCAAGGGAGGAATGGGAAATGTGGCACCCGACTCTGATTGCAGAGGCGCTCTTTGCAATATCCAACATTTTAAGTTCCTTGCGTCTCATATCCTTGTTCACAGCCAACTCCCACTTAGGGCCTCTGCAGATCTCTTTGGGACGCATGCTGCTCGATATACTCAAATTCCTCTTTATCTACTGCCTAGTACTGCTGGCTTTTGCCAATGGACTGAACCAGCTTTATTTTTACTATGAGACCAAAGCTATCGATGAACCTAACAACTGCAAGGGGATCCGGTGTGAGAGACAGAACAACGCCTTCTCCACGTAAGACTCACATCTCTCTTTTGCCTTCTTTCTGTCTTCTTGTTCTATTTTCCATGGCAATTTCATCAGTATCTCTCGATGGGCTAGAAGGGCTCTCTGCAGATCTACCCAAAGGGTCTGGGGTAGGAGAAAGTTCTTCTTTCAACACAGAGTACTAGGAAAGTAGCACGAGAAGAGAAAGAGATTTAACAGAGACAGAGAGAGCCTTGCAATAACTCCAGAAAAATGTACTTCTGAGTACTTTTTGTAGCAAAAGAGTGGCAGTCACAAAACAAGTGAAAATGCAAGACTATTCCTAGAAGCTCACAACCACAAAATTAACTTGACAACTGTAAGTCAAGCTCAAAGCAAAGGAGACAAAGGTGTCTTAATACATCAGTACACTAGGATAGAGTGGATAGGCTTGGGGCAAGATTATAGTCAGCTAGCCTACTAGGCCAATTTAGGGATGGAGGCGGGGATTGATTGAAAATGCCTGTGCTCCCATTTTGGGTGTAAAAGGAAGTTTATCGCTCTTTGTCCAGAAGTTCACAGTCTCTAGGCAGATAAAGTCTGTGCCTTTCCTTCCTTCTGTGAAGACTTCCTTTGGAAGTTTTTCACTCCCTAAACAGCTTGAGAAAGATAGTGGAAATAGAGAAGAGGGGGAAAGCAGCAGCTAGATGATGTGACACACTTGGGTGGCTGAGGCAGGAGGCTCGTGAGCTTGAGAAGAGCCTTGGCTACACAGTGAGACCCTGTCTAAAAGGAGCAAAAGCAAAAAAAGGAGGGAAGAAGGGCAGAGGGAGGACAGATAATTCATGCAATTTTCTTAGGTTAGAAGCTGCATTGTACATCAGTGTGCATTAACTTTGTCCATCTCATGATCCATTATGGAGACCCAAAGCTTGTTCGTAATTCTCAGTCATGAAACAAAGAATTCGTCTTTTACAATTTTTTGTTTTTTAACAAATAATTGCACATATAAAATTTATACAGATCTTGCAGGTACAGGGTGAAGTTATGATATATGAACACACAAAGTACAATGATCAAATCTGCATAATTAGCATCCTCATCAATTCAAGTATTTCTCATTCCTTTGTGGTGAAACACGCAAAAACTGTTCTAGCCAGTTTAAAATGTACAATGTGCTATTCTTATCTGTAGGCTCCCTATTGTATAACTGATCACCAGAACTTCTTGCTCCGATCCAACTGCAACATTGTTTTTGTGGGCCAACCGCTCCCACCCTTCCCACTTGCCACTCTTCCTCAGTCTCCAATAATTACTGTTCTGTTCTGTGCTTCTACAATATCAACTCTTTTACATTTCATATACTGGGGAGATCATGCGGTCTTGGTATGGCTAGCTTGTTTCACTTAACATTAATATATTTTGCATTAATTTATGTTTCCACGGATGTTAGAATTTTAATATTTTATGGCCAATAACATTCCAGTGAATTTGTGAGTCCTTTAAACATGTGTGTGTGTGTTTGTGTGTGTGTGTGTGTGTGTGTGTGTGTGTGTGTGTGTGAGAGAGAGAGAGAGAGAGAGAGAGAGAGAGAGAGAGAGAGAGAGAGAGAGAGAGAGATCACATAAATGCAGGCATAATTCTAGACATTGATTCTCTCCTTCCAGTATGTGAGTTCTGGAGCTCAAACTCAGGCCATCAGGCTTGGTGATAAGCACTTTTACTCACTGGGACATCTTGCTGTCCATTTCATTGATTTATTTTTTTTCTTTTACTCTATAGGTCAGTTCAGTGAACTTTGACATTCTAGAAAAGTTTTTAGTAACCACAGCCAGGTCAGGGGTGGTAGCTTATGCCTAGAATCTCAGCACTTCCAGGATGAGGTAGGAGGAATACAAGTTTGAGCCCAGCCTCGATTACCCAGCAACTCTCTATTTCAAGAACAACAAAAAAGGGCCAGAGATAAAAGGAGTCTGCTGCTGCTGCTGCTGCTGCTGCTGCTGCTGCTGCTGCTGCTGCTGCTTCTGCTGCTTCTGCTTCTGCTGCTTCTGCTGCTGCTGTGCTGCTCCTGCTGCTGTTGTTTGGAAACAAAGTCTCATGTTATTCCAGACTGGCTTTGAACTTTCTATATAGCTGATGATCACCTTCAATTCCTGGTCTTCGTGTCTCCACCTCCCGAGTGCTAGGATTACAGGTTTTCGCCATCATACCCAGTTTTGCAAAGGTATTTTAACTTGATCAAATATATTCACAGGAAAAAAAAATCAATGTTTTCTCTCCTCCCCATGTGATTTGCCTCTAGCTGTATTTCCTAAAGTGAGTTATAAAAATCCCTCAGTTCAATCGATTGGTAATAGGCATGAAAATAGAATCTGAGGTGAGATGTATTTTAGAAATGTTCAGACAAAATTTGGAAGTTCTCTTCACTGTGGGAAGTCTCAGCATCCTTCCACTGTGAATCTCCCTCATGGGAAGAGGAAGAGGTCTTCCCAAATATGTTGTCTCTAGACATGCTTCCTCCCTCTTACCTTTCACATGATCTCTCCAGTGAACATGCTGGAGTGAAGCATGTTGGCTCATTCCATTGACACTGCAGCACTCTTCACCTCCACCAGGCTATAGCCCACCTCTCCTCCCAGAGGCCAGAACAAAATCTCCCAGAGTGGCTTGGTCAAGAATTAGCACTGTGTTGTTAAGCCACACAAGTCTAAAACAGTAACTTAGCATCTTGCTGAAGCTTCTTCACTAGGAACTTTGCCTTCTTCTCTTGCAGGACTCTGGAGACAGAACTCATAACAACCTACTTTCATTAAAAAGCACAATTCTGCAGTGTCTTTTGCACCAAGTGACAGCATTATTCCCATAAAAATGTTCCAAAGCATAGAACAATTGAAAGCAAGGTGCTTCTCAGGAAGCTGGGCTCTCACCCATTCTCCATCCCTGTGAGTTCTGCCAAGGAAGTGTGTGAAATGCCTCCCTGCAAGTTTGTAATCATTATTAACACATGTGTAGCCAATGGATATGTTGCTCCCATCCTATCATTTGCTTAGCAGAAACTATCAACAAGAATGGGCATCTGCCATACATGAAATTATGTCCCTGAGGTATCAGGTATGAAGGCACATTGTCATGTTAGACCCAAATTAGCAGTAATGTCACTTCAACTTTCCCCCTATCTTTGGATTGGTTTTCTGATTCAAATTTTTTTAAACACTTTGACTTTGACATTGATAATAATACCTATTAAAATGCGTGCTGCTCGGCTGGAACATCAGAAAGACAGCTTTTTACAGAAGGGGAACGTGAGGTTGTTTAGATACCTCATGAAAAGTTTGGTGTCTGCCCAATGTTTCCTTTCCCCTATGATTCTCCAGGAATACCATTGCTTCTGTTCTTTAAGATGTGGCAAAAGTTCTTTTCCCCTTGAAACGTATTTTGTGAGGAACACAATACACTTGCTGACAACTCCATGGCAACACTGTTGTTGATTTGAGCTCCACATTCCACACTGGGAGTACCAGCCCTTCATCTGCTCTTGGAAGAGGCAGTTGGGAAGGCACCTTCACTCTCTGGGCATAGCATTTGTGAGTGTTACGGAGTGATAGTGTAAATATGCTAACCTGAAAGTCCTGCGTCTGGTTTCAGTGGTCCAGACACTCACCTACAGATGCCTCCTGAAAACCCCTGGCTCTTCATTCCACAGGATACTCAAGATACTGAATGTCCATAACTAAATCACTTATGTTCATGTTGTCATTCTAACTTATTTTCCTTTTATTTCCTCAGCTCAGTAAATGACAGCAGCCAGGGTTCTAACAGTCATTTGACATTCATACACTATTCTCATATTCTTCACGTAACATCCAGGGTTTCAACTCAGCCAGTCAGTTGTACTTTCTAAAGCTCCTGCAACACACACACACACACACAGAGAGAGAGAGAGAGAGAGAGAGAGAGAGAGAGAGAGAGAGAGAGAGAGAGAGGGGAGAGGGAGGCGGCGGGGAGAAAGTTCAGGTCTAAATCCTAAGAACTCCAGCAATAGCCTCTTAACTGGTCTTTCTGCCTGCAATCTTATCTCCCCCTCATAATAATCTCCACACCTTGTGGAAATTTCTTTGTGAGTCCCAGTATCATCTCATCACCCCCTGGCTCCATGCCTATCCAACGTCTGCTGTTCTCTGTGAATCCTGCCTCTTTACCGTAGTGGAAGTTTACACGGGTCTCTACGTGCTTTCATTCTTCTCCTTCATAGTCAATATTTTCTGCTCCCCAGATAGGAAAAAAAAAAACCTTCTTGTCTCAGTTGCATGGGCCTCATACATGATGCATCACTCCCTTTGCCTGGAGTGCCTGTCCCCACTGTCCAAGTTAGATTTCTGTTGCTGTAATAAGTGGCTCTGAGCTAAAGCAGCTTGGAGAAGGAAGGCATTATATCACCTTACACTTTGAAGTCAGAGTTCATCATTGTGGGAAGTCAGTGCAGGAACTCAAGGCAGACGCCTGGAGACAGGAACTAAAGCAGAGACCATGGAGGAATGATACTTACTGCTTGGTTCCATATTCATGCTCAATAACATTTCTTAAACAGCCCAGGCCCATCTGCCTAGGGATGATACTGCACACAGTGGGCTAGAACCTCCTACATTAATTAGAAATTGGTAAAATGTCCTTACAGACAAGCCCACATTCAGTTTGATGGAGGCAGTTCTTCAGCTGAGGTTCTTTCCTCCCAGTTGTGACAAGCTGACAACTAAGATTAGCCATCGCCCCTACCTAGCCAAATCGGCAGGCTCTTCTCTAGCCTTATAGAATCTAACAGTGTCACTTGTTCTAAAGCCTTTTCTCACCCCGTTTCAACTGTGGATTTCTTGTATTGCACTACAGTATTGTAAAGACGTCTTCTGTAATATGTAACCATCTGTATTTTAGTTATCTGTCTCTGTCTCCACTGAACTGAGACGTCCATCATAACCAGGTTTGTACTTACCATACAGGGGCCCAGAACATAAACGTATTCAAAAGGTCCATCAATAGCTGAAACAATGAAGACTGGTAATAACTATCATGTCTAATCTGGAGATAGATTTACATGCATGCAAACATAAGAAATAATATAAGATAACCTATGAAGTTTTTATCTGATGTTCCACAATGGCATTATCTCATGTAAATATGCAGTATGGCCAGAAAATCAGCATTGGTGAGTGTAGCAAACTCATTTAGAGTCACCAATTCTACAAGGAAGCCATTTGCAACATGGATGGACATGAAGCAATCCCATTATTAATTGTATATCACTTGCTTCAAGTTCTACCCATTAGGTAGTTGTCTATCCAGCTCTGCCACTCTACTGATCGCTTTAAGCTAGCTTTCTACAAAACCCCTTGGATTTTTTCACTATTTCTCTCATCCAGCACTTGGACACTTGGCCTAAGAGCAAAGCTATACATGTATCTCTATTATATTCCATCTGTGAGTTTCAGCCCATTGTTTCAAGCTGATGAAATGTTTCTAATCTTTTTTATTACATTTTACAGGGCAGGGGGAGGGATGTGTGCCACGGCATGAGTGTAGAGGTCAGAGGATTACTTTGTTTCTTAATCTTGATTCTTCATTTCAATGTATTAGCTATCTTTCCCAGTCCTGTGTCATCTAAAGATCTATGAAGCCTGCCATTGATTTTCACCCAAAGCATTAGTAATTTTGTCAGTCTCTGTCTTTGCTAAGTGGAGTATTGGGATGCTATATCGAAATGATACATATGAAGATTGTACAAAAAAAAGTCTAAATCCAAAATTTGTAAAATTTATTTTATTCATTTTTTCATTTACATATTATTTACATGTTGGGGTGAGCATGGGCCTTAATTTGTATGCAGAAGTCAGAGGACAATGCACAGGAGTGGCTTCTCTCTCTCTCTCTCTCTCCACCATGTATGTTCTTAGGGTCAAACTCAGGTCATCAGGTTTGAGGGCAAGCACCTTTACTTGCTCAGTCATCTCACTGGCAAATATAAAAACTTTAAAACATAAAAAGTGGATGTATTGTGGTCACAACTATGAAGCACTAGAGACATGAATGAATAATAATCTATGAAGACCCAAAAAGCTACAAGGAGCATAGGAACATGAAGACAGAGAGCTTCACAGTAGTAATAAAAATAGCTAGCATTTTACTGAATGCTTTGAGATCTGAGTAATCTTTTAAATCAGATCTACATGAACAAACACACTCGATCCTCCCTCCCTAGCCATGATGTAGGCAGTCTTAATCCACTGTATAGATGAAGAAACTAGGGTTCAAAGCAATTAAACAGGCTGCTTCCAGTTTTGCAAATCCTAAGTGACAAAGTCATGATACCAATACAGACATACAGGCTCCAGTCTGCACTTGTGTCCAGAGATATTGGAATATAACTGGTTCTATGGAGGTATATAAGGTTGGTTGTAGAACAGGCATGGTGGTATATACCTCTAGTACTTAGAAAGCTTGGGCTGAAGGATAGTGAGTTTAAGACCAGCCTGGACTTCCTAACTAGTTCCATGTTATCCTGAGTGATATCATGAGGCTGTTTCAAAAAGAAAGAAAGAAAGAAAGAAAGAAAGAAAGAAAGAAAGAAAGAAAGAAAGAAAGAAAGAAAGAAAGAAAGAAAGAAAGAAAGAAAAGGATTTCTCACACGAAAGTAGAATAATCATGGAGAGATACAGTGCTAAAGAGGATAAAGGTATATTACCTAGCAGGCTAGTCCCACCTTCCTTCCACCATACAATGACCACTTATTGGCACCTATTCCTACTTAACCAGTGGAAATTTCCCCATCTGTCATTTAGTGTATATTTTCCTACCCTATTCACTTAGCCACAAACTTAGTCCTGACTGAAGGCTCTTCTCTAGTTCTAGTTCTACTCATGTTTTAAGGGTTCATTGTTGTAGGAGGCTGCTTGTTTTTTTCTCGGCTGATCAGCCCCAAAATAACTGCACAGAAACTTTATTAGTTAAATCACTGCTTGGCCCATTATCTCTAGATTCTTATTAGCTACCTCTTATATCTTAATTTAATCCATTTCTATTAATTTGTGTGTCACCATGTGGCTGTGGCTTACCAGCAAGTTTCTGACATGTCTATTCCCGGCAGCGGCTACAGGGCATCTCACTGACTTTTTCTTCTTTCCCCCAGCATTTAGTTTGGTTTTTCCCCCACCTACCTTTATTCTGTCATACACAGGCCCAGGACAGTCCTTTATTAACCAATGGTATTCACAGCATACAAAGGGGAATCCCACATCAGTTCTTACTAGTTGTTCCCTGCTCTCCTCCCATCCCTCCCGTTTCTGTGGTTATAGATAATGTCAATCATTTGAACTTGCCTTGGTTATGCAGTTCTGTAATCTTTTATAAATTCATTAAGTGAAAATGGAGTACTGCACAGCAGAAAAAATAACTACATCTTGAATTTTGCAGGAAAATGAATGGAGCTAGAAAACATCATTTTGAGTGAGGAAACGCAGACCCAGAAAGACAATTATGACATGTACTCACTCACAGGCGGTTTTTAAACATAAAGCAAAGGAAACCAGCCTACAAACCACAATCCCAGAGAACCTAGACAACAATGAGGACACTAAGAGAGACTTACATAGATCTAATCTATATGGGAAGTAGAAAAAGACAAGATCTCCTGAGTAAATTGGGAGAATGGGGAACCTGGGAGAGGGCTGAAGGGGGAGGGTAGAGGCAGATAGGGGAGCAGAGAAAAATGTAGAGCTCAATAAAAATCAATAAAAAATGTATATTCAGTCACTGCCATGAAACAGGCAATGAGGATATTAAATAAGATGAACTCATTATAATAAAGAAATTTATAGTGTAATGGAGAACATAAGTACCTAGAATACCTGATGTAGGAGGGTCTTCTATCTATCTGTTGCTTTCATTGGTTAATTAATAAAGAAAACTGCTTGGCCTGACAGGTAGGTGGCAAAGAACATAGGTAGGCAGGAAAGACAGAACAGAATTGTGAGGGGAAGAAAGCAGAGTCAAGCAGACACCATGAAGCTCCGGCCAAAGATGAACGTAGGTTAGGATCTTTCCTGGTAAGCCACCACCTCATGGTGCTACACAGATTATTAGAAACAGGTTAATCAAGATGTCAGAATTAGCCAATAAGAGGCTAGAACTAATGGGCCAGGCAGTGTTTAAATGAATACAGTTTCTGTGTGTGTGTGTGTGTGTGTGTGTGTGTGTGTGTGTGTGTGTGTGTGTGTTGCTGAGAGTTGACTTCAGGGCATTCCACATGCTAGTCAAATGTTCAATGACTAAGCTACAATCCCAACCCCATTCAATGGCATCTTTCACATTTACCATATACTAAACATTTTAATGAGGATGTTCCATAAAGCATCAAAGGGACTAGAGTAAGGTGACTAAGTGTTGGAGCTTGACTCAAAGAAGTTGGTTATATATCTTACCCTGCTACTTGCTGCACATGTGGTCTCTCTGGTATTCAGTTTCTTAGCTGTCCAATGAAGAATAAGAGTAGGTACTTTATAAGGTTACAGTAGAATACTTTAGTATATGCAAAGCACATAGCAAGATGCTAGGCATACAGTATATTCACTAGTTTTCCATCACTGTGAAAAACTACCTGGAAAACAACAATGGAAGCAAGATTTCTTTTTTTATTGCTTGCTATTTTTACCACATTTTCCTTATTCATTCTTTGGTCAAGAGGCATTTAGGTTGTTTCCAGGTTCTGGCTATAACAAACAATGCTACTATGAACATAGTTGAGCACATGTCATTTGGATATATACCCAAAAGTGGTATTACTGGGTCTTAAGGAAAGTTGTTTCCTAACTTTCTGAGAAATCACCACACTGACATGCAAAGGGCTGTACCAGCTTGTACTCCCACCAGCAATGCAGAAGTGTTCCCTTTACCCCAAAACCTCTCCAGAATAAGTTGTCATCAGTGTTTTTGATCTTGGCCATTCTTACAGGTGTAAGGTGGAATCTCAGAGTTGTTTTGATTTGCATTTCTCTGAGGACTAAGGATGTTGAACATTTCCTTAAGTGTCTTTCAGCAATTTTAGATTCCTCTGTTGAGAGTTCTCTATTTAAGTCTGTACTCCATTTTTTTATTAGATTATTTGTTCTTTCAATGACCAGTTTCTTGAGTTCTTTGTATATTTTGGAGATCAGACCTCTGTCTGATATGGGGTTAGTGAAGATCTTTTCCCATTTTGTAGGCTGCTGTTTTGTGTTGTTGACCACATCCTTTGCTTTACAGAAGCTTTTCAGTTTCAGGAAGTCCCATTTATTAATTGTTTCTTTCAGTGTTTTTGCTCCTGGGGTTATATTTAGGAAGTGGTCTCCTGTGCCAATGTGCTGTGTGCTTCCCACTTTTTCTTCTATGAGGTTCAGTGTGGCTGGCTTTATGTTGAGGTCTTTGATTTATTTGGACTTGGGATTTGTGCATAGTGATAGATATGGATCTATTTTCACTCTTCTACATGTTGATATCCAATTATGCCAGCACCATTTGTTAAATATGCTTTCTTTTTCCATTTTCTTTTTTTTTGCTTCTTTGTCAAAAATCAGGTGTTCAAAGGTTTGTGGATTAATACTGGGTCTTTGATTTGGTTTCATTGGTCCTCCTGTCTGTTTTTATGCCAATACCAGGCTGTTTTCATTACTGTAGCTCTGTAGTAGAGTTTGAAGTCAGGGATTGTGATGTGGGGGCAAGATTTCTTTGTGCTTATATTTTCAGTACACCATAACAGAGTCATGATAAAGCATAGTAGTCCATACCATGGAAACAAGAAAGCAGAGAAAAGGAATATCTGTGCTGATGGACTTTCTCCTTTTCCTTTTATTATATCTAAGCCCCCAACCTAAGAGATAGTGCTCTCCACATTCAGGACAGACCTTTTCCCAATGAGTTAATCCTAACTGAAAATAAAGACACAGAATGCAAGTGCCTTACCAGTCTGGTAGGTGCTTCTCAATACAATCAGTATTAACCACCATACAAATAATTATAAAGTACGGTACGTATATATGAAAATGCCACAATGGTCCCTACTACTTTCTATGCTGATTTTAAAGTTAAAAAGAAGACCTGGGGATATAGCTAACTAGTTCACTGTGTGCTAACCCAAGCACTACATCAGCTGGGTGTGGTGGTCCACACTTGTCATCTCAGAATGGGAAATGTAGATACAGAAGGCTGATAGAGAAGATCAATGTCATTCTCGGCTACATAATGAATATGAGATGAGCTTGAGATAAAAGAGACACTGTCTGAAAATTAAAACAAAAAATAAAGAAAAGAAAGAGAAAGAAAAGAAAAATTTGCTATCACACAATGAGTACAACAAACGTTAGAAATTAGTATTTTTCTCACCAGTGACCATTTTAGGAATAACTAATACTTACAAAGGCTCTGTAATTTTCGAAGTTATATGGCCAATAAGTAGAGAACTGTAAAGTTTGACCTTAGCCACTCTCCTCTACTGTCTTTCCACTATGTTCTGTCCCTCTGTGGGCTAATACTAGAGTACCTGGAAGCACAAAAGAGGAATAGCCAAGCCTATCTTGTTTAAAAAAAAAGTAGCTAGAGCAGTCATTCAAAGGAGATGAGGCTTTATCCAAGCCTAGGAAGTCAAACAAAAGTTGGACCAAGTGGGCTACAGGAAAAGCACATTCTTTCCAGAGAAGGAAGTTTGTCAGGGGCATGGTGAAGTGAGAAACAGTAGGTCCCACGAGCTCAATATGGGTTGATGACAAAGGGCCTCAACCTTCCTTTCCTCTATAAGGTCTAGCAAAATCCAGTTAAATGGTGAAACACAAGAGGGTGTCATTTCTTTTTCCCAAGCAGCTGTTCTATTCCAATTCACCTTCTAGTTCTTCTTTCCTGGTTGGAATTAGGTTCAGAGGGATAAATTCTCTCCACACTCCTCTCCTTTGGAAGATTTGCCCCTCAGAAAGATATGCAGCAAATGTCCCGAGAACTGCAGCTGCCATCTCTTTTGCCTGTGCCCTCCTAGCTGTGTAATCTAATTGTGGCTGGCTCCTCACATGCTAGTTTTTTGCCTCAAGCACCTAGTGTGGGCTTGCTTTCCATTCCTTCACTATCATGTGTCCTAGAACCTTTGTATCTCAGCATGTGCCCCTTTTTGAGCTAGCCCCTTCCATATGTTTATTGCTGCTGAACAAAAATTGGCTGACTGACCTCTCCAAAAGTATTTCCTTTGAAATCGAAAGGCTGTCCTGTTGTGTGATATTTCACTCTTTTTGCTTTTTTTTTTGGGGGGGGGGGGCAGCACCCATCTCTCAAGTAAAACACACATGAAGGCTTATTCTTCTTTTTTGTGACTTGAGAGACAGCTGTGGGTGCTGGGAACTGAACTCCTATTTTTGGTTGTGAGCCTAGCCTTTAACAGCTGAGCCATCTCTCCAGGCCATGGGGGCTTATTCTTAATTATAAGTGCCCGACCTTAGCTTCACTTTTTTCCTAGTCAGCTTTTCTTAACTGAAATTAACCTGTATACCTTTTTCCTCTGGTTCTTTTTTCCTTTTCTTACTTCTGCATATCTTTCACTCTTACTCCATGGCTGGCTGGATGGCTGGCCTCTAGCATCCTTCTCTCCTTCTCTGTTGCTCCTTTCTTATCACTTCCAGATTTCTCCTTATACTTATACTTTCTCCCTGCCAGCCCCATCTATCCTTTCTATGCTTTGCTATTGGCGATTCAGCTTTTTATTCGGACCAACAGGTGTTTTAGACAGGCAAAGAATCACGACTTCACAGAGTTAAACAAATGCAGCATACACACAGGTCACACACCTTAAAATAATAGTCCCCAACACTTTCCCACTGGTATTAGAACTTGGTTAATGTGTTTATCCATTTCTGTGATGATTTTGTTATAGAATAAGTAATGCCCCTATAAAGTCAGCCGACAATTCAACTGTTTCTGTAAGTCATGGGGTTTCTTGCCAGTATCTTTTTAAAATAGTCTTGTCCATTGTATATACCAGGCCCTCTTAACTTTTCTGGACCCAGGGTCTCACTTTGTAGCCCTGAGTGTCACGGAACTTCTTATGTAAACCAAGCCGGCTTCAAACACATAGAGATCATTCTGCTTCAGCCTCCCAACTGCTAGAATTAAAGGCACATGCCACCACACCTAGTCAAGTCCTTTATTTTACTTGAGCATGCCATTCAATAAGCCAGCCTCTGCTGGTGACCAGATCACACTGTGACAATTTGTGTGCCCTGTTGAGGAGTTCTTTCTATCTACCATTGAGGAATAATGTTCCTCATTACTCTCCTTTTCCTCTTCTTGTACCACTTTATCCAGAAGGTGGATTTTACATTCTCAAATGTATACTTTTATGGAATCTTTGTATGAGCCAATAGAACAAGTAGCAGTGAATTGTGTGTCAATATTAACCATTGAAATTTTACTTTTTGCAGATGTAAAAGTAGGTGAAGGAACTTAACATAGTCCATTCAGGAGAAGCAATTAACTCAGAGCCTATTAATGCCTTGTTTATGGCATTATTGTCTGTTGTGCAATCAACAGATACTGAATATTTTCTCTATTTGAGTATATTCAGTTTCTTACTATCTCTGATGCTTCAGGATGTAATTTCTATGTATCATAGTTGTTTTCCTTTTTTCTGAGCCCTAGATACCTTAACTTATAGCATCTAACTGCTCTGCTAAATTTTTGCTCCATTACTGGTGTCCTCATGGTCCTAGCTTCTAATGTGTAAAAATCACTTGTGCTGTGTCCTCTTAGCAGAACTAGATTTCTGCGCCCCGTATCTTCTCTATAATTTTAGTCTTCTGATGGACTGTGGGATGCATCATGTTGCTTAGTTCTGACTTCCAGTCTCCTGGAAATTCAGAAGAGGTGGTAAGAATGAGGCTCAGATGGCAGAGTGTGTGCCTAGTTTGCATAAAGCCCTAGGTTCTTTACCCCCAGCATTGCATGAGTCAGGACAGTGGCATAGATCTGTAATCCCAGCATTTGCCATATTTTTTTGCTTCTCATGTCCTGGCCCGTGAACTATAGACTCCCATCTTACTATTGATTCTCAAATGCCTCATCATTTCATATTTACTTGCATCAAACAAAATGTAAGCTTTGAAATGGGGATAAATGTAAGCTTCTAGAAGTATAGTACTAGAACAGAATGGCACCTCTCAAAGATTGGGAAGAGAAGGAGGGAGGAG
The DNA here is from genome assembly GCF_018167655.1 of Microtus oregoni. NCBI lineage: Eukaryota > Metazoa > Chordata > Mammalia > Rodentia > Cricetidae > Microtus > Microtus oregoni. Next base: position 1,069,149 of record NW_024544745.1, read on the forward strand.
GGAGAGAGGGGAAAGCTTGGTCAATGGGAACAATGGTGCACTAAAATAGGAGCAAAATGTCCTGGTGTCCTTGTTCTCGGTAGGGTGACTCTATATAAAGCTAATGTATATTCCAAACTGGCTAAAAGAGTGGATTTTAATGTTTCACCGCAAAGAAATGACAGATGCTAGAGACAGTAAAGATGGTGATTAACCTGACGTGGTCACCACACAGAATCCACCTGGATCAAAACTTTATCCCACAAATTAGAATAATTATTATATGTACATTACAGATGCACTAAAACAACCCAAAGAGATAAGATCTTTTTTTAAAAGAAAACAAATTCCTGGGTTTGAGGTATAGTTTAGTGGGAAAGCATTTACATGCATGTGCAAGGCCTTGGTTCCATCTTCAGTAATGCAAAAAAAAAAAAAAAGAAGAAGAAGATGAAGAACTATGAGTGTAACTTTCCTATTTCCAATTTGGGACCGTCTCGCATAGATCATGCTGCCTCCAAATCCCTATGGAGTCGTGGATAACACTGAACACCTGATACTCCCGATACTCCTGACTCCACCTTGCAAATGAAGAACCATATGCTTTGAGCAAACTGAAAAAAGTGTATTCATTCTTAGATTCGTGTTTCTTATGTTCTACAATTCTTTGGACTTGGGAAATGACTTATGTGCCCCCCGTGAGCTAACTGCACTGTATTGCTGTAGGCAGATTTCTGAATTCAAGAGAGATGAAACCCCAGGTGCCAAAAATATATCTGCAAAGTTCCACATTTGGGTATGGAGACTAAAACAGGAAGCAATAATTTGCAAAGCCATCTAATAGAGACTGATGTAATGGCTTGGCAAGGTCATGAAGACCTGCCCTTGAATTCTGGCTCAGGACTTGCTAGCTGAGTGTCCTTGAGCCAATCAATCTCTGAATGTAACATCATCAATAACAATAAAGAGTTTTAATTTATTGGTTTCTTATTTATTAAAAAGTTGATATTTCCTCCACAGATTTTGAAATCCTCTAGTTATCATATAAAAAACCTTCTTTAGGGTTTGTCCTTAAGGTCCCCATCACCTGTTTTTCCCCTTTATTTGCAGTGCCACATCACTTTATAGATTAGTAACCAATATTCTATTATAAAAGCTACGGTTTTTTACAGTAAAGTTTTATGAGTCATGATAATGTAGTCATAAAAATGGAAAACATGCCAGGATGTGATGGTATAGGCCTTTAATCCTAGCAATCAGGAGGACGAGGCAGGCAAATCTCATTGAGTTTGAGCCCACTTTGTACAGGAAGTTCAAGTGAGCCAGAAGACCTTGTGAAGATTTTTTAAAAGAACATGTAAAAACTGCTTCTATAGAGAGATCTTAAGAATACTTAATGTGTATACCATTAAAATATATAACTTATTATTTTGAGATTCATCAAGCTCTTCCACTGAGCTTAGTACCAACTGAGCCCCATAAGAACCATAAAGTGGCAGGTTTTGTTTGGGGTAAAACTCAGCGGTAGAGATCATATTTAGCATATGTAGAGCCCTACATTTCATCCCCAGGACCAAAAAAAAAAAAATAGAGGGGGAAGACAACTTGCCCTCATGTACTTACTCAATGAGTGAGAGAAAGCAAGAGCCAACTGAGATTTCAACCTAGTGCAGTATAGCTCAACATAGCTTTACTTTAAAAGTTTTTTATCATTTTTAATTACACGTAGTGATGTGTGTGTCCTTATGTCAGTGTAGACCTATGAGTGCAGGTGCCTACAGAAGCCAGAGACAGACTTCCTGGAACTAGAGTTACAGGCTGTCATGGTCTGGCCCTAGGAACTGAATGTGGGTCCTCTAGAAAAGCAGCAAGTGCTCTTAACCATTGAGCCATCTTTCCAGCCCCACCACCTCCAACTTGTAAAGCTCCATACTCTTTCACTCTGAATGTGCTGACCCCAAATAATTAGGAAAGCAGTCGATAACATGGTCTGAAGGTGGGAAAGGTGGTTAGAAGAGGAAGTGGCCCGTGGAATAAACTCTGAGCATTTTTAGGTTGCCAGTACACTGAGAGGGGACAGATAATATCCCAGAAAGAAGAACAAAGTGTTCAAATGCAATGTCCTGGCTACACTGTTATGGTAACAAAGAGACTAATATGCAAGAGCATGCCAGTCACCTGCCCCAAATCTGACTGCCCGCATAGAATACCTCATGTTCCCTCTTTTACTCACATTATTCATAGAACTACTTTGTTCTCACATCTCTTTCAGGCTCTTTGAAACCCTCCAGTCACTCTTCTGGTCTGTATTTGGCCTTTTAAATCTCTACGTCACTAATGTGAAGGCCAGGCACGAGTTCACCGAGTTTGTGGGAGCTACTATGTTTGGAACATACAATGTGATCTCTCTGGTAGTGCTGCTGAACATGCTCATTGCCATGATGAATAACTCCTACCAGCTTATTGCCGTGAGTAATTGTTTTGCCATGGGGATTCCTTGGGTTTCTAGAGAAGGCACAGTGATGTGGCGCCCATTGCAAGCTCAATGAAACAGTCTGATCGCCTCAATGAATATACATTAGTCAATTATTCATCTGCCTTCTTTCTAGAACAATGCTGTTTGCAGTCTTAGTCTACAGAAAGTCAGTAGTATAGATTGCGTTACTGGATTTGATGACTTTCTTGCTATCTGTTTAAAATGTTTTAACATATTTGAGACAATTTTTTGTCTTGGTAAGGAAACCTCAGGGGATATATTACAGTGGGCTACTCAGTTTTGCACTTCACTTATATTCTGGGTAAATCCAGTTAATCTGTTAATAACATTGCAAACATCCTCCCCAGATTTGGAGTTTGGGAAGATGACCTTCTAGGAAGAATAGGGGCCATTTTGTTTTTGATACAATGTCTCATAATGTTTAAAGTTGCATTAAACTCACTGTGTAGCTGAGAATGACCCTGAACTCCTCCATATCTCAGGTCCTGAAATTACAGAAGTGCACTATAATAATCAGTTAATAAGAGGAGCTATTTCTTGTTAAAGTAGAGATGAGTAAGTGTACTCTACCGTCAGATCAATCTTCTTCGATTGAGCTTATTGTTTTTATGACAGGTGTCATTGTATAGACCAGGCTGGTCTCTAATTCCCAGTCCTCTTGCCTCAACCTCTGGAGTACTGTGGTTGTAGGCATGCACCATGACATTTTGAATCTTGCATTGCTTAAGTTTTAGTGCTATTGGGAGGTAATAGAGCCTTTAGTAAGTGGGGTTTAATGGGAAGTTAGGTCATTGGGAAGTATACTCTTGGAAAGGATTATAGGATGCTACCCCCTTTCTCTTCCTCCTTGCTCTCTTGCTGTCATGGTCACCTGCCCTGCTGTGCTGGTCTGCCACCAGCTGAAAGCAACCATTGACTGAAGTCATGAGCCACAATAAACCTTTCTCTTTATAATTTGATTTTTCTCCTATACTTTCTCACGGTGACACAAAGGTGAATTTGTAGAATTTTTGCCATTGGGGATTTTTTTTAAGGTGTAAAATTGTCTGCGAGGGTACTTTAGGTCATAGATGCTTAAATGACTAACTATAAGGGAAATGGGAGTATAGTAGAAAAAATTAAAAACCAAGGACTGTAGTCTTGGGGCTGTCTTTTATCATCAAGTCAGCTTGGGTACCTTATTTCCCCTTCTTAGACCTCTGATTCTTCATCTCAAAAGTGATGTGTTGCATTGGTGGTGAGTAATACCATTGCCAGCGCTGTGAGCCTGTGTTTACAAATCAGGATAGCACAGCAAGGTCCGTCCTAGCTCTGAAATTCAATCCCATTGGTGTCAGGAAACAGAACAATACAATATAGTTCAGCTTCATTTCTTGCCTCTCATAGTCTCTCTCTCTCTCTCTCTCTCTCTCTCTCTCTCTCTCTCTCTCTCTCTCTCTCTCTCTCTCTCTCTCCTATTCTCCCTTTTTCCCTTTCTCCCCTCCAAGTCCACCTTCATTCAAATCCAACTAGAGGAAGAACTTAGAGATGACTTATGCTCACACCTAGTCTGTTCTCTACCAGGGATAAGACACACATGGGATCTAAAAGGTTTCTTTTTCTGCCTGCAAAGGCAGTTGTAGTTATCTCACTTAGTATCTAGCAGTTAATTAATCCTAGTGACAGAAAAAAAGTTAAAATTTTCTTGTCATCTAATACAGGGTTTCAGGGTGCCCCACTGAGCGGGGTGACATTTTCTAGCAAGAATAAGAATCATCAACTCTAGCTTTTCGTCACCACCTGCTGGTAGCAGGTTGAGTTTTAATACTCCCTACTTCCGCACCTGAACAAAATACCTTGATTCCTGTCACTAAGGGCCTGAGTAGGTGGCCTGAATGGGGCCTACATCATCTCACACATCTGCAGTCGAAGCAAACCAGGCTGAATCCTCCCTGCTGCTCTGGAATTTCCTGTTTGTATATTTACAGCATTGGATTGGAAATGAATCCAATTGGGTGTTAATATTGGGCAAACTGATGGCACAAATACCCAAGTTTTTCCAAGGAGTAAAGAATAGAAAATAGATTTCATTTCATTTGTAATATTTCTACTTCAGCCAGGTGATGGTGGCACACACTTTTAATCCCAGTACTCAGGAGGTAGAAACAAGAGGATCTCTGTGAGTTCAGGGTCAGCCTGGTCTACAGAGCGAGTTCCAGCACATCAAGGGATACACAGAAACCCTGTCTTGGAAAAAGAAATCTCTACTTTAGAACTGTCCCTTTAGAAGGCCTCTGTTATAGGGATAAAGACTTTAGGAAGAGAAACCACTGGAGACACTTATCTTCTCCTTTAATGGGTACCACAAGCTGCCTCAGCCTTGGTAGGAATGTGGGTGTCAGCAAATATCACTAGAAAATTATTCCGTGTTTATTCTAGTTCAGAGGTTAAGAGCCACAGCTAACCCAGGAAAAGTTGTGCTCTTTATCAGTGCTTCATGAAGGATTAAGATACTGAGGAAGTGGCTATTTTAATAGTCAGTTGAATCTAAACAAGGAAAAAATGTACAAATAAGAAAAACATACATAAACTTATCATAAAATGCCAGCACTCAGAGTCAGGTTTTGCCATGTGGCCCATGTATTTCTTCCTTTAACATTTTCTTCCCAGTTCTGAAACAAATGTTATTTGAGCTGTTAGTTACCTAATGACAGTTTAAAGGTATAGGTCCTGTCTCTTCCTGAGATCAAGTAAGCAATGAAAGGTTTCATGAGGGCAATGTGTGTGCCTGAGGAAGAGTCAGAAGGGATACCAACAAGAAAACGTGATTAGAAGCACAAAAAATTATGATTTTGTAAAGGGCTCAGGTCTGGGCAGCAACTCCCAAGTCAAAGATATCACCAGCCTCCATATAAAATAACAACTACCAGTGGACTTTCTGGGGACGAAATAAATGGCTCTATTTGTATTTCCAGAGAGCAGAAGACAATATAACCCCGCCCCCCGGCCATCAGTCCCACCAAAGAGTTCAAACTCTGAAAGCTGGGCTGAAATTAAGTAGCAGTGGACTCCCTTTCCAAGTGAAGGACTTGTTCGGTTCAAGATGCATTAGGGAGTGCATAGCAATCCAGAAACTGACTCTTTCTCACCCCATTTTCTATGATACCAAACCACACTGAGAGACCTGATCCAGGACTACCACATTCATGAAGGAGAAAGAAGATATGCCCATCCATCAAATACATAGAAAGTGTTCCCGCCCTTGGGTAATGTGGAATGTGTAAATAGCTGTTAGTAATCTATTTTCATCAAAACTTACTTTTTCTATTACTGCTATGTACAGAGACTCTACCCAGAACCCTGAGCTAACCTGCCTGACCTGCCAAGTCCCATTTTTTCATCCTTAGCCAAAGCTAAGAGAATAGAGTTTTTCTAAGATGTCAAAATTCAGTAGCTACCATTTAATAAATATGGTCATATGGTCATACTTTTATCTCTGTAATTATAGTCGTGTTCACCATTCACCCATGGGCCACACATTATATAAATGTATTCAGTGCATGTTATCTCATTAAATCATCACACTCATTTTATGAAGTGTTGTTATTAATTTCACTTTGTAAATGGGGAAACTGAGGAAAAGAGACTGAAGTGACTTGTCTAAGGAGGAATACTCTGTTTCCTTTCTGATTAGCGTGCTTAAGTTATACACATTAGTGAGTTTCAGATAATATTTCATGGCATGGCATACACTATACAAATCCAGCCTCTCTATCTAAGCTACCCTTCCTCCATCTCCAGCAATCACTATTCTGCATTTGGGTCACCCTTTCTTTAAAAGCATGCACTTGTGAAAGAGGATATGTTCTACTTGCATTTCTGCATCTGGCTTAGTTCACCTAACATAATGTCCCACATTTCCATTCATTTTGTTGCAAAATAAAAGGTTTTCATTTTCTTGGTGGCAGAATAATACTCCATTGTGCATATTCACCACATTTTCTTTACCCATTCATGTGTTGATAGGCACCTAGGTTGATTCTGTATTTTAGCTATTGTGATAATGCCACAATCAACATCTGGATGTAGATATCCCTTTGGTATGCTGATTTTATTTCCTTTGCATATATGTCCAAAAGTAAGACAGCTGGATATTATGAATTCCATTTCTCTTTTGTTGAGGAGCCTCCATATTGTTCTCCATAATGGCTATGCTAATTTTCATCCCTATCAACAGTGCAAGGGAATTCATGTTTTTCTTCACAACAGCATTTGTTATTTCTTGCCTTTAGTTTCTGTCTTTTTGTTTTGTTTTGTTTTAATAGCCAAGGACAAATTCACAGTAAGGCCTCCTGATCCAAATTAACAATATCATACCTCCTCCTTTTGGCCTACATCCTGATCAAAGGCCCTGATGCACACAGGATATTCAGCTTCTATCTAAGCTCAGCCCTCCTTTCCCTTGGCTGGCTTGCTGGCTTCTAATCAAAGGGATCCTGTAGGGGGACTTGCTTGTTTCCGCAAACAGTGTCGTCTTTGATACACCTGTATGCTCAGCACCATGCCTCCACCTCCAGCTTTCTTCTTCTCCTTTAAGGTGGCCACCAGATGTCAAGCAAGTTCTTTCCCCTCTACTCTGCCCTTATTTCTGCCAGACACATGGCCCGCTAAGGTGAATCTCATGTTTACTTTCTTAAGACACAGTCTTTTGGTTTTATGTGTATGGGTTTGGTTCTATATACATATATGTGCAGTATATGCACTCTAGGTGCCCTCAAGGACTAGAAAAGAAGTTACTGGAGTTACAGACAGTTATTAACAGCCAGAGTAGAACGGGGGTCCTCTGAAAAAAACAAGAAGTGCTGCTGGTCCTGTAGTAACTGCACCTCCCCAGTCTGTGGCTCACACCTTTAATCCCAGCCCTCAGGCAGCAGAGGCAGCCAGATTTTAGTGATCAGTGTCAGCCTGGTAAACCACACAGCAAGTTCCGAACCAACCAAGGCTGCATAGTGATACTTTGTCTTAAAAAAAAAAAATCATACTCTGTCAAAAAAAAAAAAAAAAACAAAGCCCATAGCCACAGAGAATAAGCAGGCCACCAAACTCATGACAAGGACTCATTATCTCGCACATCCTGCCTTGAGACACCTCAGCCCTCTTTCCCAAACAGATCTTGCATGCCTAAAACGTCTCTGGAAATTATACCCACACTAGTAAATGAACCGTCAAACCTGGTGTTCCAGGACTGGAGATTGAGGCACTCTCAGCAAAGTTCATAGAGTCAGCGGTCACTGTTATCTGCCCAGACCGCCGGTCTCTGCCTGGGCTTGGTTTGGATCTCCCCCTGGTGGTCTAACTTAGGAACAACATTTTCTTCGTCCTATTGCTGCCTGGCCTCAGATTTTGTCTGCTAGCCATTGGGAGGGTGGGTATCTGCTGAGGACCAGAACAATTCACCTTGAATTTCTCACAGTACAGGGTAGCAGGATCCTGTTGTGCACCAAACTGTTTCCAACTGTAAGTGTAGCCTGTGGTGCTTGCTGCTGCATGATAAGAATTTTAGTGACTGACAGAGGGGCAAGGAGGAATGGGAAGAATACACAAACAGCCATCATTTTCTTTCTTGCTATTTAAAGGCAACCTAACAGGGTAGACACTCAGGCTGCTTCTCCGTTACCCAACAGGTTGCCTGTCCTGGGTGTTCATCAGTAGCAGAAATAATTCTCATAAAAATTTCATCTTGGATCCACCTAACAGAAATAGGACTGCTTATGCCAGTCACCAGTTAGTCCCAATGCCTCTCCCTAAGTGCCTGAAGAAGCATGGGGAGAGACAACAGCAAGAAAAAAGTGATTGGAGACACCGGAAATATTACCAGTTCCCGAGCCAAAGATGCCAGCAGCCTCCATGGAAGACAGCAACTGGTAGTAGGCATTTCAGATGAGTTCCAGGCTGAAATTAAGAAAAAAAAAGCGCATCTCCCTGGACATTGGTCTCAGGGTGTTCTAGTCATAAGTTAAAAATTACATTGGTAGACAGTTCAAGTGCCCATGGCCCAGAGGTCCTTACCAAAGAGTGTGGTTCTTCATAGATTTTTGCCTACTCTCACAGTCCTTGTTTTGGGTGCCATGCATCTTTTGACTAGAACAACAAATGATACAAATATTCTTTTATTTCTGATTGGCCTGAGGGTTTTTGTTTTTTTGGCTGTTCGCTTTCTCTTTCAGTGTTTAAGATAGGAACTCACAGTATTGCTTCCACAGACAGGCCTTGAACTTTTCATCCTCCTGCCCACGTCACCCATGTGCTCGGGTTGCAGTTGTGTGGCCACAAATCCAGTGTCTGTTTGGGATTTCGAAACTAAATATGGTATTGGCCAAGGATCAGCAGCTCTGGGAGAATCACTGCTTTTGCCGAGGATCCAAAATGGGGGATCCTCATGCCTGCAACTCTAGCTTCCGGGGATATGATGCCCTCTTCTGGCCTCTGTGGACATGAACACACACACACTTTAAAACAGGTTTAGAAAATATAAAATGTTCAGTTCTGAGTTACCAATAAGAAAGCCTTTCTCAGGCCAAGTTGGTGGTGGTGTATGTCTTTAATCCCAGCACTCAGGAAGCAGAGGCAGGGGGATCTCTGAATTTGAGGCCAGCCTGATCTACAGAGTGAGTTTCAGGACAACCAAAGCTACAAAAAGAAACATTGTCTTGGGGGGGAAAAGCCTTTCTCTTCCTGTGATCACCAGAGCCCAGTGGCATAGCCTTCCCCAATACAGGCAGTAAAGTGGGCAGGGAGTGTTAACAACACAGAAGTAAAAATACCCAAAGGAACATCAGGGATGTTGTCTGCCTTGTACTTGAGATGTAGCAGATTTATCTTACCTCAATTGTTATGGTTAAGCTGCTGGATTTGGTTTATTATTTTTATTTATTCTTCTCTCAATATAATATATCCTGACCACAGCTTCCCCTCCCTCTTCTCCTCCCAGCCTCTCCCCTTCATCTCCTCTCTCCACCAGATCCACTCTATTCCCTGTTCCCTCCTCCCCCCCAAAAAAAAGCAGGCCTCCCAGGGACATCAACTGAGCATAGCACAAGATAAATCTGCTCTTTTAAAGAGTGACAAGGGAAATATCATGATAAAATAAGAAAAGAATAACACCTCTCTCTCTCTCTCTCTCTCTCTCTCTCTCTCTCTCTCTCTCTCTCTCTCTCCCCCCTCTCTCTCTCCTCTCCTCTCCTCTCCTCTCCTCTCCTCTCCTCTCCTCTCCTCTCCATTCCCAGTCCTTCCTCTTCCTTTATGTCTCTGTTTGCATCACAAAGTTTGGCTGTCTTTTGCTCTCCTTTTCACTTTTCCCTGGGTAATAAAGAGGATGAGATGCATAGTTATCTCAAAGGCTCTTTTAATAATAGTGGCACATCAGAAATCTCCAAGAGTGGCAGAAAAGAAAGCACTGTAGGCTTCTTCACTCATTAAGGAATCAACAGTTATTATAGAAGACTTAATTAAAGGGTTTTAAACACTCTCGGTTCCCTCCATCCAGTGTCCATGGCCTGGATCTAAAGAGGACTTCCTGGTAGATCTTCTAAGAGATAATGCCATGGGGTTTTGCTCATACAAGCTCTTTCACACATTTCGTACAGGCAAACTAATTGACGTAGAGATATTTTAAGGCAGAGGGTCTCCATTCTAACCAGGACACATGTTCTAAAATATTGTAGGCTCTCATTTTTAAATGTGTTTGAGGACTGGAGAGACAGCTTAGCAGTTAAGAACACTGACTGCTTTTCCAGAGGACCTGGGTGAAGAAGGACGCTTAAAAGAAACCCCACACTAGCTGAGAATTGAGAATAATAGAGGGCTATGTATTTAGGGGTAGACTCGCAAATCACAATCCTCTGCTGGAAAGGAGAATAGCAACTTAATCCCGCAGTGGGAAAAGAGGGTGGATGCGCACTTTACATCTGCATAAATAGTAGCAGAGGCCCCGCCCAAGTGGGTAGGTAACTTAAAGGCTACTGGCAGTAGGAATTCCTACAGCACCTGGGTTCAATTCCCAGCACCCACATGACAGCTCACAAGCATTTATAACTCCAGTCTCCGGGCTTCTGACATCCTTGTCTAGCCTCCATAGGCACCAGGCATTCAGATGGTGTATAGACATACATAGTAGGAAAAACTCCCAAGTACACATAAAAATAAATTTAAAAGAATGTAAATGTATCTGGAACATGAGTAAACGAATTCACTGTGCTTTTCGTACACAGTGAAGCCAAATTTTTTTTTATTAATAATTTCCACCTCCTCTCCTCCTCCCCCTTCCCTCCCCTCTTCTCCTCCCCCTCCCTCCCCTCTTTGGTCTAAAGAGCAGTCAGGGTTCCCTGCCTGAAGCCAACTATTTTGAAGCACGGAACATTTTAGACAAAGCTGATCAAAACTCATCGTATTATCCTCTAGCCAGGGGCTAGTGACTTTATTAATTACTTGTCATATTTTTTTTGACAAAATACCTGGTTTCTATTGCTGTGAAGAGACACCATGTCCATGGCAACAGGAAAACAGTTCATCGAGGCTGGCTTACAGTTCACAAGTTCAGTCCGTTATCACAGTAGAGCATGGCAGCATGCAGGCAGAGATGGTGCTCAAGAAGTACTTGAGAGTCTTACATCTTGCAGGCAATAGGAAGTAGAATGAGTGTCCCACTGAGCAAAGCTTGAACAAAAGAGACTTCAAAGGCCACCCCCACAGTGACACACTTCCTCCAACAAGGCCACACCTACTTCAACAAGGCCACACCTTCTAATAATACCACTCCCTTTGGGGGCCATTTTCTTTCAAACCACCACATCTGAAAAAAAATAAGTTAAGGAAGTATTTATTTGGGATCCATCATGGAGACAGGGACTTAAGGTAGCTAGTCACATTGTATCTACAGTCCATAAGAAGAAAAGGATCACTTTTGCCTTTTAGTCTAGAACCCCAGCCCAAGAAGTGGTGTTTCTAATATGAAGTTGTGTCTTTGCGTCTTAACCTAATCTAGAAATTCCTTTACAGACATAACAAGAGACTGGTGTCCTAGGTAACTCTATATTCTATCAAACCGACAATATTAGGCATTGCAGAGAACTTTCGCGTAAAGGGCCAGTTAGTAAATATTTTAGAGTTTGTGGACCATATATTCCGTCTCAGCTACTCAATTCTTTTCTCGTAAGACAAAAGTAGCCAAGGCAATACATAAACTAATGGGTATAGCTGTGTGCCAGTAGTTTTTCATTTTTCTTTAAATCTGAAGGGGCAAAATATTATACCTTTGATTATTGAGTATGTTAAAGTGTAAGACAAATATTCTTAGCTTGTGAGATATACAAATACTAAGTAGCCAGTTTTCCAATTACATGGCTGATTTCAAAATACATGTCTCTTCAACCTTTGCAGATCAAAGGGATCATGGCTTACGTTTTCTTCATATTCCACTGATGCCTAGAAAAAAACAGGTTCTACCTACATATAGTAAATATGTATTTTTGTAAATATAATATAAAATATTGATATAAAATAAATAGTAAATATATAAGTAAATATATTTTTGAATTGATAGAAAAATGCTTTGAGCAATCTCTGATTTATAATTTTTTAGCCCAGCTTAAAAAATGGATAAATGGATTTATATTCATTACAAGTCTTTCAATAGCAATGATAGGGGAATTATCTAACTAGAAGAAAATCTACCTCAATTTTAGATTTCATGATAATAATGAATACAGTTCCCAGTTTTAGTCCCTGGCATCAATAATACACAAATCATTTATACTTAATCCAGTGCTGTCCACTTTGTAAAACACGCTTGCATATGACTTTGACAATGTTATCTTCATCTTACCGGTAAACAAGCTTCTTGTAGATGTTGAGACATGGCTTAGTTCATGTGGCAAATTTGCTCATCCCTTCCTTCTTCGCACAAGTGCACGTGAGAGCCAATGAAGAAGAAGTCATTGTCTTTGGTGATACAGCCACTGGCGAGTTATCCATGCTCCACTGGATAACTTCACACCCATGTGCACATAAGTAGCTCTAGTTAAATCCATTTGCTTACAAAGCCAAAGAAAGTCAAAACTAATAATAAAAAAAGACATAAAAGTGGGGTGAGGATGTGGTAGGAGGTGAGAGGAGGACAAGATGGGGCTGAGAGATGAATGTGACCAGAACATACTACACACACATGCACACACACACACACACACACACACACACACACACACACACACACACACACTCGTTTTTCGAAGAATAGATTAATTTTTAAAAAAAAATCTCCTTTCTTGTCATGATGGCACACAAATGTAACCCCAGCACTAGGGAGGTGAAATGAGGAGGAGGGTGAGTTCAAGGTCATCCTGAGTTATATTTTGAGACAGTCTCTCTCAAAACAACCTAGTAACCATAGCTGGGGAACATGATAACCGGCAGTTTCATGGAGTTAGACCCATTGTTATAAGCACTCATGTAGTTTGAAAGGATAAAATAGGCTATCATAGGGCATCAGTACTAGATTGCGAAGGATGCTGTAGGCAGGCAATGAGTTATAGCTGGAAAGCTTTCTGCCCCTGATGTTCTGTAGCTGGGTATAGGCACTTTATTTGAAGTCAATAAACCGTTTAAACTAATCCCCAGTAGGTTTCAAAATGAACAGTTCATTCTAATCACCTAGAAACCTCAGACAGGACAGGCTGATTGAGTGTTGAACAGGAAATCAACCACTTCCTAGACTACTACACACATGTGATACGTTAAGGGAGGGAGGCTGGGCTTGAAAGAAACTGAGAACCATATTTTTGAATATTCTAGTATTTTTTTTAATGAATTAAAACAAAAGTGAAAATCCAGCATGGGCCACCATGCTAGAAATCTCACCACTTGAGACAGGAAGGTTTCTGTAAATGTGAAACCAGCCGAGGCTACACCTCATGTTCCAGGCCAGCCTGGGCTACAGAGACTTCATCTCAGAAAGAAAGAAAAGAAAGAGGGAGAAAAGAAAAGAAAGAGAGCATGTATAGAAAGGGAGAGAGAGTTAAAATTACAATACCTTTAAACTATCTTAAATTGCATTTTACCCTATAGGATGCAAGGTATAACTTTTGCTAAGGTCCACAAATCTGCATTTTAACAGTTGGCCCACATGATTCTGATGAACGGCAATACTTCAGACACAAATCCCAAATTCTACCAGGAGAAAAGGGCATCCCAAGTGAGATCGACATCCCTTGAGATGGCAGAGCAAATGAATATTCTCACTTCTTTTTAGGGTGTGCATGTCACAGTAATTTTTGTAGCTTTCTCTATCAAGGGGAAACAGAGATTGTTATCTGTTCAAATGAAGGTAGCAATTGATAATTAGTGCAAAGGATCCCAAAATAGCCCTCTGATGAGTTGTCCCTAAGGCCAAAGATTCCTGGGAACAGCCTTTTGCTTTAGGGGTTGTTATTAGCTCTGCTCTCCCTGGGTTTGTGCTGTTTTCCCCTCTGCATTATGTTAGAACTTTTCCAATTTGCTAAGCAAGATGACTGCTGGCAGGAGATCTGAGAGAGTGCTTGAGACTGTCAAGAACTCAGAAAGAAGCTGGCCCCATAGTTTTGATTGTAAGAAAAATCACCTTGAGCTTGTATTTATTGAGAAATGTGAAATTGAGCAGATACATTCATTCCACCGAGATCCATGTGCTTCCAGTCTGAGTGAGTCGGTAACCTCAGAGGGAATGTTCTAGCGTCAGAGTATGTTGGATCCACACAGCAAAAGAAGGGAAAGCGAATAGAAACTCTGACCTGCTCTGCAGGAGATCATGATCTCAAAGACAAAGCAGGGCACACAAACAGATTATAACACACCATTAAATTATCACGGAGTCCACATGATGATAGCACAACAGTCCTAAAAGTTTGGGGAAGTTGGAAAGGGATGGACCACTATGCGGTTGAGTGACTGATTTTTGAAAATGTTCCAAAGTCAGAGTTGAGTCTGAGGGAGGAAGGCAAAGAGGAGTGGGCATGACCAGCAGACATACGAAATAAACAAGATGAGATTCAATATATAATTAGTCTACCATATAAGGTTAAAGACTAGTCCTGTCCTGGACAAAGAAAAAACTCCTTGGCATAGTTAGGGAAGGTTTAAATGAATGTGAGGACAATAGTCACATCTCTAATAGTCCTGCCGCTCAATTTGTACCAAGGCTGAGAATGAAATCAGCATCTATACACCACATTGTTCACAAAATCAGTATGTAAATACTCACCTTTTTTATTAACCAGTGGCTCATACCATTATGATCTATTCTTTACTGGTGTATAGAATTCAGGGGCTACCCGACAACCCCAAGTAGTGTGCCCAGTTACTTGCTACATTCTACTTGTTCAATACCGGAACTGAAAATTGACCCGGTGGACATGTATGAATTGGTATACAATAAATGAATGAGAAGAAAAAAACTAGTTCAAAGATTATTTATAATAACTTCTCCGTCACTTCCCAGCATCTTTGGTAATTCCCAACATGAGGCTGCCTGAGCGCTCAGGGGATGGGACAACAGTGATAGGAATGGGGTTCTGTCATCTTTTCTCCAAAATGCTTAGCTGAAATTATGAGAGGAGCAGCTGCAAGAAGGAACATCAGAAAGACCCCTAAACTCAACAAAAGTTGATTGTGACTTAGAACTTGGCCCATCACATATTTGCATTCTTTGTCAAAAGCAAATATATTTCTCCATAGACTTGTAGCAAATTACTTTTTTACATTTTCTATTTAATTTTGAGATTATAATATAATTACATCATTTATCTCTTCCCTTTTTGCCCTCTAAACCCTCCAGTGTAATCCTCCCTGCTCTTATTTCAAATTTATAACCTCTCTTTTTCATTAAGCAAATTACTTTTTAAAGGACATAGCTGCTTATATTTTTAAACATGTACCAAATCCCAGGAGGCATAAAGTACTGGATCAGGAGTTTGAGGCCAGCCTGAGGTACAGAGAGACACTGTTTCAAACAAACTAAACACACATAAACAGACACACACAGAGACATACATAAAAATACAACACATACCCCCCAAAAGAGCTGTACTCACATAGGAATTACTAGGGCAAACAAACAGTAAGACAAATGATTTCCAAATATCAGAGTGTCTAGCCAAATTATATCAAAGTAACTGAATATGCACAGGAATCATAGCATCATTCTTCCTTGTGTTCACATGATATATATATATATATATATATATATATATATATATATATATATATATGTATGTTCATGGGTGTGTACACATGAGCATGCAAACTGCACAAGCACATGTGGAGATTAGGGGGTTGCTGTCAACTGTAGACCTTGATCATTCTCCATCTATTTTTTGAGACAAAGTTACTCGTTCAACCAGTAGCTCATTAAGTCTGCCAGACTGACCAACCATTGGACTCCAGAGTCTCGCCTGTCTCCACAAATCCAGCACTAGGATTACAGGCAAAAATCATACAATTTTATGTAGGTCCTGGAATCCAAGTGTGCGTCCTCATGCTTGTACAACAGGTACTTTACCCACTGACCCTTCTTCACAACTCCTCATATTCTCCCATGTTGAAGATGTCTAGGAATAAAATTTTGCATTTGGAAATACAATTCAGTTCATTTGAAGAAACACTTATTGAATGCCTTCTTCATTTAAAGAAATATGCCAGATACACAGATGTATTTCCAAGATTGGCAGGGTCTCTTCTCTAGGATGTCAAAATATGCGATAACTCAAGGTTTGTTTCAGTATTTTATGCTCAGAACTAACACATGACATAGCTCTTCCTTCATACCAGTAAGGTAGTAAGTAGCATATGAACTTTACATTGACTTTAACAACATTTTAGCTTAGTACCTATTTCCGACAGTTTTAATGGTTGAGAAGACCAGAACTCAAAGACTTAAGTTTATTGGTCTGAAAGCATACAACTAGTAAGTGGCAGAGCTTTCTTCCAAACCCTTGTTCAATCCTCAAACTCTTGCTCACTTCACAATAGCAGGGTTCTTCTCATCATGCTGCTACCTCCTGTAGCACAATTAATAAAAACTCAGAGAGAGAAATTGGGGTTCAACCAGAAGGTCAGAAAAACGAAACAGCCAGCCACTGGTTCTTAGCTCTACCTCAGTCCAAAATGGCGACCCTGCCTCCAGGAATCTCAGAATGAAACTGTGTTTGTAAGCTATCTTGTCCCATTTCATATTCCTCTCTAGGGCTGTGATTAAAGATGTGCACCATTGGGATTAAAGGCATGCACCACCTGGTTTCTATGGCAAACTAGTGTGGCTACTGGGGTTAAAGGTGTGTGCCACCACTGCCTGGTCTGTAAGGCTGACCAGTGGGGCTGTTTTACTCTCGATCTTCAGGCAAGCTTTATTAAACTATAAATGAAATACCACTACAACTTCCTGTCTTTGCATCCTAAAGTAACCGCACCAACACAGCCTACCATAGTCAAATCTCATCACAGTCTGTGCACATTCGCATCCACAGTCTATTGAAGCTCTCTCAGTTCAAGCTCCCATGAAGGGCACTTGCTTTTGTTTTTCACTTTTCTATTAGTTTACAGAGAATCAGGCTTTCTGATAGCATTGTCAACAAAAGTCGTTTTTGTTGTTTCTCTCCCTCCTTGTTCTGTTCTGTTCATCTCCCACGCAACACTGAGCACTTCAATTCCAGTAGCTTCCTTTTGACTTTGATGTCACACGTGACCACTCCCCATTCTTAGCCTCTTTTGTCTTCTTTTCAAGGACTCCCAACTAGTTTTAGAGTCAATGATTTACTCTCGCAGCCCCTTATTTGTATAGTTAAACCACTGTAAGTTAGGATCCACATATGAGAGAGCATGAGGTTTTGTTTTGTTTTTTAATTTTATCTTCCAAAGATTTGGTCACCTCAGTCTTAAGATTATGCCGCCAAGATCCATCCACTTTTCTGAAAAATTGAATGATTTCAGTATTTTTTCTTTTACAGCTGAAGAGCCCTCAGACTTTCATTTCACTGATGAATCGGAAGAAACAAAACTACATATTTCCCTTAAATTTTTGAGTTGAGATTTAACATTTATATAAGTTTAAACAGTAATATAGGACATAAATTATGGAATATGGTAGACTCACATTTAAAATAAAACTTTTCAATTCCTCATTTGAGTATTTCTAATGGAATCAGAATGCCATAGTTACTTGTTATGCATAACCAACCACATGTTTAAAAATCAATGGTTTAACTCCTTCTGAAAGGGAAAAAGTTTCCATTACCCTTTTCCTTGAATTTTTATTTGCATTACACATAACCACATTTATTACATTTAGAGGCTCTTATTTTTGATTACCTTGTCATTTGTTATGACAAACTATAAACTAAAATTTAAGTTTTACTCTCAGTAATCATAAGGTAATGTTAAAATTATTCTTTTGAATTTAGCTATCATTCAAGTAATATGAAAATGTTCAAAGAAACACAAATACTATACAAATTTTGATAGTCACCAGACATAATTTATTTTTATTGAAAATGTATTTCTTAAAGATATGAATGGGGCTTTTATTCCAATTAGTAATTATATTCACTGATGAATACACAATAATATTCAGAAAGAGGAGTCAGCATCAATTATATTTTTGAAGAAATAGTTTTTATCTGTAAGATAGTTTTATTAAGCTATTGTCAATTCATTCAGAGTTTTATGTCAAATTGTCATATAATAAATTTTTCATAAAATAATATTGTTAACAGTCTGTCATCTGACAGCTTGACTGGGTTGGCTACAAACCTAAACGAATTAGAAGCCATGCACTTTTTTTACTGCGATAGCTCTGTAGTACAGCTGGAGATGAGAGATGCGGATAACTGGGGAAGTTCTTTAGTGGACAGGAGGCTTCTGGCTATCCTGGGTTTTTTTGTGTCTCCATGTGAAGTTGAGTGTTGTTGTTTCAAGGTATGTAAAGAACTGTGTAGGGATTTTGATGGGGATTTCATTGAATCTGTAGATTGCTTTTGGTAAGACAGTCATTTTTATTGTTAACTCTACTAATCCGTGAGCATGGGAGCTCTTTCCATCTCATTGGGAGGAGTAGAGGGAGGGGACACTGTGGCTGAAATCTAACACATGAGAGAATAATTTTAAAAGATTTAGAAACCATCTGACTTAGAAAAGACTTGTTGGGGCCAAGGAGGACTCCCTGGGAAAAGCTCTTGCCCTGCAGGCATAAGAACCTGGGTTTAATCACTATGGTGTGGGCTAGAGATAGTGAGATCAAAAGAAGAGGATCTCTGGGGCTTTCTCCCCAGCCAACAGAGCCAATTAAGCCAGCTCCAGGGCCTACAGAGAGATTTTGTCTTTAAAAAAATGTGATTGAGGAAGACACCAAACATCAATCTCTACTCTCCACATGTATGCACAGATGTACACGTGAAACACACACACATACACACACAGAGAATGACATGAAAAGGGTTTGTTATCTAGTATCACAGTCATTTGGTTTCTCACTTTATGGAAATGATCCTGTGTTTGGTAGGGTTAGAAATGAACTCCCTGGCTACTATCTCCTTAAGCAGTTTTCTTTCCTTGAGAATGGACAGTACCTACGGAACCACTTTTGGGATGAACAATATGCGGACTACAAGTAAGAATAGGAGATTGGATGTTTGAAGTCACTGAGAACATCTTCAATGTTCTCTCTTAGATGTATGAAATGAGAGATGTATTAATTTGTTTAACTCATTTAACAATGCATATGTTTATCAAATATTCCGCACACCATAAAAACATGCAACATTTAATTGTCAATTACACTTTTCAAAATCTGGGTATAAATGAGAAAAAAGAATTTGCAAGATTAGGCTATGAACATATTGGCTTTTCTCTTTTCTTACTGGTTAAAGACATTTACAATGCTCTGAGTTGCCCTGGAACATGTGACAAGGAACAGAGATTGTGCAATCAACAACCAATAAGCAGCTAAGTCCTTCAGTCCAATAGACAATGAAATACTGAACCCTGCCAACAACTATGCAAGTGAGCAATATGAAGCCTATCAACCACCACTTCCCAACACTAAAATCAAGGTGTTCTCAACCTCAAAGATAGATATCGCCTCAAAGTAAAGGTTTGAAAAAAAATTCCAATCAAATGGACCTAAAAAACAAGGGGATGTAGCTATCCTAATATCTAACAAAATAGACGTCAAGCTAAAGTCAATCAAAAGAGACAAAGTAGGACATTTCATATTAGTCACAGGAAAAATTCATCAAGAGGAAATTTCAACATCTATGCCCCAAATACAAGGGCACCTTCATATGTAAAAGAAATGCTTCTAAAGCTTAAATCATAAATTAAACCGCACACAATAACAGTGGGAGATTTCAACACTCCACTCACACAACTGGACAGGTCAGTCAGACAAAAATGAACAGAGAAGTAAGGGAACGCCGGGCGGTGGTGGTGCACTCCTTAAATCCCAGCACTCGGGAGGCAGAGGCAGGCGGATCTCTGTGAGTTTGAGGCCAGCATGGTCTACAAGAGCTAGCTCTAGGACAGGCTCCAAAAGAAAAAGTAAAGGAACTAACAGATAGTATGACTCAAATGGACTTAACAGACATCTATAGAATATTCCAACCAAACATAAAAGAATATACCTTCCTCTGAGCACCTCATGGAAACTTCCCAAAAATTGACCACATACTCAGTAACAAAACAAACCTCAACAAATACAAAAGAATTGGAACCACCCCATGTATCTTATTAGATCACCATGTTTTAAAATTAGAAATTAACAGCAATACTAATTACAGAAAGCCCACAAACACATGGAAATTAAACAATGCTCAGCTGAGTCATCAATGGGTCAAGAAAGAAATAAAGGGAGAAGTTAAAGACTTCCCAAAATTCAATGAAAAGGACCACACAACATATCCAAATTTATGGGACACAATGAAAGCATTGTTAAGAGGAAAGTTCATAGCACTAAATGCTTACATAAAGAAACTAGAAAATCCCACACTAGTGAAATAACAGAACATTTTAAAACTTTAGAACAAAAAGAAACAAACTCATCCAAGAGAACTAGATGGCAGAAAATAATCAAATTGAGAGCTGAAACCAACAAAATAGAAACAAAGAAAACAATACAAAGAATTGAGACAAAGAGTTGGTTCGAGAAAATTAACAAAATAGACAAACCTTTATCCAAACTAACCAGAAGGCAGAGAAAGAATATCCAAATTAACAAAATCAGAAATGAAAAGGGGGACATCACAACAGACATGGAGGAAATACAGAGTTACATTTTGAAAACCTGTACTCCACCAAATTGGAAAACTTAAAGGAATGGACAACTTTCTGGATAAATATCACTTACCAAAATTAAATCAAAACCAGATAAGAAAATTAAACAAACCTATAACTGCTGAAGAAATAGGAACAGTCATCAAAAGTCTCCCAACCAAAAAATAAAATAAAATAAAACCCAGGACCAGATGGTTTCAGCTCAGAATTCTATAATATTTTCAAAGAAAAACTAATAACAATACTCCTCAAGTTATTTCACACAATAGAAAGAGAAGGAACATTGGCAAACTCTTTTTATGAAGCTATAATTACCCTACTACCCAAACCACAGAAAGACATTACTAAGAAAGAGAATTACAGATCAATCTCACTCATGAACATTGATGCAAAAATACTAAATAAAGACTGACAAATCAAATCCAAGAACACATCAGAACCATCATCCATCATGATCAAGTCAGCTTGATATGGATGGTTCAACATATGAAAATCTGTTAACGTAATCCACCATATAAACAAACTGAAAATAAAAACCACATGATCATCTCATTAGATGCTGAAAAAGCTTCTGACAAAATACAACATCCCATCATGATAAAGGTCTTGGAGAGGGCAGGGATACAAGGAACATACCTAAACATAATAAAGGCAGTATACAGCAAGCCAACAGCTAACATCAAACTAAATGGAGAGAAACTCACAGTGATCCCACTGAAATCAGGAACAAGGCAAGGTTGTCCACTCTTTCTGTATCTATTCAATATAGTTCTTGAAGTCCTAGCTAGAGAAATAAGACACCAAAAGTAGATCAAGGAGATACAAATTGGAAAAGAAGATGTCAAACTCTCACTGTTTGCTGATGATATGATAGTTTACATTAGTGACACCAAAAATTCTACCAAGAAACTTCTACGATTCATAAACACTTTCAGTAATGCAACAGAATACAAGATTAACTAAAAAAAATCAGTAGTGCTCCTGTACACAGATGATAAAAGGGCTGAGGAAGAAATCAAAGAAACATCACCCTTCACAATAGCCACCAATAGCATAAGATATCTCGGAATAACTCTGACCAAAAATATGGAAGACTTGTATGACAAGAACTTTAAATCTTTGAAGAAAGAAATTGAAGAAGACACCAGAAAGTGGAAAGATCTCCCATGATCTTGGGTAGGTAGAGTTAACATAGTAAAAATGGCAATCTTACCAAAAGCAATCTAGAGATTCAATGCAATGCCCATCAAAATCCCAGCAAAATTCTTCACAGACCTCGAAAGAACAGTACTCAACTTCATATGAAAAAAAAAAACCCAGAATAGCCAAAACAATCCTGTACAATAAAAGGACTTCTGGAGGCATCACAATCCCTGACTTCAAACTCTACTACAAAGCAACAGTACTGAAAATAGCCTGGTATTGGCATAAAAACAGACAGGAGAACCAATAGAACAGAATCGAAGACATGGATACTAATCCACACACCTTCAAACAACTGATTTTTGACAAAAAAAAATTATCAAATGGAAAAAAGAAAGCATATTTAACAGGTGGTGCTGGCATAACTGGATATCAACATGTAGAAGAATGAAAATAGACCCATATCTATCACCATGCCCAAACAAGTCCAAATAGATCAAAGACCTCAACATAAAGCCAGCCACACTGAACCTCATAGAAGAAAAAGTGGGAAGCACACAGCACATTGGCACAGGAGACCACTTCCTAAATATAACCCCAGGAGCAAAAACACTGAAAGAAACAATTAATAAATGGGACTTCCTGAAACTGAAAAGCTTCTGTAAAGCAAAGGATGTGGTCAACAACACAAAACAGCAGCCTACAAAATGGGAAAAGATCTTCACTAACCCCATATCAGACAGAGGTCTGATCTCCAAAATATACAAAGAACTCAAGAAACTGGTCATTGAAAGAACAAATAATCTAATAAAAAAATGGAGTACAGACTTAAATAGAGAACTCTCAACAGAGGAATCTAAAATTGCTGAAAGACACTTAAGGAAATGTTCAACATCCTTAGTCCTCAGAGAAATGCAAATCAAAACAACTCTGAGATTCCACCTTACACCTGTAAGAATGGCCAAGATCAAAAACACTGATGACAACTTATTCTGGAGAGGTTTTGGGGTAAAGGGAACACTTCTGCATTGCTGGTGGGAGTACAAACTGGTACAGCCCTTTGCATGTCAGTGTGGTTATTTCTCAGAAAGTTAGGAAATAACTTTCCTCAAGACCCAGCAATACCACTTTTGGGTATATATCCAAAGGATGCTCAATCATGCCACAAGGACATGTGCTCAACTATGTTCATAGCAGCATTATTTGTCATAGCCAGAACCTGGAAACAACCTAAATGGCCCTCAGCCCGTGAATGGATAAGGAAAATGTGGTACATTTACACAGTGGAGCACTACCCAGCAGAAAAAAATAACATTTTGAAATTTGTAGGCAAATGGATGGAGCTAGAAAACATCATTTTGAGTGAGGTAACCCAGACCCAGAAAGATAATTATCACATGTACTCATAAGTGATTTTTAAACTTAAAGCATTAAAAAAACAGCCTACAATCCACAATCTCAGAGAACTCAGACAACAATGAGGACCCTAAGAGACACAGGCATGGATCTAATATACATGGGAAGTAGAAAAAGACAAGATCTCCTGAGTAAATTGGGAGCATGGGGAGCTTGGGAGAGGGTTAAAGGGGAGGGGAGAGCCAGGGGGGAGCAAAGAAAAATGGAGAGCTCAATAAAAAGCAATTGGAGAGAGCCTATGCAAAATGAAATAGTCATCTGGCTTGAAGCAAAAATAAATAAAATAAAATAAAATAAAATAAAATAAAGGTGTTGGATAAATGCTCAGAAAATCCATGTCCATGTCTCTTTTTAAGCCTCTAGAAACTTCTTGAATTCTTTGGTTAACACCACTCTTTCTCCTTTAAGGACAAGAAAAACTAGCTGAGTCTCTCTTATCTTACCGATTTTCACTCTCTCTCTGTCTCCTTTCACTAAAACACAAATTTATGATTATACTTAACCCACCTAGATAATCTAGGAAAAAGATTTCTTCAAGGGTCATCTAAGTAGCAACCTTAATTTTATAGGCAACTTTAATTTTCCCTTTTTGTGTGCTATAGCATAGTCATAGTTTACAAACATCAGATTGGAGCATCTTAAATGTTCTCACCACAATTGTTGACTATGTGAAGCAATTGATGTGCTGATAAGTTTAATCAAATCATATCACAGTGCATACATATATCAAAACATCATTCTGTAGTCCTGAAAAGTGTAGAACTTGTATTTGTTAATTAACCATTTGGAAAGCTGATTTTAAGTTGAGTGTGGAGGTACTTAACCTTTAATACCAGTACCAAGAGGCAGAGGCAGGAATATCTTTATGAGTTCAAGGATGGCCTGGTTTCATGGTGCAATCACACAGCGCTCAGCTGCACGGCCTCAGAGTGGTGGCCACAGTCGAGGGATCTCAGCACCTGGAACAGGGCTACACACAGTGTGTGCTTTGCACCTCCCTTCCGAACTCCGCAAGGGACAGGGGACAAGGAGTGTAAAATTCTTTTTTTTTTTATTGAGAAAAGGAGAAAAATAAAAAACAAGTTTCCACCTCCTCCCAGCCTCCCATTTCCCTCCCCCTCCTCCCACCATTCTCCCCCTCCCCCCACTCCTTTCCCCCACCCTCTCCAGTCCAAAGAGCAGTCAGGGTTCCCTGCCCTGTGGTAAGTCCTAGGTCCTCCCCCCTCCGTCCATATCTAGGAAGGTGAACATCCAAACTGGCTAGGCTCCCACAAAGCCAGCACATTAAGTAGGATCAAAACCCCGTGCCATTGTCATTGGCGTCTCATCAGCCCTCTTTGTTCGCCATGTTCAGAGAGTCCAGTTTTATCCCATACTTTTTCAGTCACAGTCCAGCTGGCCTTGGTGAGCTCCCAGTAGATCAGCTCCACTGTCTCAGTGGGTGGGTGCACCCCTTGTGGTCCCAACTTCTTTGCTCATGTTCTCCATCCTTCTGCTCCTCATTGGGACCTTGGGAGCTCAGTCCAGGGCTCCAGGGTGGGTCTCTGTCTCTGTCTCCATCCATCACCATATGAAGGTTCTATGATGATATGCAAGATATTCGTCAGTATTGTTCTAGGATAGGGTCATTTCAGGTTCCCTATCCTCAGCTGCCCAAGGAACTAACTGGGGACCTCAGCTTGGGCACCTGGGAGCCCCACTAGGGTCAAGTCTCTTGCACACCCTAAAGTGGCTCCCTTAACTAAGAATTGTGGTTCCGTGCTCCCCTATCCAACCTTCCTTTATCCCAATCCTCCTGTTTCCCCAAGTCCCCCCTCCTTCCCTTCTATCTTTTCTCTCCCCATCTCCCCTTACCCCCATCCCACCCCACCCCCAAGATGCCAATTTTCTCCCCGGCAATTTTGTCTACTTCCCTTAGCCAAGAGGATAACTATATGTTTTTCCTTGGGTTCAACTTCTTCTTAGCTTCTTTAGGTTCACCTATTGTAGACTCTGTGACCCTTATTTATGGCTAGAAACCAATTATGAGTGAGTACATCCCATGTTCATCTTTTTGGGTCTGGGATACCTCACTCAGGATAGTGTTTTCTATTTCCATCCATTTGCATGCAAAACTCGAGAAGTTGTTGTTTTTTACGGCAGCGTAGTACTCTAGTGTGTATATATTCCATACTTTCTTCATCCATTCTTCCATTGAAGGGCATCTAGGTTGTTTCCAGGTTCTGGATATTACAAATAATACTGCTATGAACATAGTTGAACAAATGCTTTTGTCATATGATAGATCATCTCTTGGGTATATTCCCAAGAGTGGTATTGCTGGGTCCAGGGGTAGGTTGATCCAGAATTTCCTGAGAAACCGAAACACTGACTTCCACAGTGGTTGCACAAGATTGCATTCCCACCAGCATTCCTCCACAGCCCCTCTAGCAAAGGCTATCCTTGGTGTTTTTGACTTTAGCCATTCTGCCAGGTGTGAGATGATACCTCAAATTTGTTTTGATTTGCATTTCCCTGATTGCTAAGGAAGTTGAGCACGACCTTAAGTGTCTTTTGGCCATTTGAACTTCTGTTGAGAATTCTCTGTTCAGTTCAGTGCCCCATTTTTTAATTGGGTTAATTAGCATTTTAAAGTCTAGTTTCTTGAGTTCTCTATATATTTTGGAGATCAGACCTTTGTCTGTTGCGGGGTTGGTGAAGATCTTCTCCCAGTCAGTAGGTTGCCTTTTTGTCTTGGTGACAGTGTCCTTTGCTTTACAGAAGCTTCTCAGTTTAAGTAGGTCCCATTTATTCAATGTTGCCCTTAATGTCTGTGCTTCTGTGGTTATACATAGGAAGAGATCTGCTGTGCCCATCTGTTGTAGGGTATTTCCCACTTTCTCTTCTATCAGGTTCAGTGTGTTCGGGCTGATATTGAGGTCTTTAATCCATTTGGACTTGAGTTTTGTGCACGGTGATAGATATGGGTCTATTTTCATTCTTCTACAGGTTGACATCCAGTTGTGCCAGCACCATTTGTTGAAGATGCTTTCTTTCTTCCATTGTATACTTTTAGCTCCTTTATCGAAAATGAGGTGTTCATAGGTTTGTGGGTTAAAATCCGGGTCTTCTATACGATTCCATTGGTCGACTTCTCTGTTTTTATGCCAGTACCACACTGTTTTCATTACTGTAGCTCTGTAATAGAGTTTGAAGTCAGGGATGGTAATGCCTCCAGAAGAATCTTTATTGTATAGGATTGTTTTGGCTATCCTGGGTTTTTTGTTTTTCCATATAAAGTTGATTATTCTCCTCTGCAGATCTGTGAAGAATTTTGGTGGGATCTTGATGGGGATTGCATTGAATCTATAAATTGCCTTTGATAGAATTGCCATTTTTACTATGTTGATCCTCCCAATCCAAGAGCAAGGGAGGTCCATCCATTTTTTGGTATCCTCTTCAATTTCTTTCTTCAATGCCTTAAAGTTCTTGTCAAATAGATCTTTCACTTCCTTGGTTAGATTTACCCCAAGATATTTTATGCTGTTTGTGGCTATGGTGAATGGTGAAGCTTCTCTGATTTCCCTCTCTGCTTCCATATCCTTTGTGTATAAGAGGGCGACTGATTTTTTGGAGTTGATCTTGTATCCTGCCACATTACTAAAGCTGTTTATCAGCTGTAAAAGTTCTTTGGTGGCGTTTTGGGGGTCGCTTATGTAGACTATCATATCATCTGCAAATAACGAAAGTTTAACTTCTTCCTTTCCAATTTGAATCCCCTTGATCCCATTATGTTGTCTTATTGCTATTGCTAGAACTTCAAGCACTATATTGAAGAGGTATGGCGAGAGTGGACAGCCTTGTCGTGTTCCTGAGTTCAGCGAGATGGCTTTGAGTTTCTCTCCGTTTAATTTGATGTTAGCTGTCGGCTTGCTGTATATAGCTTTTATTATATTTAAGTATGACCCTTGTATCCCTAATCTCTCCAATACTTTTAACATAAATGGATGTTGAATTTTGTCAAATGCTTTTTCAGCATCTAATGAAATGATCATGTGGTTTTTTTCTTTCAGTTTATTTATATGCTGGATTACATTGATAGATTTTCGTATGTTGAACCAGCCCTGCATCTCAGGAATGAAGCCTACTTGATCATAATGGATAATTTTTCGGATGTGTTCTTGGATTCGGTTTGCCAGTATTTTGTTGAGGATTTTTGCGTCGATATTCATGAGTGAGATTGGCCTGTAATTCTCTTTCCTGGTTGAGTCTTTGTGTGGTTTTGGTATCAGAGTAACTGTAGCTTCATAAAAGGAATTTGGTAATGACCCTTCTGTTTCTATATTGTGGAATACATTAAGGAGTATAGGTATTAGGTCTTCTTGGAAGTTCTGGTAGAATTCCGCATTGAAACCATCTGGTCCTGGGCTTTTTTTGGTAGGGAGGTTTTTGATAACAGCTTCTAATTCTTCGCGACTGACAGGTCTGTTTAGATTGTTCACCTGGTCCTGGTTTAGTTTTGGTAAATGGTATTTATCTAAAAAAGTGTCCATTTCTTCTACATTTTCCAGTTTTGTGGCATACAGGCTTTTGTAGTAAGATCTAACGACTCTCTGAATTTCCTCTGTGTCTGTGGTTATGTCCCCCTTTTCATTTCTGATCTTATTAATTTGCGTATTCTCTCTCTGTCGTTTGATTAGTTTGGATAGGGGTTTATCAATCTTGTTGATTTTCTCCAGGAACCAGCTTTTTGTTTCATTGATTCTTTGGATTGTTTTCTGTGTTTCTATTTTGTTGATTTCAGCCCTCAGTTTGATTATTTCCAGTCTTCTACTCCTTCTGGGTGAGTCTGCTTCTTTGTTTTCTAGAGCTTTCAGGTGGGCTGTTAAGTCTCCAATATGTGCTTTCTCTGTTTACTTTAAGTGGGCACTTAGTGCTATGAACTTTCTTCTTAGGACTGCGTTCATAGTGTCCCATAAGTTCAAGTATGTTGTTTCTTTATTTTCATTGAATTCAAGGAAGACTTTAATTTCTTTCTTTATTTCTTCCTTAATCCAGGTATGGTTCAGTAGTTGACTGTTCAGTTTCCATGAATTTGTAGGCTTTCTGGGGGTAGCATTGTTGTTGAATTCTAACTTTAATACATGGTGATCTGATAAGACACAGGTGGTTACTAATATTTTTTTGTAACTGTGTAAGTTAGCTTTGTTACCGAGTATGTGGTCAATTTTCGAGAAGGTTCCATGAGCTGCAGAGAAGAAGGTATATTCTTTCCTCTTTGGGTGGAATAATCTATAGATGTCTGTTAAGTCCATTTGCTTCATTACCTCCATTAATTCTCTAATTTCTCTGTTAGGTTTCTGTCTGATTGACCTGTCCATTGGTGAGAGAGGAGTGTTGAAGTCTCCTACTATTAGTGTGTGCGGTTTGATGGCTGCCTTGAGTTTTAGTAATGTTTCTTTTACGTACGTGGGTGCTTTTATATTAGGGGCATAGATATTCAGGATTGAGACTTCTTCCTGATGAATTGTTCCTGTTATGAGTATAAAATGTCCCTCTCCATCTCTTCTGATTGATTTAAGTTTGAAGTCAACTTTGTTAGAAATTAGTATGGCCACACCTGCTTGTTTCTTAGGTCCATTTGCTTGATAAGCCTTTTCCCAGCCCTTTACTCTGAGTAGGTGCCTGTCATTATGGTTGAGGTGTGTTTCTTGTAGACAGCAGAATGTTGGATCCTGTTTTCGTATCCAATCTCTTAGCCTGTGCCTTTTTATAGGTGAGTTGAGTCCATTGACATTAAGTGATATTAATGACCAGTGGTTGTTAACTCCGGTCACTTTTTTAGTAGTAGGGTTTGTGTGTTTCCCTTCTTTGAGTTGCGCTGGTGAAGGGTCTCTAGATGTCTGAGTTATTGTGGTCATTGTTGGACTCCTTGGTTAGTGATTTTCCTTCTATTATTTTCTGTAAGGCTGGATTTGTGGCTGCGTATTGTTTAAATTTGTTTTTATCCTGGAAAATTTTGTTTTCTCCATTTATAGTGAACGAAAGCTTGGCTGGATATAGTAGTCTGGGCTTGCATCCATGGTCTCTTAGTTTTTGGAGTACATCTATCCAGGACCTCCTGGCTTTCATGGTTTCCAAAGAGAAGTCAGGTGTAAGTCTGATAGGTTTACCTTTATAAGTAACTTGGCCTTTTTCCTTTGCGGCTCTTAATATTCTTTCTTTATTCTGTATATTTTGTGTTTTGATTAGTATATGGCGAGGGGATGTTTTTTTTTTTTTTTTTGATCCAGCCTATTTGGTGTTCTGTATGCTTCTTGAACCTTCATAGGTACATCTTTCTTCAGGTTGGGAAAGTTTTCTTCTATAATTTTATTAAGTATATTTTCTGGACCGTTGAGATGCACTTCTTCTCCTTCTTCTACTCCAATTATTCTTAGGTTTGGTCTTTTTATTGTGTCCCATATTTCCTGAATGTTTTGTGATGAGAGTTTGTTGGACTTGCTGTTTTCTTTGATCAGTGTGTTTATTTTCTCTATGTTATCCTCAGAATCTGAGATTCTTTCTTCTATCTCTTGTATTCTGCTGGTTATGCTTGTTTCTTTAGTCTCTATTCATTTACCTAGATTTTCCATGTCCAGCCGGCCCTCTGTTTGTGTTTTCTTCTTTGCCTCCATTTCAGTTTTCAAGTCATGAACTGTTTCCATTATCTGCTTGATTGTTTTTCCTTGGTTTCCTAGAGTATCATTCACTGATTTACTCAATTTCTCGAACTTTCTGTTATACTTCTCATCCATTTCTATAAGGGCGTTTTTTATATGCTGTTTAAGGGTGTCAATCACTTTCATGAAGTCAGTTTTTTCTACTTCTTCTTTTTTTTTTTTTTGAAGGTCTTCACTTTGTTTTATTCTTATGTACAAAGACTGGCGTTCATCTTTTCCACTGGGTAGAGTATTGAAGAATCCATTCAAGGTCGCTTAGTCCAACTTAATGAAGCCGATGTCCTTCGCGTACTGCCGGAAACACTGGCGGCACATGTTCAGCCCGTATTTCCGGATCAGACCGTGGCGGTTTGAGCAGATGCGGCAGGAGCGGGATCCCTGGCCGAACTTCCGCGGGTGACTCCAGTAGAGCTGCTGGTGACCCATGTTGCCTCACTGACGGCCGACGAGCCAAAAGCGCTTTTTTTTTTTTTTGAGACAGGGTTTCTCTGTGGTTTTGGTGCCTGTCCTGGAACTAGCTCTTGTAGACCAGGCTGGTCTCGAACTCACAGAGATCCGCCTGCCTCTGCCTCCCAAGTGCTGGGATTAAAGGCGTGCGCCACCACCGCCCGGCTTTCTACTTCTTCTTGATTAAGGTGGTCATGTCCTCCTGTTGTGAGGTCGCTGGCTTCTGGTGGTTTCGTGTTGTTTTTCAGATTGTTGGGTGAATTCTTGCATTGGCGTCTGCCCATCTCTTCCTCCCAATACTCCCCTATGGATCTTCTTTTACAGGATCAGGTCTTCTTGCCCACTGATGTACCTTCCCAGTGATGTCACTCCCCAGTGATGTTTCTCCTGGTGTCCAGATCGGATCTCCGTGCTGCTTGGTTAGCTCACAAACAAAGGGCCCACCCTGCTTGCATCAGGCAGGCTATGGAGACAAAGGAGCTACCGCCCTCCCCTTTGCCCTCCCGATTCGGGTTCGGTCCCAGCGCCCGAGCAGGCTGAGCAGGGAGGTGCTATGCCGCCAAAGAAGGGAGGGAGGGTGGGAGACAGGGGTTGGGAGGATCTGGATGTAAGCTGGATGGGATAGGAAGAGAGAGGAGGTATTGGGCAGTATAGCCCCTGTAGGATGACCAGGAAGTGTAGGCCGAGTGTAAAATTCTTTGACTAATTTTTTAATGATTTTTTTTATTTATGATCCTTGTATAAAATTGCTATCTACAAGAAGTTGTAAATTTGTTTTGAGCAATAATTATTGACATTCTTCATTGATTGTCTTCAAAAATCCAGACCTAGGACTAGATGGGCTCTTGCTTTGTTGCACGGGTGGGGCTTACCCACAATTCTCCTGCTCCCTGAGCACTTGGAAGACAGGTGTGCATCTCCTCCATCTGATTATCTGGCTTTTTTTCTTTCTCTTTTCTTTTTTCTTCTCTTTTCGTTTCTCCCTGTTGTAGACTATTATTTTAAGGTGTGTTACATTTGTTTGTGCTCTGGACCCTTTGTTTAGCGATGTAGAGATGTGTTGCTTTTGTTTACACTTCATTTGTTTAACTCAGTGAAGTTGTGTTACTTTGCCTGCCTAAAACACCTAATTCTAATAATAGATGTAAATCATTCAAAAAGAATACATCACATGTGGGACACACTGTATACATTTTAGATATTTTCATTCTGTAATTTTTTTCTGTTGCTGACATCATTCATTCACATGAAATCTCTCGTGGGAATTTTCCTTGGGACTCCAGATCATAATATAACCCCTTTGTGTCTCCTACAGGACCATAACATGAATTTTCATTCATTGGTTCATTCAGCTACAGTCACAGTGTATTTTCATGCAAAATATATTATAAGTAATTAATTTTATGTTAAAAAAATTCATTAAAAAAAAAGAGTTCCAGGGAAGCCAAGACTATTTAGTGAGTGTAGTTGGTTTTTGGTTTTTGGGTTTTTTTTTTTTTTGGTTTTTTTTTTTTTTACTCTTTACTCTTAAGGAGGTCTGCCACCCAGCTCCCAAATAATCACACGGAGACTTATTCTTTGTTATGAGTGCCTGGCCTTTGCTTGGCTTCTTTCAAGCCAGTTTTTCTTGACTTAGATTATTCCTTCTACTTCTTGCCTTTGGACTTTTATCTTTCTCTACTACATATGCCTTTCTTTACTTCTTACTCCATGACTTGCTGTGTACCTGGGTAACTGACCCCTGATGTCCTCTTCTCCTTCTCCTTTTCTTGATCCTCCATCTTCTCTTCCCAGATATCTTCTGCTATATACTCTCTCTGCCTTGCAGTCCCACCTACACTTTTCTCTGCCTAGATATTGACTATTCAGCTCCTTATTAGACCAATCAGTTGTTTTAGGCACGCAAAGTAACACAGCTTCATAGAGCTAAACAAATGCAACATAAAGAATGCAGCACATCTTTGCATCATTAAACAACCGTTCCACAGCATAAACAAATGTAACATATCTTTAACTAATATGCCACAAGTGTGTCCCTATCTCAGAAAAAGACTTTAAAGAATCCATTATTTCATATACCAGATGAACCAAGTTTTTGTCTTGTATTTTGGTGGAAATGCTGGAATGCAAAGTCTTTAGAAGTTAAATATGTATGCTATTACTGAGCTATTGCCCAACTCCTACAGTAGGAACTCTTTATCTAATGTTATTTTAAGATAAAAGTTAATGGGTATGAACAATCAATTCTAAACTATCATGGCCCTTGAAATAAATAAAGCTTTACATAATGCATAAATGGAAAGGCCTTAAATTTTTTGAAAATTCCAAAGTTGCAAATATCATGACATTTTGTTCAAAAATGCTGTGTCACATATTCAATGACCATAACACAGCTGAGAAGTTTAATATTGGTAGTTACTAACTTAGAGTTCCCTTTCTATCTCAAGCATGTCCTTTACAGATAATCGAGGATCATTTATTGCATTTGACCATCATATTATTTCAGCTTATTTTAAACTCAAAGTCATGCTGCCTTTTTGCTGATAATAGCACAGATCATCCCCTAGCCTTGAAAGCAAGCAGTCCATGGTATATGTAAAATAACATCCTGAAATTCACACAAGCAAGTGGAATAGGTTTGCAATTCCTCTTCAGATAGCCAATTGATCTGCACAGCAGCCCCTTGAAAAATATCTATTTACAGAGATTTTGGTCTTTTGTGTTCACTTATTCATTTATTTAAGGGTGTGGGGGTGCGCATGTGCATATACATGTGCAAGAGTACATGTAAACATTTCACAACATGCATGCCACTGTCAGCTTGAGGCTGGTTGTAAAATTCAATGGCAAAGAATTTGGTTTGGGGAAAAGTGACATACAAATACCTTGTTGCACTAAAGAATTTTAGAAGAACCTTCAGTTGAAGATGGAAAAAAATCGTTTTTTCCATTTGCTAATGGCTTTAGTTGGTAAACAATAAAAATATTCAGTTCTCCCATACACCTCCCAATATTATAAACTAAAAAAGCTTTCTTAACCCCATCTTCACCTCTTGAAAATAACCATGATTTATAGTTTGGTATATACACATCTGCCAAAATATGTAAATATGTAATTTTTCAGTTGAATTAAGTGAGATTTTTGCTCACAGTATATATTTTTTACACTCAGGATCTTCAACAGATGCATATATTCATATATATTCTATACATAAAGTATTACCTATATTTTAGAATTAGATTGTAAGTCATTTTGTTGTTGAAATATCATTTATTTAAATAGCCTTCTACTATTGAATATTTAGGTTGTTTACAGTGATTTGTTATTACTATACTACACTATACTATACTATACTATACTATACTATACTGAAGAACCCTGTGTATAATCTTTCTGCAACCCCCTCCATTTATGCCATCCTTCATTCTTCCACCATCTTGTTTTTTGATTTTTCACTTCTAGTAATTGAACCCAGGGTTTTCTACATGCTAAACAAATGCTCTACCACGGAGTCATACCCCTATTAACTTTTCTTGTACTTTAAGGTAGGATCTTACTATATAGCATAGGCCAGTCTCAAACTCATGATCCTCCCGCCTCAATTCCCTGAGTAGATGGGTTTAGAGGCATGTACTACCAAGCCCAGTAAGATTTATTTCTCAAAGTGGATTGCCAAATCAATGTGATTTGCACTTACAGGGTATATGTAATTCAAGTTTATATAGCTACTTCCGGGTTGTCCTCTACAGAAGCAATTACAGAGGCTAAAATTAGACATATCTATATTTCCCGGTTTTCTGTCTCTCCCAACTTGCATTTGTGTCTTTCATAGGATCATGCTGACATTGAGTGGAAATTTGCAAGAACAAAGCTATGGATGAGTTACTTTGATGAAGGTGGTACCTTGCCACCTCCTTTCAACATTATCCCCAGTCCCAAATCATTTATGTATCTTGGCAATTGGTTCAATAACACCTTCTGTCCAAAAAGAGACCCTGATGGAAGACGGAGACACAACTTGAGAAGCTTCACAGTAAGACAAAAAAAAATCTGTCTCTTTTTACAAGAAACTGTTTTCTTCCTTCCCCTTCTTTATGACAGTTCCTATCATAAATATTATAAAATAATTCCAACTAATGTTCTTGCTATCTGTCAGGGAGGAGCTATTGTATCATTCTACAATCCTAATATTTACCAAATTCTTGGGGTGGGTAAATGGCTAAGTGCTAGCCAACTGATGAAAACCTCTCTGTCCATTTTGAATTACAGGAGCGCCATGCTGATAGCCTGGTCCAAAATCAACATTATCAGGTACTGCTTACCCATTGGGGGCTAAACACAACAGTTTTTGATCAGTTCTGTGGGGGTAGAGAAGCAAACTCTACTCTAGCTATGTCTAAACTTAACTTGGGTAGGAACCCTTGAAAGACTAATTCACTCAAGACTGAAGTAATTCATCAGGTCGGAGTCAACTGCTTGATATCTCTGTTGATATCCCTTTAACACTACCTCATAAGGATGTGAGTCAGCCATACCTTAGAAAGCTATCTTCCTTGAGATTAAGCAGCAGATGAGTAGTTGCTCAGTCAATGAGTAAATGAGTACCTATTGCACACAAGACACTAAGACACACATTAGAGAAATCATTGTGTAAAAGCAAGACACCTTAGAAGCCTATCATCTTTCAGGAATGAGAGATATTACTTCATTAAAGCTAATAAAATTAACTGACCAGATGGGCAAAAACTTACTGCGAACAAAAAGCACACACAGCAATGGGAATACACAATAAGTAGCAAATACAGAATATGAGGAAATTATTAGCAACTTCAGTGAAGTAAAATCTTTTATCAGGACACAGATCTTTCTAAATTATAAACATGACTTTAATCAAAGGAGCAGATATGTGCTTCTGATGGGACCAACCAGAAGACAACTAAGCACACAGATATGTGAGATATTTATGGAAAGTAATCTTTGAAAATCACAGATAAAAGACTATATTTAACGTTCTAGATCAAAATAAATGCAGAGTAGGGGACATATCTCAGGTGGCAGACTCATTGCCTACCACACATCAGGCCCTGAATATGATCCCCAATGCCATCTAAACAGTGTGATTGGGGCAAAAAGATCGGAAGTTCAAGGTTATCCTCAACTATGTAACAAGTTTACATCTTGAGTTACATGAAACTTTATCTTAAGAAACCCAAACAGAAAAATATCCTACAAGGTTTAATGGAAAGGAAACTCAACCTTATTCCACAAATGGTTTCCCAAATTTTATTCATCTTAGGCACAAATAGCAATGAGCAACACAAAGTACAGTGTTTCATAGGTGACCCTTTCCTCACTATGTCTACCTCCATCTCTAATCATGATAGAAAATGCTAACACCTAGGCAAGATTCATTGCTTTTACTTTCTGCTTCAAACATCATTAACAGGACATTTCCTGGGCATCTCACTGACTTATTGAAGTTCACCGAGTAGCAGAAACGGTAGCCACAGCATTATTAACTATTACTATAGACTCTGGAATCAGCTTGAAGTAGAACTGAAATCTAATTTTTCCATTGTCTAGCACTGTGATCCTGAAGACGCCAGTTAACAACACTAAGCCTCAGCTTCTTCATTTGTAAACCAGGAAGAAAAATAAAAGTTAAATTACAGGGTGGTGAAAATTCAGTGGGGATTTAAACCAGGAATAACAGTAAAAGCTAAATTATGGGGCTGGGAAAATTCAGTGGGGATGGCGCCTGGCACATTGCAGTAAGCAGCAGCAATCGTCAATACCAACCTGGCAGCCATGTGTGTTCCATTAAACATTAAACCTGAGGCTAATAGAGGCATTCCCTGTAAAAGTGAAGTGTAGGTTGATTCTATAAAACATATCTTGATCATAAAATTACTAGCTCGTGATAGGTGGTGATGGCACATGCCTTTAATTCTGGCACTTGGGCGGCAGAGGAACTCTGTGAGTTCCAGGCCAGGCTGGTCTGCGGAATGAGTTTCAGCATAGCCCAGGCTACACAGAAAAATAACTGTCTCAAAACACAAAACAAACAAAAAATTTACTAACTCACTTAGTGACTCCCAACTTCATGAAGAGAAAAACCCCCTATTTCACTAAAAATACTAAAGTTTAATCCATCCCAGAGGAATGGATATTGAATTGAATATGAGCATTCAAGGGATATAATACTTTCATCATACACACGCACACACACACACACACACACACACACACACACACACACACACTACATGCTTACTTTATACTTGAGTAGAAATTCTTCCTTTGGGGTAAATTTAATGGTAACTGGCACACTCTGCCACCAAAATTCAGAGATGCAATGACTTAGTAACTCAATGAACTTAAGTTTTTTGGCAGAAAACTTCTAGGTACAGTGAGGATTTCCTATGGCAAAGATGATCTAAGTGAGTCTTCTGCGCGGATTCTTTATTTACCTGATAGTCTGAACAGAAAACTGAATACCTCGTCATGCTTTCTCAATTCCAGGAAGTTATCAAAAATTTAGTCAAGAGATATGTGGCTGCAATGATAAGAAACTCCAAAACAAATGAGGGATTAACAGAAGAAAACTTTAAGGTAATTTAATCATGAAGTGGGTAAATATCTCTCTCTCTCTCTCTCTCTCTCTCTCTCTCTCTCTCTCTCCTATATTTTCATATAGTGCAAGAAAAACTCAATTACAAGTCTTATTAGTCTAAAAATTATTCTTTATATTTTTTTTGAAAATTGAGTTTATGTGTGTGTGCATTGCCTGCACATTTGTTGTCTAGGTGTCAGATTGCCCCAGGGAGTGGTGGTAAGCAGGTTGTTGAGAGCCACCATGTGGGTAGTGGGAACTGAACCCAGGTCCTCTGGAAGAGCACAGTTCTCTTAACCACTAAGCCATGTCTCTAGTCCCTGCAATTCTTATTCTGTCTTGGAATTATCTGCCATCCAGTAAGTGGAGAAAATTTTTCCTTTTCTAAAAAAAAAATTATGCTTATAATTGAAATAGAATATTACTTTTCATCCTTCCTCCTGCTCCTCCCAGCTACACACCTCCATATCTCTCCCATATTCCCAACTCTATAGTTCATAGCTTCTTTTTTGTTTCATATATGTATATATGTATATATACATATATATACACATACATACAATTTTTTGAGTATAAACAGAGACTGTGCTGTTTTCTGGATGCCCAGACCTGAATAATCACACAAAACTATATTAATTACAACACTCTTTGGCCAAAGGCTTAGGCATATTCCTAGCTAGTTCTTACATCTTAAACTAACCCATCTCTATTAATCTGTGTATCACCACGAGGCTGTGGGTTACTGGAAAGGTTCTGGCATCTTTCTCCTTCAGCAACTACATGGCATCTCCTTGACTCCACCTACTCTCTATATATCTTTGTTTGGTTTTCCTGCCTGGCTTTACTCTGTTAAACCATTGTCCAAAATGGCATTATTCATTAACCAATAAAAGCAACACATATACACAGAAGGACATCCCACATCATTTTGTGTTTTTGTTATTTACATTTACATGGCTTCAGTGTTGATCACTTTACACTGAACAACCATTTAGGGAACTTATCTCTGGGGGAGAGGTTCATTCTTCTCCTCATAGTCACTATTATCTATAATTTTTTGTCTCAGATTGGGGCCACACACAATTTGGGGTTGAGAGGTTTTTATCAATGTCTGTTACAATCAGTTTTACTACCAAAGTGAACCTGTTCTTTCCTTTGATAATATCAGGGTGGAGAATAATTTACTTAACTGATATAGCAAGAATGCATGCTAAGGGATAAGGCAGCAAAGAGAAAATGCCTGGAGGCCTTAAATGCCTTCTTTAAAAGATCGGCAATTAAATCCAGAATATGTATTTTTAAATTTTAAGTCTAAAGAAACTACAATTACATAGTAGAATTTTTCCACTCTTGGTATCAACCTAAAAGAGTGATTCTCACACAGGGGCATTTATGTAGTTAGGGCACATTTGGCCATCTGGAAATGTTTTAAATTGTCATACTGGCATCTAGTGGGTACAAAGAGGGTTGCTACTAACAATCCCACAATTAACAAGATAGCTTTCCATCATAGAAAACTATCCTACCAATTTGGGCGGTGGTGGTGCACACCTTTAATCCCAGCACTTGGGAGGCAGAGGAAGGCGGATCTCTGTGAGTTCGAAGCCAGCCTGGTCTACAAAAGTTAGTGCCAGGACAGCATCCAAAGCTACACAGAGAAACCCTGTCTCAAACAAACAAACAAACAAAAACTATCCTGCCAGACATATCAGTAGAGCCTAGAATAAAAACCCTATCCCAGGATCCATGACACATGCACACACAGATATATAACATCCCTGGAAGGCACTCAGGAATTCTATTACCTTAATCCACAGATGGAAATTAGGTGTTGAAGACCAATGTGCCAATCACTTTACTAAGTTATTATTGCATGTCAGTTCATGAGTATAGAAGCTAGGGGAGTTAGAAAAAGGATAATGGAGATGGAGAGGTACCAGGTACCGAAAAGCCCTGTAGTCCATGATACAGTATTTATAGTGTTTCCTTAAGACAAGACACATTACCAAGACATTTTAAGCATGTGAATGACTTGATCAGATTTAAACATTGAAAACCTCTAAAGGAACAAGTTAATAGTATGCAAGCAACTGTCTCATCACCTGATACTTCATTTCTTCAGTTTCCTTCCTGGATCCTAAAGGTCTTCTCTTCTTCAGCTGTCCTTTTCCTTCAGACACTCAGGAGAGCCAGTTTTCTAATCAAATAACTTGCGAGCAAGCACTTTATTTTTAACATCTTGTGTGTGAGAGTGTTGTGCCTATATGTGCATTTTTCTGCATATATGTATGTGCACCATGTGTGCACTCATGCAGGTAAAGGCCAGGAGAGGGTGTTGTTGCATCCCCTAGAACTGGAGTTACAGGTGGTTGTGAGATGCCATGTGGATGCTGAGAATTGAACCCAGGTCATCTGGGAGAGGAGCCAGTACTCCTAACTGCTAAGCCATTTTTCCATCCCAGTTATTACTTTGTTAGGGATTAGTTTATGTTTTTGTTCCACAGGTTCTGAAATAAACCTTACCCACTGTAGTTTTTCCACTGGTCACAGAAGTCTTTCTGTGCTTAACTAATGAAAGGTTTTTACAGTATAATGTGTGCTTATTGGTTTATTACTATGTAAAACAGCCTATCCAAAATTCCAAGTATCTTCTTTAAAGACCTTTTTTTTTTATTCCTAACAAAACATGTCTTCTTTCTTTTGCTAGGAATTAAAACAGGACATCTCAAGCTTTCGATATGAAGTACTTGACCTCTTGGGAAACAGAAAACAACCAAGAAGAAGCTTTTCCACTAGCAGTGCTGAATTCTCTCAAAGGGATGATACCAATGATGGCAGTGGTGGGGCACGGGCCAAATCTAAGAGCGTCTCTTTCAATTTAGGCTGCAAGAGAAAGGCCTGCCATGAGGCACCTCTCATCAGAACCATGCCAAGAGCCAGTGGTACTCACGAGAAGTCAAAAGCAGAGTCGTCAAGCAAACGGTCCTTCATGGGCCCCTCTTTCAAGAAACTGGGTCTCCTATTTTCCAAGTTTAATGGTCAGAGCTCTGAACCTACTACGTCAGAGCCAATATACACCATCTCCGATGCCATTGCCCAGCAGCATTATATGTGGGAGGACATCAGATATTCTCAGATGGAGAAAGGGAAGGCAGAGGCCTGTTCTAAAAGCGATTTGAACCTCAGTGAGGTAGAGTTAGGTGAAATCCGGGGTGCTGCTCGGAGCAGTGAATGCCCCCTAGCCTGTTCCAGCTCTTTTCACTGTGTACCCAGCATCTGCTCCTCAAATTCTAAACTTTTAGACTCATCAGAGGATGTGTTTGAAACTTGGGGAGAGGCTTGTGACTTGATCATGCACAAATGGGGTGATAAACAGGAAGAACAAGTTACAACTCGGCTCTAAGTCAAGCCCCCCCCCCCATCATCTGTTCTGAAATTCAAGAGAACATTTGTAATTCCTCATTCTCAGAGGTGACCGCAAATATGGTTCCCTCATGGTCCCCCGCCAAGGAGTGGAACTCTTATTATTTTCCGTCTTTTATAGCCACATTCTTCGTGTTCTGTTTTACTGCTATTATAATTTGCCTTTTTGTAACTATAAATACTAGATCCATCACAAAACCAACGGAAGCAGAATTGCCCCAGTCAGCAGAGATGCAGTTGCGTGCTTAATCCCTTTGCTTTGCTGTTCTTATCCTTGTCTTGTTGAAGCTCCTGGTGCCACTTTGCTACAATAGCTGCCGCACAGATTCCTGACTTTCCTCGGGATCTCACACCCATCTCCCGACAGAGCTGAGGGATATGGTCCGCAGTCCCTACCAGCTATCAGATAAGGCAAATCAACCTGCCTGTCTTTGTTGCTCTACAGTGCTTCACGCTGCCCATGCTGGTTCAATAAACACAATGAACAGCATGAAAGGGAGACTGGACTCCAAAGAATTGTCAGCTTGTGGTTTCTAGGTAGACCTGGCCTTTCTGTTTTGTTTCAAGACACCATAACTTCTAATTGTGGGGACTGTTGAG
Organism: Microtus oregoni; assembly: GCF_018167655.1. Taxonomy (NCBI): domain Eukaryota; kingdom Metazoa; phylum Chordata; class Mammalia; order Rodentia; family Cricetidae; genus Microtus; species Microtus oregoni. The sequence continues at coordinate 1,110,298 of NW_024544745.1, forward strand.
GTTTTGTTTCTTAACGATGTGTTAATTTTTTAACGTGTGCCAATGAGATATTTACTCTACAGGGTGTGTCACAGCTAATTTTTAGCTGCTTTGCTTTCCCGTGTTTGTATATTTTGGTTAACTTATATATTTTAAATTTTGAGAGTATCAAAGTTAGTGTTTAGGATGTGTACTTTTTTCCAAAAAAAAAAAAAATCTTCTACTGCATTCTAACCAATAGTTACTACAGCTCAAACATTGGCAAGAAAAAAGATAATTAGCTGGTATATTTATAGGGTCCTATCTACTGTGGATAGTTTTAATCATCATTGATATAAAGGCATTTTTAAGATTAAAGACTGGATTTGAAATATTTTATATCAGAAAAATGACATTTTACGGAGGTGTTTAAATATAGGGGGGAAAGAGCACCTCAATTTAATTAATTGCTTTCTGGAAAGAAAACCTAGCAGACACAATTTTAGGTTCAGATAACCTAATTCAGGTTGCAGCTGCAATATCCACTGGGGGACAGTGGAATCTGCATGTGTGAACTGTTAGAGATAAAATGTAATAATCCTAGTGGATTCATAGAACTCAATTCTGCCTTCAAAGAAAGCTACATTTACACATTCAAACTCTTTCCCATAGTCCAGGAGTACTTAATTACAACACAAGTTCAAATGAATTTAGGATGAATATGGTAGCCATCTTGGGATTGATATCCACTAAACAATGGCCTACTGAGCAAGCATAGTTTTACCATCATATGTGTTGCTTGTGGAGATTAACAATTTATATGGTAGAAAAGTAAACCTGTTCATTGGGCCCACCTGTTCTTTTTAAATGTCAACACCAACAAGAATCCATCTACATTCTTGTGTAATGTCTGCTGGATGTGAAATAAGGAACTGTTAATGTAAATGTGTCTGTAGACTTGCTTTTGACAGTGTAGTTTATGTTAAACCGATTTTCCACCTCTATCCCTAGTATTGGTGAATGATGGTAAAACTGTTTCTTGTGGAAATGAGCCAAATCAAGGACAAGGGAGGCAGGAAGTGGTGTTGAATACAACTCAGATACACAGAAAAAGGAATTATGAGAGCAAAATGAACCAACACACATTTGGCAAGGGTCTGTTCCAAAATAATCTTAGTCTTATCTGAAGTGCTCATATATTCAAATCCAACTGCTGCCCTACTTTACTGAGGGACTATCACAAATAGCTCCAATACTGAGACAGATTACTTTCTAAAAGGAAGAGTTCTAAACTAATTTCAGCATTTCCAACTGTAAAATTTATTCTTAATGATAAACTAACCTACTACAACCGTAACTCACAAAACCACCAACAAAACCAATATATAAGCATATAGTAAAAACATCTTTCTCACAAATATATGGACTATTAACAATCTATGTGGGTTGTTAGCAAGAAGGTCTAACAGGAAAGGCAAACAAACAACAAAAAGATAAACAAACAACAAAAAAAACTGCTGAAGATTCTACAGGAAGAAAATGAAAGGTAAAATTTTGGACTCAACATTCATAGCAGCAGATGTAGTAAGATGAGGCTCAAATAGAAATATGAAAGCAGCTACCTGAATTCTCAGGTCATCTGAAAAATATAATGTCCAAAGTAGGAGCTTCCATACAAGATCTAATCATTTTATTTAAAATACAGCTTCATCAATCCCATAGCACACTTCCACAACCAAGGCACTTAGTTGCCTGGAGTCGAACAAGTGACAATGACATATTTAGGAAGGAGAAGCAGTCAGAATTTAAATGTTTCTCATCGATTCTACAAGCAATGGCACTAAAATCAATGCTAGTGTGGGCACACAAGGAGAGTTCTAAACCCAGGCCATCAACCTCATTAGTTTACTTAATGTTAAAGGGAATAGAATTTCCTAAAGTACTAAGTTTAGACTTAACTATTTGAATCCCCCCCCCCTTTAAACACAGTATGACCATGGTCTCTTATTTCAGTGGTAGAACAGTAACAGACCTTGTCCAGATTATTTCGGTTCAGATAAGACTAAGTACAACCTTTCCAAGAAAAATAAATGGATTTGTTTTTATTGCTTTTCATGTGTATACTACAGGTAATAATCAATAAGAGAGAAATATTTTAACTGCTTACAGATTCTGTTTCTTCGGTAATTTACGAAATGGGGATAGAGAATTTCTTCCTAGTCAAAATAGTGAATGCAATTTGGAGCTACAGACTTAACAGTTGATATAGGAAAGAGAAAAACTAGAAAATAGAGGTTATGCTTGATAAATTTTCTCAGCGTAGTCAGTGACCCCTCACACATCGTCATAGAGAAAATGTTTGTGTCAAAACTAAGGTTATAATTATATCTCCTGAGTTTAATTTATGAAAGAAAAATTTCAGTGTTTGTACAAATGGCATTTTGACTCTGCAGATTATTTTAAAAGCTAAAACCTCTGAGTAATTACTTTATTTAAATATTTTCTGTAACAAGTGCAAAGTTAGTGTCAACCTGAAATGTGTGAAAAAGAATCTTGTATAATAATTTTGTGTGTTTTTAGCTCCAGTATAAAGAAAAATATAGCATTTACTTCCCCTCCCACAAAATGTATGGCTACTTAGAAATAAGATGTTTTGTTCCTCCTTTTCCAATGTAACCATTTATACCTATTAATAAATGTTGATGGACAGCATTGGGTTTTGCACTATAATTTAGCCACCACCGCCCGGTCACAAGTCCAAAATTTTATACCTAACTAACTTGTTATCATAGGTATGAAAACTGAAACTATAACTATCTAGTCTTCAACTCCATCAAAGGCACCAGAAGAAAATAATATTACTTAAATAAACAAAAAATGGATTCCAGACGACTTCTAAAAAGTCTAGAAATGAAATAGACATCTGACTGCCTGGACAGTCACCCAAAGTTCCTTGGCATAGTTGGGGCCATCTTCAGCCTACAGGCCAATACGATCTCGCAGACTTTTCAATGAAGCAGGAAATTTGACAGACTGTCCCACTTATATTGGCAGTTTTTCAGTCACTTTCCTCTGTGACCTGCAGAATGTCTGATAGTTCTTCTGTGAGTCAGAAACCCTGAAGATCATTCCACCTTTTTCAGTCTGGCAAAGTTCACTAGTGGTCCCTTTCCTGTGGGTCCTGCATGTCCAGTTTATACAACATACTGTCAAGCAGTCCAAGCAAGAGCAGCTTCTTTCCCAAACAGCTAATCTTGCCACAATGATAGCAAACTCCAAAAGGAATTTCTTCAATGCCCATCATCTCTGAAGTAAATTGGTGCTGTCAGGAGCAGATGTGTCTCATTGTCATGTAAAGGCTTAAATAAAAAACATTTAAAATGCCATATACTGTAGATCTTTGAAAGGTTTGAAAGCCATCTATCTAAAATCAAACTATGTATGATCTGGAAAGCATACCTAGCATATATCTACAAATTTGATTGTTATAGATGAATTAACTACTGACCTGTATTTCTTTATTATCCTAAATAGTTCATCATGATAGCTTTCAAAAACTAGAATTTTACTTTACATTTTTAAATGAACTACCTAGATAACCTAGATACAAAACCTTAAACAAGAGCAGAAACATATACACAATATGTTGTAACAAAAATAACCTTAAATACTTAACATACAGAAATCCTTTAAACAAGAGCAGAAACATACAATATGTTGTAACAAAATAACCTTAAATATTTATCAACATATGAAAATCTTTTAAAGAGTAGAAATGATATGCAATAACAAAAATTACCTTAAATTTGTATCAATATACAAAAGTCCTTTAAACAAGAGGAAAAACATATATAGTGTAACAAATTTCAGCAGTGTAACAAAATTGACTGAATTTATACTTATATACCAAAACCCATGCCAATGCAAAATATTTGAGATAGTTATTTTATCCTATATTTCTACAGCAGCCTAAATATAACAAACATCCATGTCCCACAAAATAACCAAAGACTACTTCCTATGGAATGTGGGCAAAGTACTTTTAGGATCCCCAAAAGAAAATTTGAAATAATGGCCAAGTTGGAAAGACCAGTTATAACCTTTGTTGATAGCTATCATCTGTCAAGTTTCAAGAGCTCTCCCCCAATCAAACCAGATCCATATCAACCTGCAATGAATCCACAGCTTCTTGTTGAAAAACTTCAAAATCAACACAATAACATACAGGATCCAGACTCCCCATGTTTCCCATCTTTACATGGCTTTTTTCATTTACACTACTTGTACTGTCTCTTTAAAGACTTTACTTTTTTATTATTTTTTAATCTATTTCTTCCTATGACTGCCTATACCCATTTTCTCTAGCCTAAGCACATTGTCAAACACACTGGAACCAGTTTAGAAGTTTTGTTTTGTCCTCCCCCCTCCCCCGCCCCAATCTGGACCTCTTTTGCTGTTTATCTTTAGCTATTTTTGACTGCACAAGCAAACTTTAGATTGCTAAGCTATACCTGGATCCTCTGCGTGCTCTAGCAACTGGCTCTGCCCACTCTCAGATCAGGTCATGAGAGACAAGCCCAAAGCTTGTCTGAGGTTCCTGAGAATTTCTTTAAACCTTGCTAGCTATGGAAGCCAGAACTTGAATTGTCACAAGCCTTTTTTTTTTTTAAACTTGTTTCTAGTTTAGTGCTGCTAGCTGAACATTAGCACCTCTTAAAGTTCTTTTTATTTTTTTTCAGCTTTCACAGGCTCTAGATATATTTTTGAGCCCCACAATGGAATGCAAAAATTACTGTGTGATATTTTACTCTTTTGGCTTTTTGAGGAGCCCACCACTCAACTCCCAAATAAATCATACAAAGAGGCTTATTTCTTAATTATGAATACCCAGCCATACTTTGGCTTGTTTCTAGCCAGCTTTTCTTATCTCAAATTATCTTCACTACCTATTCCTTCTGGGCTTTTATCTTCCTTACTTCTGTATATCTTATTTTCCTTCTTACTCTGTGCCTGGCTCAGTGGCTGGCCCCTAGTTTTCTTATTGCTCTTCTCTTTCTTTCTCCTTTTATACTCTGCCAGCCAGCCCCACCTATCCTTGCTGCTGCCTAGCTATTGGCCATTCATCTCTTAATTAGGACCATCAGGTGTTTCAAACAGACCAAAAAAAAAAAAAAAAAAAAAAAAAGCTTCAGTTAATCAAATGCCGCATAACCAAGTCTCACACCTGAAAATATTCCCCAACAGGAATACATAAGCAACATAAGCAATGTGGTTTAAAGTAACAAATGTTGTATACTTGATTTAATAACAAGTTCAACTCATTACACAATGGTTTAAATTTTTAAGGACAATTATCAAATTATGCTGCATCGACTGGTAATGAATGTTCTTAAGACAAGGCAACATGTTGTGTAATGTTTCATACTCCTTTGGCTTTTTGGGGACACACCACCCAGCTCCCAAATAAATCACATACGGAGGCTTGCTATTAGTTATGAGTACCCAGCCTTAGCTTGGCTTGTTTCTTGCCAGCTTGTCTTAAATTATCCCCAACTACCTTTTGCCTCTGGCCTTTTAGCTCTATTTCTATATCCTTTCTTTACTTCTTTCTCTGTGGCTTGCTGTGTAGCTGGGTGGCTGGCCTGATGTTTTCCTCCCCTTGTTCTTTCCCTCATTCTCTCACCTCCCAAATTTCTCCTTCTATTGATACTCTCTACCTGCTAGCCCCTCCCCACCCCTGCTCCTGCCTCGCTATTGGCCATTCAGTTCTTTATTAGGACCATCAGGTGTTTGAAACATAGTAACATAGCTTCAAAGTTAAACAAATGTAGTGTAAACAAAAGTCACACACGTGAAAATATTCCCCAACTACAACAACTTAAAGTTTGCAATAATAAAAGCATACAACAGAAAACTTATGGCAGAAGTGATCATTTCATAACCACATAAATCCCTGACCCTATTTTCAAAATGTGTCAATACATTCTAAAACACTCTTTAGAAGCTTAGTGAAACATGAATTGACTTGCTGTATTAGTTTAGAAGTGTTGGGACACTCAAAACATCAGAGAATGGTTACTTTATGCTACATGAACCAGTGTTCCATCATTTGACTTGTTTCAGGGTCTTCCTTGGGTCATCCACACTGGACTACAACTATGTGAGTGAGTCCTGCCTATAAGCCACTGATTCTTTTCCAAGCACTTGACTGCTGAAATTGCAGGTGTATACAACCTTGCTTAAGTTGTCATCCGATTTCCTTTATTGAAGGTTTCAGATGCCACTGTAGTTTTACCAAGAGCAAGCAAGAACAAAAACTCTAACAAGAACTTAATTTTTTTGTTTTCGGGTTTTTTTATTTTTTAATTTATTTATTAAAAATTTCCACCTTTTCCCATTTTCCTCCCCCTCCCCTACCCTCACTCCCCCTCCCTTTCCTGTCCAAAAGCAGTCAGGGTTCCCTGCCCTGTGGAAGTTCAAGGTCCTCCCCACTCCATCCAGGTCTAGGAAGGTGAGCATCCAAACAGACTAGGTTCCCACAAAGCCCGTCCATGCAGTAGAATCAAAACCCAGTGCAATTATCATTGGCTTCTCAGTCAGCCCTCATTGTCAGCCACATTCAGAGTCCAGTCCAATCACAGGCTCGTTCAGTCCCAGTCCAGCGTTTTACGTCAATAGTCTTTTATTCCCTAGCCAGCAGACTACACAGGAAACTTGCCCAAATCATATAGCCATATTTTTTTGCTTTTTATGCACAAAAAACATGTACTTAAGTCAACAAACTTCAATTAGCAAGAACAATAAACAGCTAAAGAGGCCAAAAAAGGAAAACTGGTAAACGTAGGGACTTCACCAGAACTATGTAAGGTGGATTAGGTCTTTGTTCTCATTTTGGCAGGTGTTGGGATCCATGTGCTGGGCTCTTAGGTCATAATGGTGCCTTGATGTCTCCAACATGGCATCAGTTGTGCTAATTAATGTTTGGGTGCCTGTTATATATTAAATATCTGAGAATACAAAAGTGAGAGAAATCTCTCACCCAATCACACAAGGATGCAAGGACCAGTCTGAACCAGGCAAGTGTTTCTAAAATACAATTCCACAGAAAAGGATACCAGCATAGACAAAAGGCAAAAAGGGGGCTGGTGTAATGATTTGGCATGAGATAGTAGTTCTTAAAATCCTAATTGCGAGAAATACTGGCCCATTTTCCCAAAGGCTGCTACTCCAGAATGGCAAGCTTTACATTCTTCTAGCGTAATCCTCTTCCCACATTCTATTGGTTAAGAAAATAAAGCTTTATCTAATGAATATCTTGGGGCTTGAGATTAACCCCTTTTCTGATTGGAGGCTTGGACTCAATTTGCCTGCAATTTGCCAACTTTCAGAGTTCCAAGACAAGCGGGTGCAAGTTTCCAGCAAGGAGAGAAGAGCCTAATGTCTCCTGCTTATCTGTGACTCTATAGTGAGCTCTAAGCACACCCCATAATGAAAATCGGCCACAATGATTTATTTCTTGCAGAACCTAAACCCAAAATCCCAACTAGTACTGTGTCCATTATGAAATACAACTCTAATATACTGATTCATTCGGAACTCATTAGTTCAATCATCCTGAGAACAGCAGACTGAAGGCTGTTAGGTATCTTTCTTTGTAATGGATTCCATTCTAGCACAGTTTAAGCACCTCATGCCTTAATGTCCCAAATATTTTGCTGTTCTGTTTGGTTTGGCTTGGGTCTGGTACATAGCTCAAGAGTGAAAGCTACGATTTATTCAGAAGCAAAATTAACCTTTAAAACAAGGTGTTATTTAGAGTCAAGGCATGGACTCAGTGAATAAAAGCACTTGTTGCCAAATTTGATTCCATGAGTTCAATCCCTAGAACTCACAGATTAGAAAAAAAGAACGGATTCCCACAAGTTATCCTCTAACCTACACATGTGGATAGATAACAACACTCACCCAACACACATACACACACACCCCTTAAAGAAAACTTCAAAATTAAAAGATACTATTTATAAACACATTCTGTAGTAATCAAAGAATATTTTTGTTGCCATGTGTCTGGTAAACAAAGTATTTAGAACAAATTAAGCTCCAAAGGGCTGGTCAATAGGAAACTTGCTTGGATACACAAAAGGGCAGAGATTAAAAGGGATGATGGAGTGAGTATCACAGACAAGCATGCTTTGAGAGAGTACATACCTGAAAACACAAAATGCCAAGACATAACAAATGCTGACTTACAGAAATTAAAACAAGAAACCAGAGTTTCTTAAGGAGGCTAACAGAAATATGATAACTCATATTCATGCTCTAGTATGTCTATCATCCCTTTCTTAGACCATATGCTTAAAATCTGTGTTAAAATATCTTTAATAAACCTTGACTGTGCCTTAAAAATATTAGTAGTGCTGAGGAAGAAAAGATAGATAAAAGAATGTATGTGCTGCCAAAGCAAAAAGCAGACTATTGGGGGTGGGAATGTATAAGGGGCCAGGGAGAAAAGAGAGGACAGCAGAGAAGATGGGAATAGGAGGTCCAACAAAAACAAATTATGTTTTTAAATGCCATAAGGAAACTTAATACTTTCTTGGCTAACTAACTAATTTCAATTGGAAAAATAACCTGAATAGAACATTATCAGCAGAAAAGAAAGATATGCTAGTATTTACTGATATGGGGCTGAAATTAAATAATATTTTAAGTGGTCTTACAACTATTCCTCACCAATTCAAGCTACAAATTCATTCTTTGTAACCACAATGTCTGCAGAAACATGTTGAAACAATCAAACATCTGGTATCCTCTTTGTTGCAAAAAGAAAACTCCACTCATTTTGGCAATTTTAAATGCTAGTTTTTATTTACTGGAAATTGTGCAAAGGACACTATAATACTGTGCAGTAGGACAGTTATATAAATCCAGTATAAAGAATACCATATGTGGCAAATGTAAAGCAGAACACCATGTGCTTTCAAAACTTATTAATATCAGACTACAACTTGGTTCTGACAATTCTTAAAGAAATCTCATTTAATACAAACAAATGCTTAGGACCATAGGTTCTTGTTTTTTTTCTGTTTCTTAAATTTCTCGAAAAGTGGAAATCATTATCAATTTCAAATAGTTGATTAAGGTGCACCATACCTTAAGAAAACAAGTTGTATGTTTTCTTTCTTTTAGCAATTGGCACCATCAGTTAATACAATGTTCACAAGCTGGCTAACAGAAAACTGTCTACAATGAAATTGCTCATTATAGGCACTAGAAGTACATTCATTTCAATTTTCTTATTCATAACAAATAGATATTCCCTTGTTTTAAAGAAATATTTTACTTCAAAAGTAAAATAATTTTAAAGAGATACAATAGTCAACGTTTTTACCACCTACACCACTTAAGAACTAATAAGACATTTATCAACCATAAAAGTAAAAATGGCAGCAAAGAATATTTTATATTGCCAAATTTTAATTCTGAGGTGTATAATGAGGTGTGTTAGGTAGAAGCATATAGTTAACTGGTCCAGAATTTATAGCACCATGCATTTGGGCAGAACCACCATATGCTGGACCAACTGGATGCCACATGGCAACACTGGGATAATCTGATGCCACAGGAATGCAAGGATCAAAACCTGGCAAAGTTGACCCATAGGGATCTGCCATTACTGGATAATAGACTGCTCCATGAGGGACAGGTACGGCATCAGCAACGGGAAAAGTATCTGAAATGAGAAAGGTTTTATTACACACACATACTCTATCGTAAAAACTCACGAAATATAAATGAATATTCATACAAGAAAAATTAAATATATTATTAATTATAAGAAAGAACACAAGACCTGTCAGTAAGGCTGCTCAACGGGTGGAGATGCTTGCTGAAAAGTCTGACGGTCTAGTGAGCAACATGAGAGGAAGCTGACTCCTTTCTTGGGCTGTCCCCTGAGCGCTGCATGTGAATCACAGCAAGCACATATACACAAAGGCAGACATACATTCATACTCACACAAATTAAATAAATAAATGTAATTCAAATATTTTTTAAAGATCACAGAGGCCAGAGAGATGGCTCAGTGCTTAAGAGCATTTGTTGCTCTTCCAAAGGGCTTGGGGTCCAATACCCAACACCCACCATGGTAGCTTATAACCACCTGTAACTCCGGTTCTAGAAAGACAATCCACAACACCCTCTTTTGAACTCTTCAGAAAAAAAATGCCCCTACATGAAAAGATCACAGCAACTACAAAGAGGAATGCTTTATTCTTGGTTTTGGTTTTTGTTGTTCTTTTGAGACAAGGTCTCTACGCAGTCTGCTTGTCCTGAACTTGCTACATAGAACAGGCTAGCCAACAACTCAGCGATCCACCTGCCTCTGCCTCCTGAGTTCTGGAATTAAAGGAGAGTACCACACCTGGCAGGATCATTTTAGATATGAATAATAGTTTCTACAAGGTGTTTGAAATCTTCCAAATTAAAAAGCTGTATGTACATGAGCTTATACATACAAATAAATCAGGATGGGTAACATTATCTGTTCAGAACTGGGGAATTCAGTACTTATTTAAGTTACAAAGATCTTGAAAACATAGAAACAAATCTTTAGAAGAAACTAGATTCACTAATAGCTCCTACTGGCTTACTAAGAGTTTTAGATTACTAGAAAGCTGTTAAACTCATAATAACAGGTTCAAGTTTGCAAAACCTCTAATTTTTATTTCAAACAGAATTTTCTTTTGCTGTAAATTCAGCAAGCTGTTTTTTCCCCCTAAAATGACAGGCCCATATTTTCATTTGAGAAAATGTTGGTCAGGCCAACCATGTTTGTCTATCATTCTCTCAAGGTAAAAAAAAAAATGTTACATGTTAACAGCCCACAGTACTTTTCCTAACTTGTCACTTGTGGTGACACATATAGGAAGGATTTGCCAAAATAGAAGGAAGCAGGAGGATCATGAGTGTAAGACCACATTTAAAGTCCTAGGTACCAAATGGTGATGGCACATGCCTTATTTAATCACTGAATCACTGAACTCAAGGGGCATAGGAAAGCGGATCTTGGTGAGTTCAAACCAAGCTTGGTATAGAGTGATTTCCAGGACAGCTAGAGCTACATAGTGAAAGCCTGTGTCAAAAACCAAAATAAAAGTCCTAGGCTACACATTTTTTTTTAAAGATTTTATTTATTTATTATGTATACAACATTCTGCCTGCATGAAGAGGGCGCCAGATCTCATTACAGATGGTTGTGAGCCACCATGTGGTTGCTGGGAATTGAACTCAGGACCTTCGGAAGAGCAGCCAGTACTCTTAACCACTGAGCCATTTCTCCAGCCCTAGGCTACACATTTTAAAAGAGAGTGGTGGCTTAACAGTAAAGATCACTAGCTGCTCTACTTGCTCCTCTAGAGGTCATGAGTTTTATCCCCTGCAAGCACATATTGGCTTACAACTTTCTATGAAATCCAATGCCATCTTCTTGTGTACAGGTCGGCATACATGCAGACAAAACAATCATCTACAGGAAATACATAAATCTTAAAAAATAAAATCAAACTTCATTCAATTTATAGAAGTGTTTCATGACTAGTTTCTATATTTATCATGAAGAAAAACTAAATACTATTAGCAAGAAAGAATGAAGCTGATTTTTATAAATGAACCTTTCTGAAGAAAGAAACAAAAAAATCCACATTTTAAACAAACTATAGTAGTAATAAACATACTGATTTATTAGCACAGCTTGTTGCCAGTGCCATGATATGGTACCAGAAGTTTTATTCATCATTGACTTTAGTACCATGAATGTAAATGTTACAAGTCAATATGGACGTTTGAATGAGAATGGCCCTTATAGGGTTGGCTATACATTTGAGTTGGTAGAACTATTAAGGAGGGATTAGGAGGTGTGACCTCCTTGGAGTTACCTCCTCCCGCCGTCCCTCTCTCTCTCTCTCAGACACAGACACAGACAGACAGACACACACACACACACAAACACAGAGCCTCACGATGGTGAATCAGATGTAAGCGCTTAGCTGCTACTGCTTCAGTACCATGCATGAATGACTGTCATCATGTTCCCCACACCATGATGATCACACACTAATGCTCTGGAACTGTAAGCAAGCTCCCAATAAATTCTTTTTTTAAGTTGCCTTGGTCATGGTATCTCTTCAAACAACAGAAAAGTAACTAAGATAGTCAAAGAATGAGATGGGGCTACAACTCTGGTGGAACTCCTGCCTGGAATGCATGAAGCCCTGTGTTCAATCTGCAGTACCACAAAGAGAAAGAACACATAAAATCTTAGTATCATTTGTAAAGACTACTGGCTTCATGCATGGATTCTTTCAAAGAGCCTCAAGGATCACAAGGCATCTAAAAATTATATTTTCAGAACTGATAGTCTAAAATCATATGGATTTAATGAAATATCTGAAGATGAACTAATTATACACAATAAAATCCAACTGACTTTCTTGCTAGCAATCTCATTATATACTCACCATTTGTTGATACCCCCGCCTGTGTGTCATCTGCCCTCTCTACATCACTGTACAAATGAGGAACACTTTGGTCTACAAGAGGTTGCTCAGTATACTCCGGATAACTCTCTACATGAAGCTGCTGCTGCTGCTGCTGCTGCTGCTGCTGCTGCTGCTGCTGCTGCTGCTGCTGCACATGTGGCACATACACCATGGAGTGCCAGTAATTATGATGATAGCACTGGAGAAGGAAAAGGTACAACTGAAAACTTGAAAGCCCTTATTGTTCTCTATTCTTAAAGTAGGAAAATTCCTAGCTTAAAGAAATCAGGTCTCAATTCTCAGGTATTGTAACATCGGATATGGATCTTTTACACCACCTATAGCTCACATTTATACCAACTATGGCTATTATTTACACCAGCTATATAGCTCATTTATACCCAACTATAGCTATTATTTACACCACCTGTAGCTCATATTTATACCACCTATAGTTCATATTTACACCTAGGGTTAAATTTAGGTAATCATATCATGGAAACCAAACATATAAACAGACTTATACACAAAGATATCACTTGTAACCTTATTTTTAAAGTAAAAACTACTGAAAAACTTAAGTATTCAATGGAGTTGAGATAATTATCTATCCATGGCAGAATACTACACAGGCAAAAAGTCATGCTATTAAATATATAAAGACAAAAAACCAGGCTGGAGAGATAGCTCAGCAGTTGAAATCACTGACTACTCTTCCATAGGTCCTTAGTTTAATAGCCAGCAACAAGACGGTGGCCCACAATCATCTATAATGGGATTCAATGCCCTCCTCTGGTGTGCAGACATAACATACAGAGCACTCATATACATGAAATACATAAATAAATTGTTTTAAAAAGACAAAAAGGTACTCAAATTAAGAAAAAAGATTAGAAAATTACATAATATGATGCAGATTTTTAATAAAAATTCAAAATCTTTAAGATTGAGCAAAATTTCTAATTCTCCTTTTCTTAGCACCTTACAAGTTTCCAAATATACTGTAATGAACACTAAAACACTATCACTTTTAATATAAGAAAGTGAAAAAATGTATTATGTTATCTATCATTCATCTCCTAAAAAGGAATATACTACAACCACCTGGCTTGGTTGATGGTTTTGTTTGTTGTTGTAGTTTGTTTTTTGAGAAGAGTTTCTATATGTTATTCAATCTACCTTTGCCCTCCTGAGCTGAAGTGAAGTGATCCTTCCACCTCAGCTTCTTGAGGCACATATCATAATGCCTGGCTAGGAGAATTATTCTTAAATACCTCAGTCTTGTGAATTATATATAAAAGTTTCCATATGTGTGTAATAACTAAAGGGACAAGTAATTATCAAGTCTTAAACTACATTTGAAAAGATAGTATCAAAGAACAAATACATACCCTACTATTCTTAATTTAGCTGTATGTTAAAGGAGGAAGGTTTTCTCAGGGAAATTATAGCAATGGGCTAAGAATTAACTGAAACATCTTGAAGAGACTATTAGTTTAATGTCATTTGCTAAATATTCATCTGCATAATTATCAGGAAATGCTACCTGGTTATAGGTTACATTAGTTAGAAGTGAAGTGTATTTAAAGGAGAAAAATGATCCCTGGCTCCACAAGTACCTATACCTCTCACACTCAGGGAGGTGTTTGGCAAGATCTAAAGTTAGTGCTTTAAAAGGTTATTTAAATGTCTTTGAACTAAGTCTGATTTTCACACAGAATATAGAAATAACCATAAAATATTAAGTAAACAATGAATCACTCATTCATTCTGGGCATATATCACTGAAGGGCTGGCATATAATGCTAAATATGAAGCATAACCTAATACATATGAAGTTGTGTTGCTTAGAACCTAGTCTTCATTCTCTTCAACTGAACACTATTTCATATTAAGACAAACTGAGACATGCTAAAGAAAACTGACCAACATCATCTTCAGAGATTTCCTGAAAGGAATAAGACCTTTTTAGACATTCAGAGTATGGCTTGTAAAGTTCAAAAGTCTGATTTCTCAAAAAAGATTATTTGATGTTATTCCTACCTGCAATCCAAGATTAAAATAGTACTGCAAAACTTTTGTATCTAAAACAAAATAAAACTTTTATTAGATTGACACAAACAATTTAAATTATCACTTAAAAGCATTTCCCTGCACATTACTAAAGTAGATTATAGACATAGACATCTCACGCACTACCACCACTCTCAATTCTGTTTTAAAGGACTACTTTTTCACTTGACATAGCTATGATCATTTTGTGACACAAGATTTAATCACTCAACACAAATTTCATTTCTGTTCTTAGTATTAGACTGATGCTACTAAAATGCCATTCTGTTACTAAGAAAATAGCTAAAAAAGGCATTTTCTTGCTTGTCTTGAAATGAAAATTTTTACTACAACTACACCTCAGTTGCTAGCACTACTACACAGCACAAACTGCTGCTCTACTAATGCTGAGGAGTGAGGCCCACTGAAGAAATTTGGCATACTCACCTTGTTTTGGTTTATCATAACACACTACCACCAGAACTCCAAAGAGGAGACAGTAACCAAGGCAGGTGAAAATGAAGTAAAGCCTAAAAATGATAAAACTTCTCCAAGAATATAACTCGAATAGTTCATAAATTAACCAAAACCAGATGCACAGCAGAAGGAAAGTTGGCAACATTCTTGGGGTTTTTTTTTTTTGTATTATTTTAATGTGTGGAATGGACCCCAAGGCCTTGGAAATACTAAATAGAAATTCTACCACTGAGCAACATCTTCATCACTATTCTGAGTATTTTATTTTTTTTTAATTTATTTATTATGTATATAATATTCTGTCTGTGTGTATGTCTGCAGGCCAGAAGAGGGCACCAGACCCCATTACAGATGGTTGTGAGTATTTTAATAGTATCTGTAAGTGTATTTAACTTGACTGACCTAAGTCCATTATAAATATAGCCCAAATTCTACTAACAAGATGAATTTGTGGAAAATGTCTCTTTCATAAGCCATAGCCTTCCTATGGAAATGCATTCATTTATTGTTATTTTGAAAGAATCAGTTTAGATTCTGACTAATATATAGGGCCAAATGCTCAAGTTAAAGACTATGAGAAAAATAGGAAGTAAATTCTCCAGCACAACATAAACATGAACACAAAAACCATACCAATGTTTATGGCAGTATCATTAATAGTCAAAAGCAAAAACAACCCAAATCCCCATCAACTAATAGATAACAAAAGTGGCACAACCATACAATGAGTGTTATTCAACTATACATAGTGTGAAGTACTGGTACCTATATACAAGAAGGACGAACCTCACAAACATGCTATTATTCACAAAGGAACTAGCCTAAATACCTATATAACTGAATAGATAAAGAAAAGGTGGTATATATACACAAGTCTAATTCAGCCATAAACAATAAGGTCATTGTATCTATTGAAAACTAGATGGCACTACAGATAGTATGTGAAATAAGCCAGACTCAGAAAATGTTTGCTCTCATATGGAAAATCTAGTTTGAAAGGTTATCTTTTAGAACCTTATTTTTTTGTATTGGGGAGGGGATTTCAAGACAACATTTTCTGTGTAGCCCTGGTTCTCCTGCAACTCTCCCTTGTAGACCAGACTGGCCTCAAAAGCAAGAGATCTACCTGATTCTGCCTCCCTGGAATTAAAAGTGTGTGCCGTGCCACCACACCTAGCCTAGAACTCCTTATCTTTATTCATGCCAAGGTTAACACCCTACTGCCAAGTGTATTTGATGCACTAAAAGAATAAAATTAGAAAATGAAATATCAAAGTACTAGAGAATGACAGGAAGGCTCTAAAATGAGGGTGAGAGGAAAACAATAAAGACTAATGGGTTGGGAATAATAAATCACCACATATTGTCATGTGAATCTAGACTTAACTACATATAAATTTATAAAAAGACATGAAAGCATAAGGGAACTATCTAGAAAAAAAGAACCAGTGGAGGCACCAAGTATGGGGGATGATAGTGGGAATGTGAATATGGTCAAAATATAATAATATACAGTACAAAAATGTCACAATGTAATTCATTATATTATGGTATGGTGATACAAAACCTCATAGTTCCAGCCTTACAAAATCCCAACACAGAAAGGAGAAAATAGATACATAATTCCACCACTAGTTTAAGGGATAATAGTGCTAATAGCTTCTAGCCAGTTTTCTTTAGTGGTGTGAACCCTGGTAGGTTACCACACTATAGAGCAGGCTCCAATCATAAATAGCAGCTTGGGTAACACAAACTGGATTCTATGAGCAAAGAAGAAAAAAGAAATCTCAAGATTGTGTGGAAAAGGATGGAAGGTTGAGAGGTGCTAAGGAAAGAACTTGAGGGGCACGAATATGTTCAAAAGACATTTTATGAAATTCTCAAAGAATTTATAAAAAATATGTTTTAAAAAAGTACTGGAATATTCAATTAAATACTAATCATAGAAGAAAAACCAAGTGAATCACTAAAGAACATAGATGAACTCAAACACTTATGCACAGTTTAAGAAGCACCGTGCAAGTTACACACTGTACTGATTACATTTATATGTAAAACTAATCTATGATAGAAAACAAAATAGCCGAGCAATGATGATATCTAGGAAAAAATGAAAATGACCAAGGGAAAGACAGGGAAGTAACATAAGTAAATTGTGGGACAGTACAAGGAAGGTAAGTATCTGCCATGCAGGCATAAAGGCATAAATCCAAACCCCAGAACTCGTGTACAAAATGCTAAGCATGATGATGCACAGTTGTCACCTCAGAACTGGAAAAACTGGGGCAGGAACTGGTTTGGCTGGCTGGATAGTCTAACCTACTTGCTAAAGTTCTTGGGTGATCATATACAATCTAAAGAGAAACAAAAGGAATGTCTTGAGGAACCACAGAGGCTGTTCTCTGGCATGCACATACACGAATGTGCACATTCAGGAAAAAAACTTATTTAACCAAAAAAATTAATAAAAAAACCAAAGTGTTGAGACAATGACAATATTTTACAACTCAGTTGGTAATGAGCTACATAGATAACTTATGATTTTGTGTTGTAATGAATACATGAGTACAAATATTAAATTACAGAATCTTTCAAGACATGAATACATTGTACAATAATTGTACAATGATAAAATATGTTGAATTAAACATTCTATTTTGTTTTGTTTTTCAAAAGAGGGTTTCTGCTTTGTTTTGGAGGCTGTGTGAAACTCGCTCTGTAAACCAGACTGGCCTCAAAGTCACAGAGATCCACATCCACCTGCCTCTGCCTCCTGAGTGCTGGGACTAAAGGGGTGCTGAGTGCTAGGATTAAAAATGTGTGCCACCCCCCCGCCCCCCAAGTAAATAAACATAGTCTTCATTACAAATATTTACCATTCCCTTGTGATAAGAACATTTAAAATCTTTTCTTACTTATTTTGAAATATAAAATATATACATCCTACTGTGCAAATACAGCACCAAAACATAGTCCTCATTCATATATATGTAATTCTGTACCTAATAACCAATCTTTCTTAATTTACCCTCATATATTCTTCTCAACATCTAGGGATTAATATCCTATTTTGTATTTCTATGAGATAAAAGCATGTTTTCACGCTTCTCAAATAAGTTGAGACATGTAATATTTGTCATTTTTTACCTGACTTATTTTACCAAATACTGTATATGCCTTCTAGATTAATACACAAATGAGAGGATTTTGTCTGTTATATATACATGAGAAATATTCCCTTGTGTATATATACTCATTTTCATTATCCTTTATGGTTTGGGAGGTCTACTGATAAATACAATTTACCTTTAAAGCTATCAAAAAACAAGATGGGTTAATTTCCAGTCACATGGACAAAAGGAACAATGAGCAAATACGTGATAAAACAATACAAACATCAACAACATAATCTTACTAGCAATTATACTATCAATTAAAAAAAATCAACAATGTTTATCTGGCTATCTTCACAATAATATGCTAAAAAAATAGAAAATCAACATTATGTGATGATGGAATACTACTTGGGTGCCAATGGTGGATAGAATAAAGGAGTCAGGATTTAGATATTGGGTTAAATTAGGTAGAAACAACAATAATACTTACAAAATATGAAACCAAGAAGAGGAATAAATGTTTTGTGTTGACTGGTGAAAGACAAGAGGAAAAAGATGAGGAATTTCATTAGAGATCATTTAAGTCTGAAAGTCAAAAAGCTAAGTGAAAATGTCTAGTAGTAAGAACCAAAATTTCTGAGCAAAGGCTACCTAGATTTAGAATAGACTACAAAGACATACTGTATGGAAAAAGAACAGAACAGAGTTGGAGAAAATCTTGTTAACTAGTTCAGGGAATGGAAAGATCTTGGGGGGAAAAGCAGCAGCTAGAAAAAAAATCAGGAAAATGTTGTAAGCAAGAAAATATAAGTAAGCTGCTAACAACTTTCAACTACAATTCTCTTTGAGTAATACTACCAAACTCAGGACAACAAAGAACCTCCGTTGTTTAAGGAAGCAGAAATATGTGGTTGATATTCAAAGCAGATCAGATGAATAGAAGTTTTCTCCACATCCTCAAAATTCAGTTGGTATACCAAGTATCAAAAAGCTAACAATTTCATACACTTGGGGAAAGACTTTAAGAAATAGAAGAAAGCTTTTAAGACTAAATCCCAATTTAAAATAAAATACTTGAGAAAAAAACAAGGTATCTGTTTGTCAGGAAAGACATCGAGTTACAAGAGGGGTGCAGAGGAATAGTCAAGATTCAATTCAGCTATCTACAAGATTCTCACAGTTGCTCCTTGTTCATCACTTAGAATTATATGCTCAAAATCACTCCCATTTAGTTCTGTACCCATCAATTAACCAGAAAATATTCTAGATTCAAAAACCACCTCAAACCTAAATATCCTGCACCAAATCTCAAAATACACTACCTTGTGGCAGATCACTTCCACTTGGATCACAGGAAAAAGGTGGCGGTGGTGGCGGTGGTGGTGGAGGTAAGCCTGAAGCATCTCCTGCTTCAAAAGAAGTTAGAGAAGGAAGTGGAGGAGGAGGTGGTGGTAGTGGTATTGCCATTGCTTTTGCTGCTGAGGGCTGAAGATAGGCTGCAGTAGAAGAAATGGGAGAATTATTAGGGACAGGATGGCAATAACAAAGAAACAAAACATGAAATAGTAATGCACAACTGTTGCTTCTTATAAAGCAATAGCTGACTTGCTTTTTTACCCCCAACCTGTATAATAACAGAACTCTGAATTCTCATGGGTTGACTTAAAAAACATACACTTGGATATCACCGAATGCAAATTTAAAGATGTTTCCAGCAACCTGTCACAAAAATTACACACAGAGGTTTTAGCAAACCTTACAAATTCTCCTGACAGCCTCCAAAGAATGTAGGGAACTTTAAATTATCAAGATTCAATTCTAAAAAGACAAAGAACTTAAAATGGGATAGATACAATATTGTATCCTTGTAATATCCTGTATCTATTACAACAGCTTTAAAATATTCATCTAGGAGTTTCAATTTTAATACAAAATTGAAATGTAATTATGTTTACGTATTAAACTTCTATGATGATAAACAGTATGTTTCCAACATAGTAAAAATATCTACATGTAAATAATATACCAGGTTAAAACTGATATTTTGACAAATGCTAAATGAAACAATCCTTCAAATTTAATTGAACAATTTTAGTCAATTTATAAATTAAAGTATCAAACTTCAAAGCTGTGCTAGATACATGATATTTTTAACAATAAATAATAAAGAGTTAAATTCAAAGTCCTAACACATGAGGTTTAGCTTAAAAACAATCCACAAGCTGAATTTGTTACTCTGGAAATTTAGAAAGAAAGGATCTATTTTTGCCTTCATTCACTGGCAATGCTAATAATACATTCATCCTTTAAATACAGTTATATGCTAATAGTAATAGAAGGATGTGTCTACAGATGACACCAAAGCAAAAATGAACTCATAAGCAATTTGAGGAGATGAAGAAACAATTGTCTTTCGACTGGAGTGTTGCTTTCATTAACAATGCATTTGTGAAAAATTTACAGAACTGGATACCAAGAAGTAAATTTTATTAAACCTAAACAGGAAATTTTAACAACTTAAGTAAGTCTTTAGGACTATTTTTTTTAAGACAAGGTTTCTCTGTGTAGCCACTGGCTATTCTGGAAGTCCACCCCTCTCAGTAGACTAGGTTGGCCTTGAACTCAGAGATCCACCTGTCTGCCTCCCAAGAGCTTGGATTAAAAACATGAGCCACCACCACCATATTAGCTCTGTTAGGATTTTTAAGAAAACCAGGTCACCTAGTTTTGTTGCAGATGCTGTCTATGGCTCTGGATTTTATTTTTCCATTGTTATATGGTGACTCTGATGGAAAAGCTATGCTGTTGGCTACCACTTTTCTAAAACTCTCAAAATTTAAATTATAGTACTTCTTTAAAATTCAGTAACTACTCCATAAACAGGTGCTGTTGGCATTCCCAAGCTCACAGTAATTTGTGTCCATAACGTGTCTAAAACTGCACAGCCAGTGAGTAGTAAAACCAGGATTATAATCTCAGATTTCTTAAATTCTAGAGCTTGGTATTAATTATGATATTCACAAGATAAGGAGTTATTACATGAGTATAGGTTTTATAATAAACTTTAAGGAAATTTATTGCATAAAATAACATCTCTATGTCAATCCTCAAGTAATAAAAACATAGCTCATGGGGCTAGCACGATGGATGGCTATTGGATACAAGAAATTGCTAGTGACCAGTTTGATTCCTGATTCACATAAAAGTGAAAGAATTATCTCATTAATTCCCTCTAGTCTCAGAATGTTCATCCTTGTCCCTCATAGACACATAAAACGAAAAATTTACAAAACTCAAAATTGTTGAAATAATGCAAGAGCTCTATTTATTCACTGAATAGCAAATGGCAGGTAAAAAATTTTATAGAGCCCTATTACAAAAAACAAAAACAAAACCACCAGAATTTAGACTCCTGACTCATATCTTACAGATTCCTTGGCGATAAAACAACCTTAAGAATAATTAACATAATTATTTCTTGAAACTATAATGCCACCTAATAATTAGAGTAACAGTACGTACATATCCATGAGTAGAAAAAGAGGTTTCTAAAGCAAATAAAAACTAATAACCTACCTTGACTATCTTGTGCAGAAGGAGGTACAAAGACAGGCTGTATGGTATCCTGTGAGGAAACATCAGAGGTACTTATTGTTTGATTATTTCTTGTATAGTTAGGTAAGACTGGAACAGGAACATGTTCGGCCCAGGAACCTGTAATTGCTGTAGAATTTTCTAACACCTATTAAGTAGAATAAAGGTTAAAATTCTTAAGTTTGATTTCTCAAATCATATTTGTTTCTTCTCTGAACTTTAGGAAATTATAATCTTTCTGGTGACAAAGCACTGAGATAACAATCTGTATGCAAACCATGTATAAAGTTACTTCTTTTGCAGGATCTCTGATTATATTGAGAGCTATCATTCTTTCTGTAAAGATAACACATTAATATTAAAACAATAAAGCCAAAAGTTGTGCATGGTGGAAAGTTTCCCTTCAACTCCTATTCTCTATAAGCCTAGGTGTCATCTTTCTAAAACGCTAACTTCTTGACCCCCACAGATTTGTAATATATATTCATTCTCACTTATGTCTATCTATAAGACATATATACGTATACGTGTGTGCGTGTATCCACATAAACATTTATGTAGAAAAGCTGCTTTGTATTTAAGTGTAATTGAATGACTTAATGAAACTAATTTTTTCCTGATTTGGGTGCAAATTTAAAAGAACATACTACTTACCCAGGGTGTATGGTATACAGTATCATGTATAAATATAATAAGTAACAGTCTGGACTGTGAAGGTGCATGTTTTAATCCTAGATGCTGAGAGGCAGAGGCAGGTGGATCTCTAAGTTTGAGGCCAGCCTGGTCTATAGAGCAAGTGCCAGGCAAGACAGCCAGGGCTACTCAGAGAAACTGTCTCAAAAAAGAAAAGAAAAAACCAAAAGAAACAAATAAAAAACCCCAAATCAAACAAACAGCAACAACAAATAGCAAAATACATAAATCAAATAACAGACTCTTAAACAATGTCTTTACTGGCAGCCTCCATTTCTCTTCTGAGTACCACAATATGGCTCTTACCAGTCAGATCATCTAAAATGTCAAAGACATCAATCAAATCCTACTAGACTCTAGTTAATCTTTACATTGTTTGACCTCTTAGTAAAGAGTCATATTTACTCCTCCTGGAAATGTTCTCATTCCAGGGTTTCATTATGTTCTACTTTTGCCCTGTTCTCGACTATTCCTTATCTACTCATCTTCAAAATTTTGCCTGTGTTCTCAATGCTGGTCTCATACTCTTTCCTTTTCCAGCACTACAAATTCAGCTACCTTTGGAAATGCCAACTTCTAATTCCTATCTCAGTAATTAAGAGACTTGAAAAGTAATTTATTATTGACTGATTCATAAGAAGCTCACAGTAAAGCATACAACAGTATCTTAATAGTAGGCACTTAAGTGACTTGTTAAAATAAATATTAATCACTGTGCCAGGTTGAACAGAAGACAAAATAATACTTAATGGAATATAGGCAGCTGCTCAGAATTTTGATGAAAGGCCAAGAAAAAAACTCATTTTTTGTATTTAGTTCACTGTAAATGAGTGGTAATACTATGAAGATGACCTTCTGGGGGTAGTTGTATGAGGTAATTGTGTCTTGAGGCACAGAACATGGTTCACTGTCCTGAAGAGACTTTAATAAATACAGAAATATAATTGAATATAAAGGGAAACCAAGAAACAAAAGGCAATTTTCACTCTCCTTTCTACCCTCCATTATAGCCTCTGCAGGCTCATCCCCAGCCACAGCTGTAGTGGCCTGCCTGCAGGTGACACTTTTCCCACACTACCCCCATGCCTGGGGGACTATAGAAACACTAGATGTGGATCCAGCTTTCCTCCTTTTTGTGGGCCCTCTCTCCCAGCCACAGCCAATTCCTATTCTTTTCTGACAGTCTCAACCTGAAAAACACTTAATACCTAGTTCCCCCAATGGGTATACCTGGCAGTGACTGAGGTATGCAATTTACACTATCCTTCCCCCTCCATTAAAATTTCCATATTCCATTCTCACCCTCAGACAGATTGCTTACAGATGCCCCTCCTGCCACCTCCAATTCCATTAACTAAAGACTCCAACTCTGAACCAAGCTTCCCAAGCTTTTCATCCCTGTCTCTCCAGATTATTCTTTGCCTTACTTCAACCTACTCCCTAGGACCCCCACCTCTTGATGTGAACAGGATACCCTTGCCTTTTTCCTGAAGCCCCTCCCTCTCAACCTTTAGTCCCGGTCAACCCTCCATTCCTCTCAGCAACCCATCAACCTGCAGAAGCACTGAATAGCAAGCAACCCACAGATACAACACTTTCCTAATACCCAAAAAAGGCAAAAAAAAAACCCAAAGAATGTAATAATTACTCAACAAATAAAAGACCTGATATCACCACCTAGAATCACCTCAATTATACTGATGCCGGATATCTAAACACTAGTACAAAAGCACAAACATCAACAGCCATGACAATATGCCTCCATCAGAACCCAGTAGCCTTATAGTATAGTAGGAACCAAGAAATGCAATATAGCTGAAGCACAAGACAAGGAAAGACTTCAAAACAGCTATTATGAAAAAGTCTTGAGCTCATTAGTACAGAGAAAGACTTTCTGAAGAGAACACTGTTAGCAGACACTAAGAATAACAAATGGGACCTCATGAAATCTAGAAGCCTCTAAATGGTAAAGGACACCATCATTCAGACAAAGCAGCAAAAAGCAGAATGGGAAAAGATATTTACCAACTACCATGTGACAGGGCTAATATCTAAAAGGTATAAAGAATTATAAAAACTGAACATCAAATAACACCAATATAAGGTTCAGAACCAGAGTTTCAAAAGATGAAATACAAATGACTGAGAATCACATAAAGAAATGTTCAAAATCCTTAGCCATCAGGAAAAAGCACTTTGAGATTTCATCTTATACAACTCAAAATGGTCGGAGATTAAATATCTACCAACAGATAGATAACAAAAATATGGTATATTCAAAAAATGGCCTATTACTCAGCTGTTTAAAAGAAACACGGAATTTGCAAGTAAACATGGATGGAGCTAAAAAATTATCCTGAATAAAAGGTATCTAAAACTCCAAAAGTATATTATGTATTCTTGTATATTTGGATGACAACCTTTAAGCCTTTGATAGGCATGCTACAATTCTTATAACCATAGATACAGTGGCAGCATGTACATGGCCTACACAGATTCAAGCCAGATGGGGTCCCAATGCTGAGTGAGGAAGTAGACAGAAGTTCCCATTCATAACTCAGAAGCTATTTCCAATTGACAACAACTTACAAAGAAAAATTTCTTTCCTCTAATGGAGTTTCACTTAGTACACAAAGCACACTTAAGGTCAGGCCCCATGCCCAGCAGTAGATGGTCAACACAAAACAAATTCATTGGTATTTTTAGAGGAGGAGAAGGTGTCTCACATTGCTGTAGTTGGTAATTATTTACTTTACTGGGCTTTTGCTTGTGTTATTACAGTTTCTAATTTTGTGTTTTTATGACGTGTGAGTGTGTGACTTTTTGTTGCCCATACTTTTTTTTTATTCTGTTTTTATTTGCCCATTTATTTTCTAAAAAGAGGTAGAGAGAAGACATGGGTTTCTGGAAAGGTATGGGAGATCTGAGAGATGAGGAAGGGGGTATAGTGATCAGAATATATGGCATGAAAAAAGTTATTTTCTATAAAAAATAAATAGAAAATAAGTAAAATATTTTAGTTTGCTTTAATGTCAAAAACTAAATAAAAGTGATCTTCCTAAAATCATTTAAGTTTGGAAATAACTAAATAATACAAAAATGATCATACTAATTCCTGATTTAGGTGCTCATCTCTTTATCTATAGTCACTACATCCTCCTGTAGAACAATTAAGAACGAAAATGCAAATGAAGATCGAAATGTAAGCACTTAAGGTGAACTTTCTGACCAAAAAAATAAAAATACACCTTCAAACATACTATGACCAAACAGTAACTTTAAAGAATTGTAGCTAGGAAGGATGTTAACAGATTGAATAGGATCCAAACAATCCTGACCTCTGGTATAAGATCCTGACTTTGTAAGATATAATTTAGAAAGGCTATGTCTCATATATGAAACAAGGTGATTGAAAAGTAGAGTGGCATCTGGCAGTGGTAGCCCACGCCTTTAATACCAGCACCCAGAAGGCAGAGGCAGTGGATTTCTGTGAGTTTAAGGTCAGCCTGTTCTATAAAAGCTACTTCTAGAACAGGCTCTAAAACTACACAGAGAAACCCTGTGTCAAAATAAAATAAAAAAAAAAAGAAGAAAGGCAAAATGGAACATAACATAGAGGCACTGACTGCTATGGGGTATGTGATAAAGTCAACTTTTGAACATGAAAAGCGAATTTAAAATGACAGAAAACAAAGTGTTCATTCTTGTCATCTTTAAGGCTGGGATTTTTTTTTAAAATATTTATTTATTTATTATGTATACAATATTCTGTCTGTGTGTATGCCTGCAGGCCAGAAGAGGGCACCAAACCCCATTACAGATGTTTGTGAGCCACCATGTGGTTGCTGGGAATTCAACTCAGGACCCTTGGAAGAGCAGGCAATGCTCTTAACCACTGAGCCATCTCTCCAGCCCCAAGGCTAGGATTTTATTTCCCTTTTCATTTCAGCTATTTCAAGAGATCATATTTTTAAAAGCTTATAAGAATAGTTTGGGTGGAAAAAGCTTTTAATTAAATGGAAGAAAGGAAAAACAAAGGATAAAAAATTAAATCAGAATTTTTACTTGCTGCCGGGCGATGGTGGCGCACGCCTTTAATCCCAGCACTCAGGAGGCAGAGGCAGAGGCAGGCGCATCTCTATGAGTTCGAGGCCAGCCTGGTCTAGAAGAGCTAGTTCCAGGACAGGAACCAAAAGGCTACAGAGAAACCCCATCTCGAAAATCAAAAAAAAAAAAAAAGTAAAAAAGGGGGAAATAATGGACATAAGTAATGAATGATACTTCCATGCACAGAAATGGAACAGAAAAACTCAATGTGTAAAAATAACATGTAACAATCATAAGAAAATGAAAAGAAAAATAAAGTTAAATGTTCACTAAGATGTGGGGGAGGAATCCAAAAGCATAATTTAGCTCAACACAAACTGGTAACTGGAAACAGGATGCTGCAGCAAAAGAAAACTAAGTGGGAAGGAGATTATGATTTGTGGCAGTTGTTTAAAAAATGAATGTCAATAATGTTTTGACTTTTTTTTTTTTTAATTAAAAAAGCCGCACATTTATTTCGCTTTCTGACTCTGCGCTTGTGCCTTCAACACTTTCACAACGATTTTCTGCTCCTCAATAAGGAAAGCCCGCTTGATCCTGTCACGAACACACTTGGCACACATGGAGCCACCATAGGCGCGGCTGACATGCTTCTTTGTCTTAGACAATCTCATGAGGACTTTCGGTCTCACAGCACGAACCCCTCGGAGTCGGCCTGGACACACACCGCATGCTGATTTAGGTGCTTTTCCAACCTTCTTGGTGTAAAGGTAAACAATCCTGTTGCCAGGGGTTCGAGACAGCCTAGTTTTGTTGGAGGCTGTGTTGTAGGAGAGCCTACGACGGTATGTCAAACGCTGGACCATCCTGAGTGCCTCTAAGCACCGTCCCCGAAGAGATGTTTTGACTTTTTTAACAGAAGTATACGGACACCATTAGTAGTGTGTAGACTGGAATGAAAGGGAATAAAATCTCTTGCATATAGGAATCATAAGGTTAAGAAACACTTATTGTAAACTTCAGCAACAGAAGAGACTAAAAGCTTTGAATGACAAAAACCAGTTAAAACTCAGTTCCATAGTATGCATCAATATAGGTACCTTTAATTTTTTATTATTTCATTAACTTTTCTATAAAAATAATTAAGATCTCTGTGTACATTATGATGAATGACTCAAAATAAGACTTGAATGGATTCAACACACGTAATTATTTCCTGGAAAATTTATGGATCCTTCACTAGCACTTGATGTACTAAATTTACTTGGAATCAAATGGAAGAATAAAGCAAGGCAAATATAAGCAGTGCATCTAATCTACAAAAAGAATTAGCAATATGGCTACTGATAATCAAAATCTAAATAAATTAATCAGCTAAAAAATTCATAAGCCAAAAACTAAATCTGTGCAAGTAAATAAAATAATTTTGGGGGCCAACCAGTGGTAGCACATGCCTTTAATCCCAGTGCTTCGGAAGTAAAGCAGGTGGATCTCTGAGTTCAAGGCCAGCTTGGTCTACATAGTGAGTACACGGAGAAACCCTGTCTCGAAAAACTAAAGAACTACAAAAAATAAAAAAATAATAATTCTGGGCTCTCCAGTTTTCTTTAGAATGTATACCAGGTGTGGTGTCAATTTGCCTTTTATCCCAGAACCCAGGAGGCAAAAGCAACAGATCTCTTGTGAGTTCAAGACCAGCCCATTTACATGGTGAGTTTCAGGTCAACCAGAGCTATATAGTAAGACCCTATCTCAAAACACCAAAACAAATAAGAAAACCAAAAACAATGCAGGACAAAAAGTCACTCACTATTCATTAATTCCAACGTCAAATATGGCCAAGGAAAAAGAAAGCTTTAGAATCATTGGCTAAGAGTCCCCAGATAGTTCCATAAATAGCTAAGAGACCAACAACAGAATGTATGACCTCAAGATCTCAGAAATGCTACAGATCAGTAATTTTTTTCTTCTATATTCCTATATTCTAAGCGGGAATTTTATTATTACTTTTTTTTAAGATTTATTTATTTATTTATTTACTTACTTACTTTTAATGTTTCGCCTGTATATACTCTGTGTGAGGGTGTCGGATCCCCTAGAACTATCAACTATAGACAGCTGTGAGCTGCCATGTGGGTGCTGGGAATTGAACCCAGGTCCTCTGGAAGAGCAGTCAATGCTCATAAACCTCTGAGCCATCTCTCCAGCCCCCTTATTATTACTTTTCATCTACTCCATGACTAAACTGAGCTGCAGGCATGGTATGAAGGCTTTTAGTTTTAGACCTCCAAGATTATGTGTGTGTATGTATACACACATATATATACATACATACACACATGTATGTATATGGATTCAGTATCTACATATTACCCAGAAATATTGGGCTTTGCAGTTACCTCTTTTGGAGTAAGAGCTCGTGCTAGCAGTTTAACTTTGGGAAGGAGATAACACTGAACACAGTTCTTATTCTTAGTCCTATCAAAGTATTTCCAACTTTCTATTTTCTAGACACTGAAAGGCTCTAGTGGGATTTGCTGTGGTAAGTAAAATGAAAAGGAAAATGGTTAATTGTTCTCTCTAGTGCCAGCACACCATACAGTTTCTGCCTTGCAATCATGAATGAAGGCCACATCTGAGTCCCTAAGCATGCTCTCCTACAGACCTCCCCTGTGCCCTAACTATACAGTATATAAGCTATTCATACACATTATTATTAAATACCTACCAGGTTTGCTGTAGATACAGTTGTGGTATATACACTGGAAGTTTCATAGCCTTGTTCTAGAGGATATAGCCAAAGCAAAAAAAAATGAGCATTATTTTACTTTAACATAAATAAACAATGAAGAATATCAAATTAAATCTATATTTCACTGACCTGAAGAATAAAGATAATCTCCATGATATCCTCCTAGAAAACAGAAATGTGTGTACACAGATCTTTTTAAATTGGCAGAGTAAAATGTCCAGTTTGGGCATATTTTCAAAACTAAAATATATGACTTAGTCATTTGAGCCTTCTTAGTAGTCAACAAAAGACAAAGTAAGCTGTCAATAGTACAAATCTCTGCTCAAAATTCCCTGAGATAAGTAGCAGAGACAATTTTAGAAGTATCTTATTAATAAAGTCACTCAAAATGTCTCACACACCCTTACAGTACATAATTCTCCAGAATAGTTCAATAATAATGTGTCATTGACGGGTAAATAGTAAAAATAAACAAATGCCAAACAAAGAAAAGTAGCTATTTTAAGTATACATAGAGACAAATACAAATCATAGTTTGGGTATAAATGAGGAATGGTCTTTGGGAAAGGATGAGATTGTAGAGCAGATTATATGAATACATGCAAACATGCACACACACACACTGAATTGTACACTGAGTAAGTAAATTGTTTTGGTATGTAAATTTTTATCAAGTTAAATATGTGTCAGTGCCATTATCAAGAGTATAGCCTTTACCATTTCGTCGACTTTTGAACCTCAATTTCCTCACATATAATAAAGAAATGCCGTATTTCCCATAATTATCATAAAGACTGTGAATAAATTATAATCATTTACTAGAATGGATGGTAGATAGCATTCAATAAATGTTAAAATGTTTTCAGTTCAAGTAAGAACTTTTGGGGTCACATGGGTCTTGAGATTTGAACTCCAGTCCTCGGGTTTGCCTGGCAAGCACTTTATCCGTTGAAGCATCTCACCATTCCTAATACTTCTTTCAAGTTATCAGAAAGGTATGAAACTCCCAAAATAATATTTCCAAGTTCTGATAAACAAATGCAACAATCAACTTTTCAAAAATTACTAAGCACTAATTCACTCACCGTTGCCACACTGGTCAGTGCTGTTTTCTGAATTCAAAGTTGGTTTGCATGAGTTATATCCCTGACTTGCAACACGGTATCCTGAAGTAACAGGAACCATTGAAGTGGAATCACCACTGCTCTGTACCAAAGAAAGACAAATGCACATGTATTTGTCAGAGAAAAGTTTGGAAGGGTATTCTAAACGTCAGTTAAAGACACTAAATTTTGAGTTAATACCGTAAGATTAATGTCGCTACTTTAATACTTTAGAGTCCAAAAGAGGTGAAGCAATAAAAGAAAAATGTTAGTTTCCTTATACCGCAGACGGTCTAAACCACTATCTTCTCAGTAACAGCTCCAAAATATGTATTCTTAACTATAAATCGCTAAGGTAATGACTTCATAGTTTCTGAAGATTTTATTTTATTTCATATTTCATATGAAAAATGTTAAAATTAGGGCTGTGGATGTATTATAGAGGTAGAATACTTTACATATGCAAAGCCTAGTTTTGATCCTAGGGGTGGGGTTAAGTGTAGAAATCATATATGATATATAACACACATACACACACACACAAAAAAAACACATTTCACCATATAGCATTTTTAAAAAAAAAAAGAAAAATCTTTTTCAGTAAAGTTATCACACACTTACAGGTAAAGTTGCATTCTCATTCCCTTCAGGTGCATAAAATGTAACATTTTCTTCCACGCCATTCTTAGGAACAAAACCATACTGGCATTCCTTATTCATGCATTCCATCTGACGGTGGCTACGCCTAAAAGAACTTAAGTTTGGAAATCAAAATGGGAGAATAAGTTAAAATATGACAGTAATTTGCTTCTAATTTTTCAGTGAAGACAAGTATCTGCTAACAGATGCTTTTGGGTTTAATTTATGTGTATGGGTATGAGTACTTTGCTCACTTGTATATCTGTACACTATGTGTATGGTGTCTATAGAGATCAGAGGATCCCCTAGGATTTGAATCCTGTTCTCCAGAACAACAACTAATGTTTTTATTCCTTAAGCCATCTCTCTAGCCCCAAACTAAGGTTTTAGAAAGATGGTACATATTATCATTGCTTAGCAAAAAAACTACCCACACCAATTTTTTCTCAACTTTTAATACTTCAAATTCTTACCGAGACCTATAGGAGACATTATCATAGTTCTGGCAGCACCTTCTACCTTGGCCAGGGTAAAATCCAACTTTAGGATTTGGCATGTTTTGCCTGTTTACTAAGTGAGACGAATCCCTAAAAATAAATAAAAAAAAAAAAAAAGAAATACCTAACTCTTGCAAGTCTCAATAGTTAAGTAGAATTAACATAGTTTCTGAAAACATTCAACTAGAAAGACTTTTGTAATGGTATTGGGCCTATCAAATACTAATAGAGACACAGGCATATTTCATATAGACACTTGTTTCTGATGGCATTCTATCTTTAAGCATCTAAGTGTTCACATTTTTGTAGACAATGAATATATAGTTATGCCAAAGGATGACAAGGATAACTATGTGTCAGCTCCATGCTATCTTTTGGCACAAACTATAGAAGCTATATTTGTCAATTATACTATAATTCTGTATGGGAATTATTTCTAAAAACCAAAACAATGGCATACATTATCATGAAAATCAATTAATTCTTACCTGGGCATCCCATATCCCCGACCTTGTCTTTGAGATGAATGTTGAGGGTAGAAATGTTCACTAGACAAAATTTGGCCAGCTGTCTGTGAATAGTACAATAGTGGGTCATGCCCAAAATGCATACTATGCTGAATTCTGGGTGGGATAAGCGGGTCTCCCCTGCTATAAGCCATGGTCATATAAACTTCTTTTCCTCGAACTTTCTTGGACATCTTCTTCCGTTGCTTCATGTTCATATCTGTCAAAACTTTCAAAAAATGAATAGTAAATAAGCATTATATCCAAAGTAAATGGTTATGTTCATCTATCCTCATCATACCTTAAAAATGTCACATAGGCCGGGCGGTGGTGGCGCACGCCTTTAATCCCAGCACTCGGGAGGCAGAGGCAGGCGGATCTCTGTGAGTTCGAGGCCAGCCTGGTCTAAAAGAGCTAGTGCCAGGACAGGAACAAAAAAAGCTACGGAGAAACCTTGTCTCGGAAAAAAAAAAAAATCCAAAAAAAAAAAAAAACCTGTCACATAGATACTTTTCTTAGAAACAAAATAAGTATGGAAGTATGAAGTAGAAATTGATGCAGTTTTTCAAAGATATTAATTGGAAGGGCCAAAGAAACAGTTCACTTCTGTGTTGATGGGTGTTTTAAATAGTATTTCAACCCTCTCTTTAATACTGGCAGATTTGGTCATCAGAAATTAGTCATCTAGTCACCCAAATTATTTTTCTCTAAAAAAATACGTTGAATACATCTGGTTGCTTTTATGAGATGTCTTCCTAACTCTTTGAAAATACTTAAACTCTGTTTATGAGGTAGTCTAAAAAGTGGTTTCTCAAACAAGGACAATGCTGTCACCTGCCTCCTACAAGAGTATATCTATTAATGTCCAGAGACAATTTTATTGTTATGACTAAGCAAAATAGCCTATTGGTACCAATGGTATAGGCATCAAGGATCAATCTAGAATATACAGGATACCACTCTTCTCTCCACCAAAGCATTAGCTATCCTAGCACAGCAGTGTGGAAGAAATGTTACTCTACAACGGAACATATGACATACCTTTGGAAATTATAATGTAAGAAAACTGAAATATAAAATTAAAAAATAAAAAGAAAACCAGTTGGGATACAAACCTATTTGTGGGAAATAGCCTCCAGTTATAGCCTGGTAACCTCTTCCTTTACGGGTTGGAATAGTAATCCAGGAAGGAAGAAGTGCCACTTGGTTGACTGGTTTTACATTAGTCATCGGAACTGCATGCCTTGAAGTGAAAGATATCATGAAGCCATTATAGCACACACCTAGCTCTCACCCAAGTAAACAATGTAGCCTTCCTGCTTCAGTTTTAAGCACATTTCCTTTTTCAGTTTTCCTTGGCTGGCCTGGAACCCACTGCCTCAAGCTGAGATATTTGCCACTTCAGTCTCCTGAGTGTGAGAAATAAGGCACAAGCCTCGACCCCTGACTCAAGTGCATTTTCTTTAAGTCTTTTGTTACACTAGCTTTCCTATACACTTGTTAGTTTATATACTTTTACAGCCATTTAGTGTCTATCACATCCAGAATATGGTGATAGGTTGTATTAACTCACAAAAATCTGCTTTCTTTCCATGAAAGAAGATCATTATTTACTAAGCAGACTCCTATCAGATGTGGGTATATAAATTACACTTACTTTGACCAATTAAAAAGTGAAATGTTTTTGGAGTATCAAATTGCCATGTCATGGTCTTATTTTCTATATCTGTGATCATGAAAGCATGTTTCAAAACAAAACCTTTAGCAAGAATCTGACCTTCAAGCTCAAGACCAGAATGGAAAACTAGTTACTGTCTCAAAATAAAAAGTAGTAATGTACATACAAATACTGAAAATGTAATATATTTAAGAATATATACATATGTGCATGTAACAATTAATAAAAAAAGAAGAGAAAGTATATGGGCAAGATTAGAGTGAGATAAGTGAGAAATGATGTAATTAAATTCTTGTCTCAAAAAAATTAAAAATAGTAAGGGCTGGGAAATAGTCAGGTAAACTGCTTGTCTAGTAAGTATAAGGTCCCAGGTTTAATACACACTGTTGGAGGATGTGTGTCACTGTAGGTGGGCTTTGAGGTCTCATATATGCTCGAGTCATACTCAGTAAGACAGATTACTTCCTGTTGCCTGATGAATCAAGATGTAGCAGCTCCTTTTCCAGCAATATAGTTGCCTGTACACAGCCATGGTCATCCCTGACACCCCCATGATGATAATGGACTAAACCTCTGAAATGTAAGCAGCCACCTCAATTAAATGCTTTCCAAGACTGGTCATTGTGTCTCTTCATAGCAATAGAAAGCCTAACTAAGAAACACAGACAGAAACTCAACAACTCACTTTTCAAATTATCATGAATATTACATCAAAATTCTGTTGGACTTGATCTATCAAACTTTCCAATGTCTAGAATGGAGAATTTTTATATGAAACAAATTTTAATATTTTACTTCTCAACATTGACTTTGATTAAGCAAAATAATTAGTTTAGCAGATACAATTGAGTTTCTTTACTAGAATCCTGATAATTCTCAATCTAATGAGCAAACACCTATTAAATTTAATTACTATACAATCTTACTTTTCTGCCAGTTCCTCAATGAAAACTATTAGTGAGTTTTTGTCACTTTCAATTTCTTGAATATGAGCATTATAATATTTTCCATCTGGTTCCAAGCAAACCTGAAAGATAGGAAATAGTAGTTATATAGTAATTCATCTGGTCTTATCCACTGACAAATGTGTTTAGCCAAATAACCATTTCTCTCTAAATGTAATTCAATGTCTACTTTTGCAGATTTATCTATCTATCTATCTATCTATCTATCTATCTATCTATTTATCTATCTATCTATTATGCATGCAGTGTTCTACCTACATGTGTGCCTGCATACCAGAAGATGGAACCAGATCTCATTACAGATGATTGTGAGCCACTGCATGGTTGCTGGGAATTGAACTCAGAACCTTTGGAAGAGCAGTATTCTTAACTGCTATGCCATCTCTAGCCCCAATGTCTGCTTTTTTAAAGTAACTGAGATCATAGCCAGTATATGAGACATATATCAATTTACATCAAATTATCACAAAATCAATAATTAAAATTTAACACAATACAAAGAAATCTTTCTTCTAGCATTTTGTAAAGGAGTCTTCATCAACGTTTTTGCTGTTGAGCTGGGCATACAATCGAGAGCCTTAGACAGGCTGGCCAAGTATTCTACAACTGAGAGCTATACCCTCAACCCTTGTTTTTTCAGACAAAGTCTGAAAAAGCTCAGCCTGGCCTTGAATGTATTATTCTCATTTCTATGGTTCCTGAGAGATAGGATAACAGACGTGCATCACAATGCCCAGGATAATCAACTCATGTTAATGGTTAAAGATACAAATCATTATCTTTAAAGAAGGAACTGACCTGACACTTGTCCCCTAAATGGTAAAGTCTTCCAGCATATTCTATGCAATCAGGTTTTTGAAGTTCTATTAAAGAAAAAGATTAAAAGTTCAATTTAATTGAATTCTTTTTCTTACTGCACATTATTTAATTACCTCATTTACTTTAACACAATGTATTTAATGATGCTGTTAGTAGAAGAAATGTCCCAAAGGGTCATTCTAACACCCTTGATGGGTTATTGCTATGGTCAATTTATTAAACAGACCTGCAAAATCAGTTCCGCAATTTAAATTTAAAGCACACTTAGGTAAAAATTTGTAGTTTCAGATTTGGTTAAACACAAAAGTCACAATTTGAAAGTAATACCAAGAAGCCTCATGCACATGTGTGTAAGTACTTATAAGTATTTCTTTTACTTTATGTTATACAAGGTCTTAACTTTCATTCTAATTAACCATGCTGAATTCATCAAACTTCAAGAAGTTGAATGTGAGATATTATCCCGTGCAAGCAGTATATTAACAGCTAGTTTGATGAATTCAATTATATATAATCTACAGAAAACAATTTACATTAAGAGTTACTTTTATTAAAAGTTATTTTCATAAATATGTCCTATAAAGAGCCAGACAGCCAATTTTAGATATTTTGCGTCACTAAACTTTCAAAATGAATCAATTCTCTGTTGGTGAGGGCACTTGTTATTGAACATTTAAAATTTGTCCTCTAGACTGGATGATGGTGGCAAAAATCTTTAACTCCAGCACTCTTGAGGTAGAGGTAGAAGATCTTGAGTTCACAGCCAGCCTGGTCTACAAAGCAAGTTCCAGGAGAGCCAGGCTACACAGAGAAATTCTGTCTTGAAAAATCAAATAACGAGGGTACAAAATTTGTCTTCCCATGCAATGCACCTTTAGTACTGAGTATACATAGATATGTACGTGAAAATGAATAAAATTAATAAAAATATTCCATTCTTAAAATATTTAATAAACACTGAGTTATATAATTTTCATGTCTCAAAAAAAGTAAATAATAAAAAATAAAAATTGCAAATATCATTCTCAGCTCATGGATGGAACAAACAAAAATGTGTGAGGTCAGAACTCATTCACTGTCCTGATTTATTTATCAATCAACATAATCATAATACTTAAATTTTGGATAAGTTTTTTTCCATTCACTAAACATCCATTGTACTCTTGAAGCTACCTACAGGTTTTCCCTGTACATTATCATAGTTTTAGTCCCAGGTAAATATATAGCTCCATTTATAAACCTACTTTTCATAGATTTAAACCACATACAGGTAGTAGTAGTAGGCTCCTTTGATCTTTTTTATTTAAACAGTGTGGTAGTTTGAAATTTAGTTTGTCCCCCATAATCTCATAGCGAGTGGCACTGTTAGGAAGTGTGATTTTTTGGGGGCAAGTGTGTCACCTTAGAGGCGGGTCTAAGGTCTCATATATGCTTGAAGCACGACCAATGAGACAGATCACTTCCTGTTATCTGTTGGATCAAGATGTATCAGCTCCTTCTGCAGTACCATGTCTGCTTATAGGCCACTATGCTCCCCACCATGGCCATAATGGACTAAACCTCTGAACTTTAATCAAACCACCCAAATTAAATGTTTTCCTTTATAAGGATTGCTGTGGTCATGTCTCTTCACAGCAACTGAAACCCCAACTAAGACAAACTGTTTGATGAAAGCATGTCTTCTAAGAAATAACTTACAATATGATCTCTTGTATCTATTGGGATTAAGAGTTACCCTGCTGATACATTATTACCTTTTCTACTGTCCAACCAAGCATCAAATTCTATATTGCGATAGATTTCTGGAGCTAGACCTTTCAGCACTTTATAAGGAAAGGGAATCTTCGATGGAGTTTCTGGAGACTGAAACAAAATTAGTAATGCTATAAACTCATCATCTTTAAAGTCATCCTTTTATGAAAAATGAATCAAAGTTCATCTCTTCTTTTTTAAAGTGTACATAATTCCCCTTTCCATTGTCATTAAAACAAAAAAGCACAAAAATTTACCATGTATTTAAAAACAAGAGACTAAAAGAGCAAAATGTGTCTAAAATCAAGTAGGTTTTACATATAGAAATATTTCTTCTCTTTCTTCAACTTTTAAGATGATTAGCATGTAATTTTGTAATTATAGGTCACTTGATAAAAATGAAGCAATATCAGAATATTGACTACATAGGTCACTTGATAAAAATGAAGCAATATCAGAATATTGACTACAAAGTATTAAATTTATAATACTTTAATTTCAAAATAAAAGTTTCTAAAATACTTTGAGTGTTCAGAGTTAATTTTGAAAATTCTACTACTTAAGAATAAAAATCATCGAGCTGGAAAGATGGCTTAGTGGTTAAGAGCACTGGTTGCCTTTCTAGAGGTCTTAGGTTTAATTCCCAGCAACCATATGGTGGCTAGCAACCATCCATAATGAGATCTGGTGCCCTCTTCTGGCCTGCAGGGAGACTTGCAGGCAAAATACTGTATACGTAATAGATAAATAAAATCCTTTAAAAAAAAATAAAAATTATCACAAAGTACATATTTTACATATTTAGAAAAGTAGGATTTCCACAGAGGAAAAAATATTATTCTTGGCTCTAGATAATTAGAATGGACTATTTTGTTTTAATTATTTTAAGTTATGGTGCTCTAAGACAAGTGTATGAACATTCTCTGCCTGAGAAAGTATCAAACCTTCTGTTCTTCTGTTCCTTGCTTACTGTCTTCTGGTGTATTTTCGATACTGGAGCTGGCACCAATCTCTTTGATTCTAATTGAAAAGATTCAGAGAAAACATTATATAAATGCAGCAACTGTTTCTCTATGTCTCACCTACGTCACACCACTCAGTGGTAATTCTAAAAAATGAAGCAAGTTTTCAACACATCCTCATTAGGTTTCTATGTTAAGTGTGTATTAAAAAATACTTAGCAGATTACTTTCTATTAAGATGGTCCTGTGATCCTCACTTTTAAATGTTCACAGCTTCTGATTCCTCTGCCATCAAGCTGCTTCTAATCATAGAGAACTTATGTAATCGCATTACAAATAGACACATACACAAACACCCCATATTGCCCACCCATTTTGATGTTATCTTTTTCCCCTGTTGCCAGTATAAAAAAGTAGCCATGTTCATAAAATTCAGAGTAGGTTACTCTTCCTATCAGTCAACAACAAAAAACTAAACCTATCAATTAACCAGAAAGAATAAAATGCTACCAGGCACCTTGAGTGTGTATTTCCCAAATCCAGTTAAGAACTCAGTCCTGGACAGCTTCTTCATTACAATCTTGTGACATGATTAATAGAAGTATAAGCTAAGCCATGACATTATTTCTAAACCACATGAGCATCAATGAGTTGTTTAAAGCTGGCAACTTTGTAGTAATATTGCCTCTTAACGACTATAGCTTCCATAAATCCAAAGCCCTTAAAAATTAGCAAAAAATGAAGAAATCTTCACTTGGACAAAAAAACTGTTGCCACTGCTCATGCTCCCAAATAAGCTTTAAAAAAAATATTCTTCTGATGGTTCAGTGGGTACAAGTACTGGCTGCTAAGCCAGATACCTGACCTGGATGTTATGTTGTCTTCTTAAAGCAGATTCTTAAACCCAGCCTGACCTCATATGTTATGACAAAAGGTACAGAAATCTGTCTAATCAACAAATAACTTATATATAACTAAATTTGGAGAATACTAATTCTAAAGTCTCTTCTAGAAAAAAACGATGATTCTAACTTTAACTGAACTCTAAGTCTAAGCATTTCTTACAATACAATTTGGTAAACTTTTGTCTTCCAATTAAAAACAATTTATACCTAGCATACATAAATGTGCACGCATACATAAATGTGCACATATGTAATCAGGCTATTTCTACTTTCAGATGCTAACTCAAAGAAGTATGAAATCATAGAGTTGACAACCCTTAATCATAAGAGTTGACAACCTTTTTCTTTCAGTACCTATCCTCGGTTGAGCTTTTCTGATCAGTACTGGCTTCTATATTTCCAGTCAAAGCATGATTTTTGTTTCTCCTGGAACCACTTCGAAACAAATCAACTGCAGTTTTCAATAGTTCTTCATCCACAGCAAATACATCTTTATAAAGCATTTCATATAATATAGCTGAAGGAAGAAAAAGAACCAAAATCAGAATTTTCATAACAATGTTAAAACATTCATAAGCCAGCATTTAGGTTCTATAGGTGGCAACAATGTTTTAAAAGTCCTTCAGTTTAAAGACTGGTAACAAATCATCTGAAATCACACCCATACATTTACTTATTATACCTTGGCAAATTCCTGCAGTTGATTGAAATTCTTTTGAGTACACAGAATCATAGTGGCCATTATTTGAATAACAGAGAAGAATCTAAAGAAAAACATACAGAATAATTGTTATTGTTAACATATCTTTTGTAACCATAAAATTAAGATGGAAATCAGCAGTTAATAAACTAAATTGAATTTTATTCTAAAAAGACATTTAGCAAATATAGAAATAAGAAAATACAATCTACACTTCAAAAAGAAACTATGACTTTTATGCAACAAGATTGAAAACACCAGCCTCAATCACATTCCTGAAATTCACTAAAGTCCTGACTGATAGATTTGCATTAAGATAGAATTTTTCACAAATTCAATTGCTGAACAAAACAGAAAGCCTAATAGATGTCGGAAGCCCAATCTTAATTTCTCGGAATAACTGGAGAAATTATGTAAAATATCCCACTATCCAACTATCCAAAATCTAGACAGAGTGAAAAAGGACAAACATTAAACAATTTGTTCAAAAGGGTAAAAGAAGGTCCAAATGAGGAGCAGAAAGAGGGAGAACAGGATCAAGGAAGTCAGGACCCCGAGG
The DNA here is from genome assembly GCF_018167655.1 of Microtus oregoni. Classification (NCBI taxonomy): domain Eukaryota; kingdom Metazoa; phylum Chordata; class Mammalia; order Rodentia; family Cricetidae; genus Microtus; species Microtus oregoni. The sequence continues at coordinate 1,150,615 of NW_024544745.1, forward strand.
GGTGTGTCCACCCACTGAGACAATGGAACTGATCTAATGGGAGCTCACCAAGGCCAGCTGGACTGGGACTGATGGATCATGGGATAAAACTGGACTCTCTGAATATGGCTGACAATGAGGGCTGACTGAGAAGCCAAGGACAACGGCACTGGGTTTTGATCCTACTGCATGTACTGGCTTTGTGGGATCCTAGGCAGTTTGGATGCTCACCTTCCTAGACTTGGATGGAGAGGGGGAGGACCTTGGACTTCCCACAGGGCAGTGTACCCTGACTGCTCTTTGGACTGGAGAGGGAGGGAGAGGGGGTGTGGGGGAGGGGAAAGGAAATGGGAAGAGGGGAGAAGGTAGAAATTTTTAATAAAAAAAAAAGGTAAAAGAAAAATCACTGCAGAATAGAATATGAAGAATATACTATGGAGAAAGGACATTTCCAGAGAAATTTTAAGTTACTGATATGGCTACAAAAATAAAGCGTTAACTTCATAGCTGATTCCTTAAATTCCCGGGCCTTTACAAAACAATTCCAGTGCTGTGTTTATTAAACTAAAACTTTTTTTTTTTAAATATTTATTTATTTATTATGTATACAATATTCTGTCTGTATGCCTAAAGGCCAGAAGAGGGCACCAGACCTCTTTACAGATGGTTGTGAGCCACCATGTGGTTGCTGGGAATTGAACTCAGGACCTTTGGAAGAGCAGGCAATGCTCTTAACCACTGAGCCATCTCTCCAGCCCTAAACTAAAACTTTTAAGTAAATGTTTCCTATGACAAAATTTCTTCATGTAATGGCTGTAAACATTTTTAAAATTTTTGCTCAAAAATCTGTTTTGAATCAAGCACTAGTGAAAGAGCAATTCCAATTGAAAACTCAAAAAAACTCTCATGTAGGAATGTAGAGTTTAATCTTTTTTTTTTCTTTTTTGAAACAAGGGACAAGGTTTCTCTGTGTAGCCCTGGCTGTCCTGGAACTCACTCTGTAGACCAGACTGGTCTCAAACTCACAAGATCAAATATAAATCTTACAGATTCTGGGGCTAAAGGTGTTGCTTAAATGCACAATATTTGCCTACCATGCTCTCGAGGCTGGAGAGATGGCTCAGCAGTTAAAAGCACTGACTGCTCTTCCAGAGGTCCTGAGTTCAATTCCCAGCAACCACATGGTGGGTCACAACCATCTGTACTGAGATCTGGCGCCCTCCTCTGGCGTGTGGGCATACATGAGGCAGAATGTTGTATACATAATAAATAAATCTTTAAAAAAAGCCTCTAAAATGGGAAAAAATGTGGCCAACTACCTATCAAACAGAATTAATATATAGACTATATGGATTAAAAAATTCCCATTAGGGCTGGAGAGATGGCTCAGTGGTTACGAGCATTGCCTGCTCTTCCAAAGGTCCTGAGTTCAATTCCCAGCAACCACATGGTGGCTCACAGCCATCTGTAAAGAGATCTGGCGCCCTCTTCTGGCCTGCAGGCATACAGACAGAACATTGTATACATAATAAATAAATATTAAAAAAAAAAAAAAAATTCCCATTAATAAATGGACTAATGAACTGAACAGATAGTTCAAGAGAAGAAACACAAGTGTCCAATAAAATATTTTAAAACATGTTAAACATCCATTGCCATGAGATAAATGCAAATTACAATGGGTTTGAGGCTCCATCTTATATCAAGCAGAATGGCTATCATCAAGAAAACAATAGATGTATAAATGATTCCATGAGTAACGTGTTTGTTCGGCACACATGTATACCCGAGTTCAGATGCCCCATGTTTACATAAAACCTGGCACAATAGCTAAGTTTCCAGTTTTCAGGGGGACAGAAATAGGTAGGATCCAGAAGCTTGGTGGTGATCAACTAGCTGAAAAGACAAGCTTCAGGTTCAGTAAGAGACTCTGTCTCTCAAAAATGAGGTAGAGTGGGCTAAAAAAAAATGACTCAGTTGTAAAGAGCATTTATCACTGTTGCAAAGGAACCTGAGTTCAGTTTCCAGCATGCACATCAGGCTACCTACAACTGACTACCTATTAACTCCAGCTCCAGGAGATCTGACACCCCTGGCCTCTGCAGGCACTGGCACTCTTCTGCCCACAAACCACACAGATGTACACACATAAACACAATTAAAATTTAAGTCTCTTTTAAAAATAGCATGGAAACAGGAAGATTCCTAAGATCATCTTTTGGCCATCACAAGTACATTGGCAAATGTACCCACAAACAAACATGAACACATGCATACACACACATACACATGATATTTTAAAATTTAAAAAGAAAACAACAAAATACACTGGCAAAGATGCTGGGAGAAAGGAACCTACATACATTATACTAGTGGAAATGTAATCCAGTACAAAATACTACGGAAATCAGTATGGCAGATCCTCAAAAAACTAAAACTAAACTGTTGCGGGAGGTCCTTCTGCTCCTCCAGCCTATAGCCGCTGAGATACCAGCCCATTGGGGCGTGGTCTCTCTCCCTTTAAAAAAGGGGCTACTCTTCCCTTCTCTCTCTCTCTTCTCTTCGCTTCGCTTCCTGCTGCGTTTCCTGCAACTAGACTCCTTCCTGATTGCGCAGAGGGCTGTTGTCTGGGACGGTTATCTGTAAGTTTTTTCCCCTTTAAATAAATACCACCCTATTAATCATAATTCCAAACTGGTGTGGGATTCTGAATTTTTTCTTAGAGCGTAATTCATAGAATAATATTGTGAATATCTGTATATTCACCATCTAGTAGTTCTTATCATTGTTTGTGACTTACGCCTTCACTAAACTACTATATGAATCAGCTATATATCACTCCTGGGCATATACCCAAAGGACTCTAAGTAAATATATTACAGATAGTTGTACATCCATGTTTACTCTGCACTACTCACAAAATTGAGAAATTGACCCAGCCTAGACATCTGCCAATAGATGAAAACAGACAAAGAAAATGTGGTACATGTATACCACAAAGTTTTAGTCAGTCATAATGAAATCATAGAATTTCTAGGAAAATGGGTATAACTGAGGTTGTTACATTAGGCACAATAAGCAAGACTCAGAAAGAAAAATACATTTACTCCCATATGCAGAATCTAGATTTCGATTTATATGTGTGTGTCATGAAAATAGAAAGGAGATCATGAGCAGGAAGAAAGAAAGCTTAAAAGAGTGGGGGGAGAATGAGGCTAAAATTCATATGAAATAAAATCAGGAGACACTCTGCATGAGGAAGCGCACTAGTACAGTATAGAAGTGGAAGATGTAAGGTAGCAGGGAATGGGAATAAATTAGAAAAAAAGCTATCATGAAACACACACATGAAAATACCATAATGAAATCACACATTTTGGATGCTAACAAAAAATTCAATGAATGGAAAAGTTCTTTGGAGTTCAACCAGACAAGTTTTCTTAATTTCATTTATTTATGTTAATTTTGTAGGCTTTGGAATGGATCTCAAATTTATTTTACTGTTTATTTAACACTCATTTATTTTCTGTATTAAGTATACCGCATTTTCCATGGGCAATGTTTCCTCTTATTATCAAACATTTTGATTATTTACACACTGTGAATTTAAGGGACTCCAGAAATGGATTAGAGATGAAGAGCACTAGTTGCTCTTCCAGAGAGCCCAAGCTCAATTCTCAACAACCACATAACTGCAGTTCCAGAGAATCTGCTACCTCCTTCTGGCTTCCTCAGGAACCAGGCACACATGTGGTACAGATTATACACTCAGGCAAAACATATACATAAAATAAAAATTATGCCAGCTCTGTACATTGCATAATTAGAAAGATTTTATATAGATACATTAAAAAATGAAAAGCAATGCAATACAGCAATGGAAATTAGATATTATATATCATTTTCCTAATTATATACTAACCGTATGCATGTCTCAAATATGCTACTTAAGCTTGTACATACAACATTCTCATTATTTCTATATTCTTACGGTTCTAACAGACAACAGTTCCCACTATGTCGATATCCACAAAATGAACAAGACTCATTTAAAAATGTAACAGTACAATGATAAGAACTACTAGATGGTGAATATACAGATATTCACAATATTATTCTATGAATTATGCTCTAAGAAAAAATTCAGAATCAAGCATAGGGAAATATAAAGTTTGAAGATCCCTGAATAGGATCTAAATTTCCAAATCTCATCTGAAGCTGTCTACTGCTCAAATATACACAAGAACATGCTATTTCTTCAACAATTTTGATTATTTCATACTTTCGCTTAAAATTTTTAAAGTTAGTATTAAGAGGTAAGTGCACTGATGTCCAAAATTTACTTCAACTAAGATTTTTTTTTAAAAAAAAATGGATTGGTGAATTTATCGAGAGGGAAATATATGCGTTAAGAGACTAGTCGTGGCAGGCACATGAATGCTTCTTAATTCCTTTGTCTAAGTTTGAAAATTTTCATAATAACGAGAAAAGCTTCATTTGGTTAAATATTCTGTACAATGAAAAGACTAATTTTCAACAAGGCCTATTCTACCCCTCATTATTCAGCTCTAGCCTATATTTCTGTGCACTCCCCTCCACATTCAATTAATTAAATCCCCAAAGGGTATCTTGCTTCCATGCCTTTGCATATAAGGTTCCCCATGAAGAGACAGACCTTCACGTTTGATGGACTTAGGTTTTTTAATGTGTCACTACCACAATGAAGCATTCTAACTTGCTTAAGTGGGTATCTTCCTTCTATGTCCATTTTATGCATTACTTGTAGTATGAAACTAATCATTTAATTGTAATTAACTATTTCATGAAAGTCTTTATACCCCCCTAAAGCTCCTAGGAAAAAGATTTTATTAATCAAGTACCGGTATCCTCAAAGTCCAGAAAAACATTTGTTAATACTAAAAGGGCACCATGTTTGCTGAACGGATTAGATGATCGCCACTGGTAAAATAAGTGACCCCATTTATATTTTTCTAAGGCATCTCCATCTCCAGTCAGTTATCTCTAATCCTAATACCACTTCCTTAGTTTAGATCTTTTGCCTAAATTACTATAACACCAAAGTTCTCATGTCTATTCTTGTCATCGTAAACTATTGCCAGAATTATGTTTCATGGTCTGAAATAAGATTTCAAAACTGAAATATTGCAGTCCCATATTTACTGACTGAGTACATAAAACCCTTTTCTTTTCTTTTCTTTTTTTTTGATTTTTCGAGACAGGGTTTCTCCGTAGCTTTTGGTTCCTGTCCTGGAACTAGCTCTTCTAGACCAGGCTGGCCTCGAACTCACAGAGATCCGCCTGCCTCTGCCTCCCGAGTGCTGGGATTAAAGGCGTGCGCCACCACCGCCCGGCCTTAAAACCCTTTTCTTAAAAACCTTTTGGGATACTCTGTTGGAAAAGAAAGTCGATTACCAGCTGAGCATTTTGAAACACAACTACTTTGGGCTATTTTCTAAGCACTTTACTACAATGTAAAACCCTCAAGATACTTTGCAGGTGAGGAAAATAGAAATGTAAAAATGAAGAGATAAAACTACATGACTTGGAAACCAACCAGGGAATAAACAGAAGAAAAGAGCTTCAGGGAAGTTGGGAATGTTTCCAAGAAATTAACAATTAAAGGATGAAACAATGGACTGTGGGAAAGTTAAACTAGCATGTAGTTTATGTCATGTAGACTAAGGATAAAAGATAATGAAATGAGCCGGGCGATGGTGGCGCACGCCTTTAATCCCAGCACTCGGGAGGCAGAGGTAGGCGGATCTCTGTGAGTTCGAGACCAGCCTGGTCTACAGAGCTAGTTCCAGGACAGGCTCCAAAGCCACAGAGAAACCCTGTCTCGAAAAACCAAAAAAAAAAAAAAAGATAATGAAATGACACTGAACTCCTAACTTCCTCTGGTCAATGAGGAGCCAACTAGGGTTTTATGTAGTTTTGTGGGTGATAAGAACAATCTGTTTAAAAGGTAGCTAATACCAATGAGAATGACAAACTAAAGAGGAAAAGGCTGCTAGCATACATTATTACCAGTTAGACAATGTTTATTAGGTGACTCAATAGCGCAATGGTACCACATTGGGCTTCAAGATTAGGTTTACTGTTTCACTAATTATGTCAGAAGGCTTATTTCTTAGTATTGTAGTAAACCAGCAGCATCATTCAACTATATTTCAGTCAACATTCATTTTCTTACCTTTTTTTCAAAGCCATTATCTGTGACATGTATTGGTGGCTTTCCAGGATACCGGTAAAGAATGAAATCTCGACTACAGGTAGAAAACAAAGGTAGGTGGGAAGAGATTACTTAGTATATACATAAGATAGCTATAACTGTAAGACTTTTCTTAATTTCCCCATGAAGTTTTATTATCAAAACCTAATGTGAACATTTGAAGGATCATTCAATTATTGAAGTATCTAAAATTTTTTGTTCTAACTTTACAATAGAAATGACACTACCCTAGTGACAACATATTTTTTAAAAAGTCAAGCATTCATAAGTTTTAAAAGACAGCTATCCTGGTTTCCTACTGGAAATATTACCAGTATAGCATTTTTAGCCTCTTAGTTTGTCTTGAGATAACATCTTGTGTACCCCAAGGTGGTCTTAAACTCAGCATCATCTTGCCTCAGCCTCCCTTGCTCAGTTCTACTATTATAAGCAAGTCCCAGGACACCTGGCTTACATTTAATCTTCCTTTCAAAGAGACACAAACTCTAGGACAGAACCAGTAATAAGGTTCTTCACCCAAGAACTCTATCAAATGGATTTTAAATTTAACCTGTCCTAAAGGGACCCTGACAGAAATCTTAATTATACACAGTCATTCTCACTCATGTTCATATTTTCCCTCTTTCATTTTCCCTCTGGTACAACTTACTTATAAATTAGAGAAAGAGCTCTTAATTCCAGCTGGCCAGCACTCTCCTAAATATAAATACAGAATTTTGATAAACTTTCAGAACTCTTAAGTAGTGTTTACAACATTTTTCAGCTATTTGATATTTCAAGTAAAGTATTTGTATAACACACTGTAATTTGTTCTGAATGAGAAAATTAAGAAAGCTAGCAACTCTATGATATAAACTCAAATGGACCCAAAATTCTACTTAGCCATAAGGTAATAACTACATGATTTTAAAAGTATAAAAAGTATAACTACTATTTTAAAAAAGGTGGCAGAGTATTTACTAAATGTCATTTAACTAAAAATTGATTACTATCATCAAATAAAAGTATTTCTAAATTATTATGAATCTTCCTTCTGCAAAAAAGAACTACCAATCAGGAAAATTTTAATTTTTAAAAATTAGTAAACATTACCATCCTTCTTTCCCATTACAGCGAAAAGGCTTTAAGTGTTTCCCAACATTGTCCTCCCAAGCACTGTGTACACTCAACAGGCTACAGAAACTGTCAACACAATTCTCAATAATCAACACAAACAGGCCATCGCTTCTTATCCAATAATTGTTATTCAATACAGTTAAATATTTAAATACTTTGAGGCATTATAGACTTAAAAGTATGTTTGGCTTACTATTTCAAACAACCACGAAAAGATGATATTCTCATATTTGAACTTACCATGGGATCTCCCAACCGTTCAAGATATTTCTCAAAAGATCCCTCTACATACTTCAAAACAAAAAAAAAAACTTGACTTAACCAAATAAATGATTTTACTGCAATCTGATTATATTCTACAGATATCAGTATCTAATGACTTTTATTTGAGATTATATTTCTGTTATTTCTCCCTTCCCTTTCCAAGCCCTCTCATATACCCCTTCCCACTCTATCAAATTCATGGCTTCTTTTTTTATCACATTCATATGTATATGTATGTAGACATATATAGTCTTAAATATAATCTGCAGTCTGTACATGGGATTAAATGACTAGTTCACAGCACCTCCAGATCAACAGATACACAAAAGTTGAGTGAAAAAAGGTATTTCGGAAGCTGTCTACATATTAGTGGATTTCATCAAATGCTTTTACCTTCCAGTTTCTTTTAAAATGTCAACTTTAGCCGAATAGTGGTGGTGCACGCCTTTAATCCCAGCACTCAGGAGGCAGAGGCAGGCGGATCTCTGTGAGTTCGATACCAGCCTGGTCTACAAGAGCTAGTACCAGGACAGGCTCCAAAACCACAGAGAAACCCTGTCTCGGGAAAAAAAAAAAAAAAAAACCCATAAAATGTCAACTTTATGTAACTTTACAATTTTAATCAATTAAGCAAGACCAACAATCATTAAGGATAAAATCTTGATAAGAGACATGTATACAAAGTTAAACTAATATAAAGAGAATTTCACTGGTATCAAAAAAAAAGCCCTGAGCACAACAAACTTTTGCTGGTGGTGGATATGGTCTACCTTGCTTTTGATGGCAGCTGCAATGACTTTTAAAATGGCTCAGAACTAAAACTGTTATTCTTAAAATGAATGATCTTATTGTAAGTAAAATATGCCTCTATAAAAAACTGAATTAAAACTCACGTTCTCTATAGTTCTGATATATACCTAGCATGAACTAAATAGAGTAATTTAAATAGCACAAATTGACCATGAACTGTAATGTATTTCAGTTATTATTATATTATAATAATACATATTATTATACACTGTAATGTATAACAGAGATTTAAGATAATGAATTTATCTATCGCACTCATAGGTGCCCTTAAAATTGGCTGGTATTTTTTTCTAATTTTTACTGAAAAGACACTTAAATACAGCATAAACTTTTCTAGGGGGATGGGAGAGGAAGATCAAGCTTTGAAAAGTATGTTTAACACATCTTTTGTTAAGCAAACTGTGGTCTAGGAAGTAACAGCACCCTTAATTTACAAGTTTGATTAAAATGCAGAAATCTGAAGCCTCTGCTCAAACCTACTGCATCAGAATGTATAGTTTAACAAAAGCCCCAGTGTTATGTGTATGCACAAAATACTTGAGATATGCTGCATTAGAACATAAGTCTTGCATCTCAATGTCAGGAACAGTATTTCTCCCAGGTGTGGATAAAACTGATCAACAAGATTTAAAGAAGCCTTTACATTATTTTACAGTTCACTGAAACCTGTTGAGAAAATTGAAAACAAACCTCCAAAAGCAGGAGGCAAATATGCAAAAAAAAAAATTGCCCAGTTATTATACACATTACCAACAACTCTGTTCAGTGCAATATATTCTACTTACAGACTCAAAAGTTTCTTGATTTTCCTTCATATATGAGACACAAGCTCTCCTGATTTGTAAATGATGGATCTGGCTGTAAAACAGCTATAAAAGATAAGACTAGCTCACTGTCATGTCATTTGAAATAGAAGCTTTTCAATTAACACAATGAACTTAGACATTTAGTTTCCTAATCTAGAACACATGTTGGAAACAGAAAAATTAAGTCCATCTGTTACTACACCTGGTCTTCACCAAAGGCGAAGAAGCCATGCCTCATCTTACGAATAGTCATCTCTAGTAAGATTGAAGGCTAATAATTCTCTCCTAGACTTTCAACTCCATAATGGTACAACCTATTAATCTTTTTCTTATGCATAAAACAAAAGGGAGGACACGCTTACAAACAACTGAGATTCATTTCAAAGTTTTCTTTAAGCCCACATTAATTTACCCCTCCCCCATTACAAACTGAAAATGAAAAGCAGAAAAGTAGGCACAGGAAAACAGTATTTGCTCTAATCAGCAATAGCACAGTATTTCACTGTACTTTTCAGGCAGGCCTGGATATTATCACTGAAAAAACAGAAAAAGTAACGCTTTTCTTTCTTTCAGTATGCTACAGATGGAGCTACTCGAACATGGCACATCTCACTCTGAAAACTTACAAACAAGACATTATCCAGTTGTCATATTTATATTTACCTGCTCGGAAATAGCCCGGAAAAGGCAAGAGGCATCCTTGGCAATCACCTTCCGAAACAGCCCTAAACTGCCTAAATATTCATCCATTGATGCCTCACTCAAAGACTTCTGGCCGCAGTTTTTCCATCCTTTATTCATTGTGCATGGGATGAGGAGAAAGGAACAGAGGGGTGAAAAAGAAGAAAACACAGAATGCAGGGAGGACTAGGCAATGGCGGCAAGTTGTGTAGGCAGGTATCCGAAACAGCTCAAGGTCTAGGCAGAAGGCAGGTGCGGCAGGGCTGAAGAATCTTGGCAATTTCCAGAAGCAGAAGCAAGAGGCTGACTGGCACAGGACAAGACAGGACCCTGTGGAAAAACAAAACGAAGAGCAGATGCTCCAAAGAATAAGAAACTTGAGAAACAAGGGAAGAAAAAAATTAAACAGTTACAGAAAGGTAGGACTATCAAAATCAGCTAAAGGCATAAAAAGTGACTAAGCAGCTGAACTCTGGGGATCTGAAGAAAAACTTGGGGAAGTTACTTCAGGAGGCTGCAAAGATTATAAAAAGCCTCACGTGTGTAAAACAGCTTACTCCACGAAAAGTACTGCGAGCATTCCCAGAATTTCCAAATAATTTCTGTCCTTCAGAAGCCCTCCAGAGTTTAAAGGAAGTAAGGGTGGGGTATTTAACTAATTCTCTTTAGTACTAAGAACATCTTTTTTAAAAGACAAAGAGAAGAGGAGGGACCTCCATCTGCTGGGACAAAGATCACTTAAAGAAAAGTAAAAATGCCAAGTAACTGTTTCAGGTATAAGAATAAAGTCAACTCAGTCAATTCTAGATTAAAAAATTGTCTACCACTCATACTACAATGATGGAGGAAGGTCATTGGCTAATAAAGGCACTGCCCTGGCCCATTTTATTGGTTAGAGGATAGGTGGGAGTAAACAGAACAAAATGCTGGGAGGAAGAGGAAGTGAGCTCAGAGACTCCACAGCTCTCTCGGGAGCAGACTCCTCAGAGAGAGACGCCATGCCCAGCTCCCAGGATGAAGCTCCAACCCAAGATGGACTAGGCTGGAATCTCCCCGGTAAGCGCACCTTGGGGTGCTACATACAGATGATTAGCGCCCACGTGGACAACTGCTTCCACATAAAGCCTGAGACAGCTTGGGAAGTAATTCTAGAACAAAGTGAAAGCATTGTGCCTGGTTTCTTGGTAGCAGCAATTTCTCGGTTCTACTCTGCTTGCTAGAGGCAAGCAAGCGCCTCATCTAAGAGAGGCTTCCTGACTCAGCTTTAGCTGCAAAGCCTGCAGCTCATTAAGAGGTCCTGCCACGAAACACTTAAATGGTGTTGACGAAAAGCTGAACGCATGCTTTTCGGTTTTCAGCCGTAGCAGGAAAAAAGCTGCGCCGTTTAAAAATGCTGGCTTTCTGGGCCATCCTGCCAGGGCAAACTCTGACTGTTTAAGGCAGGAGGGCCGGCTACCAAGAGAGGACGTGAGTGTTGTCTGTTGTAGCTCACTTGCTGGCAGGGACCTTGAAATGCCATACAGTTGTTACAGTAAACATGGCTACAGCCTGTATATCCGCCATGAGGCTGGAAAGCTAAGGAATGGACTGGATCTAGCTGGCAAAGCCACGCCTTTAATCCTACCCATATTGCTCAGTAATTTAAAGGCTACTGTGGTCAGAAAAAGAGAGATATACAGTAAAGAGAGATTCAAAGACAAAGAAAATTTCTGAATGGTTTAAAGTGTGTTAAAAATATATGCAGACTAAAAGTTGAAGTTCTTAAAGTAAAAAACAAAAAAGAGAGTTGTTGTGTGTGATAGCACACGCCTTTAATCCCAGTGCCTAGAAGGCAGAGACTAACAGATCTCTGTGAGTTCAAGGTGTAGTAGCAAACACCTTTAATCCTGAATGCCTGGGAGGCAGAGACAGGCAGATCTCTGAGAGTTCAAAGACAGCCTGGTCTACAGAGTTACTTCAGGTCAAAGATACAGAGAACCTGTCTCAAAAAGCAAAGAGTTAAAAGTAAAAATAAACAAAATAGAGGTTAAAACAAAGCTGCACAAAGATGGAAAATACACAGAGAATCTTGATACTGTATGCTATTATGCTCTCTTTAAATAATTTAAACGCTGAGGAAGGAGCAACAGATGCTAAAAGATATTTATTTATAAATGCTGCTGAACTAATCCAACATAGATATTTTGAAAATGCCTTGAATTTGAAATTTGGATCTAAGGACATGATACTTTGGAAAGGAGTTTCTTATTTTGTTTTCACAGAGGATGAGACGCTGTTCATTTCTTCTATTCCGATTTGGTATGATGGACCACGCCCTCCTGAAGGGTTGCAGTGAACATCTTCAGAAAATTGCTTCGCTCAACTGCCAACTGAGATGAAACTAGCACACAGGTTATACCATGAAAGACCTAATTAACGACGCCCCCATTCAGCAGGAAGCAGTTTGGAGAGAAAAAACTGCGCCCATGTTCCCAAATATGGTTTATAAACGTCCTTTTACATTTAAAGGGGGATATGATATAGATATGAATAATTTGCTAATGCTTTATTGATAGAGATGTAAGGTCAATTTTGTTATATGTATAAGTGTTTCTGATTTTGATTAAGGTATTGTGATTGTGTAGTTCATTTAAATATGTACTGTATAATTAAGAAATATAGGTTGTTAATGGATAATCATCGATAATAGTAAAGCTTGTAGTCATGTTAGATTTTCTAGATATATAGAGATATATTTTAGATAGGCATTCTTCATGTCTTTCAAAGATTACAGAATAGGACATTTAATGTTTTAATAACTAAGGACTTTTCACAACAATGAGACACTCTGCTCCTGGCAGCACCAATCTACTTCAAGAGGAAGATGGGCATCAAAGAGGCACCTTATGGAGTTTGATAGCCATTTGGGCAAGACACTGCTCTTGCCTGGACTATTGCATAAACTGGACACAGAGAACCCGCAGAGAGGACTACTGAACTTGCCTAAGGTGAGATGATCTTTCGGGGTTCCTGATTCATGAAAGAGTCTGCGAGACATGCTGCAGGACACAACAGATAGTGACTGAACTGACTTTGAATTTTCCTGCTTTATGGAAATGTCTGCTGGATACCATGGGCCTGAAGGCTGAAGATGGATGCCCCAACGGTACAAAAGAACTTTGGGTGACTGTCCAGGCAGCGAGATGTCTCTGTCATTTCTAGAGTTTTAAAAGTTGCTTTTTTCTTGTTTGCTTAGGTAGTATTGTATCTTTCTGGAGTCTTTGATGGAGTTAAGAATAGTTAGTTATAGTTATAGTTTTCCTTAGTTATGACAAAGATTATTGTAACTTTTACTTGATAACTGTTTTGTTATATGTAATTTTGCTATGTTAAAGTTAAAGCTTTTTTTTTTTTTGTTTAAACCGAAAAAGGGGAAATGATGGAGGAAGGTCATTGGCTAATAAAGGCACTGCCCTGGCCCATTTTATTGGTTACAGGATAGGTGGGAGGAGTAAACAGAACAAAATGCTGGGAGGAAGAGGAAGTGAGCTCAGAGACTCCACAGCTCTCTCTGGAGCAGACGCCTCAGAGAGAGACGCCATGCCCCACTCCCAGGATGAAGCTCCAACCCAGGATGGACTAGGCTGGAATCTCCCCGGTAAGCGCACCTTGGGGTGCTACATACAGATGATTAGAGGTGGGCTAAATTAATATGTGAGAATTAGCCTAGAAGAGAATGGGCCAAGCAGTGATTAAAAGAATACAGTTTGTGTGTTGTTATTTCGGAGCATAAGCTAGCCATGTGGGCGGCCGGGTGTGGGGGACGCAGCCCTGCCGCCCCATATTACTACACTACTAGGAAATCCCGATATAATTCTTGAAGAATGTCAAGTTGCTGCAGAGTACTAACAAAAACAGGGAGTTTTTAACTGAAAACAATGAGAGCTAGAGATGGCTCAGCAGCTAAAAGCATGTGCTGCAAAAGACTAGAGTTCAGTTCCCAGCACCCACACCAAGTGGGTCACAACCACCTGTACTTCCTCTGGTACCCATGAGCATCTGCACTCAGACAGTGCACATACCCACACAAATATATGTATTTAAAAAATAAATCTTCAAAAAATGGAAACAATGAAAGCAGCATGAAATGAAATACCTTAAACAGAAACTTTTAAAAATGTACATTTAGGATTTGACGGCACATTAACATATTTGACATGTTGTTACATGTTAGTGTACTTTGCAGAAAAAATTCTGAATCATGGGGGGGGCTCCATTTTTATTATTTTGTTTTGACATCAAGTACTATTTTTACTTAAATGCCAAAATACAACCCTTAAAAAGTAAGTTTTAGGGGCATACAGCTCAGTAATAAAGCTTGCATACTAGGTTCTTGTACACTAGATTCAATACCAGCATCCCAAATAAATAAGTCAACAGCTTTTCTTTCCTATTGATCTAGAAATGTTAAACTTGTACTTTTCCTATTTGTACAGTGATAACACACTAAATTAAATATGTAAGGTCCTAGCTACATGGGTTTGACAAAAAAAATAGTATACTCTAAATCAAAGAAAAACGTTGACTTTAAAGACGTAACGTAAAGTAGCTATCAAAACTGTTATTCTTCTATGTGAGTCAGCAGTAATTAAGACTGCTATCTATAGAAGAAACAGGGACCATCACTTATAATTTAAGAATGAAATAAAATCATGATAAGGAATAAAATCTTGACTTTCCTTACCATACCAATTTCATATTACCTTGTTTCTTTTCTAAAGAAACCATAATATACAGGAATTTTGTACAAGTTCTGAACTATACTGTTTGGTTATAGGGAAACCATCATTTTTTAAGATCACTAGTTCAAGTAAGAAAGACATATTTAGGATTACAATTAAAAAGTTGATTCATTTTGTCATATTTTACAAGTAAAGACAAAATACAAATTCTTTACATCTTCTGAACTTTAAACATGGATACATAAAACCTCAACAAATCCTATTCATTCATATACTTCAATTTGAAAAAAGAACTGGAGGGGAAGGGGTGAGAAAGACAATAAAAATATAGAGGAAACCAAGAAACAAAGACCAGAAAAATCCTCAACAAAAAGACAAGAGAAAGAAAAGTATGTCCTAGGAAACCAAGCAACAGACAAAATTTATTTTTGACAAAGGAACAAAGGCAATACAATAGATAATACAATATTTATATCAAGTGGTGCAAGAATTGGCCATTTGTAATACAAAAATTAACCCTAGACCTAAATCTCAGGCTTTGTTTTATTAATGCAAAGCAGACTAGATATATAAAGTTTCTGTGTTTATCCGGATAGCTGCTTCCCAAGGGAGGGTTAAGACAGTAAGAGAAAAGCTGCAAGGGAGCCCCTCTGTGCCCTGTTGTATTGTATATTTTAGCTTCTGACCTACAAATATTTGGAAATCAATACATAAAATCAAAGTTCTTAAAAATATTTTAAGAAAAAACATTCAATACCTTGGGTTAGGTAAAGTTGTTGAAAAGCATACAGATTGTACTTTCACAAAATAACTTTTGCTCTACAAATGAAATTGTCAGACAGGTGACAACCGAAGTTACAAACTAGGGTAAAATACATGCATATCATATATTTATCAAAGAAATATTTGTATTGAATATATATATATATATTATTATTATTAAAAAATGACTAGGGATGTAGCTTAGCTGATACACTGCTTGCTTAGCATGCTAGCAACCTCAAGTTCAATCCTCAGGAAAACATAAAAGTGGCATGGAGGCACAAGGCTTTAACCTCAGCTCTCCAGTAGTAGAGTCAGGATTTCAGACATTTACAACCACCTGCTGCTACATAGATAGTTTGAGGCTGGTCTCTACTACACATGTAGAGTTAGCAATGAACAATCTAGTTTTTTTCAATGGGCAAAACATCTTAATGTTTTACTAAAGGTAAATGAAAGGGAAGTTACAATAAAGTTAAGGTGGCAGAATGCTTGTCTTGTGTATAATATCCCAGCCTTAGAAGCTAGCTGTAAAACCAGGATTTTAAGGTTATTTTCCACTAAACAAGAGTTTGAGGCCCATCTGGGCTAGAGTCTCTGTCTAAAAAGCGAAATGAGTAAAAATGGCTAATAAGTAGTTAGAAGATGTTCAGCATAATTAGTCATAAAAAATGCAAATTAAAACCACAATGAGACAATTACACAGGTACTGGGAAGGCTATAAAATAACTGTGAACAAGAGTGTGGAAAAAACAGCCCTAAAAAGCCAGATACAAAAGGTGTGATATGAAATATGCCAAAAGGCAAATCTAGATAAAAATCACATTAGTAGTTACCTGGGGTTGTGGTGGAACAGGCATTGGCAACAAACAAGCATTTAGAAAGATAAAAATCTGAAAATCTTTCCCAACAGTTTCACTAAAAATTACGGAATTATACTCTTTTAAAAAACTGGTTAATTTTGCCAGGAAGTGGTGGTACATGTCTTTAATTCCAGCACTCAGGAGGTAGAGGCAGGTGTACCTCTGTAATTTCGAGGCCAGCAAAGCTAGTTCTAGGACAACCAGTGCTACACAAACACTGAGGGGAGGACCTGGTTAATTTCTAATATTCATCATAAGTGTAGAATTAAAATAATTTTTCATATATTCAGTTACACATCCATCACAATTTGAGAACACTGTCACTTGAAAATGAAACCCTATTATCTTACAGCTATTATCCTCTAATTACCCTATCTCACCAGCTCAGTAGTTGCCTGCCTATCTTTAGATTTACCTATTCTGAACATTTCTAATAAATGTAACCATACATTTTTATATGGCCCTCACTTGTTATACTTAGCAGAGTTCATTTTAAAAACCATCATTCTAAGACAAGGTGTTTTACAAGTTATTACTAATTCTTTGAAGTATTATTTTAGGGCAAATCCAAAACTTTAATAAACACTGCCATCTTAAATTAAAATTCACAATCCCTATTTAAGCAATATTAAAGGTGCTTGAGGAAAGCTTGTTGAGCTATCAGAAGATATAGAAATAAAGACTTTGAGAATGATGAAAATACCAAGAAAGACATGAAGGAAATAGTATCAGAAGATAACTTCAAAACACAAATATTTAAGGAAAACAACAGCATATAACTTACTTGTAATCAGGTAAACCAATTGGGAGAATTTTTCCCCATGAAGTCTATGAATAATAGTACACTTTAAAATAGCAATGTAAAAACAGGCCCTGTGTCTATAACTAATATAAATGTTCAATTTGGGGGATATTGATATAATTTAATACACTATCTTACTATACCAATAAATGATGAACATGCACTAAGAATTCAGTGCTCCAATTACCATTCCCAGATTATCCCCCATTGCTTGGATCCTTTCATCTACAAAATGGAACAAAATGAAACTATTTCTTAGGATTACTAGAGGTTAAATAAATTCATATGTAAAGTAAACTGAATAAGTACCAATATATAAGCACTTAACAAGTGTTAAACATAACTATTGTTCTTTCTTCCCTAGTCTCCCCAGAAAAATGTGGTATCATTTTGTACAGCACAAAATTGGCTCATCACGTTTATCATCATTACATGTTCCCAAATATTCTCCAAAAGCCAATTTCAAATAATCTGCCCATACATCATTTACCAGAGCATATGCAGATTTAGTCATCTCTGCGAATTGTTACATGAACATGAATTGAGTGCTATTATCTCACTAACAGCAAAAGAAAAATGCCTACAGTACTTTTAGTCATTCCTGACTTTAGTCTTAACTTTTTTTTATATTGCCCTTTGACTTAACTTTGTATCTGAAATCAACAAACACCTGACTACTTTATGCTTCAGAACCTTGTAACAAGTTCATTGGTTAGACCTCCCAACCATTCCAGCTCATTCACTCCCAACTATAAGCCATCAAATCTAAAATTCCCAGTTTCCAAGATCATCTCATAACATCAACCTCTCATATGCTCAATTTTGTAGGACCAGAAAAGTCACTTCTGAATCTGTCCATGGCATCAATTTCCCAAAAATCATTTTTTTGCCTCCTTATATCTAGAAATCTAAATAACACTAATAAAAAAGTATTAAACAGCATTCCACTTATCCATTGACTTTAAAATTAACTTTATTCAAAGATATTTCAAGTAAAATCGTTTTTTATAAGAAATAGTAACATATAAACCTGATAGCCTTTTTTACACACCAGTACTATTTTCAAATATCTTTTATCTCTAAAAGTCTATATAATTGTCTTAAAGTGAATTAAGTCAATTAAAACAGTTCTCTAAGCCGGGCAGTGGTAGCTCAGGGTTTTAATCCCAGCACTGAGTCAAGGCCAGCCATTTCTAGAAAGGCTAGTTCAAGCTAGAGCCAGGGCTGTAACACAAAGAAACCCTGCTTTGAAATACCAAAATAAGACAATCCTCTGCCCTTGATCCTCAGAGAACTTTTATAAATTTCAAAATGCAAATCCCAAGTTTTAGTTCTAAGTAGGGTTATCATGCACCAAGGAAACTCCTGGTATAGAATTACTACTACTGAAAAAAAGGATAACTTTTAACAATTTAAATTTAAAAATATCTCTGGGTTAGCTATGAAACAAAACAAATAAAAGCTTAAAACGAATATTATGCCATGGTAAGAAAAAATGCAGGACTCAATCAAGTTGTTTCTCATGGTATTTCTGTCAAAAGGCTGTTTTCTTAAGCAAGTTGTCACCTCTAGTATTTTTCCTCAGTTGAGAAAATACACAACTTAAAATGTTGAAAAATTTTGTCAAGCAAAATTCAAATTATCTTGACTTAAAATCTCATAATATAAAATACCAAAGGTATAGTCAGAAATATTACCACATACCACAAAGGATTGTTGAGTAACTAAAACTACATTATGTGGTCTAGTATTAAGTATTAAAGAATTGGAAGCCTGTTGCTTTTCCAGGTATATTTGAATAGACTATTTCTGATTCTTTATGGTTAGTCGTTCAAGCCACAAAGTCATTTAAAAGGCTGTGACCAACATAAACATCAGACCACAATTTTCTCAAATGAGAAAGGTATTTTAAAAGACCAATTAAAGCCGGGCGGTGGTGGCGCACGCCTTTAATCCCAGCACTCGGGAGGCAGAGGCAGGCGGATCTCTGTGAGTTCGAGACCAGCCTGGTCTACAAGAGCTAGTTCCAGGACAGGCTCCAAAACCACAGAGAAACCCTGTCTTGAAAAACCAAAAAAAATAAATAAATAAAAAAAAAATAAAAGACCAATTAAACATTAGGCTTTTATCTCTAGATGTTAAATAAAACCTTTTGTAAAATTAGTATAGGGGGTTGGAGAAATGGCTCAGAGGGTTAAGAGCATCGCCTGCTCTTCCAAAGGTCCTGATTTCAATTCCCAGCAACCACATGGTGGCTCACAACCATCTGTAATGAGGTCTGGTGCCCTCTTCTTCTGGCCTGCAGGCATACATACAGACAGGATATTGTATACATAATAAATAAAATAAATTTATTAAAAAAAATTAGTATAGAGCTGGTGAAAGGCTAAGAATGTGTCTTAGTAGTGTGTGCCTTGCAAGGACTTGAGCAAGTGCTCCACCAAGGACATAAAAATGCAATACATGATACAATGGGATTATAAGCTCAAAACTGAGGTGGAAACAAGGTGCTCACTGGCCAGCCCATCTAGTCTAGTAAGTGACCTGGCCAGGGAGCAATCAACTTAGAAGTAGATGTTATTTGGAGATAAACCCTGAGTTTGTTCTCAGGCCTCCTCAAGCACAGGCATGCAAATAAATAGGCACATTTTCTTAAAAAAGATAACTATATATAATAAAGGCATAATTACTATTAATTCTCACCTATGAAGATGTGAAATGTGAACTATTTACACTTAGATATCTAATTCTCACCAAAATTTTAATTCAGAGTATTTTCTCAAGAACCTACTTTTACCATCAGTAAAATTTAGTATTAACCCAAGTAAGGGACAATCAAGAAAATAAGTCTAATATATGCAAATACATTGCCAAGTAAAATGTTTGAAACAAAAGTTATGCCTTTAACAGTCACGATCCCATCTATTCACCTGATTTAATTTCTTACTGCATAGGCTCAGAAGAACCTGAAACTATGTAGCACAGCTGAATTCCAGAGTGCTGGGATTACAGCACCATCATGCCAAACTCTCAAATTTCTATTTTTATGGATAAACTGTATCTAAAATTTCTACCAATGAACTATTAGTCTTAAATATATTATCTTAAAAGTTCTGAGACCAAACTCAGAAATTTTATATATTGAGTTCTTGTAATTTAAAAACTATGCATTTAAGCAATTATACATATCACACAATGTAAAATTTTTATAAAACATAAATATTGCCAAATTCTGTCATACATTTCATCACTGTAGAAGGTATTTAATTTTGGGTTTTCATATAGTTATTTTTCTGTATACCTGTGCACCACACACACGCCTGGTGTCCACAAAGGCAGAGGGGGTAGGATACCCCGCCATGTGGATATTGATAATAGAACCCGTGCCCTCTAAGTTAACATATATTTTAAGAACCAAACTTATGTCCTCTGAAATACAACTCAACTACTGAGCTCGCTTCGGCCACCAGATGTGAATTAAAGTAACTCAGTGGTAGAGCCTATTACCCAGCATGTGTGAGGTCGTAAGTTCAAACCCTACTATGTCTATCCAAATGAATAGACCAATGACATGGATCGCCAGCAAATGTCCTGCTGCCAAACCTAGACACCCACATTTGATCCTAGGGACTAACATGGCTGAAGGACAGAAACATCCCAGTTGTCTTCTGACTTACACATGAACATATCCATACACACACAAAATTAAAAATGTAAATAAAAAACAACCAAGTCATACTGTTATATCTTTGGATTTATTCTCTATTCTTTAAAGCACTGATAAGATTATCACATTCTACTTACATGTGTGTATGCATTCATTCATGTGAATGTAGGGATGTGTGCCATGGTCAGCTGGTGGAAATAAGAGGAAAACCTCAAGCTCAATGGTTAATTTCCAACTTGTTTGATACAGGATCTCTTTTTGCCACTCACTGTTGTGAACACCAGGCTGGCTAGCCCAATATCTTCAAGGGATTCTGTCTCCATCTACCATCTCATCTTGGGCAAAGGGATTCTAGATACACACTACCATCCCTGACTAATGTTGATTATGAGGATGCAAACTCAGGTCCTCACACTTGTGCACCAAGTACACTTTTTTCACTGAGCCATCTCCCCAGCCCTTCTCAGAGGAACAAATATTATCAGGTGTGGTAGTGTGTGCCTGTAATCTCAACACTTGAAGGATCAGAAGTTCAAAAGGTGAACTTTTACTTGAAGTACAGTAGATCAATTACTTTGATCATCTTTTTCAGATAACTATTAGCTCCCACAAAGTAAACCCATTTTTCTCTGCATAATACAAAAAAAGCTGTCTCAAGATTATAAACCAACAGATGCTGACTTTCTCACCAAATGTTACAATGTTAGCATTTTATTCTTTTCTTCAAAGTAACATGTTACTAATATCTGATTTCTATTAACATTTTTCAATATTTTCAGTTTTGTGTTTTTGTTTGTTTCAGTTTTTGGAAACAGAGTTACTCTGTGTACCCCTGGCTGCCCTGAAACTTAATCTGTAGACCAGACTGGCCTTGAACTCAGAAATCCACCTGCCTAAGCCTCATCAAAGGTGTGCCCAGGTTGTTTTTGCTGGGTTTTGTTGTTGTTGCTTAAGCAATCAGATATCCATTTAAGATTCTAGGACAAAACTGTGAAGACTACATTTTCAAAGTTAGGAACTCACTACATCACTACATACTCAATGTTAGAGAAGCTTCATAAATTTACTGATTAGGATTTGGACCCAACTGCAATGTTTATGCCACAAAATTCTCTATATATTCTATTTTTATAGTAAATATATTAATTTGTATTGTTCTACAAATGCATTTCATAAACTTATTTTGATTTTATCACATTTCATGAACTGGATTTAGGGGTATTTTAAAGTGTTGAGAGTTTATTTTTGTAATCCAACAACTTTATCCAAAAATGCAGAAAATTTTTCTGGCTGGCCAGGAGGATAACATTTCAGTGTTGATAAATCCATTGACTGTAACAGCCCAGGAAGCGTGCTAAAACAAAAGAAGAAAAATATCAGGTAGCATGAGAGAAAGTTCCATAGCTTATCTGCTGCCCATTTGATGAATGAACTGTGAATTTTTGTAATTTTAATATTATGGGGATATACACACTATTATTGCCAACACAAAGAGTACCATAAAATATTGGATAAATTGAATAGACATTTTTAGTTCAGTCAAATGAAGTGTTTCAGAAATGTTGTTTCAATGAAATTTTAATTATACTGCTTTTTAATACTCTCCAAAACCACACAAACATAAAATAAAGCAAAGTAAATTTATGGAAACAGAATAAATGAAACCAAAACAATAGGTATCAGAAAAGAAAGCTAGAGTTATTATACTAAATAACATGCATATCGACTGTAAGAAAACTTACTGAAAATTACCATGAATTCATAACTAATCAATATGTAGTCATCATGTATGTTGGAAATAAGGCTCTAAACAGCATAAAACTTACTTCAGAAACTTAAACAAGTGAACTAAATTTGAACAGACATACCACCATCCAACCTAGGTTTGGGTAAAATATAATCAATGATTCTTGATACTATCAGAAATGACTTTTCTAAAATTAATAGTTTCTAAAAATGTTTAAAAGATAGGGGGAGGGCAAAGAAACTGCTCTGAGGGTAAAAGTAATTATCACCACGCCTGATAACGGAGAAATCAATCCCCAGAACACACATGGTAGAAGGAGAGAACAATTCAAAGTTGTCCTCTGTCTTTAAGGCCCACAATACAGCACACATATATTTTTTTTTCAAAAAAAAAAAAGGAAGCATACAGTCATTTCATCCTGCAAAAAGTTAGGATGTCTTTATATACATATTTTTTAAAAATATCTATTTTTTGTATTTTATAATATACTAACAAAAAAAATTCAGAGCTAACTAGCTGGGGACAGTAGCCCATACCTATCTATCATCACTAAAGCTCAGAAGGATCAGGAGCTCAAGGTTAGCCTGTGCTATACAGAGATCATCTCCAAAAATAATAGAAGTGAACACATTTTGAATGAAATTCCTTTTCAACAGCCCCTAGAAATATTAACTTTGATACATTGTTTAGGAAGATCTGTTCCTATGAAGTTGTCAACTTTTAACAGTATCAAGTACTTAAAGGCAGATACACCAATTATCTGAACTGTTCCTAATTTCTAGCTTTTCTTCTGAGTCATTTTACCAAGACAACATTTCCTTTCTTTCATCATTATAGTTAAGCACACTACCAGTTTTACTGCTTGAATAGTAATCACTGACTAAATCTGTCTTCTCCCACTGAAAACATCAAGCTTAGTTCACTGATATATATGTATGTATATACCAAATGTCTAAAAAAGCATGTCATAACAAGTGTTTCATACTTAATGAATGCACAGGTATACACCAAATGTCTGAAAGAAACAAAAATAAAATCCAAAGACACACTTACCATGTTCTAACTTTAATATAAGACATAGACATACAATTAATTTCTTTATGAGATTACTTTTTTTAAAATATCAAGTTAGAAAAGTTTTTAAAATTAAGCAACTGGGAATTACTGACCTGGCCCTTTGGCAAGCTTCTAGTGTCCCAAAGAAGAACTAACAGAAAAACAGCATTTTTCTTCAAGCTTCTACTGTGATGCTGATAAAACAATACTCCTTACCAAAGATCCCTTTGCTTAAAGTGCTCCGTGGCTTCTCATTAAACATAAAATAAAATTAGAACTCTTAAATGAGCTTATGCCCTCCCAGCTTCATATTCATTCTTCCCTGGTCACTATGCTTTTACCATACCAACCTTCCCTGTTCCTCAAGCATTCCAAACGCCAAGTTCATTCCTAAATTAAAGGTTTTGTAACTCAAGCTCCCTTGTCTTTAAATTTCATATGATTGGTTCTTCCTTCTAATTCAGGACTAACCTCAAACATCAGGTCATTTGTCAAGCCTCTCCTGAAGTCTACCTAATTCTTCCTTATCCCAGCTACAATATTGTCCTGTCTTTTTATTTCTAGCATAGTTCATCATGTGAAACTCTAGCACCATAATGTAAATATTATGTTTGCCACTGTAACCCAAGCACTTAAAAAAGTACCAACTTTTTATTAAGTAAAAGAGAATATGTGAATGAATATATGGGCTTCCAGTGGATTTACTAAAAGTCAAACTTTAACAACTAAAACTCATATATATGAAACTGTCCAAATAACTGAATTAATTAGTCCTTAATATAAGCATACACCTTCTTTGAACACTGAAAACCTGAATAGTGAACTATAAAACTTTGTTTCTTGGAAATCTGCACACCCATACGCACTTTCAGACATTCAAATTCCCATACACAGAGTTGGTTGGCCATGAATACAGAAAAAGACAACACAGAACCAAGTCAAAGCTAAGACAAATAAGAGGTTAGTGTGTGAAAAGTGTAAAAGTCAAAAGGTTAGACAGGTGGGTAACAGCTGGGAAGGAATTAAAGGCAAGAGTTCAACTGATCAGTCTCTAGTATACCTGCAGGTACAATAGAAGAGATGTCCTTCTTTGTGCAACTGCTTTGCCAATTCGAATTGATGATTGTTCATTAACTTTTCATTTACAACTACCACAAGTGGCTTGCCTTTTTCCAGACTCTCCAAGCAACTTCCTGCACCTACAAAAATAACTTATTAAATCAATTTTTTTAACTTATGGTACACTATCATAGTTTTATTTCTAAAATTAGTCAGTAAAATTATAAAACCAAACCTTTTACTTATTTCATAAAAATGACAAACATTAAGTTTAGTGGCACATGCCCCAAATTCCAACATGTGGGAGATTAAAGCAGGAGCATCATGGGTCACACAAGCAGACTCTGTATCAACAACAAAAAGAAAACGTACCAACTAATTTTTCTCTAATGTTTTTTGAGGGGAGGGGAATAGAAAGCCTACAGCCTATTCTTGCCTGAAACTTGCTACAAAAAGTCCAGGCTGACATTGAACTTACCATTACCATACTGTCCTGTATACATACAACCTCCAGAGCTCTGAGATTACCAAATCCCTAGCTGCTACCATTAACAACTTCACTTCTATCCAAATATAAACAGAAAAGGCAGGTTTATGCCCTGAAGACACCCACATTAAAAGCTGAGTTCAATCTGTAACACCAATTAAGGGAGGAAGGAGACAGGAAATCCCTGGAGTTCATTAACCTATCAGGTGACCTGAACTGATAACTCCAGGTTCAGTGAGACCCTGTTTCAAAAAATAATGTGGAAAGCTTAGAGATGGCTCAGAAATCAAGAGCATATACTGTCCTGCTCTCTTTCAGAAAACCAAAGTTTGATTGGGTCACTCATAGCTACCTGTAACTCCAGTTCCATCCAGGGTGTACAAATACATACAACTAAAAAATACATATTAAAAAACAGTGGGAGCAAACCTTTAATCCCAGCACTCAGGAGGCAGAAGCTGACAGATTGTTGTGAGCTCAAAGCCAGCCTGGTCTACATATTGAATTTTAGGCAAGCCAGGACTACATAGTGAGACTATATATATAAACTAAACGTGGAGAACAACCCAGTAAGACACCCATTGTCTACCTCTAGCCTCAACACACACAGATGTATTACTCACACATACACACACAATCACACAGATGCACATGCACGGACCGACATCAGACACACACATACCAGATACAAAAAATAAAGGTGATTTTTAAAAATTATTGAGTTTTTAAGATAGCCCCAGAGCCCACATGGTAGAAGACAACACACACACACAGAGGAAAGGACAGGGGAGAGGAAGAGAGGTAGGTAGAGGAAGAAAACAAATAAATGCACTAAATTTTTCTTACATTTTTAAAGGCTAGCCTATAATAGGACAAGTACTAAAACAGAAAACAATCCTTATGCTTTTACCCCTGAAGGCTATTCCCAAGATAGTCATGACTAGATCACCACAAATATGCAAATTTTATGATCACTTCTACTTTGAGATTTAAAATTCCTTAGAGGGCTAGGGAGAAGGCTGAGCAGACACATGTCACAAAGCCTGAAAACCTGAGCTCCCACCATGGAAACCCCAGAGTAAAGAGAATCAATTCCCACAAGTTGCCTTCTGACCTTCACATAACATGCCATGGCACACTTGCAACCATACACACAAGTAAATGACATTTAGGAGGACTATTAGAGATTATTTAGAGTAAATAAACCCTTTTTGTAAGTGTTAGGGTAGTAATTAAGACAGACTCTGCTGCTAAATTGTTATATTCTACAACTACGAATTACTGAACATCCATGTGTCTCAGTTACCTCACACCTAACAAAATGTGGATGTTAATAATGACTTTTCTTGTTTTTCTGGTTTTGGAGACAGGTTTCTCCAGTAGCCCTGGCTAGCCTGGAACTCACTCCTCCAAAGACCAGGCTGACCTTGAACTCCTGTTTCTGCCAGTGCTGGGATTAAATCACCGCTGCCCAGCAGTAATGTCTATCTCTAAGGAGTTTTCTCTCCTCAAATCAAGTCTTTAGAAAAACCAGCATGTCACCCACAAATACCCATAGCAGACAAAACTGCACTGTTCCCCCAAAACATCTTTTCTAAAAGTACTGGAAATCTCAGGAACTCCGTTAGTTTGATCTCTTAAGGCTAGGCTACAATATACTTTCTAAATCTATTAGCTTATGTCTCTGAATACACAATTTATAACTCTAAAATTTTTAATTTTCTTACCATATCCTATTCAAAAATAAATAATATTTTACTGCATCTATTTTACATATATTCAACAGAAGTGCTAAAAAGACAATCCTTAAATGGTTATTACTACAACCCACACCTACCACTGAAAAGGCTTAATGTCCTTTAGATCTAAGCCTAAATACTAATTTTAAATTCACAATCTGGCCAGGCGGTGGCATGCACCTTTAATCCCAGCACTTGGGAGGTAAAGGCAGGTAGATCTCTGTGAGTTTGAGGCCAGTCTGGTCTACAAGAGCTAGTTCCAGGCTCCAAAGCTACTGAGAAACCTTGTCTCGGTAAAACCAAAAAAACAAATTCACAATTTGTTATGATCATTGAATACATTATCTTTCCCCTCTGTTTAGAGTTTTGTACTATAAAAGTGGACAAAAATAGCTTTATACACTCTTGTCTAGAAATATCCTTCTCTCCACTAAAGTTATCAATGGATACATTCAAGTCAAATAATTATATTAAAATGAAGCTGCTATGAATTATTCTGTGTAATTAACTTACAGATTTTTAAGAAAGTATCTCAAGTAGCCCAGGCTAGCCTTCACCACTTCCTCTCAAGGGCAAGAATTACAGCCATGGGGCCTGGCTTTCCTAATTGTGGTGGTAAGAACTGGAACCAGGTCTTTCCACATGCTAAACATGTACCCTGAATTAGATCTCTAGTCCTTGTAAATTCAGTTTGAAAAGGTTAAAGTGTCTGTTTTTTATTTTATTTATTTATTTTTGGTATTTCGAGACAGGGTTTCTCTGTGGTTTTGGAGCCTGTCCTGGAACTAACTCTGTAGACCAGGCTGGTCTAACTCACAGAGATCCACCTGCCTCTGCCTCCCGAGTGCACCACCATCGCCCGGTAAGTGTTTTTTTAATCAAAGATAAAAACCGAAGATTCTGGGGCTGGAAAGATGGCTCAGCAGTTAAGAGCACTGACTGCTCTTCCAGAGATCCTGAGTTGGATTCCCAGCAACCACATGGTGGCGCACGACCATCTCTAGTGGAATTTGATGCCCACTCCTGGTATAAAGGTGTGCATGCAAATAGAACATTCATATACAGAAAATAAATAAATCTAAAAAAAACCCAAGATGCTCAGACATTTTACCTGCGTGGCTGATGACAAGATCTGCTTGCTGAAGGTCTTCTTTCAAAGAATCCTTATACCTGTAAACATCCAGAGTGAATGACTCAGTACTGAATGGTTCAGGAACCACTGTGCCTCTCCCAATTTGGAGGACAAGTTGGTTGTAACCGAGACTCTTGAGGATCTAGAACAGGAAATAAGAAAATGCAGTCCTTTTAAATGAGATCAATCCTTCATGAACAGCAGTTAAACAACCTCCAAATTGCTGCTCAAGTGAAGGGCGCAACTATACAAAACCTAACTGTGGCTGACCAGTTAGCGTTCAAAATTAGTCCTTTCCCTGCCCGCCCCTGTCCAGGTACCACCAGGGAACCTCACTGCCAGCCAGCTCACAGAGGGCAGAAAAAAACAATATACCTTGAATGAGGAGTCGGAAACCAGGCGGGAATCAAGGGAAGAGCCTGTTTCATTTATTGTTGTTGTTGTTGTTGTTGTTTTTCAAGACAGGGTTTCTCTGTAGCTTTGGATCCTGTCCTGGAACTAGCTCTTGCAGATCAGCCTGCCTCTGCCTCCCGAGGCCTAGGATTAAAGGTGTGCACCACCACCACCACCGCCTGGCTGGGAAGAGCCTGTTTGTCTCACAAGCTGAGCAGGGACGGGACAAACTAGTAGGGTAGGACAGGAGCCACTAGGCGGAGGGAGCCACCCCAAGGGGAAGACCCTCTTTACCTGCTCAAAGAGTCGGGGCAATTTGTTTGGGGGCAGAGAGAAGACTAGGGGTGCTGTGGACAAACCATTACGAGCTGGAGTAGGGGGTCCCAAAGAGAGATTACTGGTGGCAGGGTCCGCAGAGACGCTTTGGGCAAACCATTACTGGCTGGGGGGGATCCATAGACAGAGATGGCTGTGGGCAAACCATTACCGGCGGGGGGGGGGGGGGGGGGGGAGGGTCAGCAGACAAATTGGGCAAACCATTACTGGGTGGGGGATCCACAGACAGAGATGGCTGCGGGCAAACCATTACCGGCGAGAGGGGGTGGTCCGCAGACAAAAACGCTGCGGGCAAACCATTACTAGCTGGGAGGGGGGTCGCAGACTGCGGACAAACCATTACTGGCTGGGGGAGGGGGGTCGCAGACGTAGACGTGGCAGGGAAACCATTATCAACCTGGGGGTGTGTCACAAAGACGCTGCGGGGAAACCATTACCCGCCGTGGAGGGGCGGGGGTCTCGGAACTGAGGCGCTGGGGGTCGGGGAACGATATAATCGGCTTAAGATGAAGAAGCCTGGACAGACACCAAGGGGAAAACCGTACCCTGCCTGACAGGGGTGAGGTCCACAGGCCGGCGCCTCAGGAAAACCTGTGTCCAGTCTGAGGGGCTGTGGGTGGGGTCCGCGGGCCGAGGCAACAAGGAATGAGCCATTAGTAGCCAGAGAGGTGAAGGGTCGCGGACCAAGGTGTCCGGAGGGGCCCGACAGGGCTTCGGGAAGCGACCCAGCCACGGGAGCGAAGGCGTGGGTAGTAGAGACTAAAGTGGAGGGGACAAGGCCCGGCCGAGGGGTACGGGGTTGGGGGTGAGGGAGACTGCGAACGGGGTAGGGTGCCCGGTGGGGGAAGAGGGGAGACTGCGCCGGGAGTGGGACAGGGCAGCGGTAGATAGCGCAGGGGGTGGGGCACGGCGGTGGTGGAGAGAGGCTGAGATGGGGCCTGTCGAGTGGAGAACGGCTGTGAGAACACAGCAAAGAGCGAAAGGAGGCCTGGCGGTGGTGGAGAGCTGGCTGTAGGGGACGAGACACTGAGGTCGCGGAGGGACGGAGAAGGAAACCCGAGGGGGACTAAAGAGGTTTGGGGCAGGGCGCCGGGTACCCGAGAAACAGCTGCCACGCTTCCTTCTGACCGCGGCGGCCAGAGAAGGGCAGCGGAGCTGAGACAGCCGAGCCCTGGGCCGGACTTACCTCGACGCAGTCCGGAGCGGCCACACTAGCGACGAGGTCGTCGAAACTGGTGGTCCCAACAGTCACGAATGCTCTCTTCATCGCGCGGGTTCCAGATTCGGAATTCCTAAAGCGGACGTGACGTCGGCCAATTACGCCAACGTCGGCTCGAGCAAGGGAGTGGGAGGAGTAAGCCGTTGTGGCCGTGGGTCCCGTGACTACCGGCTGCAGGGTGGGGGGCGGGGACCTCTGCTGGGCGGGGAGGGGTTCCGTCCCCGCCCCTCCCCCCCCCAGTTCTGCCGCGCGTCTGGCACACTTCCTGAGCCCCCTACACATTTGCATATAAACACCCTTGGACTCCGTCAAAAAGTCGGACCCCCGGATAACAGGGTAGGTTGGAGGTTGCCGAGTCTAATTGTTGTCTGCTGAGAAAAAGAAAAACCCCCAACACCTACTTAGACCTTGTGCAGAAGGCATTGTTTGAATAGCACAAATCTTTCCCTGATAGGATTGAGATTTTTCGCCTGACGTCATAAAGGTCCACCGCTCTTTGTTCTGGCGTGCCCTTTGCCTTTAGGAAAGAACAGCCTTTCTCAGGTAAATCTTTTTTTTTTTTAATTTTTTTTTATTGCGAAAAGAAGAAAAAAAAACATAAACAAAAAAACAAGTTTCCACCTCCTCCCAGCTTCCCATTTCCCTTCCCCTCCTCCCACCCTTCTCCCCCTCCTCCCACCCTTCTCCCCCTCCCCCCACTCCTCTCCCCCCCCCCTCCCTCTCCAGTCCACAGAACAGTCCGGGTTCCCTCTCAGGTAAATCTTACCAGATCTTTGAAGTGCACTCTCGGTCCTGGCTCGTAGAGGCAACCGGATTGTTGGGAGCTCAAGGTCAGCATGGGATATATAGTGAGATCCTACCTCTAAATAAAGAAATAAAAATAAAAAGCCGACTTTTCTTAAAGATTGTAAAAAACATCAGGTGGTTCATCCCCATTATCCCAGCCCTTGGGAAGCTGAGGCTGAAGGATCAGAATTTCCAGGTCAGCCTGGGCAACATGAGGCCCTGATTCCAAAAGCAAGTAAACAGACCCATCACAAATCACCAAGTATACATGAAAATTAAAATACGTATTTGCTACGAAGGGCTATGACTTTTGTAAAAGAATAACCAATATTTTTCTAGTTTAGGGTTTTGTCTTATTTTGAAGTTTCTGTAGTAGTGAGTGTTGTTCTTAATTCCCGTTTGTCCTATGGGGTAAAGACGATTACGCAGGGAAAAGACACAGACACGCGGCGGTACCACGTGGTAGGTACACTTTTAATGGGAAGGGAAAACACACTAGGAAAAGTGAAGGGAAGGGACCAAGGGAAGGGTTAAGAAGGGGCGAACTTGTGGCTTGTCCTTGCTTTTAACAGAGGATGCAAAGGCTTCTGGGAAATGTGTCCCGCGCTTGCCGTCCAGAGGGATGTTGGGAGTTGTAGTGTTGCAAGGGAACAACATTTCACCCTTTTGGTTTGATTAAAAAAAAAATTGGGGGACCTTAAAGGGTAGGGAATGGGGGCGTAGTCCAGTCTCTCATGGCTGCTTCCTGCTGACTTTGGGCGTTGAGGGGTCCAGGGAATGTCCGATTATCTTGGCAATGTCCCACTGGCGTTTGCGGTCGCTGGTGCAGTTGGTCACTGATGTCCATGTCCAGGGTTGCTGGCTGGTGTAGTTGGTCAATGATGTCCAGAGTTGCTGGCTGGTGTAGTTGGTCAATGATGTCCAGAGTTGCTGGCTGGTGTAGTCGGTCGCTGATGTTTGAAGTCCTGGCTGTCGTCTGAGGCAGCTGATTGAAGAAATCTGTGTGGCTTTTCCTGAGTAGCTGGGTCATCATTAAGATGCTGGAAGGCAAAAGTTGCATTAGTAAAAGAAAAAATTAAAAAGAGGGGGGGATTTTTGGAGAGCTGGGGTGAAGAGGGGGGGGGGGAGAGGGAAATTAAAAGAGGGGGGGGATTTTTGGAGAGCTGGGGTGAAGAGGGGGGGGGGGAGAGGGTCTTAGGATGTCCGGGGTTAAGAAATGATAAAAAAATTAAGTGATACTTATTCCTTTGTGATACTTATTCCTTTGTGTTTGATCCGTTGGGCTGGCATCCCGGAGCTTAAGGAAACTGTCTTAAAAGAAATAGATTCTAACCATACATCTCTTAACATTTTAGGGAGCCACTGCTGCAGTCAGCGGCTGACCTGTTACGTAAGAGCTTTGTAGAGGAGAATCTGTTTACCACTTGTCTTCGCATTTGTTGGGGGTACCTGTAACGACAGCTAGACGGTTATTTATGAATTTAAAGAAGGGAGGGTGTGTTAACACAGCGACGGATCGGGACCATTGTTGTCCTTAGACTGTAGTAGGGGGGCTGAATCCGGCGTCCTTTGGAACTTAAGAGTACAGGGTCCGGTTTGAGTCACCGTGTATGAAGGATTATCTTGAGCTGTGGAGATAAACGGTTTAAGATGTGACAGGTGAATCCAATGAGGAATTCCTTTAAGCTTGGCAGCTGTGGGAGTTAAAAGAATTACTTTGAAAGGGCCCTGCCATTTAGGGGAAAGGGGTGAAGGGCGCTGGCCTGGGGGTGAGAGTAATACCTCATCCCCTATTTTAACTGGCGGCGGACATGTATTAGCACATGGTCGAGGTAGTGAGTGATCTGTGAAGTCCCATAGTAGTGAGCGTAAGTGGAACAGGAGGGGAGTGAGCAGGTGGTCAGGAAGGGGGGAAGTCTCCGATGAGAAGCCGGGGGTTAAGACCGGCCGCCCATACATGAGTTCAAAGGGTGAGATGAGGAGGGGGCCCCTTGGAAGGGCTCGGAGTCGGAAAAGAGCTAAAGGCAGGAGCCTTACCCAGTCGAGGTGGAGTTCTTGTGACATCTTAATGAGGGCTTCCTTTAAAGAGCGGTTAGTTCGTTCTACCTTACCTGACGACTGAGGATGGTACGGTATATGAAAATTCCAGGGGATCCCGAGCGCTTTAGACAAATTTTGAGAAATCTGAGAAGTAAACTCTGGACCGTTATCTGACTGGAGAGAAGTTGGGAGTCCAAACCGAGGAATAATCTCTCGGAGGAGAATATCAGAGACTGTCTGGGCCCTCTTGTTAGAGGTGGGGAAGGCTTCAACCCACCCAGACATTGTATCCACCAGAACCAGGAGATATTTAATCCTCCTGACTGTGGGCATATGAGTAAAATCCAGCTGCCAATCAGTTCCCGGAAGGGAGCCCCTTGCTTGGTGGGTAGGGAAAGGGAAGCTACGATATTTAGTCCTGGGATCTGACTTTTGGCAGATCTGGCAGGAGGCAGTGGTGGCTTTTAGAAACCTGATGTCGTCAGGCGTGGGTTTGATATGTGTTTTTACAAAATGAAGCAGAGCTTTTTCATTAGGATGAAAAAGCTGGTGCAGGTAGGACAGGATCTGTTGAGTGTTAGGAGGTGTCTGCGAGGTTGTGGGCTGTGCTGTAAGGACTCCCTGAGGTAACTGAGGCAGGTCTGAGCTAAGTGCTGCTGTCTTAGCTGCTCTGTCAGCCCGATTATTTCCCTTGGAAACAATAGAACTGTCAGACTGATGAGACCGACAGTGAATAATTCCTATAGCTTTAGGTAGATAGGAGGCCCTCAGCAAGTCCATAATATACTCTGAGTTGGTAATAGACCCTCCCTTCGCTGTGAGAAGCCCGCGTTCCTTCCAGATGGCCGCGTGGGACAACAGGATATGAAAAGCATATTTAGAATCTGTATAAACATTTAAAGATTGGCCGGCGGCTAACTGGAAGGCACGGGTGAGGGCTATCAGCTCAGCCTGCTGGTTGGTAGTATGAGCAGGGAGTGCCTTTGCCTCGACTATCTCTGTGTCTGACACTATGGCATAACCTGCTCTGCGTGTCCCGTCACATAGAAAGGAGCTGCCGTCCGTGTACCAGGTGTGGGTGGCCTGGGGCAGACTGCCCTCCTGTATATGTGAGGGGTGGGGCAGTAGGTCCTCTAGGACCTCAATGCAGGAATGGGATGGGGAATTATTAGCACCAGGTTGAGGTAGAAGATTTGAAATATTGAGAGGTGGGCAGCACTGGAATGTGAGACTAGTGTCTTCCACCAGCGCCACCTGAAGCGAGAGGACTCGAGAAGGAGGTAGGGTCTGTAGGCCTTTGTAAGTTAAGAGGTTAGACAAGTTATGATGGGAGAAAACCGTAGTAGGTGCTCCGAAGGTTAGCTTTTTTGACTCACGAATAAGAAGTTCCGCAGCTGACAAGGCCCGTATGCAGGGTGCCCAGCCCCGAGTGGTGAGGTCCATCTTCTTTGACAGGTAAGCTACAGGTGCGAAGGAAGGTCCCAGTTGATGGCCTAGAACTCCCAGGGCATAGCCCTCTTTTTCTGCTACGTAAAGAGAAAAAGGGCGGGTTAAATCCGGAAGATGGAGAGCTGGGGCCTGGGTAAGGGCCTGTTGGAGTCTCCGGAAAGGTTTGGTGATGGGGTGAAGCAGGGGCTCATGCATAGAGCCGAGGGCTGCTTCGTATAGGGGGCGGGCGAGGAGAGAGAATGAGGGAATCCAGGATCGCAGGAAACCGGCCACTCCCAGGAATGACAGAACCTCTTCTTTGGTGGAGGGAACTGCAAGAGATTGAATTAGTCTCTTTCTGTCTAAGGTGATAGCCTTTTGTGTTGGGGTTATAGTTAACCCCAAATACGTTACCTGAGTGGTGGACAATTGAGCCTTCGAAGGCGAGACTCTGTAGCCCTTTTTGGATAAAAAGTTTAATAAGGTGGCGGTGTCAGTCCTGCTAGTCTCCAAAGAGGGGCTACATAGTAGGATGTCATCGACATAGAGTACCAGTTTTGATTTAAGGAGGGACAGTGAGAGCAGATCAGAGGCCAGAGCCTGGCCAAAGAGGTGTGGGCTGTCCCGATATCCCTGAGGGAGGACGGTCCAGGTTAGTTGTGTGGAGAAATTAGTATCAGGATCTGTCCAGGTGAAGGCAAAGATGTTCTGAGACTGAGGGCTGAGAGGAATAGAGAAAAAGGCATCCTTTAGGTCTAAGACTGAGAAGTGGGAGGTCCCTGAAGGAATGTTAGACAGAAGTGTGAGAGGATTGGGTACCACTGGGTGTAAGGGAACGACAGCAGAATTAATGAGCCGGAGGTCCTGAACCAAACGATAAGTTCCGTTAGATTTTTTGACAGCCAGTATAGGAGTGTTAAAGGGGGATGAGGTGGGGCGGAGCAGCCCCTTCCTCAAGAGATCAGAGATTATAGGTTTTAGTCCTTTGAGGCTTTGGGAAGGAAGCGGGTACTGGGCTTGGGTGATATACCCAGTAGGGTTCTTTAACTGAATAACGACGGGGGGGGGGGGGTGTTTAGCGACAGCTGGGTTTTGGATGTCCCATACGAGAGGGTCCACCTGGGAAGCTGGGAGGGGAAAAGACATGTTAGTATCAGAGGGTCGCGGAGCCAGGAGAAGCAGCAGCTGTGTCGCCGACGGATCTGAAACGAAACGGGTGGGGGGCGCAAAAGAAATGGAAGCTCCCAGCTTGGTCAGAAGATCCCTTCCCAAGAGTGGGACTGGACAGGTTGGTAGAACTAGAAATGAATGAGTGAGAAAGATACCTTTAAATATGCAATTGAGAGGTGGAGTTTGGAGAGGTAGATAAGGCTGTCCCCCTACCCCGACAATAGGGGAACGTGAGGGGGAGGTTGGCCCCCAAAATTCCCTTAGAACCGAATATGTTGCTCCAGTGTCCAAGAGAAAGGAGATGAGGCGTCCCGACACTGTAAGAAGTACCCGCGGCTCCTGGTTGCAGATGGGCGTAGCAGTCGGGTTGTCAGTGGAGGAGCCCGGGAACCTTCAGTCTTCCAGAGCCAGACCCAATAGGTCAACCTGGGGGTCCTCTGGGGCGGCTGCCCCAGCGTCACCGAACGCACGAGGGCAGTCTGTGGACCAATGACCCTCCCTGTGACACCTTGGGCAGGGGCCCCTCGGGTTGCGATGGGGATTGGGGCACGCCTTTGACGAGTGACCTGTCTTACCACACTTGAAGCATGGGCCGGGGGGCGGGGGAGCCGCGCGCGGAGGGCGGGCGGTGGAGTCCATCACCTCGGCTGGCCTGGCGGGTGCGGTGATCACGTGGCAATGATTTCTGGCCTTGTCATTCCTTGAGTGGTAGATCTTGAAGGCCATCTCCAGGATCTGTGCCTGTGGAGTTAAGGGACCCTTCTCCAAACGTCTGAGTTTCGCCTTGATGTCTGAGTAGGACTGGTTGACAAAGTGGGACATCAGGAGCTGTCTGCCCTCGTTGGATTCTGGGTCCATGTTTGTGAACTGTAGCATAGCTTTGGTGAGAAGGTCAAGAAATGCGGAAGGATTCTCGTTTGTATCCTGAAATATTTCTGCAAGTTTAGAATAATTGACTGGTTTGAGAGCCGCCTTTCTTAATCCCACCAGAAGGCAGGTTAAGAATCGGTCTCTGGACAGAATGCCCCCGGGGGAGTTGTAATCCCAGTGGGGTTCCTGTTCGGGCACTGCCTCTGCACCAGGTGGGTGAGAAGGCTGAGTCTGGTGTACTTCGTCAGCACAGAGTCTCGCCTGCTCCCAGACCCGTCGGCGTTCCTCAGGAAGCAAGTTGTTAAAGAGAATCATATAAATATCATGATAAGTTAGGCTGTAAGATTGGGTTAAATATTGAAACTCTTTTGTGAAATTAGTGGGGTTAGCCGTATATGACCCTAGTAGTTTAGAAATATGTGAAAGTTCCGATAAGGCGAAGGGGACGTGTACCCGAAGTGGGCCCTCGACCCCAGCTACCTCTCGTAAGGGCAGAACGGTAGCTGGTTTGGGTTGATCAGGGTCTGCTGCTGCGGCAGCAGCTCGCGAGCGCCGGAGGGGAGGGGTGAAATTAGGCGCAAGGCGGCGGGTGGGGTTAGAGCCTGAGGGGGTCTTGGAAGACCGAGGCAGAGGGGTGGGGCGGGGAGGTGAGACGGAAGAATCCGAAGTCGATTCGGCCCGCCTACTGCGCCTCCTGTGCTGGGAAGAAATTGTTAATTGTCTTCGCAGTCAAGTCCTGCTGCGAGAGAAGTTGGGTGAAGCTGGATCGGAAAGGCTGGGATATATGAGACGGGAGGAATGAGATTTTTTGGGGGATTCGGAGGAACAGGAAGGCGACCCAGAAGGATGTTTACACGGAACTCCTGGAGACCTAGGAATGGAGCGTTTAGAGGCGTGGGGAGAAGGTGTAGGCGACTCCTTTTTGTACCTAAAAGAAACTTTTGAAGGAGGGGGGATAGAGGAGGTGGCCCCCGATTGGGCAGGGCGGGAAGGAGTGGTGTCACGAGGTCGGGGAGGCGGGGGGTCGTCATCGGGGTCCATGGTCGGAGCAGAGGGTTCCTGGAGGGAGGGTAGAGCCAAAAACATGTGAGCCGGTGAACAGTGTGACGAGGTAGATGGGTCAGTTTTTAGAGCCATATAAAAGAAGGCCATCACGTACATTAATTCCTTCCATTTAGCTGACCGGTGACAAAAATTTGCCAGCTCCCGCAGAGTGTCAGGGTCAAATGATCCCTGAGAAGGCCAGCGAATAGAGCCCTGTAAATTGTATTTAGGCCAAGTTCAACGCTGTTCCCTGTTCTGAGGTTGCGGCTGGACTTACAGCAGTGCAACCAGAGACAGCAGGCCAGTATAAACATCACAAACGCCACGAACACGAGACCAAACACCCAAGAACCCACTCCCACAAACAGCATACTTGGGGAGACTGAAATTAGCATACTGGGAGAAACTTACCGACGTCGCCACTCCGCGTGTTGAGTTCAGAATCTTCTTCGGCCCTTCGCCTGGCGACCGAAGTTCCCGGGTTTTCGGCACCAGCTGTGGCGGACCTCTTGACCGGCGACGAAGAATGACCACCACACCAGGATTCCACTCAGATCACGCTTTTACTGGAGTGCCCTTGATTGATGGGGAGCATGGAATGAGGGGGGCAGGAGAACAAGGAACAGGAACCGGAGGAGCAGGGAGCTAAGGGGCAGGAAGCGAAGGGACCGGGGTGCACTTAGGCAGCCGCTTAAATAGGGAATTGGCACACGGGTAGCCCTGTGATTGGCTGCCACCAACATCTGACACCAGACCGCATCGGGATAGGCTCAAGGATCCTCATCCTCTGCGCATGCGGGAAGCAGGGACGCGCAGCTCTCAAAGCCATAGCCAAATATGGAGTTGTTTATAACCAACAAGACAGGATGTCGGCGCCATCTTGTAATGGCGATCCTGTCTGGCTCACTACAGAAATGTGTTAGCAACCTAGCCTTAGCCCGAGGTGTGCAAAGAAAGCCGGCCGGACAGTCTTTGAACGCCCCAGGGGGAAGGAAGCCAACTCAGGGTAACTCACGGATCAGGATGAAGCTGTTGAAATGGCCGTGGAAACAGGTGGTGGTGAGCAAAGGCTGTCGGTTCTTTGGACCTTGTCGGTGAGGCCCAGAGGCAAAGCCTCGGGCACCGGACGGAGAGGTCTCCGAGTCGATGAGGCGGCACCAAAATGTTGTTCTTAATTCCCGTTTGTCCTATGGGGTAAAGACGATTACGCAGGGAAAAGACACAGACACGCGGCGGTACCACGTGGTAGGTACACTTTTAATGGGAAGGGAAAACACACTAGGAAAAGTGAAGGGAAGGGACCAAGGGAAGGGTTAAGAAGGGGCGAACTTGTGGCTTGTCCTTGCTTTTAACAGAGGATGCAAAGGCTTCTGGGAAATGTGTCCCGCGCTTGCCGTCCAGAGGGATGTTGGGAGTTGTAGTGTTGCAAGGGAACAACAGTGAGGTGAGCCATTTGCTGTCCTAATTACTTATGGCCCCAGGCCTAGTTCAGAACATTTTAAAGTTTGTTTCAAAAAAAAAAAAAAAAGAAAGAAAGAAAGAAAGAAAGAAAGAAAGAAAGAAAGAAAGAAAGAAACATTAAAAGTTTAAAACAGGGTGGGCGGTATTGGTAAACACCTTTAATTGAAGCCAGTCTGGTCTACAGACCAAGTTTCTAGAACAGGCAGGGCTACACAGAGAAACATTGTTTCAAAAAAGAAAACGTTTTAACCAGCTTTGAGTGAGTGGATTTCCTGTTTAATCAAGTTGATTAATTTTTTTTTTCGAAACAGTGTTTCTCAGTGTAGCTCTGGCTGTCCTGGAACTAGCTCTGTAGACCAAACTGGTCTTGCACTCACAGAGGTCCGCCTGCCTCTACCTCTCCGAGTGTAGGGATTAAAGGCATGTGCCACCACTGGCCCCCAAGTACAAATTTTTAAGACAGGCTAGGCGGTGGTTGCACGTGCCTTTAATCCCAGCACTCTGAAAGGAGCTGGTGGATCTCTTGAGTTTGAGACCAGCCTTTTGGTCTACAAAGTGAGTCAAGACAACCAAGCTAAACAGAGAAACCTTGTCTCAAAAAAAAAAAAAATTTTTTTTTAGACCTGCGTGATGGCCCACACTTTTAATCCCAGTACTCAGGAGACAGAGGCAGGTCAGTCTCTTATGAATTTGAGGCCAGCCTGGTCTACAGATCTAGTTTCAGGACAACCAGAGCTACACAGAAAAAAAAGAAGCTATCTCGAAAAACACCAAAATAATAATAATAAAATAACTTCCAGACAAGACTTTTTCACCCCAAGCAAAGGAAATAGCAACAAAGACAGCACAAGGCACAGAGAATCTGTTTTCCTCTATTATTTTGGTTTGGTTTTCGGTTTACTCCAACGGTAAACAAATCTTTTGGGATTTATCAATGCTATATCAAAAACTTGTTGAGAGGAGGAAGAAAAGGAATTCAACGATATTAAGAGAAATGTTTGTGGTGTATATGAGTGTGGTATATGTTCACGAGGACATATGTCCAAGTGCTGGTGTGGAGGCCAGAGGATGCTATCAGGTATCTGTCCTTAGCACTCTGCCATACTCCCTTGAGACAGGGTCTCTCGCTGAACCTGGAGCTAGGCTGACTGTACAGCCAGCACCAGTGATCTTCAAGTCTCTGTCCCCAAAAGTACTGGCTTTACAAGTGCTAGAGGCCATGAATAATTTAACTAGGGTACTTGGGATCCAAACTCAAGTCTTTACACTTGTGCAGCAAACGATCTTACACCTTGAACCATCTTTCCAGCCACCAAATTCTAGAAATTTTTTTTTTTTTTTTTTTTTTGGTTTTTCGAGACAGGGTTTCTCTGTGGTTTTGGAGCCTGTCCTGGAACTAGCTCTTGTAGACCAGGCTGGTCTCGAACTCACAGAGATCCGCCTGCCTCTGCCTCCCTTTTTTTTTTTTTTGGTTAGAAATTTTTAAAACATCAATATTTTAGGTTGGTGGTAGTTGTTTTTTTTTTTATTTCTGTAACCATTTCTTATTCAAAGTCTTACCAAGTAAGAGGTTGGGTTTTTTTTTTTTGGAGGGGGGTGTGTTTGCTTTGTTTTTTGTTTTGTTTTGTGTAAAACTAGACCATTCCTAAGGGTGATCTCTCTGAGGGCTTCCACTTGTAAAACTACAATGGCTCACTCTACACTTAACTCACTGCCTGCTACCGGAACTGGGCAGAAGATTTAAAAACACACACACAGAAACACCAGGACAAGGGTCATCCTTGATACAAGAATTCCAAGAATGCCCACTTTACCATGCTCAGGGGCAGCTTACTTAGGGCTGTAGCCACGCCCCGGCTCTCGGGATCTTTCAGCTACTAAAACATCAGAACTCACTCCCCAGCCATCAGGGTCTACTGCTCAGAGCAGCTGCAGCAAGGAAAACAAGTTGTTTGCAAGAAATTCAGGGTCTGGTGGTCCGCAGTACCAAACAGTTTTGTTCTTTGTTTTTTTCTGTTTGTTTGTTTATTTGTTTTGTTTTGTTTTTTGAGAGAGGGTTTCTCTGTAGCTTTGGAGCCTGTCTTGAAAGCTAGAAAGTATAAGCAAACCATCTCTGAATTGAATATGTATACAATCCTAGTATATATGCAGCTCATGCTCAATACATCTTCACTGAGTTGAAAATTAGGAAGAGCTAACGGTATATAGCTCAGCAGTAGAGCACTTATGTGAGATCCTAGATTATAATATAAAGCAGTATCAGCAAATAAGCTTTAAACAATGATAAACCAGAAATGCGTCGTCTTAGTCTTTTTAACACAGCTCATAACAGAATCAATGAGGTGCCTTTAGATTTTTTTCATTTTCTATTGCTCATCAAAACTTTCAGAGACTGAAGAGATGGCCCCGAGGTTAAGAGCACTGGCTACTTTTTCAGATCACCCTGGCTCAATTCCCAGCAACCACACGGTGACTCACAGCTGTCACAACTCCAGTTCCAGGGGATCTGACACCCTTACAGTACCAATGTACAAAAACTAAAATTTAAAAAAAATATTTAAAAACTTTCAGTGTATCTTTTCTGTATTACTACAGTAAATGTATTATTAAAGATGAAAGTTGAAATTATAACACATGTGCTATTCAACTGTGCTTTATGGATCTTTGTGTTCTTGTCAACTTGCCACAACCCAAATGTTGTAAATGGCTCTTCTTCTTCTTCTTCTTCTTCTTCTTCTTCTTCTTCTTCTTCTTCTTCTTCTTCTTCTTCTTCTTCTTCTTCTTCTTCTTCTTCTTCTTCTTCTTCTTTTCTTGCTTTTAGGAATGGCAAACTGATTATTTTCTTTTTTTTCTTTTTTCTTTGGGGGGGGGTGTGGTTGAGACAGGGTTTCTCTCTAGCTTTGGAACCCGTCCTGGAACTAGCTCTTGTATTCTAGGCTGGCCTCGATCTCACAGAGATACACCTACCTCTGCCTCCAGAGTGCTGGGATTAAAGGCGTGTGCCACCACCACCTGGCTCAGAATGATTATTTCCAGTTGCACTAGTCAAGTCTTAGTTCAAATAATACTATTATTGAGTTATTTTGGTGAAGAACCATAGAGGAAAAAAATGGCTTAACTTGTATTCCAGTGAGGTTCAAAATGTTCAGTATAAGTTGCCCGGTTTTTTGTTGTGTTGTTGTGGTGGTGATGCAGGGGATCAAACCCAGGGCCTTGCACATGCTGGACCTTATGGCCACCAGGCTAGGTCCTATTTCTTCAAGATCATAGTGGTAGATTCATTTACCAACAGTTCATAAAAATTCTAACATAATCAAAATTTGAAGAGAAAAAGAGAAACTGACACAACAGAAACAATCAGCTATAATAAATGATATCAA
Organism: Microtus oregoni; assembly: GCF_018167655.1. Classification (NCBI taxonomy): domain Eukaryota; kingdom Metazoa; phylum Chordata; class Mammalia; order Rodentia; family Cricetidae; genus Microtus; species Microtus oregoni. Next base: position 1,192,686 of record NW_024544745.1, read on the forward strand.
AATCATAACATTGGTCTTTTGGTCTTTGTTTTCCTTTTGTCCTTGCTGTACAAGTCAGGAACTGAAGTTTTGTTTGATGGGTTAATTTGTGGGTTTGTTTTTTGTTGCTGTTGTTGAATTTTTTACGACATTGTTTTGGGTAGCCTGAGATGGCTTAGAACTCTCTAAAGAGCCGAGGATGTCCTTGAACTGATATGCTGGGATTACACATCTGGGTCACACAACTACGGGTTTTGGGGATAACTGTTTTAATAGATTATAGTGAATAGTAACTAGCTGTATCAACTCAAGGCATCGAAGAGTGGGAGAAATGATCTTTTACTTAAGACTTCTAGGCCGGGCGATGGTGGCGCATGCCTTTAATCCCAGCACTCAGGAGGCAGAGGCAGGCGGATCTCTGTGAGTTCGAGACCAGCCTGGTCTACAGAGCTAGTTCCAGGACAGGCTCCAAACCACATAGAAACCCTGTCTCGAAAAACCAAAAAAAAAAAAAAAAAAAAAAAAAGACTTCTAATAGGCAAAGCTTTATGGCAGGTAAATCCGACCTCATTTTACCAAACCTTGTTTTGACAGTTTTTGAAGTGCTTAGATGAATTTGGTGTCATAACTTTGATGTTTTACAATACCTCAAGATTTCAGGAATGTTTAAGTTATGTTATTTTTGTTTTATTCTATCTGCATCAAATTTTGCTAGCATGCAATAGAGATTCTACTTTGTGAGTCAGGGGGAAAAACACCAGCCTCCAAGCCTCATGACTTGAGTTCGATCCCCAGGGCCCACATGATAAGGGTAAGGAACCAACTTCTGAAAGTTGTCTTCCAAGCTTGTGAAACGATCACCACAGCACACGCACCACCACCCCCATACAGACCCACATAAGTAAGTAAATGCAATGCATTTGTTAGAAATCACTCATCAGTTCAGCAAGGTAATCATGTTACACCTGTAATCATGTTACTCAAGGTAGGGTAAGAGGACAGGTCCAGTTACCATAACAACTAAGCCAGGCCACCTGTAGTCGATAAGTCAGTTACAAAGCCAAGTAGACTGGAACCAAAGACTGCTGAGGAAGCTGGTGGGCAGGACTATGACTGCGCATCTCCAGTGCTGACCAGCTCCACTTTCTTCAGAGCTGTCTACAAGGGCAAGAGGAGAAGCAGTCCCTGCTTTCCCACCAATGGCAGTGAGACCTTCATGCCCACTCAAGAGGAGAAGGAGGTGTCACATACAAAGTCTGCCAAGTTGTGGAGTGAGACTTTTACAGACATCAGACATGGGTGGAGAAGGTCACTAACCCCAGCCTGAAAACCTTCAAGCCCATTTGCCTGGCCTAGGTGAGCTTGTGAAACATGACAGATGGCAAGAAGCCCATAGAGTGACTGGTGACCCCTCTCCTGGCGTCCCTGATCTGCATGCCCTTAATGTTGGTTTCCTCCTAAGGTTTTGCTCTAGGAACACAGGGAGTTGAGTGTGCTCTAGCTTGCAGCAAAACCCAAAGCCAGTGGGAGTGACACCTGAGGCCCCCTCTTTTCTTCTTTCAGAATCTCAAACTGTCTGCTGCTCCTGTTATGGGAGAGAAGTCTGATCCTTGCCTGTCTTTGTCGTTTTCCCCTAACCAACTGCGTCTTGGGTAGTGACTGACTTTGCCAATGTCTCAGGGGCTGCAATCCCAAACCCTTCTGCTCCCTTCCACTGAACCTCAATTTCCCTCTTTCGCTGGCCACTTCAAAATCAAGAGGGAGAGGAGAGGCCTCTGTTTCTCTGGACGTTAGTACTACTGGCTTTGTCCTTTAACTAACAAAAACTAGGACATAAGCAGCCCCAGCAGCAGCCAGTTTAGTGCTCCACCCTGTTCCCCCAGGGGAAAAGAGGAAGCTCTGAGTGACTGAAGTTCTGAGTGTGTGTGTGTGTGTGTGGGGGGGGGGTGTTGTTGATGTGAGCTGGCTGTGTAAAGGGCCAAAACCTCAAACCTGTGGGAAAGTATCTGTGCCCTTGAGGCTCAGAGGGATGACAAAGTCTTCCTTTGGTACAAGCGTCACTTGATAGCCAGTACAGAAAATATCCACTGTAGCTTTCCTCCCCCAGATATTTAATGCCTGAAGGCTGCTCCCCTACAGAGATTAGCTAAACCTGCCCTCCCATACAGAGATTAGCTGAACCTGCCTCCTTGTTTCTCTATCTAATAACCTTGCCTCCCTGTTAAACTGTATATAATAAACACACTGAGCTTCCATGGTGCTAGAGAGCCCAAATTGTCTGATTGCAGATTTCCTGTGTGTCTATGTGTTTGTCGTCATTCCCTCCCTGTCCTAATCAGGTCAGTTACAAGCTGTGCAAACCCCCATCCTAGACACTTTCTGCACTTAGAACCTGAATACTTGGGAAGCCTCTCCCTCCACCCCCACTAACCAGAATTTATTCCCCTTCCTTCTCTCAACCATCTCAGGGATTGGGTCCTTAGGGTGCTAGCGATCAGGCCTGGTCCCCTGATGCCTGAAGCCCTATGGGCACAGCATTGCCCTTGAACAGGGATGCAAAGACTGACCCTGAAGGAGCTGACATCTTTGGAAGGCTGACTTGCCTGGTTCTGGATCCTGGAGTGTATTTTGGGGAGGGTAGATCAAAGCAGGTGGCAGAGAAAGCACATTAGAGAAACGAGGTCCAGTGAGTCTCCTTCCCCAGAAAGTCCATCTTTCCAGATCCTGATATGAGGTTTAGGTTTAAGTAGATGGGAAGAGGCATATATAACTAAGCAGTCCTGGTAGAGGTGTGATCTGGCCCCTCATTGTCTAGACTCCAGTCTGTCCTTCAAGTTGGTCTGACAAGTTAGAACTGTATGAAATCCTTTTCTGAGAGAGAAGTCCCATCTCTGGCTTGCATCAGATGTTAGCTTTCTCCTCTCAGGGTGAGATTTCTTGGAGGGAATTCTAATTCCTTGGGGACCAATGTTTTAACTGTCAAATAGATGGAGGGATGTAAGGATCTCTTTAGAATATTTTCATTCCTACCAGAATGGTTACAAATCCCAATAGTTAGATAAAAGGGGGTCAGGAGTTCACCTTCATCCTTACCTTCATAGGGAGTTAGAGGCCAGATTGATCTGTGGGTGACCCTGTCAAAAAGAAAAACTTACAGCTTATACCATTATTTATAATTGTTGGCAACCTGACTTGTCACTTAAATGTGGAAGTTTGAATGTTATTAGTGCCCATAAGCTCATAGGGAGTGGCACTATTAGGAGGTGTGGCTTTGTTAGAGTAGGTATGACTTTTTTGGAGGAAGTGCATCACTGTGGGGGTGGGCTTTGAGGTCTCATATATGCCTAAGCAATACCCAGTGTCTCAGTTCACTTCCTCTTGCCTGCAAGATGTAAAACTCTCAGATAGTTCTCTGCACCATGTCTGCCTGCACACTGCCATATCCTGCCCTGGTGATAATGGACTAAACCTCTGAAACTGTAAGCCGCCCAAGTAGAGGTTTTCCTTTATAAGTGTTGCCATGGTCATGCTGTCTCTTCTCAGCAATAGAAACCCTGAGACAGTTAGGAAAAATCCATTCAGAAATACAGTATATGTCCTTCATACTTTGTGTGTGGTTTCCAAATTGTGATAACGTACAAGATAGAGCACTGGCAGACAAAAGAGAATAACAGATGTTGTGGAGTCCTGGAAAGCTGCTTGTGATGAGGGACCAACCAGGACTAACACTTCAAGCCGAGGTCATCAAGGATGGAGCGCTCAACAAACAGGATGATAACGGACTCTATCTGCACAAGAAAAGCAGCCAGTGATGTGATGGTATTGGAAAGTTCAATAAGTCCTACCAGGCCCAATGGGGTTTTTATTTTGTTTTGTTTTGATTTTGATTTTTTTTTTGTATTCCCCTGGAAGTTTTTTTTTCTTTTTCTTTTTTTTTTTCTTCAAGAACTGAGTTTATGCCAAGTGTGTCAGTGTATTTAAGAGGATTGTTTTGCTTCTTAAAAAGTGTGATTCTTGCTGCAAAAAATGGCTCACACCTTAGGAACCTAACGGGAAATTGCCATAAGGTTGAGGACAGCCAGGGCTATGCAGCACATTTCAGCGTTAGGACAAATCTCAAAATGGGCTATTTGTAGGAATAATTCATCTTAATGTTTAATTTTCAATTTTAATATTATACTGGCAGTATAGTGAAAAAGAAGCCTGTGCTCCCGTCCCTCTCCATTTCTGATTCATACTTCTGAAGGACAATAATCTTAAAAAATTACAGCTGCAGGATAATAACCTAAAAATTATAGCTGCTCATGTTTCTACATAAAATAGAAATATGGCAATCATTTGATTTTTCAGCCCATTAGGATCTGTAAGTTTCCCAATTCAAAAAGTGAGTTTCACTCATTTCTGTGCCCATAAACATCCATTACGCTTCCTCATAGAATATTTTGAGAGTGTTCTGCTTAGTGGCCTACCTCCCAAAACATGTGGGTCACAGTTTTTTGTTTTGTTTCATGGTACTAGGGGTTGATCTCAGGGTCACACTAGTCAAGTCCTAAGATACATCCCCTAGGACTTTTCGTTCAATTTGTTTGTTTACTTATTTGTTTTTATTTCAAGACAGCATTTGGATATTGGAAGATGGGTGACTAGGTGAAGGTGCCTTCCACTAAGTCTGAGCCTGTGTTCTATCACCAGGACATACATGTTAGGCGAGAAGCCCCTTTGAAAGTTTGTTCTGTGGCCTCCATGTCATGTGTACAGTACCCAAAAACAAATAAGTGAATATGTAAAACTAAATAAATAAGTAAAAAGACAGCATTTGGCTAAATTGCTAAGGCTGGCCTTGAATTTGTAATCTTCCTGCTTTAGTTTCCAGAGGAGTAGCAGATTACAGGTATGTGGTACTACACCCGACTTAGATCACTGTTCACTATAAAAATCAGATTTGATGATTATATTACCATGATTTTATAATCATCATTCAGAGTTGAACCATGTACTGAGTGTGTTGTTCAATTTCTTTTTCTGTAATATTTTTGTTTTGCCACATTTGGAACTTTTCTCAGTATTTTCTTTATGACTATACCACTTATGCAGCCTCAAATTCCCTCACCAAAAATAGTCTGTACATCTCTGCATGTTCTAACACTTCATGTTATTTATAACTTTATTTTTATCTTCATCAAAATGGCTGTGCCTTGGTGTAGTGGCACTGGCGTTATAATTCCAGCCCTTGGGAAACTTGAGGCATGAGAATTGTGAACTCTAGGCCACCCTGGGCCACAGCAAGATCCTATCTATAATTTAAAAAATTAAGACTGAAGTGGGAATTTTTCTCGTTGCACAAACATCTGAATTGGTTTAGTCCTTGTGAATACTGGTCCTTGAAAGGTCTACGAGAAGGAAAGATAGTCAAGGGAATTAGTGACTGAAGACAATACAAGCCTTATTTGGGAGAAAAACCTTTGGTGGTGGTGGTGGGGCTCTGTAAGAAACATCCTGGAGGTCCTTGAGGCCTGCCGGGTAGGCAGGCACTCACCGACCAGGGGCGCACCCACCCACTGAGACAGTGTTGCTGATCTATTGGGAGCTCACCAAGGCCAGCTGGACTATGACTGAAAAAGCATGGAATAAAACCGGACTCTCTGAACATGGCGAACAATGAGGGCTGATGAGAAGCCAAGGACAATGGCACGGGGTCTTGATCCTACGTAATGTGCTGGCTTTGTGGGAGCCTAGCCAGTTTGGATGTTCACCTTCCTAGACATGGACGGAGGGGGGAGGACCTTGGACTTTCCACAGGGCAGGGAACCCTGACTGCTCTTTGGACTGCAGAGGGAGGGGGAGAGGAGTGGGGAGAGGGGAAGAAGGGTGGGAGGTGGGGGAGGGAAATGGGAGGCTGGGAGGAGGCTGAAACTTCTTTTTCTCAATAAAATAAAAAAAATAAAAAAAAAGAAACATCCTGGAGTTGGCTTACAAGCTAGGGTAGTTTCAGAGCAGAAGAAGGGTTGAGGAAGGAAATTGTAAAGTTTTTTGGGGGCCCACAGTTGACCATTGCTAAAGATAACTAGTGCGGAGTCAAAGAATGTTAGGTCATAGGTAAACATCTTTCCTGCCAGGTCATTATTTTGGTCCATGGAGCAGGGCAGATCGGAACCTAAGGAAACAAGCTAGTTTACTTTTTAGAAACCAAGCTAATGTAGTTACTAGAATTATCACAGTTCAAACAAAATTGGGGAATTTAAAAAATGGCATAGCCTTGTATCTTAGCTAGGGTTTCTATTGCTATAAAGTGACAACCGTGAACACAGCAACTCTTATAAAGAAGACAGTTGGAGCTGGAATACTGTTCAGAGGTTTAATCCATTGCCATCATGTGGGCAGCATGGTAGCAAGCAGGCAGACATGGTGCTAGAGAGGTAGTACCATGTCTGGATTGGCAGGCATTGGAAGAGCGAGAAAGAGGCCTGGCTTGAGCTTCTCAAACCCTCAAACCCCACCCCCAGTGACACACTTCTTCCAACAAGGCCACAGCTTTTAATAGTGTCACTTCCTATGGGCATATAGGGATCATTTTCATTCAAACCACCATACCTTGGCTAATACTCCTGAATTTTTTTTTTTTTTTGTTTTGGTTTTTCGAAACAGGGTTTCTCTGTGGTTTTGTACTCCTGAAATTTTACATTCCTTATATGCTGAATTTTTTTTTACCTGCCTATTATTGAACTCTATTTTCTTGATCCATGTCTCCCTCACTTTTGTTTAACTTCCTCATTGTAGTGAACAATGATTCTTTAGTAAATTTGTGAGAAAATATGATAACAAAGTCTTACATGTGTGAAAACACTTCATTTGAAATTCCCATCTGTTAGTTCGACAGACACAGAATTCTACATTTTATACTAGTTTTGTGTTGTTGTAATAACTAATTAACACAAATTCAGGGGTCAACACAATCACAAATGATCTGAGAATGTAGTTGTAGAAGAACTTACTTAGCATGTATGATTGGATTCAGTGTCCTGAACTGTTCTGTGAAACAAAACAGAATATAAATGTATTTGTTCTATTTTACAAATCTGAAATAACTTTCAGTATTTTTCTTTGGCAATGCTGAGAATTGAGCCCACTATAGGCTTTGTGCTTGTTGGGCAACTGCTACCCTGAACTATTATACCTCTAGCCCTTGCTGGTGATTTCAATGTGTTATAATCAAGATGTTGAAAGGAGTGTTTCGTAAAGGATTTTCTTTTTTTTTTTTTGGTTTTTCGAGACAGGGTTTCTCTGTGGTTTTGGAGCCTGTCCTGGAACTAGCCCTTGTAGACCAGGCTGGTCCGGAACTCACAGAGATCTGCCTGCCTCTGCCTCCCAAGTGCTGGGATTAAAGGCGTGTGCCACCACCGCCCGGCTCGTAAAGGAATTTCTGAGAAATGATTATGTTTGCATTCCCAAGCTTCTTGACTCAGGGGCCCTTCATCTTCTATGCCAATTTCTGCTTCAGTCTTTGCTTCTGGCTTAAATTTTACCTTGTCTTTCCTATTTGCCTTCCATAAATACTCCTATTATTTATTACATTAGACCTACTCACATAATTCAGGGAAATCTTCCCCTTTGATACCCTTAATTTGATAGCACCTGTAAATTGGGTTATGCCGTGTAAAGCAATATGTTCACAGACCCATGCATTATGGTCAGAATATCTTTGGGGGGGCTATGTTATTTAACATGGCACAGTTAGAAATTACTTTCCCTCAGAACTTGTGTTTAGATCATGGGAGAAGGAACATTCTTTTTCTTTCTTTCCATTTATTTTTCAAATAAATACAGAAGAATGAAGAGAACAAGAGAGAAGAAATTACAAACAACTGACATCAACAAAAACTGAAGACTGAGCCAAATATGGTGAGGCACGTCGTTAATCCTAGCACTTGGGAGACAGAGGCAGGCAGATTTCTATGATTTCAAGGTCAGTCTGGTTTTCATAAGCAAGTACCAGGCTAGCCAGAGATACATAGTAAAAACTTTTCTCAAAAAGAAAACCCTGGAAAATGTTAAAAATTTAAGTCATGGTGACATTTCTGCTCTTAGAGGCTCTGGGTAACTAAGGAACAGGATGAGGGAGGGCTAAAAAGAGGATCCAATGAAAGTCAAGGTTAAAAATAAATAAAAAATAAAAACAGGAGCCATGATATAAGGTTAATTGTTTTTCTTATCTAACTCTGTCATAGACTTTTCAGTTTTGGTGAAGAAGTGGCTAAAATGTATTCAATAGTGGAAGTATAAAATCCAGTGTGAAGCTCCACAGTATAGTATAGTATCCTACTGATAACTATAACTGAATAGAAGTTCATTGAGTTGTATAGTCTTTGAGTTTGCTTAGTTAAGGTGTGTGATGATTATATTTAATCATTCATTCGTTCGTTTGTTGTTTATTTTTTAGTTCATGGTTTAATCACAATCACATCTCTCCCTTCCATTTCCTCCTCTGAACCCTCCTAAATACTCTTCATAACTCTCCTTCGAATTCAAAGCCTCTTGTTCATTGATTATTGTATGTATGTGACCGTTTTTTTACTTGCAACTTTTTTGTCGTTCTGATTTCTTTCTTTCTTTCTTTCTTTCTTTCTTTCTTTTCTTTCTTTCTTTCTTTCTTTCTTTCTTTCTTTCTTTCTTCTTGAGACAGGTATTGAGGCTGACGTCAAACTCACAGAGATCCACCTACCTCTGCCTCCCTGATGCTGGGGTTAAAGGTGTATGCCAACAATGCCCAGTATTTGCAACTTTTAAAATAACAGGACTGCAAAGGGGAGGAGCTACAGGGAAGGTGCTGAAAAGCTTCAGAGAAGCCAGAAGGTGCCAACTGTTCGAGAGCCCAGAGCCAGTGCCTGTCCTGCTGGGAGAAGGAACAGGATCTCCAGCATCCATCTCTGGATTCAGACACTTGTACTGGCCTGCCCTTGAGGTCCTGACACGATACATCCTCAGCTACAGCCAGGAAGAGCACCTTCTGTGCAGGTTCGCTATGTTCCCTTTTAAAAGGTTGGCCTTACCCACCTCCCAACTCTTTCTTTCTTTCCCTTTCTCTGCTTCTGTGCCTCTCTCTGTCTTCCCCCCTCTCCCTCTCTTCCTCTTTCTTTTGTTTTGCAGCTCTAGTCCCCAAAGGTCAGTCTCCATTTTCCCCTCCTCCATCTCCCCATTCACTTTCCCCCAATAAAAACCCCTTTAGCTGGGCTCTGTGGCATGGTGCCTCTCTCTCTTAACCCACTATGTAATATAACAACACTTGTAATTTCCTCAGTTTGTGACTTTTTCGTGATACTTCCTGGATACTGATTTGTGTTTATATGAATTCACATTTCCATGTGAACTTCCCTTGGAAGTTTCCCCAGCACCCAACAGGATGAGTATCTAACCCCTACCCACACTGGAGGAGCTGGCAAGGCAGGCTCTGCTGCAAAATGAGTTCTTGGCTATCTCTGCTCTGGAAAACCTGCCCAAGATGCTCTTCCCAGCACTGTTCCAGGAGGCCTTCAGTGGCAGATGCACTAGGATGTGAAGGCCATGGTGGCAGAATGGCCTTTCCCCTACCTCCCTGCGAGGGCCCTGATGAACACCTTCACCCTGGAGATCTTTTAGGCTGTGCTTGATGGAATGGATGTCCTGTTGAGAGAGCAAGTTCACTCCATGTAAGATTTATGTAGGGGCAAATGGAAGATTCTGGAGTACAGGGGAGGGATATCTTGGGTTGTGAGAACGGGGTCAGAGCTAGGTCAGAGGCCATTGGTAGCATCAGCTTGGAAGACTGCAGAAACCTTGACTCTTGTTGAGATGTGATGGAGAAGGACAGTTGGGTGGGGGAAGAACCACCAGACAATGTGGATGCAGAGGAAGGAGCCTGTCCCTGTCTCTCCACAGGCACTAGTAGTAGCAGGTCTAGAGAAAGTGAATGGGGGAAAGTGAGACAGAGGGCTACTGATGCAGCTCAGAAAGAGCCATTGCCTGGCACCATTGTTGTTCTTTTTGGAGACGAAAAGACCGCACATGCGCAGCAGGATCGCCGGACTACAATTTCCAGAAACGGCAGAGGATACAGCATCCCACCGGACTACAATTCCCAATTCGACAAAAAAGCCACGCATGCGCAGGACATCTTTCCCAGACGCACCTGGATCCCTCTTAAAAATGGGGATCGCCGTAACTCGCCCCTTTTTTTCTCTTCACCCCCATCCCTCACCTGTCGTCACCCCCCCCCATTAAAGTTTACCCACATGGACCCCCGTGCGTCTCGTGTCTCCTTTCCAACTCCACAGAAAAGAACAACAACCATGAGGACTTTGTTGGGCACTGGGGAATCACACAAACACTGCCAAGGTCCAGATGGGAGAAAGAAAGAGCTGGCATTAGGGATATGTGGCCAGGAGCTGAATATCTGCCCGGTCTTCTCTTGTCATGACACTTCACCTGTTCTCCTCACAGGAGGGGGAAACTTTAAGTACTCGATTTTCGGAGGGTGTCCCGTGAGTTCTGGACCATCCAGGCTGGAACAGAGAATGGGAACTGCTCAGCAGGGACTGTGAGTGAGAAGCAAGCAGGAAAGCCCCCTCCCAGACATGAGCTGAGACAGCGTCGAAAGGTGATAGCTGACCTCTACTTGAGGCCCCAACTGGATGAAGAAAAAAAAATATGTCCTGCAGTGGGTCCAGCAGCGAAAAGACTCCTCCAGCTCTGCTGTGAGAACATGAAGATAATGTAACTGTCCCTAGAAAATGTCAGGACGGCTCTTGAGTGTTTCCGAGCCAGAACACATCAAGGTGTTAGAGCTCACCATAGATTGGAGTTGGTGCGCTCTGGCTTGATTTCCTACCCACCTCGGTGAGATGAGAAACCTTCCCATGCTTTCTCTAGTGCGAATCCACAAGAACAGATTTGGGGTTGCCTACACACCGTGCTTAGATAAGAAGTTGATACGAAAGTTCGATGTTCAGTTCTCCAGACTCTGCCATCTCCAGCATCTTTAGCATCTGCATGGCACGTGTTTTCCCAGCCACCACAGGAAACACTTGCTCAGGTATCTAGAAACCCCCTTGGAAACCTTCTCTGTCACTCACTGCCACTTGTCCCAGTCACACTTGTGTCACTTCTCCCAGTGTGAGCGCCTCCATCAACTAAGACATCTGGACATGAGTGGTGTCCTACTGTCCAGTTTATGGATGATGCTTCTCAGGGCTCTCCTAGAGAATGTGGCCGACACTCCTGAGACTCTGGAGTTGCAGGGGTGTGGGATGAAGGACCATCAGCTCAGTGAACTCCTACCTGCTCTCAACCACTGCTCCCAGCTTACCAAGGTCAATTTTTATACCAATGACTTCTCCATGAATGTCTTCAGTGACCTTCACCACACAGCCAACTTGAGCAAGATGACCATGGGGCAGTACCCTGCCCCTCTGGAGTGCTATGAGTGGAGTCACATCTCCATAGAGAGATTTCCTAGCTTTGTTCTCAGCTCATGGATACGCTCAGGGCCATAAGGCAGCCCAAGAGGATCGCCTTTGCTACAGATGTCTACAGTAGATGTTATAAGTGCTGTGTGTATGACCAGGAGACCAGACTTTGTTCTTGCTTGCAGTAAATAGGGGAATGTTACTTTTGGTCCTTGCCTTCTCAGGGTGGCTACATAGAGGACTTTGTGCAGACCTGTTATACTAAAGTGAGCAATGCAGACACACACATCTTCTATAGAGGAGGTTTGGGGATTTATAGAGGCTTTTAATCCAGAATACTCAGTGTAGGAGACACGTGAACATGCCAAATGGCAGTAGGGAGGGCATTGCAGAGCAAATGGGATGAGTTTTAACCCATGCTATGCACTTTCCTTTTCTCTGTCACTTAAAGAAAAAATATCTGAATGTAACTTGCTGGCCTTGATCTCTTATTATTATAACTTTTCATTGTTTTTAGTTATGTTTCTGTGATGAGGAGGTACATGCCTCTTAATGCAAGTGCCCTAAATCAATTGCTTGACATGGTTGCTAAGAGCCAATCTTGGGTCCACTGGAAGAGAAGCACGTGCCCTACAGTCCTAAGCCATCTCTCCAGCTCCTGGTCTATGGACTCATAGTAGTCCTGTTCCCCTCCCTGCCTCTCCCCTCTCCCCTTCAACCCTCCCCCAAGGACCCCATGCTCCCAATTTACCCAGGAGATCTTTTCTTTCCCATGTAGATTAGTTCTCTAAATGTGTCCTCATTGTGGTCTAAGTTCTCTGGGATCATGGTTTGTCGGCTGGTTTTCTTTGCTTTATGTTTAAAAACCACCTATGAGTGAGTACATGTGGTAATTATCTTTCTGGGTCTGGGTTGCCTCACTTAAAATGATTGTGGTTTGTAGGCTGGTTTTCGGCTCTTTATGTTTACAAACCACATATGAGTGAGTACATGTGATCATTGACTTTCTGTGTCCGGGTTACCTCACTCAAAATGATGTTTTCTAGCTCCATCCATTTTCCTGCAAAATTCAAGATGTCATTTTTTTTCTGTTGTGCAGTACTCCATTGTGTAAATGTACCATATTTTCTCTATCCATTCTTCAGTTGAGGGGCATTTACATTGTTTCCAGGTTCTGGCTATGACAAACAATGCTGCTGTGAACATAGTTGAGCACATGTCCTTGTGGCACGATTGAGCATCCTTTGGATATATACCCAAAAGTGGTATTACTGGGTTTTGAGGAAGGTTGCTGTTTCCTAATTTTCTGAGAAATTGCCACACTGACATCCAAAGGGGCTGTAAGAGCTTGAATTCCCCACAACCTCTCCAGCATAAGTTGTCATCAGTGTTTTTGATCTTGGCCATTCTTACAGGCATAAGATGCAATCTCAGAGTTGTTTTGATTTGCATTTCTCTGATGATTAAGGATGTTGAACATTTCCTTAAGTGTCTTTCAGCCATTTTAGATTCCTCTGTTGAGAGTTCTCTGTTTATGTTTGTACTCCATTTTTTGTGTTTTTTAAAATACATTTTTATTGGTATTTATTGAGCTCTTTTTTTTCCCTCTGCTCCCCTCCCTGCCTCTTCCCTCCCCCCTTCAATCTTTCCCCAAGGTCCCCATGCTCCCGATTTACTCAGGAGATCTTGTCTTTTTCTACTTTCTACTTCCCATGCAGATTATATCTATGTAAGTCTCTCTTAGTGTCCTCATTGTTGCTTTTTTTGGTTGAGAGACTTCTGTTGACTATTTCTATTTCTTCACCAGTTATAAGTCTGTTTAATTTGCTTATCTGGTCTTGATTTAATTTTGGTAATTGATATTTATCCAGAAAATTGTCCATTTCCTTTAAGTTTTCCAATTTTTGTAGAGTACAGATTTTCAAAATATGACCTGATGATTTTCTGTATTTCCTCCATGTCTGTTATGCCCCTCTTTTCATTTCTGAATTTGATAACTCTGCCTTTGGTTAGTTTGGATAAAGTTTTGTCTATTTTGTTAATTTACTTGAAGAACCAGCTCTTGGTCTCATTGATTCTTTGTATTGTTTTCTTTGTTTCTATTTTGTTGATTTCAGCTCTCAATTTTATTATTTCCTGCCATCTAGTTCTCTTGGGTGAGTTTGCTTCTTTTTTTTTCTTTTTTTGGTTTTTTGAGACAGGGTTTCTCTGTGGTTTTGGAGCCTGTCCTGGAACTAGCTCTTGTAGACCAGGCTGGTCTCGAACTCACAGAGATCCGCCTGCCTCTGCCTCCCGAGTGCTGGGATGAAAGGCGGAGTTTGCTTCTTTTTATTCTAAAGTTTTCAACTGTTCTGTTAATTCACCAGTGTGGGATTTTTCCAGCTTCTTTATGTAGGTATTTAGTACTATGAACTTTCCTATTAACACTGCTTTCATTGCGTCCCATAAATTTGGGTATGTTTTGTGGTCATTTTCATTGGATTTTAGAAAGTCTTTAATTTCTCCCTTTATTTCTTCCTTGACTCATTGATGATTCAGGTGAGCATTGTTGAATATCCATGTGTTTGTGGGGTTTCTGGAATTAGTGTTGCTGTTGAATTCTAGTTTTAAGCCATAGTGATCTGATAAGATTCATGGGGTTATTCCAATTTTTTGTATCTGTTGAGGTTTGTTTTATTATGGAGTATGTTGTCAATTTTTGAGAAAGTTCCATGAGGTGCTGAGAAGGTATAAGAAGGTATATTCTTTTCTCTTTGGATGGAATGTTCTATAGATGTCTATTAAGTCCATTTGTGTCATAACATCTGTTAGTTCCCTTAGTTCTGTTCATTTTTTTTATCTGACTGACCTCTCCAGTTGTGAGAGTGGAGTGTTGAAGTCTCCCACTATTAGTGTGTGTGGTTTGATGTATGATTTAAGCTTTAGAACTGTTTCTTTTACATATGAGGGTGCCCTTGTATTTGGGGCATAGATGTTCAGTATTGAGATTTCCTCTTGTTGGATTTTTCCTGTGACTAATATGAAATGTCCTTCTTTGTCTCTTTTGATTGACTTTAGGTTGAAGTCTATTTTGTTAGATATTAGGATATCTACACCAGCTTGTTTCTTAGGTCCATTTGATTGGAATACTTTTTTCCCACCCCTTTACTCTGAGGCGATGTCTTTGAGGTTGAAGTGTTTCTTGTATGCAGAAGGATGGATTCTGTTACTGTATCCAATCTGTTAATCTGTGTCTTCTTAAAGGTGAATTGAATCGATTTATATATTAAGGGATATTAATGACTAATGATTGCTTGGTCCTGTAATTTTAGTTTTCGTTGGTGATATTATTGTGTTTTCCTTCCTTTGGGATTTGCTGCTGTGAAAACATCTATTGTCTGTATTTTTGTGGATGTAGCTAACTTCCTTGGGTTGGAGTTTTCCTTCTAGTACTTTGTGTAGGGCTGGGTTATTGGCTATGTCTTAATTAAATCTGGTTCTGTCATGGAATATGTTTTGTCCTTCTATGGTGATTGAAAGTTTTGCTGGGTATAGTAGTCTGGGATGGCATCCATGGTCACTTAGTAGCTGCATAATGCTTGACTGCTGCGTACCATGGCCCCCTGTCTGTGCTCTATGCGCTAGACCCCAGTTCGTGAGCTTCGGGCAAGGGGCTGGATGTTGAGAGCACAGACGCAGAGACAGACCAACACATGGACCTCCAAACGCTGGTTCAGAAAGCCCTACTTTAATTAACACCATGTAGGCTTAAATGCACTGCAGTCAATGGCCAACAGGTGAAAATCCCATCCTCTGATCCTCTAAGCTAGGCACAGCTTCTAGTAACTTTAATTAGAAGGTTCTAGGAGGGAAAAGCAGCTGAAAGCCAGGACTCAATTAGTCCCAAAACTTGACCAGGACCTTCTGGCTTTCATTGTTTCCTTTGAGAAGTCAGGTGTAATTATGATAGGTCTGCCTTTATATGTTACTTGGTCTTTTTCCTTTGCAGCTCTTAATATTCTTTCTTTATTATGTGTGTTTAATGTCTTAATTATTATGTGGTGAGGGGACGTTTTTTGATTCAGTCTATTTGGTGTTCCATAAGCCTCTTGTATCTTCATAGGCATATCTTTCTTTAGGTTGGGAACGTTTTCTTCTATGATTTTGTTAAATATATTTTCTGTGCTTTTAAGTTAAATTTCTTTTCCTTCTTCTATACCTATTATTCTTAGGTTTGGTCTTTTCATGGTGTCCCATATTTCCTGGATATTTTGTGTTAAGCTTTTGTTAGATTTAATGTTTTCTTTGACTGATGAGTATTTCCTCTATTGTATCTCCAGCACTTGAGATTCTGTCTTCCATCTCTGTTGTATTCTGTTGTTTTTGTTTGCATTTGTGGTTCCTGATTGTTTTCTCACGATTTCTGTTTCAAAGATTCCTTCGGCTTATTTTTTCTATTGTTTCTATTTCAGTTTTCAAGTCTTGAATAGTTTCTTTCATGTATTTGATTGCTTTTTCTTGGTTTTCTGTAAGGGATTTACTGATGTCTTCTAATTTCTTGTTTGTCTTTTCCTCCATTTCTTTGAGGGAATTTCTCCCTTTTTCTTTAAGGGTCTCAAACATTCTCCTGAAGTTATTCTTTAGGTCATTTCTTCTGCTTCATCTACATTTGGTTGTTCAAGTCTTGCTGTTGTAGGGTATCTACATTTACTGGTGTCATGTTGTTCTTTGTGGTATTGCATGTGTTCTTACCTTGTCTACTCATCTTTTCCTCTCATTGGTGTGGTTGAGACTGTCTGTGACTCTGGTGATTAATCTTGTAGGTTTCAGTGGATCCAAGGCTCAGATGGTTGTTTCTCTTGGTATAGTCAGTGCCATGGTTCTAGTTACCCAGTTGGTCACTCCCTGTTCTTGGAGGTCACTCAGCACTCCTGGGGGATTTGCTCTGTTCCAATGGAGTTTGCTGTCTCAGGCTTGCTCTGGTCTAGTTTGCCCGTTCAGTCCTGTTTCTGCAAATGTCCCTCATCTGGATCTGCTCCTGCAGAAGTCCCTGTCATGGGGTTGGTCCTGCAAAGAACTACTCCCTAGGAGTTCCCAGGCTTGGGTACGCCTAGACCCATAGAGGACCTAACTCAGGCCTACTCCCTCAGAGGTCCCAGACTCATACCCAGACCTGAAGTTTCTGGTTCCTGCCTACTTCCTGGGACGTTCCTGGCTCAGGCCTGCTCCCTCAGAGGTCCCAGACTCATACCCAGACTCTCAGAGTTTCTGGCTCAGGCCAAGTTCCTCAGAGGTCCCAGACTCACACCCAGACCCACAGGGGTCCTGGCTCTGGTGTACTCCCTCGAAGGTCCTGTTCTGGGCTCAGGTCTACTCTCTGGAAAGTTCCAGATTCATGCTCAGACCCACAGCAGTCTCTGGCTCTAGCCCACTTACTCAGCTGTTGCTTCCCTGTACCTGCTCCTATGGATTTCACAGGTCACAGCTCAGTATTGCTTCGGAAAATGTCTCTGGTCTGGATTTGGCCCCACTCCCATGGAGCTTGCGGTCTCAAGGCCTCTCCTCTGGCCTAGGTGGCTAGCTTAATCCCATTTCCGTGGAGCTTGCCACCTCAGGCCTCTTTGGGCCTAGGTCGCTGGCCCAGTCCTGTTTCTGCAAATGTCCCTGGTCTGGATCTGCTCCTGCTCTCATGGAGTTTACCATCCCAGGCCTGCTCTGGCCTAGGTTGCTGGCTTAGTATTGCTCCCGTGGAGTTCACTGCCTCAGGTTTTCTCTGGCTTAGTTTTCTTGATAGATATGACTTATCAAAGTTAAATCAAGATCAGATAAATGATTAAAATAGACCTATAATCCCTACTTAAAAGAAACAGTCATTAAGTCTCCCAAGCATAAAAAGTACAGGGTCCGATGATTTTTAGCACAGATTTCTATCAGACTTTCAAAGAAGACCCAGTACCAATATTCCCCAATTTTTCCCACAAAATAGAAACAGAAGGAACATTGATAAATTCCTTTTCTGAGGCCACAGTCACCCTGACACACAAACTGTACAAAGACTCAACAGAAAGAATTACAAATCAGTATCCCTCATGAACATTGATACAAAAAATTCAATAAAATACTTGCAAACCAAATCCAATAATACAACAAAATTATCAAGTAGGCTTCATTCCTGAGATGCTAGGATGGTTCAACATATGAAAATCTGTCAATGTAATCCACTGTATAAGCAAACTGAAAGAAAAATAACACATGATCATCCCATCAGATGCTGAAAAGGCCTTTGAAAAATCAAACACCTCTTCATGATAAAAGTTTTGGTGAAATAAGGTATACAAGGGACATACCCAAACATAATAAAGGCAATCTACAGCAGGCCAAAGCAAGCATCAAATTAAATGGAGAGAAACTCAAAAGAAATTCTACTAAAATTAGGAACAAGTCAAAGCTGTCCACTCTCTCCATATGTACTCAATATAGTACTTGAGGTTCTAGCTAGAGCAATCAGACAACTAAAGGAGATGATAGTATATATAAGCAACTCAAAAGCTCTACCAGGGAATTCATACAGCTGATAAACACCTTTAGTTAAATGGATGAATATAACATTACCTAAAAAAATCATCAATATCTCTTTTATATACAAAAGATAATGGGCAGAGAAAGAAATATGAGAAAGAACACCATTCACAATAGCCACAAATAATATAAAATATCTCTGGGTAACTTTAACCAAGGAAGTGAAAGACCTGTATGATAAGAACTTCAAGTCCACGAAGGAAGAAATTGATAAAGATATCAAAAGATGAAAAGATCTCCCATGCTCATGGATCGGTAGTATTAGCATAAAAAAATGGAAATCTTACCAAAAACAATCTACAGATTCAATGTAATCCCCATCAAAATCCCAACATAATTCTTTTTTAATTATATACATTAATTGTTGATGTTTGTGTTTTATGTTTTGTTTTATTTATTGATTTTTATTGAGCTCTACATTTCTTTCTGTTCCCCTCCCATTCAACCCTCCCCCAAGGTCCCCATGCTCCCAATTTACTCAAGAGATCTTGTCTTTTTCTATTTCCCATGTAGATTAAATCCATGTATGTCTCTCTTAGGGTCCTCGTTGTTGTCTAGGTTCTCTGGAATTGTGATTTGTAGGCTGGTTTTCTTTGCTCTATGTTTAAAAATCACTTATGAGTGCGTACATGTGATAATTGTCTTTCTGGTTCAGGGTTGCCTCACTTAAAATGATGTTTTCTAGCTCCATCCTGCTAAATTCAAGCTGTCGTTATTTTTTTCTCCTGTGTAGTACTACATTGTGTAAGTGTACCACATTTTCCTTATCAGTTCTTTGGTCGAGGGGCATTTAGGTTGTTTCCACGTTCTGGCCATGAAAACAATGCTGCTATGAACATAGCTGAACACTTGTCCTTGTGGCACAACTGAGCATCCTTTGGATATATACCCAAAAGTGGTATTACTGGGTCTTGAAGAAGGTTGCTGTTTCCTAATTTCCTGAGAAATCACCACACTGACATCCAAAGCATCTATACCAGCTTGCATTCCCACCAGCAATGCAGGAGCCAACACAATTCTTTACAGACCTTGAAAGAGCAATATTCAACTGAGTGTAATGGATTCTCAGGAATCTATGAGGGTTACCCTAGCTAAGACTCCTAGCTATGGAGAATACAATGTCAAAATTGTCCATCTCCTCTAAACAGCAAGACTTTCAGTGGAGGGATTGGGACACCAACTCAGCCACAAAACCTTCAACCTGTAATTTGTCCTGCCTGAAAGATGTGCTTAGGTAATGGTGAAGCAGAAATTGTGAGAGTGGTCAACCAGTAACTGCACCAATCTGAGACCCATACTATGAGAGGGAGCCCACACCTAACACTGTCTGTAGGACCAGAACCCTGAGGCTGAATAACCCGGAGACCTAGGACAGAACACAAGATGACTGGCTAAATAAATACAGTCAATGAAATGACTGGTAATGATATTCCGCTTTGCCCATTGCTTGGTTTCTAGCCCAATTGTCATCTGAGGGGGTATACCTAGCAACTGTTGGAAACAGATGCAGAAACCAAACATTAGGCTGAGCTTGGGGAATACTGTGTAAGAGGGGGAGGGAGGATTGTAGGAGCCAGAGGAGTCAAGGATACCACAAGAAAACCCATAGAATCAACTAACCTGGGCTCACAGAGACTGAACCAACAACCAGAGAGCCTGCACGGGATTGACCTAGGCATTCTACATATATATTATAGTAGTGTAGCTTGGTCTACTTGGGGATCTCTTAAAAGTGGGATCTGGGGCTGTCTCTGACTCTATTTCTGACTTTTGGGACCCTTTCCTCCTACCGGGTTGTATTGCACAGCCTTAATAGTAGAGGAGGTGTGTATTCTTACTACAAGTTGATATGCCATGTTTGGTATATCATGTTTGGTATCCATGGAGGTCTGACCTTTTCTGAAGAGAAAGGGAGGAGGAGTAGGTGAGGGGGAGAAGGTGTGGGGGAGGGACTTGGAGGAGAAGAGGGAGGAGAAACTGGTTGGGCTGTAAATAAAATTAATTTTTTAAAAATAAAAATAGCTTTTTTTAAATTTTAATTTTTGATTTTTTCAAGACAGGGATTCTCTGCATATTCACGGCTGTCCTGGAACTATCTCTAGACTATACTGGCCTCAAACTCACAGAAGTGGGCCAGCCTCTGCCTCCCAAGTGCTAGGATTAAAGGCATGTGCCATCACTACAGTGCTGCATTTAATACATTTGCAATACTTACATTGCTGTGGAGTGTACTACCTTATTTCATGCCTGTATAACTTTTTGTAATTTTTGTATTTTACAATTTACATTCTCATTCTATTTTTCTTTTCACTTTTGGTATTTTCAAGATACTATGTAACTCTGGCTGTCCTGGGAATCACTATGTAGATCAGACTGGCTTCTGTCCCCAGAGGGCTGGGATTAAAGGCAAGTGCCACTATGCCTAACTCTCAATCTATTTTTGATAGAAGCTTTTGCAGTTTCCAAAGGCTAATGATGCCTTTATGAACATTACTTTTGTGTTTTTTGGGTATACAATGTAGTTGCAATAGGTATATATCACTGAGTACAGTATTAGCTTTAATATGTTATAACAACATATTCAAAATGTTGTACCTGTTTCTATGTCACTTTAGCCAAAACCTAGTGACCTCTATCATTTTCATTTTAAATATTCTGTTCACTAAAGTTGTCGTTGTTGATGATGCTCTTCTTCTTCTTCATTTTTTTTTTCTGATACAGGGTTTCTTTTCTTTTATTTTTTTTAGTTGTTGCAAAAAAAAATTTCCCATTTCCCTCCCCCTCCTCGCACACATCGCCCTCTCCCTCCACTCCCCTCCCCCTCTCCCCCTCCCCCCACCCCATTCCCCCTCCCTCTCGAGAATGAAGAGCAGTCCAGATTCCCTGCCCTGCAGGAAGTTCACGGTCCTCCCACTTCTATCCAGGACCAGGAAGGTGAGCATCCAAACAGGCTAGGCTCCCACAAAGCCAGTTCATGTATTAGGATAGAAACCTAGTGCCATTGTCCTTGGCTTCTCATCAGCCTTCATTGTCCGCCACGTTCAGAAAATCTGGTTTCATCCCATGCTTATTCAGTCCCATTCCTGCTGGCCTTGGTGAGCTCCCAATAGATCAGTTCCACTGTCACAGTGGGTGGGTGCACCCCTTGTGGTCCTGACTTCCTTGCTCATGTTCTCCCTCCTTCTGCTCTTCATTTGGATCTTAAGAGCTCAGTCCGGTGCTCCAATTTGGGTCTCTGTCTCTATCTCGATCCATCTCCAGATGAGGGTTCTAAGGTGATATGCAAGATATTCATCAGTATGGCTATAGGATAGGGTCATTTCAGGTTCCCTCTCCTCAGTTGCTCAAGGTACTAGCTGGGGACATCTCCCAGGACACCTGCGAGTCCCTCTAGAGTCCAGTCTCTTGCCAACCCTAAGATGGCTCCCTTAATTAGGATAT
This sequence comes from Microtus oregoni, assembly GCF_018167655.1. NCBI lineage: Eukaryota > Metazoa > Chordata > Mammalia > Rodentia > Cricetidae > Microtus > Microtus oregoni. The sequence goes on from NW_024544745.1 coordinate 1,214,102, forward strand.
ATATTTCTCTGCTCCCGTGTCCACCCTTCCTTTATCCCAACCATCCCATTCCCCCAAGCTCCCCCCATTCTCCCCTTCTCAACGTTTCTCACCCCATTCACCCTTAGCCCCGTGCCACCTCATCCCCAAGTTCCCAGGTTTTGCCCTGGAATCTTGTCTACTTCCCATATCCAGGCGGATGACTATATGTTTTTCTTTGGGTTCACCTTATTTAGCTTCTCTAGGATCACAAATTATATGCTCAATGTCCTTTATTTATGGCTAGAAACCAATTATGTGTGAGTACATCCCATGTTCATCTTTTTGGGTCTGGGTTACATCACTCAGGATAGTGTTTTCTATTTCCATCCATTTGCATGCAAAATTCGCGAAGTCATTGTATTTTACCGCTGAGTAGTACTCTAATATGTATATATTCCACACTTTCTTCATCCATTCTTCCATTGAAGGGTATCTAGGTTGTTTCCAGGTTCTGGCTATTACAAATAATGCTGCTATGAACATAGTTGAACAAATGCTTTTGTCATAAGATAGGGCATCTTTTGGGTATATTCCCAAGAATGGTATTACTGGATCTTGGGGTAGGTTGATCCCGAATTTCCTGAGAAATCGCCACACTGCTTTCCAAAGTGGTTGCACAAGTTTGCATTCCCACCAGCAATGGATGAATGTACCCCTTTCTCCACAACCTCTCCAGCAAAGGCTATCATTGGTGTTTTTGAGTTTAGCCATTCTGACAGGTGTAAGATGGTATCTCAAAGTTGTTTTAATTTGCATTTTCCTGATCACCAAGGAGGATGAGCATGACCTTAAGTGTCTTTTGGCCATTTGAATTTCTTCTGTTGAGAATTCTCCGTTCAGTTCAGTGCCCCATTTTTTAATTGGGCTAATTAGCATTTTATCTTCAACAAATGGTACTGGCAGAACTGGTTGTCAACCTGTAGAAGAATGAAAATAGATCCATATCTATAGCCATGCACAAAAATCAAGTCCAAATGGATTAAAGACCTCAATATCAGGCTGAACACACTGAAGCTAATAGAAGAGAAAGTGGGAAATACTCTACAACATATGGGCACAGGAGACCACTTCCTACGCATATCCCCAGCAGCACAGACATTAAGGACAACATTGAATAAATGGGACCTCCTGAAACTGAGAAGCTTCTGTAAAGCAAAGGACACTGTCACCAAGACAAAAAGGCAACCCACTGACTGGGAAAAGATCTTCACCAACGCTGCAACAGACAAAGGTCTGATCTCCAAACTATATAAAGAACTCAAGATACAGGGTTTCTATATGTTGTTGTGGCTTTCCTGGAACTCATTCTGTAGAGCAGACTGACTTCAACCTCATGTAGATCTGTCTGGCCTGGCCTCCCAAGTACTGGACTAAAGGCATTTGCCACCACACCCAGCTGTTTATTAAAGATCTCAAGATATAGAAAAATGAGTCCAATACCTAACTTTAGTATTGAAAACTTTAGTACAGTAATTTAAAGATGTTATCTAATTCTATAGAGTTGCACTGCTTTTTCTTGCTTCCTATAAGTTTCCATTTCATTGTTGCCTTTTTTCTGCCTAAGTACTTGCATTATCACTGGACTCTATTTTTGTTACCCAACAGTCATTCCTAGCTCAATGTTCTCATTCCTAAGGCTTTTGACATACAGCACTATTTCAATCACTTTTCTGTCAAAAGAAATTTACTTTTGCGCTAGAGAAATGGCTCAATAGTTAAGAATGCTTGCTGCTCTTGCAGGGTACCCTTAGTTCAGTTCCTATCATCCCTTCAAACAGTCCGCAAGTGCCTGTACCTGCAGCACCAGGATATAGACACCCTCTTGGGCCTCTTTGAACATACCCACTCTTCTTCACATAAGCCTACACACACACGTACAAACATACATATTTCTAAAAAACTTATAAAAACTTTTAAAAACAAGTTTGTGGTCAGAGAGATGGCCAAGCAGTTAAGAGCACTTATAGAGGACCCACGCTCTATTTCTTGTATCCACAATAGGCAGTTACAAGGGCCTGTAACTCCAGAGTCAGTGGAATGTGTCTCTCTGCTGGCCTCCTTTGGTAACTGAATGCATATGGCATGCAAACACAAGCTCAGGTGCACACATACACTGAAATTTGAAGTTTTTGCCCTGGTGATGCTGAAGCACGCATGGGCAGCCCATATATGGCTGTTCTGTTTAACTTATCCATATTGGGTTTCATGGTCTAAGTTGATGAGCATGACTGACTAGGTCTCTTCCTCAAGAGGGCACCAGATCTCATTACAGATGGTTGTGAGTCACCATGTGTTTTCTGGGAAATGAACTCAGGCCCTTTGGAAGAGCCGGCAGTGCTCTAAACCTCTGAGCAATCTCTTAATCACAAGTCAGAAACAACCGTCTGCATAACGTCATATTTGTAGTTATGATGTCCTTCTAAGAATATTTACTACACTTGCATAAAGTTGGTATTTTTATGTATTTGCTCCTTTATTTATTTGTTAACAAGATGTGGTGTTAGTAATGTTATGCAAATATGATGGTGTATCAAAAAATGAACAAAAGTTTTAGAGTGAGGAAGTAGTCAGAGCTCCAATTTTTGTAAAAGTCAAAAACTGATATGACAACTATGTAAAAAAAGCAAAGTCCATTATTTTCAAAAGAAATTCCTCACATCTAACTAACATGGGTTAAACCCTATAACTTAACATGTTTTGTTATTCTCATGTAAGGTGAGCACCAAACCTATACTATCATTTTTCCCACTTTTTCTTAAAGCCAGAAAATGAGGCTCCCAATCCTTACTTAAGAAGTAACCCCAAGGTAGCAAATATAGGTATGTGATAATATTTTTATTTAGTTACTTAGTATGTGCAGAACATGAACACTAGATGTTTGGAGGTCAGAGAATAACTTCTTAGAAGTCCATTTTGACTTTCGACCTTGTTTTTTGAGGCAGAGTCTCTCTTGTTGATTATTACCACAGTACTATATTCTCCAGAATAGCTAGCCTATTTCTGGAGATTCTTTTGTTTCCACCTTCTATCCTGCTGTAGGAGTGTTGGGATTAGAGATTTGTGCTGCATCATCCAGCTTCTTTTTTTTTTAAATTTTATTTTTATTTTATATACATGGGTGTTTTATATATATATTCTATACCACATGTGTGCCGTGATCCCCTTGGACTGAAATTACAGATGGTAGCTGCTATATGGGTGCTGGGATTTGAACCTGAGTCCTTTTGTTGAGTACTCAGTGTTCTTAACCACTGCCATCTCTCTCCTAGCTACTTCTTTGTTGTTGTTGTTTTAATATGGGCTCTGGGGGTTGAACTTCAGTCTTCAGGCTTGGATGGCAAGTGCTTTTTAGCTACTTTCTTAGCCATTCTCCTAGCCCCGGAGATAATCTTTTATTTGAAGGATAGCTCAATTCATTTCAATTATTGAATTTTTTGTGTCACCAGGAATCAAACCCAGGCCCTTTTACAAGCCAGGTAAGTAAGCACTCTACCAGCAAGTAGTATCCCTAGCTTTATTTGTCTGCTGTTTACGATTAAAAAACAAATGGTAGTTATGAGATGACCGTGGAACACAGTTTAAGTAAGAGGTCGGCATGTAAACATAGAATTATATGTTGTTTTTCTTGTTCAGAGAAACGGAAGAAGACAAGGTAGGTGATGATATTTGAGTGATGCGTCATAGATTATGGATTGAACCATTTAGAGTTCCTATACTTCTTCAAGCCTGAGCCCCATGGCAAACATCCATCACATTTATTTTCTTTTAGATATCCAGAAGCTTCAGTATGCTTACTTTCCTGGTATTTTTCTCATACTTCACTTCCAACAGACACTCATTTAGTACCAATAATAAAATAAACACTCAATAAATGTTTTCAAAAAATTATGTCACTGGTAAAAGGAAGTTTTTTCCCGATCTCCAGAAAGATTGCTGTGTTTGTGTTTATAAATGTTATTTTGATTTTAGTTAACAGAAAATCCACCAGATGGCAACCTTACCCACATTTGAAGCATGGTATGCTATGTAATCCTCGGTAACCCATTTCTGGTCCCCTGAGACAAATATTCCCTGATTAGTGGTTGATTTCTATAGCAATCCTAGTAAATGGCTACCTGGAAGTCACTTGGGAGTGATTGTTGGAAGGTGGAAGAGGGATCTGTTACTACATGTTACTAAGGCTGAAATAATATTTCTTAATAATACTAAAAGCAAAAATATAGTTTCTTTTTTAAACTATTGCTTTCTAAGTACATCTCTGACTTGGTGCTAAACTGAACCAAATTAATTTCCCCCTTGTTAGAGGCTGTAGACAATAGTATTACCTCAGGAGTCACCAGTTATTCTAGTTACTTACTGAACTTAGTGCTATTCTGAAGGTTATCTGGCTCTCTGCTTAACGAGCAAACTGGCTTCCTCATGTCTGAGCTTGATAGTGTGTAGAGAGTCCTGCTGGGGATATTTAATGTGTCCCTTCTTGTTTTCTGTTTATAAACAACCTGCCCTCAGGTACTAATTAGGTGGAAGATATTGCATATATTGATCAAATACAGTTGTGTTGTTCCACACAAACAGATTTGTGGTCAAGACCAAAGTTGTTGCTGAAATGATTATGACCTGCATATTACTAGATGTAGATGCAACAGTAAATGTTTCATAAAAAATATAATGGGTTTGTTGACATCTATTCCTCGACAGCTATAGTTCCAATGATATCTGATATTTCATTAATAAAGCCATTTCCAAAGCTGAGAGTGGTGTCGCATACCTGTAATCCTAGCAATTGGGAGGTGAAGACAGGAGAATTAGAAATTCAAAGTCATCCTCAGCTACATAGCAAGTTGGAGATTATTCTGCTACATGAGACCCCATCTCCAAAACAAAATCACAAGTTGATGTATCATAAGTAGCAAAGCGTATCCATCTTCTTTAAAATCATGTAACTGAAAAATCGATTTTTCCTGTTTCCTATATATTTTATAATAATTTCATTGAAATGTATTATATATCACAATTCATTAACTTGCTGTGTGTTAGGTTTGGGAGAGGGAGACAAGAAATGGGTATTTGACATTGAGTCTAATTGTCCTTCAGGAAAAGAGTTATTAATATTGCTGTAGGAAGTAGTGGGGATCTGAACTAAGACCTGTCTGCTTGACAAAGTGGGGTATCTACACTTACAGGTTTCTGATGAATGGGGAGGTCCTGCAGCACAAGAAAGCAGGCTTAGTTAATAAATGACCTGGACTGTGGAACTTCAGGCAGGCCACCTCCCATCCCTGTCAGCAAACAGGGAAGAAAGGGTAGAAAGGATTTGCTTTTTCTACAGCTGTTGGGCATTGCCTCAGCTTTTTTGGAGCAACTTTGAAGGGATGGATTCTCATGCTCTATATTTCAATGAATTTTAGTGAATTTAGGTTCACTGAGTATTTTTTAAAATAGTGCAGCTTCAAAACAAAATTTTTTAAAAAAAATTAAAAAATGGTATACCTTCAAGGCTAGCAAGTTGGCAAAATTGGTAATGGTACATGCCACCAAGCCCAGTGACCTGAGTTCAAACCCTATAGCCCATGACATAAGGAGAGAACCAACACCTAAAAGTTTCCCTTTGACCTCCATTATGTATGTATGGGCATGATGAGGCCTCACTCAAATGAATTTCTCTTTCTCTTCTCATTAAATAAAATGAATGCTATACCAAGGCCTAAATGCTTTTTACTTATTACATAAAGTTGCGGACGATTTTGGTAGCACATCTATTTTTGGTTCCGAATGGACCTGTTATAAAATACTGTTCTCATTTTTTTGTTTGCTTGTGATTTAGACAGAATACAGACTCACACTACACTGAATATTGAAAATTTAACTTCTCAAATAAAATTAACAAATCTAACCTTTATTACATGTTGCTCATGTAATCAGAGATGGTAAATATTATTTTAATTTGATACAAATTCATACAGACATTGCATGAAACAATTTAATAGTAGATAAAAATGTCTTTGAGCTGGGCAGTGGTGGTGTATGCCTTTAATCTCAGCATTTAGGAGGAAGAGGCAGACTGATCTCTGAGTTTGAGACCAGTCTGGTCTACAAAGTGAGTTCCAGGACAGCCAGGGCTGTTACACAGAGAAACCCTGTCTCAAAAAACCAAAAGAAAGAAAGAAAAGAAAAAAGAAAAAAACTGTATTAGAAGGAATTACAAAGTAATTAGAAAAAATGATCCATGTATGAAGAGTAGATTAATTATAATTGATCAATGAAAGCCAAGTGCTATTCATCAAGACAATAAAAGAATGAGAGCTTTCAAGATGGTTCATTGGATAAGAGTCCTTGCTGCCAAGCCTATGATCTGAATTCTATCCCCAAAATCCACTTGGTGGAAGGGGAAAACTGATTTGCCGAATTGTTCTCCAACCCTCACTTGCATGCTGTGGCATGTTCATACATGCAGGCATGCACGCAGTGCACTCATATGCATACACACACAGAAGTGAAATGAGTAAATAAAATGCAATAAAAGGAAAAAGAGGAGGGCTCAAAAGACATTTTGATCATCAGGACTATCACTTCTACCATGGGCCGGAAGTCAAGCCTAGGTGACACAACTACATCCAAAGGAGGAACACCAGCTGAGCATGATAGTCCATGCCTGGGGCTGGAGAGATGGCTCACAGGTTAAGAGCACTGGCTGCTCTTCCAGAGGTCCTGAGTTCAATTCCCAGCAACCACATGGTGGCTCACAACCATCTGTAATGAGATCTGGTGCCCTCTTCTGGCCTGAAGCAGACATGAAGACAGAATACTGTATACATAATTAATAAATAAGTCTTAAAAAATGATAGCCCATGACTATAATCCTAGAACTCAGAAAACAGGGCAGGGAGATCACAAGTTTTGGGTCAGTCTAGGGGCTTCTAAGACCTACAGGATTACATAGAGAGATCTGTGGTAAAAATAACAAAAACCCCGAGACAGATAATAGGGTTTAACCTGAAGACCAGAAAAGCAAAGCAGCCAGCCATTGTCTCTTACCTCAACCTCAGACTGAAAATGGACAATATCCTGTCTCCACTAATCCTGAAGAAACCACACTCCATACTTCACACTCCACTAAGTTCCTGTCTCTTCCCCTTTATATTTATTTCTCTCTTCGCCCAGCCATATTGCTCCTGTCTCTACCTTCCTAATGCTGAGATGAAAGGTGTGTGATCCCACGTGCTGGGAATCACCTTTTTGTGAGCACTGTTTAACTTTTAGACAGATTCAATCTTGTATATCCAGGTGGCCTTGAACTAACAGACGTCCATCTGCCTCTGTCTCCCGAGCCCTGGGATTAAAGGTGTGTGCCACCAGTTCCTGGCCTGTATGTCTGACTAGTATTGCTAGTTTGCCCTCTGATCTTCAGGCAAGCTTTATTTATAAAAACACAAATAATTTGAGATCCTTTCTTTAAAAAAATTCCTCAGCACTGGGAAGGTAGAGACAAGGAGATTAGTGTGATTGCTGGCCATGCAAGTTCAAGACTATCTTGGGTTACATGTGACTTGTTTTTGTTTGTTTGTTTTAGATGAGGGTTGAAATCATTCCGGAAATAATGTCAATAATTGATACATGAAAGTTCATGAAGTTAAAATGCTTTTGTATAACAAAAGAAACAGTTAATTGAATACAGTACTAGCCTATAGGATGAGAGACAATTTTTGCTAATTATACTTAGGACAGAGGATTAATATGTAAAATGCACAAAGAATTCAATAAACTAATAAGAAATCAAATAACAATAAATAGGCTAGTAAAATGGACAAATAGTTATCTAAAGGTAAAGTAAAAGAGCCAAAAAGCATGATAAATGTGCAACCTCAATAACCATTAGAAAAATTCAAATGAAAACTACATCAAGGGTTAGGTGATGGACAGGTAAGAGTATTTTCTGTGTAGTAAGACTGATTGCTGTGGGCTAATGCTCTTGTACCCTGTAAAGATTTGTCACTTGTATTGCTTTAATAAAACACTGACCAATAGCAAGGTAGGAAATATAGGCAGAGCAACCAGACTAGGAGAATTCTGGGAAGAGAAAAGGCTCAGTCTACAGTCACCAGTCAGACACAGAAGAAGCAAGATGAGAATGCCTCACTGATAAAAGGTACCAAGCCACGTGGCTAGCATAGACAAGAATTATGGGTTAATTTACGCTGTAAGAGCTAGTTAATAATAAGCCTGAGATAATAGGCCAAATTGCTTATAATTAATATAATCCTCTGTGTGTTTCTTTGGGACTGAATGGCTGTGGGACCAAGCAGGACAGAAACTCAGTTTACACCTGATGACCTGACTTTACCCACCAGGACATAAAGTGGAAGAAAAAAACTAACTCCTGTAATGCTATCTTCTGACTTCCACACATGGGCTGTGGCAATATGCACTTGCATTCACACACACACACACACACACACACACACACACACACACACACACACACACATATATATATATATATATATATATATATACACACAATTGTTATAGAAAGTCTATGTAGGTATTCCATCTCAACCCAGTCAGAATAGCAATCATTAAGAAGACAAATAGCAACAAATGCTGGCAAAAATATTCCTGTAAGTATGCAAATCAACATGGAGATTCCTCAAAAAACTGAAAATAAGTCTACTATATGACCCAGTTATACCATTCCTGGGTATTTACTCAATGGATTCAAAGTCAATATATTGCAATATCAATACACTGTTTTAGTCACCATTTTATTGCTCTGTTGACACCATAACCAAGGCAACTCTAATTTAGGAAAAAAAAGTATTTAATTTGGAGCTTGCTTACAGTTTCAGAGGTTTAGGTCATTATGATTATGGTAGGGAGCATGGCAGCATTCAAGCTGATGTGGAGCTAGAAAAGTAGTTGAGAGCTAAATTCTGGTCTGTAGGCAGAGAAAGGGAGAGGGAGACTGCCTTGCATGGGCTTTTGAAACCTCAAAGCCCATCCCAAGTGACACACTTCCTCCAACAAAGTCACACTCTCTTCAACAACTCCTAAGCCTTCTCAAGTATTGCCACTCCCTGATGATTAAGTGTTCATATATATGAGCCTATGGGAATATTCTTATTCAAACTATCACACTTGACAAATCAGTGTTTATGGTAGCACTATGCACAACAACTAAGTTATAGAACCAAACGAGGTGTTCAACAACAACAGAATGGTTAAAGAAACTGTGGCATAAGCACTTAATGGAATTCTATTTAGCCACAAAAAATGAAATTCTGACATTTGCAATATGAATTAAATTTCCCAGAAAGAAACTAGAATTGCCAGCTGTGCAAGGTGGCTCATGACTTTAATCCCAGAACTCAGAGGCAGAGGCAGGCAGATCTCTGTGAGTTTGAGGACAGTCAGCATGGGCTACAAAGTGAGTTCTGGGACAGCTAAGGCTATACAGAGAAACCTTGTCTCAAGAAAAAACCCAAATAAATAAATAAGTCTACAACTACAAAAATATGGTGGACTGATTACAACTTCAGTGTTATGGCAAACCTGGAATGATGCAGCACAGAGCCAAGTTATCATGGGCCATCTCTATCTCCCTTAATAGCCATTCGTTACACACCTCTATATGTGACCTGATGTTCTTGTGACTATTATTTGAAACATTTTAGGATACATTAAGTTAACAGACCACTGGCATCCACCAACCCCAAAGCTAAGAATGTCATCAGACAGCATCTGGAGCCTAGAGCAGAGGTTTGCCTGCTTTGTTGAAACCCACCTATCTAATGTTCCCATCAATTTTCTTGAATTACATGATGTTTTTTAATCTGAAAAGTGTTGATTTATGACTTTCTTTGTTCTATTATGACAATTAAAAACTTCATGAACCATTACTACATTGGAATATAGAATTTGGAGAAATCTTAATTTGGATCCACAGGCCACAAATACACAGATTTGGCTCCAGAGTAAAGTATCTGTTTTTTAAAGATTTCTTTATCTTGAGTTTTTATATGTATAAGTGTTTTACCTGCATGTATATATGTGTTCATGGAGATCAGCAGAGGGCATCAGATTCCCTGAAACTGGAGTTATAGGTGGTTGTTAGTCATACTGCCTGGATGCTGGTTTCTCTGCAAGAGCAACAAGTGCTTATAGCCAACTGAGTCATATCTCCAACTTGGGTCCTCCTTGTAAACAGAATTTGTAGCCAATACCTTCCTTCTAGTAGAGACTTTAGGCATGCCCCAAGAAGAAAAAATCCTAACTATTCAATGAGAATAAAAGATATGGTTAAATTATTATATTCACCAATGTTAGAGTGACAGAAAGTAAATCCTCTATTGGCTACAGCTATTTTCTATAGTTTCATCAATGTTTTTCCCCTAAGTATGAGAGCATATCTAATAATTAAGCCATTGAAAAGTTTATGATGCTTTCTCATAAATTGTGTAATTTGTGCAGTATTTGCTCAAATACCATGCTATTTATATAAATTTGACCTGTGAATGGGTAAATGTCTTTATTGAACTAATAGTGTTCCCCATTCATATGCATAATTATGTTGGTTGTTATGAACTGTGAAGATATCCTGAATTTTGTTCTGTTTTTCTACATTGAGGGATCCTAGCTTGGTAAGACAAAACAAAATGAAAAAAAAAAAAGACGTAAAAAGGAAAAGACATGACTGCTTTAGATATGGTGAAGGAGAAAGTTTTTGGTAGATAAAAGGGAGAGCATGGGCAGAGGCAGGGACATCTGGGAGAGTCCAGAGTGAATGTGACCAGACTGAGTCAGGACCTGTGAGGAGAGGGGGTGCAGAAACGGGGAGAGGAAGGCCAAGAGGCTAGGGAAGTAAAGGTTAGATGAAAGGGTCAGATAACCAAAGTGGCAACATTATGTAGGGAAAGGCAGTTGAGGGAAGAGGAGCCCAGGCCCTGGGTTGAAAAAGTTTAGGGTACTCAGCCATACCCTGTAACAGGTAGGGACTGAGGGATACTGGGAGAACCTGGCAGACAGGTCAGCTTTGATATGTTATTGGCACCTCAATTAGCCATTTGCCAGGGGTTTGAGATCTGACAAAAACAAGGGGGAGAGTGGGGGTGGTGTGGGAGGTGGGGGAACTGGGAAGAGGGGAGGGAAGATAAACTTTGATTGGGATGTAAAAACAAACAAAAAAGATTAAAAACCGAACAATCAAGAAACAACTTGTATGAGGAGTCTAAGATAGAATCATGAGTATTTTAAAATAATACCCGATGGAACCCATGTCTGACACTGTTCAGGTGGTCAAGAACCTGAGACTAGACCATGGATACCTAGGGGAAAACCAAAGACTGTTACTCTGCTAAAGGAAGAAACCAATAACATTGACTCCTAATGCCATTCTGCTATACTCACAGATCAATATCTTGCTCAGCCATCATCAGTGTAACTTTTTCCTGCAGTAGATGCCTAACAAATAGAGACCCACAGCCAGACAATGTGCAGAGAGTGAGATAATTGGTAATACTAAGTCCTAGATGGGATGTCTTTATTAAACCCATCCCCTTTGGGGCTCAAGAAACTATGTAGAAAAGGAGGCAGAAAAATTGTAAGAACCAGAGGGGATGGAATACCAAGGAAACAGGAAGACCTAGACACAACGGGACTCACACACATATGAACTCACAGAAACTATGGCAGCATGAATAGCACCTGCACAGATTTAAGCCAGATGGGGTCCCAGTGCTGAGAGAAGTGGACACACGCCCACGTCCCTATTCCTAACTCAGAAGCTATTTCCAATTGATAACCGGTCGCAAATGAAAAATTAGGTCTCTCCAATGGAGTCTCACTGGGCATACAAACCACACTTAAGGACAGCCCATGCCCAGCAGTAGACGGCCAATGCACAACCACAAAATGAACTCAATGGCATCTTTGGAGTTTTTAAATATGCATTATAGTTTCCAATTTTATGTTTTTATGGGATTTCTGTATGAGCAAATGTGTCTGTACGTCTCCATGTTTGTATGTGTTTCTTGTACTTTTTCTTTGGCTCTTTTTTCCCTGTTAGTTCATTTTGGTCTATTCTGATTTGTTTGTTGGACGAATGACCTTGCAGGCTGTCTGTTTGTTTTCTAATGAGAGAAAGAAAGAAAGGATGTGGATTTGGGTGAATGGAGAGATAAGGAGAATCTGGGAGGAGTAAGGGTGGGTGGGACAGTGACCAGAATAAATTGTATTAAAAATATATTTTCAGTAAAAAAGTAAGAAAAATATCTATTTAATCTTACCAACATGACATGATTTTTCTACTGCTAGCTTTCTTTCTTTCTTTTTGCTTTTCTTTTTTTTCTTTTTTCTCTTTCTTTCTTTCTCTTTTTTTCTTTCTTTCTTTTTGAGACAGTGTTTTTCGGCGTTGCTTTGGAACCAGTCCTGGAACTAGCTCTTGTAGACCAGGCTGGCCTCAAACTCACAGAGATCAGGAGGCGGAGATCAGCCTGCCTCCGCCTCCTGAGTGCTGGGATTAAAGGCATGCGCCACCACGGCCTGGCTCTGTACTGGCTAATTTTTTTCTTATTTATTTATTTATTTATTTATTTATTTATTTATTTATTTATTTATTTATTTATTTAAGGTTTCTGTCTCTTCCCCGCCACTGCCTCCCATTTCCCTCCCCTCCCCCAATCAAGTCCCCCTCCCTCGTCAGCCCAAAGAGCAATCAGGGTTCCCTGCCCTGTGGGAAGTCCAAGGACCACCCACCTCCATGCAGGTCTAGTAAGGTGAGCATCCAAACTGCCTAGGCTCCCACAAAGCCAGTACGTGCAGTAGGATCAAAAACCCATTGCCATTGTTCTTGAGTTCTCAGCAGTCCTCATTGTCCACTATGTTCAGCAAGTCCGGTTTTATCCCATGCTTTTTCAGACCCAGGCCAGCTGGCCTTGGTGAGTTCCCGATAGAACATCCCCATTGTCTCAGTGTGTGGGTGTACCCCTCGTGGTCCTGAGTTCCTTGCTCGTGCTCTCTCTCCCTCTGCTCCTGATTTGGACCTTGAGATTTCTGTCCGGTGTCCAATGTGGGTCTCTGTCTCTGTCTCCTTTCATCGCCTGATGAAGGTTAATATTCAGGAGGATGCCTATATGTTTTTCTTTGGGTTCACCTTCTTATTTAGCTTCTCTAGGATCATTAATTATAGGCTCAATGTCCTTTATTTATGGCTAGAAACCAAATATGAGTGAGTACATCCCATGTTCCTCACTCAGGATAGTGTTTTCTTTTTATTTATAATTTATTTTATTTATTTATTATGTATACAATATTCTGTCTGTGTGTATGCCTGCAGGCCAGAAGAGGGCACCAGACCTCTTTACAGATGGTTGTGAGCCACCATGTGGTTGCCGGGAATTGAACTCAGGACCTTTGGAAGAGCAGGCAATGCTCTTAACCACTGAGCCATATCTCCAGCCCCAGGATAGTGTTTTCTATTTCCATCCATTTGCATGCAAAATTCAAGAAGTCCTTGTTTTTTACTGCTGAGTAGTACTCTAATATGTATATATTCCATACTTTCTTCATCCATTCTTCCATTGAAGGGCATCTAGGTTGTTTCCAGGTTCTGGCTATTACAAATAATGCTGCTATGAACATAGTTGAGCATATACTTTTGTTGTATGATAAGGCCTCTCTTGGGTATATTCCCAAGAGTGGTATTGCTGGGTCCAGGGGTAGGTTGATCCCAAATTTCCTGAGAAACTGCCACACTGCTTTCCAAAGTGGTTGCACAAGTTTGCATTCCCAACAGCAATGGATGAGTGTACCCCTTTCTCCACAACCTCTCCAGCAAAGGCTATCATTGGTGTTTTTGATTTTAGCCATTCTGACAGGTGTAAGATGGTATCTTACTGGCTAATTTTATGCCAACATACTAGAGTCATCAGGGAAGAGGGAACCTCAGTTGTGAAAATATCTACATAAGATAGGGCTGTAGGCAAAATTGTAGGGTACTTTTGTAATTAGTGATTGATGTGGGAGGGCCCAGGCCATTGTTGGTGTGACCATGCCTTGGTTAATTTTCCTGAGTTCTATAAAAAAGCAGGTTGAATTGACAGGCAGTGAGATGTAAATATTGTAACTATAATTCTTGCATTGTAGCTTTTTTATTGTATGTAATCTTTCTATGTTAAAACTAAAACCTCCTTTTCATTTAGACAGACAAGGGGAGGTGATGTGGAATTCCCCTCTGTATGCTGTGATTACCATTGAATAATAAAGAAACTGCTTTGGGCCTATAGCAGGCAGAACAAAGCTAGGTGGGAAAAACTAAACTGAATTCTGGGAGAAAGAAGGTGGAGTCAAGGAGAAGCCATGTAGTCCTGCTGGAGATAGACGCCGGACAGAACTTTACCTGGTAAGCCACAGCCATGTGGTGATACACAGATTAATGGAGATGAGTTAGTTTAGGATATAAGAGTTAACCAGAAATGTGCTTAAGCTATTGGTCAAACAGTATTGAAAATAAAAACAAGCCCCAAAACCAAAAACCAAAAACCAAAACAACAACAACAACAACAAAAAAGAAAGCAGGTTGAACAAGCCATGCCAAACAAGCCAGTAAGCAGCACCCATCCATGGTCTCCACATCAGTTCATGCCTCCTGGTTCCTGCCCTACTTGAGTCCCTGCCCTCACTGCTTTTGATGATGAGTGAAATAAACCATTTCTTTCCCAAGTTGCTTTTGTTCACGATGTTTCATCATAGTCATAGGGACTTTAAATAAAACATTTTCCCCCAGACAGGGACTTACATATTCCAGGCTGGTTTCAAATTCTCTGTGTAGTCAAGGATAATGTTGAACTTCAGGCCCTCTTGCTTTATCCTTCAGGTGCAGAGATTACAGGTGTGTCCCAGCATGCCTAGTTTATGTGGTACTGGGGATGGAACTTAGCGGCTTGTGCATACTGAGCAAGCTTTCTACTAGCTCAACGACAGCATTAGTGTCATAATTTTAAAAAGCGGCAGGTCGCGGCGACCTTGGCGGGTTGGAGCCAAGGGGCCCCGTGGAGGGTGAGAGAGAGACAGCACTCACATGGAGAATTGTTTAGGGGAAAAGGAAGAGAAGGGAGACAGAGAGGGAGTACAGAGTGGCCTTGTGGAAAGAGAGAGAGAGAGAGAGACTGGTAGGCGCTGGGGAAAGGAGAAGTCAGAGGAAGAGAAGAGGAGGTAGGGAAGGGAAAGAGAGGAGGTGAAGACACAACCTTGCAGGAAGAGAAAGGAAGAAAGAACAAAAGAGAGAAGAAAAGAAGAGAGAGAAAGCAGGCAGGGTTCTGCCTTTACTCACTAATCTCTCTTCCCAGCCCCAATGTACACCTTAAAGTGTCAAAAACCATCCCCATCCACGGGAACAAGGACATAGATGCTCCATAGCAACAAAACAAGAAGGAATAAGTGGATATAAGTTTGAAATCACTCTTCACAATTTTTTTCTCTGCATCCCACTTCACAAACTCTAGTAACTTGGGCTAGTGAAATGTCTGGGCAGGTAAAGGCACCTGCTACCCAAAGATGCAAGTGAGACAACCCAAGTTTGATGCCCAGGGGCCACATAAAGGTACAAAGAGAGAATGGTCTGTAGAAAATTATCCAGTCTCAATGGCATGTGCATAACCTCCCCACTTACACACACATACATGGTAATAATAAACATATATTTTTTTAAAGGAGTGGTCTATCTGTTAAAGACTATCCACTGATTATTGGTATACTACAATAATTGGTATCCTTTTAACTTGGAATGTTCTCTAAGGATGCTTCTGAGGTAATATTTCTATAAGCATTTTACAAATGTATAACATACCAAGTTTGTTTACAATTTGTTATTATATATGGGTATTAGATTTATATACATGAGCATAAAACTCAAAATTAATCTTTTTAGTCATA
Organism: Microtus oregoni; assembly: GCF_018167655.1. Classification (NCBI taxonomy): domain Eukaryota; kingdom Metazoa; phylum Chordata; class Mammalia; order Rodentia; family Cricetidae; genus Microtus; species Microtus oregoni. The sequence goes on from NW_024544745.1 coordinate 1,230,050, forward strand.
ATCACAGGTAGAAAATTATTTCCTATATGATATAGAACTGTCTAATTCATTTTCTATTAATGTAGTTTTTTCTCTACCACAAGAGTAAACACCTAAATACAAAAATTCAGGCTACTGTGAATACATTTCTCTCTCTCTCTCTCTCTCTCTCTCTCTCTCTCTCTCTCTCTCTCTCTCTCTCTCTTCTCTCTCTTTTAGCTTGCTGTGGTTTTATGGTTATTACATGTATACATTTTTATATAAGAATGTAATTTCAGATAAAATAGATTTCAGGACAAAGAGTATTTATTAATCTGAACTGTTCATGAATTATTCTCTAGCCTTCTCAAATTTACCTGCACCTATATTTTTCCTTTTCAATTTTTTATTAACATACTTATTGTGCAATGTGATTGGCTTCATAATGACTTTACGAGCCTGCATTTTCACCTGAATGGTTTTAATTTTTGTATTAAAGAATTGTTCACTTATTGTCAGATGACATTTTTTTTAAAAAAACCTTAATTAAATGGGCAAATCATTCCTGATATTTAAGTGAGAATGCAATTTTGTTCATTCCTCAGTTAGCAATTTAACTTCAATAAAAATCAGCTTCTACTTTTCTCTGTGGACTTGTCAGTCACAAATGTATACCAATTAAAGTAAAATCTTTCCACCAGGGTTTAGGTCATCATTTTTCTAATTATGGCATAATTCCCTCAATGGAAAAAGATCCCTCCATCTGTAAAGAAGCAACTCCCAATAGAAATTTTCTATCTTGTAGCAACAGTTATTATAAATTTCTCAATACCTCTGCCAAAGGCAGCAGGCAGCAGTCGGGACATTAAAATTATAGTGGCTAAGGGAAAGATAAAATACACTGGAAGAAAGTAAAAAGCACCGAGTATAATAAGTGATGCATTTGATTTCAGAGTCTTGTTTTTGCTGCACAAAATTGAAATATTTAAAAATCTGTTTTTTTGTACTGGGCAAATTAAATGAACTTTATTTTATGAAGAATAATACACTTTTATTTTTCTCAGATAGTTTTCTGTGCATATGAAAACATTTGAGTGCCCCTGATATAATTTAGATGGCAAGATAACCTGTAGTTCCTAGGCTATTGTCAAAACTAGCATGTTATTATTTAACTTGACATTAATAGGTTGTTTAATTTGTACTGACGACAATACCTTGATTGTTTCTGATGTGATTTGTAAAAATTAGTTGGCTGAAATGAATTGATCTTGATAAATTCATCTCATTCATTTAGACATGGCATGTGATTAATTTTCACATTAACTGAGAATATGATACATTTGTTTTATGAAATCTATTTTTAATAAGAATAAATACAAATTATATAATATATGCAAAATCATGATCAAAATATATAAATAAAATGTAATAAAATTTAAAATATCATAAACAAAATTACAAACAATGTAAAAATGTAAAAATTATTCATGTATCTCTGGTCATTTTATAGTATTAAGTCAACATTTAACCTATCGTCATCTCAAAAAGTTATTTGTTTAATTTATGTATCTTGCTGCTATAAATATTATTCAAAGGTTATAAAGAAAACTGCTTCTTGTCTCCAATACGTATAGGTAGGAAAATAACCATTGACACAAATCGGTATGGTTCTTCATATCTAGATGTCTTTATAATATCTCAGAATTGGAAACTAGATCATTTAGTTATACTTCTGACTCAATTATAAATCTACTGTAATATGGCTAATAGACATTGTCACCCAGGGAAAATGCTTTGGAGACCAAATTGAAATCTGATTTCACCGTATCTTTCCTTAGGGGTATTCTTTAACATCACTCAGCATGTCTTTTCATTTCCTGATCAATAGAATAAAAATAATGATATTTACCTTTGATGATATTTAATAAAGCCATCACTGTTTGGTAGGCACTGGGTTTTACAGAATAAACACATACATTTCAGTTAGCCTTCTTCATCTTTCATATTTAGGGTTTCCAAAATTATATGTGTTGATTATCTAGGATAACCTGAAAATACTTGGAGCATATTTCTTTTTTATTGAAAATAATAAATAATGCAATATATTCAGACTTGGTTTTTCCTCCCCGACACTGGACAAAAGACAGCATCTTCAACTAGTGATGCTGTGCAAACCAGATGGCTGCCTGTAGAAGAGTGCAAATAGATCCGTACTTCTCACCTTGCACAAAACCACTCCAAATGGGTCGAAGGCCTCAACATCAAACCAGGTACACTGAACCTGATAGAGAAGAAAGTAGGGAAAAGTCTTGAACTCATTGGCACAGGAAAGGACCTTATGAACAGAACACCAATAGCACAGGCACCAAGATCAGCAATTAATAAATGGGACCTCATGAAACTAAGAAACTTCTGCATGACAAAAGACATTGTCATTTAGGACAAAGCAGCAGCCTACAGATTGGGAAAGATATATATATATATATATATATATATATATATATATATATATTTACCAATTACACATCTATAGAGGGTTAATGTCCAAAATACATAAAGAACTAAAAAACTAGTTATCAATAAAACAAATGGCCCAATTAAAACATGAAGTACAAATCTAAGGAGAATTCTCAGAAGAGGAAACTCAAATGGCCTAGAAATGTTTAACATCCCTAGCCATCAGGGAAATGCAAATAAAAACTACCTTGAGAATTCATCTTACATATGTCAAAATGTGCAGCATCAATAAAACAATTGACAGGTCATACTGGCAAAAATGTGGAGAAAGGGGAACACTCCTCCACTGCTGATGTGAGTACAAACTTGTACAGCCACTTTGGAAATCAGTGTGGCAGTTCCTCAGAAAGATGGAAATTTATCTACCTCAAGATCCAGCTATCCCATTCTTAGGCACATACCCAAAGGACGCTTCATCTTACCAGAGAGAAGTTTGTTCAAACACGTTCCGTGTTGCTCTAGTCATAATAGCCAGAAATTGGAAGCAACCTAGATGTAACTAAACCAAAGAATGGATTAAGAAAATGTGGTACATTTATACAATGGAGTATATTACTCAGTCATTAAAAAGAATGAAATAGTAAAATTAGCAGTCAAATAGAACTGTAGCAAATCATCCTGAGTGAGGGTTCCCATACCCAGAAAGTCTCTGCTCATGAAAACCTCAAGTTTTTGTCCTAAAGGATCTTTACATAACAAGGCTTCTGCTCTTTTTATTTTATTTTATTTCAAGACAGGATTTCTCTGTATAGCCCTGGTTGTCTTGGAACCCACTTTGTATACCAGGCTGGCCTCAAACTCCCAGAGATCTGCCTGCCTCTGCCTCCTGAGTGCTGGGATTAAAGGTGTGAGCCACCATCACCTGGTCCTCTTTTTTACTTTTAATGGCACTGTTACAAGTAAATTAAACGTAATTTAGATAGTACTGGGGCAAACAATTTTTTAAAAAGTCATGAAAATGTACACTGCATACATAAAGGGGTTCTCAATATCATTATTCATTAAGCCAGTGACAGTCAAAATAACCTTGGGGCTTCTGGGATGGTTCATCAGCTAAAGGTGATTGCCAACAATCCTAGTAACCTGACTTCAATACCAGGATTCACATAGTAGAAGGAGAGAAGTGACTCCCAAAGCTTGTTCTCTGACCACACTATGCTCTTTAAGGAAACAAATAGTTAAATGTACATGAAAAATTTAAATCAAACCATGATACCAATGTAATTCACTAGATGGAAAATAGCAGGGCTGATGACAATATGGAGAAATGTAAACCCTTATATAAATGTGAATTGTATAGCCATTATGAAAAACATTCTAGCAATTCTACAATCTACCTCAAACTACCATTTAACTCAGATTTTTTCCTATAAATTAACAACATCTATTCAAATAAAATTTCCTCATGGATGTTTATCACAAAATTATTTATACCAGCCCTGACTTGGGAACAGCCAAACTATTCATAAACTTGTGAATGGATAAAAAAATGTGCTTTTCCTATACAAAGGAATATGTTTTGGCATTAAACAATGAAGTATTGATTATGTATCATGACATGGAATATCCTTGAAAACAGCATGATATGTGAGTCTATTAAAATTCTTATTACATGACTTCATTTATATGGAATATCCAGAGCAGAAATATCTATAGAGACAAACAATCATGATTGCTTGGGGATAGAGTGAATGAGGCTGCTATTAGAAACAGAGTATGCTTACAAAATAATGAAAATGTTCTTTTATAAAAAAGATTTGTTTTATATGAAAATATCTTTTGCTTATGCACCCTTAGCATATCTGGTTCCCAGGGAGGTCAGAAGAGGGTGTTGGATCTCCTGGAAGAAGTTATAGATGGTTGTAAACCACCATGTGGGTACTGGTAGTCGAATTCTGGTTCTCTGCAAAAAGTTAAAAGTTCTTTTAACTGCTGAGTCATCTTTCCAGCCCCCCAAATATTTATTTATTCTTGTTCTATGTTTTTGAGTGTTTTCAATTCATACAACTGTACCGTGTGAGTCAAGTGTCCAGGGAGGCCAGAAGAGGTCATCAGACTCCTGAAACTGAAGTTATGGATGGTTTTGAATCACCGTATCAGCACTAGGAACTGAACCTGGGTCCTCTGCAGGAGTTGCAAGAGCTTTTAACCACTGAGCCTTCTCTTCAGTTGAAACTTCTCTTTTAAAATGGATTTTATTCTATTTTGAATTATGTGTATATATGTTGGAGGGATGTGTGCACATGAGTGTAGGAGCCTGCAGGGGTGAGAAGAGGGTATTGGATTCCTTGGGTCTGGAGTTGCAGATGAGCTACCCTATGTGAGTGCTGGGAACTGAACTCTGGTCCTCTGTAAGAGCAGCATGTGCTTTTAACTGTGGAGCCATCTTTCTAGTCCCACTATAAAAATATTCTAAAATTAGATTATAACAAAGATGATACAAATAGCAATATATTGAAAATATAAAGGGATGCATTTTATAGACTGGAATTTATATTTCAACAGAGCTTTTAAAAATGTAGTAAAGACATAGTAAGTGAAAAATTAAGTAACAACTCAGTTAATTCTCCTCTTGTACCCCATGGCTCATTTTGTTCACACCCTGGGGTATATGTGACTGTTTTGGAAACCTGTGGTGTAAAACTCATTCTCTGTCCAGAAAATAATACTATGTAGTTGCCAAAACTGTAGGGCAGTAACATATACTCTCTACTTTTAATGGATGTCAACTTGATAGTAAATGCTTGGAGAGGAGGAAATAACATTATTGATTTGGTATACCAGAATTTTTTCTTTTGGGGGGCCACTAACAAGCTTCCAAATCATGTCACAGAGACTTATTAGACTTATTAATTTTGAATGCTTGGTCTAGCTTAGGCATGTTTCTGGCTAGCTCTTTTAACTTAAATTAACCTTTTCTCTTTACCTACTTTTGCCTCATTTTCTTCCTTTCTTTTGTTGTGCCTAGATTACAACCCCCAGAGAGAGACCACCAGAGAGGCCCAGACTGTAATAAGCAAGGTTTAATCAGCATAATACAAACATGTTTGGAACTCATCTCCATCCCCGTTACAACAAGGTAGAGAGGAGTTGTATCTCCTCTGTGGGGTAAGCTTTTTAAGGTATAACTACAAAGAGAATCTTTGAAGATGCTTTAGCATTGGTACAAGAACTTTTGCTCCCTCCCATTCTGTTAAGTCAGCTTTTTCCTTGTTTTTAGAGCAAGGCCACTGTTCTTGAGTTAGGCCATCTTTATCAGCCTGTACCAGGAGGCTGGTTGGGCTGAGCTAAGTGACCTTGTGCTTGGAATCTCCGGGGTGGGACAGGCTACTATCTTCCTGGGAAAACATTCTGCTAGGAAATTTCTTCTTGCCCCTTTGAGAATAAGGGGTGAGGGTCCCACATTCCCCACTCCACTTGGTCCTAAGAATCAGCTCATTTATGAGCTTGTTTTGCTAACTTTGGCCAAATTGTCTCTTAAAATTACAGAGTCTTTTTATGTTTCTTTTGACTTAGCATTTTAACCAGGGCTTATTGGATGATGTATTCTTTTAACTACTTCCAGCTGACTTTGGGGCGTCGTTGTCAAGGGTTAACAAAGGTGAAATGCTAGTCAAAAAGAGAAAATTTTAGGAACATTTGGTTTGTGGACTTTGTTGAAGAGTCAGGGAGTATTTATATCGGCTAGACTGGTCCACATCACTTTTTTAGCAAGTCCACGGTCCACAGTCATTTTGAGCAGGTTGTAATCAACAATTTATGTTTGTTTGTGTCCGCCAACCAAGGGGAAACCTGTTGAGACAAATTTAAACTAGGAACAGAAGTTAATACATTTGAAACTTTTAGGCCCATATTAAAATTTATATTATAGAAATAGCAAATAACAGTAAAAATACTTATACCTTTGAGTTTCAGCAAAAACAGAAAATCCTGAACTTGTAACCCAAACAGTATGTAGTCATTGTTTTATTGTTTATTAGTACTACCTTAAATTATTTTTTTAAACCCTTAATGTGGGCTGGAGAGGTGGCTCAGTGGTTAAGAGCATTGCCTGCTCTTCCAAAGGTCATGAGTTCAATTCCCGGCAACCACATGGTGGCTCACAACCATCTGTAATGAGGTCTGCTGCCCTCTTCTGGTCTGCAGACACACACAGACAGAATATTGTATACATAATAAATAAATAAATATTAAAAAAATAAACCCTTAATGTTTATGAACTTTTATACCCTTAGACCTTTATATATAATGAGCTAACAAGCTGTCTATAGCTTTGTGTAAGGATTTGGATATCCTTTTTGCTCTTAAATTGATATTATAGCTGGCCTAACCATTAATACAATCAGAGATCGTAGAAGGATAAATAAATTATATTTAAATACAGAAAAAACAGAAAAACGACAGAGACCATTCCATATACAGTCATACTCAGGTCTCTATAGCATTGGAGGCTTAAGTATCAGAACAGCAGGCTTTACCAGACCCATAAGGTGATTGGTTTCTGTGGAAGAGGGACATGGAAAAGACTGACCTTATTTTGTCTAGGCAAAAGTGGTGCAATAAATTCTCCAAGGTCCTACTGTTTGTCCACAGTCTGGGCTGGGTCCTGGCAGCAGGTCCTGGCAGCAGGTCGTAGCATCAGGGCATTCTGCCCAGTGGTCAGCATCGTCGTTATCCAGGTGGAGACATTGTGGTGTCCCATAGTCTTCTTTGGAGACCTTGGGTCACTGTTAGGATCTCAGAGTCTCTGTCTGATATAAGCTTTTAAACATTATTTTAAATGCCATTTTCTTTAGATCTCTGAAGTATTTAGGACTGTCCAGGTATCTCTGATTAGATAGACTTTATTATTATAAATTACTTGTTTTAAGCTTTAAAACATATATAGGGGACTAAATAAGGCTTATCCCTGTATTTATATCAGTACTTTGAGGATGACTGATTATTAACTTGTATTTTTAACAGTCCAGAACTGTATACCATATTTTTGTCAGATTAAACCTTTAATGATTTTTTCAAAGACAATGAGGCTAAAATCTAAATATTAACAATATGAAACATTTTATAAACATATATGTCTTATAACTTACTTTATTATAGTTGACACTTTTGGTGACTATTACCTGGCATTGGTGGTTTTCTTTGTAGCTGTTTTTTTCCCCTTTGGGAGTCTAATTCCAGCTATTCTTGGTGGTAACTGACATTCTTGTATATCAATAAAGAGCAGCATAAAACATTTTAAACATTATCTATATCAAAAAGACATCCAAATTTTTGTGAACCCGAATCTAATGACCAGAGCTCAGAGAAAAATTACAAGTACAAAACTTATAAGTACCAGAGACTATTTTTTTTAACAAAATAAACATATATAATTTTTAAAGAAATAACCATGACCCTTTAACAAGACAAACAAAGCTTTTTAAAATTAGAATTAACTGTTAAACATTTAGGTTCAAGAAATTATATCAAACATCTTTTGGCCTTTTATAATTTTAGGTCTGGCTCTTTTTTTCTATTTTTTTATTGGTTTAGACAAATATTTTATTATTATTTTAGTTTTTGTCTTTTTTGTTTTTTGGACAATATAAAAACGTCTATTAAAAACCTTTTTAGACAATATGTAAATTTTTATCAAAGTCGTTTTTGTGAATTTATTTAGCAGAACATTGCATAAAATAAAAGCAGAAATGTGTATCTTAAATTAAAGGTGATAAGTATTTGTAACCCATATATTTTTTTTTCCTGTGGAAACAAAAGCATTTTTAAACATAATGTATTTTTTGACTTTTACTTTTTTTAAAGTTACAGGTTGGTATAATTATAATCATAATCTTATAAGCAGTATCAAGACAGGAAAGGGTTAAGACAGGAAACTGCTGGCCAGCAGAAGAGACCTTGAGTGTTATCACACTGAAGAACTTGGCAGAGAGAGAGAGAGAGAGAGAGAGAGAGAGAGAGAGAGAGAGAGAGAGAGAGAGAGAGAGAGAGATAGCTGCCCTATTGTGCTGCAGCGGGCCTCTCTCAGTCACTAGCTCCACCGCCTGCCTTCTGAAGAGGCATTCCTCTGCCCTCAGCTGGGTGCATGATGATTTTGCCACCTGTTCCATCTCAGGTGTCCTTGCTCCCTGGCCTCGGAGCCCCCCAGCCCCCTCTTTTGGGCGCTCTGCAAGATTTTGCCTCTCTCCTCTCCATCCCTAACGGCTGGGGGGAGGGGGCTGGGGCTCCATAGGAGTCTCAAGGATAGAAGTTGAGAGAGAAAGAAAACAAAGCAACAATTACCATAACATAACATAAAAGGACTTTGACAAATTTCCGGGACAAGACACATAGTAACATTTTCTCCCATGGTGGGAGAAACGAAACAGCTGTCTCTGAGGTAGCTGCAAATGGATGCCGGCCCCTGTCTAATGACACAGGAGCAAAATTCCCTGTCTGAAAATGACCCGGAGTCAGAAAGGCCCCAGTCTAGAAGACCCAGGGCCAGCAAGTCCCCTGTCTGGAAATGACCCGAGAGTGGGAGAATTCCCATCCCTGTCTGGAAATGACCCAGAGCCAAAAGGCCCCTGTCTGGAAATGGAAGACAAGGCATCCCTTGCTTCCCCAGGGTTTCTGTACAAGCACGTCCACTTCAGAGAACACCTGTCAATACCAAAATCCCAAATCAGTAGACTGGTACAAAACCAAAGCAGCCATAGTCAGACAGACAAGACAAAATGACAGAGACAAGAGACAAAAGACCAAGAGCGCTCTCTCACGGGTAGATGCTAATAAACCTCCGGACTTCCATCATCCTGGTGGAATCTTTGGGGTTCCCGGCCAACGCACCATATGGTGTGCCCTGATTACGACCCCTAGAGAGAGACCACCAGAGAGGCCCAGACTGTAACAAGCAAGGTTTAATCAGCATAATAAAAACATGTTTGGAACTCATCTCCATCCCCGTTACAACAAGGTAGAGAGGAGTTGTATCTCCTCTGTGGGGTAAGCTTTTTAAGGCTACAAAGAGAATCTTTGAAGATGCTTTGGCATGGGTACAGGACTTTTGCTCCCTCCCATTCTGTTAAGTCAGCTTTTTCCTTGTTTTTAGAGCAAGGCCACTGTTCTTGAGTTAGGCCATCTTTATCAGCCTGTACCAGGAGGCTGGTTGGGCTGAGCTAAGTGACCTTGTGCTTGGAATCTCCTGGGTGGGAGAGGGCAAGGCCACTATCTTCCTGGGAAAATATTCTGCTAGGAAATTTCTTCTTGCCCCTTTGAGAATAAGAGGTGAGGGTCCCACTCTCTCTTTCTTTCTTTCTTTCTCTCTCTCTCTCTCTCTCTCTCTCTCTCTCTCTCTCTCTCTTTCTCTCTTTCTTCTCTCTCTCTCTCTCTCTCTCTCTCTCTCTCTCTCTCTCTCTCTCTCTTCATATCTTTCACTGCTTCTCATGTCACTGGCAGGTGGCTGCTTGGCTTTTTGCCCCAGGTGTGTCCCTAGTTCTCTCTTCTCTTCTCCTACTTCTCTCTTGATCTTCTTCCTGAGCCTAGATTTTCCTTCCTGTTTATTCTCTCGGCCTGACAGCCCTGCATATCCTTTTTCTGTCTAGCTATTAGCTGTTCACCTTTTAAGTAGACCAAAGAGATGCCCTAGGAAGTTATGGTGAAACAAGTGCCACACATCTTTACGTAATTAAACAAGTGCAACATAAACAAAAGTAACACACCTTCACACAGTTAAGGTTATATTCTGCCGCATAAACACATATGAAACATCTTTGCCCAGTTAAAATAATATTTCACAACAATTTAGACTTCATTTTACCTTAATTTTATTCTACTGTCATGCATATTAACCCAAATGGGGATTTACTTAACCAAGAATATCATTTTAACCAATTAAATTCTGGCTGAGGGAATTGAATGAGACTTAAAGACCAGCAAAGCCACAATCTAATGATTTATCTAATGATTACTGTGGTAGTTTGAATGTGAATGGCCATATAGGCTCATATATTTGAATGTCTGTTTCCCAGTTGGTGGCCTGTTTAGGAAGGATTAGGAGTTGTGACCTTGTGGGATAAGGTATATCACTGGGGATATGTTTCAATAAACTTGTGCCATTCCAAATTAGCTCCTTGCCTACTACTTGCAGATAAAGATAGATGTTCTCAGCTACTGCTACAGCACCATGCCTGCTGGCCCACCATGATGGTCATAGATTCACCTGAAACTGTAAGCAAGCCTCTAGTTAAATGCATTCTTTTATAAGTTGCCTTGCTCATGGTGTCTTATCACAGCACTAGAACAGTAACTAAACACAGTTACTATAAATATTCAGAGACTATACAATTATGCTGGCCCCTATACCAGAATTACTTATAAACATTTTTTTTTTAGCAATTGTCATCTTTTAAATTTGCACAGCTTGCTGGGCAGTGACTGCACATGTCTTTAATCCCTGCATTCAAGAGGCAGACACAGACGTGTCTGTGAGTTTTGAATTCAAGGTCAGACTGCTCTTCAAAGCAAGTTTCAGAAAAGGCAGAGCTACACAGAAAAAAAAAAACCTGTCTTGAAAAACTAAAACAAAAAAAATGTGCAGCTCAGAGTCAACAAAGCATTGTACAAATCCCCTTAAAGTTGTCTGCATTTATTACTAATTTTCCTTTGTCTCTGTTCCAATCACAATATTTTCTATATTTTATTTCTAGGGTTTTCAGACAGGACCTCAACTATTCCTGTCTAGACTTGAACTCTCTATATGACCTAAGGACGACCTGCATTTGCTTTAGTGCTGCGATTACAGGCATGTACCCATAACCAGTTTATGAAGTACTGAGGATCAAACCTAGGGCTTTGTGTATGCTAGGCCAACACTGTGATAAATGAGACATGCCTCAAGTCATATATTGTTTTCATATTGGAATTTTCTCATTATCACAAATTGTATATTGGAAATTACCAAATTAGTTAAGATATAGTTATGTAGTATGGCTGAAAACCTGTAGAAGAAATGTTTTATCAATATCTAAAGTTCTTATAAATCCTAACAATATGGAAAAACATGCCCACAAATTTTGCATGCTAATGCTGCATTGTTTCGTCAACAGTGTAAGCTCATTTGAGGAAGATACTATTTAATTAAAAAATTTTTTTGAAAGGCAAATTTTGTAAATTTCACTTATTCAAAGAAGCAATCTTTGTAAGTTTCTGTATGCCATAGACTGAACTTTTTATCATGTGATATATTTTTAAATATTTTTGTTGTTTAAACTTTTATTTATTTATTTATTTTGGTTTTTCGAGACAGGGTTTCTCTGTGGTTTTGGAGCCTGTCCTGGAACTAGCTCTTGTAGACCAGGCTGGTCTCGAACTCACAGAGATCCGCCTGCCTTTGCCTCCCAAGTGCTGGGATTAAAGGCGTGCGCCACCACCGCCCGGCTTGTTTAAACTTTTAAATTGATAATTTTGTACACATTTTTTTTATTGAGAAAAAAAAATTTCCGCCTCCTCCCAGCCTCCCACTCCTCCCCCCTCCCCCCACTCCTCTCCCCCTCCCTCTCAAGTCTGAAGAGCAGTCAGGGTTCTCTGCCCCTTGGAAAGTCCAAAGTCTTCCCCCCTCCGTCCTGGTCTAGGAACATGAACATCCAAACTGGCTAGGCTCCCACAAAGCCAGAACATGCAGTAGGATCAAAACCCCGTGCCATTGTCCTTGGCTTCTCATCAGCCCTCATTGTACGCCATATTCAGAGAGTCCGGTTTTATCCCCTGCTTTTTCAGTCACAGTCCAGCTGGCCTTGGTGAGCTCCCAATAGATCAGCCCCACTGTCTCCGTGGGTGGGTGCACCCCTCTTGGTCCTGTCTTCCTTGCTCATCTTCTCCCTCCTTCTGTTCCTCATTGGGACCTTGGGAGCTCAGTCCAGTGCTCCAGTGTGGGTCTCTGTCTCTATCTCCATCCATCGCCAGATGAAGGTTCTATGGTGATATGCAAAATATTCATCAGTATGGCTATAGGATCGGGTCATTTTAGGTTCCCTGTCCTCAGCTGCCCCAGGAACTAACTGGGGACCTCGCCTTGGGCACCTGGAAGCCCCTCTAGGTCCAAGTCTCTTCCCAACCCTAAGATGGCTCCCTGAATTAAGATATGTGCTTCCCTGCTCCCCTATCCAACCTTCCTTTATCCCAATCATCCCATTGCCCCAAGTTCTCCCCATCCTACCCTTCTCACTTTTCTCTCCCCATCTCCCTTTACCCCCATCCCACCCCACCCTTAAGATCCCGATTTTTGCCTGGCAATCTTTTCTACTTCCCCTACCCAGAAGGATAGCTATATGTTTTTCTTATTTAGCTTCATTAGGAAATCAAATTATAGACTCACTGACCTTTATTTATGGCTAGAAAACAATTATGAGTGAGTACATCCCATGTTCATCTTTTTGGGTCTGGGTTACCTCACTCAAGATAGTATTTTCTATTTCCATCCATTTGCATGCAAAATTTGAGAAGTCATTGTTTTTTACTGCTGAGTAATACACTAATGTGTATATATTCCACACTTTCTTCATCCATTCGGCCATTGAAGGACATCTAGGTTGTTTCCAGGTTCTGGCTATTACAAATAATGCTGCTATGAACATAGTTGAACAAATGCTTTTGTCATAAGATAGGGCATCTCTTGGGTATATTCCCAAGAGTGGTATTGCTGGCTCCAGGGGTAGGTTGATCCTGAATTTCCTGAGAAACCGAAACACTGATTTCCACAGTGGTTGCACAAGATTTCATTCCCACCAGCAATGGATGAGGGTACCCCTTCCTCCACAACCTCTCCAGCAGAGGCTATCATTGGTGTTTTTGATTTTAGCCAATCTGACAGGTGTAAGATGATATCTCAAAGTTGTTTTGATTTGCATTTCCCTGATCGCTAAGGAGGTTGAGCATGATCTTAAGTGTCTTTTGGCCATTTGAACTTCTTCTGTTGAGAATTCTCTGTTCAGATCAGTGCCCCATTTTTTAATTGGGTTAATTAGCATTTTAAAGTCTAGTTTCTTGAGTTCTTTATATATTTTGGAGATCAGACCTTTGTCTGTTGCGGGGTTGGTGAAGATCTTCTCCCAGTCAGTGGGTTGCCTTTTTGTCTTAGTGACAGTGTCCTTTACTTTACAGAAGCTTCTCAGTTTTAGTAGGTCCCATTTATTCAATGTTGCCCTTAATGTCTGTGCTGCTGGGGATATACATAGGAAGCGATTGCCTGTGCCCATCTGTTGTAGGGTACCTCCCAATTTCTCTTCTATCAGGTTCAGTGTGCTCGGACTGATATTGAGGTCTTTGATCCATTTGGACTTGATTTTTGTGCATGGTGATAGATATGGGTCTATTTTCATTCTTCTACAGGTTGACATCCAGTTGTGCCAGCACCATTTGTTGAAGATGCTTTCTTTCTTCCATTGTATACTTTTAGCTCCTTTATCGAAAATGAGGTGTTCATACGTTTGTGGGTTAGAATTTGGGTCTTCTATATGATTCCATTGGTCGACTTCTCTGTTTTTATACCAATACCAAGCTGTTTTCAATACTGCAGCTCTGTAGCAGAGTTTGAAGTCAGGGATGGTAATGCCTCCAGAAGTTCCTTTATTATATAAGACTGTTTTGGCTATCCTGGGTTTTTTGTTTTTCCATATAAAGTTGATTATTGTCCTCTCAAGATCTGTGAAGAATTTTGATGGGACCTCGATGGGGATTGCATTGAATCTATAAATTGCCTTTGGTAGAATTGCCATTTTTACTATGTTGATCCTCCCAATCTAAGAGCAAGGGAGATCTTTCCACTTTCTTGTATCCTCTTCAATTTCTTTCTTCAATGCCTTAAGGTTCTTGTCAAATAGATCTTTCACTTCCTTGATTAGATTTACCCCAAGATATTTTATGATGTTTGTGGCTATCGTGAAAGGTGATGCTTCTCTGATTTCCCTCTCTGCTTCCATATCCTTTGTGTATAGGAGGGAGACTGATTTTTTGGAGTTGATCTTGTATCCTGCCACATTACTAAAGTTGTTTATCACCTGTAAAAGTTCTTTGGTGGAGTTTTTGGGGTCGCTTATGTACACTATCATATCATCTGCAAATAATGAAAGTTTAACTTCTTCCTTTCCAATTTGAATCCCCTTGATCCCCTTATGTTGTCTTATTGCTGTTGCTAAAACTTCAAGCACTATATTGAAGAGGTATGGAGAGAGTGGACAGCCTTGTCGTGTTCCTGAGTTAAGTGGGATGGCTTTGAGTTTCTCTCCGTTTAATTTGATGTTAGCTGTCGGTTTGCTGTAAATAGCTTTTATTATATTTAGGTATGACCCTTGTATCCCTAATCTCTCCAAGACTTTTATCATAAAGGGATGTTGAATTTTGTCAAAAGCTTTTTCAGCATCTAATGAAATGATCATATGGTTTTTTTCTTTCAGTTTATTTATATGATGGATTACATTGATAGATTTTCGTATGTTGAACCAGCACTGCATCTCTGGGATGAAGCCTACTTGATCATAATGGATAATTTTTCTAATGTGTTCTTGGGTTCGGTTTGCCAGTATTTTGTTGAGGATTTTTGCGTCGATATTCATGAGTGAGATTGGCCTGTAATTCTCTTTCCTGGTTGAGTCTTTGTGTGGTTTTGGTATCAGGGTAACTGTAGCTTCATAAAAGGAATTTGGCAATGACTCTTCTGTTTCTATATTGTGAAAAACATTAAGGAGTTGACTTCAAACTTAAATCAATCAGAAAAGATAGAGAGGAACATTTTATGCTCATAACAGGAACAATTCATCAGGATGAAGTCTCAATCCTGAATATCTATGCCCCTAATATAAAAGCACCCACGTACATAAAAGAAACATTACTAAATCTCAAGGCTGCCATCAAACGACACACACTAATAGTAGGAGACTTGTACACATTTTTTATCATATTCTTTTTTCCTTCCACCACCTTTCTTTTCCACGCAGTGTTGTATAATTTTTTTTCTCCATTAAGGCCAATTTATCCTACCCAAATATTCTTTGATGTGTGGCTTTCCACTAGAGCATATCAAAGGATACACTCTTAGACCAAGTTGACTTTTCCTCAACCAGCCGCAAACTGTTGCCAGTAGCTGCTTGGCTAGGAGTAGAACCACCTGCCCAACTCCCCCCTCAGTGTCAGATATGGAGTGGTTTGAGCTAGCACAGGATTAATGCATGTTGTCACAATCTCTGTGAGTTCACATGTGTAACTGCCCTGTTTCCACAGCATATCCTGTGTCCAGAAGACACTGTTTCCTTGTAGTTACCTACCACTTCTAGC
The DNA here is from genome assembly GCF_018167655.1 of Microtus oregoni. NCBI lineage: Eukaryota > Metazoa > Chordata > Mammalia > Rodentia > Cricetidae > Microtus > Microtus oregoni. Next base: position 1,245,833 of record NW_024544745.1, read on the forward strand.
TCTTATATTCCTTTTATCTCCCTCTTCTGCAATGATCTGTGAGCCTTTGGAGGAAGAGATGCAGTATATGTGTTCCATTTAGAGCTGGACATTCTGTAGTCTCTAATTCTCTGCACATTGGCAAGTTTGTGGGTCTCTGTATGGATCATAACCTATTATAAATAGAAGCTTCTCTGATGAGGGTTGACAGATACCTTTATCTACAGGTACAATGTCCGGTCATTAAGAGTTCATTTAAAACTATATACATTTAGCAGAATAAGAGTAGTAGCTTTTCTGCTAAGATCTATGTCCTGTCTAGATGGAAATAGCCATGTATGTGGTTCATCTTGTCACGTGTGCCTTAAATCCAATCAGAAAGTGGTTTGTTATTTCCATGACACTCATGCCACTAATGTACCTATGGGTATCTTGCCAGACTGGTAGCTCAGAGAATTCACAATTGTGTAAGACTGATGACTTGTTCTCCTCTGGTAGTTTCAGAGCACCTTCTAGTGCTATGTAAACTACTCAGGGGGGATGAAGTTTTTGATTCCGTACCAGTTTGATTTCTCTATGTACTATGGACTCAGGTACGTGGCGTCTTCAGCAATAGGGCCTACAGTCAAGCTCTGTGGAGTAAACAAGAACATTAACAATGGCCTAAAATGTCTTGTTGGGGGTGTCTATAGTACCTTACTCATCAAAAATTCTAAAAGAAGTAGCCTATTCCTGGCATTGGGCTTTTTATTTGTTGTATTGAAAGTATTTTATTTACTTCCGTGTGTGTGACACATGTGCGTGGATGTCCGCAGAGGCCAGAAGAGGGTGTCAGGCAGGTGTGAGATACCAAATGTGGCTTATGAAAACTGAACTCTGGTACTTTAGGATAGCAGCAAGGGCTCTTAACTGCTGAGCCATTTCTAGCCTTGCCTGCTAAGGATTTTTGTTTTTATTATGTGAATTCGAGATTTACTGACTCTTCAAGGTTTTCATGGAAGTTCTTTGGAAGAATTGAAATAATTCACAGCTTCTCTTTTGTATACAATCACTGGCTTGTTCACTTGCTTGTTAGTCGATCACATTTATATATCCTTTACAAAGTTATAAAAAATGTCCAAGTTCTAAGAGTTTATGTTATAGTTTAGTTACAAACTTTATATTACATGAAGAAACAAAAATACAATGTAATAATATCTGAATAGTGTGTTGATAAGGAAACCTCAAAAATACTTTCAGATTCTTCATTAGCTATGGAGATATCCATGCATCTTTTTAATAATTAAAATGCAATCAGCGAGCATATATATGTATATATATATATATATATATATATAGAGAGAGAGAGAGAGAGAGAGAGAGAGACAGAGAGAGACAGAGAGAGAGACAGAGAGAGAGAGAGGCTTTGAAGAAATAACAGTTTAGTCAATGTGAAGGCCTGGAAATTAACACACAATAAATTTTGAACATTAAGAAAATGGTTACTGTCTAGGAGAATCAAACATGAACAGTTAGATCCTGATTCAAATTAGGGACCTGGGCCGTAACTGAATTATTTTCTTTTCTTTTTTTTTTTAATTTTTTTTATTTTTCCATTCAATTATTTACACTTCCTTCCCTCCTCCAAATCCCTTCCCGCTCCCCCACACCCCCTCCTCCCTCTCCCACCCTGCTTGAGAGAGGGCAGGGAACCCTGCCCTGTGGAAAGTCCAAGGCCCTCCCCCCTACATCCAGGCCTAGGGATCTGTGCACCCATATAGACTGGGGTCCTAAAAAGCCAGAACATGCCGTAAAAACAAGTCCCAGTGCCTTTATCAATGGCTTCTCAGTCAACCTCCATTGTCAGCCACAATCAGAGAGTCCCGTTTGATCACATGCTCATTCAGACCCGGTCCAGCTGGATTTGGTGAGCTCCCATTAGAACAGGCACACTGCCTCAGTTGGTGGACCAACTCCTTCCTCATTTGTCTTTTCCCTCCTTCTGCCTTTCAACTGGACCTTGGAAGCTCAGTCAGTTCCTCTGATGAGGGTCTCTGTCTCTATCTCCATCCTTCGCTGGACGAAGATTCTATGGTGATATTCGAGATAATCACCAGCATGATAGTGGGGCAAGGACCGTTCAGGTACCCTCTCCTCTGCTGTCCAAGGACCTAGCTGGGGACATCCCCATGGACACCTGGGATCCCATCTAGAGCCATGTCTCTTGCCAACCCTAAAATGGATCCCTTAATGTAGGTATCTTCTTCCCTGCTCCTATATCTGCTCTTCCTCCATCTCCACCTTCCCACTCTCACAAGCTGTTGCCAGACCTTCCCTTCTCATTTGTTCAACTATGTTCATAGCAGAATTATTTGTAATAGCCAGAACCTGGAAGCAACCTAGATGCCCCTCAGTGGAAGAATGGATAAAGAAAGTGTGGAATATCTACGCATTAGAGCACTACTCAGCGGTAAAAAACAGTGACATCTTGAATTTTGCATGCAAATGAATGGAAATAGAAAACACTATCCTGAGTGAGATAACCCAGACCCAAAAAGATGAATATGGTATGTACTCACTCATTTGTGGACTCTAACCATAAACCAAGGTCATTAAGCCTATAGTTCACAAGCCTAGAGAAGCCAAATAACAAGGTGAACCCAAAGAAAAACATTTATAGATCCTCCTGGAAATTGGAACCAAACAAGATCAGGGCAAAAGTTGTGAGCATGGGGGTGGGGGCAGGGGTGGGGGTGAGGTTGGGGGAAAGGGGAGATGGGGAGAGGGAAGGAAGAAGGGAAGGTCTGGATTTTTTTCTTTAGTGACTAAGCTCAGTCTTGTCTTCTTAAATCATACCTCAACCTCAATTTGGGTAAACTGGCATAATATCTTGGTGTGGTGGCACACATCTTTAATCCCAGCAGTCAGGAAAAAGAGGCAGGCCAATCTCTGTGACTTCGACAAGGCCAGTCTGGTCTACAAAGTGAGTTCCAGGACAATCAGGACTGTTACATAGAGAAACTTTGTCTCAAAGGAAAGAAGGAAGGAAGGAAGGAAGGAAGGAAGGAAGGAAGGAAGGAAGGAAGGAAGGAGAAAAAGAAATTTATCTTTAATCTTTAAGTAGTCTCCAATCTCAGAATGTTGTAAAAATTCTTATTTTATAGCCTGCTTCCCCATTGATACTAATTTCTTCTGCACATGAGCATTTCAAAAAAGGAGGACAAAATATTTTTTTAGGATTTGCAAATGACTAAGTTTTCTCAAGTATTTAATTTAATGCTATTGCAAGTGTGAAAACTTATAAATATCATATAAATAAAAATATTCCTAAAATGCTAAATTAATTACCCAAACTGCCATATAACAACAATTAATGAAAAATAGGCTATTAATTTGAAAGCAAGTAAGAAGGGTTATATAAGAAAGTTTGGGGAGGGAAAGGAAAGGTAGAAATGGTATAAATATATTATAATCTCAAAATAAATGTCATAAATTTTTTTTAAGAAGACACCAGGGCAGATGAAATCCCTTAATGGGTAGGGATCTTTGCTGGCAAGCATGACCTGATTTGAATCCCTGAACACCATATGGTAGAAGGAGAGAATTAACTCCTGCGCTTTGTTTTCTGATGTCCATAAGTGCACCATGAAACATGTGTGGGGGCAGATAGATAGACCAATGACAATGTACAGTTATCTTATGTATTCTGTAGGTAGGTAGGTGGGTGGGTGGATGTGTGGGTGGGTGGGTGGATGGATGGATGGATAGATAGATAAATGAGGAAATGTAAAAAATCCTCGAGAAAAACAATATTTCAAATATTTGAGCAAATACTGCTTTATGGCTCCTTTGTAAAAGGGTTAGGCTTTCACTCTCTAATATGAAAGTCACTAGATAAATGTACCTACTGAATACATAAAGTGTGAGTAGTATAAAATAAGGTGGATAAGGTGGATGTATAAAATATGCAACAACTTCTGAAAACTTGTTATAAGGAAAAAGAATCTAAAATATCTTTATATTAGTTACAATATTGTACAGAAACTATTTTTGTATTTTGGGTTCAATAACATTAAAATAAATTTTACATATTTTCACAGTTTTAATGTAGCCGCTGAAAATTTAAAATTATTCATGACATTCATATTTGTGACTTAGGCAATCATTCAATTGTGCTTGTTTTAGGCCCTTGCTGTGCAATACCATGGTCCAAGTACCAGTATCATTGGTGTCATTGTGATAGGATATGTTCACCCTCAAGCCTCACAATATATTCCATGCTGATATTAAACCCATTGTGTAGCACAGGCTGTCCTCCAACTCAAGGCTAACCAAAATCTAAGTCGAAGTCTAATCTTATACCTTCCTACTGCTGGAATTACCAGCATGCACTACTATGCCTGACTAAAAACTCTGTCTTTTTTGTTTATTTGGTTTTTTTTTTCTTTTGTGGTACTTGGGGTCAAACCAAAGTCTCATACATACTGGCAAAAATGTTACTAATTTTTTTCAATCATATGTATATGAAAATACCTGGGCTGTGGGATAATTCATTTTTATAATTTATTTTGTATTTATGCTATAATGTGTTTTTCAAAACATTCATATAATATGTAATAATCAGATAAATACAGTTAGCATCTCAAATCCAGGCATGGTGGTATGCACCTATAATCTCAGCAGAAGGATCAGAAAGTCAAGATCATCTTCAACTATAAATTGACTTTGAGAGACCCTGTTCCAAAAACAAAACCAAAGATAATTAGAATCTCTATGTCTTTAAAAATCTATTGTTTCTTTGTATGACAAAGAATTGTTTTAAAAGACAGGATCTCACATATCCCTCCACTACATAGCAAGTCATAGGTGAGTCTGAGCTGTAGTAGGGAGCTGTGGGCCTGCTTTTCGTCCCGCCCGGCTCCCGCACGGCTAGCTTTACACCAGAAATAACAACACACAAACTGTATTCATTTAAACACTGCTTGGCCCATTAGCTCTAGCCCTTACTGGCTAATTCTGATATCCTGATCAACCCATCTCTAATAAACTGTGTAGCACCGGTCTTACCGGGAAAGATTCAGCATGTCTGACCTGGCGGCTTGCTTCATCGCGTGAGTCTCAGAGAGCCGAGCTATCACGTCTGCCCGGGAGAGGGGAGCATGGCGTCTCTGAGCTCACTTCCTCTTCCTCCCTGCATTCTGTTCTGTTTACTCCTCCCACCTATGTTTTAACCTATGAGGCCAAGCAATTTCTTTATTACTTAACCAATGACCTTCCTCCATCACTGAGCTAACACTCCCTCCCCACACAGAAAACAAATTTCTTCTTCCTCATAGATGCTCAATTGATAGATAGATACGTGTAAGGAAATAAAATGTAATGTTGGAATTATTTTTACTTCAATTGACTGGACTCTTAGCAAAGAAAAAAGCTATTAATTGATGGATACAATATTTTGCAACATATCAGATTTTTCTAACAACTAACATGAAATCCCACAGACAGAGATAAGTATAGACCTTATAAAAACAGAGAATCCTGAAAGGTGTATCTAGTAACATCTAGCATGCCTTATAAAAACCCCAGTATCCTTTTATCTACTCTTCAGTGTTTCATAATTTGTACAGATATTAAAATAATCTATTAATATCTAATAGAGATATCACAGTACTGCTGAGTTTATTAGATATTCTCTGACAAGAGGGTACCAAACTAGCTCAAACTGGGAAATTTGAGGTATGATGTTTATAGGGCATTTGGGGAGGAGTTAGAGCCTACATATGCTGTGGGACAATGGTCTTTTATTTTGTCACTTGTATTATTTTTAATTAAACCCTGATTGGCCATTGGCCAGGCAGGAAGTATAGGTGGGGTGACTAGGAAGGAAGTAGAGACAGAGCAATGAAAATTCTGGGAAGAGGGAAGTTTCATTCTGCATTCGTGACCCAGATGCAGGGGAAGCAAGATGTGACTGCCTTGCCAAATAAGGTACCGAGCCATGTGGCTAACATAGACAAGAATAATGGGCTAATATAAGTTATAAGAGATAATAAGAAGCCTGAGCTAATGGGCCAATCAGTTTTATAATTAATGTAGACCTCTATGTGTTTCTTTGGGACTGAATGACTGCAAGACCAGATGGGACAAAAACTTTGGTCAACATACATAGGCGATTTTTAGGCTGGGACTTGATAAAGATTGGGTAGGGTATATGATATAATAGTTTTGGGATGATAAACATGGTAGCGATGATGATCTTGAAGTAAATTAAGCTTGATTAGTTGATTGGTTCTTTAAGAGCAAGGATTAATTAGGGTGGCTAAGAAAAAGAAGCTGTGCTTAATATCAGTATTATTTACAAGTGAGATAGGGATGCATAACTATTCTGCTGCTGTGGTGGCATACATCTGTAAGCTTATCACGTGGGAGTAGACAAAGGAGGATCAGGAATTTGAGGCTAAGTTCAGCCTTTTCTACATGTGACCCTATCTCAAAAATACACTTGTTCTCAGAAATGCTTGATGCAGGAAGAGGCAATTATGCTATTATGTTTTGTTAAAAAGTATGCTACACCCAGTTGTTTCTATAGCTTGCTCTGTTTGCCTAATTACTGCAAAAGTCTAATTTTGGAGATTTAATGATATATAATTGATAATGTGTGAACTTTTGAGACCTGAACACACTCCATTCAAAAATGGCTACCAGGTAGAACCGGAGGGATGCTTAAGGATTGCTTTGTGCTGAAGCTATTTGAGATTGAACAGATGCAGAAAGAAATCTCCTTGGAGCTTCCGTCATCTGGCTAAAACCAGACCTTTCTGAGAAATGAGGACTGCCATAAGCTTTGTCTTTGAGGAGATTTCCACTCTCCAGAGACCAAACCTAGCGGAAATCACCTCTCTCAGGGAGTTTCGTGGTCAAGAGGCAGAAAGACTACTTACACCTGAATAAACAAAAGTCACAGATCATCCAATCTCTCATTTTTTTCCATCTTTAATCATTTGGGTTAAAAAACCAAACTAAACCAAACCAAACCCTTACTCTCATTTTTTCTTCCCATAGAAACCCTCCTCTTTTTTCTTTTCTTACTGAGTGAGGCATATAGGCTGTATCCCCTTTGAGTTACTCATTACCAAATAGCCCTACATAGATGTGTATTGTAATGTAAAGAGAGCTATTGTCTCCTGCTGATCTGCTTGTTATTTTATTCATATGCTTCCAGTGACCAAGTACAAGATTGGTAAAGCAAAATCTTTTCAGCCCTGGTAATTTTAACATGCTGTTACCTCCTATTGCACTGGCAACTTTTGATAAGCAGATTTGAGTAAATATACATTTGTGAATTTTTATGCTTATAGAAATTAGAATAAAACAAGTTTGACAGTTTTCCTGTTTTAACTCTTTACATACCTGCAGCTATATCTATAGATAAGTTTGTAGACAAAGTTCCTATAGATATAGGTACAGATATGTAAAGAGCATATGTCTAAGTTCATCTATACTATTCTTGCCATTGTCATTATTTGCTGCCATCAGAACCCAGATTCTTCTGTGTTCCAAATGGAAAGAATGCTATGAGTTCTCCAGGCCTTCAACACGAAATTGGAAATCCTGAAGCATCCAGCCTCATGGACTAAGCATTTACTGTGTTTTCAGAATCTCCACTGTAAAGACAGCCATTGTCGGCCTGACCAGACTGTGGTGTATAAGCCAATCTAATAAATCCCCTTTATTTGATCTATTATTTTTTTTACTGAGAAAAGGAAAAAAAAGTATCCGCCTCCTCCCAGCCTCCCATTTCCCTCCCCCTCCTCCCAGCCTTCTCCCCCTCGCCCAAAATCCTCTCCCCCTCCCTCTCCAGTCCATAGAGCAGTCAGGGTTCCCTGCCCTGTGGAAAGTCCAAGGTCCGCCCCCCTCCGTCCATGTCTAGGAAGGTGAACAACCAAACTGGCTAGGCTCCCACAAAGCCAGAACATGAAGTAGGGTCAAAACCCTGTGCCATTGTCCTTGGCTTCTCAGCAGCCCTCATTGTTCGCCATGTTCAGAGAGTCCGGTTTTATCCCCTGCTTTTTCAGTCACAGTCCAGCTGGCCTTGGTGAGCTCCCACTAGATCAGCCCCCTTGTCTCAGTGGGTGGGTGCACCCCTCGTGGTCCCGACTTCCTTGTTCATCTTCTCCCTCCTTCTGTTCCTCATTGGGACCTTGGGAGCTCAGTCCAGTGCTCCAGTGTGGGTCTCTGTCTCTATCTCCATCCATCACCAGATGAAGGTTCTATGGTGGTATGCAAGATATTAGTCAGTATTGCTATAGGATAGGGTCATTTCAGGTTGCCTATCCTCAGCTGCCCAAGGGACTAACTGGGGACATCACCATGGGCTCCTGGGAGCCACTCTAGGGTCAAGTCTCTTGCCAACCCTGAAGTGTCTCCCTTAACTAAGAATTGTGGTTCCGAGCTCCCCTGTCCAAACTTCCTTTATCCCAATCCTCCTGTTTCCCCAAGTTCCCCCCCTCCTTCCCTTCTAACTTTTCTCTCCCCATCTCCCCTTACCCCCATCCCACCCCACCCCCAAGATCCCAATTTTCTCCCCGGCAATTTTGTCTACTTCCCATAGCCAAGAGGATAGCTATATGTTTTTCCTTGGGTTCCCCTTCCTATTTAGTTTCTTTAGGTTCACCAATTGTAGTCTCCGTGACCCTTATTTATGGCTACAAACCAACTATGTGTGAGTACATCCCATGTTCATCTCTTTGGGTCTGGGATACCTCACTCAGGATAGTGTTTTCTATTTCCATCCATTTGCATGCAAAATTCGAGAAGTCATTGTTTTTTACCGCAGCATAGTACTCTAATGTGTATATATTCCATACTTTCTTCATCCATTCTTCCAATGAAGGGCATCTAGGTTGTTTCCAGGTTCTGGCTATTACAAATAATACTGCTATGAACATAGTTGAACAAATGCTTTTGTCATATGATCAGGCATCTCTTGGGTATATTCCCAAGAGTGGTATTGCTGGCTCCAGGGGTAGGTTGATCCTGAATTTCCTGAGAAACCGAAACACTGATTTCCACAGTGGTTGCACAAGATTTCATTCCCACCAGCAATGGATGAGGGTACCCCTTCCTCCACAACCTCTCCAGCAGAGGCTATCATTGGTGTTTTTGATTTTAGCCAATCTGACAGGTGTAAAATGATATCTCAAAGTTGTTTTGATTTGCATTTCCCTGATCGCTAAGGAGGTTGAGCATGATCTTAAGTGTCTTTTGGCCATTTGAACTTCTTCTGTTGAGAATTCTCTGTTCAGATCAGTGCCCCATTTTTTAATTGGGTTAATTAGCATTTTAAAGTCTAGTTTCTTGAGTTCTTTATATATTTTGGAGATCAGACCTTTGTCTGTTGCGGGGTTGGTGAAGATCTTCTCCCAGTCAGTGGGTTGCCTTTTTGTCTTAGTGACAGTGTCCTTTGCTTTACAGAAGCTTCTCAGTTTTAGTAGGTCCCATTTATTCAATGTTGCCCTTAATGTCTGTGCTGCTGGGGTTATACATAGGAAGTGATCTCCTGTGCCCATCTGTTGTAGGGTACTTCCCACTTTCTCTTCTATCAGGTTCAGTGTGTTCGGGCTAATATTGAGGTCTTTGATCCATTTGGACTTGAGTTTTGTGCATGGTGATAGATATGGGTCTATTTTCATTCTTCTACAAGTTGACATTCAGTTGTGCCAGCACCATTTGTTGAAGATGCTTTCTTTCTTCCATTGTATACTTTTAGCTCCTTTATCAAAAATGAGGTGTTCATAGGTTTGTGGGTTAAAATCCGTGTCTTCAATATGATTCCATTGGTCGACTTCTCTGTTTTTATGCCAGTACCACACTGTTTTTATTACTGTAGCTCTGTAATAGAGTTTGAAGTCAAGGATGGTAATGCCTCCAGAAGTTCCTTTATTGTATAAGATTGTTTTGGCTATCCTGGGTTTTTTGTTTTTTCATATAAAGTTGATTATTGTCCTCTCCAGATCTGTGAAGAATTTTGATGGGATCTTTATGGCGATTGCATTGAATCTATAAATTGTCTTTGGTAGAATTGCCATTTTTACTATGTTGATCCTCCCAATCCAAGAGCAAGGGAGGTCCATCCATTTTCTGGTATCCTCTTCAATTTCTTTCTTCAATGCCTTAAAGTTCTTGTCAAATAGATCTTTCACTTCCTTGGTTAGATTTACCCCAAGATATTTTATGCTGTTTGTGGCTATCATGAATGGTGAAGCTTCTCTGATTTCCCTTTGCTTCCATATCCTTTGTGTATAAGAGGGAGACTGATTTTTTGGAGTTGATCTTGTATCCTGCCACATTACTAAAGCTATTTATCACCTGTAAAAGTTCTTTGGTGGAGTTTTGGGGGTCGCTTATGTACACTATCATATCATCTGCAAATAATGAAAGTTTAACTTCTTCCTTTCCAATTTGAATCCCCTTGATCCCCTTATGTTGTCTTATTGCTATTGCTAGAACTTCAAGCACTATATTGAAGAGGTATGGTGAAAGTGGACAGCCTTGTCGTGTTCTTGAGTTTCGCGGGATGGCTTTGAGTTTCTCTCCGTTTAATTTGATGTTAGCTGTCGGCTTGCTGTATATAGCTTTTATTATATTTAGGTATGACCCTTGTATCCCTAATCTCTCCAAGACTTTTATCATAAAGGGATGTTGGATTTTATCAAATGCTTTTTCAGCATCTAATGAAATGATCATGTGGTTTTTTTCTTTCAGTTTATTTATATGCTGGATTACATTGATAGATTTTCGTATGTTGAACCAGCCCTGCATCTGAGGAATGAAGCCTACTTGATCATAATGGATAATTTTTCGGATGTGTTCTTGGATTCGATTTGCCAGTATTTTGTTGAGGATTTTTGCGTCGATATTCATGAGTGAGACTGGCCTGTAGTTCTCTTTCCTGGTTGAGTCTTTGAGTGGTTTTGGTATCAGAGTAATTGTGGCTTCATAAAAGGAATTTTGTAATGACCCTTCTGTTTCTATATTGTGGAGTACATTAAGGAGTATAGGTATTAGGTCTTCTTGGAAGTTCTGGTAGAATTCTGCATTGAAACCATCTGGTCCTGGGCTTTTTTTGGTAGGGAGGTTTTTGATAACAGCTTCTAATTCTTCGCGACTGACAGGTCTGTTTAGATTGTTCACCTGGTCCTGGTTTAGTTTTGGTAAATGGTATTTATCTCAAAAAGCGTCCATTTCTTTTACATTTTCCAGTTTTGTGGCATACAGGCTTTTGTAGTAAGATCTAATGACTCTCTGAATTTCCTCTGTGTCTGTGGTTATGTCCCCCTTTTCATTTCTGATCTTATTAATTTGCGTGTTCTCTCTCTGTCGTTTGATTAGTTTGGATAGGGGTTTATCAATCTTGTTGATTTTCTCCAGGAACTAGCTTTTTGTTTCATTGATTCTTTGAATTGTTTTCTGTGTTTCTATTTTGTTGATTTCAGCCCTCAATTTGATTATTTCCAGTCTTCTACTCCTCCTAGGTGAGTCTGCTTCTTTTTTTTCTATAGCTTTCAAGTGGGCTGTTAAGTCTCCAATATGTGCTTTCTCTGTTTTCTTTAGGTGGGCACTTAGTGCTATGAACATTCCTCTCAGGACTGCTTTCATAGTGTCCCTTAAGTTCGAGTATGTTGTTTCTTTATTTTCATTGAATTCAAGGAAGACTTTAATTTCTTTCTTTATTTCTTCCTTAATCCAGGTATGGTTCAGTAGTTGACTGTTCAGTTTCCATGAGTTTGTAGGCTTTCTGGGGGTAGCATTGTTGTTGAATTCTAACTTTAATACATGGTGATCTGATAAGACACAGGTGGTTACTAATATTTTTTTGTAACTGTGTAAGTTAGCTTTATTACCAAGTATGTGGTCAATTTTCGAGAAGGTTCCATGAGCTGCAGAGAAGAAGGTATATTCTTTCCTCTTTGGGTGGAATAATCTATAGATGTCTGTTAAGTCCATTTGCTTCATTACTTCCATTAATTCTCTAATTTCTCTGTTAGGTTTCTGTCTGATTGACCTGTCCATTGGTGAGAGAGAAGTGTTGAAGTCTCCTACTATTAGTGTGTGCGGTTTGATGGCTGCCTTGACTTTTAGCAATGTTTCTTTTACGTACGTGGGTGCTTTTATATTAGGGGCATAGATATTCAGGATTGAGCCTTCTTCCTGATGAATTGTTCCTGTTATGAGTATAAAATGTCCCTCTCCATCTCTTCTGATTGATTTAAGTTTGCAGTCAACTTTGTTAGAAATTAGTATGGCCACACCTGCTTGTTTCTTAGGTCCATTTGCTTGATAAGCCTTTTCCCAGCCCTTTACTCTAAGTAGGTGCCTGTCTTTGTGGTTGAGGTGTGTTTCTTGTAGACAGCAGAATGTTGGATCCTGTTTTCGTATCCAATCTCTTAGCCTGTGCCTTTTTATAGGTGAGTTGAGCCCATTGACATTAAGTGATATTAATGACCAGTGGTTGTTAACTCCGGTTACTTTTTTAGTAGTAGGGTTTGTGTGTATCCTTTCTTTGAGTTGCGCTGGTGAAGGGTCTCTAGATGTCTGAGTTATTGTGGTCATTGTTGGACTCCTTGGTTAGTGATTTTCCTTCTATTATTTTCTGTAAGGCTGGATTTGTGGCTACGTATTATTTAAATTTGTTTTTATCCTGGAAGATTTTGTTTTCTCCATTTATAGTGAACGAAAACTTGGTTGGGTACAGTAGTCTGGGCTTGCATCCATAGTCTCTTAGTTTTTGGAGTACATCTATCCAGGACCTTCTGGCTTTCATGGTTTCCATAGAGAATTCAGGTGTAAGTCTGATAGGTTTACCTTTATAAGTAACTTGTCCTTTTTCCTTTGCGGCTCTTAATATTCTTTCTTTAATCTGTATGCTTTGTGTTTTGATTATTATACAGCGATGGGATTTTTTTTTTGATCCAGCCTATTCAGTGTTCTGTATGCTTCTTGAACCTTCATAGGTACATCTTTCTTCAGGTTGGGAAAGTTTTCTTCTACAATTTTATTAAGTATATTTTCTGGACCGTTGAGCTGCACTTCTTCTCCTTCTTCTACTCCAATTATTCTTAGGTTTGGTTTTTTTATTGTGTCCCATATTTCCTGAATGTTTTGTGATGAGAGTTTGTTGGACTTGCTGTTTTCTTTGATCAGTGCGTTTAGTTTCTCTATGTTATCTTCAGAATCTGAGATTCTTTCTTCTATCTCTTGTATTCTGCTGGTTATACTTGTTTCTGTAGTCTCTATTCATTTACCTAGATTTTCCATGTCCAGCCGGCCCTCTGTTTGTGTTTTCTTCTTTGCCTTCATTTCAGTTTTCAAGTCATGAACTGTTTCCATTATCTGCTTGATTGTTTTTCCTTGGTTTCCTAGGGTATCATTCACTGATTTACTCAATTCCTCAAACTTTCTGTTATACTTCTCATCCTTTCTATAAGGGCGTTTTTATATGCTGTTTAAGGGCCTGTATCACTTTCATAAAGTCAGTTTTTTCTACTTCTTCTTGATTAAGGTGTTTATGTCCTCCTGTTGTGAGGTCGCTGGGTTTTGGTGGTTTCATGTTGTTTTTCAGATTGTTGGGTGAATTCTTGCATTGGCGCCTGCCCATCTTTTCCTCTGAATGCTCCCCTATGGATCTTCTCTTACAGGATCAGTTCTTCTTGCCCACTGATGTACCCTCCCAGTGATGTCACTCCCAAGTGATGTTTCTCCCGGTGTCTAGATCGGATCTCTGTGCTGCGTGGGTAGCTCGCAAACAAAGGGCCCACCCTGCTTGCTGCAGGCAGGCTATGGAGACAAAGGAGCTACCGCCCTCCTCTTTGCCCTCCCCATTCGGGTTCGGTCCCAGCGCCCAAGCAGGCTGAGCTGGGAGGTACTATGCTGCCAAAGAAGGGAGGAAGTGAGGGAGACGGGGTGGGGGGATCTGGATGTAAGCTGGATGTGATGGGAAGAGAGAGGAGGTATCGGGCAGTGTAGCCCCTGCAGGATGACCAGGAAGTGTAGGAGGGATGAGGAATGTCTGAGTTCCCTGTTCCCGGCTGCCGCCGCACTCAGTCACCCCAATGATGTCTGCTCCCCTATGGATCTTCTCTTACAGGATCAGTTCTTCTTGCCCACTGATATACCCTCCCAGTGATGTCACTCCCCAGTGATGTTTCTCCTGGTGTCCAGATTGGATCTCTGTGCTGCGTGGGTAGCTCGCAAACAAAGGGCCCACCCTGCTTGCTGCAGGCAGGCTATGGAGACAAAGGAACTACCGTCCTCCCCTTATTTGATCTATTATATAGATTCCTCCTATATATTCATTCTATTACTTCTGTTTATTTTGAGAATTCTAACTAAATACAAATGTTAATAGCTAAATGTTACTTCCTTTTCCATTGTCTAATTCACTAAGCAGAAATTTAAGTCCTATGTGTGAGATTTTACATGCTTTTGTAAAGATGGCTTTACAAAAGCCATCTTAAAAATCCAAAGTATCTTTCTTATCTTTTTTGTTTGTTTTTACATCCCAACCAAAGTTTTCCCTCCCTCCTCTCCTTTCAATTTCTTCCCCATCCACTCCTTCTCCTCTGTTTCACTTCAGAAAAGACTGGCCTCACCATGGCTATCAGCCTGCCATGAGATATCAAGTTACAGTGAGATTTGACACCTCCTCTCCTATTAAGACTGAATGAGGTAATCTGGTAGGAGGAAAGGGTCCCCAAAGCAGCTAACAGAGGCAGAGACAGTCCCTGGTCTCACTGTTAGGAGTTGCACAAGTAGACCAATCTATACAACTGTAACATATATACATAGGGCCTAGGTCAGTCCCATGCAGGCTCCCTGGTTGTCGGTTTAGTCTATGTGAGCCCAGATTACTTGGTAAAAATCAAAAATATCTTAAATACTTTTAGATACGACTTTCAGAAAATAAAACTCTTCTCTTAATTTAAATTTTTTGGTGTGTGTGGTGTGTGTGTGTGTGTGTGTGTGTGTGTGTGTGTGTGTGTGTGTGACAGAGTTTGAGGTAGCCCAGGCTGGCATGGTCAAATTCACTATGTAGCCAAACATGTCCTTGAACTTCTGATTTTCCTATCCTCACCTTCCAAGTGCTAGGATTAAGGTGTTCAGTGCCACTGCTGGCTTAAAGCCATCTTGCTGTATCTTGCTTGATGCCCTCTTGAAATACTAGATTAGTTTGTGTATGAGTAATATTTTGGAAAAGTAAATATTTGCTATATTACTTTTAAATATCTATTAAAGTTTTAAATGCATTTTAATTGGTATATGGAAAAGATTGTACCTGTTTTATGGGGTAATGTGATGACTTGATATAAGTAACCTGATTTAAACACTATACAATATATACATGTATTTAAATGTCTTCTAAAATACTAATGGTAGCTGTGGTTTGGAATACATACTTGCTTAATTCTATATTCAAAATGTAATCCTCTCAGACATGGTGGCTATTTTAGCTTCTTTTCTGTTGGTGTGATAAAACATTCTGACAAAAGCAATTTAAGGGCAGAAAGAATTTATTGGGCTAAATTTCTTGGATCATAGTTGATCCCTGAGGGATGTCAAAGTAAGAATTCAAGCAGAACCTTGAGTAGACAGAATCCATGGAATATTACTTGTTGTTTTACTCAGGCTAATGTTTAGCTACCTTTCTTATATAGCCTAGGACTACCTGCCCAGTGAATTATGCTTCCTGAAGTATACTTGTCCCTTCTCCATCAATTAACTATCAAGATAATCCACCACAGAAACAATCTATCTGCTGATCTGATATGAGCAATCCTACAATTGAAATTCCCTTCTCAGATGACTCGAGGTTTATCAAGTTGAGGGTTGAAGCTAATTAGGATAATGGCCCATGTTTGTAATATCAATATTTGGGAGGTTTATGTAAGAGGATTTCCTGGTAGGTTAAAGCCAACTTGGACTGCAAAGTTATAACCCACTTCCAAAAAACAAAACTAAACAAAGGACATCAATCACTTAGGAATCACACACAGAGAGATACAGAGACACAGAGAGAAATAGAGACAGAGAGAGAGAGACTCACACAGAGAAATAGAGTAGCAACTTATATACCTGGTGAAGTAAAAACAAATTCATCACTTTTATCACTATCTCAAGGGGTGCCAGTGAAAAAAAAGAATTGCATTTTTTTTTATTTCATAAAAGATGATGCCCATGCATTTTGCTATACTTCTTTCCTCTGGAGAAGCACCCCTTCCGTCCTTTTCTGCTAGTAAATTTTGTTTCCCCACAGTCATCTCAGACCTTCTTCTTCTAAATTTGATTCTCTCTGTGTCTTTGTTTTATCATAATTATCCCTTTGCTTTTCTAAAGCATCTTGTTTGTCTGTATTATATGCCCTATCGGACAATTAAGTTGATAAACACTTGCTTTCTCTGTATACTGCAAACTTCCCCAAACAGTAATGGTGGTTTGATGTGTATGTGTGTGTGTTTCAGGCAAGTGACCATGATTTCAGATTTATACGCATAGACATTTCTATCCACAGGGCTACAGTCCAGCTTTATAAGTACAATTCGTGGTTTCTTCAGTTACTTTCTTTGAACAATGAATAAATAAACATATAAACATCTTAATATTTGCTGCTGAGAACTAGATACATGTTTTCCAAGCATTGCTAGACTTCCTTCAAAACTGACCAAGTCCAAGTTTAATTCAGTTCTTGGTTTTAGGTTGTCAGCTACTAATGAAAGAAAAAGCAAAGGCACCTAGGAAAAAGAGATGATTTGATGAGTCTTGTTTACTTGGCCCTCATAATGTGATGTTCAACAACGTGGTGTTCTGTCAGCTTACATTTCATCAGAACTGTGTTGTTTAATTCTGTGGGCTAATGCCGGTGTTCATAAATCGCACCATGTTATTGTTGCTAGGAAACATTGTAGTCGCTTTCGACTAACCAAATCAATTTTGAAAAAAATAATAGCATATTAAATTTTATTTGTGAGTGCATATTATGTGCATTTCCAGCTGCATAAACTTATAATAAACAAAGCATAAAACATTCTTGTTTTTTGCATATGCCAATGGTGTGTACATTTGTATTACTCAGATGACATTGTTATTTAGTATTACATCAGACTATGAGAGAGGGCAGACAGGAAGTGGTCCAGAGTCGTTAAAAACCTAAGTGCTCATCTAATTTTATAAGCTGTAAGTGCTTTGCTCTTTTCCTATGAGGAAATATCAGCTTAATAAAATAGACCTGGTTTTATTCCTTTCTTCTGGCAATTTAGCTTTCAATCTGAATATATAAACAAACAATTAGGCTCTTGTATTCAAGCAGCCAGATTCTCCACACCAAGAATTATGTGATGAAAAAGAATGTGGGGTCAGTTACAGGGACCTATTTGAAAAATAAACTGATGAAGAAAACTGAAATTCTCCCATTGTCCACATACAGAATCTTAGAGGATCAACACCTATAATTATTGCAGTGGATGTGATGGCAAAAAGGCTTGTGCAAATGCAGTTAAGCTTCCAACCAGTTACTTTTAAATTAAATAGAGAGGGGAGATTATCCTGGGTGAGTCTGGTTTAATCAGGAAAGTCTTTTAAAGAGAAGCCAGGTAGAGGCTGGCATATTCCTGCTGGCCTTTGAAAGTTGCCATGTATCTGAAAGTTGCAAAGCAGTTGATTCTGCTACATCCTATCTAATCTTGGAGGAAAATCCAATGTCCCAGACAGATATCGCTCCTGGTGTGCTCTTAGGTTTTAGATTAAAAAATGATGGTCAGAAAACACACTTAATCCATGCCTATACTACTAATTCAAGAAAATAACCAGATTTTTTGTTAAGCTGATAAATTTATGGTATGTTTCTATGAGTTACTATTATATCCTCCTTTGATCTAAGAATAATCTCCTCCTATAAATAAATTGGTAGGTTTTTACATAAGTAAGTCAGAAAAAGAATGAAATGCCCAAGAACAATCTGAAGTCTTGGTTAGGTATATTTTGACTAATAAGTGACTCTTTTCTTCTCTAATAAAGAAAACAAAAATCTTTGAAAGAATCATGCATGTTGTTTTTCTTTTTGCTTTCATATTGTGTCTTATAATTTAAAAGAATTATATGCTCCTTTTGGAAAATTTGGAAACAAATAGTTGGGGGGAGAAGTTAAGGTGTTTGCTACACAAATAAATGTGAGGACTGGAGTTCAGACCTCCAGAAATCCAGAAAAATTTCTAATGGGCATTGTGACCTGTCTTTTTAATTGCAAGTTTGGAAAGCAGGGACAAGGGATTCCGCAGAGAAAGCTCTCTAGCAAGACTAGCCATAGCTGCCAGATCTGAGTATGATTGAAGAGTCCCTTGCTGTGGGATAGTTTTCCTGTATGCTGTGAATATGGGTTGTTCTCATTGGTTGATGAATAAATATGCTTTGATCTATGGCAAGGCATGGTAGAGCCAGGTGGAAAATCTAAGCAGAGATACAGGAAAAGAAGGGCAGAGTTTGGAAGACACCAGATAGACACTGAGAAAGCAAGACATATAAAAATTGAGGTAACAAACCACCAACAACATGGCAAAGCACAGATGAAAAATATGGGTTGATTTAAGTATAAGAGGTAGCTAATAATAAGCCTGAGCCATTGGTCAAGCATTTATAAATAATATTAAGCCTCTAAATTATTCAGGAACTGGCAGACAGGAAAGAAATCTCCGGTTATAAATGGCATACCAATGTGGAGCTCTCAAATTTCCATAAAAAGGGGCTTCAAAACACACAATAATAGAGCCACAGACAGCTTCCTAGTTGTGTTTCTCATATGGGCTTTAGTACAGAAATGCATCCCTTGGCTGTAGCATGGCAGACTCCCATGGTCTCTCAGAGCCATAGTACACAGAGGCTTCTCCCAGTCACTGCCTGTGGGCTTGAAAGCACAGCTGCATGCTGCATGGTGAGTTCCCATAGCATCTTACACAGGCCACTGTAAAGAGTCTTCTCCAAGCTGCTGTCTATGGGAGGTAAAGGTGACTCTCATTGGTACTTCCACCATGTTGGAAAGTCTAGTGGGGCAGAGCCAGCAGCCAAAGCTGAGCCTTTGGTCCTAATCATGCATGTTTATCAGTTTAAAGCAGTGGTCAGAAAAGGATTACAGACAAATTCAGACAAAAAGGCTTCTAAATGGGTTATAGTGTGTTTGATAAATGTACATAGGCTTGGGAGATAGAGAAAAAAAGGTAGAGACAATCATAGATTAAAAGAGTAATTTAATGATAAAAATTGAGTATTAAAAAGGAATAGAGTAATAATTATATTAAGTCATATAAAGATGGAAAATACAGAGTCTTAATTATGTATATTATTGTGCATTCTTTGTATTTTTGACTGTTAATGAGCTAACTGCTGAGAGACATTTAAATGTGGGGGTTGCTAAACTAAACCAACATAAATATTTTAAGGTATCCTGACTTCAAGATTTGGGTCTAAGGATATTTTGCTTTGGAAAAGAGATTCTGCTTTTGTTTCCACAGAAGATGAGAAGTTATGGATTCCTTCCAGGCTAATATGGTTTGTACAAGCAGGACACCATGAAAGCTCTCCAGTAGGTTCAATGGCCCAGGTGATCCAACATCCACAACAACTTCAAGGCTGCTGACTGAGATGGATCAACCACATAAAATACCCCAGTTAGGAATTGACCACAATTCTGAATTTTCTCAGGGTTCCTCAGTGATTACTAGGAACCAACAAACAACAGGAAGCAGTTTTGAGAAAATGATGTCAACATTCCCAAGAGTTCGTGGTGTGTGGATAGTCTTTGGTTATTTTATGGGCTATTGATGTTTGTTATATTTAGGGAAATATAGGGATATAGGGTAAAAAGACAACTATTAATCTCAGATAATTTGCATTGACAGTGATTTTGGTATAGATATACAAATTTAAAGTTAATTTTGTTATGCTGTATATATGTTTCTATTCTTATTTAAAGGATTTTTGTATATTGATAGAAATTTATGGTTATATTGTTACAACATATTGTATATATGTTTCTACTCTTCATTAAGGTATTGTAACTATTTAGTTCATTTAAAATATAAGGTTTAAAAGCTATTATTATAAATTATTTAAGATAATCAGAAAACATATATTAATAGTCAATTATAATAATAAAATTTATAGATATATTAAATATGTTTTCAAGATCACATAGAAATCGATTTATTTTAGATAGATGGTCTTTAAATGGTTCAAAGACCTATAGAATATGGCATTTAAAATGATTTTAACCTAAGATTTTTTTAATGAGAATTAAAACACATGTTCTGGCAGCAATTACCAATTACTTCAAAGAGGATAATAGACATCAAAGAAACTCCTTATAGAGTTTTCCTTCAATGTGGCAAGGCTAGCCATTTGGGCAAGTATCTTTTCTTGCCTGGAGTGCTTGAGAGTATGTTGTATAACTTGGACCCACAGGACCCACAAACAATGGTGAACTTTGTTAAAGCAAGGTGGGATAGTTCTTCAGGGTTCCTTCTTCATGGAAAAAACTGCCAGATATTCTGCAGGACACAGAGAAAAGAGATTGATGAAATAGGCAGGACAGTGTTCCAAATTTATTGCTTCACTAAAATGTCTGCTGTATACTATGAGCCTGTAGGCTGAAGATGGATTCCCCAGCATTACAGAAGAACTTTGGGTGACTATCCAGGCAGCCAGATGTCTCTCATTTCTAGAGTTTTGGAAGTTGTTTGCTTGCCCTTCCTGTTTACTCAAGTAATATTATATCCTTCTGAGGTCTTTGATGGAATTGAAGACTAGATAGTTACATCTTTCTTTAGTTATGATAAAAGATAAATTAGGAATGAAACTTTATACTCATAAAGAGAGGATAGATAATAGAGTATTTTCTTTGATTTTGCCAAGTACAAATAGACTAGATATTATAGCTGTAATTCTTACTTGATAACTGTTTTGTTATATTAAATTTTACTATATCAAAGTAAAAAACTTCTTTTTCATTAGACAGAAAGGGTGAAATTCTGTGGGATGGTCTTTCAGTACACTGTGAGTATCTGTTTCTCTCATTGGTTGATAAATAAAACTTCTTTGGCCTATGGCAAGGTGGGATAGATCCAGGTGGGAAATCCAACCAGAGATACAAGTAAAGAAG
Organism: Microtus oregoni; assembly: GCF_018167655.1. Lineage (NCBI taxonomy): Eukaryota > Metazoa > Chordata > Mammalia > Rodentia > Cricetidae > Microtus > Microtus oregoni. The sequence continues at coordinate 1,266,993 of NW_024544745.1, forward strand.
GGTGGAGTATGGGAGAAGTCAACTAGCCACCAAGGAAGCAAGACATGTAAAAAAAAAATGAGGTAACAAGCTGTGAACCATGTGGCAAAACATAGATTAAAAATAGATTAAATGTAAGAGCTAAATAATAATAACCCTGAGCAACCAGCCAAGCATTTATAAGTAATAATAAGTCTCTGAGTGGTTATTTGGGAATTGGCAGCTGGGAGAGAAACTGCCGATTAGAGTCCCTTCTTCAATACATAAGGTGAAAGAGCCACTGACATCCACATGCACAAGAATATTTATGCACATGTATGCCCACACATGTGCCTACATACATGCTAAAATATGCATAAACACAAATACACACCACACACATAAAAGTGGAAAAAGAAAATTTGGAAACCATCAAAAGGCATATTGTTGTAGGATTTCATAGCAATTTTATTCTATTTTTCATTTATTATGACCACTTTTGCCTGCCAATGACACTTAGTCCTAGAACAGTGCCTGGTTCATATTGGATGCTAAGATAATACTTATTGAACACAGAAGGTATGATATGAATACATATACCATTTTATATTGTTTCTATTTTAAATACTAATTATTTATTTCATTTTGATTTATTTATTTTATTGTTTCTTTTATTAAGAATAGATTTTTTTTGAGCAAAAAAAGGCCTCGACATTCCATCCTTTAAGTTACAATGGGGACAACTGGGACAGGAATGAGTTGGAACGGGATGATTAGGAAGGGCTCAAGATCACTAAAATTCTAGTCTGTTGAAGGGAGTAAGCCACTGCTTGTGAGTTCCTGGCCACCCAGCTAGCTTACTTAGTCCCAAAATAATCACACAGAAACTGTATTAATTAAATCACTGCTTGGCCCATTAGCTCTAGCTTCTTATTGGCTAACTCTAAATATTAATTTAACCCATTTCTATTAAGCTGTGTATCGCCACATGGCAATGGCTTACTGGCAAAGTTCCCAGAGGCTGTCTCTGGCGGCTCCATGGCTTCTCTCTAACCCTGCCTTCCCCTTCCCATGCTATAGGCCAAGCAGTTTTTTATTTATTAACCAATACATAGACAGAAGGACCTCTAGTCTACTTAGTTTTTTTTTTTTGTGTGTGTGTATTGGAAGGGCTCCTTGCCAGTCTCATTGAGAAGGCAAGTGTGGACAATGGCTTCTGTCACTGCAAAGGGGGGTCACAATTGGCAAAAGGACAATGGTCTTCAAAGTAACCCTTCTTCTCCTGGCGACAGTCTGGGGAATGCAGATGCTGGCACGGCTGTTGGCAACACCAGCAGAAAAGTCATTGAGGTTGAAGATTTCAAGGATTCCAGTCAGATGCTAGGCATGGTCCAGGCCTCCTCTTGGGATCATAGGCCTGAATATGGTACTAGTTACACTTGCTTAGTTTTACAATGGCCTCTTCAATGTACTTCAGACCATTCTCCTCCCGAATGGCCTTGGTGCAGAAGTTGGTATGGCACCTTGCACCATTCTGGTTCCCAGGAATGAGTTGGGATCAAAGGTTGCTATTACCCCAGAGTCTTCACATACACCGTGCGAAATGATACAGGCCACTTAGAGATGATCTCCCACGTTGATTCTTTCACAGATTCCTGTTTGGAATTCCCACTGGGCTGACAAGACCTCAGCATTTGTTTCTGTAAACTTGACTCCAGCATACAAACAAACCCGGTAGTGAACCTTCACAATATCCCTGCCATTAGCTTTGTCTGCTTCCACACCACAGTAATATGAACCTGGGGGCCCAGGAAAGCCATTGGAAAGCCAACCGAAAAGGTGTCCATCTGTTCCCATGAGAGTATATTACTGTTCCACTTCAAATCATGGGTGCTGGTGGTTTACCATGTCCATTACCCGTTCACAAGTATGCCTTAAATTGGTCTCTACAGGCTTCCAGTTATACTTGAAAACTTCACCAAACACCAACTTGGGCTCTTTGAGGAAGTGCTCCCTAAACTTGGAGACGAGACTAAGATACATGTCACTGCTGGAGCCCTCAGACTGAAAGGTACTAGATCCATCAAAATTCCACTCAGGTAACTCTTACACACTTGGGCTCACAGTCCAGGGTGCAGATCTCGCGGCGCAGTCCTTCTCCGGTACATCAACCCAGATATACATTGTAACGGCGTAAATGAATGCAGACAGAGTGTAAAAATATATATATAGCTTTAATGTAGAAATAGACTTACAGAACCACCGTTCCCGCGGAGACCAGGAAAGCAGAAGCAAGAGACTCGGAGCTTACTCGCCAAATTTATAGGCAGACATTAGCCCGAGGCGAACACGCCCCTTAAGGGGCGGGACTTATCCCTACATCTCCCCTTTTTGTCTAAATAAGACAGAACTAAACCAAATACAACTACATACAATAACAACAAATAATAAATACAACAAACAATATTGAGAACAAAAGCTTTGCTAAACATTCTATCTCAAGAAGTCCAAATAATGTAAAGAGTAACTACAATTATATAATCTTCAACTCAGTCAAAGATCTGAGAAGGGAATAAACACTACTCAACAAATGAGATATATCCAAAATGGGCAACAATTGACAGAGACAACTGACTACCTGGGCAATCACCCAAAGTCTCGTTTGCAACGTTGAGTCAACCAATTTTGGCTAAGGTCTAACATAACTGACATACCATTATTAAAGGCAAGGAACTTTTCAAAACTATCTTACCCTGTCTTGGCAGGATATGACAGTCCTGTTTTATCCATTGATGCACGCTCTGTATCTGTGTCAGTGGTTGAGGTATGGGCATTTCTTTGCCCCAAGGCCAGTTCTGCCAAATAGAAAGGCTCCAGATGGAGTGTTTTTGGTGCTCAACATTCTCTCGGGAATAGAGCGGTGTTGCCAGGAGCAATTGTGTCTCACTATCACGAAACTCTGAGTTAGATTAAAGGCCATTTTCTACAGCTCTTTGAAGAGGTTGAAGATTATCTATCTATACTGAGTATAATCTCTATATATCTAAAGAACCTGATTAGTCTAATTATAAATGACAAACTTAGATGACAATTAGTCTATATAATTCTCAATATCTATCTAACTTAAAGACTAAGACAATAAACGACTGTGAAACAAATGAGGACAATGACCTCCAAATATAAACAATGTACAAATATACATTGCAGTAGGTAAATATATATCAATACACAAATATTATATAAGTATCTTAATCAGAGGTAGAAATGTACACTGCAATATGGTAAATATATACAATTTATATATATATATATCAATACAATATATGTCAATACATAAAAATGTTTTAAACAGAGGTAGAAACATGCATGCATACAATAGTCAATATAATTTAACTTTGTATCAATATACAAGAATCTATACCAATATATTTGTCTATTATCCCATCATCCCTCTTTTTTTTTTTTCAAAATGATCCCTGAGCTTAAAAATTCCTCCCCCAACCCTCAATCATATACTAATTATAATCAACCCCTAAATGATGTCCCTAAACCCAAGGGCAAACTTTACTGGGAGAGGGGACGTCGTTCTCTAGAATTACTTCCAGCTGTCATAGGGGCGACGTTCTTTCTGGGGGATCCTGTGAAAGTAAAATGATGGTTAAATTTCAAGATAATGTCTTTTAAAATTGCAAATAGTCTCTGAGTATTTTCGTGCAGATCTGGCCAAAATGTATAAGATGTGCACCATTTCAGCTAACCAAGTTGGAACTTTCTTGTGCAGCTGGTACCCAAAGCAGGTCTTGTAGTAGCGCTATCAGTATCATGACGTCATATCAACCAGGTGGAGTTGTTGTTATGGGGCCCCATCTTCTTCCTGGAAACTTCAAATGTCACTTCAGGAAAAACTCATTGTTCATTATGAAAAACTTAAACATTAATCATATAGACATATATAGACATATATATTCAATGAAAGACATGATAGATATATTCAATGAAAAGTATGATAGATATGAAGAAAAGCAAAGATGTTTTCTAAACTCATATTTCTTTCTGTCCCATATCATGGCTCTTGACATGAGACAGAAACTCCAGAAACTCTGGGTTTTTCTCTTACTAACAGGCTTGGAATTGGAGAGGGACTGAGCCAGAGTCCAACCTCAAAACCAGCTTTATAAATTTAGAAATATGGTTTAATATTACTTACACAACCCATTCAGTTGTCTTGATATTTCCTATTGGGCAGGTATTTTTCCATCTGTCAGTATCCAAACATCCAGGGTCCCTTGAATTTCTCAAAGATGAGTGTTTTCCTGTGGAGATAAGAACAGAACCCTGCCCCCATTCTATATGTTTTTCTTACCACCTGTATGAATATCATCGTTGTGGATGAGTTGTCATTTCTCCTTTCCAAGAGGTTTCTCCTCTTCAAATCGAAACTTTATTAATTTTGATGGTATCCACAATTTTTCTTCTCCTGTGAAAACAAGAGCAAAACCCCTTCCCCAACGTAGCACATCTCCTGGCTTCCACTGAGAGGTCAGCACATCTTTGAAATAAATCGGTTGATTTAGTTCAGCAGACTTTTCCATTATCCAATGTCTTTCTGCTGCTGTCGTTCCTTTCTCATTAGCGTTAAGAAAATTCAAGGTTAATAAAGCATTATGTAATCTATTTCTGGGGGTATTTTCAGTCCCTTTCTGTTTGTTCAGCATATCCTTTATAGTACGATTTGATCTTTCTATAACTGCCTGACCTGTAGGATTATTTGGTATACCTGTAATGTGTTTTATATTATAATAATCAAAAAAGCGTTTCATTTTCTTAGATACATATGCTGGACCATTATCTGTCTTTATTTGCGCAGGTATACCCATGATGGCCATAACTTCCAATAAATGTGTGATTACTGAATCAGCCTTTTCTGAGCTCAGGGCAGTAGCCCATTGAAAACCTGAATATGTGTCTATGGTGTGGTGTACATATTTTAATTTGCCAAATTCTGCAAAGTGGAACACATCCATCTGCCAGATTTCATTCCTTTGGGTGCCCTTTGGATTAGCCCCTGCAGGCAGTGGCGTTTGGTTATAGAAAGAGCAAGTAGGGCATTTCTTTACAATCTCCTTAGCTTGTTGCCATGTAATTGAAAACTCTTTCTTCAAACCTTTGCTATTAACATGATGTTTTTTATGAAATTCAGAGGCTTGTAGCACACTACCAATCAATAATTGATCAATTTCTGCATTACCTTGTGCTAGAGGACCTGGCAGACCCGTATGGGATCGGATGTGTGTTATGTACATAGGGCAAAGCCTGTTCCTGATCAAATCTTGAACCTGGAGGAACAATGAGGTTAGTTCAGTATCATCAGGTATAAATTCAGCAGTTTCAATATGTAAAATAACTCTTTCTGCGTATTGTGAATCTGTAACTATATTAATAGGTTCTTTAAAATCCCTTAGCACCATAAGAATGGCATATAATTCCGCCTTCTGGACAGAAGTATACGGACTTTGTTCCACCTTATCCAAGTCTTCTGATTTGTAACCTGCCTTCCCTGATTTATTGGCATCAGTATAGAATGTACGGGCTCCAGTTATTGGAGCATCACGGACGATTCGAGGAAGAATCCAAGAAGTTCTCTTTATGAAGTTAAGCCGCTTGCTTTTTGGATAGTTGTTATTAATGTCTCCCAAAAAATTAGCACAAGCTCTTTGCCATGGTTCATTATCTTCCCATAATTTCTTTAGTTCATCAGCAGTGAAAGGCACTATAATTTCTGCTGGGTCTATGCCTGCTAGTTGACGAAGTCTCAGCTTGCCTTTTATAATTAACTCAGAGACTTTTTCCACATAAGTTTTCAGTTTCTTACTTGGTTTATGTGGTAAAAAGATCCATTCCAAAATAATATCATCTCTCTGCATTAAAATTCCTGTAGGAGAAATTTTTGATGGTAGTATGACGAGAATACAATCGAGCTCTGGATTCACCCTGTCCACATGTGCCTGTTGTAATTTTTCCTCAATCATTGTCAGTTCCTTTTCTGCTTCAGCTGTTAATTCTCTGGGACTGTTTAAATCTTTATCACCATCCAAGGTTTTGTTCAAATGAATTATTAGATCAGGTGTTATTCCAATAGCTGGTCGTAGACTGGAAATATCTCCTAACAGTCTTTGAAAGTCATTAAGAGTCCGTAGGCGATCTCTCCTAATTTGTGCTTTTTGTGTCTTAATTTTTTGCAAACCTATTTTATAACCTAAATAATTAACAGAATCTCCCTTCTGAATCTTTTCAGGAGCGATTTGCAATCCCCATTTAGGTAAAAGTATCTTTATTTCTTCAAACAGTCTGTTCAAGGTATCCATGTTTGAATCGGATAACAAGATGTCGTCCATGTAATGGTATACTATAGATTTGGGAAATTTCTTGCGTATTATTTGCAATGGTTGGTTCACAAAATATTGGCACAGGGAGGGGCTATTTAACATACCCTCGGGGAGGACGGTCCAGTGGTACCTCCTCGAAGGTTGAGAATTGTTATAAGTAGGCACTGTGAAGGCAAATTTTTCTCTATCTTCTTTTTGCAAAGGTATAGTGAAAAAACAATCCTTTAAATCAATAACTATGAGAGGCCATCCTTTTGGTAATAAAGAGGGCAAAGGAATTCCAGATTGCAGAGGGCCCATAGGTTGAATAACCTTGTTGATGGCCCTGAGATCTGTCACCATTCTCCATTTACCTGTTTTTTTCTTAACCACAAATACAGGAGAATTCCAAGGGCTGGTAGATTCTTCTATATGTCCAGCATCTAATTGTTCTTGTACCAGCTGTTCTAAAGCCTGTAACTTTTCCTCAGCTAAAGGCCATTGCTTTGTCCATATTGGTTTCTCAGTCAACCATTTTAGAGGCAAGGCTGTTGGTATCTCTGAAGGGACATCAATTGCTTGTTCTTGTACAGCCTGAATGGCCGGTTTTCTCCGTTTGTAATATCTTTTAATATTATTCTCAGAAATATAGGCTCTAGATTTAGCAGGAATGTTAATTTCGGTATTCCATTGTTGTAATAGGTCACGACCCCATAAATTCATTGCGATATTGGCTACATATGGCTTTAATTTTCCTATTTGTCCCTCTGGCCCTATACATTCAACCCATCTCGTGCTCTGCCTTACTCGAGATAGGGTTCCAATTCCCAGGAGCCGAACATTTACATTCTGAAGAGGCCAATACGGATGCCAAGATTCTGGGGTAATGATACTTACATCAGCACCTGTGTCCAGCAGGCCAGTAATAAAAATGCCATTTACACACACTCTCAGTTTAGGTCTTTGATCATTTATAGAAGTTTGCCAAAACACACGTAACTTATCTTTCTGATCATTATTGCTTGTAACAGTAGGCATGGGGCTTCCTAATTGTCCTGATGAGGCACGTTCTCTGCAGAAACTGGATATGACTGAACCATGTTTGCCATGGGGGCCTGTGAGGCCCCCCCTCTCATGTTTCCCGACTGTATCAGGTTGCCTTGTCTATCTCTTGTAGACCTGCATTCATTCGTCCAATGTCTGCCCTTTCCACATCTTCTACATAAACCTGAAGGCTGAGTCCTCCTATTTCTGTTATTTCTAGAAGTTGCATTATTATTATTATTTCTGAAAGATGCATTATTGTTATTATTATTATTATTATTTCTGTAAATCCGTTGTCTACAATTCCTTTTCATATGACCCATTTTGCCACAATTAAAACATTTGGTATTCTGGTGTCTCCTTTTACCATTGGAAATTGCTTCTTCTACCCATGCTTCAGTGCCATAATCAAATGTATCAACATTGAGTGTATGCAAGACCCATTCTTCCAACGGCGCTGATCTGAGCTTTAAAGGACCCAAAATCCTTTTGCATTCCACATTTGCATTTTCATAAGCCAAAGACTCAATCATTATACGTCTTGCTTCTGGGTCAGATATTCCTATTTGTACAGCCTTAGTTAATCTTTGTAAAAAGTCACTAAAGGGTTCTCTCTGACCCTGTTTAACTCTGACAAATGATTCCATTCTCTGTCCTGGGTCTTGTACCCTGTCCCAAGCCCTTAAGGCTGCTGTAGTACACATGGAGAGTGTGTTTTCATCCAAATTAGCTTGTTCCTGAGGATCGGAAAAGAGCCCTTCACCTAGAATTTGATCTAGGGAAATGTCAATTCCCTTCGCTTTTTCCTGCTGTTCTAAGAGTCTAGCCTCTTGCCTGAATAAGCATTTCCATTTCAATTGCGGTCCACTCTCGAGTACTGCAGAGCTCAGCTGGAGCCAGTCTGAGGGGGTTGCTCTGCTTGTCGTGGCCCAAGATCTTAGCATCTCTTTAACAAAAGAGGCTTGCATCCCAAAAGTCATGACAGCCTGTTTTATTTCCTTGAGATCATTCATACGCACAGGCTCCCATGTATCCTCCTTGATGACCCTAGGGTTTTTGGAACCAATCACCTTCTCTGTTGTTATTACGGGAAAGGCAGGTAGAGCTGTAGGTAGAGCTTTGTGGAAATTGTCCCGGAGAGACTTACCCACAGATGTAGTTAAAATTTTCCTTTCTACCCTTTGCTCTTCTTCATCAGAATTTAGAAATTCCTCAATCTTTTCAATTCTATTCACCATTGCCTTCTGCAATGTCTGAATCTCCTGTCCAGAATTATGTTCCAAAGCCTTCATTGAGGATTCTAATGTATGAAGTTTGTCCGTTAGAGATAACATCTCATCTTTGGACATAATTTTTATGGCATAAACCGTGCCTTCTTGTATTGACAATCTTTCCGTCAATCTGTCATAAGCTTTAGACAAAATCCGATTGTCACATTCAGCAGTTTTGATTCTCTCAGTTAATGTTTCATTTCCTACAGAAAGGGACTGAATCTTATGGTCCAGATCAGCTGTTCCCTCTTCCATAGTAATGAATTTCTCCTTAACATCAGCCTGAAGAACTTCAACCTGATTCTTGAGAAGATTGTTATCAGCCTGGAGAACTTCAAACTGATTCTCGAAAAGATTGTTATCAGTCTGGAGAACTTCAACCTGATTCTTGAGAAGATTGTTATCAGCCTGGAGAACTTCAAACTGATTCTTGAGAAGATTGTTGTCATTCTCAATTGTTTTTAAGCGTTCAATCTCTACCTTAAGAATCCTGGATTCGTCTCGTAAAGACTTTATCATATTTCTATTATCAAACCATTTGGTGCCAATGAAAACTACGAATCCCAGAAGGATCCATATATGTGGGGTGATAGACACCTCTTGTAAAATCTCCCACATGGTACAATTAAAAAAATCATTAAATTCTTGAACAGTAATGTGTTCAGACATTTTATTTATAAAAGAAAATTTTTTTTTACCTGCAATGATCGGTTCCTGCCAGTGGTGGTCTCTGTGTTTTTGGAGCCTGTCCTAGAACTAGCTCTTGTAGACCAGGCTGGCCTTGAACTCACAGAGATCCGCCTGTCTCTGCCTCCCAAGTGCTGGGATTGAAGGCGTGCACTACCAAGGCCTGGCAGGCCTCAAACTCACAGAGATCTGCCTGCCTCTGCTTCCCAAGTGCTGGGATTAAAGGCGTGCTCTACCACTGCCTGGCTGGCCTCAAACTTGTGATCCTCCTGCCTTTGCCTCCTTCAGCAAATCCTACCGGTGTGGGCCACCACAACCGGCCAAGTCACTTTGTAACAGACCAAATCTGACGCTGTGGCAGCTTTTGTTGCAAAACCGCAATTACTTGAGCTTCTGCTAATTCAGGCAGTGGGGTTCCGCTGCAAAACTTAGCCACGGCAGGCAGAATGGGCCTGTGTCGCCGAGTGTGTCTCGGACTCGGCACTGGGGCCGGAGTCACGAACTGAAAAACAGCACCAGGGAGGGTGCTGTGTTAGCTAGCGGGCTACCCGCTTGAGTCAGGGGCAAAATAGCCCGACGTTGGACGCCAAAATGTAACGGCGTAAATGAATGCAGACAGAGTGTAAAAATATATATATAGCTTTAATGTAGAAATAGACTTACAGAACCACCGTTCCCGCGGAGACCAGGGAAGCAGAAGCGAGAGACTCGGAGCTTACTGGCCAAATTTATAGGCAGACATTAGCCCGAGGCGAACACGCCCCTTAAGGGCGGGACTTATCCCTACAATACATGGACTGGATTTTCTCACCCTGGGGAAGGGACATATACATTTACTTGATGCCTTTGTTCAGGTGGGAACTTGTTGAGGTGGCCATGGTGGAAGGCTTTCCGAGTGGTGTCTGGCAGGATGATGGATGGGGTGTTCAGGCCACGAGAGCGAGGCAAAGAGGGAGGAGATGTGTGTGGGAACCAGACAGTCCACTCTATTCTCACTCTGAGCTCTGAATAATAGATTCTTTTCTCATAAAATATATTCCGACTACAGTTTTCCCCTCTCTATTAATTCCAGTTCCTCCCCACCTCCCCTTCCATCCAGATACACTCTGTTTCTGTTTCTACAAGAGCTAGTTCCAGGACAGGCTCCAAAGCTACAGAGAAACCCTGTCTTGAAAACAAACAAACAAACAAACCAAAAACCAAAAAAGAAAAAACAGGCTTCTGAGAGATAATGATAAAACATAACAAAATAAAATATAATAAAATAAAGCAAAAACCATCACATCAAAGTTGGACAAAACAAACCCAAAAGAAGGAAAAAAAAGCTCAAAAGAAAGCTCAAGGAACAGAGACCCACTGATTCACACACTCAGGAATCTCAGAAAAGCACTAAACTGAAAGCTATAGTATATAGGCAGAGGACCTGTTGCAGTCATGCAGACCCATGTGTGCTTGTGGCTTCAGTGTATATGAGTTCATATGAGCTTTACTCGGTTTATTTAGAGGGTCTTGTTCCCCTGGTGTCCTCCATCACCTTTGGCTCTTATATTCTTTTCACTACCTCCTCCACGGGGTTCCCTGAGCTTTGAGGAGAGGGATTTGATGGCGACATCCCATTTAGAGCTATGTGTTCCAAGGTCTCTCTCTATCTGCCCAGTGTCTGCCTGTGGGTCTCTGTATTTTTTCCCATCTGCTACAACTGGAAGCTTCTCTTTATGATGGCTGAGCAAGATACTGATCTGTGAATATAGCAGACTATCATTAAGAGCAATTTTATTGTTAATTTTTTTAGACCAGTAATATTTGGTTTTATCCTATATCTTTGGGTTATCTAGTTTCTGGTTCTTGGTTACCTCAGATATGGGTTATATCTGGTGGACTAACTGGCCTTTAGTCAAATCAGACATTGGTTGACGACTCCCACAAACTTTGTGCCACTATTGCCCTAGCATATTTTTTAGGCAGGACAATGTGGAGATCAAAGGTTTTATGGCTGGGTTGTTTACATTTCTCCTTTGGTAACCTACTTCTTCCCAAACCAAAGACACTAGAACATAGAGGTGAAGTTTCTATGCAGGCACAAGCCCAACCTCTCTATGTTCAAGGAGTGTGTGTGAGTGTGTTGTCTTTAGCATTGGGGACTTGCCCATTGGAAGAGAACAACCTATCATCTTATCAACAGCCTGGGGTGTTTGGGGATTTCCATGGGACCCCCTTGGGCCAACACCTCAATTGAATGTAACCCAGACTCTAAGCTTTGATTTTGATTTGTGACAAGATATGGCCAGTTGGGAGTCTCTCTCTCTCTCTCTCTCTCTCTCTCTCTCTCTCTCTCTCTCTCTCTCTCTCTCTCTCATTATTTGGAGACAGGATTGATTAGGATTGCCTTCATATATTTTAGGACATTTCCACTGCACTGGGTTTCCATGCCATCCCTCCAATGCACCTTAATTCTAGCTGTCTCTCCTTGTATCTCCTCCCTCAACCCTGTCTCTCCTTTCTCTCGCTACCTAATGCTCATTCCCATCCTCCTTGTCCCTAGTCCAGTCATAAAACCTATTATATTTTCCCCTTCCACAGAGATTCATTTGCCCTCACTAGTCCCTGTTCTATACCTGATTTCTCTGGGACTATGGTATGTAGCTTAGTTATAATTTATTTAATGGCTAATAACCACATATAAGCAAATGCATACCATATTTATCTTTCTGGGTCTGGGTAGCCTCACTCCAAATGTTTTTATTCTAGTTATAACTATTAGCCTGCAAATTTCATGTTATGATTTTCTTTTAACATATGAGTAATATTTCATTGTATAAATGTACCATATTTTCTTTATTCATTCCTCTGTTATGGGATATCTAGTTTGTTTCCAGTTTCTGGCTATTATGGATAGAATGACAATGAACATGGTTTAGCAAGTGTCCTTGTGGTAGGATGAAGCAGGCTGGCCTTGAACTCAGATGCCCACCTTCCTCTGCCTCCAGAATGCTGGATTAAAGGTGTGGGCCATCACAACCCAGGATGAAGTCTGTGTTTTTCCATTTTTTATTGATTTTTATTGAGCTCTACATTTTTCTCTGCTCCCTCCTTGCCTCTCCCCTCCCCCTTCAACCCTCCCCCAAGGTCCCCATGCTCCCAATTTACTCAGGAGATCTTGTCTTTCTCTACTTCCCATGTAGATTAGATCTATATAAGTCTCTCTTAGTGTCCACATTGTTGTCTAAGTTCTCTGGGATTGTGGTTTGTAGGCTGGTTTTCTTTGCCTTATGTTTAAAAACCCACCTATGAGTGAGTACATGTGGTAATTGTCTTTCTGTGTCCAGGTTACCTCACTCAAAATAATGTTTTGTAGCTCCATCCATTTTCCTGCAAAATTCAAGATGTCATTTTTTTCTGCTGTGTAGTATTCCATTGTGTAAATATACCACATTTTCCTTATCCATTCTTCAGTCGAGGGACATTTAGGTTGTTTCAAGGTTCTGGCTATGACAAACAATGCTGCTATGAACATAGTTGTGGAGTCTATTTTTTAATAGATAAACGTTAGCTATGAAAAATGTATAGATAGCATCATATTTATTTATTTTATAATTTATTTAACTTTATTTTATGTGCATTGGTGTAAAGGTGTCAGCTTCCAGGGAGCTGAAGCTACAAGCAGTTGTGAGCTGCCATGTGGGTGCTGGGAATTGAACCCGGGTCCTCTGGAAGAGCAGCCAGTGCTCTTAACTATTGAACCATCTCTCGAGCCCGATAGCATCATATTTAATGGTGATTATTTTTCCTCTACTATAGTTTGAATGTACTCTCCAAAATCATGTGTTGATAACTTAACCCCAAATGCGAAATTATTTGGAGGTAAGGGCAAATTTTCTAAGTCATAATGGCACTAACTTGATAAATAGATTAAGGGAAGTAAAAGAAAGAGCTTTAAGGAGGCAAATTTGATTTTTTATGCTCTTATTACCATTAAACATTCACTACAGTTCTTTCACTATAGTTCTTGATCCTAGAGAAGCTAAGTAATAAGGTGAACCCAAAGAAAAACATATGTAGACCCACCTGGAAATTGAAAACAGACAAGATCGCCTTACAAAATTGGGAGCATGGGGGCGATGGGTAGAAGGAAGAGCAGAAGGGGAAGAGGAGGGGAGAAGGGGAAGGCTGAGAAGAACTTGAGGGAATGGGATAGTCGAGATGGAGGAAGGAGAGATATGAGAGCAAGGAAAGAGATATTTTGATTGACGGAGCCATTATGGTGTTAGCAAGAAACCTAGCTTTGGAAAAATTCCCAGGAATCTAATAGGATGACCCCAGCTAAGACCCTAAGACCCTAGAAGAGAGGGTGCCCGAAATGGCCTTGCCCTGCAGTCAGACTGATGATAATCTTAAATATCACCATGGAACCCTCATCCAACAACAGATGGAAACAGAGGCAGAGACCCACATCAGAGCACTGGACTGAGCTCCCAAGGTCCAGCTGAAGAGTGGGAAGAATGAGAATATGAGCAAAGAGGTCAAGACCATGATGAGTTCACCCACTGAAACAGACTGCCTGAGCTAATGGGAGCTGGCCAACTCCAGCCAGACTGGGAAGGAACAAGCATAGGACCAAACTAGGCCCCCTGAGTGTGGTTGACAGTTGTATGGCTGGGGCAAACTGAGGGGCCACTGGCAGTAGCACCAAGATTTATCTCTACTGCTTATATTGTTTTTTTTTTTGGGATCTATTCTCTTTGGATGGATACCTTGCTCAGCCTAGATGTAGTAGGAAGGGCCTTGGACCTTCTACAAGGCAAAGTGCCTTACCCTCTTTTAGGATTTGATGGGGGTGAGGTGGGAGAGTGTGTGGAGGGAATGGGAGGAAGGGATGGAGTAGGAATTTGGATTGGTATTTTTTTAAAAAAATCTAATAAATAAAAAAAAAACTTTCACTACAAGATAATTTAGTGAGAAGGCCCCTGTTAAACATCAATCTCTTGAAATTCCAATTTCCAGTCTCCAAATCTATGTGGGCAATACATTTCTCTTTGCTATTATTAGATTGTCAAGACTTCAGTTTTGCCGGGCAGTGGTGGCGCACACCTTTAATCTCAGCACTTGGGAGGCAGAGGCAGGCGGATCTCTGTGAGTTCGAGACCAGCCTGGTCTACAAGAGCTAGTTCCAGGACAGGCTCCAAAACCACAGAGAAACCCTGTCTCGAAACCCCCCCCCCAAAAAAAAATGACTGCAGTTTTCTATCGTTAACTGTACAACATGGACAAAAACAGCCTTTATTATCTGAAGTAAATGGCATGTCCAGACTTAACCACGTCCATTTAGCATTATATGAAATGCTCTATCCAGTGGAATTCAGCAAGAGAAGGAAATAGCTCACACTTGAAAGCAGTAAGTGGAATGATAGTGTATAATAACATGAATATCTGAAGGAATCTATTAAGAAGCTTCTAGACCTATTATGTGACTTTATTAAGTTTGTGGCTTATAAAATCAATGCACAAATATCAGTTATACTTTTATATATTAGCAATGAGCAGACACAAATTTACCTTTACAAATCAGTGTCATTTATAACATAACAGGGTTCGAAACCACCTAAAGGTACTTAGGGATAAATAGAGATAAAACTGACAAAAGATGTGCAAGGAAGGCCTGTCAACACAAATCTGATCACTGGAAAACATGAAAGGGTAGGAGAAAACCAACTCTACAAAATTGTTCCTTTACATTCACATGCATGCTGGGGAATATGTGCCCTCCTTACATCATATAATCACACCACACACACACACACACACACACACACACACACACACACACACACACACATCAATCAATTAGTTACTAAAAGAGGTATGACAACTGTATAGTAAAAAATGAGAATAAAAAATAATTATATTTTGGTTGTGAGCTTATCCTTTAATGGTTAAGTCATCTCTTCAGCCATCCCTACATCTTTCCAAAAAGTGTGATCAATATAATGGAAACAAAGAAAAAATACAAAGAATCAATGAAACAAAGAGTTGGTTCTTTGAGAAAATCAATAAGATAGACAAACTCTTATCCAAACTAAGAGACAGAGAGTGTAGGTGGTTCTTGTGTCTATGTGTTTCTTTCATTGGCCTTTTGATAGGGCAGCACTTAGGTAGGCAGAGTAGACAGAACTGAATGCTGGGAAGAAGGGCAGAGTGGCAGAAAGCCATGGATCTCCTGCCTGGGACAGACGCTGGTTAGAATCTTGCCGGTAAGCCACAGTTATGTGGCAATACACAGATTAATGAAAATGGGTTACATTAAGATGTAAGAATCAGCCAATAAGAAGTTAAAGCTAATGATTCAGGAAGTGATTTAATTAATACAATTTCTGTGTGATTATTTCGGGTGTAAGCTAGCGGTGGGGCCCAGGACCAAAAGCAGGGCCTCTCTCCATTCAACAGTGAATATCCATATCAACAAAATCAGAAGCGAAAAGGGAACATAACAACAGACACTGAGGAAAACCAGAGAATCAGTAGATTATACTTCAAAAACCTATACTCTACAAAATTAGAAAATCTAAAACAAATGGACAATTTTCTTTTTTTTTTAATTTATTTATTTATTAAGGATTTCTGCCTCGTCCCCACAACCGCTTCCCATTTCCGTCCCCCTCCCCCGATCAAGTCCCCCTCCCTCATCTGCTCGAAGAGCAATCAGGGTTCCCTGACCTGTGGGAAGCCCAAGGACTGCCCACCTCTATCCAGGTCTCGTAAGGTGTGCATTCAAACTGCCTAGGCTCCCACAAAGCCAGTACGTGCAGTAGGGTCAAAAACCCACTGCAATTGTTCTTGAATTCTCAGTATTCCTCATTGTCTGCTATGTTCAGCTAGTCCGGATTTATCCCATGCTTTTTCAGACCTAGGCCAGCTGGCCTTGGTGAGATCCCAATAGAACATCCCCATTGTCTTAGTGTGTGGGTGCACCCCTCGTGGTCCTGAGTTCCTTGCTCGGGCTCCGTCTCCTTCTGCTCCTGATTTGGACCTTGAGATTTCTGTCCGGTGCTCCCGTGTGGGTCTCTGTCTCTGTCTCCTTTCATCGCCTGATGAAGGTTAATATTCCTGAGGATGCCTATGTGTTTGTCTTTGGATTCACCTTATTTAGCTTCTCTAGGAACATGAATTATAAGCTCAATGTCCTTTATTTATGGCTAGAAACCAAATATGAGTGAGTACATCCCATGTTCCTCTTTTTGGGTCTGGCTTACCTCACTCAGGATAGTGTTTTCTATTTCCATCCATTTGTATGCAAAATTCAAGAAGTCCTTGTTTTTTACTGCTGAGTAATACTCTAATATGTATATATTCCATACTTTCTTCATCCATTCTTCCGTTGAAGGGCATCTAGGTTGTTTCCAGGTTCTGGCTATTACAAACAATGCTGCCATGAACATAGTTGAGCATATACTTTTGTTGTATGATAGGGCCTCTCTTGGGTATATTCCCAAGAGTGGTATTGCTGGATCCAGGGGTAGGTTGATCCCGAATTTCCTGAGAAACCGAAACACTGCTTTCCAGAGTGGTTGCACAAGTTTGCATTCCCACCAGCAATGGGTGAGTGTACCCCTTTCTCCACAACCTCTCCAGCAAAGGCTATCATTGGTGTTTTTTATTTTAGCCATTCTGACAGGTGTAAGGTGGTATCTTAAAGTTGTCTTGATTTGCATTTCCCTGATCGCTAAGGAAGTTGAGCATGACCTTAAGTGTCTTTTGGCCATTTGAAGTTCTTCTGTTGAGAATTCTCTGTTCAGCTCAGTGCCCCATTTTATAATTGGGTTGACTAGCCTTTTACGGTCTAGTTTCTTGAGTTCTTTATATATTTTGGAGATCAAACCTTTGTCAGTTGCAGGGTTGGTGAAGATCTTCTCCCAGTCAGTGGGTTGTCTTTTTGTCTTAGTGACAGTGTCCTTTGCTTTACAGAAGCTTCTCAGCCTCAGGAAGTCCCATTTATTCAATGACGCCCTTAGTGTCTGTGCTGCTGGGGTTATACATAGGAAGTGGTCTCCTGTGCCCATGTGCTGTAGAGTACTTCCCACTTTCTCTTCTATCAGGTTCAGTGTGTTCGGACTGATATTGAGGTCTTTAATCCATTTGGATTTGAGTTTTGTGCATGGTGATAGATATGGATCTATTTTCATTCTTCTACAGATTGACATCCAGTTTTGCCAGCACCATTTGTTGAAGATGCTCTCTTTTTTTCCATTGTATACTTTTAGCTCCTTTATCGAAGATCAGGTGTTCATAGGTTTGTGGGTTAATGTCAGGGTCTTCTATTCGATTCCATTGGTCGACTTCTCTGTTTTTATGCCAATACCAAGCTGTTTTCAATACTGTAGCTCTGTAATAGAGTTTGAAGTCAGGGATGGTAATGCCTCCAGACAATCCTTTATTGTATAAGATTGTTTTGGCTATCCTGGGTTTTTTGTTTTTCCATATAAAGTTGATTATTGTCTTCTCCAGATCTGTGAAGAATTTTGATGGGATTTTGATGGGGATTGCATTGAATCTATAGATTGCTTTTGGTAGAATTGCCATTTTTACTATGTTGATCCTCCCAATCCAAAAGCAAGGGAGGTCTTTCCATTTTCTGGTGTCTTCTTCAATTTCTTTCTTCAAAGACTTATAGTTCTTGTCAAGTAGATCTTTCACTTCCTTGGTCAGGGTTACCCCAAGGTATTTTATGCTATTTGTGCCTATCGTGAAAGGTGATGCTTCTCTGATTTCCCTCTCTGCTTCCTTATCCTTAGTGTATAGGAAGGCAACTGATTTTTTGGAGTTGATCTTGTATCCTGCCACATTACTAAAGCTGTTTATCAGCTGTAGGAGTTCTTTGGTAGAATTTTTGGGGTCGCTTATGTACACTATCATATCATCTGCAAATAACGAAAGCTTAACTTCTTCCTTTCCAATACGAATCCCCTTGATCTCCTTATGTTGTCTTATTGCTATTGCTAGAATTTCAAGCACTATATTGAAGAGGTATGGAGAGAGTGGACATCCTTGTCGTGTTCCTGATTTTAGTGGGATGGCTTTGAGTTTTTCTCCGTTTAATTTAATGTTAGCTGTTGGCTTGCTGTAAATAGCTTTTATTATATTTAGGTAGGACCCTTGTATCCCTATTCTCTCCAAGACCTTTATCATAAAGGGGTGTTGAATTTTGTCGAATGCTTTTTCCGCATCTAGTGAAATGATCATGTGGTTTTTTTCTTTCAGTTTATTTATATGGTGGATTACATTGATAGATTTGCGTATGTTGAACCAGCTCTGCATCTCTGGGATGAAGCCTACTTGATCATAATGGATAATTTTTCTTATGTGTTCTTGGATTCGGTTTGCCAGTATTTTATTGAAAATTTTTGCGTCGATGTTCATGAGTGAGATCGGTCTGTAATTCTCTTTCTTGGTTGGGTCTTTTTGTGGTTTTGGTATCAGGGTAACTGTAGCTTCATAAAAGGAATTTGGCAATGACTCTTCTGATTCTATATTGTGAAATACCTTAAGGAGTATAGGTATTAGTTCTTCTTGGAAGTTCTGGTAGAATTCTGCATTGAAACCATCTGGTCCTGGGCTTTTTTTCGAAGGGAGATTTTTGATAACCATTTCTAATTCTTCGCGAGAGACCGGTCTTTTTAGATCATTCACCTGGTCTTGGTTTAGCTTTGGTATATGATACTTATTTAAAAAAATGTCCATTTCTTTTGTATTTTCCAGTTTTGTGGCATACAGGCTTTTGTAGTAAGATCTAATGATTCTCTGAATTTCCTCTGTGTCTGTGGTTATGTCCCCCTTTTCATTTCTGATCTTATTTATTTGCGTGTTCTCTCTCTGTCGTTTAATTAGTTTGGATAGGGGTTTGTCGATCTTGTTGATTTTCTCCAAGAACCAGCTTTTTGTTTCATTGATTCTTTGGACTGTTTTCTGTGTTTCTATTTTGTTGATTTCAGCCCTCAGTTTTATTATTTCCAGTCTTCTACTTCTCCTGGGCGCGTCTGCTTCTTTTTTTTCTAGAGCTTTCAGGTGTGTTTTTAAGTCCCCAATGTATGCATTCTCCGTTTTCTTTAAGTGGGCACTTAGTGCTATGAACTTTCCTCTTAGCACTGCTTTCATTGTGTCCCATAGGTTTGAGTATGTTGTCCCTTTATTTTCATTAAATTCAAGGAAGACTTTAATTTCTTTCTTGATTTCTTCCTTGACCCAGGTGTGGTTCAGTAGTTGACTGTTCAGTTTCCATGAGTTTGTCGGTTTTTTGAGGGCAGCGTGGTTGTTGCCTTCTAACTTTAATCCGTGATGATCTGATAAGACACAGGTGGACACTGATATTTTTTTGTATCTGTGGAGGTTTCCTTTGTTTCCGAGTATGTGGTCAATTTTTGAGAAGGTTCCATGAGCTGCAGAGAAGAAGGTATATTCTTTCCTATTTGGGTGGAATGTTCTATAGATGTCTGTTAAGTCCATTTGCTTCATTACCTCCAATAATTCTCTTAATTCTCTATTAGGTTTCTGTCTGATTGACCTGTCCCTTGGAGAGAGAGGTGTGTTGAAGTCTCCTACTACTAGTGTGTGTGGTTTGATGTCTGCCTTGAGTTCTAGTAATATTTCTTTTACATAAGTAGGTGCTTTTATATTGGGGGCATATATATTCAGGATTGAGACGTCCTCCTGATGAATTGTTCCTGTTATGAGTATAAAGTGACCGTCTCGGTCTCTTCTGATTGATTTTAGTTTGAAGTCAGTTTTGTTAGAAATTAGTATGGCCACACCTGCTTTTTTCTTAGGACCATTTGCTTGAAACACCTTTTCCCAACCCTTTACTCTGAGTAGGTGCCTGTCTTTGTGGTTGAGATGTGTTTCTTGCAAACAGCAGAATGTTGGATCCTGTTTTCGTATCCAATCTTTTAGCCTGTGCCTTTTTATAGGTGAATTGAGCCCATTAATATTAAGTGATATTAATGACCAGTGGTTGTTTACTCTGGTTATTCTTATTGCTTTTGGTAGTAGAGATTGTGTGTCTCCTTTCTTTGAGATGTGCTCGTGAAGGGTCATTAGATGCCTGGGTTATTGTAGGCAGTGTTGGCAGTGTTGGATTCCTTGGGTTGCGATTTTCCTTCTATTACTTTCTGTAGGGCTGGATTTGTGGCTACGTATTGTTTAAATTTGTTCTTATCCTGGAATGTCTTGTTTTCTCCGTTGATAGTGAACGATAGCTTGGCTGGGTATAGTAGTTTGGGTTTGCATCCATGGTCTCTTAGCTTCTGCAGAACCTCTATCCAGGACCTTCTGGCTTTCATAGTTTCCATCGAGAAGTCAGGTGTAAGTCTGATCGGTTTACCTTTATAAGTTACTTGTCCTTTTTCTTTTGCAGCTCTTAATATTCTTTCTTTAACCTGTATATTTTGTGTTTTGATTATTATATGGCGAGGAGATGTTTTTCTTTGATCCAGTCTGTTTGGTGTTCTGTATGCTTCTTGAATATTTAAAT
Organism: Microtus oregoni; assembly: GCF_018167655.1. Lineage (NCBI taxonomy): Eukaryota > Metazoa > Chordata > Mammalia > Rodentia > Cricetidae > Microtus > Microtus oregoni. Next base: position 1,287,836 of record NW_024544745.1, read on the forward strand.
GAATATCTTTCTTTAAGTTGGGAAAGTTTTCTTCCATAATTTTGTTGAAAATATTTTCTGGGCCTTTGAGCTGTGACTCTTCTCCTTCTTCTATTCCTATTATTCTTAGGTTTGGTTTTTTTATTGTGTCCCATAGTTCCTGAATGTTTTGTGTTGAGAATTTGTTGGCTTTGCTGTTTTCTTTGATCTGTTCGTTTATTTTCTCTATGGTGTCCTCAGCATCTGAGAGTCTTTCTTCTAGCTCTTGTATTCTATTGATTATGCTTGTTTCTGTAGACTCTGCTCGTTGGCCTAGATTTTCCATATCCAGCTGGTCCTCAGTTTGTATTTTCTTCTTTGCCTTCATTTCAGTTTTCAATTCTTGCACTGTTTCCATTACCTGTTTGATGGTTTTTTCTTGGTTTCCCAGGGTATCATGTACGTATTTACTCATTTCTTCAAACTTTTTGTTATACTTCTCATCCATTTCTATAAGGGCATTTTTTACATGTTGTTTAAGGGACTCTATTATCTTCATAAAGTCGATTTTTTCCACTTCTTCTGTGTTAGGTTGTTCAAATACTTCTGTTGTAAGATCATTGGGTTCTGATGTTTTCATGTTGTTTTTCGGATTATTGGGTGAGTTCTTGCCTTGGCGCCTGCCCATCTCCTCCTATTGATCCTATCCAATGGATCCTTTAGAAACCGGATCAGGTTTCCCTGCTGGCCAAGGGCTCCGCTTACAAAATGCCCTCACTCTCTTTCGTGGTTCCTGCTGCAGGCCAAGAACCCTCTCACCCCTCCGAAGGATCTTCAGGACAGGACCAGGCTCCCCTTGTGCCAGTGACCTGGCCAACCAAAGGCCTACCTCTTTGATTCAATTGTAGTAGGGCGATCTGCTCTCCTTATTGCACGCCTGTCCCCGCCGCTTGTGTCTGCCGCTGCGCTGGTCCCCGAAAGCCTCTTCCTGTATGCGGTGTTGCTCCGCCGCATCTGGCCGCTCCGCGGCGTCTGGCCGCCACTCCGCCTCTGTGCGTCCGGCCGCGCCGCCGCTCCGCCTCTTGATGGGGATTGCAATGAATCTATAGATTGCTTTTGGTAGGATTGTCATTTTTATATGTTGATCTTCCTATCCAAGAGCATGGGAGATATTTCCATTTTATGGTATCTTCTTATATTTATTTATTCAAAGACTTAAAGTTCTCATCCAATAGGTATTTCCCTTCCTTGGTTAGTGTTACCCCAAGATATTTTATGTATTTTGTGGCTATCGTGAAAGGTGATGTTTCCCTGATTTCCCTCTCAGCTTCTTTATCTTTTGTGTATAGGAAGGCTACTGACTTTTTTGAGTTGACCTTGTATCCTGCCACATCACTGAAAGTATTTATCAGCTGTAGGAGTTCTCCAGTAGAGTTTTTGGGGTCACTTATGTATACTATCATATCATCTACAAATAATAAAAGTTTGACTTCTTTCTTTCAATTTGAATCCCCTTGGTCTCCTTTTGTTGTCTTATTGCTATTGATAAAACTTCAAGATTTATGTTGAAGAGGTATGGCAAGAGTGGACATCCTTGTCTCATTCCTAATTTTAGTGGAATGGCTTTGAGTTTCTCTCTGTTTAATTTGATGTTAGCTGTTGCCTTGCTGTATATTGCTTTAATTATATTTAGATATGATCCTTGTATCCCTAATCTCTCCAAAACCTTTATCATGAAGGGGTGTTGGACTTTGTCAAATGCTCTTTAAGCATCTAATGAAATGATCATATGGTTTTTTCTTTCAGTTTATTTATATGATGAGTTACATTGATAGATTTTCATATGTTGAATCATCTCTGCATCTATGGAATGCAGCCAACTTCAATATGATGGATGACTTTTTGATGTGTTCTTGGATTTGTTCTGCCAGTAATTTATCGATCATTTTTGCATCGATTTTTATGAGTGAGATTGGTCTGCAATTCTCTTTCTTGGTTGAGTCTTTGTGTGGTTTTGGTATCAGGGTAACTGTAGCCTCATAAAAAGTTTCATTTCATTAGATGCTGAAAAAGCTTTTGAACTCCTACAGCTGATAAACACCTTTAGTAATGTGGTCGGTTACAAGATCAACTCCAAAAAATCAGTCGCCCTCTTATACACAAAGGATATGGAAGCAGAGAGGGAAATCAGAGAAGCATCACCTTTCACGATAGCCACAAACATCATAAAATATCTTGGGGTAACTCTAACCAAGGAAGTGAAAGATCTATTTGACAAGAACCTTAAGGCATTGAAGAAAGAAATTGAAGAGGATACCAGAAAATGGAAGGATCTCCCTTGCTCTTGTATTGGGAGGATCAACATAGTAAAAATGGAAATTCTACCAAAGTCAATTTATAGATTCAATGCAATCCCCATCAAGGTCCCATCAAAATTCTTCACAGATCTTGAGAGGACAATAATCAACTTTATATGGAAAAACAAAAAACCCAGGATAGCCAAAACAATCCTATACAGTAAAGGATTGTCTGGAGGCATTACCATCCCTGACTTCAAACTCTATTACAGAGCTATAGTAATAAAAACAGTGTGGTATTGGTATAAAAACAGAGAAGTCGACCAATGGAATCGTATAGAAGACCCGGATTCTAACCCACAAACCTATGAACACCTCATTTTCGATAAAGGAGCTAAAAGTATACAATGGAAAAAAGAGAGCATCTTCAACAAATGGTGCTGGCAAAACTGGATGTCAATCTGTAGAAGAATGAAAATAGATCCATATCTATCACCATTCACAAAACTCAAGTCCAAATAGATCAAAGACCTCAATATCAATCTGAACACATTGAACCTGTTAGAAGAGAAAGTGGGAAGTACCCTACAACATATGGGCACAGGCGATCACTTCCTAGGTATAACCCCAGCAGCACAGACATTAAGGGCAGCATTGAATAAATGGGACCTACTAAAACTGAGATGCTTCTGTAAAGCAAAGGACACTGTCACTAAGACAAAAAGGCAACCTACTGACTGGGAGAAGATCTTCACCAAATCTGCAACAGACAAAGGTCTGATCTCCAAAATAGATAAAGAACTCAAGAAACTAGACTTTAAAATGCTAATTAACCCAATTAAAAAAATGGGGCACTGATCTGAACGGAGAATTCTCAAAAGAAGAATTTCAGCAGAACCCTCCCCACTTCGGCCCCACCGCCCTCTTTTGGCACATAACATCACCCAGCCCAGCCTGTCTGGGTACTGGGTCCGAATCCTCGGGGCACCCAAGCGGGCAGGAGTTCCTTTGTTTCTAGGGCCTGCCTGCACCAAGCAGGGTAGGCGCTTTGTTTACGACCTGCCCAACCAGCACTGAGGCCTGATCTCTTGGCGCCAGGAGAGCCAGCATTGGGGTGAGTTTCTGGCCCCACGGTGCCAGCCTGGGATGGGGAGCTCAGAGGTTCCTTGGCCCCCTATCCTTCTTGGGCTCTCAGCAGGGCCTCTACTCCCTGCATACCGCCTCTTTGTTCCTAGCCCACCCAGCTTCCATCCAGAACCCTCCCCACTTCGGCCCTACCGCCCTCTTTCGGCACATAACATCACCCAGCCCAGCCTGTCTGGGCACTGGGTCCGAATCCTTGGGGAACCCAAGGGGGCGGGAGTTCCTTTGTTTCTAGGGCATGCCTGCACCAAGCAGGGTAGGCGCTTTGTTTGCGAGTTGCCCAACAAGCACGGAGACCTGATCTCTCGGCGCCAGGAGAGCCAACGTTGGGGAGAGCCAGCGTTGGGTAGGCAAGGAGACCTGATCTGGTAAAAGAAGATCCATAAGGGAGCATTTGGAAGAAGAGATGGGCAGACGCCAAGGCAAGAATTTGCCCAAAAAGCTGAAAAGCAACATGAAGCCACCAGAAACCAGCGACCTCACAACAGCAGGACATGAACACCTTAATCAAGAAGAAGTAGAAAAGATTGACTTCATGAAAGTGATTGACGCCCTTAAACAGCATGTAAAAAACGCCCTTATAGAAATGGATGAGAAATATAACAGAAAGTTTGAAGAATTGAATAAATCAGTGAATGATACCCTAGAAAACCAAGGAAAAACAATCAAACAGATAATGGAAACAGTTCAAGACTTGAAAACTGAAATGGAGACAAAGAAGAAAACATGAACAGAGGGCCGGCTGGACATGGAAAATTTAAGTAAACAAACAGAGTCTACAGAAACAAGCATAACCAACAGAATACAAGAGTTAGAAGAAAGAATCTCAGATTCTGAGGATAACATAGAGAAAATAAACACACTGATCAAAGAAAACAGCAAGTCCAACAAACTCTCATCACAAAACATTCAGGAAATATGGGACACAATAAAAAAACCAAACCTAAAAATAATTGGAGTAGAAGAAGGAGAAGTGCAGCTCAATGGTCCAGAAAATATATTTAATAAAATTATAGAAGAAAACTTTCCCAACCTGAAGAAAGATATACCTATGAAGGTTCAAGAAGCATACAGAACACCGAATAGGCTGGATCAAAAAAAAAAAAAAACATTCCCTCGCCATATAATAATCAAAACACAAAATATACAGAATAAAGAAAGAATATTAAGAGCTGCAAAGGAAAAAGGCCAAGTTACTTATAAAGGTAAACCTATCAGACTTACAGCTGACTTCTCCATGGAAACCATGAAAGCCAGAAGGTCCTGGATAGATGTACTGCAGAAACTGAGAGACCATGGATGCAAGCCCAGATTACTATACCCAGCCAAGCTTTCATTCACTATAAATGGAGAAAATAAAATTTTCCAGGATAAAAACAAATTTAAATAATACGTAGCCACAAATCCAGCCTTACAGAAAGTAATAGAAGGAAAATCACTAACCAATGAATCCAACAATGACCACAATAACTCAGACATCTAGAGACATCTAGAGACCCTTCACCAACACAAATCAAAGAAGGGAAACACACAAACTCTACTACTAAAAAAGTGACCGGAATTAACAACCACTGGTCATTAATATCACTTAATGTCAATGGGCTCAACTCACCTATAAAAAGGCACAGGCTAAGAGATTAGATACAAAAACAGGATCCAACATTCTGCTGTTTACAAGAAACACACCTCAAACACAAAGACAGATACCTACTCAGAGTAAAGGGCTGGGAAAAGACTTATCAAGCAAATGGACCTAAGAAACAAGCAGGTGTGGCCATACTAATCTCTAACAAAGTTGATTTAAAACTTAAATCAATCAGAAGAGATGGAGAGGGGCATTTTATACTCATAACAGGAACAGTTCATCAGGATGAAGTCTCAATCCTGAACATCTATGCCCCTAATATAAAAGCACCCACGTACATAAAAGAAACATTGCTAAAACTCAAGGCAGCCATCAAACCGCACACACTAATAGTAGGAGACTTCAACACTCCTCTCTCACCAATGGACAGGTCAATCAGACAGAAACCTAACAGAGAAATAAGAGAATTAATGGAGGTAATGAATCAAATGGACTTAACAGACATCTATAGAACTTTCCACCCAAATAGGAAAGAATATACCTTCTTCTCTGCAGCTCATGGAACCTTCTCAAAAATCGACCACATAGTCGGTAACAACGCAAACATCCACAGTTACAAAAAAATATTAGTAATCACCTGTGTCTTATCAGATCACCATGGATTAAAGTTAGAATTCAACAACAATGCTACCCCCAGAAAGCCTACAAATTCATGGAAACTGAACAGTCAACTACTGAACCATACCTGGATTAAGGAAGAAATTAAGAAAGAAATTAAAGTCTTCCTGGAATTCAATGAAAATAAAGAAACAACATACTCAAACTTATGGGACACTATGAAAGCAGTCCTAAGAGGAAAGTTCATAGCAATAAGTGCCCACTTAAAGAAAACAGAGAAAGCTCAGATTGGAGACTTAACAGCCCACCTGAAAGCTCTAGAAAAAAAAAGAAGCAGACTCACCTAGGAGGAGTAGAAGACTGGAAATAATCAAACTGAGGGCTGAAATCAACAAAATAGAAACACAGAAAACAATTCAAAGAATCAATGAAACAAAAAGCTGGTTCCTGGAGAAAATCAACAAGATTGACAAACCCCTATCCAAACTAATCAAACGGCAGAGAGAGAATTTGCAAATTAATAAGATCAGAAATGAAAAGGGGGACATAACCACAGACACAGAGGAAATTCAGAGAATCATTAGATCTTACTACAAATGCTTATATGCCACAAAACTGGAAAATGTAAAGGAAATGGACACTTTTTAAGATAAATACCATATACCAAAGTTAAACCAGGACCAGGTAAACAATCTAAATAGACCTGTTAGTCACGAAGAATTAGAAGAGGTTATCAAAAACTTCCATACCAAAAAAAGCCCAGGACCAGATCGTTTCAGTGCGGAATACTACCAGAACTTCCAAGAAGACCTAATACCTGTACTCCTTAATGTATTTCACAATATAGAAACAGAAGAGGCATTGCCAAATTCCTTTTATGAAGCTACAGTTACTCTGATACCAAAACTGCACAAAGACTCAACCAAGAAAGACAATTATAGACCAATCTCACTCATGAACATTGATGCACAAATCCTCAATAGAATACTGGCAAACCGAATCCAAGAACACATTAGAAAAATTATCCATTATGATCAAGTAGGCTTCATCCCAGGGATGCAGGGCTGGTTCAACATACGAAAATCTATCAATGTAATCCATCATATAAATAAACTGAAAGAAAAAACCATATATTTATCATTTCATTAGATGCTGAAAAAGCATTTGACAAAATTCAACATCCCTTTATGATAAATGTATTGGAGAGATTAGGGATACAAGGGTCATACCTAAATATAATAAAAGCTATATACAGCAAGCTGACAGCTAACATCAAATTGAATGGAGAGAAACTCAAAGCCATCCCACTAAACTCAGGAATAAGACAAGGCTGTCCACTCTCGCCATACCTCTTCAATATAGTGCTTGAAGTTCTAGCAATAGCAATAAGACAACATAAGGGGATCAAGGGGATTCGAATTGGAAAGGAAGAAGTTAAACTTTCGTTATTTGCAGATGATATGATAGTGTACATAAGCGACCCCCAATACTCCACCAAAGAACTTTTACAGCTTATAAACACCTTTAGTAATGTGGCAGGATACAAGATCAACTCCAAAAAATCAGTTGCCCTCTTATACACAAAGGATATGGAAGCAGAGAGGGAAATCAGAGAAGCTTCACCTTTCACAATAGCCATAAACAGCATTAAATATCTTGGGGTAACTCTAACCAAGCAAGTGAAAGATCTATTTGACAAGAACTTTAAGGCATTGAAGAAAGAAACTGAGGAGTATACCAGAAAATGGAAGGACCTCCCTTGCTCTTGGATTGGGAGGATCAACATAGTAAAAATGGCAATTCTACCAAAGGCATTTTATAGCTTCAATGCAATCCCCATCAAGGTCCCATCAAAATTCTTAACAGATCTTGAGAGGACAATAATCAACTTTATATGGAAAAACAAAAAACCCAGGATAGCCAAAACAATCCTATACAATAAAGGATTGTCTGGAGGCATTACCATCCCTGACTTCAAACTCTATTACAGAGCTACAGTGATGATAACAGTGTGGTACTGGCATAAAAACAGAGAAGTCCACCAATGGAATCGCATAGAAGACACGAATTTTAACCCACAAACCTATGAACACCTCATTTTTGATAAAGGAGCCAAAAGTATACAATGGAAGAAAGAAAGCATCTTCAACAAATGGTGCTGGCACAACTGGATGTCAACCTGTAGAGGAATGAAAATAGACCCATATCTATCACCATGCACAAAACTTAAGTCCAAATGGATTAAGACCTCACTATCAGTCAGAACACATTGAACCTGATAGAAGAGAAAGTGGGAAGTACCCTACAACAGATGGGCACAGGAGATTGCTTCCTATGTGTAACCCCAACAGCACAGACATTAAGGGCAACATTGAATAAATGGGACCTCCTAAAACTGAGAAGCTTCTATAAAGCAAAGGACACTGTCACCAAGACAAAAAGGCAACCTACTGACTGGGAGAAGATCTTCACCAAATCTGCAACAGACAAAGGTCTGATCTCCAAAATATATAGAGAATTCAGGAAACTAGATTTTAAAATGCTAATTAACCCATTTAAAAAATGGGGCACTGAACTGAAGAGAGAATTCTCAGCAGAGGAAGTTCAAATGGCCAAAAGATACTTAAGGTCATGCTCAACCTCCTAAGCGATCAGGGAAATGCAAATCAAAACAACTTTGAGATATCATCTTACACCAGTCAGAATGGCTAAAATCAAAAATACCAATGATAGTCTTTGCTGGAGAGGCTGTGGAGGAAGGGGTACCCTCATCCATTGCTGGTGGGAATGCAATCTTGTGCAACCACTTTGGAAAGCAGTGTGGCGGTTTCTCAGGAAATTCGCAATCAACCTACTCCTGGAGCCAGCAATGCCACTCTTGGGAATATACCCAAGAGATGCCCAATCATATGACAAGGGCCTTTGTTCAACTATGTTCATAGCCGCATTATTTGTAATAGCCAGAATCTGGAAACAACCTAGATGTCCTTCAATGGAAGAATGGTTGAAGAAAGTATGGAATATATACACATTAGAGTACTACTCAGCGGTAAAAAACAATGACTTCTCGAATTTTGCATGCAAATGGATGGAAATAGAAAACACTATCCTGAGTGAGGTAACTCAGACCCAAAAAGATGAACATGGGATGTATTCACTCATAATTGGGTTCTAGCCACAAATAAAGGTCAGTGAGTCTATAATATGATATCCTAAAGAAGCTAAATAAGAAGGTGAACCCAAAGAAAAACATATAGCTATCCTCTTGGCTATGGGAAGTAGACAAGATTGCCTGGCAAAAAATTGGGATTTGGGGGGTGGAGTGGGAGGGGGTAAGGGGAGATGGGGAGAGAAAGTGAGAAGGGGAGGATGGGGGGAACTTGGGGAAATGGGATGACTTGGATAAAGGAAGGTTGGATAGGGGAGCAGGGAAGCACATATCTTAACTAAGGGCGCCCTCTTAGGGTTGGCAAGAGACTCTGACCTAGAGGGGTTCCCAGGTGCCCAGGGCGATGTCCCCAATTAGTTCCTGGAGCAGCTGAGGACAGGAAACCTGAAATGACCCGATCCTATAGCCATATTGATGAATATCTTGCATATCACCATAGAACCTTCATCTGGCGATGGATGGAGATAGAGACAGAGACCCACAATGGAGCACCGGACTGAGCTCCCAAGGTCCCAATGAGGAGCAGAAGGAGGGAGAACATGAGCAAAGAAGTCAGGACCACAAGGGGTGCACCCACCCACGGAGACAGTGGGGCTGATCTAATGGGAGCTCACCAAGACCAGCTGGACTGGACTGAAAAAGCATGGGATAAAACCAGACTCTCTGAATATGGCGAACAATGAGGGCTGATGAGATGCCAAGGACAATGGCACTGGGTCTTGATCCTACTTCATGTTCTGGCTTTGTGGGAGTCTAGCCAGTTTGGATGTTCACCTTCCTATACCAGGATGGAGGGGGGAGGACTTTGGACTTTCCACAGGGCAGGGAATCCTGACTGCTCTTCAGACTGGAGAGGGATGGGGAGAGGAGTGGAGGGAGGGGGAAAGGAGTGGGAGGACGGGGAGGGAAATGGGAGGCTGGGAGGAGGCGGAAATTTTTTTTCTTCAATAAAAAAAATAATAAAATAAAGTTTTGGCAATGTCCCTTCTGTTTCTATTAAGTGGAACACTTTGAGGTGTATAGGTATTACCTCTTTTTGGAAGTTCTTCACTAAAACCACCCATCCATGGGTCTTTTTTTTTTTGTTGTTGTTGTTGTTGTTGTTGGTAGGTTTTTGATGACAGCTTCTGGTGCAGGAGAATTGTCTGTATTCTGTCAATCATGTATTTTAATAAAACACTGATTGGCCAGGCAGGAAGTATAGGCGGGTCAACCAGACAGGAAGTAGAGGTAGAGCGATGAGAACAGAAGAATGCTGGAAAGGAGGATGCCCATTCCTCCCCTCTTGTCCAGACTCTGAAGAAGCAACATGTGATCTGCCCTGCTGTGAAAGGTATTGAACCACGTGCTAACATAGATCAGAATAATGGGTTAATATAAGCTACAAGAGCTAATAAGTTGCCTGAGCTAATGGGCCAATCAGTTTTATAACTTATGGAGATCTCTGTGTGATTTTCTTTGGAGCTTGTCGGCTGTGGGGTACCAGGCGGGACATTAACCCCAACAAGCCAGCTCTCATGTTACAGAATGGCAGGCCCATTCATGTTACAAGCTTCTATTTCCTTGCATCTTATAGATCTATTGAATTTGCTCACTTGGTCTTGATTTAATTTTGGTATATGGTATCTATCTAAAAAATTGTCTATTTTTTTTACATTTTACAATTTTGTGGAGAACAGGTTTTTGTAGTAAGACCTAATGATTCTCTGAAATTCTTCAGTGTCCATTGTTATGTTACCCTTTTCATTTCTGATTTTGTTAATTTAGTTTTCGCTCCTTCTTTTCATTAGTTTGTATAAGGGTTTGTCAATCTTGTTGATTTTCTCAAAGAACCAGCTCTTTGTTTCATTGATTCTTTGTATTGTTTTCTTTGTTTCTATTTTGTTGATTTCAGCCCTCAATTTGATTATTTCCTGTCTTCTACTTTTTCTGGGTGAATCTGCTTCTTTTTGTTCTAGAGCTTTCAGGTATGCTGTTAAGTTGCTAGTGTGAGATTTCTCTGTTTTCTTTATGTGGGCACTTAGTTCTATGAACTTTCCTCTTAGCACTGCTTTCATAGTGTCCCATATGTTTGGACATGTTGTGCCTTCATTTTTATTGAATTCAAGGAAGACTTTGATTTCTTTATTTCTTTTTTGACCCAGGGGTGGTTCAGTAGTTGACTGTTTTGTTTCCATGAGTTTGTAGACTTTCCGGGGGTAGTATTGTTGTTAAATTCTAATTTTACTCCGTGCTGATACAATAAGACACAGTTGGTTACTCTAAATTTTTGTGTCTGTGGAGATTTGCTTTGTTACCAACTAGGTGATCAATTTTAGAGAAGGTCGCATGAGGTGCTGAGAAGAAGGTATATGTTTTTGTGTTTGGGTGGAATGTTCTATAGATGTCTGCTAAGTCTATTTGATTCATTACATCTGTTAGTTCACTTTTTGTCTGTTAAGTTTCTATCTCTTTGACCTGTCCATTGATGAGAGAGGAGTGTTGAAATCTCCTACTATTAGTGTGTGTGTTTTGATGTGGGATTTAAGTTTTAGTGATGTTTCTTTTACATATGTGGGAGCTCTTTTATTAGGAGCATAGATATTCAGGATTGAGACTTCTTTTTTTAAATATTTATTTATTTATTTATTATATATACAATATTCTGTCTGTATGTCTTCAGGCCAGAAGAGGGCACCAGATCTCATTACATATGGTTGTGAGCCACCATGTGTTTGCTGGGAATTGAACTCAGGACCCTTGGAAGAGCAGGCAATGCTCTTAACCTCTGAGCCATCTCTCCAGCCCCAGACTTCTTCTTAATGAATTGTTCCTGTTATGAGCATAAAGTGTCCTTCTCCATCTCTTCTGATTGATTTTAGTTTGAAATCAACTTTGTTAGATATTAGGATAGCCACACCCACTTGTTTCTTTGGTCCATTTTTTTGGAAAACCTTTTCCCAACCCTTTACTCTGAGGTAGTGTCAGTCTTTGAGGTTGAGGTGTGTTTCTTGTGAACAGCACAATGCTGGATCCTGTGTTTGTATCCATTCTCTTAACCTGTGTCTTTTTTATAGGTGAATTGATTTAATTGATATTAAGCAATATTAATGACCAGTGGTTGTTAACTCCGGTTATTTTTGGTGCTAGTGTTTATGTGTTTCCCTTCTTTGGGTTGTGATGGTGTAAGGTTATCAGATGTCTGTGTTATTGTGGGTGTTGTTGGATTCCTTGGGTTGAGGTTTTCCTTGTAGTACTTTCTGTAAGGCTGGGTATGTGGATATATATTGTTTAAATCTGTTTTTTTTCCATGAAATATCTTGTTTTCTCCATCAATGGTGATTGAAACCTTTTAAATGTGGGGAAAACTCTCTTTTATCTGATTCCTCTGTTTAAGAATTTGTAATTGTCTTATTAAATCTACCAAGGATGTTGATGAATGTGTGAGGCTGGTTGCTGCTGCATAAAATACTGTAATCCTGGATTTCAAGGCAGCTACCTAGTTTGACCAGTCGAGACCAGTCTGGACCGGTCGGAACCGGTCTGAATCGGGCTAGAACAGCATGGTCTGGTCGGGATCACTATGAATATGGTACAGAAAAAGCCATAAACTTACTTGAAGCATTTTGAGGATCTTTTTTGTGTGCAATTGTGTGTGTGTGTGTCTGTGCGTGTATGTGTGTGTGTGGATGACAATAGTATGTCTCAGTGTCAAAAAGTCAGACACATGCCTGTATGTCTCATATTCACAGTTGCTGCAAGATAGTGAGGTTCTGGACAATAGGGGTAGAGGACATTGTTTGTTAAACATATAAGCACCTACCACATGCCTGTAGTCAAGGGAGGCAGACATCCCTCATCACAAAGAGAATACATTTTGGAGCAGGCAAAGCCCCAAAGCTGTTGAGCCCCCGAGTTGAGTACAGACAGAGATCCTGTTTGCTTTGCTTTCTGCTGTTACCTCCTCCGAGGATAACCTGAATTCCTTGGAAATGGACACAGGGTACATTCAGTGGAGTATCATCTTTTCTTTGGTGTTCTTGGCTTGCCAGGAGGCCAGCCATGCTCGGGAAACTTGGTATATGCCTGAGACTTGTTGCCCACCGGCAGGCTCAAGACCTCAGGATGTATCGAGTATGTGGCAAGCACTGGTCCCAGAGGCAGATGGCTGGAGCAGCTGCTTTCAGGAGGCTCCTGCCCCAAATCAATATGGCCATCATTTTGTTTTTCCTTCCCTATGGCATTTCTGGAATCACCAGCCATTACTTTGACTAATGCCATTCTGGTACTTGCTCAGGAAATATCCAAGGCTGGTTGACTCTGCCTTGGAGTGGACTCTAGCCCCAGAATGAACCTGGGCTGGCCTTTGAGAGGATGAATCACAGGACATGTAGACTATATGTGGCAGCTTCTCTTTCCATGTAGGACTGAGTGACATTAGCAGCACTTCTGGGGATGGGGAATAGATGCTGCAGGGAGGGCTTTCTGGAAGGACCAGGATCCTAGGCTACAGGAGGACAGGAGGCTACTCTGTGGGACAATCACGTGGGGGGAAAAGCAGAGGCTGTGTATGCAGCAAGGGTGAAGTGGGGTGGGGAGGGGGGAGAGGAGGGGAGGGCAACTATGAGTGGATCCTAGCAGTGACAGGGTGAAGGGCCCAAGTGGACAAGGTAGGACTCAGGAGTCAGAGAGCCTGTGGAAGACCTCATGCAGTTCCTCCCCAGGACGGGCTGAACCCCGGCTAACATTAGCTCCCCCCCTTCTGTCTTCTAGCCATCACTTCTCCTGGGTCATCATGGACATAATAGAATGTCCCCTATGGCAGGCAGAGCACCTGTACATGGGCTTTGACTCTAACCCCCACATTTCCCCTCTTTAGCATCTAACTGTCCTCTGTGGCGCTCCACAATACCCTACAGGGGCTCCCAGGAGCAAAAAGACTGGCTTTGACTTAGCCACTTGCCATCTTACAAAACCATCCTGTGATCTTGCTCTCTCCTGGGTCCTTTTTAGGACCCCATGATCAAAGTTCTAGTTTTTCCCCATTTCACAGGCAGGGAAACTGAGACACAGAGGTCTTGTGCATTGTAACATGCCAAGAAAACCAGAATCCTGTAACTCTGGCCTGATAATCCTTGGAGAACTGTGCCCCGATAAGCTGCGTGCTGCCACTGGGGTTTCTTTTGAATACTCTTATGCTCCATTCCTCCCCACATTGCCATCCCAGCCTGTAAAAGCAAAGTAAATATTTAAAGAGCTTGGCCCTGGCCTCCCTGAGCTGGGGCATGGTGCCTATTCAGCTGTAACTTCCCATATTATCCCTTCTACTAAAGGGAGCTAATTATCCTCCGTGATGTAGGCCCAGTACCTCTCGTATATCCCGACTGAAAACCTCTGAGAGGCAACACTAATTATTGTCATCTTACAACCCAGGGTGATAGGCCTCAGAGAGGCCTCAGAACTTGTCTGAGGTCACATATCTAGGTAGAGTCAGGGCCAAGACACTGACTCCAGAGTCCTTGTTCTGAGTCTCTCAGTGGTGATGGGAGAGCTCAGCTACAAAAAAACAAAAAACAAAAAACAAAAAAACCAGGCTCCATGAAACAGAATAATAAGTGTGGTATTTGGTATTGACCCTTCAACGTTTCTTTACATTGGCCCATATATCCTAACTGTCTGTGTTCTAAAGATTTTGAATGTGAGTGATCACTCTGTATTATTATAAATTTGAAAGATGTAACTCTCTTATTTTATAGGGGCTTATGTCCAAGAGTGTTGCTTGAATCTTAGAAGAAACTTTGAGTTTGGGAACTTTAGAATACTTTGGGAACCGTTAAGACTTTGGGGACTCCTTAAGCTACATGAATATATATTTTGCATGGTGTGATGCCGATGAGATGCTGGGATTCAGAAACAGAATGCTACAGTTTACATGCTGAACATTCAACAGAGACTCACGATTTGAGTGCTTATTGCCAGGCTTTGCCCTTTTCTGAGGGACGTAGAGTCTTTAGGAGATGCAGACTAGCGGGTAGAAGTAGGGCACTATAAATGACACCAATATTTGACCTAGTTTACATGGACAGCCACTGAGTGTTAATATGGAAGTTGAGGGTAGGTGGCACATGGTCAACAACAAAAAATTTTGACATCAGTATAGCACCTAGAGGATTGCATTCTACCAAAAGCATGGGTAGACAACCCTCTAAGGCACAGAGAAGATATGGTATCCAATGACTTCATAGCTATAAACTCATATATGTCAAATCCCCTGAGCTATAAGTGTTCTGATATAATGAATGCAGTCTGTGTTAGGATACCACATTTACATTGCTTCTCTTACACAGAAGACAAACATGTCACCGCCTCCCATCCAAACTACTGACATAGCGCCCATGATTAATCATGTCTGTTTGTGCTCCCGTGTTCCCAGTACAATTATTTGTGGAAAATCTGGCCCTCATCCCAAGGATCCAGAACACTAACATGAATGCATTACATTACCCTTAGAAGTGAGAGAGCTGATTCCAGAGAAGGTACAGTAGCATGGAAGAATGTTGACAACTCATCACTTTTATGGTCTGGAAAACAGTGCGGTGAGGACCACTGTAACAGTGGGAATGACACATGAACTTAATGCCTTCTTCTCCTAGGGACAGGTGTGCTGTATACCAGGGGTCTTCCAGTGTTCCCAACATAGCTGCGACTATGAAAATCCATCTCATGGTGAACAGGGATCTGAGACAGGAATTCTGAAATGTGATTCCAGGGGTGTGCAATTACACTCAGAGCTCACCCATCCCTCTAAATACCTTCACAGTGCCTTTTCCCCAACCTCTGTTTCTTGAACATTCCCACGTAAAATCATGAAGGAATTAAGGCAAAGGGTGGCTATTTTCAGAGAGTTTCATCGAAAACTATTTTTTCAGGATGAATAGAAGCAACATTAATGGAGCTGTGACCAGTGACTTTGCCATCAGAAGCAAAAACATTATGGTTTGATTTGAGGAATGGTGTCCAAGAATATTTCTGTCATGATTAATAAGGGTTCTCTGGTTACAGTGTGATTCCATGGTAGTTATTCTACACAGACTAGGTAAATCTTCAAGAATCAGGTTGATTGACAAACTAAACTATTTTTCTGGACACTTTTTTTTTTTAAAAAAAGATTTACTTAAGAGACAAGGTCTTACTGTGTATAGCTCTGGCTGGCTTGGAACTCACAGAGCTCTTTCAGCCACTGACTTTGGATTGGAGACATGGATGGGCAAAGATTTAGTTATGTGTATGTGAGGGTACCCTGGGAGGCCAGAAAAAAGTGTCAGATCCTTAGAAACTGGAGTCACAGTTGATTGTGAGCAGATACGGATGCTGGGAATGGAATTGGAGGCTTCTGCGAGAGCAGTAAGCTCTCTTAATTGCTAACTCCATCCTTCAACTTTTTTGCTGGTCATTCTTCTTCATCCATAGTATCGCTCCTGCTCACCCTACTAATGCTTGATGAGGAGCAGAAGGGAAGTCTCCCTCCCCTTCAATTGTGTGAGCCATTGTTAGGGAGAGAGAGATGGGATGCCCTAGGGTCACAGGCTTCAGTGCTCGTGGTGGCTGCAGGTAGGACCATGTGAGGCTAAGCCAGGTATGCCAGACTGCTCTGGGCTTTGTCGTATATTTGGATATTTCCTAAAGGAATGCTGAGCTAGGAGTTTAGCTCCGTGGTAGAGCGGATGTCTAGAGTACTCAAGGTGTTGGATTTGTTCCCCAGCAAGGCAAAACAGAACCACAAACCAGCCTCACTGCTGGATACACAAAGGAAAAGTCCAGACTTCAGCCGGCTTGGTATGGGCCTGTAATCCCAGCACTTGAGAAGCAGGAATAGTAGAGAGTTTGAAGTTTAGAGCCAGCCTGGTCTGCGTACAGTTTCAGACCAGACAAGACTACATACCAAGACCTTGTTTCAGAAAGGACAACAGAAAATGGATTTTATACTACCAAATACCAAAGAAAGGAAGTAAGATTCACAACAACCCAGGCAAAGGAATAACATGCATCAGCCCAACAACCTCTGAGGGCTTTTCTTGCCTCAATATTTAGGGCGAATCAGGATAGAGGAAGTGAGGGTGTGCAGGGTTAGCAAGCATGAGACAGGCCTGGCAGATTTCTAGCCCCAGGCCAGCAAAACTAGAAGTTCTGGGCGGCTTTGAAGTAGATCTTGGGGGAGTAGAGACTGTCTCTTAGCAGGTCGGGTGGGTGCATTCCGGGATGGAGGAAGATAGTAAGGTTATGGGAAGGTTGTAACCCAGTGTGAGTCAACCTCAGGGGTGTGTGTGGGCTAAAGGGTTGGTCTGTCTTTGTGATAAGGTGCTTGGTTCAATGTGAGAAGGCATGATGGGTGTCGTGGTTTAGCAGATGTGGCTGCTGGTAATGGTGCAAGTGGGAGACAGACCTCCTGCCAGGTGCTGAACTGGGATACGTGCAGGGGACACTCCCATGCTCTTGGTCAGCATCTGGCTTCTGCATACTTGGAGGCTCCCAACTATCTGTGATGAGATCTGGCGCCCTCTTCTGACATAAAGGTGCATATGCAAACAAATGAAGGGATGTTTGAAGGGAGATGTCCCATGTTCATTTTCTCATTGGTGGGTGGTAAGTACTGACACTCGAGCCAGGCTCCTTTCCTGGTGTCAGCTTCCATTACCCCCTCCACCTCTTCCCCTCCAGAGAGAAGACTTCGCGGGAAGGCCTTCTAGAACGTGGGTGAGAAAGTGTACTGCCAGGAGGACTTCCTGGTGAGTCTGCACTGTGTTGCTGACCCAGCTGGGTGGGAGCAGGGGCTCACATGCAGACCTGAGGCCAGCGACAGTGAGTGTCCCCTTGTCACGTGACATCCTGGATCCTGTGTCCCCTCTCAGTACTCCGGGTTCCAGCAAACTGCGGACAAGTGCAACATGTGTGGACACCTTATCATGGAGATGGTGAGAACCTCCAGGTGCCTGGAGTCCCCCACCCTCTGCTGCTCCAGACCATTGGTGAGGCCCTAAGCCATGGCCTCTGGGGGGCGGTGCTGTGCCTCTTGCCCATGCTAACCTTTTGGTGCTTCCCCCAGATCCTGCAGGCCCTTAGCAAGTCCTACCACCCAGGTTGCTTCCTCTGCTCAGTGTGTAACGAGAGTCTGGATGGCGTTCCCTTCACCGTGGACGTGGAGAACAACATCTACTGCGTGAGAGACTACCACACGTGAGTCTCCCTTGCTGAAGAAGCAGTGTGGGCCGCAGCATGGCCTCCCCAGCTCTCTTTCCTGCCTACCTCAGCCTCTTTGGTCCTGGCCTTTTTTTCTCTTTCTGCCCTCATGTTTTCTCTGCAGTTGGGGTAGGGACAGCTCTGATCTTGGTGACAGGAGCAGAAAGATGGGACTCCTTATATTTTGGTGGGATACATCAGGAAAGAACCTGGAGGTGGTATCAATAACTATTATGTTTCCAGAATATGTTTCCATATGTGTTCCAATTCATGGGCCTGGGGATGGTTCCCAGTGACGTCATAAGGGCAGGGCAGGGATATTTGTGATTCCTGGTCTCTGTTCTGGGCTCTTACCTGACTGTTCCCTGCCATTGGGCCTTTTCTTCCCGAGGAGAAAGCCCTGGTGCCAAGTGGGCAGCCAGTGCTTATGTGTTATGGTGGCTCTGGGCTTAGGCCTCAGAGCCTTGGGTCTCTGCTGCTGCTGATTTTTGAGATTGGTGCTGGCACTTGTCCTTGGTACTCATGGTGGAGCAGAGGTCTCCCCTAGGGATGGCTTCAGTCTGGACATCAGGGACTAGAGAATGCATAGGAGATGGCTGGAGGGAGCCAGAGGCAGTCCTGCAGGAGGAGGGAGGGAGGGCACAGATAGGAACTGTGTCAAGCACTAGTGCCAAGAAGGCAGAAGCTGCACACCCGCGTGTCTACACAGGAGGCAGGCTATCTTAGAGCTGTTGTGGTAGCTCCACCCATGTCCCCTTGCCTCTACCTTCTCACCTTCTCACGCCTACTTCCTTTATCCTTCCAGGGCGTTTTCTCCAAAATGTGCTTCCTGTGCCTGCCCTATCCTCCCTGCCCAGGTAGGAACACTTCACCCAGAAGCAGAGGGTGCGTGATCCTGAGGCTTTGCACGATCTGATCTTGCCTGCTTTGACTCAGGTCCTGGGCCATAATAGGAGTGGTCAAAGGTGGCCATACTCTGCATTCTGCAGGGCTGAGGAGTATAGAGGATGTTCATGCAGGAGGTGGGGCAGGTGTACCCTGGGTGCATTACAGGGAAGAGGTAGCCCTGATTCTCGTGACCCACTGCGGCACTCTGCTCCATTACTTGTATTGGGAGGGGCTGCTCATCTGGCTCATTCAGTTCTGCAGTGGATGTTGGGTAGCCTAGGGCTAGAAGAGCAGATATGGAGGCCTTGGCATGTGTAGCTCTCTGGGTCTTTCTGCATGAACAATATCTATTGAAGTCAGCTTCCTGAGGAACATGGCTGGTAGTGGGAGTTTCTGCATGAGCCAACACCCATGTGACTTTCTTACTGTCACATGCCTATGTGTGACTCCAGTTGGGGAAGAGGCCCAGAGCACATACACATTCCTCTTGGGCACGTGCTGTAGTGCGTTGTCCTTGTCCGAGGGACATGTCTACTCAGGGTGGCACATTGTAGAGAGAGGTGCTTTAATGGACAGGATATAGTGCTTCAGGTCCAGGGAGCACACATGTGAATCTGCCTCTTTTTCCAGGGCTGTGGGACAACCATTCGTGTGGTGTCCATGGACAGAGACTACCACGTGGAGAGTTCCCACTGTGAGGTGAGCTCCGGCCTCTCCCACCCTCCCCTGCAGACACTGTCACCCTCCACCCTGGATCCTCTCTCTGTAGCTTCTGCTCCATATTCCCTCAGTAAGCCTTTTTTTTTTCTTCCCACCCATGCCCATTTTTCTTTCAGACAGTCCCATTTTCACTAAGTGGGTGTTGGATTTAGTAGAATAGACAGGAATTTAGAATTGGCAGTGTCCACATGAAGTAGTGTGTTGCTGTTGAAGGGAGTTGTCAGGACCTTGAAAAACTATGGAAGGTTTCCTGGGGGATGTGACACCCAGCCTAAACTTTGGAGGGTCATAGCAGATAGGATGTGTCCATCAGAATTCTAGCGGAGGATGAGTACGCCGTCGCTTCATTTATCCAAAGTCACCAAATTACATAGAAAAGGTTTATTTCAGTTTGGTTGTAGAGGTTTAATCCCATGATGGTTGGTTGACGCCATTGCTTTGGGCCTGTGGTGTGGCAGAGCTGATCACCTCAAAACTGGTAAAAGAACAAGGAAGAAGGTTTGGAGAGAACTTTGACATGGCGCACTGTGTAAGGATACCTGCTACTGAGTCTTAGGACCCATGTGGTGGAGGAGACAGCTGATTCTGCAAGTTGTCCTCACCTCCACAGGCATGCCATGGCACCCACTTCACATGCAAATAACACATGCAGCCAGCCTGGTCTACAGAGTGAGGGCTAGGCCATCCAGGGCTACACAGAGAAACCCTGTCTTAAAACCAAAACAACAACAACAACAACAACATCATCATCAGTAATAATAATACATGTATTAAAAAAAAGAGGTCAAGGTTCTGGAGTCCCATTGATCAAAGAACCAAAGCCTCTTTGTCACTTCAGCCACTCCCTCCATGGACAAGGGACCAAGCTTCGCCTCCCCCCACTTTCTTTGTTTGTGTGTTTTTTTGAAATATGGTCTTACTGTGTAGCCCTGTGTAGTAAGCTTTCTCGTTGGACTGTCTTGGACCACCAGCCTGCAAATAGGGACACAGACTTCTTAATAATGAAAGCTTGGCCTTTGGCTTAGGCTTTTCCCAATTAGCTCTCATAATTCAGATTAACCTGCTTTTATTAATCTACATTCTGCCATGTAGCTTTTACCTCTCTTCCATTCTGTGTATCTGGCTTGCTCTGTCTTTCATTAGTGTCTCTCTGCACCTAGATTCATTTTCCACTGACTCCCCAAAAATCCTGCCTGTCCTCCTGCCTAGCTGTTGGCCATTCAGTTCTTTATTAAACCAATAAGAAGATACCTTGAAGGGCTGGAGTGATGGCTCAGTGTTTAAGAGCACTGCTCCAGAGGACCTGGGTTCAATTCCCAGTACCCATATGACAGCTCACAACTATCTGTACGTCCAGTTCCAGGGGATCTAACACCTTCAAACAGACATACATGTAGGTAAAACACCAAAGCACATAAAATAAATCAAAAATAATGAAAAAGAAAGTGCCTTGGGAAAGATACATCTTCACAGTCTACAAAAAGATTATCCACAACATTTTCCCATTTTTTTCCAATATAAAGTTCTACTCTGTCTAACACAGTAAAACTATATATAGTAAGAACAATTATCAGTGGTTACACACACCTTTAATCTTGGCACTCGAGAGGCAGAAGCAGGCAGATCTCTGTGAGTTTGAGGCCAGCCTGGTCTACAAGAGCTAGTTCCAGGACAGGCACCAAAGCTACAGAGAAACCTTGTCTCCAAACAAACAAGAACAATTATCAGATAAGAATTACATTTCCAATGTTCAGTCCATTTGTATTTGGTGTATTCAGAGAAAATATTATCTGTCTTGATGAGTTCAAAGTTTTATACCTAAACCACTTTTTATCATAACGTATTACCAACCTAAAAATCTTTTTAGACCTTAAAACATTTTCTTAGATGAGCAACTTAAGCTTTTATGTCTCTCATCCTTTATAAACTTTACATCTCTTTTGAACGTTTTTTTAAATGTGGTTAAAAAAAAAAGGCAGTATAACTAGTCTTCAACTCCCATCAGAGACTCGAGAAGGATAAAATAGTACCTGAGTAGGCAGGAAGTGCAGAGAACACAACTTTCAAAACTATAGAAATGACAGAAACAGCTGGCTGCCTGGACTCCTCTGCAATGTTGGGACATCCATCGTTGGTCTAAAAGCCCAGCATATCTGACAGACTTTTCTGTGGAGCTGGAATTTTGAAGGACTTCCTACCTTGTCTTGGCAAAGTTTGGCATTCATTTTCTTTTGTGTCCTGTTTGTCCAATTTGGTCAGCATACTGTCAGCAGTGGAGGCAAGGGCAGTTTCTTGTCCAGTGGCTAACTTTGCCTCTCACACACACACACACATACACACACACACACACACACACACACACACACACACACACACTCACGGAGTTTCCTCAATTCCCATTGCCTTCTATGAAGTAGATAATGCTGCCAGGAGCAGATGTGTCTCACTGTCATAAAAACAATAACAGCTGGGTGGTGGTTGCGCACACCTTTAATTTTAGCTCTCGGGAGGCAGAGGCAGGATTATCTCTGTGAGTTCGATGCCAGCCTGGTCTATAAGAGCTAGTTCCAGGACAGGCAACAAAGTGACACAGAGAAACCCTGTCTTGAAAAAAAAAACCAAAAGAAAAACAACAACAACAAAATTATCTCTTGAAAACACATCTACATGACTATAAGTTTGATTGTTATACATGATTAACTAGTAATCTACATTTTTTAAATTATCCTAAACAGTTTGTAATAATAGTCTTTAAGGGCTAGACCTTTATATTTTAAAATGATCTGCAGTACACTACCTAAAACAACAGAAAGTATATACAGTATGTTCTAACAAAAATAACTTTAAATTCGTATCAGTATACAAAGATGTATACCAATGTAAAATATTTAAGACTAGTAGTTGTGTTTTTTTAGCTTAAAAGTAGATTCAATTAATTTACCATTCTATTTTATCATTCTTATATCCTTCTCTTTTATTTTCAGAAAGAGATCCTTGAACCTAACCTGCTTTGTTTAGTTTTTCCTTGACCATAAAAAAGATATAACCAAAAAAAAAAGATATAACCTCTCCCCCAATGCAACATATTTCCTGATTTTCATTTTGAAGTTAAGACATTCTTAAAAAATATAGGTTGGTTTCATTTTTTTTTGCTATAACCCAGTGTTTATCAGCAGTGTTATTTTTAGCTTATCAGTGTTCAAAGTCAACAAAGAAACATACATGTCTATTTTCCTCCTTATGTGGCTGTGTATGCAAACACACACACACACACACACACAGAGCAGTCAGTTCTCTTAACCTCTGAGCGATCTCTCCAGCTCTAAACTATTTTCTATGACTGTCTATGCCCATTTTTTTCTCTTTCTTTAGCATTTAAACACATCTTAAAGTATTTTGTACCTATTTAGAGGGGTTTTTTTTTTGGTCCAAACCTGGCTTTCCTAAGCATCCGCAGTCTTCTCTGACCACGAGAACCAAAGCCCCCCCCCTCTGTTTATTGAGAGCCCAGCCTCACGCTGGCAAGTAGCAGTGGGAGCCGCATTTACTATAGCAGCTCTGGGAAGTTGCTGAGCCCACTCTCCAAAGTCCATGCAAGTGACAGCCAATTGCTGTATGTGCTCCCAGGAAGGCCCAGGTGGCCACGGTTGAGGTGCATAGGAGGGGCATAGGAGGGTCAAAGGCGGGGCATAGGAGGAGCATAGTCGGGACATAGGCGGAGCATAGGCAGGGTATAGGAAAGGCATAGGCAGAGCATAGGCGGGGCAATGGTGGGGTACAGGCGGGGCAAAGGCAGGGCATAGGAGGGACAGAGGTGGGGCATAGGAGGCGCAAAGGCGGGGCATAGGCGGAGCATAGGCAGGTCATAGGCGGAGCATAGGAGGAGCAAAGGAGGAGCAAAGGCGGGGCAAAGGCAGGGCAAAGGCGGGACATAGGCGGGGCAAAGGCGGGACATAGGAGGAGCATATGCAGGGCATAAGAGGGGCATAGGCGGGGAAAAGGCGGGACAGAGGCGGGGCATTGGAGGGGCAAAGGCGGGGCACAGGAGGGGCATAGGAGGGGCATAGGCGGGGCATAGGCAGGGCAAAGGCGGGGCATAGCAGGGGCAAAGGCGGGACATAGGAGGACCATAGGTGGGGGGGAAGGTAGGGCATAGGTGAGATATAGGCGGAGCCTGGGCGGGGCAAAGGCGGGGCATAGGAGGAGCTTAGGGGGCAAAGGCGGGGCATAGACAGAGCATAGGAGGGGCATAAGCGGGACATAGGTGGAGCATAAGGGGGCATAGGTGAGGTAAAGGCGGGGCATAGGAAGGGCATAGGAGTGGCATAGGAGGGTCATAGGAGAGGCAAAGCCGCGGCACTTATCTTTGTTAGTAGTCACGGTATGGGCTTTTCTTTTGTCCCTTCGGGTAGGCCCATGTGATGGGTGTCTGGTCATAGCAGGAAAAAATTGTCCAAACTGAAATCTTAAATCAGATTTCTGAGGGCCAGAGACGGGCGAGTCTCTGGAGACGGCAGCTGGGCCGGCTGGAGGTCGGAAAGCAGAAGGACACATTTGTCCCTTTCAGATCATTGCTACCAAAGAGCTATGCCGTCAATCAAGGCTTTCCAATGAAAGCCCCATCCCCAGCTCCCTGGGGTTTCCGTCAGCATTCATAATTATTTTCCACAGCTGTCTGCCGAGATGGCTCCCATTAAGCCTTAGTCTCCTCCATGTGGCCTCCTTTTGGGCCAAAGCTTCGACTAAAATTAAAATGTACTCATCAACAAATACTTCAAGATTGACTTGCTTCTTGGGCATGCTGGGGAGCAGCTTGCACAGCCACGCACAGCGACATGCCATTGGTAATGAAGTATTGAATTCAATGACACTTGAGAACATGCGCCTCCTCCAGGCTGCTCTTCGTGTGTGAGACCTAACAGCCTCTGATCATGCAGCATCTGCTCCCTAACAGTGAACACACAGACGCGCAGGCTGCTTGGGTCGTCCCTCCCAGACTAACCTCCCCAGACCAGAGGTCTCACTTTGGAGTCTACTGCTCTGATCAAACACCATGACTGATAAGAACTTGGGGAGGACAGGGTTTCTTTGGCTTATGCATTCCAACCACAGTCCATTATGAATGGAAGCCACGGCAGGGACTCCAGGAGAGAACCTGGAAGCAGGAACTGAAACGGAGGCCATGGAGGGATGCGGTTTATTGGCTTCTTCCCAATGGCTTTGCTCCTTTCTTATACATCCCAGAACCACCCACCTATGGGTGGCACCACCATTCCCGGACCGACCCCCCCCCCCCATCAATCATAATTTTTAAAATACCCCCACCGACTTGCCTACAGGTTGGTCTAATGGAGGCAATCTTTTTTCGGTTGAGGTTCCCTCTCCCAGATAATCCTACTGTATTTCAAATTAACGAAGCAACCCTACCCAGCACGCCACAGTTCCCACACCACCTGCTTCCTGCGGGACCAGATGCATCGATTCCACCTGCCAAAGTCTGCTCCCCTTGACGAGTAATTCCATTTTCACAGAGCTTCCCTCTGATGTTAGGTGATGAGAAGCCCAGCCTCACCGACATAATGGTAAAGCATCATCAAGGAGAGCAAGGCCATGGCTCTTTCCTCACCCCTGCACAAAGTCAAATGGCAGTTCCTCTTCTGTGAGTTTTCTAAAACAGTGATCCCCATTGGCTTTCATGGACATTTGGACTCAGACTCCTGGGCTCCAGTACAGCCTGGGTCTGGCCTCCCAGGTGCTCTAGCGACCGATGTCTTCAAAGCCAGTCTGCTCACTCCTGTGCTGCACCAGTGACGAGGCTGGCCTATGCTGAGGGTGGCTGAGGAGTCCCCAGCCTGCAAGTCTGGGCCTTTCCTTTACCTTTTCCTTTATTTGCAGATCGAGGATCCTTCTAGCTTTGTGGTATGGTTGTGTTCTCTCCTAGGTGGGGCAAGTCTTTGTTCCCCAGGGGTGACCCTTAGAGTTCCACTCTGCTCCAGTGGGGAAGTTCAGTCATGGAGGGTTTTAGACCAGTAAATGTAACTGACACGTTGAAGGGGGTTTTTAGAGATTTTACCAAAGTTCTCACCAAAGTTCTCCCCTGAGAAATCGACTTGATTTGGTCCTGGCTTGTGGGACCCAAAGCAAACTCCCATGTTTATGATCAATTGAATCTCAACAAAATGCTACAAAATCATTCTTAAAAACAATATTTTTAGCTGTGGTGGTGCACGCCTTTAATCCCAGCACTCAGAGGCAGGCAGATCTCAGTGAGATTGAGGCCTGGTCTTAGAGGCTAGTTCCAGGACAATTTTTTTCCAACAAGAAATGATTCTGGGGCAATTGGGTATCCACGCATGGAAAAAATAAGTGCTGGTGACTATGAAACACCACCAATAAAACTCACTCAGAATGCAACATTAAATGTATGAAATGAGATGCGCAAATTCTAAGACAAGGACATGGGCACACATTGTCGTGACTGCATCAGGCAAAACTGTGTTAGGATATTAAAGCCTAAAAGTTCCATCACCATGCCCCAGCGTGCTTCAGAGACACCACCAAGCAGAATAAGGCAAGATGGCTAGAAGAATAAAATACTGGCCCTTTCACGACGTGCCTAATGAAAAACTCACATCCAAGACAGACAAGCAACTACAAACACCAGCAAAAGGTTAATCCAATTTAAAGCCAGAGAAACTATCTAGACCTCCTCTATGTGGTATACTAACAGCCAATGGAGACCCCTGAGGGGAATGCAGATGTGACCCACACACCACATCAAGAAAACCTGGTTTAGTTAAAAAGGTGGAAAAAGGAGCTGGAAAGATGGCTAGTGGTTAAGAGCATTGCCTGCTCTTTCAAACAACCTGAGTTCAATTACGGACAACCACAAAATGGCTCACAAACAGCTCTAACGAGGTCTGGGGCCCTTTTCAGACAAGAGAAAGAAGAAGATGGAGAGATAGCTCAGTGGTTAACAGCACTGCCTGCTCTTCCAAAGGTCCTGAGTCCAATTCCTAGCAACCACGTAATGGCACACAACCAACTGTAATGAGGTCTGCTGCCCTGCTCTGGCCTGTAGACATACACACATAGGGCCATGGGGCCATAGGGGCCATGGGGCCATAGGGGGCATAGCGGGCATAGGGGGCCATAGGGGCCACAGGGACCATAGGGGCCATAGGGGCCATAAGGCTATAGGGCCCAATTACCACGTTCTCTACAGATCTCTCCTTCAGTCACACCACATGCAGCAGGTTTAGCAGGGCTGGGATCACAGGCAGGCATCATGGCGAAAGGGACTCCATCTCTCCAGAGTGTTTTGAGATGTTTCTTGATCTGTTGTGTAGGAAGGCACCAATAAAAGACTCCTCTCCATGGGTGAACAAGCAGTTCCTTCTAGACAATGACACACATGACACATATTAAGGACTGGGGTTGTTTTTGTCCCTGCCTGACACTGGCTAAGGGAAGTTCGTGGTGGTGAAAATAAAGGAGAGACGCATTTATTTGTGTGTGAGCCACTGAGGTTTGAAGTGATCTTCACAGTATCACGGGTGAGGGCTCCTGTGGTTATCTGAACACACCTAGTCTCTCGCATCCTAGATGACACCTAATGAAGTCCCGGCTAACCAGAAATGCTCAAATCATGTCCCAAACTCAGGGTGTTGCCAGTTTCCTGTCCTTTGTCCACAGACACACTGTCTAGACAAGATCGCCTGACAAAATTGGGAGCATGGGGTTGGAGAGAGTAGGGATGGCAGAAGAGGAAGATGAGAGGAAAAGGGGAGGGAAGAGGAGAACTTGAGGGAATGGTACAGACGAGATGAAGGAAGGACGGAGAAAAGAGCAAGGAAAGAGATATTTTGATTGAGGGAGCCATTATGGGGCTAGCAAGAAACCTGACACTAGAGAAATTCCCAGGAATCCACAACCCTAAGCAATAGAGGATGCCCAAACTGGCCTTGCCCTATAGTCAGACTGATGAATATCTTCATCCAACAACTGTTGGAAACAGAGGCAGAGACCCGCACCAGAGCACTGGACTGAGTTCCCAAAGTCCAGTTGAAGAGTGGGAGAAGTGAGAATATGAACAAAGAGGTCAAGGCCATGATGGACACACCCACTGAAACAGTCTACCTGAGCTAATGGGAGCTCCCCAACTCCAGACAGGGAAGAAAACAGCATAGGTCCAAATTAGTCCCTCTGACTGTGGGTGACAGTTGTATGGCTGGGGCAGACTGTGGGGCCACTGGCAATGGCACCAGTAACTATCCCCACTGCTTGTACTGGCTTTTTTGGAACCTATTCTCTTTGGATGGATACCTTGCTCAGCCTAGATATAGTAGGGAAGGCCTTGGACCTTCCCCAAAGCAATGTGCCTTACCCACTCTGAAGAGTGGATGGCGGGTGGATTGGGGGAGTAGGTGGGAAGAGGAGAGGGAGTGGGAAATGGGATTGGTATGTAGTGAAAAAGATAGTTTGTTTTCTTTTTAAAAAAATAAAAAAATAAACAAAAAACAAATTGATGGGTTCATGGAGTCTTGCTCTATGATTTCAAAAGAATTTGAAACTAGACAATGTGTGACAGGGTTGGAGTCCTTGCATTGAATTCTTGAGAGGCTGTGTGTGAATCTGTGAGGGTCTTTAAGGTTTCAGTGGAAATATCAGAACGTTCATGAAGTCAAGACCATGGGGACGTGTGTGGTAGGAGCTATGAGTATGGAATAGACCTGGCCTAGCAAAGAATCTGGGTGTGCTGAGGTTAGAAGAGCTACTTACTGAGCTATGGCTATCAAAGTTTTTGGAGCCCAGTTGATTATATTATGAGCTCCAGAAGCTTGACACACAGCTGCAGGATCTGATGTTTTTCTTTTTTTATTTATTTATTTATTTATTTATTTATTTATTTATTTATTTATTTATTTATTAAGGATTTCTGCCTCGTCCCCACAACCGCTTCCCATTTCCCTCCCCCTCCCCCGATCAAGTCCCCCCCCCCCTCATCTGCTCGAAGAGCAATCAGGGTTCCCTGACCTGTGGGAAGCCCAAGGACTGCCCACCTCTATCCAGGTCTCATAAGGTGAGCATTCAAACTGCCTAGGCTCCCACAAAGCCAGTACGTGCAGTAGGATCAAAAACCCACTGCAATTGTTCTTGAATTCTCAGTATTCCTCATTGTCCACTATGTTCAGCTAGTCCGGATTTATCCCATGCTTTTTCGGACCTAGGCCAGCTGGCCTTGGTGAGATCCCAATAGAACATCCCCATTGTCTTAGTGTGTGGGTGCACCCCTCGTGGTCCTGAGTTCCTTGCTCGTGCTCCGTCTCCTTCTGCTCCTGATTTGGACCTTGAGATTTCTGTCTGGTGCTCCCGTGTGGGTCTCTGTCTCTGTCTCCTTTCATCGCCTGATGAAGGTTAATATTCCTGAGGATGCCTATGTGTTTGTCTTTGGATTCACCTTATTTAGCTTCTCTAGGAACATGAATTATAAGCTCAATGTCCTTTATTTATGGCTAGAAACCAAATATGAGTGAGTACATCCCATGTTCCTCTTTTTAGGTCTGGCTTACCTCACTCAGGATAGTGTTTTCTATTTCCATCCATTTGTATGCAAAATTCAAGAAGTCCTTGTTTTTTACTGCTGAGTAATACTCTAATATGTATATATTCCATACTTTCTTCATCCATTCTTCCGTTGAAGGGCATCTAGGTTGTTTCCAGGTTCTGGCTATTACAAACAATGCTGCCATGAACATAGTTGAGCATATACTTTTGTTGTATGATAGGGCCTCTCTTGGGTATATTCCCAAGAGTGGTATTGCTGGATCCAGGGGTAGGTTGATCCCGAATTTCCTGAGAAACCGAAACACTGCTTTCCAGAGTGGTTGCACAAGTTTGCATTCCCACCAGCAATGGGTGAGTGTACCCCTTTCTCCACAACCTCTCCAGCAAAGGCTATCATTGGTGTTTTTTATTTTAGCCATTCTGACAGGTGTAAGGTGGTATCTTAAAGTTGTCTTGATTTGCATTTCCCTGATCGCTAAGGAAGTTGAGCATGACCTTAAGTGTCTTTTGGCCATTTGAAGTTCTTCTGTTGAGAATTCTCTGTTCAGATCAGTGCCCCATTTTATAATTGGGTTGATTAGCCTTTTACGGTCTAGTTTCTTGAGTTCTTTATATATTTTGGAGATCAAACTTTTGTCAGTTGCAGGGTTGGTGAAGATCTTCTCCCAGTCAGTGGGTTGTCTTTTTGTCTTAGTGACAGTGTCCTTTGCTTTACAGAAGCTTCTCAGCCTCAGGAAGTCCCATTTATTCAATGATGCCCTTTGTGTCTGTGCTGCTGGGGTTATACATAGGAAGTGGTCTCCTGTGCCCATGTGCTGTAGAGTACTTCCCACTTTCTCTTCTATCAGGTTCAGTGTGTTCGGTCTGATATTGAGGTCTTTAATCCATTTGGATTTGAGTTTTGTGCATGGTGATAGATATGGATCTATTTTCATTCTTCTACAGATTGACATCCAGTTTTGCCAGCACCATTTGTTGAAGATGCTCTCTTTTTTCCATTGTATACTTTTAGCTCCTTTATCGAAGATCAGGTGTTCATAGGTTTGTGGGTTAATGTCAGGGTCTTCTATTCGATTCCATTGGTCGACTTCTCTGTTTTTATGCCAATACCAAGCTGTTTTCAATACTGTAGCTCTGTAATAGAGTTTGAAGTCAGGGATGGTAATGCCTCCAGACAAACCTTTATTGTATAAGATTGTTTTGGCTATCCTGGGTTTTTTGTTTTTCCATATAAAGTTGATTATTGTCTTCTCCAGATCTGTGAAGAATTTTGATGGGATTTTGATGGGGATTGCATTGAATCTATAGATTGCTTTTGGTAGAATTGCCATTTTTACTATGTTGGTCCTCCCAATCCAAGAGCAAGGGAGGTCTTTCCATTTTCTGGTGTCTTCTTCAATTTCTTTCTTCAAAGACTTATAGTTCTTGTCAAGTAGATCTTTCACTTCCTTGGTCAGGGTTACCCCAAGGTATTTTATGCTATTTGTGGCTATCGTGAAAGGTGATGCTTCTCTGATTTCCCTCTCTGCTTCCTTATCCTTGGTGTATAGGAAGGCAACTGATTTTTTGGAGTTGATCTTGTATCCTGCCACGTTACTAAAGCTGTTTATCAGCTGTAGGAGTTCTTTGGTAGAATTTTTGGGGTCGCTTATGTACACTATCATATCATCTGCAAATAACGAAAGCTTAACTTCTTCCTTTCCAATACGAATCCCCTTGATCTCCTTATGTTGTCTTATTGCTATTGCTAGAATTTCAAGCACTATATTGAAGAGGTATGGCGAGAGTGGACATCCTTGTCGTGTTCCTGATTTTAGTGGGATGGCTTTGAGTTTTTCTCCGTTTAATTTAATGTTAGCTGTTGGCTTGCTGTAAATAGCTTTTATTATATTTAGGTAGGACCCTTGTATCCCTATTCTCTCCAAGACCTTTATCATAAAGGGGTGTTGAATTTTGTCGAATGCTTTTTCCGCATCTAGTGAAATGATCATGTGGTTTTTTTCTTTCAGTTTATTTATATGGTGGATTACATTGATAGATTTGCGTATGTTGAACCAGCCCTGCATCTCTGGGATGAAGCCTACTTGATCATAATGGATAATTTTTCTTATGTGTTCTTGGATTCGGTTTGCCAGTATTTTATTGAAGATTTTTGCATCGATGTTCATGAGTGAGATCGGTCTGTAATTCTCTTTCTTGGTTGGGTCTTTTTGTGGTTTTGGTATCAGGGTAACTGTAGCTTCATAAAAGGAATTTGGCAATGACTCTTCTGATTCTATATTGTGAAATACCTTAAGGAGTATAGGTATTAATTCTTCTTGGAAGTTCTGGTAGAATTCTGCATTGAAACCATCTGGTCCTGGGCTTTTTTTCGAAGGGAGATTTTTGATAACCATTTCTAATTCTTCGCGAGAAACCGGTCTATTTAGATCATTCACCTGGTCTTGGTTTAGCTTTGGTATATGATACTTATTTAAAAAAATGTCCATTTCTTTTGTATTTTCCAGTTTTGTGGCATACAGGCTTTTGTAGTAAGATCTAATGATTCTCTGAATTTCCTCTGTGTCTGTGGTTATGTCCCCCTTTTCATTTCTGATCTTATTTATTTGCGTGTTCTCTCTCTGTCGTTTAATTAGTTTGGATAGGGGTTTGTCGATCTTGTTGATTTTCTCCAAGAACCAGCTTTTTGTTTCATTGATTCTTTGGACTGTTTTCTGTGTTTCTATTTTGTTGATTTCAGCCCTCAGTTTTATTATTTCCAGTCTTCTACTTCTCCTGGGCGCGTCTGCTTCTTTTTTTTCTAGAGCTTTCAGGTGTGTTTTTAAGTCCCCAATGTATGCATTCTCCGTTTTCTTTAAGTGGGCACTTAGTGCTATGAACTTTCCTCTTAGCACTGCTTTCATTGTGTCCCATAGGTTTGAGTATGTTGTCCCTTTATTTTCATTAAATTCAAGGAAGACTTTAATTTCTTTCTTGATTTCTTCCTTGACCCAGGTGTGGTTCAGTAGTTGACTGTTCAGTTTCCATGAGTTTGTCGGTTTTTTGAGGGCAGCGTGGTTGTTGCCTTCTAACTTTAATCCGTGATGATCTGATAAGACACAGGTGGACACTGATATTTTTTTGTATCTGTGGAGGTTTCCTTTGTTTCCGAGTATGTGGTCAATTTTTGAGAAGGTTCCATGAGCTGCAGAGAAGAAGGTATATTCTTTCCTATTTGGGTGGAATGTTCTATAGATGTCTGTTAAGTCCATTTGCTTCATTACCTCCAATAATTCTCTTAATTCTCTATTAGGTTTCTGTCTGATTGACCTGTCCCTTGGAGAGAGAGGTGTGTTGAAGTCTCCTACTACTAGTGTGTGTGGTTTGATGTCTGCCTTGAGTTCTAGTAATATTTCTTTTACATAAGTAGGTGCTTTTATATTGGGGGCGTATATATTCAGGATTGAGACGTCCTCCTGATGAATTGTTCCTGTTATGAGTATAAAGTGACCGTCTCGGTCTCTTCTGATTGATTTTAGTTTGAAGTCAGTTTTGTTAGAAATTAGTATGGCCACACCTGCTTTTTTCTTAGGACCATTTGCTTGAAACACCTTTTCCCAACCCTTTACTCTGAGTAGGTGCCTGTCTTTGTGGTTGAGATGTGTTTCTTGCAAACAGCAGAATGTTGGATCCTGTTTTCGTATCCAATCTTTTAGCCTGTGCCTTTTTATAGGTGAATTGAGCCCATTAATATTAAGTGATATTAATGACCAGTGGTTGTTTACTCCAGTTATTCTTATTGCTTTTGGTAGTAGAGATTGTGTGTCTCCTTTCTTTGAGATGTGCTCGTGAAGGGTCATTAGATGCCTGGGTTATTGTAGGCAGTGTTGGCAGTGTTGGATTCCTTGGGTTGCGATTTTCCTTCTATTACTTTCTGTAGGGCTGGATTTGTGGCTACGTATTGTTTAAATTTGTTCTTATCCTGGAATGTCTTGTTTTCTCCGTTGATAGTGAACGATAGCTTGGCTGGGTATAGTAGTTTGGGTTTGCATCCATGGTCTCTTAGCTTCTGCAGAACCTCTATCCAGGACCTTCTGGCTTTCATAGTTTCCATCGAGAAGTCAGGTGTAAGTCTGATCGGTTTACCTTTATAAGTTACTTGCCCTTTTTCTTTTGCAGCTCTTAATATTCTTTCTTTAACCTGTATATTTTGTGTTTTGATTATTATATGGCGAGGAGATGTTTTTCTTTGATCCAGTCTGTTTGGTGTTCTGTATGCTTCTTGAATATTTAAATGAATATCTTTCTTTAAGTTGGGAAAGTTTTCTTCCATAATTTTGTTGAAAATATTTTCTGGGCCTTTGAGCTGTGACTCTTCTCCTTCTTCTATTCCTATTATTCTTAGGTTTGGTTTTTTTATTGTGTCCCATAGTTCCTGAATGTTTTGTGTTGAGAATTTGTTGGCTTTGCTGTTTTCTTTGATCTGTTCGTTTATTTTCTCTATGGTGTCCTCAGCATCTGAGAGTCTTTCTTCTAGCTCTTGTATTCTATTGATTATGCTTGTTTCTGTAGACTCTGCTCGTTGGCCTAGATTTTCCATATCCAGCTGGTCCTCAGTTTGTATTTTCTTCTTTGCCTTCATTTCAGTTTTCAATTCTTGCACTGTTTCCATTACCTGTTTGATGGTTTTTTCTTGGTTTCCCAGGGTATCATGTACGTATTTACTCATTTCTTCAAACTTTTTGTTATACTTCTCATCCATTTCTATAAGGGCATTTTTTACATGTTGTTTAAGGGACTCTATTATCTTCATAAAGTCGATTTTTTCCACTTCTTCTGTGTTAGGTTGTTCAAATACTTCTGTTGTAAGATCATTGGGTTCTGATGTTTTCATGTTGTTTTTCGGATTATTGGGTGAGTTCTTGCCTTGGCGCCTGCCCATCTCCTCCTATTGATCCTATCCAATGGATCCTTTAGAAACCGGATCAGGTTTCCCTGCTGGCCAAGGGCTCCGCTTACAAAATGCCCTCACTCACTTTCGTGGTTCCTGCTGCAGGCCAAGAACCCTCTCACCCCTCCGAAGGATCTTCAGGACAGGACCAGGCTCCCCTTGTGCCAGTGACCTGGCCAACCAAAGGCCTACCTCTTTGATTCAATTGTAGTAGGGCGATCTGCTCTCCTTATTGCACGCCTGTCCCAGCCGCTTGGGTCTGGCTGAGCTCCTCGGTGTCTGGCGCCGCTGCTGCCGCGCCCCGGCGCCGCCGCCGCTGCGCCTCCGTGCGTCTCAGGATCTGATGTTTTTCATGCTGGATTTTGGTGTGATTATTTCTTGCTATGTGCAATCCTTCCATTTTGGATTAGGAATGTTTACTCCCATTATATGTTAGAGGTACATAACGTGTTATTCTATTTTACAGGAGCTTACAGTTAAGAGTCTTTAGACTATTGAAGTGTAAGAATTGTTAAAGGCTATGGGACCTTTTGAAGTTGGATTGTATTTTGCATTATAGAATAAATATGAAACTTTGGCCAATATATGGAAAGATGTGTTTAAAGTGATTTGTTTGGGTATCAAGTTGTCAAGGAGTGAAGTTGTTAACATTAATTACAATTGTCAACCTCATGAGATTTAGACTCACCTGGGAGACAGGCTTCTGGGCATGCCAGTGTATAATTATTTTGATTAAGTTAATAGGGGTGATCAAATCCACCCACTCCCTTTGTATGGTACCATTTCCTGGGCTTTTGTTTTGGACTGTATAAAAAGAAAAAAACTGATTTGAATGTTCCCACCTTCATTTTCTCTGGTTTTTGGCTCTTAATGCAATGTAACCAGCTGTTTAAGCAACTGTTGCTTTGATTTACTCATCATGGTAGACTGTACCCCTGCAATTTGAGCCAGAAGAAATTCTTTCTCCCTTAAATTGCTTTTGTGGAGGTATAACAGTCATAAGAAAAGATACAAAGAAAGTCATTTTAAAAATTAGTTTGGCAATTTTTCAAAAAGTTAAATGCACTGTTACCAAGTGATGAAGCCATTTCATTTCTAGATGTTTACCCAAGTGGTGGTGGTGGTATGGAATAAAGGTTTATGCCCTACAAAATGTGTACATGAAGATAGGTGCAGTGGACTGCACTTTCTATAGACAACAGGAACCAGCTCTCCAGTCCTACTCCAGCTGTAAACTTGGAGGCCAATGGACATTTTCATGGCAAAGTTTAAGACTCCATTGTAATTGGATTTTTCTTTGGGCTGCCAGCTCCCAAATAGCAACACAGAGACCCATCATTGATTATGATGGCCCAGCCACCTTAAACATGTCCCTAACTAGCTCTTATAACTTAAATTAACCCATATCCTTTAATATAGGTTCTTTTATGTGACTTGGCTACCTTGACTCTGTACGGACATTTCTGTTTTTTAAAAGTCTGGCTGGTGACTCTGCCTTCTTCTTCCCAGTGTTCCCTCTCTGCCCAGAAGTCCCTCCTATCTCTCTTGATTAGTTATTGGTCATTCAGCTTTTTATTATACCAATCACAGCAATACACCCTTGCTGTGTATAAATAGCCCACAACACTCTACTTCATTGTTCACAGACACTTCCCAGCCCTTTACCCCTTCAACACCTATGCTTTCCTTGGCAACCCATTTGGGATTTCAATGACCCTGACCATGGTCTAAGTGTATTAACCAAAATAATTAATGTTTATACAAACTAAGCATAAACTAAAATAACTGAAAATAAAGTCACAATTAGTTGTCATATTGTGTCTGAAATAACTACTGTGTTCTGTCTAAACATATGTTGCAAGATTACCTTGACCTCAACTAACATTGATGTAATTGTGGGTTTTTGCCTTTAAAAATGCTGTACCCCTGAGCTTTGGTACCAAAAGACTCAAACAGTCACCTTTTTTGGTAACTGGCAAAAACTGAAGTACTCTTCTCTTATATTCTTAATTGGCTTAATTAATGTGATGTCTAAATCTTTCTTGAGTGGGTCGTTTCAGTATCATTTCATGGGCTGGATAAAAACAGAAATTAGATGAGCACAAGCATTTACCTCTGCTTTCTGAACAAAGATACCATGGGACCAAATACTTCATGCCTCACGAATTTTCCATTGTGGTGGGCTGTACTCAAGAGCTATGAGCCAAAATAAAACTGTCCTTCCTCAGTTTCTTTTCCCAAGCATCACAGCTGTGAGAAAAGTAACTAATACCAAAGGAAAGTAGGTAGTAGAGACTGAGAACAGACAGAACAAGGAAGAGTTGATGGGTACAGCTGGGGATGTAGCTCAGTTGATAGCATGACTGCCTAGCATTCAAGAGGTCCAGGGATGGATACCTAGCACTTGAAAGGTGGAAACAGGAGGATCAGAACTTCAAGGTTGTTATAAGGATTAGAAAGAGAATTCAAGGCCAGCCTGACTATATGAGACCCTGTTTCAACAAAACAAAGCAAAAATATCTAACCATGATACTGAAGAGTTCGTGAAAATCTGATTCAAATATTATACTATACACAGACAGGCAGACACAGCCACACACAGCCACACACAGCCACAAACACACACACACACACACACACACACACACACACTCATAGTACCCCATTAATATTTACAATTTATACTTTGTGTATTTATTTTAAAAATTAAATTTAAGTAAACTACACATCACAAAGTGTAGAAGTTTCACTTTGAAAAGGGATAGAAATATCCCTTCTTTTTCAGAAGGCAAAAAGTAGATATGACAGAACTGTAGACTGGCATATTTAACGTCCAGCTATCATAATTTCTGTTACGTTATTTATTTCTCTTCCTGAACCTTAGGCTCAGCTGGTGTGAGGCTTGGAAAGGGGAAGTGAGCAATGTCTGTCGGTGGTCATTTGTAATGTGAATCTCAAATACACCGGCAAATTTCTTTTCAAGGATGAAGGCAGCTAAATCAGAATTAGAAAAGCAGCAGCCTCATTCTGGCATTCTACATCAAAAGCAGTTTCCTTAACAAGCCAGTTTTTCCTCTTTCTTAAAAAGATTTATTTATTTATGTATAGTGTTCTGCCTGCCTGCATGTATGCCTGCCGGCCAGAAGAGGGCATCAGATCCATTACAGATGGTTGTGAGTCACCGAGTGGTTGTTGGGAATTGAACTCAGGACTTCTGGAAGAGTAGCCAGTGCTCTTAATCTTTGATCCACCTCTCCAGCCCTTTTGTTTTGTTTGTTTGTTTGTTTTTGTTTTGAGACAGGGTTTTTCTGTGTAGCCCTGGCTGTCTTGGAACTCATTCTGTAGACCAGGCAGGCCTTGAACTCAGAGATCCTCCTGTCTCTGCCTCCCAAGTGCTGAGATTAAAGGCTTGCACGACCACCATCGGGTTTCTAGTTTTATTCTTTGGTTTAGAGACTTGTGCCTAGTAACTTCGCGATTTGTTTCCTGCATGTTGTCCAGAGGTTCTAATGTGGTTCCTAGAGATCTAAACTCAAGTCCTCATACTTGTGTGGCAAGCACTTTACCTACTGAGCCATATTCCCAGACTTCTCTTATAAAATGTTGGGAAGCTTACAGAAACAGAGAAGAAAGCCATTGCACTCGGTGAGAGGT
The DNA here is from genome assembly GCF_018167655.1 of Microtus oregoni. Classification (NCBI taxonomy): domain Eukaryota; kingdom Metazoa; phylum Chordata; class Mammalia; order Rodentia; family Cricetidae; genus Microtus; species Microtus oregoni. Next base: position 1,325,581 of record NW_024544745.1, read on the forward strand.
GGTTTATCGTTTCTTCAGTTAGCCCAGTACATCTTGTACCAGATCATGAATTTGTACAGAAAAGTACGTGTTGTTCTACCTTATCCCTAGGAGCTTCCAGAAAAGGCCAGACATTACAAAAAGCTACATCAAGAAAAATGAGAGTCTTCAAAAATATTTCTTTGCTTTACTTTAAGGGCACTTCCTGTTGGTATGTGATTCACTAATTGCTATTTGCTCAGAATTTCCAGATGAATCCTGTGACTTCTGCCCTTTTTTCAGCTTCTTCCTGCTTTCTCAAGAGTCTTTTCCTTCTGTATGTCGATTCTTTCACTACTGAATGAGTGAAATAGCACCTTTATTTATATGCTGTACAGAAGGCGAAAGAAAAAAATCTTACAACCATATCCATAAGTTGTGAAAAGAGCATATGATTCATACGAGAAGCACTTAATATGCACTTACATACACACACTACAGACTCTGATACATTAGGGCATTGGTTTCAATCTTTGGGTTGCGACCCTTTCAGGTCAAAAGACCCTTTCACAGAGTCGCCTAAGACCATTACAAACATTTATGTTGTGACTGATAACAGCAACCAAATTACAGTTATGAAATAGTGAGAAAAATAATTTTATGTTTGGAGAGGTCACCACAACATAAAGAACTGGGTTCAAGGGTCACAGCATTAGCAAGATTGAGAACCACTGCAGTAGATGGTTCTTGAGTTCAGGAGTTTTAATTACACCTGTGTATGTACGTATGTACAAGTGTATGTTATGCGTGTGTGCTCATGTGTGCCTGTGCATGAATTCTATACCTTATGTGTTACAGTCAGAAGAAAACACTGTTCATTGATGAGAGAATTTACAGTGCAGAACATCAGCATTGCTATCTGTTAAGACTGCACATCTGTTCTCACCACCGTGAGTGGGTTTCCATCAAAATACAAAAGTTCAGCTTTTCAGTCTCTCAAGGCTGAAAATTACAGGAATTTTAGTAAACTTAAATTTCAGGGAAAAGGTCGAAGCAATTCTCTTAGCACACACACATATACTTTTCCATTTCTGCAGCCTGTCATTTTCTTAAGGAGCTTTTCTAAAACTCCAAAAAGAAGCCAGCAGGTGCTAACTTCTAAAGTACTTGCCCCCTTTTTCTTGCCTGTTTAAAATTGAGACATGACTGTGCATTCTCATAAAGTATCCCATAATAATAATTTGATTCATTTATGATGTGTAATAAATGATTAGTGTTCTGAGCTAGCTTTTCCATCACTTCAAACTCAGGTCATCAGATGAGAAGCAAGAGACTTTACCCACTAAACAATATTGCCTGCAGGTGATGATGACTTTTATAGTCCCTGTGCCATTTCAATGACTTTTAGAACATTAATGGACTGTGTTATATGGTGCTATAATCTACATATAGCCATGAAAAGTTGCGTGCCCATCTAGGACTTAGTTTCTTTACAAAATCAAAGATCATAAAATTTTAATCTTTTATGTACCATTCAGCTTAGAAACTCTATTCATCTGCTAAGCATACATATTATTAGGTCCATCATTCTTTACTGAACATGCTGAAAAAAAGGTAGAGAAAAGTACAAATACAGATGATAAAAATGAAAGAGACCTGCGAAACTACATTTTTATTAATACTGCTCACGTGGCACTTGATTATGATTTATTTTCTGACATCACTTCTGCTGTTATTTAGCTTATGTATTGAATGACCCTATTAAACTCACTTAAGTAAGTCAACAAATAGTTGTTCATCATCTACTACTCACAAGAACTGTTGTAGACACTGCGTATACAGTGCTTAAACATCAAATCGATTTGGATTGCCAAAAAGATTAAAAATAGATTTTAAGTGAAGGACTGCTTTAGGCCCTTTATAATTACACTCTGCTATCTTGAATATGACAGGTCCTCAGGTGATTATTTTGACTTAGACTTGGTTTAAAATGGAATCTTTATACAGGAGATCTATGCTTTCTAAGCAGGTTGATTTACTTTATAATTTTATTTTAGATGTATTTATTTTATGCATATGAGTATTTTGCTGGCATGCTTGTCTGTATAACACGTGCACGTATGGTGCCCATAGACACCAGAAAGGGGCATTGGATCTCCAGGAACTGGAGTAAATGATAGTTGTGAGCTACCATGTAGGGCTGGCTACTGAATCCAGGCCTTGTACAAGAACAACAAGTACTCCTGGCTCCCGAGTCATCTCTCCAGCCCAAATTTATGATATTTTGAAACATAAATCGATAATTTATTCAGTTATAAGACACTTCTTCGTGCTGCAATTTTGCAGAATTGCATCAGGTACCTACTTTTAGAACAAGGTTTGGTAATACAAATGGCTCAGTTATGGTAATGATAAACCAGTGAAACTTACACGTTCATTTATTGAGGCAGAGTATCGTGTAGTTCAGGCTGGTCTTGAATTTCCTATATAAACATGGATGACCTTGAACTTCTGATCCCCTAGTCTCCATCTCCCAATTGCTAGAATTACATGGTGTGCACCTCTATACTCGTTATACAGAGTGCTTGGGATCCAGCTTGGGATTTCATGAATGCTGGGCAGACACTCACCAACAAAGCTTTATCTCCAGCCCAAAGTTCTCCTTTTAAAACCATAATTTATGGTTTGAAAATGCTTTACAGAGTATTATTCAACACACACACACAACCTGTATACATCTATTTTTTAGAACAGAAAGGAAAGTTTCACAAAATAATTTGTTATGTGTGAAATGTACTTTTATATAACTTATAATATTCTTCTTTAATTAAAAATGCTGGTTGTAACAGTGCCAAAAATTCCAGACTCATTTTGTCAAGCCAGTATTATCTTGATACAAAGGCCAGACTAAAATGCTACCTGAAAAATGAAGAACCATATCTTTTATGAATATTTATGAGAAAATTCTTAACATAATACAGTACACCAAATTTAACAGCAGGTTAAAAAGATTGTTGTGAACTAAAGCTCCCGTATAATAAAGCCATACAAGTGAACAATTCTATAAGACTGTTTGACAGATTAGGAATCTAGCAAACTAGAATGTTGCAAGTCTATAGGTAAGATTATCACTGGCTATTGTTAATCCCCTCAGTGACCATGCATTGCCCATCTCTGTGTCTAGATAGCTTTCTTTCATCTATCAGGTGAAATTATGGGAATATGTTAGCTGGCTCCCATCAACCTTCAAACCTAAGAATGTCATCAAATAGCATCTAAAACCTATCAGTTTTCCCCACTTTTCTCTAACCTACCTACCAGATATTTCCATCCATGCACTTAAAAAATACCTTGATTTACACCTTTTTTTTTGTTCTCTGACTATAAAAAGTTCACATAACCACTTTCATAGAAGAACATCTTATTTCGGGGTAATCTGAATCCATGTTTTTAGGTCACAGTAATTTATATTAGGATATTAGGCTCAGAATAAAGTCTCTTACTCCTTTAAAAGTGAAAGCTGTGATTTATATCAACAATTTATATCATGACCTACTGGGATTCATCTTTAGGACACAAGGTTATTTTAATATGGAAAAACTCTATATAATATTTCATATTGATAGGACAAAGAACAAAAATAATGCATCACCGTTGTGTAGTGGTTGTGAACACTTTTATTTCTAGCACTTGGGAAGCATAGGCAGGCAGATCTCTGAGTTCAAGGCCAGCGTATTCTGCAGAGTGAGTTCCAGGATAGCCAAGGCTACACAGAGAAACCTTGTCTGGAAAATCAAAAAGAAATCATGTCAATTGATCTAGAAGCATTTTTTAAAGTCCAGCAGCTTTTCAGTTTTCAACACTCAACAAAGTAGGACTATAAGAAAATACTAAAGATCTCATATGACAAGCCCACGGCTAATATCATAATGAAAGGTAAGAAGTAGAAAGCTTTTTCTCTAAGGTCAGGAACAAGAAAAAGATACCAGCTTTCACCGCCTATTCTCTTTTGATTGACACAGCAGTGGGAATTTTGTCTAGATGAATGAGGACAGAAAGAGAAACAGAAGAAATCCAAAATAGAAAGGAAGAGATGAAATTGATCTGCTACAGATAACATGATCTTATATATGAAATGTTGTGTCTGTAGGGAAGGGACATGGATCTGGGAAAAGTTGAGGGAGGAAATATGATCAACCAAGTTGAAGGAAACTCTCAAAGAACTAATTTAAAAAAATGATGAATCTTAAAATGTGACCGAAGAATTTCACCAAACTTAAAGCTGGTAAATGATTTCAAAAGTCACAGAATGCAAAACCAACAAAAAAAATTAGCTGTGCTACTCTACATTAATAATGAATTATCTAAAAAGAAAATTAAGAAACAATACTAGCAATTGGGTGGAGGAGACAGAAGGAGTTGGAATCCATGATCTCCATCTGCTACAGTGCCAGTCCAAGGAACTCCATAAGCTCCTGCTGTTGACACATTTTGATTATGTATCAAAAGCCCCTTCTCCCTCCAAAAGAAAAAGTAACAAAGTTGGAAGTATTGTGTTTCTGATCCTTGAATTTTCCTAGCATCCCTCATACCATGTGATCTCTTATACGTGTGCTTCTGCTTAAGTTATGCTATTTCCTAGCATTTAAATTCATTCAACCCACATTGTATTTTCTCTGTATGTCCCCCATCTCCCTGATTTTTAATAGTTTTTTGTTCCTTTTTTCCTTCCTTCCTTCTTTCCTTCCTTCTTTCCTTCCTTCCTTCCTTCCTTCACTTCTCTTTCTTCTTTTTGTTTTTAATATTTCTTTTCTTAAAATCATGAATGAGGTAACCCAGACCCAGATAGACAGACATAATATGTACTCACGCATAAGTGCTTCTAGACATAAAACAAAGTAAAACTAGCCTATAGTCCGGAATCCCCGACAAACTAGACAACAAAGAGGACCCTAAAAGAGACATACATGGATCTACATAGGAAGGAGAAAAAGGCAGGATCTCCTGAGTAAATTGGGAGCCTGAGAGTCATGGAAGACGGTAGAAGGGCAGGGGGGAAAATGTATATCTCAACAATAAAAACAATTATATATATTTTTCTTCGTGTGCGTGCGTGCATGCGTACGTGTGTGTGTGTGTGTGTGTGTGTGTGTGTGTGTGTGTGTGGTGCCTGTGGAGCCCAGAAGAAGGCTATAGATCCCTTGAAGCTGGAGTTAAAGGTGGTTGTGAGCTGCACAATGTGGTGCTGGGAACTGAACTTTGGATCCTCTGCAAGAGCAGTATTTGCTCTTAAAACCCCTGCAAACCCTTGTCTTTTGCTGCTGCTGCTGTTGTTGTTTTGTTTGTTTTTAAGTGGGGCCAGGATGTCATGTGACTTAAGCTGGCCTCAAATTCTGAGTAGCAAGGATGACTTTGAACTTCTGGTCCTCCTGCTGGGATTCTTTCAAGTGCCAGGATTACGAATGTGTACAGCACATACACAACAGGCCCCTATATTTATAAGGAATTAGGAGACAGTAATTGAAAAAAAGGAAATGAATTCATTTTTTAGTTAGGCTTAAAGATGTAAAGGGAAATGAATTCATTTTCAGTTTGGCTTAAAGATGTGAGATGGGAAGTAGTTAAAATTTCTCTCTACTATATGCTCGTCTTACAATTAAAATTTTAGAAACTTGTGAGTCAAAGACCAAAACATAAGTAAATTAAATTGTGACATAGACTAATGAGTTGGTCCTGGGAGTAGAGTACTGTGCTCTAGGTAGGCTTACCAATTAATAGTGTCTACTGTTCTTGAAGAGGATTCAAACTCCATCCCCAAGACCCTATTTATGTCAGGTAGCTCATGACCATTTGCATCTCCAGCTCAAGGGGATCTGATGCCCTCTTCTGACATCTCAGGGTACTGCACTCACATGCGTGCATACATGTGTATTGCATAGGAGTGTCTGTGCATGTGCGAGCATGCATGTGTGCACACATACATACACAGAGAGACACATACACACATGTGTGCATGTGTGCAAGCACGTGCACATGGAATAAGTTTAAAAAATAATTGAGTTACTGAGATGAAGAATTTCTCTCTACTCCCAGCTTTGTGGTGACCTTTGTTCATAACTCCATTCTTTTAACAGGTGCAAAGTGAGCCTTTTATATCTTTTCTCTGAAAGTCTGCTTTATGTTCCAGATTCTGGCAACCCAGTGAAACAACCTAATTTTGCTAGTGAAAAGAAAGTGTTACTCTGAAAGCAGAAGGAAGTGACGCAAGAGGGGAGAGCCTGCTCCTTAGCAAAGGCAGCTTCTCAGTGTCTCTCTCAACGTCATCTACCAACAAGTTCTCCATGGAGGCTGAAGAGGGAGACTTCCTTATCTTGGACTCCCAGTCCTTAAACTGTGACACAAACACATGTATTTTTATTTGGATATTTTGTTGCAGCAACAGAAAATGTTCGAGAATAACAGTCAAATGATCTTCAAAATGTTCATAAAGCCTAAACATCAGGGACGTGATATAAGCTTTTTTTTTAAATTTATTTATTTATTAAAGATTTCTGTCTCTTCCCCGCCACCGCCTCCCATTTCCCTCCCCACCCCCAACTGAGTCCCCCCCCCCTCAGCCCGAAAAGCAATCAGGGTTCCCTGTCCTGTGGGAAGTCCAAGGAACTCCCACCTCCATCCAGGTCTAGTAAGTTGAGCATCCAAACTGCCTAGGCTCCCACAAAGCCAGTGCGTGCAGTAGGATCAGAAACACATTGCCATTGTTCTTGAGTTCTCAGTAGTCCTCATTGTCCGCTATGTTCAGAGAGTCTGGTTTTATCCCAGGCTTTTCCAGACCCAGGCCAGCTGGCCTTGGCTAAACCAAAACCAGGTGAACGATCTAAATAGACCTGTTTGTCGCGAAGAACTAGAAACCGTTATCAAAAATCTACCTTCCAAAAAAAGCCCAGGACCAAATGGTTTCAATGCAGAATTCTACCAGAACTTCCAAGAAGAGCTAATACCTATACTCCTTAATGTAGTTCACAATATAGAAACAGAAGAGTCATTGCCAAATTCCTTTTATGAAGCTACAGTTACCTTGATACCAAAACCACACAAAGACCCAACCAAGAAAGAAAATTACAGGCCTATCTCACTCATGAATATCGATGCAAAAATTCTCAATCCAATACTGGCAAACCGAATCCAAGAACACATTAGAAAAATTATCCATTATGATCAAGTAGGCTTCATCCCAGGGATGCAGGGCTGGTTCAACATACGAAAATCTATCAATGTAATCCAGCATATAAATAAACTGAAAGAAAAAAACCATATGATCATTTCATTAGATACTGAAAAAGCATTTGACAAAATTCAACACCCCTGTATGATAAAAGTCTTGGAGAGATTAGGGATACAAGGGTCATACCTAAATATAATAAAAGCTATTTACAGCAAGCCGTCGGCTAATATTAAATTAAATGGAGAAAAACTCAAAGCCATCCCACTAAAATCAGGAACACGACAAGGATGTCCACTCTCGCCATATCTCTTCAATATAGTGCTTGAAGTTCTAGCAATAGCAATAAGACAACATAAAGGGATCAAGGGGATTCGTATCGGTAAAGAAGAAGTTAAGCTTTTTAAAACATAGTGTTGGTGGGCTAGAGAGATGGCTCAGTTTTTAAGAGAACTTGGTGCTCAGTCATGAGGATCAGTTTGGATCCCAACATCCATGTAGCAAATTCAGCGTCCCTCAAATACTTGTTGTCAGCTTCGAGGGGTACACCATCCTCTTCTGGCCTCCAAGCAAACAGGTGCACACACACTATATATTCTAAATAAAATAAGATAAAATGCCTTTTTATAAGAGAAAGGTTGGATTATTGATTACATTGCTAGTCATTAGAGGACAAAGACACAGCTCAATGGTGTCACCCTCAGCTGTCTGAGGAGTTTTTCTAATCTTTTAGAGACCTTGACTCAGGCCCAACTGAGATTGCTGACTTTGAAGCAGAAAAAGTTTCAGGTATAATCAGTTTGAAGCAGTTGATGACTTTATTAATGTTAATAAAGGCTCTCAAGAACAGAGAGTCAGGGTAAACAGGATACAGCCAAATTTAGATATGGGTCTTCCAGGCAGAGATACAATGAACTATTTTAGCATAGTCATAGATACCTCTTTGGTGGCTCTCAGTTTATATCTCACTAAGTCATTGAGTATAGGAAGGAGACATGCAAGCTACTGAAAGAGAAAGCAATCAATAGTCCTATCTAGCTGTAACACCTACAACCACAGCCATCACCAGCATAACAAGATATTCCTAAAGGTGCAATAGTGGCATTTTAGTGCACTAGATTAGTGCAATGGCAACCTAAATGAAGTTAAGTCCCACTCAATAAGAGGGAATTCCTGTCTGGTACTGTAAACATAGCTAACTATTATGGCTGGTGAGGCCATAGCACCTAGAGAAGAACTTACTGTATATATATATATATATACATACATATATATATATACATATATACATATATAAATTCACATACACACAGATATAAAATTCACCCACACAGACTCATCCACACAGAGACACACACACAGACACACACAGAGGCACATACATAGAGGCACACACACAGGCACACACACATTTCACAGTGCTCTCAGTACAGGGTGTCCCTTCCTGTACTTTCGCACAGCAAGTCCAATAATGAGAAATGAAGACTTAAAAGAATTTTGAAGGAATTCATATATAAAACTTGCCCTATTTCTAACTGCATTGTAAACATTTATCCACACAGGTAAGTGTAACTCTCATCCCTCATTAAAGAAGCATTTTTTTTTTTTTTTGCAGTAGAGGGAAATCATTACAGAAAGTTACACCAGGTTAAAATGCAGACATCAGTTGATCACGGGCTGCCTGTTCCTAATCAATATATCATAATCCCTATAATTAAGACAGAAGGGCAGGCAGAAACATTTTGAGAGTGAGAGGAACAGGACATCTACTATGAGGTAGTTTCATCTAAGAAAAAGGAGGACAAGAAGTTGGGGGAGGTAGAAAGAAAGGACTGGATCTGGGAGAAGTTGGAAAGAGGAGTCATGGGTGAATGTGATCAAGATACAGTGCATGAAAATTTCAAATACTTAATAAAATATTATATCCATATTAAAAGAGAAACCTTTCCCCTTCTCTTTCTTTTGGTAAGTGAGATTATCAGGTAGCCATGGAGATGCCCTGGATATAATTATAACCAAGGAAGGTAAAATCAGAACTCACTAGGATCCTACAAGCGATTTGGCACATGTCCTTTCTCTATAAATGAGGTTTCTGCTAATGTTATTGAAAATTATAGGTTTACAGATGGAAAGGGAGAAAGCCTTTGTTGCAAGGAGCCGGTTGTTCATCCTGGCTGCCCAGAACTAAAATAATCACACAGAAATCATATTATTTCAATCACTGCTTGGCCAATTAGCTCTAGCTTCTTATTGGCTAACTCCTACATCTAAATTTAACCCATCTCCAGATGGAAATAGAGAAAGTCCTTAAGCAGTTATTTGTCGTATTGGAATTCTTGTTTCATTAATGGCTTTGACCAGACTCCTCAGTGACAATTTCCACTCTCTTTAATCCTACCTCAACATCATGTGTAAAAAGTAATTCAAGCAGTTTAAACGCTTGAACATAGCATCCCAAACTATAAAGGTCCTAGAAGAAAACATTAAGAGAAAATAGCATGTCATTATCTGGGCACTTATTTCTTGTATATAACATCAAAAGCATTGGCAAAAGAATGAAAATATAGACAAATATGACTGTCTCAAACTTCAAAACAGTGTATGTATAGCAAAGAAACAGTGGACTGAAAATATATCTTATCCCTGAGACCAGACTATGCCCTGTTCTATGTTACTCCATGTTGTGTAAGACAATTGTTTTTCAGTCTTTGAAAATATTTCCTTGACAGATCCCATTCACAAGCAGTGTTTGACTACATTTTCAGTGCAAACACAGACAGGATGACTCTGCACCTTGGTGGATACAGTAAAACTCAAAAGACACCATCTGTCCAACACTACCCACAAGACACAGACTGTTGAAAAACTTAGACCTAAAAATAGTCCTGTAAGTTTATGTAAGTAAATTGGGACCAAAGAGCACATGGGCATATTATCATCATATTAGGATCTGGTGAGATAACTTGGTGGGTAAGGGCCAGTAACATGACCGCCTGAATTTGATCCCTGGAACTCACATGGTAGGAGAAGAAGTTTAACTCCTGACATGGCATGCACATACCCAAACACATGTTTGTACTTCCCCACATTAGCCTACTAAGTAAATAAAGGTATTAAAAAGAAAGGGAGGTAAGAATCGGTTTGTTTAATCTCGTCTTTTTACATGCGCCATGTGAGAGCTCAGTAAACAATTCCTCACCAAATTCCAGCACCTTATTCTCAGACATGGGAACCTCCTGTCATGTGAAAAATAAATTTATATGCCCTATAAACTTTATACTTTATACCTTAAGACAAGGGATTATTATTTGGAACATACAAAGAAATCTTACAACTCAATAGCAATAAAACAAATACCTTGATTAAAATTAATTAATGAATCTTTAAGACAGTCTAGTTAAGTAGTCCTGACTGGCCTGGGACCCTTGCTACCCAGATCACCTTGGCTTTCTGCTTGTAGCTATCCTCTGCTTTTCCCTCCCATATGCAAAGCTTATAGGTATCAATCACCATTCTTGACTTCATTCTTTTTAAGATACAGGAAAACTGTACGGTAAAAGGACCAGCCAAAGAAACCCACTGAAACCTGAGCTGGTAAAAGAAACACTTTAGCCCTGAACCCAGAACCTAAGAAACACACCTGACTTTGAAATCAGAGCCAAAGCAACATATCTGGGCCCTGGAATCACACCCGGAGAAAGAAATATGCCCTGGCTCCAAAACTAGAGCCAAAAGGCTAAAAAATGACAGTCAAAGAAACATTGTTTGACCCTGAAACCATAATCAACTCTGTCCCTGAACAACTAAACCAGCCTGTCCCTGAGCAGGAAAACTAACCAGTTCGGAGCAGAAAATCTTGGAGCCCTATATAAACTGTTCAGTTGCTGGCTGTCCTTTCCCACCCAGAAGCAGCCACTCTCCTAGACTCCTCCTTCCAAAATAAATCTCTTTCTTAAAAGAGTTTTGGGTGAAGATCTTCTTTTGCTGGTGTGGAATGGAAGAACCTTTGCTGACACGTTCCCTTAGGGGGGCTGAGTTGAAAAAAAAAAACCCAGAAGAAAGAGTTAAATCTGTCGGAAAGCTCCCTTGAGAGCAGAACAGAAAAAGTGACCGGAGCTAGAGGAGATTGCTACATTTCTGCAGGGGTTTTCCCTTTAGCAAAGGTAACATCTTAGATCAGAGCTGAGCAGAACAGAAGAAGAAATAGATAGCTCTGCTAGGATGTTCCCTTAGGGGAACAGAGCAGAGCTCAGGTGTAAAGGCCCTCTCTCAGAGAGGAGCAGGATTGCTTCATCCTGCCAGGAGACCATCCCCCATTGCACGACAACTTCAGGTATCTCCTGGCTTCCCCATGAGTCAGGATACTTTTCCCTCCAGAACTGTCCCTTCCCAGCTTAGGTATGGCCTGACTTCTTGAGAAATCAGGACACCTTTCTCTCCATCACCATACTGGGCTCTTACTGAGCTCCCAAGGTCCCGATGAGGAGCAGAAGGAGGGAGAACATGAGCAAAGAAGTCGGGACCACGAGGGGAGCACCCACCCACTGAGACAGTGGAGCTGATCTATTGGGAGCTCACCAAGGCCAGCTGGACTGTGACTGAAAAAGCATGGGATAAAACTGGACTCTCTGAGCATGGCGAACAATGAGGGCTGATGAGAACCCAAGGACAATGGCACGGGGTTTTGAACCTATGTAATGTGCTGGCTTTGTGGGAGCCTAGCCAGTTTGGATGTTCACCTTCCTAGAAATGCACGGAGGGGGGAGGACCTAGGACTTACCACAGGGCAGGGAAATCTGACTGCTCTTTGGGCTGGAGAGGGAGGGGGAGAGGAGTGGGGGGAGGGGGAGAAGGGTGGGAGGAGGGGGAGGGAAATGGGAGGCTGGGAGGAGGAGGAAATTTGTTTTTTTTTTTCTCTTTTCTCAATAAAAAAAAAGTTAAAAAAAAAAAGATACAGGAAAACTAGTCAGGAAGTCTCTAACTTAAGTGCTTGATAACACTGAAGCTGAAATTGAAAAAAAAAATAACAGTAGTTGGGGCTTTGAACTTGTAGGATACAGCATATGCTCTTCTTAATTATTAATCCAGATACCAACATATTAGGTAAACAAAGAAACACAAGTTACTGCACAGTTCAAGGAAGTTTTGGAGTATTTCTCCACAGATAAAACATCTGATATATTTTAATAATATTTACATTAAAATAATAATTCAGATCTGGATCATAATGGCTAATATGTTGTATATGATCCAAGAGACGTTTTCTTAATGGCCTATACCAGCTGTTCTACCCTCTTGAAGACTGGTTCTAGTCACTACTCAAGACTCATCTACATCAGATCCTAGCGATAAGCCTCCTGGCTATGAGAGACCTCTGAATGTTCAATACATGCCTCCCCCCTGACATGCAATAAATGTGATGTTTGGCCAATAGGAGGAACTATGGATGAAAATTCCTGAAAAGAAGCTGAGTCTGGCTGTGAACAAAAAACTCCTGCTAGGAGTCTGTGTCTGCAGAGCCTTCTGGACTGATTGCAATCTCAGTTCTGTGAAGAGATTGGAATTTGTGTCTGCAGAGACTTCTGGACTGATTGCAATCTCAGTACTGTGAAGAGATTGGAATTTCGTACATCAGAGGCTAATTACATTATTGTGGGCTACTTTTAGCCTTCTAGAAGAGCTGTTCCTTGTCCCATTCTGAACTAACACCATAATATTAAATACAAAGCTTTTAGGAGCTATTAATTTAACAGACCGCTAGCTTCAACCAATCCAAGAGCTAAGAGTGTCATCACATAACATCTTGTGCCTGTAAAAAATCTTGTCCCAGTCTTGATGTCCTGCCTTTCTGATGTATCTACCAATGTATTTAAAGTTGCTTTGAGCTGGGCGGTGGTGGCGCACGCCTTTAATCCCAGCACTCGGGAGACAGAGGCAGGCGGATCTCTGTGAGTTTGAGACCAGCCTGGTTTACAAGAGCTAGTTCTAGGACAGGCTCCAAAACCACAGAGAAACCCTGTCTCGAAAAACCAAAAATAAATAAATAAATAAATAAATAAAGTTGCTTTGCCTTGATATATGATTTTCTTTGTTTCTGCAAAACTATACAAACCCCATGAAACTGCTTCCAGGTTGGAACATGAAATTTGGGGTATTCTGAATCTGTGTTCCTAGGCCATGGTCACTCAAAATAGCTCCAGAACAAACTTCTCTTATTCTTCTAAATAATAACAATATTTACATTAAATACAAGAGTTACTTTTAAAAAAGTGTGTTGAAGCTGAGTATGGTGTCATTTTTGTATTAGAGTTAGAGTAGCCATAATGTCCCATTAGAGAAAAGCTTCTTCTGGTCAAGATAATAGCGTCTCTTGCCTCTGGAGACCTAACATTGCATTTGAACAGGGTCAATGACCAGGTTAGGAAACCATCCCACAGGAAGGAGAGACCACTCCCAGGAACAGGGGTTCACTTTAATCTATGTTAGAGAGCTAGGCAGAACAGTTATCTGTTTAATGAGATACTATACTTTTCCTTTCCAGAATTCCATTCCACATTTCACAGTCTTTACAAGCTCCTTTGAGATTCATGCAGTTGTTTCAGTCAACCGACCTTTCTCAGTCCTCGGGTATGATGTTTCCTTTTCTGTGTCTTTTTTTCAGCTGCTGGCTAGAACCTAAGTAAGCTTTGGCTGGTACTTTGGAATTCCTTATTTATCTATCTATCTATCTATCTATCTATCTATCTATCTATCTATCTATCATCTATCTATCTATCTATCTATCTATCTATCTATCTATCTATCTATCTATTTATTTATTTTAGAAAACCCCCATCCTCATTACGTGGCTACCTCCCACCACGTGGTGGACCTCCATGTCTGTTTAACTCAAATAGCATGGCTGTTTTCTTCTCTCTTCCTGTGACAGATTCTCAGATGTACAGCTTGTTTATCCTGTTATTTTTAAACCTCCAATAAAATTGTCCTCAAGTTTCTGTTTGAGTCCACTCTTTAATTATTTTATTAACGAGTCTAAGAACCCACAAAGGAGATGTGATTTTCCCAGTTTCCATGGAGGGCCTCCTAAAATTTTCAGTAACTTTTGGGGAAGCAGAGGAAACAAGACTGTTTCAAGTTCAAGACCAACCTGATCTACACATGAGTTTCTGACTCTCCAGGACCAAATACAAAGACCTTTTGTCAAAAAAAAAAAATGTGATAAGGGAAGAAGGGGGAAAAAAACCACAGAAAAACTAAAGTAGTTGGTTTGGGATTAACTCAAATCTTGGCTTTGGTAAGGGTACAAACAATGTTGTGGATGCTTATGCTTAACAGACAAAGAGAACCAGGAGTACACGTATAGCTGATCCAGAGGACTTTATTGTTTTTTTCTGTTGTTGGAATATCTGTCTTTGTGCAGTCTGTCTCAAAAAACACCAATGAGCATAGACAGGGATTGAATCACTGTCAATAAGCCATACATAAGTCTGAGAAGGCAATGTTTTAATGATGGGAATAGGAAATAGATTAGGGATAGGAACCTTGATGCTCATCTTTTGCCACAAGCCAGAAATTTTGATTTTTGTAGAAATACCAGATACATTTGGGAGCTTTGGTTCCTAGTCTGATTTATTATTCTCTCTCTTCTCCTTTTACTCATGCTAACGAGCACCACAGCCTGGTATGTGAGGATGTGATTGATACTGGGGTGCTTGGACACGTGGTGGGTGGGATGACTCGATTGATCAGCTCACCTCTCCAACAGGCCAGAACAGAAAAAAAGCCTTAACCCATAAATAGGAAGCCTTGATGGTATCACATCTCTGGGACCTGTTTTTGTTCCACAGGAGCTCTGCTTCATTCCTTTCTCTTAAGCTCTCCCCTATGGTCTACTAGCAAACACCTTTCTAAATCCTTACCCTTCCTGTTGTGCATGACATCTATTCTTTGAGATCATAAGACAAAGGACATGGAAGCCACTTGCTTTATGGTGACTTTGAGAGTAAATCAGAGCAAATCATGTGGGGTCTTAATATTTGTCTGACCGTCTGTCTAATTGCAACATATTCCTCACCCACATAGGAAAGAAAGGTTGTTCTTCTAGAGACCAAAATGTTTTGAACCATGTGCATATCTCGGTAAGAATAGTAGCATCATATTGTGAGGGTGATTAAGTATAGAACTCTACTCAGTGTCCTCTGGTTTCTGGCATGATGTGGTCTGTGAAAGCTGAACAAAACAGTGGCGTGACACATGGCCAACTTGCCTGACAGGTCACTTTCAGTATTTCCAATCTCATAAAAGGACCACTCGTAGATTTTTATAGCTTACTTGCCCTTTCCAGCAACCACCACAGCCTAAAGTTTTACTTAAGCGCATTACTCAGCTATGTTCTCTGCCAGCTTCCTGTAATGCAATTTATCACTGACCCAGTCTAGGTGTTTGCTAATTCACTCAGAATTAATTGTGCACTTTAATCATTCTCATTTGAATCAGTTCCAATATCTGTAGCTTTTATAACAATAAGTACTAGCTCAGACTGATTAAAAATTTTCCCATCAGTTGTGTATGATGTATTACCATAAATTTTCTATTGAATTTTTCTTGTGTGACTCATAAATTAGCTTAGATGAGAGTTTCAAAAGTGAGTCCAATGTTTCCAAGTGATAAATATATTCATAGAATGAATGTCCTTTCTTTTCTTAGGAAAACATTCATACACTTACATTCTGATTTGCTGACACAATCTAGTTATATTAGTTAAAACTAATAATTACCATTTGAACATTGTTGCAAGAATCCTTATTTCCTGTGAGAGTTTTCAACACTTTCAGATTTCAGAATATCATTCTATACACTTGATTTTTTGAATAATAGTTTTTAAATGATGACGTTATGGTTTGCAATGATTGAAGTAGTCTCACTACTAGCTAGTGATAATGACTGTTACCCCCCATTCACAGCCTGTATTAATGGCTGGATTGAGACAATACAAAGCTAGAAGGCTGCTTAGTTAACTTGGGTTCTGCAAATTTTGACAAGTCACACACTCACACAAGGCTGTAGAGATCAGACTGCATCTTCCTTTAAGTTGCTCAATGTTGTGTAAATGAGTAACTTTTAGGCTGTGCCTTGGCCTGGGGGACTCCATTTTACAAGTAGCACATGGATCCCTTTTGAGTGCAGACACAGAAGCAGATTATCTGCATATCCCTGTGTACATGGCTAGTACCAGCAGTCCTGTACCACCTATTAGGCAGAGATTCATAGCTAACTTATTCTTCAAAGTAAAAAGGGCATCCCTCTACTAAGTGTTAAATAAATTAGAGAGATGAATATACATGTATATTAAAACCTATCAGAGCTCTTTTTCACACTGCTCTTCTGAAGAGGCAGACTGGTCCTTGCCTCTTCTTCCTTTTCCTCTATCTCTGTATTTCTCTTTCTCTCCCCACCCCCACCCCCTTTATAAACTCGCACGTAAGCTTTGGGAAAAAAAAAACATATCAGAAAAACCATGCTTGAGAACATACTGAACAAACCCCATAAAAAGAACATGTAATTGTGGGGGCCAACCATGATAAGCTAAGTATGAACAGGTAACCGAAAGGAAGTTCTTTATTTCCAACCATTATCACCTACCAGAGTAGAACTTGGCCCTCGATAAATTTAATAAGAGGCCTGAGTCTCAGTAGCTTACCCTGAGACAATACCTGGTTGCAGGACTGAACCAGACCATTAAAAGGAAATGCCTAACATTCCAACTATGGAAGATAGGATCACCTGCCAGCGCACACTCACCAGGACACCCCTAGACAAATGTCAGCCAGTTAGGGGTCCTGGACTTCAGAGATCCCTCACCCCCACCTTTACTACTATAAAAACCCAATTCTAACTGAGCTTGCGGCTCTCTGGTTATTCCAATTTGTTGGACATGGAGAGACCGAGTTTTCAAACTTGATTAAAATAAAGGCTCTTTGCTTTTGTATACAGCACTTGGTTTCCTTGTTGGCTTGTGTGGGGACCTCACAGATTTGGGCATAACAGTAATATTGTGAAGATAAACCTCCCAATTATCATGTGATCACTCAGTGTGTGTCAGTGTACTGACAGAAATCCTGTACATGTTTCAGAGGCTTCAGTTTAGCTTGGTCCCTATTGCTGATGCATGTTCTATACCTTTACTCTACAGTCATGTATTCCTGCACCTTCACTTTATATGCCTCCATCTTAGATGCCTCTGCTGCTTGACCCAACCTTTAGGCTGGCTCAACCCTGCCACTCTACTGATGTGGGAGTCCCCTCTGTGTGCTGTGATTACCATTAATGAATAAAGAAACTGCTTTGGACCTATAGCAAGGCAGAACTTAGGTAGGCAGAGAAAACTAGGTTGAATGCTGGGAGAAAGCAGGGCAGAGTCAGGGAGATGCCGTGGAGCCGCTGCTGGAGATAAATGTGCTGAAACTTTGATGGTAGGCCACAACTTCGTGTTGATATACAGATGAATAAAAATGGGTTAAATTAATATGTAAGAATTAGCCAATAAGAAGCTAGAGCTAATGGGTCAAGCAGTGATTTAATTAATACAGTTTCTGAGTGATTATTTCGGGTCTAAGTGGCCTGGAACTAACTAGTGGCCTCCCTACCACATTCTACACCCCTATAGCTTCACTTGGTGTCTGGGGAGCTCTCCAATTAAACTTTTAATATCTGTTTTAGATTATAGTGGGGGGAAGGTTCATACAGAGTTCACTATATATCTCAGGCTGGCCTATGTGCTAGAGGCTTTTTCTCCAGAATGGCACTATTGGGAAAGAGGAGCCCAGTAAGAGGTCTTTGGAAGAGCTCTCCAATGGGGATTGTAGGATCCTAGTCTCTTCTTCATATTTTTCTTTATTTCCTAGCTCATGAGGTTAACCACTTACACAAAATTCCACTGCACTATGTTGTGCTGTGTCATTAGATGCCCAAAGAAATGGACCCAATCAGTCTTGGTTCTAGAACCTTCAGTCAAGCTTTTTTTCTCTTGATAGGTAAAATGTCTCAGGTATTTTGTTAAACTGCTTGTTTATGATTAATACTTTTGTATATTTTGAGACAGGGTCTCACTGTGTAGCCCTAGCTGGCCTAGAATTCACTATGTTGACAGAACTTATCTTGAACGCTTACCTCTTCTTTCCTAGTGCTCGGGTTAAAGGCATGTGCCACAGTGTCTAGTCTTATCTTTTTCTTTTTGAGACAAGATTTCAGGTATCCAAAGATGGCTTTAAATTCTCCAGGTAGCTGAGAATGACCTTGAATTTCTGTTCCCTTATCCTCCAAATCTCATTGTTAGACTTACTGATATTCTCCATCATGCCCAGTTATGCATGGGTGGTGATCAATCCTAGGGCATTGTCTATGCTAGGCTAGAACTCTACCAAGTGAGCTACATCCCCAGTACTTGACGAATAAAATTCTGTCTTCAATGTATCATCCTCGTGATACTCAAAGTATTTATTTATTTTCTAGTATCTAAAGTGGTCTAGATTCATTTTACATTAAAAATTTCAGGAAAAGTTAAGAGAAAAAGTGAAAGTGCTTAAATTATCACTTGGACACTCTAGTTAAATGTTATATACTAGAGCTATTTAATGATGTCTTGAATTTTTTGAAATGTGCAAAAAATTTCACAATAAAACTTTTATTAAAATTCCATTCTCAGAGCATTGTCTTAACAGGATCAACCTAGTAACAATTATTGCAGTTATAGCTATATTTGTACTTAGTGCTGCTATCTTTTGTGTGGGTGATCCTGAGAAGAGAAACTAGGGCTTTGTATATACTGCTAGTACTGATTATTAAATGTATTCTCATTCCTATTTTTATTTCATTTTTTCTTTTCTTTCTGTTGTCTAGATTGATCATGTTTTGTTTTCATTGTGAATATATTCTTTCTATGCCTCTGACTGATTTTTAACATATATAATTATTTATATATACATGTATAATAAAACAAAAAATTTAATCTTTTTATTAGACAATAATCATATAATATTTATAATGTTCTTCCTGTTGTCAGCCATATTTAGATCTCCTAGAAGTTTATTCTCTTGTAAATATAAATTTTTTATATTGTGCATCTATAATTATCTGAACTTACCTAAAAACTTAATTTTACTGTTTGTTGATTTTCTTTTTACTTTTATTTTATTGTTGTGAGGTAGACACCAGAGAAGACTGCTTGGACATGGATTTAAGTCAATAAAAGTCTTTATTACTCAGACAGTAACTACACTGGGTGTTTAGTATCCCCTTGTACCAATGGCCTTTCTCTGTGTGAGCTTTTAAGCACAAAACCCATATTCTGGGTTGACAATACTTCATTTAAAAAGAACAGTTAGAAATGTAACTACAGAAGTCAAAAAGGAAGGTTAGTACATTTTAGAGACTTTTCCAGAACTATGGACTTTGATAAAGTAGGCCTTTGTTTTTGTTTTGGCAGGTAGTGCTGTCTAAATGCTGAATTTTACAGCCTGAATGGTGCTTCTGTTGCAAGGAACCGCTTCTTTGTCTTGGCCAACCAGAACCAAAATAATCACACAGAAACTGTATTATTTAAATCACTGCTTGGCCTATTAGCTCTAGCATCTTATTGGCTAACTCCTACATCTTAGTTTAATCCATCTCCATTAATCTGTGCATTACCACGTAGCAGTGGCTTACTGGCTAAAGTTCCAGCATCCGCCTCTGGCAGTGGCTCCATCCTTTCTCCCTGACTCTGCCCTTCTTCCTTCCAGCATTCAGTTCTATCTTCACCGCCTACCTAAGTTCTGCCCTATCGACAAGGCCAAGGCAGTTTCTTTATTAATTAACCAAGATAAGCAACACACAGACAGAATGACCTCCCATATTATTTCTCCATTTCTGTTTAAACAAAAAGGAAGGTTTTAACTTTACATAGTAAAATTATATATAACAAAACAGGTATTAAGCAAGAATTGCAGTTACAATATTTTATCTACTTAATCTTTTATCATAACTAAGGAAATAGTAACTATAACTATAAATTCTTCAACTCTATCAAAGACTCCAGAAGGATATAATATTACCTAAGCAAACAGGAAGTACATTGTAAGCAATGTCCAAAACTCTAGAATTGACAGAGACATCTCGCTGCCTGGACAGTCACCCAAAGTTCTTCTGTACTGTTGGGGCACCCATCTTCAGCCTACAGGCCCATAGGATCCAGCAGACTTTTTTACAAAGCAGGAAATTTCAACGGCAGTTCCACCTATATTGTCAGTCTGTCAGTAATTTTATTCTGTATCCTGAAGAATGTCTCACAGACTCTTTCATGAAGCAGGAATGCCTTTAGGCAAGTTCATCAGTCCTTTCTCTGTGGGTCCTGCATGTCTAGGTCAGCAGTCCAGGCAGGAGCAGTTTCTTGCCCAAATGGCTAACAAACTCCATAAGGAGCTTCTTCGATGCCCATCTTCTTCTTGAAGTAGATTGGTGCTGCCAGGAGCAGATGAGTCTCACTGTCATGAAAAGTCCTAAGTTCTTAAACATTTTAAATGCCGTATTCTGAAGGTGTCTGAAAGATTTGAAGAATACCCATCTAACTGAAATATATCTAGAAAATTTAACATGATTACAATTTTGACTATTATAGAAGGCTATCTATTAACCTATATTTTAAATTATACATTACATATTTAAATGAACTACATAATCTCCTGAAAGACCCAGAGGTTGTGTTGGCAGCACATCCCAAAAAGCCTGCATTTTAAACTTGCTGAGGCTTTTTTCCTGCTATGGTTGAATAAGGAAAATCTCTCTTAAAGGAGCTGTAGCACGCCACCAGCAAACAGCAAGAAACTGTGTTAAATTCTGTATTTTTTTGACTAGAATTTCTTTTCAAGCCCTCTCAGGTTTTATATGGATTTAGTTGGCCACGTGAGCACCAATTTGTTACAAGGAATTGCTTTTTCATCCTGGTCACCCAGAACCAAAATATGCTTCCATCATGGAGTCTGTTGTGTCCCCTGGCACGCGTGTTATACGAGTCTTCTTTTACTTTAGTAAGCACTTAGTTGTCTCCTTTACGTCCAAAGGCTAACATCTTTTATAATTTCCTCTTTTGTTCTTTCATTTTGGATTTCCCATCACATGATATTGAAATTATAAAGCTAAAGTAATTTGTGTTATGGATTTTATAATATCCTTATTTCTTTTTCCTTCTACATTGCTTTGTTTGACTTGATAGTATAGCCCACATTTTTTTCTCTTACGCTATGTAACATATGTTCAGTTTCCTTTTATTTATATATTTCTTAAAAGTTAAAGTTGGTTCTAGTTTTTATTAAGACAATCATCATATAGCACTGACCAGCTTGGAACTGGATATGTAGACTTTGCTTGAACTCACAGAGATCTACCCACCCCTGTCTCATGCACCACTGCACCTGGCTGGTTCAGCTTTTCTCAAAATATCTATTTCTATTTGTGTGTATGTCTGTGTGAGGGTATGTACACACACAAACACACACACACACACACACACACACACACACACACACACACACACACATATCCATGTAGGCCAGAAGAGAGTGCTGGATCCCTTTAGAGCTGGAGTTCCAGTCATCCAATGTGGGTGCTCAATGTGGGTCTTGGGAACTCAGCTCTAGTTCTCCACAGCAATGACACATGCTCGTAATGCTGAACCATCTTACTGTTCCCATTCCTGTAGGTTTACAAAAGTTTTTACTTTATTTTAATAAAGGATGTGTATGTGTGTGCAAGTGCGGGTACTTCACACACCAGAAGAGGGCTTCAGATTCCACAGAGCTGGAGTTGCAGGCAATTGGGAGCTACCTGATGTGGGTAGTGGAAACAGAACTCTTGTACTTTGAAAGAGCAACAAGTGCTCTTAAGTGCTGAGTCCTCTGGCCATCATTCCTGGTTCTGTTTTAAGTATGTGTTTTTTCTTGTTCATAACCTTTTATACTCTGAGAACATTACTTATACCTTAAGTATGTTTTTCACTTGCTGTCTTTACTTTTTCTCTTAGATGCTAGTCTTTGTCCTTATTGATTGTGTGAAGTTTCTTACATGTTATCCATAGCTCAGATACTAATGGGTCTGTCTTGGTTGTATGCTTATCTTTGTTCTTGAGAGTCTTTAATAATATATCTACAAATAGGTTCTCTTTCCTGGAGTAAAGCTTGCCTTTGATTAATTTTGGGAAGGAAATACAGAAGTATAACATGCTACTAGATGGAGTATGCTAATAGTTTGACTTCTAGATTTAGCAGCTCACCATTCTACTTATTTTAAGCAAAAAAGCAGCAAATAAAAGGCAGAAACAAAATTTGTGCCAAGACTAAAGCAGTGTGTAAGAGTTGGTTCCCAGAGGCACAGTTATTTAAGATGCTCTGCATAAAACTCTCTCATTAATTATGCTGAAATTCTGCAATTCCCAAAGGCTCTTTTTTTTTATAACATTGCCCTAAACTTGCAGATGACGGAATCTACCTTTACAATGGTTTTCACATACATTTTTGATTATTTTTTTTAGTTTTTTATAATAAAAGATTTAGTTTTATTTCATGTTTATGAGTATTTTTCTTGCATGAATGTATGTGCATCTTATGTGTCAAGTACCTAGTAAAACCAGATGAGGGCATAGGATACCCTTGATCTGGCAGTACATATGGTTGTAAGCCACCATGTGGGTGCTGGAACCGAACCCAGGTCTTCTACAAGAACAGCACGTGTTCTTGATTGCTGAGCGGTTTCTCCAGTCTTTATTGTCATTTTTCTAGATATAAGGAACATGATTTTCAATCTATAAAATCATGTGAGCTGTGTCAGAACTATCATAACCTTGATTTCCTTTGTATCAGTCACCCAAGTCTCTGAATTACTTTTTTGGAATTACAGTGTGTATACATGTAAGGCTGTGCATGAACTACCATTCTGGTGCCAGTTCTGGTCACTAGACTTTATCAGTACAAACATTAAGTGCTGCTTCCTTTTCTACGGCAGTCATTATATATAATCTGGTCAATATTAGGCTTGCCTAATTTTACCTATGTATAAAGCATTCAAATGAGGAGCTGTAGGATAAGAGAATTAAATCATATTTAGGATCAACATCATAAGATTTACATTTGTGCACAACTTACAATAGATGGATAAGAGTAACAGGGCCAGTTGCACACTCAATCCACATATCCAAGATGAATATATCACGGTGTTCTAAGTGTACAAAGTCTAAGATTACATCCCTTTTTGGTCACTTGTTCCCGATTCAGTGCTGTATGTGGCCACTCTACTCTTATATAGAGCTTGACTATTTGTTCCTGGCTGGAGAAGAGCTTTTGGGCCAGAACCTTGTCACAAGGATATCTCAAGTTACCATTGGGAAAGAAAACCAATTCACTCAAAAAATAGCTAATGGACTCTTGCTGACACTCACAGAAATGTTAAATCTCTGTGCGTTCCACCTCTCCGTCAAAGAGATATGCCTGGCTGTGGTGCTTATTAATAGATTAGACCTTATGCTGCATGTTATATTGGATAATTTTATAACAAATGCAAGTACTTTTTTAAGATCGAGTACTTGCCTAATTGCCATCAGAAATAGTCTATCTAGTAACTGATGGAAGCAGAAACAAAGATCCCAGACAAGCACTGTTCTGAGCTCCAAAGAGTCTTGCAGAAAAAAGGGAGGAGGGATTGTACCAGCTAGAGGGGTCATAGGTGGCAGAACCCACAAAGACAGCTGATCTGAGTTTGCAGGAGCTAATGGACAGTGGACCAATAGTCAGGGAGCCTGCATGAGACCGACTTAGACCCTCTGCATGTATGTGACAATCATGTAGCTTGGCCTCTTAGTAAGGCTCCTAACAGCAAGAGACGGACCTGTCCTTGGTGCTTAGCTGGCTTTTGATAACCTTGTTCTCCATGCTAGATTACCTTGCCCAGCCTTGTAGGGAGAGGAGCTCTGTCCTGCCTCAACTTGATGTGCTATGCTTTGTGCAAGTCCGTGGGAGGCCTGCCCCTTTCTAAATGGAGATGGAGGAGGAGTGGATGGGGAACAGGGATAGATGGGAGTCACAGGAGGGAACGCAAGGAGAGGAGGGAGAAGAAACTGGTTTGTATGTAAAATAAACGAAGAAAAGGTTATTTAAATACATAAAAACACACTTAAGGTCATGCTCAACCTCCTTAGCAATAAGGGAAATGCAAATCAAAACAACTCTGAGATATCATCTTACACCTGTCAAAATGGCTAAAATCAAAAATACCAATGATAGCCTTTGCTGGAGAGGCTGTGGAGGAAGGGGTACACTCATCCATTGCTGGTGGGAATGCAATCTTGTGCAACCACTTTGGAAATCAGTGTTTCGGTTTCTCAGGAAATTCGGGATCAACCTACCCCTGGACCCAGCAATACCACTCTTGGGAATATACCCAAGAGATGCCTGATCATATGACAAAAGCATTTGTTCAACTATGTTCATAGCAGTATTATTTGTAATAGCCAGAACCTGGAAACAACATAGATGTCCCTCAATGGAAGAATGGATGAAGAAAGTGTGGGATATATACACATTAGAGTACTACGCTGCGGTAAAAAACAATGACTTCTCAAATTTTGCATGCAAATGGATGGAAATAGAAAGCACTATCCTGAGTGAGGTAACCCAGACCCAAAAAGATGAATATGGGATGTACTCACTCGTAATTGGTTTCTAGCCATAAATAAGGGTCACGGAGTCTACAATTGGTGAACCTAAAGAAGCCAAATAAGAAGGTGAACCCAAGGAAAAACATATAGTTATCCTCTTGGCTATGGGAAGTAGACAAAATTGCTGGGAAGAAAAGTGGTATCTTGGGGGTGGGGTGGGTTGGGGGTAAGGGGAGATGGGGAGAGAAAAGTGAGAAGGGGAGGATGGGGGGAACATGGGGAAACAGGATGATTGGGATAAAGGAAGGCTGGATAGGGGAGCACGGAAGCACAATTCTTAGTTAAGGGAGCCACCTTAGGGTTGGCAAGAGACTTGAACCTAGAGTGGCTTCCAGGAGCCCAAGGCGATATCCCCAGTTAGTTCCTTGGGCAGCTGAGGATAGGGAACCTGAAATGACCCTATCCTATAGCCATACTGATGAATATCTTGCATATCACCATAGAACCTTCATCTGGTGATGGATGGAGATAGAGACAGAGACCCACACATGAGCACTGGACTGAACTCCCAAGGTCCCAATGAGGAGCGGAAGGAGGGAGAAGATGAGCAAGGAAGTCAGGACCACGAGGGGTGCACCCACCCACTGAGACAGTGGGGCTGATCTATTGGGAGCTCACCAAGGCCAGCTAGTCTATGACTGAAAAAGCATGGGATAAAACCGGACTCTCTGAACATGGCGAACAATGAGGGCTGATGAGAAGCCAAGGACAATGGCACGGGGTTTTGATCCTACTTAATGTTCTGGCTTTGTGGGAGCCTAGCCAGTTTGAATGTTCACCTTCTTAGACATGGACGGAGAGGGGAGGACCTTGGACTTTCCACAGGGCAGGGAACCCTGACTGCTCTTTGGACTGGAGAGGGAGGGGGTGAGAGGAGTGGGGGGAGGGGGAGAAGGGTGGGAGGAGGGGGAGGGAAATGGGAGGCTGGGAGGAGGGGGAAACTTTTTTTCCTTTTCTCAATAAAAAAAATTAAAAAAATATATACATAAAAACAGTTTGTTAAAATATAATTGCTCAGTTTCTTTTTATTATGTCAAGGACAGTGCAAAAAAATATAACAGAATTCATTATAGCTCTTAGACTCACTTTCCCCCAGCTTTGGTGGTAATGTTTTAGGTATTTTTGTTGTTGAGTTTTTTGTTCTTTAAAAATATATTAGTGTGTGTGTGTGTGTGTGTGTGTGTGTGTGTGAGAGAGAGAGAGAGAGAGAGAGAGAGAGAGAGAGAGAGAGAGAGAGAGAGAGAGAGAGAGAGAGAGAGAGAGATGCTGTTTGGGAGTGTAGTCATATGTGTGCAGGTAAGAGATCTATTTTCAGTTTTCAGGAATTGGTTCTCCATTCCACTTTGTTGAGACAGCATCTCTCTTGTTCCTGCTGTGCTGTGTTGTATATGCCAGACTAGCTGGCTTTGTGAATTCTCAGGCAATTCCTGAGTCTCTGCTTCCTATCTTGCAATATTAGTGTTGCGGTTAGGGATGTGTGAGACCATATCTGTTCTCTTGCTGAATCGCCTTGAAGGTCTATTTTTTTTAGAACCTTGTTCTCGTGTAGCCCAGTTGACCTTGAATTTGCAATATTGCCAAGATCATCTTGAAATCTTGATCTTCCTGCATCTATCCTGAATGTTCTAGGATTAAAAACTTGTGTCACCATGCTTGTTGTCATGGTTTAGCTAATAGTGGCTTTGTGCAACTAAAAATAAATAAGCATGGGCTCTGTTACTAAGTAACTTGAATTCTGATCCCTAATTCTTCAGTGGAGTCATTGGGAGTTTGTTCAAATTCTTCAACCTATTAACCTCCTTTCTCAGTTTTGTCATTGCAGCCTACAGAAATGGTCAGAATAGTACATAGTATAAATCCCTTAATAAGTGTATACAGCCTCAAAATAAGTCAAAAATGCCATACACTGTGCTAGGTGTAGCTCAGTGAAAGAGTGCTTCTCTAGTATAGACAAAGTCCTAGTACTAGGAAAAGGTTGTATATTGCATACTTTTATGAATATGAAATATCTGGAGATACAGATAAAATAGTAGCTATCAAGGATTGAGGGGAGAGTTAGAAACAAACAGGGAACGACTGGCAATGAGTATGGGATGCTCTTACCTTTTTTCTTTCTTCTTTGTAACGATCTGCTTTCAGTATGCAGTCCAGGCTGGTCCAATCTCGCCTACCTCGTGAGTGCTGGGAGGGAGTGTGGAGTATTCTTTTGAGGAAAAATTATTCTAGAGTTAGTGGTGATCATTACATAATTCCATGGCTATATTAAAGAGACTTTTAAAAATTGTGCTGCTGGTTTAGGGCTGTAGCTCAGTGGCAGAGCATTTCCAAGGCCTGTGTAAGAACCCCAAGTTCAACCCCAAATACAAATAAATAAATAGGCAATAAATTTCCCCTGTTTATTTAAACTCATACTTTATTCTGTAGTAATTCAATTTTTTTTATGTTTGGTTTTTAGAAACTGCACAGAGTAAATAAGTGGTAAGATAAAAAGAGCACTTCTTTTTAGAAAACACATTATTATAATTGAATCGTAGTTTTGCAAACTGTTCCCATAAGAAAATTATTCTGCAGTTATTACTGTTAATCCATTAAATCAACAAAGTGGTCAGCTTCAGCATTTTTAGAGGCCCCTTCTACAGCATTTCCAATGCTGCACAGTGGTGGTTGGAAACCTGGTCTCATTGTTCAATTCTAGGATGTGAGATCGAATAGGAGATGGAGCAAATTGCAGTGAACTTTCTGCAGGGACTGGTCTTCTATCTGGAACCTCATAGCCATTTAGCAAACATTTGTTGAATGATTCTATGAATACGTGACAAAAGTAATCACATTTCAAAAAGTCCGCAAAACTTTGCAAAGTTATTAACCTTCTCCCCCTTTTTAAGGAGTAGTAATCTTTGATGCCTTCTGATTCGTCAGAGCTGTATCATTCAACCAAATATTATAGCAACAGAAAAAGAGGAAATTTTTGTGTAATCACTTGGTATACCTACAATGCTGCTTAAAAGCCTTAAAGATTATCTGAAAGTAGAATTCTCTTTTTTCCCCCTTTTTGAAGATAGACAGCACACATAGTATCAAGTGCTAAGCTGATAAATGACTGAACAGGACAAACTGGAGCTTAGAGACAGAGATCTTAATGAATAAATAAGAATAGATAAGAAACATTGCATCTCAATGGGATTCTAACTTAAAACATGTGGTGATTTAATTTGAGATAGACAGCCTACTCCTTATTAATATACTGAGAGAATCCATGGTGCATGCTTGTTCTAATCATCTCAGGTTCCCATAGCAAAAGAATATAGGCTAAGTGGTTTAAATACTGGGGATTATTTTATGATGATTCTGAAAGCTAGAAGTTTAATATTAAGATGTTGACCAATTCAGTTCCCTGGTGGTGATTCTCATCCTTGCTTTCAGTAACTGGTTTGTTTTGCCTGTATGCTCACTTGGTGGAGTGATGATGAAGCAGAGAGTGAGAAGAGAGTGGGTGGAGTTCTCCTTTATTTTTATAAAGGCATCAATATTAAAAAGACTCTACTGTAGTGATTTCATTTAAGACAAATTACTTCCTAAAAGTGATGTTTCTAAAACTCATCAAACTGGGGGTTAATACTTTGACATATGAATTCCGAGGAGGTCATAGTTCAATTATAGCTGTGCTCTAAATGGTTTTTGCAATCTAATAAATTGAGAAAATATTCATTTATTCAACAATCAAGTCTTTATCGAGCCTTTACTAGGTGCTGCATTTTATTCTAGACTTTCAGGGATATAGCCATAAACAACAACAGCCAAAATGCCTGCGTTTTCGTAGAAGTTTCATACTTATGTTTATCTTACCATTTAGCTCCTCTATGAAACCCTTGCTATGGGACTGATGCTTCTTCCTGACTTGTTTCTAAATAGAACCTTGACTGCTATACAATTCCATTAGTGATTAGGTGGCAATACTTCTTAAGGAAAGACAATGGCCTCTTTGCAATAAGACTAATTTTTTATTGATAGTATGAACTGGATTACATTTATTTACACAAGTAAATAAGGAAAGAGTATTTTTGTTTATAAAAGATTTTTCAAATTATGTTTGGTTTTCCTTTTGTGACAGGGGCTCTTGTCACCCAGGCTGGTCTCAGAATCCCTTCATAGCTGAGGATAACACTGAACATTATCCCGAACTTACTTCCTGAGTGCTGGAGAATTAGAGTCCGGCACTACACACTCAGTTGCTGGGGATTTAACTCCAAGCTTTGTGTATGCTGGGCAAGTACTTGGCCAATTGATCTGCATTACTAGCCTTTCTGATTGATCTTGAGGCTCCTTCTACTTCCATGGGACTGAGTATAAATGATGATGATGATGAGTCCCATTTCCATTATCCCTTCAAGTCTTGCTAAACCAGATACAAATCAATTGCAACAAGTAGAAAGTGTAGTATATGTGTTGCAGATTGGGAAGCATGGTAGGGAAACAACCCACCTCTTCCTCTCATTATCAGGGGGAAAGGAGTATGTTGTTATTTTCAGTTTGACATAATTGGGGACATATCATAATTTCATTATTTTATCCAGAAAATATTCAAAAAATACAGACAGGAAAGTGAATGAATGGATTTTCTATACAACACCACTAATGCTTTGTAATTGATAATTTACTTTCCTTGCTTTATCACATATTCTTCCATCTATTCGTCATTCAGAAGATGAGGATTTCAAGTACTTTTTGTCCATACTATTACTAGAGCAGGTTCAAAAAGAGAACTCTTAATTGTTACTGCTTTGTCCCATGTTCGGCTTTGAATTTAATCTCTTTCATGTGACAAATCGAGTTTAGTTTTCAAATGCTGATAATTCTGTAAGGAGTAATCATTTCTATTAAGCTCTTGTCTAATTGAAGGGGATTAACTCAGTTGAAAGGTTTCTGGTGGTTTATTTATTTAAACATTTTTTTCAATTGCCCAGCAGGTGTCCAGAAGCTCAGATAACCCATGAATCTCATTCATCTTAATAAGATATGCTTATAATAATAATTCTATTAAATGTCACTTCTTATCCCTGGGCTTTCTTGATTTAATCCAGAATGAGTCTATTGCTGCCAGCGTCTTTTGTGGACTGTACATGTTAAATTAATTACAAGACTGGAAACATGATTATCTCTATTCATGTTTGACTTGATCTTTGTCCTTTTCACCCTTTTCTATTTTCTTCTGTACATTTAGTTCTTATTCACTTTTGTGATAATGCTGAATCTGAAAGAAGTAATATAAAGAATTAAAACCCTTGTCAAAAGACTATCAAATTCTTAACCCTTAAATATAGTTAGGTTTAACACAATGAACTTATATTTAAGAACATTAGCCCCACTATAATTTACATGTAAAAGTCATCAAGAAAATGCTATTTATTTAGAGTATCTCTTGCATCCTTAAATAATGATCATGGGCCAAATAAGAAAAGAAAAATAAATGAGCAAGTGGATTGAGCCAAGGATTTTTCCCAGGAGAATTCAGACCTTTATATATGGGATATTTTCTTCTGTCTCTTGTGGTAATGAAAGTTTAGTATCTTCACAGCTCAGCTAACTGCTTAATTGCAACAGAAAACAATAAAAGTAAAAAGATATCTCTGTAAAAGAAAAGAATGTCTCTGAGTTTCCCAAACTGTTTATCAAGAGCAAGAACTACATCTTACTATTACATACCCAGCACATAGGAAGCATATAGTATATGTTCAGTAATTATTTTAGAATAAAAATACGACCCTTCCATATTCAAATTTTTACATGTGGAACAAACTCAGCAAGACTGGCTCTTGAGACCTAGATGAGGTGAGAAAGTGGGATCCATGTGTTACATTTGGCCTCCCAATTCAACTACCTTTATTTGTCTATGTGCTACTTATATCCATTTTATTGATACAACAGCACATAGTGCACTACCTATGAAAGAGTTGACTGCATTACTCAGAAATCTTAAACTTTTTACTTACTGTCCCTTTTACAGAGCATGTTATCCAAAATCTCCTCTAGGGGATTTTTTTTTTTTTGGCAAGAATAAGGGGGAGTGTGAATTAAAATCAGTGAGATACCAATTGACACCTTCTAGACTGGGAGAGAGTGAGACAGGGAGGGGAAAATGAGAGAGAAAGAATTTGGCAGGTTTTCAAAAACCAAAGCATGGAATTACTATGTAAGCAGCTACAGGTTACATACCCAAAGTCTCTGAAATATTTGTGTGTTAATATTTATTCTAGTACTATTTACAGTAGATAAAATGTGGAAACAATTAAAATAAAATAAAATATCCATCAACAAATGAATAAACAAAATGTAATATAGATATACAATAGAATCTTACTGAGCTATACAAAAGACCCAAGTGTTGATGCACGCTACCATACAAATGAACCTTGAAAACATCATGGTTAGTCAGTGAAAGAAACCAGACACAGCAAGACAAATTCTGTATGATACACATATATCAAGGGCAGGCAAATTCAGAGACAGAAAGTATATTGGGAAAGAGAGGGAAACGTGTGGTTATTGATAAATGGTAGTGAGGGGTAATGTTGGTAGCAGAATCTACTGGGGCCTATGACCCCTCCAACCATGGCTTCAGTCTGAACACTGAACATTATCCCGAACTTACTTCCTGAGTGCTGGAGAATTAGAGTGCGGCACTACACACTCAGTTGCTGGGGATTTAACTCCAAGCCTACACATATTGATGGAGTTTGCAATGGGTAGTTGCTGAGAGAGTGAGAATTGTTCTTTTCAAAATAATATTTTTTACTTTTTTGAGATAATAATTATAATACTTCCTTCCCCCTTTCCTTCTTTTTCTTCTTGTTCTCTTTAAAATATATGACTTCATTTTCATTTTTGTAATTAATTAAATGTTTTCATTTATTTTGCATTCTGACTGCAGTTTCTGCTCTCTCCTCTCTTCTCATTTCTCCATCCCCATTTCCCTGCTCACTCCTCATCCATTCCTCCTTTGTTTCTGTTCAGAAAGAGCAGGCCTCCCATGGGTCTCAACAAAGTATGGCATATCAAGTTGAGGTAGGACTAAGCTCTTCCCTTTCTATTAAGGCGGGGAGAGGAATCCAGCATGAGGAAGAGGTCCCCCAAAGTCGGCTCAAGCTTTAGGGACAGGCCCATATCCCACTGCTAGGTGTCCCACAAATAGAGCAAGCCACATACACAACTGTCACACATCTGTAGAGGGTAGGTCGGGTCCATGCAGGCTCCGTAGCTGTCGGTCCAGAGTCCATGAGCTCCTATGATTCCCAGGTTACTTGCTTCTGTGGGTTTCCCCTGTGATGACCTTGATTCCTCTGGCACATACCATTCTTCATCCAGTAACTGATGGAAACAAATACAGAGATTCACAGCCAAGCACTGGGCTGAGCCCTGGGAATCCTGTTTATGAAAGGGAGAAAGGATGGTACGGGCCCCATTTTTTTTTTTTAATTGTAGTTAGTAAAGATGTGGTCACTAGTAGTCGTCTCATGATCAGGGGATATTCACATACTTGTGCGCATGTAGGCAGCACTAGCTGGACTCAACAGTTTCTCTGAAGAAAAATTTCAGTAGCTAAGAGCATTTGCTGCTTTTGCAGAGGGCCTGGGTTCAGCTCCCACCACCTACACAGTGGCTCACAACTATTTAAAATTCCAGTTCCACAGGCTCCAGTGACCACTTCTGACCTCTGTATGTATCAGACATGCATGTAGTGTACATGCAGGCAAAACACTCATACCCATAAAAATGAATCTAAAAACAAGACATGAAGTTGGGAGAAGGTGTGTTGGAGGAGCATGTGGGAATTGGAGGAAAGAAATTGGAAGTATATATGATCATATATCATTGTATATTTGTATACAAATTTAAAAATCACACTATATATGTCTGTGTTTGTGTGTGTGCATGCATGCACATTCATGCATCACAGCACAGGCGTGGAAGTCAAAGGACAACTTCAGGGGGCTAGTTTTTTCCTTCTACCTTCTATGTTCTGCGGATAGAATTCAGGTCACTGGCTTAACCCAGAAACACCTTTATGAACCGTACCATTTCACCAGCCCCAGCTTTCTACTGTCTATATATCTCAGGACTCCAGTGCAGGAAAGAGCGCTGCATGTTTTTTTCCCACCTCAATTGACCTAAGCAACCTGAACCCTCCCAGGCATGCCTGGAGCTTAAGTAACTCCTCACAGGTGTGCCTGCAGGCTTGCCTCTTAGGTCACTTCCAGTCCTGTTGAGTTGACGACTGACATTTATCATCATAACCTTCAGGGCAGTTTATGGGGGATGAAAAGTTCTCAAAAGGTCACTGCATGCTTCAAGTTCTGTAATAACCATGAAATGGCATACAGAAGTATGCAAGTGATCAGTGCTTGCCGTGGGTTCTCATAGATATGGAAGAGACCTGTGACCATAAAAGGAAACCATGAGAAGACCTTGTGATGACAGTGCTGTTGAGTCTCTTGATTATGGTAGTAAATACGCACACCTACGTATATGTATTGTACAGCCACAGATGCAATAAACACCAGTGATTTATATAGTATAACTGTCCAAATTTAAGTAAGTTCTATGTATGGTATAAATCTCAGTTTCTTGATTTTAACACCTTACAGTGGTATAAAATATCAATGACGAAGGCTAGAGAAATAGTATGTGAAACCTTGTGTTAGCTGCTTCGCTCTTGCTGTGATAAAATATCATGACCGAGGCAACTTGCAGAAGGAATAGTTTATTTTAGCATATGGTTTCAGAGGGAAAAGAGTCCATCACAGCAGGGAGCAACAGATGTGGCCCTAGGATCAGGAAAGCTCATATCTTGAAGCACAAGCACAAAGCAGAGAATGAACTGGAAGTGGTGCAAATTTTTAAACTTAAAATACACCCTCAGTGATAGACATCCTCCCGCAAGCACCACCTAACAACCCCCCTCCCCAAACAGTGCTGCCAACTGGGGGCTGACTGTTAAAATACCTGAGTCTATTTAGGATATTTCTCATTCAAACGACCATGGGCATCCCTGCTTATATTCCTCTTGCAAATTCTTGTGACTCTGTAATTATTTCAATGAATGTTTACTTATATGTGTATTTGTGTATAAGAAGAAGTAAACAAAACAAACTTTTACACAAATATACATTGAGAGAGATAAAGATGAAAGTGAATGAATGAGTGTTACCTTCAATTCAAATAGCATTTTCTAAGTGAATCTATGACCAAGATTCTGATTAAAGCAGAGCTGAATAAATACATTTTCAATGACCATCCATTCCATTAAAGAGACTCTTTCTGAGAGGTTCCAATCAATATAACATTAATCTCTCAAGAGAAACCTATTAGCCAGAAACATAAAGTAATTGAAATCTATCAGCTTCCCTCGAAATAGATTAATTATGATGATTGCATAATTTATTCTACTTTCTGCCGCTCTACTAAACCAATTTATGTAAAAACCTGCAGATATGGCCTGATTTGCCAAATGGAAGTCCTAGACGACCTCTCTGAAATCCTGTTAACCGATTTCTCCTTTTTCAAAATGACCCATTTCTTCAGCTTTCCTGACACCGTTTTTCTAAGTTCCCATTTATGTCTCTCTAGCCAATTTTGCTTGTTTCTTTCCCACACAATTTCTATGCTTTCCTGTACATTAAGAAATAAGCTCCCTATATCTTTTCCAGTATTAACTTTGCTAAGCTAAGACATTAATTATTAAATACTCAATTGTATCCATTTAAAGAATGCCCAGAGTTCTCTAATTTCATTTGATTTCTTTCCCCCTATTCTTCCCCTTTACAGGTGCCCTATGTAGTGGTTGTTCAATAAGTATCTGAATTAAAATAGAAACACTCTTGATGTTCTGAATAACACACAATTCTACTATTTTTTAAACTTAGAAACTGCAGTGGAATTGTCTGTCAGCTACCTTTCGTGACTCTGAAACAGGCTTGTGCGTAACTAGTTTTCATATATATACACTTGTTGAGACTGCTTGAGAAGCCCACATCTCAATTTGGTGTATACGACCATTTCTCTAAGCCCTTCTTTCTACTAACATCTGCTTAAATCCATATTAAATGTCTCTTCTTAATAAGCTACTGCTTCATACTGATTTGCCCTAAAATTTCTTTCTGTGACACAGTAAAGATTTTCAGCTACACCAGAGTCCACATACCTAAAAACAACTCAGCCTGCTACAGCAGACAGCATGGGGATCTGTCCCCAGCTTTCACGTTCACTGCCGCTGACAGTTCCATGTCTGTGTCTACCAATGAATGATCAGAGATGTGTGTGTGTGTGTGTGTGTGCGGGGGGGGGGGGGAGATGGAGAGGGAGACACAGAGAGGAAGACAAAGAGAAAAAGGGAGGAAGGGAGAAGTTAAAGTGCTTCCTATGATATAAAATCATAGTTCTAAACTGTATCTTGGATTTATCGTTTGCTTTGATTTTCATTGCTGTGACGAAATATATGGCCAAACAACTGTAAGGGAGAAGGGTTTCCTCAGTTCACAGTTCCACATAACAGCCCAGCATTGTGGTGAAACAAAGGCAGGAACTCTAGGCAGCTGGTCACATGACAGCCACAGTTAAGAGCAGAATGAAATAAATGCATACACACCTCTTGTGCTCAGCCCATTCAGTTTAAAACTCAAGAAAGGAATGATTCCATCCACTTTTATGCTAGTTCTTCCTATATCAGTTAATATAATCAAGACAATCACCCACAAATGCCTTCATGGGCCAACCTTTTTTAGGTAGTCTCTCATGTATATTCTCTTCGCAGGGACTTTTCTTTTTATTTATTTATTTTATTTTTATTTATTTTTTTTATTGAGAAAAGGAAAAAAAAGTTTCCCCCTCCTCCCAGCCTCCCATTTCCCTCCCCCTCCTCCCACCCTTCTCCCCCTCCCCCCACTCCTCTCACCCCCTCCCTCTCCAGTCCAAAGAGCAGTCAGGGTTCCCTGCCCTGTGGAAAGTCCAAGGTCCTCCCCTCTCCGTCCATGTCTAAGAAGGTGAACATTCAAACTGGCTAGGCTCCCACAAAGCCAGAACATTAAGTAGGATCAAAACCCCGTGCCATTGTCCTTGGCTTCTCATCAGCCCTCATTGTTCGCCATGTTCAGAGAGTCCGGTTTTACCCCATGCTTTTTCAGTCATAGACCAGCTGGCCTTGGTGAGCTCCCAATAGATCAGCCCCACTGTCTCAGTGGGTGGGTGCACCCCTCGCGGTCCTGACTTCCTTGCTCGTCTTCTCCCTCCTTCTGCTCCTCATTGGGACCTTGGGAGCTCAGTCCAGTGCTCCAGTGTGGGTCTCTGTCTCTATCTCCATCCATCACCAGATGAAGGTTCTATGGTGATGTGCAAGATATTCGTCAGTATTGCTATAGGATAGGGTCTTCGCAGGGGATTTTCATTGTGTTAAGTTGACAATGAAAACAAACCACCATAAAAGTCTTTTGAAGCCCAATTTCTGGTTGGACAATCAAAGAGCTTGTGACAATTCTCAATTGAAGGGAAACAAGCCTTTAAATTATTTCATTAGTACTATTATAAATGCTGTTGGAAATCTGGTGTGGTGCTCATGACCTTTATCCAAGCCTAGGAGGCAGAGGCTGGTGGATCTCTGTGAATCTGAGGCCAATCTGGTCTACATAACAAGTTCCCGGACAGCCTGAGGTATAATGTGCAACCCTGTTTCAAAAAGACAAAATGCTGTTGTCAGAAAGTTATTTCCCCTGGGTTTTCGACAAGGCCATTTGCAATCACAGTGTACAGGCTGCTGTGGTTACCTGAAAAATAGTTTGGCTCAGAGCCATGGCAATGAAATAAGCAAAGCAATATAGAGAAAGCTAAATGCATGGTAATTATAATGGCATTGTGAACATTTCTTCTTAGATACAGGGAAGAGGGTCATTGGGCTTACACCTGAGATTGGACATCTGACTCCCTTCTTCCCCCAGCTGCACATGGTCTTAGGGTGTTAGGATATGTAAGAGGTGGAAGAGACTTCATTTTCATGAATTATTCCACATGCTTAGAGTGGACCTTTACTGAGACCAACCTGTTTTTGAGTCATTCATGTTCCTGTAAGTAACTCCTCACCCATATTCCAGTAAGTAAACTCAACTAATTCATTATTTCACTGAGCTAGACTTGGACGAAATAATTTCTCTGGACTGTTGATGTCATATTTGGAGTGAATAGATCTGTCGTCATGTCTCCTTAGGAAAGGCCAAGCAGCACATTGTGATTCTCCAAATAGTAGTACTAAAACAACTTAATAATGAATCAAAACTGAGTTTTTGTCTGTGCAATGTAAGGTCTGAGAATTATTAGCTTAACAGGAATTTAAGAGTGAAGTCACAATATTTCTAAGATTTTAAGTTCAGTTTTAGCTACATCTTTGAGTTGGGTAGGGAGCTTGACTACAATTAGGTAATGCCCATGGTTCAATGACTTAATGTTTTCCAACTTAGCCTTCTAAAATGAACATTCAGAGCATTTCTGTTAGTTCTCTCAGAAAGTTGTTTTGATGCAAGATAGCTCTGCTTATTGCCCTCGGGGAATTTCCAGCTCCTCACTGGGCAGTGTTACTGGTACTTATAATAATAGTTGATGTGGGAGGGTCTTCTGTTTTGTGTTGATTTCATTGGTTAATAAAGAAACTGCCTTCGCCATTTGATAGACCAGCCCTTATGTGGGTGGAGTAGACAGAACAGAATGCTGGGAGGAAGAGGGGAGTGAGGCAATGGCCATGCCTCTCCTCTCTGGGTCACACGCCATGGAGCCAGCTGCCAGGTCAGACATGCTGAATCTTTCCCGGTAAGACACCACCTCGTGGTGCTACACAGATTATTAGAAATGGGTTAATCAAGATGTGAGAGTTAGCCAAGAAGAGGCTAGATAAAATGGGCCAGGCAGTGTTTAAAAGAATACAATCTGTGTGTTGTTATTTCAGGTATAAAGCTAGTCATGCAGGAGCCGGGCGGGACAAAAAGCAGGCCTGCCCACAGCTCCTTCTACAAATAGTGATTGACTTTTTTCAAGCATTGCTGCTGGAGCAGATTAATGATTAAATCACCACCCTGAGAAAGAATTTAGAGATATACATTGCTAGTAATGTTAGGTTAAGATGTTTTTGTTAATGACTTGATATAGAAAATCTTGAGGAATAGTTTAAGGTTTAGAAAAAAACACTTAATAGTTGAGCGGGGGACTCATTGAGGTCAAGAGACAAGAAGAAAGGCAGCCCAGTTAGGACATAGCTGATATACCCTTCTTGCTAAGGATGGTAATCAAAGGCAATGATTAATTTCTTGTACTCAGTTTTACCCTCAGCTTCCTGGTATGATTTAATAAAAATTGGTAATGAATGGCTATATACTTTGAGAACTTAAGTAGAAATGACTGATTGGTTTTTAGATATAAAAGCTTAGATTGTAGATATGAAACTTTAGAGTCATAAAGAAATACTGTAACTATTATTCTTGTTTGATACTTGTTTTGTTATATGTAATTTTACTACATTAAAGTTAACATAGCAAAATTTATTTTTAAGTTCATTTATTAAATTCATTTATTATTAAGTATATTTAGACAGAAAAAGGGAGATGGTGTGGGATTCCCTCTATATGCTGTGAATATGTTTTATTACCATTGGTTACTAAAGAAGCTCTGTTGGCCTATGACAGGGAAGAATATAGCAAGGCAGGAAATCTAAGCAGAGATAGAGGAGGAAAAACAGTAGAGTCACGGAGATGGCATGTAGCTTTCCAAAGGAGAAAGATGCCAGAACCTTACTGGTAAGCCACAATCTCATGGTGATATACAAAAATCTAGATTAACCAGGTTCAGTGACTGTTTCAGGAACTAGCTGAAGATAAAGTTAGATTATAATCTTTTTTTTTTTAGATTATAATCTTGAGAAACAGGGAGTTACCACCTTGTGATTATCACTGGAGTTTATGGAATTTTTCAATCATCACTGGTATTTTCGGAATTTTCCAATGATGCCCTCCCTACCCCCTTTGGATGGTTTTCCCTTAAATATTAAAAAGTATTCCCTTAAACACTCCTCCCAGCTACTCGGGTCCAACTCTCTACCCCTGCGTGGGAAATGAGTTTTGGCCCCAGTGCACTGGTTCCTGTCCTGTCAATAAACCTTGTGTGATTACAGCAAGGATGGTCTCTCATGAGTTCCTGGGGGGTCGTGTAATCCCAAGACTTGAGTGAGAGTCTCCCTGCTCTGGAGGTCTTTTAGTAGAAATAATACACCAGCAAAGAATTAGAAGGAAAACACCAGGAAAGATGTAGAAGCAAAAACATCAGGGAGGAAGTAGAAGGTCAACATCAAGGAAGAAATAGAAGTAGAGCAAAAGGGAAAGTATTATGAGATAAACCAGGAAAGACTGACAGAGTAGATCTGGGAGGTTGTTAAAATCCAAGGGAATGTGTTCAGAGGCTAAAGGTCCTTTCTCCCACAGCTCACTAGGGAAACCAGGAATGTTAACCAGCAGGATTGTCTCTTTGAAGGAGGAAATGCATTCCTGTTTTCTGCCCAGAAGGCTGGGAGTGGGTGTTGTTAATGACCTTGGTGACCTTTGCTATCTGTAGAACCAGACCTCACCCAAACCCCTCAGAAGGTTTATCCCAGATTCTCCCTCCACAGACACATAGTTGTAGCTTTGTCTAGTAAATAGAATCCATCCTTAGGGGAGAGGTTGCTTCTATTTTGTAACCTGCTGACCTCTGTACTATTTTAGTCAGAGACCACACCAGATCCTAGACCCTTAAGCTATACAACCCATTTTCATGGTCATGGGTACTTTGAGTTGAGTTTCAATGTATTTATGCCTCCTTGTGAACCAGGGATTGTATTATACAAGAAGGTTTTTTTTCTAAAATTTTATTTATTGTGTTTAAATATGCTTATAACAAACTACCTGGTGTCAGACTTACTGAAGTTTGAACTTGCACAGACTAAGTCAGGCTGAGTTAAGTTTTCCTTCTTGCTTCTCATGGTTTGTTTCTCAGTTGGCTATGATGCTTGCAAGGACTTCCCCAGTAATGAGTTCATTTTAGAACATTTATATGGAGCTCTTCAGAGCATTCATAGCAAGAAAGCAACGTGAGCTGAATTCATTTTAAAAGGTAACCATGACCATTATGTCTTAAAATCTTGGGAAAGGTAAGTGCAGGAACACGAAAGCCACTACGTTAGCCATTTCCATCGTTTATGTTTGAAATGAAGGTGATCCAAAACTAAGAATGATAGGAAGGAAGTCAGTAATGGATAATTGGACATGTTTAAAAGTTGGAACCATCAAGATTTGTTGATGGGTTAGATGTGTGTGTATGTCTGTGTATGTGGTGTGTGGGGGGGGAGGGAGAAGAGAAGGGAGGGAGACAGAGTAATTAAAAGCTTCAAGTCTATCTGGGAGGAAAGCTCAATTCAATGGAGGAAACTATTTCAGACATCAAGAGGAGGATAGGTATAGCGAGGGCTGCATTCCTGGTACTAGGAAAGTTTTGGTCAGCTAGAGACATAACAACAACAACAAAATTACAAGTATATGGGACACTTGTCTTGAGCTGCCTTCTTTACAACTTGGAGACCTGGACAATGGGACAGTCCTTAGAATAGCAGCTGAATATCTTTGAGATGACATGTCTCAGGAGGATTCTAGGCATCACAAAAAGAAATAGGCTGTGCAATGGTGACATTAAGAAACACCTCCATCTACAGAAGGAAGTATACTATAGGATAAGGTAATGGCACTTGCGATACTTCAGTCATGTTAGGAAAATGAATGATAGAAGATATCAGAAGATAGCACTGCTTGGAGAAGCACATGGGTTAAGGCAAAGAGGAAAGTCCAAAAAAACACTAGGTAGACAGCATAAAGGAAGACTGTGAAACCTTGGGTATGACAATAACATAAGCATCTAGGACTGCCCGGGATGGGAAAAACTGGCTGCTCATGCATGGTTAAGCATTGCCAGGGCATAAATGATGATGATGATGATGATGATGATGATGACGATGATGATGATGATGATGATGATGATAATGTAGACCTGACTTGGAACTCATTATGTAAACCATACTGGCCTCAGTCACAAATATTTGCCTGCCTTTGTTCTCTAGGTGCTGGGCATAAAGGCAGATGCCACCATGCCCAGCATTGTTGTTTCAAAACAGGGTCTCATGTAGGCCAGGTTGTGCACCAACTGACTGAGAATGACTCTATGTTCTTGATCTTTTTCCTTTGGCCTTCCTAGTACTGAGATTCCTAGTATGTGTGTGTTGGTTTGTTTTTGTCCACAACACAAACTAGTGTCACCTGGGAAGAGGGAATCTCAGTTGAGGAACTAGCTTCATCAGACTGTCTGGTAGGCATGTCTGTGTAATATATTATTGATTATTAATTGATGTGGGATGGTCCAGCTCACTGTGGGTGGTATCATTCCTGGGAAGGTGGCAGTGGCCTTTATTGGAAAGCAAGCTGAACAAGTAATGGGTGTAAAGGTAAAAATAAAATGCTGTAAGATCCCTGGCAGCTGCAGCTGCAGAAATGCTGCAGGTCTGCAAGTGGTGGCAGGCAGACGGCCATGTGGTGGCAGGCAGGGGGCAGTGGGTCCAAGAACAGCCAGTCCCAGGCAGGGATGAGACTACGCTGCAGGTCTCTGAAGGTGGTTGGTCCCGGGCAGTGAGCCACAGAGTGAGGTTGGATATTTTTTTTCTTTTTTTGGTTTTTCGAGACAGGGTTTCTCTGTGGTTTTGGAGCCTGTCCTGGAACTAGCTCTTGTAGACCAGGCTGGTCTCGAACTCACAGAGATCTGCCTGCCTCTGCCTCCCAAGTGCTGGGATTAAAGGTGTGCTTATTTAGTTGGTTATGGAAGTATGGAAGGGAAGGGGAAAGGAGAAGAGCAGAGAGGAGAGAGAGAGAGAGAAAGAGAGAGAGAGAGAGAGAGAGAGAGAGAGAGAGAGAGAGAGAGAGAGAGAGAGAGCGCCAGAGAGAGAAAGGAAAGACAGAAGCTGCTTCTCCGAGAAGGAGATGGAAAAAGGAGGAGAATCAGGCTGCAAGCTGGAAGAAATATCTGCCTGCCTCAGTGGATGGGGGAGGGAGTGGGTGTGGCTTGTCTCTTAAAGAGACAGAACAGATCATTA
Organism: Microtus oregoni; assembly: GCF_018167655.1. Taxonomy (NCBI): domain Eukaryota; kingdom Metazoa; phylum Chordata; class Mammalia; order Rodentia; family Cricetidae; genus Microtus; species Microtus oregoni. Next base: position 1,367,695 of record NW_024544745.1, read on the forward strand.
CAATGGGGAGCAAGCCAGTAAGAGACTTTTTTTCCCCAAATGCCTTTGTCTCGGTTCCTGCCTTGATGTCCTGTCAGTGTCTTCTCTTTCCGTAAGATAAAACAAACCCTTTCTTCCCCAAGTTGATCTTGGTCTTGGTTTATTCTCACAGCAATAAAAGTAATTAGGGCAGTATGGCCACCACTCTATGCAGTGATAGAGATCTGGGGCATCTAGATGAGCACTCTACCAACTGAGCTACATTTTGATCCCCACTTCAACTTTTTTTTGATCTGAATAAATGGTGACATTCCAGAGAGAAATGTCTCAATGCTCCTTCATTAAATGGTTTATGCTATATGGCTTAACTATGCTCATAGAGGGTAGGGACAGAGTCTAATTAAATTTTCTTCCACTGTGATTAGTACAGGATTATAATACAAGAGACTTTAGTGGATATTGCTAACTAACTCTGCTAAGCGAGTAAACCAATCAACATCCCCCCCCCCCAAAAAAAGGAGTAGGTTTGGATGTTGGCTACCAAGGAAAGTTTCCAACTATAGTGACTGTTCCTATCCTATCCCCAGATACTTCAATAAAAGAAATGCATAGTATCTTACTGCCCATAAGGAGTAAATTGACCTGCTTACTGATAAAGTTCATCTAGATGAGTTTCAATATCTTAAAACTGCATATGAAAGAATACAGATATTTACATGTATTTGAATTCAGAGTATCAGAAAACAACAAAACACTATTTTGTACATTTTACTCATATAGAAAAGGGGACAGATTAATACCCACCAGAAAACTATAACCAGATTGTACATGTTCATGAGATGCCAACCTGTTAGTTTTGCTCACATTCTAAGCCTTTGTTAATTGCATAGATAAGACAGATTTTTTCTGCTGCAATTTAAATATGAATTTTTGTTTTTTGTAAATTTGAAATAGAACAGAAGGACCTTTTCTTCTCTTGTTCTACATGCTATTCCCAGTAATTATAGTGCTATATAGAAATACAAAGGGGCAATAGTGCTTGGTTAGTAATAGAATTTATGTATAAAAACAAGTGATACATATTCATGTCCATTTCAGAAACTCAATATTGTATTAGTCATTACTGTGTCATGACTTTTTTGATTGAATATATACATGAATTCAATATAAATGTGCATAGCCATCATGATGAAGTTTCTTTTATTAAATTGTGATTAAACAGCCATCAGCATATTTAAATATTACTTTACAATTTTTCATATGGTTCTTTCCTAATTACCATCTGAAAGTAAGCAAGCTTTGTTATCTACAGTTTTATTTTTTCCTATGTCAACATTTTGGTACAATAATGAATTTGTGACATCATTACTAATTTCTAAAAGAACTTAACATAGTAGGAATGACATGTATACAGCTTCATAAATAATCAAGCAAATTAATGGATGATGAAGTCAAATGATACATTCCTTTTTTCCTGTTGTTTATTTCTTTTGAGAGAGGATCTTGCTATGAAACTATTGTGGGCCTAGAACTCCTTATATAGGCCAGACTGTCCTGGAATTTACTGTGATCTTTTTGTCTCCGCCTCTCAAGTGCTAGGTTATAGGTGTGTGTTACCATATTGGGGTTTTAAGGGAAAAAATGAAGCATTTACATTTAGTTACTTAATTTCTTAATTAGGTTTCTATTGCTGTGACAAAACACCATGACAGAAAAGCAAGTAGGGGAGGAAAGGGTTTTTTTGGCTTACCTTTCCATATCACTGTTCATTATTGAAGGAAGTCAGAACAGGAAAAAAAAAAACAGGGCAGGAACCTGGGTGCAGGAGCTGATGCAGAGATTATGGAGGAGTGCTGGTTACTGGCTTGCTCCCTATAGCCTGTTCAGCCTGCTTTCTCATAGAACTCAGGACCACAAACCGTGGCACCACTCACCATGGGGTGGACCCTTTCCCGCCAATCACTAAGAAAATGCCCTACAGATTGATCTTTCTTTTGATATTTATTGAGCTCTACATTTTTCTCTGCTCCCCTTCCTGCCTCTCCCCTTTTCCCTTCAATCCTTCCCCAAGGTCCCCATGCTCCTAATTTACTCAGGAGATCTTGTCTTTTTCTACTTTCTACTTCCCATGTAGATTATATCTATGTAAGTCTCTCTTAGTGTCCACATTGATGTCTAAGTTCTCTGGGATTGTGGTTTGTAGGCTGGTTTTCTTTGCTTTATGTTTAAAAACCACCTGTGAGTGAGTACATGTGATAATTGTCTTTCTGTGTCTGTGTTACCTCACTCAGTATGATGTTTTCTAGTTTTATCCATTTTCCTGCAAAATTCAAGCTGTCGTTATTTTTTCTGCTGTGTAGTACTCCATTGTGTAAATGTACCACATTTTTTAAATACATTCTTTGATCGAGGGGCATTTAGGTTGTTTCCAGGTTCTATGACAAACAAAGCTGCTATGGACATAGTTGAGCACATGTCCTTGAGCACGATTGAGCATCCTTTGGATATATACCCAAAAGTGGTATTATTGGGTCTTGGGGAAGGTTGTTTCCTAGTTTTCTGAGCTATTGCCACACCTACAGATTGATTTTAAGGAGACATTTGCTCAATTAGGGTTCCCTCCTTTTATATAACTCTAGTTTGTGTGTCAAGTTGACATAAGCCTAGCCAACATACCTGCTTACTTAGAGAAATGGTCTCGTGTAACAAAGGTGGGTCTGGAAATCACTATGTAGCCCAGTCTTGCCTTGTACTTACTGTGTAATGCAGACTGGCCTTAAACTCCTAGCTTTCCTGCCCCAACCTGTGGAGAGCTGGTGTTCCACGTGTATGGTTACTATGTATTGTTCTCAAAATGATGCCTTCTAATTAAAATTAAATGAAGTAATTCAAATCTAAGTTCCTACTATGAAACAAAAGATTTTGAAGTGGTACTAAGAGCATAGGCTAGAAAGAAGTATCTGTCACATTTAAAACTTATTATGTTTATCCTTTCTACATGTAAAGTCTCAAATTGAGGCTCAACTGAAGTAGAAAATTTCTTAATTCGGCATTTGAACAGTGAGGTAAAACTAAGAGACTATACAAAGAACAGTCAAGCCTACACTCCCAGCACTTGAGAGACTTAGACAGGGGATGTGTGAGCTGGAGACCAATATGAGATGACTAATCGCACCCTGTCTCAAAAAGACAGGGGCCTTAGGGTGGATGTCAGTGGCAGAGTGCATGACGAGTGCACAGACAGCTCTGGGTTCTACCACCGTTCTATCAAAACAACAGCAGCAACAATACAGCAGATGTGGCTCTATTGAATTAACAATGGGGTGTTGTTGCTCCAATCTCGGTAATGAAAACTAAAATTCCTGCTAAATCTGTCTTTCAGTGGGGATGACCAAAATTAATTCCATCGTGGTAAAATAGAGTAGCTGGGCCAGGGCATGGACTTTGGTCTTGTCCCTGAGCAAATTCAGCCAGAAGTGTTAGAGAAAATATGATAAGAAGAAAGAGTATGATACTTGAAAATCATTTCAGAAACTGTATTAATTCTTTAAGTGTGCAAGTGCTTTGCCTGCATGTGCATCATGTGCATGCAGTGCCCCCAGAGGCTAGAAGAGGGTGCTAGAACCCTTGGAACTAGAGTTCTGGATGCTTGTAGGTTGTCACGAGGGTGCTGGGAACTGAGCCTCTTGAAAAGCAGCAAGAGCTCCTAACCCTTGATCCATCTCTCTAGCCCCAAAAGTTTGATGCTTTGCTATGCGATTGATCATCCAATTACTATTAACTTAGGTGCTAGGTTTTGTGTTAGTCAGTGAGGATACAGGAAGGAATTCTTTCCTATAGGATCTCGTGCACGCGAAGGAGAGGATTGCAACGGAGAGAATAATGCACGAACCTAAGCAATCATTGCCACTGCCATCTGCTGATATAATACAGAAGTGGAAGGGACTTCGCAAGCAGCAGGAGGAGAGAGTGTTTCTTTTTTTTTTCTTTTTTTGAGGCGCATGCTTTTAATCCCAGCATTCTGGAGGCAGAGGCTGGTAGTTCAAGGTCATTCTGGACTCCCTGGCAAATCTGAGTTCAGCAGGGGCTAACTGTCTTTGAGACTATATCAAAAGTTAAAAACAAGCCAGGTGGTGGTGGCGGTGCGCACCTTTAATCCCAGTACTTGGGGGGCAGAGGCAGGAGGATCTCTGTGAGTTCAAGGCCATCCTGGTTTACAGAGTAAGTTCCAGGACAGGCTCCAAAGCTACACAGAGAAACCCTGTCTCGAAAAACAAAACAAAACAAAACAAAACAAAAAAAAGGATATTCAGTTAAATATCACCAGATATCTGTGGACAACTTTCTACTTTAGAATTCCATGTATTTAAAGTGTAGTTCCGAGGTGCTTGATCTTATAGTAGCTTGATATACCATGCCTTGCTGATGCCCATGGGAGGCCTGCCCCTTTCTGAAAGTGGTGGATTGAGGGGAAAGCAGAAGAGAGAAGGGGTAGAGAATGGGAGGAGAGAAGGGAGGGGAGGCTGCAGTCTGGATGTAAAATAACTACATAAATAAAGTTAAAAAGAAAAATAAAGTGCAATTTGGTACATTGTTTATGTGTGCATTTTCATAAAACTCCCGACAATGAGGGGTGAGACTCCTCCTCCTCTAATCCCTGTGATCACAGCCTCAGTTATTGCAGTCTTGAAGGAGAAGAATTTGTACTAGAGCGCAGGTTAGAGCAAGCAAATAATCAAGGTTTATTTTAGCAAGTAAGAAAGCTAAAGCAAAGTACAGCCTCTGGCGTGGCGGTAGACTAAACTGAGTGGCAGTGCCTGAGGCTGTCTTGAGTATCGGGAGGCTCACACCTTGGTGGTCTCCCAGTAAGTACGCCTCTCCTTGCCTGTGCCTGGCAAAAGGCTCTGAAAGACTCAAGAGTGGCAAACATGGCGCTGACAGATTTGCCTTTTACCCTTCTCTCCCCCTTGCTAAAAACCATCAGATTACATTCCTAAAGCTGGCCCCTCAAGGTCCAGCCCTTTATTTGGCCATTGACTCATTCCTAAAACAAAGCGCCAAGGTCCAAAAATCAAAATTCATGATTTGTTTAACATGTGCAATCAGGATTTACCAACGCACCCCAGCATAGATTCTCCCTCCCTCTTTTCCCTTAAAAATTCACCCCTACAAAAACCACTTGCTATTGCCATTTGCTGTCTGCCTTAGCCTGATCCCCAGGCAGACCCCTACCCCTCCTGTGTTAGAAATCTCCATTGTGCTGAGAATTTGGAGTCAGGGAGTGTCCTGTACCGACTCAGAGAGGTCGCCTCTCCCTTACACCTGAAGTGGTCTGTAGTGTTCTTCCTGAAACCGGTAGAGGCTTTTTTAGAAATTATCCTTATATACTGGATTCTGTGTGTGCAAGCGTTAACTACTCAGAAGGCTGAGATGTTTACTGCAAGGGCAGTGATGAGTTGAATGCGCTCTTCAGGGGGGCTTTGTTAATGCTGCCTGGAGCATGCTGATAATAACTTCGTTATTGTTCCTAGGGCTCTGTTCTTTTTCTTAGCTAGTCAGCTCAACTATCTCCTCCTCAGCTCAAAACCTTCTTTTTACCTTCCTCTGTGTTTCCAACCTCAAGCTTTTAACCCCACCATTCTTTTTAACTGTCATGTTTGTTTTAACCTATCATCAGTATAGTGAATATATCTACCTCCCGAAGACGTAATTCTCTTGAACTCTTTCTTTGGCCCATGTGTTGGTTATTTTTATTGTTGCCATGACAAGCTATCTGTCCAAAGCGACTTGAGAAATGAAGGGTTTATATTAGCTTATGGTTTGAGGGTATATAGTGCAAGTGGCAGTGGAAGACATGGCAGCGGGAGGCCGAGGCACAGAGTCATATTATGCTGTCAGTTAGAAAAGAAAGAGACGGATGCTGCAACTTGGGTCATTTTCTCCTTATGCAGTAGGGGATCCCAGCCCATGGGAGGGTGCTGTTCACATTCAGTGTGGAAATTTCCTCCTCAGCTAAACTTCTCTGGAAATACCATGGCAGACATGCCCAGAGGTGTGCTTCCTCGGTGATTTGAAACCCACTCCAGTTGGTAATTAAGATAACCCATCACAACTTATTACCAAGTAAACAATGATCTGTTTTCCTTCCTTACAGATTTGCTTCCTGTATGATTTTATATAAATGGAATCTTGGTGATGCATTATATTTTGTTTGGTTTATTATCTTTAGTGTAAGTATTTTGAGATTCCTCACTGTTTCTTCAAACTCCCTATAGAGTGGAGGTAATCTTGAACTTCTGGTCCTCCCATCTCCATTTCCTGAGTACTAAAATGAGAGACATGTGCCACCAAACTCAGCTGTTTAAATCTTTTTATGACAGGCATGTTACAAAACACATCAAAATGTATGTGACCTTCCAACCAAGTCATATGTGAAATTTTAATTTTTATTAGCATTTTATAAACATAGAAAAAGTTTATATTAGTTCAACTAATGTAGTTTACATTATCCAAAATATAAAATTATAGTTTTCAATATGTGATAGGTATGCAAACTAGGAATGATCTAGTTTAGATTCATTGTTCATATTATATCTTTGAAAGCCCATATGCATTTCAATTTAAATCTGTGACATTTCAAATCCTCAATAGGTGCATGTAGCTAGAAATGGCTATTCAAACCATTCCTTTGTATAAATGAACGGGTTCTTTTTATTGAGCATGAGTGTGTCTCCATTATTTATTTCAGTATGTACTTCATTTCATCAGGAAATGGTGAATTCATTCACCATTTCAGCAAAAACAGAAAATATATAAAAAATAAAACAAAACATGGAAATAGGATGGCTCAGTGGGTAAAAACTCTTGCTATGCAAGCCTGACAGCCTGAGTACAAGCCCTAAAACCCACAGTAGGAGAAAGAACTAACTCTCCAAAATGATCCTCTCACTTCAGTACACGTGTCACGACACAAATGGGCCTTCTCACACAGCAGTAATAAAAATTTTAAAATAAAGAAATTAAAAATGGAAATAAAATGCTCAATAAAAGCAAAATGTAGGGGAAATAGTCTTCCCCAGGAAAAAACACACTGATTGGTTATCCAATACCAAATGATCAGCCCTGAAAACTTACACATGAGTAACATTACACAGACTGAGCAGGCCATATTTACGACTATATATGTACATACATATATAAATGCAATAACAACAAAAAAAGAGTCCATGAATTTGGAAAAATAGCTAAGAGGCAGATATGGGAGAGTCTGCAAGGAAGCAAGGGAAAGGAGAAATATATGTATATTATAAACTCAAAACTGCAAAGGTAAACAAAAGAACAAAACAAAGACAGGACCACATGGTTATGGTGGTACACGCTGATTGATGAGTGCCAACAAAGATGAGGCAGAGGAATCACATGTTCAAGGCCAGTGTTGCTTAAGAATGGAGTGTGGCTTAGTTGGTAGAATGCTTGTCTAGTACACATGAAGTCTCGTGTTTTATCCCTAGCGGCACATAAACTAGGCATGATTGCACACCCTTGTAATCTCAAGACATGAGAAGTGGGTTAAGTTCAGGGTCATTCTCTTCTATGGAACAATGGTCTTTTAACTTGTCACTTGTATTATTTTTAATAAAATGCTGATTGGCCAGTAGCCAGGCAAGAAGTATAGGTGGGGCGACTAGGCAGGAAGTAGAGGCAGAGCAACAAGAATGCTGGGAATAGGGAAGTGCAGTCTGCAGTTGTGACCCAGACACAGAGGAAGCAAGATGTGACTGCCTTGCTGAAAAAGGTATGGAGCCAAGTGGCCAACATAGACAAGAATTATGGACTAATATAAGTTAAAAGAATTAGTTAATAAGAAACCTGAGATACTGGGCCAAGCAGTTTATAACTAATATAGACCTCTGTGTGATTTCTGTGGGACTTAAGTACTTTGGGAACCTGGCAGGACAGAAACCTCAAATAACAATTCACATCTGCATGTAACCCTGCCTCAAAACAAAGAAAACAACAAAGAGAAAATAAGAAACATAAACTTTGTCCTTTACATTGGGTATAATAAATATGTTAATGCTTAAAATTATTCCCAAAGATAATAGAAACTGAATATCTAATTTATCAATAAATACTGTAAAAATCAGTTGAAAATTTGGAACAACTGCAAATAGTGCAGGAAGGGAGAAAAAAAGCACAAAGAAAAAACAAAGATAAGACATAGATAATGGCCCCACTGCCAGTGGCCCCATACACTGCCCCAGTTACATCATTGTAGCCTGTGTTCAGGGAGCCTAGTCCAGTCCTATGCAGGTTCTCCAGGTGTCAGGCAGGAGTCACTTTTCTTCTGTTAGTTCAGGTGAACTGATTCCATGAGTGTCCCCATCACGGTCCTGTCCCTTTTGTTCATATTATCACTTGTCCCTCTCTTCTCCTGGAGCTCATCCCAGGGGTTAGCTGTGGATCTCTGAATCTGCTTCCATCTGTTTCTGGAAGAGGATTCTAGCATCTCAAGGTTTGTGGACTGTAGACTGGTTATCCTTTGCTTTCTGTCTGGAATCCACTTACGAGTGAGTACATACTTTATTTATCTTTCTGGATCTGTGTTACCTCAGGATGGGTTTGCCTAGTTCCATCCATTTGCCTGCAAAGATACCTTGCTTAGCTTAGGCAAGGTGGAGAGGGCTTTGGTCCTGCCTCAATGAGGTAATGGGACAGACTTAGTTGACTTTCCAGAGGGGGAACCTTAATTTCCCTGAGGTGGGTGGGGGAAGGGAGAGAAGTAGAAAAGGAGGAAGGGGGAACTGGGATTGGTATGTAAAAATAAATAAATTTTAAAAAAGGAAACACAAAGATAAAAATTCAAATCAATTGCAATCCCTGTAAATGTAAATGAGCTGAGCACATCAATTAAAAGAGTGTATTAAGAGAAAGTAAGAAATCTAGTCTTAGGGTTCCTATTGCTGTGAGGAGACACCATGACCATGGCAACTCTTATCAAGGGAAGCATTTAACTGGGGCTGGCTTACAGGGTCAGAGGTTTAGTCCATTATCATCATGGCAGGAAGCGTGGTGGCGTGCAGGCAGACATGGTGATGGAGAAGGAGCTGGGAATCCTGCGTCTGGATTGCCATGCAGCAGGAAGAGAGTGAGTGAACCACTGGTCTTGGCTTGAGCATAGGAGACCTCAAAATCCACCCTAGATGACACACTTCCTTCAACAAATTCACGCTTCCTAGTATTTCCACTCCCCATGAGCCTATAGTGTTATTTTCTTTCAAACTACCACGAAGTCCAACTGATCTTCCACTTGTAAGATCTGCCCAAGTTACAGAACCTGTTTACTTTAGATGAACAAGTGAAAAACTGTGTACCCGGCAAGGACCAACTAATAGCAACCTCATGAAACTCTATTAATGTGATAAAATATTTATCCAAGAAGGTGGATAAAACAATTGCAGCATATTTATTCAGGGATATACGACAGTAAAAATTAATGATGATGATCTCAAACTTAATAAGCAATCATTATCATAATAAGTTGCTGGAGGATATGTGCATTATGATCCATTTATAGTATTTAAAATATGCATCGCATGTTTTTTAATGTACCATATATAATGAAACAAATCAAATTATGCATTGTCATGTGAAGCACCAAGCTGAGAACAGTGAAATCATCAGCAGAACCTGTTGGCTTGTTTGTTTACTCTCTCTGGTGACAAAATATCAGTTCCCTAAGTGTTGCTAGAAACTCAGAGGGAGAAAGACAAGGTCGGAATTTATTGGGAATTGAAAGTTTGGTCAGCAGGGTGCTTTTAGATGGCGATGCAGTGCAATGTTAGAGCACACACTTATCCTCATGCAAGACTTGACACCCAAGATGGCAGTAAACAAAGGGACAAAGAGGAAGACAGATTTTTCAGTGTGGGAATTTAATTAGGGTTATATATGAATTATGGTACAACAGCTTCCATTTAGCAGAAACAGCAGAGTTTTTAGTTTTGTTTTCTCATGAATCTCTGTCATTATACTGTGTTCTCATTGGCTCCCTTCCTCTTTACCTACTATCCTCTTTCAGTCTCGCTCCAGCCAGTCCTTCTGTGCTGCTTAGATTTTTGTCAACTTGACACAAGCTAGGTTCATCTGGGTAGAGGAACTGCGAATGAAAAAAAATGCTTCAATCAATTTGACCTGTGAACAAGTCTGTGAAGCATTTTCTTGATTAGTGATTTGTATGGGAAGGCCCACTGGTGCATGATTAATAAAAACTCAGAGACAGAAATTGGGGTTTAACCTGAAGGTCATAAAAGCAAAACATCTAGCCACTGGCTCTTATCTCTACCTCAGTACAGAATGGCGATCCTGCCTCCAGGAGTCTCAGAATGAGACTGAGAGCTGTCTCCTCCTGTTTTATAATCCTCTCTAATTCTGGGATTAAAGGCGTATACTACTACCACCTGGTTTCTATGATAAACTAGTGTGTCTACTGGGGTTGAAAGTGTGTGTCATTGTGGCTACGTGGATTAAAGGTGTGTGTTATTGTTGACTGGTCTGTAAGGCTGGCCAGTGTGGCTGTTTTACTTTTCTGTTCTTCAGGCAAGCTTTATTTATTAAAACAAATGAAATGCCACATCCCTGTGGATGGAGCCATTCCTGGACAAGTGGTCCTGAGCTGTAGAAGAAAACAGGCTGAGCAAGTCAGCAAACAGTATCCCTCTATGGTCTCTATTTCAACTCCTGTATCTAGGTTGCTGTTTTGAACTACTACCTTGGCTTCCATTCATGGTGGGCTACAATTGTAAACTGAGAAAAACAAAGCAAAACAAATATTTATTTGGTCATAGTGTTCTACTATATCAACAGAAGACAGCTACAAGTTGATTCTATTTCCTTACTGTATGTATTCTATTACACTCCCTATGCCCCCACTTCCCTTAAATTCCACTTCACTCTCATGACCCCTTTCAGTTTCAGAAACTATAAACATACATACATTAAATACACACATAAATAAATAGTATATGAATTACATATATATTTATAAACACAATTATAAACATATACAAGTATAAATCTAGATTCTACATATGAGAGCAAATACATGGCACTTTTGGGTATATAACCAAAGGAGAAATTGACACTTTCAAGAAAAAGTTGATGAGTTTCAAGGGAAATTCCTATAATAAAAAATTAAAACCATCTTTCTAAACAAGAGTCTTCTTTTAATGCTTATGGAAGGCATATTGGGGCCCAAGAGTAAGGGATCTCAGTGTCAGTATCTAAGCTGAGAAGGAAGATAGATGATTCAATTCTCAGTATTTAACTCTAGAATCGAGGACTGGGTTCACAGGAGTGTGCACAGGAGCTTCTATTCTGATTCTAATGCTTATTTCTTTAAAACCAAAGAGAAGCAAACAGGGTAAAATGTTTCAGGTATGCCAAGGTGTACTAAGAGATTTATAGAAAATTCCTTTGTTTTTAATAGTTCTTTGTATTTTTATAAAAGCTTAAGACACTCAACAATTTTATTAGGTGTTTTTGCTTCATATTTGTTTGGGAGCTGGATGGCAGGTCCTCCAAAAGAGTCAGAGTAAAAACAAGCAACAACATACATAAGGTATACCCTCATTGCCAAGGGTATTTTACTCACTGTTTCCTTGGATGAGAGTATCTTTCTATAGCATTGTCTCTTCTTTTGCCCATACATATGCATATATACATAAATGCATACATTTGTACAAATACATGTATACATATATCTGTGTACATATTCTTTGTGTAGTGTAGACATGTACATACATGTGTGTTTTATGTGCAGAGAGGTATAGGCATATGTTGTATCATGTAGATGCATCTGTTCATGGACACAGACAGAATCTAAGAAGTTCTGTGAGTCACTTATTTGATTGAACTTCTTAGCCAGTATCTGAATAACTCCTGCAGCATATACCATGCCATGCGCCATGATGGTAGCAGCTGTCTGTAGATGAGAGTGACAGCTCAGTGGCGCTTATTTGCTTTGTGACCTGGGACAAGTTTATAAACCTCAATATCCCATAGATAAAATGGGGTGATGATAATGACTACTGTGCAGGCTTTTGTTAAAATTATCCTAAAAAATCCAAGTAAGATAGTGAGCATAGAGCTTGAGACAAAATATATTAGTAATTATAGAAAGGTTTTATTTTTAAGTTATATATTTGTGGGTTTGTGCACACATGTGCAGGTGCCTGCCCAAGGAAGCCACAGAAATCTGTCAGATGCCCTGGGACTGGTGTTGCAGGAGGCTGGGAGCCACCTGATATGGTTTCTGGAAACTAAACTCAGATCCTCTGTGAGATTACTATGCTCTCTTAACCACTGAGATTTCACCACTTCACCATTTCTCCAGTCCCAGTAATTGCACTCTGATCATCACCATTATCTCTGATAAAAATGATCAGCAATTTTCATTTAAATAGTATTTAACTTTGCAATGCTGGCTTGTGTGACTGGAAATCCACATTACTGGAAACACAATGACCTTAAATCATTTCCCTTTAAATTTGATATTCTGGTTGTAGTTTTACCTTTTGAAATTATACAGGCCATGTCTCTACAATTTCAATGTGAATGCATTGATAGCTTGAAATGTTGAATTTTGAAGGGCTTAGCATATTCGACATTAGCCTATCTGCAGGCATTTAATGAGGTTTAGAACCTAAGGTTGGGTGTAAAAAGTTTTTTTTTTCAGGCTCCCTCTCCTCAACTGCCCAAGGAACTAGCTGGGGACATCTCCCTGGACACCTGGGAACCCCTCTAGGGTCAAGTCTCTTGCCAACTCTAAAATTGGCTCACTTAATTAAGATATATACTTCCCTGCTCCCATATCTACCCTTCCTTTATCCCAACCATCCCATTCCCCCAAGTTCTTCCCATCCTCCCCTTCTCACTTTTCTCTCCCCATCTCCCCTTTCCCCCATCCTATAGTCATATTGATGAATATCTTGCATATCATCATAGAACCTTCATCTGGCAATGGAAGGAGATAGAGACAGAGACCCATATTGGAGCACTGGACTGAGCTTCCAAGGTCCAAATGAGGAGCAGAAGGAGGGAGAACATGAGCAAGGAAGTCAGGACCGCGAGGGGTGCACCCACACACTGAGACAATGGGGATGATCTATTGGGAACTCACCAAGGCCAGCTGGATGATGGAGCATGTGATCAAATCGGACTCCCTGAACATGGTGGACAATGAGGGCTGCTGAGAAGCCAAGGACAATGGCACTGGGTTTTGATCCTACTGCATGTACTGGCTTTGTGGGAGCCTAGGCTGTTTGGATGCTCACCTTCCTAGACCTGGATGGAGGAGGGAGGACCTTGGACTTCCCACAGGGCAGGGAACCCTGACTACTCTTTGGGCTGGAAAGGGAGGGGGTCGGGAGCGGGGGAGGGGGAGGAAAATGGGAGGCAGAGGCAGGGAGGAGGCAGAAATTTTTAATAAAAAATAAAAAAGAAAACAAAAAAGTTTTTTTAAATTTATTTTTATTATTTAATTAAAAATTTCCACCTCCTCCCCTCCTCCCATTTCCCTCCCGCTCCCTCATCCCCCTTTCCCTCCCTCTCCAGACCAAAGAGCAGTCAGGGTTCCCTGCCCTGTGGGAAGTCCAAGGTCCTCCCTCCTCCATCCAGGTCTAGGAAGGTGAACATTCAAACAGACTAGGCTCCCACAGAGTCATTACAGGCAATAGGTCAAAACCCAATGCCGTTTTGTCCTTGGCTTCTCAGTCAGCCCTTGTTGTCAGCCACATTCAGGGAGTCCGGTTTATTTATTTATTTATTTATTTATTTATTTATTTTTTAATTTATTTATTTATTAAAGACTTCTGTCTCTTCCCCGCCACCGCCTCCCATTTCCCTCCCCCACCCCCAATCAAGTCCCCCTCCCTCGTCAGCCCAAAGAGCAATCAGGGTTCCCTGCCCTGTGGGAAGTCCAAGGACCACCCACCTCCATCCAGGTCTAGTAAGGTGAGCATCTAAACTGCCTAGGCTCCCACAAAGCCAGTACAGTACAAAGTGCAGTAGGATCAAAAACCCATTGCCATTGCTCTTGAGTTCTCAGTAGTCCTCGATGTCCGCTATGTTCAGCGAGTCTGGTTTTATCCCAGGCTTTTTCAGATCCAGGCCAGCTGGCCTTGGTGAGTTCCCGATATAACATCCCCATTGTCTTAGTGTGTGGGTGCACCCCTTGCGGTCCTGAGTTCCTTGCTCGTGCTCTCTCTCCTTCTGCTCCTTATTTGGACCTTGAGATTTCTGTCCGGTGCTCCAATGTGGGTCTCTGTCTCTGTCTCCGTTCATCGCCTGATGAAGGTTAATATTCAGGAGGATGCCTATATATTTTTCTTTGGGTTCTCCTTATTTAGCTTCTCTAGGGAGTCCGGTTTGATCACATGCTCCATCATCCAGCTGGCCTTGGTGAGTTCCCAATAGATCAGCCCCACCGTCTCAGTGGGTGGGCGCACCCTCAGGGTCCTAACTTCCTTGCTCATGTTCTCCCTCCTTCTGCTCCTCATTTGGACCTTAGGAGCTCAGTCCAGTGTTCCAAAGTGGGTCTCTGTCTCTAGCTTCATCCATCGCCAGGTGAAGTTTCTATGGTGATATGCAAGATATTCATCAGTATGGCTATAGGATAGGGCCATATCAGGCTCCCTCTCCTCAGCTGCCCAAGGATCTAGCTGGGGACATCTCCATGGACACCTGGGAACACCTCTAGAGTCAAGTCTCTCGCCGACCCTAAAATGGCTCCCTTAATTAAGATATATACTTTTCCTACTCCTATATCCACCCTTCCTCCATCTTAATAGTCCCATTACCCCAAGCTCTCCCCATCCTTCCCCTTCTCACTTTTTTCTCCCTATTTCCCCTTACCCCCACTCCATCCCTACCCCCAAGTTTCCAATTTTTGCCTGGCAATCTTGTCTCCTTCCAATATCAGGAGGATAACTTTATGTTTTTCTTTGGGATCACCTTCTTATTTAGCTTCTCTAGGATCTCATATTATAGCCTCAATGTCCTTTATTTATGGCTAGAATCCACTTATGAGTGAGTACATACCATATTCATCTTTTTGGGTCTGGGTTACCTCACTCAGTATCGTGTTTTCTATTTCCATCTATTTGCATGCAAAATTCAAGATGTCATTATTTTTTACCGCTAAGTAGTACTCTAATGCGTACGTATTCCACACTTTCTTTATCCATTCTTCCGTGGAGGGGCATCTAGGTTGTTTCCAGGTTCTGGCTATTACAAATAATGCTGCTATGAACATAGTTGAACAAATGCTCTTGTAGTATGATAGAGCATCTCTTGGGTATATTCCCAAGAGTGGTATTGCTGGATCCTGGGGTAGGTTGATCCTGAATTTCCTGAGAAACCGCCACACTGATTTCCAAAGTGGTTGCACAAATTTGCATTTTCACCAGCAATGGATGAGTGTTCCTCTTACTCCACATCCTCTCTAGCAAAGGCTATCACTGATGTTTTTGATTCTAGCCATTCTGACAGGTGTAAGATGGTATCTCAAAGTTGTTTTGATTTGCATTTCCCTGATCGCTAAGGAGGTTGAGCATGACCTTAAGTGTCTTTTGGCCATTTGAACTTCTTCTGTTGAGAATTCTCTGTTCAGATCAGTGCCCCATTTTTTAATTGGGTTAATTAGCATTTTAAAGTTTAGTTTCTTGAGTTCATATATTTTGGAAATCAGACCTTTGTCTGTTGCAGGGTTGGTGAAGATCTTCTCCCAGTCAGTAGGTTGCCTTTTTGTCTTAATGACAGTGTCCTTTGCTTTACAAAAGCTTCTCAGTTTTAGGAGGTCCCATTTATTCAATGTTGCCCTTTTTGTCTGTGCTACTGGGGTTATATGTAAGAAGTGGTCTCCTGTGCCCATGTGTTGTAGAGTATTTCCCACTTTCTCTTCTATCAGATTCAGTGTGTTTAGATTGATATTGAGGTCTTTAATCCATTTGGACTTGAGTTTTGTGCATGGTGATAGATATGGATCTATTTTCATTCTTCTACAGGTTGATATCCAGTTATGCCAGTACCATATGTTGAAGATGCTTTCTTTCTTCCATTTTATACTTTTAGCTCCTTTGTCGAAAATCAGGAGGCTACCCACCCAGAGGGGTGAGTGTCTGCCTGCCAGGCAGGCCTAAAGGTCCCTGCAAGGGAGTGCGGGCACCTTCAGCTTGTGCTGCAGGGTCTCCTGTGTCCTACTCGACCCTGCCCTGCTCCCCACATTAGCCCTTTTGTCTGCGGTGTCCTTGGGCTACCAGGTGTCCCTGTTTCAGTGCTGAGGAGTTCCATCTGGACGGGTCTGTGTGCTATCCTGGGGCAGCCTGTTTTGGAAGAGATCACAACCCCCCTCCCCCAGCTCCTGCTTCAAGGGTGTCTTTGTTACATAAGACCCAGCCTCCCCCAAACCCGCCCTGTTGTCTGCAAGGTCCTTGGCTCAGGAATAGTTTCCTGCTCCTGCACTAAGGTTACCCACCCAGAGGGGTGAGTGTCTGCCTGCCAGGCAGGCCTGAAGGTCCCTGCAAGGGAGTGCAGGCACCTTCGCTTGTGCTACAGAGTCTCCTGTGTTTTACTGGACCCCGCCCTGCCCCCCACATTCACCCTTTTGTCTCAGGTGTCCTTGGGCTACCAGGCATCCCTGTTTCAGTGCTGAGGAGTTTTATCCTGAGGGGCTATCCACCCAGAGGGGAATACCAGGCAGGAACAGTTCTGCTCCTACACTGAGGAGATCCACCCTGAGAGTCAGTCACAGCAAAGTCTAGACCAAGACACCAGGCCTCTACTGACTCCATTTGAAAATGTTTTTTTTTTTAGATTAATTTTTTATTGTTTTTATTGAGCTATATATTTTTCTCCGCTACTTTCCCTTCTTCTTCACTCCCCTTATACCCTCTCCCACGGTCCCCATGCTCCCAATTTACTCAGGAGATCTTGTCTTTCTCTACTACCCATGTAGTTTAGATCCGTGTGTGTCACTCTTAGGTTATCTGGGATTTTGAATTATAGGCTGGTTTTTCTTTGCTTTATGCCTAAAATCCACTTATGAGTGAGTACATATGATATTTGTCTTTCTGGGTCTGAGTTGCCTCACTCAATATGATGTTTTCTAGATCCATCCATTTGCCCACAAATTTCAAGATTCCATTGTTATTTTTTTTGGCTATGTAGTACTCCATTGTGCAAATGTACCACATTTTCCTTATCCATTCTTTGGTTAAGGGGCATTCAGGTTGTCTACAGGTTCTAGCTATGACAAACAATGCTTCTATGAATACAGTTGAGCACATGTCCTTGTGGTACAATTGAGCATTTTTTGGGTATATACCCAAAAGTGGTATTACTGGGTCTTGAGGAAGGTTGTTTCCTAATTTTCTGAGAAATCGCCACACTGACATGCAAAGGGACTGTAGCAGTTTGCACTCCCACCAGCAATGCAGGAGTGTTCCCTTACCCTACATCCTCTCCAGCATAAGCTGTCATCAGTGTTTTTGATCTTGGCCATTCTTTCAGGTGTAAGATGGATTCTAAGAGTTGTTTTGATTTGCATTTCTCCAATGGCAGGTGTGAAACTTTTTATATTTTCTTTATTTGCATTTGGATCAAGGTTCCTACTTTTACTAAATTCATTAATTTTGATCCATATCTTCATATATTTTGCTGTTTTGCAGTCCAATTTCCTACCAGTTTTGTTTTCTCAAACCTGTCCTCTACAAGCCTAAGCATGATAGTATCTGTCTATTGCATTAGTATCTTTATTTTTATTACCACTTTCTTTGGTTCCATAATTCTGTCTCATCCTTTTCAAATAGTCCCTTTATGGACATCTATTTCTCGTCTTTAAAAATTAAAATGTAATTCCATGATTTCCCCTTCCTTTTCTTCCCTCCAACTATTTGCACATCACCTTTGCTCCCCTTCAGATTCATGGCTGAATAATGTCAATATTCGATTGAGTTCTTTTTTTTCTGATACAGGGTATCTCTGGGTAGCCCTGGCTGTTCTGGAACTCAATCTCTAGACCAGGCTAGCCTCGAACTCAGAGATCTGCCTGCCTCTGCCTCCCCAGTTCTGGGATTAAAGTTATATACCACCACCGCCCAGCTCTGCTGAGTTCTTTTAGCATTGCTTGTATATACGTGCGTTCAGGGCTGACCATTTGGTACTAGACAAACAATTATGGGCCTCATCCTTGGGGAAGACTAATTCTCCATTTCTCCGAAGTCGTTTATTGCTTGTATCTCTTCATGTAGGTGTAGGCCCCATGAAAATTTTCCTGTCCTCATTGGGATGTCATTTGATAATGTCCTTGTTCAGGTTTTACGTAGGCATTTGTATTGTTGAGAGTTCAGTGGTACAGCTTCCCTGTCATATCTAGAAGACACAATTTTGCCGACTTCTGGTCCTCTGGCTCTTACAGTCTTTCAATCACCTTTGCCACCATGTTTCCTGAGCCTTAGGTGGGTTGTGTTGGAGATGCATCAGTTGGAGCTGGGCACCCCACAGTCAGTACAGTTCTCTGCATCCTGACCACTTCTCTATTATTTATTATGGTGCACGTAAATGGTGTATGTCTACATGTGTGTGGTTACACATGCACACATGCTTGTATGTAAGAAGGTCAGATGTCAGCTTTAGGCATTTCCCTCAACCACTCCTTCACCTTTGAGACAGAGATTCTTACTGAGCCTGAAGCTCACCAATTGGCTGAACTGACTGGCCAGCAAGTCACAGGGATCCTCCTGTCTCCGTATCGCTAGTGCTGGAATTAGAGGCACATGCCATCACACCAAGGTTTTTGCATGTGTGCTGGGTTGCAAGCTCAGGTCCTCATGCTCGTGTGACAAATGCTTTGTCTATCCACTGAGTCATTTCCTTGATTTTCTGTTCCTGACCTTTGCATTTAGAGTTTGCATGTGTTATCCCAGCTTGACATCTTGGCTGTGAGTCACTCTTTTATTTTTCATGTTTCAAACTACCTCAGGTTGAGACTGCTTAAACCTCGGATTTTCCCTTAAATTGCTAGACATGTGACTAACATTCCCCAAACAAAAGAGGAGCATATGTGGGCATATGCTACACAATTATCATTCTTTGGTGTGCACTACAAATTCTTCCTGAGTGATCACATCCAATAACACTTGCTAAATTTATCTGTACAGTTGAACTTCTTTTTCTGAGCTCTGGACCCATTATTCAACTGCCTCTTTAATGTCTTCATTTTAATGCTTCAAATGTTTTCAAACTAAACATGTCCTCAATTGAATTACTCTCCCCTTTGACCTGCTTTTTTCCATCTAAGTGAATAAGGCCATTAGACCCTTGCTCGACCTTATTCTTTCTTATCCCACTTATGCTATTCGCTACCAAGTAATGTTGATCTTATCTTTATCATAAGGCACTTTGATAATGCCTTCATTGGTCCATTTACATTTTATCTTGCTCTTCTTCATTCCATTTTCAACCGTGCTGGCATAGTATGATTCCCTAAACTTCCAATAAAATTTTAAAAAACCGGAGAGCATCGCTCATAAAGTTCTACACACATTAGTCTCTTTTCCAGGTTAGCCTGCATGATGAATAAATGAGTAAATGAATAAATGATTTATTCAGATTTCAGATGTTTTAAATTTCTTATTTGTTACTTTTGTAAAGACTTTTTTTTTTTTTTTGAGGTAGCATATCTTGTATCCTAGGATAGACTCAAATATGCAATGCCGCTCAGGTTGACCTTGGTCTCCCAATCCTCAAGCCCCCTCATCTGGAATATTGAGAGTCTATGTGTGAGACATGATGCCCAGTTTATGCAGTGCTCATGATTGAAACTGGGGCTTCCTCTGTGCTAGGCAACTGCGCTACAGCCCCAGGCCAGAAGCATTTTCATTTCATACTTGCCATCTCTGCATTGTGTAATCTGTTTTCCCCTCCATATTATATATGATTTAATAAATAAACACTTCATAGGAAAACAAATTAGGAGCTCAAAAGTCACCCAAGTCACTATCCAAAATGTCTTCACCTACATTCATTTCTATAGTACATATCCAGTCTTCATCTTCCATGATCATACTCAAAGTGGGAATTGAGGTTTTTCATCAAGTTTGAAATTTTTTCACTTACAACTATGTACTGGTAGGATTTTGGAAGATAAAATGAAGACTTTGCAATCAATTCTAATGTCTATAATTACTATTTCTTTGGAGAACTAATTTTTTCAAAACAGTCCATTCTAATGTCTATAATAACTATTTCTTTGGAGAAATAAATTTTCAGAATGATTAAAGAATCTCTCTAGTTCATTCTTTGTGGGTGACTAAAGGAAGCTGGTCTAGTTAGTAATTATTTCTGCTTTAGCGTTAGCGCATTTATCATGGATCCCAAGTCATTGTCCCTGGAAACCCTCTACAATTTTAAATAACCTCATTTATACCTAAGGGAAGTGTACTCATTTCTGCAGTTGGGGAGGAAAAGCAAAACAATCACATATATAAAAAATTGGCATCGTTTGTGAATAGTCAAACATTAGAAAACTGGGGTTTACACTATAGTGCATAATCCTAGTATATTTCTGCTCATTCCTTTGATCCATTTAAATTAAAAAATGTAGGGTCTAATTTTGTATAAACTTTCCCACAGTTTGGTAAAGAATCTTACTGCAATTACATTTTTTAAGAGATAGCAGGAGCCACAGATATAGCTCGATTAGTAGAGTGCTTGCCTAGCATGCATGATGCCCTGAGTTTCACATCCAACAATGCACAACATAGGTGTAGTGGTGTACGTTTTGCAGTGGGCAGGTGGAAGCAAGAGAATAATAGGTCCTGCTGCCTACATTCTGGGTCTGTGGCCCTGCAGAGGCCAGTATCTGGAGTGGTGTCCACGGCTCCTGTTGCTACTGAGGGTTCTGCAGATGCCCAGCATTTGTTCTGCCATCTGAGACCATGTTGGTGTCCGAGGGCCATGCTGCCACCAGGGTCATAGGAATCTGGGCAACCTGTGCTACCACCAGGTCCATGGCTATGTCTGGACTTGAGCTGCTGCCAAAGGCCATGTCTGGGTCCATGGTCCTGCTGCAACTGGGGTTTGTGTTGATATCTATGTCCCTAGTTGCCACAAGGGCTCATAAGAACCATGCCTGTTGAAGTGTGAGGGCCGTGCTGAGTTGGCTCTGCCCTTCACTGACCCTGCTATAGTTGGATACTGCAATAGGAGAGCAAGTCCTGCCCATCAAGAGAGAGATAATCTCCACACTTAAGAAAGATGGCCCTATCCTTCAACATGGAGTGCTCCTCACCTGGGTAGCACACGAAAGCTCACCCTGTTGGAGGGGGCACAGGAAAGCCATCCCTGAGGTACTGAGAACAAGAGAACTGGCCCAGCTCTTTGCTGTAGGCTGCATTGAGTGAGCTACCAGAAATGCTGCTGAAGAGCCTGCCTGGATAGTGACAATGAGGGAAAGCTGGCTGGCTGACCAACCTAGCTATTACTCAGGCCCAGAATCAGGGTCATGAGTTAGCCCAAATTCACCTCAACTATGAACTGTTGGAGCATGTGAAAGGAAAAAATCCACAGATCCAAAACTTCAGGATCTCCAATACACAAGGCAAAAACAGGACATCCCAGAGGAGTCCCAGTGAGAGCCCAGCATCTATAGTGTAGAAGAAACCAGAGGCCTCTAACCAAACCAATGACTCATGGCAAGGAACACTTACAAGTCAAGATGAACAGACTAAAGGGTAAACGGTGTGATGCATAGGGCCACACTACAGCTACCACATCGAGATTTTTCTCCTTTTCTGTTGTTGTTGCTTTGTTTGTTAGTTTTTTTTTTTAATTTTGTTTTGTTTTTGGGGTTGTAAGGGCAGAGGACAGACACAAGGGGACAGAGAGAAGAGTGGGGTCAGGCTACATGATGTGAAATCCACAAAGAATCAATAAAAGCTAAAAGAATAATAAGTTTCAGGTCATCTCTTGCTAGATAGTGAGTTTGAGATCACTCTGGCATATATAAGACTAACTAAAACAAGTGGCAGAATTATAATTATTTGTTTTGAGTTGCTTGTGATGAAGAATTAATCAGTCCTAGGGCATAACTCTGTTATAGAATGGATATATTTGAAATGTTTATTCAATACTCACAAGCAAAGTGTGGGGAGAATGCCGAGGTAGGAGTACAGAGAAGTGCAGGGCAATCTTGATTTTGTCTCTGAATTACTATGAATAGCTTACAAATCTCCCCTGCTTCCTGTGCTGTCTTGTCAAATACACTGCATGCTTTCTCTACTGTTATTTATAAGGTTACTGTGAGGGTCAAATGAAAGTACAAAATGGAAGATCCATTTAAAATGTAACCTATTGCCTTAGATTGATGGCTCAGGAGGTAAGAACACTTGTCCTTGTAGAGGACCCAGGTTGGATTCCTGGTACCCATCTGGTGACTTACTATCATTTCTAACTTGAGTGCCAGTAATAGGAAACTCTCTTCTGACCTCTGACAGTACCAGAAATGCACATGGTGCAGTTGCATACATGCTGGCAAACTACATATATACATAACATTGATCAATCTAATCTTTTAAGAAAAATATCCCATTGGTGTGTGTGTATGTTAGAGTATGTCACTTCAGACGCCTGATCTCAGTCATCCTTCATATTCATTCTCATTGATAGTTGAATGTTATTTGATTTTTTTCATCTTAGTGCTAAATAAACAAGTTTGCCCATCAGTTTGCAAGTGGGAAAAGAATGATAGCTGGGAGGTTAGTAAACACAGAATAATAATGAGACCTCCAAATGACAAGTTCCAGAAATTTGTAGCAGTTATTACAATTTATATTGCGATGAAGAAGCTAATGCCATGCAATTTACATCTTCGGACAACAGCCATTTGTTATCAGCAAACAAAAGCAGTCAGCGCTTATTATCCAGGATCAAAGTGACATGCTGAATATTAACATAAATATGATTCCATTTGAATACCCTATGAATCTAATTCAAATATCACTGAGTTAAAACCAAAGAATTCTCGATTTTCTCACACAATTCTTCATTTTTGTAAAAAAACAAAGCTATTTTGTACAAACACAGGTGAATAAAATGTCTTACTTAATATAACTAGTTAAATGCACTAAATGGACCCCTTACACCTACTTAGTAAGTATGATGATATCTACACAATCAAAATTAGCTTTTGAAGTCCAAAATTTTTAATTTGGCATGCATAGAAATGTTTGGTTGGATAAATTAATCTTTCCTTGTTTAACATTAACAGTTGTTACCCAGTACATGGTGCATAACCCTTTACAATATGCCTTGTTTCATATGACTAGTAATTCTGAAATATATGCAATTATATATCATTAGTAGTTACCATATTAATGTATACTATTTGGAGAATTCATGTGGTCTTTGTATTATGTTACATTGCAATGAATTGTTGATATATGAGCATTTTTATATACATATGATCCAATAAAATAAAACTTTTCTTAGAATAAAGTACACATACATGTAAATGACCTACCTATTCATATCCCAGTTCACATGCAATTTGAGGGAGAATGGGATGGGGCAGGGAATCACCGAGTCTGTATTTTGCACAGAAAAATGAATTCAAACTATGCCCATGGGTTCTTATAGCTGACTTTTAAAGCTGTAGCATACTAATTAATACATTCAAGGATATAATACACTTGAATTTTTCCTCGCTATCGTGAAAACATTCAGTTTATTTTCTTAAAGATTAAACACCATGTGAGTTACCATAATGACACTTCTGCTTAAATGCATTTCCATTTATGTTAAACCACTGGAAGCTGTGGTGGATTATGTTGCTATTTTGGTGTAATCTCTGCTGTGTGCCTTGATTCATGCTCAGTTAAGATCTGGATCCCACAGGGGTTTTTGTGATGAAAGAGGGTGGTTGTTTTCCTGGTGAGTAACCTGATCATAAATTAGGAATCATCACCCAAGGTAGTACTTCCAAAGCAGCTTTAATATTCTGCAATTTGGGTTGTGGTGGTTAGGTAACTGGGAGGCTGCGTCTCCATCAGCTTCAGCAGCAAGGCATTGAGGAGCTTCCTGTTTACTGCTGTGGAAATTGTAACCATTTCTGATATTTATCCAGCCACTGATTTCTCTATGGTAAAGTGCATTCAAATACTGTGGGCAGCAAAGGGAGAACCTGAAATAATGGGATACCTGCGTCCTTAAGTTCTTGGGTCTATTGCCCTCCTTGGGGTAGCCTATGTATGGTTAAAAGTAAAACATTTCGAAAGTCCATGGAGTCAGAGTATTGAATATAAACACAACTTAAATCACCAGTAGGTATTCCTGTAAGGAGTGTCTTTGCATTTCAGAAAAGATAAAGCCCAAAGTCCTATCTACATCTTAGGCTACCTGCTAATTTCTTCTGAATGGTGCAGAATGCAGCTGCTACCCCTGACAATGCACAGTTGTAACAGGTGTGACAGTCAGCATTGCTGCTAAATTTAGCTCTGCGTGTGGGGATTTCATGCTGTGCAGCCCCTTGGAGAGGGGAGCATTGGCAAATGACTGTGTATAAAAGTAGAAAGCACTTGGGAGTTTCACCACCATGCTAGATTTAGATCACAGTAAAAGGGCCAATCTAAATTGCTTACAGACTATAGAGAGACATAGGCCTGGCACGGCTGCCATGAATTTCACATCCATTCCATTTTTGCACAATCACCTCAGTCCCCAAGGGGCATTCCCTGAAATTTAATGACAATGCTTTAATTACAAGGGGCAACTGATTTTTTTTATAAGCAGGTAAAAATCTAAGACAGGCATCCCATTTCTTTGGCGGTAAGAATATGACCAATTTTGCAACTTCGAATTTGTAAACGTCACTTGTCTCCTTTGGCTTCACTTTGAAAAGTAAAGTTTTCTTTAATTAAATTATCCATCACTGGCACACTAGAGCTACTCATTAGAATGGAAATTTTCAAAATATACTTCTCTTATAGATAATAAGTGAAACACTTCAGCTTTTGGCAGGGATCAATCAGGAAGGAAGGAGCATTTTCTGGGAAAGACAAATGTGACATTTGAGGACATTGATCTTAATAACAACTTGTTGCAGTGTAACTTTTAGTTTTATCTCCTTCAGTCTGTGTGTGTCTTATAGTCATATCTAAAAAGTGATAATGAAATAGCTCTCTGAATAGTTTTCAACGAGAAAAATTCGAGACCTAGAAAGCTGGCATGCTTTGGTCAAAGTCACAGTCACTCAGTAACAGAATCCCAACGTCATTTCATTCTGCTTTGAAATAGACACTTGTGTCTTCGCTGCCAAGTCAACCTTCAAATCAAGTTCATACTTATGTGCAACTCAATCCTGCTTTGGGGTAAGGAGGGAGAAAAAGACAAAGAAGCTGCATGTATAATGCAAAAATCCTTATGAGAAAAGTTTGACTTATTTTTTCCTTGATTTGGAAGGAGCTCATTGTCCCAGATTGTAGTAATACATCTGCCGTTATCTGCGTTTTTAAAAGTCCAGTAATAGTAATAACATAGATATAATATGCACATTTTTCTCATTCACCGGAAACTTTCTGCAAAATTTCTCCTTAAGTAGTAGCAGGCTCTTTAAATCTCTTCTTTAATTTGGGAGAAATTTGAAGGCCTATGATAATTAAAGCATTGTTCTTTTGAAGAAAGATTAAGAATCCCTTCCATTCACCTGTGACACGATTTAGCTCCATGTCAAGAGATGTCTGTGTTATGCATGAAATAATTCTTTAGAGTTAAAGTAATAAATTAAAGCCTGTCATTTTCTTGGGGGTCCTCAGAACATCCTAAGGGAAATTCTTGTTTGCAGCTTCCAAGGATCTTGCATTTTAACAACTGCTGCATATGAATTTCTGTGGTCTGCGGTTTGTTCAGGGCTCAGGAGCTCTCTGGTTACTATGGAAACCTACCAGCTCAACCAGCTGCTATTTGCCGTATTCCTTTAAAAGAATGACTCTTAAGCCTCTTAGATGTCCCACAAGCACAGTCAAGATGAAGAATGACGAACAAAAAACACGAGCAGCTTGCTACATGCGAAGCCTCACAAGAAAAAGAAAGCCTTCCTGTACATCAGCCCCTCCAGGCTTTGCTCACATCCGAGGAAGTCTCGCCAGCGTTCTGACTTTAAGGAGTGGGAATTCGGCTTTGCATTTCTACGTCGGTGAACTGAGGAACATTCTCTGTGCTCTCGGTGATGGGCGAGATAACATGCTTGAGCCGAAGAAGCATTGTGAAGAGCAGGATGAGAAGAATGGCCAGGAGGCTCAGAAACAATCCTACATACATGTACAGGTTGGAATACTTGTCTGAAGTCGTGTCAACGTCTGTTGCCAGAGTGGGGAAATGAGCCCGCCCCGTGAGATTTCCATGATACTTAAAGTGCGCCTCCGTCATCACTCAAGACTTGAGTTGATATTTGCTCCTATTTAATTTCTATTGCCCCTGAGGCATTCCACAGTCACCTGGCCTGTCTGTGAATGTTTTGGTGGTGTTTCAACAGTGTGATACAGACCAAAATCAGTAGCGCATAAGCAAGAAGGCAGTGAGTAGTCTTCTACTTTACCAGTTGTTACACTTCCCTGTGCTCTAGTAAGCAGACCTCTCACAAATAGCCCTACCAGAGCTTCTTAGTCAGTTAAGACAACAAATAAATAGTCAGTTTTCACACTCGTAATCTTACACTGGTGAAAATAAATATGGTGAAACAACTTTATAATACTGGCATGGAGACAAGAATCTCTTAATGTATTATATTAGATTGTTGAGGCTCTCTTTTGTTTTGTTTTGTTTTGTTTTTACGAGAAGGAGAAAAGGCTCCTTTTTATCCACAGTTCATCTAGATCCTCAGACTAACGATGTAGCTTTAATTGGGTTCCCCTGTGAGGTGATTTGGTAAAGGTTTTGTCTATCTCTGGCTCAGCATATCCAAGTTTTCAGCACTCTTGCCTGACTTTGTCAATCTTCCCTAAGGTTGGAGATTACAATGTTCCTGCACAGATGCCCGGGTTGAAGGATGTCAGAGTATAGGGCATGAACATCTACAGCTTTGTTGACTTTCCTCACTATATCCTGCAGGGGAAGGGTTGTCAGAGCTGTTGATTCTCAGCTGGAGAGGGTCTCAGATATGCTGACAACAGGCCAGGGCTCAGAGAATCCAACTGTTAGGATTCTTCACAGGTTAATTTTCCTGAAAATAAATAAGAAAGAAAAATGGTTCAATTATCTAAAAAAAAGTAGGTGGCAAATTATTTTGAAATAGATACGACCATAGGTATTACAAATTAGTTTTCTGTAGGAAAATTAGATTTAAAATAAAAACCCCATGAGTTTACATAATTTTAAATGCCTTTTTCCTGTGCAGGAAATGGCCTTTAAAAGGCAAAAGAATAAAAGAAGAGATTAAACAGAAAGGGAGAAAACAAAATGAAACAAAAATTTGAAAGCAAAATCGTATCACTTGCTAAACTGGAGCTAATTACTAGGCCAGATTCGTATGGTGTTTTTTATGCTGACAGATCATGAAATTTACTTAGTGTTCTTATTATTATGCAGACCCTGGTCCCCAGCCTAGATTTTTGGCTACCAGTCTTCAAGGTACTACTTGAGAGATTCAGACTTTATTTGTCCAGGATGAGGCTCAAGCAGTGCTAACTTTCCAAAGCTCCCCAAGTAACTCTAAACTGCAGCCAGGACTGGGAAGCACTGGAAAGCCAGCCATTGAATTTCAAGCCTTGGTTTTCGGTCTCCAGGTGCCAGTGCCAATTGCCATTTTAATGAATCACAGAATGTTTAGGAATCCAGGCTTCCCTAACATTGTTCTTTTTCATCTAGGTTTATGGTGTGGGGATATACACTTGATGAATATTTGTAGATAAAAAGAACTTGGGGGGCATGCCTATTCTGAGTAAAGAAATGACTCCTTCCGAAAGATGTAGGATAAATCCCTGTCTTCCTTGGTAAAAATATTCCTCTGTGTAAATAGAATGGTTCTGATTGCCATCTCAAAGATCAACATTGAATATAAGTGGCCAAAATAAACAATAGAAAAAAAATGCCACCATTTGTCACACTTATGTAGGCAACAGTAGCAGATTGCCACAGTAGCCTCCTACTGCCTTTTTTTAAAAAATCAGATCTAATGAGTGTTAATAGAAATAGCTCCAAAGCCACATTACTCACAATCACCTAGAGTGTGAAACTCTTCAGTTTGAGTTTATATTCCCTAGTCTTCATTGCTATATTTTGGGTGATTCCTATGCATCTTAGTCGCTCTACCAGTGGTTCTCAAGCATCCTATTATTGTGACCTTTATTTAATACAGTTCTTCATGTTATGGTGACCCTCAACCATAAAATTATTTTCATTGCTACTTCATAACTCTAATTTTTCTAGTGTTATGAATTATAACATAAATATCGGATATACAGGATATCTGATAAATGAGCCCCGTGAAAGGGTCATTCAATCCCCAAAGGGATGGAGACCCACAGGTTGAGGACCACTGATCTACACTTAGTGCTCCTGCTTCCGACACAAAGTCATTTTGCTCAGATATGAGCAAAATCCAAGGTCCTCCCCACTCCATCCAGGTCTAGGAAGGTGAGCATCCAAACAGACTAGGCTCCCACAAAGCCAGTACATGTAGTAGGATCAGGGCAGGGAACCCCGACTGCTCTTTGGACTGGAGAGGGAGGGGGAGGGAAAGTGGGGGGATGGGGGAGGGAAATGAGAGGTGGAGAGGATGTGGAAATTTTTAATAATAATAATAAAATAAAGTTTAAAAAATGTATAATGCAAACTAAAAAAAGATATGAACAAAAGAGAAAGAGTCTGCTTGTTTTACCATTAATGCAATGGTGTAGGATACATACTTGCTCTACTTTAAAGTATATAATTTTTTGATTTTGGGTTATCTGGGATCAAGGTCTAGAAATACACATTCTATGCGAGTGATTCTTTGCACATTGAGCTTTGAGAATGAACTATTGTTTTCCCTCTATAAAGCAGATTTATTTTATTGATTGCTTGAAGGACTTTTTAAATTAATTTTTTATCACAGATATTTTGATTCCTTCCCAAACTCCAATTCCTCTCACATCTTCCTTATCCACTTAAGATCATATTCTCCACCTCTCTCTTCCTCTCTTAAAAAAAATGAAAAAATAAAAATCAAAACAAACAAAAACCACATAAGGCAAAAATAATAAATTAAAACAAAAAGTACACACACACACACACACACACACACACACACACCATGGAATTCATTTTGGTCTAGACAACTACTCCTGGGTACAGTTTGCCCTAGAGTGTGGTTGACATACCCGGTGACACTCCATTGGAGAAAACAGATTTTCCCCTTTCCCAGCAGGTATCAATTGTTACTAGCTTCTTGGTCAGGGGTGTGTCCACTTCTCCTTTTTAGTGCTGGTATTTTGTCTGATTTGAACATGTGCAGGCCTTGTGCCTGCTGCTCTTACCTCCAGTACCTGTGACTCTGACCTTATGTGGTAATAAGGCCTTTGCAGATGTAATCAAATTAAAATGAGGTCATTGTATTGGCCATAATCCAGTGGCTGATGTCCTTTTAAGACACACAGGGAAAAGACTGTAGCAGAGGCTGCAGTGATGGACCTACAGACCAAAGAATGCGAAAGATTGCCAGCAGACTGTAGAGGCTAGATGAGGCGAAGAAGGATTCTCCCTTACAAATTTCCAAGGATGTGTTTCCCAGCTGATGCTTGGATTTGCATTAGTGGCCATCTAGGCAACATTCTAGACTAAGAGAATAATTTTGTTTTTGAGACAGGGTTTCACTATGTAGCACTGGCTGGCCTGGAACTTGTTGTGAAGGCCAGGCTAGTCTCCAACTTGCAGAAATTGTCCTGACTCTGCCTTCTAAGTGCTGGGATTTGAGGCTTGTGTCATACACACAGTATCAATTTCTGTCGGTTTAACCCACCGAGTTTATGAACCTATGTTATGGAACTTTTAGTAAAGGAACACACGAAATAGTCACCAGGAAGCCCTGGGCTTTGCATGATAGTATTTCTTAACAGGAATGTAGAGAAGTCTCTTCAACCAGAATAATGCACCTGGAATATGTTAGTTGAAATGCAAATTCCTAGGCCAGTTCCCTCAGTAGCTGCTAAGACTCCCTGGGGACAAGACCTTGAAATTTCTGTTTGTAGCAAGTTACCCACTTTGTATCTAAGCATATATTCTTTAGGGAATGTGTTTTAGTCATGGGTATTCTTCAGGATTACTTATTAAGCTTCTGGAGTGTGTTTACAGACACACACACACACACACACACACACACACACACACACACACACACACCCTGTAGAGGTTCTGAATCACTCAGCTTATGTGGAGGGTGAACATCTGCATCGCTTAAAAGCTTCACAGGTGACGTTAATATGCATCAAGACATAG
Source organism: Microtus oregoni (assembly GCF_018167655.1). Lineage (NCBI taxonomy): Eukaryota > Metazoa > Chordata > Mammalia > Rodentia > Cricetidae > Microtus > Microtus oregoni. The sequence goes on from NW_024544745.1 coordinate 1,398,199, forward strand.
AAGCCCCACTCTCCAAACAGAACAGAGTAGTTCAAATTTAGGACTCTTGGCAGTCATAGGCAACTCACACAGAAGCATCTTTTGATCAAAGTGCCCCTTTGGGTATCAAATACCTTGTTTTTTCTTAGCTAGTGTGACAGTCTGAACAGCTTTCCTTCCCAACCAACCTTCTCCCTGTGGCTCCTTTAATTAAGAGTACTACACCAGCTTAGAACCAGCCTTGGTATATGGCATTAAGCTCAAGAGGTGGAGGCAGGGTTCCCTGTCGGGGAAGAGACAGAAATCTGTAATAAATAAATAAATTAAAAAAAAAGAGGTGGAGGCAGAAAGACCAGGAGTTCAAGGTAACTTTCAGATACGTGGGAAAATCAGGGCCAACCTGGGCTACATGAGAGTTCCCACAACCTCTTCCACCAAAAAAACCAGACAACAGAAGGAACGATACTAGCCTAGCCTAAAAATAAGAGCTTGAGATGCTTTCCACCCTTACGTTTTCAAGTTACTTTCCACACACCTTTCAGATGAGAAGCAGAAGGAAAAAGAAGCATTCGCTATGTATTAAGCTAAATGAGAAAGACCTTAACAATACTATAGTAGCTTTCTGGTTGCCCTTGTGGATAAAATACACAGGCTTTGATAAATCTTCTGCCTTGAAATTTGGCACATTGTCATCATTAGTAAACTCAGGATTTTGTTTACTGAGGAATACAGTGAACAAACATAGACATAGACCTGAGAGTAAATATCAACAGCAAGAGGATAATCATTTATATTTTCCTCATCTAATCCACTTCTTTCAAGCAGTAGCCAATACCCAACACCTTGAAATTTATTCAGCAGCCAATGCCTAAGTAATGTTCATAGAATGTATTTTAAAATTTGAAAAAAATCCAGCAACAAAGGAATATATAAAGAAAATAAAAAAATATTCTATACAGTGGAAGTTTCCAGCCACAAAGATCAAAGTTACATTGGTTCCATGAAAATGGATCCAACTGGAAAGATGCATATTAAACAAATTATGTTAATCTCAGGAAGACAAATAACAGGTTTGTTCCCATCTATAGGTCCAAGACTTTATATAGAGACATAAAATCACACACACAGACATGGGAGGGGGGAATGAAAATAGAAGCAAAACTGTCTAGGAGGAAAAGGGATTGTTGGAAGGGTGAGGATATAGGAGATATATACTCAGTGTGCAATATGCACTTGTACGACATGTCTTGATGCAACACAGTAACACATGCAATGAATATACACAATGAAACATTTTTAAATGTTTTGGCTTATGTATAATGCTCAAGATGTTATTTTTACCTTACATTCTATTAATATATGATTTGATTTTGACTTCCTTACAATAACAGGATAAAGGAGATCACAAATTGCTTTGAGGCTTCTTATTGCCATTGGACTTTGCTCCATTCTCCTTAACTTGATATGTAAGATTACCAGTGTGCAGACTGCCCTTAATTCATTCTAATATCCTCCTTTCCAGCAATACCACTCAGTCTGATTCTTTGCTTTCAGATTTTTGTTGGGAAAATTTCCTCTATCTTTATATATCTCTGCATAGGGAAATACTATCATTCTTGAAGCTTCAGCTCATGAAACTGACCTTGGTTTCTCACCCCAATCTTAATTCCCACGTTTTATTTCTCTCCAAGAGGAATTACCCTTGGCTAAAACTGGAGAAATCTATTTGCTATGTTTTCTATACTCCTTGATGTTCTCATATAGTATGACGTCTCATATAAATCTGCTTACAGTAGCTGGTCAATACCAATTGAATAAATGCATGGATATGAATGAAGAAATGCACTTAGTACTGAAGGCTTGCAGAAAAATACAACCCTCCCTTATTTCTGATTTAGTTGTGACTGTAACTGCCCCTTAGCATTGGTTACAGATCCCCACAGCTTCCAGAAGTCCAAGCATGCTCACTATCTTATGTAAAGTGGCTCGTTTACATAAAATTTTTATACATCTTTCTGTATGTTATGATCCATCTGTAGATTACTGGTAATACTAAATACAATGCATATAGTACATAAATTATTATATCTATTTTTACGGACTAGAGAGAAGAAACAAAAGGTTATACAACTCAGTAGAACACATTTTTAAAAATTAATTTGCCATCTGCAGTTGACTGAACCTGCAATTGGTTGGATTCATGAATTTAGTACTCTCAGATAACAAGGACTAACAGCACAACCTAGAGAAAAGCCTGAATTTCTTTTTTTTTTCTAATCTTCTCTCATTCTTCTCAATGGCTTATTGTATAGAGACTAAATTCCAGATTATAATATGGAATTAAAGGAATAATAACTATTAAAACTTCATTCTTCAATTTTCATTTTAGTTATGCACTTTTAAGAGAAAACTACAGGTGTGAACTAAATTTTCTTCTCTCTCTCTTTTGGCTGCTATGGGGATTGAACCTAGAATCTATGCCTGCTGGTCAATTGTTCTACCACCAAGTCACATCTTCTAGCAGTTAATTTTGAAAGTTTACAAAGTATACTTGTAATTATATGGCTTTTGGTAATGAATGAGAGGGCATTTTTTAGGTCCTATATCATTGACCAGGATTTTTCCTTAGGCTTGAATACTTATTAATTACTTATCAGAATTCTATGAAGATTGATGAAGGTTAGATAACAATGACATCTGTGACAATTGTCAGTTTCTGTAAATATTCGATTTGATTGTTCAACAATTAATTATACAATTTCTTAAAACCTCTGTAGTTTGTGGATAGCAAATGCCTGGGTCGATTTAGACAGGTGTATCAGTTTCATTTGTAAAATTCATAAAGGGCTTTGAATTTAACTTTGTTAAATGAAAAGTTAAGGATCAGGGAATTGTCCCTGTGTTCCTATATCTGTGACAATGTCTCATAAAAGTCTTCCAAATAGCAATACTGTGGCTTTTTGATAATTAGCTAATAAATTGCACAGATAACAGGACTTTTCCATGCAAAGCTCTGCAGCATATGAAAGGAAAAAAGCAAAACAAAAAAGAACAACATTTCTATCCATTCTGGGGATCTGATTATCCTGGAAAGATTTTTATAGAATTATTTTCTCATTCTGTATTCTTTTCCTGAAATTATATAAATATAACTTAGTTTCTAGTCTTTGTAGAAAGTGATTGGAAGGTGTTGCTGGATAAAGATGAGAGTGAACGATGGACATTAAGGTGAGAATCTAGGAAAAGACATGGGAGAGGAAATTAGGAAAGAAAGGAGAGGGAGAGAGAGCACGGGAAAATTCCAAGGTGGGTATAGATAAAGAGGGATGTGCGGGAAAAGAGATGGGAAGAAATGAGTTGTTGAGACAAAGAGAAGGAAGAGAAATGGGAAAATATTGGGAAAGGAGATAGGGAGAAAGGAAAGGAGAAGGACGTTTGGAGGAAAGGGAAAAGAAAAGGACATTAATACAGTTAATTGGCAATCTCAACATAAACCTAACAACTATCTGCTTTACTTCACTTATAATGTAAATAAACATACCCAAGAGTGATATGAGTGAAACTTTGGTTTTGGTTTTCTATTTGCATATTTAATCATTAACTTGGTAAACAAATTCTTGGTATTAAAAATCTTGTATTTTACTATAAGATTTGGATTGCTAAATTTAGTGTATAAAGTCCCATAGGAATAAAGTTACATACACTCATAGATCATGAATTTTTCTCCTTAAAATAAGGAAAGAATGTGGCACTTTCTTTGTCTACCCACCCCAGGGGGGATCACAAGTGTGAGCCTTATTTCTAATGAAAGCGGCAAAGTTCTACATAGGTCTCCAAAATCAGACTGACATTTATTCAGTCAAACTTTACTGAGTGCCAATCAAATTCCAAGCACTAAGGTTAGTGCTGGGGACACAGAAATCAGTGTAAACTTATCCTTGTTTTGGTCATTGGGGTGCCCCAATCGTTGCTTATTCTTTTTATTGGTAAAGTTCTGGAAACAATCCTGGGCCATTTTATAGTTCTTTGCATACTACCTGCTGTACATAATTCCAGAGCTGATATCCCAACACACACAGGGAAGAAAAACAACCAATAAATTCCAGAAAGCAAGTCCCTGCTGTTAATTGGTATCACTTTCAAGAGTTAACACATTCTGCTTGCATATATCTGCCTAATGAGGAACCAGAAACTAAGGGAGGTAGATACTCTTAGAGTATCCAGTTTCTTTTTTTTTTTTTCACCAGAGAGAATCCAGTTTCTTAACAGCCTATGGAAAACCAACGTCAGCAGTGAGTGCTCCTTCAATGGTTGGAGACATGAAGTAATAAGCTTGCACAAGTGGGAGTTGCTATATCTTTTGCCGCAGAAGGTGCCTGTTACACCTACTGGTAAATAAAATTCATGCTCACTTCGGCGTGAATAGCATCATTGTACCTCTACATATTTCTTACCTTTCCTGGGTCACAGAATGAATGAATGCAGTTGGCCTTTTACATATCCCCCTTGAAGCTCAGACCAGCAGACAACTTGTTCAGGAGCACCTCTGGAATATCTGGAAAATAGAAGAAAACCCTGAAGAGTCCCCCTACCCAAAGAAACAGTACTATGCCCATACATTCTCTTTCACCTTCCTGAAGAGTCAGCCTTTTCAGAAAAGCAGAAAAGCACCTTCAGTTAGTTACTTAAAATCTGTTAGCACTTACGGTTTCAGAGTGCAGTTTCTGATGTGCGTTTCTTCTAAGCTTCAAAGAGCACTGAGAAGTCTCCGGATGTGTAGATGCCCTCTTGGAACATTTGAATAGAAACAGCCCGAATTGGTTAAGTTCCTCGTTCCTCCTTTACAGGCAACAGTTTAGCGAATGCAAGAAAGGTGACGATTCCACTCAGCTCAGCTCTGCCTGAGCGGTGTGGAGCCCCAGAGGGAGGGAGGAGATGCGAGAGCAAAGTTTGTACAAGCCTTCCACTTTAACCCTTTCGAGCCTCCTTCGCTGAATCTATGGGATTAGCTACGGCTTTCTCCCTTTGTAGAAGCTGCTTCGTGTGTCGTTTAAGAGGACCAGATCTCTTTTTCAGTTCAAGGGATTTTCTCCTCCTAGTTCTCATAGCAATATGGGCTTAGAATGGAAACATGCCAGGGTGTGGTGGTATTTAAATAATTCCATCTTTACAAAGAGAATGAATGTATGTGGATATTTCTGGGCTTGAGAAACTTCTTTTAGGCATAATGCTAATAAAGTTTAGGTTGAATATAATGTGGAAATTAAGCAGCCGCCTGTTGCCAGTTAAGGACAGAAAAATCTTTGAAAGAGGAATATGTTATCCATTAGAAATAAAATAATCTACCTGTAGTTTAAATACTCTATCTTGCATATACTAAGGAGGAGACTAGCATTTCTTGAAGGCCAAATATACATACAGCACTGATTAAAAAGAAACTTCATTTCCTGGGCCAGGTGTGATGGCAGCATTTGAGATCTGAGACAGGGTGATTAGGAGCCTGAAGCCAACTTGTTACGTAGTGTGTTCTAGGCTATCCTGGGCTACATGAGACTGTGTCTCTACAAACAGAAACCAAACCAAAGAAGTCAATTTCTTTTCCATAGGAATATTGTGGTTTGTACAAAATGATCCTCCTTTTAGTAACTGAGAACCCGAAATTCACAGAGAAAGTCTCCAGTGTGCCTGAGGGAGGATGAAACCAGCATGTAAAACAAGGCAAAGTGGTCCCAACGTCTGTCCTCTTCTCTCTGGAGCAGTGGTGCTTCACCTCTGTCAGTCATGGATTTCTTTCAGAATGTAATGAAAGTCTGGTTTGGAACCATCAGCATCGCTACTCCAGTGTTGTATCAGCACCAGTGTGTTGTTTATTCAACAACTCCTGGTTATCAATAATTCCTAGTATGATAACAATAAGAACTTTATTAATAGCAGCCAATGTCTTGCCAATTTGAAGACATTACTGGGCTGGGCATGTGGCTCAATAGTAGCGTAATTTCATAGTATGCATGGGGGCCTGGGTTCGATTGCCGGCACTGCAAAAAATTAAATAAATGGCTGCCTGACTTTAGTTTTATTCCCACACTCTCCTTAACAATTTAGGATTTTATGTCCTCATTTTCCATCACTCCAGTAGTTACAATTGTTTGAGGTCTCCTTGAAATCCTAGAGCCTTACTTACCAGGTAGAGGGTGCTGGGATTTCTCTAACTGGAACACTATGCTTATGAGTAATGAAACTGCAGGATAAGGCTAGTATGTTTTTCTAGAGAGGTGATTTCACATAAATATTTGGAAAAATAATAGTTACATAATATGATTAAAATTCAACTTTCTGGGAAGATAATAGATGTTCTATAGTAGATGAGAAACACTGGAGCCAGACCATCATGTACAGAATTTACATGGAAAATGCTCTAATAGATAAGAAGCCTTATTAGAGAGGGAGCAGCAAAGGAGTCTGTGGAAGAATTTCTTTGCGGAGAGTTATTGTCATCTTTCACTTCATCACCCATCAGAGTGACAGGACCAGAGTGAAAATTACTACACCTCAAGTGCTCTCAAGCACCCGCGGAAGAGGAGGTATTCTCAAGAGAGACACTTATGTCATTCCCTTTGCCAACAGATGTGCAAGAGTCCAAGCTTGAAAATGAGTGTGCTTAACAGGTGTTAAGAGACAAGGATTGAATATGAGTGTGATCTACAGGTATGCAAGAGTCCAAGCTTGAAAACGAGTGTGCTTAACAGGTGTGCAAGAGTCCAAGTTGGAAACTGACCTGGAAAAAAAATGTCTTTCTTTATTTGCAAAAGAAATGGACCTAGGAACAAAGAAGTCTGCTAGACATGGAAGAGCTGGGCATTTACATCCACCATCCTAGAACCCTTGAGATCATTCTCACTTTAAAAATGGGAGAGTTTTTTTCTTTCTTATTGATTTTTATTGCGCTCTACATTTTTCTCTGCTCCCCTCCCTACCTCTCCCCTCTCCTTTAACCAAAAATGGGAGAGTTTAAATGGTAAGCTACCTCAGACCTCTGATACTCGTGCCTGCAAAGCTGATGCAGGAGGACTATCATGAGTTCTAGGCCAGGCTTGGATACTTAGTGAGTTTGAGGCCAACCAGAGCTGTAGTGTGAGATCTTTTCTCAAAACAACAAAGCACCACCAACAATAACCAACAAATACTAGTCAGAGACCCCTTAAGATGGAATGCCAACCCAATTTTCCTCATTTGGTCAAGTCTCAAGAAAAACCTACCTGTCTCTGTAACACAGAACAGAGACAGTGGAAGAACCTAGGACCTGGGTTGACTTTCTCCCCAGGAAAAAATTTATTGTGGTGTTTCTAATACACTACATGTGGGCTGAAGGCAATTAGAGATATCTGTGAATACAGCCCAATACAAAATCATATACCTTCTTAAGACATTGTGAAATTATTGTGTGTATGTGTGTGTGATTTCTTTTTATATTTTTTTCTAATTTGGTTGTTCAACTCCTTTTTTAAAAAATTTATTCTCCTGTCTTTTATTACATCCCAATCACAATTTCTCCTCTCTCCCCTCTTCCCCATCTTTCACCCCAGATCCACTACTCCTTCATTTGCCTTCAGAAAAGGGCAGGCCTCCCAGGGATATCAACCAAAGATAGCATTTCAAGTCATACTAAAAATAGTCACATGCCCTCATACTAAGGCTGGATGAGGCAACCCAGAAGGAGGAAAAGACAAGTCTTGCTACCACTGTTAAGAGTCCCACAAGAACACCAAGCTACACATCCATAACATATATGCAGAGGACCTAGATCAGACCCATACAGGCTCCCCAATTGTGATTCAGTCTCTGTGAGCCTCTTTGAGCCCTGATTAGTTGATTCTGTGGGCCGTTTCTTGGTGTAGGAGGTCCTTCTGTATTTGTGTTGTTTTCACTGGTTAATAAAGAAACTGCTCTGGGCCTGGAGATAGGGCAGAACTTAGATAGGTGGGGAGACAGAACTGAATTCTGAGAGGAAGAAAGAGAGAGACAGAGAGCCACCATGGAGCTGCCAGAGACAGACATGCCAAATCTTTCCAGGTAGGCCACTGCCACGTGGTAATATACAGATTAACAGAAATGGGTTAAATCAAGATGTGAGAATTAGCCAATAAGGGGCTAGAGATAATGGGCCAGGCAGTGATTTAATTAGTATAATTTCTGTGTGATTATTTTGGGTGTATTTCAGGTGTAAGCTAGCTGGGATGACAAGCAGCTCGCTCCTACAACAGTTTCTTGTGATGACTTGACCCCTTTGACTCCTACAATCCTTCCTTGCCTTTCCTTGCAGGATTCCAGGAGCTCATCCTAGTGTTTGGCTGTCAGGCTCTGCATCTTACCTCATCAGTTGTTGGATGAAGCCTCTCTGGTGATGATTATGCTAGGCTTCAGTTTACGAGGAACACAGAGTATCATTAGGAATCATTTTATCGACATTTTTTCACCCAGGCATGTTTGGTTCTATCCTATGTCTCTGCACTATCCAGTTTCTGATTCCTGACCCTCGAGGCAGTGTCTGGCATGGGCTCCTTCTCGTTGCATTGGTCTCAATTTGGACCAGTCTCCCACAAGATCTGAGCCATCTTTACCCTACCACATCTTACAGGCAGGATGAATGGTAGATAGGTCAAAGATTTTGTGGCTGGGTTGGTGTCCCAGGCTCTCCACTGGAAGTCTTGTCTGGATGCAGCAGATGGTCACCCAGTTCTTGAGTGAGTGTTTTGTAGCTGCAAATTCCATGGTGCAGGGTCAAAAGGTTGGGCAAGCCTGGACTAGTAAACTGTATCACAACGAATTTTATGTATGTTGTGGACTTTATCTTCTAGTCTTATTTTGTTGAGTTTTTAAAATAATATTTATTAATTTTCTTTGAGAAGTTTATAAAATGTATCTTGATCATATTCATGCTCCCACTCCTTCCCCCAACTCCTCCCAGATATACCTCCCCCAACTCCAGTCACCATTTTGAGTCCTTTTTCTTTTCTTTAAAATACATTTTTTTGAGAGAGGGCTGGGTTTAATGTTGTTATGCAACAGAGGACGTCCTTGAACTTCTGACCCTCCTACTGCTACCTCCTAAGTGTTAGGATTACATGCTTGTGCCACTATGTCTGGCTTATGTGGTACTAAAGATGTTTTCACTTCATCTTCCCTAAAAGTGAGAGGTCCAGGGTGGTAACACCTCCTGAACCTTAAGTGCAGCCGTGTAACACTGCTCTCATGCTGAAACGCTGATAGATGAGGAGCATTTTACCAACTGATGTACAGCCCGGCCTTGCCTCTTGTTCTTCTATAAATTGTTATAATAACCAGTGGCACAGTATGCTGGAAATTAGATTTCATTCTCCCCACAGTTCGTCCAAAAGTAAATAAATCCACTTTTCTCAAGGTAGCAGGTAAGTACATATGTGCTAGGTAACAGTGGAAAAATAACTCACCAGAATTTGACATTTATTCTCTGCAACAGAAGCAGAACATTAGAGCTACAAAAGCCAGTGTAGCCCTCAGCAGAAGGAGAAGGTTGATGGTGTTGGAAATTGTGCTAGAATTGTTCTGTATTTGGTTAGTTTTTCTTGATAGACCATGTTTAAGTGTTTCCAGGGAATCAAATGGAGGTTAACTCATCCTGGACCCTATAAAATAAAACCATTTAGGGGAGGGCTGGTTTCAGGAATCCCTGCAACAGGAAGCTGGAGAAAAACCTCTGAATACCTCAGCATAGAAGGAGTTGAACACTGAATAGAAATGTGTCAATTCAGAACTCCCAGACTACAGAAGATGGATTCTCAGTGACAAGGCCTTTGAAAAGACCAGAGACCCCAGTAGTGGGAAGCCATTTCACTAAGGAAGAAAAGACCAATTTCCTTATTTTTCTTCTATATTCACATGCCCACCCTTTTGAAGATTCAAAGTGGAAGGAAAAGAAAAAAATTATGTGTGCCCCCATAAAGTCCAATATCATATCTCTATTTAATATCTCTTCCAAAGACATTTGAAGTCTATGGGCCTTGGTACGGCAAGGGGAGAAGAGTTTATCTGGAGGAAAGACTGAAGAGATATTCTTTTTTGGGGGGGTTGTCTCACGTAGCTGATAGTGGCCTCAAAATTACTCTCTTTCTGAGCCTAAGCATGATCCTCCTCCAGCATATACTTTCCAAGTACTGGGATTATGGGCCTGTGCCACCAGACAGTAAGACTGAGGAATTTGATTAATCTCTTAGATGAACTACATACCGATTGCTAAATCAAGATTATTGTAATATGAGCGGCGCGGGCTGTGTCCCGCCACCCAACTAGCTTTACCCGAAATAATTACACAGAAACTGTATTCTTTTAAACACTGCTTGACCCATTAGTTCCAGCCTCTTATTGGCTAGCTCTTACATATTGATCTAACCCAGTTCTAATAATCTGTGTAGCCCACAAGGTGGCTTACCAGGGAAGATCTTAACCTGCTTCTGTCTTGAGTGGGAGAATCATGGTGACCGTCTGACTCAGCTTCTTTCTCCCAGCATTCTGTTCTGTCTACTCTGCCTACCTAATTTTCTGTCCTATCAGAGGCCAAGCAGTTTCTTTATTACCTAACCAATGAAACAACAGATAGAAAGATGACCCTCCTCCATCAGATTATGTTGTCTTTTAGTGTGACTGGAGAATTGCCATCTGCCCAAGTTTTCATCTAAAGCAGTGTTTATCAGCATGTGGGTCATAATCCCTTTGACAAACCTCTATTTTCAAAATAATACTTGCATTAAAATTCATAACCATAGCAAAGTTATGATTATGAAGTAACAACAGAAATCTTATGGTTGGGGGTAACCACAACATGAGGAACTGTATTAAAATGTTGGAGCCAGGCAAAGGTTGAGAACCAATGATCTAGAAAAAGTCAGAAACAGCATACCTCGATGGTGTATTTTATTGGAGCATTGAGAGACAATAATAAATTGCACTTTAAAAAATACCAGTGTGGGCTGGGAAGATGGCTTAGTTCATAAAGTGTCTGTTCTGCAAGCTTGAGGGCCGGGATTCTTATCTGGATTACCACATGAAAACTGGGAATAATAAAGTGGATCCATGCTGTGGGATTCCCCTCTTTATGCTGTGAATACCATTGGTTAATTAAAAAAAAACTGGCTTGATCTGATAAGGTAGAACAGAGCTAGGCGAGGAAAACTAACCTGAATGCTGGGAGAAAGGGGGCGGAGTCAAAAGAAGCCATGGAACCACTGCTGGACACAGACGTGTTGAAACTTTGCTGGTAGGCCACTACCTCAAGGTGATGCACAGATTAATGCAGATTGGTTAAATTTAGATGTAAGAGTTAGCAATAAGAAGCTAGAGCTAATGGGCCAAGCAGTGTTTTAAAAATATAGTTTCTGTGTGATTATTTTGGGTTTGAGCTGCCAAGCCACCAGGATGACCAGGTGATTTTCCATTACAACAGATCCAGAACCTCAGCACTGAAGGAAGAGAGACAGAAGACTCCCTGGAGCTCTTAGCTAGATGGATAGGCCCCATGTTCAGTGAAAGACCCTGTCTGGAAAAATAAGATGGAGTGTGATGGAGACAGATACCTGATATTGTCCTGTGGCATCTACATGCAGTGCACACATGTATACATGTACCTACTTGAATGCACATATGCATACATACTACCAATTGTACTTGTCAGTTCATTATTTTATTCAACAAGTGTCATGCATTGTGCCAGGAGTAGGCCATGCAATGGGAAGGTTAAAAAAAAATCCTTGCCCTCAAATTGCTTATTGCCTATAGCAAAGATTAACACATCTTTTTTTTTTTTTTTTTTTTTTTTACAAAAGACCTACCTGATAGACCAGATAGATATTAAACTTTATGGGGTACACATGATTTTACTTTTTTCCTTTCTCTCTCTTTCTGTCTGTCTGTCTGTCTCTCTATATCTTTGATCTTTATTGAAACAGGGTCTCATTGTGTAGCTCTGAGTAGCCTAAAACACACTATTTAGACCAGGTTGAGCTTGTACTTGTTACAATCCTCCTGCCTCTCCTTCCTGAGTAATGAGATCATAGGCCTGTACTAACACACTCAGCTAGTGTGAATTATTCTTTTTAAACTAACCGTTAAAAGCAGGCATGGCTGATATCTGCAATCTGAGCACTCAAGAGCCTGAGACAGGAGAATAGCTGCAAGTTCAAGGGCAGCTTGTGCTACACAGCGAGTTCCAGGTCACTTTGGGTCACAATATAAAACAAAACCCAGAAAATGAAAAGAATCAAATAAATAGATAAGCCAGCAATTTAAAACTAAAAATGAGTCTTCCTTGAGAGCTAAACGAAAAGAGGTCATGTGTCAGAGTTGGCCTCTAGACCCGTGTTTGCTGCTTCTTAAACTACAGGCGAAGGAAAATACTTAAGTACCAGCAATTACTATACATTATTATTAATTTTAAGAACACATTTATTCAGCATCGCAATCATTCCACTACGTTTAGCAATCGACAGCATGGGCAGGAGAAAAAAAAGGTCCACATTAAAGCCTTTGTTGGAAGGCTTTATACTCTCTACAGAATAGAAACTAAAATGACCTGCTATACAATTAGTCATAAGTACAGTTCTTGATTTTTTTGCCTACACATGAGTATTGTTTAAGACATCATTTTCCTAGTAGCTAGGCACTGCTACCTTGGTGATTGGCTGAGCACACAGATCTGTTGTAACCTGCAGCTTCCCTGTTGTTTCTCTGCCTCTCGTCTCCCGCTAAGCTTTGTTTCTCAGCAATAATTAAAACCTTCTGCCCCATCATAGCCACCGCTGCTGCTGGAACTGCTGGATCCACTTTGGTTTTGAGGTTTCACAAATTGTTGGCCTCAAACATGATAGGAGTCAGAGCTTCTGACTCTAAAGTTTCTTCCTTTTCATAGATGCAAAATTTGAAAACTGACGACAGAATTTCCAAAACCACTGTAGCTTCTTCCATCTTCAAAATTTCTCTCACTACCATCATCAAAGCTTCCTCTACTTTCTTGGTTTATGGATTTCATTTGAACCAGCATAGCCACTGTTCTGGATTCCATAATGCTGCCTACCTCTTCTATTGCCTCTGCTTCCTCCACTGTAAACAGGGCCACCTCCTCCATAACCACCATTACTAAATAAATTACAGCCACAAAATTCTACAACATCCATCCCCACCTCAGCTGCCTCCAAAGCCACCATATCACTGTCACTAAAACTTTCCTACTTAGAGAGTACGGAAATCTCTGGCTTGCAGTACTGTTCCCATCTTAATCACAACATTAATGATTGTAGGCCAGTGAATTTACTCAATATAGATTAAATCTAGCAGTTTTTAATTGATTGCTTTTTGGATTTTTACTGAAATAGGATTATCAGAATAGTTAGTTTGGCCATCCAGTTACTATTTTTTGAATGAACTCACAATAAGGATTGCCTTCTATCCTTATAGTCAATCAAAATTGAGGGAGAAATGGGTAGGAGAGAATAGGAGTGTCCCAACCTTTGCTGTTACTGTCTTTCCAGTGATCTGTGGTTCTTACTCAGGACTGTGCTTTGCACATAGGAAAAGGAAAGAAGCTAGGCTAATTCCCAGACATTTCTAAGCCCAAGGCTTATGAATTTTGTTTTGAGACAGGGCCTTACTAAGTATCCGTTTTTGACCTGGAGCTTGCTATGTAGACCACAGTGGCCTCAAACTTACAAGGACCTGTTTGCCTCTGTGTCTTGAGTGCTGTGATTAAGATATGTGTTACTATTCCTGGCTCTGAATATGTATTTTTAAAACAAGCTCTACAGCTAAATAACTACTACCAAGGCATGCAAATGCCTACAGATCTAATTGAACTAAACAATATATCAGACTCCCTTAATCTATGCTTAGAAATTCTTGAGAATGAACTATATAAAATTATATTGTAGTGTTTGAGTTCATTGTGATAACAAAATATTCTTTTATTACCAAATAAATTGGATGTTATTGCAGCAATGAATATGATTCTCTTTGGTCCTATATTCTCAGAAGAAACATCAAACTGTATTTGAAATGATTTTATGCATTTCATAAAGTTAAAGATCAAATACAGATTACTGGCATGTATTGATTCAACATCCTGAGATACCAAAGGAATACAGAAGATACAAATTTACAATGATGGATAAAATGGGAATGGCGTTATTAGATAATGAAGTTGTATGAAAGTTAGGAAGCAGGGGAGTGGTAATTGGTGAGGCTGTGTAGGGAAAGCCACAGTTTAGAGTAATTGCAGGGGGTGATACACTGAAAGGGAAGATCGGATGCTGTGGTTTAGAAAACTGTCCCACAAAGGTCTGTGACTCAAGGCTTGGTCTACAAGGTAGTGCAAGTGGGATATGGTTGGACCTGTAGGAGGGTCCACAGAGTGAAAGGGGATCGTCCTCTAGATGTTGCATTCATGTCTTTGCAAAGGATGGTGGAACACTGACCTCCCCCTCCCCAAGCCTCTTGTGAAAGATGTGCTTACACGCTTCCTCACACATGCATAGTTGACGTTGCCATTCATGCCATGACATGAGGAAGTTTAGGGACATCCTTTAGTGAGCTCGTGCTACTTTAAAATTGTGAGTTCAATAAATGATTTGCCTCTAATCTTTCATTGCAGCAATATGAAGGCAATTAAAACAACTTTCTTCACATAAATGGCTTGGAAAAGAAACTAACACAGAAAGTGGGAGGTAAATGAACTCATTTTTCACACAGGTGATTCATTGCCCTCCTTAATCTAATTAACAGAACGCTATATATATATATATATAAAATATTTATATATATACATAAAATGAGTTTCAAAAATTGGGGGTGATATTCTTTACAGAAGTGCAGAGATCTTAGAGAAAATTCATACAACATTGTTGCATTTTAGGACACCCTACAGCAAGATGACAGACTTCTTTCGTGTATATAAAGTTTCTGACTACTTTTTAAAACTTTTATTTTCCTATTCTTTGATATGAATAACAAACCAGTGATCAACATATTTGAGAAATTTTTTCAACATAAAGAGAGATATAAATAGACAAAAACAGAGACAAACATTAGAATTATGGTGTTGTCCTAGTTATTTTTCTACTGCTATGACAAGACTCCATGGCCAAGGGAACTTAAAAAATAAAGCATTTAATTTGGGGCTTATGATTCCAGGGGACAGTAGAGCACATGACTATTATAGAGACGAGCATGGCAGCAGGCAGGCACAGCACTGGAGCAGTAGCTAGGAGCTAGCTTACATGCTGAAACAAAAAAAATTGAGATGGGAAGAGGAAGAGAGAGGGGGAGGAAAGGGGGGGCATTCATTGGAAATGACATGAACTTTTGAAAGGCCCACATAAGATTGTAGCCATAATGCAAAATTCACTTAGGCCAACTTCAAAAGTCTGCATACTCTTTTGGTCTCAACACAGTTTAAAAATCCAAAGTCTCTTCTGAGATCCAAGACAACCTCTTAATTGCAACAACCTATAAAATCAAAAAGCAGATTATGCACTTCCAACTTACCATAGCGCTCTCTCTCTCTCTCTCTCTCTCTCTCTCTCTCTCTCTATATATATATATATATATATATATATATATATATATATATATATATATATATTCAAAAGGGAAGAATGGGGACATAATGGGGAAATACTGAGCCAAAGCAAGACTAAAACCCAGCAGGTCCAACTCCAAATCTTGTACCTCCATGTCTGATGTCAAAAGGCTTAGATGGCTCCGTTCTTCCAGCTTTGCCGACTACAACATACTCTCTCTTGGGACAGTTCCATTCTGTGTCTGCAGCTCTTATTGGCAGATATCTCATGAGCCTTTCATCTCCAACATATTGTGATCTCCAAGGCAATCCAAGCTTCACTTTCACAACTTCACAAAATAGCCTCCCCTGTCCTCATATGGGTTTAAAGGAGTTACCCTACAATAGGGTATTGTATCAATACAGCTGGGGGAACAATGCCCCAACTAGACACCTCATGATAGCAAACGAAAGCCTCAGTACCAGAAATGGGTCACCTCTTTTTGTTGGTCTATGGAGTCACATAGACACCCCCCAAAATTACTGGCTACTGCCCATACTCTTGGCTACCCTCTAGAACTATTGTTAAGGACAATGCACAGTTGCCTCATATAATGTGGAGAAATCAACTTAAAACTCATCCGGAAGTCTCATCTGCACTGGACAGTTGGTGCTGGAAGGTGCTATGTATGTTGCCAGAAGAGAAAAGCAGTTATCAATCTCACTTGTCTGTGAACTCTGAAAGGTTCAAAACTAATTGCTCTGAGAATAAATAGCCACTGTTGCAATAGGGGCATGGATGTCATGGAGTAACTAATCATTTGCTGATTCTTATCTAAAGCTCAGTTAATTGGATGGAACCTATACCTGACACTGTTAAAGGAGCCACGAACCTGTGACTAGGCCCTAGGGGAGAGCACATTTTATTCTACTAAATGAACATAATATCAAAATAACTCCTAATGAATTATTGCTATACCCATAGATAAGAGAATCTCTCAACCTTCATTAGAGAAACTTTTTGTAGTAGATGGTAACTAACACAGAGACCTCCAACTAGTCAGTGTGCAGAGAATGACACTATGGAGTACTCAACTCTAAAAATGGGGCATACATATTATTCCCTTCCCTCCAAGGCCCAGAAATCTTTGCATAAGAGAACTTGGAAGGATTGGAAGAGCCAGAGCTGGTCGATAATGTTAAGAAAATGATTGAACATATAAACTCATGGTCATTGTGACAGCATGTACAAAGCCTGCACCAAATCTAGCTGGATAAACAGGACGAAGAAGACATGAAATCACATCACTAGCTGAGGAACTATTGGCATTTGATAGCTTCTGGGAGAAGATGAGTGAGTTTTCTTTAATGACATGATCCCTGGTATGTTGAATACATACCAGAGTAGGCCCTACTCTCAGGACTAGCTGGAAATTGCAAATTGGACTTGATGGGGAAAAATGTTGAGTGGGAAGGTACTTTGAAGTTTGTGCCAGCTGGTGTCTTCGACCTTGTAGCATTGTGACATGGCATTGCTACTAGCAAATTTCATGCTTTAGAGCTACACAATTAGTTTACAAAAGAAAAGTTCATACTATTTGGTGTTAAACCACATTATAGTTGAAAACACCTGCTACAAAGAAGAAATTTACATTGTACCATGAGGAGCCAAGTTTAGCTTTCATTATAAATCCATAGTATATTATATTTGGCTTCATACACATATTACATAAAAATACTTCTTAATTGCTTAGAAAATTGTTTTCAGTAATAATTTTAGGTTTTTGCATGGAGACAATTGTCACCATGGATAAAAGGATTTTGATTAGAAAAAAATTAAGTGATAAATATTCGTTGACCATTTACTTTGTATCAATAATTCTATTAAGAGTTACAAAGGTACTCCAAGACTACTTAAAACTCAGTTTCGGCCAGGCAGTGATGGCTCACGCCTTTAATCACAGCACTTGGGAGGCAGAGGCAGGCAGATCTCTGTGAGTTCTGAGGCCAGCCTGGTCTACAGAGGGAGTTCCAGGACAGCCAGGACTGTTAAACAGAGAAACCCTGTTTTGAAAAGCTTTGAAAAAAAGATCCAGTTTTTTTTTTTTTTTTTTTTTTTTTTTTTTTTTTTTTTTGGTTTTTCGAGACAGGGTTTCTCTGTGGTTTTGGAGCCTGTCCTGGAACTAGCTCTTGTAGACCAGGCTGGTCTCGAACTCACAGAGATCCACCTGCCTCTGCCTCAAAGATCCAGTTTTTGTGCAGGAGAAAGTTGAATCAGTACAAGGAGCAATATAAGAGTAAAAATGCTTAGTAAGTGTCGTAAAAGGCTGAATTGTCAGTGTTAGATCATGGTTACTAGAAAATCTGGCAGTGAGAATGTGTAGTTAGCTTGGATTGAAGTTACAAAGGACTGTGAATAGGCTGCCTTTGGTTTTAAATTACAGAAAAGATAGAATAGGTCAAGAGAGGGAAGGCCTTAGAGGAAGGAACATGAGCAATGGCCTGGAGCAGAACTTTTTCTTTTTATGTATTATTAGAAATTTTAATCTTCTCTAATATCACTAAAAAGCTTTTTCTGTTTAAATCTTCCTAATATAACAACTTTCTCTGAGTGGATCATTTTTTTCTCTCTGACAGTGCAGTAAATTTTGTGTTGCTTTACAGAATGGGAGCTGCCATTTTCTAAATGAGCCCTTCTCCATTCTGCTCTCCTTTGGTGCCAAGTCTTAATAAAGACAAATGGCTTCTCCCATCCTGTGGCTGCCATCCATCTCAGCGGATGACTGTGAGAGTGAGTGCCTGACCCCCCTTCCTGTCAAATAATAGAAAAACCTTTATCTTTATTTATTGGCATACTTTAATTACTAGAAAAAATCCTCTCAATTAAGGAACAAAGGGTTTGAAAAGTCGTTAAAACAAAACCAGGATTTCTGAGCACATAAAAATGTTTTCTATTTTTCCTGTGTAGGAAGAGAAGTGTTGAGGGTGATTGGTGTCATTTGGGTTAAATTCTAAGGCATACAATGTCACAGTATATTGTTCCATGGAAGAATGTTTTTGGCAAAAATTATAGATAGCATTATGGGTGGGCCCACCAGTTTAAGGCTTTGGGGTCAGTTCAATGACAAATTTCGTCAGGTGATTAGACTTTACAGGTGATCCTGGAAGCTCTTTACAGACATAGCCAGAGTCAGTCCATCAGGCTTTTGAGTGGTTTCCTGGCAGGAATCACTATGACATTTAGAAAAACGTGTTTGTTCCTTATGTGTTGCTCTGTGATGTAAAAACAACAGGAACTGGCCACCTCGAATATTTTTCTGCTCTTTTTCTGTTTAAAATCTAAAATGCCATTCCTCTACTCCCTGGTGGTACAATTTTGCATCTCTATAGAGCCTCCGGTAAATGGCAGGTCAGATTTTACTGGCTTCCTTTGGCTCTTTAATACTTTAATGTGAATTTGTTTATCTGAGTATGTGTGTCTGTATGCAGCAATTTTTTTAGAATAACAATTCTTTCTTACAAGTTTTAAGTTATAAAAACGATAGCACAATTTGTATGCTATGAAATCTGACATTTGTATGAGAACATTTGCAACATATGCAAATATTTAAGAAATAATTATGAAATGAACAGCCGCTTGCTAACTGCTCAGCCTAAAAAATTGAATGTAAACAACCAAAACCTTTTCAGTACGTGGGTCTTCTCGCCTCCTCTCCAGAGCTGGCAATTATTCCAGGATTGAACTTGTTGCCCTTTTGTTCTTACTGATGCATGTGTCTTTATATAGTGTGGCTTGGTTTTAATGCAGCTTTCAGATCTTGACATATGTAAATCCATACTGTATTGATTTTCCTGAAGCAATCTTTGCTTACTATTTGGTGAAATTAACTGATGTTGATGTGTGTGGATTTGTTTAGTCATTGTTATTGAACTTTCTATTATATAGATACACCATAATTCATCCATTTTCAGGTCAAATGCTTACATTGGATTAAGCCCTTTTTCATACGACAATACATGCTACGATTGGAAAGGAAAACCTCAAGAAATGTGGAAACATATGAAGTAAAATTTGGCTCATTCTCATCATCCCTTGTATGCAAGCAAGCACTACTAAGAGTTTAGTTCCAGGTATGCCATGTTTTGTTCATATTCATGGGAGGCCTGCCCTTTTATGAATGGAGGACGACTGGGTGGGGCCTAGAGGGAAGGTGGGGTGAAGGACTGGGAGGAGAGGAGGGATTGAAAGTTGTAGTTGGGTTATAAAATAAGTAAATTTTTTTAATTTAAGAGTTTAGTTGCTATATTTCAAGAGTTTTCTTACACATATGTTTTATTATGTGTGTACATACATAACAAACAAAATTACACTCACATAATCTGGTAATAAATTATTTTTACTAAGTCATATATTAGGGATATCATTCTATGTCATTAATTTATATTTTGTCCCTTTTAGTGTTGTCCACGTATGCATTATTATTTGTAACACGATTTCTAATTGATTTTGATAATAAAAACCTGGAGTCAGCTATTAGGGGTTGAAATCTAAAAGATCAGAGAGTCAGAGCAACCAGCCACTAGTTCTTACCTCTATGAAATTTCCTGTCTGAGGTCTCATAGAGAAGTGTTTCAATCTGAGGACTTGTAGAGGCAAGATACTCATTCAGTCTGAGGATTCCTGGAGACAGGATCTTGCCCACTTTGGTCTGAGGATTCTGTAGAGGGAAAAAGTCTCTCTAGTGGCTGGCTCCTTTACTTCTCTAATATTTCAGCATTTTCCCCAATATCTGATTCCCAGTTTTTATTATTAAGACCAATTAAATTTGCTCTACAAGTATATAGATACTTGATGAGTATTACTAATGAAAAGTTGTGCCATTATAATAATGCTGCCATGACTATTCTTAAAAAGACATTTGAATGAAGATAAAAACAGAATTGATTGAAAGACAGTTTTAATTTTTTCACATACTTGTCTTTACATTTCTGTAATGCATTTTATTTTCCTCATGCTTTCTATAGTAATTCTACATGTTTTTTCTTCTAATTATCAAAATATACTTCATGTGTAGATAATTTGGAAAACAGAGAAAAGTAGTAAGAAAAAAATCAAAATAGCACCTCCATATATCTTGACTGTGTCTATACTTTTCACTCATAAGATGTGATTTTTGGAGGAACTGTAGTCAGTAATTGAAACAGACTCTTAACCACTTTTGCTTATGTTTCCATGGACAGAACACAGAGGAACTGTTCGTATTAAAGATCTATCACATTGTCAAATTCAAACAACTCTACAATATTATTTATTTGGAAATTCGACTTGGTCCTTATGAGATGAATCCGCGGGAAGTACTTGCTTTCAAACCTGAAGACCTGAATTTGATTGCAGGGAACCACGTGGTAGAAAGATTCAAGTTACTCATGCAAGTTGTACTCTGAATTGCTTGTGTGTGTTTGAGTGTGTGTGTGTGTGTGTGCGTGTGTGTGTGTGTGTGTGTGTGTGTGTGTGTGTGTGTGTGTGTGAGAGAGAGAGAGAGAGAGAGAGAGAATAAGGTCATAAAAAATCCCCAAATCCTACTGCTACGTAAGTATTATTTACACATTTTTACTCTCTCTTCCATACCATTAGCAGCAATGGCATTTATAATCTTCTTTTTAGAGCACTTTGAATCAAACTGAAAATAATTTGATGGTGCTACCCACAGAAACAGCTGACCTGAGCTAGTGAGAGCTCACTGACACTGATTGATAGTGGGAGAACCTACATAGGACCAAACAAGGCCCACTGAATGTGGGCTCAGTTGTGAGGCTTGGGCAGTCTGTGGGGCTACTGGTAGTGGGACCAGGATCTATCCCTAGTACTTGAACTGGTGTTTTGGAGCCCATTTTCTTTGGAGGGATACCTTATTCAGCTTAGATATAGTGGGGAGGGCCTTGGTTTTTGTCTGGAAGTCAAGTCTTAGAATTTGTTGATTCCCCATGGGAAGCCTTACCCTTTCTGAGGAGTGGATAGGGGTGGGGTGTGAGGAAGGGTGGGGCAAGAGTAGGGGAGAGAGAGCGAACTGGGGTAAAATGATAAAATATTGTATTAAATAATTCCTTTTTTAAATAAAAATCTAAAAGAGAAATTAATAGCTATTCATTTTCACCATATTTTCCTTTTTTATCATTGACACATTTTTGAATGTGCATATATTTTCAAGTCTACTTAACACTGGAACTGTAAGTTTTTGTAGATTTCTATATCTTTTTGTAGCTATGCCTGGGCTAATAATGAAAACTGATAATTGCACTAATGATTTCCCAAAATGAGTAGAGCATCTCTGTATTATCTAGTATGCAAACATGATCATGCCATTTTGTAGTTTTGCTATGTTTTCATGTTTCCACAAAATACTTTTATGCTAGACATTTTAATGCATAGTTCTATTTTTTCATTTTTGTGGTCATCTTTTACACTCAACATACAAAGATCCACTTTTAAAAAATAATTGGGTTTTCCTATAGAGAATAATGTTCTATAATTTGCTCAAGCATTATCTTATTTATATATCATTTAGACTTTATTTTAGTTGTTTGGTATTATGACCAATACTCTACCACACCTGCCTGTACTACATGCCAGTATGGCACTACTCCTGTATTGTAGTGCCTGCACTACAGGACCCTTCGTGAGCCAGGCAAGGGCCTGGAGATTTAAGCATACAAAGACACACAGACACAGACACGGGTCATCGTTGAAACAGGAATGCCCCCTTTACTGTGTCCAGGGGCAGCTTATATAGAGAACCTTAACTGATAGCCATGCCCCAGCTAAACCCACCAGAAACCACTCCCCTGCCGTCAGGGTCTCCTGAAAGAAGAAAACAAGATGTTTACAAGAGATTCAGGATCTGGGGGTTCACAGCTTCCAACACTCTATGAGTTACCAGTTGTTTCAGTTTATCTGGAACCTTTTTGGATTCATCATGAAAAGTTTCAAACTCCAGAAAACCTCACTTTTCTGCTAAAACTGAAATGGTGGGCTACCATAGTCTGCCAATTTTCCCATTTATTTATTTATTTATTTATTTATTCATTTATTCATTCATTCATTCACTGGTACTTTGTTGCCATTGCATCAATTCCCAGGAGTGAGATTGCCAGGTCATCTGATTTGATTCATACATAACACTCTGTGCAAAGGATTTCTGGAATAGAATTCCGGTTGATTTTAGGGTGTAGAATGTAGATAATGAGTCATAGATTAAGAATCTAGTCTGTATTAGAATTCACAATAACATTCTTTCATCAGTTGACCATTTCAGTAGAGGAAGAGGAAATTGCAGAAGGAAGATGAGGGATGGGTAAAGGAGAGAATGTTAAAGAACCTAATGACAAAATTAATCTTCATATTTTATTTTTTTTCATTTATTTATTTATTAAAGATTTCTGTCTCTTCTCCGCCACCTCCTCCCATTTCCCTCCCCTTCCCCCAATCAAGTCCCCCTCCCTCCTCAGCCCGAAGAGCAATCAGGGT
Source organism: Microtus oregoni (assembly GCF_018167655.1). Lineage (NCBI taxonomy): Eukaryota > Metazoa > Chordata > Mammalia > Rodentia > Cricetidae > Microtus > Microtus oregoni. The sequence continues at coordinate 1,421,280 of NW_024544745.1, forward strand.
TCCCTGCCCTGTGGGAAGTCCAAGGAACCCCCACCTCCATCCAGTTCTAGTAAGGAGAGCATCCAAACTGCCTAGGCTCCTACAAAGCCAGTACGTGCAGTAGGATCAGAAACCCATTGCCATTGTTCTTGAGTTCTCAGTAGTCCTCATTGTCCGCTATGTTCAGCGAGTCTGGTTTTATCCCAGGCTTTTTCAGAACCAGGCCAGCTGGCCTTGGTGAGTTTCCAATAGAACATCCCCATTGTCTCAGTGTGTGGGTGCACCCCTTGCGGTCCTGAGTTCCTTGCTCATGCTCTCTCTCCTTCTGCTCCTGATTTGGACCTTGAGATTTCTGTCCGGTGCTCCAATGTGGGTCTCTGTCTCTGTCTCCTTTCATCAACTGATGAAGGTTAATATTCAGGAGGATGCCTATATGTTTTTCTTTGGGTTCTCCTTATTTAGCTTCTCTAGGATCACTAACTATAGGCTCAATGTCCTTTGTTTATGGCTAGAAACCAAATATGAGTGAGTACATCACATGCTCCTCTTTTTGGGTCTGGCTTACCTCACTCAGGATAGTGTTTTCTATTTCCATCCATTTGCATGCAAAATTCAAGAAGCCCTTGTTTGTTACTGCTGAGTAGTACTCTAATATGTATATATTCCATACTTTCTTCATCCATTCTTCTACTGAAGGGCATCTAGGTTGTTTACAGGTTCACGCTATTACAAACAATGCTGCTATGAACATAGTTGAGCATATATTTTTGTTGTATGATAAGGCCTCTCTTGGGTATATTCCCAAGAGTGGTATTGCTGGGTCCAGGGGTAAGTTGATCCAGAATATCCTGATAAACCGCCACACTGCTTTCCAAAGTGGTTGCACAAGTTTGCATTCCCACCAGCAATGGATGAGTGTACCCCTTTCTCCACAACCTCTACAGCAAAGGCTATCATTGGTGTTATCATTTGATTTTAGCCATTCTGACAGGTGTAAGATGGTATCTTAAAGTTGTCTTGATTTGCATTTCCCTGATCGCTAAGGAAGTTGAGCATGACCCTAAGTGTCTTTTGGCCATTTGGACTTCTTCTGTTGAGAATTCTCTGTTCAGCTCCGTGCCCCATTTTATAATTGGGTTGATTAGCCTTTTACGGTCTAGTTTCTTGAGATCTTTATATATTTTGGAGATCAGACCTTTGTCAGTTGCGGGGTTGGTGAAAATCTTCTCCCAGTCATTGGGTTGCCTTTGTGTCTTAGCAACAGTGTCCTTTGCTTTACAGAAGCTTCTCAGTCTCAGGAGGTCCCATTTATTCAATGAGGTCCTTAATGTCTGTGCTACTGGGGTTATACGTAGGAAGTGATCTCCTGTGCCCATGTGTTGTAAAGTACTTCCCAATTTCTCTTCTATCAGGTTCAGTGTGTTCGGACTGATATTGAGGTCTTTAATCCATTTGGACTTGAGTTTTGTGCATGGTGATAGATATGGATCTATTTTCATTCTTCTACAGGTTGACATCGTTTTGCCAGCACAATTTGTTGAAGATGCTTTCTTTCTTCCATTGTATACTTTTAGCTCCTTTATCGAAAATCAGGTGTTCATAGGTTTGTGGGTTAAAGTCAGGGTCTTCTATTCTATTCCATTGGTCGACTTCTCTGTTTTTATGCCAATACCAAGATGTTTTCAATACTGTAGCTCTGTAATAGAGTTTGAAGTCAGGGATGGTAATGCCTCCAGACGATCCTTTGTTGTATAAGATTGTTTTGGCTATCCTGGGTTTTTTGTTTTTCCATATAAAGTTGATTATTGTCTTCTCCAGATCTGAGAAGAATTTTGATGGGATTTTCATGGGGATTGCATTGAATCTATAGATTGCTTTTGGTAAAATTGCCATTTTTACTATGTTGATCCTCCCAAACCAGGAGCAAGGGAGATCCTTCCATTTTCTGGTGTCCTCTTCACTTTCTTTCTTCAAAGACTTAAAGTTCTTGTCAAATAGATCTTTCACATCCTTGGTCAGAGTTACCCCAAGATATTTTATGCTATTTGTGACTATCGTGAAAGGTGATGCTTCTCTAACTTCCCTCTCTGTTTCCTTATCCTTAGTGTATAGGAAGGCCACTGATTTTTTGGAGTTGATCTTGTATCCTGCCACAATACTAAAGGTGTTTATCAGCTGTAGGAGTTCTTTGGTAGAGTTTTTGGGGTCGCTTATGTATACTATCATATCATCTGCAAATAACGAGAGCTTAACTTCTTCTTTTCCGATATGAATCCCCCTGATCCCCTTATATTGTCTTATTTCTATTGCTAGAACTTCAAGCACTATATTGAAGAGGTATGGAGAGAGTGGACATCATTGTTGTGTTCCTGATTTTAGTGGGATGGCTTTGAGTTTTTTTCTGTTTAACTTAATGTTAGCTGTTGGCTTGCTGTATATAGCTTTTATTATGTTTGGGTATGACCATTGTATCCCTAATCTCTCCAAGACTTTTATCATAAAGGGATGTTGAATTTTGTCAAATGCTTTTTCAGCATCTAATGAAATGATCATATGTTTTTTTTCTTTCAGTTTATTTATATGATGGATTACATTAATAGATTTTCGTATGTTGAACCAGCCCTGCATCTCTGGGATGAAGCCTACTTGATCATGATGGATAATTTTTCTAATGTGTTCTTGGATTCGATTTGCCAGTATTTTATTGAGAATTTTTCCGTCGATGTTCATGAATGAGATAGGCCTCTAATTCTCTTTCTTGGTTGGGTCTTTGTGTGCTTTTGGTATCAGGGTAACTGTAGCTTCATAAAAGGAATTAGGCAATGCCTCTTCTGTTTCTATATTGTGAAATACATTAAGGAGTATAGGTATTAGCTCTTCTTGGAAGTTCTGGTAGAATTCTGCATTGAAACCATCTGGTCCTGGGCTCTTTTTGGAGGGGAGATTTTTGATAACAGTTTCTAGTTCTTCGCGACTAACAGGTCTATTTAAATCATTCACCTGGTCTTGGTTTAGCTTTGGTATATGGTATTTATCTAAAAAAAATGTCCATTTCTTTTGCATTTTCTAGTTTTGTGGCATACAGGCTTTTGTAGTAAGATCTAACGAGTCTCTGAATTTCCTCTGTGTCTGTGGTTATGTCCCCCTTTTCATTTCTGATCTTATTTATTTGCATGTTCTCTCTCTGTCGTTTAATTAGTTTGGATAGGGGTTTGTCCATCTTGTTGATTTTCTCCAGGAACCAACTTTTTGTTTCATTGATTCTTTGGACTGTTTTCTGTGTTTCTATTTTGTTGATTTCCACCCTCAGTTTGATTATTTCCAGTCTTCTGCTCCTCCTGGGCACGTCTGCTTCTTTTTTTTTTTCTAAAGGTTTCAGGTGTGCTGTTAAGTCTCGGAAGTATGCTTTCTCTGTTTTCTTTAAGTGAGCACTTAGTGCTATGAACTTTCCTCTTAGCACTGCTTTCATCGTGTCCCATATAATGGAGGAAGGTCATTGGCTAATAAAGGCACGGCCCTGGCCCATTTTATTGGTTAGAGGATAGGTGGGAGGAGAAAACAGAACAGGACGCTGGGAGGAAGAGGAAGTGAGCTCAGACTCCACAGCTCTGCTCTCCGGAGCAGATGCCTCAGCAGAGACGACATGCCCCGCTCCCGGGATGAAGCTCCGACCCAGGATGGACTAGGCTAGAATCTTCCCGGTAAGACCGGTGCTCACAGATTATTAGAGATGGGTTGATCGGGATGTGAGAATTAGCCTGTAAGGGCTTGGGCTAAAGGGCCAAGCAGTGATTAAAAGAATACAGTGTCTGTGTTATTATTTTGGGGCATAAGCTAGCCGGGCTGGCGGCTGGGGTGTTGGGGACACAGCCTCGCCGCCCTTATTACTTCACCCATAGGTTTGAGTATGTTGTCCTTTTATTTTCATTAAATTCAAGGACGAGTTTAATTTCTTTCTTGATTTCTTCCTTGACCCAGGTGTGGTTCAGTAGTTGACTGTTCAGTTTCCATGAGTTTGTCGGTTTTCTGGGGGTAGCGTGATTGTTGCCTTCTAACTTTAATCCATGGTGATCTGCTAAGACACAGGTGGACACTGATATTTTTTTGTATCTGTGGAGGTTTCCTTTGTTTCCAAGTATGTGGTCAATTTTCAAGAAGGTTCCATGAGCTGCAGAAGAAGGTATATTCTTTCCTATTTGGGTGGAATGTTCTATAGATGTCTGTTAAGTCCATTTGCTCCATTACCTCCAGTAGTTCTCTTACTTCTCTATTAGGTTTCTGTCTGATTGACCTGTCCTTTGCTGAGAGAGGTGTATTGAAGTCTCCTACTACTAGTGTGTGTGGTTTGATGTCTGCCTTGAGTTTTAGTAATATTTCTTTTACATAGGTGGGTGCTTTTATATTAGGGGCATAGATATTCAGGATTGAGATGTCATCCTGACGAATTGTTCCTGTTATGAGCATAAAGTGTCCATCTCGATCTCTTCTGATTGATTTTAGTTTGAAGTCAGTTTTGTTAGAAATTAATATGGCCACACCTGCTTTTTTCTTAGGACCATTTGCTTGAAAGACCTTTTCCCAACCCTTCACTCTGAGTAGATGCCTGTCTTTGTGGTTGAGATGTATTTCTTGCAAACAGCAGAATGTTGGATCCTGTTTTCGTATCCAATCTCTTAGCCTGTGCCTTTTTATAGGTGACTTGAGACCATTAATATTTAGTGATATTAATGACCAATGGTTGTTTACTCCAGATATTCTTATTGTTTTTAGAAGTAGAATTTGTGTGTCTCCCTTCTTTGAGTTGTGCTGGTAAAGGGTCGCTAGATGCCCCAGTTATTGTAGGCAGTGTTGGCAATGTTGGATTCCTTGGGTTGCAATTTTTCTTCTATTACTTTCTGTAGGGCTGGATTCGTGGCTACGTATTGCTTAAATTTGTTTTTATCCTGGAATGTCTTGTTTTCTCCATTTATAGTGAACGAAAGCTTGGCTGGGTATAGTAGTCTGGGCTTGCATCCATGATCTCTTAGCTTCTGCAGTACTTCTATCCAGGACCTTCTGGCTTTCATTGTTTCCATAGAGATGTCAGGTGTAAGTCTGATCGGTTTACCTTTATAAGTTACTTGGCCTTTTTCCTTTGCAGCTCTTAATATTCTTTCTTTAACCTGTATATTTTGTGTTTTGATTATTATATGGCGAGGGGATGTTTTTCTTTGATCCAGTCTGTTTGGTGTTCTGTATGCTTCTTGAATATTCAAAGAAATATCTTTCTGTATGTTGGGAAAGTTTTCTTCCATAATTTTGTTAAAAATATTTTCTGGCCCTTTGAGCTGTGACTCTTCTCCTTCTTCTATTCCTATTATTCTTAGATTTGGTCTTTTTATTGTGTCCCATAATTCCTGAATGTTTTGTGATGAGAGTTTGTTGGCTTTGCAGTTTTCTTTGATCATTGCATTTATTTTTTTCTATGGTGTCCTCAGAATCTGAGATTCTTTCTTCTATTTCTTGTATTCTATTGATTATGCTTGTTTCTGTAGGCTCTGCTCGTTGACCTAGATTTTCCATATCCTGCTGGTCCTCAGTTTGTGTTTTCTTCCTTGCTTCCATTTCAGTTTTCAATTCTTGAACTGTTTCCATTACCTGTTTGATTGTTCTTTCTTGGTTTCTCAGGGTATTATGTACGTATTTACTCATTTCTCCAAACTTTTGGTTATACTTCTCATCCATTTCTATAAGGGCATATTTCAAATGTTGTTTAAGGGCCTCTATTGCTTTCATAAAGTCAATTTTTTCCACTTCTTCTGTGTTAGGGTGTTGAAGACCTTCTGTTGTAAGATTGTTGGGTTCTGGTGTTTTCATGCTGTTTTTCGGATTATTGGGTGAATTCTTGCCTTGGCGCCTGCCCATCTCCTCCTATGGATGCTATCTAATGGGTCTTTTAAAACTGGTTCAGGTTTCCCTGCTGGTCAGGAGCTCCTCTTACAAAATGCCCTCATTCTGTTTCCTGGTTCCTGCGGGGGGGGGGCAAGGTCCCTCTCACCCCTCAGAAGGGACTTCAGGAATAGGGCCTGGCTCCTCCTTTGCCGGGGACTTTGCCAACCAAAGGCCTACCTCTTTGATTTAATTGTAGTGGGACGATCTGGTCTTGGTGTGCGGTCCCTGTAGCCTGTATCTGCTGCCATGATGGTTCCCGCCACCTGCGGCCTGTGTCCTCTGCTGCCGCTTGGGTCCCAGCCTGTCCCCACCGGCTGCGGGGGGCGTCCTCCCTCCGCCTCCGAGACCGGGTTCCGTCCGCCTCCACCACAGGGTTCCGTCCGCCTCCCTCATCTTCATATTTTAATCTATAACCAATCAGCATTGCTGTGTATGTCTGGTTTAAGCACAGAGCAGGGAGATGAGAGTCTGGAATTCTATATTGTTTCATGTCTTTTTAAAAAATAAAATGAAAAGAACTAGTGTTTTATTTCTTTCTGGGGTTCTGTGTACATTAGAAAACTAGACTCCAGTCTTAAGACAGACTTAGAGCACTTCAGCTGTTATAAGGGTTATAAAATACGAATATTGCTCCCAGCAATCCACAGATGTCTTCTTGGACTGTTTACAGATGTTGGGTTATATTACCATCTCTTCATTAATACTGAACAAATAAGGTTTCAGCTGGCTTATTTAATATGCACATGTACAGCTTCTTCTGCCATCTGAGGTAGCAGATCGAGCTAAGATTCTCAATATTGTTTGCCGCCTGGTTTTCATAAAGCGGCAATTAAGGAAGGAAGAATATGTGCCTTCCAGGACCTTGCACTCATCTGTCACTTCTGAAATAGCTTCAAGGCGATTTGTTACATAGTGCTGACTGAATGATTGCTTTTACTGTGATAATTGCCAATGAATTTCCTGTAAGGGCAGAAAAGGAGAGGGGCAAAGGGAGAAGGTTAAGAAGGAACATTCTAAGGCTCTTTGTTCCTTATAATAGTCTTAAGTCATTGGAAATTCTTAGATTTAAAACATCAGAAAAGAACAGCAAATAATCTGCTACACTGTGATGAAATCCTCAGTGGATGGGAAGCTGACCTTGAGAGACAGAACCGTGGAAGGTCTTGCACACTTATAGACCCAAACTACACAACTGCTTCCATCCAAATATTTCAGATGCCTCTGTTAGAGAGAGAGAGAGAGAGAGAGAGAGAGAGAGAGAGAGAGAGAGAGAGAGAGAGAGAGAGAATATGAAGCAGGGACTGTGGATTTATTTATTTCTGTTGAGTGGTTGTTGACTTCAGGTACTGGCCATTAATTTCTGTCTCCTAGATGTGGCTAGTAATGCCTGTGCTGTCTGGAAAGACAATATCAGATAGTCATTCTCAGTGCCAACTATGGAACCAAACTACTTTAGTTCCAGTCTTGCTTGTGCTGTGGATTTGTTATGTGACTGGGGCAAGAATCTCTGAACCACTCCTCATTTCGCAATCTGTTACATGGAATAATGACACTGCTTCCCAAGGACTGTTAGAGGTTAAAGTCATTCTCTTTATATATGTCTCTGTGTTTTGCACATGTGTGTATGCATGTTCACAGATATGTAGATACACTAGTGTGTACTTCTACATATTCGTACGTGCATGTGTGTGAACATATGGAGACTTTAGAGACCGACACTAGAGACTCTTCCTTGATAGGTTTTCCCCTTATTAATTGTTACAGGCTTCCTCAATTTAACTCAGAGTTTCCCATATGGCTAGGCTAGCTTGCTGACTCCTGAGATCCCTGCCTCTGCCATCTAATCTCTGGGATGGCAGGCAATTGGCCATTCCCCCCCCCCAGCGTTTATGTGCATGCTCGGGATTTACGCTTCACTCTTGTGCTGTAAGTGCTTTATTCATAGAACCTTCTCCCCAGATCCCACCTTTAAAGATAATTCATGACAAGTACACAAAACTCTGTCTGACCTAGTTTTCAGAGAATTGTGATCATGTGTTATCATAGGCACAGAATCTAGCCACCCTGTGTCTAAATCATGATTCTGCCGATAAGTGACCCTGGAATATTGCTTAGCCTCTGTATACTTTCAGACTTTCATCTGCAAAGTGAGGATAGAAACGGATACATACTTCGACTAGTTAAAACAATTTGTTTCAGACTTCCACAATGAGTTTCCATAAATAATGGGGTTAGGATTTTAGCTTAGATTTATCTATTTTCTAGCATTCTTATTTTATGACATTTGATAAGTTTTTGTTTAGGTACTTGCCTTCAGGCCTGATGACCTGAGTTCTGATCATGGAACCTACATGGTAGAAGGAAATTACTGACTCCTACAAGTTTTCCTTTGACATCTGCATGTTGTACGCATAGTCTTCCCGCATTCAGTCAGTGTCCTGTTGCTGTGAAGAGACAACCATGACCAAGGCAACTCTTATAAAAGAAAGCATTTAATCAGATATTGTTTCAAGTTTCAGAAGTTTAGTTCACTATTACCATGGCAGGGAGCATGGAAGCATGTAGGCAGGCATAGTAGTAGCTGAGAGTTCTAGATAAATATTGATCCACATGCAGTAGGAGGAGAGAGCCACAAGACCCAAGACTGGTCTCTTAAAACCTCAAAGCTGCCCAAGGAACTAACTGGGAACCTCATCTTGGGCACTTGGGAGCCCCTCTAGGGTCAAATCTCTTGCCCACCCTAAAGTGGCTCCCTTAACTAAGAATTGTGGTTCCGTGCTCCCCTATCCACCTTTCCTTTATCCCAATTCTCCTGATTCCCCAAGTCCCCCCTCCTTCCCTTCTACCTTTTCTCTCCCCATCTCCCCTTACCCCCATCCCACCCCAGTTAGTTCCTTGGGCAGCTGAGGATTGGGAACCTGAAATGACCCTATCCTAGAGCAATACTGACGAATATCTTGCATATCATCATAGAACCTTCATCTGGTGATGGATAGAGATAGAGACAGAGACCCACACATGAGCACTGGACTGAACTCCCAAGGTCCCAATGAGGAGCAGAAGGAGGGAGAACATGAGCAAAGAAGTCGGGACCACGAGGCGTGCACCCACCCACTGAGACAGTGGAGCTGATCTACTGGGAGCTCACCAAGGCCAGCTGGACTGTGACTGAAAAAGCATGGGATAAAACCGGACTCTCTGAACATGGCGAACAATGAGGGCTGATGAGACGCCAAGGACAATGGCACGGGGTTTTGATCCTACTTAATGTGCTGACTTTGTGGAAGCCTAGCCAGTTTGGATGTTCACCTTCCTAGATATGGACGGAGGGGGGAGGACCTAGGACTTACCACAGGGCAGGGAACCCTGACTGCTGTGTGGACTGGAGAGGGAGGGGGAGAGGAGTGGGGGGAGGGGGAGAAGGGTGGGAGGAGGGGGAGAAGGGTGGGAGGAGGGGGAGGGAAATGGGAGGCTGGGAGGAGGTGGAAACTTGTTTTTTGTTTATGTTTTTTTTTCTTCTTTTCTTAATAAAAAAAAATTAAAAAAAAAAAACCCTCAAAGCTTCTTCTAACAAGGGCATGTCTACTCCAACAAGGCCATAACTTCCTAATCTTTTTCAAGTAGTACCATACTCTGATGACCAAGCATTCAATATATGAACCTACAGGGGTCATTCTTGTTCAAACCATCACATTCCACTACATGGATCCCATGGTCTTGTAGCCAAATCACAGTGCAAAAATACATTCAGTACAACTTCTAAAATCCTCATAGTATGCTTTAAAAATTCAAAGTCTCTTCTGAGACTCAAGGTACTCTCTTAACCATAACATCCTGTAAAATTGAAATGCAGATCACATACTTCTAACATACAGTGTGGAATGTACATTACCACTTCAAAAGGGAGGAAAGGAAACATAACAAGGAAATACTGGACAAAAGCAAGACTGAAACAAGCTTGGCAAACTCCAAACTCTGCATTTCCATTTCTGAGGCCAAATCACTCTTCAGATCTCCAACTCCTTTTAGCTTTGTTGACCCAACATACTTCTCTCTCTTGGACTGGGTCCAGACCTGATCTGCAGATTTCTTTGGCAGGTATTCCATGGCTCTGGTATCGCCAACATCTTGAGGTCTCTAAAACAATCCATGTTTCACCTTCAGTGCTTCACATAAGGGCCTCTCTGGGCTTCCATGCAGGGACAACTCTGAAACATACCTAGTCTCACTGGCTCACTGGCTTTCCTTAACGAGAGAGAGAGAGAGAGAGAGGGAGAGAGAGAGAGAGAGAGAGAGAGAGAGAGAGAGAGAGAGAGAGAGAGAGAGAGAGAGAGAGAGAGATTCTAGAACCCCTTTATTGTATCTTTGACTCTAAAGCCAGAACCACATGGTCAAAGTTGCCAAGTTCTGCTGCTTGATGGCGCTGGAACTCAGTCTCCTCATTAAATGACATCTGTACCAGTTTTCTGTTGGTGATGATTTCTTTCACTGTTTAAGCATTTCTTTAATTCCCTTTTACAAGTTGGAAGCTTGGCTGGTTGGGGTCTTTCCCTGAGGATATCATTCACTTTATTCCATTTAGCAACAGGCTTTTCTTTAAATTTTTATCTCTTTGAGCACTGAACTTAGCTCCATTATGCTTCAAGGTGCTCCTTTTATCTTCAAAATGTACATTTTGTGTTTTTTTTCTTACTTAGTGTGTTCCCTTTCATTATAGATCTGCATTAAGAGTGATCACTAGTAACCCCATAACAGAGTCAATACTAAGCTGTCCTGAAATCTTCTCTGCCAAAGTCATTAGATCAAAACCTCTTCATTTTAGCCACAGTCAACTTTAGACAAGAGCAAAAAGCGACCACATTCTTTGCCAAAATATCACAAGAGTGGTCTCTAGACTACTTACTAATATTTTTCTTCTCTGAAACCTCTTGAGCTGAGATATTATAATCTAGAGTGCTCTCAGCCCCACTGTCTGCCATGCTCCTACTAGTATGAGCCATTAAACCATACTGTTTAACATGTTCAACTGCTTTCCTAAACCAAAATTCCAAAGTCCACTCCCTGGTGGCTAAACTTTCAAATATATAAGCCTATGGGGACCATTTCTATTCAAACTACCACACTCCACATGTACAAAAATAAATAAATGTCAAGAACAATTTAAAGACCCCCCCCCCCCAAACACAGTGTTACTAATAATGAATCACTCTACAGAATGAAAGATTTGTCTGGTAGCTTGGGTGAAGAAACAACAAGACTGCTATAAGCATCTTCCTTATTGCTATACTTCTCTGCCCTATTTTCTGTACTGTGAAACCAAGAGGACAGCAGTGGTGCTTATCAGAACTGAAATTCATTTTGGAATTATTGTTGTAAATATCATCTGGATCCAGGCAGTGGATAAAACTGATCCAAAGTGCTGACTTTAGAAGTTCTATATTTATAAAAATGCAACAACAATAAAGAAAGAAGGAAAACCAATTGATGACAGGGTAGATGGTTCCTCCCTTGAGTTCTACCAGACTAACATATAAGTAAAATCAGCATAGTACTTATTCCCTCTGTTCTTTGAAAATATGTAGTCATTCATCTAACTTTACCTTTGGAATTCAGCCTACATAGCATTGATTATAATGGTGACTAGTGAAATGGGGGAAGTCCTACTCTGTACAAGTTTTAAAAATATCTCTTTCCCATGGAGACAGTAAGAACAGATAGCAAGGAACAGGCAATAAACAGACATATATTTTAGTTATAGTTGTGTAGTGTTTTCCAAAGAATACACATGAATAATATTCTTCACGGGTCATATTTTAGGGATGCACATTATAGAAAAACATATAGTATAAAAACTTTTCTCTTTTTAAATTTAGTTGTCACTCTGTCTATCCATCCATCTGCCAATCCGTGTGTGTGTGTGTGTTTATGAATGTCATAGTATGTATGTGGAGGTCTGAAGACAATCTCAAATATGGATCTTTACCATCAACCTTGTTTGAGTCAGGATCTCTTGTTTGTTATTGTGTACACCAGGTTGAACAGACCATGAGCTTCAGAGCACTGTCCAGACTTTACTTCTTATCTCCCCATAGGATCATGAGGACTGAAGATGTGTGCCTCTCTATCCTTCACATAAATTCTAGGAACTTGAACTCTGGTTTTTATGCTTGTTTAACAAGTACTTTACTCACTGATCCATTTCTTCAGCCCAGAAAGGCTTATTTTGCTTTTGAAATGTTCCTTTTACTGGGGGCACAAGATAGTCTTTTGTTAAATATGATATGGGCTCATGTAAGATTATGTCTTAGGAAGACTTTGTAACTCAATTGATGCAAGATTCACCAGTGGAGAATAAGAAAAGATTGATTATTTACTTTTTTCCAAATAATACCATGGGATGACTACTACTTTGAATGGAATCACAATTTCCTTATCCTCATTCATTCTGAGTGTGTACTTGTTGAAATGGTTATGACAGACTACAAGCTTTAGCAAGCAAATTTGAATATTAGATAAACACCAATAATTCTTTTAGAATAAATTTGTTCTGTGCAATAATTATATTTTATTTTTAAATATTTTTATTATTTAAAACAGTTTTTAAAATTTAAAATATATTTTGATCACATTCTTTCCCTTCCCCAAGTCCTTCCAGATTTTCTTCTCCTCCCTACCCACCCAACTTTAAGTTCTTTCTTAAATACAAAGAAACCCAGTACTACAATAAAACCCCTCCCAACCAAGAAAGCAAAATACACCCCCAAAAACAGAAAACACCAAATTGTAATCAAATAAAAGCACACACAAAAAACTGTGTGAGGTCTGTTATGTATTGGTCAACTACTCCCAAACATGATGCCTGCCTTGGAGTAGTTGACAACACTCAGTATCATTCTATTAGAGAAAACTGATTTTCCCTCTTTCAGCAGGTATAAATGACAATTCAGTTGTTAACCTTTAACCTAGTGTCTAGATATTCATTTATTCATTCATTTAGAAATACAGCAACATAAACTAAGAAAAGACTATCATATTGAAGTTGGAGAAGACAAACAGAAGGAAAAGAGCCCAAGAGAAGGCACAAGAATTAGAGACCCACTCATTTACCTACTCGGGGATCCCATAAAAATACTTAACTAGAAGTCATAAGTATAGAAGGCCGGGGGCAGACCTCTGCAGGCCCTGTGCATGGTGCTTCTGTCTCTGTGAGTTCGTATATATCCACTGTCACTCCAATGATTATATTTTAAAAGTGACATGAAATTTAATGTCAGGTTGTATTTTTATTTTTGTTTCATTTTTGAGACACGGTATCATATAGCCTATACTTTTATAGCTGAGGATAACTTTGAACTCCTAACCTTCTTCCTCCACATAATGGGGGCTGGGATTAGATGCATATGCCACCAGGTCTGGTTTATGTTCTTCATTTTACTTTACAGACTCACCAAAACTATTTGTATGGTGTCTTCTTTTTTAAATTGTTTTTGTGATTTCTTTATTCTTTTTATTTCCGATCATATAGCTCAAGGAAATGGCAATATATGTAAGAAGTGAAGGAACTCAAGCACAGAAGCATTATTGCATGTTCTCATTTATTTGTGGAAGCTAAAGCCAATCTCGACGAATTTAATTAACATTTGGAATGTTTGGGGGGTCAATGGGAAGAGGTTGGTTAATGGTTCCAGGGGTACATGATGATAAACAGAACTTCTAATGTGATACAGTAGTCTGATGCGTCCTTTTAAATGTCAATAACATTGACGTGTTCATTGTTATTGCTATTGACAGTTAAAATGTTTGAATGCTGAGTCACCTGGGAAGAGAGACTCAATGAGCGGTTGTCTAAATCAGGTTAGCTGTGGGCATTTCTGTGGGGCACTGTCTTGATTATTTTGATTGGTATGGGAAGACCCTGCTTAAAAATGCGTGGCAGCATTCCTTGGTTTTGAGCCCTGTTCTTGCCCGTAGATGTGACGAGATGCTTCACATTCCAGTCTCCACTTTTGTTGGAAAATTTTGTCACAGCAGCAGAAAACAATGCTAACATAAGTAGGGTAGCTCTGATTGAGAAGAATCAATTGTATATTTCAAAATAGCTAATAGGATTTTGAATGTTTCCAATGCAAATAAATGATGATAACTAGGCAACAGACATGTTACTACCAATATGATTATACTTAGCATCCACATATAAAAATTTCACACTGTATGTTATGCATACGTACAATTGCTGTGCGTCGATTAAAAAGAAAAATCTATTTTAAAAAGAAATGAATTGAACTCAGATACATTCCAGCATTAAATAAGGGAGAGAAATGACAGAGGGAAAGCAAGTACATTTCAAAACAAGGCAAAATTATGCAAGGTCTTTTTATTTATTTTATTTATCCATACTGCATGTATATGCAAGGCTTTTTAAAGAAGAAACTATACAAAATGGTAAAACGAACAATTCCCAGGGAATAGTTAACAAAGGATTGAGTTTGTAGTTGCCCCTGAGGTGGGGAGAAGCTACAGAGTAAATGTACACTGAAAGCCTTTAAGGAACTAGAATTTTTTACAACTTTTCTGAGATGGGGTTGATTTCTCTGTGTAGCCCTGGCTAACCTGGAGATCCCTCTATAGACCAGGCTGGCCTCGAACTCACAGAGATCCTTTTGCCTGTACCTCCAGAGTGCTAGGCTTAAAGGCATGAATCACTACTGTCCTGCAAGAGATTGGTTTTTAGTCTGACAAGTGGATTCAGGGGTGGTTGACTCATCTTTTATTATTATCCCTTCAATTATAGATATGCTTATCTTTTGGGCAAAATTTCATAATAAAAATGAAAAAAAAGGTTTTCTATATTTGTAGGCTATCTGGCCAATGTCAGTGTTTGACTGAGACACGCTATTTTTCTAACTCAATGAAAATGCAAAATTTCAGTTAGTTTATTTCTATTTAATGCTTAAGTCAGACGTTGTTTTCTGCATCAGGTGTATTTGTACAATTCGAGACGGACCAGTTTGTGTGAACAGATATTTTTGTTTGACATAAAGTGCTTCCTATAAATCACCTAACTATGCCTTATATTTAGCACACAATAACTCACTGACAGATACCAACTGGAAGGACGCCATTTGTTAAGTGACTGTGATGTATATCAGTCTCAGTTGCTATTAGAGATGGCCTATGTGAAATTGCATCTGTGCAATTCAACGTTGAAATGGACCGCAGGCACAGGTAGTGATAAATCAAGCTGTAGTGATTGCATCACACTTAAGGGAAACCATGAGTGGTGTCTGCCAGACCGTACTGCAGAATTAAGTCCTTGTCTTGATCTTTTACTTCAGATAAACTGCACTTTGCTTTAGGCTGCAGACTCAGGAAACATACTATAGGAGCATAATAATGTCTTTTATCATGGGCATACCACTCAATTGCTCTGTACTCCAGGTTCCTCTTAAATAAATACAAAGAGCTTAAGTAAGTAATATCTAAAGTTACTTTAATATCAACATGCTATGGTTCCATAGTTTAAGAAATACTGTCAATCCAGCTGTGATATTCCTTATGATTTTAAAAAAATTATTAGCTTATAAAGAATTAGCCTCTATTGTGGATTTTTCAAATAACATTTGTTTTTGTTGTTTCTCCCCCCTTTCCTCTTCACCTTCCCTCCTTACGTGTGCTCTCCTATCCCTAGCAACCACATTTTCACTTCCATGTTGCATGCACTCTTGTCGTCTCCCTGCCTTGCAAAACTCCTTCTTCTCTTGTGATCTCCTATCTAGCTTTGTAGCCTGTACTCACCCTATAACAACTCCCCTAAGAAATCAGGGAAATAAATATCATTACCAATCTAAAGATAAGGAAAGCAGGGCTTGTACTGGAGAGATGGCTCAGTGGTTAAAAGCACTGACTGCTCTTGTAGAGGATTTGTAGTTGATTCCTAGCACCACATGCTGGTTCGAAGCTGTCTGTCACTCCAGTTCCAGGGGATCTGTTACTCTGTTCTGGCTTCTGATTGTTACCAGGCATACACTTGGTATGCATGCAGGCAAAACACACATACACATAAAATAAAACAAATATACATGTTTTAAAAAGGAAACCATCAAATATGCAATCCATTTCAAGGAAATTTTAAGCATCACTGAGACCGACTAACATTTGTATTGATGCTTATATATAACATTTGATTTATAACAGACATAGAATTGCAAGACTGTGGTGGCAAACTCGGACTATTTAGCACGTAGCACTGAAGCAAATGAATATCCATATGGATAAAGTGAAATTGGATCTTTATTTCACATTATATACAGCAATCAAATCCAGATGGTTTGAGGGGGTCTATGTATAAAATGCAAAAGTGTCAGTATAAAAAAACATTTTATTGTAAGAAAGAAAGGTTTCTTGAATGAAGCAAAGGTATAAACTAGAAAAAAAGAAAACATTTAAATTTTACTGTACTAAAATATTGCAAGAGAGATAGCTGAGTGAATGGATTAAGAAATAAAGAGTTGAGTGTATTTCTTGAAGTTTAAAGCTTGATATAGATACTAAATGTGATCTCACATATCTGAAGGGTTAAGGAAGGAGGTAGAATTTGTGAGTTAGAATCTTAGCCAAATCAAAGGAGAAGTCAAGGGACCCAGATTCATCATCTGTGTCAATATAGATTAAATGAGATAAACCAAGAACCAGAGCAAGGCAAACAGCATCAAAAAACACTACACACAGAAAGCGAGATGCCTAAAGGGATTTGTCTGGGAGCAAGGGGCAGGGGGGCAGCATTTCACTTGTCATTTTGTAGCACTCTGTATTGTTTAGGGTTTTATTAGCCTTTTACATGTTCCCTATATAATAAAAAACATAATTAAATGAGTAGGCAAATAAATATGACCAAGTTTTAGGCTTTGACCTCATTTTCTAGCCAGAACTTTCAATAAGACATGAAAGGATCAAGTTGGCAGGTTAGATTCTAAGCATTGCATCTGTTAAGTCCCTGGAGAGATGATTGCATTTCTGAAATAAGGCAGAAGCAGGTTGGAAAGTGTTTCAATCCTTCTCCCGTCTCCTCTG
Organism: Microtus oregoni; assembly: GCF_018167655.1. Classification (NCBI taxonomy): domain Eukaryota; kingdom Metazoa; phylum Chordata; class Mammalia; order Rodentia; family Cricetidae; genus Microtus; species Microtus oregoni. The sequence goes on from NW_024544745.1 coordinate 1,438,260, forward strand.
TTTACATGATTCATGGGGAACAGATGGCCCATCTGTCTGTATTTAAGAGACGTGTGTGTGTGTGTGTGGGGGGGGGGTTGTTCATGGTTTGTAATCAATGAAGCAATAATTACATCCATTTCGAGTAAACTGGACTCCATAAAATGTTGTTTTGATTTATGAATGAGATGGAGGACAAAGAGAAGGTAGGGTGATTGGAGTGTAATTACAGCATATTGAGGAAAGAGTTTTTAACACTGGAGCAACTAAACACCTCACTAGAGCCCCGATAACACTATGTTAGAGGAATAGGACTATGGATGTTTTTGATTGCTCTATCCCTACCTTACCTAACCAACTACACACTATAGCTGGTATTTTGTTCAAAACTGACATATTCCCTTTCAACCAGGAAAGACTACTGTTACTAAGAATATACTGGAGTCAGTCAACTTCGAGAGCTAGGTAGGAAAGCTTTATTTCTTCCTTTCTAGACCCCTGGCATGTTTAAACGTTATTATTTGGTGCTATTAACTCCTTCCCCTCTGAGAATGCTTCTCAGCAGTAAGAATGAGAATGCTTTGTGTCTCTCAAATAAACGTTGTATAGCTGTAAAAAATGATTGGAGTTATAGGATTAAAGAGAAGGACAAAAATAAATTCCATCCACTTCCTGGGGTTTTGGAATGTATAAATACAGTCATGTCATTCTTAGCAGTGTCTTTTATTTACTTAGGATTCAAAATATCTTATCCGTATGCTAACAAAAAAAATTAAAAGGAAAGTTCCCAGCCATTAATTCCTGTGCCATTAATTCCCAGCTTGTTTACTCCATAGCAGCATATTCTAGCTGTGTCTATATAACTTTCCCAAATTTGTTCGCTTCAAAGGGCCATCAATTGGTAGGACGGTCCATGGTGCACAGGTAATGGTGAAGACTGGAATAACATGGGAATCCACTTTTCCAGCTTTTTGTCTTAGGTTGGCACTTGGAAAGATCTATAAGTATATACTGATAAATATAAATATATTTGACTTTCAAGGTCAATACATTCTCTTGTCAAACTCTGACATTGTAGTACAAAAATGGCCATGGATGGTAAGAAAATAGATATGCTATTTTATGCCAATAAAATTTTATTCACAAAACAGATAATAGATAGGTTGTTTATTTTTGCCCTAAATTAGTTTTTCCAAATTTTACTACATGGTTCAAATTACATTTATTTGGAAATGTATATGGCAGACACACACATTTATACTAAAGAAAGAGAGATCTTTTCAACTTTCTTTGTGGCCAAGATTATTATCACTGTTCTTGGAGCATAGCAGGTAGTCAATCCATAAAAGTTTCTTTTTTATTATTTTGTTGAGACAGGATGTCTCCCACTATATCCAACCTTGATCCCTAATTCCAGATCCTCCTGCCTCAGCTTCATAAATCCAGGTATTACAGACTTCCTTCAGCACTTTCTTGAATAGCCACTAGTAAAGAGAACACTAGAGGTAATGCTTCTATGGTGTTATGAAAAATAATCTAAACTTCTGGCTTTATCAAACTCAAGTAGCTTTGCATAAAAACTTATTTACTGAAGCAAAGCCTTGATTTAGTGAGCTTTAGACATATTTTGTAAGCCTACCTCATTTAAATAAGTCATAACCAGGACAATGGTAGAACACGTAGAAAGCATTCAATAAGAATTTGTTTTAGGCTAGGTGATGGTGATGCGTTCCTTTAATCCCAGCACTTAAGAGGCAGAGGCAGGTGGATCTCTGTGAGTTTGAGGTCAACCTGGTCTTCAGAGTGAGTTCCAGGACAGCCAGAGGTACACACAGAGAAATCCTGTCTCAGAAAAAAAAAACATAAACAGAAAAGGTCTTATTATATTTAAATAATAAAATGTATCCTTCTTGGGGCTTTTGCTATAGAAAACTAAAGTGCACAGCCAAACTCATTTTAATTGTTTTTCTATTCCTGGCATCTTGAAAGGAAGGAAAGATGGGAGGGAGAGAGGGAGGGAGGGAGGGAAGGAGGGAGGGAGGGAGGGAAAGAAAAGAAGGAAAGAAGGAAGAGAAAGAAAGGAAGGAAGGAAGGGAAAGGAAGGAAGGAAAGAAGAGACAGGAAGGAAAGAAAGAAAGATAAAGATAGATGATAGATAAAGAAAGGAAGACAAGGTGGGAAAATGGGGAGGAAAACGGGAGGGAGAGAAAGAAAATAACAACTCAGCACTCAGGTCTCAGGACATATGATGAAGGGATACTTCATCACAAGAAACAGAGACATTAACCACACATGATGGCACATATCTTTAATTCCAGAACTCAGACAGGGGCAATGGGCTGCCACAAGTTCAAGGCCAGAGCTATATATTAACAAAACAGAGACTGAAAGACACACATACACAGAGAGACAAGCAGAGAAAATTTTTTACAGAAGAAGGTGAACTTCTCACACGCAGAGAGGAACTTGCTTAGTTGTAACTATTTTCAGTGGTCGATGGCTTGTACATAAAATCGAGCATCACCTTTGTAACCAAAGATCACTCTTAAGGCAACCTGCTTGAATTTTTCTGGGGGAAGCGGCCCTTAGTTCATCTTCTTTCTTGTGGGTCTTATTAAGCTGTTGTGAGTGTTGGTGACACATAGGCACAGGTACAGAGTCCATGAAAACTACAGTATGTGCCTTTGTGGGGACAGAGAAGGCAGTGTTGGTGATGAGGTGGTAACCCCAAGGGAGAAGGCTTCAAGAGCATTTCCAATGCCGGAGTAGTACCATGCATCTGAAAAGCAGTCCAACTCAGGCAGCTGGAGTCACCTTGTTAGATCTGGGGCTTGTTGTTTGTGGTAAATTGGATCGTGGAGCAAGGCATATCTGTCTCATAAGCGTGTATGACACTGATATTTACCAACTGTTGAACTCAGAGAGCAGAAGAGACACCATCTGCCTGATTGAGCGAGGATGACCAACACCCAGAGGATATTTCTCTACTAGTTATAGCCATGGCCAACCTGTGGCATGCAGGCTGCTTGCATCCCAGGGTATAGGAGACCCTAACACATTTGACTATATCATGTGGCAATGTCAAAAGGCGGGTCATCACTCACAGAGTGTATCAAAATTGTGTGTGTGTGTGTGTGTGTGTGTGTGTGTGTGTGTGTGTCTTAGTTAGGTGTGAAGAGACACCATGACCATGGCAATTCTTACAAAGAAAACATTTGTGTTTAATTGTGGTGGCTTGCTTACAGTTCAGTGGTTCCGTCCATCATAGCCGGGAGTATGGTAGCATGCAGGCAGGCATGGTGCTGGAGAAATAGCCGCATGTCCTACATCTTGCAGACAAAGAGAAGTCGACTGACTGTCACACTGAGTGAAGCCAGAGAAAAAGACCTCACAGTCAGCCCCCACAGTGACAGACTTCCAGCAGAAGGCGTGGCCCAGATTAAAGGTGTGCCCTGCAACCTCAAGGTCTGAATTAAAGGTGTTTGTCCTCCAGTCCCCTAGAAGACCACACTTCCACACAACAAGGCCACATGTCCTGATAGTGCCAATCCCTAGGAGCTTATGGGGGACGGACAATTACCACAGTGTGCAACACAAATCGAGGGATGTGTTTCTGGAGGAAAGACCAAACAAGCTCTGATTCTCATGTTTATTTCACATGACACTGCCATGATTTCTTGCCATGACAGACTGAAACTGTGAGTTCGGATAAATCCCTCATCCCTTAAATTACTTCTGCCAGGTATTTTGCCATCTGAAAAAACTAATGATGGAAAAACTCATATACCATACAAGAGAATGCTACAGCAATGCAGGGGAGCAAAGTGTGCCTGCCTAGATGTTGCAAATGTTGATGAATTAAAAAAACATTATATTAAGGGTAGGGAAGGTGGATCAGCGAATAATTGCTTGCTGTGTAAGCACAAGGATTTGAATTCAGACCCCAAGAACCCACAGGGAAAAAAATGCTGTGCATCAAGTGTGTGGGATTGGGGTACACAGTGGAGGCAAGAGGATCCTAGGGTTCTGTGGTCACACTGTGTATATGGGAATGATTGTTAATGTATATGAGAATTATCTCCAGGGTGATGGAATGTCCTCTGGAATTATTGAAATGGTTGCACAACATTGCTAATGTATTAAACCATTGAATCTTATTTTATTTTTTGAGAGAGCTCTCATAATTTGAAGAATGATTCTAGTCATATGAATTGCATGTTAATAAGCTATGCAACTGAAGATGCGCTTGAATTTCAGACCCTCCTGTCTTTACCTTCTGAATGTTGGTTGGGATTACAGGTGTGTGTTACCATACCCATTTTACCTGACAATCTCAATGCCCATGTATAACACATCCCTCAAATATTAGCTGAATTCCTGTCATAAACACTCCCACTAGTTATGTCTGAAGAAAATGGACTAGAGAAATGGTTTCATGGGTAAGGATACCTGCTGCTAATGTCAATGAACTAAATTCATTGTCCCCAGGACCCAGGAAGTGGAAGTAGAAAACAGACTTCCTAAAGTTGTCCACTGACTTCCACATACTACTATGGCATGCATTCACCCCCCCCCCCACATCAATAAATGTGCTTTATGAAGTACTACATTTTGCCGAGTATGTAATGGCAATTGACAGCTTCTGGGAGAGGTACGATCAGTTTTCTTAAAAGTGTGGCCCCTGCTAAGTTGTCTGTGCTCCAGTGGAGGGCCACACATCCAAGAATACATGGACAGTGCAAATTGGATTTGATGGCTTGAAAAAAAGAGGACGCCTGAAGGGTGAGTAAGGAAGAAGGCTCATCTGAATGAAAATGATCAAAACATATTGTTTGAAGGTCTCCAAAAACTAATGAAATATTTTTCATTAAAACTTAATAAAAGGTTCCTAGCAATGAGATCAGGACCTGTCTCTGGAGCTTAGCTGGCTTTTGAGAACCTGTTCCCAGTGCTGGATTAATTGCCCAGCCTTGATGCAAGGGGAGGAGCTTGGTCCTGCCTCAACTTGATGTACCATGCTTTGTGCAAGCCCATGGGAGGACTTCCACTTTCTGAATGGAGGAGGAGTGGATGGGGAGAGGGGTAGATGGGAAGATGGGGGACACAGAAGGAGAGGAGGGAGGGGAAACTTCAGTTGGTATGCAAAACAAGTGAGAAAATGTTATTTCAGTATAGTAAAAAACAATAAAAAGACCAAGAGGAAGAAGAATTGAATGCAGTACATTACTTGCTTATTATCCAATGTCTGCACATGAATTTGGTATGACTTTATCCAGAGATCTGATCTGAGAATATCAGTCCATCACAAGGTCAAACGAGTCTCATTTTAAAAGAACTGCAGCTTGCTGTGCATTAGCTTTGTGACATTGGGCAATAATTTTAACATATCTGGTATACATACAGCTACCTTTAAAAGGTCAGAAATGTATGCAAAGATCCATATCTAAGAACATTCTTACTACATTGATTGTAAATGGTGACTGAAACCATTCAAATGCACTCTGATGGGGGAGTGATGGGAAAAAGCCATGATGCAATGGTAGAAAATTGCACTGCCATTACAAAGGCATGATTGGAATATTTGTAATGATGAGGGAAATTCCTGCAAAATAAAAATCAAAATAGATGCAGGACATGGTGCACATGCCTTTAATCCCAGTACTTGGGAGGCAGAGACAGGCAGATCTCTGTGAGTTCAAAGCCAGCCTGGTCTACAAAGTGAGTACCAGGTTAGCCAGGGCTACACAAAGAAACCCTGTCTTGAAAAACCAAAACCCAAAACCAAAACTTACACACACACACACACACACACACACACACACACACACACACACACACACACACACTATATGTAACAATTTTAGGACCACCCAACACTTGAGTCTAGGTGGGCAGATTACAAAACATTTCTATTTTGTTTCTGTATACTTCCATATATTTTAGAAGATTTTCTTTGTGGACAACTCTTACATGCATGTGCACTATATTATTTGAAATATCAACAATAAGAATAATAAACTTCAAGGAAGTTACCATTTCCCCGTGCCTTTCTGGATTGCCTTGCTTTTTGGTTGCTTGTCCTATTGAATCAACCCATGAGAGACAGAATGATGTACAAGTTTTACCATCAAGTAGGTCAATTAAAGGGCAAGGGCATAAGATTGAGTGAGATATTTGAAGGATGAGAACTGTGGAAAGCAAACTAAAATGTGTGAAATATGATCAGTTGGCAGCTGGAAAATATCCAATGAGAAGACTTGTCTTTCACGAAAGACTGAAGAACAGAGGATTAAATTGCAGCTGGAGGGAATTAAAGCAAAGCTATTGCAATACAATTGACAATAAAGACTGTTAAACCCAGCAGTGGTTCACATGGAAATTATTGCTCACCCATGTAAGATGATTTCAACTCTAGATTTATTTACAGGTGGGCACAGAGAACGAGTGACTTCATGTAATATTTATCAGACACAGAATCCTATGATTTCATGTTTCAGTAGGAAAGAATGGCAGCGACTACTTATGAGAAGGAAGACAGTCAAGGAGAAATAAATGAGAACTAATAATCGATTGCATTTTCATCTTTCTACCATGTCCACTGGTAAGGGATTTCCATATTTTCAGAACACAGTCAAATATTACTTATTGCCAGTACACAATGGCAGCGTTTTGTTTTGTTTTTTAACACAATGCAATGAATAAATCTCAAAGAATTTTTTTCAGCTGACATCTTCAATAGCTCTTAATATATAACAGCTCCGAAGAATTCTAGGTGTCAGGATCCTGTAAATGGTGAGTCTTGGCACTGGAGCTCTGGGAGATTGGCTCAGGGTCAGGGACACATTTAGCTGATGCTATGTTTTGAAATCACCCTGCAGTGCTTCTAAGTGCCAAATCTCAAGCTAACTCAATGGCTTGACTCTGCAGACTTAACAGGATCCCAGGAAGCCCATTGCAGCGGTGTGAGTTGTTGCTGTTGCTCAGCTAGGGAATTGTTACTGTGAGTTACAGCTCTCTGTGCCCTAGACAAAAACACTGAGCCCAAAGGGAGTGCTGTGTATCTTTGAGTAGGGGAAAATATCTGGGACCTCAAAAGAATTTGATGGTAATTCTCTTCTAGCGGCGACATGAGAGGCAATGAGAAAGTCTGAAAGATTACTTCTGAAAGATAGCTGGTTGATATAAATGTGTGCCTTTGGCAGCAAAGCACAGTATTTCTGTAATAGAAACTAAAACTTGCTATGCATCATTTTTTTGGTGAGAATAGGATGATAGCAAATTCATCCATACTCAAGTGAAGTTGTAGACAGAAGTTTCTACTTGGTGGATAACTGACGTCGAATGTACACTTTCTTCAGAAAACGGGTTTCAAAACAGAACCAAGGAGAGAAAATGAGATGGCAAGATGAATCTACCTCTCTTCCAACCTCATCCCCAGAATATATATATATATATATATATATATATATATATATATGTGTGTGTGTGTGTGTGTGTGTGTGTGTGTGTGTGTGTTTCTTTATAAGTGCGCATGGGTACAGGCGAAATGTGTTTAAATATTGTGAAGAAATATTCAAACTTGCTGGATACCCATAGACGCCAGACATTATGCACTCATTACCTTATTCTATACTTAAAAGGGAATTGTTGCTCCTCTTTTCAGGAAAGTGAGGCTAAAACTTAATGAAATGCTTGCTCAATACTTTAGGACATTCCTGAGTCTGGAAAGAAAATGGATACAGGGATGGGATGCTACTCTTAGATTTCTACTTAGGTTTAAACATCTTTCATTAAAGTAATATTACAGAGAGAGAGAGAGAGAGAGAGAGAGAGAGAGAGAGAGAGAGAGAGAGAGAGAGAGAGAGAGCGCAAAAGTTTTAGTATTTGGAATAGGGCTGGACCTCCTTGGAGTTCTGAGTTACCATAAATTGGTGGGTAGAAAGCACGATACTTAACTCTCCTTTCAAAGGCTTCTGTTTTTATCCATTTCAAGGCTAATTTTCTTAGCTTTGTGTTTACTAATCTGACTTCCCTGAAAGCCGTCTTTTGCGACCTTAAATCACATAGCCTCATTGAACTTTTAACTGGCTTTTCTCCAAATGAGTCATGTTCAGTCTCTAACTTTATTATCCAAGAATATCTCATCCTGCTTTTCCACCTGGATAACTGCCACTCTTCACTAGAATAATTGCTGAAGGTGCCAGGCAGACAGTTCTACCCCAACTAGAGAGCACACCACCTCTTGGGGCGGGGGGATCAATACCGAATCAAATCAGAGAAAGACAATAGGATGGCATGTGAACCTATCTTTCCCAACTCAGCTCCAGAGAATCCTTATGCATGTTGTTTAGTATGTACGTTCCCCAGGGTAAGGTGAGGGCATGGGATTTAGTTTAAAGCTAATAAGTAACATTAAGTTAAACGATGAATTATGCAAAACTACTCTTAAAATGTATTCAACCATTTGCGTGGCGTTCCAAGATGCATGTTTTCACAGCCTTGTATGTATATATGAAGGTGAAATATATGTAGCATCAAATTGTAAAATCGCTTTCAGAATAATGCAGTGAATCACAGAAACCGTGAAAGTGGGAACTGAGACCTAATGAGGGAATCACAAATGCCAGTCTGCCTGTCCGTGCTCACAGAATTCTGGGACCTGCTGAGACTTCTTGGTAGCCTGAATTATTAAAATTACGTATTTGTTTCCCTTCAAAGCAGTTGTGATCCTTTAGGCAAAAGCTCTATAAAACTTTCCCCTCGAAACGAACTACTCTTAAGGGTCGGCCACATGCCCAGCTGTAGAACTCAACAGAAAATGAACTCAGTGGCATCTTTGTAGGTTCTTTGCCTCATAATGTAGTGTTGGGGCTTTTAAAAAAAATTATGTTTTTTAAGACTTATTTTTACTTAATAATACATATATTATTATTCATTCTCTATATGTCTCTTACCCTCCAGGTCTTCTGCATATGTGTTATGACTGAGTCCAGTTTTGGGCTTTTATTTCTGTGTGGGAGCAAGTGGATCCCTGTGTCTATATCTGTTTCTTGTGCCATTCCCTGGCCATTTTTCTTTTGCTTGCTTTGTCCTATTCAGATGTGTGCATTTTGTTTTGGCTTATATTTTATCTTATTATTATCCTTTAGGAACCTGTTTGTTTTCTAATGAGAGACAGAAAGGGGTTGATTCCAGATGGGGAGGGGTGAGATGGGGAGGAACTGGGAGGAGTAGAGAGGGGAGACTATAATTACGATATATTATACGAGAAAAATTTATTTTCAATAAAAGGAAAAAAAGAAGATCCCCACAAAAGCAAAACCACACCAAAACAAAACAAAATTCCCCTTCTTTCATGCAGAATTATCATCCTAGGATTCTGTTCAGAGCTCTACTATAGGACCTAATGGGGTTTACCATAATTATTGAAGTGTTCGTTTTCTCATATAAACTGGGAGCTCCTCCCCAGTATGATCTATACCATCTTCTTTATGCCTCACACACCATAGCATCTAAGCCAGTTCTTTGCAAAATGAAGTTAGAAAAATCTCAAAACTATTGGAAGTTATTGGGAAATTGTATTTGTGTTTAGCTTTTCTGTGTGAGATAGGAAACACGTGTCCTTGATTGTGACTGATAACTTCATTAACGTAATAATAATTATCATAATAATATCATAATATCTTAATAACAAAAGAAGGAAAATGAGTCCACATGACATTTTTATTGTGGTAAAATATACATAATATATAATTTACCATCTTAACCATTTAAAATATATTGTACGTAAGTATAACGTTGCTGTACAGGCATCACCACCGTCAATTTCCAAAACTCTTTCACCTTCCTTAGTTGAAATAAAAAATAAAGTAAAACCCACTGAAAATGACAATTCCACTTTCCCACCCTCTTGTCCCTGGTAATCACCACTTCCACTTTCTTTCTCTATGAATTTGTACTAGACACTTCATGGAGAGGTGCCATCAATGTTTATCTTTTCGTTGCTGGCATATTTCACTAAGCAGAATGTCTCCCAGGTTCATCCATGTTGCAGCATATGTTAGGATCTTGTGAATATATAAGATTTTTTTGTTTCCTCTTTTGACAGGCAGTTGGATTGATTTCATCTTTTTATTGTCATGGATACTGCTGCTATATGCATGAGGATACACGTATCTGTTTTTGTTCCTGTTTGCAATTCTTTGAGACATATGTTTCTTGTGTCATTCCTTGGTTGTTTTCCTTCTGCTTGTTTTGTCTTATACAGATGTGTGCGTTTTGTTTTGTCTTATATTTTATTTTATTATTATCCTTTAGGAGCCTGTTTGTTTTCTAGTAAGAAGTGAGACTGCTGGTACATATGGTAGTTTTGGGTTCGATTTTTAAAGAGTTTCACCTTACTATTTTCCACAGTGGCAACATTATTTTACATTCTTCTCAGCAGTTTACATCTACATCTTTGCTGACACTTATTTTCTTTCTTTTTCTCTTTTATTTTCATCTTAATTGTGATGAAACTAATGTGTTTGGAGTAATAGCTTATACCTTTGATCTCCATTTCCCTAATTGTAGTAATAGGAGATGTGGGCTGTGTTCCTGCCTCCCCAGCTCCTGGTCGCCTGGCTAGCTTATGCCCCGAAATAACAACACACAAATTATATTCTTTTAAACACTGCTTGGCTCATTATATCTAGCCTCTTCTCAGCTAACTCTCGCACTTGGACTAGCCCATTTCTAATAATGTGTGTACATCCCAAGGTGCGCTTACTGGGAAGATTCTAGCCTACGTCCATCCTGGGTCGGAGTTTCATCGTGCATGCCCCCGAGAGCTGAGCTATGGCGTCTGTCTGAGGCGTCTTACCTAACTTCCTCTTCCTCCCAGCATTCTGTTCTGTTTACTCCTCCCACCTATGTTTTAACCTATGAGGCCAAGCAGTTTCTTTATTACTTAACCAATGACCTTCCTCCATCACCTAATAATGGACATGTTGTCTTTATTGGCCCTAAGTGTATTTTATTTGGAGAAATGTTTCCTCAAATTCCTTTCTTTTGAATTTTTACATTGATTGATTGGTTGATTGTGTGTGTGTGTGTGTGTGTGTGTGTGTGTGTGTGTGTGTGTGTGTGTGTACAATTTGTGCATGGATGTGAAGCTCAAAGAACAACTTATGAGAGTCAGCTCTCTTATTGTATGATAGGTTTCAGGGCTTGAACTTGGGTCATCAAGGATTGGTGGTAAGTGCCTTTACCCCCTGAGCTTTCTCATTGACCTTCCTCATACATTTTTAAGTAAATTTTTACTACTACTACTATTATTACTATGCATTGATTGGTATTTTTAAATTACTAAATTGAGGAACCCCAAAGTCTGTTCTAACTTTCTAGCCCAAGTGTGTATTATAGTGAGCTACCTAGTAATGTCCTTGTCTTATCTAAATTCTGAAATCTGGGATTATATTCTCTTATGTGAGCAAGGGGGGCTTTGCATCATGAGATGCAGGGATGAGCTAGGTGAGCCCATTCTAACCACTGTGATGAATCTCATAGCTAAGGAGCCACAGGGTAAGAGTGGAGAAGGAACAATGAAAGCAGAGCATCAAGGAACTCAGGACTATGAGACAAAGCTTTTAGAAGCCAACAAGGGCAAAGAGTGGAATTTCTTTTAGTATCTCCAGAGAGAATATAGTCCACCAACACCTTGACTGTAGTCCTAAAAGATCCATTTCAGATTTCCAGCCTTGAACTGTTAAGAATTTTTTAAAATAAATATTTGTTTACAGTAATGCCTAATAGTAACAGTAAGAAATGAATGGCCTACTTTATTGTTTAAGCTGTTTGGAACTGTTTTGTGCTTTATCCAGCTAAGTTTATCTTAATTGACATATCAAAGAATTCAACAATAAAATAATAGCCAATTACACATTTTCAGCAAACTCTGACTATGTAGCAATCAGTCCCATTCAAGGAGGTAGCTGCTAGGCACTCAGCATATGGCAAGGGTCTGGCTCCATAACGAAATGGTGATGTTTGATGATGTACCAGTTAAAGAATACCAGAATGGCACTCAGTAAATGTTTACTTGATTAATACATGAATGCTTTTGTTGACCAATTTGGTTTTTGGTGCTTGAAATACCCCCTGTGGGGGGCGGCACTGGAGAACTTTGTGGAACTGAGCTAGAAAGGCTGTGGATGCCTCACGATGCTCTGGTTTGGCAGGCATGTTTAAAGGTACACTATGCATAGCTTATTGTTGCCCCAGAGGCTCATCTTATAAACTCAGGCTCTTGTGCAAAGCCCAGCTTGCCTCCCACAGGGATCTTTTCCTTCTCTGTTATTTGTTGTTCCATCGCTAGGCTGAGGTAGCACCCAAACAACAGACCTTTCATTAAGTCCCCGAGGACAGAGACCTAGTCCAACTACTTTGGACCAATTCTGCTAAAAGTCCCCAAATCATCAATGAAGCTGAAATGTCTCAGCCCCTCAATCCTCACATCCTGATTCCACATTAGTAGTCCGACACTGTTGCCTCGAAACAGACAAAAACACAAAACAAACAACAAACAACAAAACCTCAGCAGCACCACCAACAAAAAGACGGACTTATTTCCCTACCCTTCCTGATGTTTGTATTCAAGCCTGAAACTGACTTTCCCCTCTTTCCTCTCTGATGACAGTGTGGGGAATTACAGAACAGCAGTGAAAAAGATGGCGAAAGAGCTTGCAGATGGTTTCAAGGGAAAAAATGCTTTCTGGAAAACATGTAAGCAAGCCCTGTGCTTAGAGGTAAAGCTGTTTTCCAAGATAAAGTTTTCCATTCTATCATGCGTCTGTTTTCCAAGGATTAGATCCAAACAACTGGAGATGTAATTATCTTCCTTTCTAGGCCAGTTGAGCATCTCAGTTGAGGATTATTTAGAAATTTAGTTTCCCTAAATCCCCTCAAGCTGCTTGAATTTTGGACTTTTCACAGTAGGTCAGTGGCCAAATTAAAGCTTACATACTGTCCCAGACAACTGCTACCCAGATCTTAAGAATCATGAGAAACCGTTTCTGTGAAAACAGGTCATCAGCTAACAGCATGACACTTGAGCTTCAGGGCTTAAGAGGTGACCCAGCCTGTCTAGAAAGATTTGTCTTGCCTTATGTGTCTCACAAAGTCACATCCAATATGGTACTTTTCTTTGGCAGGAAGACAGGCCTGGCTTCAAATCTTTGTTATCTCACAATACTGCTTGAAAGTAACTTTGAGGTCATTTAACCAGTTTGAGTCTAAATTCTGTCTTCTGCAAGATAAAGATAATCACTAGCTCACAGTTCTGGTGGGGGGCATTATAAGAAATAATATGCACACAAATGCTTGGTAAATGACAAAACAATGGAAATACTTGCAGTGGCAATTTGGGGTCAAGTTTTTGGCCTATAGTGATCTAGACTTGGTTGCTATCAATAAAACCATCCTTCTTTCAGGACCTTTAAAATGAACTCTTGATAAACAACTCCAGAACCACTTTCAGTCCTGCAGGAGAAGATGGCGTTCGGCAGTTCCGTATTCCTCAGTTCTGCCATGCGTGATTTATTATGGCATATCATAAGGAATGAGCAGCTTTCCCCCACAGCAATGAAGCATTTAGTCTAACAGGTTTCACATCATTACTTATTATACTAAATCACAAATCCTATTGCCTAATTGGACAAACAGATATTCCATTCCAGTAATGTTCTTTTACTTCAGTGACTCCCAACACTGCAGAGAGAGCAGCCTGCATTGCTGAACAGGTTGCCCTTTCCCCTCTCTCTCCCTGTTGGGTTTTGTCTCATCACTTCTTTTTCACGGGGACATTAAGATTCAAGGGGAATATGAATCTGTCCCTGCTTGAACTACTGACTACAAAAAAATATCATCAGAGTCTATTTCATTCCACTTCTAGAGGAGTACATTAATCACTTTCCCTTTCCAAAAGAAGTACATAGGGCCATTAAGTGATCAATACAACGTCCAAGCTTGCCTTATGTCCACCATGAGAATGATGCTGAGTGCAAAGAAAATTTGTCTCTTATCACTAAGGGGTATGTCTTACGTCAATGTAAGACCCCAGTAACTTTCTGGCATCATTTCTTCTAAACTTGGCAATTAGAAATAGGAAAAAATATATACATTTGTGGTTCAGATGGATCAGAAGAGTAACAAAGACATGAGAGAAGCCTAGATGTCCTATGCTTGGATATAGGTTTGTTGTTCATAAACAGAACCTAATTGATAAGACTTAAATAAACTGTTAAGGTCTAGAGGTAGGTAGATCTCTGCTATAAAATTGTTCAGGAATCTAGACTCCTCATACCAAACCACTGTTTGAATAGTTCTCCTAGCTATACAGAACAAAAACCTTTCTGCAATGTTGACGAATCAAACAGCGCGAAGGAAATAGGAGGTGGTACTGTCTTGTGAGTTTGATCAGAGTTCTTTCTTCAGGCCTCTTACATCTGCATCTCACTGGCTTTTATCACATGACCCCAAGGAGCTGCAAGGAAGCAGAGGAATGTACTCTTTACTCAGATTACCACCAGCTAAGGACCATTTTACTTAGTGAAAAGGGGATAATGGACATAAAAAACTGATAATGAATATTAAAATAAAAATAACATTTTACAACCTTGTCATGTCTTTAAATTTCTAGAAGAAAAGCATCAGACTAATTGTATTCTGACGATAAACACATTCAAGTTGCATTTCTGTCAATAAATACCCTTAGGTAGCCACAAAGACAGGGTTGACGCATAGTCTATCTGTCTTACTGTAGTTGTTCTGACATTGAATTTCTAATAGCCTTTCATATTGACTGGTGAACAGCTACTGCTTTAAGAATCCACACTTACTTACCTCTTTTTCTGACCACCTCCACCATGACCTGTGCTTCCTATGATTCTGCAACTAAAGTGTTGAGGCCTGATTTAGCTAAGACATTGCTGTTTCTAATTGTTTCCAACTAGTAGAGATAGATAGCAACCAATTTTGGCCACCCCCCCCCCCATGCTGGCTATGCCCCATTAGGAGTTAGCTCAAGACTTTCTTGTTGCCTTACTACAAATACTTGACATCTAGAATTAGTAAACATTCTACACACTTGATTATGACTGACGTAGCATCATTTCTGCATCATAAAAATAAAAAATTCCTTTTGTAAGAAAGGAATTTCATCCCAATCTAGTTAAAGGGAACTTTGAAAGAGATCACTCCATAAAGCAAACGTGGGAAAGCCATTTGAGTGAGGTTTTAAATGACAAGGTCTGACAAGAAGAAGAGGCTGTATTCTTCAAGAAAACAAGAGCACATCTGGATGGAGTCTCTAAGCAACAACACTAGCATCTTTAAAAACGGAATTTTAAATGAATGTATTCCCCTTATCCAGGCAGGAAGAGTCCTGCGGATTGGCTTCCTCACTCTTATTTCCCACAGGAACACCTAACAGGCAGAATGTGTGGAGACTCAGAATAATGGCATAAAGCTAATCATGCCCCAGCGTGCACCTTTACCCCATCAATATTCCATCTCCTTTTGCATGCCTAAGGAAGCAGGAGAAGAAAATCTGGTTTAGGAAATTCTCTTAACCATTATGATCCTTGGTGACAACCAAGATGAGATAAATCTGTCTGCCTTCCATAATGGTTGTGAGGTTCAAAATGAGAAAATGCACATTTTATCTTACAGTTGTGGGAAATGGTAGGTGTTTAGAATTTTTCAGGTCCTTCTTTGTCAGTTTGCCACCATTTCTAGGTCACCATTTATTGTCAATAGTAGAAATTTAAAGGCCAGATTTGTTATTTTGTCCCTGTACCCCTCACATTCAGGAGGTTGAGGCAGGAGGGCCTTGAGTTTGAGACTACATAATAAATTCAAAGCCAGTCTGAGCTACAGAGCAACACCCTGTCTCAAAAATAAGTGAACAAGTAAAAATAAGGTAATTACACCACAGATCATGTGCCTAATTTCTCATAGAATTTCAAATGTCTCCACCTTACCTGCTACCCCTGCTCGTGCCCCAGGACTTTCGATTCTCTTGGAGATCACCATATTAGCAGAGTCCCATATGAGTGTAAAAGGGTAAAGGTTTCAAGTGAATCTTCAAGGCAGAGGCACCTTCTGGTGTATTCCATCTTTGTACCAGTTTCTCTTACTCTCTACACTCTTGTATGTGTTTGTTCCTCTATGCCTGTGTCATCTTCTTTCCATCACAGGCTAGCTCTCCATGGAGTCACTAAGAAAGCCCCATATGCAAGTCCATCTCCAGCTGTACTTCTCCTCTCCACTGCTGCATCCAGATTTGATGATAAGGAAATTCTGTTGCCTGTCTAGACTTAACCCTCCTATCCCTGTGTGTGCATGAATCCAATCTTTTTGGTACTTTCAAAGCCCTATTACTTTTCTTATACTTCCATTGTTTGGTTGTTTTAGTTAGCTCCCTCCCACTAGGATTTTAAATGGGTTCAAATATTGTGGTAGTTGGGATGTAATTGGTGCCCATAAGCTCACAGGGAGAGGCATTATCAGGAGGTGTGGTTGATGGAGTGGGTATGGCCTTGTTGGGGCAAGTGTGTCACGGTGGGGCTAGGCTTTGAGTTCTCCTATGCTCAAACTACCCCCCAGAGTCAATGTTGGCTTCCTGTTGCCTGCAAGATGTAGGACTCTGGGGTATTTCTCCAGCACCATGTGTGCCTGCATGCTGCCATGCTCCCAGCCAGGAAGATCATGAACTAAACCTCTGAACTGTAAACTGTCACCTCAATTAAATGTTTATCTTTTTTATTGATATTTATTGAGCTTTACATTTTTCTCTGCTCCCCTCCCTGCCTCTCCTCTCCCACTTTCAACCCTCCCCCAAGGTCCCCATGCTCCCAATTTACTCAGGAGATCTTGTCTTTTTTCTACTTTCTACTTCCCATGTAGATTATATCTATAAATGTTTATCTTTTTAAGGGTTGCTGTGGTCATGGTGTCTTTTCACAGCAACAGAAACCCTAACTAAGACAATTATCTGCTGTCATTTAAAAATATCCCATAGTTATGAAATGGTGAGGTGGCTCAGCAGTTAAGGATATTCGCTGTTCTTCTGAAGACTAGAGTTCAGTTCCAAGCACCCAAGTCAGGTTCACAACCTCCTATAACTCCAAGAATTCAATCCCAAGAATGAAATTCAGTTCCACAATGTATCTTTAAAGTGGAAGGATGATGATATCTTTTTAAAAAAATATTTATTTATTATGTATACAATATTCTGTCTGTGTGTATGTCTGCAGGCCAGAAGAGGGCACCAGACCTCATTACAGATTGTTGTGAGCCACCATGTGGTTGCCGGGAATTGAACTCCGGACCTTTGGAAGAGTACACAGTGCTCTTAACCACTGAGCCATCTCTCTGTCGTCTTGAAGTCTCGAATTCCCAAACAAAGTTACAGCTTTCCGTTCATATGTAGCAATCATATAAGAAACTTAAGATATGAGATTCTAAGGCCTAGAGAAATTGTTCAGTGATGGAGATGTCTTGCTGATCTTGCACAGGATCTAAGTTCAGTTCCCAGCTCCAAAGTAGTTCACAACCACCTGCCACTCCAGCTCCCAGAATCCAATGCCATTTTCTGGTCTCACTGAGTACTGCACACATACTTTCACACATAATTAAAAATCAGTGTTTTATCATGTTCACAGGTACCTTTAAATACTGTTTCCTCATCTATAGATGCCAAATATATCCCAACTAAAAACAAGTAAGCTGTAGTTATTCTGTTTGTGCCAGTTTAATTTCTACATCATGTTCTGTTTTTCGTTTTGTTTTAATTTTTGCTTTGGGCAAGCAGGCTTTAGAGGTTGATTTTTCAGTCTGTGCAAGTCTAGCTTTCAAAGGAAATTTAATTTTTTTCTTGAGGGTCATTCTTTTTTATTATGTTTATTGAGCTATATGTTTTTTCCCGCTTTCCTTCCTTCCTTCCCCTCCCCTTCTACCCTCTCCCATGTCCCCCATGCTTCCAATTTTCTCAGGAGATTTTGTCTTATTCTACTTCTCATGTAGATTAGATTCAAATATATCTTTCTTAGGGTCCTCTTTGTCGTCCAGGTTCTTTGGGGTTGTGAATTATAGGCTTGTTTTTCTTTGCTTTATGGATAAAAGACACTTATAAGTGAGTACATAGTATATTTGTCTTTCTGGGTCTGGGTTACTTCACTCAGTATTGATGCTTTCTAGATTCATACATTTGCCTGCAAATTTCAGGATGTCATTTTTCCCCCGCTATGCAGTACTCCATTGTGTAAATGTGCCACATTTTCTTTATGCATTCTTAGGTTGAAGGGAATTTAGGTTGTTTCCAGGTTCTGGCTATGACAAACAATGCTGCTATGAACATAGTTGAGCACATGTCCTTGTGGCACGATTGAGCATCCTTTGGTTATTACCCAAAAGTAATATTGCTGAGTCTTGAGGAAGGTTGTTTTCTAATTTTCTGAGAAATCACCATACTGATATCCAAAGGGGCTGTGCCAGTTTGCACTCTCACCAGCAATGGAAGAATGTTCCCTTTACCCCACGCCCTCTCCAGTATAACCTGTCATTTGTGTTTTTGATCTTGGCCATTCTGACAGATGTAAGATGGAATCTCAGAGTTGTTTTAATTTGCATTTCTCTGGTGGCTAAGGATGTTGAGCGTTTCCTTAAGTGTCTTTCAATCATTTTGATTCCTCTGTTGAGAGTTCTCTGTTTAGTTCTTCACCCCATTTTTATTGGATTATTTGTTCTTTTGATGAGCAATTTCTTGAGTTCTTTGTATATTTTGGAGATGAGTCTTGACTGCCATTCTTAAGTAACAATTCTTAGTAGTATTAGTTTCCTATGATGATCCGTTTTATTCTACAGATGATGACATCTGTCTGTCACTATTACAAGAGACAAAGAAAATTAATAGGGTAAAACATCTTAGAAATGTACTAAACTCCCAAAATCTCAAACAAAACTTGCATTTTCTGTACTTATTCCTGTGGAATATTATTTCATGTATATCATTTCCCTTGAAAAGTAGTTTCCCATTGACTTTCTTTTGTTAAGGCCAGAGAAAGATCAGTATGGCTTGTGATTTGTCTTCCACAAGTAATCTCTCTTTTTCTCCATCTCTACAGATAGGTCTGTTGCAGCTGAAACAGGACCTTCTCTTTCTAGGAGATCTTCAGGAGTCAGAAAACTCTTTCTACAATAATCATGTCTGGGACAATGCCCCAAGAGGCAGGTGGGCCACAATAGCCTTTCACTATTTGATAGCTCCAGTCTTGCATAGTAGTTACATAGGGTCCTTCCATGTAACTCTCAACATGAGCTGTTTCTGGGAATTAACAGTGAAGGCAGCATGGCTTCTAACAATCTAAACCCTTCATAGTCCGTAACCGGCAAAAGTCTGTTGCAATTCATCTTGTCATTGTTTTCAGTTTTCTACACATAAACCTTGTAGTTCAAGGGGCATGGGTCACAGTATGTTTTGAGATCTTAGTAGTGTGAAGATCAATTCCACCCACTCAGGTGGGTCTTCCCACTGTCCCACTTGGTCCCCACAGTTGCTCTTATCTAGTGTCCATGCTTTTAACTGACTATGGGCATAGAGTAACTTTTCCTCATTTGCTTTTTCAACCGCAAAGTATCATAATCTAGCTTTGTTTCATATCAAATGATTATTATAAGGACAAATAATGCCTCCAAATGCTCATATGTAAATCAATTTTGCTAATTATAAAACAGTATAGATGCAAAAATTGATTGTAAAGGCCTATTATATTCTGAAAATAGCTATTAAATTCTGAAAAATTCATTTCAATTGCTCTCTGGGTTTACCTTTTATATAATGACGCCCTCTGCTGTTCTCTGGTGTAATCTACTTCAGACCAAACAGTACTTGGTCTGCTCAAGATCATTATTAGAGTTTGAGTGACATTTGGAAGTCATCTCCCTCATTTTATTTATTTACTTTTTTGGGTCATAAAGCAGAAATGCTTCCCAGTTTATTTCCTTTCTTAAAAAAATGTGTTTTTTTTTATTTTTCCATTCAAATATTTACACTTCCTTCCCTCCTTCCAATCCCCTCCCACTCCCCCACTCACCCTCCTTCCTTCCCCTCCCTGCTTGAGAGAGGGCAGGGAAACCTGCCCTGTGGGAAGACCAGCCCCCCCCCCCCCCACATCCAGGCCTAGGAAGTTGTGCATCCAAATAGACTAGGGTCCCAAAAAGCCAGAGCATGCCGTAAAAAAAAAGTCCCAGTGACTTTATCAATGGCTTCTCAGTCAGTCCCCATTGCCAGCCACAATCAGAGAGTGTGGTGTGATCGCATGCTTGTTCAGTCCCGGTCCAGCTGGATTTGGTGAGCTCCCATTAGAACAGGCACACTGCCTCAGTTGGTGGACCCATCTCCCTCATTTTAAGATGAATCAGAAAATCATACACATAGGAAGGAAGAGCCTAAAGTCAGTCACAACACAGGTTTACCTTCGATTTTTTGAATACAAGATCAGTCTTCTTTAGTCAGAATGTCGGTACAGGAGGAAATATACTTGAGGTGGTACATGCCTGTCATCCCTTGGGATGGATGAAGCAGGAGAACTGTGAATTTTTGAGCAATCTAGAGTGTGTAACAAATTCCAGGCTAGCTTTGTTTATATAATGAGGACTGTTTCAAGGAAAGAATAAAATCAAACCAAACAAAGCCTACTTCTGAGTTTTTCTTAAGTGCCTTGATTATCTTAACTAACACTTGTTCTCCCTACTAAGTCACCCAATAAAGAAATCCAAGGTTACCTTTTGGTCTTGACTTTCCCAACAAATATTTTTTTGCTGTGTGATCTCAATGAATCCCATCTTTAAGTGTTTCACCCATTTTTCCATTACAGTAGCTTTCTAAATGTTTCAGCATCTGCTGGGTTCATTCCATCAATAAATTCCTTCCTAAAAAGCCTCATTATGTTAACCAAAAATAAGTCTAGAATTACTTGCTTTCCTTCAAAGATGGTACCTAAAGAAACATAAAAGGAGAAAAGGGATGTTTAGTGAATAGGAAGGGAAGAGGTATCCTTTTTTGGAAGGACATAAGTGTGAGTAATAGGGGGTGGGGTAGTTCAATACCATCAAAGACTTTAGGTACATGTCTGAAAATATCATAATGAAGCACACTGTATTATGTAATTAATACACATAAATTAAAATGCACTTCAAAAACCCTATGATATTTCAGATAGTATAATAAAAATCCAAATTTAAAAGATATGTTCTCAGGGAAGTTAAAGTTCAATGGAGAGAAATAAATATGAAAATATAGGTCAGGCTGGCAGCAGATACTTATAATCCCAGATGCCAGACATAGAGACAGAAATATTGTGAGTTTGAGGCCATCTATACAGCAAGAACCTATCTGAGAGAGATAGAGATAAAAGCATGAATGAAAAATTCTGGTTCTGCCAAACATAAGAACAGTCCCTCTTTTCCTATTACCAAATTAGTCTTTTTCTTTTGTTTTTTTTCCTCGTTTATGGATTCCACATATCAGAGAAAACACGTGATACTTGTCTTTCTGAGTCAACAAAGATTTAGTAGTATCTCCAAATAGGTTTAGTAGAAACTATTCATGCAATTTTCAAGTGTACTTTAACACACATCTTATGATGAGAAGGAGGCTTGGTTACAGCTGCTGTCAAGATTTAAGATTGGTGGACCCAGGAAGTGAGGACTTCAAACATTGTTTTGAGTATAATTCACTGCATTATGTTCTCTGTTGATTCTTTAAGTTTCTGGCATGAACAATAAATAGGTTGTTTTCTAGGGAGAAGTTTTCTGGAATTGATAGAATGATGTTAATGAAGGCCATAGAACAGTAATATCCGGAAGTAGACTACTTCAAGCTGTCATGTTGGGTAGTTTTGTATCCATCCTAGCAGGAAAGAAGATATTTTAAAGAAAGATAATTGTGTTCTTCCTGTGGCTAAGAGACTACTAAAACAGTGGTACCTAGGGAATTAAAAGTTCCAAGGAGTCTCATTCTAGGAGGAAAAAGCTGAAGCCTACTGCCAGTCAAAGGAGAAACTTACTTCCCATAAAGAGATTTCACACACCATTCTGACAACTTATTAGATAGCTTTGTAGAACAGACTGGAGTCCAGGCAATGGTGGGTTCATTATGGGGGCAGGCGCCCACATTTTTGACCAATATTTCTTAGTTATACACGCATCTTGCCCTCCATTGAAAAACCTAAATCTCGAGTCAGGATCCTGGAAATGGTGGACATGAATTTTTGTTTGTTGCTCTTTCCAATATGGCCATCTATGAATACCTATTTTGTTCTCCTTTTCACTGTTTCTTTTTTTTTTAAATTTTTTATTGAGAAAAAGAAAAAAAAAGTTTCCGCCTCCGCCCAGCCTCCCATTTCCCTCCCCCTCCTCCCACCTTTCTCTCCATTCCCCCCACTCCTCTCCCCCTCCCTCTCCAGTCCAAAGAGCAGTCAGGGCTCCCTGCCCTGTGGAAAGTCCAAGGTCCTCCCTGCTCCTTCCATGTCTAGGAAGGTGAACATCCAAACTGGCTAGGCTCCCACAAAGCCAGAACATTAAGTAGGATCAAAACCCCGTGCCATTGTCCTTGGCTTCTCATCAGCCCTCATTGTTCGCCATGTTCAGAGAGTCCGGTTTTATTCCATGCTTTTTCAGTCACAGTCCAGCTGGCCTTGGTGAGCTCCCAATAGATCAGCCCCACTGTCTCAGTGGGTGGGTGCACCCCTCGTGGTCCTGACTTCCTTGCTCATGTTCTCCCTCCTTCTGCTCCTCATTGGGACCTTGGGAGCTCAGTCCGGTGCTCCATTGTGGGTCTCTGTCTCTATCTCCATCCATCACCAGATGAAGGTTCTATGATGATATGCAAGATATTCGTCAGTATTGCTATAGGATAGGGTCATTTCAGGTTCCCTATCTTCAGCTGCCCAAGGAACTAACTGGGGACATCGCCTTGGGCTCCTGGAAGCCACTCTAGGTTCAAGTCTCTTGCCAATCCTAAGGTGGCTCCCTTAACTAAGATTTGTGCTTCCCTGCTCCCCTATCCAACCTTCCTTTATCCCAATCATCCTGTTTCCCCAAGTTCCCCCCATCCTCCCCTTCTCACTTTTCTCTCCCCATCTCCCCTTACCCCCATCCCACCCCACCCCCAAGATCCCAATTTTTTCCCCGGCAATTTTGTCTACTTCCCATAGCCATGAAGATAACTATATGTTTTTCTTTGGGTTCACCTTCTTATTTAGCTTCTTTAGGATCACCAATTATAGACTCCATGACCTTTATATATGGCTAGAAACCAATTATGAGTGATTCACTGTTTCTTGTATTAAAGTCTAGCTCCTTAGGGCGGTTGGAGAGTAAACTTTGACCATAACAGGTTTGATGAGAGTTTCATTCTCATAAGTAACTACAAGAAGATATGATAATCACATGTATGAAGAAGGTATGGTCACCAATCTCTGCAACAGAGTGGGTAAAATTAGAAAAACTTTTAGAGACTTGAACTCTGTATTAAAATGTGAATAACAGCTTACATATGGACATACTGTAGGCTGTGACTTCTCTTCCGTTACCCGGCAGCCCAGACCCGAATAATCACACAGAACCTATATTAATTACAACACTGCTTGGCCTATTAGCTCAGGCTTCTTATTAACTAACTTTTACATCTTAAATCAACACATTTCTATTAGTCTGTGTATTTCCACAAGGCTATAACTTACCGAGTAAGGCTCTATTCTGGAATCTTTCTCCTACTGCAGCTACATGGTGTCTCTCTGACTTCACCTACTCTCTCTATATATTTCTTTCAGCCTGCCTTTATTCTGCCCTGATATAGGCTGAAGCAGCTTCTTTATTAACCAATGATAATAAAACATATTTATATCATATAGAGTGGAACTCACATCAACATAATGCATTTGATTAAGCATTCTTCAATTGATCGACATTCGGGTTGCTGTTTCCACTTTGGGGCTATTATGAATAAGGCTTTCATGAACATTTATATACTCAGCTTTTGAGAACACATCTTATCTTTTCTCTTAAGTACATATTTAGGAGTGAAATTGCTGGATCACATAGGGACTCCATGTATTATTTGTGAGAAATGGCCAAACTACTTTCCAAAGAGACTGAATCATTTTATGTTTCTGCCTACAATATGTAAAGGTTAAAGTTTCCCCATGCTCTTGTAAAGGTTTCTTATTTTCCATTTTCATCTATTCATTGAACTAGCAAGATCTTAGGGAACTGATGTGGTTTCTCCTTGTGATTTTAATTTGCATCTTCCTGGCAATTAGTGTTAAGAGCGAATTCCATGCAATTTTCACTGTGTATCTTTGGAGATGTGTTTTTAATTTTAAAAAAGACCTTAACCATTTTAATTTAATATTTTTCTAAATTAATTTATTTTAAAGAAATTCAACACGCATATAATGTATTTTGACAATGGTCACTGTCATTACCGCCTCATTTTCTTTTTCTGATTGAACCTCTTTCTACCTAGTTTTCTTTCTACTTTTGTGCTATTTTATTTTATTAAATTTATTTATTTATTTTACATACTGACTGCAGGTTCCCCTCTATCCTCTCCTACCATACCCTCCCTCATCTCCCCTCTGCCTCACTTATCCCACTCCTCCTCTGCTTCTGTTCAGAAAAGGGCAAGCTTCCCATGGATATCAACAAAGCATGGCACTAAGACTAAGTTCCTCCCTTGTATTAAGGCTGGGCAAGGCAATCCAATATAAGGAATAGGTTCCCAAAAGTCAGCCAAAGCATCAGAGACAGCCCCTGCTCCTACTAGTTAGGTGTCCTACAAGTAGAGCAAGATACACAACTGTTACATATATGTAGATTTTCTATGTCAGTCCTGTGCAGGCTCCCTGGTTGTTAGTTCACACTCTGTGAGCTCCTATGAGCCCAGGCTAGTTGTTTCTATGGGTTTTCCTGTTAGGTCCTCGGTCTTTCTGGCTCCTACAATCCTTCTTCCCTGTCAAGCAGGATTCCTTGAGCTTCTTCTAATATTTGACTGTGGGTTTCAGCATCTGTTTCCATCAGTTACTGATTGATGTCTCTCTCATGATTATTTGGTAGTCACTACTCTATACAAGTATAGCAGAAAATTGTTGGGCATCAATATATTGACCCTTTTGTTTTCTCCAATCATGTTTGGTTCTGTTCTATATCTCTCTCTGGTCCATTCTGCCTCTGGGTCCTGGCACTCCAGGCAAAGTCAGGGGTGGGCTCCCTCTTGTGGTATGGGTGTGAGTCTGAACCAGTCATTGGTTGGCCACTCATAATCTCTGTACCACCCTTACCCATCCTACCTCCACATCCCACAGGCAGGACAGAGGTCAAAAGTTGTGTGGCTAGGTTTGTGTCCCAATCCCTCCACTGGAAGTCTTATTTGATCACAGGACTTGGCCAGTTCAAGCTACATATCAACTATTGCTAGGAGTCTTAGCTCAGGCCATCCTAGTTAGATACCTAGGAGTTTCTGGTGCACCAGGTTTCTACCTGACCCCTAAGTGCCCCCATTTCTGATCATCTCTTTCAGTATTCTCCCCCTCTATATACTCCTCATGTTCCCATCCACACACGCCCCCAGTCCACCCACAAATTCCTTTCTAGTTCATCTTTCCAGGGAAAACCATGCATCCCCTTCATTGGGCCCTCCTTACCTAGCCTCTCTGGTGTTTTGGATTGTAGCATAGTTATCCTTTAGCATATAATCCACCTAAAAGTGTTTACATACCATGTTTGTCTTTCTGGGTCTGGTTTACCTTATTTTTTGATACATTGAATTTAATTAGGGTTTGTTTCCATGGGCACTGGCCTCGAGTAATATACCAGAGCAGAAGAATTATTTGTTTTTAATTGCTGAGTTTTCAAAGCTCATGTCTTTGAATCCATGTTAATTATCTTTTTTTATGAGAGATGGTCTCACTGTGTAGCCAAGATTTAAGTTGAACTGGCTGCGTAGTTGAGGCTGGCACTGATTCATGATCATCCTGTCACCATCTGCCACACCCAAGTGCAGGCACTCTAAGAGTGGGCCACCATGCCTAACTCTGAATAAAAGTCCCTTAATAAAATACACGATTTTCAAACATTTCCTCAATTCTATGGCATGTTTTTCACTTTTTTGATAATTTCCTTTGAAATCTAAAAGTTAACTTGAGATTGAAAGTCACGGAACATAAAACTGACCTTCCAGAAGGGAAACATTCAGTGGGTTTTCGTGCATTTCACAACCACAGCTGCTATCTACTTCCGAAAGCTTTTCTTTATCCCCAAAGGAAATTCAGTGCTCATTAAATGGCTGCTCCATCTTCTGCCTTCCCTCTAACCCCTGGCAACCAGACTTGCGTTCTGTCCCAGTGGATTAACTTTTCTCAATATTTCAAATGAGTGGAATCAGTTTCTTTCTGTCTGTTTTCTTTCAGTTGCTATAATGTTTCCAAGACTCTTCTGCACTGTATTGTGCACCAGTATTTCATTCTCTAGGAAGCTGAATAATGGCAAGGGTGAGTTTTCCAACTTTATTCTTCAAGACAGTTTTTTTTTTTCAACTTGGGGATCTTTACAGTTACCTTTCATTTCAGAAATTGCATGCCCATTCCCATAAAGTGACATTATAAAGTTTTACTTAATTGTTTTTTTAGGAATTTCATATATGAATACTGTATTTACATGACTTCTACCCTCTCTTCCCCTCCATCCCTTCATATCCACTGCCTCTCAAATTCATGATCTAATTTCTTTATTTATTTGCTAAGGACTGAATAGACTAGCATTGGACAGTATCATTATTATAACACTATTGGGTCTTCCAGTCCTTGAAAATAGGATTTCATTCTATTTTCTAACATCTTCTTTAATTTCTCTTAGTAATGTTTTCTAGTTTTTGATGATAAAATATCCCAAATTTCTGTTTAAGTTGATTCCTATATTCTTATTTTTGTCTGTTTTATGTTGCTGTTGCTACTCTTGAAATGGTATTCTATGTTGCCAAGCCTAGGTAGTTGAGAACAACCTTGAATCTCTGATCGTCCTGCCATCACACTCAATTTATGCAGCACGGGATTGAAAATGGGACTTTGGGCATACTGAGCCACATCCCCAGCCTTGTCTTAACTTCCTTTGGGGGTTTTCCATTGCTCATATATAGAGGCAAGAAAAAGTGATTAGACATCGCCAAGCTGCCTTCATTATTTGGGTCAAAATAATGTTGATTTATTCATCCCTTGTGTTAATGTAATATGTAATTGGTATTCATTTAATGATAATCCATCATTGCACTCATGGGATAAGTTCCACCTGCTCATAATATATAGTTCTAGTAATTTGTTTGGATTTGACTTTCTATTATTTTATTGAGAATATTTGCACTTATATTTATACAGGATATTCATCCATAGTTTTCTTGTGATACATTATTATGGCTTTGGTTTCAGGGTGCAACTGCCATGATATGACTGGATATATTTCTTTTTCTATTCTTTTCTTTCTGGAAGAATTTGACAAAGATGGCTATAACTATTTTAAATGGTCTGCAAAATACCACCAGACAAGGGTGATTCTCAACCTTTTACTAAATAAATTGCTGTGGACATAGGATTTTATTTCTTCTTGAGTCAGTTTGAAATATTTATAGTTGTAGAAATTTGTTCATTTTGTCTAGATTATCTTATTCACTGACATATTAAATGATTTTGATAAAAATCTTTCCTAAAAAAACCCATTTCTAGTTTTTATTGCTTATATTTTTATTGTCTTATTTGAGAAGACTATGCCTAACCTCAAGATAAGATTTATTCTTACATTTACTCTAAGATGATTTATATTCCTTCTTTCCTTCCTTCCTTCCTTCCTTCCTTCCTTCCTTCCTTCCTTCCTTCCTTCCTTCCTTCCTTCCTTCCTTCCTTCCTCCCCTCTGTCCTTCTTCTCTTTTTATTCTCCTCCTCTTACCTCTCTCTCCACCACCTCTTCTTTTGCTTCTTTCTGTGACTTTTATAGCTTTAACTCCTACATCATTGTCTATGATATTCTTGATCCACTAAAATTTTATAAAGTAAGATAATTTTTAGGGGTCATTATATGTTTATTGATCTATATGGCTACTCAATTCTTTTGTTATTTTTATAACAATATGGTTTTGATGCCCATTAGTTCTCAAACTTATTGTAGAATTTAATACCAGGGCCAGGATAGTTCAGGGAAAACTTCAATTTTATGTCATACTAACTAACATTAACCTGGGGCTTCACACCTTAGCAAGAGGGCAGAGCATGACATTTGTATTCATGTAGCCATTTAGATTGCTCTATACTACTGTCTACCTGCTTGAAAGTTATTGAACTTGTGGTAAATGAGATGAGCTAAAGTCTGAGATGCTCACAATAAAACACATGCCTTGTTCTCTCTGATCCCATTTCTCTTACGACTCTCCTCTGCTTTCTAAACTTCTTTCAAATAACCTGGGAGATCACCTGAGATTCTGTACAGGCTGGTCGCCACCATGAAAGTAGGAAGAAGAGAGGAGGAGAAATAAAGATGTACTTGTCAGAAGTTGAGAGGGAGAGAGAAGGGAAACCGGAAATGAGTTAGGGGTGAAGAAAATGGGCATCTGAGAGTACAGCAGCTTTAGCTTAGAACTCTGCCGAGAATGGAGACAAAAACAAATTTTAGGAGAACAACAGCTGGCTACGACCACAGTGAGCTGGAGAAAAATCAGAGGGGCAGGGCAGCAAAGAGACAGCACCCAAAATAGGGAAGTAGGTAATGCTTCTATGTTTTAACAAAAATAAAGATATTAATAGTATTCCACTAAAAGGTAAACATGACTATTATTTTGATATATTTCATTTCACTCTTGTTTCTATATGTATTTTCCAACACACATAACAATTATCCTTGCGGGGGGGGGGGGGGGAGGATGTGTTCCAGTTGTATTATCCAAAGCTGACTCTAGGGGCAAGTGTGGTAGAGTTGAAGGGTTGCAGGTCTTGTCCCAATATAGAAACAGGTTCAAATCTTTTTAGTTCTGCCTTACTGTCACACTTCCCACACTTCTATGTATGGGTATCTTGAGTATGTTATAAAATAACATTATTTCCTTCCACTCCTTTTTGATTCTCTAACTCTTCATATGTCCCTTCCCTTTCAAATTCATGGTCTTTTCTTCAATTGTCATTGTTTTACATACATACATACATACATAGACACACACAAGTATATCAGTAAAATTACTGATCAGTGTTGTTGGATACATATTAATTGAGTGCTGACCACTTGGTATTAGATAACTAATTAGGAGGCTCCTCCCTGGGAGAAAAGTTTCTTTTTACCCAATATAACATTACTTTTATTGTAGATAACAAAAATTTAGTTATATTATAATTTTCAAGAGGCCCCAAATCAATATGCTGCAGTTGGAAGAATGATCTGTTTGTGACACTATGAGTTTCACAAGCACAATTTTGAACAAATTGAGCCAGATTCAAAAGAATATATAGCATATAACTCAATTTTTGCAAAGTACAAAAGGAAGGAGAGGTAGTCTATATTGCTAGTGATTGAGTTAATGGCAACTTTACAAGGGAGCCAGGTAGTAACTTTTACAGCTGGCTCCTTTTTTCTCACTATTACATTTATGAAATTTACTATGTGTGTGGAAGAAATTGTGTTTGAGAAGGGCATGAGGTACCCCCAAGACACGACAATATTCTGGATGTTATGTGTATCCCTTTTGTGAAAATTTATTTCTCCTCTGAGTATATTACTTTCTAAATGAATCTTATATTTCAATAAAGATTTAAAATATGGTGGAGCTGGATGTGTTTGGTGCATAGTGTTACTCAGCACTCAGAAGGCAGCGATAAGTGGAGCTCTGTGAGTTCAGGGCCATCCTGGTATACACAGCCAGATCAAGGCTAGCTAGGGTTATCTAGAGAGACCTGTCTACACACACACACACACACACACACGCACACACACACCAATCATGATGGACAGAGGATATATGATAGATGGCATATGGCATATGTGTATATGTATGTATATACATACATATGCATTTAGGTTTTCTTTGCTTTTATGTTTTGTAAAAATTAAAATTTGCTGTGCATTCTTTTGCATCTGGCTCTTTTGGCTCAGTATTTCCCTTGTGAAACCCATTCATAGTGTCACATGTGGTTGTAGATAATACTTTTCATTGCAGAATATTCACTTTGGGCCTCTTGAAAATTATTATGCAATTAAATTTTATTTTTCACTATAAAAGTAATGTGTATAATAATGTGCCAAAATACAAATCATCTTTGGTGCCTTTCTCTGAAGCAGTCTTCAGAGCAAAGGGAGTTTTTTTAGGCCACAAGATGGCAGCATTAGTTGCTGTTTTATGCTCTCTACTGCTCTGGTAAACACAGAGACTAAGCGGCTTGGAGAGGAAAGGGTTTATTTGACTTTGTGTTCCAGGTCACAGTCTGTTACTGAGGGCAGTCAGGGGAGAAATTCAGGTAAAACCTGAAGCAGAAACCATGGAGGAATGGTGCTTCCTGGCTCCCTCCCTCTGGCCTGTGCTCAAGCAGGTTTCTTATACAACCCTGAGCCACCTCCCCAGGGGCGGCACTGCTGACCCTGCTACATCAATTGGCAATCAAGAAAACACTGCAAAGTCATGGCCACAGGCCACTCTGAAAGAGGGAATGTGCCGATTGAGACTTCCTCAGGTAGCTCTGGACTGTGTCAAGTTGACAGCCGAAGTTATCAAGGAGACTACACAGAAATCAAATTCCAAGGTTTTTAAGAAAAAAAAATCTTAAGTACTGAATATTTGGTATATTATTTTAGAAAAGAACTTAGTTGGGTTTGTAGTCAGAGTTCCCTAAATTTTCCAGTGAAAAAAATAATGTCATCGAATGAGGATGTGTCTGAGAACCTATTGCCAGTCAGAAGAACCCAGGCCGACAACTCAGATTCCTGAGCTATCAGCTCGTCCTTTCACACTTGAAGCTCCTATTTTCAGCTCCAGCTCCATCCTCTCCCAGGTTGGAAGAGGCCATTTCCCAGTAATAAGTGTTCCCCCTTAACTCTAGCAAAGTGAAATCTCAAACGGAATAGAAAATGCATAGAATTGGCAGGATTGACAAGCTGCAGCATGACATTTCCTTATATGGGCTTTTATAAATATCACATGGCTGATTCTGATGGAGCAGGCGTAGGTTTCTCCTTCTTTGTATGTGACAGATAAATCAGATTTCACCAGTTTCTCTAACACGTACTTGCTTCCCCTCCCTTTTATCACCTTCTTTTTCTCATTTGTCCACCCCACCCTTGCTGTCACTCTCTCTCTATCTCTTTCCTGCTCTCTGTTCCACTTTCCTTGTTTATTTCATG
Organism: Microtus oregoni; assembly: GCF_018167655.1. Lineage (NCBI taxonomy): Eukaryota > Metazoa > Chordata > Mammalia > Rodentia > Cricetidae > Microtus > Microtus oregoni. The sequence goes on from NW_024544745.1 coordinate 1,469,703, forward strand.
TCTTCTCAGGCAAGAAGCATTGAACTCCGTTATTTAAAAATTGACTGCCTGCTATGCTCAAGCATAGATAGCACAGTGCAAGTTTATGAAAGAGGCTATGAGAGTCTGAGTGAGGTGAAGCAGCCAAGCAGACTTATAGTCCGTCTTTGCTGGTTTGTTCCTTGACATCACTCCTTGTCCATACATGACCAAGGAGGTCACTTCTGACATCCAAGAAAACAGGATTGTCACTTTGCCTTGCAGCTCACTGCTTCCAATCTCTGCCTTTACTTCTCTACCCACGGCCCTGTTTCTTGTCACCAACAAGTGTAAAGGACACAAATGCAAAAACATATCAGAGGGAAACCAGAACACATGACTGGGAGGAATGTTTGGCTTGATTTATGTTTCTGGGTAAAAGTGAGAACCCAAGCAGACATTGTTTCAATGCTTGCAGCTGAAAATGACCCTCCCGCCTCTTGCTCCTCCCTCCCTCTTTCGCTCCCTCTCTCTGAAACATGGTCACTTTTATCCCACACTGGTCTCTAGCTCATTCAGTAGCAAAAGTAATAATGAAGTTGCGATCGTCTTGTCCCCACTTCCTGAGTACTGGGATTGCAGGTATACAAAATGATGCCTGGTCTTATGTGGTGTTGGTGATGGAACCCAGGGTTTCTTGCACTCTAAGTGAACACTCCCACATTATCCAGCCCTTGAAAAAAAAATCATGTCTTTCCATTTTCATGATAGGAAGTAAAGCTACAGAACATTTCAGAGCAGAAGCTTCCTTCATTTAGATGATTATTTGTTTATCAATGGTCATACTCCATGAGTAGAGTGATGGGGTAGTCCAGTTCATCGTTTTACAAACGAGAGAGTGAAAAACCTGGCTGAGAAAGTAAGTCTGCAACCCCCTTAGGGTCACGGAGTTGGAAGAGCATAGATCCAATTTGTATCATCTAAAATTGGGAAGGAAAATAATCTTGCTTAATTTGAAAGTCTTGAAGAGTGTAAATAGAAGGCACGAGTTCTCCTGCCCTTCACCTATTTCTCAAAGTGCTCGCTAGAACTGCTCTGACAAAGGCAACGATTGAAGCAATTTTCTGAATCATTTGAGCTAAAACCCCATCGCACAGCCATAGCCTTTAAATATATGTGGTGTGGCTATAAAGTAATGTGACCAGTTTCCACAAACCACACAAGAAAACTGGGCATGCTATTATATATTCATACCGAATGTTCTGAATTTTCCATGAATACAGAGGACAGGAAATCCAGAAATAACCCCCAAACTTGTTTTGAAACTAATTTCTACCTCCACCTTCAACAAACCTTTTGCAAAGGGTCAGTAAAGAGAAGTCAAGTTGATTTATCCACACCACCATGTTTCTTCTTATCTCTTCTCTTGGGCCTGTTTATTTTTTGTCTACTAATGCAAATACCAAAGAAAGTCACAAAATAAAAAAATGTCAAAAGGAAAGGGAGATTGCAAAGCGATGACAAATGAAAAACGGCCTACTTGTGGAGTAAGAGAAACAAGTATGGACCACTGGTCATGAGGACAGCACTGAGAGCAGAAGTCAGTGTGTTGACTTCTTGCCTTGTTCATAGCACAAAGGATTTCCTCCTCAATGAGGTGTCTAAGTTTCAGCAGTAATGGCATGACCTTGATTGTATGTTACAGATGCAGGATCTGAGGGCACCATAATATAACTTAATGAAAGACAAGTAAATCATAAATGTACACAAGAGAAAAATTAAGAAATGTGATAGCATGGTCATTATTTGCATATGAAATGCCCCCGCCCCCCCCCCCCTCAAAAAGGCTTATGTGTTTTGGTGGTGTCCTTGAAGTGCTACTGAGAAGAGATTGGAACATGAGGGTGTTACTATAGCAATGCATTAATCCATCAATGAATTCATAACTGATTTTGTTACTAGGATGTAAGGCCTGGTTGGAGGAGGTAGATCACTGTGGGTCTGGCTTTGGAAGGTGTATTTTATCCCTAGTCCCTTTCTATGACTCCATTCTGCTTCTAGGCTACAAGAGGTGAGCCATGAGCTACATAAGCATACTTCCACAATACCATTCCACCATATGTCCACCTTGCTTTAGCCCTAGAAGCAAGGGAGACAGCTAAACATGAATTGAACCTTCTGAAATTATGGACCCAAATAGATCTTATAGAATCAGATGCTCATTTTTAATAGAGTTCTAGACCTTTAGGGGGTGAAGATCTTCAGAAGTCTACTAGTCCAATCTCTTCATTTCAATCATAAAAAGACTGAAACTCAGAAAGAAGAACTGACTTGCAAAATTTATTAAACTAATAAGCTCCAGAAGCATGGAGAGAAACTTGGTGTTCCAGGTTCTAATCTACAGTTATACTCAACAAACTCTATATCAGTGCTATATACATGTCAATATGTATGCAAATGACTTTGGGATCTTTTGCTAGAGGCTACTACTAAGGATAAGTTGTTGACAGAGGTTTCTGTCTTGCCCAGTTCTTTTTTTTTAAATTTATTTATTTATTAAAGATTTCTGTCTCTTCCCCGCCGCCGCCTCCCATTTCCCTCCCCCTCCCCCAATCAAGTCCCCCTCCCTCCCAGGCTTTTTCACACCCAGGCCAGCTGGCCTTGGTGAGTTCCCGATAGAACATCCCCATTGTCTCAGTGTGTGGGTACACCCCTCGCGGTCCTGAGTTCCTTGCTCGTGCTCTCTCTCCTTCTGCTCCTGATTTGGACCTTGAGATTTCTGTCCGGTGTCCAATGTGGGTCTCTGTCTCTGTCTCCTTTCATTGCCTGGTGAAGGTTAATATTCAGGAAGATGCCTATATGTTTTTCTTTGGGTTCTCCTTCTTATTTAGCTTCTCTAGGAACATGAATTATAGGCTCAATGTCCTTTGTTTATGGCTAGAAACCAAATATGGGTGAGTACATCACATGTTCCTCTTTTTGGGTCTGGCTTACCTCACTCAGGATAGTGTTTTCTATTTCCATCCATTTGCATGCAAAATTCAAGAAGTCCTTGTTTTTTATTGCTGAGTAGTACTCTAATATGTATATATTACATACTTTCTTCATCCATTCTTACATTGAAGGGTATCTAGGTTGTTTCCAGGTTCTGGCTATTACAAACAATGCTGCTATGAACATAGTTGAGCATATACTTTTGTTGTATGATAGGGCATCTCTTGGGTATATTCCCAAGAGTGGTATTGCTGGGTCCAGGGGTAGGTTGATCCCAAATTTCCTGAGAAACCGCCACACTGCTTTCCAAAGTGGTTGCACAAGTTTGCATTCCCACCAGCAATGGATAAGTGTACCCCTTTCTCCACAACCTCTCTAGCAAAGACTATCATTGATGTTTTTTATTTTAGCCATTCTGACAGGTGTAAGATGGTAACTTAAAGTTGTCTTGATTTGCATTTCCCTGATCGCTAAGGAAGTTGAGCATGACCTTAAGTGTCTTTTGGCCATTTGAAGTTCTTCTGTTGAGAATTCTCTGTTTAGCTCAGTGCCCCATTTTATAATTGGGTTGATTAGCCTTTTACGGTCTAGTTTCTTGAGTTCTTTCATATATTTTGGAGATCAGACCTTTGTCAGTTGCGGGGCTGGTGAAGATCTTCTCCCAGTCAGTGGGTTGCCTTTCTGTCTTAGTGACAGTGTCCTTTGCTTTACAGAAGCTTCTCAGTCTCAGGAGGTCCTATTTATTCAATGAGGTCCTTAATGTCTGTGCTGCTGGGGTTATACGTAGGAAGTGGTCTCCTGTGCCCATGTGTTGTAAAGTACTTCCCACTTTCTCTTCTATCAGGTTCAGTGTGTTCAGACTGATATTGAGGTCTTTAATCCACTTGGACTTGAGTTTTGTTGTCTTGCCCAGTTCTATAGCCATTCAGTCCCAAAGAAATACACAGAGGTCTATACTAATTATAAACTGTTGGCCTAATTAGCTCAAGCTTTCTTATTAACTAATTGTTACATCTTATATTAGCCCATAATTCTTGTCTGTGTTAGCCACATGGCTTGGGACCTTTATCAGCTAGGCAATCTCATCTGTGTCCTCTGCATCTGGGTGACAACTGCAGACTGAGCCTTTCTTCCTCCCAGAATTCTTCTATTCTGCTCACCCTGCCTATTCTTCCTGCCTGGCAACTGGCCAATCAACATTTTATTAAACCAATGAAACTGATAAATCTTTACAGGGTACAAGACCATTGTCCCTCAGCAAGAAGTAACATTGACTAATGAGATAGACAATCTTTCACCTTAAGGGGAGGGAAATGAATCTATTTCCGTCATCTTAGCTTATTACTGAAAGCCAGGTGATGGGACTTCCTCAGTCAGTTTGCCCCAATCCATTGGCCCTCTGGAGTTTTCCAAGATGGGGTGGCTATGGCTGTCAGCATTTTCAAGGTCTCAGAGTGAGTGCATGTGAGGCAACAAGAGAAGGCAGCTGTGCTCACAATAAGGAGCAAGCAGCATTTGCAGCTACATCTTCTGGTAAATTCCCAGGATAAGGAGAAATAAGAACAATCTAAGAAGTAAATCATATCCCACCTGACACCTCCATTTCTCAAGACCACCAGGAAGTGTCAATTTCACCCCAAGTGCTTATTTTCCTCTTTCTGTACTTCCTTCTCTGAGATCAGACCAAGTTTGTCTTACGATCTCTTAGTGCTTGTCCATAGCCTCAGGTTTTAAAGTGAGCTAAAAGGAGACAGAAGAGGGGGATTGTCAGAAAGCCAAAGTTATGTTCTGTAAGAAGAGTATGCTATTGGTATGGTATCTTGAGCCTCTGTCTTAAAAGATACAGAGAAAAAAAAGATAAAGAGCTTTCCTACTTTCTCAACATTTCATTTCTGATTACCAAAATTATACAGGGGAGTCCTCTCTCCCATTAACCGATTCTCTATCGGACACTAACTGGGTGCTCTATACTTTAGTTCAATTATGCCATTGTCTGCCACGATGTAGTATCAGATTGCAGAAGCTGATGCCTCAGTTTGGCAAAATTACACGAAACTAGTTCAGGTGCCAGTCACAAATAGTATCTTATCTCCTGTACTTGGACTACAAATTGGGAAGTCCCTGCCTGTTTGAGATAGTGGTGTAACAGTGACACAGATGTTGTGGGAATAACAACCACTGCCTCATTGGCTTTAACTCCACCCCCATGAAATAGAACCCATGCCTGATACCACTCAGGTGGCTAGGTACCTAAAACCAGCTAGGACTAGGGAAACCCAAATACTAGTGTACAGCTTAAGGAGGATAGCAATAAAATGACTCCTAATGACATTCTGCTAGACTCATAGATCAACATTTCACTCTGACATCATCCGAGTAGCTTCCTCTTGCAGTAGATGGTGACTAACACAGAGATTTGCAACTGGACAATGTACAGAGAGTGAGAAATTGTGACACCCTAAGCCTTAAATTGGATGTCTTCATCAACTCTATCCCCTCAAGTTTCAGGGAGCTATGCGGAAGAGGAGGCAGAAAGATTTTAAGAAGCCAGAGGGGATGGAGGACACCAAGAAAACAGTGTCGTCCAGGAACAACAGGACTGATGCACATCTGAACTCACAGAGACTGTGGCAGCATGCACAAAACCTACACAGGTCCTAGCCGGACAGAGTCCAGTGCCGAGAGGGGATGGAGACACAATTTCCCATCCCTAACCAAGAAAATACCTTCGGTTGACAACCATTTTCAAAGGGAAAATGAAGGCTCCGTGGGTGTATAGACCATGTTCATGGGAGGGGTGGTGCTCAGTAGTAGATGGCCAACACAAAATAAACTCAGTGCTGCTTTGGGAATTTTTGTTTTGTCTCATATTGCTTTGGGCATTTTTTTTTAAATTTCATTGGTCTTTTGCTTGTGTATTATGCATTCCAATTTTGTCTATGGGTTTTGTTTCTCTCTCTCTCTCTCTTGCTTTTTCTGAGTGTGTTTTTGGTGCTTCTTCACTTTTTAAAAATATTCTTTTTTTCTGCTTTATTTGCCTGTTTGTTTTCTAGAGAGAGAAAGAAAGCATGGAGTCGATGAGTGGGAATGTGGGGAAGATCTAGGAGGAGATGGGGGAGGGGAAACTGAGATCAGCATATATTGCGGGAATTTTCAATAGAAATAAATAAATAAATTGAGTAGTCCCGTTACTCCTTTCTCGGGTTTTTGATAAGCTAGAAAAGTGAATAGAACCAGGGAGGGGCAATGTGATGACTCAGCAGATAAATGTTCTTTCTGCCAAGCTTGACGAGGTGTGTGCAATCAATCTGTAAGCCACTCATGGCACAGGGAGAAATCCGACTCTTTCAGCATGTCCTATGACTACTACACAGGTGCCATGGCATACCCCCACACTTAGAAACCAGCACACGCATGCACGCATGCACACGCACACACACACACACACACACACACACACACACACACACACACACACACAAAATAATGAGAACTGGCCCTTAAAGTTGTCCTCTGATATCCGTGTACAGGAGTCCATACTCTCATAGACAACTACATGTACTTACACCATACACACATATCACACAGACACATACAAAGAGTAAGAAATGAGAGAGAGGTTTAAATACGGCTCAAAGGTTAAGAGGACTTGCTATTGGTTGGAGAGGATCTAGATTTAGTTCCCAGCACTCACATGACAGCTCACAATTGTTTGTACTCTGGTTCCAGCAGTTCAGATACTCTCTTCTGACCTTTGAGGGTACCAGATATACATACATGGTGTTCATACACACCCACAGGCAAAATATTCATATGCCTAGAATAAATAAATCTAAAAACAATTTTAAAAAGAAAGGATGCAGATGAATACCCAGATGAAGAAGAACATGGCACAAGGCCTGGAAATGTGTTGAATTGCAGCAACTTCTGTCTTTGTTGAGCTGATATGTGTTTGCCAACTGTGAAATTCTGAATTCTGCCTTTGTGTGTGGAGAGTATTACACAGGCACCATTGATTACACCATTGTCATTGATCAACTCAGCCCTCAGTTCTTCTTCCCCCATGGGAGACTGAAAGATAAGCTTAAGTTTTAATCCTCTCATCATGTGGTTGTTTCCCTGGCAACTAGGCCCTTTAACCATTAGTCATCTGCTGGCATACAAAAAGATTCTTATCTCTTCGGAGATTCTAAGCATTTTTGGAGTTATATGCTAGGAGCCTGGGACATACTTTTATTATTTCATAATTTCACATCTTTAAATCTTAAAGAAACATCCGTAATATCTGCATGAGTCAAAATTCCTACATAGTAAATGACTGCAATCTCGCTTTCACAACAATAGATTTTGAAGATCAGGAATTTATTCAGAGCTTTGCTGAATACTTAGTGATGGATAGGATGGTATGGAAAATTCAAGATAGTATCACTACATTCCCGTGCCTTGTGCCTTTGTGGAGCCTGGTCTTAGCTTAAATTGAATTCTTATAAAAACTAAGCTTCTTACATAGATACTGTCTTCCCTCACATGTATTATTTTAGAAGAAACAGGAAGAAGCTGGATATTTTTTATAAACTAACAAAATAAATCATGTAATATAATTACTGCCATATCATGCTGGTTGAATGAGTTATAAACTCACCTTGATAGAAAGGGAGGGAATGTTGACCTTGTTTCTGAATATAAGGAATGGTACTGAACTTGAGGCTATTTAATAAAACTCCATAGTGTATAATAGTTTTATAGCACTATGAGAACCCTAGACTGAAACAGCTATACCGCCAAAGATCTCTCTTTCCAATATAGTTTGGAGCCCACACAAAATTACAAGCTCTCCTGTTGTAACCTTGGCCTAACTAATTGTGTATGTTTAGTGGTAGAAGCAATTTTGGGGGTGTAAGAGGTTGTATCTAGAAACCTGGCACATAGAGCAAGGACATTCAAGGATGCTCAGGGAATATGACAGACTGTTTTTACTCATTGATTTAGCTAGTTAAATCATCCCACAAAATTGATTATATTATACCATTCATCTCATTTTAGACATTCATTGTAAATAATTTGACAACTTCATTGTTTGAGGGTATTGCTATTTTTTAAAATCAAGATATGAGGCTGCATAAACATAACACATACAACTAAGGATATTTGTTGGGTCCCCCCCCCCACCTTTCGTGAGACAAAATCTTGGGATGTAGCCTAAACTGATCTTCAATTGACAGTCCTTCAATCTCAGTACTGAGATTTCAAATATCTCTCACCACTTCCACCTACACATCACATCTTATTTTGGTGTAAAATGAGAAGGAGAGTGAGGACCCAGAAAAGGATGTGCATAATCTCTCTTTCCTGTCTCCCATCCTCTTCCTTTTGTAGAACATACACACGGGCTATCTCCTTTCCTCTGGTCCTACTCAGATTGCTTAGACACGTGGAATGTTCCTTTCTGTACTAGCCCCACCTGGAGTCAGAAAGGATAAAAAAAATATACTAAGCAGAAACAGGAGATCAAAGACAGCCAAGAGAAAGAAGTCTGTTTATTAATTTATTTTATCAATATATTTTCTATACTTCATCCTAGCAGAGTGGTCTAATTGTGTGGCCCCAGCAGGTCACAGACTACATGAGAGAATACATGTATCCCAGCCGGGACCTGAACTCACTATGTATAGGAGGATGACCTTGAACTTCTGATCCTACTGCCACTATGTCCAGTTTATTCAGTTGTGCAGATGGAACCCAGTGCTTGATAGGTAAGCACTCTAGCAACTGAGCTACACCCTGATCCATTTATTTCATTGCTTTTTAAAAATCAAACCTCAAATTTTTACAAAACAATTGATTACAGTTATTGATTTATTTTTTGAGGAGGGGTGTTTTTGTACATTACAACATACATGTGGTGGCTAGAGGACAACTTCTGGGGGTCAGTTCTTATGTTCCATCATGAGGACTGAACCCAGGTTGATTGACAAAAGATCATGTACTCTCTGAACAGGCTGAGGGACTTTGATACTCTCTCTTCTTTATTTCCCTGCAGTTAAAGTGTGGGACACCTACTCTCACCAATGACTTACTCTGTGCCAGGCATTGTACCAAGCACATTATATGTATTATTTTACTTAAAACCCATAAGACCCCAGGACACTTTCCCTGAGAGGGCAGAGGTCAGCTATGAGCCATCCGGTGCCATGAGGCCTGGGTGCAAGGACAGTTACAACTTCACCCCAGGACACTTGCCCTGGGTTGGTAGACATCATCCATGAGCCACCTGGTGCCACGTGACACTGGACAGTTGGGTACCATTATAGTAAATGAGTATATGGTGGGGAAATGGGAGAGAGGGAAAGGGAATGGGAGAGGGAGGGACACAGATAGCTTCATGTGCTGAGGAGAGGCAGTGAGGAACAAGCTGATGTGGGTGGCCTGCTTGCCATCAAGAGCCATAGCGATGTCCAGGCCTGGGCTGTTGCCAAGGGTCGTGTCTGGATTCATGGCCCTAATGCAGCAATGGTGGTCTGTCTTGATGTCCATGGTTTCTGTTACCACTGAGAAGTCTGCAGATGCCTGGAGTCTGGGCCACCACCTATGACCACGTCGGTGTCCAAGGGATGTTCCTCCACAGGGGCCATGTTGTGACTTTCGGACCCGAACTGCGGCCAAGGGCCATGTCTAGCTCCACGGCCCTAACACAGCTAGTGCTTGCCTTGATGTCTGTGGCTCCTGTTACCATTGAAGGTCGAGCAGATGCTTGGGGGTGCGCATCCACCTGGGGACATGTTGGCGCTTGAGTACCATGCTGCGACTGGGGCTATGCTGATCTGGGTGACCTGTGATGATGACATCTGGACCCAGACTGCAGCCAGGGTCGATGCCTGGTCTGGACCCATGGGCCTATTGCAGCCTGGGTCTGTGTTGATGTCCATGGCCTGTGTTGCCATCAAAGGTCACACAGATTCCCAGGATTTGGGCCACCACCTGTGGCAGAGTTGGTGTCTGAGGGCTGTGCCAGTGACGGGGCCATATAGACCTGAGTGACATGTGCTGCCAATCTGGTCCATGGTGTCATACCAGCTAAGCTGCAACTGGAGTGGTGTCTGGGTCCGTGGCCCTGCTGCAACTGTGGTCTGTGTCAAAGTCTGTGGCTCCTTTTACCACCGAAAGTAATGAGGACAGGGCTGCAGAGTTGGCTCCACCCCTCACTAGCTACAGTACTATGGAGAACTGGTTCTGTCCCCCAACAACTGCAGCACTCAGGAGATCAGACCCTGCACCTTGCCTGGGCAAAAAGTAAGAGCTGGTTCTAGTGGTGTGGGTGTTGGTGAGTCAGCCCCAGGGCGTGAGAGCAGGAGAACTGGTCCCCCTTTCTTGTTGCATTGCAACATCCATCCTGCAGTGGATGAGCTGAGGGTGGGGTGCTGGAGATGGTGATGACAATGAGGAAAGGCTGGCAGGTTGGCAAACCCAGCTACCACCCATGTCCAGAACCAGGGCTTTGAGTAGGTCTACCTCAGCATTCACCTCATCTATGAATTGCTGGAGCAGGTGAAGGGGCTGGACCTGCCAATCCAAAGCTGCAGGATTTCTATAATACAAGGCAACACCAGGATATCCAAGAGGAGTCCCAGTGAGGACCCAGAATGGACGGTGTAGCAGAAGTCAGAGGGTTCAAACCAGATCAAAGATTCATTGCATGAACACTTCCAAGTAAAGATGTATGAACTAAAGTGTATACTGTGTGAATTACTGTGTTACACTACAGCTTTTATTTTGAGACTTTTTTCTGTTGTTTGTTTTAATTTAATTTTTTGCTGTTGTTGTGGCAGATTGCAAGGGCAGAGGGCAGATACGAAGAGACAAGGAGATGAATGGGATCAGGATGCATGATGAGAAAAGAATCAGTAAAAAGTTTTATAAAGGACCCATACGAATTATATGAAGTATATGATATTATCTCTAGTATATGGGTGAGAAATCCAAGGTTCAGTAAGTTGCAATAACTTGTGGTTCACATTGTGACCATAAAGCAAAGGTTAGTTTGGAACTCAGGTAATCTGTTTCTCAAAGTCTGCAGAGAGTGATCTCTGTGTTTTTCTCAGCTGAGCAACATAGACAATAGTAATCGCAAAGTTATAAGGACAATGTGTTTATCATCAGTAAAAATGTGTAGGGGCTATGTGTAAGTAATATTGGCTATAAATAGCCAATATTAACAAAACAAGATTAGATACTTATAAATAGCAGATAATTATAGAAATGATAGTTAACATTTCCAGTTTTTAGTGTACCAAAAGTTAATGAATCAGTTTACTTATATGGATCTATTACTTCTGCACAACAACCTGGATAGCAGGTAGTATTACGATCACAGCTTACAACTGAGGAAAATGAAGCATACCGAAAATAATTAAGATTGTTGCAGTGAAGTGGCAAGTAGTGGACTCAGCAAATATTTAAACGCAGTAAGTTTAACTAGGGAATTAAAGTTAATAATCATTATACAGTAATGTCTTTTTGGATTGCATCAGTCCCTGGAAGCTGAAATTAAAGACACTGTTAATCTTTTTGAAAAGGTGAAGATACATGTCTTCCTCTAGATGAACAAATCGATTCCATTCTGGTTAAATTTGTTAGGAATCATTAGTGAATGAGGAGGCTCTATGCTAACCACTTGGAAAAGATATGAAAACAGCAATCCTCCAAAGATCACATCTTATTATTTATTTTTTTAAATAAATAAGTTTATTTTATATTATTTCTTTTATATCCATAGCATTTTCCTTTTCAACTTTAAAGATTATCTTTCTATATTGGATCCCTTAATCCTAGAGCTCTTATATTATCATAAGTTAGTGTCATAGCTGCCTTCAGCTGTCAGCCTGACAGAGCCCAGAGTCATTTGAGGAGAGGGACCATTATTGTGTGACAAAAATTTTCCTGGAGAGATGCAGCACACATATCTACTCACCCCACATAGGGAATCCACAACAGATGAAAGTACAGACACCACCAAAGTTCAACTTGGTGAACCAAAGAGTTTTATTAGGGTTACTGGAATATGGGTAAGGTGTTACTTATAGAAGCAGGAATGATTTAATGACAGCCTCATCACCCAGGCCCATCCCAGCACGGTGACAGCTCACAAAACTGGGAACCTGGAACACACTGCACAGCCTACAGGCAGCTTAACATGTTGGAGAGTTCCTTTCTAGGTGCCTCAGTTGGTCTAAACCTCGTCTAGGCAGCTCATCTAGTTTCTGCTTTTTTTTTTTGAATTTTCGAGACAGGGTTTCTCCATAGCTTTTGTAGACCAGGCTGGCCTCGAACTCACAGAGATCCACCTGCCTCAGCCTCCCGAGTGCTGGGATTAAAGGCTTGCGCCACCACCGCCTGGCTAGTTTCTACTTTTTTTCAGGCAGCTTCTCTGGTCTCAGTTTTCTTTTCTAGCTTGGCTTGTCAGAAAGTCTTCTTTGCACCTTCATTGCTTACTCTGAGAGGGAGGGGCCTAGTGAATCTGGTCAGTTTCAGGGACTTCCTGAAGCTATTTTGATTTATTTGTCTTCCTGCTTAAGGAGCTTCCCTGCCAGATGGAATGTTTCAATCTCTGAGGAAACTGTTACACAACAAACCTCAACCCAATAATTGTTCATGTCAGTTTGGCCTGGGGGCAAGTCGATGAAACATTTTCTTTATTGCTAATTGATGTAAAAGGGCTTGCCACAGTATGGGTGGGGTCAACTCTAGGCAGGTGGACCTGAGCTGTATAAGAAAGGTAGCTGGGCAAAGCAGAGGAAATGATCTAATATGCAACACTCATCCATGATGGGCCTCTGCTTCAGTTCTTGCCTCTAGGTACCTGCCTTGAATGCCTGTCCTAGCTTCCCTTCACGATAGAACTGTAATCTGTAAGCTGAATGAAACTCGTTCTTCCCAAAGTTGTGTTGGTCAGTGTTTTATCACAACAAAAAAGAGACTAGAAAAGTCAGTCTTGTTTCCAACTTGTATCTCTTCCACTTCTCTAGAAATGGTACCTCACATAAAGATAGCTGCCTCCCTTGCCATATTATACTTAATTTGAACCCACCAACAAGCCTGATGCAGAAATCATAGTCGGAAATCCTTATTACAATAATAGCTTAGCTTTTCTTTCATGCAATCTCAAGAAATGTCAACCCTTTCAACGACATACAAACTTATAAACTAATTGATTTCAATGTTTTCTAACATCTGTTGCCACCCACACTTGATCTCCTCATCTCTCTCTTCTCCTTATAAACATGTATCAGGAAAACAGGCTTCTATGCTCAGAAACTATACCATGTTTATTTTTATCTCTTCATGTGTTTTCACTTGCCTATTGCTTCCTTTATGAATGCTATATATTATAGCTAAGGTAACACAATTCTCTTACTGTAATAGGCTTTTGATATTTCATACATCATCTTGGGTTCTATAATACAATGTGAATACCCTAAAAGTTCATGATATCTTGCTGTAACTCCCTTTGCTCTTTTATGTCAATGATTGATATTTTCTCGTTATTTATTCTTCTCTCATACAATTCATCCTGACCGGAGTTTCCACTACTGCCACTCCTTTCAGGCACCTCCAATCTCCTCTCTCCCCAGAACCACTCCTTCTCCATTTGCCTTCAGAAAAGAGAAGGTCTCCCAGGGATATTAGCTGAACATGACATAAGATTTAATAAGACTAGTCATGAACTCTAATATCAAGGCTGGACAAGGCAACTTGGTAGGATGTCATCGTATCATAGCTTTCCATTTAAAGTCAACCAGTACTTTAATTCAAAGTTATTGTATGGTTGTATTTACTACATCTCAATTCAAAGCAGAGCATCATATAAGATAAAAATGTATTATCAGAGAAAGAGCTACAATAGCTCTATAAAAGAATTGCTCCACATTTCTTAAATGTGTATTAACTGACCCATAGAGCTGAAACACATATAATGTAAAATAAACAGTCCTCCAAACACGGTCAACAGTTCTCCCCAAGAATTCTTAGAACAATGAAGCTCAGACACACGTAGAACTCAGAAACATCCACTAATCAAGAGGATGATGTTAATATTTTGAAAAATAGTCAAGAAAAAGAAAACTAACAAAAAACACTTAAGGATTATTGAAAATGCAAAGTCCTCATAGTAAAACTTATGGTAAATTCATAGGTCGCACAAAAGGAAGATCTTGAACAGAAAGTAATGGTATTGGTTACAAATCCTTGTACTCACAATACTGTACTGCAACACACACACACACACACACACACACACACACACACACTAAAAAGCTAAAGAAAATAAATCCACATCAAAAACCTAAAATGAATCTAAAGTAAACAGAAGGAAATAAATAAAAATGAATGAATGGAAGAGCAACAAATCACAGAAATGTTTCCTTAAATAATGTGAATAAAATCAGCAAATATCTAGAAAACAATGACAAAAAAGAAAACAAATGATTAACATCAAGAATGAAAGAAAATATCACTGATTATAATGATTCTGGCTAAGGTAAGAAGATCTTAAGTTTGAAGCTAACCTGGGCTACACAATGAGACTGCTTCAGAAAACCAAGTGAACAACAAAGCATTACCACAGATCTTGAAGACATCAAAGGATAGTAAAGAAACATTATAAAACCTACGTACATAGTAATTGGCCATTTAGAATAAATGGACCACTTTCTTGAAAAACATGAAGTATCATGAGTGACTATAGCCTCTAAGTCAATTATGTACATATGTAAAAATGTCCTTCCATAGACAGTGCCATGTATAATTATCTGTATAATGAATATATAAGATCAAATATATATTAAAAATAAAATACCAAAATTGACTTCTAAGGGCAGAATTTTGAACCATGACCAAAGGAGTAATTCAAGAATAAAAGTAAGTATATAGGAAAACATAAAAGCCAGTAGCTTTTTTTTGTTTTATTTTATATTTCTTTCTTTTTAACTACTATTTTCCCTGTGTAATTTAAAATGTATCAATGAAGTAATGATTATAAATTTATATTCCACATACTATATACTATATATGAAAAGATTCAAAATTGTATTAAAACAACAACAAAGTGCTGTAGAGATGGCTCAGTTGTTGAGAGTGCTTCCTGCTCTTGCACAGACCCATGTTCAGTTTGCAGCACCCATATTGGTCAGCCACCCATAACTCCAGCTCGAGGGGACCCAATGTCCCTTTCTGATCTCCACTGGAGCAAGATGACAGATACGATCTTTCTATTATTTTTTTATGGCTGTAGGTAGTGCCATAATAACCTTAAAATAAAAGTATAATTAAAAATCAGAACACACAGAAAAAGATCAAATTTCTGAGTGGCATGATAATGTATCTTAAAAAGGATTATAGCTGGCTTTTACTTTTCATCTGGCTGAGCTTAACAAGACTTTTAATTGGTCTAGTATGAACTACTGTATTAGTATATTCATTTGTGTTATGTGAACAGATTAGCGTGAAATCATAGGTCTCTTATTTCTCTCTGTCTACTTTCCCACAAGCTTCTGAAGTTATTTAAACAGTCTCCTCATACAAAGCATTGACTTCATGCCACTTCACTCCTATCTGCATTTCAATCTTACATTTACTCTGTAGAGTCTACCACCTGCATAGCAAGGATCAAAGGCATACCTTAAGGCTAGGATCTGGGAATGAATTGCAGGTTTTAATCTGAGGAAAACACAGAAAGGATTTAGAACATTAGAGGTGGAGGCCACAAGAGCCTTAACTCCATCTCTCATAAAATACACAATAGCAGACCATGGTAAATTAGAACAGGGCTTGTGGGAGCTGGTGGTGTTTTATTTTGTGCCCAATACATTCACCTTTCAAAGAGAATCAGAAGTAGGTATCTGCATTCTTTTTCTTTTCTAGAAATGTTGATTCTTATATTCTGGGGAATTAGTACATTATCACTCATAAATGAAATGGCAAATCTCTGTAGAACATTTTAAAAACAGAAACGTTTGCCTTTTATTTTGAAAAGCTGTCACCTCCAGGAGAGGGAGGTAATGGAGGAAGGTCATTGGTTAAATAAAGAAACTTCTTTGGCCCTGATAGGTTAAAATTTAGATAGGCGGAATAAACAGAACAGAATGCTGGGAGGAAGAGGAAGTGGCCATGCTCCCCTCTCCCAGGCAGACACGATGAAGCTCTGACCCAGGATGGACATAGGCTAGAATCTTCCCGGTAAGCACACCTTGGGGTGCTACACACATTATTAGAAATGGGCTAGTCCAGGTGTGAGAGCCTAGAAGAGGCTAGATATAATGGCCAAGCAGTGTTTAAATGAATACAGTTTGTGTGTTGTTATTTCTGGTGTAAAGCTAGCCATGCAGGAGCCGGGCGGGATGAAAAGCAGGCCCGCAGCTCCTGCTACAGAATGGCGCCCAGACGTGTGGACAACTGAATTCACCAAAAGCCTGAGAAAACTTGGGAAAGAATAGAGTAAAGCATGTTTTCTTGGTAGCAGCAATTTCTTCGGTCTGCTCTGCTTGCTAGAGGCAAGCAAGTGCTCTCATCTAAGAGAGGCTTCCTGACTCAGCTTTAGCTGCAAAACCCTGCAGCTCTTAAGAGGTCCTGTCATGAAACACTTAAATGGTGTTAATAAAAGCCGACTCAATGCTTGTTTGTTTTCAGCCATAGCAGGAAAAAAGTTGTGCTGTTTTAAAATGCTGGCTTTCTGGGCCGTCCTGCCAGGGCAAACTCTGACTGTTTGAGGCAGGAGGGCCGACAACAGAGAGAGGACTTGAGTATTATCTGTGGACTTAATGCTGCAGCTTACTTGCTGGCAGGGACCTTGAAAAGCCATAGACTTGTGGCATTAAACATGGCTACAACCAGTACATCCGCCATGAGGCTGGAAATCTAAGGAATGGGCTGGATCTAGCTGCCAAAGCCACGGCTTTAATCCTACCCATATTGCTCAGTAATTTAAAGGCTCGTGTGGTCAGAAAAAGAGAGATATACAGGAAAGAGAGATTCAAAGACAAAGAAAATTTCTAAATGGTTTACAGTGTGTTAAAAATATATGCAGGTTAAAAGCTAAAGTTCTTAAAGTAAAAAACAAAACAAAAAAAAAGGATGAAAGAGAGTAGTTGGATGTGGTAGTACACACCTTTAATCCCAACACTTGGGAGGCAGAGGGAGATTGACCTCTGTGACCTCAAGGTGTGGCAGAATATGCCTTTAATCCTAATGCCTGGAAGGCAGAGACAGAAGCATCTCTGAGAGTTCAAGGACAGCCTGGTTGACAGAGTTATTCCAGGTCAAAGATATACAGAGAATATAAAATAAAAATAAATGAAATAGAGGTTAAAATAAAGCTGCACAAAGATGGAAAATACACAGAGAATTTTGATACTGTATGCTATTATGCTCTCTTTGAATTGTTTGAAAGCTGAGGAAGGAACAGCAGCTGCTAAAAGATATTTGTTTATAAATGCTGCTGAACTAATCCAACATAGATATTTTGAAAATACCTAGACTTTGAACTTTGCATCTAAGGACATGAGTTGGAAAGGAGTTTCTTCTTTTGTTTTCACAGAGGATGAAACCCTGTGGATTGCTTCTATCCCAATATGGTATGAGAGGCCATGCCCTCCTGAAAGGCTGCTGTGAACACCCTCAAAAAATTGCTTCACTTCACTGTCAACTGAGACGATCCTGGCACACAGGTTATACCATAAAAGGCCTAAATTACAGTGCCCCAATTCAGCAGGAAGCAGTTTGGAGAGAAATAACTGCACCTATGTTCCCATATATTGTTTATAAATGTTTTTTTACATTTAAAGGGGGATATGATATAGGTATGAATAATTTGCCTTAGTATAGATTTTGCTTTATTGATAGATATTTAAGGTCAATTTTGTTATATGTATATGTATTTCTGATCTTGATTAAGGTATTGTGATTGTGTAGTTCACTTAAAATGTAATGTATATAGGTTGTTAATAGATAATCATAATAGTCAAGGTTGTAGTCATGTTAGTTAAGATTTTCTAGATGTACATAGATATATTTTAGTTAGGCATTCTTCATATTTTTCAAAGATTATAGAATATGGCATTTTTAATGTTTTAATAACTTAGGGCTTTTCATGGCAATGAGACACGTCTGTTCCTGGCAGCACCAATCTAATTCAAAAGGATGATGGGCATCGAAGAGGATCCTTATGGAGTTTGATAGCCATTTGGGCAAGAAACTGCTCTTGCCTGGACTGTTGCATAAACTGGACACAAAGAACACACAGAGAGAGGACTGCTGAACTTGCCTAAAAGTGAGATGATCTTTTGGGATTCCTGATTCATGAAAGAGTCTGCAAGACATTCTGCAGGACACAGCAGATAGTGACTGAACTGCCTTTGAAATTTCCTGCTTCATTGAAATGTCTGCTGGAAACTGTGGGCCTGTAGGCCGAAGATGGATGCCCCAACGGTACAGAGAAACTTTGGTTGACTGTCCAGGCAGCGAGATATCTCTGTAATTTCTAGAGTTTTGTAAGTTGCTTACTTCTCATTTGCTTAGGTCTTTGATGGAGTTGAAAAATAGATAGTTATAGTTTTCTTTAGTTATGATAAAGATAAAATAGATATAAAATTGTAATTCTTACTTGATAACTGTTTTGTTATATGTAATTTTGCTATGTTAAAGTTAAAGCCTTCCTTCCTTTTTGTTGAAACAGAAAAAGGGGAAATGATGGAGGAAGGTCATTGGTTAAATAAAGAAACTGCCTTGGCCCTGATAGGTCAAAATTTAGATAGGCGGAATAAACAGAACAGAATTCTGGGAGGAAGAGGAAGTGAGCTCAGAGGCCATGCAGCTCTCTCCAGGGCAGACATGATGTAGCTCCGACACAGGATGGATGTAGGCTAGAATCTTCCTGGTAAGCGCACCTTGGGGTGCTACACACATTATTAGAAATGGGCTAGTCCAGGTGTGAGAGCCTAGAAGAGGCTAGATATAATGAGCCAAGCAGTGTTTAAATGAATATAGATTGTATGTTGTTATTTCTGGTGTAAAGCTAGCCATGCAGGAGCCGGGCGGGACAAAAAGCAGGCCCGTGGCACCTACTATAGGGAGGAGCTATGATATGAGCAAGGGGAGGGGTAAAGACCATGATGGTGATATCCACAGAAACGGGTGACATGAGCTAGTGAGAGCTCACTGACTCTGGACTGATAGTGGGGGAACCTTCATGGGTCATTGAATGTGAGAGACAGTTGTGAGGCAGTCTGTGGGGCTACTGGCAGTGGGACCAGGATTTAACCCTTAATGTGGGGTGTCCTTTTGTATATGTGCTCTTCTTGGTTAACGAATAAAGCTGCTATGACCTATGGCAGGGCAGAATATAGCCAGACTGGAAGGGATATATAGAGAGAATAGGTAGAGTCAAAGAGATGCCATGTAGCTGCAGAAGGAAAAAGACGCCACTGCCAGAACCTTTCCCATAAGTCACAGCCTTGTGATGATAACTAGATGAATAGAAATGGGTTAATTTAAGATGTAAGAGTTAGTAAATAAGAAGCCTAAACTAATAGGCCAAACAGTGTTGTAATTAATATAGCTTTTGTGTGATTATTTGGATCTGGGAAGCTGGGAACCAAAAGAACAGTCTCCCTTTACAAAATGGGGCCAGTGTGGGGCAACTACATCCACATAAAAACACAGAGCTTGGGAAAGAATTCTAGACATAAGAGAACTGAGTTAAGCGCAGCTTCTTGGTGGCCACATTTTTTTTTTTTTCAGATAGGTTCTATTTGCTGGTGGTGATCAAAGTCAAGGCTCCTTTAAGAAAGGCTTCCCGAGTCAGCATAAGCAGCAAAAACAGCAGGGATTCTTTATAAAATATCTTCCTGTTTCATGCTGGCAGAACAAACTCTGGGTCTTTTGGGAGGTCCTGCACTTAAATGGGGTTTGTGAGCAGTGTGCTACTAGTTGCTCAATGGTGGCATAGATCTGCTATGTCCCTGGAGTTGTGGTGAGCATGGCTTGCAGAGGCAGTGAACATACCTCTGCCATGTTAAACTGGGGGGAGCAAACAGGCAGGACTGTTGAGTTGGTCTTAGACATGCTCACTTAGCATTTTAAAAAATAGGATGCTGCTGGTCAGAAAATGATCACAGATATGCAATAAAGACAGATTCATATGAAAAGGACCTCTGGATGGGTCATAGTGTTGGATAAATATACATAGGCTTGGGAAAGAGAAGAAAAACAGTACAGACAGTTATAAAAAGAAATAGGTTTAAAAATGAAACAAAGTCTTTAAAGAGATTGTAAAAGTAATATACGAGTATAGGCAGTCATAGATTGAGTAAAGAAAAATAAGCTATGTAAAGATGGAATTTACACAGAGTCTGGATTATGTATATTATTGTGTTTTCTTTAAATTTTTTTAATATCATCCCATATTGCTTTTTATTTCCAGAGACCAAAGATTTTAGACAATATTTAACATTTAAAATACTGAAAAATGAACAAACTTTTTAAAATACAAAGGAAAGTACTTTTTTTTGGAGCTGAGAGATTTAATGCAATTGTTTTCTGTCCAGACTAACAGTAGCTGCTTCATTGTGCTTGCTAGAAGACATCATTAAATGACAGTAAATAAAGGAAACCATGATGAAATCAGGAAGACCCTGAAAAGAAGTTGAAGTAAATAACAAATAAGATCAGAGTTTATCAACTCACTGAGGACCTGGGATTAACCATGCATCAGTACTCTAAGCAACAATTCTTTAATTTTAATAAATGATGTGAAGTTGATAAAATTCATGGTCAATAAAACTCACAACTTCTCAGTTGCTTCAACTTTAACCTCATAAGTGTAAATGTGCCAAATAAAGTAAAATGGACAAGCAGTTAATTGGATGATTTTTTAAAAAAGGACATTAAATAGAGACTTAATATCTACTATTCCAGAAATAGAAACAAAGTAATTTTTACTGAGTTACTGTCTTTTTTTTTATTGCGGAAAGAAGAAAAAAAAACATAAACAAAAAACAAGTTTCCACCTCCTCCCAGCCTCCCATTTCCCTTCCCCTCCTCCCACCCTTCTCCCCCTCCTCCCACCCTTCTCCCCCTCCTCCCACCCTTCTCCCCCTCCCCCCACTCCTCTCCCCCTCCCTCTCCAGTCCACAGAGCAGTCCGGGTTCCCTGCCCTGTGTTAAGTCCTAGGTCCTCTCCGTCCATATCTAGGAAGGTGAACATCCAAACTGGCTAGGCTCCCACAAAGCCAGCACATTAAGTAGGATCAAAACCCCGTGCCATTGTCCTTGGCGTCTCATCAGCCCTCATTGTTCGCCATGTTCAGAGAGTCCGGTTTTATCCCATGCTTTTTTCGGTCACAGTCCAGCTGGCCTTGGTGAGCTCCCCGTAGATCAGCTCCACTGTCTCAGTGGGTGGATACACACCTCGTGGTCCCGAATTCTTTGCTCATGTTCTCCCTCCTTCTGCTCCTCCTTGGGACCTTGGGAGCTCAGTCCAGTGCTCCTGTGTGGGTCTCTGTCTCTATCTCTATCCATCACCAGATGAAGATTCTATGATGATATGCAAGATATTCGTCAGTATTGCTCTAGGATAGGGTCATTTCAGGTTCCCAATCCTCAGCTGCCCAAGGAACTAACTGGGAACCTCATCTTGGGCACTAGGGGGCCCCTCTAGGGTCAAGTCTCTTGCCCACCCTAAAGTGGCTCCCTTAACTAAGAATTGTGGTTCCGTGCTCCCCTATCCACCTTTCCTTTATCTCAATTCTCCTGTTTCCCCAGGTCCCCCCTCCTTCCCTTCTACCTTTTCTCTCCCCATCTCCCCTTACCCCCATCCCACCCCACCCCCAAGATCCCATTTTCTCCCCGGAAATTTGGTCTACTTCCCTTAGCCAAGAGGATAACTATATGTTTTTCCTTGGGTTCACCTTCTTTAAATTTTTTGACTGTGAATGAGCTAACTACAGAGAGACATTTCATTGTATGGGCTGCTAAGCTAAACCAACATATATATTTTAAATTTATCTTGACTTCAAAATTTTAGTCTAAGGATATGTTACTTTGGAAAAGAGGTTTTGCTTTTGTTTCCACAGAAGATAAGAACCTGTGGATTCTTTCGAGTCTAATGTGGTTTGATGGAACACGACCCTCTTAAAGGTCTCCATGAACCCTAAAAATACTTTGCCCAAAATAGCAGGAAGCAATTTGGAAAAAAAACAAAGCCCAAATTCCCAAAATGATTGTTTATAAATGTTTATTTCATTTTGAAAGGGTTGTTTATAAATGGTTAATGAAAATAAGGGGGATATGATATTGAGATGAATACTTTGCAGTGGTATTGATCTTGATTTATTGACACAAATTTAAGGTCCATTTTTATTTGCATATTTCTATTCTTGTTTAAGCTATTCTGTGTTTGTACAGCTCATTTAAAAATGTAATGTATAATTTAAAAGTTATAGATTAATAGATAGTCATCTATGATAGTCAAATGTAGTCATGTTAGATTTTCAGAGATATATTTCAGATAGAAAGGTATTATTCAATTCTTTCAAAGATCTACAAAATATACCATTTAAAATGTTTTAAGAACTTAGACTTTTCTCGACAGTGTCTTCCTCTGGCAGTACCAATTACTTCAGAGAGGTTGATGGGCATTAAAGAAACTCACTATGGAACTTGCCTTCAGTGTGACAAGGCTATCCATTTGGGCAAGAAATTGCTCTTACCTGGACTGTTTTTCATATGTTGTATGAACTGCACATGCAGGACCCACAGAAAAGTGACCACTGAACTTTCCAAAAGATGGGATGGTCCTTTAGGGTTCCTGCTTCACAGAAGGAATTGCCAAACATTCTGCAGGACATAGAAGAAAGAAACTGATGAACTTTGCCATTACTAGGCAGAACAGATCTTCAAATTTCCTGCTTCATGAAAAATTCTGCTGGATACTATGGGCCTGTAGGCTAAAGATGGATACCCCAACATTATAGAAGAATTTTGGTTGACTATTCAGACAGTGAGATGTATCTTTTAATTCTAGAGCTTTGGAAGTCGATTACAATGCATTTCCTGTTTACTTAGGTGATATTATATCCTTCTGGGTTTCTTGATAGAGTTGAAGACAAGGAGTTATAGATTTCCTTAGTTATGATAAAAGATAAGTTAGATATGAAACTTTAGACTCACAAAGATAGGATAGATAATAGAGTATTTTCCTTAATTTACCAAATATAAATGGACAAAATATTGTAACTATAATTCTTGCTTAATAATTGTTTTGCATATGTAATTTTATTATGTTAAATTGAAAACCTTTTTAATTAGACAGAAAAGGGGAGGTGATGTAGGATGTCCTTCTGTATATGTGTTGCTTTTTTTAGTTGATGAATAAAGATGCTTTGGCCTAAGGTATGGCAGAACATAGCCAGGCTGAAAGGGATATATAGAGAGAGTAGGTGGACCCAAGGATATGCCATGTAGCTGTTGAAGGAGATAAATGATGCTGTCAGAACCTTTCCAGTAAGCTATAGCCTCATGGTAATATACAGATAAATAGAAATGGGTTAATTTACGATATAATAGTTAATAAGAAGCCTGAGCTAAGCTGGGCGGTGGTGGCACACGCCTTCAATCCCAGCACTCTAGATGGCAGAGGCAGGTGGATCTCTGTGAGTTCGAGGCCAGCCTGGTCTACAAGAGCTAGTTCCAGGACAGGAACAAAAAACCAATGGAGAAATCCTGTCTCAAAAATCCAAAAAAAAAAAAAAAAAAAAAGAAGCCTGAGCTAATTGGCCAAACAGTGTAGTAATTAATATAGCTTCTGTGTGATTATTCTGGTCTGGGCAACAGGGAAATGAAAGAGCAATCTCTCTTTACAATCCCTAGTGCTTGATCTGGCATCTTGGAGCACAATCTCTTTGGAAGGATACCTTTCTCAGCCTCGATATGGGGATAGGGTGATAGATGCTTGATACTTCCTCAAAGTGATGTGTCAGGCTTTGTTGACTCCTCATGGGGGACCTTTCCCTTTCTGGGGAGTAGATGTGGGGGTTGGTGTGAAAGAAAGGGTGGGGTGGGAGGTGGGGAGTGAGTGGGAATGAGGATAGCTGTATGGAATGAGAAAAGATTTTATTAAACTAACTAACTAACTAAAAGCTTTCACTTTGTTCTTCTCTCTGTCTGTCTGTCTGTCTGTCTGTCTGTCTGTCTCTCTCTCTCTCTCTCTCTCTCTCTCTGTGTGTGTGTGTGTGTGTGTGTGTGTGTGTGTGTGCATGTGTACAATTGCACCTATTTTCATTTCAGGTCTTGAACAGTTTCTAACTATTTTATTTGTTCCTGTCAACTATTTGTCATTTTTTTCTTGATGATCTTGACATTCTTTCAGAAATTTATTGATTTCCTCCAATTTTTTGCTTATCTTTTCCTCCTTTTCTTTTTTCTTTTATTTGTAAAACAATCTTATTTTATATACCAATTCTAGTTACCTCTTCCTCCCATTCTCTACTCCCCCCACCCTCTTTCCACCCCACCCCCATACACTCCTCAGAGAGGGTAAAGCCTCCCATGGGATGTCAACAAAGTCTGTCACATCACTTGAGCCAGGACCAAGGTCCTCCCCTGTATCTAGGCTGAACAAGGTATCCCTCCATAGGGAATGGGCTCCAAAGAGCCAGTTCATTCACTAAGGATAATTACTGGTTCTACTGTCAGTGGCCCCACAAACTGCACAAGACACACAACTGTCACCATTATTCAGAGGGCCTAGTTTGGTCTTATGCAGGTTCTTCAGATGACAGTCCCGCTAGCTTTGGTCAGCTGTTTCTGTGAGTTTCTTCATCATAGTCTTGGTCTCTTTGCTCATAATATCACTGGAGTTGACATAAAATTTGCATACAGGAATATACAAGTCTTATATCATAGATTGATTAAGTAATTTGTTTTATTTTAGTGTGTGTGTGTGTGTGTGTGTGTGTGTGTGTGTGTGTGTGTATGTGCCAGGCACATGTGTGTATGTCGGAGGATAACCTTCAGTTCTTTCTTTTTACTGTGGGTTCTAGGATTTAATTTAGGTTGTCAGGCTTTCATAGCAACTGAGCAATCTTGTCAGTTCCTAATAAATTCTTTTTTTCTAATAAATTCTTATTTGTCATAGTTGGCTTCCATTATCAACTTGACACATCTCAATTGAAGAAATGTACATGCTGTATTGGCATGAGGCATTTGCTTAGTTGTTAATTTCTAAAGGAGTAACCAACACACTGTGAATGGTACCACAGTTCCTGGGCTATGTAAGAAGAATAGCTAAATATGAGCCTGAATGAAAGACAGTAGGCAGCATTCCTCCAAGGTGTAGAAGGAACAGCGGGCTGCATTCCTGCCACCCAGCTCGTGGCTGCCTGGCTAGCTTATGCCTCGAAATAACAACACACAAATTGTATTCTTTTAAGCACTACTTGGCCCATTAGCTCTAGCCTCTTTTGTCTAACTCTCATATCTTGACTAACCCATTTCAAATAATCTGTGTAGCTCCACAAGGTGGTGGCTTACCGGGAAAGATTCAGCATGTCTGACCTGGCGGCTGTATCCATGCTGTCTGAGTCACTTCCTTCTTCCTCCCAGCATTCTGTTCTGTTTTCCCCGCATACCTATCAGGCCAAGCAGTTTTCTTTATTAATTAACCAATGAAACAACAGATAGACAAACGAGCCTCCCTCCATCACCATGGTCTTCTCTTCAGTTCCTGGTTTAGGTTCCTACCTTGAGTTCCTTCCCTGACTTCCCTCAGAAGTATAAGATAAAACAATCCTTTCCTTCCACATGTTTGTTTTTGTACATGGTATTAAACTAGGAAAATATTGATTGCATCTATTGATGGGCGTTATTCATCAATTTTCACACAAGCATGTCTAGTAGTTTGACAATACTGAGGTTTTTTTTTTCTTTCTGGCTAGAAAGAACTGAGTATCTATAAAACTGAGAATGCCTGTTTCTTCCTGCTCCCCCACCTGGAGCAGACACTAGAAAATCAAATTACCTTGCTTCCCCTCCTCTCTTCCTCTTTCTTCTGAATCTGGCTATGAAATCCTGGAAAGTTATTCTGACCTTCTTCTTCCCTTGAACATTCTCCTGTGACAGATGCTCTGGGAAGACAGAGAGCTACAAGAATGTCAAACAGCCAACTTTGCCAAAGTTCTAGCCAACTTTGTACCCTGCATCATAAACCTCTTTCTGCTCTATCAGAGATCACCACAGCTATTCACTTCATCAAACTTCACACAAAATAGGCACTTTTCTTGATTAATTGGGCTTTCACTGTTGGAGAGTCCTAGCTAGTGTGAAATGCATAATTAAAGGTAGTTGTGTGTTTTCCTCCTGATAGTCTGTCCAGGTGTAAAAGAAACCTTCCTTGAACACAGCAGAAGCACTACTAATTCTGGAGTGTTGAAGTTGATCTTTTAACTTGCCTTTGATATGAATACAAGTTACTTCATTGATCAAAAATGAGATTCTATCTGTTGTGGAGTAATATTCTATCAGACAGAGGTAGCATATTTTGCTCATCTATTACATATTGAAGGGCATTTCTATTTTTCTGATCGTAGGAGATGATGAATATTGTTATAAACACACACAGAGGGCTAGCATCAAACAATTAGAATGCATTTTCATCATTTTCACTTCAATTTCCCTTTCATTCCCATCCCACTGAACTCCCCTTTCCCCAAAAAATACCCACCTATTTCTTGTGTCTTTTTTGTTTGTTCTATTTTTTGGAGACTCCCTGAGTTTAATTAAGGTATCTTATATGAGCATGGATAGGGGTTATTTATTAAACTATGGGAAACTTAACTATGGTTAAATCATGGAAGAAAATGACTCCCTGTTCCCTACCAACCAATGACTGCCAATATTGTTCATGAAGTCATTCCCCTATGCATAACAGGATGTTGATGGGTCCAATTTTGTTCAGGAAATGACAGATGCTTGTGAGTTCATAAGTACAAAGGCCATTTCATGTCCAGAAGACATCATTTCCTAGCATGCCACATAAAGAGTTTTTATGTATTATTTTCTGTTCACCATCTTATTTTTAACATCTCAAGTTATTTACTTTTTGTTTATATTTGAATAAATAGTTGTTTCTATTTATACGTACATCAAGTTGTTTTCATGTGGCACACTGGGTTTTCTAAGATGGAGGCCATCATAGCTACTATCTTACAAGTTGTTCTGCAGTATGACCTTGTCATTTTCCTATTAAGAGATACTTCTTTCCATATTGAATTTGGAAAGCTTTATTAATCAGTTAGAATGTGGTGGGACAGACACTTTGTTCCCTTGGCATGCTTGATCTCTGAATTTACTCAAGCACCTAATAGTAAGTGCTCATATTCATCACTTTTCCCCTCCTTCAGACAGTGACAGAAACAACTTGAGAGAAAAAGAGGATTATTTTGCCCCAGTGTTACAGAAGATACAGTTCGTCATGGCTGGAAAGGCATAAATGTCTTGGTACAGTATTGTGAGAGCCTACAGCTTCTTCTTCCCATATCTTGACCAACCAGGAAGTAGTGTTTGGTACCCAAAGTCCAGGAGCTGGTTAGGGTCACAACTCAAAAATGGGCTATCCAAAGAAGTCTACTCCATCAGTTAGTTACACCCCATGACTCAAAGGTTCTACACTCCCCAAAGTGGTACATCCATCCATCTAAGGATCAAGTGTTCAAATGAATTGAGTTTAAATATAGTATTGGTTTTTATTAGCAATCCACAAACCAAGCATGAACCTGTCTATGAAACAGAAAGGCTCTTTATAGAACTGGATGTAGTAGAGCACACCTGTAATCCCCCATACTTGGGAGGCGTAGACAGGAGGATCAATAGTTCAAAGCCAGCCTGATCTACACATGCAGGCTAGTCTGTATGCCATGGTAATGGGTCTTTGTAAAAACAATAATAACAAACAGTGCTCCAGTGAGCATGGCAGATCATTTAGGAAACAACACAGTACACAAAACATATTAACAACAGCTAGTAGATATAATATTTTATATTGATTGGACACCTTTAAATTGGTTATGGTGAATATACTGTTTTCTTGAAAACTGTTACATTAAGTTCAGTTTGACTATATTGAATCTACCATAAATAACATTATTTTGGTCTCTTTAAACTAGTTTAGGAGCTCTGCCTTCCTTAAATCATTTATTTATTTATTTACTTATCAATTTATTGTTCATTTCCTTTAAAAGTTCATTGTATATTTTTATTATACATGCCTCTATGCTACATAATGATATTTTCATGCAAGTGTTTATTATATGGTGAGCATATTCCTCCTGCAGTTATTTATTTTTTGAAACAGAGTCTTGCTGTATATTCCAGACTGTCATTAACTTGGGATTCGTCTGTCTCGATCTCTTATGTGTTGGAATTATGGGTGTGAGTCCTATGTTCAACTTTTAACTTTACAAGAAACTGCAAAACTGTTTTCTGGAGATGTACTCCCACCAGTAATAGTATCCACTGCAATACTCCCTGATTGGAGTACAATGGTCATTCTGACCATTGCAAGTTTGTTATTATTATTATTCAAAGTGCTGGGGTGGGGAGGTCCAACCCAGGGCCTCATGTAACAAGTGCTATCTTTATAGCTCCAATTGTTCTCAATCCTCAGAGCATTTAGGGTTTCCTTCCTTCCTTCCTTCCTTCCTTCCTTCCTTCCTTCCTTCCTTCCTTCCTTCCTTTCTTTCTTTCTTTCTTTCTTTCTTTCTTTCTTTCTTTCTTTCTTTCTTTCTTTCTTTCTTTCTTTCTATCTTTCTTATTATTTTAATCATTCTTATAAGTGTGTAGTGATATTGTTATTGTAGTTTACATTTCTGTAATTGAAGATAAAAGTGGATACATTGCCTTGTGACTAATCGCTCCCCATATATCCTATTTAAAGTACTCATTAAAGTTTTCTTACTCATTGTAATTATTTAGTGGGTGTCTGTGTTTATGCCACCTGGTGCTTGTTTAGGTCAGAGGACAACCTTCATGAGTTAGTTCTATTGAATTCAGGTCACCAAAATGGTATAGCAAATAGTTTTACCCATTGAACTATCTTGCTCTGCATCCCTCTTTTTTTTCCACATTTTTTTAAAAAATTAAAGTATAGTCACTTCATTTCCCCCATCCTTTTTCCTTCATCTAAATCCTCCCATAACACTCCCCCTAATCTCTCTCAAACTCTTGGCCATTTATTCCTTAATAGTTAGTATTACATGCATACACACACATGCACAAGCACACACGTGCGTGCAGGCTCGCACACACACACATGTGAGAGAGATGCAACTTGTTGAGTCTTTTTAGTGCTGTATGTACATGATTTTATGTTTACCACTTGGTATTGGCCACTATTTAGGGGACTCCTGTATGAGGAATGACTGCTTCTCCTGCTTTCAGAGTTCCTTAGCTGCCTGTGGTTCTTTTGATAAGGGAAGGGCCCCATGAATTGTCACCCTTCTACTTCGGTATGCTTATTTCTGTTCTTGTTCAGTTCTGATTTAGGCACCCATATTGCTAAGATATCATGAGTAAAGATTTTCTGCTATTTTTTGATGTTTTCCTTCAGACCCTTTCTTTATTCTTCTTTTTCCTTATCTATTCTTTATTTTCCTGGTGATTTCCTATTCTCATTTTTGATGTTTTCCTTCTCACTCTCTCCTTCCTGATGTTTTCCTTCTAACTCATTTTAACTTTCTCATTCTTGATGTTTTCCTTCTAGCCAATTTTAAATCTTTCTCACTCTATCCTTGTTTTTCCCTTACAGTTTATATACCCCAGCAAAATCTTTCAGGCAATATAAAAATTGCAATGTGGTTACATTCTGTTTTCAAGTGAATGATTACAACAAATACCAAAAAACAGCTTCAAAGAGCATATTTTCCATATCCCTTACATGATTAAGCCACTTACCTATTACAGGTGAAAAACAAATTATCCTAAGATCCACATACATTCATACCCAAGCAACTAGTTCTAGAATAACTGTGTGGTCAAGTAAGGTATTCTTGTCAGGTCTTGTACTAGGAAGCTGAGTTTTGGAGTTACAAAGAAAGAGCCAAATACTTTATTACTTAGTTTGAAATGTGATCTTATAAGGAATTTTAAAGAAATCACAAACCTAATCTTTTATATATGAAAAAGAATCAGTCAACTCTCTTTTAAGTCTTTAGGGTACATACCCACTCATTAATAGTTTTTTTATTATCAGGAGATTGAGGACAGAAATGGGTATAAGGAATTAAGTTACATAATCTCACAGTAGATACCCTAGTTGTCAGGCTCTTAAAGTCTTTTCATCCTGCCTTCTACAGTGTTCTCTGAGCCTTAATTGTAGGAGTTGTGTTATAAATGTAGTCTTTGGGTCTGGGGATGCCATGATCAGTTGTCCTTTGCATTTTGACCAGTTGTGGTTTTCTGTAATGGTCTTTGTTTGTGTAAAGAGAACCTTCTTTGGTGAGGATTTGAAGTTATACTTATCTTTTGGTATAAGGATGAGTAGAATGCAGTTAGAAATTATAATGGTTCAGGAAAATCTGAGATCTATGATCTCACTAGCCTCATATAGTTGGCTAAGTTTCTAGTAGTGGCATGATTTCCTCTCATTTAAAGTAGGCCTTGAGTCAACTAGGTAGCCTTTGGTCATAGCTAAGGTGTTAGTGCCACTATTACATCCTTAGGACCATCTTGCAGTACTAGTCATTATTGTGTTTCATAAGTATCCTAGCTGTGTAAGACTCTTGATTGCTTTCCTCCCTTAACATCACTACAATGCAACTCACCTTCCAGTACTTTGAAAAGCTAATCCTCAGGAATGCGGGTTTTGGAACAGTCCAGTGATGTGGGAGTGCCATATATCAATCTGTTGATTTCATTGGTTAAGTAATAAACAAACTGCTTGGGCTCATAGCTTAGAATATAGGTGGGTGGAGTAAACAGAACAGAATGCTGGAAGGAAGAGGAAGTGAGGTAAGATGCCTCAGACAGAGGACGCCATGCTCTCCTCGCCCAGACAGACGCACGTGATTCAGCTACGACCAAGGATGGATGTAGGCTAGAATCTTCCCAGTAAGCGCACCTAGCTGTGCTACATAGAATATTAGAAATGGGCTAGTCCAGGTGAGAGAGTTAGCCTAGAAGAGGCTAGATAGAAATGGGCCAAGCAGTGTTTAAAAGAATACAGTGTCCGTGTAATTATTTCAGGTAAAGCTAGCCATGCAGGGCGGCCGGGTGCAGGGAACGCAGCCCCGCCGCTCCTACTACAACAGTCCAGCTCAAATCCTCTGAGTCCTATGTCCAAAGTATGGTGCTTTTTGCTTTTTTTTTTTTTTTTTTTTTTTTTTTTTTTTTGGCAACAGGGACTTACCTTCAATTTCTGGAAAGCAACCAAGAGTAAGCAATAGGCTATATTGCTTGGGCTTCCCTTAGCAACAACTTCTTGAAAAGAAGTTTCTCATTCCTGATGCTGGGGGCTGGGGTTATAGTCTATAGTTCTTGAGGATAGTAGTATCAGTTCAAGTGGTATAATTTCATTTCAGCTATATAACATTGCAGAAGGAAAGGGAGAGCATAGAAATAAAAAACACTAAAGATACTTGAAAAAGGCATAAGGAATAATTATTTTATATTTCCCTAAAATTACATACAATACTTATGAATGTATTCATACACACATATATGTTTTTCATTGTATTTTATTCCTAAGTAATATTTTATTATGTGAGTAAAACATTGTTTATCTAATCCTCTATTGATAAATGTTTGAGTTGTTTCAAGTTCGAACTACTGTGAATAAATTTTTACAAAAATCACAGAAAATTCTTCTTCTAAATATATATTGTCATTATCTTGGATGAAAACCTAGTGGTTGAACTGCTGAATCAGAAGGTGCAATGCTGCAAGAAAGTGTCACGCTTTTTCAAAGTGTCAAGAAATACTTCTATTATCCAAGGTGCCTTAGGAATCTCTGACTCGTCGTTGTCCCAGGATTAGAAGTGCTCTTTATTCTGGAAATTGTGGAGGTGGCACGATGTGCACACCCTTCCTGGATCAGAATTGACTTAGGAATATATGTGGCTCTCTTAGCAGCTCTGTGCTCACAGCTGTCAGCCCTGGTCAGAGGGAGGTGGGAGGTTTAATTATAATGCTTCTGACAGTTCTGAGCAGAGAAGCCAGTGCCTACTGCAGCAACAGCTGAGCTCCGTCTGAAGCTGCCATGTGGAAGGCCCACCTCACAGTTATTTGACTCCTCTCCTAGAAGCTTGCTTAATGGAGCAAGAGTTTCATGTTTCCACATGCTCAAGCCCTGTTCAGATGCAGGTGGCATGCACACTCCAACTTAAGAGGCCTTATGTCACTTTCCTCAGCTTGACATAGTGTTAGTTGCTGGTGCAGGATATGCGCAGGGAGACCTCTTCAAAGGGGAGCTCTCAGATCAATTCATATTCCACATTTACTTTCTCTGAATATACAACTTCTGATTGCCCTTTGCCAAGGTTGCTCTGTGATCCATTACCAACTTGCTTTCCCCATGACTGATTAGATGCTCAGGGTCTCCAAGAGAACAGGGAATCTTGGTTCTCTCTGTCTATAAATTCTCTATACTCCCTCTTATAAATTGAGCTGAGTTTTTTTTAAAAAGGGATTTTTTTCTTTTATTATTTTCACATGGATTCTGCCCGCAGGCTGGCCTTGTAGCTCAGGCTGGCCCTGCACTTGATCCCCCTGCTTCCACCTCTGGGGTGTTAGGATTGTCGGTGGGCCTCATTTCACCCACTCTCTTGGCTGCACCTGTTTTGTAGAAGTGGATATTTTCTACTCTGTATTATTGGCATCTAAAGTGATTTTCCTCATAAAGTATTTAAAATTATTTATAAGGATAAATCAGATGCAAAAGAATATTGTAAATTTCACGTGAAATAAAAGAAAGACCTGATAGGGATATATAGTGAATCCAGCAATGTTATTTTGATACTTTAGTCCTCCTGTTAGTGACAGCCATAAGGGAAGGAAGAGCTGTGCATGATTCATTTTCCTATTTCACGCAAGATCTAAACAACTCTTTAAAAAAAAGCTTCACCGAGATCTAATTAACATACTATAAAATTCACCCATTTAAGTAAAAAGTTCAGCAATAGAGTTGTACAATTATCATCATAGAATATTTTTATTATCCTTGAAAGAAGTCCAATATCAATTAGCAATTATTCTCTATTTCCCCATGAACCCAACCCCTGAATATCATGAATCTATTTTCTACCCCTGTGGATGTGCCTTTTCTGGATATTTCATAAAAATTGATGTCGTCATTCATATCTGGCTTCTTTCATCTAATATAATGTTTTGATCATTCATGTTAGGGCGTGTGTCAGTACTGGATTTCTTTGATTTGTGCACAATATTCCACTCTATGTTTTTTTAAAAAATCACATTTTGGTTGTTCATTCATCTACTGATGGACATTTGGATTATTTACTTTTTTGACTATTATGAATAATTCAGTATGCATCTATGTAAATGAATTTTGTATTTCCTTGGTATCTGCCTAGGAGCAAAATTGCTGGGTTGTACGGTAATTCTTATTTTCATTGCTGGAGAAACTGTTTTCTAGACTGTTTTCCAAAGCAAAAGCACTATTCTGATGACTGTGAGGGCTTCAGTTTCTCTAGTCTTGTCAATACTTTCATAATTTTTCCCTTATATCTATTGTTTGGCTCTTTCATATACATGTATGCAATGGATTTTAATCAAATCTACCCACACTACTACCTCTGGGATACCCCTAAACCTTTTCTATTCCAAACTTATGTCTTATTTTTTATTATTACCATTGCTAATAACTCTCCAAATCCAATTAATGCTGGCAATGTATGCACTGTATGGGACTATCCATTGGGGGCATAGGCAATCTACCAGTGGCCATCTGCCAAAAGAAAAGTGACCCTGTCTTCCTCATCATCCCTCAACTCTGGATAGCTTCCACTCCCAAAAGGTTGGGCCTCATATACTATTTCCAAAATCCCTGCTAAAATTTTGACTGGCTTGATCCTGTATAGCAGCAGTTCTCAACCTGTGTGTCATGACTTCCACAGCGTTCACATATCAGATATTTTACATATCAAATATTTACATTGCAATTTATAAAAGTAGAAAAATTACAGTTATGAAGTAGCAACAAAATAATTTTATGGTTTGGGGTCACCACAACATGAAAAATTATATTAAAAGGTCACTGCATTAGGAAGGTTGAGAACCACTACTGTATAGGTTTTATACAGGCAACCACAATTGTGAATTGTCAAATGTATAAGACATACCATGTCCAGAAGACAGATCCCCTTCCCCTCCTTGGATCTTCCTTCTCTTCAGTGATGTTCCATGATCCTCGACTGTGTGGTAATTGATAGTTAAATACCATTTTGGGTTGTACTAACAGTCACTTATTAGCACTCTGACAAATTATGACTATCTGAATGAACAGTTACACAATGCAAAAGGCAACTTCTCTGACCAAGGCCAAAAGTAGCACAGATCTATAGGTATACACACGCAGTCTAGAAGGTAATTTGATAGCATGAACATCTAGTGAAACATCACCAGTAGTGCTTCACTAGGACCCATGGGCTTTTGATCAGGATTACAATACCAAACATGAAATCCCTCAGAGGGATCAGGCCTCAAATTCAAGGAAAAGGTGATTGATTATGCCATAACAATCATGCCACTATTGCACCTGTGGGCACAATTTGTCTGGCCTACTGTTGTAGCATTCAGGGTCCAGCACTGGGTGAGACCACTGATATCTTTTCTCCTCCAGCATCCTGCATAGCATGTTCCAGCACTGTGACTAGTAGTCAGGAGGAAAAGTTTCCTGGTCTGTTGGCTTTGATTTCTCCGTGTCTTGCAATAAAAGAGGTGATATATTCAGCAATGTGGTATTGTCATCTAGTTTTGATATGCAAAAAGAATCAATGGTGATATTCTTTGGGTACCCTTGGAACCTCCCTGACAAAGCCACTCGTATGGAGGCATCCCACTCCTGGAAGTGAGATTAACAACCCATGTCTTCTGGAACAGTATTGCCCACACATGTAGGATGAATAAATTTTGTGTAAATCCACTGGTTTGTGATCTAATTAAAAATGTATAATATAAAAAAGAATGGAGGTATCCCATCAGTACCTTTTATTGTATGTCCTCTTTTGTTCTGCCTTCCTAGTGAGTATTAAATAGAATCATATATTGGTTTCAGTTTCTCTAGTGACTAATTATATTAAGTATCTTGTCATGTATTGCCCATCTGTGTATTTCTTTGGAGAAATATCCACTCAGAGACTTATTTTAAAATTTAAGTTGATTCTTGTGTGTGTGTGTGTGTGTGTGTGTGTTATATGTGTGACTGTGGGTCCTTACATGAAGCTAAGGGTTGATGTCAGGATGTCTTTCTCTGCCTTATTCATATCACTTTTTTTTACGAGTGTGTGTGTGTGTGTGTGTGTGTGTGTGTGTGTGTGTGTCAGTACCCATACCATAGTGATGCGTGTGTAGAGACAGATGACCATTTGTGGGCGTAAGTTCTCTCCTTCTACCATATGGGTCATGGCTATCAAAGTCAGCTCATTAGGATTAGCAGCATTTGCCATTATTCACTGAGCCATCTCACTGCCTTCTACCTTATTATTTATTTTTGACATGCATTTTAATTGCAAAATTTCTTCTTTCCCTTTCCTCCTTTAAAATCCTCTAATATACCAATCTCTACTCACCTTCAAATTTATGATCACTCTTTTCACCAATTGTTATTGTGTGAACATATGTATTTTGCATGCACATGTAGTCCTAACTAGAACTCGTTGAGTCCATACAATGTTACTTACATGTATGTTTTCAGGACTCACTGCTAGTCATGAGACCACTAATTAGTGTGCTTTTCTCTGGGAGGGTCACCTTTCCTACTCCCAGTTTTATTCAATTGTCTATGGAGTTGAGGCCTTGTGGGCTTTTCTGCAACCAGTCTGGAAAGGCCATTGGTGTCATCCTTGCTTCAGTCCCATTTGAGTAGTCACGTGTGAGACTTGAGTGTAGCTTCATGTACACCTTGGTGATAAACAATGGCTCTATAATTGGATAATCTCAGCAACAGGAAAACCATGCCTGGTATTAGAAGTCTAGCTAACTACTCAGTGATAGTGAAGCCATGGTTTTTGGAGGAGAATCTAGAACCTCTAATTTATTAAGCCAGCTGTCTTAGTTACTGTTCTAATGCTATGAAAAGACATCATGACCAAGGAAACTCTTATAAAAGAGAGTATTTAATTGGGGACTTGCTTACAGCTTCAGAGGGCTAGTGCTGTGGGACAATGTGCTGTCACTTGTGTTTAAAATAAGCACTGATTGGCCAGTAGCCAGGCAGGAAGTATAGGCAGAGAAACCAGGCAGGAAGTAGAGGCAGGGCAATGAGAGTTCTAGGAAGAGGAAAGATTCAGTTTGCAGTCATGACTCAGCCACAGAGGAAGCAAGATACCAAGCCAGAAGGCTAACAAAGACAAGAATTATGAGCTAATATAAGTTGTGAGAGTTAATAAGGAGCCTGAGCTAAGAGGCCATTAAGTTTATGATTAATGTAGACCTCTGTGTCTTTATTTGGGACTAAATGATTGTGGGACTGAGAATTCCACATGCTGATATGCAGGCAGGAGAGAGAGAGAGAGAGAGAGAGAGAGAGAGAGAGAGAGAGAGAGAGAGAGAGAGAGAGAGAGAGAGAGACTAAGTATGACATGGGCTTTTAAAACCTCAAAGTTCAATCCCAATGACATTCTTCTTCCAACAAGGCCACACCTTCCCATTTGTCCCAAGCAGTTCCACTAACCGGACACCAAGCATTCAAACACATTAGCCTATAGGATCCATTTTCACTCAAACCACCAGAACAGCACAATCCCTAACAACAATTTATAAACATTTACCCTTATACCCACAGAGAAGTGTATTCAACACCTGTCATCGGGGAAACTTCTCTTTGCAACAGATGGAGACCACTAGAGAAAACCACAATAGATAAAAATGCCAAGTTGGAGAGGCCAGTCCCAATGGATACATCTGCACAACACTCCTACACCTAAAGTTCAGGGAACAATATGGAAGAGAGGGATGGAAAGATTATAAGACCCAGGAGATCAGGGAGTTTACTGTGAGAGTGTGTCTTCTAGCAACAGCAGAAGCTACACTTATAAAGTCTCACCAACATGATCTACTTTATTTTTTAAAGAGTTTCTAACTGAACCTTGCTGTGTGACAATGATCTTGTACCCTGTAAGGATTTGTCACTTGTATTGGTTTAATAAAATGCTGATTTGCCAGTAGCCAGGCAGGAAGTATAGGCAGGGCAACCAGAATAGTAGCCTTCCGGGAAGAGGAAAGGCTCAGTCTGAAGTCGTCACCCAGATGCAGCAGAAGCAAGATGAGAATGCCTCACCGATAATAGCTATCAAGCCACATGGCTAACACAGACAAGAGTTATGGATTAATGTAAGATGTAAGAGTTAATTAATAAGAAGCCTGAGTTAATAGGTCAACCAGACTATAATTAACATAGACCTCTGTGTGTTTCTTTGGAACTAAATAGCTGCGGGACTGAGCTGGACAGAAACCTCTGTCAACAGAACCTAAAATGTGTAGTATCAGCTAGACTGGTTGGTCAATGAGCCCTCAGGATCTGTCTGTCTTTGCACACACATCCACCTGTCCCTTGCACTGATGTTATAGACAACCAGCAATGCTCAAACATTTGTGTGAGTGCTTGATCAGCAAGCAGCTTACCCACCAAATCATCTTTCTAGCTCCTTGCTTTTTATTTTACATGTGGAAGAGTTCTTTATCCATTGAACTGTATCCTTAGGACCTTTTTCTTATTTTATATTTGCAAGGATTTGAAATACAAATCTTTTATCAGCAATCTGATTTTCTAATACTTGCCTCATTCTGTGAGTTATCCTTTTCATTCAATGTCATTTGTAAAACACAAGTTTTAAATTGATGAAACTCAAGCTAGCGATTTCTTTTTGTTTGTCGCATGTGCGTTTTATGCTGTGTATAAGAAAGTTTTGTTTAAGCTGAGATTATGAAGACTTCTCAGCCAGTTTTCCCAGAGTCGATATACCCACATTTCCCAACAGTTATCATTGATTGAACACTGTGTTCTGTTTGACTCTTTGCTATATAATTTCCATAGGATACATGTGTAAAATTATAGAAATGATAGTACCTAACTTTATTAAACTTGTAATGGATGATCTAATTCAAATATCACAACAAATAGTTGGGTTAAATATTAATGTTTCCACTTTAAAGATATGGGGGAAAGGATCAGAGATGTTTGTTACCTGCGTGGAATAAATGCCCGAGAATTGTATCCACATTCTAATCATAACATAAATATGGAGATCAAGTTGGAAAATTTAGAAAGAACTAGCTATCAAACTAAAAGTCAAAATAACGACATTAATGCCCAACATTTATTGAGAACTTTAAAAGAGTTATGACACTTAATAATCACATGAGTTCTTTGTGCAAAAATATATTATGATGGCTCTTACTATGAGTCTCAGAGATGTTCAGTATTGTCTCACACCTTGTTAGTTCCTTCCAGATATTCCTACATTTTCATCTTCCTGTGTTGTGTTCAACAGTTACTTTCAGGTGAAGCCAAACTGTTTCTAATCCTGTGGAGGTAAATCACAACTAATTTGAACCAATCAGTGGTTTCATTCCTCTTACAAGTAATTAGTTGGGTCACTTTTGCTTAAAACTGTCAGTTCTGGGTATGATACGTAGAACATGTGTAACGCTGTAGTTCATCTGAACTGACATTGCTGAGAAGAATATAAGGATCTATGAAAACTAGTGGATTTTCTCAGTTTTTTTCCCTGAGGGCCAATAAATTTGAAGAGCAGCAATTGGTAATAAGAGTACTAAATGTCTTTTTTTTTAGTTAGAGGAAGCTCAGACATGCATCCCTTTTTAAGTTACATATCTGGAGTATATGAATGGTTGTATTTTGCAACTTAGCCACAACATTGTATCCTATATGCTTCTTTCTTTTACTTTAAAAATTAGAGTACACATTAATAGGTTTTGTTATGGCACCTTCATACATGCATATCATATACTTTTCTCATATTTCCTCTCATTATCTTCTCCAATAAACTCCCACATTTGCTTTCTGCCTGCTGTCTTTCCAAAGAGGCAGCTCACTGCCTCCCTCCCCGTCTTTTCTCTCTCTTTCTCCCTCTTCCTCTCTCATTCTCTCTCTCTGTCCCGTTCTCTCTCTCTCTCTTACCCCATATACCCTTATACCTTTCCAATACCCACTAAATAAATTCTCCATACACCACTCAAACTAAACTCCCACAGGTCTTATTTGTCTCCTCAAACCATTCCATTCAACTCCTATGTTATATCTCTATCTATCTATCTATCTATCTATCTATCTATCTATCTATCTATCTATCTATCTATCTATCTATTCATCCATCTATCTATGATATATGTATAAATCTAGATTCTCCATATTACAAAAACATGATATTTGTATTTTACTTTGGTTTATTTGCTTCCAGTTCTATTCATTTTCATGTAAATGAAATTCATTTTTAGTATGGACAATAGTACCATTATGTCTATTTATCACATTTTTTCCTTTCTTCTTTTTTTGAGACAGGGTTCCTCTGTGTAATAGGCATGGATGTCCTGGCACTCTCTCTGTAAACTAGGCTGGCCTTAAACTCACAGAAATCTGCCGGCCTCTGCCTCCTCAGTGCTGGGATTAAAGGCATGCGTCTCCACCACTCAGTTCGTATTTTCTTTATTCATTAATCTGTTGATGGACAACTAGGCTGATGTTCCTTCTACTGAATGGAATAATCTATGGTTCATTGCTTTGAATCTCAGCAGGGCCTTCATTGTTATAATCAACCAAGTAATGCAGAAGAGGTGTCAAATTATTTTAGAATCTAAGTATTTAAAAACAAACATACCTCTTTGAGATGACGACATTTGAGTTCCTGAAATCACTCATCTGTTTCAATGCAGAACCTCCTAAAGGAGCTCAGTGGTTATAGATCCCCTTCTAGAAGCACTCCCAAAGTTATGTTCCCAGAGGTGTGAAGTGGGCACCACACTTAACCAGACATAACAAAAAAAATCCTAAATTCTTACCCCTTCCTACAGTCATATTCTTTATGAACTTCCATGTATACACACATGACTATTTCTGTCTTGTTCGTCAGATTTTCTTCAGTTTAATTTTCAGACCTCAAATATATAAGGAATGGAGAAATAATTTTCTTCTCCAACATCAGCTACCTCTCTACGAGACAAATGAAACAAGTCCAAGTAGAGACTCCACAAGAAGGATGCAATATGAACAACTGAGGTCACCAAATCACATCCAGATATTTGAGGGAACTGACCTAGAGAAGTCTTCCACCCGAGGCACAAAAGTTATAGAGCAGGTACAAACCACTCTCACCATGCCTTGTCCAAATTCCTGACAAGGATATGAGAATAGTAAATTGTTACTTTATGCTTTCAAAATAATAAGGTTATTATTATTAATTATATTATTATTAATAATATATTAATAATAAGAAGGGATGTACACACAGAAATTCAAGGACATTTGTGTAGGTTAACTTAAATAATCTACAAATCATAGCTATCATTTGATTTTACCAAGTACCCCAAACTTTACCTGCATTATTTCATTTGCCTACAAATTGCTTCCAGACTTGTTATATTATCTACTTATAGAGCTGAGTAAATTGAAGCTAGATGAGAATAACTAAGA
Source organism: Microtus oregoni (assembly GCF_018167655.1). Taxonomy (NCBI): domain Eukaryota; kingdom Metazoa; phylum Chordata; class Mammalia; order Rodentia; family Cricetidae; genus Microtus; species Microtus oregoni. The sequence goes on from NW_024544745.1 coordinate 1,510,581, forward strand.
TGCTTGGGGCTTCAGGTAAAATGTATATGCTCTTCCCAATGCCCCATGATTTATTCAGGAAGGCCATGTTTTCTATGGAACAAAAGATAGGATTCTAGGATGTGATTCCAGAAATCGGTCTCCATTTCCAGTTCTTGTCTTTTTTGACTGTAATAGATATGCTACTTTAGCTTCTGGTTAGGTTCCCTGCTTTTCGAGTACTTAGTTTGCAATATTTTTAAAAGTTATTACATTTTACTTATTTATATTATCTGTGGAGTTGCATTGTGTAAACATGGAGGTCAGAGGACAGTTTGTGAGAGACTGTTCATTCCTTCTGCCATACAGAATTGAGCAAAGATCATCAGGCTTTGGATGTATCCCCTTTATCCACTGAGTAATCTCGACATGTTGCAACAATGAATAAATTAAAATGACATATAGCCTGCCTTCTGTCCAGGATAAAGTTTGACCAAAGTAAAGACAGAGAGAGGAACTACCTATAAATATTACTTGAACAAAAGGAGAATAACATTCTCAACCTATATCAATAACGAGTATATGGGTACTTACGTTGTCTTTCCAAAAGTATGAGGAATATTGTGGCCATAAGCTTATATTAAATACAAAGAAAAAATTCCAGGAGGCACACACTATATAAGCTTTATCCAGTTACTATAGGCAGATCCAGTTACGAAGGCTGGTTAAAAATATCCTAAGAGGCAGAAATGATGGTTCAGTGGGCATTACCATTGCAGCCTGGTGACCTGAGTTCAAGCTTCACAATTCATGTAAAGACAGAATTGAGTCCACAAAGATGCCCTCTGACCTCCATACTTATTATGGGGCATGGGTACCTACAAGCATGTAGCCATTGTGCACATAGGTACATATACACAATAATGATAACTACCAAGGCCAACTGGCCTGGGTCTGAAAAAGCATGGGATAAAACCGGACTTGCTGAACATAGTAGACAATGAGGACTGTTGAGAACTCAAGAACAATGGCAATGGGTTTTTGATCCTACTGCACGTACTGGCTTTGTGGGAGTCTAGGCAGTTTGGATGCTCACCTTACTAGACCTGGATGGAGGTGGGTGTTCCTTGAACTTCCTACAGGGCAGGGAACCCTGATTGCTCTTCGGGCTGACGAGGGAGGGGGACTTGATCGGGGAAGGGGGAGGGAAATGGGAGGCGGTGGTGGGAAGGAGGTAGAAATCTTTAATAAATAAATAAAAATAAATAAAAAGTAAAAGTAAAAATATAAGAAATAGAGATTAAAATAAAGCCACATAAAGATGGAAAACAACAAAAAATTCTCAAAAAGTAAAAATATCCACGTATAGCTCAGGAAGCAGAAAACAGAAATGCATAATACAGCTTTAAGGAGGCTTCATCCCAGCAAGTTGCTTTGAGCTTGTGCTCTGTGCTAGGCTTTGTGCTAGCACATATGGAGACAAACAAGGAGGAGACAAATAAGAAGAGGACAGGTACTACCCAGAAAATTGATGGCATTTTTGATTGAGCCTTCAATGGATGCAAATTTATGTTACTGCCTCTTTAGGGGAAAAGGCTTGGAGCTTCCAAGTTCTCCATTTTGCTGATATCACAACTCCATCCCTTAGGTTTTGCTTTTATATTTATTATGGTAGTGTGTATCCTTATTGTACTTAAGACATTTCCATTCAAATTGAATGGAGTTACAATAGTATCTCCCATATTTATAACTTTCCGCCCAATGTTCTTCAAATTCATAATTATTTTGCTTCAGTTTTCCAAGTGCTAGGATTACATGTGTGTCCCACTATACCCCAGAAACTGAGTTTGTACATTTATTAATTTTTATTTAAAATGTATCTGTTTATATTATTGTGTGTATACAAAATGTGCAGTGTGAGTATACCATGGTGTGCATGTGGAGGTCAGAGGACAATTTCTTCGAGTATGTTCTCTCCATCCATCTCTCTGTTGCCTCTGGGGGATCAAACTCAGGAGGCTAGGCTTACAACGGAAGCACCTTTACTCAGCCCACTTCTGGGTTCCAGTCTGTCCAAAACGTCTCAAGTTTCTCTTCCTAGTCATCTGGCAGTTATTTTGCTGTTATGCTCGAGTTGTGGTCCTATTTTAACTCAGCTGCTGGAGGCTATTGCTCCACTTGTTCCTGCATCTGATGTTGCTAATGTCATAATGATTCTTATTCCACTGTGGTCTTTACTTTTCTATCTGAAATGCTTTACTATTTTTACATTATTTTGGGCAGTCTACAGTTTCACTATGTTGTTCATATAATTGTTTTTCTTATTCTTAAAAAATAACAAGTGTTTAATGAGGAAATAAAGTAAATAATCTGCTTGTAATTTATGATGTTTGTGTGTGTGTGTGTGTGTGTGTGTGTGTGTGTTTAAACTAGCCTTTACAACCTGGTCAAAAGACAATTAACTATGATTCTAGCATCAAAAACAGCCATGTATTAAAATATTGTCTACTAAGATTTCAAAGATGCTGGAAGCTTTGCTCCATGAAAACAAGGAAACAAATTAAAAAAGAAGATACAAGATTCAGTAACAAGGGATCCAGTAAGAAGAACTATAAAGGGATGTACTAGGACAAGGGCTATGTATCAGGTCCATAGGCTATACAGTTAGAGTCTTATGCATGGTGATAGATACAGCGTCCTTGGGAAGAATGCTGTTAGGTTTGGGAAATACGCAGAACTACTTGACAAAGGATGGTTTCTAAATACATTCAAACAAGGGCGATTCTTATTAAAAAAAATCAGACACTTACTAACTACAATAAAAGCTAATTGATAGATTAAGAAATATTTATGTACTATATTAATGCTAAATATATACTAGAATAGTTGGATATGATGATCTGAAAAGTAATACTGTGAGCAAACAGTGACAGTGTACTATTTATTTTATCAAAATTGATATTTTAAAAACTATAGATGTCTAGGGTCTCTATTTTGTGGGTGTGACTCATGAGTTTAATCAGGGTTGCTTCATAGAAGCATGGCCAAGGGGTACTGTGGAGGCACATGGGCAATTTATTAATGGCTACACCATTGAAGAAAATGTTTCTTTCTCCCCTAACAATCATTAATTGTAGATTTCTCAAGGAGGGATAGAATCTCATGAGCTCCTTAGCATCTGTAAGAAATGGCTGGGCTCCATAGGCCCCTCCCCCTCAACATTTGGTTAGCTGTCTATAAATCCTCAAGCAGCAGTGGAACCTTACCTCCCGATATCTGTTAACTGTCTATCGCTCTCCAGGGAGGGGTGGGGCCTCATGAGTCCCTTGCCTCAGCATCTGTTAACTGCCTATAAATCCTCAGAGAGGGGAGGGTCACATAAGTCCCTACATTGATTTAAGTTTCTTAATTCAGTTTTTAAATATTGTCTTTGTTTGGAATCTACAGAGCTCTTCTAGTCTGAAGACTGATGGTTTTAATTTTGTTTTGTTTTTTTCCTAATTGTAACGTCTGCCTTACTCTCTATGGTATAGTTCACACTACTGTGCCGTTAGCGAGCAGGGCAAGGGCCTGGAGATTAAAGGAACACACAAGAGACGTGGGTCATTTGTGAGGAGAGAATGCCAAATGACGTTTATTTGAGCTTAGAAATAACCTTATATACCTAGCTGTTGCACAGTGGAAATCCTCCTAGGCAGGTGGGAAATTACCAGGCTCAAGAGTAAACAAAACCCCTAAGCTAACCACCAGAGGGGCAGAGGAAGCACAGGAACAAACAGGATGTTTAGCCGGAAACTGTTACATTATGTTTGGCCAGAAACTGTCCTCAAGATGAACCTTGGGAGGAGGGGCAGCCCTGTGTACCCTATACCTAATCATTTTTAAAAATATTGTTTCCTTATCATTGTCTCCAGTTTTACTCAATGAGACTCACAAGCCTTTTCAGGAGCTCTGGGTTTGCCATCTATTCCAGGACGGCTCACATTGTCGGTCTCCTGCTCCTACCTCAGCTTTCTGAGTGCAGGTATTAAAAGCATGCATGGTATGTCAGAAATATTTATTCATTCTGTTTTTCTCAATTTAAAGGAAATATGAAATAAATCATTTTCTATATTTAGTCAAAATAAATTTTAAATTTCTCAGACGAGTTTTTTTTTTTTTCTATTTAAAAGCAGGACGCAAGCAATTAGATCCTCAGGAAAACAAAACAAGAAAATATACAAAACATTAATAATTGTGTAAATAAAAAATAGCCTATCAAGAAATACCAGTACAGTGGTGCAAAGTGTAAAGAACTGGTCAGTCCCTGAAACCCATGTAAAGGAAGAAAGAGAGAAGTGTTTGAAAAGTTGTGTGGAAACTACATGTCAACCACACAAGCACTATGGCATAGCAGCTTCACCCATTTTACACACACACACACACATACACAGAGAGAGAGAGAGAAAGAGAGAGAGAGACTAAAAAATGAATTAATTTAAAAAGTTTACTAGCAAGTGAGAGATAATATACCAAAGAATAAAATTAAATTATATAAATTGATACAAAAAAGCATTTGATTAAATTCATGACCTATTCATTCATTTAAAAAGAAAAACGTAGAAATAAAGGAGCGCTTACTCAACTACATAGAGAAACTGTATAATAAATTATACAGTAATAAATCCTTAGAGCTAACGTCATGTCTAAGTAGTAAGGACTGAATGTTCTCCAGTGAACATTGGAAACAAGTGAAGGGTGATTCCAAACTGCTACTCACTATTGTACTGGAGGCTTCATGCACTGAAATAATGGAGGAAAGAGAAATAAAAGGCGGTTAAGATTGAAAAAGAAGAAATGAAGGCATTTGAAGATGCTGCAATGATATATATAGGAATGTCCATAGAAGTACAAAGTCTTCTGGAACTACTAAGTTAATTTAATGGGTACAATGTGTATAGTTCAATATATATAAGCCAAACACAATTTTAGATGTTAGCAGTAGACATATACAAAGTAGCATTTTAAGGACAATACTATTTACAACCCTTAATGTGAAATATTGATGTGCAAATATAATAAAACTTGTACAGAGAAGTATATGATGAAAATTACAAAGCATGTCGGGTGGTGGTGGCGCACACCTTTAATCCCAGCACTCGGGAGGCAAAGGGAGGTGGATCTCTGTGAGTTCAAGACCAACATAGACTACAATGCTAGTTCCAGGACAGGTTCCATAGCTACTGAGAAATCCTGTCTTAAGCCCCCCCCCAAAAAAAAAACCTAAAGAAAAAGAAAGAAAAAAATTACAAAACGCTTAAGAAAGAAATTAAAGATAATCTACATTGATGGAGGGACATACTATCTCAATTCCTTTTCTTGTTGCTGTGATAAAGCCCCTTAACAAAAAAAGCAACTTAAGGAGAAAATGTTTATTTTAGCTTACAGTTCAGTGTATAGTTAACAGCACTGTGAAGACAATGCAATAAGAGCTTGGAGCAGCTGGTCCTTGCACCTCTAGTCAAGAAGCAAAAATCAGTGAATGAATTCTGCTGTTTGATTCCCTTTCTCATTTAATCAATCCAGGATCCTAACTAGAGAATGGTCCTACCCTTAGTGGGAGGTTCTTTTCATATCAATTAATGTGATGAAGACAATCCTCACAGGTCCATCCTGGTGATTCTCAGTTCTGTCAAGTTATTAGGCATGGAAGACTCAGTACATCTGTCATACAGGCTAGTACAAGTCTTATAAAATGTGAGAATGTTTTATATAGACAAGACCATTATAACATTTATATGGGAGGTCTGAAGAACTCTAACAGGGAAAATAATTTTAAAACTAAAATGAGTGAAATAAGTATACTTCATTTCAAGATAATAAACAGACATTATACTCACAACAGTTTGATAGTGGTGGAGGCATAAATGCATAGATCAACAGAATAGAGAAACTAGAGATAAACCTACACCGATACACATGAGTTGACACATAGTAATTGTATTTATTTATGGGATGTATTATGATTTCTTAATCTATATATAATGCACGTTGATCAAATCTGGATATTAACATTTCTACTGTCTCAAACATTTATCAATTTTGGGGGAAGTTGGTTACCATAAAATTCTCTTCTAGTTCTTGTTGGGCCTGTACAGTGGCTTGGCAGATAAAACAGTAAATGCTTTTTCTACCAAACCAGATGATCTGATGTTGATTCCTGGAATTCACTTAATAGAAGGAATGAACCACCTACTCTGACCTCTACGGGCATGCTATGACACACACAAATAAATGAAGCATTTTTTAAAAAAAAAGGATTGCTATACGGGATGGGAGAAAGATGATGGGAAAATACCCTGGTTATATGAATACATTTTAGAGATTGAAATATCAGCCTTCTCTACAGAACTCTTAACAAGATAGGAGAGAATGGGATAACACATTCAGAGTACTGGAGGGAAAGACTTGTTACTCAAGAATACTATACAAAGAAAAGTTACCCTTCAAAAATGAATGACAAGGTCTTTCTAAGACAAGGGAACACTGACAGAATTTATCACTACTAACCAAGGGACACAATAAATGCTTAAGTTAGTCTCCCATTTGGAAACAAAAGAAAAATAACTCTTATCATGAAAACATAGAAAAGTATAAAACTCATTGGTAGAGCACACACACACACACACACACACACACACACACACACACACATAAGTTTTCTTGTACCATATTATATATATGGTACAAGAAAACTTATTAATATAGAAAGTGAGCAAAACATAAAAATTAATAATAAGCAAAAGAAGGGAGTAAGAATGTACAAAATGTCAAGAAAACAAATAAAAAGACAAGAAAAAGTTATTATTTATTTGTTAATAATAACTTTAAAGGAAAACATAATAACTTCCCAAATTAAAAGATAGATACTGGTCAAATGTATTTGCTAAAACAAACAAATGTGCATACTTATGAAAAATGCACTTCACTGCTAAAGACACGCAGGCTAAATGTTAAGGGATGAAAAATATATTTCATACAAATGAACAACAAAAATAAGTAGGAAGCACTTGCCAAAAGTAAGTACAAGTATCCATATCAGATAAAATAGACTTTAAGTCATGTACTGTAAAAAGAGAGAAAACATGTTATGAGACAAAAAACAACGATTCAGCAAAAGCATATTACAAGCACACATATATCATGTCCAAACCAGACCACCCAAGCACATAACACAAATATTATAAGAGCCAAGGGAGAGATAGATTCCAGTGCAATAACAGCTCAGGACTTCTACACCACAGTTCAATAAATGGGCAGATTATCTAGCTTTAAAAAAATAGAAAACATCAGAGTTAAGCTATATTATAGGTCAAATGTACTGAACAGACATCTATTGAATATTTTTCACAAGAACTACAAAGTAAAGCCTACCAATCAGCATGAGAAATTAGTTTGCTTTATCTCTTGAATAAGCCACAAGGACAACACTCAATAATTTGAAAACTTCTTAATTGCCTTAGTTATTGTTCTATTGTTGTGAAGAGGCTCTTTGAAGCAGTAGCTGAAAACTTTGTATCCTCATACACAGGCATCAGGCAGAGAGAGAAAAAGAGTGAGAGAGAGAGAGAGAGAGAGAGAGAGAGAGAGAGAGAGAGAGAGAGAGACAGAGACAGAGAGAGAGACAGAGAGAGACAGAGAGAGAGACACAGAGAGAGAGACAGACACACACACACACACAGAGAGAGACAGAGACAGAGACAGAGAGAGACAGAGAGAGAGGAGACTGAATCTGGCTTAAACTTTTAAAACCCCAAATCCCACTCTCCAGTGACATGCTTCCTCCAAAAAGATGACACCCACTCCAGTAAGGCCATACCTCTTAATCCTTCCCAAACAGTTTCACTAAGTGGGGACCAAGTATTCAAACATATGAACCTATGGGGGCCATCCTCCTTGAACTTACCACACTAATTATATTATGTATCTTCCCTGAAAAATCACTTACAAGAGCAACTTTTGAAATTGAACAAATACAAGAAAATAACATGTGGAGTGATCCATTGGGGCAGTAAGAAATCAAAAGGCAGATAAGAAATTCTTGACAAATGAAAGTGTTAACACAACATACTAAAACTTAGATATGACTTGAATCTGTTCTCCAGGGCTTCCTGTGGAAGATCGGTCCACAGCGGGGTAGGTCACTGAGGATGCAACCCTCAGAGAAGACTCACAGTGGTCATGGGATGAGTTAGTTCTTATGAGAGTGAGTTATAGAAAGGGCAAGTCAGGCTCCTGACTCCCTCTCGGATTGCCTGTACTGTCATGTAAGCCCCTTTCCTTCTCCACACTTACTCCAGGATGTTGGCTACCAAGCTGAGCCTTAGCTAGATATTTCACTACGTCCAGTGTGCTCTTGCATTATCAAAACTGTGATCTGAATAAACCTTTTCTTTTCTTTGTAAGTACAAGGGTCAGACTTTTTCAGCAGATTATTTTTTTTAATACTTTAAGATAAAGTAGACTAATGTAGTACAAAATACCAAGAAAGCAGGACCAAGAAAGGAAATTAACAGCAATAAATTTCTACATAAAATTAGATTGCAAAAATAACCTAGCAAAAACTTAAGGACACAACAGTAGCAGAAGGAAAGAAATAACAAAAATCAGAGCAAAAATAAATACAATTGAACCTAAAAACACAAAACACCAGCAAAACAGCAAGTTGATTGTAAGATATATAAAATTAACCAGGATTTAAACCCTAGTACTTGAACTGGCATTTTGGAGTCCATTCTTTTTGAAGGGGTACCTTGTTCATCCCAGATATAGGGAGGAAGGCCTTGGTCCTGCCTCAAAGTGATGTGTCAGACTTTGTTGACTCCCCATGGGAAACCTTAGCATTTCTGAGGAGTGGATGGAAGACTGGGTTTGGGGAGAAGGTTGAGGGGAACGGGAGAAGGGGAAGGATTGGGAACTGGAATAGCTTTGTAAAATGAGAAAAGATTGTTTTAAAATATAAATTTAATAATAAAAAGTAAAAATCTAAGTAAGAAATTCTTAGTTAGACTAAAAAAACAAGAGAAAAATTTAAAGAAATAAAACAGAAGTTGAACAAAGAGATGGAGAACAAACACTAAAAATATAAACGATGATTATGAACAACTATTTGCCTGCAAATAGAAAATATAGAAGAAAGCATAAATTTCAGGATCCATTTATCCCACCAAGATTGAATCATGAAAAAAATAGAAAACTCAGACCCATAACAAATAACAAAACTGAGTTACTAACAAAAGACAAGTCCAATGTTGGATGTTTTTGTGGCTGTGAGAGAAGAATCACTACCAATTCTCCTCTGTTTTGAACAAATAAAAGGAAGTAAATTCTTCCCAGGTTTATTATAGATGGCCAGCACTGTTCCATTGCTAAAACCAGAGAAGGGGACACACATGCACACATACATGCATACATGGATACATGGCAAGGTGGGTATTACAGACCTCGATGAACACAGATACAAAAATTCTCAACAAAATATTAGCAAACCAAATCCAGTTATACATGTGAAAGGTTCATGGCACAAGAATAGAACTTATCCTGAGAATTGATTGGTATTACAGCACGTCCAAATCAATAAGCATAATATGTCACATCAACACAATGAAAAACACTACCCACAAGATCACCTGAATAGGTATAGAAAAGCATTTTTAAAGCAATGCTTCTTTATGCCAAAAAAAAACCCTCACAAATTAGTATAGAAGGATCATACTCACACCAGCATCAGATTGAACAAGAAGAAACAATTTCATCTAAGATCTGGTAAGAGAAAAGATGCTACCTCCCATGACTTGTATACAACATTATGTAGAAAGTCCTCGCCATCCTAGCCATAGCAATTAGGCAGGAGAAAGAAATAAAAGGCATTCCAATTGAAAAGGAGGAAGTTAATCTTGCTCTTTGTTTTCAGATGCATTAACTTTTGTATAGAAAAACCTAAATTCCACAAACATTAGAAAGGCTAAAAAAATTGTAAAGCTTTAGAATATAAAATCAGTACAATGACTTTATGTTATATTTTGTTCAACAGTAAGTGAGCAAATCACGGGAACCCTGATTGCTCTTCGAACAGATGAGGGAGGGGGACTTGATCGGGGGAGGGGGAGGGAAATGGGAAGCGGTTGCGGGGACGAGGCAGAAATCCTTAATAAATAAATAAATTTAAATTAAAAAAAAAGAAAATTTTGGCTAAGGCTGTGAAAGATAGGTACAACTTGAAAAGTATGGAACATTTTTTTCCTAGAAAAATGCAAGGGTTTAAGAAGTGTACATGTGCCTTGTTATATTCTGTTGCAGGTCACTGCTCTTTGCAGGTATTATAGTGTTCACAAATTAGAGCTTTGGGACTGCCCTCAACTGAAAATTCTGTCAATGGCATTTGTCCAGTAGCATGCTCTCTTAAATTTTCAAACAATGTATTGTTATTATGCCTCTTATGGCGATCCACAATGGGGGTGTTGCTGTTTATGTTTCAAATGGTCTGTAAGAATCAAAAGCTGTGCCTGTAAAAGACAATGACCTTAAGTGATAAATGTTGACTGTGTTCTAATTGTCCCACCTGTTCACACACCTCTCTGACTTCCCTTGCGTCTTCCTATTCTCAAAGACATAACAATATGCACACTAGGCCATTTAATACTATACCATGGCCTCTAAGTGCTTAAACAAAAAGATACTTCCATGTAAGATCTTACATTTACCAAAGTTTTAATCTGATAAATTGAGAACCATCAAGTACTAAAAAGTCTATTTTATTGCAGAACCTTGCCTCCGATGGAGGTGTACACATCAAGGTCCTGTGGAAGAACTTATGATCAAGGTTCAGATTCAGTGCTTCTGAAATAGGGTGGTAAGAATATATTGCTGTTAGAAGGATACACTTAGTATCCATAAGTGAATAAAATTAAATTATTTTCTGTTTCTCATTATTGAGTTAGAGAAAACATGAAAAGATGGTTACTGAATGTCAGGTTCTAAGAATTGTGTTTATTTGTTGAAGCAACATTTGAATATTTACTCACTGAGTAAATAGGTCTATAGGTCTAGAGGCATTGGGCTAGATAAGTGGGAGACAAAAACAAGCTGGTATCTAGTTATACAACATCTAATTTGTCAAACTTAGTACCTGGTGTCGTAGCAAGGCAAGACCAACTTTATCATATATGAAAAGCATATTCCTACAGAAAGAGGACAAAGATTACATACTAAAACAATAGTAGGGCTTTGTGTGAGTAATTGGGTAGAAAGCTAAGTACTGTGTGAATGAATACAGTGTAAGTAATAGTAGGTTATGATTTTAGGCTCTGGTAAACTTACCATATGTATCTGCTAACCATCTGATGTCCTAATATTCATATGTGTTTTTATGTTTTTTGATCTTTAAAATTAGTCAACTAAGTAGCAAGTTTCTTAAGAAATTTCCATACATACTTTTTCCCTCTTTGATCGACACCCCCAGCCTTGTGTCTCTGCTTCTGTTACTCATCTTCCACTATTCCCAGTATTCAATTCTCCTCTTCCTTCCTTAACCCATTTTCCTTCTTATAGGTTCCTTTGTACACATGTATGCGTGTACGAACACACACACACACGCACACACACACACACACATTATAAGCTAGGAGTCATAGGATATAAAACAAAAAACAAATACCTTTGTCTTTCTTAGCCTTAGATACCTCTCACTCAGTATAATATTTTCAGTTTGACCCATTTTCTTGTAAATCTCATAATTTCACTTTTACCTGTGGATAAATAGAATTATGCATATGCACTGCACTTTCATTATTAATTTAACAGCTGACTGACGTCTGAACTGATTCCATTTCCTTGGTATTGTGAAAAGAGCAAGAGTAAAGTGAATGTGCAAACTTCTCTATGGCAGGGTTGTAGTCTCATTTACATATGTTTCCAGGAGTGGAATAGGTAGTCCAATTTTGCATTTTTCTGAGGAGCAGATGAATCAAGTTCTATAGAGATCGCACCAGCTTACACTCCCAACATCAGTATATAAAGATTCCCCTTTCCTTACATTATTCCAGCATTTGTCTGTTTTCTTGATGATAATCATTCTAACAGGAATTCTGATGGAATCTTAACGTAATGTTAATTTGCATGTTTCTGATGGCTAAAGGTGTTTGAACACAAAAGAACTATTTCTTGGGTATTTGTATCTCTTTGTTTAAAAAGTGTCCATTCAATTCTTTCACACATGTATGGATTGGCCATTTTGTGGTGTTTGTTTATAATAAAATAGTCTTGAAATTAATTGCCCATGTACAAATATATAGCTGGAAAAGGATTTCTTCCATTTTGTAGACTGTTCACTCTGCAGATAGTTTCATAGAAGCATTTGGAAGAGATTGAGATCTAACTTAGGCTGTAATTAAGACACCCACCTTGAGTCTGACTTTAGGCTATGACCTCTATGGCTAAAATAGATTATAAAACTATGCAGTTAGCTGAGAATTTGAAACTTTGACCTACACATATTATCTCTCCCAAATAATCAGAAACGTTGTGTGATCATTAAGCTATCATAAAACCATTGAAACAACCACATGCCATGTCAAAATTTTGCCTTCAACGCATGTAGTCAGATACCAGATCCCAGAGAGACACCTTTAGTGATCTGTTGCTAAGGATCACTTCTGTCACAATCACCTTATGAGGTCAGGGTCGGAGGATCAGAAGTTCATGACCGGTCTCTGATATATAGGAAGATGCAGGACAGCCTAGGCTACATCAAAACCTATAGTAACAGTAGTAGAGGAGGGGGAAGAGGTAGAGGAAGAAGAAGAAGAAGATTAGGAAGAAGACTTACAAAAAGAGGAGAGTGGACAGTCTTGTCTTTTTCCTGATTTTAGTGGAATGGTTTTTAGTTTCTCTCCATTTAATGTAATATTAGCTGTTGGCTTACTGTATATTGCTTTTATTATATTTAGATATGATCCTTGAATCTCTAGCCTCTTCAAGACCTTTATCACAAACGGGTGTTGAATTTTGTCAAATACTTTTTCAGCATTTAATGAAATGATCATAAGTTTTTTTTCTTTCAGTTTATTTATATGATGGATTACATGGATAGATTTTCATATGTTGAACCAGCCCTGCATCTCTGGGATGAAGCCTACTTGATCATAATGGATAGTTTTTTGATGTGTTCTTGGATTCGAGTTGCCAGTATTTTATTGAGAATTTTTGCATTGATGTTCATGAGTGAGATTGGTCATAGCAGCATTATTTGTAATAGCCAGAACCTGGAAACAACCTAGATGCTCCTCAATGGAAGAATGGATAAAGAAAGTGTGGAATATATACACATTAGAGTACTACTCAGCGGTAAAATAGCAATGACATCTTGAATTTTGCATACAAATGAATGGAAACAGAAAACACTATCCTGAGTGAGATAACCCAGACCCAAAAAAGATGAATATGGTATGTACTAACTGATTAGTGGACTCTAGCCATAAACAAAGGACATTAAGCCTATAGTTGACAAGCCTAGAGAAGCCAAATAACAAGGTGAACCCAAAGAAAAACATATATAGATCCTCCTGGAAATTGGAAGCAAACAAGATCGCTGAGCAAAAGTTGTGAGCATGGGGGTGGGGGTAGGGGTGGGGGTGAGATTGGGGAAAGGGGATCAGACCCCCCCCCCCATTGCTGTTATAGCCATGGCCTTTGATATTTAGAAAGTTGTTAATTGTATATTGCAATGTTGCTGCAGCAACATCCTAGCCATCTATGACTTTCATTGCTAGGGCAAATAATCAAATCACCAGCAAGACAGTCTTAACTTTGCTTCCCCATTCTTCATGTTATGCAAATGTGTATAATGGAACAAACCTAAGTTTCTTGACAAACACATTATTCATCTTTCAAACCTCTGCAATTCAAGAGGGTACAATTTAAAGGAGGTTGGGATAAATGCTGAGAAGCACCTTCACCATATTACAACTTACATGTAGCTCATCTTTAAGTCTATTTGTTGTCTATGGAAACAGATCTTTGGAACTGTCATAAGTTATATGAAAAAGTCATAAGATTAGTGTGCTAATGATAGGTATTTGGGTTGTTTTTAATTATTTCACCATTTTCAAGAATTTTTTTTTTTTTTTTTTTTTGGTTTTTTCGAGACATGGTTTCTCTGTAGCTTTGGTGCCCATCCTGGAACTAGCTTTTGTCGACCAGGCTGGCCTCAGACTCACAGAGATCCACCTTCCTCGGCCTCCTGAGTGAAGGGATTAAAGGTGTGTGCCACCACTACCTGACTTTAAAGAATATTTTAGTGGCTATTGTTGTTGCTGTTTTCTTCAACATGCGTGTGAGTTTCTCTTTGACAATTGCTTAGTCTGTCATTGTTACCATCACAAAACACAACAGAATGGGTAGTTTAGAAATCCCAGAAATTCATTTCAATAGTTATGATGAGAAGGAAGCTCAAGATCAAGGAACCAGTGTATGTGGTGGAAGGGTAAAAAAAGATTGTGTTGCTTCCTTGAACGTATTTTGTAAGAGCATCAATTCCTGGTAGGAGTGGTAGTTCAGGAAAATCATCACATTTTTGTGGGCAGCCTAGACTATTATAGTGAGTTCCAGGTCAGCCAGGGTTACAGAATAAAATCCTATCTCAAAATAAGTGAAACAGGGGGCTTAGTCTCATTTGTGAGGGGTATACTCAAGGCCTTATCAAGTCACCAAAGTACTCACCTCTTAATAGTCTCACCCAAAGTCACACCCCCCCCCCCCCAATTAGTAGAATCAGAACTTGAAATAAGGTAGTCTGGCTGCAAAGTCCTTGCTCTCACCATTGAACTTTCCTATACCAAGGTCCAATTGAAACCCTTTGGGTTCCAAAGATCTGTTTTCCAAGCCAATGCTTTAACTATATAGTCATTTCCATAACTGTATAACATATCTTGGTAAGGTAAATCTTGATTTATAATCAACCCCTTTCTTTCATCTTAGCTATATTTAAATTTTTATATTCAATCATGACAAGTTTAACACCTTTTTGGGGTTTCATAAAAGTTCTTATTCAACTTTTTCTTCATATAGACTTTGAGGGAGGATCAATATTCTTATGGCATATCTTTGTGTCATACTGTGAGCATGGTTTGAGTCCTCTTCTCTCAGAAACCATGAATTAATTGCCAATAACTCCTCAGAGAATGGCAGGTCTTCCTAAGCACCTACCCCACCTGCAATGTAATGTTAAGGTAGGTCCTAATCTTGTACTGGTCTTCTTCAAGTAACAACAGCTACTATGATTTCGTGAGTATCATGTTCAGAAGAAACTCCTCAGCTTAGTCCAGCTCTTACACTCTTTCAGCCCCATCTTCAATGATGTTTCCTGAACCTTGGCAGGGATGCTAGAAATGTCCCACTCAGCGCTGAGCACTCAAAAGTCACTTACTCTTATCACAAGGACCAGTAATGAATCTCTGCGTTAACCGTTCACAACTGCAAACAGAAATTTCTCTGATAATGACTGAGAGCAGCCATAATCTTTAATTAATCTTAATCTATTAGGTGAAAACATAAACATTTAGAAGGTACTTTGACAAATTTGGACATATTGAGCAAAACAACAATAATTGATTTCTCCCCAGGCCTTATGCTCTCCACAGACATGGGCTTTTGGCTAGTTTTGTAGAACCAGATGAACTCCACTCTATTAAGAAGACTTCAGCCCTCCATTCTTAAAACCCATTTCCCTTCTTACAGACCTCTACTTACACTTGCTGACCAAGGTTTTCTGTCCTGCCAGGTTCCCACAATCGTTAAGTCCCAAAGAAATCACACAGAGGTCTACATTAACTTTAAACTGATTGGTCCATTAGCTCAGGCTTTGTATTACCTCGTATAACGTACATTAGCCCATTATTCTTGTCTATGTTAGCCACATGACTCAGTACCTTTTTCAGCTGGCTAGGTCACATCTTGCTTCTTCTATAGTGGGCTCACAACTGCAGAGGGAACTTCCTTCTTCCCAGAATTTTCCTGTTCTCATTGACCCACCTCTACTTCCTGTCTGGTTGTTCCGCCTATACCAATCCTGGCTACTGGCCAATCAGTGTTTATTTAAAACATAATCGACAGAATATATACAATTGTCCCGCACATTCACTCATTCCCACAAACACACAGACATACGCACACAGAAACATAGACGTGCAGACACACAGTTATATGATAGAAAACAAAACCTTTGGTCTTTCTCAGCCTAGGATACCTCTCCTGGTCTAGTATTTTCTATTCCACTCAATTTCTTGAAAATCTCACAATTTCTCTTTTTGCCCATGTGCATATATATATCTTGCATTTTCATTATCTACTCATCTGTTAACTAACATCTGGGCTTTTTCCATTTTCTGACTTTCATGTGTAGAGCAGCAACAAACACGGATTTGTAAGAGTCTCTAAGGTAGGCTATAGTCTCCTTTGGTTATATGCCCAGGAGTGGGAAGGTGAAACATTAACCAATATTTTACATCAGCCTAAAATGATTTTAGAGTGATGCTGGCTTTTGTGACCTAAGTACTGACAAATACTAGTACCCAGGAAGCAGAAACAAGGAAGAAAAAAATTTATCAAATTAGAGGCCAGCCTGGGCTACGTGACTACAAAACTGGACTTTGCCTTGATAAAACAACCAAATGAAAGCTTAGGGGAGTGCTACCTTTCAACTCTGGCTTTCATGATTTCTGGAAGTGTTTCCCCATGTACTGTTTGTTTAGTATCCCTGCTTACTTCACTTCCTATAGAACCAATGTTGGATGCACTAGCTCAAATGTTAAAGAATTTACACATTTTATTTTCTTTGAAGAAGGTAAAAGGAAGGGAGCTGCAATGTCTACGAAACTTGGTTTGGCTTGCTGAGACCAGCCACTAGGCAGATTAGGCAAGGTTTTAGCCAAGTAAAATTGCCAATTTTCTAAGAGAAAGGGCTAGCACATCGCTCATTAGAGCATTCTGAGCTTGCCTGTGCAATCTTTTTTTTCCTACCCTGCAATTTCCTGTGGGTTATAAATGAAACCTTTCTAGCTGTTAATGCAGGCTGTGAATTGAAGGAAAAAAAGCATGTAATTAATCATAGGAGGTTGGGGGTGCTCACTAAGCTTGAGTTACAGGGGAGAAGCTGGACAAGGCACTAGGACCTAGAAGGCAACTATCCACCCTGGCAGGAATTTCTTGCTTGGAGCTCAGACAACAAAGGCATAGAGAGATTGGTTTTCTTTCTCTCAGCATCTCCACCCAACCAGCAGAGAACCGGTGAGTGGGGCTTTCGAGTGATTTCCAAGCAGAATGTAACAGATGTCAAACGGGAAAAGCACAAGGCACACAGCTCTCTTGCTCTGTGTGTCTGGATCTTTCTTCTTCTCTTTCATTTGCCTTATTCTATAGGGTTTTTGTCCTCTAGGATTCTACCTGGGATTTTCCTTTGGAAAAGTGAGTTTGTTGCTCCTTTGTTTTCTCTATGATGCTAATTTGGAATAATAGCACTTCTGATTCTAAAGAATAGCTTTATTTGCACAGCCCGCCTGGGGGAAAGGCTTGATACTTGTCTTGAGGAGGTGGGGTCTTCCTGTTGCAGGTTGTCTGACAGAGACAATGCTGAGCTCAGCATAGGTCATCCTGACACTGGAGAAAAGGGGGACTGAGTCTGGCAAATACACTGACTCCAGTCCCCCTTTACCTCCTGTCTCTCTGCTGCCTTGCAAATCTCGATGTGACACTATGTAGCAGCTGAATCCTCTTGCTTTGTGAGTCTTTTTTCCCATCTGTGAGACAAATGTTAATAGTTTGGTTCCTTGGATGTCACATTACCTTTGTGAGCATTCAGGGCTTTGGTCGTATTAATTGGTTGCATGTTTTCATTGTTTGGGTGGGTTTTTTTTTTCTCGTGGGGAGGGATTCAGCTGGGGGGGTGGAGATCAGATCAGATCAAAGCATGACAGATAACCAATTTTTCTGCCTCCATCAATGCACCTAGGTAGTAGACAAGTTTGGAGTGAATTGCCTGCTGTGAGGGTGAAATGTTCCTTCAGTCGAGGGAGAAACCCAGAACAATGAAAGGTGTACTTGCCTGTAAAGGTCCCATATGCTATTGAGGGACCCATTTGGGAATCTTTCCACAATTAATTTATTCCATTCAAAGGTGTCGCTGCCTCGGGGTGGGGGTGGGAGAGATGAAACACCTGAAAGGAGAAAAAGGATTCTGTGACCAAATAGAAACAAGAGGAAAGCAGAGCTAAGAGCTTGTTAAATAACTGGTTTTTCGACATCCTCCTCCCCCTTTTCAAACCCCAGCTTATTTCTTATGAATGCTGTATAGCGGCACCAGCTTGATGGGAGAGGGGTTGATGAATAGCACAAAGACACTGGGTATTCCCTGGAGGCTGTTCCTTTAAAAGAGAATCCTAGTTTATTCTGGGGGGAGGGGATACACATATTAGAGGAGGGAAAAAAGGATTTGGAATAAAATTGAAAGACCCCTTTTCCTAGCCATTGTATTGCAATGCAAAGACTGTTCCCTAAGCTGGGGTGCCAACCTTGGCTAGCTCCTTGTTTCTCTTCAAGGGGAATTTTGTCAGGCTAGGGATTCATTTACAACTGTTAGTCATGTGGCCATGTGTGAAGAAGCAGATGCCAGTTTTAATGTATTTTGCCCGAAGTTACAATTTGATAGGAGCCACTGTCAGTAAGTTACAGGGTTTTAAGCTATTTGAACACCCCCTCCCAAATTTGGAACAGTGCCAAAAGTGCCACCCTTTTTAATCTCTGGCTCCTATCCCTCCTCCCCAGCATCCAGTCCTACTGCCCAGCCCCCTCCTCCATCTCTATTAAGATCAATATTCCTGCAGGTCAGGGACAAGCAGCAGATGGGTCACAGGCTTTTTTCAACCAGTTCTTTTCACAGGCAGCAGATTGCAGCTTGGGATCTGGCTAATATTTGAATTTCTTTTCTTTTCTTTTCTTTTCTTTTCTTTTCTTTTCTTTTCTTTTCTTTTCTTTTCTTTTCTTTTCTTTCTTTTCTTTTCTTTCCCTTCCTTATTCTGTGCCTCTCTTTATCCCCACCCCTTTCTCTAACAATCAGGTTGCTGTAGTTCCATCAAAATATGGAACTTGATTTTGGACATTTTGACGAAAGAGACAAAGCGTCTAGGAATATGAGAGGGACACGGATGAATGGGCTCCCCAGTCCCACTCACAGTGCCCACTGTAGCTTCTACAGAACCAGAACCTTGCAGGCACTAAGTAATGAGAAGAAGGCCAAGAAGGTACGTTTCTACCGCAATGGGGACCGCTACTTCAAGGGGATTGTGTATGCTGTTTCTTCTGACCGTTTCCGTAGTTTTGACGCGTTGCTGGCTGACCTGACTCGATCCTTGTCCGACAACATCAACCTGCCTCAGGGAGTGCGCTATATTTACACCATCGATGGGTCCAGGAAGATCGGAAGCATGGATGAACTGGAAGAAGGTAATTTAAGCAGTGGGTGGCAGCTCCTGGAAACAAAGTATGTTCTTGCTTATGGTTACATTTTTAGTCTCCCTTGAAAGAAACTAGGCTATTTGTTTGCCAAAATATCAGGTTGACTGATGCTCAGGTTTCTGATTCCAAAGTCACCAACAGGACAGTTAGCTGTCATTCTTCATGCGATTGCATCTCCGCTGAGGTTGAAATGTACACGGGTGTGCTAATGCTAAATGTGCTTGTCTGCTTGGGTATACAAAGGAAAATGTGAACCGCAACAGTCACTCTAGATCTCGTTTCTAATTAACTCTGTGTAGCACCATCAGAGCAGGCCACGGAATCATTAGGGGAAGGATGTTTGGTTGGTTTAACAGATAAAACAATTGTGTCCATATTTCCTGTGAGCAACTGAGGAATTGTTTGGGAGTGGTTGCTCATTAGAAATACATCTCCCAAATGCGGGACCTCCTGGATGTGTTTGCAGAGGATTAGACTTTTAGGTAAGTGGTTGCTGCTCAGCTGTTGCTTCTAAAAATCTCACTTCAGGGTGTGTCTGAGAGGCTGAGATCATTGGGAGAAATACGAAAGAAAGCTGTAGGTATGTCTGGTATTTTAATGAATCCCATTTCTATTAGAGTAGGTATGAGTCACTCTACCTAAATTCTTTCAGATCCTCTCTATAGTTTGCAATTACAACTGAAATTTATGAGTTGGCTGCTGAAAACCTTGACAACTGTGGACCCATGTGATAACAGAATAAAAAAAACCAGATCCTCACAAAACTTGTTCAAGCATATTTTCATTTTTATGGGTATTAGAAAATAGATCTTGTGTCTTATTGTTAACATTTTATATTGTCATAGAAACTATTGCAACCAATTTGACCCACAGGTACTTTAAAGGGTAGCCTCAGAGGAATAGTGACAATGAAAATGTTCTTTCAGTCTTTCCTACTTTATTCAATGCTCCCTCCTCCCTCACTGCCCTCAATCTCAGAGCAAAGGTCAATCAGTGCAAACAGATCTCTAGGGATTCCAGATTACAAATAGCCAATGAGGAAAAAGAAGCAGCATATTTGGTGACTTAGTAGGAGTACCCCACCTCTGCCTCACTGTGTTGAGGTTTCACAAAGAGACATGAAAGTGTTCCCTATCAGAGGTTCTATTTCCCTCATGTAGTTGTGGTTTTCAAAGTGTAATTGTAAGTGACTTGGGTAAGCAACTTATAAGAGACAATATACACATAGTGGCTTCGTCTGAGTTAAAGAGGTTTCTACATAGCTGATCTTGAAAATCCATATGAAGGAGGATGATTAGATCATATACAGAGAGGGTAGGCAAACATTGATCCTAGGCTTTCCTGATCATCAAAAGGTTAATCATTCTAATGCATATATTAAAATAAAAGAAGGGCAGTTGGGGTCAACTTCAAATCTGGATGCTCAGTCAAGGGAGCTGTCCAACAGAGTAATCGATAAGGTGTGCTTCGGTTGTTGGAAAATCTATACCTCAGTCAAAGTTGAAGGATTTCTCTGTAATAACTTTTATAAACAAAGCACACTGAATCTCCCAATTTGTCTTAATTTTCATCGTCTGAGCACATTTAAAGGTCATAATACATGCTAGGCCAGAATATGAACCAGACATAGTATTTTGAGTAGGAGTGAAAATGTTATTTTTAATGTCAATGTTACACACAGATTTGCCTCAATCAACCTTTTACAAATATTTCCATATATATTCCATATACATGTATATGTGTGTGTATGTATTAGTGAGTGTATATTGAGAAAAGTTGATGATAAACCATGTCAATTTAATCTGTGTAGGTGATTAGTATGAATTTTAAAAACAGACCATAGCTTTATTCTCACCTGTGTTCTCTTGGTACCTGCTAAATTGGACCCATATACCACTTCTGGGTGCTGTGGTATTTCCTGATGTGTTTCCAAACAGTATAAAATCTGCATAGGGATCAAATAAATGTACTCATCTTGTCTTCTGCGAGCCCAAGTGACAGTGGATGCCAGTGCTCTTGCAGACATATGTCAAGGAAATCCAGAGGTATTTCTGGGGGAGTGTTGCAAATGTGATCATTTTTCCTCTGCCATAAAGCTAATTTGGGAAGGGCCCTGGGATGAGGAAGACATGGAAAGGGTTTTCTTTGCTCTTGTTTTGTCAGAGTAATTTATCTATGATAAAAGGTCAGAAATCCCTGTACTTGGTTACTTCTAGAAGAACATGGATAGAAGATCAAAATTATTAATTCATACTGTTTCCTGTCAAGATTTAAATTGAGAATATTTGGAAAGATTCCTGGTGAAGAATCAGGAATATTGGGTTCTTATCTTGGAGCAGATTACAACGGATAATGAAATATTAGGAATGAGATTTATGTCAGATGCAGATCTGATAGCTTCTAGCCTGTAGAAACTTGGGGAAATCAGTAGAAACCCTGTGTCTCAGTTTTTTAAATCTATAAAATGAAAAAAAAATTCTTTGAGAATCAATTAAGAAATGATATGAAGCATTTTGCATTCTTCTTTATACACAGTGATGCTCAATATGTAGCTATTACTGTCTGAGTCTCTCTAACCTAAACCTCCTTAATTATATGACTATGGGCTTGTCTCTATCATCAATGGTACTAATGTTCTCTCTTTTAAAAATAATTGCTTTAGTCTGGTGCAGTGGTTCGCACTTTGTAACCCAAGTATCAAGAGTCTGAGGCAGGAAGATTGTGAGTTCGAGGCCAGTCTGGACTACAGTGGCCCTGGAATACATTACAGATCAACTGAAACAGGACCTTGAAGTCTAGGGACTCTAAACTCATTTTTTTTGCACTCTTTATTGAGAAATTCTTTTGAGTATTATGACTTGCAGCATGTTAGATGAGGTGATTTTGATGAGTCCTTTCCATTAAAACAGTGATACAGAGTTCCTAGCTGTAGAAATCCTCATTTCTGTTCTTTTTTGCTTTGTAGACTTCAGAAGAATGGCTCACACAACACATGTTTCCAAATGATCAAAATATTAAATATTTAGCCTAAAATTGGATAAAACAAAGAGCAAATGCTAATCACTCTGACCTTATGGTAGCCCCGACACTCCCTTTGTCTGGTGGCTCTAGTCAACTGTCTGCCGCTGGATGTGGGAAGCAGCAAGGGAAACATTTTGAGTCTAAACCTCATTTTTCATGTCAGCCTTTCCCACAGCTTCTTGTATACAACAGGGGTCTTGGCAAAACCACAGAGGATGTGGCCCTCATTAACGGTATCCCCAGATGGTCAATGAAGGAGATTCATCAGTTATATTTTTTTCGTTTGCCTTTTCTCTATCTTTCATTAGAGAAGCCTTGTTCATTTCCATCATATCTAATCTTTTCTTCACTTCCATATTTATATACACTTCTCAATTTCAGGGTTATATGTGTGACTAGCCAATTTCTGTGTATTAAGACAAATTTGAGCACTGTTAATTATTCATAACATTGGAGGAATACATAAAAGTAGGACAGCCTTGGATACCTCGAGCTCTATAGTATAGACATTGTATAGTCCAGCTGCTTTTCCATAGTGCACTTGTTCCAATGTCTTATTACTAAATCAAGTGCATCACCCAAAGCAGGGGTTTTCAGACACTCAGGAGTGATGCATGGGCATCATGATACAACAAGCTATCATTTAATATTTCAATGTAATAATGCAATAAAGTATCAATCAATATTTTCTTTCTTGTGCTAGGGATCCCCAGAAAAGAATAGAAAGTACAGGAAAAAGTGTCTTTGCATTAAGAGATTATAAATGTATATGACTCTTTGGAAAAGGAGCCTTCCTAAAGGTGAGGAAGGGTTCTCATGGGATCATTTTGAACATAATACCTGTTCCCTTTATACCCTTTTAGTTGTGTTTCCACCATTTCATGTCCCTTACCCCTCATCCTAAAGCAGGTGAATTCCAGCAAATTGTCACTTTGCTTAGCTCAGAAGTAGCTTTTTTTTTAGGTTCCCAGACGGTAGAAACTAACCACTGGAGGCTGTGGCATGGTGGAAACTCAGCTATGGGAGGGGGCAATATGCCTCACACAGCTCCAAGTGCTAAGTAACCATGTAGGAAGCACCGGCTCTCAAAATAGGCCTGGGAAATATTGCAGAACCAGGCAATCTTATCTATAACAAAGCAACACATCTAGACCTTTCCAATAATGAAGCTAGAAGTTCCTTGGA
Organism: Microtus oregoni; assembly: GCF_018167655.1. NCBI lineage: Eukaryota > Metazoa > Chordata > Mammalia > Rodentia > Cricetidae > Microtus > Microtus oregoni. The sequence continues at coordinate 1,534,290 of NW_024544745.1, forward strand.
GATGGGCATCTAGGTTTTTGTATTTGATTAAAGCAATAACTATTTCCTCAAGCCTGCTTGAGAATAAAAACAGAATGGAAATTTCCTCTTATACATCTTTAGGCTTACAAGAGACTCTGCTATCACTATGTGAAATGCCTTCACTCTGTAGATAAAGAAGTCAAGAATTAGAGAGATTATATGACATGCCTGAGGTCATATGGCTCCTGAGAGTCTGGCTGGGATTTGATTTAAAATCTATCTTCTTCATCCTCTTGACGGTTGAGATTTACAAGCATGAACAACCATGCTCTACTAATAAGGCACTAGTGTTTTTGCTGTTTCTTTCAGTCTCCTGCAGCCCAAGCTAATGCCACATTTGCCACGTGACTGAGGATGACCTTGAACTCCTTCCCCCTCCTACCTCTCTAGCTAAAGTACTGGGATTATAGATGTGCATAACCTTGCCTGGCTAAATCACTGTTCTTCATCATCATAAATGTCTTGCCCTAAGTGGGCATTAGCAGCTGCAGCAGGCAGCAATGGCCTTGCTGTGTGCACGCTCTAAAGCTGCTGCATTGGTAATTTGCAACTTCAAGAGTCTTTTCTAGCACCATGAAATGTGAATTAATTAATTAATATGCAAGGTTTCCCTAGGTAGGCCTGTTTTGGTCAGGAACTCACTCTGTGAAGCAGGCTGCCTCGAGTTCACAGAGATCCTTTTGTTCCTGTTTCCTGCGCCTGGCGATTACACGCAGAGCAGGCAATCCTATCTTTGAAGCACAGGACCCCAGACATGTTCATGTTATACAGTCTGCACATCTCACGTCATAGACAGCTGCCCTTGATGAGTTTCTTTGCTCTTCTTTAGCTTTGGTTCCTCATCACGCTGTGTCCTTTCTCTTAGCTTTTATCTCTTTCTCTTTCCCATTTCCTCCTAGTTATTGGTCCCTTTAGACAAGGGCCTTAATGATAATAATGAGAATTTACAGAGTGCTTACTATGCTCCAGTATCTGAGCTCAGCACTTTTCATCCACCCCTGGACTTGTGCCCACAGCAACCCTATAAGGTCGGGCTTATTATTAACACCCCCCACCTTGCAGACAAGAGACTGCTGCCAAGGGAGTCAGGTAATTTGCCAAAGGTCACACAACTAGAAAGTGTTGGGGATCGCAATCTGACTGACATCATAGCAGCTGTTCTTTTTCCACTGCTATGCGTTCAGGCCAAAAGTAGAGAGGGGAGTGATTAAAATGTACCCTCAGAAGGTGCTCAACATAGATTTGGCTTAGGGCAGAACCCCGTGGAAAGTTCTCGGGTGCCATATGATACTGTAATTATTTGCCATCATATTCATTTTCATCTGGGGGTAGTTAATCATACTTGTAGTTCAGAGGCTTAGAGGTTTCAGAGGGGGAGTAAAAAAAAAGACCAGAGCCCCCTAATAGGGCAACACAGCTGCCTCCTCAGAAGAGTTTGCACATGAGTTAAATCATAAATATAAAACCCTGGATGTTTCCACTCCACCAGTTGTCTGACAGAGTTTGAAAGTCTATGGAAAGTAATGGAAAACATCTGACTCAAAGGCAGCGACCTCTTGGAAGATGCTCATGAATATGATGAAGAGCAGAGGCAAGAGGCCATTTCTAGTGTATGTGGTGGGGGAGGATGTTGGCTGTGAATATATAGAGGAATCAAAAGGGCCCCTTTATCTGTGTGTCACATTTTACAGATCCTAGCTTCTAAGCACTGGTGTTGTGCTGGATTTGCATGCCATTGAGGCCAACAAAGTCAGGGACTCTTAGCTTGGAAACTCAACTTCCATCCTGACTGAGCACATGCGCACCAAGTAGGTCAAGTGCCTATGATTGCCCTTGATCAGTCTCTCTTGGTTCCCCTACTGTAACAGATCATAAGAGAGATTAAGCATTCTTGTGTGTTACTCTCCACCTACACACATACTCTTCCCCTCAAAACTACCCTAGAGATTACCACTGAGTCTTAGTACTAACTGAGAAACGTATTAATTTACATGACTTAAAGGATTTGGTGCAATCAATATTTGCAAAGAGAATGAATTGTCAGCCTGTTATTTCTGAATATCTCTGTGTAATTCTGCTGAGACCAAAGGAAGTAGAAGAGCAATCCGACTTTAATTGTGTTTAATTCTTTTTGGGCTGGCTAAGGGTTATATATTTGTCTATGTATTTAGTTTTATTACTGATGACATAAAGCCTGATAAAATCACTGTTTCTGCAGTTCAACCTCTGGATGAACTTCTGTATACCTCGAGGCTAATGTGCTTTACTCAGCAATTTCTGCTTTTTTTCCAATATAGTCCTCCCGTAGGCAGAGCATAACTCTCTCCTAATTTTCTTCAGTTTCTAGTCCCAAGCATCTAATCTCCCCTTCTTGCCTCTGGCCACTGCATTTCTTCTACTGTATTAGTCACTTCCCCCAGCCCAGAATAAGTGTAAAACTCATACTAGACCTTTTCAATTCAATCAAGCTGCATAATGCAGTCTCCCACTCACCAGTGTGGCAACAAAAAGCAACTGATGGAGATGGCATCAAATACACAGATATAATGTGCAATATTTAGGAGAATGGAGAAAGGTGAAAGGGAGTAGTAGTTATAGGAAAGCACATTTTCTAAGGAAGAGCTAGACTTGCAAACACTAAGAAAGCTGTGTGCGTGCGTGTGTGTGTGCGCATGTAGCTTATTTAGATACTTTCTTCATTGGGAGAGGGATAAGCAGTAGGTTACATACTTATACACACATTTAGACATTAAACTCATGCACACACACACACACGCACACACATACACATAAACACACCCTTTACATTTAGATCGTTCTACCGTTTAGCACAATAGTTTGTGCAAAAGATAATTTGGCTCTTAACCAAGTGTGTACTGAATGTCTGATATGTAAGCTTGCTTAGTTCACTTCAGTTTGAAATAAAAACAAATTAGCTTTAAAATTTTTCCTTGGTTCATAATATAGCAAAAGGAAGAGACTCTGAGTACAAACGTAGCATAGGAAGATCAGGACACAGAGACGTGTTCAACATGCTCCAGTGGTACGTGGAAGCTAATGAGCAGCTTCTAAAGGGCCAAGCATTTACACTCCGATAGCATCATGCTGATTGTATTTAATCATACGTGGAGGTGTTTGCTGTTTTCATAACACTTAGGTTTACAAGGTTCTTCAACTAGATATGCCTTTCAAGTGAAGAATGTTTAGCTGATTACTTTTGAATTTGAGGAAATCAAGTTGTCGGAGGGTCAACCTGGATATAAGGTTGGTTATTATCTCAACATTTCACCCAAAGCTTTATTTTGATGTGAGTGTATAGTAGCTTGATTTTCATCGGCCTATCTGCTCCTGAATTAATCACCTAACCATTTATTTCTTCCCTTAGGGGAAAGCTATGTCTGTTCCTCAGACAACTTCTTTAAAAAGGTTGAGTACACCAAGAATGTCAATCCCAACTGGTCTGTCAACGTAAAAACATCTGCCAACATGAAAGCTCCCCAGTCCTTGGCTAGCAGCAACAGTGCTCAGGCCAGAGAGAACAAGGACTTTGTGCGCCCCAAGCTTGTGACCATCATCCGCAGCGGGGTGAAGCCTCGGAAGGCAGTGCGGGTGCTTCTCAACAAGAAAACAGCCCACTCTTTCGAGCAGGTCCTCACTGACATCACAGAGGCGATCAAACTGGAAACTGGCGTCGTCAAGAAACTCTATACCCTTGATGGAAAGCAGGTCAGTGCCTGTACAAAGTACTTTTCTCATTTTCCCCACTGTAGATGAGCGGTTCTCAACCTGTGGGCCACGACCCTTCAACAGGTGTTGGCTAAGACCATTGGAAAACACAGATATTTTCATTATTGTTCATAGCAGTAGCAAGACTGTATTTATAAAGTAGCAATGAAAATACTTTTATGGCTGGGGAGGGTCAGCACAACATGAGGGACTATATTAAAGCAGCTTTATATTGGTTGCGAACCCCTGTTTTAGATGCTCATTTTATACCTTAAACCATTACACATGGTTGAGGATCTCTCCTTTCATATCCCTTCATCCTGAACTAATACTCTTTATCTCATTTGGGAGAAAGATCTCAATAGACAAAGCAATGAATCAGAAATTGGCTTTTTGAAATTCATTTTACTTTTGATTTTGATTTATGAGGCATAGTGGTCAGTAAGACCCCAGATTTTTATTTGCTAAGAAAAAAATGTTTTTAAAACAAGGTTTTACAAGTTGATATATATCATGATGCAATCTTGATCATTTTATATACATAACTAAAAATATGATTTCTTCCACTCATTTTTAAAGATACTCCCATGTGGGTATTCCACATCCATTTGGATGAAAGGGAGTTGAAGTGACCCTATAACTTATATGAAAGGAGACAGAAAATGGGAACACACTGAAACTTGCGGGGCCTTGTATTTGTCTTACTCTAAGATATATATTTCTCTCCCTTTTCCATGTAACATAGCTGTTTTAATTTGGTTCCATGGATGGTTTGTGTGAGATAGGAACTATTTCAGGATTCTAAAATTAGCCCAAGAAAGATGCTGCCATCTGTTCCCCTCCAAATCAGGTTCTTCATGTCACTGGTTACACTGCTGAAGTGCCACCTATATTAGTATCTGGTAAAGAATGCAGCCAGGCATCTCCATAAGACAGATGCACTGTTCTCTTGAATATAGATATCTGTAAATATGTAACAAAAATGTTCTAAGAGAATTGTAACAGTGACTAGTTCTATTTGTTCAAAAAATCATTTCAGTTACTCATCTAGAAGACAAGTGAGGATTATTAACAGTCCACTATCCTACCTCTTAAAATATCTTCCATAACTGAACAATTGTAGAGTTTCAAAATATAGATTTCTATCTATTAAAATTACTGTTGGGTATTTAAATGCTGAAGTCTGCCTCTCTCTCTCTCTCTCTCTCTCTCTCTCTATATATATATATATATATATATATATATATTGCACTGATATATATTGCACACTACAGGATTTCAAGTTGCAGGAAAAGTCATTTATATGCTATGCATTTAGAAATTTTGATGAATTTGTCTTCTTTCTACTTATTTTTTTTTTTGTGCTCCAAGAGGTCTAGATCACTGAGAGACTGTCTCAGGGGAATAGGCAGAGGATGGTAGAGCATGCTACCCATGATCTTCTTCTGTCCTCTACATGAACATGGGCACATGTGCCCCCTACATACTCCATTTGCATTTTCTCTCTCTCTCTCTTTTACACCACACACATACAACCACATGCCACAGGCATTTACATACACCACAGCATTTCATACACACACTACAAGAATTCACACATATAACACAAGTGTTCACACACAGCACAAGCATTCACATACAGCACAAGCGTTCACATACCACAAATATTCAGACATGCATCACAAGCATTCACATATACCCAAGAATTTGCATATGCAGGAACACACACACACAAACACACACTCACATCATTCACACACACACAAGCACGTTCACCTTAAGTATTCACCTGCCCACCCACACATACCATAAACATTCACACACATGCACACAAACACACCCCAAACATTCACACACATACAAACACATACCCCAACAAGCATTCGCTCATATAGGCACACATATTACAAGTATTCAGACACATCACAAATATTCACACACATACCGCAAGTATTCACAGGCACATACCCACACTCAAACATCATATAAAAAAAAACAAAGCTTAGCCCTTCACATTTGCAGTCAGTTCATGATCAAATAAATTTCTTGGTATTTACATCTCTCTTAATAAGTGTTAGTGCTCTTTGTCTAGTTAACCTCTACTATTCTTAGTATGGGTTTCCAGTACTGTGTGAAGATGGATCATTCCTTGGCATTCTTGACTACTCCTGATAATGTATAAAAGGTAACGTACAGATCTTAAATAAACAAGCATCTCTCCAAAGGTCACACTTAATGGGAAGTCCTCTCCAATGCCTTCAAGCATCAGTGACCATTTCTTTAGGGAAGATGTTACAAAATATGCTGCAATACCATACCAGGATATGATGATGGTGTGTAAGTATAGAAACAAAAGGGATGCTCAATGGACTGTGATAGAGACAGAAATTGGTTAATTCAATCAAAGATTTGGATTGAAGTTATAATCTCCCATAGTGACAATCACGTTGACATTTATCAACTGGGAAGAAGCCTCCAATTCTAGCTTTTCACTTTTTAGTGACTAGTTATGTGATGTGGAGCCAATCATGTCACTTTTCTGAGCCTCAAGTTGTTTTTTTTAATAGATGGGGTCTCTCTTCGTAGTCCTAGAGTTTGAGTTGGTCCTAAACCCTCAGAAATCTCAGAAACCCTCCTGCCTCTGCCTTCTGAGTGCACCACTTTTAATCTCTTCTTTTGTAAGATGGTTTCTAAATGGTATTTGCATCAGTATTATACTCAGATCATTCTTGTTATCTAAGGTGCCATGATAAAAGGAGGTTTTCTGACTTGTAATTTTTGTCCTCACTTGCTTCCCAATGTGATTGATGTAAGAGGTAGAAAGCAGAAGATTCACAAGCAAAAGCAAGAGAACAGGCAAACTATTGGAAGGGTGGGAGCACCAAGCCTCACAGTGCTGGATAAGGATGATTGGTTGATGTGGGTGGTTAGCATCCTATAAGGCTTCGGTATTTGTTTTATTTTCAAACATTTATTGGTGTTTTTATTTGGTTGCAAGAAATATGTTTCATAATGACAGTTTTGTGAATGTATGATTTACAATTTGATCACATTCATCCCCCATTACCTCACCCTCTTCTTTTCACAAATATGTAATTTTTCCAGTACCGTTTTTTTTTTTTTGAGAAGAAAAAGGCAAAATTTTTACATCTATCTCCACCAAGGATATTATCTTACTCTTTTCTTTTTGTTGTATCTTTATCTGGTTTTGGTATAAAGGTAATACTGGCTTGATAAAAAAAAAGAGTTGTACCATTTCTTTATTACATTCTAATGTATGTAACGATTTCCAAAGCCTTGGTGCTCTTTTTTAAAGGTCTAGTATACCAAAGTCTGGGTCTGGAATTTTTTTTTTATTTTGAGATAACTTTTATTGCTGCTTCAGTTTTGTTGCTTGTTATAGATCTGCTTAAATTGCATACCTCATCTTGGTTTAATTTTGGTAAGTTATATGTAGGTAGAAACCATCTATTTCTGTTAGTTTTTTTAAAAAGATATGACATAATGATTTTCACAATTTTATTTTATCTGTTGTAATGTCTCTACATTCATTTGTGATGTTAATAACTTGGTTCTTTTCTCTTTCTTTTTGTTACTTTGCCTAAGGGTTTGTTATGTATTTCGTTTTATGGACTCTTAGTATTTTTATATTTCTATTTCATTGATTTCTGCCCTGATATTATTTTTCATTTGATTAATGCAATGTTAACTAATTAGTAACCTTAATGTCATCATAAAATGTTTTGTCCTTAACACAAATGATGACATTTCACTATAATGATAATTCGAGGAAAGGAGATTATGCAAAGGTAAGCATCATTGAGGTGATCATTCTTAGAATTGTATTTATCATAGATGAAGGAGAATTAGGATTCAAATGATCCTCAGTTTATGCCTCAGGTGTATGGGTGGATGGTGGGACCCCTCAAAGAGATTAAGGAGATGCAGCACAATAAATTGGACTTTAGGTATACTGAGTTCTCGGGCTTTGCTACAACTAAATAAAGTCTCTAGAAGAACTACAAATGGGTCTGGATCTCAGGAGATGGGATCTGCGCTGAAGATACAAATTTAAAAGTAACCTGTAAACAACCATAGTTAAAACTCAGGCAAGTATATGAGTTTAGCTAGGATGTATGTGACAGGTTGTCCTAAACCCTAAAGACCGTCTACTGAATTTGAGTGGAAGGAATGGGGAAAGGAGGAATCCAGTGTGTTACAGAGAACCCTGAGAAATAATGTGACGATGTATTCAGAGAGGCTCAGTGAAATCCTCAAAGGTAACTGGGCAGATAGAGTCATGATTACATGAGACTGTAAGAAACTTGGTTTCTTTATGCTCTATCCATCAAAACTTGTCTGCCCATTGTTCTACAATTCTAAAATTTCTTTTCCTGTTTTTCAGTTATATAGAGTTGGCTGAAATGCCATTCCTATATACCTCAGTGCATATATTCCCTTTAGCATGCAGTGCTTAATCCTACAGTGTTCTTTTCTGTATTATCAATTAATGCCCTGTGCCTGGATGCATCAGATTCTGCTTTGGTTTTCTCAGGACCTTGATTTCAGCATGCAGATTTAGTTGGTAATGCCCTAGCAATTTAATTTCAACACAAGATCAGCACTGACCAATTTTTAGAGCACATTTCCTAAATTATGTTATATGCAACATTAGTTGAATAGAATGTTCCATAGCCAAATAAATCGCATTGTGCAGTTTAGTGTTTTATTATATACATGTTCAAAGTAGACATCTTCAGAGAAACCTGAATGATTTTGTTTAAGCCAGTATTTCTCAAACTATTTTGAACAACAACAAAACTTAAAAAAAAAATCGGTGGTTAAAGGCACCTGGGGAATCACTGGCCTCTGTGTTAGGTATTTATTTACATTTTAATGAAAGCATCTTGAAAAAGGGAAATGTTAAAGTCCTAGAGAAATAATTACATGGAAAGAAATCAGGCACCAGTGCATTTTGACAATGTTTAAAATCTGGAACAAGAAGACTTTTTAAGGTAGAGCATCATTAATCACAGAGGTTAACACCCATCCTCCCATAGGTCAGACAAGGCTTGAGAGCACTCCTCTCTGACACAGACTTTAGAATCATAGAGATCAAAAAATGGGAGTGGTTGTTTTTTAGACAATATATTTAAAGCCCTCCAAAGTCAAAAGCCATTAGGAAAATCCTTTGGTACTCAAAGTTTGGCTTCTGTAAGCACCGTGGTAAAGACAGAGCAACATTAATTTGCTTGGTTTTGAACTTGCACATTAGAGTTAGTCCTGTACAGACAAGCATCCCTTCCAAAAGCCCATGTTTCAGAATCTATGGGGAAGTCAAATAGGCTTACTAGTCGGTGGTAACTTCCATAGGTGATACTAATTAATTAGACTATATACTTTCTATTGCCCAAGTCCAGATTTCTCTAGGTGACAACAATTTGGCAAACCCTAGAAGTCTGAACAGTTTGCCCAGCAAGGTAACAGTTCTTATACAAGGTTTGGGGCCAGAAACCAGTACCTTTTGAAGTCAATTTGTGTCTACATACACACATGCATGCCCTTGTTTCAAGTATTGGGTGCCTCATTCTATGAACTCAAATACAAACATTTTTATGTCTGGACAGTTCTGTTTTTATTCACCCAAGGTATTACAGCCAAAGTATTTGTCACCACCGTTTATGTGTTATGGCAGTTGATAGGTGAATTTCCTTTCTTTTTCCCCAAAGAGGATTCATCCTTGCTTTGCTTAATGTTTCAGCCTGGTCTACAAGAGCTGGTTCCAGGACAGGCTCCAAAGCTATAGAAAAACCATGTCTCAAAAACAAAAATTCTGGCCTGAAAAATTAATCCAAAATTGTGGTAGCTTCTTGAATCTACTAGTTGGTGATTGAGAATTACCAAGAAAGACCATTCTCTTTCTCTAGTTTTAATATGTTTTAGCCAGTGTACAAACCTTGGTAAAATGTCATTGCTAGTCTGCATTTTCTATGGCCAGGTAGACTCAAGGTAGGAAATAGACATCTGCTTCCTCAGCATCTTCCACAAGAGGTTCCGGGGACTGGTGGATGACACCATCCATTTCCATGCTGGCATTGCTTCTTGTCATTTAGCCTTGCAGCTCTGGAGAAGACAGCTCTGAAGGTGGAATGGTAGTTGATTAGCAACTCAGATGGATTTGTTGTAGTTTATCCAGAGAGAAGAGGATGTGTGTTTTTATCCATGTCTCTATTTAGCAGCAATTAATTCTAGATACTTTTTATCTCAACTCCGACCATAAATTTCCTTAGCAGCAGCCACCCAGCCTGGCATGAGGTTCTGAATGATACACTGCTGTTATATTGGCTGACAAGGAGTTTGTTGGCTAAAAGATTACTAATAAACCCCATCTGGAAACTGGTGGAAGTTGAGATTCAGGATGAACTAACATGAAAAATAAGAATTTACGGGATTTGCTGATAGAAATTTACTTTACATAGTCATGACTTTAAAAAAAATTCTTAAGGAGAACTCTAGGGGCAATTGCTATATCCTAGCAGAAAAAAATTCACACACCCACCTTCAGCCAGTTTTACAGTTCTGGCTCTGGTTCAGTTCAATGAGTAGTATCGACTTAGGCTATTCTACAGGGACCTTGCTGGAGACCTCGAGGTCAGACGGCAATCACCCTCCTCCCTTCTTGTAGAGTAAAAAATCTGTTTAAATCAATAGGCTCCTATTCCCCTTGCTGAATGTGGCTTTCAAGAATGACAGCATCTGTTCCATATTGCCCTTGCCCTTGTCAAACCCCAGCATGAAATAAAACAGAATGGTATGGAGTAGCTAGGTTTGTGTATGTAATACATACAGCACAAGTGTAAAGGATATGGGCCCTGGAAATCTTCATACAAAAGACAGAGCTAGTGGGAATATAAAATGAGAGTAATTAGACTGAATACAATTATAAAAAATTAAGGTTGATCAGAGTTTGCAGTCTCTAGGAAATGTCCCTTTGGAATATATAGAAGAACCTGGTTTTTCATAATTCAAAATACAGTAGATCAGAGGTCATTGAATGCTAGATTTTAAAAGAAAGTGATAAAATGTATATGACATAAGCCATTCACCACCACAAATCCAAAATTTTTATTTATATTTTGTTGTCTATATTTATGGTGTAAAACATATTTTGATATATGTGTACATTTTGCAATGATCAAAGCATTTTGATATATGTGTACATTGTGAAGTGATCAAATTGTGGGTAATTAGTATTCATATCCACTGAAACATTTTTTATTTCTTTGTGCTGAGTTTATCCAAAGTTCTCTGTAGTAGTTTAGAAGTCATTCCAATGCATTATTTATAGTTACACAGCCACAGAACTTAATTGTCCCCTCCAATATGTTTATTATGAACTATGTGATGATCAGAGTTTTATAGAGGAGCAGAAATCATAGGAGAGAAGAATATCGGAGATTTTATTTTATGGAATTGGGTCATGTGATTAGAGAGACTATATAAGTTGAAATATATAGAGCAAGCAAGCAGGTTAGAGGTCCAGAAAAGAGTTCTTGGTGCGGAGTCTAAAGTCTTTGATAGTACTTGGCAGATGGCATGTGTCAAGCCGTGAAGTTCAATAAGAAATAGTGCAAAGGGCCCTAGACAAGGAACCAGAGATACTTGCTCTGCTACCAAACAGCCGGACTATTGTGGGCCAAACTCCTGTCACTCCCTTAATCTTCATCTATTTCTGTCCATAAAATAGACTCCCCCAGACTTCCTTCCACAGTGAAATAGTTCTAACACATTCAATTCCATGTACATTTAAAGTTCTGTAATTTCAAAACTCAGGTTTGGAAGATAGCAAATAGTCCAGCTTAATGCACCTCCTGGCAATGTCTAGAAGTAGCTCCACAGTCGTAACAATTGTGACAAGTTTTAATTATCTTTAGCTAAATAATAATCTAAATGCCCCATTTTTCCAATTTGTTCATGCCATTCTCAATAGTAGATTTCATTAATGAGAACTCTGTCTGGCAACTCTTCATGGTTGCTAAGCACAGTACTGTTCTCCTCTACATAGACAGCAGAAGGAGAAATACTCAGCCTTGCAGTGTTCATAGTTTGTTAAATGGAGACAATGTAGGACCAGAAAAAGTATTTAGCATTTCAGGTGAACATACAAACAACCCTTGCAGACACAGGCATTTCCCTTGTTCATGAATGTTTCATTGTGAACTTTGAGCACTGTCTAGAACCTGGGATATGTTTAATATATAGTGCATGTTGGATGGATATAGGAGTGACCTGAGAGAATTGTGAAGAGCATGGACTGAAGGAATGTCAGGACCATGAAGGCCAATTTTAGATCACAAAATTTTAGAGATACAATGAACCTTCGACATCAAAATATCCATAGAAAAGTAGTCTGAGTAGCATGATATTCATTTGCAAGGGATCATCACAGCAACAGAATCAGAAAATACTAATTACCAGTTAAAGTATTCCTGATTCACTAAATGAAATTTTTTTTTACAAAAACAGTGGACAAAGTCTTATTTTTCATCCCATTTTTCTGGCCCCTCTAAGTTAACAATAAATGTTCTACTTTAATTGCCAGAATATGGATCATTGAATTGAATTCCCAGTAAATAAAAATGAGCTACATTGTCCTAAAAATTCACATTTTTCAGAGAAAAAAAACAGAAGATGTGACAGATCCATAGCAGTGGACATTATTTAGCCAGTTTTTGCATGTTTGTAGTATAATTGTCTGTGTGGGACATAATCATGATCGGAAGCAGAGCAACACTCAGAAATTTTAGCTTAGTATGAGACACCATTTTCTGGGTGAGAGGGAACTTCCCTTGCTCCTGGTTCATGGAAGCTTGCACTGAATTAGTTTCTAGGAACTACACTCCAAAGCCTGGAAAGCCACGGTAAATACTTGGCTTTCCTAATTTCCATTTATTCCGTATTTAATTAGATCCACTCTTTGTCTCTCATACTTCTGTACGAAAGTGAGAAGTTCAGTGTTAAGTGGATTTTCTGGTTTTCTTATTTAGTTTCATGTTGCTGAGCTATATTTGTTACTGTCTGAGAGATCATTTTTGTTGTGTAATTTTCTAAGGGCAAAATGGCACAGTGCAAGATGAGGCTTGATGCATGCTTACCTCATTTCGTGAAGTTTCTTGATTCGCAAGCCTTGTTTTAGTATCAGTTATACTGAGACTATCAGAAAGCCTGTATTATACCCTTGTTGTTATTTCCAAGTATTTTCAATCTATCTTCCTAGCATATCTACCACTCTTCCCTGCCCTTGGTTTCCCATCTGCAAACTGCAGAGAGGATATAGTATACACTAATTTAACAGGCAGGTACTCTGCCTGGCATTTGACTAGGTGCTGGGAATATATCAAGATGTGAGAGCTACATTCTCATCTTCTGCCTTTAAGAATGCCACTGCTGCTAAATGAAGAAGAGTTCTGGGGCTCTTACATAAGATTATGGCTGTAAAAATGTTCTGTGAGGTATAAGGCATGTTGAAAATGTTGGTTATGATTTGAATTTAGCAAGCTTGTTCCCTCCTCTGACATCAGCTGTACATAGTGTTTCTCTGCAGTGCCCGAGTCTTGGAAAGCATTCCACTGATAACAGCTGGAAGAAGGGGATTTGATAGTGATAACAGGTTTCTGCTTGTCTTATACATCATACTTTCATTCCCTATCAATTGTCACAACAGCACAAACGGGCTTGACCAATCATAATTCTCTCCATGCTCCAGACACAGAATCTGATATTCCATGACCTCACCCAGTATCACAGAACTGATACATAGCAGAGCCAGAACTAGAACTCAGATCTCTTGACCCCTTAGATCAGTGTCCTTTTCACATAGCAAGCTTACTGATCAAGCAAAATCCGTCCCCAAAGTTCACCGCATGCTACTTAGTTTCCTGCAAACACAGACGTGAAGCAAGCTGTGATATTCTTGAAACATCTTAAACCTATCCAGCTTTTCTTCATCTGCTTAAGTTAAAGCACACAGCAGCTGTCAGAGACGCAGAGCTGAATTCCTCTGTTTTGAATTTCTATGTTATCAGAAACCTTAGGAACTACTGGCAGGCAGTTGGATTACATGTACATTTCAAGAATCAAAGGTTTGCATTAGACAGCTACATTGGGAAATTGGAATAATATTTTTGCATCATCCAAAGCTCTTTAGAGTGGATTAGAAACAAGAACCTATATCTTTCAATACAGGCTAAAACCGGAGGCCTCCTTGTTCTGCTGGATTTCGTTTTTTGACACATACCCTAATTTTCAGAGCAAGTAGGTGCTGAGGAATTCCAACTTTGGACAAGCAGAGTTACTAGGACTTATGGCTTATTATAGACATTTCCCATTTGCAAGTAAACACCAAAGAGTGAGAAATCTTCTTGAACATACAAAATATGATTTTTTTCTCCAAAAAGATTTCCTTTTAAAAAATAGATTCTGGATGGGGCCATCTCCTTCATAAAACAGGCATAATGACTACCCGCTTGAGTGTTGAGGGCAAAGCTGCTTTATTACATGCCAGGCTCTCCACTCCCTCCTACAAACCCTTACACCAATACTAGTACACACTGGCAATTTTCTATCACCCCCAATTCAAAGATCTTTAAGAAGACACACATGCCGCTGAGATTTTCTAGGGCATGGACCATTTGCCAGTACTGTCATTTGACATTATATCCTGCCCAAGTGTTTGCATTACATTTTAGGTTCTCCAAGTACACCCAGGAAACAAATACTACACACATTTTTGAACCATGACAACTTCAGCTAAAATAAACACAATGCTAAAAATATCAAGACATCAAATAGGCTCAGTCAAATTTCCTGTTAATAGGGTATGGAGTATAGAAGACAGGTAAAAAGGAATTATATTCCAAGCACAAAACTAACAGAATGTTTACAGGAACATTTTTTTTTCATAAACTCTTTGTTTTAGCTGTGCGTTGTGGTGCACACCTGTAATTCTGACATTGGTTAGTTGAAGGCCTTTCTGAGCCATATAGTAAGTTACAAGGTCAGCCTGGGGTACTTAGCAAGGCCCTGTCTCAGAACTCAAACATAAACAAAAGCAAGCCAACACACACAATAAAACACCCATTTTTCAGGAACAAAGAAAGGGTTAGCTGTGGAAAAGACCTTTGACTGTGATTGAGAAGCCAGGCTAACTTTGCAGTTCAATTACTATGTTACTGTTCACCTAATTAGGCAGCTATTTAATCCCTTAGAATGTCAGTTTCCATGTCAATGGCAAGAGATAAACAAGCTAGCTTTAACTAAATCACAATTATTATTTAAACATAATAAAATTATAGCCCATGTATACATATGTATACATACACATATACATCAACTGACAATCAAGGAGAAAACTAAAGAGGCATTAGAAAAAGTCCCAATGCGAATCTACAATGTTGATAAAGTGACAATACTCCCCAAATTGATCTATTGATTCAATGATTCAAGTCAAAATACTAACTGAATTCTTTGCAGAAATTGATAAGCTAATCTTAAAACTCAAAATAGAAGAACAAAGCAAGATACAGCCTGGGCATAACAGGAAATGAGAAATTAGGTCTTTTGGAGTTAACTGGTGACTTAGAGAATAATATTTGGTTGTATTAAGAAAATCTGTTAAGAAAAATTAAAAGCCAATATTTTGCACTGTTGTACCCAGTACCTCAAATATTGATTCATATGGGAATCATTGAAAATGTTAGTTAAAAATGGACTCTAGGCCTGTTGTGGTAGCAAATAATCTTTAATTCCAGCACTTAGGAAACAGAAGCAGGCAGATCTCTGTGAGTTCAAGGCTAACATGTTTATGTAAAACATTCCAGGCCAGTCTAGAACATAGTGAGACCTTACGTTAAAAAAATGGGGAGGCTTAATCAGACCTGCTATATCAGATTTTGTGCACTGCATCCTTGCATGCCTTGGGTCCTGGAACCCTAACTAGAGGTGGTGGAGAAAAAGCCAGAGGACCCACATACAGCCAAGCTGGGGTCGGGTGGTCTGGGCTCTCAGATGGAGAAATCACAGCAACCTGGAAGCTCCATGTGTTGTTGATCATATATAGTTGAACAGGAAGGCAGGGCTATTAGATACAGATAAGAAGCAGGGAGGGCTATTATATACAGTTGAACGAGGAGGCAGTGTTAGCTAATCTCAGTAGGAGCAGGCTCTGTAGGGGAGCAGTCATAAACATCTGGGGAAGAAAGCTAAGGTGGACATTTTCTGCGCACTGTCAACATTCACCTGGATCAGAGGAAGGCTTTGCCCTCTCCTTGAGCCACATCTAGAAAGGCTTTGCATCTCCAAGAGGTTGGTGGGCCTACATACTTGACATGGGCATGCTCATGTCAACATGGCACATTCAGTCAGGACTTGCCCCTTACAGGGTGGGACTCAGGAATCTACATTTTTAATAGATAAATTCATATACGTGTTAATGTACAAAATCTGGTGAGCTAAGCTTTTGATTTCAACATTTAGATTCTAATCACTGGGTACATGTTCTAAAAAACCAGATGTTTGAAATAGACAGATGATGGTGCTGGGCACAATAGTACATACACACTGGGATTATAGAGTCTCAGTACTCAGGAGGCTCTCATGAGAGTTCAAAGACAGCTTGGCATACACAGGAAAACCCTTTCACACACACACACACACACACACACACACACACAGAGAGAGAGAGAGAGAGAGAGAGAGAGAGAGAGAGAGAGAGAGAGAGAGAGAGAGAGGGAGGGAGGGAGGGAGGGAGGGAGGGAGGGAGGGAGGGAGAGAGAGAGAGAGAGAGAGAGAGAGAGAGAGAGAGAGAGAGAGAGAGAGAGATGAGTATGATGGGCTCTTTCTGAGAGGAATTAAATTAGACCTTTTGTATGCCCACTATCTTTTTATCTGTTCATTAATTCCTTGATCACTGTCTTAACTGTGGTTGACAGTATAGTCATAATTCCTGATCTTTTAGGATCTCCCGGGATAGGAGAGCTACTGTACATGGCCTCAGTCTTTCACCTTGTGCCTTAAAATCTCACAACCCTGCCTTCTGCTGCTCCCCAAACCTTAGTGTAATGTCAAAGTACAGTGAGATTTCAGGTTGTTGAGAGTAAGTTGAGTACTCTTAGGACTTTTGGGGTTCATTTCTATATCTCTTTTATACAGAAAAGTGGTGAGAGAGGGGGATGAGAGAAAGTGAAAGAAAGAGGAAAGGTAAAAGAGGCAGAGACAGGAGAGGAGAGGAGGAGTGGAGTTCAATCATCAAATATGGAAGATGGGCATCAATGTTTTAGAATAAAAGCCACGTGCACCACACAGCATATTTGATATTACTGGGAAACAGCTTTACTTCCAGCCGCCATCTAACCGTTTCATTTTCATACCTATGGGTGATTGCTAGAGCAGGTGGAGGTGACAGAAAGCTGGACCCAACCAGCTCTATTTTGCCTTAGTTCACAACAGGAAGGGCCTTCAGTTCCTGCTTATCTTCTCCCACTCTAGCATAGTATTAGACCCCAAGACAAAGCTCAGATTGATGCAGGCCCCACCCCACCCTCCTTCTCCTGGCTTTCTTTCTATAAGTCATGCTTTTAGTGTTTGGAGTCTGGCAGCTGCGAGGCCTGGTTGCTAGGAAACAATTTCTCAGCACAAAGAGCCCTCAGCTGGGAAGGTCAGGGCTGTCAGTATGAAACAGCTGTACAGAATTTTTATTTGTCTTCCCCTTGTTTTGGTTAATCACAGGGCATGAAAGCAGAATCAAACTTTTCATAGAAATGAAAACTGCTGGAGAGTACCAGTTCAGCTGCTACTGTTGCTTTGGCTTTTTTCTTTCTTTTTCTTTTTGCTGATATTCAAATCATAGCCTTTCTACTCTGGCTCTACACAGCTCCGGCAAGCTGAGCAGGCTAGAAGTGATGGCTGGAGGTGGAGGGGTCAGGTGTTCTTTAGCCTTTGACTGCCTGCCTGAGGCAGCAAAGGTACAGCTGAACTGTGGGCTGAGTTCACCCCCTTTCTCATTAATTGGCCATTTCTTTAGGGTTTGAGCTGCAAAATGAAATACTGCAAGACACGTTTAGATGTTCAGATTCAAGCTATGTATGCTGACACACACCTATAATGGCAGACCTTGTGAGGGTGGGGTAAAGATGCTGCTGAGTTGGAAGCCAGTATGTGCCTGTTAGTGAGATCCTGTGTCAGAAATGAGGTTTATAAAAACAATGGGACATTCAATTTAAACAGCAGCTTGTATTTTTATCTGATAAATACATCAACCCTAACCTGTATGAAGTAAATTTGGTATGAGGTTTGTATAGAATTGGTACAAAAATAATACAAGTGGAGAAATGGATGATTCTAGGTTTGTTTCATTTCTTTTTTTATTGAGTGATATATTTTTCTCCACTCCCCTCCCTTCCTCCTCCCCTCCCATGATCCCCACGCTCCCAATTTACCCAGGAGTTCTTGTCTTTTTCTGTTTCCCATGTAGATTAGATTCTAGGTTTGTTTTGACAAGTATGGTAGAAGCAGAAGTTAAGTACTGTAGCTGTATCTTACTGATAGATTATTTGCATCATGTCTGAGTCCCTGAGTTCAGTGTCCAGTGCTGATGAACACTGTAGTTGAAGCCAGAAGGAAGTTTTTTGAGAGCCACATAAAGAAAAGGCAAAATCCTTCTTTAGTACTTTGTTTCATTTCTAGTTATCCATCATATACTAGTATAGTGATTAAACTTAAATGTGCTACACTGTGAGAAACATGTAATTACAAATTAGGAAGGGCAAATTATAGAACCAGATGGATGGATTCACTCAGCTGAGTGACATGGGACAGATACTTGCTCTTCTAGGACTCAGATACCTTTCCCAATCCATGAAATAGTGGTTTCTCAGATGTGTTTCCTCTTCCGTCAACAGCATGAGCAAAGCTGGGGTTTTGTTACAAATGTGGACTATCAGGCTGTGAGTTAGATCTTTGGAATGTGAAACTGAGTGTTAGGATACACAGTCTATTTTTCACAACCTTCCTGGTGATTTAAAGTAAACACATTTAGGAACCACCTAATAAAAGGACTGTGGAGATCACTGCTGTTCTCGCCTTCATTGGTTCCGCTCAGTGATGCTTAGTCCCAGTGTTTGGTGGCTTATTTAAAAATGTCATTTTCTTTTTAATTACCATTCTCAGGGATTTGTTCTAAATTAGTTTGGGGGTAGGCTTTATGTAAAAGCATAGAAATTTTTATTATATTTATAACTTCATAGCCCCTCTTATTTTCTGATATCCCCCGTTATCCTCAGGCAAGATATTCTAAGATACATGAAGGTTTCTGTACAGTTTAACAAATCCTCTGACTACTATGTGCAGGTTTCATATCGCGACTAGACAAAAGATGGTGTTTAATGGGGGTGCTAGCGTGTAGAAAGAATTGGCTAAGGGTACATCTCATCTGCTTAAGTTGGTTTGATCTATAACTGACTTCAATTCTGGTTTTTCTTTTAAAAACCTAATTGTTTCCAAAAGTACATTCCCGTTTTCACTCTTGATTCTTCTTACAAGGTGATGCAAAAGTCTCATCCCGCTGTGTTTATAAGTATCTTATTGCTAAAGGAAGGGAAGCTGATTCAAAAGGGGCAACTCATGGAGCTAATGACCACCCCAGCTTACTTACCAAGGTAGCTGGCACTCGGTGTGCTGTCCATGGTGCTGAATGTGGTTGCGTTAAACATAGGAATCTGTGAAAAACACAGATAGGCAAAGGAAGAGATGCTGGATTGCCATAATAGTCTGTCCTTTTCCTGTTTCATTTCCCAAAGGAGACAACCTAATGAATTTGGTAATAAAATCATGCCACTTAGTCAAGATGGCCAGAGTAATTGTGCCTTTTATAGAGTACTGCCTTCCTTTGGAGCTTTTTTCTATTGGAGTAGCAGGGAAACAATACTCATAGCTGGAGAAACTGTATTTTATTCTAACAAAGAGACTTTGATGTAAAGAGTGTACTTACTTAAGAGCAAAAGATCATAGTCCAAGTACCTCATGTCAATGTGAATGAATATGAAAGGAGAGTTTCAAAAGAAATCCAGCAAAAACAAGCCTAGTGTGGCACTCCCAAATTGTTTTATCAAGCATTAGAGTCTTGCAATACCTTAGGTACTTATAAAAAACTTAGGCTATATTTTTTAAAAAACCTTCTACTATTAAATAAGAGATTTATAGAGAATTGCAGAAATAGTACAGAAAAGATGCTATTCTTAACAGTAATCCTTTACATAAGTATATACAAATGTGTACACTCAGAAACAGGCCATTGACAATGGTACAGTTCACAGCTCTTATTAAGATACTACTAAGGTTATATACATTTATTTGTATTTTAATGTGTAAATATAGATTTTTTTAAAGATAAAGTCTTGCTATCTCCCCCAGAATGACATGGAAATCACTATGTAACCTTGTATGGCCTCATCCTCATGACAAGCCTCCCCTGTCTCAGCCTCCCAAGCACTAGGATTCTAAGCACACACAATCATAGTTGACTGAAATAATTGTGAAATTAGGAGAGACAAAATGATAGTGTCACTATATCTCAGTGCCAGAATCATTTGGTAGAAGTTGGACTCATTGTCAGCTCTCCTGTAGAAACTGGTCTTCTGTAAGAATGGTGGCCACCAGAGGGGATGCTATCTAAAACAACAGTGAGTGAGCTCACTGGTTAATAGGTCATCTGGCCTCTTTTTTCCTCTTACCATCAATGCTATACGTGTATTACGTGTATTTTTCCATTGAGTGAGTACAATTGGAAGTGAAGTACCATGGGCACCAAAATAGGTGGTCAGCAACAGTCCACATATTCTCCAATTACTGGGTTCTCTGTGAATATGTTAACCCAACATTTCTGAAAGCTACTCTAGGCTACGCTCAAATAGGCAGATGGATTCAGAGTACTAGTAGGGAATATCCCAACCTTAACATGTCCTCCAGGACTGACCACTGGACTTTGGCTCTTTTCACCTATTTTAAGATTCTCAGCATTTTGATATTTTAATAACATTCAGAGTAAAGTTCTATATGTTTATAGTATACTGTGTTGTCATGACACATAGGGCATATAATTTCAGACTTTGGTATGGTTTTATAGACTTAAAGTTACTGTGTACTAGGAAAAGGACATACCTAGTCTCCTAAAGAACTTGGCTTGAATACGGCAGAAGAAGATAGAAGGAATACACTGCCAAATCAACTTAGAGTGTCATATGTAGGGATGTGTTGTGACCCTACATAAGTTACTAAGTCTTTTAGAATCCCAGTGTTATCTGTAAAATATGCACAGTAATGCTTAATGGATACTGTTTTTTAGTCATTTTGATATGCCAGCAATTGTTCCTAATTCACAGGATTCTTACGATTATTATATAGCACTGCTGTAAAATACCTAGTGCATAGGAGATACTGAAAAAAAATTCAAATCTACCAGTTTATTGTTAAGCATTTCACTTCTAAAGAGACCTGAATTCATCTGGGACATGCAAGGCAGCATCTTTTCATGACCAGAATATGATTCTACCTAATGTCAGTGCTTAGCATGTCTAGCAATATGTAACAGAAACTCACAGTTATCTTTGGAGAAAAGAGAAATACAGCTACTCCTTGTATCAGCAAGCATGATTTTTATGTACTAACAACCAGAGCTATTTCTAAAATATGTGATCGTATAGCTTGAAACATGAAGTATACATACAGGCAAAATGTTATAAAAGTATAGGCTGCTCATTTTTGATAACTACTTATATAAACATCATTCATTTCTTCTATATAATTATAAACCAGGGAAGGGATTTCTTATGACTTAATCTTGATCCATCTTTTGTCCAGCTATATATCTAGATGGAGTGACCAACTCCTCTACTAAGAGGATAATGATGGAAAGGCCAGTTTGACTGTGTTTTGACCATAAGTCCAGGAGCTGAAAATATGAAGTCATGACAATGATCCTATCTGGGGGTATTAACTCCATTGGTTCTGTGATAATGAAATATTGACTTCCCTAAGAGAACTACATTTTATTGCATAGTGTTATCAGCTTTCCTCGATTGAAAAGAATATTTTGATTGTTGACTACACCACAACCCTTGGCACTGAGTTTGCTAAATTGTCATCCATTTCCCTTCCTGTATAGAGGGATCTGTAATAATCCTTTACGTACTTGAAAGGAGCCTGAAAATTCGGAGGGGCTGCTGAGTTCGAAGGCTGAGAGCGCCTATTTATTTTTGTCCTACCTCTGTTGCTCGCTTACTGAAGTGAGCGCACAAAGCTTTGAAACTGATTTCCCAGTCATTGGTAGGTAGCTGATGGTGACAAAGGAAGTTCTGTTTTTTTTCCAGCTGTCACCATGCTTCCTTTTTATGGCTCAGCTCTAGAGTTTTCTACTCGATATTCACCTACTACTCCTCTTCTCAGAGCATGCCATTCTCTTCCCCATACCAACAAAGTAACATCATTCAACCTGTGAGGGCAGACTGATAGAATGAATGAGCCATTAGAGGACACTGAGTGATAAGATGCTTCGACAGGAAGCTGCCTTTCTTAGGAAGAAATGGCCCCCGATGTGCATAAACAGCCACCTCAAACGGAGTACAGATAATTGTCCGACTTAATAGGATATTCATTAATCAGACTGGTAGCATAATGTAGCCTGAGTGAGTCCCAGCCCTGCTCATTCTCTGGTTCTGTGGAGATGTTAATCACGCTGCTCCTGGCAAGTCTGTCAGCACCGAAGCTGATGATGTAACCAGTTTTGCAGTAAGCCCTTTGTCTGAGTGACTGCGGCACAGCTGCTGGGGCAGAGCACCAGGGCGCTGAATGTGTTAATGGGGGAAGGTGCTTTATCCACTTCTTCCTTCCAGGATGAGGTCGTCACTGAGTGCTTTGTGTGTCGGTTGGCACAACCATGCCAGTGAATGTATCAGTGGTGGAGAGTCTTATCGCAGGGTTTCTCAACGTGATAATGGGATGGACAATGTTGGGAATTCAATAGTTCTAAATGCTCAAATGATACACTTAGAATTTTTGCACTTCCCTGTGTGTAAAAGTTACCTATCACAAGGAACTCTAAATAAATATTGCATTCTAATTAATGATATCCCCGCAGAAGTTTTAAAGGATGAAGTGTACTTATTAGGATAATATGTTTTAATGTATCAAAAATAAGACAGATTGATAAAAGGGTAGCTAAATCAAATATACAAAATGTTAATTGTAGAAATAAGTAAAATGTATTTCACTGTTTGTCTAAGAATTTTCATAAAGTGTTCAAAGAAATTAGAATCACCTTGAGCGAGTTTTGGTTTCTCATTTTGTTTTGTTTTAACATTACTGCCTGGAGGGTTAGTGCCTGGGGATCCCTCTAAATTTTAGAGTATGCCACAGCTGTAAGGTTTGTTTGTTTTCTTGTTCCTTTGCTTGTTTTTGAAGTTCCCCAGGTAACTTTAACATATACTGAAGGTTGAAAACAACTGCTAAGGTAAGTCCAGTTTTGGTGTTTAAGATTGCTATAAATAATGAACCTTAGGCCTTTGTAACAAATTCTGGGCATTCAAAGCCAGGTCCTAATGAGTACCCCTGGGCTCCAAACAGGGAACTAACAGAAAAGGTCCTGACAGATCGAATAGCTTTGTAACTTTAATGAGTAATATGCATACAGAGGCTGCATTTTAAACCCTAAAGAATTGTCCATCCTAAAATGTTGGTAGCCAAAATTGAGAAATACTGCTATAGTCCTGTTTCTCTCAAACTGAAAAATACATAAGAGCCACGCAGAAATTTTGTTAAAACAGGTATTTAATTCAGGAAATGTAAGGTGAAGTCTAAGAGTTTGGCTCTTCCTGAAAAGCCACTACACGATGCCCACGTTGTCAGTCTACAGATCTACACATTGAAGACACTGGACTTACCTTCTTTATATTTCTGACAAATTGTGACTATCTGAAATTCCTATCCTTTCTTGGATATACTCTAGAGTCTCAAGGGGGGTTAATAAATGGGTGAATATAGATAAATGTGTTTCTTGTCATTAGTGGGGTCATTAAATTCTGAAGCCAAACGCTAATATCAATAAGAATTTCAGGAATTGAGCCTAACTAGAGAGATATTTTCTTCTGGAGTGTGTTTTGTGGGGCTAGAGCAATATTTTAAAGCAGGCTATATGTGCCTACACTAGACTGAAACATGACTAATAAAAACCCATAAAAAAACTAATAAAAAAATTGAGTTCAACCTGGTCTGAAAAGCAAAACAACCCGCCACTGGCTCTTACCTCTACTTAGTCTGAAATGGCGATTTTGCATCCAGGAATCTCAGAATGAGACTGTGCCTGAGAGCTGGCTCCTCAGGCCTTATAGTCCTCTCAAGTGCGGGGATTAAAGGTGCACACCACCACTGCCTCTTTTCTATGGCAAAGTAGTGTGGCTACTGGGATTAAAGGTGTGTGTCACTATTGCCTGGTCTGTGAGTCTGACCAGTGGGGCTATTTTACTCTCTGATCTTCAGGCAAGCTTTATTTATTAAGACACAAATGAAATGCCACTTCACTAGATTAGTATAAGCAGTCTTATGTAGTTTCATATCCCTGGTTCCCAGCACAATGCCTGGCTTATAATAGATGCTTGAAATGTAGTTGCTGAACCAATTACAAAGAGGATGCCACAAGAGTAAAACTCAGGCATGCAGGAAAGTAAGAAACTGTTATTGATATGGTAAATCAAGAAAAGAATGCTTCAGCAACTCCCCACCTGAAACAATAGCTGTGAAATGGACCCATCCTTTGGAATTTACCTTTTCCTCAACCCTTGAATGGAAGCGGGAACAACTGAAATAGTTGTGTGTTCTTCCTCTTCTGTGTTGTAAGTTAGAGTAATGCACAGCAGGCTGAGGTGATGGTGAGGGACATTTTGCTTGTTTTGTTTCTTTTGGGAAAAGGACAGAAGACCCAGACTCTGGGAGAAGAAACAGGATTGGTGAAGAGAGGTATCATCTAGCACTGCTGGCTTCTTTTCCCTGCTGTCAGCATCTTTTGACCCCATCCTTTTCACCCTTGAAAGTATATGCTAATAGATACGATTTGCTGGGTAGCAGCTCCATTTTGTAATTTATCATGACTTGGAAAGTAACATATTTAGCGACCATCAGCATTTATATCTTGTGATGAATAGAGGCTCCAAAGATTAAGTTATGATGATTTGGCTAACCTGCATAAAAAATAAAAGGCATGTCACTAAGGGAAGTAGCTGGAAAAATAAGACACTGGGAACTAATACGATAAACATATTCTAGTTGATTTTGCTCTAGGCTTTCCTTATGTGCATGGCCAGTGATTTCTGGGTGGAAAACTACAAACCGAGACAGAGTTTTCACTCAGGTAAACAATTATGACATTGACCACCGAAGAACTATTTTATAGCACATTGTGAAAATGTGTCACTTCTTTAGATTTCCCCTAATGCTAGAGATATGCAGGACAAAGGAGGACTGCAGAAGACAAAGGGAATGGGCATGTGGCAGAGTTATTACATATTGTGCTTCACAGCAAGGCATTATCTTTATTGAATGCCAACTGGAAACAGTCCAGCATTTGGCCAGAGACTGACCCTGGTACAAAAAAAAATCCAAATTTCAAGAAAGTATTGTGGAAGCTTTACTGCCTGAACTTGTCTTGCTTTTCAGAGGCGCATGGGTTATTTACAAGGCATAATGATATCTTGCAATACTCCCTTTTCTGCTAGGAAGAGATTTTATCAACTCTCTAGATTTTCACACCAGGGTCAGTCTCATTTGGCTCAATTTCATTATGTCTGTAGACTTCAAATAACCAGGGAACATCTTGTCAGGGAAAGGCCAGATGGGCAGACAGGGAAGCGATCCAGGGCCCGAGGAAATTAAGTGTTCAACCTGTCCTTGCTCTCCCACGGTGCCAGTACGTGAGCCAGACAGAAAGACAGACAGACATAAAGACAGACATTCAATCTACCTCAGAGCTGGGGAATCCAGGGCAGGGGCACACTGGGGGAGTCTGGGGAGCCAGAAATTCAAATTCCCATGTTGTTAGCTCACACAGTGAAATCTGATAACCACCCTCCCTGTGCTCTCAAAATGAACTCAGCCCCCACCTTGAACTGGGAGTCTGAGCCCCAGGACCTGACAGTACAATTAGACCTCTCTGCACCTTCTGGGAGTGAGAGGCAAAGTAGAACACTGAGGACAGATTCACAGATAAGGGATGCATGGTCGATTTCAGTGTTCTAAATATGGGGTGTTATCACTGCTTTTACAGTTCATGGTTCTGAACAATTTCTCTGGGTAGTATGCCGTAAATAGATTTTAGACTGTTAAATTCCAGAGTCACCATTTGCATCCCCCGCACCTAGGACAGCACTTGATATGTGGTGGCATTAAACATTCCCTTAAAGAGCAGATCTTACATCTGGTAGTTTGCTCCCAACCCTTATTAGATTTCTTGATTACACTAGCCTTACTCTTTGACCCACGATCGAAACATTAGTCCACAGATGTCAAGAGAGATGCTTGAGATTTACCGTTTAATAATTTTGGTAGTAAGGAGTCAGAGTGCACTACTAGATTGTGAAATCCCAAACCAACTGATTTAGAAAAGGAACCGTTAGGAAGAATTTGTTAAATTTAGGCCGAATATATATAGATGAGGATCTGAGGCAAACAAGAGATAGCATATTGACATTATGTTTAAAACCATGGACTAGATTGTGGAAATTCATACCATGGCATGAAACTAATTATATTTTGAATCAATAATTCTTGATCAGAAATTATTTTGTCCAACCAATGAAATATAAAAATGTCTTTGGACATTATTGATTATCTTGACTGTGGGTGTACTGCTGGCATGTAGCAGATAGAGGCCCAGGATTCTGGTCAACATCCTACAGTGGTTTGGATGGCTGCCCGTAGCACAAAATTCACAAAATTAGCTGACCCTATAATGTCCAAAGTGCTATGGTGGAGAAGACGTGCAGTAAGCAAAGAAGCAAGATTCAAATTAGAGACAACAATTATAAAAATTACAGAGATGAAAACAAGACTAGAAAAATAACACACCATAGCAACATCAATAGGAATATCTAGATGGCAGAATTATGTGTTTTTTTACCCTTTCTCTTATAATGTTTCAAATATAACTAGGCTGCTTTTAAATTGAAAACAGTCACATAAGTAATATGTGAATGTATATCTTGCTTATTAAGTGTTACACAGAAGATTGAAGGTCTTTTCCCCACTTGTGCTCCTTTCCCAGAGGTACCAGAATTGTGGTTTTGGCCTCTAGAAGCTTAATCCATATGTTTACACATATATTACGTGCAGCTATATAGAAAATATGTAGAGTTTTTGCCAATCTTTAACAGCTGCATTGTACGTGCCTAGCTGAACGTACTTGCAAAGACATCCTAAAGTGGGCATGGGATGTAAAATTGCTGGCCCATAGAAAAGGCATATTTAAGATTTTGTCAGCTAATTGCCTTCCAAATCACTCACATATTTAATTTCTTGATAGCCTCACAACACCAGACGCTTATCTACCTTGTATACAATTGGCAATCAGATAAAAATAGCATCTTGTTTTGTTTTTAGTTTGCATTTTTTCTTGTGCTGACAGAGCTTAGATCCTCACGCATTTCTTGAATCTGTCACGTAGTCTCCCTATGAATAGTGGTATTCACGTTTTGCTTGTATTTGTATTGTAATCCCTTTCTTGATCTTTTAGTAAAGAAGAAAAGAGCAAGTTTGCAAATCTCACGAGATAGATCCTGAGTCCATCTCAGACCAGCGACTCTTTCTTGCCATTAATAAAAGCCCCAAACAAAACAGCTATATTATGAACCGGGATACCTAAGCACATTCCCACCACTTTTGTCTGCTTCTCTGGACTGATCCAGTATCTGGACACTGAGCAGCCAGCAGTTACTGCCAGTCAGATTCGCTTCAGCCACATACAAATGTGTTATGTGGTAAAGCATAAAAGACCATGAAAGGCAGCGTGTGAACTGGATGGTATCTGTGGCCCGTGCAAATGGCAATTAGGACCATTAAATTTCACTTAATCTTCATTAAGGACATCTGTTGTCTAGCATGCATGAGAAAGTCAAATATGGGATTGGGTGATCATGACCTCTACAAGTAGTTTTATCCACTAGTTTTTCACCAAGTTAGGTATTAAGCTGAAAGCGAAGTGACATATAAAATATATAATATATAATAAATAGTGAACACAGACTAAAACTAGATAGAAGCCTTCTTCAGGATGCTAGCATGAACCAGTTGTGCAAGCCTGCAATCCCAGCACTTGAGAGGTGTAAGTAGGAATATCAGGAATGCAAAGTCATCTTTGCCTGCATAATAAGTACTAGGTAAAGTGGATCATATGAAATGCTGACTCTACACAGACAGACCGATCGATCAAGAGATAGATATTTTGCTAATATATATCTTGTAAGGCTTGTAAGTTGGGTCCCTTCATGGGAAAGCTCTAAAGGGTGAACTACATTTTGTCTTTGAGATCAGATATGCCTGAATTGGGCCATATAAAATCTAGCTTTTCTGGTCACCTCCATCCTTTTGATTTATCGTATCCCACACACCCTCAATACTCTTGGAGCTGTGTTATCTGCCACAGAACTGTGGGTTTTAAACATTTCAGATCTCTCCAAACTTGCTATCTGACCCTCGCTCTTTTCTATCTGCTTACCTACCCCATTTTGCTTGTGCTCTGTTGTGGAAAGCAGAAGTGTCCATACTAGGTCCATAAGGAATATCAGAAAAGGGGAGGGCTTCCTGCACTCTAGCTGGAGTGTACACAGGTTAGATTTTTCCTGACCGTCCACACGTATGCTGATGCTCTGCCTTTCTACTTGAGCAAGGGTTTTGTTGGCAGGGGTAGATGAGTAGACAAATGGTTCTTTTGTTATATGTACCAAGCACCTCACTTTCATAACCTTACGGGTTTTATCTTGACATTTCTTTTATTGACTGTTTGGTCACAATCAGTTTTCATCATCAGTCTGTAAACAACATGGGAGGATGGACCACATCTTTTTTGCTTCTCAATATATTCCCATCACTTATCACAAATGTCTGTCGTATGCTAATGGATAACTAGCATTTGGTCAAGAAAGAATGTAAACAAACATTTGTGGCTTGGAAGTTATGAGGACAGAGAAAAGTCAGACACACAGGCAAGGAAATTGGGGAAAGGCATCTGTGAAGAGTAGAGCGGCTCACCATCTCTCTACTCTTACCACAAAACTCATGCTGTGGCTCCATAGTCCAGCTACGAGTAAGGTTGGACTTACTCCCCAGGCACAATCATCCCTCGACTCTGACTATAATACCATTATTTAGGATATTTAGGAATGGCTGAAGGTGAAGGCCTCCTTCAACAGTGTACTATGTCCTCACTATTTCAAATCCGCTCTCTTCTCTAGGACAGGTACATTTGCAGTCACAAATCCATCTTGCTCCTTGGAGCCTAAGGATAGTGTACAAGCAAGTCGTGAAGCTGGATGGTAGGGGAATGGAATGACTTGGGGAAAACATTTCTATTACATTTGAAACTTACACGTACTAGTACATTTATTGGATCACAATTGCCCTGAGAATCTACCAGGACACCATTACTCTGACTCTCAAAGAAAATGGCATGGAAGGTGGGGAAGAGTAAGGGCTCTGTAGAGAATTTGGGAATGGATCAAGTTATTGTTCAGAAGGATCTTGACTGAAACATTGACTTAAGAAACAAGTAGCTGAAGTGATGATGTTTTCAACTCTTTCAAATCATCCTGTTTTATTTATTTTTCAAACTGATTTCCACTCCCATCCTAGCTCTTCTATTGATTTCTTAATTCTTTTCTTGAATTTCTGCAAGGCCTTATCACTGTTGTTAACAGCAGAAATAAGATTCTAAGGAGTTTTGGAGCCTTTCACGCATGGCTCAGGCTCTGATGTCCAGGAACAAGAGCCAAAACCTCGAATGCTTTAACCATATCAGCTCCACAGTTGCCACTAATCCGAACAGTGCTTATTCCCATGCTAATCTCATCAACTCAGAAGCTGGATAAAGCAGTTGGCTTGAGTATTACTAATTTCATTTTCATGCTTATGTTTGCCATCATTCACTGAGCGACAAGAGCAAGTCAGCTATGATAAGGGCAAACTCTGCCTTCGCATTGTGCATTGCAGCCGTAAATTTTACCATAAAAGAAATGTATCGATGATTTAAAGCCAGTTACAGAGGAAACAAGACACTGCAAATGAGCTTGTGATGGAGGATAACTTGGTTATTTGATTAGTTGGCTATTTGGATTGGTTTATTTTTCACAGTTTACAAGGAGATAGTTCCCCACAGACCTGCATATTGGATTTATAGTACCACTTTAGGAGTTCAATGCAGTTTGATTTCATCAACCTTCATATGTACTGAAGGAGAATGATGTTTTTTTTTCTAGAAGCATGGAATATTTTAAGGCACAAGAGTAAATTTTATGGGCCCATCTAGTCTCACCTACCATGAATATCAAAAACATCATAAATTGTGACCATCTTTAAAGATATAAAGATATTATTCTTTATTATCTTTAAAAAACACACACACAATAATAATCAAGTTTGGGAAACTCTACACATAAAGAGATGCAAAAGCATATCTTCTTAGAGTCATGTAGCTTATTATTCTGTAGTCTACTTTTGTTGACTTAAAATCTGTTCTAAAATTTTTCTTTCCAGTATTTCTAGATCACCTTTCCGGAGATCAAATGAGCAATGCAAATCCTCTTATGGATCTCCCTTTAGATATTTAGGTATGCTTCTGATGGTTATTTTCTAAGCCCCATTTTCTGTTTTCCAAAACAAACAACCTAAATCTGTAGTTATATTTCCCTAAACACACTCAACATTGTGAATGGCCCTCCTAACACATAGTGTCTGATTAGAATATCGTTGGGGAATACATAGAAATTGATTTTATTAATCTGCCCACAGTGTACCTTCAAGTCCAAGATTTCAATGTTGAACTATAATGCTTCAAACAATTATTCATTGCAATAGAGTACTTTTAAAGAAAGATTTATTTATTATGAATACAGTGTCCCGTCTGCATATATCCCTGCAGGCCAGCACAAGCTGCCAGGTCTCATTATAGATGGTTATGAGCCACCATGTGGTTGCTGAGAACTGAACTCAGGACCTCTGGAAGAACAGCTAGTGCTCTTAACCACTGAGCCATCTCTCCAGCCCCTGCAATAGAGTACTTTAAAAATGAGATCTTAGCCAGAATTCCAGTTCTTAAAGTGACTGAGAGTAGGACTTCCCTCACTGAAATGAAGAGGATGATAAATGATAGAATATTCATTTTAGCTTCCTTCTTGCCCCACAAAGTAGCCCAAAAGGAATCTTAAGTGTTTGGAGAACATAGATTGTAAAACACTAACAGAGTTCAATTTCTTTAGAGTTTACCTCAGGGAGGCAAAATAGCACACCCAGGCCATCCTGTTACTAACTAGAATAGACGGAATTGAAATTTGCTTTCCTTGTTCCCATCTCAGAGTCCTTTTTCCTCTTACATATGTCCGTATACTACGACTCCCCTCACTGTCAGCCTTCCATTTTGACGGTTCCTATTAACCTGAAGATAGGCTAGCTCCCAAGAGCTGCTGTTTTAGTTCATTTTATGCAACTGAATTTTCAAAATGTAAATATGGAAATTGTATATTTATTAAGTATATCCAGTATGATGACACCCTTAATTGAAAATGACAGTGTGCATCTTTTACTTTGTTCCATCTGTCCTGTCTTTATAAAACTTTCTAAATCTTGATTTGGTCATCTAACATCAGTCATTTGATTGATTTTATTTCTTTCGGCAGTTGTTCAATTACAGGTAATTCATTGTACTAAAATGACTTACTTTGCCAACAAATATGTAATCAAGATATGATTTTTTTCCCCCAGAAACTTTCATCCCTTATTTCATGGCATTTCTTCATCTGGTGAAAGCATCCTCCACTCTTGAAATACACTTAATTTGTGAAATATATCTAAGTTTCTAGTTCCCATTCTTGAAACAAAGCACACAGGTCCCATTTATATACTAGAACAGAAGTATAACAACTAGAAAAACTTCCTCTACTATACTGTAAATTCTTTAAGTGTCTTCTCCATTCACTATACTCTTAGGACCTGAGATGGTGAAGCAAACAGACCGTTCAGAAAAATTGTGACATAGGGTGGGAACTTAGCACGAAAGAATGAACTCAGAGGAATGTATTTTGCTAGAGCATGATCAGTAATAAAAACGTATTTCTCAATGGACTCCCCCCTGGATCAGCCAGATGTCATTTTTACCAAAAGAAAAGTTTGCTAGGTTTGCCTTGCATTAATTCTTGTTTGTATCCACCACCAAAAATTTCTAATGAGTGCTGAAAAATTGTGCTTTAAAGACCACTTTCTATCCTTTCTGGGTATTAGCATCAAGTTGATTATTGATTTATAATTTCTAATACATACTTTTTCTATTTTGCAAAAATTAGGACAATATTTCCTTGTCTTTAGCCTTTTGGCTTTTCTTCCATTTTCCAAGAACTTTCCAGGTGGTGGTGAGTCATTTGGAGAAAATGGCCTCTTTCACTTGGACCTTTCAACAGCATTGTTTGTAATGGTCAGGGGCCATGACTAGGGGAGCTGTTTCTTGGAAAAAGTGTATTTGAATTGGGCAAATCAGAGGCTGAAAGTCAGGATGGCCAATAAATGTGTTATTGACAGAGGCCTGGCTTAAAAAGTGAGCCAAGTCTAGGAAAGCAGTTTTCTCTGAACTGTGGTCCAACAAGAATTTCTGATGGCCATCCTGTCTTTTCTCCTTTCCCATTATTTTGGCTCTGTATTCTCCTCATTGCTTTACTTTGATTCCTCTGAACTGAACTTGGATGGCGAGAGCATCAGCACAAAAGGGACCATAAAAATGCACAGCTGTCTTAGAATTTCCAATTAGGTCCTAGGTTAGGAGCTGTTCTTGACCAAGATAATAAGCAAAACAGGAAACGATTTCAAGAAATAAAGTGTACTGATAATCCATTTAGGATACACATCTGTATGTCCTAAATACACATATACTTATATTTTTATTATATATACACACACACATATACATAAAAAAGAGGAGGCATCCACTAAGTAAATAGACAAAAATACCTCAAAGTGAAATCCTAAATATAACATATTTCTTTGAGAACCTACTATGCATCCTGTGCTGTATTAAATATTAAGAGGATACAAAGGCATTATATTAATAAACACGTTGCAACGCTTAAAATATTTTCTACCTTAGTAAAAGAATGACAGATTAATTTTTCAAACATTTTCTATAAGAACATTTAAAACAAAAATCCAAGTGAATATTTTAAAAGGCCTCCAGTGACTGGAAAAACGAAATCCATCCAAACTGTGTTGCAACCATGTGCTAGTTAAATGACTCTTGATCTACTGTAAATGTGAAGAAAATGAAATGGAAAAGCCTGCAGTTTGTTCCCTGACCCAATGCAATAGGCCTGATTGTTACTGAGACTGTGAAATTACATTATACATATCCAGTCTCCCTAAGGTTCTTGGCCCTTCTACATGGAACTTACCACAAATTTGGGTAAGTCCCGCAGTGAGAAGGAGGGCTGCGATCCTCTAAAGGGCTGATCTGCTGCTATAAACCTGGAAGCTGGACTCCTGATCCTAGCAGCCTATTTGAAGGGGCAATTGCAAACAACACTCACTCCTTTGCTCAAAGTGGAAAGGTTTGAGTTGAGTGCCTTCCAGGCGATCACACTGGTGGCCATTTTATGAAGTTTATTTCTGTCTTGTACACATCCCTCAATTTGCATTCCTGCTGAAACTTGCCACTAGGTCTGCTTCCCTGTGTGGGAGGTAGAATGGATTTAGAGGGTAGAAAAGAAAGGCCCCTTTGTGAGGGCGGGGGTGGGGGGTGGGGAACCAAGAATACAGAACTTTCACTTAGCGTCACTGTTCGGTGGCTTCAGCCAAACATTTTGTCCCTTTGCCTCTTTGAACGTTGTTGGAGAGACTCTTTTACTAATGACCTTAGACTTTGTTCCTCAAGCACTTTATTTTTTTCTCCGAGCTTAAATGAATTTGGCTCATTAGATTGAAAGAACATGAAGACTATCAAAGAGAAGTGGAACTGTTTTAAAGGTGGCTTACAATCAAAGGGTGAATTGTAAAACAATCATTGCTCCACAATATATTTTACCAAATTTTAGGGACATGAGATGTCTGCTATTATAATTTTATTACATCAGGTTCTGATCTTCTCTGGGGTCTGCATCCTGTCTAGGGTTGTGAGATTACTTAGAGACAACTAAGACTGAACACTCCAGCATGAATGAGTTTATCAGAATTCTGCATCCAACTAACCTTTTCCCAGCATTGAGTCCTTGGTTATTGTCAATGCATTGGGCCTATATGACTCCCCCCCTTAATGATGATGAATTTAATTATGTACACAATCTTAAAAGGCTCCAAAGCAACTGGTTTGAGTCACAACTTGGAATAGCCAAGTAATTTGGATGATTGTATAAACAGTGTCCAAAGTTTAATTTTTGGAAGATTAAATGTAGATTATACACAAGAAGAGAATTAAAGTGTAAAATGAGCAAGTCAAGTGAAAACAATGTACCAGAAGCTGTGCTCCTTAGTTGCCAGAAAGCACATCTTTCTTCATTCTCTCCTAATAGTTGCCATAGCGAGTGAAGCATTGTGGGCACTCAATGAAATTTATTCAATAAGAGAACCAATTGAGAGTACATATTTTGTCTATATGATTAATTCTGAAGTGTGTTAGTAATTCAGGGAGGTCCTTATTGGCAGCTGTTTCTTAAAATAATAATTTTTAAAAGTACTACTAGGTAGGTAAGTCAGGTGCTGCACAGGGACAAGGAGACAGAAAGTAGATGAGAAAGTAGATCTCTCTTCCATTTCTTACTCCCTCCCTTTCCCACTGCCTCTAAAATGGGATTCACCTTACCTGCTCCACTTGATGGCTGTGATTTCATGTGTGTGTTTTGTGAAGCAACTATAATAATTTGTCATGACAGCTGGGGAGCCTATGAGTGACAGTTGTGTGGCTGGGGCAGTCTGTGGGACCACTGGCAGTGAGACCAGGATTTATCCCTAGTGCATGAACTGGCTTTTTGTAACACATTCACTATGGAGGAATACCTTGCTCAGCCTAGATACGTGGGGAGGGGGGTGCTTTGTCCTGCCTCAAAAGATGAGACAGTCTTTGTTGACTCCTCAACTGGGATTTTTATATAAAATAAAATTGTTTTAAAAATAAAAAACAATATTTTTATGAAGTACTGAGGGTTTTCAAGGTACAGCCATAGGTAATATCTCTTCATGTTTTAATCTGAAGAACAAAAATAAAAACCATAGTTAGTCAAAGTGCATTTGCATCACTTATGATCCAGGCTCAATGCAATTACCAACCCCAAGCCCTAATGGCCTCTCTGAACAGAATGAGTAAAGCAGGAGAGTAGTAAATCCATGGACTTTAGAATGATGCCTAGACTAGAGGTCTTCCAAAGCTAGAGGTCTAGGCAGCCTGAGTCATTAACTAATAAAGCAGTTGGAAACTAGGAAATAAGCTTCCATTAGGCTTGAAGTAAGCCCAGGGGTCAAAGGGCACCTCGCACCAGGCAGTAGGAACAGCTGGAAGGAGATGCCCTATGAAGTGCAGTGTGCTACATTTAGTGGTACGTACAGCTTTCACACAGTAAATGTCAAATAGCGTACCCCCAAGTTATTACAAGCAAAATGGTCTCCAAATGCTGCACGATGTCACTGCTCTAGAAGCTTTAAATTTTGAAAAACGATTGGTCTGGAATCTTTTAGCATTCACCATTTTCTAGATCATTCTCCAAGCAGTGATCATAGAATATTTAGTAGAGATACCTGACATCTCTTTCTTCCTAAATGTTCGCCCACATTTGGCTCATCACTTCCTTTAAGGTTGATGGAACTGCCAGAATGTCCTCACATCCCACTCAAGTACCAATTGAAGTATTCTTCTGCTCCGGATTTTCAGTTTGAACAATATACAGTTGATATTCAATTGAAGACAATTATGAACATTCTTTTGCTTCTGGTAACTGTATTCTAAAACAGTATGAGTACACTCTGTATTCTTGTTGCTTATCTGTTATTTCTTCATTTCCCTTTCTTCAACCACATCCTTTGTATTGGAAGTTAATAGATGAAATGACATATAGAAGGGCCAGAAATGAAGAAGGGGGAAAGAAACTTTGGTTAGGGCAGTTTAGTGACTATATGAACTGTGGCTGAAAATAGAAAGGAAGGAATTGTCATAGCCTGAAATATAGAAGACATGGAATAGCACAATTGTAACAATATTACTATTGCTTACGTGCTAGTGACACCCGTTCTCTGTTTCAGGATACAAGACGTTCTTCCTCTTTCCTAGGGTAGGTAGTACATGCATGCTTCAAGTCTCCCCCCCACCCAGGCACACTCAACCATGTTCTTAACTGCTGGATGACCTTGTCAGCTGACCATAATGAGGAGCTCCCTTGTCTTTTTTATTACAGCGGTGCTCGGCCAGCTGAGCATAGGTGGGGAGGAGAAAAGTGAGTGAAATTGGGATGTCTATTCCCTAGCACCCTGTCTGAGAAATCACTAACTGTCTATCCTAAGGGTCACGACTCCTGTCAGGGAGTCCTCTTCATAGAACGCATTCACTTCTCCCTGGGTTCTGGCAGCTGCTCTTTTTCCTTTAGGCCTAAGGCCTGGAATAGATACTCCTGACAGAAAATCCTATCAGACTCCTTGACTGGATTCTCCCTTGACGTTTTAGGGCAGGGAGAGGAAAATACAAAGTCACAAAGCAGAAAGTAAATGCGTGAGAAAATGCTGTAGGATTGTGGCCATTGTTATGCTGTCTGGTCACATAGACAAAAAGTTCCTAAGGGCTTTCTCAAGACAAAAAGTTCCTAAGGGGTTTCTCAGAACATTTATGATAGTGCTGTGTACCCTTTACCGATTGAACAGTCTTGCTTTTTGTTCTCTCCGCAATCAGCCATGAGAAACGGTTGGTTTAGGGACCATGGCTCTCCTGCCCACTCACTCATGCAAAGTTAGTGTCCTTGTTAAACTCCAGCAACCCGGGGGGGGGGGGGGGGGGGGCAATAGCCTGAGGCACATTCAGGTCTCTGCATCGCTGTAAATCAGTTTGCGCTCCTTTGCTTCCCTTGGACTTAGTTTTCACAGAATGAGCTTATATCCTTTGGCTTCTCTTGGAATCGTCTCAGGAAGCCTGGGAAGGGGGGTACAGTTAAGCCTCTGGGATTCCACAACAGCTGCCAGCATTCTGGCGAGTGTATCTGCTCATTAACTGTGTCCAACCTGGAATGTTTCATCCTGTCAGAGCTAGAAATGTCCTCGGAAATCAACCAGTCCAGAGGACTCGCAGAATCTCTAGATGGCCTTCAGACACATTCCTAACCGCCCTTCCACCCAGCACCTCCCCATTTCTATTGAAACTTAGCTATCTAGGTACACATTTTTATCTCCTGGGGAGAAGACGTAGCTTTTGCCAAACTCTCCAAAGGACTCATAAACCTTGAAGGACCAGAATCGCTGCTTTCCAACAGAGGAAGCCAGGCCCAGGAAGAAAGCAGGGAGGCAGTGGCAAATTTTAACTTCTAACAGAGACAGTGGCTTTATTTTTGAAGCATACATTTTTTTTCTTTTGCTCTAGTAGAATCTACAGCTATGACTTTACCCTGCTGTGCACATAGCAGGCACCAGATAACCGTTACACACAATAGACCACAGCAATAAGTCCTACACATGCATTCTCCCATTTTAATTCACCTTATTAAACTGAACCTGGAACTGTGGAGGGCCCAGGGCCAATCTCCGAGTTTAATGGTGCCAAGGGATCAGGCAGGGTTTTTCCACCCCAGTTCTCTCTGATGAATGGAGGTCTGTCCCATCCCTGTTTCTCTGAGCCAACTTATCCCCAGGGCCCCGTGGAAAGGCAGGTGTCAGTCCTGGGCATGGACTCCAGCACCTCTGCAGCTGCCCTCATCCCATCCACGTCTCTGGCGGGAGCCGATAGAGACTGTTGGGGAAATGGCAAAAGAAAACTAAGGAAAAAAACACCCCTCAATACTGAGGGATTGCCCGGCTTCCAAGGGGCTGCCATCACCTAAGATCTGATTATTAAATCATAAACCACCTCCTGGCAACATACAGTAGAAAGTCCTCTTTCTTCCTGTCTCCTCTTTGTGCTTCCTTTTTCTTAAAGCATTGCTGTCCTGTGAATTTCCCTACCAAGGGCTTTCCTGTTGGGTCTATAAAGAGCCTTTGCTGTATGCCTTAGGTACTCTGAGTGGAATAAGTTATATCAAGTTCTGCTGTAAGCTGTGTCACTAACGAGAAATGTGATCTGTAAAAATCACTTAACCTTGATGGCCCTTTTTGTTTCATTTAGTAGAGATGCTAATGAGCCAAATGAGGTAATGGAAGCGGCAAGTGTCGCCTGACAAACGTAAATCAGCAAAGGTTACAGAGAGTGACTGTGGCCTTTCATCATGCAAAGGCAACTACTAGAAAGCCTGAAAAGGGGATCAAGTCAAGTGTCAATATTTCAACTGAATCCTGACTTTCTAGATTTCAGTCTTGAGGAAATTCAAGAAGGGGATAGACAGAGTTACTGTTGGCTTTTAGGCTAAGACCAGTGGAAAGACCAGTTGACCTTAAACATGACATATTCCTACCTATGAAAATGTTGTTTTTTTTTTTTGTTTTGTTTTTGAGAACTCATCACTCTCTATCAGTCGAAGACTGAGTGAGATCTACTATGCTTTAGTGTAGGAACATCACAGAGTCACTCACACAGCTTGGTTGCTTGCTATAGGAATAAGTAATTCACCACAGAAGGGTTGGCCATTCCCAGAGGATGACACAAATGGGGGGAAAGGGTGTCAATTTTCACCTCCACAATCAGCCATCAAGATTATTTCCTGGGCCCATGAGATGGGTCACAAAGTCAAGCTTACCATGAGGTAAAATAAAGTAAATACGAGACATGGACAATGTTCTCAAGATATAGTTGAAGGGTGGAGAAAGGAAACCAATCCACCAAGGTGTGAGCTACTTAAAGGGAAAGTCTTTCGTTGAGAAAAGGATCTATTATTTTTAAACGAATGGCTGGAAAACCAACGCTGAAGTCGATTTAAAAAAAATTCCAATCTTTATGGCATACAACTTTCTCCAAACTAGGCTCCCTCGGGATCCCAAATGATTTAGTTCAACCAGCTATAAACTCACTATAAAATATACTAAGCACATAAACAAATCACCATAAGGAAAAAGAGGAACAAAATATTTAGACTCCACATGTTTCTGTCACTGGAACTATCAGTGACACAGCGTCAGTGACTTTCTTATGAATTAGCTAAAGAAATCAAACCAAACATTCAGGTGGAATACTAAAAAGAGCATATCAAGTAAGGAGCATTCCAGAAGCTACCAAGGGAAAGTACTGCGGGCAGCCTGGTTCACCTGATTACTATTGTTGCTAGCTCTTAAACGAGGCTAGAAAGAGGATCGGGATCTGACAATAGTCAAGTTGCTGTTGATCTTGGTAAGAGCAGCCTTGTTGGAGTTTGGGAAGTAGATGGAATCCTCACTGCGTTAGGATGGATGGAGATTAGAGGTGTGGAAAAGAATATAACATAGAATAAATGCTGAAAGGTTTTCAATTTACTTTTTATTAGCATACAGTCATGGTGCAAAATGAGGAGTTACAACATAATATTTTCATGTGTGTGTTTAATGTTCTTGGGTCATATTCAACTACTATGACCATCTCTTGTCCCCTCTCCCAATAATTTTTTACTGAACAATTTCCTTTTCCCAAATAGTCTCCCTCCTAGAAAGATTTCAAAAACAGTAAAAATAATTTGTAGAAATACAAGTGCCATTGTTTTTATTTCCTCAAAGACTTTAGAGAAGTGCAGGAATTGAATAAAGAGATCTGTGCCAAAAAAATGGGCACCTCAGAATTAAGGAGCTGTTTGCCCAGGCCAAAAGAAGAAAAATGTTATTATGAAAATCCACAAGCAAAACTTCAAGATCACTCCAAGAAAAAGAGTTTGATAAGGAAATCAGGGTCACCTAGAAACATTACACAGCTTAAGAAGCCAAGTCAGTGTCAGCCTCTGACTGGAGCTAGTCCAGAGCTGGCAGGCAGAGAATGTTCCAGAATGAAAGTGGCAGCAACTTCTAGAAAGCCTCACTGGTAATGTTTACCAAATCTTTCATTAACTCACTTTGCAAAGCTTGCCAGCCACTCTCTATGGCCAGGGCACATTGTTGGCAAGACTGAGAAATCAATGTGGTTTGTCTGCTTTGCCACAGGGGTTCCC
The DNA here is from genome assembly GCF_018167655.1 of Microtus oregoni. NCBI lineage: Eukaryota > Metazoa > Chordata > Mammalia > Rodentia > Cricetidae > Microtus > Microtus oregoni. The sequence goes on from NW_024544745.1 coordinate 1,574,609, forward strand.
TTTTCCTCACCACCAGGACCAGCCCTCCTCATAGACACTCTTTGCCCTTCCCTTCACCCTGAATTCTACAAGGAGGCAATTAATTGGGTGTTTTGTCTGTGCAGTAGGTTAGGATATGGATTGGGGCTATTGTGTTGTGCAGCTTTTGGGGAGGGGTAAAACCAATTGCTATAGCCAATAAGACGGAGCTCTGCTTCTCTAAAGCTGTTAAGAGAATATCATGCTCCTGCCTCTCAGCTTTTGTTCACACAGCAACCTCTGCCTAGACCACCTCCTGTTTCCATTAACCTATATCCCAGCTATGTTTCCAGACTCAGTTTGAGTTTTCTTCCCTGTGAAGTCTTCCTCAGATCTCTGTATAAAACGTTTTTATTGTCATATAACCATTGACGGGTTTCATAAACATGTTGTATTCAAGCTTATCATGTATTTCCCCATATTTGTCTCCTCTATGCCCCCACTTGTCCCACTCTTTGTTCCAGAGTGTCTCACTTTCACTTTCATGTCATGCATTTAAATGATTGTGTGAGGTCACGGTGATCTTTATTTTTATTGTCTTCTTTGTCTTCATGCTTCCTCTTGCTCTTTGTGCCTCTGCAGCAGTGCTAACAACAGCCTGCGTTGTATTCTAATTATTTGTGTAGTTCACACGTACTTATTACATTGTCAGTTGTGAAGGCACAGGCTTTTGTTGTTCGCTTTTGTATTTCTCACGCAGCCTCTTTGCTTTAGAAAGTGCATAGTGATCAATATGGGGGAGAGCTGAGCTTTCACAAAAACAAATTACACATGTCAAATGTGAGTCTCACCGATTTATAAATACTTCTGAAGAACATTTCTTTCTGAAGGATTAGTCAAATGAATTATGGGATATAGTAGCAGCAGGCACATGCAAAAATGACCACTATCTGTAATATGTGGACAGAGAATCTAATCAAGCCTAAATCAAGTCCCGGTGAATTTTCCATTTGCAGCTAATAGACTCAAACTACTTATATACAGAGATCTCTTGCCTCCATTTATCCACTTGTCCATTGACATTTAAGACACTGGACCATCCAAATAATATATTGTTCATGCTAATGTACAGTCACACTGGCGTCCCTCTACTTCTTGCTTTTTTAAAATGAAGAGCACTGAGGTAATGGTTAAGTGTTAATCTCAGTTAATTCTTATTGATTTTGTGGCGGTAGTTGAGTAATTATAAAGATGGGTGTCATGCCTATGTGTTCTCTCCTCTGCCTTAAATACTCAAGTATGACTCATACTCGAGCTGATGTCAGCAAGACCTTTATTCTTTGAGAATCCCGTGGCATTTCAGGGAGTAGTCCTTTGTTGTCACTTAGTGCTAAAAAGATTGCTTCAGAAAGCTAGTTAGAAAATTATGCATTTGAAGTGTAAGCCAAGATAGACTTGGTGTCATTGTTACCATAAAATGTTTAACAAGCATTATTTCATTTGAAATTTGTTTCTTATGTCCCATTATTATTACCCTTTTTATTCTTTCCTTTCTCTTCTTCTTAAAATTCATTCGTCTCCTTGTCCCTGTTTTCCACCATGTACTCAGTTTTCACTAAAGGGAGAAGTTTTTCTTGTCCATGGATTAAAAATACGGTTAATAACAAAACTTCATTTTTCAAAATGACAGTCTAATGTATATTGGACTCTCTAGTCTCTTAGGAGTTTTAGAGTTATAGCAAGTCATGTTCTTTCAGTCACATAAATTATTTTGTTCTGAACTGAAGCAGGATGCCGGAGTGCTAGTCCCAACTTCTTCATGAGCCAATTTTGAAACCTTGGGAAGTTTTGATTCTTTGTGCCTTGTGATTTTCATTTTTTAAGATGGAAAATGTTCTATTTTCTCATTGTGTAACAAAAATGGTGGCTGCTGTGTCTCAGCATCAAAAGTATTTGGAAAAGCTGGGTATCCACATACACAAGATGTGTTTGTCTACATTTTGAAGCCAGTAAAATAGGGAGCAGGATCACATAAGAAACTTGATGCTGAACAGCTGTATTGCAACATTTCTGGCTTCAAACACCATTGCGAGTTTGTCAAAAAAGCATAAGGAACATTGCCTTTCTTATAAGATCCCCAAAGGGAGGGCTAGTCTAAAGCTTTTTGCACAACCTGAGGAACAGGAGAGTCTGGGGTTTGGCAGAGGACGGGTAGTTGTAACTGCAAGTACTCTAACAATCTGTACTGGGTTCTTATCCTAGAATAATATATCATGGCATGTGACTGAGATGAAAAAAATCACCCATTAAACATTAAATTTTTTAACATTTAAGATATCTCCGTGAAAAACAATGTATGAATCTACAGACAGTTCTTCTTTCTTCTTAAATTTCTGCTTTAGTTACCTTTAAAAGTCTCCAAATGTTAATAATATCTGTTCCCATGCACAACTGATTTCTTCTTTCTATTTTTATATCCATTAACCCCCATGAATAGTTCTTCTCTCTCTCTTCTTTGTATGCAGTCTAAATAGATACAACTGAAACTAAATTATTATTAGGCCATAAACTGTTCATCAGGATTTACAATGAAATCCAGAGATGGGGGGCGGTGAGTCTGGCCTATGGTACAGTGGGCAGGATTAGATAAGTGTCCATGAAAGCCAAATCAGGCCTTGAAAAAATGTACTAATTCCTAGAGATAACCAGGGAAGTTCAAGGGTAAGGCACTCCTCATTCAAACAAAAATGAAGGCAAGGGCAGTCCCAATCAAGACAACAATGCAGACCCGCTTAGTGTCTGAAAGTTAAAACCTCCAGATTGTGTTGATTCAGTGTCCAAGACATTAGCAGGAGGTCTGGAGTAGAGCTCATAACTAAGCTCTTTTATTGGATCTTAGTTCCAGACCACCACATGCAGAATGCTTCTTGAACTAATCTTGTCAACAGAGACTGGGTCCCTTTGATATGCTTGTTAATCAATTGCTTCCATGACACCTATAGGTTCTCTTGTCCTTGAAGCTAAGTTGAAATGTGCTGTTTCAGTGTGTGTCAGTCTATAAGACTGTGATCTCTGTCATGTGATATCTGTGAGTATTATTCTCCTCCCCATCAGTTCCTAAGGTCTATGTAAATGCTCACCATACTGGATGGTGGAAGGCACATTAGATTAGATGTTTGCTTAGATTTATTGTTCTTTTTTTTCACCTGGGTAATTTACTTATTTCTGGGTCCAGGCTTCTCACCTCTAAAATAGTGAATGTCATAGCGTTTTCTGAGACTGAAATGAGATGACAGATTCAGAAATACTCAGGTCAATCTATGCCCTATCTCAGAGTAAGGATGCAATCAGTGGACACTCTGACTGTCATTATATGATTGTGTAGTACAGAAGTGAAGAACAGACAAGGCAACTGAAAAAGGGCATGGGTGTATTTGATGAGGTTGAGGCTCAGAACTAGGAAAAAGCTTAATAGGAGTGACCCTGGCAGTCCTCCAAGGCTCTCTCCCTTCCCTTGGCACCCCATAGATGACTAAAGGGTAATCTTTAAGCAACTCTTTCTTTGTGTAAGGCTTGTAATCATCTTGGCTGGGGAAACAGATTGAATAGATCTTGGGTGGGGGATGATGTTATTAATATAAACATTTTTTTTCCAAATGCAACATACTGCTTTCTGCACATAGCAAGCTGTTGTTAGTTTGTGAGGCCTGCGTCTTTAGAATGCCATTGCTGGCAGCTTGAATGGGATTCTTACAACAATTAGAGGCTTTGAACACTTACAAGCCAAGAAGTTGGATAAGCATGTTTTTGACTCTATGGTTCCTCCCGGGGTTTGCCTGATGTGCTGGACTAATTAACAGATGCAATTAGGAAAGCTGAGAAGTGAGGAGACTGCAGGGATCAGGCTATGTTCCCAGGGACCCTCATTTATTTGTTCAGAAGGGAACTGGGAGACTGTCTCCATAGCGAAGGAGTAGCAATGCATATCATGTTCAAGAGTCCTGGGAACATAAATTTATGGGACCCATGGCCTGTGATGTGGTTTAAAGTGGTCAGCGTAGATTTCCTCTGTTAGCTTTTCAGTGTAGAATAAATCTCTGACTCATTAGTGTGCTGGGTAATATTTTAAATGAAGAGTACAGCTACCTTTAGAACATATGAATATGAAGAGAGGAATTACCAGCTTTGGGTTTGCTACAAGGTCTATACATCAGAAGCTGCAGAAAATCTGTGTCACTTACCTTGGCCTAAAACCTGACCTAAAATTTGCCTAGACCATGAGTACCTTACCTTTAAGTTGCTAGAAGAGGTAACATTTGTTGGGACCCGTAATAGCTGGTTTTTCTTCAGAGGGAGTCATTTCATTTGTGCATTATCTCAATCTTAGTCTTGATGGCATGGAGACAAGATAAGCATACATGGACAGGCAATGATACATTGATGTTCACTCGCTAGGGATCATAGTACAGACTATGAATGTGGTAGGTCTTTTGTAAAAAGGGAGAGGTGAAGAGAGAAAGATTCCTGATAGTGATGAAGGCCTGGATGTGAAGTTGTGTACGTCATCAACACGATGTGAAGTTATTGTTATAAGGACATCAAACACTAACCCAGCATTTCTGCTTTCTCCATAGGTCACCTGTCTCCATGATTTCTTTGGGGATGATGATGTATTCATTGCTTGTGGTCCCGAAAAGTTCCGCTATGCTCAAGACGATTTTTCTTTGGATGAGAACGGTAAACACTAACATAGGGCTTGATTCACTTTTGTTCTGCTCCTTTTCATCCCTTAGGATTTTCATGAGCTTATGTGGCCTGGAGAATAATTAAAAATGGTAACACAAGGGTCGACATTACTAGTATTTCTCCTTTGTATTTGTATACATGACACTAAGTGAAAGGTTACCTGGATCTCCCAGGCCTTCTTGCTACTTGAAACTTGCCAACTACCCCAATAATGACCACATTTCTTAGACCATATACTGTATCATATGAACTAACCTGCACCTTCAAGAAAAAACTTTTGCATTAAGAACTATACAGATATTATGCATATGCATTTTTTCTAGCCATTCTCCTCTGGCTTTTATGATATGTGGTAATGGTCTCACATTTTTATAAAGCTTTTTATTTTTTATTCTATCCTTAGTGTCAAACCCAGTTCCCACCTTTGTGTCTGCTACTCCTTTCTTTATGCATTGTGATTTAGAATTACATAGGAATGTTAGCCTCAAGGAAGACCTGAACATCTATTAGTCTAATAAGTTATAAGTGAGTTAGGTCACACAACTTAGGATGGGATATTAATGGAAAGACATATTAAAAATACATTTCCCACTCAGGAGTAAAATGTGAGAAAAACAAAGAGAGTTTCACTAAAAGACAATCCACAAGCAACTCGAGACAGGGTCCTTTTTAAAAGTGGCATTTCTAGAGTTTTTCTTTCAGAAAGGCTAAAAGAAATGAAATAGCTAACCAAATCCTGGTTGTATCCAATTTTCTATTCCCTCTGTATCTGTGGCTCTTGACAGTGAGAACTAAAGTTCATCAACACAAATAAAAAGCAAAACAAACCAAAATTAATTGTCTTCTTAATTCGGTTTCCTAAAGAGTTCAACTGACCAAATTATCCTCACCTGTCTTTTTGGTGTACCTTAAAGTGGGAGTCAACAAGGAGGTCTCTAGGAAAAATCTACCATCTACCATGTTGTTTGATTCTACTTTTCATATCATAGAACAAAATAAACTGTGTAGGCAATGAGCCGGAGAGATGACTTAGCAGTTAAGAGTATTTGTTTCACTTGCAGAAGACTTTATTTGGTTCCCAACATCCACACAGTAGTTCACAACCATACATAAATCCAGTTTCAAGGGATCCAGTACCACTTTCTGACCTCTACAGGCACCACGCACACACACCACACGTACATACATACATAGAGGAACTAGGAGGAATGCGAGAAGCGGAGTCTGGGGTCAAGATGTATTGTACGAGAGAAGAAGAAGAAAAAAAAGAAAAATGTACATCTAAAAAATGTGCAGGATATATACTGGAACACAGGAGATGTAGCTACTGTACCTTGTATTGCTAATTTGTTGATTTGTGGCCCTAAGCAAGAAGATTAAGCTTTTAGTACTCTCATTTTTTAGAAAAGGAACACAATTATTTTCCTAATAAAGTATCAGTCTCAGTGGCTCAAATTACTCCTAATTCAGAATGCTGAGTGATCATCACAGAAAGTGTGCTCCAAATTCATCAGATTGCAGCTAGGACAAGTGCAGAAACATTTAGCCTACTCTTCTCTACGGACCCATAAGTGTTCTAGAGTAATGAGCATCAGGGTAGTTATTAACCCATTTATTTATTAAACCAGCATAAGGGATTACAAAATGCTCTGAAAATGAAAGAGCAAGGACTCTATAAATACAGTACAGGGTAGTAAGGCTTCTTTTTGAATGAAAAGACTTCTGTTGCAAGGAGTGCCTATGAGAATGTGCAGCAGGTAATAGACAATGTGTAGGAGCTTACTCAGGGATTCCGCATCTGTGCAACTGAGACATCTGAGGTATGTCAACCTGTACTCTAATAAAAAGAAATGCCAAGCCTCCACAGGTGCTATTTTCAAGTATAGTTTGGTCAATTTCAGATGATTAAGCTGACATATGACCCAGATGACTTGATTTAGGAAGTCCTTTCTCTAGATTTGAGGAACTTAAATATTTAGTTTATCCCAAGAGACTTTTGGAAATTTCCCCCATGCCTCCCTCACCATAGTCCTAGTTCCTATAAAAGATGAGCAACGCCTTGTAATCCTGAGCCACTTAAGTGTTGTGGCCTGTGGTGACCATTTTGGTTTGAGATGCTGATAGTAACCTGAGGGTCTCAGTTCTACCTACTAAGCAGCTTGCATCCTTTTGCCCCTAGAATGCAGAGTTATGAAAGGGAATCCATCTGCCACAGCTGGCCCAAAAGCTTCCCCAACACCTCAAAAGACATCAGCTAAGAGTCCAGGCCCAATGCGTCGCAGCAAGTCTCCTGCTGACTCAGGTAACGACCAAGACGGTGAGTGTTCTTTTCCTATTGTTCATGTTGACTTCATTTATAGAAGCTGATACCCCCTGCATAAGATAAATGACTTCCTCAATGTCGCCAGTGTCCCCACAAAGACCAATTCTATCATTTCAGAGATATAAAAACAATTTTGTTTGGAGATAAACACATATGTTCCTCACGAGCTGCCCATCTTGCCTTTTAAGACTAGTCTCTCACTGGGATTTGGGGGTGGCTGATTAGGCCAGATGTCCAGTATATGCCAGGAAGCATCTGTCTATGCTTCTCCAATGATAATATCACAGGCACATGCACCCCCACACTGGCTTTTTACTATGTAAATATCTCCTTAACTCTTGGGCCAAGGGACACAAAACAGCAAGATTTTATGAAAGAACTATAATCTCTGGCCTGTCCTTTGGTCAACCTAAGCAGTCTTCCTTAAGTGTTCTGACCTTCCTGAGAGAATAACTCTATCTAATAGAACTAATATGGATCATAATGCATGATTTGTATGTTATATCATTTTTGAAAGTTGTATTATTAATTTCACAAAATAGTGGTCTTCATATGATATCATCACATGTATGCTGTTTAAATGTTTAGTGGTTGCATTTAAAAATTAAAAGAAAACAATATAGATAGATTTTATTTAGTAATCAATTGAAAGGTAATCGCTTCAACATGTGGCCAATATGACAAACTATTGGGATGCTTACCTTCTTTGAAATTGCTCAGAATTTTGTGTTTAATTAGCACTTCTGAAATCTAATTAGCCACATTTTAATGTGACTAACTATTTACTGTATTAATATATGAATGCCTTATTTTGGCAAAACAATTTCATCATCTCTGTTGTGCATTGTAAGAGAACTATAAATTAAGCTACAAAAGGATAACTCTATAGGTTGTATTTTTTTTAACATTGAGAAACTGAGGGGCAGTTCAGATTCTCAAGGTCTTCCCAATGTCACACAACTATTTAGTATTCAAAGATCAGAATGCAGGACTCCTCTCAGGAGGCATTTGAGGCAGGGTGTGGGGTCCCCAGTGTGTTGAATACAAAGATTTCTTTTGGATGGTACTTGCTTCTCAGTGTCCTTCTCCCGGGCTCTACCTCCAGATGAAGGGTATGTGGAGGCCAAGAGATGTTGGGGTGGTTTCTGGGTCATTATCTTGTGCTGAATTGAACACAGTACCACAGGTAAGTTGGTGCTTTTGTTTCTAATGATTGTCTCTGAACAGATTCTATTGATGCCTCTAAAGTCGCTCCAAGGTGAACTGATATCCTTGACAGGGCTTCAGGAAGACAAAAACTCCCCCCAAGTTTTCACCTTCTTTAGAAAAACTCATTTGTATTAAAACATTACAATATCAACCACAGTTATATTTCAGTGGGAGGCGCTTGCCTAGAATAAGGGAAGTCCTTGATTTTACCTACAAACATTGCAAGGTTGGGTAAATAAATGTGTTTTCCAACAGGAAAGACTTTTCTCCATTTTATTTAAAGAATTCACAGCAGTGTAATTTCCAAAACATGGGAGGAAATAGATTTCAAATTCCCATTTCATCTTGTAAATCTACAGTATCTCACAATCTATGATTGAATTTGGCTAGAGAAACAGCCTAACGACAAATCCCTGAAGAACTGTTTCTGGGCTCTCAGTTCTTGCGTCCTTGATGGATGAGTCTGGGATGAGGAACAAAAGCATTTCTATTTAGCAGAAACAATTAGCCAAAGAAATCCAGACACTGCAGCCAAGGGCACTTTGGAATGGATGTGTGACAACCATAGGTCTGTCTTTTGACTTTGTTCTGAAGTGAATCTTAGCTGCCCTGGCTCCACTTAGATAGCATTCCAGAAAATGTCTCTGTGCAAATACAGAGGAAACAGGGATCATTAAGAGCAGAAGTAAAGAAAACGTAGAGTATTTCAACTCAAGGAAATGTGGAACTGACTGAATTGTGGGTTGAGATATCCCTCTGTAAGGCATTAGGGAGGTAACAAATATAAAACAGAATAAATCACACAAGCGTCGCAGTGGGAGATAAGTGAGAGATTGTGAAATGGATTCTGTGATCAAATCCTGAAGCCATCATGCATAAAGGAGGGAAAGAATTACATACTCGAATCAAGGCAAATCTCAAATCTCTGTTGGTTAAAGAGATAATAGTAATCAGGAAAATTGTGTGAGATCACATATTATAAAATGTTTTTTAAATAACCATAAAGAAACAACTATTAATGGGGGGCTCTGGAGTTGGTGGATTGTTTGCTAGGCTGATTTTACTCTGAGTATCTCAGAATAAACGCCACATCAAAACAAACAGGCTTGATTTTGAGTGTGACTCAATATTGCTATTCCATTGGTTGAGCACCTCAGGATGAAATGAATGAGCATTAAAATCAGTTTGATATCTGGTCATCAAGGGCTAGAAGCAAAGCACGTGCCTAGACCCTTCATTTTTTGTGTCAGTCTTGTCAAGAGGACTTGAACTAAGGAAGTGTAATACAGGCTGGGATAAAAGGAAAGAAAAAGTGTAATACAATTTGTATTACTCACTACCTAGACAACTCTTTAATTATTACACTTGGGACCGCTTAGCAACATCTTATGTGCAGCTACATACATCTCAGTCTTCACGGATGTGTGTATCCTCCAGACAAGGGAACATGCAGCCTGGAAACTCAGCATGAACTCTGCATGCCAGGTAATACTGTTCACTCCTTCCCTGACCACCCATACTTGAAAGTGGACACTTTTACTGTTCTCTGAAGACTAGCACCCTAAGCCCCTCCACACACGTTTTATTGTAATGTTTAAATCCTTGGAAATCCAGGTAGTTCAACCTTCTAATCTGACCAGTCATCCTGTTGGGGCATGCCCTGTTCCATTTAGACAGGACCAAGGAACTAAAGATTAGTGCAGGAGCAAGGACAGATCTAACCACTCCCAAAAATCCTGGGGGAGAAGATCATGTGGAGTGGAGCATGGCAACTGTGCTGCACAGCTGGAGTGTGAACTAAGGAAGCTGACAGACAGAGCACAGAAACCATCTTCTCCGAGAGCTCTGGGACATGGGGGAGTTATGCCATGCTGGCTTCCTATGTTCTTTTGTTTTGTGACATTGTGTGTGTTCCCAGCTGGTTTGCCTAATTGAAAAAAAGCTTTTGCTAACCACTTTCTAACTTGAGCCAGATAGGTTAGATGTTTCCTTGAAGATGAGCCCCAGCTCTGACAGTTGCTCCTACTTTCTTCTTGGCCCTTTCTTTTTCTCTGCCACCACGTTCCCTGTTTCTCCTAGTTCCTGTGGAAAAAAAAAATTGCCAGAGGAAGAAATCCCAGGAGCATTTGTTTTTTTAAAAAATGAAAGGCCTATGTCACAAAAGTTGAAAACCGAGAGAAAAGAGTACAGGCTTTGGAATCAGAAATCTGTAATCCAAATCTTGGCTCTGCTCCCTTCTTATGGAGTGTATGGGTCAGGGAGAGGATTGATGGTCAACTCATCATAGACACCCGGTAAATGCATAACACTAATTTTAAAAATATTGATAAGGTGGTCAAAGAGGTTGAAATGAAGGTGGTAAACCTTCATTACAAAGGGGAAAATGAATTCTACTGGAAGACATGAGAGGATTTGGTCTATATAGAAAGCTGAGAGCAGTGAAATCATTTTGTGATTCTGTGGACTAGGAAAGACAATAGTCAGTGAGGGAGAAGAGTCCCTCCCAAGGTGCTCCCCAATTACTAGAGAGCTAAAGAGGATCCCAGGGGGAAGGAGAGGCTATCAATCAGTGATGAAGCTTCCAATCACTCCTAAGATGATAGGCAATATGATACCCTCTCTATAGCAGTGAGTGGTTCGCCACCTTCCTAATGCTGGAACCCTTACACAGACCCTCATGTCGTGGTGAACCCTAACCATAAAATTATTTCAATGCTAGTTCATAACTGTAATTTTGCTACCCCTGTGAAAGGGTCATGGCACACAGGTTGAGAACCACTGTTCTTCAAGGCTTTGCAAGTTCAAAAGCACACACAAAGTTCACCAGACACCATCTACACTACATCCTGCTTCTTCGTTTGTTTGATATTTGTAAGAATTTGCTCTAGAATGCATACAAAATTGTGTCATTTCAAAGTTTTTCTCACAGTCTGTAGATAAAATGTGTTTGTAAAAACATTTTTGATTTATGCTTTAAGTGCAGGGGTTTCTTAAGTTTGCCAGTTCATGTCTGCAAGTCTCATTTCTTTATGTCCATCTTCAGATTTTACCCCCTCAGCAATTTCTGAGAAAGTATGGGAGCATATCTTCAGTTCTTCACCAATGTTGTCCATGGCAGTTGAATTACGAAAAGCCCATGTGCATACTTGTAGAAGGTCAATGATAAAGGCCTTTATTTTTTACGGATAACTTAAGATTGATCCAGTAAGGTAGGGACATGAAAACAGTGTATCACTCCTATATAATCACTCAAACAAATCAGAGAATGTAGAGAAAAGCATATATGGAGTGGATATTTGTATACATCTGAAGTTGCTGGTTGAAAAGAGTTTTTGAGGATATGGAGAAAAAGATCTGGAAATTGAAGAATCTTGTTCTCAGATCTATTCTCAGCCAATGAAAACTGACACACTTGTGACTGGCAATTTTCCATGTTTTGCCAAGGCCACTGAGTTCATTCTCAGATAAATGAGAAAATGAAGAGAAGAATTTTAATGTTGGGGCAGAGTAGCCACCCTTCGTAGTTGGGGGACAAAAATGAGAAAAGGAGGATGTGTAGAGTACACAGCAACTGTATGGAATAAATGCCCAAATCCATCCAGGAATGTACTCACACTTCTTGTTAGTGTTTAGATTTCAAGTTAGAGCATTGGGGGAAGGCTCGACTATGTCAGTTTGCATAGGTCTCTATGAGTGCTCCATTCTGGAAGCTTTTGCCGAGTTCTGCTGGGAAAGCCTTTGGGCAATGTAGACAGTCCATTAACTCCTTCAACTATTAACTCCTTCATTTCCTTCCTACAGAGAATAAGTGACTTTTTGCAGCACCCCAGTCTTGCCTTTCTTAGAGTATGTCATTTAATTTTTAGAAGGCAAACTCTGGTACTTAAACACTGCATTTTGGTACAGGTAGCATTCTTTATTTGGGGGACAGCATACAGAATAAGTGAACACAATACTCTCTACTTGTCTGACCTCCAAAATTCTATCTACACAAGTGTTGTTGGAGCTGCGGGTTGCATTCCACCACCCAGCTCCTGCCACAGGCTAGCTTTACCCGAAATAACAACACACAAATTGTATTCTTTTAAACACTGCTTGGCCCATTATATCTAGCCTCTTCTCGGCTAACTCTCGCACCTGGACTATCCCATTTCTAATAATGTGTGTAGCGCCCACGAGGTGGCTTACCAGGGAAGATCTTAACCTGCGTCTGTCTGGAGTGGGAGAATCATGGTGACTGCCTTGACTCAGCTTCTTTCTCCCAGCATTCTGTTCTGTTTACTCCGCCTACCTAATTTTATGTTCTATTTAAGGGCCAAGGCAGTCTCTTTATTTAACCAATGAAATTAACACAAAACAGAAGACTCTCCCCCATCACACAAGGGTCCCTATTTTCCTTCCATATTGCTTTAGTTGGGAGCTTTGAAAACTAATTGGCCACTGCAGTATCTTTTGTTATGTCTGCTTCTCTTCTGAACCCATCCTATCCATTCCTAGTTTCATTTTCAGAGGCTGGAGTAAGTTTTCAATTTAAATTTACTTGCGTGCACTTCAGTTTAAAATGCTCCTGAGGTTTCCCTTTAGCAATCAAACCCAAACTTTTATTTTATAGACTGGAAAATAAATCTAGGACTACCAAGTTCCTTCCCCAGACCTTAAATTGCTGGAAAAGTCTTGAGCTGCTGCTAAGTTGACCACATTGTCCTTAAATTTGCCATTGTCCTGCCTCAGACTGTCAAGGGATGAGCTTACAGGCCTATTCCGTTGCCCAATAGCTACCCCAAATATCCGTGGGCCACACAACAGACCCACCAAAATCTGTCTCACATCCTTAGTCTTCTGCTGTTTCTGTTTGAGCCATTGGCAGCTACTTGCACTTTGAAAACATATTGTATTCTTTCACATCTTTTTGTCTTCTGGTGCAATTGCAATTCCTAGAATTCACTTTCTCTCTTCTTTACTTTGCTAGTTTCAATTTACTTTCTTAAACATAGTTTCTTTGATATGAACTAATTTAAAGAACATTGTGGATTTTAATTGTGATGTTTGTCACAATTATCATGATTTAATGCCAGAAAAACTGTGACCAAAAATGAAGTTCCCAATCATTAGCAAAAACATTCCACTTCCCCACCTTTTTCCATCCCCCAGTCTCTGGCAGCCATGAGTCTACTTTCAGATTATGGACATTTCCCTAGTCCAGATTCCGTTTCAAAATACTTAGATGTTACTTCTTGTTTACTTCTAATTCCCCTTGTTACAAATTATTTCCTTTGGCTCAAATAAAATCCAGTGTAGGCCTTTATCCACATACTTACTTGACTTAATCCTTGCTTTCGCTCCCCCCAACCCCTGGGGAAGTGATGTATTTTTTCTGAAACCCTAATGTCTAATCTTTTTCTCATAGGTGGTGTTCCATGGCTGTTGGCCAATGGTATAAATGACATGGAGAAAAGCTTCTCAAGAAGCAAATGAAAGATAACAGAATAAAGTCAGTCAGTGGGTTCCCAAGTGGTTATTATTTTTTTTTTTAGCTCATTTAAACGTGGATAATCTCAGCAGCCACCACAATGGTGCAGTTTCTGGGTCTTCCATTCATGGGTGTGTTTTCAAAAATAAGGAAATATTATCATAAGCAGTGGAGAGGATGTATATAATCAGGGAATAGTTATGATATTGAAGCTTAAACCGCGTCTGTGGGACTAACCACAATATTCTTATTCCACTATGCACTGCTGAGACACTCCCCTCTGTTTTAATTGCATACTTCAGAATATCTTACTAACAACGTAGGCCCTATGATTAAAAAATATTTCAGCATCAGAAAGCCGTACCTGTCATGGAAATCCATTTAATTATCACATTTTGATGTGACACCTTTTTTCGTATTAAAAGTGCTCATTAACAGGGGGATGGAAAACAGCTTGAAACCGAAGTGGAACACAGAGATGTTAAAACCTTAATCATCTCCTTTCTATCACGTTCTTGACAGAAGACAGATTGGGGTTGTACCTTGATGCTGTTCACAGTTACCTAGAATTAATTTTCAGGTCCCTCATATTACGTAGGATCAAAACCCCGTGCCATTGTCCTTTGCATCTCATCAGCCCTTATTGTTCGCCATGTTCAGAGAGTCCAGTTTTATCCCATGCTTTTTCAGTCACAGTCCAGCTGGCCTTGGTGAGCTCCCAATAGATCAGATGGCTTTGTGGGAGCCTAGCCAGTTTGGATGTTCACCTTCCTAGATATGGACGGAGGGGGGAGGTCCTAGGTCTTACCACAGGACAGAAAACCCTGACTGCTCTTTGGACTGGAGAGGGAGGGGGAAAGGAGTGGGGGGAGGGGGAGAAGGGTGGGAGGAGGGGGCGTAGGGTGGGAGGAGGGGGAGGGAAATGGGAGGCTGGGAGGAGGTGGAAACTTTTTTTTTCTCCTTTTCTCAATAAAAATAAAATAAAAACAAATAAACCCTCAAAAAAAATATTTCAGGTCCCTATACATTTTTCTCTGTTCTCAGTCTTTTATTCTAATCGCCTTTTCTTTCTTGTCTCCATTACAGATCTTCTACTATTATCTATTCTCTCTTTAGCTCCACTTTAGTCCATTTGAGCTTCTCTTTAAAATTTATGTCCTGTTTCTCCGATTTATTTCATTCTCATTTCTGGCTGTTTGTTTCCTTCTGTTGTTTCTTTGTTCTATTTGTTTCCTTCTTTCCATTTCTTTCCTTCTTTTGTTTCTATGAAAGACATGGTAGTAAAGGACGAGGAGGTGAATAAGAAAGTGTGGAAATCGATATTGGGTCTGTTATACATCAGTCTCATTCAGCTGACTCCAAAGGGGATATATCCTAGCCCAAAGAGCTCATATTTCTTCCCCTTAATGTAAGGCACATGCATTCTCTGTGTCTTATCTTTCTTAGCTCAAAAATTAAAGTAAAATAATGATTTCTCAAACTACCTCACAGAGACGTGAGGATCAAATCTGGTGATTAAATTGAAAAAGTTTGGAAAAGAACTAGATTCTTGTTACTGAGAAGCACTGGGCAGGGTGAAGGTTCTGGATGTCTTGCTCTGTGCTGGACAACATTAACTGAGTACAGCAGTTCTTGGGGCATTGGAAGAATAAATTTCTTTTCACTTTAATTTGCTTCTATCAAATCATTTGACATTGTACCTTGTTTGAATGCTCTTAGTGTCTTAGGAGAAGCAAAAACGTGCTCTTTTATATGCTGTTGGTTTTCATTTTTCTTTTTCTCTTGCCTTGGGTTAGCAAATGGAACTTCTAGCAGTCAGCTGTCAACACCTAAATCGAAGCAGTCTCCGATCTCTACACCTACAAGTCCGGGAAGTCTTCGGAAGCACAAGGTATTATGTCTCTTATACCTTACTAAACTCCTTTGCACTCAGAGTTTCTTAGAAGGTGGCATAGAGATTTGCTCACCTACTGTACTTTAAGAGCTCATTTTGAAGTCAGAACTTACCTTTGTTGACTCCATGAAGTTGAAGTACCAAGAATTCCGACAGGGAACAAAGGAATGCTGAGAGCAGGAAAAATAGTATTCCTCAAGGAAGAGCACACCAATTGATTATGCAATACCAAATGGTCAAGCCTGAAAACATAAATACAAATCACAAAATACTGAATGTGCACGCGTGCGCGCGCGCGCGCGCGCGCACACACACACACACACACACACACACACACACACACTATACCTTGCTTTTATACCTTGCTTTTTAGCTGTATGTGTACTGACATCGTGCACTTAACTTGGTCGCAGCAGAATTATTTGGACCATAGAAACCATCAAATAAATCAAGATTTTAATTTTTACCCATAGAAAGTCAATTGCTATATACTTAACAGCAGGACTAGAGAGATGACTCAGTGGGTAAAGTCACTTGTCACCAAACATGATAACTTCAGCTCAGTCCCTAGAACAGACATGGTAGAAGGAAAGAAGTGACTCCTAAAAGTTGACCTCTGAACTCTGTGTGGTGTGGTACATGAAAGTACACACACGTACACACTCCATGTAAAATTTCAGAAGATTTCATAGCATACCACTATCTGATAAGTTTTATCACTAATCTTTTAATAGCACACTTTTAGCTTTCTTTTAGCTTTAATTTGGTTTTTGCATGCTCTGTTATTAATAATGCTCATTCCTTTTCTTTAATGACCCCCTTTTATTTCTTATATTGGTCCTGACCAGCACCTTTTTATTGTCCTTCTTGATCTACTGGATTTCAGAAAATGCTCGACTGTCTCTGTAGTCCATGTGGGAGATTGTAAGATGGGTGAAAATCACTTGCCAGTCAGTTTTTGGTTGTTTGCTGCGTAGCAAAATTTGTTAATATAGACGTTACAAGATGGAAGCAAGCTCTCTCTGAAATTTCAGTGTCATGAAGATCCTTCTAGACTACATTCTCTCTTAGGTTGCCTTCACCCTATGCCTTTCTGCAACTACATTCTTTTCTGGGAAGTGTGCTCTACGCCAATGCCAGCACTTTCCATCAGCCTTTCCCTGAGTGCCAGAGGCATCCAGGGCATTTTCTCTGCTCATTTGTATCATTCAACTGCCATGTACATCCAGCTCTTTTAGGTTGAGGACCCATTCTTTCGTAATCGTTCAGGTGAGTGTTGGCATTATCAAATTTGTTTCTCCTGGTTGGACTTGTAGATACCTGTGACTTGTTCATTTGTACACACAGTTCTGTAAACAAATTTAGCCACTGCCATAGGTGGAAGAATTGTCAGAGATGTGTTGTTATCTTCTCTGTAGAGTTCTCTGTATATTGCATTCTTAAGATTAATTTTTCTTAAAACAGAAAAGCAAACACAGTTTATGTACTTTTCTAGTTAAACTTTCAAAATAAATATACATCTAGATCTTGGTATAATATTATTTTAAAGACATTTTTCTATCTCTTCAAACTTACTGAGGAATTGTAATAATAGTGATCCTGTATTCCTTTTTATTTTATTTTTTTATTGATTTTATTAAGTTATACATTTTTAATGCACATTTGTCAGTCATTTCTGTTTTCCTTCATTTACCTTGTTTTTGGTGCTCTCTTTTTCTTTCTATATATGTATATGAATACATATAACCTTTACTTTTTGCCATTTTCCTGAGTTACTTGAGAATAAGTTGCATGCCAGATTATACTAGAACATCCAATGTATGTTTCCTAAGGACAAAAATGGTTTATAACAATGGCACAATTTTCAACATCATGAGAGTTAGTCAAGAAAGATATAAAGTGGTTATAGTCTGTATTCCAATTGTTATCAATTTTATCAATTGCTCAGTGACATTCTTTTTTTGGTCCAGGATCTAATCTAGGATCAAGTAATACATTCACTGGCAGTGTTCTTTTAGTATTTTTTGACCTGGAAAGGTTCCTGTGATTTTTATCTTTCAGGACAGTACATTCTAGAAATGAAGATGTACATACCTTTCTGTGCATCTTATCAGGAAGCAATGGCCTCCCATTTACATGGCCAATACTGGAGATTGAGGTGACTTTTTGGAATAAGCTAAAAGCGTGTTGAGACCTTGTTTCAGTCCTTCCAGTTCTCAGGTTTGAGCTTTGCATCTGTCCTTTCACGTGCTTGCTACCTGAGCCTTAGGAACACCAAACTCCCTGGGCAGTGGCCAGAACAGATCTCCGCTGAACTTCTGCCCAAGTGGCCCTGAAAGGTGTGAGTCATGGTGGAGACAGGAAGCAGGTGGCTGAGGCAATCTCTCTCCTCCTATGCAACTGGAAACAATCTAGATGTCCTAGCATCCCCTTGGTAACTTTTGATTGCTGTGCTGGGGCTCTAAGCTGTAATCAGATGCTTGGCTTCTCTTAGGCAGCTCATGGAGAATCCTCTTTAATGCAGCTGCAATGGGGTTAGCCAAAGTCCGCATACTCAAGTGCCGCAGTATGGACATGCAGTACATCTTAAGGTAGTTAATGAGAACAACATTTCATTTTTTATTTCTATGCTGCTTTAACTTTTCACAAGCCATGTTCTTGCTTCTCTCTGAAATATCCCTGTGAAAGAGAAAGGACAGATAGCTAGCCTTCCCATTTTACAGATGAGGGCAAAAGTTAAGAGATTAATGACAGCCTTGGTATGATTTAACAAATATTTATTGAAGATTGCTTTTGGAGCTAATCCCCAGTTAAAGAGTTTAAAAATGTAGAAACGTAGACAAACTCTTTGAGTAAAATAATTTTCAGATTAGTGATTTCACCCACAGTTCTAAACTTGAAGACTTTTCTACAAAATGGCAATGCAAGGAAAATATATCAGACATAGTGCCTGAACATATAACTAACATCATTTAAATACGCACTTACTTCTATTTTCGCATTTCTTTTGTTATCCTAGCAGTGGTCAGAAAGACATTTGATGAATAAAGTAGGAGCCTTGTCCTGAGATCACAGGCACAATTAGCTAGAATTTATGTGGCTTTGGGTAATACAAGGAAGAGCACAAAACGGGGGGGGGGGAGGACATTTGATGGGGACCCAAGGAAGATGGGAATTGGCAAAGACTTCAGAGGTGCTGTTCAACCTTGAAGACTGGCTAAGCTTTGAAAGGGCTGGTGAGACAGCCACACGAGCTTTGAAACATCAGGAAGAGCAATGCTATACCACTAAGAAAGCACAGGGTGTGTTGGAAAAATAGCCAACCTAACTAGAAGCTAGGTTTCCCCAATGTCCTTCCTGACTTCTTTTGGACTATAAGCTCCTTGGACCAAAGACTGACTTTTGTTTTCTCTAATGCAGTCGTATTGCCAGCACAGCTGTATTTGTTATAAACATTTTGTTCTGTAGGACTCCAAGGGACTAAGCAAATGAATTTCAGGTGCAAATTATTTGTATTGTTAAGCAATATGTGTGTTTCTGCGTTTCAGTATTTCTACATATCAATCAACAAAAACAGAATGCTGAGGCAATTACTTTTCCTGAACATTGTTCTTCCCTTACAAACCCCCCCAGGCTTTCAATATGAAATGAATTGATAGAGGTATAGAAGCAGTTCATTTATAGGTTTATTCCTAATGATTCTCCCCATGACCTGCTCTTTACTCTTTCTAAGTCACAGCCATTGCAATAGAGCTTTCACAATTCTACCCTTAACCTCTCCTCATTTTTTTTTGAGGTAAAGTCTGCAGCAATAATCTAGTAAAATTATTTCCACCAAGCAAACAGTTATTAGATACCATTTAAAAATAAAAGATAGTTAGTTAAAAACAATCAACAATGCCAGACAATATGCATTTAACATTAAACCGAGAACTGAATACTGAGTGAAAGAGACAAGACAGAAAAGAATGAGATATCTGGTCTAATTCCTATTTACCATTAATTACTTTAAATATTAGTAGGTTTAATAGTAACAGATTAATCACCAACTCAACTTAAAAGCCTGTGATTGCCAGAATCATTTTTGGGAGGCATGACCCATTTTTATGCTGTCTAAAGCAGAAACAATATAGACTAAAAGATGCAAATATGCAGAGAGTAGAATCATAGGAAAAAGTGATAAGGGAAATGGGAAGATATAGATCAAAAGATACAAAATAGTGGGTAAGATGAATGAATAAATATACAGCTCTAAATACAAAGCATACTGTAGCTAAAAGCAATGATGACAATACAAATATTAGAAAACTATTGAACTTAAAGCAAATTTGTTACTAGGGAGAAAAATCAAATCTCTGATGACAAAAGGAAGGGCTAACACTTCCATAAAACATATTTCTAAATATATATAGGCCCCTTAAGAACATTGCGTCAGTATATGTGAAACAGAAACTGGTAGAATTAAGATATGCAATCCAACCGTAACCCAATTGCATTAACTGAAAATTTCAATACCTCAAATTGAATAATGAATATAATCTTAAGATAGAAGACCAATAAGTAAGACCCTTAGTGTCTTGAGATGGACTACAAGATCTTTACCTGTCCTTCTAGTTCTAAAATCTTATGAACTATGAGGCCAATAACTACATTTTATTTTCCCCAGTTTTGTTAAAAGACAAGAAATGAGACGGATACTGAAAGTTAGTGAACTCCACGGGTGTTTCTCAGGAAATATACAAAGCCTCTGAATAATATAAAGGTCACTTTATACCCTGGTGAAACAGTCAGCTTCAACATTCAGCTCCACATTCAATTGTTTAATTGCTTTCTTGATATAATCTAGATTAATACCAACTTTATTTAAATTCTGTCTTAATTTTTTTGGACAGGGTAGCACCATTTCTTTTCCCCCTTCTTTGGCCTCTTATAAACATACAAATCATGTCTTTATACACAAAATGTCCATCAACACATTTTTGTAATTACCAGATCGTACAGTTGTCATTTGAAATAAACCAGACACAGAAAACTATTGCATGATCTCACTTATGTGTGGAATTCTTTAAAAGAAAAAAATCAAATACCTAGAGATGGAGAACGAAACAGTGGTTGCCAGAAGGACTCGAGGGGTGGAGAAAATGGGATGTATATATCAATGGATATATCATAACAGACAGGTTATATGAACAGAGAAGACAATCTATATGAACATATATACAAATCTCATCTACAAAGTGACTGAATTAAATAAAACTGTTATGAAGGAAGTGTATTTAGTTGCCCTTCTCATACAAGAAAATAATTATAAGATTCCATAGATATTTACTTCTCTATAGTAATTATTTTATTATCTATATGTGTCCCATAACCTCATGTTATAAATGTCAAATATATATGATAAAATATGAATACATTTTCAAATAACATTAAATGAAAAGAATTACAAAATCTAGTGCATACAGTCCGAGGAATATATTTGTAAATTTGCCCTAATGATTTTTTTATTAGTGTGGGTCTGAGTTATTGTCATAGCTCCTCGAGGAGCTCTCTTTAATATTTGTTGTAGGACATGTATTCCAGCAGTGAACTCTGTGTCTCTGTTCCATTTGGGATGCCTGCATTTATTTCTTACAGTAAAAATTTGGATTCGAAAGGATTTTCTTGAGTTCCTTAAATGTTTTGATTTGTTGCTGACCTTTGTTGTTGATGGTCTCTGTGAATGTTGTGTCACGACTTCAACCATCTATCAAGTGGTTGACAACTGTGCTTTAGCTTTTACTTTCTGCTTGCACAGGACCCCAAAGTCACCTGGGCCTGACAGATGCACACAAGAACCAACCTGTAGCTCGCTACATGGATTCCCAGGAATATATGTTAGAGAGGTTCAAAGTTCCCCATGGACTTCCAATTTTTACAGTTTTTCCTTGTAGAGTCTTTAGATGTGTTATTTACCCGAACTTTTACTCCCAAACACATTCACACTTTACAGAAAGTCATTTTTTTTTAATTTTTTGAGACAGAGTATCACAATGTAGCCCTGACTACCTGGCATCTGCTGTAAAGACCAGGCTGCCCTCATACTCACAAAGATCTGCCTACGTCTCCCTCCCAAATGCTGGGGTTAAAGGCATGCACCATGACACCACGCTGGCTATGATGTTATAATTTTAAGCAATTGTATTGATTGATGCGTCTTGAAAACGCTGATTGTAGCACGTGTTCTCTGAACCGAATCCTGTGAGGAGGAGTTTCCAGAAAGTTCCTACTCAGGTCAACAGAACTATTCTCTGGAAATAAGATGTTGTGGGTTCTCCCACCCTAGCTGTGTTACTCAGTGGCTCTTAGGTTGCAGGTTTGGTGACTATTAGAGGTTGCTGGCTTTCAAAGATACTGTGGAGTTTGGCAGAGGGAAAGCAAAAACAGGGCAAGCCAGGACACCAAAAATCTTACTAGTTTTACTTAAACGCAGCCATTTTTCTTGAATACATGTTTCTTGTTTTATTATAAGCCTTTCATTCATTTCCAGAGTTTCCAAAAAAGCTGATTTTGAGAGTGTTATAATATTTATGGAGGATCAAAATGTCAGAGTCCACTGCGCATGTCTGTGAGTCTGCAGCTCAAAGATGCTTTTGTTGGTGAGGCATCTGCACTGTAGGCACGTGTTTGAAAATCAAATCCTGTTACAGAGTCAGTTCTACTGTCTGTTGCTTTGCTTCAATTCAATTGTAGAAGTGTTTGTGCACTTATATTGCCCCCTCAGCATTGTAGTTCTTACACATGGAGAGAGAGAGAGAGAGAGAGAGAGAGAGAGAGAGAGAGAGAGAGAGAGAGAGAGAGAGAGAGAGAGAGAGAGAGAGATCAAATGAGAACACAGCAATCTACAAGATATTAACTTTTAGGGGAAGTTGAGTAGGAAACGCTGATAGAATATAGAGTACTGGCTATCTCTACATATACTTTTAGAGCTCCCTGTGAATGTATTAATTATTTTAAAATCAAAATCAGAAAAATACTATTTCAAACAAGTACAACCATTTCAAAACTCAAGGTACCAAGTACAGGAGAGTTAACTTTGTGTCTTCTCTTCTTACAGGACTTGTACCTCCCACTGTCACTGGATGACTCCGATTCACTGGGCGATTCCATGTGAAATCTATCATTACAGCAGAACGCATTCGCTCAAGTGACCAACAAGGCTATTGGTGCTTAAACATTTTTGTTATTGTTGTTGTTGTTCTTTTTCAAAAACACTCTGTAGTACGTAGGGTTTATTTTCTTGTTGAATTCTCCTCTGGGCCACTAATTCACAATTACCAATTATGAGAGATAGATTGATAAGCATCCTTTTGAGTGACTTTCCAGAACTGCAAAATGTGCTAGTTCATGACCTTTCTACTGAATGCTTAGGGGCCTTTGTATTTTCCCCACTCAATTTGTTCAGACGCTAGTCTTTCTTATGTGGAAGACTGTTTACATACATATCACTTAAAATGTTTGTGTGTGCGGGAAACATTCATATGCAGATCTAAAAATGGAAAACCTAAGTGTCCCTTGCTTCTGTATCTTCAGAATGCTGGAGTATCTCAGGAGCCTGGCAAGTCAGATCCCTGGCCTCACTCTTTGCTCTTAACTGAGCCCCCAGTGTATTGTCTAGCACTAATCTTGTCTGTCAAGGAGGAGAAACACCAGCTACTTATAACGTGACACCATGTGCTTAGGACTATAGTATAGGGTGGTAGCTGAAAGAGATGAGGTAGAATTGGGTGAAAAACTGCCCAGATTTCAGTAGTAGGATTTATAAAGCACAGTGGATTCCTGGTCTACCCGTCTGTTGGGGAAATTTGGAATCAATAAGCAATTGTTCAGTTTGAGTAAGTGATGTCACATATCAGATTCCTCCAGGAGGCTTTCTGACCTACAAAGTCGTACATGAATAGTATGGTATCCATCTAGCTCTGTTCTATTGAATGCCTTGTAAACAACCAACACTACAAACACTGTGAGAATTTGTTTTCAGGTCTGACACCTTTTGGTAGATTTTTATAGCAAGAAACCATATCCTTTTTATAAAAACTCAAGTCTGTACTTCAGGAGCAAAACTCTTCAGGCTCCTTTTTTATAAACTGGTGATTTTTTTCTTTGTCTAAAAAACACAAGCAGAAAATTTACCAAAAAAAAAATGCAGAAGAATACTGTAGTTTAGAAATCATGCTCTCACTGCCAAACAGAAAGCTCCGGGAGAAAACACAATGACTAGAGGCCAATTCAATAGAATCAGTCTTTTGATACCTTTTTAACAGTTACACTTACAGTAATAATCTCAACGTGGACCAGACATTCTAATTATATTTTAAATGAAATGTTATGGCATATTTTAAGTAACTTTTTTATCTATAATCCTGATATTTCATACTGAAGATGCAGAGACCTTTCATTTGTCTTTAACATTCGAAAGGATTTCTCTTTATTAAGGATTGATCACTTGAAATAACTCTCAGTCTTTGAGGTTTATAATACTGACTTTTTGTCTGTAATCATAGCCCATAATAGCCAATACGACTAAATTTAGGTGAAAGCCATGCATGCTAAGTCTGTGTTTGATTTTTATAGTTAGGAAGATTTCCTTTATTTCTTTGTAATTGCTCAGTTAGTATGAAAGATGCAACATTCAAAGCAAAGATGTTTGGCTGATGAATGATATGCAGTTGTCCCTCCATTCTAAGTAGAATGAGTGTGGGGCTCGTGTGTGTGTGTGTGTGCATGCGTGTGCACATGTGTGTAGGCTGCTTCATAATTAGGAAATAGGAGAGAACAACTCAACATGATTGATGGCAACTTGGTGGTGTTGCTAATGTGTAGGGGGAAGTAGGATGGGAAGGGGTAGCTAGAGGCCCCTTAAAAATTTTCAGATGTCTTTAATTACAAGAAACATTTTTTTTCTTTTGGTTCCGGAGAGTTGATAATAGGAATTCTGGTTAAGCTGGTCACTGAAGAACCCAGAAGGAGGTTCTGCTCTTGCCTTTATTTTATACCCACATGAAATGATTAAGAAGCCCTATTTACTTAGCCCTTATTTCTTTCTAGAAGCTCAGTGCTTTCTTAGTGCCTCCCAGAACGTTTGAGTTAATTAAAGCAAATTGGTTATTCTGGACAGATAGAAATTATGGTGCGAGGTGTCTTTTTATCTTCTGGGCCAGGTCTTCCAACATACTCTATGTCTGTCTTTCAGCAAATCCCTTGTAGTCCCCTGTCTTCATTTAAGATGAGAACATGGAGATCCAGACAGCTTAATGATCTACTGAAAGAGTAGGAGCAGAGAAACTTCCAAGTTCCTCATGCCCAGGCGTCTCAGTAGTTCTCTGAGTGTTTTCTTACTTGTGGCATATATACCACTGGAGAATACTATGGACATAGTTTCTTTAGAATGTACTTGGAACAGACACTCTTCTATAACAACTGTGCCCTTTCTGTCCTCTGAACTCACTACAAGAAAACCCTTTACAAATGTTTTTGACTTATAGGCAGGCACATATACATGTAAGAAAACATTTTGATGTTATTGCTACTTCATGTGGCAAGGCTTGGTGTAGTTCAAAACTCAAGTGTCCAATAATTTCATTGTGAGTTGGCTCATATTCAAGTGATTTTTTTTTTCGGAACTGAGCTCATACATTCCCCTTATTCATTTCCAGTTTTATCTGATGCAGTTTTACCACTGTAGACACATTGTGTTGAGTATGCATGGTCAGTCAGCAAGCATTTGCCACTGCTTCCCATAACGTCTCCCTCTCTATTACACACAACACACACACACACACACACACACACACACACACACACACCCCATGTTGCTTGTTCCTACCTCCTGACTTTTCTTCCCCACAGAAATAGAAATAGGGGCAACAAAGGGAAATGTATATATGGGTGCTGGGTTGAACAACTACCTTCGTAAGTAGTGGTAATTAGAGTTAAAGTGGGAGAAAAGCTTCTTTTCTCCTAGCTGTTTTGGAAAGGATAGCCATTAGCATGACTGCTTTGTGTCCTTATGGACTTGGTATTAGCCTAGACTGAATCATAGCATTTTCTAGCTGGAAGGAAGCTTAAGATCACATCATCTGCTCCAAAGTCTTCATTTCCTTAAGGCCAGCAAAGAAAGAAGTTAAGTAATTTCCCTGCAAGGTCACACAGCTGCCTATTGGCAGTGCTGGGATTAGAACCTACTCCTCTTGGCTCTTATTCCAGGGTTTTTTTTTCCAACTAGCCTGTATTGTCTTCTGTGAGGCTCCTGAATATTCTTTCCCAGGGTCGTGTTGCTTTCTGGATTCATTTGCTACTTTGTTAAACTCAGCAAGAAATCC
This sequence comes from Microtus oregoni, assembly GCF_018167655.1. Classification (NCBI taxonomy): domain Eukaryota; kingdom Metazoa; phylum Chordata; class Mammalia; order Rodentia; family Cricetidae; genus Microtus; species Microtus oregoni. The sequence goes on from NW_024544745.1 coordinate 1,600,570, forward strand.
ACTCAGCATCCTAATCTGGTTCTTCCTTTTCACATTCTCATTGTTTCATCCACATGAGCTGCAGACAGCCCCAAAGAGAGGGAAGCATGGAGGACCAGAGAAATCCCTACTTGGGAAATCTCTAAATAACCCCACTCCCACTGAAGTAGCCCCGCCCCCACCAAACTACTGCTCTGTCCAAAGGGAATGGAAAAATGACTACTTTTTTCCTTATCAGCTTCTTTCTATGCCATTTCACACTCATTGTTTCTCCCAGGATAAGACAGTAGTTTCTTCTTTCCAGAACAGAGAAAATAAGAAATCAAGAATAGAGCAATATATTTGTTTATCCCGGCTTTCTGAGATGAATTTTTTTTTTGACATTTTAAAAACTAGCCTGGCTACCATTTTTACTATCAATGATTTCTTTAAAATATGGTACTGAGCCAAACTAGAGAAATATAATCAAGTCTTATTTTAGTCCTCAATCTCAATGTCCCCATAGCCATGCTGCCCTGATGGAAACAATTTTCAAGTATATACAAGTGGTTTTGTCACCAAACTGTGCCCTGGCTACCATTAAATATTGGTTCTTTGTGCTTGTACCCAAATAGCACACAATAACTTTGCACATTTTATCCTAGGTCTTTGTGGAGCCTATTAATGTGGTTTTCCAGGACATAAATTCGGACAACATGATCTGTACGTGTGGGTTTCCTTGCAGCAAGGATCTCTGGAAACTAATTAATATTAATTGAGCTCTAAAAGATTTCTTACTAGGTTTACCTAAGTTCAGGAATTTCTCTTTTCTCCACTTCTCCAGTTGGGCATAACCAAGGAATCCTAAAGTGGGTGTGTAGCTTCTATATCCTAGATACTTCTTAGGATCATCCATCACCCATTTAAGAAAAGGAACACAATGCTTGATCTACATAAAATTATGTCTCCATCCCCAGTCTCTTCAACATTCTAGGCTCAGTTTCCACCATTCCCTCTCACATTTGATTGCAAATGTATTTTCCTTTTAGAAAACAAGGAAGTAATACCAACCCCATCTCCTTGGGATGGGAGAAGTAGCATGTCTTTGTGTCCCAAATGAGCTTCTGCAGTGATAAGAATGTTTCAAGAGACTAGGCTGCCTCAGAAACAACTGTGTCAGGAGACTTCTCTAGCAGAAGGCCCATGACAACATAGCTTCACTGAATTTCTTCACAGTGGTCTGGGTTGCTATGGAAATAGAGCCAATGGATCTTTATCTTTTCTTTTTTTAAGCAATGATTGGAGCTTGTTCTAGGGCACATGAAGTCACTTGGAACCACATCTAGACCTCATTTATACATTGCTTTCCCTGTATAAAGAGGTTTAGCTTCTAGGCCCAAACTGATTTCTTAAGAAGGTCTGGGGCTGTGTTTTGAGAGATGGCTCGACATTTTTAGAGTACTTCCTGCTCTTCTAGGGGACTCATATTCAATTCCCAGCACCCACATGACAGTTAACAACTGTCTGTGGCTCCATTTCGAGAGAACCTAAAATCCTCAGATAGACATGAATGCAGGTAAAACACCAATTAACATAAACTAAAATTAATTATTTTTGAAAAGGAAGGTCAGGAATGTCTGGAGCTCATATAGGGAAATAGGAGTGTCTATAGTCCTATGATTTAGACTTCAAACTCTGAAAGAATAAAGACTGAGTTTTGACCCAGCCATTTAAAATATGTCAGAGGTCATATAGGACCTCTTTTGTAGCATAAGAACCTTGAAAATGCTAGGATTCCTGGATTTCTTTCCTTGTCTGGAATTTAGAAGCTGCCATACTTCTGCCTCTGCCGCACTGAAACCACATGTGTAGTGTCACTCCCTGTTCTGGGAATCCCGCAGGATTTCCTCTTCTTTAAAAGCATGGCCACCTGGAGCAATGAGAGGTCACTGACTTTTCGTGCTTCCTTTTTGGTTAAAGAGTCATCTCCCTTGGCTACAAAATGGGGTTACCTTAACCATCACACCAAAGGCCTCATTTATTCTCTCCGTCTAGCTTTTTAGGTTTGCTTCGCATAGCTCCTCTTTAAGGATCAATGTAGAGCTCAGGCTTTGACCAAGCTGCTCTGAGACTGGCTATCATCTGGGAAGCAAAGTGTTTCTTAGTTTACTGGTGTCAAAATCTTCCAGAATTAGAAGTGATTTTTTTTTTCTCCCTATTTGAGTTACTTAGATCTCGGAGAGTAGAGAATTCTCATTGGAAAATAAGGCACTTTCCTGCTTGGGTTAGAAGGGCAGGTGAATTGGAAAAGGTCAACTAGCACACAGAAATCAGAAAAGAAAATCTTGTAAACTAAAGCAAAGATGTGAAGACATTGGAATGTTTCATTTCTAGGCAAAAACTCGAGGAAATAAGTGACTTTTTGTCATTCTACTTGCTGCTTCCTTTCCCCATCAAGATGCCTATTTTCATTCTCAGTCCAAACTGTTATCAATCTCTCATTCCATAGTTAAAAAAAAAAAAGACACTCATTCTTTGACTCGCACAGTCCTTCCTTCTCTTTTGAAATCGTTTCGCTTCTTCCCTGCCTCATCACTGGGCATATGCCTCTTTCTTAGCTTATGAGTTTTGCCTTGGGATTGAAGAGAAATTATTTTCAGTCTCGACGAATTCAGGTCCTACCCTATTCAGCCACAAGTAGGTTAAGAAAATTAATCCGATGCTGGCCCTTTCTTCTTTTCTGTTTTAGCCTCAGCAGATCTTTTTGAACATTGCTCTCACAGCTCATGGATGTTTAGGTCTTTACCTTCTCAGCAAGTGTTGTACAGAACACTTTGTGCTTCATTTTTAGTCTGCCATTTCATGCAACACTGTAGTGTGCTCAGATAAATAATCAACAGAACAGGAAAAAAAATCCACCCATCCATTCAAATTGGCTAGATAGTCTTAGTTGATTTCATTTAATTTGCTCATAGTTTTAAAAAGCTGCAATATAATATCACGAGAGACCACAGGCAATTGTTCCTGTCATTTGCTTAGGTCGAGTGGGGAGGGGAAGCAGGAGCAATTTGTTTAAACTTTTACCACTACTCATTAAGCTCTCTGTTATAACATTATGATCTGTTTTCTGCCTGTTGAATTGTTTAAGCTAGACTGGTAGGCAATTGGGTTCAATTTAAGCCACAGGAGTATTTAACAAATCCAGGCTACATAAGAAACTACTTAGTTGAAGGCATTTGTCCTTCTGATACTAGATTTACCTAAACATTTTCCTTTTAACACTAACTGTTCATGATCTAGCACAGGCAGCCCATATATGAGCAATTAGCTTGCTTACGAAGCCTGCTAATGAATTCAGCAGAGTACACAATTCCTGGGAATGTCACCACTTGGCAATACCATATGCATTGTCCAATTTTTCCAGTGACTTTTCTTTCTAAATTCTTTTAAAGGGGTTTGAGAAAGTAAGAGATTATGCTAAAATACACTCGCTGTTTGGTAGTATATTATATTGCAGCATTAAGTCAACAACCCCTTATGACTTGTATACATCTAATGCATGGTTTGAGACTGGAGTTTGCATTTTTCATGTGCAGTAAATTTAAATTTTTGGTTACCTTTTTGTGCCATTAAACTTGTACAGAAAATGCTTTTATGGCCATTTTCAAAGGGAGAAAGAATAAAATGGAAACAGCCCACCCTTTCTGCCCTATAGCTGTAGTTAGAATTGAGTACCTGTAGCATAACAGCTGTAATTGGTGGTTGTAGTGTTAGAGGTGTTAGCTTGCTAGTGACTACCTTTGGAGAGTAAATGCATGGTCTTGTACATCACATTTCTTAAATAATTCATTTTAGCCTCTGAAAAGACTATATTATCCCATGTGGCCCTCTTTCCTCACTCCACTCCCTGCTCCCAGGTATCTTACAATTAACTGTAAATAACTGATTTAGGGGCCAAGAATTCCTACCAAGTAAACTTAGCAAAGAGCAAACAAACCAAAAAAGGGTTGAAAAGAATTTTATGATTTCTCAGAAGTTATTGATCATCACTCAAGGAATGGCATGGTGATAAAGACTCACCACTCTTTTACATAAACATCAGAGGAAAACTGGGAGTGTCTCTGGCTGCCAGATTACATTATAGAACTGAATGATTTTTGGAATCACACAACCCAAAAATGTCCTTGATCCTACGTCAGTTTTGAGGTATACGAAGACATCAGAAGGCTGGTGACCAATAATTATCTGGGAAAAAGAAAAGCAAAAGAGATACATGTAACAGATATTCAGGGGTTTCAGCTACTCCTCAGCCAGCAAAGGCAGTGGAGTGATGGATTTAGATGCATTGCTGTCTTTTCCCCTGGCAACACGGCACACTCTTGGACTGGGAGTGATGCGAAGGCAGTGTTTCAAGAAAACACTCTCTTTTTGGTTTACTAGTTTCTCTTGGACTGGTATGTTAGGCAAGGCCCATGTAAGCTGGTTAGAGCAGACCCTTTATATCTCCCATGACCGTTAATCTCCCCCACCATAATCTGATGAGGGCTCTTTGGTTAGAGGACTTCAAGGTTGCCTAGGGAAGTTCCCCCATGTGTGTGAGGTGTTGCGAACCGTGAACACTGTGCATCTGCAGTGTTCGATACTGGGCAGCCAAGGAGCTGCTCTTGCGATCCTTTTTGGCTCTCAAGCTCTGTTCTCCATCGCATTTTCATTTCTGTATACATTTGCAAGATGTGTGTAATGTCATTTTCCAAAAATAAAATTTGATTTCAATATTTCTGGCTGACATTCTCTCTTTTCTTTCAATCATCAAACCAATGATCATATAACCACAAAATGTCCGAGCTGGAAGGAAAGTTAGACAAATTGTTCAACCCCTTAATTTTATAGATGAGGAAGCTGAGAATCAATGCATGATGGAAACACCATAATTAACAGCACAAGATGTCTGAACATATAAGATCGTGGATCTCTATAGTTGAGCAGGAAGCAAATCTCTTTTGGTATATAAAATGTTTTGGCTAAGGTGGATCTGTGTCACCAAATAAGAGGCAACTTCTATTACTGTGCTTTCCAACTGTAGAACGATTTCACAGTTTTTGAAAATACTGTACTGTTTGTTAGGTGGTTACTGACACAGTCATTCTGGGAGAAGGAACACATAGATGTTGAATTCATAAATATCAGATTCATCCTTGGGCATAAATTACTAACTTCTCCCATCAAATCTTAACTAGGCTCGGGAAGAGGTTGGTGAAAGTGTGGGAGAAAATAGCACACAGAGAAGAGGTTAAGATCTCAGGACCACTTTGATCAACACAATTCTGCAAGGGCGAACCATACAGTGTCTGCTTAGCCTTTGTTGAAGAAGCAACCCTAGGCACTCTCTAGGACTGAGAGGATTAGAAATTCCTCCCCCACATAGTATTTAACAAATCCCATGAGCATCAGACTGGTAAAGACAAGGTAGAGCAAGATGTAACTTCTTGGTATTCCTAATTCAAATAAAATATGAAGACTTACTAGGTCTCTTTAAATAAGAATTTCTTTAGAAGCTCATTGACCTCTAGTAGAAAGAGGAAAACCAGTTAAGCATTGTATGCATATGTGTGTGTTTCATAGAAGCAATGTAGTTAATTTAAAGTACTATATTTAGTTTTGAAACCATATTCTTTTCATATTTTAAGTATTGAAAATATTCTTTTTGCAAAAATTGGGCATGGATGCAAATAGATATTTGTTTTCAATATCCCAATCAAACAAAATTTAAGATGACTAATCCTACAAGGGCTTCACGTCAAATCTATCTTTCTTTTAAATTCCAGTCGGTGGCAAACACTGGTTTAGCCTAGTAGAATGAAGAAATGTCAAAATGGGTATGGACTAAGTTGCAAAAATTGGGTATTTGGTATTTAGAGGGAGTTTTTCCTAAGACCACCTAATCTTGTCCCTTCTCGCTCCTCATGTATCATCCACTTTAAAGCCTCGTACTGAGGAATTGTTCATCAGTACGGTCTAAGAAGTATGTAAGTGATGCTCAGCCTTAGGCCCCACTCTACAGAGACTGAGCCAGGAACTCTGAGAATAGGATCCATTGCTTCAGGGTGAACTAGTCCTCCAAGAGAGTTCTGAAGTGCTCCCTCATTTCGGAGCTCCCTGCTCTGGTGAATTCCATAAGACTTAGCTAGAATGCAGGATCCTATGAGCCATTCGGGTTCAGTGTTTGCATCTCTAAGTAAATATCAGATAAAAGAGACTTATTTTTCATAAAGTTTCTATAGTCATAGTTTTTTTAGAGAGCAGTTTGTAAAATTAAAGACAAAACATACATAAATAAAGAATAGCTCTTCTCAGATATAACAAGGAGTCAAGATGAGGACCTGAGACGATGACCAGAGATGTGGTGGGGTAGTGGTGATGACGGAAATTTTGAATGTAGAAGGGTTAAGAATTGGTGGACCAATTGGAATATGGGAGACATGGGGAAAAGAGAGGAGAGAGAGAAATTCTGGGCTTGATCAATTCAGCCTGCACCTCCCCTCCACCCATTCCCTGAGTTTCCTCTGTTCTGGACAGCTCAGTAGCCTCTCACCTACCTCCTCCCCTGACTTCAGACCTGGCGCTACAATGCTCATTCACACTTCACTCTTGCTGACACAGTCTATCCTTCTTTCCCTGCCTAGAAAAATACCCTCTGAATGCCCTTCCACATTTCTCCACCTGTCCAAATGTCACATGTAGCCAAAACCTACCAGCAACGGAACTCAAGGCGTATTTATAAGAAAAACAAACCCAAACACGGAGAAAAACTTGGCAAATTTCTATCCTGAACTTTCCAGGGCAGGCCTGATCTTATGTAATTTCCCTCCTTTTCCAAATAAAGGTGATTTGTTAAACATATTACTAAATGTGATTTTGTTTTTATACATTTCTAAAAAAGAATTTCCATAAATACACTCACAAATTGGAAACCATCCCTTGTCAGGCCACACATCTGCACTAAGGGTGTGGAAAGTAGGATTCTCTCAGAGGAGAGGCCTTCCCCAGGTCTCCTTGTCAGCTCGTCTGTACTCCCCCACCTCTGGGACAGTACGGGAGAAGTAGCGCCCCTTCATTTCTAATCCCTCCTTTTCAGTTCACTACGATGCTAGGAAAGTCTTTCAGGTGGCTTGATTATATCAATCCTGACTGCCTCAAGGAGACAGCTTTGAGGAGGAAAGTAATTTCTCCTTGAAACAAACATTTTCCCCAGTCAAGAAGAGTCAGCTTACATTGTTGTAATCCTTTCTTTTCCTTGCCTGTGTACCCATGAATAGTTCTGAGAATGCTCTCATGGACTGAGAGAAGGGTGAGTCCTACGTTTCTGAATGAAGGGCCATGACCTCCCCATCTTGAAATGAAACATTGCATATAGAATTGCAGACTGCCAAAGGTGGACAAGGCTTTATAAGCCATTCATCTAATGTTTTCCTAAGTTTCTTGGGGTAAAATTACATGGAGGAGTCATTACAAAGACCAGTTCCAGGATCTCATCTCAATCTAACTGCATTAGACTGTCCAGCAGGCTGGACAGCTGGACAGTGCAAAAGAGCTTCAGTGGCTATTTTACCTGGGGATTTTATAGCACTTCTTAAACTTTGCTGTGGATAGTATCATCTGAGCAGCTTGTGAAACATAAAGCTGGATATAGATGTGGGGAAATCAGGTTCTGCCGTTTACATGAGCTACTCATTAATTTTCTATGCTTCTAATCCATGGGTCGCACTTTCAGTTGCAAAATACTAAGATCAAGACCCACTTTGCTTAGAAGAGGAAGAAATGGAGGCCTGGGGAATATAAATAATATATTCATGCTCAAACACAGAGGCAGAGATGCCTAGCACTGAGGACTCTTGACTCCTGACTCAGTGCTCTTTCCATAGGAGCCGACTGCCATCATCAACAGGCCCTGGAAGCAGCCTGGCTGAAATGGCACTGTTTCCAATCAAAGGCTAATTGGGAAAATGATGTTTCCTGAAAGAGAAGCAGCCCTGGCTTGTCTCAGTAATGAGTGGGTACACTGGCAGGAGAAAGACAAAGGGTGGGGGTAGGGACAGAATTTATGTCTCACTTTAATTGAAGAAATGAGCCAAAGTCTCCTTACAAAGAGTCTGGGGGGACGGAGAGGAATTATGGTTATACAATGTCCTCCTACATCATCTAAGGGAGGGAGAAACACACACACCCCTGCACACATCTATGCACACACATGCACGCACATGCAAACACACACATGCACGCATGCACACACATGAACACACATGCACACAAACACACACAAGCACACAAACACACCCCCTAAAGCCTTACGGCAGTGCTGTGCTGGAGGTGCTGCAAGGAGCTGCAAGCATCCAGAAGAGTGTTTGAGGAGTGTGATGAAGGCTGGAGATAGAAACTTCAGTATAATAAAGCATTAATGATGAAAAATGAGCTAAGACTTACTCCGACTAGAATAAATCTTTACTTTAATGGTCCCCTTCAAGCACAGGCTTCCCTCAGGAGGTGAAACGTGAGCTGAGGCTTAACGAAGTTGAAGTTTGTTAGACAAATGGCGAGGTGTGACGTTTCAGACAGAAATACTGGTACGAGCAAGGACAAAGAGGTGTGATCTATATCTAATGTGTTTGGAGATCAGAAAGGCCCTCAGCGGGGTAGAGCAGCTTGATTGGAAGTGCAGGAGAGTGTGAGTAGCTGAAAACTATGTTGGAAATGTCAAGAGGGAATCATTCCCTTGAAAAATATACAAAAAGTACCCGGCCCCATGCTAGGTTCTAGAGGGTGAACAGACATGGCTGTGCCCAGCATGGAATTCCAACTATTCCTAAGCCAGACATTAAGTGTGGCACATTGCGTCAAGTTCTCTGACACAATGAAGTACAACACAGCAGATGAGTCCCATAGGATACGGGAATCCCATGGGATACCTGATCTACCTGATTAGGGCTAGGAGAGCCTTTTCAAAAAAAAAAAGTAACATGTTACCTGAAACCCAAAAGTGAATAGGTTAGCTGAAGGGAAGAGAATATTCTAAGTGAGAAGAAGGCATTTGTGAAGTCCCTGAGGAAAACAGCGCTCAGTGCAAGAAGGCTACCATGGGTCAAATGTGCAGCAGGATAGAGGAGAGGTGGTGAGAGATGGTACCAAGGAGGCCAACGGAGGTCAGACTATGCAGGACCTATAAGCCAAATTAAGGAGTTTGGCTTCCCCCTTGAAAAGCACTCAGGGAGTCATTAAAGCTCCAAGGAGGACAGTGAGATGAACAGAAAAAGTAGAGTTAAAAATCACTCCCACTGCTGACGTTTGGAGGCTGGGTCTGAGGGACATGGGAACATGAGGCAGGAAGTTCGTTGAGGGCTGATTTCATGACCTACATGATCCATTATGGCAGCTTAGACAAGAAGAACGCTCTATAGACAAAAAGGAGGGGAAGCAGGAATTTTGAGGAGGAAGCATTAACAAAATCTGAGAGAGGACCAGGGAGGAAAATTTTACATTCTAGCTGGAGGAAATGAATCATGACAGGAGGGTTTCTGAGCCAGGCAGAATTGAAGGACACTGGGACATTTGGGAGCTTCCTGCTGGGCAGAGGCAGCCTCTCACAGAAACCAGGCACTCAAGGAACAGAGATAGGGGTTGATGGTGGACTCCTGTTTCCACCTAAATATATGGCTCGCTTAAAGTGGACACCAATCGTAGCTGTTCAGGCAGTATTACAGGTAGGTTGGAAAAGTGGATGGGGCTACCCAAAACAGGGAGGTGCTTCCCTGTTGAGCCAGGTGCAGTGACTCGCATCTCAAGCTTCACCAAAACTCAGCAACATAGGTGAGATTTTTTTCTCTTGCTTACACATAGGAAACAAGCTCAGAGAGGTGGCGTGGCCTGGTAATAGTCACATAATTAGGAAACGAGACTTGAATGACCTTTCATTAGACTGTGATCACCATGGATAATTTTAATGATAAGCCACGTCTGCAATAAACCATAGCCTATGCTTGCCATTAAATCACAGTTTAGAATCTTCTTTAGATAGAATGACATCGAGGATACAAGTTGATTTGAGGTATATGTTGTCACCTAACAACGCAGAGAGTATGGGAATGAAAACCACCACCAACAAAGAAGATGTGTTACAGGAAGATGATACTAAACAGGACCCCTCTTGTCTCAAGAAGCCTAAAACTAACAGGAAAAGACGAAAATGCTCCCCAAAGTTTACCAAAAGGCTCATGTCTAAGGTGGTTAGAACACAAACATATTGAACTCAAAGAAGTTTGAAGAAATAGTTTAATTAGACCTTTGGCTTATGGGCCTCACACTCACCGGGTTCATTTTTCACTTTAACACATTTTCTTTGTCTTAAAAAATGTCAGCTTAGGGGGTGGGTGCTGAAGAGAGAGCTTTGTGTGTGGTTAGGAGTGCTTGCTGTTTTCCCAGAAGACCTGGGTCCAGTTCTTAGCCACCGTGGTGGCTCACAACTGCTTTTGACTCCAGCTTCATGGAATATGATAGCTAGTTCTGATGTCTGCCAGTACCCACACACATGTGGACACAGTACAGACACCCAGACATACACCTAAATAAAAATAAGATAGAATCTTTTATAAGAAAATTTAAAATGTCAGCTGGTGTTCTTAGCGCAAAAAATATAATAATTATGTGAGGGAATGAATATTTAGTTTGAGATTGCCATTCCATATTATATATATATATATATATATATATTTCAAAATACCATTTTGTACATCACACCCATCCACACACCCCATACCAAAAGATTCTAATTTTCATGTTATGTGGATTTCATCATAATTTGCATTTTTCAAAGTTGTTTAAAACTGTAGACTGAGGTCAGTGTTTCCTTGGGAGTACTTTCTTTCTCCAGAAACCTCAGCTCCTTCCTATCTTAAATTTTCCTCAGTGTTTCTTCTAAATCTCCTTCAAAATCTTCTTCAGGGAATGGAAAGGATGGAACAGACTCTCCGTTCAACCTCCTTCATATCACCCTGTCTACTCAGTCTACAGGGTTCTGTCTCCCTTGCTTATACCCAGTGGTTATTCATAGTCTATTCTGCATGTGTTCATGGAATGCGCTTGGTGAGATGTACTGGATGAACGCTGCAAATGAGTAGGGGAAAGGTGTGGACAGCTTGTTCCAGCCCCATAAGTTATAAGGAGCTCTGTGCCTGTCCGGCAATAGCCTAGCTTTGTAGACTTGAGGCAAGCCTGTGCTTCCTCTGAAATGTCCTTTCACTGCAAGCACAGAAACACAGTAAACCGCGATCCAAAAAAAACCTGTCCACCGGTGAATGGAGCTTTGTAAGCAGGTTAATGTATAACACTTTAGAAAGCTGGGGAGAGAGTATGTTTACTTTTCCAACAGGAACCACATCAGGGGTGTCAGATGCCAATAATCCCAGGATTCTGTGGTCGTGTGCTTTGAATCTGCAGCCAAACTTCGGCATCCAGAGGAGAAAGCTAGTGATTTCCAACCTCTTCACCACCAAGGATATTTTTCTTTATTATTTTTCCCCTGTGAGCCCAACATTTGGAAAGATTTGTATCTGGTAAAGCTACACTTATTATGGAATAATTCATTTTCCCAACATTTTACTCACTCAGCTTCTAATCCATATGAGATAACCACACAGAGCTAATACAATTTCAGTCAAAAGCAAAGAAACACGATATCTTACTTAGCCCTTCGTGGCTTTGTCTTGGCTGAGTATATGATTCCTATTAGATTTCCTTAACACTGAGAAACAGCTTGAGGGTACTACTTACTGCATTCAGAGATCCCAGACTGAGCGCTGCCAGCACAAGGTGACAGCAAACAGAAAGGATGACTATCAGCTTACAAAACTCCAAAGCTCGTAAAGCGCCTGTGCAACTGACTCGGTTGAGGTCTCCCTGCTTCCTGTCACCAACATTTCAGTATCTTGAGTTCTTTTCTCCTGTGTGAATGGCATGATGTCAAAGAGAACTCTCCACGGAAAAATAACTCGTGCTTTCCAGGCACATACGAAATTTCTTTCTACTGCTACAGGGAGAGCCTCGCATGTGAGGATCTGCCTCATCCCCAGTCCTGACTAACCCTCCCCAAATCTGAGCCACTTACCCTCTAGATCATAGAAAAGTCAGAAGTTGTCTAGGATCTCAGCTAAGCCTAACATCCTTTACCACACTAGATACAAAAAGGGCGCACATCTGTTTCTGTGGATGCTGAAATATTAGCATCTTCTCATGGCCAGGAATCTTGTCTGAGCTTTCACTGTATCCATATACAACCAACTAATACAGAGCAGGGATGGCGAACAACACAATCTCGTGGAATGAATCACAGTGACTTGTAGGCAGGATGAATAATTTAGTTACCAGGAGTAGAAACTAGCTTGGGAACTCCTTAAAAGAAGAACACTCTGCCCATTTCTGTTTTTCCGCTGTTTGACACAACAGTGGCCACCCAAAATAAGGGCTTGAATGAATGAATGGTGCAGTGTATGACGGAAGAGCTGGAGAACAGTTATTACTGGAGCAGAGGTTAAGAAGGACAAGTAGAAGAACTTTCTCACATTTTTAAAAATCAGTTGTCACCCAATCCTGCTCTGTCCACGGCTACAAATTGATCACCAGAACCTCTTCTGTGAGATTCAACAGAGCTCTCCTGCTTTTTCTTTTTATTGCCCTCGACTTCATCAGCCTCTCACATACCATTGTTTACACACATAAACCCACAGGCACCAGTTTGATAAAAAAGAACATGGGTCAGAACCTTGGCACAGCCTTGTGGAAAGGTTGCTGATCCTTGCTCTAAAAGCAGCTCGGGGAGGACTGGAAATGAATGCCGCCTAGACATGTCTCTCTCTCCCTGTGGTGTCACTGGGTGTAATTTAAGCGGAGACATTCTTGCAGTTGTTACACCCAGGCAAGTGTGGGGGAATGAAACAGTTGTCTGTGACTGATTTAAACTGTGGTTTCTGACAACTGTGCCCCTGATTGAAGTGTCCCATCTGTTAATTTTAGTGTCCATGGGAGCTGGGAAATGAGCCTCCACGACAGCAGGAGCAGTTCTGTGTGGCCCTTGACAGCACGGCAGGATTTTTCGATTCCCAAATCAAATCGGGCATTTTTTCCACACTGAAGCGGCATTTAATCAAGATAGTCCTTTCCATCAGGGTCCTTGGATGAGGGGCTGGGCAAAATATGAAGTGCTGGTAAAGGGGGAAAGCAGGGGAGAAACCTCCTTAAATGGCTCGCGAATAAGCAAGGCTATCCCTATGTGAAGGTCACCAAAAGGTCCTCCTTCTTAGGTTTCCACGCCTACCCTCATGCTCACCCTCTCCTCACCACCCCCACCTCTAACCCCCAAGTCTCCTGTCAGCTCCTGCTTCCAGCAATGGCATCACATTCTCCCATTTCAGGTTTCAGCGTTATTAGGACATTAGCAATCATTATCATTTACTGAGGCTTTGTCTTGTGATTGGTAATGTTAAAAGAAAAGGTGATGTTGTTTGGTTAGAAGAAGGAAAGGGACAAGTGCTGAGAGGAAAATGATACCTCCTATGGAAGGTTATCTTGAAGAAATATCTGGTTAGTGATAAGAGGTAAGGGTTCTGTGTACAGAATGGCAGAGCGGAGCTGGAGAATTAAGAAGACGTGAGGACAGTAGATAGACAGGAAGGAACCCAAAGTACACAATTTTGCCTCTGGTGGACCTTGCTTCCCTTGTCTATTCCAGAGGAACATAACAGAAACATTTAAATTCAACCCCTCACCCCCACCCAGTGGCAGGATTTCCAGATGCCCAGCCAACGAATCTATGGCTGTCTTTAAAGCTATATTTGGCCCGACAGGCTCCTGTCTCCACATACCAGCTTGCAGAACTCATGTGAACTCACTCCACATTTAGGTTCTCCCATCGGATCTCTCATTGTTTGCCAGCATGGATTCAAACCCATCCCAAACATCATCACATTTTTCTCGTGAATTCAAACCTTATGTTCTATGTATCTCCCTCCCATGTGCCTCCAGTGCCTTCTTTTTCTCATGGGCCCATTTTTTTCCAGTTCCAACTCAAGACTCACCTATTACACAAAGTGATTTCCCTGGAAAATAAAGAAACTTTAGGTAAATGACCACACTAATCTCAGAAGCACTAGTGGATGCCTTTTTCCTGTGGGTGTCTATGCTCCTATGGATGGAATGTCTCAGGCATTGGAACTTCTAGAGAAATACACATGGAATGTCTCAGGAATTGGAACTTCTAAAGAGATGTAAACAGAACGTCACAGGTATTGGAACTTCTAGAGAGATACACATGGAATGTCTCAGGCATTGGAGCTTCTAGAGAGATACACATGGAATGTCTCAGAAATTGGAACTTCTAGAGAGATACACATGGAATGTCTCGGGAATTGGAACTTCTAGAGAGATGCAAATGGAATGTCTCAGGCATTGGAGCTTCTAGAGAGATACACATGGAATGCCTCAGGCATTGGAGCTTCTAGAGAGATACACATGAAATGTCTCAGGCATTGGAACTTCTAGAGAGATACACATGGAATGTCTCAGGCATTGGAACTTCTAGAGAGATGCAAACGGAATGCCTCAGGCATTGGAGCTTCTAGAGAGATACACATGGAATGTAGGAAAGAAGGAGAAAGTTTACTGTGAAGTTTAGATATCCCAAAGCTGGACCCAGATAACCATGGCAGCATGACAGCAGTAGCTTGGTCCTGCCATGAGAAAAATTGAGTTTGAAGTTCAGTTCTGTTTCAAAGAGATCCTGTTTATGGAGGTGACAACTAAGCTAGGTGACAAGGAAGAAACCCGTTGCCTGTGATGGATGTGCAGTTTCAGTAAGCTGAATTGAAAGTGCTAAGGGAGAGCTTGCTACATATGTTTGGAGTGTCAGATCACTTGGCACCGGGTGCTGCACTTTATCCAGTGATTTCCAGAAGTCTGAAGACGCCATCACATTTATAATCTTTCACCTTCTCTCTCCTTAAAGAAGAGCTAGAGCTCAGAGTGGGACCTGGCACACAGTATGCACCACTGGGCAGTTATCAAGCAAGTCTGCACTCTCTAGGTTCTGGTTTAGTCAGTGTGTGCTAATTGTCCCATGCCTCACTATCTTTTCTAACTCTCACCCTTTTCCTGATTTTCCTTCACCTACGGTCTACTGTTTTTTTTTCCCCCGAACATAGTCACACTTAATTCTACTAGGAAGTGAATTGTATAAAATGATAATATTACTTTTCTGTTTTTTATTTCATTGCTCCCAAGCTAAACAAAAGCAATCTGAGAGCTAAGAAGGATTTTTTCCCATTTATCTTTTCTATGTTTTCTTGGGAATCCGGAAGAAATTTTATGTGTGTTAGGGTTATTCCTTCGATCTTAAGTAGTGAAGCTACAAAGACGGATGAATGTGACATAGCCGCTGCCTTCAAAAGAAACACAAAAATCCAATAAAGATCTGGAATGAGTACTATACCTTTGAGGCAGTTGACCAGAGAAAGGGAGTCAGGGTAGAAAAGGAAAACATGGGAAACGCCTGACAAAGGAAAGGACATGCTAAATGCTGAGATTCTTCAGTGCAGTATCATGTTAGCTTCAGCCAGGCAGCACAAAGGCTGAAAATTAAGTAAAGCTAGCTCTGAAGGCTTTGTGGAAGAAATAAGGAGTCTAAAGAGTTTTCTCTATCAAACTAGTTCTCAAAATCTGTCAATTTACCCTAAAATAGTAATTCTCACTGAGAATATACCTCCCAGATGACATTTGAGCATGTGTGGACACTTTGGGCTGTCATGTCTTGGAGAGATAGATTTTCTCGTAGGTAAAGGTCAAGGATATGAATGAATATTTTATAATGCACATAATAGGCCTGTATAAAGAAATAAAATTCTATCCTATATGTTAGTAATGAGTTCAAAAATTCTATCTTTATAGAATACTCTTGGGGTGGTGAGATGGCTCAGTAGGGAAAGCAACTTTGCATCCTAAAGACCTGAGTTCAATCCCTGGGACCCACATGGTAGAAGAAAACTGATCTCTACGTGCAAGTTGTCCTCTGTTTCTGCAGGTCTTTTCATGACACGATGCCTCACACAATAAATAAAAAAAACCTTTAAAAATAAAACGTAGAAGGGGCTCAGTGGTTAAGGATGTTCACTACTCTTGCAACAGATCCAAATAGTTTCCAGCAACCACGTCAGCCGATTCACAATCACCTGTAGCTCTGCCTCCAGAGGGCACAATGTCTTCTGAACACCTCAAGCCCTGAACTCACATACCCCAACACAGACACATACAAATTGTTATAATTAAAAATGATTTAAAAACTACCAAAAATAATAAAGGATTGTTTTTGGTTCTTGAAGACAGGAACTGTGCCTGTATCTCCGAGATCCAGAAGTTTCTTAGATCATAAATGTTTGAAAGGGTGACTAATATACTAACACAGGAAACATGTATGCATGTATGAACAGGTTTTCATTTGGATCCTGAGTTCTATGACTCCTAGTTTTGAGTAGTTTAATTTTGGTTTATCTTGGTATGGATTTCTTTTCTTCTTTTCTTTTCTATCATTATATTTTGTGATTATAGTTATGTGGATGTCACTATATGAGGGAAATGTGGAGGGGTTGTCTCTACATTTGAATCTTCCTTTCCAGTTGATGACTTTTGAGGGGAGAGGATTGGAAGATGTGGCCTTGATGGAGGATGTATGTCATTTCAGAAGAATTTTGAACACAGCCCACTTCCCATTTGCGGTTAAAACATGAGCTCTTAGCTGCTGCTCCAGACACCTGCCACCCACCACCTCCACACATCACCATTATGGACTTCTGACCTTCATCCCGATTCATTTTTTCTATATGTTGCCTTGGTCGTTGTGTCTAGTTATAGCAATAGAAAAGTAACTAATACACAAGCCAAGGCCCATGCACATGCTAGCCTCACAATCTGGTGCTGAGACACTGCCTCACCCTCTCTTTAGGATTATTCTGTTTGAGGTTCAGTTAACGCCTTGAATTTATAAATTTATATCTTGAAATCTTAAAAAATGCATAGTTATTACTTCTTTATATATATTTTGAGTGCAATTCTTTTTATTTTTTTCCTCCTTAAATCATTGTGGTTCAAATGTTAGCATCTTTACTATTTATTATTTTATATCCCTGAGTCCCAAGTCCCGTTCCCATGCTCGCTCTCTCTCTTTCTCTCTCTTCTCTTCCCTTCTCTTCTCTTCTCTTCTCTTCTCTTCTCTTCTCTTCTCTTCTCTTCTCTTCTCTTCTCTTTTCACAGAGTCTCACTATGTAGCCAAGGCTGCCTGGAACTCCATATATAGCCAAGGCTAGTATTAAATGTGGGATTCTCATCATCAGTGTTTTGAGTCTTGAAACTAAAAGTATGTGATACAACATGTGGTGGTTTGAATAGGTACAACACCCATAGACTTATGTGTTTGAATGCTTGGCCTATAGAGAGTGGCAATATTAGGAGGTGTAGCCTTGTTGGAGGAAATGTGTCACTATGGGGACAGGTTTTGAGGACTCTCATGCTCAAACTATGCCCAGTGTTGGACATGATTTACTTCCTGCTGCTTGCAGATTAAGATGCAGAATTCTCAGCTCCTTCTCTAGCACCACACCTGCCTCCATGCTGCCTTGCTTTGCATCATGATGATAATGACTATACTGCTGAAACTGTAAGCCAACCCCAATTAAATGTTTTCCTAAGAGTTGCCGTAATCATGGTGTCTCTTCACAGCAATAGAAACCCTAACTAAGACAGTACACATGACTATTTTTCTTCACACTGAATACATTTTTTAAATCAGTTTTCAATTTCCATGATTCTATAATCTGTTTTCTCAGTTCTACTCTCATATTAACTCTCTCTATATATGTACAAATAGATATATATTAGTTACTGTCGTCTTATTTTTGCTCCTTGCAGTTTCTGTTTCTTTCCCAAGATTTTCCATTTTTAAAAATATTTTTCTTTTTATTAGAAATATATAACTATGCTTACATAGCATATCCTGATTATTGTTTCTCCTCCTTCTACTCCATCCAGGCTCTCCCTACCTCCTGCCATCTGGATCCATCCCCTTCCTGTCTCTCATTAGAAAACAAGCAGATTTCTAATGGATAGTAATATAATATGATATAATATAATATAATATAATATAATATAATATAATATAATATGTTAAGATAGGATAGGGTAAAACAAAAACAAACAGAAGGAAAAGAATCTGGGAGAAGACCCAAGAGTCAGAGACCCACTTCTTTACACACTCAGGAATCTCATGAAAACACTAAACTGGAAGCCATAATAAATACACAAATGAGCTGTAGGATGCAAAGAGAAAAAGAAAACATAAATAAAATAAGTATAAATATGATGATATAAAATTTTAAAATCTAAAAAATAAGAACCCTGATATGAAATTGAAAGAAAGGAACCTCCAGGGATGAAATTGAGTTTATTTTCTGTTGCCCATTTAGTGCTGGGCGTGGAGAGTCTACCCTTAAGAATAGTATGTTTCCCCAGTGAGACCCCTTTGAAGAAAACTAAATTTTCATTTGTAAGTAATTATCAACTGAAGAAAAGATTAGAAATGGGGGCCTGCATCCACTTTTCCTTTCAGCACTGAGATCCCATCTGGTGCAGAGCCATGCAGGTCCTGGGCACGCTGCCTCACTTTCTGTGAGCTGATATGTCCTGTTAATTTAGAGGACCTGAACTGGTTATTGTATATTAACTTATTAGCCTCATCCTACATCACGTTGTTTGCTGTCTTTGCAGCTGCATGGAGGTGGAAGCTCAGTTGATTGCTGAACTAACTGGCACTTCTCTTGTGGGGGCATGAGAATACTGAGTGTATGTATAGGTTTGGTGTACACACTTCAACTTAGCTGTGTTTAAACCCACAGGGGTGGCATGCATTTATTTCACTGATAGTCAGTTGCTATATGGTGTGGGTATGCCATAAAACGTTTTCTATTGCTAGCTTATCCTTTTCCTAGTTGTGTGCCTGGAGGGAAAAACTTTCTCTAGAACATTATTTCTCTGTCTACTGCAAGATCCAGGTTGGAGGCTTCTGCAGCACCTTGTCTGCAATATATGGGTCTCTAAAAACAAACCCGGATAGTTTAAAACTGCATAGTTCCTCAAGTCCTTGGCTGCTTAAGTTGCTTGCTTTTCTTCCACCCCTTCAATATTCCTGTATTTTCTTGTTGTGCTATGTTTAGAAATTTTTAGTTTTAGGAGAATTGACCTGAGCAAGGAGTGTGGCAGCAGTCTCATTTATCTATCATCAGTGAATCTTTTTTTTTTTTGTTTTTGGAAAAAAATCATACAATATATTCTGGACAAATTTTTCCCTTCCCCAACTCATCCCAGATCCCCCCCCCCCTTCCATACAACTCCATGCCCTTTCTTTTTGTCTCTCTCTTTAGAAGACAAACAGGCAAAAATCAAACAGAAACATAACAAAAGAAAAAAAGAAAAACCACAAGACACACACACACACACAAGACATTAAATCAGAAACCATAATATACAAGCAAAGACTAGTCAGACAAAACAAAGCAATAGGAGACAAAGAATCTACAAAAATGCCATTGAGTTAATTTTGTGTTAGCCATCTACATAGCGTCTGTTCTGAAGAGTGATTAATATATCCACCGAGAAAACTAAGTTTTTTTCTTTGCAAGTGGATGTCAACTACAGATATCTTCTTGGTTAAGGGTTATTACCAGGGATTTAAAAACATACTTTTTTGAGATTTTTATTTTATGTGCAGGAGGGTTTTGCTTGCATGTACATTTATGTACCACAAGAGTGCAATGTTTCTGGGGGCTAGAAGAGGGCATCAGAGCCTATGGTTCTGTAGTTACAGACAGATGTCAGCCACCATATAGGTGCTGGGAACCACACTCAAGTTCTCTGAAAGAACAGTCAGTGTGCTTTAAACTAAATCAAACCAAACTAAACAGCCAGTGCTCAAGAATCCGCAGGGATCCCAGAACTATGACTACATAGTGAATAGACCTCAAAGGGCCATTTAGGCCTTACTCATCTCTTTCAATCCAGACAAACCAAGAGAAGCTGAGAAAGAGGCACTGATGTGATGTAGCAGGAGGGATTTATGGTGAGTGTTATTGGAGGGCAAGACCTATACAGTCATAGAGGACTCTGCACTTCTGGTGGCTATGCCTAGTTTCATGTTCTGTGTTTGCTGCCTTGAATCCCCACTTATTTTGAAAAAGAGTCCCCAACTTTTCATTGTGCATAGAGCCCAACAAATCCTCTATCTATCTAGTTCTGGATAGAACATGTTGGAGCCTTTAGTCACATCCCTGGGAGGAGAGTTTATTCTCCTAGCACACAGTGGAAGGATCTGTGAAGTTACAGCCGGAAGGGGAAAGTCCCCAACCGTGAAGTCGGCTCCTTCAAGTTTCACAGCACATTCTCATTACCTTGCATTCAGCCAGGATCAGTGACCTGTGCTGATCCCTGGGGGGATGGTCTCCTTGAGCTGAAAGTCTTATTACTACTGCTCAAAATGGACCAGTGCATTATAACTGTATCTTCTGGAAAGGATGCTCATTAGGTTAGAGAGAATACATTTGAGTTATGTGTCAAGCTTTTCACTACATATGTCTATTTTATAAAAAACTAGAAAAACTGCATGTTCATTTCTAGTTGTAAGAAACTGTACCAAAATCCAGTTTACTCTTCTCTTGTATTTCCCCAGTGGTAACATTTTGTAAAATTCTACTATAATATCATTGATATTCGACTATGATATAATCTACTATGTTACCATTCTGCAAAACTCTACTCTGATGATAGCTTAGTGACCTTGACAGAACTCACTCACTGAGATTTTTCATTTTATTCATATTTAATTTCATAGATGCATTTGGATCTAGATATTGTCATCACATTAAGTCCCCAAATATCACCACTTACAACCATATTACTGATCAATGCCATCATCTGAAGAGCCTCTGTGTTATTTCTCTGTTATAGCTACACCCTCACCCCCTATAGTATTCACCTTCAGTCTTTGGCAAACATTAATTTATTCTCTATTTTTAAAACTACAGTTGTTTCCAGTTGAGCCTATTACAGATATTACCTACATTGTTTTAAATAAATACTCTTATTAATTAAAAAATACTTAAATGATCAAGAAAGGAAAAGTGTTTTTGAATTACCTATCAGTTGATGGTTGTTTTCAATTTAGAGGCAATGTGTCCCAAGGATGAAAGGGAGGCTTTTTCAGTTTGAAGGGTCTTTTTTTTTAAGAATCAATAGTCTACTATTTCGTTCCTGTATGTCTTGAAGCTGTTTATTTAACACATTTGCACACACACACACACACACACACACACACACACTCCAGAAAATACAACGCTTCTGCCTTTCTGCCTCAGAGTTACTTTATGAGGATGAAATGAGATTCCACATAAAGGTTTTGAAACTATAGCTCTTTTCTTCCTGGCTCCAACTGAGAAGTAGAAAGAAATCTAAGACAATGAAAAAGTCAGAATTCTAGATTTTTAAATGAAGTCTTAATACTCCCAAATATTTGCAAAAGGAAAGGGAGGACAAGAATGGCTTATAATTAGTTTAATAAACCTTTCCAAAGAAGTCTAGGAGGGAAGTGGAAAAATGTCTTTTAACTAGGTCAGACAAGTCCTTCCTTCACCCTCTACTCCCTCTCTGAGCATGGAGGGGGCTTAATTAATTTAGTTGCTCATCTCTTTCAAAATCCTCTCATAACAAACTATAGTCTTCCTTTGTCCAATTAAAAAAATATTCCAAATCAGTGGAAGACAGATGAATGACATACGTTTTTGCTAGTATGAAAAGGATATTTTCCTAATTCCTTATTTCTAACCCTCCCTAACTTTATTTAAGCCCCAGGATTAATGATAGCTCAAAGCAGCCTCCTTCTATTCTTAATTCTATAAGGTCTCAAAGACCTGCTCATGGCTGTAAAACTCTGACAGTTTTCTGTTATTTGTCCCTAGACCAGAAGATTGCTTTATTTGATATATTTTCTCCTTCTCTCTCCCTCTCCCACTCTTTCTTTCTCTCATCTCTCTCTTTCTCTTTCTCTCTCTCTCTCCTCTGTGTGTGTGTGTGTGTGTACACACATGTGTGCATATGTGCAATGGACCCATCTCAATTCTCTTGCTAAGATGCTTCATTCCCATTATGAATGTCTGTAGACGCCTTTCCCAAGTAGTTGCTTGTATACTAATTTACTGCCTCACCCCAAGTTTCAAGGTATAAGAAGTACAGAAATGTATACTCCAGAGTTTTTGTCCTTAAGGGTTTTTTCAGTCTGACAGAATAAAAGTGCATATATACAGGAAACAATGGTGAACCCTTCTTTATACTTTTGAAGGTGCTGGTTACTCAACCCATAGCATCCCTAACACTACAAGTGCATGTTCTGCCACTGATCCATCCCAATACCCTTCAGGGATTTTTTTCACATTTAATTTTTTTGTTTTTATTTTATTTTGATGTATAGACATACATGTGTTGTATGTGTGTATTGGTATGAATGTGCGCATGTGTGTTGGGAGGTGTACATGTACATGTGGAAGCCATAGGCCAATGGTTGTGAGTATCTTCCTCTATGACTCTCTAGCTGAATTTTTTGAGATAGGGTCCCTCACTCAGCGAGGAACTCACTGATCCAGGTGAATTGGCCAGCCAATGAGATCCTGGCAATCTCCTGTCTCTGCTTCCACAGTCTGCAATTACGCATACACACTGCCATACTTGGCTTTTAATGGTTACACTCGTAATATAAATTCAAGTTGTCGTGCTTTAATAGCAGACACTTTTCTAACTTAGGAATATCTCCAGGCCCCCACCCCCTCTTTTACAAAAACAACTCAGTATGCAGTTGAGGTTAACACTGACCTCTTTTATTTATTTTTATTATTTTTACAAAAAATTTTGCATATCAACCACAGTTTTTTCTCCTTCCTTTCTTCTTGTTTCCTCCCCCACCTCCTTTCTAATCCCCCCATCCACTCCTCAGAAAGCATATGACCTCCCATGGAAGTCAACAAAGCATGGCATCATGTTGAGGCAGGGCCAAATTCCTCCTCTCTGTGTCAAGGCTGAGCTAAGCATCTCATCATAGGGAATAGGTTACAAAAGCCAGCTCACGCCCCAGGGACAGATCCCAATCCCACTGCTAGGGGTCCTACAAACAGACCAAGCTACACAACTGTCACCCACATGCAGAGAGCCTAGAGACTTCTTAGTGTTTCTACATCCATCTCTGAAAGGTTGAGATTGCTGGTATGTACCACTATGACCAGATCCACTGGAGAATAACTAAGCATGACCCTGTATGATATGATATTGAATAAAACCAAGATGATTATTCTGAGAGCTTGGATGGGTAATGAAGGAAAAGGGCTTTATAGAGAAAGTACGACTATATAATCCAAGGGTGAGTAGACATAAAAAGTGGGACTGAGTAATTGCAGTGGTGGGTATCTTTGATAAATAATATAGGGGTTCCCTTCAGATACCAAGCATCTAGCACTAAAATGTAAGAGCCTGATCTTTGGATCAGGTCTTAGCTTTCCCATTGCATTATTTATCTCTACCATATGTTACACAGTGTTTACTGACATATGAGTTCTGAATAAAAAAACTCAGTTCTTGGTTTCTTGCTTTGTCTTATGTTTATAACTTTGTCCACTCTTACCTGGTACTCAGAGCTTAATTCCCTGGAGGTGACCATAAAACCTTGGCTATGTTTTATGTTGGCATATAGACAATAACATGCACCTATTGAACATTTTGACTTTGTGACAGAATGCTGTCATCTATAAATTTTATGTGCAAGGACCATGCAACTGTATTACAAGATAGATAGATAGATAGATAGATAGATAGATAGATAGATAGATAGATAGATAGATAGATGATAGATAGATATGTAGATAGATAGATGATGAAGAAGATAGATATATAGATAGATAAATAGATGATAGACAAATGATAGATGGTGATGATAGATAGATGGATAGATAGATGATAGATAATAGATGACAGAAAGGAAGGAAGAAAAGAAAAGAAAGAAAGATTTATAGATGGATGAATAGAGAGAGAGAGATAGAGAGATAGAGAGATAGAGAGATAGAGAGATAGAGAGATAGAGAGATAGAGAGATAGAGAGATAGAGAGATAGAGAGATAGATAGATAGATAGATAGATAGATAGATAGATAGATAGATAGATAGATAGATAGATAGATGGTCGCAAGGGTCAAGTATATGGCTCAATGAGCAAAAATTTATGCCATGAAAGCCTACAACCTGAGTTGCCATCCTCAGATTTTATATTAAAGAATACCTCTACTCAATCCTTTCTCAACATTACTTCTCCTATTTCATCAACAGTCTAATACTTGTATTCCTGGAAATTTTGTCTAGCTTTGAGAAATAGAGCACAAAATCCAAGGTAGGCTAATGACAAGTAGTGAGGCAACAAATCTCTTGGTTGAGGAAGGGCATTGGTGACCAAAAACTGCTGCATGTAGTTTGGCATGGTCAAAGACTATCAACCACTGAAATTCTTAATTTAAATTAGCAGAGACAGAGATTTCTTTTGACTCACATCGAGAAACTAGAACCTTTAAATGACAAGGCAAATGAATGGCTTCCCCAGATTAAAGGAAGTTCTGCTGATTGCCCAATGAAGCATATTTTTATGTTAACCAGGCCAAACAGGGAAAATTCAATTTACCCTCTCTCAAAGTCTTGGTTGGACTCCACCCCGCACTGGCACAAAGCTATTTGGTTTGGAAGCTGACAGCCCATCCTCTTCGTGGCTTCTGTTCACAATTTTACCGGCCCTGGGGGACTATAAACTAAAAAGAGGCAGGAAATGCAGCTAGTTAGTCCAAAGGGAATGCCACTTCACTGCACTGCTGAACCATACTACACTAGTGGGCACTAAACAACCACTACTGGCACATAGGGGGATGCTCAGTTTTATATTCTAGAGTTGGAAAATGCCCAGGATAGAGGAAATGATTCAGCTAGGCAGAAAACTGGAGGAACCAAAATACTTGAAAGAAGACTGAGGTAGAATTCATCAGACTATGTAGCACTGGACAGAGAGTGACCACTTATTTGACCCACAAATATTGGGCTATTAATTATATCTAAAACCTCCCCACTGGTAGCCCCAGCAATTTCTGAAAAGATCAGTTTAAGATAAGGGAAGTAAAAGGGACTATGGTGTAGGGGGAGTAGGAGCTCCAGAGAGGGGATAGTAACACAAAGGTGCTATGAAAAGGAAGTGAGAAATGGGGGGGGCTTTAACTGAAGAGGAGTGAAGAAAGATTATAAAGAGGGAAAGAAAAGGAGGGAGGAAAAACAAAGATAAGGTTGTTTCAAAAAGCCCTAAGAAAATATTTTATCTTTGCTTAGAATAGATATATAATATGTGGGGGTGTGCATTTATGTGTGTGTGTGTGTGTGTGTGTGTGTGTGTGTGTGTGTGTATGTGTGTGATTTAAATGAAGTTCCACCACTTGGGTAGGTAATGCTCCCTCCAAGAACCACAGACTAACAAAATCTCCATGAATGGGAAGCTTCCTTTCAAGTTGTTAGTTAAGAGAGTATAAGACACTCCCAAAACAATATAAACTATTCCTGTTATCTTTGTTTTCCCTCTAAAACTTGAAAATAAGCCCCATTGCTAAAGACCACACACATTTAAGACATGAGACTTGGAAGAATTGAGCTGAAAGTGACCTAGAAGTCTCCTGTCCAAGGAATAGCTCTCACAACATATGAATTAGCTACTTAAGCTACTACAAGGTTCAATAGTGGCACTCATATGTTGTTGGGGTTTCTGTCCTGCCTGGTTCCTGCAGTTGATGAGTCCCAAAGAAATCAAACAGAGGTCTACACTAACTATAAACTGATAGGCCCATTAGCTTGGGCTTCTTATTAACTCTTAGAAATTATATTAGCCCATTATTCTTGTCTATGCTAGCCACATGGTTCAGTACCTTTTTCAGCGAGGCAGTCATACATCTTGCTTATTCTGTGGTGGGCTCACAACTGCAGAGGAATGGGTTTCCTTCTTCCCAGAATTCTCCTGTTCTCCTTGACTCAGCTCTACTTACTGTCTGGTTGTCCTGCCTATACTTCCTGCTTGGCTACTGGCCAATCAGTGTTTATTTAAAATATAATTGACAGAATAAAATTTTCCCACACCACTTGTATCTTGAAAATAACCAATAGTCTTCTAACTGGGCTTAAGGGCTATCCAATAAGGGATAATTTGTGACTAATAATATAAATCTAACCAATTTTCAGTGGCTGATGAGGTCAAGGACTCTAGAGAGGAGCCTATTACAGCCATTTTTCTAAAAAAAATATACTTCCTAGCTGAATTCTAAATTCCCATCTTTACAGCTACAGATAAGTGTAGCTCTCACCTCCATGTCAAAGTCACTTCCTTTGGCATCAGATGGAAACCATCAAAGAAATTCACAACTGTGGGGTGTCCAGCCCTACTTGATACATCTATAGCACAATGACCATGCCCAATGTTCAGGAAACATTACAGAAAAGAGAGCATAATTATTTTAAGAGCCTGAGAGCAAAGAAATCCATACTAAGGCAATATATTCTATATAAGATATAGATTGTACCGATGAAGTCTTAGCAATATAATTTCCTAAATAAGAAATGTAAAATAATAATACCAGTTGACATTGCACATGGGTGTAAATAATATTACAATGCCCCACCCCTAGTTGAAAAACTACATGGAATTAATAACTGCTAAGAGAAAGATATTCAGTCTCTTCTAGGGATAAGCCCCTTGACAGGTTATCTTATACTGCTAAACATGCTAAACATTTGCACATATGAACAGAACAAAGTGGACCTTTAAAGTTGTATACACACATGCACACAATAGTTAATAATGGAGAGACCTTGAAATTGAGAGAAGAACAGTTGAATTGGTAACCGGACATAATAGAAATAATTTGAAGACAGTACTCATGAATAAAGTTTTCAAAAACAAGTAAAAATAAGGAAAGTCAGAATTTTAAAAATTTATTGTATATTGTTATTATTTTATTTAATTTGTGAGATTATAATATAATTACAACATTTCTCCCTTTCCTCCTTTAAATCCTCCCATATAATTCTCCCTGCTCTCTTTTAATTCATGGCCTCTTTTTTTTTCACTAATTGTTATTGCATGCATGAGTGTTTTAGTATATACATATATATTCCTAAATATAATGCGTTCAATACATATAACATTACTTGTATGTATATACGTTTTCAGTTCTGACCATTTGACACTGGACAATCAATTATCTCGTCACCCACTCCAAGCTTTCCTCAGCTGCTTATAGATCTTTATGTAGGGTTGAGGCCTCTTGTGCTTTTCCCTGCTTAAAAAAAAAAAATAAAAAGAAAAAAAAGGGAAACCATACCTGGTACTTGAACCTCGCTAACTATTCAGTGCTAGTGAAGTCATGGTTATTGGAGGAAAGCCTACAACCTCTAGTTTACTAAACTACAATAATCCTTCAGAACAATCTATAAACACTTTTTCTTATACATACAGGTAATAGTAGTCTTTACCCCTCATCAAGGAAACTGTTCTTTGCAACAGACAGAGACCACTACAGAAATCCACAACCAATCAAAATGCAAAGTTGTGGAGCACAGTCCTAATGGACACATCTACAAAACATTCCTGCACCTAAGGCTCAGGGAATGTTGAAGAAGAGAGGGCAAAAAGATTGTAAGAAATAGAAGATCGGGGAGTTTGTATCTCTTAGTAATAATATGAGCTACATTTATAAAGTCTCACCAACAGGACTGTCCAAATGTGAGCTGAAAAAGAGTAATATCAAAGAACATGCCAAAGGAAAGTCAGTTTAAGACAATGAAAATGTTCCCACTTGATCTAAACAAGAAATAGAACAAAAATACAGGCTAAAAACAATAAACCTTTTGTTCACTGATGGTTAAAATCACGTGTCTTGATTTTTTTCTCTTCATGAGTTGATTTATTATTATATGTTATTATTATTTGATATTATATCTTTTTTTACTTGTCTTGATTTTTAATATTACAAAAGTGTACTTGGCATGGCATCTGACAAATAGTGGTAACATGTGAGATTCCCCTCTGTATGCTGTGAATATCATTGGTTAAGAAAGGAACTGCTTTGGGCCTATAACAGAGCTATAAGGAATCAGAGCTAGGCTGGTAAAACTAAATGGAATGCCAGGAGAAAGGACAGAGGGTAAGAGAGAAGCCATGTAGTCCTGCTAGAGATAGATGCCAGAACTTTATCCAGTAAGCCACAATCATGTGGCAATATGCAGATTAATAGAAATGGGCTAAATTAATATGTAAGAGTTAGCCAATAAGAAACTAGAGCTAATGGGCCAAGCAGTGATTTAATCAATAAAGTTTCTGTGTGGGCCAGGAACTAGCAAGCAGCCTCATTCAACAGTTTGGCACCCAACATGGGGCCAACTAAAATACACTTAAAACCTGAGAGAGTTTGAAAAGGAATTCTATACACAAAAGGACAGAGTTAAGCATGGTTTGTTAGTGGCATTTTCTTGGGTGGGCTCTGTTTGCTAAAAGCAAGCAGAGGCATGGCTCCTTTAAGAAAGATTTTCCTGGTTCAGCCATAGCAGTAAAAAAGCCACACTGTTTTGAAATGCTGGCTTTCTGGGCCGTGCTGCCAGAACAACTTCTGGCTCTTTCAGGAGGCTGAGAATTTAAATGGGATTTGTAAGCAGCGTGTTACAAACTGCTTAGTGGCTCGACCTACCATGCTTGGAATTGGGGCAGTGTGCATGGCTCAGAGGCAGTGAATGGACCTCCTCCGCCATGTCAGACTGGGCAGAACAAGCAGGCAAGTTGTATATGCCCTAGTAATGGTGCAGCTTAAATTTTTAAGAAGTGCTTAGCATTTTAAAAAGCACTTCTAGTCAGAAAATAATTACAAATATGCAATAAAGACAAATCCAGATAAAAATAACTCTAAATGGGTCACAGTGTTAGATAAATGTACATAGGCTTAGGAGAGAGAAGAAAAAGAGTATAGAGAGTTGGAAAAGAAGTAAATGGCTTAAAAAAAACAAAGTCTTTAAAGAAACAGAATACATAGCCATATATTAAGAAATAAATAATAATAAGCCATGTAAAGATGGAAAATACACAGAGAGTATGGATTGTGTATATTATTGTGTTGTCTTTGAATTTTTTGACTGTGAAAGAGGTAAGTAACCAACATATATATTTTAAAGGTATCTTGATTTCAAAATTTGAGTCTAAGGATATGTTGCTTTGTAAAAGAGGTTCTTTGGTTTCCACAGAAGTAAGGTGAACATCCAAACAGCCTAGGCTCCCACAAAGCCATTACGTGCAGTAGGATCAAAACCCAGTGCCATTGTTCTTGACTTCTCAGCAGTCCTCACAGTCCTCATTGTCTGCTATGTTCAGCGAGTCCGGTTTTATCCCATGCTTTTTCAGACCCAGTCCAGCTGGCCTTGGTGAGTTCCCGAAAGAACATCCCCATTGTCTCAGTGTGTGGGTTCACCTCTCGTGGTCCTGGAAGGATGTGGGAGGTCCTTGGACTCCCCACAGGGCAGGGAACCCGGTCTGCTCTTCAGGCTGATGAGAGAGGGGGAGTTGATTGGGGGAGGGGGATGGATATGGGAAGCGGTGGCAGGGAAGAGACAGAAATCTTTAATAAATAAATAAATAATAATAAAAAAGAAAACCTGTGGATTAATTCTAGACTAATGTGGTTTGATGGACCAAGAGCTCCTGAGAAGTCACCTTGAACACCCCTCAAATATTACTTTTCCCAATAAACAGCAGGAAGCAGTTTGGAGAAGAACTATGCCCATATTCCCAAACATTGTATTTAAAGGGGGATGTATTATAGGGAATTGCATTGGTAATGGATCTTGGTTTATTGATACAAATTTAAGGTCAATTAATTGTATGTTTGTATGTATATTTCTGTTCTTGATTAAGGTATTGTGTTTGTTCAGCTCATTTACAAATGTAATGTATAATTATAAAATGTAGGTTAAAAGAGAGTCATCTATAATAGTCAAGCATGTAGTCATGTTAATCAGCTTTTCTAGATATAAAATTCAGTTAGCTAAATATTCTTCATGTCTTTAAGAGACCTTCAAAATATCACATTTAAATGCTTTAATAACTTAGGACTTTCCATGACATGAGACACATCTGCTCCTGGCAGCACCAAGCTACTTCAAGAGGAAGATAAGCATCAAGAGGCTCCTTGTGAAGTTGATTAGCCATTTGGGCAAGAAACTGCTATTGCCTATACTGTTTGACTGGACATGCAGTACCCACAGAGAAAAGACTGCTGAACTTTTCTAAAGGTGAGATTGTCCTTAAGAGTTCCTGCTTCATGAAAGAGTCTGCAAGACATTCTGCAGGGCACAGAAGAAAGTAACTGACAAACAGCCAATACAGGCAGAACTGTCTTTGAAATTTCCTGCTTCATGAAAAAGTCTGCTGGGTACTATGGGCCTGTAGGCTGAATATGGATGTCTCAACTGTAGAGAGAACTTTGGGTGACTATCCATGTAGCGAGATGTCTCTGTTAATTCTAGAGTTTTGGAAGTCGCTTACAATGCACACCTTGTTTACTTAGGTAATGTTATATCCTTCTGGAGTTTTTGACCGAGTTGAAGAATTTATAGTTATAGTTTTCCTTAATTATGATAAAATAAAGTAGATATAAATATTGTAACTGTTATTTTTGCTTAATACTTGTTTTGTTATATGTAATTTTACTATGTTAAAGATAATAATCTCACTTTTTATTTAAACAGAAAAGGGTAGGTGATGTGGTATTCCCTCTGTATGCTGTGAATACCATTGTTGAATAAAGAAACTACTTTGGGTCTATAGCAGAGCTATAGGGGAACAGAGCTAGGCTGGTAAAACTAAACAGAATGCTGGGAGAAAGGAGGCAGAGTGAGAGAGAAACCATGTAGGCATGCTGGAGGCAGAACTTTAGCCTGTAAGTCACAGCCATGTGGCGATACACAGATCAATTGAGATGGGTTAAATTAATATGTAAGAGTTAACCAATAAGAAGCTAGAGCTAATGGACCAAGGAGTGATTTGATTAATATAGTGTCTGTGTGATTATTTTGGGGGCTAAGTGGCTGGGAAATAACAAGAGGCTTCCTTCAACAATTAAATGAATAAATGAATCACTTTAGTAATAACAGTGAGATAATTTTTGAGTCTTGGTTCTAAGCACAATATATGAGTTCTATAACTCATTTAATCCTCACACTGATGCTCCAAAATAGGTCTGCCTTTATTCCCATTTTGTAGAGCAGGAAACCATATATCAGAGAAGCTGTTTCTCACCTTAAGGTGTATAACTAGCATGCAGCAGAACTTGAATTAATAGTTTGTAAGGGAAAACAGGAACATCCAGGATGTCTCTTGACCATTTGTGATGTCAGTGTTACTAAAGATAAGCCAAGTAGTCTGTGAAGCAGATCCAAGGTTCTTTATTTTTTGTTTTCACGTCCTTTTCCCAGAGGTCCTTCCTCAATCTCCTCTATTATCCCTACTGACACATATATACATTACTTCTTCCTTCATACTGGAATTGTACTCATTGTTTAAAATTCAGTTAAAATCCTACTTGTTTTTACAAAGCCTGCCTTATATACTCTCACTAGAAAAGCCATCCCTCTTTGAAACTCCTAGCTGTCATAGACCATACTAATTAATTGGTACTTGAAAACTGCACAGCACTGTGGTGAAGATCCAGGCTGCAGAGTCAAATAGCAGAAGGTCAATTTAAATCCCAGCTCTGTCAATTTACTAGGTGTATGATGTGGGTAAGTTACTTAATCTCTCTACCAAGGAGTATGATCTTTGAACTGGAATGAGAATTAAAGTCCAAGATAGACGAGAAGATAACAAGAGAGTCTGTGGCTGCCTTCAATGAATTCAAGTTTCCAAACCCAGACAAATTACACCTGAAGCTACTGAGAATTTACAGATGTCGTCATAGTGACAGTCTTAATAGACTTTGAGAAACTGTGGCCAGGGGAAGAAGTATGAGAAGCAAAGAAGCACATAGCTTATTTTTTATGAAGGTGGGTAGTGACAGGGTGAATATAAATCTTGGAAACACGAGACCAGTGAGTATGGCATTGGTCCTTGGCAAAAGTATAGAACACACTATTAAGCAGGTCTTTTGTGAGCTTTAGAGAGAGAAGAA
Source organism: Microtus oregoni (assembly GCF_018167655.1). Lineage (NCBI taxonomy): Eukaryota > Metazoa > Chordata > Mammalia > Rodentia > Cricetidae > Microtus > Microtus oregoni. The sequence goes on from NW_024544745.1 coordinate 1,632,923, forward strand.
ATAACTAGAGGTAAGCATGAGCTCACAAAAGCAAGCCATGCCTAACTAAGCCCATTTCCCTTCTGAAATGGTATCTACAATGGGAAGATGATGGGAACACCATGTCCTAGGGTATCTACATTTCAGCAGGACTATTTGGAAGGTCCTTTACATAGTTATAAAGATGGAAATGGGAGCTAAAGCTTACATGGATTGTTTCAAGTTTAACAAGCTGATGAAGAGGGGACTCTAAGGTTAGTTTACCCTATACATTGTCTCATTTGATGCATTCATTAGATGTGCTAATAAAAACTTACTAGTGTAGAAAATGTATTCTCTTTTATATGTATAGAATACAGAGATACATGAATGCACACATATCTGTAGAGTACACCTCTGGTCATATGGTACCAACTTCCTCAAATACTCATTTAAGGGTGTAATAATGAAAGAAAAGTTTGGGAAAAGGTATAGATTGAGATACACAAGGAGATGGACTAGCTCACCATGGAAGTTAAATATATAGTCAATTGTACAAATACACAATGAAGCACACAATAAGAGTTCATGCAAGAAATCGCAGAGGGTTTAAATTAAGATACAAACTCCACGCAGATCAGTTTTATTCCTAAAAGACAGCAAGCACAGAAAAAGACCTGGAGACCATATCTTCTGACGCATGACATAGAAGACTTAAGGATGCTTCTCTGAGCAGGGATGGATTGCTAGAGCTTCTAAATGCCTGCTGGGTAAAAGAGGAATTAGAAATAGTTTGCATGGTGCCAAAGTTTATTTAATCCAAGGACAATGATTTAACAATTAGGGAATGGCCAAATATAGACTAAACAGCTTTGCATAGGGCTGAGTTTTCCAGATTATCTTGAGGCTTTTTCTGCACTGAGCAAGAGGATGGATATCTTTTCATGCTAACGTTCAGATTTTATGATTTCCTAGTTATTTGAAAATATGGACATTGAAATGATGGCTGAAGATAAGCCTAGACCAAACATCCTTTTGATTTCAATGCCAAAATCCTACATACGTCACAGTTGTTTAAGAAATAGCTCACTCTTGAGCCAAATTGGGTGACAATATTTAAATGCCTAATTCTCCTGGGCTCTGGTATTTTGTATTGCCCCCTCTATATTGATTTTTATCTTGCATAAAAAGACACAGAGGAAAATGTCAAAGGATAAGTTTCAGAGATTTAGTTATAGAAATGTTCAGATCTGTTTCATGAAAAAATACTGGTTTGGAGCTAGTGAGCAGGGAAAGCATACTTTCTCTCCCTCTCTTTTTTGTTCCACCCTCTCCTTCCCTCAAACCCTCTCTCTTCGTTTCTTAGATCTTCAACTAAGCAGAATAAGGATTGCCAAAGGGGGAGAGAGAGAAAGGGTATTAATTTTTGGTGCAATGGTAAACAGCACACTGAGCATGAAACCTGTTGAATGAGATGATGTTTAAATTTTGTGAACATGAAATTGAGAACAAAAATCATAAGCATCATATCCTTTAAACTGTGTCTCAATAAAAATATCAGGAAAGGGGGATCAGGGCCTCAAGTGGGAGTCAACATAGTTATTTTACAGGGGGCTGAGCACGCTGCTAACACTTCTTGGTTGGCTTTTCACAGCAAACAGCTATTTGCTTTGCTTTTTACCAAGCACTGCTTGGCAGCATCTCGACACTGTACTGTTGCTAGAAACCGGACTTCTAGCAGCTGCCATGGAATCAAACTCTGTTCACCTCCCTTCTCTCTGCTCTTGGCCAAATGTTACTTGCTCTTTCACAAAGTGACCATTATGCCCCTGCAACCTATTAGGTGCCCTTTCATTTCCATTTGGTGCCTAAGTCCTCATTGCAATCATAGAAGTGCCTATTAGGACCACGTCTGCACCCTAGCTCACTATAACTTTGCCAACATTTGAACATGTTTGTTCTCCATGTCCTTTCTCTCGAGTAATGTCCATGTCTGCAGTTTTCTCCCCCTGGGACAGAGGAGTTAGAAACATATCAGACCCATTTCCTGAAAGTCCAATTTCTCCTTGAAACAGAAAGGCCTTTCAAATGTGGCTTTCTGGGTTTTCCAATTTGCTGGTGGGTGGATCTGGAGTGGGCATCCCATTTGCACATCTGGCGGGGATGCCTTCCAGATTTTCCTTGTGACTCAGGATCAGTTTCTGAGTGCTGGGCGGGGTAAAAGCTCCTGAAGTTGCTGTGAGGCACCTCCCCCTGTGAGCAGAGCTTGGTACAGCCCAAATAGTTTTCAGGTTAAGAAAGCCAGAATCTTTGTTCCGCTGCACTGGCTGAGCAGACTCACTGGGGTTACCTGGCTAAGAGCAGCAGCAGCAGCCGCAGCAACAGCAGCAGCAGCAGCAGCAGCAGCAGCAGCAGCAGCAGCAGCAGCAGCAGCAGCACCAGGGCTCCTGAGAGAACTCAGGTGAGTAGAGCGTGTGTCTATAGATTTAGTTTAAAATTTTATTTTCTGAGATGTAGCATCTAAGAGACTCAAAGGAACTTCAGATTTAGTTATTCAAACTTTGCGTCTTTGAATGTTATGGCTTATCTGGATCTAACTTGTGTATGCGTGTGCATATGTACATTAGAAGCAGTTTTAAAACTTCAAAAAAGGGGGGGGGGAATTTTAGGGAGCTGGATGCAGTGATGTCGGTAGGGCAGCCGAGCAATTTTCTATGTTATGTGCTGTTCATAAACACTTGGTAAACAAGGACAAATCTGGGAGAAGAGTGGGAGGAGAGAAATTAGATGGCTGGCAGTTTCTGCTGACCCAGAGTTATAGGTGAAGTAGTGAAATTCAGGCACAATCTTGGAGGCACACTGTGTGCCCACAGCCTGTAATCCCTTGAAGTGGGGTGCATGGGCCATGGGCTCCTGCACAATGGAGAGTGGCAGCCGGGGCTATTTTAACTCCTTGTCTGCACAGTCGGGAGACCTTCCTGCTCTGGTGACAGGTTGATCTTGGCTATTCTATTATCAGCCCCTGGGCCTAGTTTAGTTTCCCTCTGATTCTATCTTTGGTTTAAATTTTGAATTGCAGTCAAGGTTCCATCCCCCACCCAACCCTACTGCACTCTTGCTGGGGCTTAACTGGACTGCCTGATCAGGGCTGCCTTCAGCCCTGGTCAGGGAAAGGGAACTGCCACACATTGCAATGGAAACAAGTGGGTGTGAGGATTTCGAACTAGAAGTTTGGTGAAAAGCACATCGGAAAAGTCAGACAATTCTACTGTTCTGCCTGCCACAGCAAAATGCATCCTGGTTTCTATTAATGTTTTATTAAACTTCAGCAAATGCTTCATTTATTAATCTTTGTTGTGAAATTACAGGCTCTTTATGATCTGAATGAAGAAACAAAATTGGGGTGGGGGTTGCTAATTAACTCTCTCGTTCCCTGGGTGTTTCTCATTTGTGTGTGTATGTGTTTATGCGTTTGAGTGTGTGTGAGTGTGTGTGTGTGTGTGTGTGTGTGTGTGTGAGACACATTCCTGCATGCATGAATGCAAGCACATACACTCATGTGTACACATATGCACTCATGTGTATGGGTGTGCACAAATGTGTGAGAATACTTTGAGTTTCAACAGAATTCTTTATTCATCATTAGTGCTCTCATTGGTCCAGGGGACAGCTTAAATATTTACATAGTCAGGAATAGGTTAAAAAACAGACTTTCTATATAGCCTTGCAAGTTTTCATTTCCTAAATTAAAAGCAGAAAACAGCCCCCTTGTGACCCCAAAACAGTTACTTTGATTAGCCTTGATTTGAAATCATATTTGCCTTCTGACAGCTTGCACTTCAAAAACAAGACCCCTACGTGAATTCTTGCAAAAAGAAGACAATGAGAATGTTCAAAAGAAATGTCTTGCTTCCAGTTTTGTGTCTTACTACCACAGTTCTTCTTTCTTGTTTCAAAATAGAATCTTGGTGAAAGAGTCGGTAGGTTTCAGTTTTAGTGGCAACTCTGGTACTATGCAACCCTGGTAAAGCCGCTCCACTGTACAGTGAAAGAAAGCCGTTGTACGAACTGGCTTCTAAAAGTCCTTCCAGAAAAACATTCTATAAAAATCAGAATTACATTCTCAAAGGACTGTAAAATTAGACTTTTAGGATAAGCTTAGTCAGCCAAGAGAGCAAGTCAGCCAAAAATGGGAGATGGAACAGGGAGTAAAGAATGACAGAGGGGCCATTTTATATAGGTCTTTTAAATGTCAATGTGTGTTTTATTTTAAGCATGTGATCATATTTCCTGTTTCTAAGAAATGAGATTTAATTTGCTAAAATTAAACACTCCCTAATACAACTGCTATATGTTAATGTATTTTTAACAATCAAAAAGTACACTCACATACTTTATTTCATTAGCTCTTCCAAATAATGCCCTGAGATGCGCAGGGCAACCATCATATTCCGGTTGTGCCTATGGGGAAAATGAGGGTGAAACATGCTATCTAAAGTAAGTGAGGGCATTGGGGGGGGGGCTTGATTGTGAATCTCCTGACTACGCATGATCTTGGTATGATTTTGATTTTCTTTCTTTGAACACAGTCTTCTCTCCAGATAGAGTAAATCTGTCCTGTGGAAGACAGGAGAGTTGATCAGGAGAGCGTTAGGCTCCTTTTAGATCCTAGAATGTCTAGCCAAAACCTCGAATCTCAACAGCCACATCTAAGTTCCCTGGCAGATATGTAACCACAGATGCAAGATACGATTCTACTTCTGCAAAAATGGAAAGCACCGGTTTCTGTGTAGCATGTGGATGCTGAATTTTATTCTTCCCATCAAAGCCCAACGAATGTCCCCCATCACCCCCAGAAGTGGGGATAAGATTATATAGAGTGGACAGAGTTAGGTCTCCTGTACTCAATTGCCTGCCCCCTCCCCCCCCCGCTTTTTGTTTTACCTCTAAATTTTGCAGAATAAAGGAAAGAAGGGAGCCAGAGGCAGTATGATCAGAGCCGTACTTTCTTGCCTTATGCCCTCATCTACTCACTTGAATCCAAAGAAATTTGTGCTCACAAATCTGAACTCTTTTTATCAATGTTGTTTTCAAATTAATTTGGTGTTTGTTTTAACTCTGATCCACAGTTAAAAAAACAAACGATTTTCCACTAAGAATCTGCCTGGCTCCTCAAAGCTTCGAGTCCGACGAGCTGCAAAGGCCTTTTCTCCTAGCTGTAGTCTTGTGTTCCACGTGGCAGGCTCCCTCCATTTTCCCCTGGCTGTTTCCAACTTCCCACATGCTGAGCCTGCCCCTATCCATTGTCTTGGTAGACAGTGTCCCTCACGTTCTTTTTTTCGACAGTGGATCTGAATTCTAATAATTCTGCCTAGGGCGATTACCACAATGATAAGCCTGCAGTTTGTTCTGCCTAGCCAAAATCACCGCTTGCCTTCAGCCCTCAAGTCGCTCTTCAGAATGGTTCTTATTCCAGAGGTTACCTAGAGATTTGGGGGTTTTAGTAAAAATCTCCAGCTTTTATCTTTGTCTATCACCTTTCCTAATGTGTGATCTTAATTTAATGGCCATTTCCTCCATACCACCACCTGGTGCAGTGGAAGAGTAAGAAAGAAACATTCCTGTCTCCGCACACCTCTGCTCGGACAGAGAAAATCGTGCATAATTATGCCAGTCTATACATTTCTGGGTTTCACATTTTCTGAGGGCTAGCTAATGAGCCTTTGGATAGAAAGGGTTTGGATTCTCACATGATCATTAAACCATGGAAATAAAGAACCTTTTCAATACCCACCAAGGCAATAAATTCTAGGCAGAATTCCTCAAAGTTGGGCATCATGTTTGCTTTGGAGGATTTTTCTCATTTGAACTACAAAATCCTTTCTCTAAAAAATACAGTGGCAAAAAGATGAAGTGTGGTATAAGGGAAAACCACACACCAGTCCTGGTATTTCACAGGCTGGGGTTTGAATCGGTCTTGCCAGTTTCTAACTGCTGTTTCTCTGAGTTGCCATTTTTGAGAGTACAAAATAAAGAACACAGGCTGTGTCTTACAAATCATGGCCACTGCAAATGAAGAGCATGCTAGATAAATGGAACAGTGCACATTTCAAATAATTTATCACAGAAACACTGATTTTTCTACTTAAGACAGTTATCTATTTGAAAAATGTTGTCTGTACAATGTTGAAGTGTTGAACGAGGTGCCTAAGAATAAGAATTTTAATGCATATTTTGCAACCACGGGGTGTTTTCTACTTATTTAAAATTGGTTAACACTAACCATCTCAGTAGTTACAGCTATAGCTTAAGGGAGAAGAATACATGTCTCTGGTCTCATGATAAAAATCCTGATATACAAAGATATCAAGGTCATAGAGCAAATGGAAAACAGTTGCCTTATTATTTAGTCAGCAATGGGGTCAATTCTACTGCATAAATCAAACAGGATTTATAGCTATAATTGTACCCCCAGTGAAAGTTCAAATACATGTTTCTCCATGAGTCACTAAAATGCAAGCATCTTCATGCAAAAGGCATTCCCTTTATTAAGATTTGACCCATTAATACCAGCTATACCCTTTGTCTCTGAAATAACCTATTTGGAACATAGTGTGGTTTATTATTTCTTTGGTTTCATTTTAGGTGTGTGTGTGTGTAAAAACAGCTTATGAGTGCCAGTTCTTTTCTTACACTTTGTAGTTCTCGGGGGATTGAACTCAGGTCACCAGTCTTGCCAGCAAGTGCCCTTCTCCAATGAGCCATCTCGCCAGCCCTAATTTATTTTTGTCCTTAAATCAAACATAATTTTGTTGAATTGATGCCGCTTCTGTGTTTAGACAGGCTCTCTTTGTAATAAATTCCTCTTGCAAGCTTTTGTGAGTCTTACTATTTGACTGATTTGCAAAGGAGACTTTGTGAGAGCACATGGCTTTCCTGGGCAAGAAATACCCATTTATCCAGAACGTTCAGGCAGTAGGAGGTTCTGGCAAACTAAATGTCCTAATTGCCTCAGACTGCCCCATATTTACAGCACCCAGTCTCTGGCAATCCACCAAATCTTCTAGGGAAAGCAAGAAGCTCAGGGTTATTTGCTGTAACTTTGAACACACATGAAAATTAGAGTTCTTTTGTAATAGGCTCTGAAAAGGAGCCTGGGCAAACACTCAGGTTGGCTCTGATGTTTAACTGAGAATTATTACTGATGCCACAAATGCTTCCAAATACAATGAAACACATTAATATCTAAAACAAGGGAGCAGACTTTAAGCTGGTTACCCGAAAGCACACGGTGTTTTGTAGCGTTCCACACTCCTTAATTTGAAAAAGAATTGGCAATAAATAAGGCTCTGGAAAACATTGTGGTTATGTTCAATATCTTAATATTTGAATTAAGAGAAAGGACAAGTTTCTTACACATTTCTTGCAGATAACTGTGCCATAAAATAACATTGAGAAATTAGATTCAAATATTTATGGTTTTTAATCTGGGAAACTGTTTCATCATGACACAGTGCACGGCAATAATAAAGGACATGCAAAGACCTAGCAGACAGGTATTATTGACATTACTGCTTTTATAAAAGAATAAATGCCACAGGAGTGCCTGGGAGAGGGTTTGCTTGGGGAGCAACGTGATGGCTGTAAAAGCATGGAGACTGTGGTAGCACACATGCAGAACTCCAGTGCACTAATACAGCCAATTTCGGGCTTTGCTTTTTGTTCTTTCTTCTTGAAAATTTCATTCATTCTTTTTTAGAACTCTGAACCATAGGGTTTTTTTTTTGGTTTTAATTGTACTGGGTTCATAAAATCATGGGAATAAAGGTTTAATGCAGTTGACACCATAAAAATTTCACAACATCTTTTCATTTACTGTGACATAGAAAGATCTATTATCACTACAAAGCTATTTAAAATCAAATTTTCCTTTTGAATTATCTTCATACAAACCAATTATTAAGGATATTTAAGTGCAGTCTTCCAGATTTTGTATAAAAAAACCACTATATTAATTTTGTTTAGCTAGGTGGCATTTCCTTTTAATGTTTTTTTTTTCAAAGAAAAGGAAGAAATAGTGTATTTTATTGCTGCGGGGTAAAAACCTATAGTCCATCAAATTAATGTAATTGAATTTCAAGTCTGCCTTTTGATTTTAAAATCTGCAAATGATTTTACACTTTGAAGGGGAAAAAAAGACCACATAATCTTTATATCTTTTTATGTGTGTTTGGAGGCCATCTGCTGAGCTCTGTTTCTCACATTAGCCTCCTTGGCCAATAGTAAAACAGACGAGCTCTTTAAATGATAAAACAAGAGTGGTTGTGTAAAAGGACTTGTTAGAATTGAAAAAGCTATTTCCACCCCATGCATCAAGGGCACAGCTTTCCCGGACACTGACTCATTCCGAACATGGTAAAGTGACTCTCTTGCCTTTATGGTCAAGTTTCAACTGAACTTTTCTGAGCTCTTCCATGTGAGTATAAATGGAAAATTACCTTTTACATTTCAATGACTTATGCTTAGCTGACAATCTTCGCATCTCTTATTTATTTTCCCATGAAACTGTTAAAGTACATGTTGTCCCATTTGGCAGATAAAAAAAACCGAGGTTTTCAAATGGTTAAGTGTTTGCCCAGGGCCTAATATTTAGCTGAACTTTGACTCTTCTGTTCTTGAACGTTGTGTCTTTGCCTCAGTCCGCAGGCTCTAGGAGGACGCCACTGCAATGACTGACATTTGTGTAATTCCGGAGAATCCTTGAAAGACTTGAGAAGTTCCTCCAAGTAATAATTTTTGTCATTCTAGACATAGTTGGATAACATGGGTCCTCCTCTGAAGCTCTTCAAAAACCAGAAGTACCAGGAACTGAAGCAGGAATGCGTCAAAGATGGCCGGCTTTTCTATGACCCCACCTTCCTACCAGAGAATGATTCTCTGTTTTTCAACCGGCTGCTTCCAGGAAAGGTTGTGTGGAAGCGTCCTCAGGTAACTCATTTTTCTGTCTCCTTGATCTACCTCTGATTCAAAACTCTACCTTACCCATTTTTTTTTTACTCACATTGACCTACTCTTTAGAAAAATTGAAAGCCAGTCTTCTTTCTTCCTTTCTTTCACTATTTCTCTCTCTTTCTCTCTGTTGAGTTATAATTAACAAATAGAAAATATACAGATGTTTTCATATGCCTATGCAATTTAAGATGACTAACATAAATAAGTTGACATATCCATTATCTCACACACAGGTAGAATTAAAGCAGGCTTTAGCTTGAAGAGACTAAAAGTGTAGTCAATTAGTCATTTAAAACGTGCAACAGCAGAAAAAGAAATATACTATGCTTATATGTTTAGAACGTCATTTGAGTAAACATTGCAATCCGAAAAGAAACTATACTCTTGTCTCTTTAGTTAGATGCCTGTCATACTAATTTAAGGATAATCTCAGATCAATGAGGCCAATATCTTTTTATACAGTGAGCATCAGTGAAATAATTTCTATGTAGAGAAGGCAGAGCTTGTCTTGGGGGAGGGAGTCTTGTGAACTGTTTATTAGATCTTATCCACAGTATTAGCCAATGGGATTTACATATGACTTCAGCCTTTCAATGCTCATTAACATTAACTACTCTCTCACAGTAGGGTTCCACAACTCTTCATAAGCTGTATATGAATTAGAGCTCCGTGTATACTGTGATATAGTGGTATAGTCTGGAGAGTAATTAGCAATTTTGTTTTATCAAGCGTTATGGCTAGACAGAAGGACAATCTATTAAAGCTCCTTCCCAAAGATGATGTATATGGGCCATAGTGAAATAACGTAAAGAGCAAGGACCTGAAGACTTCGTGTGTAAAGAGATGTATTTTTATAGATGGCTATAAAACACATTAGTTACCAACTCAATGTTTTCATCTTTAAGGAGTCAGCAATTATTTTGTTGTAATTTCTACCAAATAAACTCATAAAAGGTATAAAGAATTGCTTTGCTTTAGTTCATACACATTGCCACCAGGTGGTGCCAAGATACATTGACTTCAATGTCTTTTTTTTCTGTTATACTTGAAAAAAGGGATGGAACCAAGTGAAGTCTTGAAGTCTTTTCTTTAATATTATGCTTTTTAGGAAGAATCAAAGGCTTTAGACCTAGATGTCCTAGTGACTAGTGTTGACTCACATGAATGGCAACCATTAAAAGTATGAGACTGGAGCTTGGAAGTGTAACTCGGCAATAAAGCAGAGGTTCAATCCCCTGTATCAAAAATAAGAAAAGAAAGAAATTACAAGGCTGGGAGAAATCTCCATTTATAAGCCTGTAAGTTGTTGACACCTCTGCAGATGACTTTTCTTACCTGCAATAAAAATCTGGGAAAGATGAGTAGAATTCATTAGCTGGTGTTTTGGAATACAAAGATGTAAGATTTCCTACTTCTTAAAAATATTTGGAGAGATAGATAGATAGATAGATAGATAGATAGATAGATAGATAGATAGACAGACAGACAGATAGATAGATAGATGATAGATAGATCGATCGATCTTGTCAGGGTACGGAACGTATGAATGGAGGTGCTAACAAGTGGCAGAAGTAGTTGACAAGAAAGCCTGGAATTGAGAGAAGTTTATTGGGTAGGTAAAGAGTAGTTTGAAGATGCAGGTGAGAGAATGGTTAATGGGGGTGAAGTCTTAGAGGAGACGGAAAGAGATCTATCTGGTGGGTGGCAAAATTGGAAGCCAGCATGAAGCCATTTCCCAGATGTAAGTCAAGTAGACAGCATTTCCTGTGCTGGCGTGTCTTAGATGCATCTTCTTTCCTCAGTTTTAGCTTAGTTCTTTGTTCTTTGTCTTCTTTGTCTAAATCCTGTAGAATTCATCCTGGATTTTCAGGGAAGGGGAAAAAAACTTAATCATTATGGCACACATCTGTTTTTTTTTTTTCCTCAAAGGCAAACAATACTCCTTCTAGAGTAATGTTCAATGCTTAGAGAATGTATGTCTGGACAGATGGAGAATGAACACAAAGAGAGGGGTAAAAGGAATTAGCATTTGTGACATGCCTGGTATGGATTGTATTCTTTTTTGAAATGGCCTATACATTTTTGCACTTCATCCTTATTGATCATGGCTTAGAAAGGTAGGTATGTTACAATTTCTTTTGTGTAGTTCATTTTTTTTATTTAAAAAAACAAAGGCAGCTGGGCATTTTGGCACTTTAATCCCAGTACTCAGGAGGCAGAGACAGGAAGATCTCTGAGTTTGAGGCCAGCCTAGTCTACAAAGCAAGTTCCAGGACAGCCAGGGTTGCCAAGAGAAACCCTGTCTCAAAAAACCAAAAATAAATAAATAAAATATAAGGAGTCTGCAACATGGCTCATTGTTGGCTAGCTTGGAGACCTGAATTTGGTCCCTGGAACCTACATGGTGGAAGGAGAGAACCAAATCCCAAAAGTTGTCATCTAACCTCCATGTGCAAGCCATACATGTGCCCACCCCCACACACAAATAAACAAATGTGGGGGCTGGAGAGATAACTCAATGGTTAAACACACTGACTGCTCTTCCAGAGGCCCTGGGTCCAATTCCCACCACCGACAGCTGTCTGTGACTATAATTCCAGGGGACCAGACACACATGGCAAAATACCAATGCACATAAAATGAAACTAAATTAAAATAAAAATAAATGTAAAAGCAATACAAGAGTAAAAACAGTAGGTGTTTTGCCTTTCATATTGATGAAGGAACTAGGTCTCCAAGAAGAAGGTAAAGATTCACTCAAGATCCAATCACTGGCAAACTAAGATTTGACTCCAAAGTTCACATAAACTTTCTTTTCTATCATAATACTGCTTGTGTCTCCCTTTATAAACATACACTTTTGTAGCTTCCTTTGTGACAGTGCTTAAATCCATCCTCATTGTGATGGTGCTGCTCTTACATGAATTGATCCACATTCTCTGAACACGATGTGAGAACAGTGTTAATAAAAGGAAGAGGCACTTGAGAGCCTTCCCTAGAACATTCTCAACGCCATCCTTGGTGCAACACACCACTGTGACCTGGGACCAAGCATCCACATCCTGACCCAGACAGTGGACATTGAGCTACAAAAGAGTTAAATAGTATCTTGATGCTGGAAACATGAAATGTTATTTTAGAGTATATAATTAAGAAGCTACAAAAAGTTTTTGAAAAGGGTTAGATCATCATGTGAAAGTAAGGTTCTTGGCTATCAGCTGAGCCTTCCCTGAAAGCTGTGTATTCCAACTAGAATGGAAGGCAAGCCTGTGTTTAAGAACCACGCCACTGTTCTCTGGCCTCCCATCAGGAAAATTGAGCGACAGTTCTAGGCTCCTCTGAATTGACTCAGGAAAATTAGATGGGTCATTGCTTTATTAGGAATGTTGTGGTATTGGTTTTCAGGAAAGTGTCTAGACTTTTTTTCCCATTTGTATACCACATAACCTCAAACCCAACCAACCTTTTAGGTGTTTTTTTTTTTTTGAAAATTTTAAATAGACATGGCATGATAAACCAACTTTCCTCCCACCCTACACTCTAGGTAAGTGATTTGACACTGAGCTTCATTTCCTGGCCCTTCTAAAATTTTTTTATTTTGAGAATAAATTTTGGCTCATTGTTCTTTTGACCCGTATGAAAGTAGCTGGACTACAGGTGTGTGGAAGTAAGTTTGGCATACTTTTTTCCCCTCAGTGTTGAAGTTTAAATTCAGGTTCTTGGATATGCTAGGCAAGTTCTCTACCACTCTTCAACTCTAATCTTGAGGTTTCTATCTATTCTATGTTTCAATGGTATTCCATTGGTATATGCCAAATATCAGTGGTCTTCCAAGGAAGCCACTCAACTTCTTTGACAGACAAGAGTTTGTACCACCTTGTTCCTTCCTATTTGCAAGGTTTCTTTTTTTTTTCATTGTGTGTTGTTGCTTTTTTTTTTTTTTTTTGCAACAGTCTTGTTATATAGCCCAGGGTAGCCTTTTGCTCATGATTCCCCTGGTTCAGTTCTTTCAAGTGCTGGAATCATGGTCCTGTTGACTACATCTGGCCCTGACACAGTTTAAAGGAGCAGTAAATACACAGGAAACATGTTTTAAATTAGCCAGTGGCAGATCAACTATCCACACTCTACAGAGAAAATCTCTGCTTCTTTACTCTTCTACTCTTACAACGATCCAGTGTACCCAGTTTTTCTCCAAACTTTCTGGGCACACAACTATTTTCCATGTGCCCTTTAACTTTCTTTTCCTCCTTAGAACACAACTTTTAATCTTAACAGTTTTTGAGAAGTAAGTTCTACTAAGTTTCAGTATAACAGTAAGTCTGCAGGTAGAAATTTTAATCTGAATTTGCTTGTCAAATTGCCACAGAATTTTTTTTCTCCAGTTCTCTCCAACCACTCCCGCTTTTTCCTGATTGACTCACATCCACTTACAAAAGTGTCCCAGAGTCAAATGCATCTAATCCCTTACTTACATGGAGCAAAGTCTCATGGGAGTTTGCACAGCCAATTGTGGAAGAAGAAAGGACTCCTACACAAGATTTTCTGTCAGGTCTCATGATCAACTTCTAAGTTCTGACTCTACTACCAGTGACTTTTGTTCAGTATTCCTGCATGGCCATGTTGTTACATTATCTGGGTGGGACAGGAAGGTGAAGAAGTTCAAGGTTAAAATTCTGGTCAGAAGACTGACTAGAAAAACCTTATAAAGGAAACCAAACCAAGAATAGTATATAGGCTCTGGTAAAAGATAGCAAGTGAGGGAGTAACACTAGAGGCAATCTTCCATGTTAGTAGAATTCCCATCCACTGGTGGACTATGACACTTGGTACTGTAGTTTGGACTTAGATGACTCATAAATTTTCTCTTATCCTCAGAGATTATGTGTTGCTACAGAAACTGATTTTACGGTGTTTTCTATTGTCTACACAATCTGGTAAAGCTGAAGAGACTCGTATCCTTTTTCCAGATCCTATTAAATTCTGTATTTCAAGAGCCAGGCGATGGTGGCGCACACCTTTAATCCCAGCACTCGGGAAGCAGAGGCAGGCGGATCTCTGGGAGTTTGGGAGTTCAAGACCAGCCTGGTCTACAAGAGCTAGTTCTAGGACAGGCTCCAAAGCCACAGAGAAACCCTGTCTCGAATAACCAAAAAAAAAAAAATTCTGTATTTCAAATAATTTTTATTTTTTCTTGAGGGTACAATTTATACCACAAGGAATTTACATGTTTGGTGTGTATATTGTGACCTTTTGGGTAGATTTATAGAGTTGTGAAAATACTAACACAATCCAGTGGTATAACAATAGATTATTATTTATTCAATTGCATCAATTGGTGAAGATCTGCTGAACTGAGCAGGGGAAGCCCACAAGGTCTGAACCTGACACAAATAACTGAAGAAAAGGGGACTAGGAGAAGTGCCTTTCCTCTAAGGAGTCCTATAAACATTCATAGAAGTAACATTATGCGAACTGAACAGATTATATTTAGGTATACATATATATGTACATATACATTTATGTGTGCAATAACAATTAATAAAAACAGAGGCCAGAAATTTAAAAGAGAGTGTGTATGGGTATATGGGAAAGTTTGAAGGGAGGAAAAGGAAGGAATAAATAATATAGTTCTATTATGATCTTAAAAATGAGAAAAATAAGAGGATTAAAGGGGAAGGGAGATGCAGGAAGGGGAACAGAGAAAATGTAGAGGTTAATAAAAATTAAAAATGAGAAAAATAAATATAAGTGATCTCTACATTTATTTCCACTGAGTTATTCCTTACTCACCAGCTACCACTATTCTGCTTTCATTTCTCCAGATTTGCCTATTGTAGGCTTTTCCACTAAAATTTACATTTTAATGAGTTATATAAAGTGATATAGATTCTCATTATATAATGTTACATAGATTCTTTCTCTTAGCATATTGTGTAATGATTTGGTTGTTTAAACTGGATATTGAAGTTGAGCATTTATTCCTAGGCTCCTTACTGAGTTCTCCTTTGAAGGAAGAGAATGCTGTAATGGTGATAAAATGTTCACATAGGAATAAAAATTTTCAGCAAGTGAAGTTAGATCCTTGAGAGAACATTGGTCTATGAGCCCAGATCTACCTATAAACTCCCCATCTAAAGATGGTTCAGTTTTCTAAGGATATCATAATGCCTACTTGGGTTAGCTTACATAGCCCTCCCGTCCTGAATGGATATTTTATACCAGGTAGCCTCTAATTCTTTTGGAAATAGTTAATCATGTAGTACCAATGGAACGGCTGACCTTATCCCTATCTGCTCTCCAAGCTGGACACACAGTGCTTTTGAAATTTCTTCCAATTTTCTGGACGCTGGTTATATAAGGAATATTTTATTGCACTGTAGTTCCTTGTGGTTTACTCTGAATCTCAATGCTTGCTGCCATCAAAAGTTACTTGCATAAATAATTGCTAAAGGTCTGCGTTTAATTGTTCCAAATAGAGTGATCTATGTGGGGCTACAGATCTCATTGTAATTCCCATCCCACCAGAGGTTTCTGGGAATAGGGATGAGGCGAGAAAAAGTGAGACATTCCTCGGTGTTCAGCCAAGATAATATATTTCCTAGAAAAGACGCCTTCTTTACAGAACATTTATCTTGGGGTGATAGTATTTGGGGAATACTCCAGCTTTTCTTGTGTTCAATTTCTTGGTATTATGTATTCTCTACCTAAGAAATAATTTTGCTTTGCCAAACAGCACAGTTCAAGAATCATTTCAACTGTGCCAGCACATCTGGAGCCATTAGGAACACACAGCATCTCTTCCATCTCCTCACTTCTCTCAAGCCACCCAGACAGTATGGCTATGTGAGCTGTGGCCTCTTCCTGAACCCCACTTTTACCACGTCAGCATAGCTCAGGCTGAAATGTTCTATCTATGCTCTGCATCTCAGCTTGGAGTTACAGAAAATTATCAACAGCCTTCCTTCTTTAACTCCAACAAAAGATATGCAATGTATGCCTAACTACAGTAAAAAGTCTCTTAAGAGCCATTTCATTATTTTTCAGTTATTTCTGAAAAGTTCTTAAAGCTGCCAGATTTGTATTGGCTCATTCTCCTTATCCTTTCTACCTCCTTGGCTGTTTTGTAGTCTTTTAATGTTTCACATACGAGGTAGAAGATATGGTTTTAGAAAGAATTATTTTCTGTTTTCCACATCATGGTACTAACATGTCATGCAAGACTGATTTATACTCAGTCACTTGGCTTCTGGAAATCAAGGCCTATTGGCGATATTTAAAAAAAAAAAGGAGCTGAGAAACTCTTGCAGAAAAATGGAATGTCGAGCTAAGAGTATACAGTACTGGATTGGATATCTATGGGGAAACTGCAACATTATTACCTTACACAGGACCATTGATAAGCTTAAAAATAAAGGAATGGGTCAGCCAAAGTCTTGGGGTCCCTTCTTTAGTATTATACATTTATTTTATTTTATTTCATTTTATTGTTTTTTTTTATTTTGAGACAAGGTTTCTCTGTAGCTTTGGTGCTTGTCCTGGAACTAGCTCTTGTAGACCAGGCTGGCCTCAAACTCACAGAGATCCGCCTGCCTCTGCCTCCCGAGTGCTGGGATTAAAGGCGTGCACCAGCACCTCCTGGCTAATATTATACCTTTATGAAGAATCAAAGGCTTTAAACCTAGATGTCCTCATGACTGATTAATTAACCAGAGACTTGAGTGGCCGCCCTTATCTGATGACCTCTTTTCTTCATCAGTAAAATAAGAAGTGACTAGATAGTCTTTAATATTTCTCATGTTTTTGATATTTCATGACTGCTATTACATTTTTTTTAATTTTGATTTTTTTTAATTGCGAAAAGAAGAAAAAAAAACATAAACAAAAAACAAGTTTCCACCTCCTCCCAGCCTCCCATTTCCCTTCCCCTCCTCCCACCCTTCTCCCCCTCCTCCCACCCTTCTCCCCCTCCTCCCACCCTTCTCCCCCTCCCCCACTCCTCTCCCCCTCCCTCTCCAGTCCACAGAGCAGTCCGGGTTCCCTGCCCTGTGTTAAGTCCTAGGTCCTCTCCGTCCATATCTAGGAAGGTGAACATCCAAACTGGCTAGGCTCCCACAAAGCCAGCACATTAAGTAGGATCAAAACCCCCTGCCATTGTCCTTGGTGTCTCATCAGCCCTCATTGTTCGCCATGTTCAGAGAGTCCGGTTTTATCCCATGCTTTTTCGGTCACAGTCCAGCTGGCCTTGGTGAGCTCCCCGTAGATCAGCTCCTCTGTCTCAGTGGGTGGATGCACGCCTCGTGGTCCCGAATTCTTTGCTCATGTTCTCCCTCCTTCTGCTCCTCCCTGGGACCTTGGGAGCTCAGTCCAGTGCTCCAGTGTGGGTCACTGTCTCGATCTCTATCCATCACCAGATGAAGATTCTATGATGATATGCAAGATATTCGTCAGTATTGCTCTAGGATAGGGTCATTTCAGGTTCCCAATCCTCAGCTGCCCAAGGAAGAAGGTGAACCGAAGGAAAAACATATAGTTGTCCTCTTCGCTAAGGGAAGTAGACCAAATTTCCGGGGAGAAAATGGGATCTTGGGGGGGGGGTGGGATGGGGGTAAGGGGAGATGGGGAGAGAAAAGGTAGAAGGGAAGGAGGGGGGACCTGGGAAACGGGAGAATTGGGATAAAGGAAAGGTGGATAGGGGAGCACGGAACCACAATTCTTAGTTAAGGGAGCCACTTTAGGGTGGGCAAGCGACTTGACCCTAGAGGGGCTCCCTAGTGCCCAAGATGAGGTTCCCAGTTAGTTCCTTGGGCTGCTATTACATTTTAAAACCCACTGTTAGGTATTCTATATGAAATTTTGAAGTAAAATAAGGCTGTAATAATATTAACATGCTATTAATAATAACTATATCCAATTCACACAAAGAGGATACTAATCACTCAGTTCCTCATTTTGAATCTGTTTATGTGTCTTTTTGCTCCCTTTTGTGAGTAAGAGTTCACACATTAAAAGTATTGTTGACTGGGTGTAGACTCCTGCTTATCTAAATTAAGCAGATTGCAAAATAACTTCAACCCCCAGTTGAAACCAGCAACTAATTTGCCTTAAAATATATAAAAACACATTTTGCCACCTATCAATTCTCCCTTGACTACTTTCTATGCCAGGAAACAATCCTATGTCTCATATGTATCCAAGAAATTATTGCATAGCTTTACATTTTGCTCCAAATAAAGTGCCAGTGTCTACCCAAGGGAAGAATGATGGTGCTTATTAATTTCATCTTAGAAAAACAGAGGAAGCAAAGAAGAGAAGACACATCAAGACCTAACTCATCTAGTACACTTGTTCTGTGTGCTAAGAAAATGAAAAGAAAAAGCAGATGACATCCCATAAACTATTTTATAAAATAGAAGTAGTCTCCTAAGATAAAAGGTGGTGATAAGGCACCAGACGTTCATCTTAAACAACAACAACAACAACAAAAAGGGCCAGAAAATGCAAAGCTAACAACCCACCTAATTCTTTCCTTTTGGCAGGTTGATGCCCAATTAATCTTCAGTTTGGACATATCCCTGCCCAGAATGTCTATTTCTTTCCAGAACTATTTTGGCTTTTAACAGCTATTTGGAATGCTTCATTCTGTACACCAGACCCTTCATCAAGGAGAATTATATCCATTAAAAAAATAGACATTATACACCAGAAAAAATAACTGTTTCTATTTAATAATTTAAAAGGATGTGGATCTAGATTTTCTTTCCATTTGCAGCTGGGATTTATTTCAGCAGGGTATGCAGAATGTCATCTTATGGGCCAACAGCCCCTTTTATGAAACTTTCCATTTATCAAGACTTAATTGAGATTTGATGGCTTTGAATTCTGCAAGTGCCGATGCTCTGAACCACATCATGCCTGCAATTATATAATGTCATGTATAGTGCTATGCCTTTTCTCATGCCTGTCGCTCTATCTGCAGTGCCTCAATGTTTCTCCCTTGTTCAGTGACCAATCAGTAGTCATCTCAAGTATCCAACCACTCACTACAGTATCCCTTCCATCGCTAGATGAACTTTGGAAATTCTTTCTTTCTAGGCACTGATCATACTTTGAAAATAACTCCATTTTGCTTTGCTCACATTTTTCTTTTGCAGTTACATTATTTGGCTTTCATCTTTCCAACTCACAATGGGAATGACCCAGCTTATGATATTTTGAAGTAAAAACACACATGTATTCCCCTAACAAATACTGCTCCCCCTTTCTGGCCAGATACTTTTGGAAAATACACCATGGAGACAGACAGTGCCTGCTGAAGTAATCCTGTGAATGGCTTATTAACACCTGCTGTTAATGCTGCTATCCTTTATATTCATACAAAGGTGGGGGTTGGGAAAGCGGGTTGTCATGGAAACTGCTGTTGGTTTTGCTTTGTGTTAGAAAAAGACTTCCTATATGGTCTCCTAACTCATTTTTCCTAGAGAGGGAGATGCATTAGTGATCACCTCTGTCAGACCTTGTCTCTTAAAGGTAATTGCCCTTCCAAGGACAGGCACTTCAGGGAAAATCTCATCCTGACAAAAATGACATGAAAATGCAATGTGCTAATTCTTAGTTCTTCTCTTCACTGCTGTGGTACAAATGCCTCCAAAGGCAATGACAAAGGCCTTCCAGCAGCATAGGCCATTTTCTCTCATCCCATTTCTTCAGCTATTCACCACATGGCCATTTTTCTGTGTATACACTATCCACGGCTTTGTGCTTTACCACAAATCTTTCTAACCTTCCCTTTATCCCACCTATAAAAGTCCTAGTCACACTTAACCCTATTTCCTCTATAAGCTATTCTGCTTAGCTTAGCTTCTAGTGACACTTAGAAACCTCCTCCCAGACTTCTGCATAACAAATTTCTGTATCCCCAGGACATTTCTGATGACCCCCATCTGATTGTGGGCAACATCAGCAACCACCAGCTGATCCAGGGAAGACTGGGGAACAAGTCAATGATCCCTGCATTTTCCTGTTTGGCTGTTCAGGAGTCACACTGGACAAAGGTATCATCTTTTCTTTGTGCTCTTAGTCTATTTCCACTTTCTTCTTGAATAACCTGACAGAAAATCAGCTTCTAACTTTTTGAAGAAGCCAGAAGTATCAGGGTGACTAATTTATTCTAATAAGAATTTTCACAAATATAGACAAGCCGAATTTTACAGTGAAAATCTAAACCAACTCTCTTCTAACACTGACATTTTGCTGGCCTTGCTTTGTCACATATATTCGCTGCTCTTTTCTTGCCATTTGTAATGCTTTGACTAAATATTCCTTCAAATTGTAGTGTTTGTACCAATTTGCTCTGGAGTAAGTAGGAGCCAGGAAGTCATTAACACATAGATGCATAACAGAAAAGGTGAGAAATACAAAAACGGATCATTGAAAGGGGCCTAATAAATTATTAATAGCGCAAAAATTCTCTAATATTCTGATAAAATTCAAAACAACAAATAATATTTTATTTGGTATAATAAGCATTTTCCTAATAAAAACAAATTTTAAATATTTATGTGAAAGTGTTACAATAGAATTGTTTTTATTGTTACAACAAAAATGTATTTTTATTGTTGACATAACTAAAATCCATATTGTGTAAAGTCTATATGAAACTCTAGACATGACAAACCAGAATAAGCATTATGTTTTTATTGGTTTTAATTTTTACTTTTGTTGCTTTTATTGCTTATTTTCCTGCATGAGTATGTATGTGCATGTGTGCATATGGAAAGGTGAACTCCCATGTGTACCCACAGTGGCTAGAAGAGGGCATTTAGTATCGTCCTCTTGCGCTCTCGATCTACTCACTATTCCTGAAGCCAGAATTCACGCTTTCTTCTCTAATGTAAAAACCATAATGTCCCCCCCAATCCTCCTGTCTCTCCCCTCTGAGGAACTGGGCTCACAAGCATTTGTAGGGACACTTAGATGCTGGAATCCCAATTTCAGGACTAGTGATTATGAAGTAAATGCTCTCAATCAGTGAACCATGTCTCTGATCTGATATTACTTTTCAATGCTTTGTTCACATGTTCAAACATTTGATCATACGTCTATGCAGATAGTCTATCATCTATCTTATTTATTATTGATGCAGACCCCTCCAACTGTCTCTCCAGTATTCTCTGTATGCAGAGCAAGAATGGCAGGTATCGTAATCTCACGCACAGTAAAACTGACCTGTGGAAACGGAAGTTGTAGAAGAATTGCTTTGGAAAGTTTCCATTTGCTATATGGTTTGCCTAGGATTTCACTAATACCTCTATATCTTGATATAATCTTGCAAATCATACTTGACTAAATGTTCTTACCTTTCCAGACAATTCCCAACCATAAGGAACAGGAATGGGATCCTCGCAAGCCAGAAAAATATGCTGGAATATTCCGCTTCCGTTTCTGGCATTTTGGAGAATGGACTGAGGTGGTGATTGATGACTTGCTGCCGACCATCAACGGAGATCTGGTCTTCTCATTCTCCACCTCCATGAATGAGTTTTGGAATGCTCTACTGGAAAAAGCTTATGCAAAGTAAGGAGGGGCTTGATTAGTCTGTGATCATGATACATGAAGAAGGATCATATTTGTCTTTGGAAATGCATTCCCTCCCACTCAATCCCAGAGTTAAAATTGGGCTGCATCTAAGTAAGATTTCTTTAGCCCTGGGTCTGCCTATTATGACTCATGGATATCAGAGGATCAACTGCTCTTCTGTTAAATTCTAGGGCAGCTAGGTAACCTTTCAGGTTGTTAATCTGAAGTCCAAAAGGAGTTCTCTTATCTTTTTTTTTAACCTTGCCTGACATCTTCTCGTAGAAAGAAGTTTCTACGTGCACTAACATTTATCAACATTGCCTAAGCCCCCAGAGTTTTAATTGTAATCTTAAAGTATTTTCCACTTCATATCCAGAGAAAAGCCAGCTGGTAAAAGCTGAGCAGTGATAGTTTTAATTCTTGGGAACATGATGTCCTTGACCTGGATAAATAATTTCACCAAGATAACGCTGCATGCTTGCTTCCAGACTGCTAGGCTGTTATGAGGCCTTGGATGGTTTGACCATTACTGATATCATCATGGACTTCACGGGCACATTGGCTGAAATCATTGACATGCAGAAAGGAAGATATACTGATCTTGTGGAGGAGAAGTACAAGCTGTTCGGAGAACTGTACAAAACATTCACCAAAGGAGGCCTAATTTGCTGCTCCATTGAGGTTTGTGTTCACCCAAAACTCTCCTGGCCAAAAAAAAAAAAAATTAACAAAGAACATTGTTCTTAACCCAGAGATTCACAAAAAGAGCCATTAGTGAAACTCAGAAGGCTAACATAGGTATGAAGTACTGGCTTGGACATTGAGGTACATTAATTTATTTTGTCCTTATGAACGTTAGACATTCCACTGAGTGCCAAGGCACCATCCAAGTTGGTGTAAATAGCTTCTGGTAAATTATTACTCTTATCTTGGCTCCTGGATATTTAAGTTCTAGCTGTTCCCTCAAAGAATGAATCTGCCCTACCATATTTTTAAATCACAGTTCATATTAATGTAAGACAGTGATTATTTGGAATTTGAACTTTTAAAATAACTTCTTATACTACTTTATTTTTTCTCTTTCACTTACCTTTGTGATAGATTAGATATCAGGGTCAAATTTCCATCTGCATAGGGAGAACTTGATTCAGTTATGTTGGGATGAAGCAACAAAGGGAAAAGGGGGTCCAGGACTTGGGTCTCCCCAACTCCTAAATCCTTATGTATCTTTCTTTGCTACCAGTCTCCCAGCCAGGAAGAACAAGAAGTTGAAACAGACTGGGGACTACTGAAGGGCCATACCTACACCATGACTGATATTCGCAAGCTTCGCCTTGGAGAAAGACTCGTGGAAGTCTTTAGTGCTGAGAAGCTGTATATGGTTCGCCTGAGAAACCCGTTGGGAAGACAAGAATGGAGTGGCCCCTGGAGTGAAATGTGAGAGACATTTCACTTTTATCCCTACACCTCCAAATTTGTAGCTCTCCCAAACCTATCCCTCTAGATTGCTAGGAGGCTGTCAAATAACAGAGACATCTCTGAGCTCCAGTCAGGCATGGGGTCCGCAACCCAGGCAGGATAAAATAAAGCAGACCTAGTCATCATGTATCTGGCATCTTTTGACATCCTGTCAACCATAACAACTTATCTGTTTATAATTTATTTGCTTTCAGTTCTGAAGAGTGGCAGCAACTGACTGTAACAGATCGCAAGAACCTGGGGCTTGTCATGTCTGATGATGGAGAGTTTTGGTGAGAAGTCTTTCTGCCATAAGGAATTTGGTTTTCTTTTTAGAAATACATACTAAGACCAATCTTCATTTCTTTCCCTCTTCCTTCTCATTTAGGATGAGTCTGGAAGATTTTTGCCACAACTTTCAGAAACTGAATGTCTGTCGCAACGTGAACAACCCTATTTTTGGCCGCAAGGAACTGGAATCAGTGGTGGGATGTTGGACTGTGGATGATGACCCTCTGATGAACCGATCAGGAGGTTGTTATAACAACCATGATACCTTCCTGCAGAATCCTCAGGTTAGAGTCAATTATTTTCCATTGCCTCCAAGCTACCGGGATAGTCAGTAAGAATCCAGATCTTGCTTTGGTCCTCCCTAGAGTATTCATTTAGCATCAGGTCTTCAAATCTACTGTGTAATATTCTTCAACCACAACCCTTAGGGATTGACTCAGATGCTCATATGACCCAGAAGACCAGGTTTCTTTAGGGAGACTTGCCTTGGCAACATTTTCTAACCTAAGTTAGGTTCTCCAGCTGCCTCCTCCTGTTCTGAATGTTACAGCTCGTAACTGTCGCTTCCTGGTGATGGTCACACACAGCAGAGAGATCTGCTTCTATATATGGTCTCAGTTCCCCCTCCTTTGTCTTTACTGTTTAATTGTTCACCTGACTCACACACACATCATACTGTTAGCTCTTTTCATATAGGTCATACTTCTGCAACCCATTACTATAACTTGCTTTTTCCTTTTGAGAATGAGGTACTTCATTTCTCATGATTGAAATCACTGCCCTGCCAGTTTCTCCTTCCAGCTGTCTACCACCGCCATCCTATTATCAGTGACATTATAAGTGGTCAGACCAGGTATATCTCAAGAAAACAACAGCAAACTCCCACAAGCATCCCAAGCTTGAATTTATAATGGCCCGTATGAAGATGGGCTAAGGCACAGCAGATGTCACTCTGGCTGTGCTACGGCCTCATTGCACATGGACGTGTCTCTTCTTCCTACAGATCTTATTGCGCAGGCAGTTTGGAGAACACTGAGGCTTGGAAAACTGGTTTCCTTAACTCATAATTTTCTTTGCCCTTTCCACCTTAATGGTCCCTACAGAAACTTTATAATTGGTACCCCTTCTCAACATCACTCTCACTTAGAACCCTATACAAGGTCCAGGTACTAAGCAACTATACCATACGGGGGAATGGCTTCTCCGTACACAAGATTGATCTTTGAGGCCCTTATCTTGGTTGCTCATATGTCTGGATTGGCTTTATAAGTCTACCCAGGGCTATATGGCAAAACCTGGTTGAGTGGATTATGAATGCTTTCTGTCTTTATGAATTTTGAAATGTTTCTCTATATAGCTTTAAACACAGGGTTATAATAAGACAAAATGATTAACTTTTAAGGAACATACATATTAAAACTTTCCCTCTTTCACACCAAAGACCTAAAAATGGAGTTGCCTCTCAGTACAAGCCAGATGTCAAAGTGAGAAGCAAGTATAATGATCTTTACTTAGCAGTGAATTAATTTTCTGTAATATCAATCATTGTATGGTCAATAGTAAAGCTCAGAAATGACCCCGAGACTCTGTTTCCCATTATAGATTTTTATTCCCTGAAATTTAGATTTGACTATCTTAAATTGGAGTACTAATTCATCTCTTTGATGAATTTCCCTCAGTACATCTTTACTGTGCCCGAGGATGGTCATAAGGTCATAATGTCGCTGCAGCAGAAAGACCTACGCACTTACCGCCGAATGGGAAGACCTGACAACTACATCATTGGCTTTGAGCTCTTCAAGGTAAGAACAGCATTTAGAGCAGAAAAAAATAAGAGCATTCAGAGGTTACATTAGGAAGGGTTAGAGTTAGGAAAATTAGGAAGGGATAAGGAAGACAACAGAAATAGGACATTCTAACAGAAAAGCTCTGATTTTAACAGAATGGAAATCTCGGTTTGCTTCTAGGTGGAGATGAACCGCAGGTTCCGCCTTCACCACCTGTACATTCAGGAGCGTGCTGGGACTTCAACCTATATCGACACCCGTACTGTGTTTCTGAGCAAGTATCTGAAGAAGGGCAACTATGTGCTTGTCCCAACCATGTTCCAGCATGGCCGCACCAGCGAGTTTCTGCTGAGAATCTTCTCTGAAGTGCCTGTCCAGCTCAGGTTCAGTTTTATTGCGATGCTCAGCAAACCCTTGCTCTCTTTTCCTCTGAGTCTAACCCTTTCACCCATTTTCCTCTATGCATACAGTCGAAGAGACAATATTCTCAAATTTGACCTCACTAATTGAAATAAAAGTGACCAAAATATTTCTCAGAGTAGAGTTGTGGAAAATTCTCCAGTGCAGATCTGAGATTTAGAGTTCTCAGCTGGGATTTAAGGGGAGGGGTCTGCCACTTGAGCTCTG
This sequence comes from Microtus oregoni, assembly GCF_018167655.1. NCBI lineage: Eukaryota > Metazoa > Chordata > Mammalia > Rodentia > Cricetidae > Microtus > Microtus oregoni. The sequence continues at coordinate 1,658,635 of NW_024544745.1, forward strand.
TCACTTGGATTTTATCTTCATCTCTCTGGTTGATTCTATAGTTTTTGAGTCGCTGGGCTCCTCTATCTTATTCTCAGTGCTGGGTAGCTTAAACTACACTTTTCTCCAGCTGTACCCTCTTGTATCATTAAATGGCAGGTCTACAAAAAAGAAGAGAAAAGAGAAAAACACCCTCATAGAAATATGAGCCATGCCTGTGAAGGAATAGGATATATCAATCAGCTTCTTACATGATTCTACAATGAAGTTTGTTTAGGCAGGTCAAGTTCATCCTGGTTTTTATGTTCTAGGGAGCTGACACTGGACATGCCAAAGATGTCTTGCTGGAACCTGGCACGTGGCTACCCAAAGGTGGTTACCCAGATCACTGTTCACAGTGCTGAGGGACTGGAGAAGAAGTACGCCAATGAAAGTAAGACTAGCAGGGGTGTGCAAGAAAGCAAACTGCTGTCTCAGTTACTGCATATATCAGTAGAAAACATTATCAACAACTGTTATCTCCATTGGTATTTTTACTCCAGAGATTTCAGCTCTGGTAGAGAATGGGACGTGAACATTGCTGGGAAATGTCTACATAGCAGTAACTTTTCTATCCCTATATTATATATGGGAAAGGAAAGGGAAGAGCTAACAAACATTCTTGCATTCTACATCATTGTCGTGCTCCAGTTATGTGGAAATTGCCAGATTTGATTTTGTAAAGTTATAGCTTCTTTCCCCTCTAGGAAGGAAACATTAATCACTCTGTTAAAAAAACAAATGCCACTTTGTTCCAGCTGTAAATCCGTACCTGGTCATCAAGTGTGGAAAGGAAGAAGTCCGTTCTCCTGTCCAGAAGAATACTGTGCATGCCATTTTTGACACACAGGCCATTTTCTACAGAAGGACCACTGACATTCCTATTATCATCCAGGTAAGACTAAACAAGATATCTTGGGGAATTTATGTTCTTTACCACATATTATGTTCTCCCAAGTACCTTGTACTTTTATGGTGCAGAGCAAACGCTCTTTGTTATGTATTTAGTTTATACTCAGAACGCTTCTCATTTAGCAAAACATCAACATCATTATTCATCTTTACCTTAAAACGCTTGACTTAATTTCCCATAGGCTCATGACCATAGTCTCATGAGTACACTTGTGAACACTTGTGCTATAAAGTTCCATGAACAGAAGTATTTGCCAGTTCTGCTAACTCCTGTGTTGCTAGATCAGTGTGGATAACTTTAGACTGGCAGTATTTCTGAGAATACGTCTGATTAGCTCTCTTCATGTAACAAATCCACAAATAAAAGATGATCCTTTGGTCTACTTTCATCTATATTGCTGGGGACATTATCTTCTCAATCAAATGGCTATCAAGAAAAGATAAGAATGTCTCTTGATGTACATGCTAGGTAGATTGCCACTAGATGCATCAATCTCATGGGTGGTTGTTGTTCCTCATTTTCTTGATTTGTCTCTTCAGGTCTGGAACAGCAGAAAATTCTGTGATCAGTTCCTGGGGCAGGTTACTCTTGACGCTGACCCCAGTGACTGCCGTGATCTGAAATCTCTGTACCTGCGTAAGAAGGGTGGTCCCACTGCCAAAGTCAAGCAAGGTCACATCAGCTTCAAAGTGATCTCTAGTGATGATCTCACTGAGCTCTAAATATCCAATATCAGAGAATCCTGACAGCTTTCCACCTTTTTATGTCAGGCACCAGGTCTTAGCTAAGAATCACAGTTACTGAAACCCTACATTTATTAAAGTTTCCTCTTTTCTGATATTTCCCATACCTCCCAATCTAAGTAGCATCAGTAGCTACAGAACCTATATACCTCCAGCAACTGGACAGGGGGAGGTGACAGTTCCATCACATGTTTGCTGAGAAAAGATCCTTAGGGCTTCCAGGGGTGAGATTCAAATGGGACAATAACAAGAATCTGGGCATTCTACATGTGTCTTTGCTGTTTCTACTTGCCCAACATATCTTCCCTGCAGGGCATGTTGAGGAAGGAGGAGAGGGGATCAAGGCCAAGCTGGTCTAGCCTGACATCCCATCTCCTGACTGACACTACCGATTACCAGCAACACTTTACCAGTAGCGAGAGCCGACTTCAACAGTCCCAGCCCTTATCACCACCACCACCACCACCACCACCACCACCACCACCACCACCACCACCACCACCACCACCACCACCACCACCACCACCACCACCACGGGAAAGTGCAGTCACGCCCTAACTCAAGTCACTCCCCCACAGTGTTTTATCTTCATGTTGAGGAAGTTTCCTAGGTGCTTAATAAAGAGCTGGAGTTCAGTGAGGCTGAGACAGTGAGAAGGGGTTGAGCTTCAGCAAAGCGGAAGCCAGCTCTGTGCCACAAGAGGGAAAAGCGGAAGAAGCTGCAGTGGGTGACAAAGCCTCAGTCCCCCATCCATCCACACACACCTACACTCACACATGCGCATGTAGGTGCGCACAAACTACCATTCAGATGGTCAGTGGGCAAGAGTAAGGACTAGTGAAGTATCATGCATACCAAAAAGATGAATGAACCCATTCAGTAATAGGACAGACAGTTTGGGGTCCCTGACTACAATGTGAAACCTCTTGCTGCTGCTACATTTACAAGCCCATTGCCCTGTGCTTCCTGATATCATTGGTACTGAAATCTCTATATGGGAACTTGAGAGTCCGGTGCCCACCCTGACCCTCGGGCTTTTCCCTCTGTTGGCAAGCTCCACTCCCCAAGGGTTTGTTTTTCAGTATGTCTACAAAACGTCCTTGTGAATCGGTCATTATGTGTGCTTCCCCTGATCTTCATCTATAGTATTCTGTCGTTATTTAAGGCCCAGAATAAATTCCACCTCCTCCATGAAGTTCCTTCCAAGTCTATTCCCAAATACCACCTCCACAATATTTCAGTGCTTTTGCAATGTTGAAAAATAAACATAGTCGTAGTACTTAGTCTAGTTCAGCATGCATTCATTTAAAAATACATTCTGTAGCTCTCTTTTTTTTAGCCTACTCATATTCTATCATATTTTGCAATCTTTGTAACTTTTACAGTGCCTTTACCACACCGCCTTACACAAACGAAATCACAATAAAATTCATATTCAGTAAATTGACTAGTCTTGACTGATTAATGGTATTGGGGAGATTGCAAGGGTGGTAATCTATCAATTCATGCTCCAGAGCTATTGGAAGCACGGTTGGAGGGTGTTTTGTGAATCTGTAGCCATGGGTGAGTCTAATGATTTCCATTCTGACTCAAATCACCCCTTCATAATGAGGAAGCCTGCTACGTCTTAATCAAGGGCCTGAGATCAGCTGCACTGTGACGGTGTAGTTGTTTCAGTGGGTGGTTGGTAGATCTGGAAAGGGTCTTCTATTCTTAGGGTAGTAACTGGGGCTACATACTTTTTAAAAGCACTTAACATATTCTTTTTATTGTTTTTATTAAGCTATATATTTTTCTCCGCTCCCCTCCTTTCCTCCCCTCTCTCCAAACCCTGATTCCCATGCTCCCAATTTACTCACGGAATTTTGTCTTATTCTACTTCCCATGTGGGCTACATACTTTTAAAACCTCCCTGGAGCTAGACTCAAGACCAAAGCTGTTCAAGCTAGATTTTCCAAAGGAAGATCTTCCAACAGGGTTTGAAAACAGCAACTTCTTCCCGAATCTACTTCAGAGTCAAAGGGATGTGGAGCCTTCAACTTATTTGCTTTTGCACTCAACCTGCCATCTGCTCATCCTAGGCCAGACTAGGGAGGAAGTTCTTCTTGTTTCCCTTAAGTTATGCCTCTTGATTAGAAAGGATGTCTCACCAGGGAAGGTATTCCACTCAACAAAATTGCTCTAAAATACAACTCTATTTTCATTCCTTATAATGCTATTCCTAGAGCACATTATGGCTTTAAATATTGTATAATTAGAAATGGAGATAAAGTAATCATTCTATATGGTCACCAGATGGCACTCTGATATTACAATTAACAAAGACACAACACTCTTTTTAAGTAGGAAAACTTTCCTCAAATTAAAAAAAAAGTGAGAAACCACATTCCCTGTTGAGTATCTACTATGTGTTTTAACCCATGATCAAATATTTATACATGAAATTTTATTTTAATGTTCATAAAAAGCATCAATATTCTTCCTTTTTTAAGAAAAAAAGGTAAAGAAAAGAGACATGAAAGAACTTGTCTATAGTTGCTTAGCTAGAAAACAACAAGTTAAGGAAACCATCCCTTTGCCCCTGGGCGCTTTTTAAATTAAAATAGGTTGCATGTCAGAAAGTGATAATAGCATAATATCACATATTACCAGCAATGTATCGTCAACTCTTCACCAAGAATGATGCAAAAGACATTCTAAATATCTTTCCTCAGAATCTTTATCCCCAGTTGATATTTCATGTATATTTATAATGTGTAGGGAGACTTGCATATATGCTGTTTAAAAGATATATTGGAATGAATTTACACATCACAGAACAATTATGATGAGTGAAAAAAGCTGGACTGCTTGATTTCATTTATTCAAAATCTAGGAAAAGCAAAGCTTCTATGATGGCAGATTAGCTCATTATTAGTTTCATGGAAGCAAAGGAAGGGAGAAAAGAAGTATAGGCGGTCTGAGGAAACAAATTAAAGGCAGCTTGCTATAGAAATGCCTTTCTGTATTTATTGCAGAAGTATTCATGATAGCATGCCAAGTTATGCAATTAGCATCTTGATTGCTCTGCTGATTGCCTGAGTACATGTAATTTTCTGGGTTCAACTGAATTTTACCCGAAAATAGATGTTTATGAAGTGAAGCTTCATAACCATTTCACACTCACTCAATAATCTTTTGAAGTTCAGACATGTATATTTAAATACATTACAAACTCAAATGGGACTGGAGAGGTGGTTCAGCCAATAAGAGCGCTTCCTGCTCTTCCAGAAGACCGTTGTTTGAACCCCAGAACTGTTTTGTTGGAACATCCAACTCGCTCCTGTATCTCCTACAAGGTCTGAAAACCCCTATTCCTGTCTCTCCAAACTCTGCCCTCTCAGAGAATTGCCAAACAAAGAAAATGCACCAAAAAGCCCAGTCCCAAATCCTTGGTGGCTACTGCAGCTTCCTCCCCTGAAGTTGATATGCAAGATATTCATCAGTATGGCTATAGGATAGGGTCATTTCAGGTTCCCTCTCCTCGGTTGCTCAAGGTACTAGCTGGGGACATCTCCCTGGACACCTGTGAGCCTCTCTAGAGTCAAGTCTCTTGCCAACCCTAAGATGGCTCCCTTAATTATGATATATATTTTTCTGCTCCCGTGTCCACCCTTCCTTTATCCCAACCATCCCATTCCCCCAAGATCCCCCCATTCTCCCCTTCTCATGTTTCTCACCCCATTTCCCCTTAGCCCATGCCACCTCACCCCCACATGCTAAGTCCCTACCTAAAGTTCTCAGCTATTGACAATGCTGGGGCACAAATGCAGCTTGTGGCAGGTATGTCGCCACCCCTCACCTTCAACCTATACACTCTCTTTGCTTTAGTGTGGACTTGTGGCTTCTCCAGTATTGATCTCTGGGACTGGAGAACCTCTCCCTGAGTAGCTTTGCTCAAATAAAACTGTTCTTCTACTTTTTCAATCCAACTTGATCTGGCTTACTGCCTTGGCAGAGAAACATATTATCCCGGTAGAGAAAACCTATTAATATTAAGAACCACATCTGATAGCTCACAACTGCCTGTAACTCTTTTGTTCTATAGGATCTAGTGTCATCTTCTGGATTCTCCTAGAATTGCATGCATGAGGCACACATATATACATGCAGGCAAAACACTCATACACATAAAAACTAATCTAAAAATAATTAAAATTTCAGGAATGGAGAGATGGCTTTGTGTTTCTCGTGTTTTTTTTTCTTTTTAAATTATGGTTAGTTTTTGTTTGTTTGCTTTTTAAAGAAAAAGAAAGACATAGAGTTGGGTTGGAAAAGAGGCGAGGATTATCTTGTACTTGGGTGAAGGGAAACCATGACCAAAATACATCATATGAAATTTTTTTTCAATGAAAAAAAGAACACTTCATGCTTTCCAGAGAACATGGTAGGGTTCCCAGAACCAATTCAGGAGGCTCAAAACTGTCTGTAACTACAGTTCCACTAAATCAGATGCCCTTGACTTCCTTCCACAGGCAGGCCCCCAAACACACTTGAGGCAGACACTCCCTGCGGTGGTTTGAACCAGAATGGCCCCTATAAACTGACATATTTGAATGTTAGCAGTTGGTAGAAATGTTTGGGAAACGTTAAGAGGCGTGGCTTTTTTGTAAAAGATATGCCACTGTTGGTGGGCTTTGAGGGTTCACAAGGTATTAAAATTGGTCATTGGACCCACGCTGGGCTGACTCAGCCCCTCCCTTCACTGGCCCTGTGTGGGCTGAGGACAGGTCACCCAGCACTTAAGAAAGATCACCCCACTCCTCACCATAGGTGTGCACCTCACCTAGGAAACACACTAGAGCTGACCCTGAGGTCGAGGATGCAGGTGAGCCAACAACCCCAGGGGCTTGAGAGTAGGAGAGCTGACCCTGCCCCCTCATTGTCTGCTATGTGGTGACATGAGTGAGGAAAAGATGCCATCCTCCCTCTGTCCCTTGTGACTTGTAGCAGGAGAGTGAAAAAGCTAGCCCTGTTCTGCACCAGCTATAGCACCCAGGAGAAAGAGCTCTGCACCCCACCGAGGCAGCACACTAGAACTGACCCTTTCGCCAGAGCTGCACATGAGCTAGCTCTGAGGACATGAGAGCAGGAGAGCGAATCACTCCAATGCCCCAACTACAATCTGGAGAGAGGGCCCTGCACTTTGCCTGGGCAGCACACTAGAGCTGGCCCTAGCTATATGAGCGAGTGGGACCTAGATCTAAAGGCCGGAGATTAGGAGAATTTCCCCGCTCCTTGCTGTAGGCTGCATTGGGTGAGTTAGCTAAGGTAGTGCTGGAGAGTTCACTTTGGTAGTGACGATGAGGGAAATCTAGTGAACTGACGAATTCGGCTACTGCCGGCGGAGAACCTGAGCTATGAGTTGGCCCATCCCACGTTCAATGAATCTATAAACTATTGGAGCATGTGAAGGGGCTGGACCTGCAGGTCCAAAATAGCAGTTTCTCCATGACACTGGACAACAGGATATCCAAGAGGAGTCCCAGTGAGAGCATATTATCAGTGGCCTAGCAGAAACCAGAGGCCTCAAGGCAGACCAATAGCTTATAGAAATGAACATTTGAAAGTAAAGATGAACACACTAAAGATAAAGTGTGTGTCTCAATGGGTCACACTAAAGCTTCCTCCTCCTCATCCTCCTTCTCCTCCTCCTCCTCCTCCTCCTCCTCCTCTTCTTCTTCTTCTTCTTCTTCTTCTTCTTATTATTATTATTATTATTATTATTATTATTATTATTATTTCTCTTCTTAGTTTTGGTTTGTTTTTTTTTCTCTCTCTCTCTTTTTAATTTGGTTTTGGTGGTAGGTTGCAAGATCAGATGGCAGATACAAGATGACAGGGAGATAAGTTGGATCATAATGTATAATGTGGAATCCACAAAGAATCAAAAAAAGTAAAATGAAAAAATTGCTGGAAAACTATTCTGCAGTAATTCTTACTCTCTAGATGAAGCTAAAGGAGTGTTTGTATTTTATTTAAGTAATGTAAATAATACTAATTTCACCAGTTACAACCATTTAAATTTGAAAGAGGCTTTAAGTTCATTTGCTAATATTTGTCCAGGAAAATTTAGAGAGTAGAACCTTACTTATTATGCTTATTGTAGAAATTAGTTGTTAAAGATCTTATTCTATATCATACTATTTGTTAGAACATGACATTTTCTCTGTCTTGTCAAATAAAGCAATTCAGTATTGCATGCTGTAAAATTAAAAGCTGTTTCTTGCTATAAGTTTTATTCTTGTGTGACATTGTAATCCAAGGAGGTCAGCCACAGGAAAGAACTCAAGATATTTGAATGCTGTGTCTTCTCAGGGAGAGTCAAGAAGCATAGAAAGAAAAAGTTGGAAATCTTATTATCTGAAATAGTTGGCTATGGGGACTTGAGGAATTAATGAGGAAGTACCTGACTAGATAATCAGGAGAAATAGTAGATCTGAGGTTAGGGATGGACATAATATCCAGGCTGTGTTTGTTTATCATTATCTCTGTAATGTCAAATGACAGGTACCATACAGTTTTTTGTTTTCATTGTTACACATCTTGTTGAGATAACTGTAGACCCACATGTAATTTTAAGACTGGAGGAAGATTCTCTCTATCTCTCTATCTATCTATCTATCTATCTATCTATCTATCTATCTATCTATCTATCTCCCCTCCCTCCCTCCCTCCCTCCCTCCCTCTCTCTTTCTATTTCTCCCTCTCTCAAGAATTTCCCTTTAATGGTAATATAGTCTTGTTTCTTTCTTATGGGATGTATATTTCTAGAAATTAAGATGTGGTGGCATGAATAATAATGACCCCCAGGCTCATGTTTGCCTACATATGAACCTATGAATACATAAGTTAGAATTGTTTGGGAAAATTAGGAGGTGTGGCCTTTTTTACCAGAGCTGTGTCACTGGAAACAGGATTTGAGGTTTCCAAGGCCCATACCATTCCCAGTTATCTCTCTCTGCCTCACACTTATGGATCAAGAGTTAAGCTATTAGCTACTGTTCCAGCACCATGCCTACTTGCCTGCCTGCTGCCGTTGTCCCTCATGTATTCTAACCCTACAAAACTCTAAGTCAGTTTTTTCATAAATTCTCTTTGTCATGGTGTCTTATCACAGCAATAGAAGAGTAAACCAAGACAGAAATTGGTACTATGAGTTGAGTATTGTTGTGACCGTTTTTTTTTTTTTGGATGTGGAAGAATTTGGACAAGAAAATCAGTTGAATGCTGTCAGCAGAGCTTAATGGGTCATCATAGAAGAAGTTTGGAAGACAGTAATCTCCAGAGTCACGTGAACTGTGGAGGGCCTGCTCAAGAGGCCTCAGAGGGAAGCAAAGACTTTAATAGAAATTTAGGATAGAAGACATTCCTATGATAGTTTAACAAAGAATCTTGCTGCTTCTGCCCTTGGTCTAAGAGTTTGCATGAGGCTAACATGAAAAGTAATGATCAATTTCTTTGGTGGAGGAGATTTCAATACAGCATAATAAAAGCTCTGTGGTGTGGTTACCAATAATTACTCTTATACAGGTCTATAATAAGAACAAATGCTGTAAAAGAATGATGTGGGATTTCCCTCTGCATGCTGTGATTACCATTAATAAATAAAAGAACTGCTTTGGGTATATAGCAGAGCTATAGGGGAACAGAGCTAGGTGGGAAAAACTAAACTGAATGCTGGGAGGAAGGAGGCAGAATCAGGGAGAAGCCATGGAGCCTCTGCCAGAGCCATTGTCTTGTGACAATACACAGATTAATGGAGATGGATTAAATTAATATGTAAGAGTTAGTCAATCAGAAGCTAGGGCTAATGGGCCAAGCAATGTTTAAATTAGTACACTTTCTGTGTGATTATTTTGGTTCTAAGCTTGACAGGCAGTTGGGAACGAACAAGCGTCCTTCCTCCAACAAAAGAAATAAAAATGTTCAGTTTGCAAAGAAAAGGAACATCAGAAAATTCAATATTTGAGCAAAATCTTGTACTGAAAGAGATAAAAAGATTAAGAAGAGGTCTGATCCAAAATGGAATAAAGGGCTGGAGAGATGGCTCAGCGGTTAAGAACATTGCCTGTTCTTCCAAAGGTCCTGAGTTCAATTCCTAGCAACCACATGCTGGCTCACAACCATCTGTAATGAGGTCTGGTTCTCTCCTCTGGACTGCAGGCATACATATAGAGAGAATATTGTATATATAATAAATAAATAATTACTTTCTCAAAAAAGACAAAATGAAATAAAGAGAAGAGTGTCCTTAGGTAAATTCTACCTAGCTAGGCTTCCAAATTGTGAGAGACTAAAAAGGGATTAAGGAATTTTCTGTTTTTAAAAGTAATAATAAAGCAGAGTTATTAAAAATGTGATCAAAGGAACTCAGGATCCATCCCAAGTAGGTAGCCAAACTCAGTAATGTCCTCCACATGGGTCAAGAAAGATGCATAAGTAAAGGGAGAGTGGAATCTTCCTTCTTGGTTAAGGAGAGTCACTGAGGTCAGACAATACATGGGGCAGGATAGGCACTGCATGAAGGCCCTGAGATGGCTATAAGGCCTGAGAAGCCACTGGGTGATGCTGTGAAGGTAAAGCCTGGATTGTTTTGGAGACCTCAAGATGTTGGACACTCCAGATTCATGGGATATCTTCCAAGATGAACTGCAACACAGAGGGGAACCAGCTCAAGGGATCTCAGCGTGTTGTAGTAAGCAAAACCGGAAGGGCAGAGTCATCAAAGCCTTCTAACATCAGACACGAAGAGATAGGATTTGTAGTTTGCCCAGCTGGATTTTAGTCTTTCTTTGGTGTAGTATTTCTTCACTGTACCACCATTGCCCTCTTTTAGAATAGAAATTCATGGTCTGATTCATATTCTTTACCAACATTTGTTGGAAATAATGTAATTTGCTTTTTTCTTTTATAGGGGGTTACAATTAAAAGATTGCTTTGAGTCTCAGAAGAGATGTTTACCTTTGAACTTTTAAACAGTGTTGAGATTGAAAGACCATAAAAACTTTTTTGAAGTTGGACTAAATGAATTTGTGTTATGATATAGCCACAGACTTATGGTGGCCAGGGAGTGGAATGTAGTGGTTTGAATTACAATGACTCTGTAGGCTCATATTTTTGAATATTGGTCCCTAGTTTATGGCAGACTGAGAAGAATTAGGAGGCATAGCCTTGGAGATGTTAAAGGGGGCAGGCTTTGAAGCTTCAAAATCCTCCTGACATTGCCAGTGCATTCTCGGCTTCCTGATTTGGGATTTGGATGTGAGCTCCCAGCTGTTGCTCACATATCATGCCTGCCTGCTGCCATACTTTTCACCATGATGGTTATAGGATCTAACTCTATAAAAAAAGTAAGCTCCAAATAAATTCTTTCTTTTTAAAGCCTCGCTGGCTATGGTGTCTTGTTACAGAATTAGAAGATGTAAGACCAGAACAGTCTACATATGTTAAAATACACATATAAGAGAACAAACTGCTAAGTCTCAAGTTAAGTGCTTGCAAAACAGAGTGTATTCAAAGGAAGGGTTACAGAAAATGATAAAGATTAAGTTTTACGGCAGATGGTGGGTCAGAAAAACACTGGAAGATATAAGGGATGATTTGAGAAGTCTCAGGAATAGAAAATGAAATGTGAAAAGCAATCATGCTTCCTCATTCACTGAGTAGGTGTAATAATTGAAATAGAGCTATTAAAAAGGTACAAAGATGTAGCAAAATGGTTTGAGCCCATTGAAGTGACTTTTGCTGTCAGTTATAGAAAAGTTATCTGTTATAATGATGCAAATGGATGGTTTACCCCAGCATCCTAATATATATATATATATATAACATTATATAATATATATAATATATGGTATATATAATATATATGATATATATGTTATATGTATATCATTATACATACATATATATATATATAACACAGATGAGTAGAGTGACATGCATTTGATATTGGCTCAGGATTAGCTGATGGCACTAATTGTCGTGGCATTTAACATATATGTGGTATGTCAATAGATGGCAATAGATACCAACTAATTATCTGGCAGCTAATGATGCCTCTGAGAATAAACATTACAGCCATAATTTGTGTATTAGAACCCACTCTACTTTAATAGGATGTGAGAGCATTGGACAGGGCTAGAGTTCCAGTGTACAGACTAATAGTACTAAAGCTGCATGAGAATCTATTAACCACTGTTTATGCCTTATCCCTCCAATTTTTGATGTAAAGAAAATTTACATTGATTTTGGAACATTTTTTTAACTTTAACTCATAAAAATCATTTCTCTATTTTTTCACGCACCTTTCCTTTTGGTTAGGCCTTCTGCCAACACCCCATTTCTTCATCTTACCTTCCTCCATGTTTGAAGATATCTGTCCACAATGCTCTCCTTAACTTCTATTTTATCTGTATTTTATTATACCCTTTCTCTAAGATAGCCAGCTTCTAGTTTCCTGACTTTCACATATATTTCAGGCTAAACGTACAAGGATTTAAAACTAGGATCCACATATGAGGGAGAATAAATGACTAGTTTTTCTGAACATGCATGACTTCACTCAACATATTTTTATAGTTCTATTCCTTTACCTACAAACTTTATAATCTCATTTTTCATTTACTGTTAAGTCATATTCCATAGTGAATACGTACCACGTTTTCCTTAAGCATTCATCAGTTGTTGGTCATCTTTGCTGTTTCTGTTTCCTAGCTTTTGTGAATGAACCATTGATGTGCAAGTATTTCTGTGGTGTTATATAGTCCTTTGATCATTTGCTAAGAAGAATACAGATGGGCCATGTGGTAGTTCTGTTTCTAGCTTTCAAGAAACCTCCAAGATGACTTTCCCAGTATCTCCACTGCTTTATATTTTTACCAACAGTGTATAAAGACTTCTACTTTCTCCACATCTAGGCCAGAATTTGTCAGTTAGATTCATGATTTGAGCCATACTTCCTTAAGTGAGATGGAATATTAAAGTGGTTTTATCTGAATTCCAACCCAAGAAAAATTTTAACGAAAAGGGATAGTAGAACACAAGTGATATTAAAGAAGAGGGAAGTTATACTCACAGTTAAAAATTTAAGTGGGAATAAGGGAGTTAGGGAGAAGGGAATGTAGGGGGTGGGTTAGCCAAGAACACATGAAGCCTTATAGAAATCCACTAGTCTGTAAACAAATTATACATATACACATATCTGCATACATACATATATAATATATACACTATATATAGTGATTTTCCGTGTGTGTGTGTGTGTGTGTGTGTGTAGTTGAACAGTAGTATTCTACATTGTGGGTAATGTTGCTCCAAGAATATGTGGATTATTAGAGGAAAACTTTGTGTGACTGATACAAGCTGCCTCCCTATCAGTTATTGGTCTGAAAGACCCAGGACACCCAAAAAACACAGGATACTGCCATTGTTGGTTGTGCACCATATGTAGATTGTAAGACCCTTTTGCTGAAGATAACACTTACTTTGGATGCAAGGGATAGAGAGATTAACCTCAAACTTGACAAGAAATTCTTTCCAAGTTGGCTAGCTTGCACAGTGTTAGAAAGTCTGCTTTCTGAGTGCAGGTACTTGAGAGACAAAGGCATCAGTGGTTTTCCTCAGTGGTGGACATTGCATCTACAATCCTGACCTGCTGGCAAAGTGGCCCCACTGATGCAATACTCATATGTAGGTGTTGGAGTTCACAGACTGATTTCTGATTGGGTATGCAGTCTCTCCACTGGAAGGATATCATGCCTTGAACTGTAAATCTGGTCAAAAGATTCTGACTAAGGCGATCATAGACTTTTGAAGGAACCTACTGTTACTGTTTTGTCAAATGGTCATGCTGTTAGCCTGCAATTCTAAACATTTGTGTTTATAGCCATAGATCTGTGATCTTCTCAACTGCGGTCAGAGAAACTTCTTTTTGCAGAGGGTAGTGGTTAACACAAAGACACAAGAGTGGTTAAGCTGCTGAGCATAGGTAACTATGAGTTCCCAGCTGTTGATAGGTTATTTATATTAACCTCCCTCCACCCAAGGCCCATTGAACTTCACAGAAGCAGAGGCTGAAAGAATGGAGGAACTAGCAGATGGAGAGTAGAGCTGCGAAGTGCTGACTTCTGGGAGACATGGCTGTTGTACATCAGTGCACAGACTATATGGTTATCTGAACGAGACCTGAATGAAATCCAGCCAGTCAAAATTTCATCATGGATCAGGAAGGTGCCCCAAGGTCCCATTCATATTGGAAAAGCTGTTGTCAATTGATGGCAGCTGAGGATTTGAGAGCCAATCTCCTTTGCACATGCCTTAGTAGATAACCACACACCCACGTACTTATGGTTCAGAACTAAATGGAAGATATTGATATAAGATTGAGAAGGAGCCAGAGAGGTGGCTCTGCAGATCAAGGTGCTTTCTACTCTTGCAGACGACTAGAGTTCAGTTCTCAGCACCCACATCAGGAATCTCACAACTGCCTGGAACTCTGCTTCCAGGAGATCCTGTGCCCTTATCTAACCCTCATAGGCACCCACACACATCTGCACATAATGTAGACACATAAACACACGAATAAAAATGAATCTTTGAAAAAGATAAATAAGACAAATCAGAACAGCATGGCCATGACATTGTATGCTCAGAAATTTCCAAGCAGAAAGATAATCAAAATTCAAGTGTTTGCTACATGTAAACTCTCATGGTGATTTTCCTTCATCTATCTTTGGGATCTGCCAAGGTTTTGGGATAAAACCGGACTCGCTGAACATAGCGGACAATGAGGACTATTGAGAACTCAAGAACAATGGCAATGGGTTTTTGATCCTACTGCACGTACTGGCTTTGTGGGAGCCTAGGCAGTTTGGATGCTCACCTTACTAGACCTGGATGGAGGTGGGTGGTCCTTGGACTTCCCACAGGGCAGGGAATCCTGATTGCTCTTTGGGCTGATGAGGGAGGAGCACTTGATTGGGGGAGGGAGAGGGAAATGGGAGGAGGTGGCAGGGAAGAGACAGAAATTTTTAATAAATAAATAAAATAAATAAAATGTCTAAAAAAAAACCCCCCAAAAACAAGGTTTTGGCCTGTATTGAATGTACACATTCATTTCTCTGAGCTAGTTTATGTAAAGACCACAGAGAGAATCTGAGTAATTCAGTGGAAAGTTCTGTGGGGGAATCATCTGTTGCATTGGTAAAATGCTGGCCATCTTGCCACTCTATGTCTGAAAGAGAGTGATACCTTCCCAACACAAAAGAAGTAAAGCAAGGGCAGGGTGGGAGAGCAGCAGAAGACAGAAGCAACAGATCATTGATGTTTGTCATTTTATTTGCAATACTTTAGGTCCAAGTTTCAAACTGCAATATTTTTACACTCAAGACACAGTCATGCACAATCCATATTTCAAATTTCTATTGCTTCAACCACAATTTAAAATAAAACATTAGAAATTAAAATCCTCAAAGAGATCCGTTGCTGAGGGCAGACAGATGGAGTCATACCATCAGCAAGTCTACAAAAAAAATAATTTCAAAATCAAACAAACGTAAGACCATAAATACCGCTAATCCAAAATTACAGAAGAATTTCACTACACATGGGCTTACAAATAACACATTTTGACAAAATTAATGCACAGCCAAATGAGATACAACTCCGATAAACAGTGAAAATGAAGATTCTCCTCAATTTATTTTATTTGGATGTTATGAGTTCAATCCCAGTAGACATCAGTATCCATGTGATCTAGCTCCTACTGCAGAAGTACTGAGATTTATAAACTCAAGCCATTAATGGTGAAAGATATTACCATCACTAATGAAGATAGTATATGCGGGTCCAAAAAGCACACCACACACAAGCACACACATTGAACTTGAATTTCACACCCAGGGCTGGTTGGCACTCTGCTGTAGGCAGACAGTAGGGACCATCCGCCAAACTAACTTCTAGTTTATCTTCTTCTCAATAGCATGCTCATATAACTAGCCAATTTCTGTGGGCATTTTCAGGAGAAATGTTTTATTTAATCCCAATAGTTAATTTGTTAGCTAAAAGCACGCAATTGCCTTTTTGTTGCTACTTTTGCAACTTGTAAGTACATAGGTCCACTCTGTGGTCTTAGCCATTAAAATGCTTGGGTTCTGCCATCCTGAGCCATTTCTAATTCAATGCTCTCAGGCCCATCACTGTTTCATAGGAAAAGAGAGGCCCAAGTACAATTTTATTCTATGAAATGTGACAGTGAATTTCTGTTCTAGTAGCAAATTCTAGCCACAGTTTAATGGAAACCAGACGTTACATACAGTGTATAGAAAATGAAAACTAGGAACATCCAGTGGAAAAAACACAATAAAATAAAAACAAAACTATTGTGAAGAAATTGGAAGGTTTCCATGAGTTTGATCAGCATTCTCTGGTGCTGTTAACTTCATTTACTTGAGTTTTTCCATCTCACATAGTTCTATGTAACTGCAACATAAGAGATCCAGGCTCAAGCTTGTGATATTTGCCATCGCCTTGGCAGGCTAAATTTGCAAGGCAAACTGTTACCCCACACAATGTCAGAGCTTTTGGAAAGACCTTGAAGAGCAGTTAATTTAACACCCTTATTTTATAGATGAGTAAATAGAAAGCTACGTGATTTGTTTGAGGTCACAGAGCAAGTTAGGCAGAATGCCCATGTCAACATCTATGTCTCTTTCCCGAGCAGGGCTCCTTCTACTTCATCTAACTCATTTTCTAGCATTGCTGTCAATCCTTTCCTTGGTTCTGAATCAGGTGACCACAGTCCTAGCCATACTGTTGGTATTATAGGACAGCATTCACCCGATGGCAGCTTTCCGTGGAGACACTGATGGCACTAGTTAGACTCTGTAAGTTCACCTTTCAAGTTCAATGATATTAAGTGGCAGTACATGCTACAAGTTGATAGTGTATTTCTAGTCAGAGGTGTGCACGTGATGACATCTCGATTCCCACATTTGCAGATTCAGTTAGATACTGTTTAATGATAAACAGACATTCCCAGGCATGAGAAGTTGGGTTCAATGTATTTGATCACTAAAGGAGTGTGAAGCAGAAAAGAAATGATAAAACTAAAAGCTAAACAACCAAAAACTAGAGTAAAAAATGTCTTTTATGAAAAAACTCTTTCATAAGAGAAACATTTCCCTTATTTCCAAGGGCCTATTTATTCCCTTTCCAATCCACATGCAAATATATGTTCAGTATTGTGTGTTAAGGTTATTCCAAATCCCAGGCCCATTAGACTGTCGGTTTACAAATGCTGAATTTCAGGCTTCTTCTTCCAAGACTGGGAGATGTTTATACCACACACCCTTCATTTGTTTAAGTGAATATTAACTGCAATAAGCTCAGAAAAGGATGAGATTCAACCAGGATAGCAAGGTTACGACTTCCAGACATATTGTGAATAACTAAGTAAAAGTCTGTGAGATTCTGGGGTTTGGGCCTGCTTTTGATTACCACAGTATGACATACATTAATAAAGTTCTCACCTAAATTTCTTTGGTGAGTTAGAAGGAATTTCTTCTCTTTTGATGGTTGGTCTCTCTTTTTCTGACAAAACCACAATTGCTAAGTACAAGCTATAATTCTGCAGCACAAGAGGGCAAGGAGACCACCTCAAGCCAAAACTAACAGGACTGGAACTGAATGCTGACAGGCAATCCTATTTCTCTTAAGAAACTTGAAGTTAGGTTTAATTGTATATGGTAATTTCTATCGAAACCAATGGGATTTGCCTATGGCCATTAAAAAAGAACTTTAGATCTTGTTATGCAAGAAAATTGTGGGAACTAGCTATTTTATCCTTCTGTTCTTCCAAAATTGACTTTGGAAATCTTTTAAGACAATCGAGAAAGGAGGCACCGGAAACAAATATTGTCAAAGGGGCTAATCAAGTTGTCAGGTCTTCAATCTAAGGCAAACAAAATAGACACCTGGATGCCATACCAAAGCTGAAGGAAGCTTGATTTATAGCAGAAAAATACATTTGGAGTTCTAGCAGTGACATTTCCTTAGCTCATAAGAAAGCATGTGCCATACCTGAGCATGTGCCAACCTCAGTACCTAGGCAAGTATAAAGCCTACAGAATAATTGTAACTAGGAAATATCTGTGCCCTGCATGCTCTGGGCTCTGGCCAGAAGGCAATTGCTCCTGGCATCTCTTCTATGTTTCTATAGTTCTCTTTCTGTTGTTTATTTTTTAAATTAATAATATAATAATATCAAAGAAAGTAACTTTCTGAAAGAAAAGTTTTCACGTAATCCCACCACCCTAACACAACCGATTTCAATTATCTGTGTTCCCAGACTTTATCCATATGCACACCTCTTTTTACATAGGTGTAATGTCTGTTTGTGTTATTTAAAAGTGATATCATAGACTCTCTCTGAGAACTGGCAGCCTCATTAGAAATAAATGACCCATTGAGGAAATTAATATATTTACACAATCTTTGAGGTGAGAAATATCCATTATTGACAAACATCTCAAACTATCAAAAACAGATATACAGAAAACAGGAAGCAATCTATATTTCTTTTTCTTTTAGCAATGGAATGTGCTTCACAAGAGAGATATACGTGAGGGTTAGGTGGTTAAACTGAAACACTGTAGGTGCAATTCACAAGCCTGAAAGAAACCTGAATAACACAATTAAAGAATAAATACTTGATTTAAATCTTTTCATGTGACTTGGCCATCCAGTAGCCAAAATGGAGTATGGACGCACAAATATTTACAAGGACACATAGACAAGATCATCAAGAACGAAGTCATTTCCCAAAATGGTGACTAATTTAGAGGGATTGTGTCACCCCCAAATCTTCATGGGATTATGACAACGAACCAGATCTTTGCTACAATATTAATGTTCTATTCTTTCTTAAATAAATAATCTTTACTGTGCTTCTCACCCTTCCCTGACTTTCCCACTGCCCTATTCCTATCTCAGGACTTTTGAATCAACATTCGAAAATGTGCCTACAAATGTCTCAGGGCACACTGGCAACGTTAAAGAACTGGATATACTCACCTGGATTAAAATGAGCTCAAAACAAAATAAAGGAAAGGGACTCAACTATTAACCATCTGGAGGTCTAGTTGTTCAAGTATCCCAAATATGGACCCTTCAGCATCATTTTGGCATGAGAAGCAGTTCCTCTCTAATACTTATTAGAAATATATGTAACATGTCAACACAGGGAAGAGACTTTAGAGGCTGCTCTAATTAGAACATGTACATAGATATAATTTTGTACAAGTAATGTCTACTGGAACATATTGTTAAATCTTTGTACAAAGTGATGGTAAATAGGTACCTAGCCCCTCCCTGCTAATATGCTGAACAGAGAGCATAAATATGAACAGCCATTTCTCTGCCGACAGTGATCTGAAGGATCACTGCTCCAGGGTTTTTAAAATAACAACAACAACAATAATAATAATCAGCAACAGCAACAACGACAACAACAACAACAACAACAACAAAGGCCTTTACAACATGCAAAGGATGTTAATTGTTGTCTTGGACTTCCCAACCAGGGTTTGAGCTCTATTAGCAGAGCATAGCCATCAATTGAACTGTATTTGCATCCCAAGTATCTTGTGGAATTCCCTGGCATTACAAGTGGGAAAAAATCCTTAATTTAAAGTAAGGTAAAGTAAAAATTAAGGTTCTTTTTCTCTCACTAGAGAGGTGTGACATTTAAATATTTTAGGTTAAGATACCTCTTTGCAAAATAAACAGGAAATTAATATAATCATTTAATTTTCTTTTCATATTTGTCTTTTATTTCATGGTAAATATTTTCAGGGGAGGGTCAAACCCCACCCTAATTTTATAACGTAGGAAAATAGGGAATCCACCAGTGGTATCTTCTCAACATAAACATATGCACTACATGGTCAGCAGAAACTCTAGAGACAGTACTTTCATTTAAAGGAATGGATGGATGGATGGTTAAATGGGCAGATGTACCTCACAGAGGAGAAAGGCATATGCCATTGAGCTCTTTCCCCTCTTGCTGAATGTATATAAACTCTATTCAGATTCTCTATCTCTACAAATGAAGAAATGCTGTATAGCGTAGGTTGCTGGCTTTTCAAAGGCCTAATGAAACAAAATTTCTCGAATTCATGAAACTGACTATACACTCAGAAGAGAAGCATATCCTTTTCTATATAGACACCTTCTAGATGTTGTTCTACTCCCAGAAGATTAAAAATATCAACTTACAAATTTTAATAAATATATGTGTGTATATATATATATAATGAAATAAAGTAGACTTTAGGATTTTCCTCAAGCCACAAAAGGAATTCCATTGGACTGATAGTTCTTCGGAGATACAAATACAGATCAAAATAATTGTCTTGGTGAGCTTTTAACGTCTTTATGAACAGGCTTTAAAAGGACAAAAGCCCAAATAACTAAATAGAACACACCATATCCTGACAAAGAGATTGGAGATACCGAGGGGAAACAGCAAGTATTTTGAGGTGTGGTGACTGGGAAGTTGCTTTCACCGACTTCCCATTTCTTACAGAGATGAATACTGTATCTCCAATCTCTTGATTTTAAAAAATTCTTAAGTGTTGCACATTGTCAATATGAATAATTTTTATCATGAAGAATGTTGACTAATGAATCTATTTCCTCACAGTGTGCTTATTGTACAATGTTTATGTTACAGGAGCACAAGAGAGGATTAAATTCACTATTATCTTTGTTTACGTATTGTCCAAGGAATTCTGTGTCTTCCTTTTGGCTCTCAGAGAAAGTTCCATCTTTGTGTAAGTAAGGTTTCCCCTCTCTGGATATCCTAGGTTTCAGACCTGGACTCACCCGGAAGCACCGCCACAGTTTCAGGGTGTGTCACTTTTCTGTTATCACAGGCCAACAAACTGCTTTACACAACAATTCCACTACTAGAAGCATCCTGGTAAAATGTGACAGGATCTCACAAGTAGAGCTCTGCTTAGACACATTTTTTACAAGCTCATCCTGAACACTCAGATTCTTCTCTGCTTTTGGAAAATGTCTTAAAGGAAACCTTTTCCAATACATATGCAGAAAAATAGGTACACAAACCAAGCCACCACTACAGAAGAATAAAAAATTGAGACTCTATTAGGGCATGGACGTCCACAGCTTCACACAGCTCTTGTTCGATTTTTTTTCATTTTTGTTTTGTTTTGTTTTTTGTTTCGTTTTTTTCTTTTTTTAAAAAAAATGTTGACATCTTTTATTTCTTCTGAACATCTAATGACAATGCAAGTGAAAAAACATCACATTGGGTAAGGAGTTGTGAAAGAGGTTCGATGTAAGAGGGACTACTGTCTAACTTAAAAACAGAGACAACACTATGAAGAGGGAGTGTGCATCTTTGAGAAATCTTTTTCTTCAAAGTAAATGCACAAAATGAGGGGATTCACTACTGGCTCTTTTGCTTCACGGTGGGAAGTGGCCACTTAAGGGCCACTTCAACATTGCTGCCCTGTGTGGGCAGCAGTTCAAGATTACAAATAAATTACATAGTCTGAGAGAGTAGGAAAAAGGCTTATAAGAAGTTTCTATTTACTTGAAAGTTAAAGAACCCCCACCCCATTTGACTGTCTTTTCTTCCGTGTTTCCTGCAGCAGAATCTTAGTTCAGTCTTACTCATCAGGGAGACGGTGAGGGCTAAGGCTCACAGTTCTAACGGCTACTGTTCTTAATTGCTTCCTTTGCAGCGATAATCAGAGGAGTGAGGCTGGAGAGAGGCTTGGCTAATTTTAAAAATGGATGCTGTAAAAGGAATGAAAAAAGAGGAATTACTAGGATTCTCCTTTCTCACTAGTGCAGGAGCTGTCATCCTTCCTAATTCTGCAGCCCTTTAATACATGTTGTGCTGAGCTCAAATCACAAAATTATTTTGTTGCTACTGTAATTTTGCTACTGTTATGAATCATTATGTAAATATCTGATATCTGACCCCCAAAAGGGGTCACAACCCACAGGTTGAGAGCCATTGTGTGAGGGTAGTTCTACATCTTCAATTATCTCCCCCTTTTTTTCCACTGAAAAGTGTTTTGAGAACTCACTGGGACACTATTTTATTTTTAAAATCCCTGCCAACTTTTGTCCAAGATTTTTTTTTTTTTTTTGTCTTTCGATGTCACGAAATCTTATGGAAACTTACTTGGCACAGCTAGAAACTCTTCAGCATGGAGCTTGGAAAATTTCACTCAGTAATGGCCAGACTCTACATTTCTAAAGCTGATGAATGGTGCTGGAGCTGCTCTCAGGCTTGAAAAAGTAGCTTCAACTGAACATCAAAATCAATTTTACTCTGAAACCCTTGGCTCCCTAGTTGCCAAACTCAATAGCTGTGTCTCCACCACTTCTCTTGGCTCGTCTACAAGAGCTGATGCAAGCCAATCTCTCTTCCTTCTTTCGAACATTTGTTTCTTTGCAGGACTGTGACATTCTACTACTGCAGGTCTTCCCCTAGTGTGGGTTTTTTCCAGGCAGGGGCCTTCTGATTATCTTCTTTGCATCCTTTACCTCCCTGCCTCTCACTCACTATAACACAGCTTTCATTAGCTTCTTTTGCTACTTCATTTCTTATCGATCTCATTTTTTGTCGCATTGTCAACCCAACATTATAAAGGTATTCCATTACAACTTTCCCTGCTGTCTTCCCTGCCCTTCTGTCCTACTTTTCCATTGTCTGCTGGACATTTCCACTAGGGCAGTGCTTCTCAACCTTCCTAGTGCTGCGGCCCTTTAATACAGTTCTTCATGTTGTGGGACACCCCCTACCATAAAATTATTTTCATTACTATTTCATAATTGAAATTTTGCTTCTGTTATGAATCCTATTGTAAATATTCAGTATGCAGAATATCTTCATATTGTGACCCACAGGTTGAGAACCTCTGCTCTAAAATGTTTGTTGGTCATTTTTAATTCAACGTTTTGAAAGATATAGTAAAAGTTCTACAACAAAGTCTTTTTGTGTGACATAGGTTACAGGAGCTTTGGAGTCAGAACAATGAAAGATAATTGACTATATGCTCTGTTTATCTGTGTGGTTACATTCATGATCCTGTATCTTTGTCATCCTTGGAAAAATGGTTTGAGATATATCAGTACAGGGATATATATGTGGTGACAGGTTTAAAAAGAAGTGGAATTGAAGCATTTACAAGTTCATGTTTTGCATCTATGATGTGGGAACTCATTAGAAGATTAACAAAGCATCATTACAGATTTGATATTTTATGACCCTATGATGATCTGGCCTTTAAGAATGAGACTCTTAGTAGGCTGAACATGACCCAGTGGGTGGCGTATCCGGGCAGCACCAATTGCTCCCAGTAGGTCTGCAAAAACTGAGAACATGAATATGTGAAGTTTTGGAGAATGGAGACAGAAAGATATCAGTGTGTAGTGCAGGTGAATATGATCAAAAAGCATTGAATAATTGTAAAAATTACAGGAAAGGGGTGTTGCAATGGTGCATCCTTTCCAGTACCTCTAAATAAGGTACCTGTGCAGAGGGGTCAAGAATCTTTCCCCCAGATGTGGGTCCTTGTTTCTCGAAGGACGTTAGAAGCAATTGGAACAGAATTTTCCATGTTAGGAAGTAGGCAAAAACACCGTGAATCTATGGTTAGCATTCTGCACACCAATATTGCATCTTTTGTTTAGCCTTATGTATCCAAGTCACAGAGAAAGCAAGCAGTTGTTTTTATTCGTCCTGAAAGAAAGGTCCCTAGCGGTAAAATTGTTTGTGCAATCCTGCATATGTGCTGCTTTGTCAAATAAATACATCTTTTCAAAATCTACATGAGTTTTCATTTCATGTATGGTGGAAAACTGGGCAATTCTAGGCTCAAATTAGAGCTCTTTTGCCTTCCAAGACTTGTGTGAGCCTTTATTTCCACATCTGCAAAATAGGACAACAACTCCCACACATATTTGTAATATCTGAATGAGACTTTATACATAAAGAGTTTGGGAGGTGAAAGGCCCCAGTTATCATCATATAAATTGGTCCTGAGAGCCACGAGAAGGACAAATGGATACAGAGGCACACTCCACTGGTTGGTACTCATCCAGGCAAGCTGGTGTCTGCCATTTGGCATCACATGCAAAAGGGATTTGCCCAGTAAACTATGAGAGTGGCAAATATTAGGGAAATTATTGCATAGTTATGTAGAAAATTACCTCTGGCCAAGAGAACCTGCATACACCATCCAGAGGCACAAATGAAGCTTAGGAAAAAATTCTAGCAATACCAGAAAGGCACAGTTGGTTTTTTTTTTCCTTGCAGAGTAAGATTTCAGGAAGAACAAAACAGAATTATAGATTAAAATGCAAATTCTTCTGAGAAACGGCAAGACAACATGATCAATGAGCCATGTAATAAATGCATGTCTATGCTTATGTGTAACCTAACTCTCAATACTTGTCTCTCAACAGAGCTCTCTTCCTGTCTCACATTGACATGGACAAGCTCAACACAGCAACCCAACTCTCCATTTGTAATTGCCCTACTTTATTTTCACCTGCAAAAGCTCCTTGGCAGATCCTCGTCTATCCACATCCATCTCGAGACAGCGATTTAAGAAGTCACGGAATACAGCTGACAGTCTCTCGGGATTCTGGAGTTCTGGGGTTCCATTAGTTGCTATCAGATATAAGGCCTAAAAAGAAAAAAAGTATTTAAATATACTCAGCACACACATAGTAAAATCACAGGTATAAATCAGTTTTCTTCTTATTTATTCTATATGTTTTCAAAAAGTCCATTTTAGAGAATAATGTGGACATGGTTTCTGTTGAAAGGTGGGACTGAGCACAGGTTGTATTGATTTATAGTTTAGCAGTCAACTCTGAGCCTGGTTCACTAACAATACTAGTTGCCACTGTAGCAGAAGTTCTTCATGTTGGATGTACCTTAACTACTATTGCTTGAATACTATGGAAGGCGATGTAAGAGACAACAATAATATCATTCCTAGGAAAATGGATGGAAGTAAAGGAGATAAGATAAGCCAAACCTAGAAAGACAAACATTATGCTTCTTTTTATAAGTAAAATCTAGATTTCCAATGACAAGAAAGTAGAAGAGGAACCATTGAGGAAAAGGAAGGGAATGAGTCGTGGGGAACAGGATAGATGAATGAGGGTCAGAATTATGCAAGTACATACTAGCACATGAATCAAAATGCCCTTCTGAAAGTTATCACCTTGTACAGTGAACATGCCCTATAAAATTGCATATACTAAGAAAAAAGTGAAGATAGACATTTGTTAAAAGTAGCTCTCTCTGGCATTACAATTACTGGTGATTTAGTTTTTAAAATATATTTTTCAACTTTCAATTTTTTCTACAAGGGACACAATACTGATTATTATTATCATTTTAACTCCCTACCCAGAAACATTACTTAAAATGCATTTTAAAAGCTGCAGCATCCAATTTTCATCTATTGTACTTTGTCCTCTTAGGATTAAATGTCATGTTCATCAAGAACTGTCCTTCAAGGAAAACAAAACTCTCAAACTACTTCTTTTCAAATTATTGTTTTTATTTTATTTGCAACAGTATTATTTCTACCTAATTTCCCTTGTCAAAATCCATACACTCAGTTACATTATGAACTAAGCTGGCCTTTGTGGACTAGCCTGGGAGCCTAATCACTATGTATAAGGCTGTTTCTATGTGGAAATGCACTCTAGGTTCCAAATAATTAACTTAAAAAGGAACTTTTGGAACACATCCTGTGCATGAGCTGGGGGCTGTCTTCATAGAAATGAAAATTGCTGCCCTCTGCCTTGCTAATGAGACACAAATACAGTTGTAGCCAACACAACAATGACAACAAGAAAGGGTTTACCAGCAAAGGCAAGTCTCAGCTGAAGCTGACTGGGGAAAATAAATCTGCACGTGAGTGCTCATGTGCCACTTTTAAAGAGTCACTGAAAATTCAAGGAAAATGAGTTGGTTATTAGAAACTGGACAAGAGAATTTTGTGGCTACTTAGCTGCTTCTAGTGTAAGCAAGAAAGAATGGGATCATGTCTGTGATCTCTTGCCTCACACCCTGACCTCACAACTTTCAACAGCTATTCTCCTAGGTTCTACCAATGCAGCATTTAGCTATGGCTTCCACAGTCCTCTACTTCCTTCTATCACCATTATCTTTGCTTAGGATCAGGACTATTCTCAGGCAGCTTTAATACTGTCCTAATTAATTTTCCTTATTTGAACCTTTTTGTTCTTAAGCCCACCCCCTCCCCTTAAAATTTCTATCTTCCCTCATTTTTTATCTTGTCACTCATTTATCTTTTTAAAAGTTCTTAGTGGCCTCCTATTGTCCAAAGATGCAGGCTTTAAATGGTGTTGCCCCAGATTCCTCCCCAAGAGCATTTGAGAGAGAAAGGAGAAAGTGAAGAGGAATAGTAGAGATTTTAGGATCCTATATTCACATGTACAATGATTGGTCAAAGGAGTTTTGCTTTTCTTCCTATTTATCATTCTAAACAACACTTCATTGGAACAAGGGGATAAATATACTTGTTTATATAAATATAAATATACCACTGGTCCACAAGACACATAAGGATAGGCATGATATATGGCATATTTGCTTTCTTCTTCCTTCGTCAGCTTTTGTCTGTTCTATTCTCGCTCTAAAGACTTTCTCTTCCCTCTCCCACCCATACATACTAACCAAAGCTCACATATTAGTTACACCAATTTGTTGCTTAATCCTGAATAGGAAACACTCTTTCTCAGTTTCCTCTTCTTCTTTCTTCATCTCCTTGTATATGGTAAACTGTTACTTGACTTTGGGGAACAAACATAAATGGTATCTCCTCATCAGTCTTTGGCATCTCTCTCAGGTAGATGCAGTGTTCAACCACCCCAGTTTTCAGAGGACTGTTTTGTGCTTTAGCATCAAAGACCATGTTTCCCTGAATCTGAAACAATGACGATAGTTGCCCCCCCCTCCTCTGAGCTTCAAGAGTCCACAAGTCTATTTTTACAATGCATTTGGTTGTACTGATTAAATACAGATCTGTCATTACTCCAGGACTGTGAACCCAAGGAAAGGAGAAACTATACCATCTATGATCATCTCTGAATTTTGTACTCATTTGCTAAAAATAGATATTTAAAAAGATATATTGTTGTATAATAAATGTCAAAGTTTATGAATTTAGCTACTCTGGGAATATAACAAATTGATACACAAAATATTAAAGTTTAGAACATTAAGTACTCTGTTAAATTATAAGAAGATAAAAACAAAAAATGAAAAACACAATTTTAGAGTTGATAAAAAAGTGTGATCACATTGACTACCACTAATCACAAGGGGAAAAATAAGAGAGCTCTATGCGTGGTGCATTTAAAGACATCCTATCAAAGGGAGGGAGATCCACACCAAGCTGAACACAATGTGTTTCATTCAGACAAACCCAGAGATGAAAGGGATCTTGAAAAAATTGTGTTGCAAAACTTTTGCAGTTTCAAAAATTTCTCCTCCGTAGCTGAGGCTGACCAGGGAAGGTCCTAATACAAGAGCATATTGGATCATAAGATCCGATACATTTAGCGAGGCAAGATAGAACCATGGTTTATAGATTGCATTTATATTAGAAATATGATTGGCAAAATTAAAATGGTAGCTATTTTCCACTGTATAAACATAAATAAAATTTTCTAGTATTGAAGACATCCCAATGGTAACTATCTTGACAATAACATACGACCATTAAAGTTTTCACTACCCCTATGTGCAACTGAGTTTACCCAAGTACTAAGAGAAAACCAGTGTGCCTAATTGGAGGAATAATTGAATTTACCTTATTGGCAATTTCCTCAGTTGAGAAAGATCAAAGCCCTCACTGTGGAAGTTACCACATTTCTCGAAAGAAGTCTCAAGACAATCCATATGTAACCCATAAATTTTCATTAAGTCAGTGCTGAAATAGGACTATTTAATTAAAAAGCTTTAGTTTGTGACTTCAATTCATTATAACAGTTTATAAAGTTTACGTTAAGTCATTGAAAAATAAGCCAGGAGACTTTCTGGGAAATATGTTTGCAAGTATAAGAAGTATCAGCAGCAATATAATGAAACAATTTACAAAGCAGATAGGGTATGGTTGAGAAATCTTTTCATAAGCTGAGCATTTGGGATTCATAGTCCAATTTCCCATGGAAATTATGTTATACATATTGAGAGGGTTTCCAAATGAGTCCACACAAAATCTACTGAGTGTACAATATCATTATGTAATAAGAGTAATAAGAGGTTTACTAGTCTAAATGCCAACATCAGTGCACATATGTTCATAGCAAGAATGATTACATAAAGTTGAATTACTAATTAATGTTGTCTCATATATTTCACATGACAACTTCCTGAGATAGGCTATTATGATCCTCAAGTGACAGGCAAAGCATCTGTCCTGTGGGGATAAAAATAACAACTTGCCCAGTGTCACGCTTCTAATAATGTAGAAATCAATAGTTGAATTCAGGTATGCATTCAGACTCCATGCTCTTAACTGGTGCATGACACCTCTTTTGTTTTTTACAGTCTCTGGGCAGAGGCAGACAAGGGAAGGCATGAAATGGGGCATACTGTTTTTGAACACCTGACATACTTCATTCTATTTTTCCTTGTACAAAGAAAATGGACCTCTTTGTGGTCAATCATTGTCTACTAGTTTGGAAAAGGAGAACAAAGGACACATACATAACTGGAAGAGAGAGGTGTGTTTTTTTTTTTTTTTGTGTGTGTGTGTGTGTGTGTGTGTACACGTGTGCATGCATACTGGGAGTTTATATAGTCATCTTGTATTCTGGTTGGTACCTACAACCTCCTGCTGTCCCGATTCCTTTCTCATTTTAGAATTTTCTACTTAGTGCTTTATGAGCAAGATTTGGCAATGGGCAAGTTGACACATTGTGGTTTAGTTGACCTGGGACTTGAGAGGTTAAAAGCCAGTAGTTACATGCTACTCTGGTGTGTTTATGGATTTCATGAGAGGCTCTGACATTCTTCATTTTTCTAAAAGGGTTAATAGAGTCCAGCCTGCAAAAGTTTAGTATATATGCATACACTATATGCCATGCTTTGTGTCACCTTCACACTATAGTGCAATATAGCACTGCAGTCTAATTTACCTCCATATTATCTCACATACAAATTCTCACCTATTTCCCAATTATGAGGAGCTGTTGCGCTCCTGCTTAATCCTTAGGAGCCATTTTAAAAGAACTTAGGGATATCTTCCCTTATAGGTTTATAATAAAAGATAATTAAGTAGAACTGACTGATTAGGTGTTAGGTTAGCTTTGGAATACCTTTTCCCAAGCAGAAAGCATTGGCCAGTGCCATAAAATAAATACCAGACGACTCTAACGACCCATGTGACCCATTCTAATCTCTTGTGAAGAAACGTGTAGCAGGAAACTTGCATTCATGATGTAATCCTACAAGACCTTAGCAGTACTCAAGGTTTGGAACTATGGGACATTTGAAAGTGGGAGTTAGGATAGCAATATAGATTTAAAAACATAAAGCAGTAGGAAAGGAGAATGATCCAGGAAGTCAAGGAAGAGTGAGAAACTGGAGAACTGGAGGAAACAGGAGAAAGAAGGCAAGGCAAGTGCCAAGAGACAACAGGAGGGAAGGCAGTCGGTGGAATGATGAGAGAGAAATAAAAATAAAGGCTAGAAGATACGGGATGTCAAAGGAACCTGTAGTATCCTAGGCTTCATTCTGCTTTGCTCCAGTTTGCTGGTTCTGAAATGATAGGGAAATGGAAATGCTGATTACCCTGATTTGAACAGTGCACTGAAACACCCCATTCTGCCCCATGAGTATGTACAATTATTGTTAACCAAGAAATTTAAAAGTTGAAATGAAATTAAAATCAGAAATGACTATCACTGAAAAATTGACTCTTCTTAATAAACACTCCTACATAGCTCATTTTACTAGCTCATGCCCAATTTCTAGTTCAAGGTTTATTTAAATTTATGTGTATTTGCATATCATTTTATCCCTGTAAGAGCTATATCACTGTTGTGGTCTTTCTGATTAATATCAGTGTGAGGTTACCAAGTCTTACATGCAGTATGTTTTACACCATGATCAAATATTTTTCTCGGTAAGATAAATATGGGGATGTAGGTTGATCTTTATATTCTACAGGACAGATTTAGTCTGGAAGTGATGAGAAAGGAGTGTCTGGGATGCTTTCTGAGATTCCTTCTCCTAAAGCACACTTAATGACAACACTACTATCTTCCTGGCAGGATCATGTTTAGCTACCTAAAACCAAAGCACTCAGAATCAAAAACACAGAACCATAAACTTGTGTCTTTGTTTAAGTGAATCTCATTTGATAGTCCAATACAGAAACTGAATTAAAGAGGATATATTCCAGTGGAATCAAGAGCCCCGGCAGGTGCCCTCCGTTTTGTTCCCTACACTCGCCCAAAAAATTCCACTCGATTTTAGAGCTTTGTAGTTCATATCAGGAAGGCAGCAGTTTAGTCAAACTGTAATGATCTAAAGCAAGAAGGAAATAGATTCATAGCAAGTAGTAACCTATTAAAAAAAAAAAGAAGTAACCTATACAAGGTAATAGATTCCTGACTGATAGGCCTTAGAATAGAAGTCACTCTTTGATTCACATAATCAATAAAGTTGGTAGAGATGACAAAATGCTCTTTTTCTGGTTGTGTCCCATTCATCAGCATCTCCTTGATGAGGAGTGCTAGTGAATGTAGCCCTTAGAGGATGAAGTAATTCCTTCTTTCTATCACCAAAAAGAGAGAAAAGAAATGGAAGAGATGTAAAAGGCATGACGAAGAGGTAAGGTCAGTTCTTAAGATAAGATTGAAACCAGAGGTTTTCAACCTGTGGGTCAAGACCTTTTTGGTGATCACATATCAGATATCATATGATTCATAACAGTAGCAAAATTAAAGTTATGAAGTAGCAACAAAATAATTTTTTGGTTGGAAGTCACCACAACCTGAGGAAATGTATTAAAGGGTCACGGCATTAGGAAGGTAGAGAACCACTGATTTAAACTCTGGCTTTTCCCTGGTATAAACTGCCTTGATGAAGATAATGTGGTGGTGTGCCGAAAGGCTCAGCTAAGAACTTTCTAGGTATCTTCTTATCAGAGTGCAAATGGTTTTCTAAAATGATAATGTGACCAAGTTAGAAAGGACATAAATCAAAACAAAAACAAAAGTCAGAAGTAATCTTCAATTTCAGGAAAACTCTGATTTTCTTGGTGAATTCATATTTCAAAAGCCATAAGATAGAACTTATGAATGGATATTTCCATGGGTAAATGTACAACCACAACCCAAGATTCGTTTCTTAACAATGATCTTTGATTTTGACAGCCTTAATTCCTTAGCCAATGGTATGGTACTTATTAGAGGAATACGCATATGTGGCCCTGGGCTATACCCAAAACATCCTTGCCTGTAAGTACTCTGAGGAATGATAAGAAAAATCACAGGCTATGGGAATCTCTCTGGGCCAACAATGGTTTCTTGATCACCACATTTTAAAACATTCCCTTTTCTATGCCTGGTTAGCTTTTTGGGTTTTAGTTTGCTATGGAATCAGTTTCTCCCTTGGCTTTCTTCTGGGTCATAACTCACAAGTTTGAACTGTCTGCTTCTGTTTAATCTAAAGGAAACTTGCAGCTTTCACATGGCCAAGTCCCACTTTCCTATGTAGAATTCTTCACAAGCAATGATTCTTAAAATCTTCCTATCTTTTGACAGGCAATTTTTCTCTTATTAAAAAGAAATGCTGCTACTATTCTATAATTATTTTACTTGTAGTTATCCCAACTCTCCCCCTCCTTTTAGGCATAGGTTAAGCCTTCAAAGGAAGAGGAGTGTCAACAACCCATCAATAAAGTTTGCTGTTCCACAGCGGCTTATGGAAAAAGAAGGGAATGCTCCCAGCTCTCCCTGAAATACATTCAAAACAATATTGACTGAGTGCTACCAAAGTATGCTTGCTTCTCTGGTGTTCAGGAAGTTTATGTCTGACTTTAATTCCAAATGAGCACGCGCCATCAAACCCAGACATTCCAATCCACAGCACAGGTTCCAGTGGTTGGAGGGAACAAGATGCAGTTTGGCCCTTAGTTGCTGTTGTTCAGGCGCTAGGGCTTCTCTCATTTTGCATAATGGTCTTGAGACATACCTGCTCTGGTTATAAGAGAAAAAGTAAGAAATCTGACATTTGTGTAGTATTTTAAGAGCCAGTAAAGAGGAATGGAGGAAGTCTCTTAATGTGGCAGCAAGCCTTTACTTGAGTTGTTACCCTTCTTTCTTCACAGTCATAGAGGCAATGCACTGAGCCACATACAGTCACACCCATGGTTACCTTATGTTCCAGTATATTCTAGGCACTCAGCTGCTGGCTTATTTTAAATACAAACTCCGATTGCAGAAGACAAAAATTCATTCAAGAAAGTTATATCATGGAGATGTATACTTTACTAATATTGCTCCTTTTTGATAATGTGATAGTTTGAACTGCTAACTTGGTATAATCCAGAAGCACCTGGGAAGAGTCTCAATGAGGGGTTGTCTAGATTTGGTTGACCTCTGTGCATGGATTTTCTTTATTCCATTAACTGGTGCTTAAAGACCTGCCCACCGTATTGTAGAAGAATGAGAAAAGCTAGCTGAACACAAGCATATAGTTATTAATTCACTCTCCTTTAATCTTGACTGTAGATATATTGAAACTGGACACTTCAAGTTTCTACTGTCTGTTGACTTCCCCATAATGATAGACTGTAACCTGAGATTCTGAATTTAAACATTTTCTGCCTTACATTGCTCTTGTCGAGGTATTTTTTATCACAGCACCAGAAAAGAAGCTAATATATATAGTGCTATGATGGAGGAGGGTCATTTGTCTATCTGTTACTTTCATTGGTTAATAAAGAAACTGCCTTGGCCTTTAATAGGACAGAAAATTAGGTAGGCGGAGTAGACTGAACAGAATGCTGGGAGAAAGAAGCTGAGTCAGACAGTCGCCATGTTTCTCCTACCCAAGACAGATGGTGGTTAGAATCTTCCCAGTAAGCTACCACCTCGTGATGCTACATACATTAATAGAAATGGGTTAATCAAGATGTGAGAGTTAGCCAATAAGAGGGTGGAACTAATGGGCCAGGCAGTGTTTAAAAGAATACAGTTTCCGTGTAATTATTTTGGGTAAAGCTAGCCAGTGGCCGGGAGCTAGGAGGCGGGAAGCGGCCCGCCGCTCCTTCTACAGTGCTAAGTCTGAAAACGAGCATAAGTGAACAAGATTTCAACTAGGCTTTGATGCTCTTATTTATGATTTCTTAAATGAAATGGACAGTATGAGCAGAATGTGTTTTCCTGGTTAAGCAACTGTGCTCAAACAGAGATGAAGGAATGCTTCTTACTGTAAACAGTGCTCTACTAAGGTCTTGCCATATAGATTCACTTTTGGCCTAGTTCTAGTTTCCAGTTTTTCCTAAAGGATAGAATCCAATGTTATTAGCTTTTAATCACCACAGAGGACTCCGATGTAAAAGCACGAGAAACACAAGTAGGGTGTGTGGTTCACACACTATACCACAGGCTGCTTTGGGCACTGGAAGCAGTAAGTGTATTCCAGTGGATCAGTGTTTGATACAGCCCCACTAATGCTTAAAACAAAGGCATAAAGCAAACACTTAAAGGGGGCTAGAAAGTGACACATAAAAACATAAAATGGGATTATAACAGGTTCTGTATGGACTTCAAGTGGACATCACAGAGACACTTCACGAGAACCAAAATTCATCACAGCTTGATAAGAACAAACTTACTATGTGTGAGGGTAAACATAATTTTTAAAAGAAAGATACTCTCTTTGTGTTGATTTAGGAAAACAAATGAAAGTTTGGTTTGGTAGATAGAAATAACTATCTCATTAGAATCAGGTCTTTATGATCACAACTTTTAACAAAATGTATCATCCATTAGCAGAAAAGTGGTATCAACAAAAAAAGATCAGTGTTTGATGTGCATATTCACAGAGAAAGATGGATTTGGTTTAAGTCCCAGTTACTTTGGCAAACAGAAAGAATGAGGCACTTATTTGTTAGAGACTGCATAACATTGTTCATGGGTGACAGAACAACATGTCCAAGGCCAATTAAGTTAATTGTACACTTAAGGCACTGGACAGTGAGGAGGACAATAAGAAGGCAGTCTCCTCTCTGTCTCTAGAAGAGTTGCCAATACCACAACATCAATACAGCTAATAACTCTCTGATCTTTTAAAAGTATTTCATGAGCAAATTAGGTCAATTTATTTACATTTTAAAAATTTCAATATTTTTATTACTGGCCAAAAGAAGCAGTCGATTTTTGTATCAAATATATATTAGCAGTCAATATTGCAGACAATTTGCTTAATTGAGTCAAGCATAACAAAAACACAAGCCACCGAGAAATGCAAGCAACTTTGTAATGCACAGCCTGAAACTTCACTTGGAACCTGTTCTGTTTAATATGACCTTTCCTGGTATTTATATTAAACTGTACAGAATCCTCCACTCCATGGGAGTCGGGTAATAGGTGGGGCACGGTGAATCCATTGAATGAGCAAAATTAACTTTAAATATCTTCTCTCCCTTTGGTTTCTTTTCTGTTCATGTTTATAAACTTACACATATATTTTCTACAATGAATTAAACACGGAGCTAAATTATTTACATATATCATTCACCTAATTTTCATGTAGATTCAGCAAGATGGATATTATCCTTATTCACAGAAAGGAAACAGGTTTATAAGGGTTTTCAGTGACTTTTCAAAACGTCCAGAGCATTTAAGTTACATAGTCAGGACATACTTAAGTACCTTGAGTACTTCACTGGGAGTTTTTGCCCCCATAAGTGCATGCCACTCTGTATAGTATCATTTTAACTCCTTTCCCCCCTTTACTTTCACCTGTTTCAAAGTCTACAAATGGTGAACTGGTGGTAGATTGGGATAATTTTCAAGAAAAAAGTGAGTGCTCTTTCCTGCCTCTCCTAAAATTGCATGGTTTTCTACTTCCCAACACTGTGTCAGGTTCCCAGAATCAATGAAAAAGTGAGCTCCCTATAGTGTCACCCTGTATCTTTCAGTCTGCAGTCTTCCCCTGGGTTCAATGAATACTCTTTTCAAGTCCCAAATAAGGCCAGATAGGTCAGGATAGAAGAGTTACAATGAAGCTTAAAAGTATTTCTGGTGTCTAGAAGAAAAGAGCTTCAGAATCAGGCTGGCTCAACATGGACTGACTGATTAATTAACCAGAGGCCAATCAGGTAAAGAGAATAGGGCACAAGGTTAGTCAGTCCTTGTCAGTGCAATTCAACAAGGTGGACTTTCCGACAGGTCTTTTTGTGACAGTCTTAATGGAGGCTTCCTGAACTATGTGGTTTATTAATTTACAATTACTTGTTTTGATAGAAGGCTATGGATTTTAAGAGACAAGCTATAATTATGAGTTCCAATCTCAGGCTAGAAGGTGCCTATGGAGGTTAAAACTTGTTTACCTTTTTCCTAGTAATTAGCAGTCTAGCTAAAGAGAGAGAAATTATGACTAAGGAACAGAAGAGAGCAATAAATGCATTACTGAGACCAGTTTCCTTTCATAGCCATATTCAATCCTTAAATTCTGCAGGTTGTAAGTTACTCAGCAGACGGCAGAAAGCCTTCTGTAATCCATTTAGTGCCTCTAAAGTTCAAAGTCTTAAGGGAGGAAATTCATAGAAACAACAGACCTGATGTGTTCTTCCACCGCTGTTTCTTAATGGGCGAAGGTAGTTAAACAGTAAAGAAACACCTTTGTAGTTATCCTGATGCACTGTCCAACAGGTCGGGGTGGACTTGATAAACACATGGAGGGCTGACCCACAAGTGGTGGGAAAATGCCCCTTCTTTTCCACTCAGCCCTGCAGGCAGCTAATCAATGCACACAGCTCACTTCCAGATTGTTTTGTGAGACAAGCGTAACAGCCCACAGGATTCATGAAGGCATTCACTCATATCTGTTGTTTTCTAATCCGTGTAGGGACAGATCAGCAGCCAAGTTCCAGGGTGGAATCAAAATAATTGAGGATTAGAGGAGGCCTCTCCCTCTGTTTTGGCAACATGACACTCAATTTCAAAAAAAAAAAAAACAATTTTCAACTGCAAAAGCAATTAGACATTTACTTCACAGATTTCTTGACATGTATAGAAAGCCACATGTATTTGGTTTGAATATAGAATTTGCAAACATATTGAGCATACACTTAACTGATGATCAAGGGCAATGGGTTTTGTGTACAAAGGATAAAACACAGTATTAGACTCATCATAATAATGACACAGACTTTAGAACTGTTGTGTGTGAATTTTAAGAACAGATTTGAATTTGTGCTTACATTCATTTAGCAACAATCTCATGTTCTTTATGCATATGAGATATGACTTTTGGTTTACTGTGAAGTTATATATAACTCAATAGCTTTTGACTTACATCTACAATAAGCAAGTGCTTCGTTTGTATTTGACTTTACCCAATGATCAACTACACATATCTGAATAAAGCCATTGGGGTTAGGGTATGAGTTGGAAGATTTTATTTACTTATTTTTTCTTTTCAGTGGTAACTGAACCATTTGAGGATCAACCCTCCAATTATGTAGTATAAACCGAGTTGTCTAACCCAAATAATTTCCGTTCATCTTCTATTTGACAAACTTCTAATTAAGTTTGTGATTTTATCAGGCTGAAGCTATGTCTATTTCTGTCTCATTCAATGTCAACCAAGCTGTTCTTGCTCAATGAATCATTACTGACAACAAAGAAAAAAATTCAACTTAAAAATGATAACTGCTTCTGGAAATGTATTGTTTTACTTTGTTAAAGTAATTATGAAACAAGAGCACATGATAAAACACCCTTTCTTGCTGGGCGATGGTGGCGCACGCCTCACTCGGGAGGCAGAGGCAGGCAGATCTCTGTGAGTTCGAGACCAGGCTGGTCTACAGAGCTAGTTCCAGGACAGGCTCCAAAGCCACAGAGAAACCCTGTCTCAAAAAAACAAAAAAAAAAAAAAAAACAAAAAAAAACAAAAAACAAAAACAAAAACAAAAAACAAAACAAAAAAAACACCCTTTCTTCCCATATCCTTTTCTACAGTTTTATAGTAGGAAGCTGTCTATTAAATAATATTGAAAACTTTTGTTAGAGAGACTGAGAACAAGGTACTTTAAAGTCAGAGGAATTTATAAATCATAACTCAGTGTCTCTGTGCTGCTTGTTCCAAGAAAGTTCGAGTTCTGATGAATTTGGCGAATCATTAAATGGTATTTTTTCTTCCCCCCTTTTTTGGGGGGCAGAAAGTACCTGAATTTTCCTGACTTACCCTGAGTGGGTTTTCATTAAGGTAAGGAGGTTCACCTTCCACCATTTCAATGGCCATGATCCCCAGAGACCAGATATCAACTTTTGGACCATAAGCTTTCCGAGTTACCACCTCAGGTGCCATCCAGTAGGGAGTTCCCACCATAGTGCTTCGTTTACTTTGCTCAGGAGTGATTTGAGCACAGAACCCAAAATCAGCTGTAGAGAAGAAAAGTCTATTAAAATGAGCCCAAATAATTATTTTTTGCAATAGTTTATTTTCCCATGTGGCCGAACCTTCCTTAAATGTGAAAATGAACATTTGCCAATGCTTTGCTCATATCTTGATCATGACCCAATCCCTCAGCTAATACTGATTTTAAAGGGGTCTGAATCAATTGACAAATAGGAATATCATTTTAGTAGAATTCTATATCATTCCCTCCTAATACCTTCACATATATTTAAGGAAGTTTTCCATTTTCTAGTTAGTTATTTGCTATCCATTCATTCTGGATACT
Source organism: Microtus oregoni (assembly GCF_018167655.1). Lineage (NCBI taxonomy): Eukaryota > Metazoa > Chordata > Mammalia > Rodentia > Cricetidae > Microtus > Microtus oregoni. The sequence goes on from NW_024544745.1 coordinate 1,696,374, forward strand.
ACTAGACATTCTGAAATATTAATTCCAAAAAACAGCTGGTCATAGTCTATAGGAACAGACTATCAGACAAGTTCTTTAATTCAAATTAAGCTCTAACTACTTTCAAATAAATCACTTTCAGAAAACATTATCTTCTCAAGGTAGACAGTTGGAAAGTAGAAATCCTTGATATTTTCTGAAATATCTGAATCAAAATACGTACTCAGTTTGACAGAACCATCCATCCCGAGAAGAATATTGTCACTCTTTATGTCTCTATGGATCACTTGGTTTGAGTGCAAGAAATCCAAAGCTTGGAGGCACTATCGAATCAGAAAAAAAAGTTCTAATTGTATCACAAAGATTTTTAATTATATCACAAAGATTTTTTCTTTTTGGAAAGGTTGTGATTTGATGTTATTAAACGAAGTAGATTAATGAATGCTTTAACACCATTTTCAAACTGCCTTACCGTTTACATCAATGATGATACTTAGCTTTATGTATTTGAGGGCTCATGTATCTCATTATAGAATAAATAATGAAGTGGATAATGCAACAATCAGTACTAGTTACTGTTATAGTCCAGTTGACCAGTTAGCATAATCATGCTTTGGTTTAGATTTCTAGATGATTCTATAAGCCTCAGTGTACATGGTGAATTTTGATTCAGTAGATCTAGCATGGGAAACAAAAATGTGAAACTGAAATAATTTTCTTGGGCTATTTCTGATGGACAGGTTTGAGGATGGCTTCCAGTTCTAAAGTAACTAAAGGTACTTGTTTGGAAATGCTTTTGTCTTGTAATATTAAAAGATACAAAATACAGGTTCAGGTAGAATATACTACTAGCTGAAAGATTAATATCGTTTAGCTCGGTTGCACTATCCTTGGTTTGGTCTTCAAGTTTTCATTTTACTTTGTGGAAAATTTGATGATTAGACCCCATTGGAGGGTGTATGCTGTAAAAACAATATTGGTCAAAACAATGGAATAAAACATCGTCAACGTGGCGAGAAACTAAAGGCAGAAACATTCATCTCTCCTTATAGATGACAGATCCTCAGGTTCAATATAAGGAATATTCAGGGAATACTGTAAAGCAATTACTTTGTGGGGTGAGGGACGACTGTGTTGAGATTCCTCTTAGAGCCCGTGAGACGGATTACACTGACTACCGAGGTATGTAACTTGAGCTCAGATCCCAGGACTCACATGATGGAAGCAAAGAACTGAGTCCCAGAAGCTGTTCTCTAATTTCCATATGCACACGTAGTATATACACAAACACACCTCACACACATATACACACACACCCACTCCCCATACACATACACACACATACCCCACACACACCCCACACATACACACACACACCCCACACACATACACACACACACACCATATACACACACACACACACATATACATACACACCCACACCCACTCCCCACACACATACACACACCCCACACATACACACACACACACACACCACACATACACAGGGAGAGAATCAAAATATGTGTTAAAAATAAAAAAAAAAATAGCTTTCTGGAAAATAAATGGAAATATAATGCAGTTTGTATTCTATGGACCTCATTGAACATGAGGAACACAGCATTTATCTTGTAAAAATTCCCACAAATCAAAAAGGAATCCCATGTGAGCATAGCAACTGGCCATGTTCCCTGGCACTACTATGTGTGGGCTTAGATAAAGTGTCTTCTGAGTAGCATGTTAGAGCTTAAAGAGCCACAGAAAAGCAACTAATGTAAATAAGGGTCTGGAGAAGGTGATGCAAGGGCATGATATTAAGTTATAGTTTAAATACATTTTCCAGTATTTTGAGCCGAGAAAATACGTTATTGTTATTTTGAAGCTAGAAATATTCTGAACATCCAGAAAGAAAGCTTTCACAAATTTTATGGGTCTCACAAGCAAGAAATATTCTCTTTTCTTACCTCTCTACAGACAGCTGCTATCTGTCCTTCATCCATACAGGTTTCTGTGACCACATCAGTTAAAGAGCCGCCAGCCAAGTACTCCATGACTACCCACAGCTCATCACCCACTAAGTAGCTATAATAAGAAAAGAAAAATACTTGGACTTTGGACTGAGGAGGTAAAGACTCAGGTCTCATTTGGGATGAAAGTCGATAGTGTTATGCCCACTATCTTTAAGTGACTATTGAGGAACAATATCCAGTGCTGACATATAGGAACTAAGGTTACTGGGTAGCCTCCCAATTTAGGAAAAGAGTAGATTACTCAAATCAATTATTACTATCTTCTTATAGAGAAGAGTGAACACAGTGACTCACTCAGCCTTAATATGCAATCCACTAAGCCTGGTATGGTGGCATTCACCAGTAATCACACCTGCTTGGGAGGATAAAGTATGTTGTCTAGGAGCTCAAGGTTAGCCTTGGATGTGTGTAAGTTTCGGGCCATCCTGAACTGCAGGGATATTTTAAAAAATCAAACAAACAAACAAAACTCTACCTCACTATGAAGCAAAAAGTCCTATTCTGCGCTGCTCAAACTACAGTATTTTGGGGACCTACTTGGCAAATCTCTTCAAATTCAAACTTCACAGGTTCTATTGTCATTAGTCATGGACAAAAGGCCAGAAATTAGCCCCTTTAAAAAGTCTGAATGTAAGTTTTACAAAACTGTAGATGCACAACTCGAGTTCACGTCATACTGCTGCAGGTGGGCCAGAAAGGGTGCACGGGAAACATTGATCAAAGCTTGAAACTTCAGTGTCTGTTGCCCTACCATATCCATGTCTGTTGACCTAACACAGGCAGTGAGCCCTTAAGCTCATGGAGGTTGGATCTAGCCTTAGTTCCTTCACCTCCCATCAGAAACCTCAACGGAGCCATGCTAAGCAAACAGCAAGTGAAACGGGAAGAGACAGAGGGTAACCACAAAAGAAGACTTAGCACAGCATTTAAGTGCCTATTTGTAACACACGCTTAATCCAGCTGATGAAAGAGGAGTTAAATACCTGCTTTAGGAAAAAGGTTTAAGGTTAAAGTCTCAATTCCTCAGGCCTCACTGTCAGTTAATCATAAAGCACCCATTAGAACAGGGCTATTGTTGTCTGCTTTCTTTACTCAGCCTCCCAGGGACCATACTGGCTCCAAACAGACATTTGATGAAATGATTAAAACACCATTGTTTTCTCCTAGATCTACTAGTCCATTTCCTGGTAACAGAGAGCCACCATCCTCAAAAGGAAATCACACAAACTAGCTTTGTTTAGAACCAAGTCCAAAAACATAATTTCAAATGTTTGATGGGTAGACAAAGATTTACTTTATTACTATGTATCATTTCAGAAATATTTGCAGATGATTATCAAAGTAATAAATTCACAATAAATGATTTGACAAGAAAATAACACCTTAGAAAGAAAATATATAATGAATAAGAGAAAATACTTACCTATCTAAATAATTAACAATATTGGGGTTCTTATTTTCCCTCATGACAAGAATTTCATTAATAATTAATTCCTTTTTGGGTTGCTGTTGAAGGTTCATTTGCTTTATGGCCACCTGAATGAGCATTAAAATAAGGAACAAATTATTATTAAATATATGTAAGTAACATGCAAATTCATTATTTACTACAAATACAAATATGTATCTTTTCTTTGGTCAATCATTACTATATATTTCAAATATTTTGCATACCAACAGATTTAAACTCTCATTGTAATCTAGTGCAACACACTAAACACACATGCCATCAACAAGAAAACTTGGCAAACACAAGGGAAAATAATAAAGAATGGTAGCACATACCTCTTGTCCTGTTGCAATGTCTAGTGCTGTATAAACAGTACCTGATGCCCTGGAAAAGTGAAAAATATTCCCAATGAAAAAGGAATCAAGGTGTTTGCCATAGATATCCCATGTATCAAAATGTGATTCCTTGTGAGGAGAGTTAAGTTAGCAAGATCAAGATTCAGTGATGAAGTAAGACTGGTGCAGCCTCTTATCAATGACTGTGGTCTAAACACTTAGTACTTGATTTCCTTCTTTAGCAAAGTTATAAGCACACAGTATCACAACAAGTTCCTTTTATAGTAACTACATCTAAATCTATCACAACGAACCCTCCGTGGTGGACCAGGATCTCCCTTTTCTTTCTGGCCCCAGTTCTTGGGCCCTGCACCAGGCATTCATGGATTTAGCATTCTCCTCGGGGAAGCCATGAAATATTTTTAATATTCTTCATATATTAAAACAACCAACATTTTGGGACTCTGATTAACCCACAGTAAATTTCAGAAAAGAATAAATCATCTTTTGCTTAGGCAGCTGTAACTCAACCATTATTTTTAGCACGTGGATGGGGTAGCTACTTTATGCCTCTCTCAGCCTGGATTTAATGTCCCTTCCAGGGCTGTGTCAGTGCTGTGCCTGCACACAGGGATGAAATTGTGGCTCTGCTTCAGCTTTGTTTTGCTTTGAGCTCAATCCTCAACAATTTCTGTGAGTTTTCACTCTTGTGAAATAACTTAACTTAAAAAATGCATCATTCCTTGAGTCTTTGTAGTATTTATGCTTCTATTTTATTTTAACTTAAAAATATATTGCCCAGTTCAGTATCTTTCTGTGAATCTCACATGTTTTCTGAAGGTCTTCCCACCATTATCTCTAGATGAGGAATAACTATATCATTTGTGGCAAAGCAAAAAACAAACAGAAGACAAAAGCCCAGCGAGGATAGAAATTTGCTCAGTGATTTATTTATTAGACAATATAACAATGCTCTAAGGTTTAGGTATTTAGGTTTAGAGATTCTCTCTCTCTCCCTCTCCCCCTCCCTCCCTCCCCCCCTCCCTCCATCTCCCCCCCCCTCTTCCTGCCTGCCTGTCTGCCTGCCTGCCTGCTGTCTCTATCTCTCTGTCTTTCTGCCTGTCTGCTGTCTCTATCTCTCTGTTTCTCTTGCCCCTATATAACTCAGAATGGCTTTGTTGTGATCATTTAACTTCAGCCTCCCAAATACTGGGACTACAGTAATGAGCCACAACTCCAGAATCAGGAATTGGTTTCTTATGTCAGACATTTCTTTATGAATCTTCTCCCTGGATGAGCCTAAATATTTCTCAAAAGCCTATGACACTTATATGACCTGTTCCCAGAGAAAGAAATGGATAGACTAGGGCAAAAAATATTGGTCTAAGTATCAGAAGTTTAAGATCGTCTCACTATCACAAGCTGTGTAACAATCGGCTAATAATTTCCCAGTGATTACAGTAACAGTAAGTGTGTATTGAATGTATTCTGTGTCTCAGACAGTGCTGAGGACTTTATATACATGATTTTATGTGATCCTTCCCATATTTATATATACTATTCTCATGTCCTAAATCAGAAGCCTGAGAGGCAGAAAGGGTGAGTAACCATCCCAGGTTATACAACATACAATCCACAGTCTACTTAGCTTTAGAATTAGCTTTTGAAATGAGGCTAAATATTACACCTAATCTCTAGGTGTTACCTGAATGAGCACTTAGCAATTCGCAAAATGGTTTATGCTTATATCAGACAAATCTATCTTTGATACTGTATATTAGAGATTATGCATTCAGAGTTTATAGTTGATGCCCCATAAATATTTGTTGAATGCACACATTAATGAGAATATTCTTAAGCAAATATTCAATTATAACAAGATCTTTCCTTTCAATAAAGTATTTCCTTCAGTCGAATCTTCATGAGACACTTCCTTCTTGGAATAAGGCATTAGCCATTCCTGAGTTTGGGGCCAGCATGTGATTTATCCTCTTGAACTCAGAGTTAGGCTGCGTTCTGAGGAATAGATCGTCTCAACCTGATGCATATTTTATCAGGAAGAAGCCCCAAGGAGCGCCTCAAATTTATGTTTTTAAAAAATCCTTATTTGGTTTATCTTCAGATAGTTAAAACACTTGCATACCTTCCGGCGCAGAAGAACGACAGTATTTGTGAAATGAAACAGTGGCAAAGGACACAAGTTAAGAAAGCATTTGGCTCCGAGTCCACATCAGTGTTGAAGTTTAATATGGTCACTGCTGTTATTAGTCCTTATTCACTTCACAGCGGAGAAAGACTGATGTGCTGACTGCTGATTGCCCTCTCCCAGAGGTCCAGCCCTAAAAACCTTGCTACCATAGCTATACTTTTCAACAGCAGGGCTTTAAGGGTGATTTGTTTGCACAATTTGTCAAGATTTTTTTTTCAGCCTCTCTCCCTCAAGAAATGATTTTGCAGTTTTCTTTTTACTTTTTAAGCTTAGAACACATTAAAAAATCATACATGGGAAGTAACAATACATAAAAAGAAGTAAGATGAGAGCTGGTCTAGTTAAAGCTAGCATGACAGAAGGCTAGCCCACATGGTAACTGACTTTCCCCTTATTCTCCGTGGGTGTTCCTCAAACCATGAAGCCCATTTCCACTGCTCTGGGGACTAAAAGTATGATTGACTGAAAGTGCGAGAGGGATCGGTGTTTATCATCTTTGGAGGCTCACCTTCCAGCCCTTTGCTTTCTTTCTTTCTGTTTGGTTTCTCCATTCCCTTCAGCATTTTACTGTCTTAAATGTGCTGGAGCCCTAATCCTGAGGCCCCAGTATCCAAGACTTTCTACATACATTGGCATAGGCTCGCTACAAACACACATATTTAAAAACCCTGAAATTCAAGAGCATGGGTTACTAACAAATGGACATTTCCCCTTCGTTTGCCCTTCTCTCACTTTACTAGATATATGCAATTATCCAGTGGGGAGAAATTTTCACTTCCTCCTAACTTCTGCCTTAAAATGGGTTCCTATCATGCCCCCCCCCCCCCAAGCATGTTATTAGGTAGGTGACCTTCCTGCATTGGTCAGTAAGGCACTAGTTTGAGTAACTTCTCTCTGGAATCTTCAACGGAAAAATGCACAAATTCAGATATTGTACAGAAAAACTTAGTACCCTATGACCCACTCCATGTTAGCATACCTAACATTTCACTGAACCTCAAATCTATTGTCTTTTTACACTTTAAGAATTGAAGGTTGATTTCTGACTCAATGTGTGTTTGTTTGTCTTGTTTTTTTTTTTTTTTTCTCCAAGAGATCTCAAGATTCGCTTTAATCACATTAGTTGTCCACTGCCAGGCTGAGAATAGCATTCATCTTTTCTGTTCATCCAGATCTCTCTTGGTTCAAATCCTACCACCTTCTAGTTGTGTGACTCTCTTACCTTCGAAGTTCGACTAAATATAAGATAGGTTGAAAAGGCATATGGCCCTGGTATACAGTAATTGCCAAGTAGCTATCAATAACTATTATTTCATTGATTGCACTTTAATATAGTAACTAACTTCCAAATTGTAGTCTACAGGTGACTAGGATACACTTTACATGTCTGGGAATTTTTAAGATACTTAAATGTTTCAAAATTTATAGAAATTCAATACTTACCTAAGATAGAGGTCATTGAAATACCGTATTTATTTCATTTCTTGGCCAGTCTATCATAATGTGACTCTTTGATATCATGTACTTATTAAAGGTCTCTAAATTCTAGTAATGTATAATTAATTTTACTTAATAAAGTACAAAAATCACTATTAATAAGTACAGTTCATTGTCAAGATACATAGCCTAGTTCACAGAAAGAAATAACCGAAGTTATTCATTTGTAGGTGGTTGGAAATAAAGTTTAACAGCCCCCTCTTTGTAATATTTGAAGCACATGTGTAACTAGGAAATAATCCTTATGCCAATCACATGGCACACAGATTTCCTAAAGATGAGCCTTGCAACATCCTGGAGTATGTTAAAGCATCTCAATACATATGTTTACACAATATTATTTTACTTCATCTTAATTTTAAAACTATCATCTATTAGTATTTGAGGATGTAAAATGACACAAATCAAGCTGGTAAAGATGGTGGATAAAATTCCTTATTCTCTGACTGATTAGGTTTGGCATGCTTGAGTGGACAACATTGCCAGTTTGATTTTTTTTTTTTTACCAACAACTTAATATCAGTTCCTCAGCTGGTACAAGGAAATTATACACTAGTAGAACTGAATGGAAGATCAGATCGTCCAGTTTAACCTCCTCATTACAGATGAGAACACTGAGGTCCCTGGAGTGAACAGGGTATGCTCAATAGCACACAGCTAAGTAACAAAGTTCTCCCAATTATGAAGTAGGACTCTTTGAAAACTCCAGCATGGTTAGAGAACATTAAACTAACAGATTGCTCAGCCACGGGACCTCTTCAACCACAGTGTAACGGATACTATTGCTAGGCTCTTAGCTTTGCACCGGATGCTTTATCTATAGGCTCTCCTTGATGTGGCCAAGTGCACAGTCCTCAAATGGAAACACTGGCATCTAGCCTGAAGGATATAGAAAGAAACAAACAATTCACCATTTCTCCCTTTTTTTTTCCCTTACAAGTCAGTTTAATTATCACCATTCTCCACCAGGTTTAGAGGTTTCCTGCTAAGAGCCAATGTTAAAACCATGCTAAAATAGTTGCCAGGGCAACTATTAGGTTAGGCTAGCAGTTGAGATAAATCACTTTGAATGTCAGCATGGAAATGAATTAGAGGATAGGGAGGGCAAGAAAGCAAGGCTAGGAGAAACTCTGCAGACTGCATAAAGGGAAAAAGGCATCAGGAAGCAATGAGGCGCATGGTGAGCCTGGTGGGAATAAGTGAGGTCGCCTGAGGGATAGGGGCAACTCCCTTTAATGTTTTACAGGTTTAAGCGTGGTGCTAATGAGTCACAGTCAGGAACATAATCCCAACTTACGATGGTGATGTTTTTATATCTACTCTTACTTTCCGTGCTGGTCTTGGTAGAAATCCCTTTATCTTACTGATTCATTCTCTCTGCCAGTTCGCTGGAAATAAATGAACTCTTTGAGCACCCACTCTGTGCAACTCTATCTGCCTTATTTTACAAATGAGTAAGTTGGAACTGGGCAGTGGTGAGTAGCTTGCTATGATACACAGCTAATAGCTGATCCTGTCGACCATTTTTCCAGCTACATCTTTCACGTGTGCCATTTTATTTATGAAGATGCCATAATAAAACTTATTAATGTGTACGTTGACACAGCTGGGATGAAATGGAACTGCCCCGACTATTTAAGAGAGTTACTATTAAATAGGGCCCCATGGAGAAATTGTTTTACTACATAAGTGCACTTGACATAAAGTCGCACAAATACGTGTTTGATACTGTCACGCACATACCCTTGTGTTGAAATGTTAGAGTAGACGTAAAACACAATCATCTTAAATAGGTACAAAATTCCTGTCTAGGACTTCGATATCCATAGGAACAATGAAGAGTACTGTACGCAATAATGTTAAGGCGAGTGGCTCAGTGTTTTCTCTCATGAAATTTATTTCCCAAATATGTGCATTAAGGTAAAATGAATGAAATACTATAAATTATGTAAATAATCTAAATGCACACAATCCAGTTAGAGCCAGTGGTATGATCTTTAATTAATAAGCTTACAAAATTCAAAAAGGAATTTTCTGTTGTTTAGCTAGGATATAGCTTTCCTCAGCTCATTCATGGCCGTCTGTTTCCAATGGAGCTGTAACACACTATGGGTGTGAGGCCAGAAAACTCAGTGGGTTATAGGCCAGTGATAACAGGGCCACAGTTGCAGCGCTTAATCCCTGGCAATGCCAGAGCGCTCTCAGTTACTCACGTCAACATTAAGTCAAAGCAGCTGTTTCACAGTGTTTGCCATTAGTTTCAAGAGGGGCCTGGCCAGGAAAGGGGGGCTTAATACATGCTCATTACTATGACTAGAAAAAGAAAACAGCTTAATGTATAAACTCTGCTAATGGTGCTTGATTGATTAGCATCATCTTTCTTTACAAGGGACAGTGTACAACACGGGGCATTTAAGAGCATTAAGTAGAACAAAGGACATCTTCCACTGGCCTATAAAACATTGTTCTTCACAAATGTTAATGTATTTCCAATCTTGTACCTCACAGAACCTATTTTAGAGCTTAGACTCTATCTATTTAGTACTTCATAGCAGTCTTCTACTTTGTGTGCTCTAAAATAGATTCAGTGAGGAAGCAAATACTTTTTGGGTGGGTGGTCCAACATTAAGAATAACACACTAGACACCACTTCTGCTCTTACCCTGAAGGAGGACAAAAACGGTCGGAGGGTTTATTCTTAGCACTTATCCCTGAGTTCTAAGCAATATATTGTTTTGAGATTATCTAAACCAAGAAGCTATTCGTAGTACCCTTTAAGAAGGATGGACAGCAGGGAGGGGGGAAAATGAGAACAAAGTATATGAATGCGTCTATCAACATGCCATAATTAAAATCATTCTTTGCCATGTTAACCTAAAAATTAAATGCATTCTTCCTCAGAAATAAGACTTAGAACTATTTGTTTTCAAAGTGGGAACTTCACCCGAGAGTATATGTGGAATAGTAGGGAAAAATCTGAAAAAAAAATTTAATTTAATATATTTACTTTTAGAACTTTAAGATAATAATAAGTTGCATAAAATTCCTTTGGTCATATGTATATCTTTATAAACAGGAGCAAAGTTATTTTAATAATACTGATCTCTCTGTCACTTTCCCTCAAACCAGGATATATAGCTGAGCTAATTCCTGGAGAGATACGGCATGACATTGGCATTATATAGATATTGGACATTGGCAAACAGATTCTTCAAGATAGACTCATTGTTGTCTTGCAATTTCACTCCAGATTTTTCCTACACATTTGTGTGCTAAAAGCCACTATGGAGATGAGTTTTTATGATTTTCCTAAAATTACAAATGAAGGAACACGGCTACACATGCAGACACACTTATGAAGTACTGCTGGACTATGAAATGGAGCTTTCTTTATGGAGGGCAGCTTGGGAATTTTAAATGCATATATTAATTGATACAAAAATTCTACACTTAGGAAGTTATCCCAATAATTTTGCATAAATGCGAAATGATTTATTTGCAAAGATCATTACTGAAGCCTTGTTTATAATAGAAATATGTCAGAAAAAGCCATAAATGTCTATCAATGGAGCCAGGGTTTACTAAATGGTGGTACATACAACCGCAAAGCATATCAGTCACACATTAAAAGAGCAAACTCCCTATGTGTCACCACCTCTTATCCATAGGCATATAACAGAAAAGGGGCTGTTGAATATTTCACCATTTAAGGTAAAATGCATCCATACCAAATAGGTAACGATTCCTCCCTCCAAAAAAGAGCTTCCTTATAAGCTGCTCCTGAGAATACATCATGTATATTAATGCTCTTTAGCATTGGTTTTCCTTCACCAAATGCCATACAAAAAATACACACTGGGTTGAAATATACTCAGTCCATATGAGATTTAGATGTTTAGACAGAGGAATTGTCAGAATTGGAAAGAAAGGCCAAATAACTTTAGAGTTTATATCCTTTCAACTCAAGAGCTAGATATGATAAATATGCTTTTTCTAGAACTCTCTCAAAACTGATGCAGAGAAAGGGACTACTTTTAGCCAAAGATATAGTCTGACCATTAAAAAAATAATGAATGAAAATAATTGAAACAAATGGAAAATAAAATGCTCCATGAATTTATAAATATATTTTTGAATATAAAAGAAAGCCTTCATTGCCAGGCTGTTGTGGTGCACACCTTTAATCCCAGCACTCGGGAGGCGGAGGCAGGCAGATCTCTGTGAGTTCAAGGCCAGCCTGGTCTAGAAGAGCTAGTTCCAGGACAGAAATCAAAAAAAAAAAAAAAAAAAAGCTACGGAGAAACCCTGTTTCGAAAAATCAAAAAAAAAAAAAAGAAAGAAAGAAAGAAAGAAAGCCTTTGTGATGGAAGTGATGTTGAGTATTAATTCATTATATTGAAATTTGACAAGAAAGAATTTATCTCGATTGCTCTGTATATTTCATAGTAACCAAAGAGTCCTAGGTGATCAAATACAGGTGTTTTCAACAAAAATATGGAAGCCAGTAAGCATAAAAGTAATGATGGATACAGAAAATCACTATTTTATAATCTTTAATAAAATGATTTTTTTAGCAATCATCATCAACAGATAAAACTATCATATGGAAGTCTGTGGTGATCTGTATATGGGAGGAACAATCACCCTTTGAATCTTCCTACTAACTCACACCTCACCAAAATATGGAACAATCAAGTCCTTCATCCTGGTGTAATATAACAGGAAACACCACCACCTATGAAGGATCTTACCAAAAATTGAACTTGAATCTAATTTGTAATTGTGTAGCTTCCATTTGTAGGAAATACAGGGAACAGATTAACAGTTCTGGGGCACCAAGTGAAACTAACAGACAAGACCAGCAAATGGTGCCTTCTACCAGACAATGGCCAGTATCTTTAACACTTCCATGGTAGTGGAAAAGGAGAACATGAAAGATGAAAGGTGGTGTTACAGTACGAAAATGTAAGGGCAAACTGAGCACAATGTGTAGATTATTTGAGGGTTAATTTTATCAGGAAAACTATAAAAAATAACAATGTGAAACAACTGAGAGTTAGAGAATATTATGCAATTATTAATTTGGGGATGTCATACTGTCATTGTGAGCTTACTAAAAAAACCTGTGGATGTTAAACTTGGGCGGTATGAATATGGGTGTTCTTATACAATTTTTTCTACTTTGTGTACATTTGGAAATTTGAAACAAAAGTTGGAAAAATGATATAGTAGATATAAACATTTATATAAAAGTAATAGCATAGATACTTATATAAATGTACAGTGAAAGTATAAATTCAGAAAATGACCTACATGATCGTGTTATTGTGAAAGATGGCATATCCATAGACAGAGTCACACATGGATTTTTCATCTCAATATCTTAGCTGGAAGTCAGATTATTATGTTTATATACCTGTCGGTGTCTCCCAAGGAGCTCTAGCAAATAAAACCAATGATGTTGAAGATGCCTAGAAAGATACTGAGTTCTTCTGTTTGTGAAAAATGAAAATAAAAAATCTACCAAATCAATATATAATTTTATATAATGTATAGTTTTCAACATGTAAGTGGGAGAAAATGAGCAAGCTAAACACAGCACGTACTGACTTTGTAGGAGCCTAGGCAGTTTGGATGCTCACCTTACTAGACCTGGAAGGAGGTGGGAGGTCCTTGAACTTCCCACAAGGCAGGGAACCCAGACTGCTGTTTGGGCTGATGAGGGAGGGGGACTTGGTTGGGGGAGGGGGAGGAATGTGGGAGGCGGTGGAGGGGAGGAGGCAGAAATCTTAAATAAATAAATAAATAAATAAATAAATAAATTAAAAAAAGAATTAGGGGATAATTAGAAAAATTATCAGTATATGAAAAAACAACTGTATTTGGTGACATCTATGTATAATTGTTAGATTTAGATGTATTATAATTAAAATATAATTACTTTTGATTAAACATCTAGATTTTTAATGATAAAAAACAATTTTACATCTAACAGCATGTGCAAACAGGAAAGGCAAAACTAAAACTATTTAAGAATTATTTTATAGTTCAGCTATATATATGGTATGTAGAAATATGTTATTGAGTGCAATTGTAAACAGTGAATCGGAAAAAATATCTTACAAATGAAACAATAGTAATTTCTGGAACTTTTCTTTCTGGAGAATAATTGCAAATTGGGGGGACACATGAAGTGACACACATTTCATTATGCATTCTTCTACAAATTACTGATGTTATACTGCTATGTCCAACTAGTATGGACTCAAAAACGAAGCTTACATAAACAATGAAAACAAAGTATTGAATTTTCTCTATGAAATCTGTCTTCCAAAGACTCCATTGTTGCAAGCTTTGTCTCCAGCAGGTGGCGCTATTGAGAAATTGGTGGCTCGTGAAAGTGCTAACTGTATGCCTAGGTGGATCCAATGACGAGTTAGTAGCTGATTGGACTATTAAGAGATAGCAGTCAAGACCATGTTGGAGATATCCACAGAAACAGCTTATCTGAGCTAGTGGAAGTTTACTGACTCCGGACTGATAGCGGGAGAACCTGCATAGGACCAAACTAGGCCCTCTGAATGTGGGTGCCAGTTGTGTGCCTTGAGCAGTCTGTGGGGTCACTGGCAGTGGGACTAGGATTTATCCCTAGTGCTCGAATTGACTTTCTGGAGCCCATTCTCTTTGGAGGGACATTTTGCTCAGCCTTAATATAGAGGGTGGATCTTGGTCCTGCCTCAAAGTGATGTGCCCAACTTTGTTGACTCTCCATCCTCTCTGAGAAGTGAATGGGGGTGGGGTGGGGTGAATTTGGGGCGAGTGGGAGGAGGGGAGGAAGTGGGAATTGGGATAGGCATGCACAGTTTGAAAAGATCATTTAAAAAATTAATTAATTAACTAAAAATAGATAGTATCTGGTTGGAGGAAGTGGTTCTCTAAAGATCTGTCTTTGACCAGTTTATCATGTTACTGGGTCTGTCTTTCAATTTCCTGTGATTTCTGATTGCTATGAAGTAGGCAGCTTTAATTTGTCATAGCCTTTTGTAATAATTTCTGTCTTGCTTAAGAGCAATGAAATTAGCATATCAAGGATGGAAACATGTGAAACACTGAACCAAAATTTAAAAAAAAAATTGTTTCATTAAGTTGTTTAGTGTCAGTTATTTTGTCAAAGCAAAGAAATGGTGATACACACACATTGCAACCTACATCGATCAATTTGTTTCATAACATATCCCTACCTGTCATTCTAGCGTTCTATTCTTTTCATTATAAGTCTGTGCTGTGGACTGTTTATTTTCCACAGAATTGGTGCTCTTCCTTTCATTTTTCTCCCTTTCCAATGGGAATTTAACAAATACTGAGTATTTATACCCGACAATGTTGTAGACCTTGGGACATGAAGGTGGATAAAACTTATAGTCTAGATATCTCTGTACTTCCTCTCCCACCCCATCCCTCCCCCATCTCCACAATCCCATTCCCTTATGTTCTCATTCCCCATCCCCTCCCTACCCCCAGTTTAACCAGGAGATCTCATCTATTTCCCCTTCCCAGGGTTTTCCTTGTTACCTAGCTTCTCTGAAGCTGTGGGTTGTGGTCTAGTTATCCTTTGCTTTACATTGAGTATCTACTTATGAGTGAGTAGATACCATGTTTGTCTTTCTGAGTCTGGGTTACCTCACTCAGGATGATTTTTTTCTAGCTCTATTCATTTTATCCATTTGCCTGCAAATCTCATGATGTTATTGGGTTTTTTTTTCAGCTGAGCAATATTGCATTGTGAAAATGTACCCTATTTTCTTTATCCATTCTTTGGTTGAAGAGCATCTAGGTTGTTTCCAGGTTCTGGCTATTGCAAATAATGTTGCTATGAACATCGTTGATCAAGTGTCCTTATGGTATGATTGAGCATCCTTGGGGTAAATGCCCAAGAGTGGTAGTGCTGAGTCCTGAGGATTCTCAATTTTCTGAGAAACCACTTCTGCATGGGACTGGATCAGGCCCTCTGCATGTGGGTGACAGTTTTGTAGGCTGGTCTGTTTGTGGGACCCCTGGCAGTGGGATTGGGATCTATCCCTAGTGCATTAGCTGACTTTTTGAAGGCCATTCTATTTGGTGTGATGCCTTTCTTGCTCAGCCTTGATGCAGGAGTGGGAGTGGGGGGTTGGTCCTACCTCATCTGAATGTGCCAGCCTTTGTTGACTTCCAGGCTTTGTTGACTCTCCCTTTCTGCAGAATCAATAGGAGTGGGTTAGGGATGGTAGGAGGAGGGGGAGGAAGGGAAGGAGGAAGAACTGTGCTTGGTATATAAAATGAATAAAAAATAAAATACTAAAAATAATAAATAAAACTTAGTTTCAAGCAAATATTCATTTAGTTTACTTCAAGTGGAAATCCCATGGTCTCCACTTGTTAAGTTCTTATACCATTTTAAATTATAACTAAAATGGTCCCGTTTCTACAAATAATTTTCATAGTCCCTTCCTTGGATGTAAATCATTTGTCCATCCTCTTTAATCCCTTATCTTCTTATAACTGCATTATAATATCCATTGTATTCCATTCCATGCCATAAGGCTGAGTTTCTCACCCCAAATAATAACTAAAAAATACTAGCTAATATGGATGGAGTGATTAACCACGTGCCATGTGCCGAGTTAAGCACTTGAAAGGCCCCCTCTTGTTTGCTTTTCAGTCTTAGGAAGCAAGAATATTTTGATTTACTATAAACAGGAAAACTCACGTTAAGGAAATTAATATGGTCATGGTCTTTGGAGTTCAAACTTTCACCTTCTTTTTCATTAATTGCTCCAAAATTATCCTGATTCTTTCATTTTCAAATGTTTTAAGACAATGTATAAGTACTATATATAAGCCGTTACAGGTGTAATCTATGGGAGTCATAAGGAAGGAAGATAGAAAAGGCCAATGAGGACCTGGGCAGTTCAAGAGGGAGTCAAGGGAAGATGGTAGGATGAGTGTGTACACCAATACAGAGGAAACGCACATCAGTGGGGGTGGATCTGCCCCGCTTTCCCCCTTCTCCTCCATTTTTTCAAATCTACTGTGAATGGAACCTAGATACCATAATTGATAAGTAAGTGCCATTGCAGACATTAGCTTATTTCTTAATACAATAATGCATTTCTTTCTGCTGGACATTCATGGAGTTGATTAATATAAAGGTCATGGTGTACTCCCTAAACCTGGTTCTTTATGTGGGGAGTAGGGATGAGATAGGGTTTCTCTATGTAGCCCTGACTGTCCTAGAGCTCACTATGTAGACCAGGCTGTCTTCAAACTCAGAGATCTCCCTGCCTCCACATTCTGACTGCTGGGATTAGAAGTGTCTGGTACCATGCTCAGCCCACAACCTGGTTATTAATTATAGTTTTACATTAAACAGAGTCGGTGCTCAACTATAGTTCACTAAATTTAAAAATTTGCTATACTGGATCTCTACCAGTTTAGATCTGTATTTTTTTTTGCAATTACTAATATTGTTGAGAAAAGACACTATGAGTTGGAAAGAAAAGATGATCAATTTTTCAGTGCATTCTCATTAATTAATTTAAACATATCAGTGAGGTATAAGTGAGGCAGCTGCCCGCATTATTATGTCCTAGCCTTTGTCATACTGCTATGCTTATTCCAGACGTGTACAGACTTCCAGCAAAGGCTGCTGGAAGAAGAGAAATAAGTTGTTCATTTATCTTGTTGGACTCTGTTTACCATCTATTCTCTATTACATAACTAGCATAGCGAGAAAATGCCTTAACACTGTTCTAGAGTTAATGACAATTTCAGTACTATCTGGTTCCCTCTCTTTCTCCTTCCTTCCCCTGTATCATTCTATTTTCCTCTCTCTTTCTCTACACATCATATCAAAATGTCTAGGTTTGGTGGTCAATTATAGAGCATCTTTCATAGAAAACTTAGTGAAATTCTGTCGTTTTTAAAGCTTGCGCTCACAGTTATGGCTCCAATGATTAGACATGAAGTTCTGAGTTTGATTTATGGTCGATGGAACTTAATTCTATGGCCCTAGGCCTGAATGTTGGGATGGCAGAATCCCATACTGGAAAAATATAGTTTTCCAAGCCAATGAGGGTGATTAATGAAGAGGTTTTTTTTTTCTCAAATTCAGCTCTGAAGAGTAAGTTTTTGTGCTCTCTGGAGCTGGAAATGGAATATAGGGGTTGATTGTTCCTAGCACTAAATGATTAGTGACAGGATTTTGAAAGTCACCATAACAATAGGTAAAGCAAAACAATAAAAACCAAGCTTTAATGAAAAGAGAAGAAAACCGCTGTGTCTTGGAAGTAGAGACTCGACTGCTTAGTGTAGGGCAGTAATTTATGGAAAAATCAGTTGTGAGCCATTAAAGTAAAAACAAACTTAATATAAGTGGGTTTTTATCTAAAGAAAATATTTTCTTCATTCACCAAAAACCTTAACAGTGGGCAATAACTTTTTAAAAAGCAAAAGAATGATTAAATTAAAATAAATATAATAAAACAAATTTTAAAATCCCAATAAATAAACTTAAACCCTTACATTATTCCCTAAAAGCTATTCTTAAAGTATGCTTTGATTTTAATTGGTAAAAACCTTGGTTTTTATATTATGATTATTTGTGTTTTGTGTGTGTGTGTGTGTGTGTGTGTGTGTGTGTGTGTATGTGAAAATTGTCAGTGAAAGGTGAAACCAACATGCATGAAAAAGATAGATGTACGACATACACCGGAGGAGCAACAGTGCAATGTGACTGGGGAGGACCAAGTCATCATGAAAGAAAAAGAGAGATGAAGATGCATTGAGAAAATGAGTGATAAAAAAACAAAAAGGCAGAAAAGACATGGATATAAAGGAGAGCTAGTTGGACAAAGACTTTCATTAGTCCAACAATTTTTTTTTTTACTGATGCAAAATGAATCCCAGAGAGATGGGACCCACAGCAGGCAATCTTTGAGCCTTGTTATTTCTAAGTGCACACAAAATCTAAGACCCACTAAATACAACGTAGGTGTCAGCATGCCACGCTTAGCAGTGTGCCGGACACTGAAGGAGACAAAAGAAGAAATCCAATAGACGTCCTGATCTCTATGAACTTATTATGACTGAACTCTCAGCTCATTTCATCATTTTTAAAAATCATGCACTCTCTGGGAATTTAAAACAGATGTTTCTGCTGCAGCAAATGGGTTCTATGCAGTTTATTTAAAATTGTGCATGAATTCTTGGTTTTCTTTTCATCCTCCTCTTCATCTTTTTCTTTTGTGACAGGGTCTCATGCAGCCCAGGCTAGTGTCAAGCTTGCTATGTAGCTGAGGATGATTATGAACACCTAATCCTCTTTCCTTCATCTCCTGAGTGCTAAGATTAACAGAGTACCAACATGTTTGGACTATTCCCTTTCATTTTAGAGCATAAATATTTTATAAAGGTATTTATATACAACTTTCATTTTTTTACCTTTAAGAAGTTCAGGTGTGATTAGCACTCACAAAAGGAAATCTTTTTGGTGAGTGGTATTAATCCGACTCCATTATCTGGAATATTTGAAAATATTTCTTAAGCACTTTTGTTTGTACTGTTATTGCTTGTTTCACTTTTTTAAATTTAATGATATTTCCATTCAGTTGTATCTTAGTGGAAACAAATAATCAAAATAAAACTGCATTTTCCATTCTCATTTCTCAGAAAACTGTTATGTCACAATGTGCTTTATTGAAAATATAATGTAAAATGTGTTTTCCATTAGAAATACACTGATTTGTTAACAAAATCAAAACTGTCAAAAATTAGATTCCATAAACCTAAAAGCTTCTGTACCACAGGACTCAATAGAATAAAGTGAAAACTTGAAGAATACACAGAATGTGAGAAAATGCATGTGGAAAATCAATCTGAGAAGAATCTAGAATATATAAGGAACTATAGAACCTCAATAGCAAAAAAAGAAAGGAAGAGAGGAAGGGAGAGAGGGAGGGAGAAAGGAAGAGAGGGAGGGAGAAAGGGAAGGAGGGAGAAGGATAGAAGAAAGGATAAAAGGAACGAAAAAAGTCCCAAATTCCACACAAGTAGTAAATAGATCTAAATAGAAAACTTTCAAAAGCTGACACATGGCCAATGGGGACAGGAAAAAATGATAATATAAATCGTTATGGAAATTCAAATCAAAGCTGTAATGATATATCATTTTGCCAGAAGAATAATGGCTAGTACCACAAAGATAAAAGGTAAGAAATGAGCCGGGCGGTGGTGGCGCACGCCTTTAATCCCAGCACTCGGGAGGCAGAGGCAGGCGGATCTGTGTGAGTTTGAGACCAGCCTGGTCTACAAGAGCTAGTTCCAGGACAGGCTCCAAAACCACAGAGAAACCCTGTCTCGAAAAACCAAAAAAAAAAAAAAAAAAAAAAAAAAAAAAAGGTAAGAAATGCTGGTGACTATGAGGAGAAAGGGGAATTCTTGTACACTGTTAGTGAGAATTTAAATTAGTATACACATTGTACCTCATGATCCTGGAATCTCACTGCTGGGTATATATTCCTAGGAAATTAAATCAGAATATCTAAAAGATATGATTACTCCAGTACAGTCTGCAATAGCCAAGAAGTAGAATCAAATGAGGTCTACCAGCTAATGAATTGCTCGAGAGATAACGGTACACATACTCTGTTGCTTTATGTTTATCTCATGTTGAAACAGGCTAGAGTCATTTGGGAAGACAGAACCTCAATTGAGAAAATGACACCCCCCCCCCTTTAGGCAAACCTGTGGATATTTTCTTCATTAGTGATTGATGTAGCAGGGCCCAGTCCATTGTGGGTGGAGCCACCCCTGGAAAAATAGTCCTGGGATGTATAAGAAAACAGGCTGAGCAAACTAAGTTAAGCAAACCAGTAAGCAGCACCCCTCCATGACTTCTGTGGCAGTTCCTGCCTCCAAGTTCTTTCCCTGGGTTTCTGCCCTAACTTCCTTCAGTGATGAACTGTTACCTGGAAGTGTTAAGATAAATAATTTTTTTCCTTCCTAAGTTGCTTTTGGTCATGGTGTGTAATCACAGCAATATAAGCCCAAGACATCCATAATGAAATACTACTCAAGGAACACAAAAGATGACATATTGTCACTTGGGACAATGTGGATACAACTGGAGTTCATTATGTTGAGCAAAATACGCCAAGAACAAAAAAAAGCAAGCACCGTATAATTGCATCCATATGTGAAAGATAAAAAACAAAACTGATCTGATAAAAGTTGAGGGCCAAATGGTGGATACTCAAGGCTGGGTACGGTAGGGGAGAAGGAAGAATGGAGGAAGGCAGGTCAACAGATAAGGAGTCACAGTTAGATAGCAGTGAGAAGTGTCTTTGCGTTATTACAAAGTAGAATAGCCACAATGATAATGCAATGTCCATTTTCTTAACGCTAAAAGGAAGTTTTTCTGAACGTTCTCACCATAAAACAAAGCTAGATACATGAGGAGAGCATTGTAATAACTCTGATTTGCACATCGTGCAACACATTTTTAACTTCTATCTTGTTACAACGTGTGCATAACCTGTGTGTGTACACATGCGTGCCTGTACATGCCATGGTGCGTGTGTGGAGATCCAAGGACAACTTTTTGGAGTCAATTCTTTCCTTCCACTGTAGATTCTGGCAATCGACCTCAGGTGGTCAGGATTTCATGGCAGGTTTTTACCTGCTGAGCCAGCTCGCCCACCACACCATACAGGTGCAATATAAATGCATGAATGAAAGCAGCACATCACTGCTCGTATGTACAATTATTGTGTGCCTATTAAAGATTAATGTTTAAAAACATAAAAATATAATGTGAACTATACTTTAAATACAGAGCTACATTAAAAGTTCCACAAAACGGAAATCTGTTTAGTAATATATTTCCTTTAGACCAGTGGTTCTTCACCTTCCTAATGCTGTGGCCCTTTAATACAATTATGCATATTGTAGTGATCCCAACCTGCTGTAAATGTAGCTATCATGAGGAACAATGAGTACCTGTGGTGCTCTTCCCCCAAACAGTGCACATCCATCCATTCAAAAGCTTTCCGTTATGTTGGGGGGGGGGGAGGGTGTTTGTGCACAGTGCAGCTACGCATGGAGGTCAGAAAAGGCATTGGATCCCTGATGGAGGAAGGTTATTGGCTAATAAAGGAACTGCCTCGGCCCATTTTATTGGTTAGAAGATAGGTGGGAGGAGTAAACAGAACAGAACGCTGGGAGGAAGAGGAAGTGAGCTCAGACTCCACAGCTCTTCTCTCGGGAGCAGATGCCTGAGAGAGACGCCATGCCCCACTCCCGGGCAGACGCACGCAATGAAGCAAGCCGCCAGATTAGACATGCTGAACCTTTCCCGGTAACACCGGTGCTCACAGATTATTAGAGATGGGTTGATTGGGCTGTGAGAATTAGCCTGTAAGGGCTAGAGCTAAAGGGCCAAGCAGTGTTTAAATGAATACAGTTTGTGTGTTGTTATTTTGGGTAAAGCTAGCCAGGCTGCCGGGGTGCTGGGGATGCAGCCCCACCGCCCCTTACTACTACAGATCCCTTTGAGCTGCAACCACGAGTGAATGTGAGACACCTGCCATGGACGCTGTTCTCTGTGTACCCACTCTATCACAGAATCATCTCTGCAGAGTTTCCCCTCCCTTGATCTTAACCAAACACATAAGAATTGAATCAAAAGCCAACTTTTCTGTGTTCCTACAGTATATAGTATTGTCTTTTTGAAATTTGTCTTTTGTGTTTTTTTTTTCTCTTCTTAGACAGGAAAAAAGTTAGTTGAAATTTACATAAGGACTTGAGAAGGTACATCTCCCATTAAACATTATTACATTCCCCAGGGCCTCATATTTAGATCAACACTAAGGCACAATGTAAATATATATGCATTTAAGTTGCAGAATAGATGACCCCTACCTCAATCCCTAGTGAATGGTTATGATTAAAAACTCGTTCATGTGGGGACGAGGCAGAAATCCTTAATAAATTAATAAATTTAAAAAAATAAATAAATAAAAAAAAAAAAAAAACTCGTTCATGTTTCTAGTTGATATTAGGATCATCTAAGGAATTTTTATAAGATTATTATTCCTGGAGTGTGATTCAAACATCTGGCAAGGTGGACCTGAAAATCTGTGTCTTTAACAAATACAGTAGGGAATATGGCAAACCTGGTCTCATTTAAGGCCTGTTGATTTATTTTGTCAGTGCTCAGATAGTCAACCCTGCCCAACCTGGACTTTCTCATACTCATTCTGCTCATGCTCAGTTTGATTAAGAAACAGGATCTAATCCATATGTGCATTTGGATGAAAAGGGACAACATATCAAGAGCTTTCAGATAAGCTAGATTTTCTTCTGACTCTACTGCTTTTCTAGATAAAGCATGTGACTGTGCACATGCTATAGCAATCAAAATATCCCTGCAAAGATCAATGATAGTGAAAGTTCAATGCTAATGATGTGTTCAGTCACCAAGCAACCTACCAGCAGGAAAAGCTCATATTGAGAATACAAAACACAAGTGCAATGCAGAAAACAGGAGGCATGAATTGGTGCAATCATTGAGATGTTCGCGAATTTTAATGTACATGTTGGCCTTCCTGTTGGTATTTCAAATAAGAATCACTTACCCTTGACCAATTTTTTCAAATCTTGTATATTTTTTCTTTGGGTCCCCAACACTCACAATGCTTCCTGAGGAGGGTGGGGAGGGAGAGAGAAAGATTGAAACTGATTGATTTGCTTTTAACAATAAAATTGGAGGCATCAAAGTCAATAACTTTCACAGTTCATATGGAATATGTACTTAATTTGTTTAAAATACACTAAAATATATTAGTTAAAGTAGTGATAATAATCTGTACTGCTTATACTAAATACTGTTCATATCTGGGAAATAAAAATAAACTGAACACAATCCAGCATTCACAGATTTTTCTCATAAAATAGATATTATAGATTAGGAGATTATACCTAAAATTCATACCCATTATTTATTCAAACAGTTTTCTGAATTAGAATAAAGACAATAATTCCACTATATTCAGTTCTGTAAGAAGAATACCTATACTGAGTATTTACTGTTCCCTAGTTCCATGTTAAGGGGATGATATACAGGGGTGGGTCTAACAAGTATATATATAATCTTAGGAGTCTACCAGTGCTCTAAACCTTTGACCAGAATTAGTGGTATATGATTAATCATCATAAAGTATACAGTTCATCGTTTTTCTGTGTAGCTCATACATATATCTGTATTCATGCATGTGCGTTCTTGGACATGTGTGTTTGTGTGTGTGTGTGTGTGTGTGTGTGTGTGTGTGTGTGTGTGTGAGAGAGAGAGAGAGAGAGAGAGAGAGAGAGAGAGAACAGGAGAATTCTGGGAAGAGGACACAGTCCGGGCCCAGCCAGAGAAGAAGCAAGATGTGACTGCCTCCCCTGAATAAGATACCGAGCCATGTGGCTAACATAGACAAGAATAATGGGCTAATATAAGTTATAAGAGTTAATAAGAAGCCTGAGCTAATGGGCCAATCAGTTTATAACTAATGTAGATCTCTGTGTGACTTCTTTGGGACTTAACAATTGAGGGAACTAGGCTGGTCAGAAATTAAGTGAAGGTCATACAGGAAGGCACCTAATGTGAATCTGTGGGCTCCATTCTGACATATGGATTCTTTATGAACTTGGAGCACACTGATTTGGCAAGACTGGCAGGCAACCTCTCCATTTCTGGCTCCCTCTTGCTAGGGTTACATGTGTGACCACCCATATATTTAGGTGTGTACTGGAGATCTGAACTCAGGTGTGACAACTGCTTCGGTAAGAGAGTAATCGCTTTCACCACTCAATGCTTTTCAGAAATGTATTTCAGAGTTGTGTGACCCTCACTATAATAGAACTATTTTTTAATTAATCATTTTCGTGGCTAGGGTGACAGCTCAGTATTTATAGCACATGCAAGTATAAGGACCAGAGTCATAGCCCCAATAACATACAGAAAATGTCAGTTGGGCATCGGGATCCAACTGTAATCCAGGTGCTTAGAAGACAGAGATGGGACCCTGAAGGAAGGGGTTAGCAAGAATACCTGTTTCAAAGAGCTTGGGCTTAATTGACTTAATCGAGAGACCATGCCTTGGTGACTAAGGTAAAGAGTGACCAAGTAAAACTCACAATGTCAATCTAGAGCCGCCATATGCACCTGCACATATGTGCACCTGCACAGGCATGTGTTCATACTTGTGTGAGCCCACATATGCAGGCACAACGCATAGACATGCAAAGAATAGCAACAATTAAACATTCCACAAAGAAACATTGTGCATATTACCGGTTACTTTCTTGTTGTTTGAAAGCAGAGTTGGAGTGTAATGTGTCTATTTTAAGACAAGCTAACACATGGAGGTTCGTAACAAAGGAGGGGTGCTTCTTGGAAACAAATGTTGGCTTCTCTAAGGCATGGCATAGTTCATTGTCTTTATGATGGTGGTGCGTGAGGTTTCAATGGGATTTTGAAGCTATTGTCTTCCCTGGGTTCCTAAGAAAGCTAAATGAGAGGTACCTGACAGGACAGCAGTCGATAAGATGACGCTCTAAATGGCAGAGCTGCAGGAAGGTATGAGCAGTCACTCTTAACCATGCCTAGCTAAGCCTGCAAAAGTTCCTCCTCACTGCAGGACCAAGTCCAGATTCCTTAGTTGAATACAGTAGGCCATTTATCATCCAGCCCCATCTGGTTTTTACCTAACCAAGCTAAGTAGCAATTATTCTTCTGCTGTCTTTTCCCTTCCTGCTTTAGATCTTAGGAGAAGTCTCACCATCCAGGGGATTTGCTCCTTGCATGTGCCTCTCTAGTCTCCTTTCTAAGTTATGACGTGCTAATTCTCACCCAAATGCAATCTCACAACAGCTTCCTTTCCGAAGTCTTCTATGGTTACTTTAATGAGACTGACAGACTTTCGTTTTTCCGGACAGAGTTTCTCTGTGTAGCCTTGGCTCTTCTGAAACTTGCTTTGTAGACCAGGTTGGCCTCGAAATTAGAAAGATCTACCTACCTCCGACTCCTGAGTGCTGAGATTAAAGGCTTGTGCAACCACTGCCTGGCGAAACTGACATACTTTTATTTGAAGCCAGGAAATCTGTGTTTTCGTCCCTTTAATGTCGGTTCCCAGGGCAATGGTTGTCAGTGAACAAGTAAGTGAATGAAAATAAAATAATACATATTCAAATAGAGTACAATATATTATAGATAATACCTCACACTAATTTAGGTGACTGTCTCCTGGCCTAGTGGACACTATAATTAAAACCTAATAATTGACAGTAGACATTCAGAAAAAAACAATCTGATGAATGTTTCAGTTATGAATTACATATCAGGTATGGGCTTTACCATTGATGGGATTTATTTGGTTAAAGAAGGATAACCTTGAACTTCTGATCCTCCTGGACACTGGGATGACAGGTGCGCACCACTGGACCCTGCTAGTATGATATTGGGGCTAGAACCCACAGCTTCTGGTAATGACAGTTAAGCATTCTACTAATCGAGCCATACTCCTGACTGCTGGGTTTTGGTCTTTAATTTTTGTCTCTTTTTTTTGACAGTTTCATACTGGTTGTGTTTTATCCTTCCCCCCTTTCTCTCTTCTTTTGCTTTGTATTGGTAATGGATATTCCTGTTTCAGTTGGGTTAGTAAGACAGATGTTGTGAGAGTTTTACAATCCATTTGCTCAGGCAGTGATGCTGTCAATATGTTCTCTTTGTCGTCTGGTGAGAAGTCTAAGTCATTTCTTGCATTCACTACTTATACATGGTGTTTACTTAGTCCTAGGCCTGTATCTGTTTTTTTCCTTGACTCCACTTTCAATTCGCTCCTTCCTTAATTCTGCTGCTACTGTTGGACTCTCCTCATCTCCTGATCCAATGGTCTCCTAACCGGACTTTCTTTTATGTTCTATCATGTCCATCCAGACTCTGCACATCTCTCAGGATACTTTAAGTACAGACCTGGTGGTCAGATGAGTCTCTGCTGTTGATATCAGAGATACCTGATACTTATAGTGAAGGCCCAATGTCCTTGTCATGGAATGTCATGGAATGCAATGATCATCATGATCTGTTCATTGCATCCTTTACAACCAGGATCTTATGCTCCAACAATAAAAAATAAAGCATAATTCCTCATCAGCCCCTGCTTAGCCATAACACTTGAGTGGCCTCTTTTATACATCCAGGAAAAACCTTTCTGAGTAACTCCAGGAAGCCAGAGGAGGGCACTGGATCTCCCTGCTTTAAAAGTTATCCTGGAATGTCACTTCTAGGAAGCCTCCATGGTCGCTTTGAATAAAGTTAATAACTTCCCTTTCCTCTCTCTAGCACACTCTGTCACTGTTCTCAATGTGTCATCTGCCACTTTGGCATCACATTTTAGGCTGTTCTAATGACAGGAGCCTAGTCTGATTCAATTGTATATCCCACGTGTCTCCTTATACAGCATAGCAGCAAGTGTTTATAGAATTAAACACAAGTGAAACCAGGCATTTCTTGAAAAAAAGAGAAAAGTCCATGGTTCAAGAAACGTTGAAGAATATATTTTATTTTATTTGAGTTATGTCTCTAAAATGCCACCAACTTAGTGATATGCGAGTTGCTATTTTATTTTTCAAATTGTCTAATGAATTTCCATATCACTGAATCCATCTTTTTGCAATCAGTTTTAATGGCTGAGTGCCTGGATCTGTTTTCTTCTTTTGATGAAATTATGATTTTAAAGTCACTTGAAACCAGAGTCTTATGAAATGGTTTATACTTTTCTAAGAAAGTTTTGCTATGAAGTTGCTGAGCAAACTCTTTTCCATAGGCTGATCAAAAAGCAAATAAGCTTTAGCTCAAACCGCTTTCTGAATTGCAACCAATTCCAATTGGCAGGGTTCACTTAATGAGGCTTTATGGTAGTAAATTATTCAACCATTATTTCCACGGTATGTGGTGTTAAAAAAAAAACCCTGGAAATGAATCTTTTCATAAGGATTACTAGGAGACAACCATTTTGATGAGACTGCTTCAGAATTTAACTGCTGTCCAATTAAAATGGCGTCCCCAGACCCATCTACTCTTCACTAGGGAGTGTGTGCTGCCATCTACTGGTAGGCAAGCATACATGCAAGATGCTTTCTTTACAACTCCAGTCACGAAACAAGCTTTGCCAAGTGAATGCTCTCCTTAGGTCTGTTACAACAAAGAAATTTGATAAATTAAAACAAAGACAAGGACACTACGGGGACACAATTGAGCAAAGAATAGATCAATGAATAAAATCAAGTGGAGAAAAACGTGATTGAAATATCAGAGCAATTTCTTACTAATTAAGAAACAAACCACTCATCTGTGGTTGGTATATAAAATAAATTTTAAAAAGATTAAAAAATAAAAATGATAAAAAATCACTAAATTCTAGCATTTGAAGATGGGATTCATGTTTGTAGTTTCAAAAGAAAAAAAGGCCATCAATTTATTTTCTGTCATATACTAAACTGGATTTCTTTCAGTAAGAGGTTATCCCTTGAGCATGAAGGAGGGTTTTGTTTGTTTTGTGTTTTTGTTCTTGAGAAAGAGCTTAATAATCCTCTAAATTAATTATGATTGTCTCTGGTGGTGACTTAGGAAAAAGAATTTGGAGCATAGACTGCTAGGGAAGGAAGGGAAGTGGTTGTGGGATTTGGGGTGGGGAGGTTAAAGAGAAATGTCCTGTACTGTACAATTGTGTTGGCTGTCGGTGCCTTCTGAAAATGTTCACTAGCGTGCAAGGGTTTCTTTATTTTCCAGCAGACCCAGACAGACCACAATGAGCAAGCCAGACCTAAGCTATCTATCTGTGTAAAACTGAAAGATGATCTGTCCATTTTATTAATGACTCCTTGGTCTGGCCTCTACCATCAGTATCTGAATGGAAGATGAATTGCCTGGTAGCTCTGTGGTTTGGCTTGCACAGTTCCTCGCAATCACATTCTTGAGGTTGAAGATGAGGATGATTAAGTAGAAGCTGTTATTTCTTTCTCGTTCTTGAAGGGTTCACTCTGGCGTAGGTGGCAGGTCATCCCTATACTTCTCTGCCTCTTTCCCCCTTTCTTTTGTCTCTCAGTAGTCTCCTCTATTCCTTCCTGGAGATTCATTTGCTTGCACCTCTGATTCCAAGAACCCCAATGACTTCTGTACTGGTATCACACTGATGAGATTGTTCTGAGTTATAAGCATCATAGTGGAAGGTCATTCCCACTCTCTAATGATTACACAGTAAAACTAATTATCATGCTGGATATCTTACATAAATGAATGTATTTCTTTGGTCCTCAAAAAATTCTCTCATTCTATTGGGACTATTACTATTACTGGAAGTTCAGAAGAACTGCAGACTTCCCAAGGGATACAGGATTTGTACATGTGACTCTGACTTCATTATGATCATTTCAAAGATTGTCCAGTTGTACGATCACATTGAAGGTTTGTACACTTGATAACAGAGTGAGCATTCGTTGATGCCCCTACTATGAGACAGATACATTTGCTGAGGTTTTCATTGGCACAATACTATGAAGCTGGTATTATTATTATTATCCCAAATTTTTAGATGAAGAAATAGAGGACCAGCAAAATTAAATAACTGGCTGAAATAAAAATAGCTAGCCTCAGTCAGTCTGTGATTTGAATCAAGGCCTTTCTGACTCAACACCTGTCCTCTAATAATTCATGCTACAGAGAAACCTTTAAAATGCACCTATGATTCTTATGCCCATTTCATAGGTAAGAAACTGAGACCAGGCAGGGTTAAATGACTTGTTTCTGGTTGCTAGTGCGCAAAGGAATTGAGGAGGTACTGAGAGGGTGTTATAGGGGCTAGAGGGTCTGAATTTCCATTTCTCTGTAGGTTTTCCTTGGCAAGAGGAAAGCTGGCAGACACGGGTAACCTGCTGGTTAGGAGGAAAACGATTGTCTCTGGGCTCCCATAAAGAAGTATAAAGTCCAACGGAGAGAAGCACTCACTTAATTCTTTTTTTTTTTACAGTTATTTTCACTAAAACTTAATTCTCATTAAACAGTTCAGGCAGCTTTTTCCCCCCTTTGTCCTATTGCTCCTCAATGCGGAACAAAGTAAACAAGATAGAAATGACCCAGACCTAGAACTATCACATTCTGTAAGCAAAACTGGAGCTCAGAAAGGTAGTGCCCATTTTTCAGCTGACTTATGAAATGTTTAAGTCCATGGTCACAACAACGAATGTACTGAGGCACCAAAGAGACACTAGAGAACAGCCATTTTTACTAATGCATGATGCCGTATTTTGAAAGTCTAATATAATCATGCCATATGTACAAAACAAAGGAAGACACTGTAGTGAGTATCTGAATCTCTGAAGTTCATTTTCCTGGTGGTTATCTCTCCCTTCTATTTTATACACGAGTAGTTTGGTTACGCAAAACCAAAGTGGCTAATGGCAGAAGTGCAAATTTTAAAGGCATACAGATGTGAGGTCAGGCTCAGGCTCTACCACTCATTATTCTGGTGACTTGATCACTTAAGCTTTTTAAGGTTTTTGTTCAGTGTTCTGTAAAATGAAGACATTAACATCCACCATAAATGACTTTAGAGAAAATGACCCTCGATAATGTATGGAAAGTGGCCACTCTCAAAGTGCTCCTTATGTAAGAATTATTATAGGAAATAGTGGGCACTGGCATTAGAAGCATATTTAATCAGGTATAGCAAATCAGTTTGCTAAATTGTAGAAATTCCAGTTCTGAGTGCTTACTGGTAGCTGTAACTTTAACCTTGGCCTTGCAAAACATCTCTACTTCAAATGACAATAGTGCTGCATATGAAATATTTTGAATGCAATAGACACAAAGTAATTATTCTGTCCACATGACAACTTGGCTGTGAAAGGGGATGGGAGGGGGTGTTGTGGACATCATATAATCTCTGCATGCATACCTAGCTTCTATCATCTAGAGGACAGCACTGTCTGATGCTTTGACAGTGACCGACTTAATGGGAAAACTAAAAACTATCTTCAAATATCTCCAACAAAATGTGGCAAAATGTCCCTATGGCCACATCTACAGTGCCTCCCTGTGGCCAAGAAATGAATTTTTCTCTTTACTCTGTCAGCTGTGAAAAGTGATAACCCCTTTATCCTTGTTTCATCATACTACCAAGTCTTATACAAAGAAAATATATAAGACACTAGTAGGAGTCAAACTTGGAGCAATGACTACTAATGTCTAGCCATTCTGTATGAATTTAATAAATATGGTCCGTAGAACCTTGACACTTTTCAGGGGAGAATTTCTTTCATGACCTTGAGTCTTGAAAGTTTTGTCAAACTGGGGCACTAAGTGTGTGAGCAAAATCATGTGTGCACTAAGGAAGCGATGGCTGCCATTGGTTGGTCCCTCCTTCCTCCCCACAGATAATGGGATGCTACTTTAATTGCAAGTTTTCATGAACTTTTTTGGACTTTGAGGTTTTTTATTTTTTGTTTTTTAAAGTGTCCTTCAGATATGGTCTTTCTTGTATGGTCCTAAAATATTTTAATCAGAGTACCTTAATTTCTTTTTGGAAGTGCAATCTTAAAACTTACTAGCTTAATATATTTTGTCAAGTTTACATCTTCATTAAGCATTTCACATGAAAATGCTTAGTTTCTCTCTGACTAATCGTACGGGGGAGAAACTAACCTGACGGATATACACAGTAAGTCCTAAACATTGTATTTTATGGCTTAAAGGATCCTAGAGTCTGGCAAGCAGATTCAGCTATCTGAAGGATCAATTCTCCTTCTACTCACCGAATAAGAAGTATTTTCCTGGAAAGATACTCACTTAGCTTCTCTAGGATCTCCTCGTCTGTCATCTTCGATTTTTTCCTTTGCCGATCTGTATTCCTGTACAAAGTACTGGAATTGGCATTCTCAGCAGAAGGCAGGGTGACTTCTTTATTTTGAACTGCTGGTGAAGCAATGGATTCAACCACAGAACGAGTATAGATCTGAAAGACAAACGCACCCACCCCCAATTCCACAGTTAATACAATAGGTAAAGAAACGTGTGGTAGGAAGAAGGCACTGTCTGCTCACTGGTGTTAAGAGTATCAAGGAGTGTCACATACTCTAAAAGCTCCGACGTCCCTATCCATGACCTTGCTGCCTTCCCTTAGTAATTCTTCCTATCTGGTTCATATGAATTTCTTTCCTTAATTCCACCTCTGCCATTTTATAAGTTTGTAGTTATGTGGCTTTTTGATTAGCAAATCATGGAATGTGATAATCTTTTACCTTCAAATTGTTACCTACCCCCAACTGGGCTCCTTTAGTGTTGCTTTTGGATTGTGCAATATACACATATAAAACAACAATAATTATAGAAGAAAAGGTTATGAATTTGAGAGGTGGAGAATTCATGGGAGGAGTTGGAGGTGCAAGAAAGCAGCATAGAAATGACGGAAATTTAAGGTCATGCTTAACCTCCTTAGCGATCAGGGAAATGCAAATCAAAACAACTTTGAGATATCATCTTACACTTGTCAGATTGGCTAAAATCAAAAACACCAATGATAGCCTCTGCTGGAGAGGTTGTGGAGGAAGGGGTTCCCTCATCCAGTGCTGGTGGGAATGCAAACTTGTGCAACCACTTTGGAAAGCAGTGTTTCGTTTCTCAGGAAATTCGGGATCAACCTACCCCTGGACCCAGCAATACCACTCTTGGGAATATACCCAAGAGATGCCCGATCATATGACAAGGGTATATGTTCAGCTATGTTCATAGCAGCATTATTTGTAATAGCCAGAACCTGGAAACAACCTAGATGCCCTTCAATGGAAGAATGGATGAAGAAAGTGTGGAATATATACACATTAGAGTACTACTCAGCGGTAAAAAACAATGACTTCTCAAATGTTGCATGCAAATGGATGGAAATAGAAAATACTATCTTGAGTGAGGTAACCCAGACCCAAAAAGATGAACATGGGATGTACTCACTCATAATTGGTTTCTAGCCATAAATAAAGGTCAGTGAGTCTATAATTTGATATCCTAAAGAAGCTAAATAAGAAGGTGAACCCAAAGAAAAACATATAGCTATCCTCCTGGGTAGGGGAAGTAGACAAGATTGCCAGGCAAAAAATCGGGATCTTAAGGGTGGGTGGGAGGGGGGTAAGGGGAGATGGGGAGAGAAAAGTGAGAAGGGTAGGATGGGGAGAACTTGGGGCAACGGGATGATTGGGATAAAGGAAGGTTGGATAGGGGAGCAGGGAAGCACATATCTTAATTAAGGGAGCCATCTTAGGGTTGGGAAGAGACTTGGACCTAGAGGGGCTTCCAGGTGCCCAAGGCGAGGTCCCCAGTTAGTTCCTGGGGCAGCTGAAGATAGGGAACCTGAAATGATCCTATCCTATAGCCATACTGATGAATATTTTGCATATCACCATAGAACTTTCATCTGGCGATGGATGGAGATAGAGACAGAGACCCACACTGGAGCACTGGACTGAGCTCCCAAAGTCCCAATGAGGAACAGAAGGAGGGAGAAGATGAGCAAGGAAGTGAGGACCAAGAGGGGTGCACCCACCGACGGAGACAGTGGGGCTGATCTATTGGGAGCTCACCAAGACCAGCTGGACTATGACTGAAAAAGCATGGGATAAAACCGGACTCTCTGAATATGGCGAACAATGAGGGCTGCTGAGAAGCCAAGGACAATGGCACTGGGTTTTGATCCTACTTCATGTTTTGGCTTTGTGGGAGCCTAGCCAGTTTGGATGTTCACCTTCCTAGACCAGGACGGAGGGGGGAGGACTTTGGACTTTCCACAGGGCAGGGAACCCTGACTGCCCTTCAGACTTGAGAGGGAGGGGGAGAGGAGTGGGGGAGGGGGAGAGGAGTGGGAGGTTGGGAGGAGGCGGAAATTTTTTTTCTCAATAAAAAAAAAGAAAAAAAAATAAATTGTATATTCACTTAAAAAAAAGAAAAAAAGAAATGACGGAAATATAGTACTTATATGTGAAACTCTAGAAAAACAACAAAAATTTTAGTTTAAAATAGGCTGATGTTAAGAATGACTTATTTTTTATTGTTATTTTATGTGTATATATGTATGTACATGTGTTTATGTGTCTGTCGTGTGTGTTCAGGTTCTTGTGGGGCCAAAATTGTGTAAAGGATCCCCTAGAGCTAGCGTTACAAGAGTTTCCCAACACAGCTGCTGAGAATTTGGGTCCTGTGGGAGACCAGTAAGCACTCATGACAGACAAGTCATTTTCTAGCCCCCAGGCTCATATCTCATACTCTAGCTCTAGGAACACCGAGATGCACAAATATTCTAAAAATTACAATGAAAATGAAATCTTCATGTGTTTGTATTTTGTGTGCATGTTTGCGTGCGCTTGTGCACACACAGACACACACACACACACACACACACACACACACACAGGCATGCATGCATTTGTATAGCACTCTCATGTGAAGGCCAGTTGATGTCATTCAATTGCTTTCTGCCTCATTTCCAGAGACACAGTCTCACTAAACCTGAAGATAGCTAGACTAACTGCAAGCAGATCCCAGGGATCCTCTCGTCTCTGCCTCTCTGGCATTGGAATTTTAAGCACACACTGCTGGGACTGAAGGATGGCTTATGTCCTCCAGCTTGTGTAACAAGCAGTTCACCAACGCAGACATCTTCCCAAGCACAAAATGGAATCTTGTTTTAATTCTTTGTTTTGTTTTGAACCAGGCTGGTCTGGAATTTTTGATCCTATCCTCTCAGTCTCTTAAATAGTGGGATGAAATATATGTGCAACACAACCTGGTCCAAAAGGCATCATTTGAGTCACTGGAAAAACAGTCCCTGATGTTTTCTCTTGCTTCAGCAAGATTTTTCCTAGCAATGCCGGGTATATAAACGTGTACTTCTATTGAAACTACATAAACATATACTTTAGGTTTGGGAGGTAGATCGAATAGTCACATGTTCTGCCCATTTTGTAACCCGATAGGTTTGTTTATTTATCTGCCTGTTCAAAACCTCCTTCAAAAATCATTACATGTATTCATTGTCCATGGTACTGTGTTACATAAGGGAATTTCCAGCATATATCTTTTGATAATCCCACATCTACCCTTCCTTTTTTACAATTATCCCCTCCCTCCCATTATTCCAATTTGTTCCCCTAGATCAGTGGTTCCTAACCTTCATAATATTGTGGTACTTTAATACAATCCTTCATGCTGTGATGATCCGTAACCATGAAATTATTTCATTGTTACTGTGTATCTGTAATTTTGCTACTGTTAGGAAAATATCGAATATGCAGGATATCTGATATGTGACCCTCCACATAGGGGTCCTGACCCACTGGTAGAGGATTAACCACTGCCTTAGATAGTTTCGCTTTTCCTTTCAGGACATACCATGTATGTGTGTGTCTATGATTTTATGAATCTATATAAAATCAGAATACCATAATAAACGAGAGAAAACATACCATATTTGTCTTTCTGACTTACTGATTTTGTATGCTCTGGTCTTGGTG
Source organism: Microtus oregoni (assembly GCF_018167655.1). Classification (NCBI taxonomy): domain Eukaryota; kingdom Metazoa; phylum Chordata; class Mammalia; order Rodentia; family Cricetidae; genus Microtus; species Microtus oregoni. The sequence goes on from NW_024544745.1 coordinate 1,731,510, forward strand.
CAATGACAGGCGGGGGCTCATTGTCATCTTCTTCCTCTTCTTCTTCTTCATCCTCTTCTTCAGATACAGGGGGAGCCAAAGGAGGCTCAGAAGCTGTTTTTGTATTCTTAAAACGGAAAAAGGTTAAAGACAAGGAGTTAATTTTTCATTGTTTTTCTTTAGAAACATGAAGACAGATGAAATACTTAAATGTGTAGAGTTGGGATGGAATTATAGCTTTCACAAGTGAGCACAATGATCTACCATTTAGTACAATGGACCATTACGTCTATATTATTCTTTTCATTTTCCACCGATCTCAAAAATAGTAAACAATTCACTTAATATTTTAAAGCTTACTATTCTTAAAATCAATAACTACATTCAAAATCAAACTAGCTGACATTAATACTTTGGATATCTACTGAGCAGATTAAAAATTTCTTGAATGATAGTTTGTCATGCTTTAAAAGGCTACTTTCCCCAAACATACTAACCATGACCATTAGGGTAGGCATAACTCTGCTAATACTAAGAGCAAAGAAGCCAAGAAATGCTTCTTCCTTTCAAACCTCCTATAAAGCGCCACTCTTTAATAGACACTAACATCCAGGGAACACACACATATCAATAATTGCTCAATATTAAGCAACAAACAAGATACTGGTGATTTGCAATGATGTACAAAATATGGTAATGAGAACTAATAATGTCAATCACCACAGTACCTACCGTTCCATTTGATCATTCATATTAACACTGTGGGAAAATGGCTGCAAACTTGAACTTTGAAAGAATTAAGGTCATGTTTCTCAAAGTGTAGTTACTAGTACTTCAGCAATAGCAGCAGCATCCAGAGGTTAGCTAAAAATGCAAGTTCTCAGAAAATTTCACCTAAGTCTATCAATCAGATACTCGGGCACTTGGAAATATGTATTATAATAAGACTTATAGGTAATACTGACGCAGGCTCACATAAACTATGGTGTAGGCTTGGTTATTATAGATGTCAGACACATTGATACTGAATACATAAAAACATAGCTAGTCTGAATTAAAGTGTGTTATAATAGTATAGTACATTCCAGATTTTATACACTCAAAATGAAAAATGTAAATTATTTTACTAATGTATTAGTTATTTTACATCAATGTATTAAATGATAGCATTTAAAGTTTTGTGTATGCTGTAAGATGTATGGGCATACGTACAAGTGTGCATGTCTCTGTGTGTGTGTGTGTGTGTGTGTGTGTGTGAGAGAGAGAGAGAGAGAGAGAGAGAGAGAGAGAGAGAGAGAGAGAGAGAGAGAGATTAGGCCAGAGGTCCAAGTTACGTGTCTTCTTCTATCTCTCTGTTATACAACCATTTCCTTAGAGATAAGCCTTCATCTTGGCAAGTTTTGATAAGGCATGAGATTTTCTGATGGGAGGCAAAATGTTCTTTCTGACTAGAAAACTCCTTAAGCTCAAGCAGTAAACAAAGGTTTCAGGAAATTCCTGAGGCCAAGCAGATACATACACTAGGATCCTCCTTTCTCAAGTGTACACAAACAGTAAGAACTGTTGAGAGACACTCTCAGACAAGCTGTGCTGCCTAGAAGAAGCTGCGACCAGCTGAGCCACCTGGAAGAAGGCAGAGACTAGCCAAACTGTCTAGAAGCAACAAAGCCAGTAAAACCGCCTGAATAGGCACAGATAAACTGAGCCACATGGAACAGATACTTCACAATCTGTTGAGTTGCCTGCAGGCTGTGCAGACTGTGCTCCGGGTTTAAAGCTTTCATGAGCTGTCACCCACGCAAGGGTGGGCTTTGGTGATGACATTGTTTTTGAACCATTTCTTCTCCTCTAAACACTTATATTCCTGTAAGTGACGCCAATAAAACTAATTGGTTTGTCAGTAGACTTTCTTGTATCCCTTCCTTGGTCTCTCATTGCCTCCTTATCTGGGGTGAGAAAGCATTTATTTTCTTCTTAGAAAGAAAGTCACACAACACACTCTCTAGTTTATTGTTGAAACAGAGTCTCTTAACTGAACCCAGATGGAGCTTGTTAACTAGGCTATAGTGACTGACAAACGAGACCCCAGAACCTGCCTGCCTCTACCTCTCAGGACTATAGTAATATAATAGGCATGCACCACTGTTCCTGAAGTTTCCATGCGTGTTGTGGCTCAGAAGGTAACTCACTATTTTTAATGTTGAATGCTTTTTTTTGTAATGAACAATGTTAATTGGCAAAGTTTCATTGTACCATAGCCGTAGGTTTCATAAGGACATTTTCATAGAAATAGATGTTATTTTGAACATATTGCCTCCCCTTGAGACCCATCCCCCTTTTCTAGTTCCCTTTGCTCTGACAGACAGTTTCATTTTCTGTTCGTAGTAATTTCTACTTTTCACAACATCAGCATACATTCTTGCTAAATTTTCAGTTGATTATTTTGCTTCCACAGAGTAAGGAGGAACATGGTTGGAATTCTCCCCTTGGGTAACAACATTGGAAATACATCCCATTATAGAGAGAGGCTCATTTTATAGACAGCACATCTCATGTAAAGAATGTGCTTGCCACTTGGTTTTGCATAGTAACAAGAATGTCAGAAGACATGTCTGTCACCTCTAATCTACCAGAGTGTCATGTGCTTTGTTTAGCTCAGGCCATGCTATTCCTGTTTCATTGATTTTCTATCATTTTTGTTTTTGAAATGTTTTATTTATTCTCTGAAAATCTCACATATGTGTTGATCATATTTTCCCTTCCTCCAGTTCCTCCAAGCTCCCTATCCATTCAACTTCATGTTTTGGTCTCTTTTGAAAGACAAAAAAAAAAAAAAAAGAATCACAAAAAACCATGGATTGCAATTTGTATCGGCAATCCTGTGTCTAGAGCCTGACCTAGAGTGTGGCTGATTCAACCATGTCACTGCATTGAAGGATAGGGATTTTCCCTCTCCCAGTAGCTACTGCAAATAGCTTCTGTACTAGGCATGAGACTTTGTGTCTACTTCCCCTCCTTCATGCTCTTGTTTATCTGTCTTGTCTAAAATGTATTCCTAAGTTAATTTAGCCATTTATTTTTTATTTTAAAATGTAGCTATTAAAATATTGTATTTCTGTTGAACAATGATATTGTGGCTGGGTGGTTTTAAATTTCCATTTTGCTTTCTCTTTGTATAATTGGTTTTTTTCTGTTTATGCCACTGGTTTTGATGCCCAAGTGTTCCTAAGGCGAATTTTTATTTCCTGAAGCCGGATCTCTTAAGGCACTCACAAGCACCTTATTAACAAAAACATTTCTCTGAAGGACTTAAATCTGTTTTGGAAATTCCATATGGAAAACTTTTAATCTTGTTAATATCTACAGTGGAGAAAAAAGTGTAATCGTTTATTGGATATCAGCCATCAAGAGTTACTTATTGTAAGAAGAACATTGGAGAATTTTTTCATAACTGTTTGAAAAAAACACTTGACTGCCCTGATAGAGACACATGCTGGGTGCTTTAAAGACTGAAACATGTTCACCTTATTTTATTTATGCATATATATATTCCTTTAAATTTTAAATTTAATTTTATAAAAATTAACTTACAAAGTAATGGGTTTTCCTATGGCATTTTCATGTATCCTTCCCTTTGATTGGATCTCATCTGCTTCTTATCCTCCATCACCCTGCTTACCCCTGTTTTCACGGTAATCTTCCAACTCCAGTACGACCTCCTCACATGTTCATATCATATGTGTTCTATTTCTCCCTCCTGCTTCCTTCCTTAGTGCCCCATTTTCTATTTTATGGGCCTCTTTCAAGTTTCTTGGCCTCAGCCCATAATTACCACTACCTAAATATGTATATTCAATAATTAGAACCTGGGATCCACATATGAGAGAGAACATGTGGTTTTGTCTTTCTGAGCCTAGGTCACACTTACCATACCATTTTCTCTTTCCATTGTCCTGCAAATTTCACAGTTTTATTTTCTTTGCAGCTTAATATAATTCCATTTAAATACCAACCTTTCAAGGATTGATAGATACAGTGAGAAACTGCTGTTGGATTATTGATATTAGCCTTGATACTATATTACAGAAAGTTTTCCTCTGTTCATGCCTGATTATCAATAATGAAGCAAATCTTCGAGCTGGGTAGATTATCCAGTTGTAAAGTGCTTGCCATATAAGCACAGGGAAATTGTTTTGACCCATAGCATCCACATCAAGATTGGGGCATGATGGCTTACACTTGGAATCCCAGCACTAGGAAGACAGAGGCTTGTGGATCTCTTCAGCTCACTAGATACGCAGCCTAGCCTAATCTTCAAGCCCTAGGTTTCAATGAGAGTGAGACCTTGTCTCAAAAAGCAAGGTGTATAGCTTCTAAGAAATACGTCTAAGGCTATATCATGACTCTCACATGTGCACACACGTGTGTACTAGTATGCTCATATACAATAGAAAATTATTCAGCTAAAAATGAAAATATGAAATTCACAGGTAAATGGATGGAACTAGAAAAAAATAAGTAGAGAGTAAGTGACGAGAGAGGAGGGAAGGAGCTCCATATGGAAAGGAAATAGAACATATAGTTATGGACTGTGTGTGTGTGTGTGTGTGTGTGTGTGTGTGAGAGAGAGAGAGAGACAGAGACAGAGACAGAGAGAGAGACAGAGAGAGAGAGACAGAGAGACAGAGACAGAAGGGGGGAGAAGAGAGAATAATGGTAGGATCAAACGGTGGGGGGGTAGGTTTACCGGAAGGGGTAGCTGAAACTACTGGTCATTTGAAGGATTGTATGGAAACCTAATAGTAGAAGCTTCCTAAAATATATACATTTATAAAGATGATCTAAATGGCTAAATAGAATTGCCAAATAAAATGGGGGGATGGAACCCCAATGGGACATCGCTTGACATCAAATGAAACCTCCAGTTCTGGGAATGGGTTAGAACTAATAGAGCTGTTGGCCAAAGTGGTCCCATGGAAAGCCCCCTAAGAACCCAGACTACTGCCAAGGCTATCATTTGCTCTCCACAAACTAATGGTAAAGCTGAAAACAACAAAGTCATGATAATACCTACCTAGAACCTTCACCCCTGCTGACTAGCGGTCATGGTACTAGAAAGTCCTTTGTATACTACCAAAGGAGATAGGGAAACACCAGCAGCAATCAAACCTTCACCCTACAATAATGACCTGCTTGCAGGATGTGCTGGCACAGTAGTGTCCCAAAGCTCATCGGATTAATCAACCAATATCTGACCGTGTTTATTATCCACTCTGAAATGAAACCCATTCCTGACACTGCTTTGGTGGCCGAGAACATGAGACTGAATAGACGAAAGACCTAGATGACAACCAAATACTATCGTTCAACTAAAAGAGTATAGCAATAAAATGACTCCTAAGGACATTTGGCTACACTCATAGATCAGTGTCTTGCTCAGCCATCATCAGAGAAGCTTCCTCTTGCAGCAGATGGGAACAAATACAGAAGCCCACAACTGGACAACATGCAGAGCGGGAGGCCTTGGAAAACTCTGTTCTTAATGAGATATCTTCATCAAATCCCTCCCCCCAGAGATCAAGAAATTCTACAGAAGAGGAGGCAGAAAGACTGTAAGAGCCAATAGGGATGGAGGACACCAAGAATACAAGGTCTTATAAAAACACCAGGAAGAATGCACAGGATTGTGGCAGCATGCACAGGGCCTGCATGGATTCAAGTCAGATGAGGTTCCAGTGCTGAGAAGGGAAATACACATGAGCTCCCATCCCTAGCCCAGAAGGTATGTACAGATGACAGCCACTTGTAAAGGAGAACATAGTTTACATCATTGGAGTCTCACTGAGTATACGAACCACATGTCAGGGCAGGTTCCATGTGCAACAGTAGATGGCCAACACAAAACATACTTGACGGTAGCTTTGGATGATCTTTGTCTCATAAAGCTTTGCCAGCACTTCTTTTTAACATTACAGGTCTATTGTATATATATGCGTAAATATATACATATATATACAATATACACACATATCTATATCTTTTCCCTTTTATGTTTTTAAGGAATTTCTCTGTGTGTAAACGTGTATGTCTCTGTGTCTATTTGTTTCTAGTGCTCTTCTGTTTGGTTTTGTTTGTTTGCTTGCTTTTTTTTTTTTTTTTCTTGAACTTAACGACTTTATTTGACACAAAATACAATATGGCTGTGGGAACAGCAAACACCGAAAACAAAAGAAAGAAAAAACCATAGTTCTATCTAATTTATAATTAACAGGAAGGTGAGTCGCTACACGAGTAACACACGGGTAAGTTTTAGGGAGCGTCTTTTCTAGTGCCCATACTTTTGGAATTCCCACTCTCTGTTGTCCAATGGACACACCTGCCTCGTTTTGAGCCATCGAGAGATGCAGTGGAAATGAAAAGCATGATTACAGACTCCCCACGCAACAGTACACTCTTCAGAAGTAGCAGACGCTTGGTTGGCCTGACATTCAATGCAAAGATCCATAATGTGGTTCCTGCAGATGGCACAGTTATCAACTACAATATCCCAGGCCCAGAGGGCTACCGCATTCCACTTTTTCACTTCAAAGCGCTTCTTGCCCGCGCTGCTGTTGGTGCCGCTGGGGGTATCCACATCCATCGCTGCCGCCATTTTGAAAACACACTGTCTGTTTGCTTGCTTTTTGAGACAGGGTTTCTCTGTGCAACCACTCTGTGGTTTGCCTGAAACTTACTTTGTAGACTAGGCTGGCATTGAACTCAGAGATCCATCTGGCTGTCTCTCAAGTGCTGAAATTAAAGGTATGTGCCACCACACCTGGCTAGTGCTTTTTCTTGGACTTCTTTTCTTCTGGTTGTTTTGTCCTATCCTTGTTTGTTTTTTAAAATCTTATTTTATTATTATTTTTAGGTGACTGTTTTCTAATGCAAGAGAGAAAGAAGGGTTTTGAATTTGGATAGGAGAGAAGGTGGAGAGGAACTGGGAGAGAGGAAACCACAATAAGACTATTTTGTATGAAAAAAATATATTTTCCATAAGAGAAAAAAAAACTAAAAATGTTGCAGATTTCAGAGTTTTATTCTGGACTCCTATTGGAAGTTCAGCCCTGGAAGTTGCATGTTATCAGTATTCCTAGGCAACTCTGATGGGCACTCATCAAGTCACTGATCTAGATGAACAAAAGGAACCAACCTGAATTACAAATCTCAGCTGAGAATTCTGTCAGTTTATACATGCAGCCAAGTCCTCAAGGCACTAAGTATGGCCTATAGTTATTATTGTTTTTACCTTCTACTTGGAATGGAAGCTCAGAGTTATAAATATTTCATTATGAACAGTGTGATCAAAACAAAATATGAGAGTCAAAAATTTGCCTGCAAATTAAAGGTGAGGTTCCTGAAAAATAGTTGGATTACAACTATGTACAAAATTGATGATTAGAATTAGCAACGTGACTTCTTTGGTAAAGTGCGTGCTATGAAAGCATGAGAACCCGAGTTCAGATCTCCAGCACCCATGGAGGAAGCTTGGCATGGCAGCACAAGTCTGTAATCCCAGCATTGGCGAATCAGAAATAGGTAGATCCCTGACACAAAGGTGAGCAGTAGCGTACATGAGATTATAGGCAATGTCACTGGACTCAATACTCACTACATAGCAATCAGTTTAAAACCTAGAGATAACAACAGTGCTTATATTTTATTTTCTATCCAAGCTACAAAAGGATGTCAAGCATTGCGATCAACTGAGTGTATATATAGAGTATTCAGTTCCAGTTTAATTGTTCAGATCCCATTTGATAACCAAGTGTATACAAGTGCACACTGTGAAGTGTGCACTTTCTTTAGAGCCAAAACTCACCAAGGCCAGCTGGCCTGGGTCTGAAACACCATGGGATAAAACTGGACTCGCTGAACATAGAAGACAAATAGGACTACTGAGAACTCAAGAACAATGGCAATGGGTTTTTGATCCTGCTGCACGTACTGGCTTTGTGGGAGCCTAGGTAGTTTGGATGCTCACCTTACTAGACCTGGATGGAGGTGGGTGGTCCTTGGACTTCCCACAGGGCAGGGAACCCTGATTGCTCTTCGGGCTGACGAGGGAGGGGGACTTGATTGGGGGAGGGGGAGGGAAATGGGAGGCAGTAGCGGGGAGGAGGCAGAAATCTTTAATAAATAAATAAATAAACAAACAAACAAATAAATAAATAAATAAAATTGCAGTTTCCCATCCACAAATGACAAAGTGTCATTGGAGTTTAACCTCACTGAATTGAAGGGCACAATTCAGTTTACTCAATCAACAGGAGCTTTGTCTTAAGAACACATCTTTTTTAACCAATTACTGCTACTTGACTTACCAGCCTTTCAAAGACAAATTGTCCAATAAGAACCCCAAAATCTTTCAAAAGAGATCTGCTTCTCTCACAAAATAACATACTAGTCTTTTTATCTGCCCATATATTATTTTAAGCATATAATCAATCTTAAGATTTATATTAGCACATATCAATTATGCAAGATATTGGGTTTCATTTTGCCCTTTTCACACATGCATGTCATGTACATTGTACATATTCATACCCAACATTTTATTACCCTTCTCTTCTCATCCCGCCAGCCTTCTTTTTCTTCCTAAACAGTCTTTTGTACACATTTAAATCTTTATTTTTGATTTTGGTGTTTTTGAGACAGGGTTTCTCTGAAGCTTTGGAGCCTGTCCTGGAACTAGCTTTTGTAGACGAGGCTGGCTTTGAACTCACAGAAATCCACCTGCCTCTGCCTCCTGAGTGCTGGGATTAAACATGTGTGCCACCACTGCCTGGCTTACATTCATATCTTTTTAAATCTAGATTTTGCATACGAGAAGAGTATGTGATGTTTGTTTCTGTTCCTCATCCTTCCATGTCCAAATAATAAACATGTCTAGAATTCAAGGCTAGTGTTCATTCTTATTTCCACTAACTGACTTGGGATCCTCATTACTGCTGGTCTGGTAGCACACATTTTTTCCTCTAACTAGTCATTCTTCATCCACTCTTACCTTCTGTTCTTAATTAGCGTTGGACATTTGCTATTAATTACTCTTCATTGAATCATAAGCTTTAATCACCTAACTGCACTGCTCCAAAACACTTAAAGGATTTCCCACTCTATACTGGAAAAGCTAGATTGCTTACAATTCCATGTAAGGACTTCTGGGATTTGGCCCCACATTAGCTTTCAAGGCTAAGCTCTCCAATTCATTCTCTTGCATAATCATCATTCAAACCCACATCCCTTCCTGTGTTCATTATATGGTCTTTCTTTAGCTTTTTTTTGTTTAGAACTTCCACCACCGTCTTCATAGATCCAACATTCATATACATTTCAAGATCTAGCTGAAATGCCATTTTTTACATGATAGATTTTCTAAATCAACATTCATCAAATATGCATCACTTATCTATTTCACATGAAACACAAAATGTAAACAAATGAAGACAAAGGTTTGCTTCCTTTAGAGTCTCCACATCAACATAATATCGTTCTCATGAATTTACATATTTAAAAAAGAGAACATGAAATTAATAGTGTATGGAAGTGGGAGTGGATCTGGGAAGAGTTAACTAGAGGACGTGGAGTTGAGTACGATCAAAATGCATTGCATGAAATTCTCAAAGAATTAATAAAAATATTTTAAAAGATCTATGTCTTTACCACAAATACAAGATAAAATTAATTGAGGTGAAGGAAGTATTGAATGTAGGCTGTTTCCATTCTGTCCTACTTGCCAGTTTCTTTTCTGTTTTTATTTTCATTGTGGCCCAGGAAGCTACCATATCAAAGAAAAAGATGAATGAACAGATGTAAGAGCCATATTTTGTTCTGATTGAGGGAGTGAGACAAAATTATGGCCACATACAAGTCTCTTATGTAGAAGAAATGAATTTTTTAATGGTGCTTCCATCTACAAACAATAGTAATAATAGTAGCAGCAATAATAGTAGTAGCTTATATTTAATGCAAAGCATATGCTGCATAGTATAGTATAATTATCATGTGGAATATTCACACAAGTCCTAGAAGGTAGATATTGTTATCATTTCCACTTAATGTTGAATAAAGAGAAGCTCAGAAGGAAGAGAGGCCTGGAAAAGCTAAATTACTTTCATAAATGCATACAGTTGGTAACTAGAGAAATAAGATTGAACACTATACTCAAATATTCACCTCTTTTTTATTTCTTTTTTATTCTGCTTTTTTGTTTGTTTGTTCAAATTTGGGGTGTGTGTGTGTGCTGGAAATTGAACCAAGAGTCTGTATATGTTAAGCACACATATACAACCACTAATTATACTCCCTATTTCCCCCTTCATTTATTTTTAACCGTCCATGAAATATCTATAATATAAAACTACTGTTTCAAGCAACTTAAGGTGTATATTTAAAAAGAGTCACATTATTGTATACTCAACCAGCACCTTTTCATTTCCCCAAATTAAGACTTTGTGCACATGAAACAATGCAACATTCTCTTTGGCCCCAGATCCTGGAAATATACATGTAACTCTTCTGTGCAATTCCTATGATTTTTGGAATTATGCAACATTTGTCTTCTTGTTATTGTTTTATTTTTTAGGTCCTCAAGATTTACGACATTGTATCAAATTTTTCTTCCATCATAATGTTGAACAACAATCGAATGTCTATTTTTAATACATACTTTTTGCTTCATCTGCTTATGGATATTTGTGTGGCTTCCCCCCTTTTTTGCTATCGTAGACACAGCTGCTATGAACACAGACGAAGTTTCTTCAAGGCCTTGCTTTCTACTCTAAATATATACATAGAAGGATAATAGCTTCATTATATGGAACTTTTATTTTTAATCTTTGAGAAATTGTCATACTATTTCAAAGCTTTGCCCCTTGCCATTAATTATCTACTGTTGTCACACAGGCTGCCTAAGGGACATCAAGCAGGCCAACATTTACTGTCTATAAAAAAGAAAAATAAGCCTGGCTATCTACAACTGAGTAAATGGCTAGATTACTTCCACCTCTATGGAATGAAATAAGGCAGGAAATAATTCAATCAGAGCATCAAAATAGAAAACCACAGAAAGAGAGGCCTTGCCTATAATCATTTTCTCTCTAGAGTATAAGACTGTTCTTTCAGTTACTACAGGATTTCCAAGGTCCAGGTGATACATTTTTCTGTTTAGTCCTTTATAAAACTCTGTGACATTGAAGAAAATCATCTCCCCTAATATGCCTTAATTTTTAAAAATAAATAATATGAATAAGTATAGTGTTATCACCCTAATCAATTAAGTTCATGTCTCTGAACTTCAATTTCTTCATCTGTGTATCTGTAAAATTGGGACAATGGTAGGTCTTATTTAACTAGGTTGTAAGAAAGATTAAGTGAATATACAAATAGTACTAGCCCACATCGCACATTGCAAGTATGTTTTCTAAGTGTTCATGAAAGAGAAATTACTATTAATATGATTTTTATTTCAAGACTATCAAAATGAAATATACAAAAATATTTGTTCACAATGTGCCTTTCCCTCTGTGAGGAATGGATGGGAAGTGGGAGGATAGGTGGAGGGAATGGAAGGAGGGGAGGGAGAGGGAACTGGGATCAGTATGTGAAATGAAAAAAGATAGTTTGTTTTCTTTTGAAACAAGAAAAAATAAATAATAAAAATTGCTCACATACAGACAAATATACATGAATTTGTTCATTTTATGTTTTATGTCTATGGATGTTTTGCCTGTATGTAATTCTGTGGACTATGTTTGGAGAGTGGATGAAGTCCTGAAGGAAAGTGTAATGTTGACGTAAGCATGTCCATGCTAAGATGCCCAATGCCTCAGACCTATGAGAATGGCAAGGCTTTCTCCTGGAGCAAGTATGGATGTTGATCGCATGTACAGAAAGTTATCAACAATAGCTTCCTCCTGTGGATGCCTGCAACCTGAGACTGGTCCCCTACAGAGTCCCCTAACCTGTCACCTTGTTCAGCTGGATATAATAAACTTTATTACTCATTCAACTGTATGTAATAAAACAGAGTGAGTTTCTGGGCTATTGATGCATCTTTATTAGAGCACACAGTCCACCAGACCCAGTTTTTTTTGAACATGGTTTTCATTTCTTCATCCCTCATTGCCCCACTCAGGTTAATCCCAAAGCCATGCAGGTCAAGGCCTATGTGTGTGCCTGGTTCCTGCAGAGTTCAGAAGAAGGTGTCAGGTTTTGTAGCACTGGAATTCCAGATGGTTCTGAGTCACCATGTGGGTGGTGGGACTCAAACACAGGTCCTCTGGAAGAGCAGCCAATGCTCCTAACTACTGAGCTATCTAGTCATCCCCTTCACATGAGTTTTAATAGGAACTTTATTTGCAATAAGTAAGAACTAGGCATCGTCTGGAAAGCCTTAAGTGAGTTAGTGATTAAACAGTGATGCATTCATACTTCAGAATACTGCATCAATACAAGTTGCAACTTATTTGCACAGACAAAAACATGGAAATATTGTGAATAAAAAACAAATTCTAAAAGTTTATATACTGTATAATTTCACTTGCATGAAATGTGTATAAAAGCCAGATTAGTGACGAGTTGGGGCTATCGTGTGACTTGATTATGACAGAATGCACTCTACAGGTGTACTAGAAGCATTATAAACCTCGATTTTCTAATGTCTAACCCAAGTGGCCTTGACTGTAAGTTTCCATACCATTTCAGTAGCATTATCTATTTCTTCCTCAACCTGAGAAAAAAAAACCAGAAATAATATTCTCACTAAGGAGGAATAAACATAGCCATTTGTGATGACGTCCTAAGGGAATGCTGAACCAGTTCTGGCGGTTACCTCTCATCCTTATGCCCTCTCTAAAGAGGAACGTGTAAATAAGGGGTTTGGCAAGGTCCCTCCTAACATGAATATCCTGTCACTATTATTAAGTGTACACACTTGACTGCCAGTATTAGGATATAACTTAGAAGACAGATTGTGGTAAATAGTGGATATTTTGATTATAAAAATATTGCTTCCTTTGAAGTTTTAACTGGAAGTACAGTGATAGCATAGTATTTCCACAAATATCAAATGCTTTCCTATACAGTAATTTTTGCAAAATCTGTGAGTTCTCTGCAACTTGTGATGTAACAAATATTACAGTTTTTAGAATGAAAAGTGATTATAACAGCGGTATATTAAATTACTGAATCCTGCTGTACCTTTAATAGATAAAATAGATATGTATAGATCTATATTAAATAGATGTTAAAAGAGATAAAATAAATATATATGTTTCTAAATTATGCTTTGAAAAACTGTTTTTAAAATGTATGTCTAATAGTTGGACATATAAAACCAAATTCAAGCAATTATATGGTTAGATCTTACCTCATGAAGATCATGAGAACGTATTTTTAATTTTTCACTTACCGACTGATGTGCTGCTATATATCCATGGGCACTTTTATCTGAAAAGTCAGAAGAAAGAAATCACCTTTGTTTCTTAAATCCTACCTACACTCTGCTTATCTTCAATGAGAAGATTTCAGCATCAAATCTATGACAAATGGCATATTTTCCTCTCTAAAATGGCTCATATTAGGCCTAATCATATTTTTAGACAGTCACTTTACAAATCTTAATGAAGGCTTCACTTCAACTGGAGTAATGAGATAGTATTTACTCCTTTCTTTTGATGCTAAATGATTTGCTGTACAGAACCAACATAGATGACTTTACCCCAAAATTAAAGTGATAAATAAAAATGAAAACTTATAAATAAAATATTAAATGAAAAATAAAATATATACATAAAAGTGAATAAAATCACAATTTGGAATTAACATAGATTTGGATATACCAGCACATGAAGTCACAATTTGGTATTAACAATGGTGTTTCAATCTTTATAAATAGTAACATAGATGGTTTCTTTTTCCCCCCGTTGGGAATAATCTGACAAGCACAAAAGTAATTCTGTATTGCCATGGAACAGATCAATTAATCTAAGGGACAAAATAAATTACTAGAGATCATTGTTCACCGATACACTCTTACTTCACAAGCACTTTCAAGGCCTAATCCTAAATGACTGACTAGCGTCATACTAGTGAAGAGCAACATCTGTGGTTGCTGATGCAAGCTAACCATCACTGCTCCAATGAACAACTTCCTTATTTGTAATATCCAACTAAAACAAAGCTTCCAACATGAGTTTGAATTCCCGCCCCATCTACTGGTTGACTTACACCGAAGCTATCTGCAGACAATACTGAAGCTGATCCTCAATATTCTATAGATATTTTGGCCTCGTGATGAGGCTCTTAGAACGGAGATTTATTCTTCACTCTTTGAATCCCTAGCATTTTCCTTACCTCCTGAAGTAAAGCTCATGTATTTCTGGTTGTTGACAGTTTCTTTGGAGTCATAGAACTTGAGGACATCAAGAACGGCTTGTGGGTTCTTCTTCTGTTCCAGTTTTGTTATGTTGGAGGTTTGGAGTAATCGTGCCCATTGCTCAGGAATTCCCTGTAGACAACCAAAGTGAAACATGGCTGCTCAGAACATTCATCAGGAGCACATTCCTGTTCCAGTAAAGTTCTTCACCAAGAAGCCCATGCTACCTGTAGGATTACACTTGGGAAACTGAAGTCACATTCTAGATTTAACGTTAGTAACTTAAGAATGCAATCATTCTCTTCTTTAACCAAAACACAGAGGTAAAACTAGGATTCAACTTAAAAAGGGTGGGTGAGAATATGACTGTGATTAAAAACAAAAGCACATGGAAATCACCTCCATATTGACTCTGCTCATCCATGAAATGATGTTTACAGCTTAGCTTTTTATTTTTCTGGCGACTCAGGGCAGACATAGCAAGACTTCTCTAAATTTGTGCACAGTATAGTATAGTGCAGATCAATGGTTCTTTTGTTTTAATTTTGATTTTGGTTTTTTATATGGCTGGAGCTCTTTTTGGGGTACGTTTTAACCAGAATTTCCTTTCAGATAAAAGGAAAGCCTTACCCATGGTCAGTTTATACTTTCTGTTTACAAAATATAATTTAGGGGTTCTAGGGCTTCATAGTAAGGTCAAATTGGGAGGAGAAAAAGTAGAATTATGGAGGAGCAATGACCACTGAAACACTAACAAGTAACGTTTATGCTGCTTTGGGTATTTTTCATGCAGCTTTCTCCAGGGCACGCCTTCCTCCTCTCCTCCCCCTCTTTCTTCCTCCCTACTTCATTTATTGGCCACATAGAAGCTGGGGACTGTAAAACCATACCAAAGCCTTGTAAGAATTTTTAATGAATAATATGAAGCATTTAGAACACAGAGGGGGCAATATTAAGAAATCCAACCAAGGAGAATTATTTAAAATTACAGAGGTTAACTTTATACCAAGGGTTCAGTATTGCCTGCATGTTAAACCTGCAGATGTCCCCATTTTTATAATTATCCAACCTCCAAGAACAACTTGGAGACAGTACACCTTTGCTGAAGCGCATCCAGACACAATTTTTTAATGGCTTTGTCCCATGAAGTCTCAGCAAAACAATGTGTGACGTGGGCCTCCAGAGTTAGGGAATGACAACAAAAAAGTGAGATAAGCCAAGCAACGACTCTACTGCACACACATGAACCTGCTACTGCAGTGCTATGACATCTCAAAGAAGCACTTTGATGCAAGCTTCTTTAGGGCCTGTGACGCACCTCTGGGAGCTTCCCTGGGCACATCTGTGAGCCATAGAGATCTGGCTGTAATGGACGTAAATAAAGAAAGAAAAGAAAGTTAAAACAGAATGTGGGACAACTTAGAAGGTGGGAAGAGATGAAACCAATGGGTCTGAATGGGGGATTCCCTTTTAAAGTGGGGAAGTTATGGAAATAGGGGGGTATTAACTAAACCAGGGACAGGACAGGCTACTGGACAACGGGTTTAAGAGAATAGAGAAAACAATGATGTTCCAAAGTTCGGATATATAATTCCACTTTGGACCAGATGCTTCCTCCATAAATAATAATAATAATTACCATTAAATGATTGGGGAAATTACTAAAAAGCAGCAACAAAGATTTGGAGGGACAAAGGATGGCATTATGAAAAACTTCAATATTCATTTGTAAGTTGCTTTTATAACTGGGTCATCACAGATAGCCAATGGCCACGAGATAAATTTACAAATTTCAGTTCCCAATTCTGGTTAGCTAAATTTCCATTTCCTATTGGACAAATCTATGTGGCTAAAATTCAAAGGATGGCTATATAACAATATTGAGCTAGGTTTTAATTGGCATTATTCTGTATTTTGTTGTAATAGTCATGGGTGGCTTCGAGAAAATTAGACTAAAGCCATCCATACAGAGCCAGACACTATGCTTAGGTTTAATACGCACTTATATCAGGGAATGGGAAAACATTTCATTTCACATCTTGCATAAATAATTTCCACTTGATGATATAATTCACAAAACCCACTTCCCACAAATAAGATCAGACATAAATTAACAAATTTGTCTATTTTACAACATCTCAAATGCTAAAGAAACATGCTTTGACCCAACTACTTTGATTTGGGATATATGCTTTTGATTCCTGGCATTTATGGTTACACCAAGCACAGTGAAACAACACTTTTACATGCATTTATCACACAGATTGATGCTAAAGCCTTAAGCCAAAAAATTGGAACTCAGGAGCCCATGCATGATCCCAGTTCTGATTCTAAGTGCAATTAATAGCATTTGGTTAATACTGTAATGGCCAAAGGAGTTATTAAGTGTTACAAATCCAGGTATGCATTGCACATAACCACTAAAGCAGACTTCACTGGCATGATCATTACCATAATCATTAGAATATTTTTAGGTATTATATATTCCCATGGCACTTATAAACTTTTGTAATAAATAGTGGTGTGATCATCACTAGACAGCGGGAAAAAACTGCTGTCAGTTGAAGAATTTCCTCCAGATAACTCTACTTACCACATGACTACACTGCTGACATAATTTCTCTTTTCTAAGATGAGACAAACCAGTTTATCAATGAGACCTGATTACTATAATTTGAGCACATGCCACAATGGCACATAATCAGAAAGTCATCTCATTACTCCAAATTGAGGAACTAATCTAAAAAGTTAGACAGCTAATGAAGACCTAAGAATCTGAGCATCAGAAGCAGGAGCACGTATCGATGCCTCTATATATACACATACAATAACAAGTAGGTATACATAAAGCTGTGGGTGTCCAGTGTAGCCCAGGAAAATGGCAGCATGATAGAACAGGCCAAGCATTTATCTTATCATAATAAATGATAATTTATATCACTCATACCATTTTTCCCTCTGATTGACTTGAAGCGACCGTCACAGGTCTAGAGGTCTGGAAAGGGGAGTTCTGAAGTATTTGGGACAAAAATGGCAATATAATGGGTAAGGAGTTGTAATAATTTAATAACCCAAATCTCACCTCCCATCCTAATTTTAGCTTTAGGGTCCAAGTATATGCCCATGTATAAAGGTTATAAGAGCCAATTAGCCATTAGGGCAATTACCAAACAACATATCAAACTAGTGTGCAATTATTTAAAAGAGCAGGCTCTTGTAAAATAACTGGTCTACAGTACATCAAATTGCTCAAAATTCAACCTCCACAACCACCATAATCAAATTTAACAATATGAATTCCCCCAACAGATTATGACATAATGGTATGTATGGTAATTAAGACCCAATTCTAAATCCTACCAAGAGAAGTTTTAAAGGCGTATTACCTTTGGTGGTTTAAAAGTTAAATGTACTAGAATATTAATTGTAAATTATAGGTTTAAGATAACAATGAAGATAGAATTTATGATCATTTAAAAATGAATGTACAAGTAGCTGCAAGGTCATCAAGACAAAAACAAGGTACTTCAAACTTTCAAATTTGCTCTGCATCTGTCTACAAGGTCAATGAATTTCTATGAATTGATTGTAAACAGTGAGTTCATTTCAGATGAATTTCATAAGAGGATGTTATTTGGTGTGGTTGCATCAGGACCAGAAAGGCTGTCTGTCATATATTCCACCTCACTCCTCTCTCAGTGGTCCACTGGCTTCTAGTTCAGACCACAGTGGAAAGGGCTGGTGCTGCTGTCAGCAAGATGGGGGAGGGGATTTAGTCTACCTTTATTTCCATTCAGAACCCAGAAAGATTCAAGAAAGGACTAAAGATGGGGAAAATGTGGCAAAAGATGTCAAATTGGCAGAAAGAAATAAGACAGTGGATGTGAACCAGAATGCTAAATGAGAAAACATTCGCAGCAGAACCCAAAAAGAAAAAGTATAAGAAAAGAAAACATGGAATAACAGCAACCAACTTTAAAAAAAAAAAAGAGAAGCATAGCGGGACTAAAGAATTAAGCTCTTAAAATAAAAGAGATAAATTATTAGACAAGACTATGAAATTTGAGGGCTTTTCCTGTTTTAGATATCAGAAAATTCAAATCTCTTTGGATGTTTTAAAACACAGAATGGTCAGATTATAAAATTAAAAAAACCTTTTACTCAATGGGAAAGATGATGGTAGTAGTGTTGGTTTGTAGTTTTGAAACGTAGACAATGAAATAAAAGCTGGGCTCAAACTAAATGGCATTTAAGTAGTGTCTTTGACTCAAATAATAAAATTCATTAAATCATATCTATCTCAATTTCAGCAGTCTAATTAATTCTGAACATTTTTTTTCTGCCTGCTACTAAGAACATAGAAATAATTAGCCTATACGAATGAATGAGACCAAGACATTTACTCTGTTTCTATCTCACTCTTGCACTGCTTGCTTCCAGAATTGAACAGATAAAATAATTTCATTGAGTGTAGAAAAATTAATTGATATATGGGGTCATATTTATAGCAGCATCTCTCTCCTCACCATCTAATAAAGAGGTACCAAATAATTTCTTTAGAGGAATAACATGGAATATATCTGAGAGTTTGTTCTATTTGAGTATTACAATTATCCAAAAAGGGAATAGATCTAAGCTTATGTCACATCCAGATTATTCATGTGGACCATTATTACAGAGGATTTATATATAATCATATGTAACCCATATAACTAACTACTAATGCATATGTGATATGCAATTATTAATATTTCTTCCTAAAACATGGGGCTTGTGGTTTTTAATGTCTACAAAATATACATGTTAATGATTTTAAAAATAATCTATGTTCTTAAAAGTCAAACAGGTGAACAGGCAAATTTTACAGAGACTTTTGGTTAGCGTAGTTAGCCGATCTGTGTAATTCAGGACTCACCATAAACCCTGAATTATTCAGATGAACTGCCTTCACTGACCAAGCTGAATAAATTATTATTTGATTAGCTTCAGATGATTGAAGAACAGGTTCAGGCAGGGTCTCCTTACAGTAGCTACATTTCCTGTGCCTTGTCAGATAAATGTTTTCAAGTAAGTTGAATTATAAGGTGATCAGACACTTTTTAAAGATGGGCAGAATAATTTTGTCAACCTTGTCTTCTACTTTCTATTTCTATGTATGATTATTCAGGAAAAGTCCATCTCCAATCTATCATTTTGGAATACAGCAATTTTTACTTGAAACCTATTCTCAAAACGGAAATAGGTTTTTCTGAATGGCTTACAAAACAAAATAAGAAGCTTACTTACAGTGAATTCCCCGGTGACTGCATCAAACCCCACATGAATCGTATGTTCAAAGTCTGAAGGAAGAGAGATCTCTGGGCGTTCTTTCTCTTTCTTCTTATTGGCTAAAGACAAAATGTTAACATGTATTTATTTGACGTATAGTTTTGGCTTCCATAAGCTGTATAAGTAGGCTCATCAAAACAATTATATAGAGAGAGCTGTCTGGTTTGAATCTTAAATTTGAAATTTAAGATTCAGAATTTTCAGGAACATATATGCTGTGTTAAGATGTCATTGTTTATGGCAAGCCTACTTCAGTAATTGATATTATCCTTGCAGGACAGTGACTTGAGACCTCTCAGTTGTTAGTCCAAGTTCCTCTGCAGGCTTGTACACCATAGCGGCCATTTATACTTCGTCAGCTATCATCTTTACTTGTTCAGAGGGTCAAATGGGACAGTTTCCCCTCACTTTTATTCCACTGAAGTAACTCCTGTGAACTTTGTCTTGCTCTTGCTTTTCCTTATTTCTGATTGTCTATCATTACAGGATATGACTAACAATGTGTCTCTTCATTTCCTTGCCAATATCATCTGGATTTCTTCCTCAAACAATCATTATTATCTGTTTGAGTGTCATTGTGTTTGTTGGTTTACGTTTCATAGTGCAGTCTTTGTCCTGCAATTTTTCTCTATACAAAGTTTTTTCTCCTAAGCTAACTCCACTCTCAGACACAAACCTACATCTGGCAATTTCCTAATCTGGCTGACAGAGGTGGATCAAGCTATTATATTATCAAATACTTTAAACACTTTAAGGACAAGCCTTTTATTATAAGAAAAGAACAAAATAAAATTATAAATATATAATTCATAATTTATCAAGGCTCTGAAGGACTTTGGAAGTGTTTTCATTAGATGCAGAAGACTGTTGAAGTAGCTTCATTTATATTGTAGAATCCAGCTTTTGATAGCGTCTATAGGTTAAGTACCACTTGACAAATCTGAAGAAATCTATAGGACATCTACCCATTAAAATGCAGTAAAACTATGCACACAATATTGCAATTACTTTCAGAAGTTCATAATCCCCCTCAATTTAGTTGAAGAGCCTCTTATTTTATGCCCCCACATCTTTATATCAACCCTTCACTTCTTTGCCATTACATAAATTCTTCCCTCTTCTCTACCAACTACACATTTACAGCATACTCTCTTAGATATAAATACTGCACATAAGCAAATCTCTGTATAGACTTTGCTCAACAGTGTCTCTCTAGAAGGTTGCTTGATAGCCAATCTTTTGCCTTCTGTTGAGGCCAAGTGCAAAAAAACGAGAAACGCAAACTTGCTTCTCCTCTGGTTTCCCATCTCAGGGAAATAATACTGCTAACCACCTAGAACAGAGGAGGAGCATGGCCTTAGACTCCTCTTTGGGGAGAAATGGAACAAAAACAAGGTTTATACTATCTATCTCCAATAGATTATTGAAAGAAATTATTTTAAAATATACAAAAATTAGGAAATACAAAACATCGTGGCATTCATAGAATGATGTATTTGAGTCTTAAAAAGGGCTTTATACATTTATGCTTTCTCTTTGGCCCTTTTTGAGTTGCTTAGTTGTTTCTGTCCTATTATGATTTGTTTGTTTTAGATTCGTCGTATTTTATTTTATTGTTATTCCTTATAAACTTTTTTGTTTTCTAAAAGAGACAGAAATGGATGGTTCTAGATTGGGGGTGGGTAGGAAGAAAGTGGGAGAAGGAGGAGAAGAAATAATGATCACAATATATTGCATGAAAAAAATATAAAGACAAAATTAAAATAGAAAGAAGCTATATATTTAAATTGTAATGTTCCCATGTAACTACTAAGTAATCTTACATTGGCCCAGATATCAAAACCAACAATTTTGGAGTCATCCTCAATTTTCACTTTAATTCTACGTTATTGACCTGGTTTCTGAAATTGTCTTGACTATATCTCCTTTTATTTTCAGAAGTCACTATCCCTCTCCAAGGCATCAGTATTTTCCTCCTAGTCCATTGCCTCCAGTGTTTTCCCCTCTGACTTATTTCTATGTTCTGTGGTCAGGTCCTATTCTTGCTTTTTATATCAATTAAATGTTCCTCTCACTACTTCTGTGTTAAAATGCGAGCTCCTGAACATGATATCTAATAGCATGCATGACCTGGTCACTGTTACCTCTCCAGCTTGCTTCTATTGTTGCCATGAAACTCACTATCCACATTAATTTAATGCTTCCTAAACAGATTTGTTTTCTCTTGCCTCCAAGCTTTGATTTATGCTAAACTATGGCTTGGAACATTGAATTTCTTACCTTCGCCTTCCAGTTCCGTGTGGATTATTCTTGTTTGGTTGCTACTCTTTTTATTTTATTTTCATTTGCAGTGGTGGTGATCAAACTCAGAGCCTCATAAAATGTGGGCATTAGTACTTTACCAGAACTTATTCTTGAAGACTCTTTCTTGGGTTTCCTCCACCATGGCAAACCTTATACTATTCACCCTCTGTAAAGTTCAATGTTCATTGCTTCACATTTTCTCAAAACCTCATAGTATCTATTCTAAGCTTAGCACTTATCAGTACTGAATTATTATATATTTTTACCTATCTATCTCTTTAGCTAAAATTCAAAACATTTGATAACAAACTTTATCTTAACTCTTACATTCTCTGGCAATTGTCTTGTGCCTGAATATTCAATAACCATCCTTTAAGAAAGTCTCATTTAAACTATAGACTCAGCTTTACACAGCTGGCAAAAGTCAGAACTAGATATTTGAAGCTAATTCTCACCAAATCCATGAAGCTATGCTTATAGTAGCCACATAACTGATGTTTTGGTGGCATTTTCAAGGAAAAAAAAGACAGTTTTTGCTCTAACCTTCAGCAAATATTTAGTGAGTGACTAAATAATCAACAATTTAGGGCTTATGTAACCGATTTTTATTTTCCTTCATTTCTTAGGAATTCTAAAATGAGTTTATTCCCCCTAAAAAATTTTAGAACCTTGGTCGTGTGTACTAAAACTCATCCTAACCTGGCTGTTAATTTACATTCAACCTGATTAGCTCAAGGTTGGTATTTGCAGAGAACATAAAACCAAGTGAGCATCAGTTTCTAAATGCAGCTTTCATATTCTTCTAGAAAATAGAACAAATTCATAGATTACTGGCTGGACCACAAATTTAAATGCCATTTGGTTTGGGACCTTCTAAATGTGAATAAATTTTCCTTGTTACCTTAGGGCTAGTTAAATCATCGAAAATCTCACATTTTACAATCTATCTTGATTTTATCACTAGATAGAGAAACAAAAGCCCCTCAAGTAATCTATCATCCCTTTTATACCTGATCCTAATATTCTGTATTCTCCCTAGAGCTAAAACTTTTATCATTAAGCGAAAAACCTCTCTTCTACATTAAACCTATTCATTAAATGCTCGCATCATTCATTGCAGGTTCTCAAGTTTCTCTGTAAATCACTATTATGTGGGGGACCTATATTAAAAGTGAGATGTATTAGCCCTACCCTAGATTTGCGGATTGCTAACTATTTGATGATGGTGAATGCTTTCTCAGATATCCCAGTGGGAGCTATTTATTCTTCTCTATCCCAATTCCTTTCTACCTGCCAGTATGGGAAGCTATACCATATTCCAATTTATTCCAAGCAATTTATTCAAAATTGTTTATTTGAGGTCAGTACTTCTGCACTTGCCTACAAATTATTCTCCTTTCAAGGTGATTGCCACTTTCTCCTTCCTATTCAGGTTTCCAGACTTCCTTTCTAATAGCTACACTGACATAATTCTGAAACCAAAGATGTTAGTGGGCAACTTCTTCATGTCCTTGCCTTCCTCAGAACTCATCAGTGTTATCTCCCTTTCATTTTTTTCCAATCTGCTCCCTACATCATCTTTGAAAGAAATGGATCTCAATCAGGCTTCACCTGAATATCATGGAAAATTATATAAAAAATCAATGTCTGGTGTCTACTTAGAACTGACTGTCAGGCTTTCTATAGCTAATACCTGGACAGATGGTTTGACCAACTCCAGAGACAATGAGTAGCTAGGGTAGAGTACCCCAAGTACATGCTTTCTTTATCCATAATGACCTGTTCTCTGAAGTATTTAGTACTGTTTCCTCATGCTCTAAGCCCAGCCACCCATTCTACTAACCTTCTAATTCCTAAGACCAAACTCCAATGTCATTTCTACACTAATGTCAATAAAACCTCTCTGGCTCTATTTTAAAGCAATTTTAACACCTTCCTGGCTTACATTCTGTGGTGTGTCATGTAAATGCCTCCTCCTCTACAATCTTGGGAACTCTCACTCCGTGAATTCCTCTAACAATTGTCTGGCAAAGTGCGGACGGTCATAATGCAACCCTAAAATCCTTCCCATTCTATACTAAAGCTGTTGAGGACTGTTAGCTGGAGGGATTGCGTGGCAATGTGAATTCTTTTATTATTAAAGTCATACACCCTACTTAGGACACTAATAATTCTTGGAAGATTCTTTTTTTTCTTCCTTTTTAGTATTTATCTCTGTGTTGGAACTTCCATTTAGGCTCAGAAGACATGTTGAGATCTCTCCATTCAAAAAAAAAAATCCTTCAGCCTCTTTATATCCATATTTCACTGATTTAGTCACTCACCACTTCCTCATGTGGGTTAAACTTCTACAAAAATCAATTTGTACTTTATCTCTCACTTCCCCAACAACTGCAATATGTCCCCAAAGACACATTAATCTTTTTCTTTCCCAAGTGCCACTTTTCAGCCCTTAAACCACTCAACTGTCTTCTCAGTAAGAACCAACATCGTTGATCAAAGACCTCTTGAAAGTCCTCTACATAGCTCCTTCCTAAAATCCACTTCTATATTTCTGATTGTTCCTTTTCAGACTTATTTATTAAGAGTCATTTCCTGCTGGCTGATTAGATCACAGTCACTAGAAGCTGACACTTTGATGTCAAAGACATATATTAGGTCACTTGTCCTCATCAACACACTGTCCCTTGAGTCATCTCTTCAATGCACCTCTATTATTTCAACATCTACAGTATCCACATGCTATATAGATGCGCTCAGCTTTGCCTCAGCACAATTGCAACCCCAGTTTAGATAACTTGTCATTTCTGGTTTTTTGCGTCCCAGGCTCCTTACGGCAAATATTACTGAAGAAACATGAAACTACATTTCCTTGGTTTCCTACCCCACCCTCTCAAGTTCCTCTTCTTGTAACCTGATTTATTTTCCATTTTTATTAATTTTCTTTCTAAATACTGCATCTGTATTTCCTATCCGTTTTCTAATAATACTGGTCCCTAAGTCAGTCATTGCTGATATACATTGTTCCTCCATAGCTTTATAATCCCAACCCCCTCCCCCATTCTTCATATTAGCCAGTCTGAACTTCCTGTAGTTATAACCATAAAAAATTAAGAAGAAATTCTTCATGCCTACTGCCTTTGCTAAGGTGCTCTTGGTACTAGAAATGCCACTGACTTCTTACATGGCTAGCTATACTCTACATATACGTTCTATACTTTCTGTTTAAAGACCCATCTCAATTTGGTGGTCCATCTCATTCAGGAAGACTTCCCTAACTTCTTTTCCCTTCAGTCTTCTGTCGGCGGCTGGTCCCGACAGTCTTCAACATATTTCTTTTCAGCACCTGCTTCTGCTTTTACTTACCATAGTAAATTCAACTCATCGACTAATTTCCTTCTTCCTGAGCAATCAGTCTCTTGAAGGCAGAGATTGGAATTTAGAACTTCTTTGCCCCAGAACAGTACAAAACTCAATGTTTTGATAACAAATCAAAAACGTGAATCGACAGATGAAATGACCCTATGGAGGGAGCCACGATTATCTACCAAATAGGCCAAGGAAGTGAAAATTACCTTTTAGAGTTATTTTTGTAATTGAATTCGCTGATAGGGTCAGTGATGTTTCCATTGTAGAGACTGACTCTATATTCATTCAGACACATCTCTAGTGAGATGTCACTTCAGAGTCAAAGATAATATTAACATAGTTAGGAAGAATTCAAGGTACAGAGAAACAACCAGTATCCTTCATATGAAATCCCTCAACAATTCTGTCTAATTTCTGTAATTTGTTTTAGAAAGCTGTCACATGGATCACACTTGCTTTATGAGGTCCATTTGCTATCTTCCCCTAAAACTCCAAAGAGTTGTGCTTTTCTTTCTCTTTAGCTGTCATAACATTACTTCCAGAATTACTTTCTAGAGTACTTTCTAGATCCTTGAAAATCGACCATGCTGGTAAACCAAAGGAAGGCAGAACGTGGAGAAAACTTCTCTCCATAAATTTACCCTACAAGTACACACACACACACACACACACACACACACACACACACACACACAGAGAGAGAGAGAGAGAGAGAGAGAGAGAGAGATCATGTTAAAAGCAATGGAAAGTCTGCAACCTGTTCCAGTATATGTGGCATAATTTAAAAGGCAACACTTAAAGCTGCCTTAATGCAGAAAGACCAAAACAAAATATTAAGCATATTTTAAAAGACAGAAATAATCATTTCAAAGAACAGTAAACACACAGATGGGCTAGTTCTCTGAGGTAAGCATTTCATTACTCTGGCAATATAGACTAACTCTCAATTTCCTTTCATTTTCTTTCAATCAGTTAATGGTTCAGTTAGGAAGTGTGGATTAAATTAGGAATCAATGTAGTGACAGATTATGCTAGATGATTCATTAGGGACTTAAGCAATAGTCTAAACTTGCAAATTAACTGGGAGAATGATGTTAATAAAAAAAAGGAACAGTATGGCCAGACTAGGGAACACTAGGAAATAAATTGGAGTAATAGAGAATAAATGTTCTGTATAAACATACATAACAGGAAAATATAGATACATGTGGTGGGTAGTCTGAGTGTACTAGAGGTAGGATGCAGGAAATGAGCCACAAGCATCAGACAGATAATCTGTCAGGTACAGGAAGTAGGCGATGCAGCAGAAGCAAAAGGTCAGAAGTAAGAGTGCATTAAGCAAACAGATGTAAATGAGAAAACAGCAATAAAGCCATAAGGACTAGTCTTGAAAATCAAGAAGGACGGAAAGATGAAACTGGAGATAATAGGAAAACATGTGTGGGAAAGGTCTGTGAGCAAGTGGCTGAGATAACTGAGTTTTTCTGAAGGGAAGTTAGTTAGTTCTGTGTTGTTAAGGTATCTGGGTAGCACCAGGCGTCACTCAGACTGAGAATGAGCAGCGGGTTGCAATGGAGAAATGAAAGGACCTACCTATCACTGCATCTTTTCTTCTAAGGTGCATTCTACTGGCCATTTCTTAGGATCTCTCTCTGCTTCCCTCCTTCCGTCTCACCCTTTGTGCACAATGTGTGTAGAACTTCCATTTAAACTGTACGTACACACATACATGTATAAATTTTGCAATTGAAAAATTACCTGAGGATAATTTCTCTCTTACGATGTTAATCACTGTGCTAGACACATAAAAAGCAAGCATAGCTCGGCGGTGCGGTGCACACCTTCAATCCCAGCACTTGTGAGGCAGAGGCAGGCAGATCTCTGTGAGTTCGAGGCCAGCCTGGTGAGTTCCAGGAAAGGCTCCAGAGAAATCCTGTCTTGAAAAACAAGCAGTTCAGATACGCTCCAAATTCTCTTATTTCTGAACTGACACAGCAATAAATTATATTTGTTTTCAAAGTAAGAATACAACTCAGATCTTGCCATTTGCTCCTATGTCTCTAATTCATAGTGTTCCATGAAGGCCTTTAAGAAAACAGAGATCTAATAAAGCAAATTATTAGGCTACTTTAATTGGAGTTCCTGTGTATTTTAACTTTTTTGGAATTGACATTCATTATCTTACTACCCTTGGCTTGGAGGCAAATCCCTCCTCATCCCTTCTGCTGTGTATTAGTGAAGCCAAATAGCTTGTGCAGGAGGAGATGCCACTTTCAGCCCGAGAAGTGGGTGTGGCTAGGTCAGAGACCCATCATACTAAGAAGCCTATTTTATAGCAAATTATTCCTTCTTTTTCGTTCCGGGAAAACCACGATAGAAAGATATAAAAACTGTTATTAAAGTGCTATTAGTATTCTGTGGGTGATAGCATTCACTTTTCCTACCAGGGAACCCTTAGTGAGTGGCTCATTCTTTATCTAGGTGGGAGATGCTTTTGTAATTCACGGATTATTTATAAAATGCTGCCTTAGTGGTTTGTTAGGTTTCAGATACTTTAGTGTCTAATTAACTGCCAGGGCAGTGAATTAACTACGGAATTATGGCTTTCTTATTTTATTTTTACCATCATTTTTTTCCATCCTCTCAGTCACAGGCACGGAGCACAGTGTGCTCTGTGCCATCTTTCTCAAGTGGAAAGCCTCTGAAGCCCTTTTTAGACTTGATTAAGTATACGGATCTCAGAATAGTTTTTCCTGGGGCAATAATAGCCCTACAAGTGGTGTCGAAGAAGCAGGAGATCTTTATGAAAGCAAAAGTCCCAGAGGGACTGATTTCTGCCGAGCCTCTATTTCGTAAGACACCTGCTCTATATACAAATATCCTCTTTGGAGGGGACCCACAGGAATTTCTTACCTCCTGAATTTATGACATGTAAATCTTTCCTTACACGGCAGGTCACATAATTGTTTAGTTTTCTCATTTGGGAGCCTGGAAATGTGTTATTTTACCATTGAAAATATTTGAAATACTACGTGGTAAGAGCAATGGGAAATCAGGCATAAAACACTTTCATTTCAGTTCCAAATATTTGAAGAAAGTGACAGTGAAGGGCTGCAAAAACAATACAAATTTAAGTTTCCACATAACTATATCTTGCTTAAACCTAGAAACTTGGGCAAACTTCACACTGATTCTGAGTAGAAAAACAAGGTTCTCATCTAGTGAAGAGATGGATTAGCTTAGGAATGAGTGCAAGAGAAGAAACAGTGGACGTTCCTTCTGTTCTATTTAGATATAGTTATCCAACATTTTAATTCTATGAGCATCAAACACTACTATTGTAATAGGAAA
Source organism: Microtus oregoni (assembly GCF_018167655.1). NCBI lineage: Eukaryota > Metazoa > Chordata > Mammalia > Rodentia > Cricetidae > Microtus > Microtus oregoni. The sequence continues at coordinate 1,760,257 of NW_024544745.1, forward strand.
CAGTTTGAAAGTTTTGAAAAGAACACAGTAATTATAGAAAAATGATACTTTAAAACAAGCAAACAAACAAATAAAATCTAGTTGCTTCCTGCTAGTAAGGTGGACCAAAGGAAGAAAAGCTTGTAAGGAAAAAAATATTCAAGGTCACCATTGCTAATTCACCTAGGTTTGTCCTTGTCTTTCCTTTTAAAAAATCACTTTTGTACATTCCACTGGGTAAAACATATTTTCAAAACAGGTTTAATTATTTTCATTCGTTCGAGCAAGTAATCATTGAACTAAGTATTTTGTTGCTAGGTCTGTCAAGCTTTAAGCAGTGCGTCAACTGTGTGGCAGTCACGTAATGCTTCTGAAATGGTTTTCTGTATAAAGTCATTTCTAGGAAAGCCTCACCCTCCATCATACGAGGATTGAGGAACATGACTTTAAACATGTATGTAGCTGGAAATGTACAGTGGGCAAGGTCCATTCTGTTCTAGGAAAGCTTTCTAAAGTAATTCAGAGGATCTAATTAACCTATTTGAATCTTCTTTATGCATTTTTGGGGAAAACATTCCTTCAGTTTCCCTTTGCCTGGTGTTCAATGGCTATAAAGACAGGATGTACAGATAAAACCACAAAGTGGTACCTGATTCTGCAAGAGTAGCTACAAGCTTAATTCATAAGCTCGATGCTTCACAGAGATGATCAGTGGAGGACAAAGAAATGACAGTCACATGTGAGGCATGTAGTCAGTCCTTTGACATTTGAAGACATTTATAACTTTCTCTGGTTTCATCTTCCAAAATCCTCAACAGTATTGATTTTTATAGAAAATAATTAAGAAGCTGCCTTTCATCTCTTCCCAAAAAATATATGCTTGTTATATTCACTTCAAACGATGCTCCAGTTTCAATGAGTAGTATTTGAAAAACATAAGGCAAAGATGAGGCAATGTATTAGGGGGACACTCTTGTCCAAGTGGACAATTATGTAAGGTACAAGTCTGAGATGGGTAAAAAAAAAGGCCTCATTTGCTTTAAGAAAGAAAGAACTTTCCTAACACTTGACTATTAGCAACATTTGTATCCTTCTATACATTCTTCATTTGAATGTTTGATACAACACTTTTCCATCTTTCCCCACTTCCTACCCATCCCCTGTTCTTCCTCTTATCCTTTTTCTCTCAGATATTACTTCCTCTCTTTACTACATTGTATACATCTTCCAATACTGTATTTCATACCTGTCTTCAATGTGACTGTCTATTGGTTTTAGTGGGAAACCATATTTTTGTGAGCTTTTCCTTTATTAGCCTTGACGTGGGAACATGGGCTTTAGTAGCTAGGGAAAGTGCATCCTTGTCCCACCTTCTTTCCCTTTCAACAGGCTGTCTAGGAGTGGAGGAACAGATGTGAGGCTCTTTTCATGGAACACAGTACTAACCCCAGAGGACAAGAAAGAAACTGGACCCTTCAGACTTCCCAAAAGGCAGGCCAACGATCCGTGAAGAGGACTCCCCATGGAGCTAGATGGCTATTTTTAGAGAACTAAGAGGAACGCAAACACTATTCTGGGAGTATCGGTCTCTGCCACCTGACTTTCTGATAGCAGAGCATATACCTCTCCATTAGTTGACACTCCTACATATTATTGGTGAAATAATAAACACCTCATACTCCTGCAAGAGTACTAAGGGCCTTTAGATTTACCACACTAAGTATATTTTATTGTATATTTTATGGATATTAGTAATGTGTATTAACCAAAACATTTGATTAACAAGACCATTAAAGATAGCTGAGCATTTTCTTTTTGCACAATGCTCCCTGCTCTGTAGGGTATAGAGAAGATAGACTATTCCAAGGATTAGCATAACAATGTATTTTTCAATACAATTACAAAAACTATGTTGTGCAATATCTTCTTCACAAAAATGAATATATCAAGTTAAAGCCTCACTTTTCTAAAACAATCCATTTGTGAGCCTGTGAAATATACATACCAAATTATAACTTAACCCACACAACACACAAGAAAATATTAGCACATCTCTGTTGTCAGGAATATCATGTATCTATCATTTTCTGCATGACAATTAAAAAATAATTTTCCTGATATTCATATACCTTTTAAAGCACATTGAAACTTCTTAATAACAATGAATGCCACCCCTGGCTTCTGATGAGAGCAACATAGATCACTACACAGTCTCTTTGTTCCATCGCTAGGAATGCTAATGTAGTATAAGAAGTTTGTTTCTGGCTTTCATTCTTTGCTATGTGGTCCTAGACTGTATATTTAAATGCTTTAAGCTTATACTGTTATGACTACAAAAGAGGGCTATAACAAAGAAAAAGTAATTTTTCCTGATATTCATATATGTTTTAATGATGCCTGAATCACAGACCTGCACCCAGTAAGCAGTAAGCAAATGAGAAATCATCTTTTATATGTCACAATTTTATTTCTGTCCAACTATTTCTTCCTCCATCTCCCAGGAAAGGGACCATCATATCATATCATTGACCAGATCACCAAATCACAAATCTCTCCAGATTTCCCAACAAACAAAATATATATGAACTGTGTTCCCTAAGAACACAATCCTTCACACAGGACTACACACTCCCCAAAACGCACCTAAGCTCAAGAGCAGTACAAGACACAAAACACACGAATAGATGAAAAACAGATGTCACACAGAAAGGCAAACTCCAAGTGCACTCTCACCTGCTTTAACTTTTTAATTGATTAGATTCGGGGGAGCTAAGTCATTTTCAGAATCCTTGGTTCTTTTATTTGCCTCATTGATTTCTCCTTACTGGTTTATTTATAGTTATGTATTTATTAATGAATTTATTTACTCATCCATGTACTTCTTCACCACCTTACTCCAAAATGGATGCCAGCTGACACACAAGAATACATAAAATGCAACGTGAATATATATATATTCATATATATATACATGAATATATATATATATATATATGAATATATATATACACACAAAAACACATACAAAATGGATAAGGATGTAAAAAGGGGGAAATGAAGTTAAGAACATAAAATAGAGCCTGGAACACAACTGATACATACCAAGATACACACATATCAAAAAGCCTCATTATAACTGTTACATATAAGCCACACACTTTCTTTACTTTTGAAGTATTCTATAATTGACATACAGATGCTAGTCATGGCAAAAGCTACGTTGAAAAGGTATAAATTCAACAACCTAGTTTCTTGGTTGTATAAGTTGTTAAATGTCATAAATATAATAATAGCTCAAAATTACCTAGCAGAAGTTAATTTACACTTGTAACACTCATGTAATTACAGTTACCTTAAGTTCTCACAAAGATTTGGAAAGGCATGGCAAACCCTATCATCCTCATTTAACAGATGATAAAACTTCAGGCTCAAAGGAGCTGCAGGACTGGACCAAAGCCACAGTCATTACTGCCAGAGCCCTCAATAAATCCAGGCCTCCAGAACACATGTTCAGTGCTTTTTGTATTAATTCAAAATTGACTGTGATGTTACGCAAACAGTCACCAAGAAACAGGGACAGAGAAACAATATTCTCTGTTCACCCATGAGGGGCAGGGTCTTAGGCAAACCTGAGTTTTCAGTTTAATTGAGGAAATTTTGGAAATAGAAGAGAAAAATATGGACATTAGAAATAAGGTCACAGCTTTTCAAATATCTCATAAATATTTTGCATGCAATAATAATAACAATGATACACTAAATAAAAGGATTAATGAGAGTTTCCGTGGCTTAAAATATAACAATGGAAAGCTCTACATAATTTTGTTTAGATCCCTGAGAAGATTTTTCAGGGGTGATAAGAACATACATACGACTCCAGTAAAATTGAGAGTGACAGGAAAGCAGTTCACAGCGGTGAATTGCTAGTTCAAATCACGGATGCAAATGTTCTCAGAGTCATTGAAATCCCATCCTGAAGCTATAACAATATCACGGATACAAGTAGCATTATTTAATGACTATATTTCTTTGTGAAGATGACTTCTGTCATATCTTTTGGGAAGAAACCCATCCACTTCTCTATTGAGTCCAACGAAGTCATTCAAACTTTGAACGAAACTTACCAGCTACTCAATGAGAGTGTTTAAGTACCACTACCTTGAATGATTTAGGACTTTTTGACAGTAACTTCTTCTCATTATAGTCTTTAAAAAACACTCTTATAGCACTTAAATCATCCAAGCTTTCTCTGAAAGTAGCTTGTTAGATGTCTAGCAATACTAGAAATGGTAACTGATGACTTAAAAGTTTGCCTTAAGATAGCTTCTGGTGATTCTTCATAATATAGGATTCTTCAAAATCATTCAAGTTTTGAACAGGTAATTGTTGATATGAAAAGATACCGATGTTCATCAGTTTTCCTTGGAACATCTTATTCTTGTTCTAAAACTAAATGGTTCCCCTTCCTTACAACTTTGTCTTCCACTCTCAAAACCTCTTAATTATCTTTATTGTCCCTTGTGATAATCGCCTCTGGCATACAAAAACCTCCCTGAGGGGTATCCTATAAAATATCCTATCACATATTAAAGCAAACAAGTTCATATTCAAATTTAGTTACAAAAAGGTTCATCATTCACAGGTTCTTAGTGATGCAAAATTTCACTGCCTTTAGGAGGAGGTCCTGAAAGATGTTCCATCCCTACCTCTTGTCAAATCTTCCGGGTTGCACTATACCATGCTTTTGGCGAACTAGCTAATGCCTTTTTCATTAAGGATACAGCATTAGTAATGGTGTATCTTCAGAACACTAGTACCTTCAGAACTTTTGTGAGATTTTGAATTGTTAAATGACATATAATTAGCACATCTTACTGAATGGCTTGACCATACATTGATATACAAACTGAAAGTCAAAGTGTGGTTGGTATTAAAGAACGTGTTTACCCTGGAACATGTACGTATTGACAAATGCATGTGAAGTACCAAATGGATGCTATGGACCAACAGGACTTTTGAACTAAAAGTTTTCTTTCAAGTAGTCTTGTATTTCTCTAAGAAAGCCCTGTTCAAGCCATTCCTGAATAAGAGATGAAGTCATCCAGGCCCTTCTGTTTGGATGCCAGTTCAAGAGAAATTTGGCTCAGATTGTTTTTCCCCTGAGAAGATTTGGGTATACTTTTCTGGAGAATAGCAGTGGTTTCACTATGAGGTCATTTGAAATATTGACACAAAGCAGAAATGTCAACCTCTCTGATATTGCTGAACTCCTGCTTTTCAAAAGGACAAATAGGACTTTTCAAAGACATTAAAAGCATGTACTTTCAAGCACCAAAGATTAGTGTGGAGTCATCCCTTATTCAAGCACTGGGCAAATGAAGCAGATGTAGTACAGGGATGCTTTCTTTGGCATCACTATTACAAATGAATTGCTCGCTACATAATGACATATCTTCAATTCTCACACCGCCCTTTACTCGCTGAAGAGGGTTTTCAAGATCCACTTAAGTACCGGCAAACAGGCTTTTAGAATTTCCCTTTATAAGGTCACAGAACCCTTGTGTAGAATGTATTTCATTATTTGTTTACTTCTCTTCAGTCCTTAGGTCACAGGGGAAAGCATCTCATAAACACACAAGAGGCAATACTGTCACTAACAAGCATTTCAGCTCTTATACAAATTGTAAGTTCATTTAACACTGTATAGCACCCCAAATTACCACTTTTACCTTGAAGACGCAGATCAATAATGACATTTTGTTTTCAAAGACATTACCTTTCTTCTCCTTTTGGCCAATTTCAGTGATCCTATGATTACTTTACTCACATCCTGATCAATAGTTATATCTACCAAGGTTAGGTTTCAGTTTTATGGCAGTTAATACAACCTTATATGCTACTTACAAAGCTTTCAGAGAACCAAGTGTCACAAAGTAGTAGCATATACTATTTAAGCAACAAGCTGTATCATGAATGTCACATGGGTAAATGATACTATATTGTGACTTTCATGCACTTGGAACTAACTGCATAGGTGACAACTGGTAGAAGGAAATAAAAGACTTTTGCATCCTTCCTGTGATTCAGACAGATAACATTGTGGTGACTTGTAATTATTTCTGTACACTTAACTCAAAATCTTCAGTTATTGTAAAGATATACAGAAGCAAATCTACCTATACACTCAAATATCAAAAGTGGGGCAACTTAGCATTAGGGAGGAATTGTTTTAAATTCTACCCTAAATTTTCAGAAAGCAAGTTGCTGTTTTTACACTCAATACAGTGCTCTTGTTATAGTTTCCCTTCAGTTAAGTCTATAAATCCAGTTTATGTGAAAGACAAACACAGCATGTATATTTTCTGGTATCCCATAGGAAGTCAATCAAACGTGGTCCTCTGACAAAAGGCAACCTCTGAAGATAGAGATGGAAAGGTTAATCAGGCCCTAAACAACCAACGCTCAGAAGCGACTACCCAAGAAAAAAAGCTACAAAGAAAGAATAAACTGGCCCCTTTTGAATGCCCGGCCACGGATACTTTACTTTTATCCCCTCCTCCTGGGAAGATAGAGCGAAGCCTGGCTTTCTTATTCTTCTCTTCTGGGGCCATGGGGAGAGGTTTGGTGCTGTGGTTGAGTGCTGAAGAATCACGGTTGTTGCTGTTCATCCTCAGTGGGGGAGCTGGGGGTTTTTCTTCGTTCTCCAAGCTATCAGACATTTTCAGGTGCAGCTGATTTCACAGCTCCTAAAGGAAAGCAGTGGCAAACAGGAAGTAAGGGGGGTCAAGTCTAATGCAAGTGGGGTACACATGGGGAGTCTAGCATCCCAGAAGTAGTATTGCTCTCATTCATTCACTCAGATTTCCTGTACATTTTAAGAGGCTTCTCTTCTGGGGAGAAGAAATATGCCTCTCCAAAGGCTAACAAGACAATTTATCTAAGTTGAGGTAACTGTGGTCATGAATGACTTTCAATGTACGCACGCAAATGTGTAAGTTTCCTTGATTTTACCAGAGAGAAACTCTACTTTCTGTTGTTCGTACACGATCTCTGAATGAACAATTTACTTTTTCTCTAAAAATCTTATACTCATGATCATTATGGTCAAGTGGCATAAACTTTTTAGACTTTTAAATTGATACAGGCTAAGATGTGGATTGTCAATGGCCCAGAACCATGATTTATTAGCTGTTTTAACACTACCATGCCTTGGTGTCTGCTTCTTATGCCTATGTACCTGATTTGCAAAATGATTTCTACTCTTTTTATTATTTAAAAATTGAGAAAGCTTTCTATATACATGACAGTTTCAGGAAAGTTGAGGTATACTGTCTTAGCAGATGATGCCCATCTTTTCACAAGGAAGCAGCTTTAAAAGGTAGGCAGAATGTCATTATGACTAAAGGCAGAGCTCTCATATGGAAGTATGGTGAGATGTCATAATTTTACTCTCTGTCTTATTTCATGTCCCCGAAAAGTACTTTAGTTGTAAAATCTAGTCTAGGTTTTAGGGATTTATTATTTAATATGAGTTTCACTTATTTAGGCACATATGTCAAAATCCAAGCACATTCATGTTTCATCCACCTCAGAGGATGAGGTGGAAAAAGTATGACATCTTCAGGAAAATGTTTATGCTCATGTCTTTTTATTCTAATTCTGGTCCTCCCCTTATAGGAATTGACCCTCACAGGCACAAACCAGGTCCTTCAGAATGACTTCATGGTTTGAATATCAGAAAAATCAAATGTGGCTATATATAAATTTATATAGTATCACTTATTACTAATTTAAGAATATACTAATTCTCCAAATACAACTTACCACGTGACTCTATGAAAAGGACAATTACTGTAAATGAACATAGTTGCAGAAACAACAAATAATATCCTCATTAAATACTGAAATAAGAAATGGTCTGCCACCAGGCAGAGGGGGTACACACTTCAATTCCGGCATTCGGGAGGCAGAGGCAAGGGAATATCTGAATTTGAGGCCAGCCTGGTCTACATTGTGCATTCCAAAGCTGTAACAGAGAAAAACCCTGCCTCAAAAATTAAAACAAAACAAAACAAACAAACAAACAAACAAATGTCTTTCCATAATTCCTTTTAGTTTTAGTGATTACAACATTTTTATTGTTTTTAATAAAGAGCTCTGAATTATATGAGGAGTATTTAAAGTTTTTTCTATTTTATGAAATTCTGTTTGTAGAACAATGAACGCAACTGAAAAGTAACAAAATAAATGAAATTAACCAGACTACAAAAGATAGATATTATGTTTTCTCTCACATGCAAAATACAGATAAAATAAATTATACTAAAGTAGAAGAGAGACTTAGGACAAGGAAGAGAACCAGAAAGAGGGATGAAGGAAAGTAAGAGAGGGGTAAATATGGTCAAAGTACAGTATGTATATGTATCAAATCCCAAAATAAAAGTATTTTATATAGTAATATATGGCAATAAAATTTGAAAATAATTTCCCTATGCTCTAAATTCAATCAATATATACAGTCCATGAAACTTTGTTCCCTCCCTGAGAACAATAGCAATTGTTGGGGGAGGGGCTAGCAATTTCATTAGTGGTAAAGCCACATAGAAGTTGTGCTTGCTCTAGTAAATAATGACCCGCTCACAGTCCAGAAAGAGACTTTAGTTAAAATCAGTGAGGTACACACACAATAGAAAACATGAAATTAGGGAGACTAGAAGAGTTTCATCCCAAGTTGGAGAAGAATGAAAAAGAAGAAAGTGATGAGGGAAAAATAACTAATATTTATTGTATAAATGTGTGAAATGGTCGATTAACAAAACAGGAGTGGGTATTAAGCAATGACTTTTTTCTGCTTGATTGGCTGCCAGTTCCCAATGATAGGCCTTATCTTCATTTGCACAGCTCCGTTTCCTTTTGCCTTGCCATGCCTTGCATTATCTGAATGAATTAAGACTAATTCTGTATCTTTTCGGTAATCATTATGGTGAAAGCACCTGGTAATAAATGTCTTGTTGTCACTACCAATGACCTGATGAGCTCCATGTGTCTTGCGTAAGTAAAACTGAAACATGAGATACAATGAAAAAGTAACTATGATGTCAAGGTAAAATATATACACACTTGCTACTGGTGCTAGTCATTATTGGAACACCCATGTGAAACAGGCCTAATGAACTACGTTCTTTTTTGCATTTAGACCTTTGGTCCTTTTCAATTTACTCTTCTCCAGAAATGATTGACTTGACCAGTGGTATTATATTTCACTAGCCCAGCTCACAGTTTTCCTTTAGCCACTGGGAAGAATTTGGTATGAAACTGTTCTGGACTCAATACTAACGTCTAAGTGTGAAGTTATTACAAAAATATCAGATATGCAACATCTATCTTGATTTTAAAAACTAAGTGTGTAAGCTACTGAACAGGGCCTGAGTATTTAAATAGCAGTGCCAAGGGAGATTTCTGGAAAGTTGTGTCCCACAGAGATAAAGAGCTCCCATTTTCCGGATGATACATATTTTCTGATGACACATCACTTGACTTGATATGACAGAAGTCAGAAAGACAAGTGTGCTCTCTTTAGAACAGATCTGATCTTGCATAACAAGGCAAGAGTCTAGGACAACAAGGGTTCTAGGGCAACTACGTAATTTAAAATACTGTGCTCCTTTGTTCTTGAGAACTAGGTGTGGTTTCCACACCTATTTGCACATTCCTAATTACAGCATGTAAACAAGGAAGCATGCTTACCTACTGCTTCTTTTCAGGTTGCCTGATGACCCCGATGCTATCTGGCCAAGTATGTTTTAGGTTAAGGATTAAGGACTACTTGGGATAGAAAACTCTTCTATGCTGTACTAAAATCCAACAACTCAAATTCTAAAACACCAACAAGCTCCTGGTATTCCACGAGCTCTGCAGAGAACCGAGCTACTTTCTACTTCTCAACAAACAGGCATGGTTTTAGACTGTATTTAGTTTCACTGGCCTCATTAGAGCATCATCAGAGGGGCTGAAATAACCCTTTACAGAGATGGACATGAGACTGAAGAAAGGGTATCCACTTCCACACTGAGAACATAAAGCATGAGATAGATACTCTTCATTTGTGTAGACTTTACATATTTTGTTTTGTTTGAACTATCATGCTACTACGTCAGCTCTTCATCAAGTTTTATAAAGTACAAACAAAAGTTATCTTCTTGACATGGTTAACCCAACTTCAAAGCAAGTGCTTCAAAGCATGCTTTTTTTTTTAATTTATTTATTTATTAAGGATTTCTGCCTCGTCCCCATGCTTTTGAAAGAGTGGAGAAAGGGAAGGCATTCACAAGGAAGCCTTGTTGTCAATGTATTTTTCCCCAAGTGGGAGGTATCTTGTACTCTTCCATAAACGTAGAAAGAGAGAATCCTATTATGTTATGCTTGTAAAGAATACCAATTTACTAAGTCGGGTCCTCTTCTGAGACAGCTTTCTACAAAGGACACTATTAATGGATCACTGCTTCAATTTGCCTATGATGTCATTATTTCCAAGATCTTAAAAGAGACTATTTTGTTTGGGATGGCTGTAGGCTTCATTTCAAGTATTATACAAAAGAACTATTATTCTCTAGGAGTGCAATCAAACAAAATGCTTAGTCTTAAGTTTAAATGTTGTTTTTCACTTGCACAACAGAAACTTTCAAGTGAGTGGCACTTTAGATCTAGCCACAGGCCATTTGTTTCACTTTCAGATACTGGCCTTTAGAATCATGGAAAAATAGCAAACACTAGTGTCCAAACAGCCACAGTTTACATCTGTTCATAACCTGATTACATAGCAACTACATTTTTTTTTACAAAGAGTTCAAATTGTTTTGTGGATGATATGTATTTTTGAGCCAATCCTTGGGGAGTTAGTGTTGGCATATGCTCTGTAATTGCAATTGGAATGCAATTGTTGTAAAAAGTATTTTATTTCACTATGACCAAAGATCATTCACAGCCTATTTTAAAGCCAGTAGAAAACACTGCATTTGTTTTTCAGGTCTTTTCCTCTCCCCTCTCAGTCTCATACACAAATGTGAAGGCTTGTATCCATGGGGGGAATAAATGAATACACACAGCCCTTACTGGCTTGCCTCTTGCCAAAGAACCTTGCAGCAAAGCATTTTTAAAGGGACATAGGCGCTGTGGTGCAGGATTAGAAATGGTCAACTGCTCTCATTATTCTCTCATTTTTCCAACACTCATTCGCGCGATATCAGTATCAGATTAAACTCCCAGGAGGTTAGAAAAGAAAGCCATCAAGTTGTGTAGATCTAAAAGTCAAAGGAAAAGAATCGTAATCAACCAGATACTAGAAAACTTGACCAAAATGGATACGGTGACATATATGTTGAATTGGATGCAGCCAAAGATGCCAATTGTGCCCATTTATTACAGGTACTGTATACCAAGTATGTGAAGGAGGAAAAGCCAGACATTCTGGTCTTACAACTTGTAAGACCATTTATTAAGTCATGAGCAAATAAAATAAATATTTTAAGCAGATATCATGAGAATAAATGTCTGTGTACTTTCAAAACTGATGTAATTATTTACTTGCATATTTTTCCTCAACAAAACAAATGTATTGTCTGCCTCTCAACCAAAAGCCCAGCCTTGCAATTGCATAGCCATATTCAAATGAAAACCCCCAAATCAGTAGCAACATAAACCTATTATCAGACATTGGTGATCACACCAACATTGTTTAATATTTTTTGCATATGAAAGTAAAGCATACACAATAAGACTAGGATGGAGCCTAGAGAAAATATCCAGGGTAAACTCTAATGTTTCTGGTATATTGATACAGATACTGAAAATAGAAGAGAATAATGTTCAAGAAGCTGTGATGACAGAGTTATAATAATCATTTAACACAAGGACATATGAAAGAATACGGATTTTAGGATTGCAGAGGGATAATAGACTTGCAGCAGAATTCTATTAAAACATGAGTGTGTCATCTGGAAGTTCTTTGGTGGGGGAGGTTCTGTATAAAAAGAATTAGTGCTGTAGATCAAGGATTAAAATTTTAATGACAGCCTTTAGATTTCAAAGTATTGAATAAGGATAAATTTAAAGTCATCATATGTCTCCTTATATAATTATATCAATATGGAGCCTTATTTTATATATAAAGATGAGATTTCTGCCTTTATTGGAAGGATGTATACACTGAATTGTACTTTGGTGGTGGGAAGGAGGATTCAAGAATTACATTTGCTGGCTTTTTTTTATACTCCACTGGACCCTAAACACACACTTTCAAGATGGTTATGTAAGTGTTCAAGAATAGAACAAACCACATCTTGGTAATTAGCCTAGGCCAGTATCAAACCTACCCTATTTTTTATGTATTATTAGCAAATGAACTTACCTAGTTCAAAAATTCATGACTGACAATGTGAGAAAACATAGTAGATGATTTATAAGTTGTCTCCTTCTTCCCCACCATCAAAAGTATAGGTTAAGTGATAAAGTAAGTTGAAACACAAAATCTAGGATACTTTAAACTCCTAAACTCTTGCTAATTCTCTTTCAACAGCGCACTACAACAGTATGATAGCAACATGATATATATCCAAGTAAACAGAACGAAGCACACACTTCTCACATACATACTTTTAGCCTCTCAAAATAGCAAGAGAGCGAGTATAATCTTTCCATAGCAACTCACTTCAGGCTGGTACTTACTGGTTTTATTTGCTTCTCCCATCCAAAGGCCCAGGGCTATTCGATTTTATTGATAGAACTCCAAAAGGTTTTGTTGACTGATTGTACCGGTTCTTAGATGGCCTTGTTTTGGAGTTTGCCTCTTCTGGGAGCACTCACCAAGAGAACTCTGCTATCAGAGACAGGGGTGTGCTGTTTCAGAGAGCCTTGCCAGGGAGATACCATTACCGTGGATAATGGAGGGAAGCCATTTATAAGATCATTTGATCAGGAGGAGCTGAGCTACTTGTTAGGCAGGAGATTTGCAAAAGCAACCAGACAGGCAAGGGAGGCTCTAGCTCTTTTTACAGCCGTCTAGTTTCAATCTGAGATTATGCAAGAGATAGCTCACTGATGACATACATACAAGTACACTCACATAGAAAACATTCATGTTCTCTTTCATTCGCACACGCAAATGAGGTCAGCTGTACAGTAGTCCTGTCCCCTGCTAACGTTCTTATGAGAGACTTCCATTGTTTTCCAGAGGAACCTGGCACAGAGACCAAGGAATCAGCAGATTATAGTTACATATTTCAGTGTCATGCTGTAAAAATGGAAATCAGTAGGTATACCTCCAGCATCTGAACCTCATAGTCTGCATATATTACAAGGGACAAATAGTTCTTTTTCAAATAACTTCATAAGCCTCTAAATATATGCAGCACCATACACTATTATTTATTATATATGCTGCATGAGTCATTGCCAAGAAAGTGCTAATGATTGTCTGGTGCTTATTTATATTTACAAACCAATGCATCATTACAGGCTTTGACTCTTCATTGCCAATATCAATATACCTAAGCTAAAGTAAGAAGCATAAAGTACAGAAGCAGAGATAGTTTCAAGGATGAGAGAACAGAAGTAATTACACTAAAAGATACCTCAAAGGAATGGGTGGGGAAAATAAAAGGAAAGTAGAATCCAGTAATAAAACATTTCCGGGTTCTCAAATAGAAAATTTAATATCCTTGGAAACATTCAGATGGAACAAATTAGATGCAGACTAATAGCCCTAGGGAGCAGGGTGTGGTGAGTCAATGTCTTGGGTCTCCAGCGTGCTAGCTGCTCCCTCTTACTATGCATGAATTATAATTATCCGCCACAGTGAAACATCAACACATTTTCTTAAATTTAAGCTCAGAATTTCAATTGCTGAATTTCCCAGGGCTTTTTGCATAGCATTGAAACGCTTGGATGCTGCTTGTCAACCTATGACTCACAGCTCATTACCTTAGCTCCTCGTCATGTTCCTAGTTTCCCTGCACGCAGAATGGCCCTGGAGAAGCCAGATGTCAGTGCATGTCTGAATGGAACTACGTGAGGACAGTTGAGATCTGCTATTGTTTCTAAACCAAGAACTTGGATCAACTTGGCACAGTTTATATTTTAGTCAAAAGTGATTTTCAATCAGATCTAGGGTTTAAAGAGTTTGAGCTAGCAGAAAATATAACAACTCTTCCCCCTAGCTTTTGCCTTTTAATCAAAGTCTAAATAGCCACAATTTAAAAAGGCTAAGCATGTGTTTCAGAATCTTATTTGAGAGGTACTAGGAGATATGAAATAGTATCTATTTACGAAGTTTTCAGCTGGAGAGATGGTTCAGTAGTTAAACATGCTTGCTGTTCTTGTAGAGTACTGGAGTTCAGTGTCCAGTATTCATACAATGGTTCACAACCATCCATAACTCCAGTTCCAGGGGATCCAGCAGACAAAACACAGATATGAATAAAATAAATCTAAAATGAAAATATTTTTAAACCATTGTTTCTCTAAAACGCGGAAAGAAGAATGGGAGGGGACGAGGCTTACTTTTCATTTATCACACTTCAGAAATAGTCAGATATGAACCTCTACTTGTCCACAGTCCTGCTTAGAAATCCATCATCTTTGCTGCCCTCCCCCACACTACCACCACCAATGACAAGTGTTTTACTTTGAAAAAAAAGGGCCACGTGGTGCACTTCCTGTAATCCCAGCACTGGAGAAACAGGAATAACAAGAGTTCAAGATTAGCCAATACTACATGAGACCCTATCTCAAATAAAATAAATAAATAAACAAACACAACCGGCCAGAGGTTTCAGAAAGCATCATCAACCACACAAACTAATTGTTTAGAAACAAAGGGCATAATATGAATGTAACTTCACAATTGATTATAATGGGCTCTCTACAGCCTTCCTTCAGCTAACATAGGCTCTTCAATGGCAAACTGTCAGATCAAACAAGGCCCTTGGTCTCCTTGCTCTCTGTCTCTCTATTATTTGAGTACAGAGGCCACTGTGCACTTTCAGTAGACATGGCTTGTGATTGGTTCCTGATAGAGCAAATTCTTACCACAGCATGTAGTCGGCTCTGTTTCCCCACTGTTCCCACACATACGAAGAAGAGGCTGCTAAAAAATTTTAAATCATTGCCCTTAACAGGAAAACACAGCAGTTAGTGCTTTATTTTTGTTACTTTGAGGTTGACTTTCATTTCAGGAAAACTTGGGACAAAAAACTTACTACCCTTTGAGGAGCTAAGTATCATGACGTTACTATTAAGGACCCCTATGTAATCCACCTGTGTACACGCTCATTCATTTAACAAGTCTTTATAAGTACTGTGTTCCAGGTATCACGCTAGGTGATAAGCATAAACAAATAAGTATGTGGCCCTGAGTGGCAGTGGCTGCATATGATTCTTAAACACATACCAAATGTATAGACAACAAGATAACTACCAAGAAAATAATAGCATACAAATATTAGTTATTGTTTTTAAAAGACACAGTCTGCACTTACATCCCCATCCATGCCACCAACCTTCCCCCATCTGTGGTATGGCATTGGGTATAGGGAGAATACAGAGATGCATCAAGACCTGTCCTTGTCCGCAAGAAAGGTAGATAGTAGGAACACAATGTGATACAATGCAGGTAGGCATAAGATGCTTCATAAGGAAGAACTAAAGAGAAAGCAGGGTTAATATTCCCAAAGGACCAAGAGGATGACCAATGTGTAAGAGTTCACCAGCATTTGAACAGTAGGAATCAGCATGTTGTTGTAAGATAAATTCTAACAAATGACTACTCTCAGTACATTAGCTTATTTTTTTCTCTGCCTTGGGTTATTGTTTTCACTGGGCTGAAGGATGTTGGTGCTGCATGAGGAAGAAGAAATGTCAAAACTGCATAGAAAGTAGTGTTTTGAAGTGTGAGGTAGGACTCTGGTTCCAGATCAGGTACAAAGGAAGAGACCAATAAGGTCTGACACAAACAATTTAGTACTGAATACATATATATGAGCAGGGCAGGCATCTGGGGAAAGTGTTATTAGTGTCATAATGCTTGGAAAAATAAACTATTCTTTTGTGTTACTTTTAAAATCTAAGTTATGCCGTCTTGTGTGGCTTTCATTGGGAGGTAGCTTTTTACTTATTAGATCCTTTTATAAGCCTGAAAAATATCCCTAAGAAGGGAAAACAGACTGATTGTAGCTCTACATCTGGACTATTCTATAATGCTTAAAAATCATTAATTATTCACAAATTTATTCCTTCATTCAGCATTTCCATGGCTGTGCTGTGCCCACTGAGGACGCTCGGGAAGGAGAGAATGGTTAGCTAAAACTGCCTAGGTGAGCAAGCAAGAGCATTTCCCCTTGAAGAGACTTAAAAGGACAGTCATGGCAGCTTAGTTCAAAAATGCAAACAGGTTGGCATTGTAGGAGAGCGGGGGAGGCTGAAGAAGGCACTTTACAGAGGAAATATCTTTGAATTAAATGAGGGAGAGCAAGCAACCAGACCACAGGAAAGACATATTTCAGGCACAAAGAAGAGTGTGTGTTCATGTCCAGAAGAGATCAGAGGAAGACGGGGAAACATAATGTGGAGAGAAATTAAGAAAGATCTTCTCCCAGTCTGTGGGTTGCCTTTTTGTCTTAGTGACAGTGTCCTTTGCTTTACAGATGCTTCTCAGTTTCAGCAGGTCCCATTTATTCAATGTTGCCCTTAATGTCTGTGCTGCTGGAGTTATATGTAGGAAGTGGTCTCCTGTGCCCATATGTTGTAGAGTACTTCCCACTTTCTCTTCTATCAGGTTCAGTGTGTTCAGACTGATATTGGAGATAGAGACAGAGATCCACATTGGAGCAATGGACTGAGCTCCCAAGGTCCAAATGAGGAACAGAAGGAGGGAGAATATGAGCAAGGAAGTCAAGACCCCGAGGGGGGCACCCACCCACTGAGACGGTGGGGCTGATCTATTGGGAGCTCACCAAGTCCAGCTGGACTGGGACTGAATAAGCATGGGATAAAACCAGACTCTCTGAATATGGTGGACAATGAATGCTGCTGAGAAGCCAAGGACAATGGCACTGGGTTTTGATCCTACTGCATGTACTGGCTTTGTGGGAGCCTAGCCTGTTTGAATGCTCACCTTCCTAGACCTGGATGGAGTGGGGAGGAGCTTGGACTGCCCACAGGGCAGGGAACCCTGACTGCTCTTTGGACTGGAGAGGGAGGGGGAGGGAAAAGGGAGGCGGGGAGGAGGCAGAAATTTTTAATAAAAAAAAATTAATAAAAAAAATCTCATATTCCTTTCTATTTGGTTTGGTCCCTTCCTGCCTACAGAAAGATGTTTCAAGTAGTGGACTAGCACGATTTGCTTGCATTTTAGGACTAATACACAGGTGTCAATGTGACAAATAGCTAATTGAAGACAGGAAGTTTTTTTAATTCCAGGTAGTAAAATTGAAAAAAACTTTTGAAATATGATATTATGATGTTATATCAAGGAATAAGAAACACAGGTAATACAGAAAAAGGAAGGGAGGAGACAAGAGATTCCAGGAGAGATGGGCACGTATTTTGGAAAATGACCAGCGATAGTAGTGATGCTAGCTAGGCCTGCTTGGTGGGATATATATACATCTTATCGTCCAATTGGAATCTCAATATATCAATCCCCAGAAAGTACAGAAGGACATAGGAGACCTCCTTGTTTTATAGCCATGAGATTGTGTTGAAGATTTCAATTAGAACTGTGTTTCAGTTTTTAGGTTTGTGAAATGAGGATAATTAACCGGCTTAGACAGTGGGAAATAAAATACTGAATTTGGCATGAGGTTCACACATGTGGTTACACTGGCGTTCCTCTGCATGGCAATCACTGGTCTATCAGTAATAACTGTGCTCTTAAGAATAACAAATTGTTCTCAAAGTTTTTGGCCAGTGGAACATTATTTTTGATGAATTTTAATGAAAATGCATATAAATTTGTACATTGGCTCTTCTGAGAAAGACAAAAATTCTAGAAAAACACTAGAAAATAGATCTCAAATGCATAGCGATAGGACAGAAACAGTGACCCGTTGGAAATCTCAGTAAAAGTGAATCTAGAAATGTCTATGGAGAAGCAAGACAAATAAATGTGTAGGCATCTTGCCCTTGAAATCACAAGTATAAGAACAAGTTGAAGCAACTGCAATTCATGATAGAGAAAAGATATCTTTAGCTATGTATCTTCTCAGTAGAGATAACATTAAAACAATAACAATGGAAGCATAGTTGTGACACATTGGTTTAGTTTGAGAATTATTCCAAGAATAGCTATACATATGGACTCAAGATTTTATCTTGGAGGCCGTCAATATGAGGAAATGTGTAACTGCCGAGAATGTGCATAGAGTAAGAGAAAAAAGAAGCCCTCTGAGGAGCACCAATGTTGAAAACCTGGAAGAGGAGCCAGGGATCACAGAGAAAAGTCAGAGATGTGAGTTGTATGAGGCCATAGAAATGAAAATGAGAATACTTCAAGTGGAATGTATTGATCATGATGCAAAGTTACAGATATGTTAGAAATGTTCCTTTCTATCCCCTGGCATTTCTACAGTGTTTATCTAATGCGTTCTCTTGTTATTTTCATATTAGAAGCAAATGCCCTAGTGCTCCCACATGTCCACTTAGAAATATTTTGAGAATTCTATCATTGTACAGTTTGTTGCAACTGGAGCAACATGAAAGAAACCACATATTATACCTCAGGAAGCATTCTTCTTGGTGGTAGATATTTCCAATGCAGCTATTACTACTCTGTCCCGTTCTGAGGAATACTATAATGAAGCCGCAGTGATAGCAGTCTTGCACTGTCCTGGACATTTTCTCAGGTGCACAGTAGGTTTCAGCTAACAGATGAACCATGGCTCACATTTAGATATTTTTTTTTGTTCCATACGAAGGAATAGTTTCTGTTCAAGTAGCTCCCATTTGGTAACTATAGCTCCATAATACTTTTCCATGTGAAAATGTAAATATCCATTCTGGCCTGAAGCCTGCTCAGCCCACACTGCTGGTAGTGATCTGCACATTACTGGATCCTCCGCAGCTACTTCTTTATGTGGAAAGGGGGGGGGGGGCTACTGAATCAGAAGCATGTAAGGATTCAGTATTCTATATGTGAATGGTGCTTCAAAATAATCAAAGCTATCCTGCTAATAAACAGTTTGCCATTTCTGTTGCGTAATTCACACACTATAAATACAATTACTACTATTTTCTGAGAGCTTATAATATCCTAGGTAGTCTGCTAAAAGTTACAACGTTTACAACTTTACAACCTTCTGTCCATGTGATTCTGAAGCCTGTGTTCTGGTTTTTATTTTGTGTTCTTCTGAATGCACTGGATGATCAACCCTGGGATCCATGAATACCAAGCAAGCACCCTACCACCGAGGTCTGTCTCAAGTCCGAATGTTCTTATTTAGACCTCACTAGCCACAAAAAGTTTCAAATGGTTTGGTTTTTCTCAGCTAATCATTCTCTTTGCTTGGTCATGAATGTCCTTACAGTTTCAAAGTAAGTAAACTGTACTTCCACTGTGGTATTTGAGACCAAATCTTAGGAAAGAGAAAGTCCTCTGCCCACAAAAGAGACATTAATGTTGAGTCAGGAGCAGAAGTGTGCTAACTATCAACCCTACCAGCATTAAGGGGTTCTTCTATCTTCCCTCATCACTTTCCGTAAACATTAAATTAAGGTACTATTATTGAGGGATTGACAGATTTCTAAGAAGCATTTATATCACTGTATCATATGTACATGAATTGGAGCCACTGATGAAGTGCATGATAAACATGCCCTAGTGGCACAGGTGATGGAGGAAGGTCATTGGTTAAATAATAAAGAAACTGCTTGGCCTCATAGGTTAAAACATAGGTGGGAGGAGTAAACAGAACAGAATGCTGGGAAAAAGAGGAAGTGAGCTCAGAGAGGCCATGCTCCTCTCTCCGGGGCAGACGCACGCCATGAAGCAAGCCGCCAGGTCAGACATGCTGAATCTTTCCCGGTAAGACCGATGCTACACAGAGATGGGTTGATCGGGATATCAGAATTAGCCAGTAAGGGCTAAAGCTAATGGGCCAAGCAGTGTTTAAAAGAATACAGTGTCCGTGTAATTATTTCGGGGCATAAGCTAGCCAGGCGGCTGGGGTGCTGGGGATGCAGCCCCGCTGCTCATATTACTACACACAGGGATTGAGGAAACTATAGGGTAGTCATATTTGTTCGATTGTCTCCTTGAGTAGGCATAACACTGACAGCTTTTGGCTAAGCTCAAGTAAAATATTCAAAATATGTCAATTAAGCTCTGAGATAATCAGTCTGGCTGCAAAGGCTTTGGCTCCACACCATTTTTCTGCTGTCTGGGAGCTCTCTCCCTTTGATAGTGCCTTTCAAAGGCAGTGCAGAGGTAATAATAGCATCTGTCATCCATATGTTTACTATTGGGCAAACATTGAACTATTTCCTTAAAGTATCTTATTTCATCTTCATAAGAAATCCATTTTACAGATAAGGACATTGAGTCTTAGGAACAGAGTTAGTACTCAAATTAGGTTACACAGCTAGAAAGTGGCTGAACACGGATTCCAATGTTTGTCTTACTGACTCCTAAGGTGGTGCCTTCATTATAATAGAGAAACAGTCTACAAAGATTTTGAGGTCTAAACTATCATGTAAATTCTGGAGTGGCAAACTTCTCCCTTAGGAATTCTCATGAGATTGATGTGAGTCCAGGCTGGAGCTGTTTCCCTTCTTAGACCTTCTGCTCATCCCATATATTGTATAAATTGCCTATGGTCAATTTCAGGTACCAACAATAAACAATCAAATAAATATAAAATTGCCAGACTGTTTCTTAAAAGCTGTCTCCGAAAGGAGGTATTGGCTTAATCTTCATCAAGTACAATGTTCTCATTAAGTTTTGTAGCTCTCTCTCTACTTTAGGCCCAGTGACACAGGGCTCTGTTACACAATCTTCTGGAAAAATGGCACAGCCCAGTATTGAGCAAGATGTCTATGAGAAAGTTGATTTTGGCAAGTGGCTTCTTTGAATCCTTTCTACAGTTCCCAACCATTTCTTGGCCTTTCAGTCCTTTGCAACCTGAATAGCACTCGAAGATACAATAAAGATATCTCTGAAGCCAAGTTTCAAGACCTCTGTCTTTTTAATGACTGCTTCATGGACTTAATATTTTCTCACACAAAAGAAAAGAAATCACTCAAAGGCACAGTATGTGTCCTTCACCCATTTGAATCTCTCTCTGGGCCTGAAAACACAAAGAGCCAGATGATACTCTGATCTGACACACTATCAGAATTCTAAGATGAGGAAGATGGAGAGCCTAGATCTTACTGACAGATGCCTAGCTTCTTCTTTTAGTTCCTTAATTTGGTCACAGAAGTGGTTCTTCTAGGTTTAGCCTCCTACCAGTAGGAATTTGTAAATGAAAAGTATGATGGAGTTACTGCTATCAAAGACATTTTCAACCTAATGATGGAATCAGAATTGAATGATGATCCTGAATGAAAGCTCTTCTTTATGGCATGAAGAAGACATTATTTTGCACACTCACTTGTGTTCTCCACCATGACAAGTGGTGGTGTAAACATTATTTTACTCTTACTTTCACTTCAGAAAGACTACAGTGGAGAAAGCCATGTGCCAAAAAGGTTACTGCGGGGGTGCACTTGTGTTTATAAATCTCTAGGTTCAAGTTCATCTTTCACTCGCTCACTCCTGGGATTGTGTTGCTTTTGACTCTCTTGGAAGAAATTCTGTAGTCTGTCTGGAGTGCAAGGAACTTCCATCAGTTTCTCTTTGCCTACGCCTACAGAGAAATCTCCTCTGGAGACTCGTTAGTAACAACTGTTGAAATTTCAGTGCGGTCTGCATACGTGTGTGCACACTCACAGTAGAAATGTATTTTATCATCCAGCTAGTTCATTAACCTTTCCTTTTTCTTCTTTTTTTAATGAAGCAGAGGTTGAGCTTAGTAAGATGTATTTTTAACATACATTTTAAGTGCGAGTTAATCAAAAGAGGGTGATCAGGGAAAGAATAAAACCCAGTTCTGAGTGTGGGTATGGGCTTCAAAAGAGAAAATTACCTTCTTTTCCTTTGTTGAATGTCATGTTCTGGGTTAACAAAGCATCAATGTGTGGGAGGTAGATATGGGATGCCTAAATGGAGCAGACCTGCCCTTTCCATGTGGATAACCAACAGGCAATTTTATGTCAGAAACATAAAACCATAGATGCGTTATTATTTGTGGCACAGTCTTAAGGAAATAGATTGCTCTCTTACCCTCCCCCAAGGAGAGAAATGAGATACGTTAATCCCTCACCACTGTCACATGGGATTGGTTAGTGTTCACTTAGAGTATGCATCATTAAGAAAGCGTGCAACTACAAAAATGGCAGTTTGCAAACACATATAAGACTTTCAGAAAATATATATGCAGTTACACATAAGTGTGGATCACTACCAGCATATGTGAATCAATGTAGATAGATGTAAGTCAAGGTGCTCATCTTGGAGAGGGAATACAGGTTAGTCCTAATATGAAAATATATATTGGCAATGTACCCATGCAAGAAGCTGAAGGTATGGTGTAGTTTACAGAAATTCTGTGACTTCTCAGGCATATGGATCAATATGAGTAAGTGTTAAGTCAATGTGACAATGTGGAAGGATGAATACCTGAATGAGTGTAAACACCAGTAAAGCCTGTCATGCATGGTGTTAGCAGCCACTTGTGTGAGTATAGACATGCATCTATGTGAATTAATTACTGCAATAGAAATAATTTACCCCATTGTGGTGCGTACCAATAAGATGCATATTAGTGACTAGAAACTCAGTGCATGTCACTACGTGTACACTGATATAAAGGTATGTAATAATGTGAGTGGGGTCTATCCAGATGAGATTAGTAGAATGGAAATGTATACAAATGCCAGTGTGTGTGGTAAGTATAACAGTGTTTGTGCTAAAATGTGCGGTGTTCTGAATTGGGATTGGCATGCAAGATGGTATACATGTAAGAATGTAAGGGAGGGGTTTTATGTGTCCGTAAGAATGAATGGCAATGTCTAATTTGGAGTGTATGGTTCCGAAAGCAAAAGTGAAGATCTGAAAATACATTGGTGTCAGTATGTGAATGCACATGACTGTTCATTAAGTGTGACTGTATTTATGAATTTTGTATGAGTAATGAATTAGAATATGTGTATGCCAATGTGTGTCTGTGGGAGTATATTTGTACATTAGTGACTTCATAAAGGGAAAAAATGTTGACGTCAAGTGAAATGGCTGTGTTTATAAAATTAATTTGTGTATAATTGTATTTCAGGTCATGTGTGTGTCTGAAGGTATAGTATTGAGCTGGATGACTAGATGTCAGTGTGAAAAGAGAGGGTAAGTGTGATGATGTGTGTCAAAATGCCTGCCTCCGTGTCTAATAGGATTCTATACGAATATGATGAGGGGTGGAGGATGGCTTCAGGGCTGTGCATGTGAACAAAAGCATAACTACCAGCACAATAGTGCAGGGAAGAGAGTGCAATAGTTCAAAAATACACAAGAGGGAGCGGACGAGCTATCGTCCATATTGCTATCATCTGTACACATGAATTAGATGAGGACGTGTGTGCACCTGGGTGTCACTGAGCTGTGTGTGGCTGTGATAAGTGATAATATCAGTGCAAACATATCACACTTTGTGAAACTGATGTGTTGTATATGTCTGTGACTGGGAAGAGAAGTTTGAGTTGGGCAAAGGGGAAGTTAGGGTATGCCTGGCCACAGAGGGTTTGATTACATAGGTGTATTAGTGGGTATGAGTGATTATATCCTCTATACTGCAAGTGAATATAAAAGTGTGCAAAAACGTTAAGAAAGGGTACAAAGGCGTGAGTGGGTCAGAGCATTTGAGTGGGGTATAAGGTGTATGTGTCTCATAATGAAAATATGAATACATGAATATGGGTATTCAGCTGTGTATATGATTTGCAGTATGGTTATATGTGAGAGCGAGGAGGTGAGAACGATACATAAGGGTGAGCCTGGGGGAGAAAAGGGACTGGGTGAGTATGAATAACACTGAAGTCTAGGAAACTCACCAGGAAATATCTTTCCTCCCAAAACAACAGTGTTGTTCTAGTTCTAGGCACGTTACTGAGCCCCTCTAAACCTCTATCTTGGCACTGATAAAAATAACTAACCCAAGCTAATATCACTTGTAGATTCAGAAACAGAAATGGGAGCATGAGCTAGTTGAGAAAACACCTACCTTGCCGTGTTAATGCTGAAGCAAAGGGTATCATCTATCTAAAGTGCTTAGCTCGGAGTTGGTAACAGTAGGGAGTATATAAAATTTATTATGGTAGCTGTCACAGAAAACCCAGGAGACATCCCCAGGCACACTTCTTATTTTCGTCAGTCCTAATTACCTTCTGTCAAAGTCTACAGAGGATCTCAGACGAGACCATCTCCAGAAAGTTGAATGCATCAGAACAGGCAAAGCTGTAATTTCATACCTTCAGTTCGACAGCCGAAACTCTGGTGCTTTCCTTTAATGAGAAGGCATCACACAAACACCTGCTGCTGAGATGCAGTCTTGCCATCGTCTAGGCCCAAGGTATGCTCAGAGTGAAAGAGGGTTGGGTTGCATATTCTTTGTCCTGTTGAAATTCTTTGGAGGGAGTTGTTGACTTGGGCAACAGTAGAGATGCCTAAGCAGCTGACAAAGAGGCAGACAGTGAACCAGACAGAGAGACTCAGGGACAAGAAGTCATTAATAGGCAACAAGGCTGCAGGGTCTAACATAGAAGGGCAGATGGAAAAGGCGACAGAGGAAGCTACTGTGACTGTCTGAGAGGCAGACGGAGAGAAGGGCTGGTGACAGGCAGGTGCAGTGAAAGAAAGACAGGTCCAGTGTGCAAAGCTGCTGGGGAACTGGTGGCCACTTGTCAAGCATGGTAAAGACGTGTAAGACTACAGGCCTGCCCTTGATAATGCAGTTTATCTGATCAGAGAAATGCTCCAGAAACTCTTCAAGAATGATTTATGATGAGAGAAAAGCAATGCATGCCACAAACTCATGCCAGAGAGCTGGGAGAGGGAGCATGCTTTTGCTGCCTTGTTAGGTGGGAAGGTAGAGAGAAGGTGCCACAAGATTTTAGCTGAGCCTGCCAGTCCCAGAAGCAAGGAAGAGTGGGTTGGGAATACATTTGAATACGAAACGAAATTAAGATTATGGGGCAGTGGAAACCACAGAAACTGATTGGAGGGTTTGTGGCATGTGGCTGAAATGCCACTGAGATATCAGGAAAGAAGAAAAAGAAATGACAGCTTGACAGGAAGCATTTTCTGTGTTGCACCGATGCTCTTAGATGGTGCTTGACATTTGCAAAGGACTCGGCAATGACTCCTAACCGTGTTTCTCCTCCCCACCTCAGAATGTAGGTCAAGGCTGTCATTTCAATATTAGAGATGAAGAAACCAAGAGACAAGGGACAGCTATAACAGACTGCACACCCCAGAAAGTAGGGTTATGTCCTCGGGCCTAGCTGGTGGGTCCTGAGCTCAGATAAAAGGCAACATTAATCTGGGATTCAAATATCCCTCACTGCACGCCCTGAAATCCTTCACTCACCTCACACAGCCACCACCACAGGGTCTCAACCCAGGTGAGTGTTGCTCTTGAGAAGAGGCTGTGCTGGCTTCAGCTCTGACTGACTCAGTATTGTGCACACCAGCTCCCAGGAGACGCCAGGGCTTAGTGGGTTTCTCTTTCTTGGGGGACCATACTGAGAAAAGCACTTTCGGGGAGAAAGAATCCTTTCTACACTGGTTACTACTCCCTCATCCTATCCCCCGCCCCCATATAGGTTACACACACACACACACACAAACACTGAGAGAGAGTGGGATATTTCAGAAAATCATTTAAGAAGACTAGTGAATCAGAGAGATAGGAAGTGTGAACACATATTTTTCTGGAGGATTTTGGAAAAGGTACTGAACTGAAGGTTGAGAGATGGGAGGACAGATTAATAATCAATGCTTGTTCTCTCACCCTGCTGGACCTTCTCACTTCTTGTCAGCTATAAAAGCTTCCTTAGTCCTTGTGGACAAGTGTTAGGGGGGCTAAGTCAAATAAGATGCATGTGAAGAATCTACATGACTTTCAGAATTGGGGGTAAATTTGTATACTTATCAGAGATGGCACAGTCTGGCGTACAGAGATAACACCCACTCGAGAAAATCTGTGTTGCCTGGCGAAGTACCACTATGATTCCGTACCTTCATCACTCGATCCTGAGTCTCTACCCCCATTTCCACTCCTTTGCTCACCAACCTCTTTCTTTGGGTGGGTATCTGGAGAGAGAGAGTCACTTAGGCAAGAACACTCTGAGTTTCTTTTTGCCTCACACCTGTGGAGGTTCTAAACTGCTGATGATCTTAACTGAATCCTCTAGCCTGTCTTAATCAAAGAAATGCCTCCCCACAGCTTTTGCCAAATTTCCCCAAGAGGATATAAACTATTTGTTTTATTTTGATGACTATTTACCTTGCTTGCCCCACAGAGCTTTCTATATCTAATTGTGATAGAAACCTGATTCTCTCTTTCCTCCTCTCCTCCCTCCTCCCCCATCTCATCCTGGAGACGGTAACCAGAACCATGGTGTCTTGCATGCTAGTCAGTCACTCTACCATCCAGTTATTCCTTCTGCCAGAGACAGGGTCCCTTTAAACGCTCAACTTCTGCATTTTCCAATCACTTGAGGCTCCCCAGGGAAAGGCTGATTTTAGGACTCCAAGCCCTGCAACCTCTATGTACTTCTCACAAACACCCCATCCCACAACCACATTGACCCTGCAAAGAAAGCAGCAACTGCATGCAGATTCAAATAGAGCATGATCGAGGCTAGCGCTCCGTTATTAGAGGACAATAGAATAGGGAGCTCTAACCCAATGAAATACATTGATGGGTATTTAAAGAAAAAGCAAAATTGAAGTCTTGGAAAGCCAAGAAAAGTCCCATGATCTCCAATTCCACCTCTTAGGCAGAAGGGATATGCCATTCCCTGGGCTTGCCTCACAATTGTCCCCTAGAATCTGTAGCATCCATGTGTATTCCCTTAGTAGCTATCTAAATCCCTCCCACTGCATGACTGAGTGATGCCGCCCCCTCCCTCTCTGCAGGAACTCACTTTGCAAGAAGGTGAGGAGAGGTGGGGTGGTAAGAACTGTCAGAACTCCAGAAGGGGCAAGGTTTGAGGAGGGTCCGGTGTGTGTATGTGTGTGCGTGCACACCCGTGTGTTTGTGTGTGTGCATGCACATCAGCCTGTTCTAACCAAAATTTCTCATGTTTCTAAGTTTTCCTTCAGTATGCTTCACATTTCCCCACATACCTTCATATGAAACATCAAACAGTAACTTCATGGCAGTTTGCCTTGAACCCACCAATGGTGTATCTTGAGCCAGCACAGAAGCAATTCCCTTGCATACTGGAGGTATATTATGGGTCATGTATATCTGTGCTATTACTTGTAGTGTTATAATATGTGTATGTGTATATGATTTGTTACATCTATACTATGTTGTATTTGTCCTGAACTTGCACTGTGTTATATGTGCAGTGCTGTGTTTATATCATGTCATGTACACTTATCTTGTCAGTATGTTATTGTATATGCACTATATTTCTGTAATATGTTACATATGATTATATCTCTACCATGCTACATGCACGTACACATGCCATATGTCTAATTTGTAGTGTGCAGCATGTATGTCTATACCATGCCATATACATCTGTACTGAGTGGTGAGTGTTGCATAGCTGTAGTATACGGTGCATTTACACAGCCTTTGCTTTCTTCCTGTAGCTCAGTCTCTTGTTGAAAGCTAGGCAGATATGAATGCATATATCTTATACATACCTAACTTCTCTTTCTTTGCTGCATTTTAGCTTTATTCCCCCTAGAATTTCTGTCTGAGGACTAAAACTATCACCTTGGGGTGGAGATCAAGGGAATTTGTGACAATTGTGCCCTCTTCCACAGAACCATTCATGGCAAACGTCTTATGCAGCGTTAAAGATTTCTGGGGAAAGCTCCTGGATCCTTCTTCAGGCCCAAAGAAGATAAAGTGCAAGGGAGAAGAGAGTGATGCCCCTCTCTCTAAATCTGCTCATACTGGAGAAGAGTGCTATGAAGGGAGCCTCCTTCAATCTTTATAGAAGGAGTGTGCCTTTGCTTGCCAGGCTTGTTAAGAGCTGCTTCAGAGTACTGGTTTCCAGGCTGGATCTTGGGATCGCAATGGGAAGCTGAGAAAATGTGCCTCAAGTATAGTCACTAGGGGGCGATATTGTGCTGTCAGAGACAGTGGTCTGTTGAGGGTGCAGAATTCCAAATACTTCTCATGGCTCTGCTAGAGATGAGGGAAAAGAAGCTGCCTTGTGCCAAGCCAGCCCCACCCCCCTTTTATAATTATCTTCACCAAAAAACCTTTCTGTTTTGGGACTGCATTCAGTAGTTAAAATAGTAGAGAGTCTCAGTGCCCCCCTTTGATCTGGCTATGAAAACTACCACGCAGAGCTTTTCCCGGGCTTATAGGTAACCCAGAAAATACAGATTTGGGCTTCTCCTTCTCTGCACGCTCCCCATTCACATGAAATAAAAGTGAAGCCATGTGGCTAAAAGATGAAACGTGTGGGTATCTCTTTTGCATTGGCTTTTCCTAAACTGGAGAGCATACAAAACGGAAACTGCTAACGACGGGCTATTTTCTTTTGTTGCAGGAGGGCTTGTGCTTTAGTGCCTATCTTAACTATCAAGTACAAAATGGTCCAGGTCGTAATGTTCCCACCAGATTAGAGAACACCCAGTCTAATTCCGTCATTTGGAGGTCAAGAAAACGGGCACCGAGTACCACACGCATTCAGCCTGGTTTCTGATTTCCGAGGTTCATGCTGTCCCAGCTTCCACCCTGCCCACTCCACAAAAAGATTTTTCCCTCTAGATCCACCCCCTTCTAACCCACAGAAAACCTTGCCTCCCCCATCAGCTCTGCGAGCTTCTGAACCAACAACCACTTCATGATCCGGCCTCTCTGTGAAAATATGTTGGAGATGACTCTTTTTTCCATCAGGAAATTGATCATTTCTTCTTGGTTTTCAAGGTCCACTTCCCTTATTTTGCTTCCCACCCCCAGTCCCATCTGGAGCTGCACCGTTTTACCCCCTCGTTGCATCCCCTGGGTGCAGCACAGATTGTTCCAACGTGTAGATAATTGACCGAATGTGCAAATCAGACACGGATCTATTGCATTGATTAACATTTCCAATTAAACTCCCGGTTAGGCTGTGAGTATTAGTGACTCAAGTCATCACAAGCAAATGCTTGTACCTTCTACGCTGCAGAGTGCAGTAGGCAGTGCCACATTTCTGGGGAGAAATGGAAACACACTGACGTGGAGGTTCACTTAGTTCTGGTACTGCTGAATCAGACTGTAAATGTATGATTGTTGATCCGAGGCTTGGGCTTCACACCTGAAATGGAGGACTTGGGTCCTCCACGCCGCTACAGTTACCTTTCCGCCCCCTGCTGGCAAAGCTATTTAGTGGGGATTTGGCCTGGAAGTCTACCCTGGCCCTGCAAAAGGAACTGCCTAGCTTCTGACAGGTGAGGTTGTGGGTGTGGGTGGGGTCGGGGAAAGGTGCCCAGCTAAGACTTAAGCTGCCCTCCAGAAGCCTGGAAAGCCACACTTACCTTCCAGTGTAACAGTTTTCTGCAGTCCTTAGTGGACACAAGGCTCCCCCCATCCCACCTCCCCCTTCCCCACCCCTCATGGATTCTCTTTTGACTCAAACCTGGGTCTAATTCACCCATATAAAGCAGTCAGACTCCAGTCTCGGGTTATAGCTCCCCTGCTCTCCTCTCTAGCCTTCACCCACCCCTAGTCCCTTCCCTTTATCTAAAAGGAAAAAACTGATTTTTTTTTATACCGCTGCTCATCAAGTTTCTTATCATTCCTTTGGTTAAAGTTTCTGGTTCCTAAAAAGGGGTTATACAGCTGGGAATGCTATTGATTCCCTAAACTGCTAGAAGCCCCAAAGAATCCTTGATTGAGTCACTGCTGTCTTGACTACCAAAACTTTTCTGTTACCATGTCACCAGGGAAACCGGGACTCCTGGGCTCTTAGGAAGATACTGGTCTTTCTGCATCCTCTATAGCGCTCTCCTACCTACACCATTAGCTCCAGCCTATTCAGTCTGATTTCTAGATCTTATTTCTTCAGTACTCGTCATTCACTTTGACTTGGTACTTAGTCCGACTTCACAATAGCAGAATCTCTGCCAGCAAACCCCTTCCACTCTGCAGCCATTTCCCGTTTCTCTCATCAAATCTACTACCCAGTCTTCTCCAAACGCAGAGCAGATTTGTCTGCTCTATACCCCACTTTCACGTTTGAACGGGGAAAAAAATCAACCACCCACCCACCCAACCAACTAACAAGTAAACCCATAACCTGTAGGAATGATCAGGATGTTCATGCATGTCGTGGCCCTTTGCTTGTGCTCTTACCACAAGTTGTCTGCTAGAAGACTTAAAGAATGAGCCTCTTCACATCCGGGGTCTCTCTGGATTCTTGATTACCAGCAGTCAGCTTTAGCCCAGCACACCTCCCAGACTCTTTTCATGTTGTGTGTTGCGTGGACACGACATTTGTATCCCGAAAAAAAGAGGGCTAGTTGGCTCTCTTCCCAGGTGCCAGCCTATTAATCACCCATTACTTCCATTACCACGGTGAGCCCCTTTACCCAAAGGTGCCCCTGATTGGAAGCTCAAGTGCCAAATCACACATCGTGCCCAATTATAATTTTACAAATGGCCCACTGAAAACCACACTGACCTTTTAGACCTGGCTCATTCCAGAACAGGGCCACAGTGCTGTCGCCAACAGGAATGCACCTCCTTCTGTTCCAACACCTCAGACAACCATACAGTTGGCCTGGATTTGAGTCTGAAAAACCATGTGGTGGGGGGAGCAAAACTAACATGGCTAAGGGCTTCCCTGGGGAAAGCCATCTTTTTTTCAAAATATAGTATACTGCAACCACCCCCATCATGCTTCCCAAAGCCAAGCCACTCACCTTTCTCTCTGCTTCTACGGCCCATACAGCCCAGAAACCTCAAGTCTATAATCTGGAATGGATTATGGGAGATGGGACCAAAAAACAAACTAACAAAATCCAACGGAGCCCCCCCCCCCAGTTCCCTCCTTGGGGAAGAACCACCTACAACCCCCGCCCAACCCTCACCCTGCCCTCAACCATCACCTAAGGAAAGGAAAAGCCTACCAGAGCCAAAATCTAAAATGTTCTGTTCACTCAGAAGTATGCCAATTACAAACTGAGGGCAGTGTCTCCTCGGAGCCAAAAGGGACACGAAAGGGAGGAAGCAGTAAACCCAATGACCCTACTCCCCAGACAAAGACAGGGGCCAACAGGGGACGCCAGCCTTTTCTAAGGACCTTATTGAATCCATTCAGTCCCACAGAAAAAGAAGAAAAAAAGAGTCCTCCTGTTATTACCATCCCCCCATGTGAAAAGGGGAGGGGGATAAAGAAAAAAAATAAAAGAAAGGAAGGCTCTTTTTAAGAAAATTGGTACTTTTATGTTTCAGTTGGGTAGTTCTGATGCGGACTTGGCCAGACTGTGGCCACACCCCCTCCCCTTCTCTAGAGGGCTGCTGTCAACACTGTGGCTGGGATGGGGGTAGATGGTAGGAGAATTACAGTCTGACACAGCTTTCAGGGCAGATTTTGCCCCACGCAGCCCAAGCCCCAATAAACTAATCCTGGGTTTAGCCAAGGGAAGAAGCCTGGGTCCTTGAGGACCAGCCCGGACACACCCACTCATCTGCCTAGGCAAACCCCATCATAAGCTGGGAGCTGGGTCCCACAGCTTGGGCACCGTTGCCATGTAAGAGAGTCAAAGCTGGGGCGCATCCGGAGCAGGAGGGGGACACAGGAAGGAACATCTGCCCAGGAGCCTCCCCAACCCCGAGCTAACCCCGTACAGTACAGAAGTCACAAGATTTACCTGTCAAGGGTCCAGCCACCCTGCCAAGACCTTTCCAGTACCTCCAAGCACGCTGACAGTTGGGCTGGGGAGCTGCAGCCCAACGGCCGGCCGCAGCCGCAGCCCGGGGCCCAGCCGGCTCCCCCCCCCCCCCCCACGGCTCTTCTCTCGCCCAGTGCGCTCACTCCCAGAGGGGAAAAGCTGCAGCCCCCAGTGTAAGACCCCAGACTGCAGCCACAGCTGCCCGCCTGCTACAGAACCCCTCTGCTCAGCAACCGCTCCCTAGCTCTTCTTTGCTATGACGTCACCTGGGCTCTGCACCGTACCTAGGCCAATCAGATGGTGAGCATGAAAGTAAAATCGCCCTGAGTGGGCTACTGGGGACCAATCTTTTGTTTCCAGGCAGGAAGCGCCCTAGGAGGGGGGAGAAAGTGAAAGGGGGAGAAAGGAGAGGGAAAGGAGATGGAAACTTCTACACTGTCGGGATTGTATAAAGAGGAAGGTGGAGCCATCGAGAAAGAGGCACCAGGCAAGAGTGAGGAGGGGACGTTTCATGCATCTTTCTTGCTTGCCAGCCTTAAGAACACTAGACTTTGAGATAAATTTCCAGGCCAGGGAATCCATCGACAGGAGCAGGCTTTCTGGAGGAAATGGTTTGGATTTGGGACACCACCTGTCAGCCTAGTAGGTGACATAGAAAACTAAGAGGGAGAGATGTGGAGGTGAAATTAGACAGGGAAAATAGTTTTCTACACATGGGAGGTACGTTTCAAAACAGGTGGCATTATACAAAAGAAATAATTCTTTTACTTCCAGTTGAGTGCGTTGATTTCACATCGCTCCCCTTGTTCACGTTTTCCCTAACATCTTTAACGATTTCTCTCATCTTTACCAGAAGGTTCAGATTTTGACAGGTGTCCTAAATCGTTTCAAATCTACCTTCACAAATCTTCACTTCCTACTCCCAAATCCACCCTTCTTAAAGTTTTGGCAGATTATATAAAGTATGCCATATCTCTGCAATGAGACAACAGACTGCTCAATACTCTGTATGTTCGAGTTATGACGATGTAAAATATGCCTCCCAAACACAGAAGAGGAGAGGGCAAAATCTTAATGGTTAGGTTAAAGTGGTGGGGTTTAGAGGCGATTTTCTTTTCTACTTTTGAATTTCTTTTAAAAAATAAAGGTAAATGTATTTTCACAAAAATGAAAGGCCAGAATAAAGGATAACTATACCCAATGTCCTTTTGATTTGATTTTCTCAACACTGCATGAGAACCTCATTCCTTCACAATGACAAAACAATGTATTTTAACACCAAGACTTACTTTTCATGTTTTTCCCACATCCTCTGAGGAAGAATCACACAAAAGATCTCTGGATTAACCAGAGACAACCCTAGAAAGGTGTGTGTGTGTGTTGGGGGCGGGGTTATTGATTCATTTTGACTAAGATCAGGCACTGAAAGAACAATGACTAACCTACGACAAAACAGGGAAGACTAAGACGGGGACTCAGAAATTTACACCAGGATGGTGTTGCCGCATTTTCCTTCAATAAAAATATGTATGTATGCCTACGTAAGTGTTCTATGAAGACTGTAGAAAGTAGTAGAGCAGGAATTTGTATCTAAATCTGAGTACACAGCCCATGGATTTTCTAATATGCTGAAGTGAATGCTTAATAAAAATTAAGCAGGGCATTAATGGCTGTGGAAAATATGCACTGAATTTATAAGGAAAAACTACACAAGGTAAGTGCTGTTTAAAAATGGGGTGTTTTAAAATAGCTTTTAAAACACATCCTGGTGGTTGCCTTCTAATGCAACACGCACACTCTCTCATTCTTGCTTAATAGATTGAAATCAGGATGCTTCTGCTTACAATGACTTTACAGATACTTTTGTAATTAACTTTGGGGTTAAAAAAGTAACTACATCACATTGATTTTTTTTTATACATAATGGTGGAAGTAATCTAAAAAATACTGATCTAAATGTCATTTGCTTAATGGTAACGCATCGTATTGTAAATTGCTTTTATTTGGGTTACTTTAAACCCAAATACTTAAAAAAAAAAAAAGAAGAAGCATAACTGGATTTTCCTGGTAATGATTCAGCTATGGTTTCTGGGGTATTGATTTCAATTGTAATTAAAAGGTATTTGATTTCACTCTAATCCCCACATATACCTCAGGTATAACTTAGAGCTATTTATATAGTCACTTCACATGGTTATTTAAACGTTTCATGTGTGTATTTATTCTTTCCCCAGTGATTTCCTCACTCTTTTTGTGTGTGAGCGTGTGCGTGCACACGCGTGCACATGTGTGTGTAAATGGGGGGCAAAATCCTTTTAGGTCTTGACAAACTGAAGCACAGTAATGTCATTCAAACAAGACTCTACACCCAGCATGAAAGACTTGGATCCCCGTGTAAAAAGGTATTAACCTGTGTTATTCTTGATACCCAAAGATAGTCTTTGCTACCAGTGTGGCTTATTCTCCAAGAATATAGAGGAAGGAAAGGACTTTAAACTATACAAGCTTAATATTTTATTGGTGTGCAATTTTCTCTTCCAAACTCCCACTATCTGTTCCTTCCTTGCTTGGATGTTCTCTGGCTCAAAAATACAACCTTGAGAACCAATAGAATTTGTATCATGTTTCTCAGATTACAAACCTTCTTTGTATCTCACCATTTTTCCAGGGCTTTTTGATTTATTTTTTTTAAAAAACTGACCTACTAGCTCCAGTTCCTCTCCTTCTCCCAGCCCCAACTATCCCCTTTCCACCCCCATTCACTTCTCAGGTCATTCAATGACCACAATAACCGCAACAGTTCACTTCAGCAAGCATTATGATCTGAATGTCATAGAATGAACAGTAAAATCCCAGGGCTTTGAAGTCACCAGGGCACTGACTTCCAGGTCCTTTAGATCACAGTATAAGGCAATTTGAGAGCATGATAGGAATGGAGGACATGGAGTGTTTACTTTATATTCAAAGCCTAGACGAAAGAAATATTGCAGGCTGGGCAGCAATGGCGCATGCCTTTTATCCCAGCACTCTGGAGGCAGAGGCAGGCAGATCTCTGTGAGTTCAAGGCCAGCCTGCTCTACACAGCAAGTTCCAGGACAGGCTCCAAAGTGACAGAGAAACCCTGTCTCAAAAAAACAAATCAACAACAAAAAAGAAACATTGCACAGTCTCATATCCATATACCGTAGCACTGATGGGACTGACGAGTTGCTAATATTTACCAAATTTATAATTTCATGTCATTTGACCTATCAATCCTAAATCAAAGAAAATGCTTAAAGATATCTTCATGGCAACATACCAAGATATGCTCAAGAATATTCATTGTTTGCTCTAATGTAAGAGCATAAATGTCACATAAAAGGGAACCTAAATGTCCCTCCATAGGAGTTCATTGGTTTTTGTTGCTGTTGCTTGTTTTTGTTGTTGCTGCTGTTTTTGTTTTCTCCAGCCAGATTCTCTGACTGGCCTCAACATTACCACTTACTTGAAAATGACCTCAAACCGCCTCCTTAATCCTCTAGGCTCCTGCTGCAGCCCCCCCAAGTGCTGGGATTACACGTGTGTGCTACAGCTGTAGCTATTCTTGAATTTTTTAACTTCTCATTCAAAGTCTGAATGCACTGGAAGAGGATGCACAGGTCAAAAAAATCA
This sequence comes from Microtus oregoni, assembly GCF_018167655.1. Taxonomy (NCBI): domain Eukaryota; kingdom Metazoa; phylum Chordata; class Mammalia; order Rodentia; family Cricetidae; genus Microtus; species Microtus oregoni. Next base: position 1,796,096 of record NW_024544745.1, read on the forward strand.
TTGCTGCACGACTCTGGAGATACATATGAAGTCTCGAGATTATCACCAACACCAAGGTACTAGAGATAACCATCATTTCCTAAAACCTCAGACTCTAAAAAGAAAATAGTCCAATTATATCATACACATATTTTAAAATATTATACACCAGGTAAAAATCACCAGGTGGTTTCCTATAAGCTAAAATAAGAAGCATGCTTCGACACTTTTTTGAGTAAAACACAATTGCAGGACAATATGGATGCTTTAATTTTATGGTTGTTAAAAATTGTGTGTGTGTGTGTGTGTTTACATTGGAATTACATACAGCAAACACAGGGTGACTGTAGGCATTAATGAGGTAAATTATGACATATATGTATGTGTGTTTTATTTAAACATTCTTCAATTTACAGTGCTTCAATGTAGAATTTTTCTCTCTCCCTCCCCCTTCTCTCTTTCCTTTTCTGTTTCCTTCTCTCTTTTTCTTTCTTCATCTTTTTAATCTTTTATTTTGTTGTTGTTGTTTTAGATGCACTTCTATATTCTACCCTCCTAACCAAACTTGCTCAGTAAATGGTGTGCAGCATTAGCTAGGAAGAGTGTCTGAGTATTGCTGTATATGGTAGTCACTAAAGCTGACCCTCTTTCTGCTTGCATCCCTGCCCCCATTATTAGTAGCTGCAGCTCTCCTGCAGCAGGCTGTTTTGTTGATTGCATGCAAGAAAAATACAGGGAGTTTAGACATGTCAAGAGGTGAGTCTGAGAAACCAGAGACTGTGAGGTAGAGTGTAGGGATAAGTCCCGCCCCTTGGTGGGCGTGTTCGCCTTGGGCTAATGTCTGCCTATAAATTTGGCAAGCATGCTCCCAGCCACCTCTTCTGCTTTCCTGGTCTCCTCTGGAACAGTGGTTCTGTGAGTCTATTTCGACATTAAACTATATATAAATTGTTACAATATGTCTGCATTCGTTTATGCTGTTACATTTTGGTGCCCAACGTGGGGCTATTTTTGCCCCCGACTCAAGCGGGTAGCCTGCTAGCTAACACAGCACCCTCCCGGGTGCTGTTTTTTAGTTCGTGACTCTGTGACTCCGGCCCCAGTGCCAAGTCCGAGACATACTCAGCCACACAGGCCCATTGTGCCTGCCTTGGCTAAGTTTGCAACGGAACCCCACTGCCTGAATTAGCAGAAACTCAAGTACCTGCGGTTTTTCAACAAAAGCTGCCACAGCAGCAGATTTGGTCTGATACAAAGTGACTTGGCTGGGCAGTGGTGGCGCAAGCCTTTGATACCAGCACTTGGGAGGCAAAGGCAGGCGGATCTCTGTGAGTTTGAGGCCGGCCAGGCAGTGGTAGCGCACACCTTTAATCCCAGCACTTGGGAAGCAGAGGCAGGCAGATCTCTGTGAGTTCGAGACCAGCCAGGCAGTGGTGGTGCACGCCTTTGATCTCAGCACTCGGGAGGCAGAGACAGGCGGATCTCTGTGAGTTCGAGGCCAGCCTGGTCTACAGAGCTAGTTCTAGGACAGGCTCCAAAAACACAGAGACCACCACTGGCAAGAACCGATCATAGCAGGTAAAAAATTTTTTCTTTTATAAATAAAATGTCTGAACACATTAGTATTCAAGAATTTAACAGTTTTTTTAATTGTACCATGTGGGAGATTTTACAAGAGGTGTCTATCACCCCACATCTATGGATCCTTCTGGGATTCGTAGTTTTCATTGGCACCAAATGGTTTGATAATAGAAATATGATAAAGTCTTTACGAGACGAATCCAGGATTCTTAAGGCAGAGATTGAACGCTTAAAAACAATTGAGAATGACAACAATCTTCTCAAGAATCAGTTTGAAGTTCTCCAGGCTGATAACAATCTTCTCAACAATCAGTTTGAAGTTCTCCAGGCTGATGTTAAGGAGAAATTCATTACTATGGAAGAGGGAACAGCTGATCTGGATTGTAAGCTTCAGTCCCTTTCTGTAGGAACTGAAATATTACTGGCTGATATTAACGAGAAATTCATTACTATGGAAGAGGGAATAGCTGATCTGGATCGTAAGCTTCAGTCCCTTTCTGTAGGAACTGAAACATTAGTGGCTGATATTAAGGAGAAATTCATTACTATGGAAGAGGGAACAGCTGATTTGGACAATAAGATTCAGTCCCTTTCTGTAGGAAATGAAACATTAGTGGCTGATATTAAGGAGAAATTCATTACTATGGAAGAGGGAACAGCTGATTTGGACAATAAGATTCAGTCCCTTTCTGTAGGAAATGAAACATTAGTGGCTGATATTAAGGAGAAATTCATTACTATGGAAGAGGGAACAGCTGATTTGGACAATAAGATTCAGTCCCTTTCTGTAGGAAATGAAACATTAACTGAGAGAATCAAAACTGCTGAATGTGACAATCGGATTTTGTCTAAAGCTTATGACAGATTGGCGGAAAGATTGTCAATACAAGAAGGCACGGTTTATGCCATAAAAATTATGTCCAAAGATGGGATGTTATCTCTAACGGACAAACTTCATACTTTAGAATCCTCAATGAAGGCTTTGGAACATAATTCTGGACAGGAGATTCAGACATTGCAGAAGGCAATTGTGAATAGAATTGAAAAGATTGAGGAATTTCTAAATTCTGATGAAGAAGAGCAAAGGGTAAAAAGGCAAATTTTAACTACATCTGTGGGTAAGTCTCTCCGGGACAATTTCCACAAAGCTCTACCTACAGCTCTACCTGCCTTTCCAGTAATAACAACAGAGAAGGTGATTGGTTCCAAAAACCCTAGGGTCATCAAGGAGGATACATGGGAGCCTGTCCGTATGAATGATCTCAAGGAAATAAAACAGGTTGTCATGACTTTTGGGATGCAAGCCTCTTTTGTTAAAGAGATGCTAAGATCTTGGGCCACAACAAGCAGAGCAACCCCCTCGGACTGGCTCCAGCTGAGCTCTGCGGTACTCGAGAGTGGACCGCAATTGAAATGGAAATGCTTATTCAGGCAAGAGGCTAGACTCTTAGAACAGCAGGAAAAAGCGAAGGGAATTGACATTTCCCTAGATCAAATTCTAGGTGAAGGGCTCTTTTCCAATCCTCAGGAACAAGCTAATTTGGATGAAAACACACTCTCCATGTGTACTACAGCAGCCTTAAGGGCTTGGGACAGGGTACAAGACCCAGGACAGAGAATGGAATCATTTGTTAGATTTAAACAGGGTCAGAGAGAAACCTTTAGTGACTTTTTACAAAGATTAACTAAGGCTGTACAAATAGGGATATCTGACCCAGAAGCAAGACGCATAATGATTGAGTCTTTGGCTTATGAAAATGCAAATGTGGAATGCAAAAGGATTTTGGGTCATTTAAAGCTCAGATCAGCGCCCTTGGAAGAATGGGTCTTGCATACACTCAATGTTGATACATTTGATTATGGCACTGAAGCATGGGTAGAAGAAGCAATTTCCAATGGTAAAAGGAGACACCAGAATACCAAATGTTTTAATTGTGGCAAAATGGGTCATATGAAAAGGAATTGTAGACAACGGATTTTCAGAAATAATAATAATAATAATGCATCTTTCAGAAATAATAATAATAATGCATCTTCTAGAAATAACAGAAATAGGAGGACTCAGCCTTCAGGTTTATGTAGAAGATGTGGAAAAGGCAGACATTGGATGAATGAATGCAGGTCTACAAGAGATAGACAAGGCAACCTGATACAGTCGGGAAACATGAGGGGGGCCTCACAGGCCCCCATGGCAAACATGGTTCAGTCATTTCCAGTTTTTGCAGAGAACGTGCCTCATCAGGACAATTAGGAAGCCCCATGCCTACTGTTACAAGCAATAATGATCAGAAAGATAAGTTACGTGTGTTTTGGCAAACTTCTATAAATGATCAAAGACCTAAACTGAGAGTGTATGTAAATGGCATTTTTATTACTAGCCTGCTGGACACAGGTGCTGATGTAAGCATCATTACCCCAGAATCTTGGCATCCGTATTGGCCTCTTCAGAATGTAAATGTTCAGCTCCTGGGAATTGGAACCCTATCTCGAGTAAGGCAGAGCACGAGATGGGTTGAATGTATAGGGCCAGAGGGACAAATAGGAAAATTAAAGCTATATGTAGCCAATATCGCAATGAATTTATGGGGTCGTGACCTATTATAACAATGGAATACCGAAATTAACATTCCTGCTACTTCTAGAGCCTATATTTCTGAGAATAATATTAAAAGATATTACAAACGGAGAAAACCGGCCATTCTGGCTGTACAAGAACAAACAATTGATGTCCTTTCAGAGATACCAACAGCCTTGCCTCTGAAATGGTTGACTGAGAAACCAATATGGACAAAGCAATGGCCTTTAACTGAGGAAAAGTTACAGGCTTTAGAACAGCTGGTACAAGAACAATTAGATGCTGGACATATAGAAGAATCTACCAGCCCTTGGAATTCTCCTGTATTTGTGGTTAAGAAAAAATCAGGTAAATGGAGAATGGTGACAGATCTCAGGGCCATCAACAAGGTTATTCAACCTATGGGCCCTCTGCAATCTGGAATTCCTTTGCCCTCTTTATTACCAAAAGGATGGCCTCTCATAGTTACTGATTTAAACGATTGTTTTTTCACTATACCTTTGCAAAAAGAAGATAGAGAAAAATTTGCCTTCACAGTGCCTACTTATAACAATTCTCAACCTTCGAGGAGGTACCACTGGACCGTTCTCCCCCAGGGTATGTTAAATAGCCCCTCCCTGTGCCAATATTTTGTGAACCAACCATTGCAAATAATACGCAAGAAATTTCCCAAATCTATAGTATACCATTACATGGACGGCATTTTGTTATCCGATTCAAACATGGATACCTTGAACAGACTGTTTGAAGAAATAAAGATACTTTTACCTAAATGGGGATTGCAAATCGCTCCTGAAAAGATTCAGAAGGGAGATTCTGTTAATTATTTAGGTTATAAAATATGTTTGCAAAAAATTAAGACACAAAAAGCACAAATTAGGAGAGATCGCCTACAGACTCTTAATGACTTTCAAAGACTGTTAGGAGACATTTCCAGTCTATGACCAGCTATTGGAATAACACCTGATCTAATAATTCATTTGAACAAAACCTTGGATGGTGATAAAGATTTAAACAGTCCCAGAGAATTAACAGCTGAAGCAGAAAAGGAACTGACAATGATTGAGGAAAAATTACAACAGGCACATGTGGACAGGGTGAATCCAGAGCTCGATTGTATTCTCATCATACTACCATCAAAAATTTCTCCTACAGGAATTTTAATGCAGAGAGATGATATTATTCTGGAATGGATCTTTTTACCACATAAACCATGTAAGAAACTGAAAACTTATGTGGAAAAAGTCTCTGAGTTAATTATAAAAGGCAAGCTGAGACTTTGTCAACTAGCAGGCATAGACCCAACAGAAATTATAGTGCCTTTCACTGCTGATGAACTAAAGAAATTATGGGAAGATAATGAACCATGGCAAAGAGCTTGTGCTAATTTTTGGGAAACAATAATAACAACTATCCAAAAAGCAAGAGGCTTAACATCATAAAGAGAACTTCTTGGATTCTTCCTCGAATCATCCGTGATGCTCCAATAACTGGAGCCCGTACATTCTATACTGATGCCAATAAATCAGGGAAGGCAGGTTACAAATCAGAAGACTTGGGTAAGGTGGAACAAAGCCCATATAATTCTGTCCAGAAGGCGGAATTATATGCCATTCTTATGGTGCTAAGGGATTTTAAAGAACCTATTAATATAGTTACAGATTCATAATACGCAGAAAGAGTTATTTTACATATTGAAACTGCTGAATTTATACCTGATGATACAGAACTAACCTCATTGTTTCTCCAGGTTCAAGATTTGATCAGGAACAGGCTTTGCCCTATGTACATAACACACATCCGATCCCATACGGGTCTGCCAGGTCCTCTAGCAACAAGGTAATGCAGAAATTGATCAATTATTGATTGGCAGTGTGCTACAAGCCTCTGAATTTCATAAAAAACATCATGTTAATAGCAAAGGTTTGAAGAAAGAATTTTCAATGACATGGCAACAAGCTAAGGAGATTGTAAAGAAATGCCCTACTTGCTCTTTCTATAACCAAACGCCACTGCCTGCAGGGGCTAATCCAAAGGGAACCCATAGGAATGAAATCTGGCAGATGGATGTGTTCCACTTTGCAGAATTTGGCAAATTAAAATATGTTCATCACACCATTGACACTTATTCAGGCTTTCAGTGGGCAACTGCTTTAAGTTCAGAAAAAGCAGATTCAGTAATCACTCATTTATTAGAAGTCATGGCTATCATGGGTATACCTACACAAATAAAGACAGATAATGGTCCTGCTTATGTTTCTAGGAAAATGAAACGGTTTTTTTGATTATTACAATATCAAGCATGTTACAGGTATACCATACAACCCTACAGGTCGAGCAGTCAAAGGAAGATCAAATCGAACTATAAAGGATATGTTGAACAAACAGAAAGGAGTGGAAAACACCCCCAGAAATAGGTTACATAATGCTTTGTTAACCTTGAATTTTCTCAACGCTAATGAGAAGGGAACAAAGGCTGCAGAAAGACATTGGATAATGGAAAAGTCTAGTGAACTAAATCAACCAGTTTATTTCAAGGATGTGCTGACCTCACCATGGAAGCCAGGAGATGTGCTACGTTGGGGAAGGGGTTTTGCTCTTATCTCCACAGGTGAGGAAAAATTGTGGATACCGTCAAAATTAATAAAGGTTCGGTTTGAAGAAGAGAAGCCACTTGGAAAGGATAAATAGCAATTCATTCACAAGGATGGCGAGCATACTGATGGTAAGAAATACAGATAGGTTGGAGGCAGGGTACTTTTCTTATCTCCACAGGAAAATACTCATCTTCAAAGAAATTAAGGGACCCTGAATATTTAATTACTGATGGATGGACACATTTTGTAAGTATTAATTTATATATATATATATGTGTGTGTGTGTGTGTGTGTGTGTGTGTGTGTCTTATTAAACATTTCTTTATAAATATATAGAGCTGGTTTTGAAGTTGGACTCTGGCTCAGTCCCTCTCCAATTCCAAGCCTGTTAGTAAGAGAAAAATCCAGAGTTTCTGGAGTTTCTGTCTCATGTCAAGAGCCATGATATGGGACAGAAAGAAATATGAGTTTAGAAAACATCTTTGCTTTTCTCCATATCTATCATACTTTTCATTGAATATATCTATCATGCCTTTCATTGAATATATATATGTATGTCTATATGATTAATGTTTAAGTTTTTCATAATGAACAATGAGTTTTTCCTGAAGTGACATTTGAAGTTTCCAGGAAGAAGATGGGGCCCCACAGCAACAACTCTACCTGGTTGATATGATGTCATGATACTGATAGCGCTACTACAAGACCTGTTTTGGATACCAGCTGCACAAGACGATCCCAACTTGGTTAGCTGAAATGGTGCACATCTTGTACAACATTCTGGCCAGACCTCCACAAAATACTCAGAGACTATTTGCAATTTTAAAAGACATTGATCTTGAAATTTAACCATCATTTTACTTTCACAGGATCCCCCAGAAAGAACGTCGCCCCCATGACAGCTGGAAGTAATTCTAGAGGACGACGTCCCCTCTCCCAGTAAAATTTACCCCTGGGTTTAGAGACATCATTTAGGGGTTGGGAGGTTGGGGGAGGAATTTTATAAGCTCAGGGATCATTTTGAAAAAAAAAGAGGGAATGATGGGATGATAGATTTATAACTGTGAGTTACTGCTTTTAGACAAAATTATTGGTATCGATTCTTGTATATCGATACAAAGTTAAATTATATTGACTATTGTATGTATGCATGTTTTTATCTCTGTTTAAAACATTTTTTATGTATTGACATATATTGTATTGATAAATATATATTGTATATATTTACCATATTGCAGTGTACATTTCTAACTCTGATTAAGATACTTATATAATGTTTGTGTATTGATATATATTTACCATATTGCAATGTATATTTGTACAGTGTTTATATTTAGAGGTCATTATCCTCATTTTTTACACAGTTGTTTATTGTCTTGGTCTTTAAGTTAGATAGATATTGAGAATTATATAGATAAATAGTCATCTTAGTTTGTCATTTATAATTAGACTAATCAGGTTCTCTAGATATATAGAGATCATACTCAGTATAGATAGATAATCTTCAACCTCTTCAAAGAGCTGTAGAAAATGGCCTTTAATCTAACTCAGAGTTTCGTGATAGTGAGACACAATTGCTCCTGGCAACACCGCTCTATTCCAGAGAGAATGTTGAGCACCAAAGACACTCCACCTGGAGCCTTTCTTTTTGGCAGAACTGGCCTTTGGGCAAAGAAATGCCCATACCTCAACCACTGACAGAGATACAGAGCATGCATCAATAGATAAAACAGGACTGTCATATCCTGCCAAGACAGGGTAAGATAGTTTTGAAAAGTTCCTTGCCTTTAATAATGGTATGTCAGTTATGTTAGGCCTTAGCCAAAGTTGGTTGACTCAACATTGCAAATGAGACTTTGGGTGATTGCCCAGGTAGTCAGTTGTCTCTGTCAATTGTTGCACATTTTGCATATATCTCGTTTGTTGAGTAGTGTTTATTCCCTTCTCAGATCTTTGACGGAGTTGAAGATTATATAATTGTAGTTACTCTCTACATTATTTGGATTCCTTGAGATAGAATGTTTAGCAAAGCTTTTGTTCTCAATGTTGTTTGTTATATTTATTATTTGTTGCTATTGTATATAGTTGTATTTGGTTCGGTTCTGTCTTATTTAGACAAAAAGGGGAGATGTAGGGATAAGTCCCGCCCCTTGGGGGGCGTGTTCGCCTCGGGCTAATGTCTGCCTATAAATTTGGCTAGCATGCTCCCAGCCGCTGCTTCTGCTTTCCTGGTCTCCGCTGGAACGGTGGTTCTGTAAGTCTATTTTGACATTAAACTATATATATATTGTTACAATCTGTCTGCATTCGTTTACGCCGTTACAATAGAGAGAATCCTCAACATCTTCCTGAGGGCAGAGTTACACAAACCCTTGAACAAGATTCCAATTTCCCCAGGTTTTAGTTTTCTCCTCCATCAAATTCACTTTGCCTATCTCTGAAATGTTGTATGAATGCAAATGGCTAATGACATAAAAGCAAACCTAATGGATTTCAGAAACACACACCTCCTTAATCAATTTGATGAGGCCACACTTACACGTCATTCCTAAATATGCATTTGGGAACAGAAGGTGGGTCCTAACCTTTGTTTTTTATAATTTGCTCACACTAGAGGCCTGCCTTGCAGAACCTGAGAGGATTCAAATGTCCACTGCTTCTGCACTCCTCCCTTTGTGAGGTAGTCAGTGGAGGAAAAGTAGACGACTATGAAATTCAGGCGGCTTGGAGTGAATTAATAAGAGAAGGAGGAAGTTTCTCTTCTTTGACTTGGTGTTAATTACCTTTGCCTCCACTATGGTCCTACATATCAAACCATGTTAATTAATTGAGCCAATGCTCTGTTTGACTTTTCTCCCCCCAAAAAATCACATTATGCATTCCTTTCCCTCGCACTCCCAATCACTGCCCTTGGAGAACCTAAGTTAAACTGTAGAGTGAATTGCAAGTGAAAAACTTGGGTTCTGTTGTAGTTTGTGAGGAATTTGTGGTGTATATGTGTGTACTTGCTTGCATGCTCCCTTGGGGAGAGCAGAGAGAGAGGGAGGAAAAGGAGAGAAGGAGGAAATGGGAAGAGGTGGAGAGTCATCAGAGGGGGAGAAGGAGGAGTGAGGGAGGAGAAGGAAGGGAGAGAGAGGGAGGGAGAGAGAGAGAGAGAGAGAGAGAGAGAGAGAGAGAGAGAGAGAGAGAGAGAGGAGGGAGGGAGAGGGAGATATCTAGAAATCTAGGGGACAATGAATCAATGAAAAAAAATAAAAAAACAAAAATTAATTTTTTGGACCAGCCGGACTATGATGTCATGTTTTCTCAGCTCACCTGTGATTGGTTGCTCAGTTCAGCATCTGCTGAGAGCTAAAGGCTGATTATTTGCCAGAGATACAGACCTTTCAGGGAAGCTTTGAATCATTGCTGGTTGTCGTGACAACCTGGGCAGTGTCTGCTCCTGATAAACACATAATAAGGTTATCAGGAACAGAAGTACCCCCATCCCCACACCCAATCATCTGAAATGATGAACAGTGGAAGGAGAATACTCTTCAATAGGTAAACTGGTGTCTACTCCTTCAGATAAAGTATGCCTCCCAAATCTGGGAGACAATGTACTCTTTAAATAGTTCCTTATCCATCACTGCCAGGTCACTCCTGAATCTACACGCTGTTGTAAATCAGAGTCCTGAGAAACAAGTGGTGAAGAAGGAAAACATCTTTGCAAGTTTCCAGTAAAGCCAGAGGTAGAAGTGAGCAAGCAGAATGTCAAATTCATTAGGGATAGGTGCATTGTCTTCAAAAGGTACCCATCCATCATGGGCATGGCCCGGGTTTCAAGATGGAAAGGACATTGCCAAAACTTGTCACCAAAACCAAATGCAAAGGGAGCTCAGGGTTGGTGTTGGTATGTATGCTATTTTTTACCTGCTACTTCTCTTTTCCTGAACACAAATCCCTACCCTATGTTACATTTGAGCTCCAGATAATTTAGAAAGGGCAAACCAGTTGCATTTTTTGTATTTTATCAGTCATGCCTGGGAGACATTTACTGAATACCTAGCAAGTATAATAAGGCATACATCTAAGAGTTACAAAAATTACACGAGTGAACTAAACTTGGACCATCTTATTAGGGCATTTGAATTTAGTTTGAGAGAGAAGATACACACTCAGGTAGGGAACTGCTAATAATACTGATATAGAGCCTGCAAGGCAAACCCACAGCTCTTGATTTTAGTGAGCAGAAAATCGTATCTAGACTGTCGTACTCCAGCCCCGGTTCATCTTCTCTTATGCTCAAGTGTTGTTTTGACCAAGCCATTCTGTTCCTTCAAATGTTTTGATGTTCATACCCCATGGCTTTCCTTCTACTCTCCCTGCCCTGCTTATCTGCTAATCTGTAATGCATATGATGAGACTATGCTCAACTGGCAAACAAACTGCTCCCATAGCTATAAGCCCTTAGAGATCTGCACCTGCTAGTCATGACACATGGACAACACTACTGCATGCAAGAGGTCAATCCAGGGACCTATCTAAAAGAGCATTGGTATACCCAGTTTCAGACTATTTGTGGAAGAAAAGGAAGCGAGACTACTTTGGAAAAGTGCTTTTATTTATGTACACCAGGGTCCTGTGTGGCCCAGACTGGGCTCAAGTTCTGTACGCATGTGAGGGTATCCTTGGATTTCTGATTCTCTAGCCTCCACCTCCCAAGTGGTAGAATTTCTGCTGCATGCATTGCTGGAAATGGAATTCAGAGCACCGTGTTTAACAGAAAAGCATTCTAGCAACTGAGTTATGGCCGGAGCTCCGTAAGGTGTTATTTAAAGAAATATCAAAATTATCCTAGACTTTCATGGCTTGATTAAATATTTGAAATTGTGTAGGGATCACAGGAAATTACAAAAAATACCAGAGGCCCCATGTGCCTTTGACCAAATGTTCTCTGATATTTGATTTATAGAATATTTAAAATATAGAAATTGATGTTGGTTGGTCTAACACTAATAACTCAAACATTAACCTTATTCAGATTTTATCACTGTTGACATTTCCTCTTATGTGTTTTTTTATCAACTCATTTTGATAATATCAAGTATTTTATCAACTCATCTAGCAATCGATAAATCTGTCCATGGGTTATGTGAATGTCAACGTGTCTCTCAGGCCCACCTAATTTGAACAGGACAAAAACCTGAAATAGTATAAGTCTGCCTGGGATTGTAAGGACAGAAATCAGCATGGTTTAAGAATATATAGTTCTGCCATTAATCAGAGAGGCAGCATTGATTGACACATAAAGCCAGCTATAACTATATGGAAAGAGCACTGTCTCCCAAGGCTACCTAGCACGCCTCCCTTCCGTAACTACTACCATCCTACCAGTGATTCCAGACTTGCTTTGCTATTGGTATTTATGACTGAAGATGCTTAGTGGCTAAGTCACACAATAAATTTAATTCTGTCCAACTATAGTCTTGTCTCTGCTACTTTGAGACTAAGAAAGCTTCAGCAAAGCAAATGAAGTGACAACCAAACTGGAGTTATTAGTCTTATCAGAAGTTAGCTGTATTTCCTTGCCTCTACCTAGGAGCACACAGTATGACTAAAACTGTGATTTATATAGCTGATGCCTACTGAATTCTCAGTCCACTGTCACGGGATTGTTCTCTTCCTGCTGGATATGAGGACAAAGGTCTGGAGAGTAGCAGCACTGCATAAAATTTCAGCATGCCAACTCTGTAATTAAATTGCTGCATTCAAATTCCAGTTTCATTGTGTTGTAATTTTAAGAGCCCGGACAACATATTTGGCCCCTTTGAACTTTTCCTCATCTGTGAAATATAATCCTCTTTCTTAGGGTAATTGGAAAGATTAACATAAATGCTCATAAAAACAAAAGGTGTTACTGGTGCTGGTTCTCAACTTCGTTATGCAGGAGAAATTATCTTTCTAAAATGCTGTTGCCTGGGCCCTATAACTAAACGCTCTCATTTAATTTAATGGCATATATCTGAGCATCTGGGCTTTTAAAAATCCCCTCAGGTTCTAATCTTCTCAGATTCTAATGTGCAGCAAAATTTGGGAACCATTACATTAGGGATTTCATTGCTTAAGGATGATTGATCTTTCCTCTAAGAGGTTCATGGGTAATCTCTCCCTATCTCCCTTTTGGTGTATCTGACTTTTACAGGGCCACGAAGCAGAATGGGGAAATTTTCTCAAGAGGCAGGCATTTAAATTCCTCCTTCTTTGAGGTTTCAACAGCTTTTTCTTTACTGAGTCTACCATACAGCTTGTTGAACTTGGAAACGCATACCACATTTTTCTTCTATGTCCTTAGCAATGTGATGGCAACATTGAATACTGGGATAAAATCCGAGTTGTATTCATCTTTCATTTACCTCTTCCTAAACATAATTCAGTCCCACTTCAAATTAAGTGATCTCAAATATGTATTTTACAACAAAGTTAATAATTACACAGGCAGCGCTGGCTGACCATCACAGATGTGTTTAATTGATGGTGATTTCAATGTGCTGGTGTTCTGTATAATTAAGCACCTGTTGTACATCATGATCAATCCTTATTTTGCTACAAAGCAGGAACTTAGAGCCAAATGTCTTTCCATTTATGAGGTGACTTGTGGAGGAGGGGCATTCAGTTTGCATGCCCCCCCACCTCTTTTAATCACACAAAGGCATACATTATCTATTCAGTAAATAGTAACTAGCAAGCAACTGGTGACTTTTAAGGATTAGATAAAAATTTCAAAGATAAACATGGTGATTTTTCAAGTAACTCACCATATCGCTGAGATTTCTACATTCCTTGTCCATTCCTGCTGCTAATATGGGAAATTTAGCAGATTCTGACTTCCTAGTCTAAAGTTTACTGCCAAAAGTGAAATAGGGCATGTAGCTAGGCAAGTTAATATTATATACATAGGAAAGTGACAGCCTGCTCGGGGAGTGGGCTAACTTATGGTTTTTAAGCGCCCTTCTAAGTGCACTTTGCATTCAAATGACCAATATGCTAATTGCAGCCCTTATCTGTTTGTTCTGAGCCTTAAGAGTCTCCGCAGCTCAATGCACAGACTGCAGCCAGCAGTTTGACTGCGGGTTTTTTAGAAATAATAACATGGCATTTCTTTCAGCATATTTTCAAATTCAAGCTTCTTACAAATCAAGATTGGCCTTTCCCCTTTTCAGGGAATTAGTGAGGCTTAACAGTGTTCACTATGGTGTAGTGCCGGGCCCCCCATACCCCTGTGAACAAAGGCTCTTCCTCGGACTGGAGCACAGCCTGTTGGGGCAGATTTCCATGGTAATTTGCGGGTCTCTTTTGAAAGACGTGGGGCGTCTTTGTAAACGAGATTGGTGGATGGCAGGAGGTAGAAAGGGTGTACTTTCTCACTAATCTTAGGATTGTCTTTGACCCTTTTTAATTTTCACCACCCTTGTAAGGCTAGAAAGCACTCCTCACACAGCTTTGTCCAATTGAAAGCGCACAGTCCCTAATTCAGTTCTTAGGAGAAAGACAGAGAAGCCATTCTCCCTCCCCTAAGAGGAGAGGCACTAAGCGTTTGTCACTCATTCCCCGCTGTATTAAAATTTGACTCAAAGGGTGGGACACCTCTGAAAATATACCATTCTATAGTCCACATAGCTTTCAAATTTCCTCCTTTCTGAAGGAGGACGCTAAGAAACATGCTAAACTGAATGAGGAAAAGCTTACTAGGCCTCAGCTCTACACAACCCTACAGGCAAAGGAGAAAAGCTGGGAGTAGGAGAGGTAGCCCTCCCCAGGAAAGAACACACCACTGACTGGTTTGTCTAGTGCCAAATTGTGAGCCCTGAAAACATGCATACAAGTAACATTATATAGACTCAACAGGTTTGGGAATATATAAATATATACAAATACGAATATGCATGCAATAACAGTTGATGAAAAGAAGAGACTGGATTTGAAGGAGAGCTCGGAGGGTTGTGTGGGAAGCTTTGTAGGGAGGAAAGGGAGAGGAGAAACTGGAAATAAATGATAATCTCAAAAATAAACGAAAATTTCTTCCTTTTCCTTCTTAGATTTTTCTAGTAAAATCTAAACCACCTAGACTCATTTTAAAAATTGCTTCAGTATATTCCTCATTTTAAGAATGTGTCTCTTTTTTCTCTCTTCCCCTTTCCACAACCCACTCCAACTAAGAACATTTATCTTGTCTTTGTACTGTTTATGAAACTGACACAATAGACTTACTCCCTAAAACATTAAACTGGTCTTACTGATAATAAATGTGTCCTTTCTTTCAACGTTCTGTTCCTCGTATCAGGGACAATTTTCAGATATCAAAAACACCAATGAATGGCTACTCTCTTCTGGATCTGGGAGGGAGGCAACATGATTGACTTTTTTCGGTACAGTCTTTGAGTTTTCGTTACTTGTTTTCTGCTGGCATCTGCTTGTTTGCAGAGTATCCTCCTGGAACAGGCAATGAGACTCAGATCCAAGAATGAACTGTGCAGATTGAAAATGTAGGTATTATTGCAGGCATTTAGGAAGAAGATGGAAAAGATGGTTTGGTGAAGAAAAGTGGCAAATGATGCAACTGAAGATCCTTGGCACTTGGGTGAGATAGCATAAGCCTATAAACCCAGTTAGGCAGAACAGATAGAAAAATATATGGGACATAGGAGACCCTCACTGGAGAGTCATGGTGAAGCCCCTCACCAGCTGAGAGTCAAGAATTCCCAGCCAATTAGCATTTGTTGTAAGATTGCCAACAGATAAGATTCCCCCCCATCTCTCTCTGTCTCTCTGTCTCTGTCTCTGTCTCTCTCTCTCTCTCTCTCTCTCTCTCTCTCTGTGTGTGTGTGTGGTGTGTGTGTGTGTGTGTGTGTGTGTGTGTGTGTGTGTGTGTGTGTGTAATGTTTTATGATAAAATAGTAACGAACTAGACTTAAGGCCTAAACCTATATGGTCCTCAATGTGGCTTTACTCCCCAGATATTTCTAGATATCCCACACAAGAGTATTAATTACCATTACAGTTAAGACAGCCCAACTTTCTACATCTCTCTATCCTTTTACTTTATTAATTGTAATTTTTGTCAAGTACAGCCAAGGGTCTACCTCTCATCTCATGTAAACTCTTTGTAACCCTTTTTAGTAAGTAATAACTTGAAAACCCACCCAAATCCCATATATGATGATTTTAAAGACAATAAAGTGTGACTTCCCTTTGAGAAGCCCATACACAGACTTGGGTATGGCTTATTTTGCTTCTGTACCTCTCATAAACTTTCTTTGATGAAGCTAAGGATCTACTTTTGTCCGAGTCAAGGTTCCTAAATGATTAAGGGACTGCCTCGAGTTTCTGGAGGCAGCAGTGTAGAGCTGTGCCTCCATTTCTACTGTTGCTGACATCAACACTTAAGAAGTGGAGGCAGGAAGATTGGAGGTTTGTGGCCAGCCTGGGCTACTTAGTGAACTGCAGTCTCAATAAACAAAACCTCAACCAAGCAAATCCTTCTGCCCTCTACAGAGGATTGGTTCCCAGGTACACCCCAGCCAGGGTACTCAGGCACTTAAAACACGTTCCAAAGGCAGACTTCGGTGTTTAGACATGTGTATAGAGGATTTTTTTTTCAACTTGAACAAGCTTGAAACAAAGCTAAAGACTTTACTTACATGAACATCTTAAGGTGCCTCACAGAGCTGATGGCCCTCCGTCTTTGGTTAATTGCAATTTCACCATATTAGTAGTCTAGGCTAGTTGTTGTTTTAGATTATCTGTTTTGCTGCCCTGAATTTTTATACCTTCCCATTTAGAAGGCTGGAGGAGACAGTGGGGACAGGGAATAATCTCATAGCAATTTTAGCTCAATGCTTGCATATCTGATTAAAACAGACTGGCTGAAATGAAAAACTGTTTTCCAGCCTGGGGATTTTGATAAGGTATGATATAGTGCTTTATTTTTTATAACAGCATTGCCATTTTAAAATAATAAGTTTTCCTTGATTACTTTTAGTACATATTAATTGTATAAATAGTGGGTTTCATTACATTTTAATGCATGTATATAAGGATCTTTGACAATATTACCCTCTAATTACAAACACTTATCATTCTTCCCTTCCTACTGGTCCCTTTTCTATTTCCTATAACTTCAACTGTTTTGAAAATAACATCCAAGAATAATTCAGATAGATCAGATGCTGCCTGTTCATACTAAAAATCCAATGCATTTTCTTCCATGGAGACTTTCTTTCTGGCCCATTTTGGGTGAATGGTGCTTCTATATTGGCGAATCTAGAGAAATGAACTTGGCCAATTACTTTATAGATCATTTGCGGAATTCACAAAGAAGGGGAAAGTATTTTTTCAAATAACTTATTGAACCAAGAGACATAAAGAAAGCACATAAAAAATGCAAGACACCACATACTCACCTGACTTCACAAAAGGATATAGTTCCAAAATTTCTGAATAAAAAAGACAAACTTACAGAAAGGCACAGAGACTGGAGGACTCAGTTGACAGCCCAAGATGGTTTGAATGTGAGTAATCCACACGTTTGACACTGGTGCTTATCAATTACTGTACTGAACTAGAAAACATTTGGATAGAGTCTTGGGATTTCTATTGCTGTGAAGAGACACCATGACCTCAGCAGCTCTAATAAAGAAAAACATTGAATTGAAGTGACTGACTGCTTTCAGTTTCAGAGATTTAGGCCATTATCATCATGGCAGTGTCTGGAGAAGGAGCTGAGAGTTATACATCTTGTTCCACAGGCAACAGGAAGTGAACTAACTACCACGCTGGGTGTAGCTTGACCATATATGAGACCTCAAAGCCGGCCCCCACTGTGACACCTTTACTCCACACCTACTCCAACACAGCCACACATCTTAATAGAGCCAGTCCCTTTGGGGGCCATTTTGTTTCAAACACCCACAGACACCATCCATCCACATCACAGAGAAGAAGGCAGGCCACAAGGAAGCAACCTGAAGGAGAAACAATATCTCATGTGTAGCTTGAGCTGGCGTCCAATATGAAAATCAGTACAGACAGAAGATGCAGAGGCTATATGGTACATGTCTGAAGCTGACTCACAAGTGGGACTGAACATTTACAGTCTGTGATTAGTGTCATTTCATTTAACAGTTCACGGCTTCCCTTTAAGAACACAGAGGTAAGAAAATGCATTAGATCCACTGAGTCAATAATATTTTAAGTACATTAGGTTACATGTGATAGAGTGACATGCCACTAAGCTGGCTTCCCTACAAATCAACTCAAAAAGGCCCAGCTTCTAAGAGCCCTTCAGATGCTATTAAATACAAATACTTCTGGAAACAGTGGAAGTATGCATGTGAGAAATATAGAACAGACATTGTATAGGATGACAACCCATAGTGGACATTTCATGGTCATATTCGAAAGTACTAGCCAGCCATTCCACTGGAACACTATGAAGTTGTTGAATACAATCTCAAAATGCAAGCTGGATGTGGTGGCACAATCTGAAATTCTTGTACTTGGGGGGCAGTGGCAGGAGCACTGTCAGTTTGAGACCAGGATGGACTATATGTGAGACCCTCTCTCAACAAATATTTATAAGCTAATTAAAATACAGTTTAAAAAAATTTCAATGAGAATATTCTCCATGGGTAGATACTACTGCTCTCAGAAGCCATAGGTTATTAATTGAAAATCTCAGTGCCAGGAGTGAGTTCCTGCTCTATGAATATTTATCATGGAGACTCTAGGGACCTCCAAAATAATACAAGGTATTGCCATTCTTTCTAGGTGCTCAGAAGCACTAGATAGTAAGGCCCTACTACTGAAAGCATCATACACTTTGGTAATAGGTCATAGAGAAATCAAAGGAGAACTCAACTGGAAGCTTCTTTCCTGCTGGCTAACTTTCATAGTGCTGGAAGGGAGCATGGCAGCACTGGGCTTTTCAACTTCAAAGTGAGATACTTCTTCCAACAAGGTCATACCTCCTAATCCTTTCAAGCAGTTCCACTCCCTGGTGACTCAGCATTCAAATATATGAGCCTATGAGGCCATTCATTCTTATTCAAAGTAGCACATCTTTAAATGTGGATATTCTGCTTTCCCAATGTCACATAAGAAGATTTCCTTTCCATATAATATATTATTGGCATCTTGGTTGAAATTATTTTCCTTAAACATACTTATTCATTTCTTGACTTCATAGTGCTATGCTGTTTTAATTATTAGAGCTTCATAAAATGCTTTTAAATCAGGTAGCCTGGTGCCTCTATCTCTGTTCTTTTTAATCAAGAATTCTTTGACTGTTTCATTTTATGGTCTCATCAAAATTTTAAGATTCCCCTCTCCTATTTTTATAAAAAAAAAGTAACTTTGGAGACTTGAGAGGAATTTCACTGAATAAGTTAAGCTTTTTTAGGATTGATAACCTACCACCAACAGACCAGCCTTATTGAGTATGTGCAATGTATTTGGTGTTCTGAATAGTTAAATAGCACAAATACTTCCAATCAATCAAAGTGGAAAATCCTTTGTCAGAGATTTAATTTCTTTTTCAATCTCCTTTATCATTATTGTTTTGTTCATCTTTCCCTTTTTGTGATAGGTTTTAAATACCTAGACATGGCCACATTTGTTCTGACTTACCCAACTTCCTGACATATAAGGGTATATCTTCTGATCCTTTATATTTCTGTGATACCAGTTTTAACTCATCTTTTATTTGTGAATTTTAGTTAATATTCTCTTTTTTTCTTAGTCTAGCTAAAAGCTTAATTTCATCTTCTTTATTTTTTTTCAAATGCTCTGTTTCTCCTTCATGAGTTTTCTACATTATGATCACATTTGTTCCCCTCCACAACTCCCAGATCCTTGACGCACCAGCCCAATGGCATGTTCTTTCTCAATCTTAAGACAAAAAATAAAGAACAAAACAAAAATAAATTTTGAGGGCTCTCAAAGAGATGACTGATTGGGTAAGAGCACTTGCTATGCAAGTGTAGCTACCTGAGTTCAGATTCTAGCAACCATACTAAAAAAAATAAATAAAAATCAGAGTTATCTGTACCATAAGTGCACCTGCAGCACTGGCAGAACAGACGAAGACCCCAGAGGATCAATGGCGCTTGCTTCAGGATTGGTGCGAGGCTTTCCTAAAGATATGAGGCAGACAGTGATAGACTAGGGCACCTAACATCCTCCTATGGCCTCCAAACATAAGCCATGCACACACACATGCTCATAAACTACACATGTGCACCACAGTCGTGCACTTAGGCACACACACATATTTTTAAAATAAAAATAAAAATAAAAAGATGAATTTTGTGTTGTTTATTATTCCTATTGTTTTCATGTATTTCTGTTCCCTTCTTTATTATTTGATTTTTTATATTGATTTTTATTGAACTCTACATTTCTGCTCCCATCCACTTCAACCAAGGTCCCCATGCTCCCAATTTACTCAGGAGATCTTGTCTTTCTCTACGTCCCACGTAGATTAGATCTATGTATGTCTCTCTTAGGATCCTCATTGTTGTCTAGGTTCTCTGGGATTATGATTTGTGGGTTGGTTTTCTTTGATTTATGTTTAAAAACCACTTATGAGTGAGTACATGTGATAATTGTCTTTTTGTGTCTGGGTTACCTTACTCAAAATTATGTTTTCTAGCTCCATCCATTTTTCTGCAAAATTCAAGATGTTGTTATTTTTCCTGCTGTGTAATACTCTAATGTGTAAATGTACCACATTTTCCTTATCCATTCTTCGGTCGAGGGGCATTTAGGTTGTTTTCAGGTTCTGACTATGACAAACAATGCTGCTATAAACATAGTTGAGCACATGTCCTTGTGGCACAATTGAGCATCCTTTTGATTTTTGTGCATTGTGCTTAGCTTGTTCTTTTTCTGTTTTATAAACATGTGATGTTAGGTTGTTTAACAGAGATCTATTTTTTATGATGTATGCATTTATTGCCATAAACTTCCCTCTCGGATCTTCGGTATGTATGCAAGAAATCTGGGAATGTTCTATGTTTATTTTCATTTGATGAAGCGTATATTTGTAATGAAAGTTCCCACTCCAGGAACTAATCAACCAGCAACTTTATCTAAAGGAAAATGGAGGCTACTGCTGGATGTAGGAATTAAATGTTGCTGTTTTCCCTCCTAGAAGCTTTGGTAAAAGGCACTGATGGGTCCAACACATAACAATGGGTATGTCCATTTCAGGTTTTATTTATTTATTTATTTATTTATTTATTTATTTATTTATTGCTACACTTTGTCATCTAGGCACTGAAACTACACCTGGAAAACATGTGCAATAATTTTCTTCCTTTCCACTTTTCCATCTCCACAGCTTTGTCTCTCTGATATTGTCCTCCTTCTCATAGAGACATTTGCACCCATATACCATCTCACAGAAGCAGATTCGCAGTGTGAGTGCTGTTGGTATTGGTGGTGGTAATGGTATTGGTGGTGGTGGTGGTGGTGGTGGTGGTGGTGGTGGTGGTGGTGATGGTGGTGATGGTGGTGGTGGTGGTGGTGGTGGTGGTATTGGTGGTGGTGGTGGTAATGGTATTGGTGGTGGTGGTGGTGGTGGTGGCAGCGGCAGTGGCAGCAGTGGTCTTCCAAGCAAAGTAGGGTAGTAAATCCTTCTAAAGTCTGAGTTTTGATTGACATTGAACAGGAAACTTCCTACACATAATACTTATGTTCAGTTACACATATAAACTCCATTGTCAGTAATTTCAAATTCCAGAAAGTTCTGTAAACCAGTCTTTCATACATTCCCTGACTAACTTCATGAAAAAGCCTGTCACAGATGATCATAAGACACCTAGTATAAATGCGCATATATTTTGTTTTAGAAATAATTGATGTGATTAACTCATGGATGCTGTTTCTAATCCCACTGAAATTATTACACAATCTGGCACATTTATGAAGTTATTTTTAAAACTTGAATTATAAAACTCATTTTGACCCTAAGGTTTTTGGATAAGAGCCTAGAAAAAGATTTCTATTCCAATTATATGGATTAACAAATTGACCTTTGTAGATATTCAGCGAGTTATCCAAGGCCAGAGAGCTAGAAAGTGCTAATATCTGGAGTAGGATAAAGGTCTTTTCTGAAGAGATTGGGCACATTCAAGGAAGCATTGATATAGACATAAAAAGCTTTCTGACTTCAAACTCCATGTAAGTTGTGATGGTTAACCTTGATTTTTCACACTGACAGAATCTAGAATGCTTTAGGAGACACACCTTTGGGCATGTCTCTGAGGTCATTTCCAGAGAGGTTTAACTGACAGAAACCTGCCCTCTTGGTAGTTTGTACCTTCAAATGATTGCCCAAAAGGAAAAAAAAAAAAGAACTAAGGAAAAAGCAGTGTTTATGTCTTTCTTCACTTTGTCGTCAGAAGGGAGTCTATCTGTTATGGCTGCTGCCATCCATGTTTTCTAGACTCCAGTTCTTAAGGCTTCAAATATGCAGTCAATGTCTCTCAAGGGAATAGCAGGCTTTGAGCTCAGATTGGGACTGCTTAACCATCCAACTTCAGGGACTTAGCAGCAGCCAGGCTCCCTGCCTTCCCGGGGTCTAGATATAACCATTGTTGGAGTGCCCAACTACACAGCTCTACTATGTAAATCCATCTAGAGATTCCCTTTTTATACCTTATATTCATTCTGTTGGTTCTGTTCCTCTACATGACCCTACCTCAGACACAAGTTCTAGTAGATGAATTTGGCTGAGTGGCTATATAGAAGGAGGGTGCATATACAGATGGTGACATGAAAAGTTGAGACTACATAATCAGACCATGTGTAGGTATCTCCTCTTATGAATTCTATTCATTTCTTATTTAGATGCATTATTGATATCATTTGTCACAATTCTCCCTTGAGAAATAAATTATTGGGGGGAGGAATTACATTTTAGTCCTGCTCTTAAAATCTGGTAACGAGCTAATGGAAAAATTCAGAGATGAACTATTTTATTAAATAGTTTCATAGTGTAAACTATACAGTATTTCTAGGATATGTGCAGATCAATCAGAAAATCTTGAAGAGTATTATCCATCTCTGTGTGTAAAAAATCTTCAAAACCATGTTCAGTGTTCACCGAAATGATATAAACATAATAACAGGCTGCCCTATTAGATTGGATCACTTACAGATTCTAAAGTCTAATATGCAAGCACCATTACTAAGAAAGTCATCTGATGACTACATTTACCTATGAAGTATTGTTGCAAGGAATATTTTAATACAAACATCAAAGAGTCAGGAAAATGACAAGCTGCATGTGGCAGAACCACATGCAGCTCCAAAGGCTTGTGAAAGTATCACTTCATTAAAAGGATACAACAATTCTCTACAGGCAAGTAGGAGTGAGTCAGATCTACTCTAAATTATGGGTGCTCTGGGTGAAAATTCTCCCGACCAGGGGCACAGCATGTGACAATGTGATTAGGCTCTTTTGAGAATACCCCGGGAACAAAGCAGTGACCAAGACAGAATGCAAAAGAGTGATATGGCTATGAACAAGCATAGTGTCAGGTGGGGAATTTTCACATGAAACTGGAAAAGCAGCATGTTTATCTGTAAACCTCAATTGCTTCATCTTTAAAATAGGGAAAAAATAGCATTCC
The DNA here is from genome assembly GCF_018167655.1 of Microtus oregoni. NCBI lineage: Eukaryota > Metazoa > Chordata > Mammalia > Rodentia > Cricetidae > Microtus > Microtus oregoni. The sequence goes on from NW_024544745.1 coordinate 1,819,504, forward strand.
TAGTAAAAGTAATAGCTAGCACCAAGTTTGTTTCATCTATAAGATGAAAGTCGTATGAGATTTTTCTTTTTAAAGACAGGCATGTGTATATGTGTATTGTGTGTGTGTATGCACATGACTGCTGTTGCCCACAAAGGTCAGAAGATGATGTCCAACTCCCTAGACCTAGACTTACAAACAGGTGTAAGCCACTTGTTGAAGGTGTTAGGCACCTCGGTAGTAGCGGTAGATGTTCTTAACTCCTGAGTCATCTCTCTAGCTCTTTCAACACACTTGAAAGAATTGCTCATGAGTTATAGTGACAGTTTTAAGTATGAAAAGGTCTTAACATTAGATTCAAATACTCTTGGAGTAAGAAAAAAGGTCTTTCCTTCTCATTCCTTCCCCTAATTCTACTGAATTGGAAATTTTTCCTGTTATTTCTGTAGCAAATGTGCCTCAGCTTCAGATAGATTGGATGTCTCCATTTGAAGCGTGTCCTAGTTCAGACAAATGATCCCAACCTTTGGGAGTCAAAAACAGGAGAAGCGTACTCACAATTCAGGATTAACCTTATCTGCCCATATACATGCTCAAAATAGCTGTGTGGAGATAGGGGTTTTCCCAACAACTCTGGGTTAGTGCGACTAGCCTAGAAACTCAGCAGAGGGTCTGTTTCTTTGTTTGGGAATTCATCTAATGTGAAATCATATTGTAATGGCTTCCACAGGCAGAAAATTGACCATAAAAAGGAAAGGGCTATCTGATGATCAAATACTCGGCATAGGCATATCCGGCAGAGATGTTAAAGGCCCACAGTAGTAGGTCTCGTTTCATTTTGCACTGTCATTAGCAACACAGAAAATAAGGAAAAGACAACTGTGGTCAGTCTACAAGCGTCCAATTAAAGGTTGTCAAGGAAGCAGGACAATTAGACACAATGGATGCAGGCAAATGAAACACGGTTCTCCGGCTCCAGTTAGGGGGTAGTAGCAGCCCCATTCAACTGTGAAACAAATTAAAAGCCACCATTATCAGCGTGGATAAGGCAACAATGGAGGGACTGGCAGAAGAAGTTGGAGGAGGGAGGTAATATAAAAGACATAAGATGGCAGCTGGGCTCCAAAGTTGAATTGCAGAGGCCTGTGTTATAAAGCAGTGGCATTGCATTCTTGTCAATGAGGTATAAAGGGAGATGGAACACTCCTCTAAACTGCTAAGCTGGCCATGAATGTATCTTGTTTGCTTCTTTTCTTATTTTTATTATTTGGCTACGAATATGTGAGTATCTGGTAATATATGAGATTATAAACTGATCGTCTCTTTCATTATGAAGACAGTCTGTTTGAAGAGCAGGAAGGTAAAGGCCTTGCCTGTCAGAATAATTAATCAGAAATCCTGGCCTCTATGGACTAGATCGATGATATGACTCTTTCACTGTGGATTGATTATTTGTTTTTAATCTAGAAAATTACTAAAGATTCTACCGCTTCAATGGCATATGACCCATGGACTACTGCCATAAACAAACAACTTGGTCTCTGAAAGGTAGCCACAGATTTAGGGGTAAATAGTGCATATAAAGTCTGGCAAACAGGGCTGGAAAAGCAAATGCCCTCTTCCCAACCCAGGTAATTGCTGCAAAAGGGAGGGCTGCGTTACTGTAAGCAAGCAAGCTGACCTTTTCACACTGACATTTTTGCTTCGCTTCTCTCATTTTCAAATGTCCACTCCTAGGTGGTTCAGAATACAAAATTCCAGTCTCACACTGCCTTCAATTCAATAAACAGGCAGACAGTCTCCAACACACAGGATGGACTCTTACCATTTGTACTGATTGAGAATACCAGCATTGAAATCAGCCATGCAAGACTCACAAACCATTTAGAAATCAGCAATAAAAAGATAGCCAACTGTGCCACTCCCTATTCACACGGACCTATCCAGATAGACATTTATAAATTTAAAACATAAATACCCTTTCGAAGAACTCCTGAGATGAAAAGACATTTATATTAATATGATAATGAGAGTTGTACATATCAAAATCTCTTAGATGCAGGCAAAGCCATAATCAGCAAAAAGCCATATGGCCCTGAATTCATTTATTATGAAATAAAAATAAATGGAAAATAAATTAACTTAAGCTATCTACTCTAGAAGTTATAAATAGTGCAATTGCAATAACACAAACACAGGTAATGTGTAGGGCAAAGATTAATAAAGATGAAAGCAGAAAATGGTGAAATAGAAAACAAACAAATTAGTTGATACATAACACTAAAATTCTTTTAAAAAGTCAAACCTTAAACAAGTGCTCATAAGAAAAAGACAGAAGGTACAGTAACTATCTTCAGGGAAACAAACAGTCGCAAACCATAGGTAGCGAGGTGATTTGATTTTAGCAGGAAGGGAGGGCAGGACACAGGACTTTGTGGTTAAAGCCCCTGATACACAAGCCTGACGATCCAACTTTGGTTCCCCAGATACAGAATAGGTAAAAAAAAAAAAAAAAACAAAAAACAAAAAAACAGAAAACAAAAATCTCTCTTTTACACTTGCAACAGAAATTTTTAAACCCTATGAGACTGTGAGCAAATTGTTTAAAAACTCTAAACCTTGTTGTTCCATAATTTAGACAGATGACCTTAATAGTACCAATAGTTTAGTTTGTTGTAAGGAATAAATTATACAGTTGATGTAAGATATTGAGCAGTATTCTCTCTGAAACAATATGTACCGAGTAAACAGCAACAATTAACATCATTATTGTTTAAAAGTGGTCTGATTTTCCTTCTCACAGAGTCCTAATAAAAGAGTTATGATTCCCATGTCATCTTTAGTCTAAAAATAAGGAAATGTTCTTTCATAGTATGCAGCTAGATTGGTCAAAGTAGGAACGTGATAGAGACAAAATTATATGCAGCGTGTCACACCTCCCCATAAAGCAGTCAAAGAGCTGATGTTTAAAAAATGCCATAGAGAGGCCTAGCTCAGGGTACATGGCTAGGAAATACCAGTAGTTTAGTGTACTGAGGAACAGTGCTCATTTCCTTCTAGGTAAAATACAGGGAAGAAGAGACAAATTCTGGATGTGTTCAGGAATTGAAGAGTCTTTCTCAGAATCAGCTGGGCAATTTGTCAGTGTTGAGGGATCTAGAGCTTCATTTTATGTTTTAGGAGTCACCACGTTTGCAAGGAGTACCTACATGTTCCTCCAAGAAGAGATGGCAGGACCAGAAACTGAAGGCTACTGAAGGTCTTGAGAAATCGTGCTACTCTTTAGTTAGGTCCAAATTATTTAGAGGGTGTCTGCTTTCAACCCACTAGAGAAAAATGTTTACAGATTACAGAAGTATCTTTCATTCACTGAGGCTTCTTCTAATCATATTCTATACTTAATTCTAACAAGTATTATCTTATGAACCCTTAACATATCTGGACCTGTGGCTAAATGTTTTACACATATCTGTATTAATCACCACAATAAAATTTGATATAGATAATGAGTTTTATTTTAATTTTGAAGACAGAAAATTGAGACATAGGGAAATTAAAAGATGCAGCTCAGCTTATACATGAAGACAGGGAGTGATATAATAACTTAGTCCTGTGAGAACTGATGCTTCTCCCTAAGTATAATGAAACTGAAGAATATAACTTTGCATTCTTCCTCTTGATTATTCCCCAAAATGTAGGAACAGAAGTTTACTTGAAGAATGTACCTGGTAAATATTTGTTTTCTGCTACAAATTTTTTTCCATGATGGAATAAAAAACAAGAATTTTGTTCAAGTAGCCAAGTGTGAAACTTCCATTTGGAACTATAAACAGTATAGCACAGAAAGAAAAAAAATCCAATAAACCCTAGCCATTGGCTGCGATGATCAAGATTGCAGTTTTATCAGAATGGATTTTCCCTCCCAAAGTAGTGGGCAAAATAATATAATTTTCTAAACAATGGTAGAGAGTTGGAAGGTGAACAAATCACACATGTATTTCTTCTGTTTCCAAAGTCAGGAATCAAACCATAGAAGTACTCTGCCCCTCTACGTGTGGACCCTACCATGTCATTCCCTTATTCCTCCATGTCAGGAAGCCCAAACAAATCTGCAGAAGGCAGAGTTTGGGTATAATGCAAAGAGCTCTTTTAGACAATCTTCTAGAAGATTTCATGGGTGTCAATTTTGGGTTCCATCTTCCCACAATTCAATTCAACTGAAGTTTCTACCTCTGTGTTATTTACTAATAAGGATGAAATCTGGTCCTCAGATTGGGACCACAATCAATACACGATATTTCAATGATTTAACAAATATATTAATAAATTAGGAATGTCTTATCTCAATAAACTTATCGATTAAAAACAACAAAATAACTCAATGGTGATTATTTCAAAATGCATTCATTAAGATAAACTAAAAGAAAAAGGTGATTATTAATAACTGCTACATGTGAAAAAAGGAGAGAAAAAATTAGATTTAAAACAAAGAAGGGCTGGAGAGATGGCTCAGTGGTTAAGAGCATTGCCTGCTCTTCCAAAGGTCCTGAGTTCAATTCCCAGCAACCACATGGTGGCTCACAACCATCTGTAAAGAGGTCTGGCGCCCTCTTCTGGCCTTCAGGCATACAGACAGAATATTGTATACATAATAAATAAGTAAATATTTAAAAAAAATAAAACAAAGAAAAACCATTCAAAAGTTGTACTTCATCAAAAATTTAAAAAGTGATTGTTATAAGGCTCATATATCAATGTTAATAAATTTCTGTAAATTATCAATAATCAATTGGGAATTATAGTTGAAAAATATCACTTACAATACCAAGAAAAGTCTGAAAATACTAATAACTTTTGCTAAAAATCATCAAAGTTTTATGAAGAAAACTATAATTTACTGAGTAGCATACGAAAGAAGCTGTTTATGGACAAAAGATTCACAATGAGTCTATAAATTCTCACAGAAGTAATCTTATAAGATAAACATAATGAGATTCAGGATTTTATGAGATTTGACAAGCTGATTCTAAAATTTTAGAGAAAAAATGAATGTGCAAGCATAGTCAAGATCATTTAAAAAGAAATAGCTAACATATTTTCTGGACAGATATTAAAGCATATTGTACATATGAGTAATTAAGTGTATTTTATAAGACTAGATTTTAAAAAATCAATGAAGTATTGCAAAATGTTTCAGCATGTTTAAGAATTTAGTCTGTAATTGGGCATCTCAATTCAATAGAACCTTGACTATTTAATATACTGTATGTAGGAAATTAGTGATCCACTTAAATGTATAAAGTGAGTGTGATAGGCAAAGGGTGATAATAGTGATTTAGAATAACACAAACTAAAAAACTGCAATAAAACGCAATGTTGGTCAAGCTGACTAAGGAACTAGAAAATTGGAATTGACCTATATAAAGAGATCGGATCAGCAATCAAAAGCATTTCCCATAAAGAAGGACAAGGACGCTTCCATGATTTAGTCTACAGAATGTTTAAAGAATTCACACTAAACATTTATTAACTACCAAGACTAAAGAGAGACCTTTCTATTTCTTCCTCCCTCACTACCTTCCTTCTATCTCTTTTCTTCTTTCTTTCTTTTTTTTAACCAGGTCCCATATAGCCCAGCTAGAACTTGAACATGTCCACCTGAACATGAACTTGAACCTGTGATCCTCTAGCCCCCATCACTCTGATATTATGTTATCTGGTTTCTTCTAATTCTTTAAGGAAAATATTACAATGTTACTAAAGCCAGATAAAGACATGAGTAAAAAAAAAAAACAACTGTATACTAGGGCCTTTGATAAATACAAATGTAAAAAAAAAAACTGTCAAGAAAACCCAGAAGCTTATAAAATGAATTATAAATTATGAATACATACTATTAGTCATAGAAATACAAGCTTATTTAAACATAGAAAGATAAATCAATATTTCTTCTAGTATTCTACCATTGTTAGTAGAATAAAGAGAAAACCTCATATGATCATCTCAACAGACACAGACAAAAATCCATCCAATAAGATTCCTACATTCATTTATGGTTAGAAGATATTAAAAAACTAGAAATGGCAGGAAATAGCCCCACCTCTAAAAAACCAAAAGCTAACGTAATGACGACTGACAGAATGAATCCTGTTAAGTTTCAAAACAAAACCTGAGTGTCTGATCTCATCCCTTGTTTTTAGTTTAGTAGCTGAAGTTCTATCCAGGACAATGGGGCAGAAAAAAAAAAAGATATCCACATTGAAAAGGAAGTAGTGGTACTTCATCTATATAGATAGACGATACAATTTTACATGTAAAGCACTCCCGAGGAGTACACTAAAAATTAGTGTAACAAGCAAATTCAGAAAGACTGTAGGATACAAGATTAATATAAAAACAACCATATTTCTGTATATTGATAATAAATATAATGCTGAAATTAAAAATAATTTTTATTTAATATAGTATGAAAAGAATAAAACAGTTAAGAATGACTTAAGCCAAGAGGGACGCAAACATTGTACATGAAAAATGAGAAGAGTAAAATACTATTTAAAGGAATTTTAAAAGAATGAGGAGAACAAAAATCCATCTTCATGGATTAGATTTGATTATAAGATGACATCACATTCTAAATTAATTAAACTATAGATTTATTTCAGTCGCTCACAAAATTACAAACAACTGAAAGAAAAGAAAACAAATGAGATTTCACAAAACTATGTGTGTGTGTGTGTGTAAATATATATATATATATATATATATATATATATCTTTTATGCCAGAGGGAGTTATAAAGATAATTAAATAATAGCCCACAGAATATAAGAAAAATATTTAAATCATATGCTAAGGAGGCATTTGGGAAAAAAATAGTTGAGTAAAACATAATTCATTGTAAAACGGTAACATAGCCTAAAACTATGAAAATACTTGAGAAATATTTTCAAGGGTGATAATTTACAAATATAATTCACAGGAAAATGTTCATCATGTGTAAAATAGTCATGTATGTATTTATGTATTATGGCATGAAAGAAAAGTGGAGCAAACATCAAACAGGAAACACTCCCTTAGAACATTTTTGATGGAATCTAGGTTTAAAATGTCATCTTATTTATTTATTTATTTATTTATTTATTTATTTATTTATTTATTTATTTGTGTTTTTTGTTCGTGTGTGTGTGTGTGTGTGTGTGTGTGTGTGTGTGTGTGTGTGTGTGTGAATGTATGAGTTCCACAGCACACATGTGGAAATTCGAGAACAACTTTTGAGATTTGGTTCTCTCATTCTACCATATGTGTTCTCGGGATCAAACTCAGGTTATCAGGCTTAGCAGCAAGTGCCTTTGCTACCCAGGACATCTTGGAACCCTGGAAAATAAGGTCTGAGCAGAATTTGCAAAGGCTGTGATATTTTGTAAATGGTTCCTGATTATGTAAATGGTATACCCACTACAGAAAATATCCTGAGTATATACACTCAATGATATAAACTCAGTATACTCTAATATATGCTCAATGATACACTCATATATACTCGTATACATTCTTATACTCTCTTATACACTCTTATATATACTCAATGTCAATGAAAACATATGTTCCCACAAGAACTTCAGCAAGAATGCTCACAGTCATTACTTATAGAAATCAAAAAGTGGAAGTAACTAAAATGTTTAACAACTCATACTTAAATGACAAAATAGTATATCATAAAGGGGGTTGGCATTCAGCCATAAAATGAGCAAAATACAATACCAACATATATCACTGGCAAAAATCTGAGAACAAATGACTAAGCGAAAGAAGACATAAAGAACACACACATATGGTTTTATACTTGAATTATTGGACATAGTATTAGGGATTTTGCTTTCAAGTTTTGCCTAATGTTTTATGTTGGCATGGACCAATGATTAGGGACTGATACTACACCCCACATAGGAACAGATCTGGTCATAGATCTCCTCAATTTTCAAGAGGGATTAGGGTAAGAGAGCCTAAGGAGTGATTGATAACATGTACACTATTTCTTTATTGGATGATGAAAAAGTGATGGGATTGCCACATTAATACAATTAATATATTTCTTAAAATATTGCTAGGTAGAATGTAAATGTATACCTGAAATTCTAGTACTGGGAATATTGATGCAGGTAGATCATGTCTTTAAGGCTAGCATGAGATAAGATATACAGTAAAAATTTGTCTCAAGTGAAATAAAACAAAACAAGCTATATCACTGTACTCTTCAATTTAAATGATGAATTCTTTTGATACTTCAATTACATCTTTATAAAATATTCAATTAGTTTAACTTGACTGAGTCCCAGGTGTCAAATAAGACATTAAAATGACATTTTGTGACACCCGAGGAAATTTTAAAGTGAAGTGGATATTAAATGATATAAGAATGAGGAAATGACTGTTAATTTTATACATGAGGTAAGATATTGTATGAAGATAAGTTGTGTTTACATATTAGAATGTCATTACTTTTAGGAGGTGCTTGCTAAAGTATTTAAAGGTCAAGAGTCATGTCATTAGCCTAGGGATATAGCTCATGGCAGAATGTGTGTTTTACATTCATGAGGCATTGGGATCCATCCCCAAGTACCACAAAATTGAGTCATGATAGTTATAGCTTTTATTGAAATGGATCAGTAACTAAGATAAATAAATAAAAAGATAGATAAATAGAAAGATAGATAGATAGATAGATAGATAGTAAGATAGAAAGAAAGAAAGAAAGAAAGAAAGAAAGAAAGAAAGAAAGAAAGAAAGAAAGAAAGAAAGAAAGAAAGGCAGACAGATATATAGAAATGTAAGAATGGAAATTATACTTCTAGGATTTGAATATTTTCATAAAGAAAGATTTAAACTAATTAGAGAATCATGTACATTTATATACTTTAGTGGTCTTTGAATTTGGAAAACTACTTGGGAATGCAGTTTTGCAATATTTATTGAACTAAAAGAAGGGGAATTTTATTATGATTCATCATTTCTCATTCTTAGTATATATCCTAGAGAAACTCAATTACATAAACAAATGTTTTTGCAAATACTATTAGAACAGAAGAATGGAAACAATAACAACCTTTAGGTTTACTAAAATTAAGGGAATAATCATGTAACTTGAAATTATCAATAATGTATCATGGCATGCAGAAATTCACATGCATTTAGGAGAAAATGCAGGCATGGCCTGAAGGAAGTTACTGGGAAGAGATATAAGGATGGATAACGGCCAGCAGTGAAGAGGAAAGTGAAGAATGGCACAATGCTTGCCTGATCTGTGTCCGGGTTATCTCATGAAACAGATGGTGCTTCAGCAACCCCTTGTCACCTTAAAGAGCTCGCTCAAAACTCCAGTCTACTTAGAATTTGCAGTGTCTTGATCCCAGTTCCCTGGGCCAGCTACGTTTGTTTCAGGATTTGAGAGGGGGCTTTATGTAACTCGCTAATCTAGTCAGCTTTGATGTTGATGTAAACTCTGGTCTAGTAGGACATTAAACTCTTGTTACTTGAACAACAGGTGTGGTGCTCTTTCAGTCCTTCTAGAGAATTTGTTGTTGAGTGAGAAGGGTTTTACATCTGACTCTAATTAGAAGGCTCCTTGAATTATTGGACATTGTATTAGGGGATTTTGCTCTTAAGTCTTGCCTAACATTCTGTCAAGAATTGAAGTGGAATACACATTAGGGACTGATACTAGATTCCAGGAAGAACTGGGTCTATTCATAGCTCCTTTCAGTTTGGAAGAGCTGGTATTCACTCTATGAACATAATGGCCTTGTCAGTTATTTCTTCATGTTGTGGTAATATGTACTGATCAGATTATAGGATGTCAAGTATATTAGGCAGTATTAGCAAATGAAGAGAAGGTGTGGCAGTTAATTTTCAATGTTAAGTTGACTGGATTTAGAATCACCTCTGAAGCATACCTCAGGATGTTTTTGGAGGGAGTTTTCACAGAGCTTTAATTGAAAGGGGAAGACTTACTCTAGAGGTGGCACTATCACAGAAGTTGGGGTCCTTAGGTAACTAAGTAGAAAACAGAAGAGAAAGCAAAAGGAATATCAATATTTATGATTCACTCTCTCTGCTTCTTACCTGTGAACATAATGTGGCCAACACCTCATGTTGCCACTACCATGCCGTCAGCTATGATAAACTGTATCCAACTCTGTCCATACTGTGAGACCCCTCCAACTTTCAAAGAGTCACGTTTAGGACCTTCATTCTCCAACAAAAATCTTAAGATTTGGAAGCCCCAAGAAACCACCCAGAACAATAATAACTGGAGTAATACCATACTTGTGCTTCATGTGGGATGAGCTAATCCCTGACCAGAGCCTGCATTAATCATCAGATCCAACAAAGCAACCTTACAAAGCCTGAAGCAAATAAAAAAATGTATCTTTCTGCTAGGCATTTTGGCACAGCAATGAGGACAGCAGCTAATAGGAAGGTACAGTTAGAACCTGCCATATGGTGTGCAGAAATTAGTAAATATTAGCAGTGTGAAGCTGCCTCAAGACAAAGTCTATATAAGTACAGAATGTGGCAGTGGACCCATGGATATTTCACAATATGTTCCAAATGTAGAAGTTCTTCTTGGTTTGAGAGACATTTACCTAGTGGCATGCACATTTAGGCATTCATTCTTGGAAAGCTGTATAACGTTTGATATAGTGGTTACAGAAAATATCTAAAATATTTAGCAAGTGATGTTGCGTGGGCACTGACCCATCCATGCAAACGTTGGAACAAGATGCTGGAACCAGCACTATTTCTTCAGTTGCTCAATTACAAAGTGGTCCAGGGATTTGGCAGGGGATCAGGGTCAGATTTTAGGACTGCAGAATGATGACAGATATTGAGAGAGGGATCATGTTTTAGTTTTATTTGTTGTGATAAAACACTATGATCCAAAGCACGTCTAAGAAGGAAAGGTTTAATTTGCTTACAGATTAGAGTCCCTTAAAAAAAGAAGCCAAGCTTTCTTCATCCATTCACTGGCTTTGTAGGAGCCTAGGCAGTTTGGATGCTCAACTTACTAGACCTGGATGGAGGTGGGGGTTCCTTGGACTTCCCACAGGACAGGGAACCCTGATTGCTTTTCGGGATGGGGGGGACTTAATTGGGGGAGGGGGAGGGAAATGGGAGGCGGTGGCGGGGAAGAGACAGAAATCTTTAATAAATAAATAAATTTTTAAAAAAAAGAAGCCAAGGCAGGAACCTAGAAGCAGGAACTAAAGCAGAGACCATGGAGGATGTTGCTTACTAACTTGCTTCCTATGTTTTTCTCAGCCTGCTTTCTAATATGATCCAGGATCATCTGTGCAGGGGGAGCACTGCCCTCACTGACTTTGGCCAACCTACATCAATAATTAATAAAGGAAATATCCTACGGACTTGCCTTCCAGGCCTGTCTGATGGAGGCATTTTCTCAACTGAGGTTCCACTTCCCAGATAACTCTAGCTCATGTCAATTTGCCAAGCAACTACTCAGAACAGGTAGTATGAGAGACAGGTCAGGATGCTGGCTCTTTCTCAACAGGTAGGAAAGTGTTTAGGATTTTGACACCTGACATGATCACACCAGTAACTAGATGGATATTCTTTCTTGTAGGATGAGTATATTAAACATCTCTCCCTTCTCTCACCTCCCTCCTTCTCCTATTCATCACCCTTTCTCAAAAATTTCTTTCCTACCTTCATGTCTTTTTTTTTATCCTTCTGGACTTGATCAGAGTCATTTGTGTAGAAGCCAAAACTTTTCCCAGAATTTCCATGTCATTACCTGATTGACTTAAGATTTCACTAAACTAGGACTTACAGAAAAGAGCCAGAAGAAGGAATGTACTTATGACAGCACTTTGGTGAAAAAATTTGATTGAGGTTTTTAAAAAAATCATATCTCTATCATACTCAGCAGCGAAATGACCCAGGAAAATAGAATCACCAATCTGAACCTCACTTTCATTATGTATGATATTCATAATAGCACCTAGCCGTTGGGAAGCATCCTGAGAAATAATGGAGTTGAGAGATAATCTGCATAAGATGTTTAAGACAGTGTCTAGGCAGACAGTAAGGACTCAGTAAATATTCGTGGACATTACTATTAACACAGTGAGATAGAAGAACTAAAAAGAAAATTTGAGCATTATCCTATATTATCTAACAATATGGTACTCTGTGGCTTTATGCTGCATATCTGAGCATAGTATTTCACAATCTGAACACAATGAGTACCTTGCATTTCAGTGTTTGCTCTAAGTGACTTATTCATCTGCATTCGACTCCACATATTTTGTTCATAGCCTCTAACATTTGGGTTGTTATTTTATTCCATGAGCATTTTAGTTTAATTCAATTTTCATTTTTCTTTCTCTGTAATTTTTGAAAATAGTGGGAAAAGGGGAGAGAAGAGCTGCCATGCGTGAATCCAGACTATTAATTAGGCTATTTAATAAGTCAGGTTCAGGCACAGACAGAAGTAGGTGGTTGTTGCTTTCAGAGTACCCTTCAAAGGCAAATGAAAGCATGCTCATTAGCACTAGCAACGGACATGTTCATCTCCTAGCTTTCTCTTTCTTGTGTTGTAATGACCTAGGGGGCACTGAGTGTAAGTGAACTTGACATTTGTGTGTTTTTGAAAGGTAACCATTGCTTTGAGTTGCTGAGTGCTACTATAGTTCCAATTTAAGATCTAGTTACAAATAAGATTATTTTTCTGACTAATGGTGATAATGGCACTGGATGTAGGTAGAAAATCAGGAGGTTACATAAGATCATGTCTCTAAAGCAAACAAAACCACACATGTGCACACACTTGCATGCACACACACACACACACACACACACACACAAACACACTTCATAAAAACCTACTGATGTCACACTGAACAGGGACAAGCAAGGAAATGGGAATCCAAGTTGTTCTCTGGCACAGACTGTGGCAACTCAGTGACACTGAGAGTAGGATTGGTATTTTCTTATCATTATTGCCTGAAGGGGTAAACACGGCAAGATGTCTAATGTGTAACATTAGTTGTAAAATAAAGCAAAAGAAAGAGGAAGCCAATGTGCACAATGCCATTGAAAGTGGTCATCGTGGAACTTTAGATTCTGCCTAGACTGTTTTACAAGTTAAATTCTTCCAGGGAATGCTGAAGAAAGCTTCCTCTAGACAAGCTGAGTTTATCAATGTGATTACTGAGACTAAAATTTTATCAATTCTCACACTCAATGCATATTTATTGTACATATACCATTCTTAAGACTTTATTACAGGCCCTAAGGATGCAGAGGTGAACAGGTTTTAAATAACTTACTACTCCAATAGAACACCCACTTTCCCTCACGCCAGTGGAAGTGGAATGTTCTCCAAATCTAGTCTGAGATTGCACTTTCTAATTCAGATAGTGAAAGTTCCTCTCAAAATTCCATTCTCTCCAGGTTAAACCCAAGGCCCATAACTGAGATCTAGTTAATATCTTCTAGAACCTGAGAACATGGGGACCAATTGCCATTTTGTCCATAGTCTATTTTACAGCAACCCCTTCCATCCTACCGCAACCATCTGGTTTACCCTATGGTAGCTAGACATAGACATAGGACAAATGAACCCTTGAATTGAAACCAAGCAATGTCATGTCCTCATTAGGAACCCTATTGTTTACTCACCACACAAGCCCTGACACTGGGTGGTGCCCATTTGCCAACAGAATCTAAACAATCAGTCGTTGATGGGCTCCTGGCTTCCACCCGTCCAGGATGAAGGCCAACATGGAGGATCAGGCCTTGCTTTCTGCCAAAGAGAGAGGATGGAGTAGCAGAATGCAGTAGGTGCCAACACTGCCTTCTGAACAGAGGAGCCGCATCTAGAGATCTGAGGGCCTCGCTCAGCTCCACCACATACTCAGATGAGCTCTTTCCCTGGGAGAACCACAGGCTGGCAGTGAGTAAAAATTAAAATGGCAGTTTGTCAACTGACAACATTAGGGAATAAATCAGCTTTACAAACAGCTTTAGATGTCTAGGGGAAACTGTTGATGCACTAGCTGCTGACTACATTCATTCTGGTGTGCTTCTAGTTTCCGAATGTACATTTGTCTTGGGACTATACCTAGACTTTCCTCATCTCCTCAAAACATGCAAGGCTACTGAGAGACCTTCTCATCGCCTATCTTGACACTTGCCCCTGTAAGTAGTGAAAGGCATATTCTCAGAGGTCAGTGGCAAGGCAGGCTAAAATGCTTCTTGAGAACCCATGCTCAGTGCCGTGGGCATGGAAGAAGATCCACATGGTTGCTCAAGGGAGGGTTTGAACTGTGAAGGAGAGGCTGAGGAAATGGGAGATTATTGTAATCCCTTCTTTTTAGTATTTTCTAGGAGCTAAAGGATATAGTAAGTAAACTCCTTCAAATAAGGATTTTCCATTATTCCCTTCAAGTGGTTTGTAGTCCTCACAGAATCTTATTCCTGTGGCTTTGAACTCCCATCTCTGTGCTGATGACATCCATAATCTCTAGCCTGTCCTTCCTGCAGACTTGTAAATCCAAACAATCACTGTCTGCTCAGCATTCCAGGGACTGAGTAAAACTCTACACATTCTTTTTCATTATTTTATTTTTTAAAAAAGAAAACAAACTATATTTTTTTCATTTTAAATATTAATCCCAGTTTCCACTCCCTCCCGTCCTCCCATTCCCTCCACCTTCTCCCCTACCCCACTCCCCATCCACTCCTCAGAGAGGGTAAGGCACATTGCTTTGAGGAAGGATCAAATCCCTCCCTTCTATATCTAGGCTGAGCAAGGTATCCATCCAAAGAGAATAGGTTCCCAAAAGTCAGTACAAGCAGTACGGATAAATTCTGGTGCCACTGACAGTGGCCCTGCAGTCTGCTCCAGCTATACAACTGTCACTCACATATAGAGGGTCCAGTTTGGTCTTATGCTAGTTCCTTCCCAGTCCATCTGGGGTTGGTGCACTCCCCTTAGGTCAGGTAAACTGTTTCAGTGGGTGTCCCCATCATGGTAGACCTCTTTGCTCATATTCTCATTCCTCCCACTCTTCAACTGCACTTTGGAAGCTCAGCCCAGTGCTCCGTTGTAGGTCTCTGCCTCTGTTTCCATCAGTTGCTGGATGAAGGTTTTAATGGCACCATAGAAAATTGTACAAATTCTATAGCAAACCTGTCAATCTCCTTTCTTATCCACTACTGATTCCTCTCAGAAACGTTTTTATTTTAATGGCAAGAATGTATAGAACCATTTGTCTCTTCCTTTCTCTCCAATAGGTTCCAGTTGGCAAGCTGTACTAAACTACTGTTTCTTCAGTTTGTTGCATTTTGATGAATGAAAAGATAATTACTTAGCACATTATTGATCTGTGTCCCCAGTTCTGATACTTTGTAATAGAAACGGTGACCTGGGAAGAGTCTTCCATTGTTTGCAGGATTAAGTACCTTTAGTTGAAATCTTGGTATGATTAGTCTAATATTGATTTTTTTCTCCTTCATTTTGCTTCTGACTGCCACCAATTTAATTAAATGCTTTAGTGCCTGTTGTCTGTATTTCTGCAGTAAATCATTCTGTTACCAATTAATTTGCTCAACATCCATTCAATGCATATTTATTGTGTGCCTACCACATACAGGACACTGTTGCAGGTTTGGGAAACACAGTTCTCAATCCTGCTTAATGAAGCTTACTTTCTGTTTGTATGTGTGCTGGAGAACAGAGAGTAAATGGTTCAAGAAGCAGATAATTTAATGGATATCAGTACGATGAATAAAATAAGTGAATATTTTAGAAAATTACAACAAGGAGACTACTTTAGAAAAGGCTTCAAGAGCAAGTGGCATTTATGTTGAGACATAATGACAAAAAGCCAGTCACACAGGAAGATCTAGGACTAGAACTGGCGAAAAGGCCCTAACTGAGAAATGAACAGAACAGAGAAGACGGCCGTGGTGAGTATGAGGAGTATGGTACATAACAAGCCTGAGAGACACAAAGGCCAGATCCTGGAGAACCCTTGTGAATCCTCAAAAATGAGTTTAGCTTTTATTAACAGTGCAACAGATAGCTACTGTATGAGATACATGATTAATATTTTATGATTTATGATTTGAAGCCTCATTCTAGAGACAATGTAGTGAATTCATTGCAGGCTTTTCAGTGATAGCAATTAATAATATAAATGGATAAAAAGAGAAGTAGACAAACAAGTTAAATGACTACTGGCGACACTATTGCCTACCTCCATTTTTGGTCTTTTAGACAATTTTCAAACCACAAAAGTGGTTGAAAGCACTAAAAGGCAGTCCTGAAAAAGATCAGTAGAGGACATGGGTGTTCCACCACTTCGAAATTAGCTATAGAAGAGGCAGTCAAACTAAAAGCCCAGGCACATGGAGCTCAGAAAATTAGAAGAGCATTTAAGGAACAAAAGGGAGAGAAAAACATTGCATAAGTCCATGGAGATCACTAAAGATCTTGACAAGAATAGTTACTGTAATATTCCTAGGAAGAAAGCCTTCTAGAGCTACTTGAGAACAGAGTAACTGAAGAAAGGAAAACAACTGGGTATAACCTGTTTTTCCTAAGGGGAAAAGAAGGTTTTTATTTGAATATACCCTTTGAAATGGACAAACAACCACTGTCTATTTCAAGAAAGAAAAAAGGTTTTCTTTTTAATTTATTATTATTATTATTATTATTATTATTATTATTATTATTATTATTATTTTTACAAGAGTAGTGCCCTTCAGGTGGCCAGAGAAGATGGTGTTTCTTATGCCCAGTTGTCAGAACACCCTCAAAGAGGGAAGTTTGCTAATGCAATTTGTCTGCTCCAAATTTCCCCACAGCTCTCACACTCCTTAATAAATCAGCTCAACTTTGTAGCTCACGAGTTTTGCCTAATTCTAATCACTCTTTCTAGCTCTGCTATGCCTCAGCAAGTCCCTATGTATCCACAAAATGAAAGCCAGCACAAGGCAATCACCATTTATACTCTGTGGATGTCCTTAGCTCAGAGCTTATTTGGTGCCATTTTCTCTCAATTCTCATGCTTAGATGCCTTCTATGATGCCCTCAGCAAGCAATGATTCCTCCATTTTCTATTTACCACAGCACTTTGTACTTGCACAGCTTGTACAAAAACTGTCAACACTGGCATGAAGCTAGGCCTCTCGGGTTATAAAGAATATGTGGAGACTGTTATTAATCATCTTAAAATTAGTGTGCAAAGCATTATATTTCATAAGCATGTACCCTTTCATTCCTACTGTTTTTCTACTTTGTCACATGTATTCTTTCACCACTACCCCATTCCTTTCCCCCACTTTCTAATTGCATGACCTAAACCCACACTCTCACCTACATGTATACATCTGCAGACATTAAGTGTTAGAATCTGCAAGTAGAGTGAACATGTAGTATTTGCTTTTCTGAGTCCATGATTCTTCACTTAATATGATAACTTTGATATTCATCCAGCCTATAATTCTATGTTCACTCAGCCTATAACTCTATCTTTACATTATTAGAACGTAAGTTTAAGTGTGTGTCTTATATCTCCCACTAAATGGTCCAGCCTCTAAAGTCAGGATTGAATATTAGTCTTCTCTCTAACTCAGACATGACATAACGTTAGGTCAATAAATCGAGTAGTGGAATAACTTCCGTCTCTCCCTCCTTACATAAATATATCTCATCTAATATATGACTCGTGCTTGCAAAAACTTATCAACCATCAGAGCTCACCAGCTTTAACAAGGCCCCTATCTTATCTACTAAAGAAAAAGGAGTATTGAACTTCCAACGCCCTTTCTTGTATGGGTAATATGTAACATACATATTCTATGATCAAGATATATATTATGCCCTAGGGTAAAAAGAGCTATGTGCCATGTATATGGACTTGTACTATGAATTATGTTATGCTGCATTAAAGATTATTAGTGTGGAAAGAGTGGCTAGGAGAAAATATGAGACTAAAATACTCAGTATCTAACACATTATTGTATTCCCATGCTTTTCTTAGCGTTTCTTCATATCATCTAATCTCCCTTTAAAAAATCTCCAAGAACCATGACTTTCAATGTTTTCATTGCACAGATGTGAAAATTTATGCACACAGAGGATAAATGACTTGCCCAAGGTCATATACAAGCAGTAAGTCGCCAAGCCGAGATACAAGATTCCATAGCCCATCTGCAAACTGGTTCTTAAACAATACTCTAATTGCCTTGCATGATAGTGCATGGAATTTTATACTTTTGAAAGCATGTCAATCGCTATCACTTGTATAACAACAAATGTATGTGATAACTGATCAAGGACTCTCTGGACATTTTACAAATGAGCCAACTGAAGAACAGTGGCTTGTTTAAAGTCAGATGCTTGTTTGATCACAGACTCCTTACTCATGAAATAATCCCTCCCCTGTATCATCTTATTCCACTTATTATAGGAAAAACAAGTCAGCCTCCCACCTTTCAAGGCTGACTGCCTTCTTTGATTAACAGCAAATGAATATAGACATGAAAAGTGCCCAGGAGTGTCCAGCCAGTAGTAGACAGCAGACAAGCCATCTTGCCTCAGCTCCTATGCAGCTCTCTGTGCTTCATCCATGAAGGCTTCCCTCTGTCCCTCAAGTTGAGCAGGACAGCTAGGGTGGCCCTTGTTACCAATAATAGATGAGGTTACAGAGTGACATTTAGATCAGTAAGAGAGAAGGCCATGCTGAGCAGGCATGTGGCAGTGGCCGAGACAAAAGCGTAGAGATGGGGTCAAATAGAGGTGACTAATGTTGAAAACCATACTCCCACTAAGGCTAGAGCAGCAATGCCAATGCGACTGAGCATTGCCTACTACCCTACTGTCTAGCCCAACCTTGGCCCATGGCTACAGTAGTCAGGATGAAATGGATCAGACATGAATATGCTTGCCTAAAGTTCTGAAAGCAGAACTTCCTAGAAGAAGGTAAGTATTGCTTACTAAAAAAACCTCAATGCCTCTAGGATAGAGTATGCAGGTAAGCATGGGCTGCTGGTAAAACATATGGATCTTACTTAAGAAACTAGATCCAGCTTCTGTTTCGTGACTCTAACTTTCCACTTCTTTTCCATCCTAGACTTTCCTTTTACCTTCCTGCATAGCAATTTGGAAAAACAAAGCTCAGAGAGTGGGTACAATCATTGAATATAGGGAAGAAACAATAGTAGTGGCCATCTTAAATAGAAAAAAAAATCGCAATGGAAAAAAAAGCTAGTATGTTAAACTCTCCATAATGCTTCTCAAGTACGGACAGAGGCACTATGCTAAAAATAGGGGAGGGAACAGGAGGAAGAAAGGGAGGTGAAACTGTGGTTGGTATGTAAAATAAATGAAAAAAAATGTTAATTAAATAAAAATAAGTTTTAAAAGGGAAAACATTCAGTGACTAGTCATAAAAAAATCCATAATCCTAGCAGTCTGGAAGTACCTGCTCATAATATAAGAAAGTGTTAGTGTGATTCTGCCTTTCATTGGTGGACAAGTACCTTAGTGCTTATTGCTATAGCACTGATGTTCAGGGTAACTTCATATACATTTTCCCACCTCTTTCCCTTGCTGGCCTTTTTCCAGACACCTGCTCCTGGCTATACCTGTAGCATCTGTTAAGGGTCCTAGGTAATAAGCTAATACTATGTAAGCTCTAAGACATAAGCCACATTTATTGGGCAGGAAAGGGGAGATAAAAAAGCCTGGGGGTGTCTGTGGCTAGGTAATCAGTCCACTGTATTTCCCGCATAGAGGTGCAAATTTTCATGTTTTATGATATAGCCAGATTATTCTATCTCCTATCTTTTTGAGTCTCCTAAACCAGCTTCCTGTAAAAGTCTGAAATTCACAAACTCAATGATCCAGCTTACATAGGTAACTACGAAAAAGTTTTTTTTTTTAAGATTTTGTTCCACTAACCTGCTTATACACATTCGAAGATCAGCTTCTGTAGTCACAGATGACAGCACAGATGGGAAAGTTAACACGCGTGTGGAAAAGCACTCCAGGACTCTGGTACTTTCATTCTCCAACGCTGCACCTGAGGGATACAGAGCGACTACAGAGCGGGAAGGAGGAGTTGATAGCAGAGGAGACCCTGGTCACAGGCAGTGGCAGTCAGGCCACTGTAGGAGTGAAAAGAACTGGGCTCCCCAGACTACATTCGGGGGTTGACTAGAGCACGTGGATAGAGAGAAAGGAGGAAAATGTCACAAACTTGACATCACAGCTTTGGAAAATCTTCCCATTCTCTTTCCCAAATGGTGGGGAAAGGACCAACAAACGAAGCAGGTCTTGCTTGTTGGGGCAGTAGAGTACAGAATGGTGATCGATAGGTTGGGGAGATGGCTTAGTTTTTAAAGCACTTGCTATGCAGTTATGAGGACCGGAGTTTAGATCCTAAGAACCACATAAGTATTGGTCAGGCGTGGCAGTCCTTGTATAATTCCAGTGCTCAGAAGGTGAAGACAGTGAATCACCAAAATTAGCTGGCTACATATACTCATCATGTTGGAAAGTTCTGGATTAAATGAGAGACCATACCTCAATGTGTGAGGTGGACTGCTATCAAGGAAGATTTTTATACAAAGGCCTCAGACCTATACAACCAAATCCATAATAAACCATACAGATGTGTATGAGCACACACACACACACACACACACACACACACACACACACACACACACACCATATGCAGGAGGAAAGAATTTAAAAGAAAATGAGGAAAGAAAGTGGAAGAAACCTAGGAGTGAACAAAGGTCGCCTTCAGCAGATATATACGACAGCACAGTGGATCACCATGACACTTTGCTGTTTGCTAAAATTTGATAATATGATAGTGACACTTTGCAGAAGTCTGAGTTATCTTTCAAGCTCTGCCACTAATTTACTGTATGGCTTTGAGCAAGTGCATTCCAGAACTTTTCTCATCAGTCAGGAGGTGTTTTAACATCTCATTCCAACTTCCTACTTCAGAGCAGGATGACAAAATTATATGGGATATACCTTGGGTTTTTTGTAATAGTTGAAATTGTTGAAAATTACAAAAGTATACATAAAAATATAAAATCAATATAGAACTTTCTGGAAATATAGGAAGCATTAAAGGCCAAATGAATTGACAGTAGGAACCTAGAAAGAAGAGTGAGCACAGAAATAGCTGCCTTTGCACTAGGGAATACTTTCCAGTGTTAACCCATTTGACCTTCATTGTGAAAGGTTTGTGGGTCAAAGGAACAGAAATAAAGACCTAGAAAGAATCAGTGGTGAGAAGTCAGGTAGAACACACTCTCCACAGTGAGCTAAGCCTTCAACTGTATTTGAAGGATGAGTGAACCTCATCAACCACATAGACTTGTATCTTGTATTTAAACAGTTCAAGAAAATACATTATAAACATGTAAGATCATTCTGTAACAGTAACACCATAGCAAAATGAACAAAGCAAACTAATTTGTTCTCTCGCTCTCTCTCCTCTCTCTGTCTCATTGTCTCTCTCTATCCGTGTGTGTGTGTGTGTGTGTGTGTGTGTGTGTGTGTGTGTGAGAGAGAGAGAGAGAGAGAGAGAGAGAGAGAGAGAGAGATCTGAAGAAAGAGAAAAGAGAACTATGGTAGAATCCAAGTGACTCCTACTAGTAGCTGTCAAATGCAGTGGCCAGCAAACAAAGACAGCTGGACAGAAGAAGAAAGAGACAATTATTAGCTACCTTAAGAAAAAGCAAATAATAGAAATGGACCTTTAGAAATTTCCAATATAGGAAATATCAGAGACCACTTACAAAATTAAGCTCACTATATTCAGGAAGTGAAGTTACAATATCTATGCTTTCATATTATCTATGGTGAGGTTAAAGCAGGATTTTACAACTGTCATAATATGCTTTCAACTTTTTAGAAATTGACATACAGTAACTACATAGTAATAGGGGATAGTGTGATGACTATATACATGTATAAAATGTGCACCTATCAAACAAGTGCAATGGTTATTTTTGTGTTTGAATTTCTCCTTTCCAGTTGTTTTGACACATAAAATAATAGATTTTAATTCTTGAAAACACATTGATCTCCAGTCCCATTTCCTTGTGAATGGAGCGTGGGCTGGTTAAAGTAGCTATTTACATTAGCCTCAAAAGTAATCATGATTGATTTGAAAAGTTAGAAAGAGAACTAAAAGGAAACAAAATAAATGAACTATTTTCTCTGAGGTCCAATTTGCTAAGGCCTGGGAAGTGAGAGGCTGGGAACACCAGCACAGGAACACTCATGGTCATCATCAGAGCCTAGACAAGGATGAGAGCTGTCACAATAGCTGTGCAGTTTGGGTGTAATTGTACTTCGCCACCCAGTGAGTTTCCTTTTGGAAAATTAGCACTAAACTATTCAGTGTATTTGTATCACATGTGGACTTTCTCTATGTCTTGTTCCAGGGTTGGGAAACAGTACAAGAGAATAAGTATAGCCAGAAGACCTGGCTTCCTGGCTATGCAATACCTGTGCAGTGTTCCACATTCAGAAGAACGCTGTGCTTGGCTTAATGCTTGGCTCTCGCTCCTTTGAGAATTGTTTCTTTGTGTTATTCACAGATAAAAATGATGCAACCCATCCTGATAGCTGGAGGGGTAAGCAGGCAGCAGCATAGGGTGAAAATAAGGTCAATAGCCACTCACTGAGTTTTGCCAAGCTAATGACTCATGAAGATTTCAAGCCCAAGACTAAATAAAGATGCAGGGACATTATATGAGGCTCATGAATAGAAATGGTGACGGATGTACCAGGGCATGAATCAAGAACTAGTTGAGGACAATTGGAATAATGTCACATGTCTATCCACAAGCTCCCATATACCAGGCATTGGGGTAGGCACTTTGCAGATATGTGGAATTTCTTAAGAGCATGGCCTGTATTGAGGGTGATGGGAGCAGAAAAAAAAGTCTTCTTTTGGGGCGAGGCCTTCTCTCTAATTGTACAGAGCCATATAAGGACTAGTAATACAACTGAGAATGCATTATGCATTGGAGTGCCGTCTTCGTGGCCAATCTGAGCAGTGCTTAAATTTGAGTTAATAGAAGAGGTTTCCATTGAGTTAAAGTGGTCAAAGAAAGTTTCTTGAAGAAAGTGATATTTGGGATGGGTCTTAAAAGAAAAGTAAGTCCTTGAAGCATGGGCTATGGTTTCAGGAACCCAAGGAAAGAGAATGGTATGGAAATAGAAACACCTGTAAAATGAAAACAGGCAGAAAGGCCTTGCTGAAGTAGCCATTACATAGTGGGAGAAATGTGGTCAAAGCGGCCAGAGCTTTGGGAAAGGATAATGTATAAGGCCTCTGGTGCCAGAAGGTAAATATTGGTAGTGGGGAAGCAGGAAAGGTTTTGGGTAGAGGAGTATGTTATGTGATAAAGGGATATTTGAGGAAGCTAAACCTGGTTAACAAGACAGCAGACATTGAATAAGGAGAGTGACTCTGAGCTCCCAAGGGAACACTAAAGGTAGCTCTATAGAGGCAAATGACCAAACTGCCCAAAATGCTCTCTGAAGACTATGTCCTAGGGCTAATATCTGAAAAGGCAATCCTGCGAAAGCAATCCTGTTTCCTGAGTCGTCTTTTTTTCTCAGCCCTTCACAGTAAGAGACTGTCTGGACCCCAGATCCTGTCTCAGTGCCTACACAAACACTAATAAGTGCCAAAATGTTGTCATGGAAACCACTGCTTCATCTCTCTCAGAGTGCTGTGCAGCCCTCAGGCTTCCTGCTTTGGGAAGCTTTTAGCAAATATTTGAAGAAATTGGCGAATTTGTCAGTCAGAAGCATACATGTAGAACCGACTGGTAAGGTGGGGGCTGAAAGACAGAGGACCACAGCGTAAGAGCTGCTGAAGCACCCACTCAACTGTGGGGACAATTGAAAAATGATTGCCTTTTAAAGCCACAATGACTTTAGTTAATGAGATGGCCTCTTTCTCTCATCTATTACCACTGGGTTAGATACCTATAACCCGGCAGTGTCCATTCCATAAGTCCCCAAACTTCCAGCAACTCGAGACCACTACTGTCACTGCAAACTCCTCTCTGATCGAGTATAGAGGTATAAAGGCTAGCAGAATCACAATAGGACTGAGTTACAGAGAGAGCAACATCACAATAACTAGAAAAAAAAGGTTGTTTGCTCTGTACAGAGCACTCTTCTAGGCATGATACCAGGGTTTCCTCGCTGTTCTTACACTCTCCTGAATTGGTCCTCTGAGGTTGCTCAGATACCCAGGGAATAGGTGGGAGCAGGAAGCGTGGTTTGTCGTCCGTTCTGAACTGCTCTGTCTTATCGTTTTCCCCCTTTTCTCTTAATAATGCTGTAATGTTGAAGTATATATAAAAATAATGTGCATTGAAAAGTGTGGAAATATATGTATATATTTTAAGTAACTATGTTTCTATTTCAAGTAATTAATTTCTGATGAAGATGGTAATAGCGATTAAGACTTCATATCTATTGAGCACTTAGTCTCTGTCTGAGAATGTTAAGTACTTTACCCACATTATATCTTCTATAATTTCTTCAAACACCCAGAGAAACAGGGACACTTATTTTCATTCCCAGTTCAGTTAGAAGAACACTAATGCTTGGCATGGTTAAGTAATTTATCCATTAGCATACAACCATATAGACAGGAACTCAGGTCTCCAATTCCAAGACCATACTTGTAGTTGCTCAGCCACATTCTCTCTAGTTGTCATTCAAGTCTCGTGATCTGTGAAAACCTCTAGTCCTAACTCAAGCCTTACAGAGTGTAAAAACCTCTAAAAGATAGTATTTTGTTATATTCACTTTTCTTAGGGATGCTAAATGCCCCTGGGGGAACTTTGAGGCCAAACATTTCTGACATATCCTTGGATACCCAGGATCAACAGGTATACCTCAACCAAGACCCTCGGATGCTAGGGGACAGACCCAGTAGTTGACAGGTTCTAGAGAGAATTCAAGACGTAAGTGAGGAAATAAGTGAGTCAGGCTATTGATAGTCAGGAGAGTCTTGAAGCCTGGCTACTCTGGGGATATTCATTTACCTATGTCTTACATTTGTGTTGCTTTGCTGGCTTGAAAAGCTCTGTTTCAGTTTAGGAATAGTGACACCCCATCTCCAATCATCCAGAAAGCTACTTTTGCCTGGGCTCCAGTAGTCTAGCCAGATTCTCTGAGCAAGAAATCTTTTCTGCCCTAGTTCCCCCACAGCCCTTTGTCTGCATGGTCTATTAAGGCATCAGCCTGGTCAGTTGAGCTTAAAGTAATGCCAGCACTCTCTCATAGACCATTGCTGAGCCACCTCACCTGAAGGCCGTTTCCAGGTCTTTAATCGAAAGTGACAGGTGGCAGAGAGTGGATGAATGGATGTTCTTTGCTGACTAAGAGGCTAAAGTTAAATGGCAGGTGCAGGTAAGGCTGGGTGAGATATAAATCTGACAAATGATGGCATCTGTTTCAATGACATAATTCCTTTTATTTAATAACAACAGAAACCTCACATATGGAGAGAATATGAATCAATAAGTGACATCTAACACATTAATGAAACAGTTTCACCAAAAGCCATGTGTCAATCATGTCTGTCCAGTAACTGCCGAGTAAAACTGGCTTCAAAATAACAGCTGCTTTTGGAGAAAGGAATGTTTGACTTTTACACCTCTGAAATTTGTGGATGAGTGTAAAAATCTCATGAAGGATGCTTAGCATCTTAGATGATAGTGAGAATGGCACAGGAGTCTCACTGCAAAGTTCTGTCTTAACCTAGGTTCCCCCAAAGTTTATTTGTCTACCACTGATTTGTGATCAGGAAGCAATGGTAAAGACTATCATGTCTAATCCTTTGTTGATTATTGAATATATTTAATATCACCAACTTTTGATGATGTCCTAGGAGTAAAAGGAAACTTACTACCCCTTAAAGCACATCTTCTTCCAGTTTCTTTTATTTTTTTTTAATGAGCTCTCAATTTCACCCAGTTTGGTTTTGTTTCCTTGCACCTTGCATCTTACTTATCATAGTTCCTTTTCCTGGAGTCCCATTGGTGATGCTGTACTTTATGTCAGCAAGACATCTTCTTCTTCCCCTATCTTTTTAATGTAGCACACAAAGTAATGGCTTTTTCTTTTGAAATATTTATACATACAGGACATGTGTGCATGTGTTTGTGTTTAGGTCTGGGAGAACTGGTGTGCACATACCACATGTGTCAAGATCAGGTACAAGCTTGAGTGTAGTTCCTCTGCTTCCACCTTATATAAGACAGAATCTCTTCTTGTTTGCCACAGATTACAGCAAGCTAGCAGAACATAGTGCTTCCAGAGACTCCTCTGGCTCCCATCCCATGGTAGACAGTCTGGTATTATAGACATGAGCTACCATGTCCAAGTTCATGTGTGGTCTGGACTGGGTAGTGGAACTTTCTAAGCCATTTTCCCAACTCAAAGTAGTAGATT
Organism: Microtus oregoni; assembly: GCF_018167655.1. Classification (NCBI taxonomy): domain Eukaryota; kingdom Metazoa; phylum Chordata; class Mammalia; order Rodentia; family Cricetidae; genus Microtus; species Microtus oregoni. Next base: position 1,846,031 of record NW_024544745.1, read on the forward strand.
TTTATTATGATATTTTATACATACAGCTTTATATTTTGTTCCTATTCATCTCTCTCTATCACTGTCCTTCCCTGTCCCCTTAGTCTTCTCTAGAGAGTTCCTATCCTCCTCACATAACTACTCATTCTGTCAGAAAGGTATTTTCCATGCATGACTCTTGACTTAAAGCAGCTTAGGGCATTGGGGTCCTTTCTGATGTAATGATGGTGGGCATAGGACCCCACCCAGGTGAACAGAAGATGGTATGGTACTTACTATGGTCAGACCCACAGAAGGAAAAAAATCTTTCAAAGTTACAGAGTGAATTGATAATAACAAGCTAAACTGGTATCTATGTGTTGTGACCTTACATGTGATGATGCATTTTATACTGCAGTCACTGATGATATCCCCAGCCTTGCTTCCTTCTATGGGAAGTACATCATCTCACCATCTCTTATCATCCTTCATAATAACTATAGCTACCTTTCATGAGTGCTTGCTTATTTTGTGGCTGATATTTTGCAAATATCCTCTCACTTAATGGGCAAAAGAAATAAAGAATTTCTAAATGAGGAACTAAAAATGACTATTAAATTTGAAAAAAGAACTATTTGATTTCATCTAGTATTAAAACACGTAAAAATTGATTCAATGGTTACATACAAATTTTGCCAACCTGATCAATAAGAATACTATTTGAAAATCATAACACCCAATGCTGTCAAGGCATTAAAGTAGGTAGTTTCAAGTATATTTACTATAAATTTAATAGTTTCTATAAAGAATTTTGGTGGGCGGCATAGTGGGTCTATAACACATCTGAACTACTTGACATACATAAAGGCTGATTACCTTTGAACTCATGTAAGAAAGAAGCTATGGACGAGGTCATAGGACTAAGTAAATACTTCATAGATAGTTACCTCTTGGCCTTGGACAGTTGAACTCATCCTCATATATATATATATATATATATATATATATATATATATATATATATCAAACGGATGGGACTCTGTGTTCAACATTATCGTTTAGCAACCTCCTGGTACTGAAGAAGAAGTTCCCTAGTGACTGATGATCTATGGGATACTGAGAGACAAGTTCTATGATCTTCATCTTATAGATAATCAGGCCTCATGTGCTCCAACATCTGGCTTTTGGCTTTGTAGAAATTATAGGTTCTCCTGACTGTAAACATTGGCCAGTGTTATCACTTCTCAAAATGATCTTAGGATTGCATTAAAGGCTCTGCCAACTTCAAGCTGTGTGGTCTTGGAAAACTATTTTAACTTTCTCTTCAAATATTAATTTTTTTCACCAATTTAATTATTCTCTCCAGGGATAAGGGAATGATGGAATGAGATGTTACATGGGAAGCATGGTAACATGGCCTTTAATGTAGACTAGGCATAGTAAATGAGAGGGACAAAAATGTAATACCTTGTACTTTCACCGCATTTTCAATTCTATTTTTAAAGCACTTTATTTCTAATCCTTTTCTCTCTCCAGGAAAACCTGAAAACACCCAGCTAATAATGTCTCACAGCCGTGACCACAGCCTTTGCCTGCTGGCACACCACACCACTTACACTCCACTCTCATGCCAGGCACCATTCAGTCCGCAGCACGGCATCAGCTACCCATAGTAAAGAACAACAGGTGGTTCAGAATAACCCTGCCAACTGCTTATAACTCCCTGAGGGCATCACAGTGGCTATGAAGTGGTGAATCAACAAAGACTTAGAGATTTGGGCAAGTCCCTGTAGAGTGTAACAACTGAAATAAGAGGCAGAACCCTTGACCCATATAGACCACAGCCACCTTCATTAACATACCATCCGTGCAAATTTTAGCATTGACTGAACTCAGATGAGCCTCTCAAAAAAGCTATGTGGTCAAGAGGGAGCAGATAGTTCTATTTCTCTTGAAAAGATTAGGGAATGAGGCCATGCTGTTTGGTTTTTGCCAATCTGACACAAACTTAGACATATCTGGAAAGTGGGTGTCTTAATTTAGAAAATGTCTTCATGAGACGTGCCTATAGGAAATTTATGATTGATGTGGTAAGGCCTAGATCATTGTAGATGATACCACCCCAGGGCGGGTGATTCTGGGTGGTACAAAAAGGCAGCAGGCTGAGCAAGCCACTGAGAGCAAGCCAATAACATGTTCCTCCATGCTTTGAGCTCCTGCCTGAACTTCCCTCAATGTAGAGTGACTTGGGATATGTAAGCCAAATAAACCATATTCTCCACAAGTCGTTTTTGTCATAGTTTTTTTTTTTTTATCACATCAATAGAAACCTAACTAGGATCGAGGATTTGAGTGGAAAGACTTGCCCCAAATCCTATAATTGGTTAGCAGTAGAGGGAAAATTAGGATCTAGGTCTTTTTTTCTGACTAGTTGAAAATTCTTCTTACTATAATGTAAGTCTTAGCATAGCTGCCAAGATCATCTTCACGTGGGTGAAGCATCTCAGATAGGATACAGAGGTTTTCTGTGAGACAAGACTACATGACTCATAACAGCAAGCATGTCCTTCTAACCCATTGTAGTCTACTTGCCTTGACTTGAGAATTGACCCCAGGAAAAAAATGGCAACAACCATGAAGTAATAATGGAGCTGTCTAAATAAAAATCAGCCAAAGACATTGATGGAAAAGCTAGATTTTATGCTTTGCCAGAAAAGGAGGAGTGGAGACACGATAAGAGTGTGCCCGTTGAAGCAGCCAGCTGCAATCTCTTGTTTATGGAGGGTGACCTCTGTTTGCTCTCAGGATCATTTTAAAAATTCTTCTCTGGCCCATTTTTTCTTTTCAGTTTCTTTCTTTCCCTCTTCTTCCCTCCCCCCTCTTTGTTTTTGTCCCTTTGGGCATAGTTTAGCCCACCAACGTTACTATGACCATCTCTGAGCAAATAAACTATCCATCAATTTCCTTCCTAGCTGCCATCCCCGTGGAGAATGAAATAGAAAACTAAATGAAATATCAAATGGGAAATTGAAAGTTGTTCATGTACAAATACCTGTGTGCTTGTATGAAAGTGGAAAGAAGAAAATAAAAGCTAGAAAATCGAGGGAGGACCACATTGATGACAAGACAACACTGGTTTAAGGGATAAGAAATAAATTCTTTTCATATAATCATAAAATAACAAAATTAAAATATCATTGTGTGCTAGTCTGATAAACATTTGATAACATTATGCTATTTATTCCACATTACTTTGATAGGTATGTCTCATCATTATTATTTTACAAGTGGTCAAAAGATGCTTGGCATGATCTAGTAACTGTCCTAGGATCACATCACTAATGGCAGAGCTCAGAATGAATCTATCCATCTAGATCCAGAGCCCAAGACTGTAATATTAGTCTCCATTCCGAATGGATGCAAGGGAATGGAGAAGAGAGAGTTACTAGAAGTGCCTCAGATTGCCATCAAGTATTTTCATTTTTGAAGTAATTATCACTAGTATTCATCTAGAGCAAAGTCAAGAAAGCGAAAGTTAAGAAAATTGCTCAAGCTTTCATCACTAGATTTCTGATCCCCAGAAAGATCACTTTTTTAAAAATTATTTTAAATTGGCAGCCTCGGGTACAGTTTCTTGGGATATCTCTTCTGACTTTTCACAGCTATAGATTTTGAGATGGACCTGGGTGCTAGACTATGGCAAAACAAAAGGAAGACAATTGGGTGGCGGATTTACAAAAGCCTTTGATTCATCTTGTTGGTATTGTCTCTCTATAATTAATGTCCAGCACAGTACCAAGACTGTGTGTATGACAGCCAACAAAGAACCAAGGCTGTGTGTAAGGTAGCCACCAGAGAACTAAATCATCAACCACATGAGTAATGGCAGGAGTGGACCTCTCCATTGGAAAGAGAAGATCCAAATTAACAAAATTTGAGATGAAAAGAAGGGAGTAACAACAGTCACTGAGGAAACCCAGAAAGTCATAAGGATATACTTTAAAAACTTGTACTCCACCAGTTTGGAAAATCTAAAACAAACAGGTAATTTTCTTGATAGGTACCAGTTACCAATGTTACATATAGATCTAATAAAAAATTAAATAGACCTATAACATCTATTGAAACACATACAGTCATCAAAAGTCTCCCAACTCAAAAAAGCCCAGGACCAAACAGTTTTAGTGGCGTTCTTCCAGATTTTAAAAGAAGAGTTAATGTCGAAACTCCTCAAAGTATTCCACAAATTATGAACAGAAGGAATATTGTCAAATTCATTTTATTTGGCCACAGCTACTCTGATACCCAAACCTTATACACATTCAGCAAAGAAAGAGAATTACAGACCAATTTCTCTTGTGAACATAGATGCAAAAATACTCAATAAATACTTTTAAACCGAATTCAAGAACACATCAAAAAGATCATCAACCCTGATAAAGCACACTTCTTCCAAGTGATGTGGGGATGGTTCACCCTACACAAATCAATAAGTGTAATCTACCACAAAAACAAACTGAAAGGCAAAAACCACATGATCATCTCAATGGGATCAAACTGAAGATTCAGACATAAAATCATTACACCTATAAACGCTAGATTTTTTTATAACAATGTCATAGAACTTTCACCCCTTTGTGTCTTTGGTACAGAGAAAGTATACTCTGCAGTCTGCCAGAGGAGATATATAAACACCAACCTAGCTAAAAGTCCTGCAATCTACAATCGTGTCCTGCCTGGTAGATATGATAATGCAAAGGAAATGCAAAGCTTGTGAGAGTAACCAACCAATATCTGCTTTTACTTAATATCCATTTTAATAGATGGAACCTGACCCTTCTCGAGTGACCAAGAACATGAAGACAACCCTAGAACTAGGGGGAAAGCAAATACTAGTGTTCTGCTGAAAGAACAGAGCAATAAAACAACTCCTAATGACATTCTATTATACTCATAGATGAGTGTCTTGTTTGCCCATCATCAGAGAAGCTTCCTCCTGCAGCAAATAAGAAATACAGAAACCCACAGTCAGACCTTATGCAGAGTGTTAGAGACCTTGGAACCCTCCGCCCTAAACAGAAGGTCTCCATCTGATTCTTCCCATTAGCTCTCAGGGAAGCCCACAGAAGAGGAGGAGAAAAGTGTAAAAGCCAGAGCGGAGGGAGGACACCTTGGCAACAACACCTTTTGAATCAACTGAGCAAAGCTTATATGAACACACAAAGACTGAGACAGGATTCACAGGGCCTGCATAGATCTGTGCCAGATGGGGTCCTATAGCTGGGAGGAGAAATGGACACATGCCCCCATCCCTAATCCAGAAGCTATCTCCAAGTGTTAAGTATAAATGAAAATAAATTTAATTTTCTCCAAGGGAGGCTCACTGGGGAAACAAACTACTCTTAAGGGTAGCCTGCAAGCCCAGCACTAGAAGGTCAACAGAAAACAAACTCAGTGGTGTCATTGGAGGTTCCTTGTCTCATAGTGTATCAGGGCTTTTTAAAATTTTTATTTTATTCATATGTTTCTCTCTCTTTTTTGCCCTACAGGTTCTTTGCATATGTATTACAGCCTCCAGTGTAGCGATTTTATGGGACTCCTGAGTGTGCAAACAAGTGGGGCTCTGCATCTACATCTGTTTCTTGAGCCCTTTCCTGGGTCCTGCTTCTTTTGTTTTGGCTTATTCTGCTGTGTTAGTTTTTGTTTTCTTTCTTTAATTTTATTATGGCCCCTTAGAAGCCTGTTCATTTTCTAATGAGATACAGAAATGGGGTGGATCCAGATTGGAGGGAGGTGTAGCGGGCGGGGAAATTGCAATCAGGATAGATTATGTGATAAAAAAAAATCTATTTTCAATAAAATAAAAAGAAAAACAGTGGGCCTTTCTCCAGTACAGCCTGGAGTGAGTACTTTCCTGACTCCTGGACTGGAGTCTTGTGAGAGCTGCATCAACCGAAGGTTCCGCTGAGCTGAGCCAGGATTCTTGACTCACAGAAGCTATGAGATCACACCTGAGCTCTTGTAAGCCACTACATTTGGGGGTGATTAGCTACACAGCAATAGAAAGGAAGGCAAGGCCCAAGTGATGGCTTACAGGGTAAAGGCAGTTACTGCCAAGCCTTACAACCTGAGCTTAATCCCTGCGACCCACGTTGGGAAAGGATAGGGTATATTCCATTCTGGCAGATTGTACTAAGCCCTGGCACACAGACGCATGGCACACACAGACACACACACACAGAAAGAGAGAGAGAGACAGAGACAGAGAGAGAGACAGAGGGGGAGGGGAAAATAAATGAATGAATGAATAAATAAATAAATAAATAAATAAATAAATAGGCTTTAAAATAAAAGAAAGGAGTGCAGTATGATTCAAGCCTGCAACTTTGTGAATGGTACAGCTCTCTTGAGGACTAAAAGGAAAGGTTGAGGTGAATATTTAAAATTCTAAGAAAAATTGTGCATTCGAGGATCATTTCTTTGTCTACTTCAGTGTTGGCTTTGCCCTACAGGTCTGGCAGCCATGGTCTAAGGTGCCCCAAGAAGTTCGGTGATCTCTTCTCTGCCATTTGCTCTGGAGTCCAGCATTTCTCATTGCTCAGCTTGTGTCGGCTTCTCCTCACTATCTGCTTGAGGACATCTGCAAATATCCCTTAGGAATTCTCATGGGGATCCAGCCACCACACAAGGAGTTATCTATGTCCCAATGACTGGTCCAGCTACAGGTGCTATTCTGGTATTTCTGAGTGAGTGTGGGTAGGAGGAAGTGAGGGTTTTGGACAGGCTCCTTAAAATCAGTTATACAAATAAGAATCACTTACGTTCAATTTTCAAAAGGCTAATTTGGTGTCAGGAATCTTCCCTAAGAAGTGTGGGTAGCAAACACCCCAGTGTCTTCTGGTTACTAGATGGTTAGCTAAGGCAGGGGGAGCTGCATTCCCTCAGGCTGAGCAAAGGCATACTAAGGTGGTCTACCAGAGGGCCTCTTCTGTCAACCTGGCTGTCCCTACAAAACCAAAAATAAGACAGAGGAAATGTTTCTTGCTAGGAGGGTGCACTCAGTGGAACTTTGCCAATCTACACAATGGCTATAAAGCAAGGATCCTTGAACTTACTTCTTAGGTGTCTTGGGAGTTTTTCCTTGTTATTGACTGTATGAGCGGTTCTGTTTTTGATTGTTTTATTTTGAGTTTTTCTTTTTCCTTTATTTTTTTTATTTTCTTTCTTTTCCTTTTTATTTCTAAATACAGGGTTTCAATATGTAGTCCTGGCTGGCCTGGGAGAAACTATATAGACCAAGATGACCTTGGATTCAAAGAGAAGTACCTTCATCCGCTGCCCTCTGAGGGCTGGAATTAAAGGCATGGGCTGTCATCCCAGCCCTTGAATGAGTTTTTTACTTGTAGGAATGTGGCAGGGGGTGGGGGGCAGGCAAAGCATATTTAGGAATGCATGTTTCACACCTCCAAGTAGCACCTCTCTAATTTCAGTTAGAGGGCAGGGACGATATAAATGTACACTTCTCCACCCATCACAGATACCCTTATAGTAGACAATGGGTATAAAGGTATGGCTCATTTCAGATCTGTGTGGTATCAATGTAAAAAGACTACGGTCAGGAAGAGTGGATGTATTTAGCCTGTGTGTGTACAGAAGGAGGATGTGAATCTTTGAGTTCTACCACACTCTCACAATATAAAATTGGGAGGTTCTAATAGCTGCACATCGAGAAACCTGGTGATAATAAATCAAGTCACAGTGGTGCTTGTACGCATGTACCACACGTCTCAAGCTCTCTTAGTATGAGTCATTTGCTGATGTGTGTGTGCTCGGCCAAGTGTACTTTGTGCGGTTTAGTAATGAGGGAAAGAAGACAAGAGCATGGGCATGAGAGACAAACTGCCAACGAGCCCATGAGGAACCCTTTAAGAAGAGGACAAGGAGGATGATCTGGCTCATTAAGAGCCCACCTCGTTAGGGCCTGAGTTACTAGGGATCTGAACCAAATTACTTCATTCCCTTAACAATCGAGCCAATTTCCCCCTTTTCCTTTCACTTCACTAACCAGCAGAAAGGGAAATGGAGCGAAATTGCCCCTGTCAGATGAAATTTACATGTCTTCCATGCCTCTTTCTTTTCTAACAAGTGTCTATAAAGGCCTGCTGAGTCTGCACTCAGCATCGGGCAGTCTTCCCTTTGTTTTTATCTTCATTTGATAAACACAGGTTCACATGGCCATTCTGGGAAAAAGAATGGTTAAATGCAAGATTATAGTTATCCAAGCCTCAATTTCTGACCATGTCCACAAATAACAGAAGCAGTAGCTACAAGTAGGACACTAAGTAGATTATCTTGCACCATGAAGTCTGATGCCCTAAAGAGCCAGGCATAGAAAAAAAAAAAACAGAGTTGTTCACATAATGTTCCTTTTTTTTGCATGTAGTTACACAAATACAAACCTAGATTTAATGATCTTCAGAAGCACTGATCTAAATGTTTACAAGCTTCGGAATGTGTCTAAAAGAGAGTTGCCAACACAGTAACCAAACAGAAATGTTTTGCTTAGTTTCTAGGATAAGAAATTATGTGAAAACAAAATATAGGGTAGGGCCTGTTAACCACTTTCATATTATGGACCGCTAGTGAACTCCGTTGAAGCCTCTACATGCCTCTCAAAGCAATGTATTTATTTGTTTGTGTATTTGTACGTGTGTGCATACATGAGCACATCTGTGATGTGGCAACAGAGTCAGGCATCAGGTCATGACCTATGTCTAAAGGTCAGAAGCTATCTTTGTGGACCTAGTTCCCTACTACCTTTGCATGGCTTCTGGAGATTGAACTGTCTTCCCTAGGTTTGTCTAGCAAGCACTTTCATCTGATGAAACCCTTTGAGGACTCCCATGTGTTTTATAATGGAAAAAATGATACATATAAGGTTTAAATGAAAGCAGCAACACTTACTGTGATATAATCATTGTGTGCTTTATTAACACATTAAGCAAGTAAGAATAGCAGATCTCTTAACTGTCATAATTTTGAAATAGTAATTACATACCCGTATAATTCAAGACATCAACAATTCCAATTAATGGCAAAGCGAAAATTACTAACACCATTGTAATTTGTTGATTTATAATTAAAGAAAAATTTGTTTCAGTTAGAGGATGATATAAACATAAGTGTTCATTGTTCCATCCATCACAGATGGCCTGAATGAATCCACATCATTTTGCTGTTGTTTCCCTTTTGTGTTGTTGTTGAGTCAGAGTTCCAGTGTAGCCCAAGCTATCTCACAATCCTCCTGCCTCTACCTCTCAAGAGCCTGGGTCACAGTCATGTGCCACCATGCTTAAAAATCTGTATGTCTTTAAATAGGTAAATATTCCAGCATTTGAGAGAGAAAGAGAGAGCTAAAGCTGAAACTGAGGTTGTAACCCTTAAATAAGAGAATGTTCTATGCACTGTCACAGGAAACCACATCCTAAATATAACCCTAGTAGCACAGATGCTGAGAAAAACAATTAATAAATCGGACCCCCTGAAACTGAAAACCTTCTGTAAAGGAAAGGACACAGTCAACAAAACAAAGTGGCAGCCTACAAAATGGGAAAAGATCTTCACTAACCCCACATCAGACAGAGGTCTGATCTCCAAAATATACAAAGAACTCAAAAAATTGGTCATCAAAAGAACAAATAATACAATAAAAAATGGAGTACAGGCCTAAACAGAGAACTCTCAATAGAGGAATCTAAAATGGCTGAAAGACACTTAAAAAAATGCTCAACATCCTTAGTCATCAGAGAAATGCAAGTTAAAACAACTCTGAGATTCCATCTTACACCTATAAGAATGGCCAAGATCAAAAAAACTGAGGGCAACTTATGCTGGAGAGGTTGTGGGGTTAAGGGAACACTCCTGCATTGCTGGTGGGAGTGCAAGCTGGTACAGCCCCTTTGGATATCAGTGTGGTGATTTCTCAGGAAATTAGGAAACAACCTTCCTCAAGACTCAGTAATACCACTTTTGGGTATATATCCAAAGGATGTTCAACCGTGCCACAAGGACAGGGGCTCAACTATGTTCATAGCAGCATTCTTTGTCATAGCCAGAACTTGGAAACAACCTAAATGCCCCTTGACTGAAGAATAGATGAAGAAAATGTGGTATATTTACACAATGGAGTACTACACAGAAGAAAAAAATAACAGCATCTCGAATTTTGCAAGCAAACGGATGGAGCTGGAAAACATCATTTGAGTGAGGTAACCCAGACCCAAAAAGACAATTATCACATGTACTCACTCATAAGTGGTTTTTAAACATAAATCAAAGAAAACAAGCCCACAAATCACAATCCCAGAGAACCTAGACAACAATGAAGATCCTAAGAGAGACATTCATAGATCTAATCTACATGGGAAGTATAAAAAGACAAGATCTCCTGAGTAAATTGGAAGCATGGGGACCTTGGGAGAGGGTTGAAGATGAGGGGAGAGGCAGGGAAGGGAGCAGAGAAAAATGTAGAGTTCATTAAAAATCAATTAAAAAAAACAAAAAAGAGAATGTTCTAACCACTATTCATATGTCAAATCAGGGTAGTATAAATGAAGACATTGATTATAATAGAGGCAAAAAGAAACAAAAGTATTCAATCAAAACACATGAAAGGAAAAGCTGCTCCCACCAATTGTTGAGAAATCAAATCTAATTTAGCCAGTCACATACAGTCACCACAATAAAGAAGTATGATGATGGTTCGGCATCAGCCAAAAACGGTTATGATTTGCTGGCCTCCTCTTTTCCATTCACTGGCTGTCTTTTCTGGAAAAGATCTGTTTTGTTTTGTTTTGTTATGTTTTAGTTAAATTCCAGGGATTCCTAGCAACTCTTTTGTATATAATAAGTGTTTTCTGGTCCTCTCAGGTAGCATCATGCCTTGCTCAATTTCCTCTTAACCCTTTCTACCTATGTCCAGTTTAGTAGTCATTATACCCTGGCTCCCTGTTTTACATATCTAGTTTTCACACTAGATTGAGAGCGCTACACATAAGAGCAATGCAGACAAATGCCTCCCATTAGACATCCAATTTACATGCAATGTGTATATATGCTAAAGAGTAAAATATTTCAATTATCATCTGTTAATTGTACAAAATGATAGGTTTCATTGTGACATTTTCATACATAGACATAAACAGGTACTTCAATAGTATTCATTTTCATTGCTCCAACATTCTCTGTCCCAGTGGTCTGCCTCCTTTTCCTAGTCTTCTTCCTATTTTCATGTTCTTATTTCTTTTATACATTTAGATTCTGCATATAAAAGGAGGCATGAGATACTTGTTCGTCTTTATAGGTCTGGTGAAAAGTTTTGTTTCCCATTAAGGAGCCATTTCAAAAACTGTGTTGGACCACAATACTCAGTCACACTCATACTACAGTTTTCTTGGGATGAAAAGGTAATTCAGTTCCTATACTGTACTCTTTATCTGTTGCCTTAAATGGCAAAATATTGGAAAGTATAGGTGACTAAAAACTGACTTGAGAAGTATCTTAAATCAGGCAGTGGTGGTAAGCACCTGTAACTCCAACACTTAGGGGGCAGAGGCAGGCAGATCTCTGAGTTCTATTCCAGTCTAGTCTATAGAGTGAGTTCCAGGTCAGGCAGGGCTATACAGAGAAACCCTGTCTTGAAAATAAAAGTAGCTTAAACTTTCACTGTGAAAATAAACGTCATTTGAACTTATCAACAGTAAAGGGTGTTGTTTGTATTGTTGGGAATATTTTAAACTTAATTGAAGTAAAAATTAATGATCAATAAATACTTCATGGTGGTTTCAGGAAGCTATTCCTTATCTTCCAACATGATTGGGAAGTGAGCAGATCTTTCTAGCCATGTATCATCTAGCATCTATCCATCACTTCTCCTATGATCCATACATCTGATATTCCATCATCCATCTGATACCCATTCATCTATGTAGCGGTTATAATTGTCACATGAAATAGCATGGGAAATAATGAATAATATGGAACCTGTCTGCTCTGAAGCAATTTTCAGACTGAACTAAGTTAGCTCTTCTCATTCATTTTCTACATTTTTTCTTTCTCAGTCTTTAAAAAGATGTGGGGGAATTTACAAAGAAATTTTAGGGAAGATGTGACAAAAGGAACCGTTTCCTGAACCTTTGACACCTTTGCAACCTGTTGACACTTCACTGGCTTCCAATCCGGAGGGCATGTAGCAGAGGGCATTCTATAGGCAATGAAGAATAGGAAAAGCATCTGAGTGTAGAAAAGGTTATAGCACCATTAAGCCAGGCCTCTAGGCAAGCACAGCTGGACAGTTGAGAAGAAACTGTGGCCGAATCCCTCAAATTGGCATTAGTCCACTATGGGTGGGAGAGTTGAATCAATGCAGCTGTGTACAGTCAAGTTGCTACACCTCCCAGAGAAAGCTGCAGCTTTCCTTCTGAACCCAGAGGATGGCCTTCACTAACTGCTTATAGGACCATGTGTGTACCATGTTCTTGAGGCTACAGGGAAATAAAAACATACGTATTTAAAGGTAGTTTCTTCCAGAAATATCATGAAGTATTGGTGTTACTACCTTATAGCTCAATTATCCTGTAGGCATCATCTTTCTTCTCCTCCTTCTCCTTATTCCCCCCACCTTCCATCTTTTCCCATATACCCAGAAGGGTTCCTCTCTCACTGGCCATTTTGTTTTTTGTTTTTTTTTATTTATGGTGAAAAAGTGTATATTTAGAATTAGCCGGCTGGGCTCAGTTTAGATGATTCCAATCTTGTTGGCAACATCCAGAGCATCATAATCAGGAGCCAACCGAACATACGCCTTCTTCTCTCCATCGGGCCTTATGAGGGTGTTGACTTTGGCCACATCTTTGATCTGGTGCTTGTTGGCCTTGATGTCCACAATGAACACAAGTGTATTGTCGTCTTCTATCTTCTTCATGGCTGACTCGGTGGTCAGGGGGAATTTGATGATGGCACAGTGGTCAAGCTTGTTCCTCCTGGGCGCGCTCTTCCGGGGGTATTTAGGCTGCCTTCGTAGCCGCAGGGTCTTGGGACGCCAAAAGGTGGGCGATGTGCAGATCTTCTTCTTTTTGTGGCTGTGGACGCCTTTCAGCACTGCCTTCTTGACTCTCAAGGCCTTCGCTTTAGCTTCAGCTTTGGGAGGGGCAGGAGCTTCCTTCTTCGCTTTCGGCGCCATCTTGACGAAAAGGGTGGCCTACTCTCCTCATTGGCCATTTTGAAGCAAAGATTCTAGGACTTCAAATTTATTCCAGATTTTGAAAGTCTTCTAAAGCAGGCTATATATTTCATTATTTATATAAAGTCCAGAGAACCTCATTGGGCAGGGTCCAGATCAATTCCCACATCTGTTAGCCCTTTCACTGCTTTCTACAAGCCATCACATATCCTGTTTCTTTGAGGTACTTATGGCATAGGATGCGCCTCTGCCATTCAGTTGCCAAACTTATAAAAAATGGTCCTTTCTGGGGCTTTGGCATTAAAATTTGTTGCCTTTTATCTCTTCTATCCTCATAATACATACAGATTTGGAGAATGTACCCAGCCTATAGGTTTCTCTTTGATGAATGACTGTTATCTATTCAAAGGGAGAGAGAGATTTGATTACTAAAACAGGACAGTAATTGTAGCTTTCCAATACGTTGTTGTATGGATTAAATGAGATATTAGTTAGAAGGTTTTTGTAAAGTGTTTATAATTTTAATATATTCATTACCAATGGAACTTTTTTATTTTATGTACTATCATTTTAATTTTATTTATTTACTTATTTCTATTAATTAATTAATTTATTTATTTATTATTGTGTAGAGGGGGATACGTGCAGATCACAGAAGAAATTTCAGGAGTGGGTTTTCTTTTTCCACTTTGTGAAAGCAAGTCTCTCATTGCATCTGCCTATCTGCACTCCAGGAGAGCTGGTATGTGAGCTTCTGAGTGACTCTTCTCCCTGTGCCTCAGTTCACTGAAGAAATTCTGTGACCACAGATATGAGTCACTGCATCCCACTTTTGTGGGTTCCAGGAACTGAACACAAGTCAAAAGTTATAAGGCTAAGCTATCTCACTGCCATCCCCATGCAGTTTTATTAATATGTGTATTAACATATGGTTTACCTTTACCAAGGAACAGAATTTTACTCTAATATTTCTTTATTATATGATCATTTTCCTTGACTATTCAAATTGCCACTTGAATATCTAGAAATTATTTGTTTATTGTTATAAAATATACACAACATAACTTTACCATTTCAATAATTTTCAAGTAAATAATTGTGTGATATTAAATATAATCACATTACCAGTCACACCTCTATCTATCTCTAGAACACTTAAATCTTATCCAAGTGAAACTCTACATTAATCACAACATTCTACCATTCTCTCCTATCCCCACTTCTAGAAACTATCGTTCTATTTTCTATTTCATGAATTTGATGCCTGAAACAACCTTTTATAAATAGAATCATGTAGTTGGTATCCTTTTTTGTTTCCTCATACTGCCCTAAGGAATTTGCTCCCTTAGGATGGTATGAAGAAAGATAATCATCCATTGTATTGTATAACACATACTATTTTAATTTTTAAATTAATCATTTACTTATTTTTAAGCAGTGTCACTATGAGTTCTGGATGACCTAAAATTCACAAAGATTGATGTACCTCTGCTAGGACTAATACTTTTTCCTCTTTATACTTTCTTAATCCATTCGTGCATTGACAAACACTTGGATTGATGCTAACTTTTGCCTATTGTGAATAATGCTGCCATGAACATGGATACATAAATACTTCATCAAGTTCATTCTTTCAATTTGGAGTGTTCTCTACACAGGTACAAAACTCCTAGATGATATGATACTTATATTTTTAAATTTTTTTATTTATTTTATGTGTATAGGACTTTTGCTGCATGTATGTTTAGGTACCCATGTCAAGTCAGAAGAGAATGATGTATCATTTGATACTAAAATTACAGGTGGTTGTGAGACACCATGTAGGTGCTGAGAGTAGAACTCAGGTTCTCTGGAAGAGCATCCAGTGCTCTAAATCACTCAGCCATCTCTGTGGCCCTCACGATTCAATTTAAAGGTTTTTTTGAAGTTTTGTTGTTTATTCAGACTTTTGGAGATATATTTCAATACCGATTGATAGTCATAATGCTGGGCCAGAGGGCACAAGAATTTCTTGCTCCTAATCCATTAGCCAATGTATACAAATACAAAGAATTTTTCTGTGATTTCATACTCTGTAATTTGGATGAATTATTTCTTAGACATTTTGCAACATCTCTGTTTGAACATAAAACATTAAGCTGTATGTAAAATGAGTTTTTTTCCCTTATACTCTTTTAACAGGTTGAAGTATTTCCTCTCTATTTCTATTTTCTTGCGTATTTTTTATTATCATTAAATAATGTTGACTTGTATAAAATGCCTTTCACTTGAGATGGTTTTGTGATTTTATGTCTTGGTTCTGTTATTGTAGCTAGCTATCTCAGTCAGGGTTGCTATTGCTGAGATAAAACACCATTACCAAAAGCAAGTTTGGGAGGAAAGGGTTTATTTGGCTTATGCTTCCTCACTATACTTCATCACTGAAGGACGTCAGGGAAGAAACTCAAACAGGACAGGAACCTGGAGGCAGGAGCTGACACAGAGGCCATAGAGTGGTGCTACTTACTGGCATGTTCATCATGGCTTGCTCAGCCTGCATTTTTATAGAACCCAGCACAAACATTCCAGGGGTTTTACCACCCACATTGGGACGAGCCCTCCCACATCAATTATTAATTAAGAACATGTTCTACAGGCGTGCCTGCAGCCTGATCTTATGGAGTCATTCTCTCATTTGAGGTTTCCTCCTCTCAGATGACAATAATTTGTGTCAAGTTAACATAAAGTTAGCCAGCTACATTAAACTAATTGATTTTTCTATGTTCACTACCCTTGCATTCCAAGAAGGAATTCCCTTTTAAATATAGCATATAATCTATTTATACACTACTTAATTCTGTTTGTTAATATTCTACTGAAGACAGCTGCATCAATATTCATAAAAGACACTGGGCTGTAGTTCTGTTGTAGTGTCTTTGTTTGGTACCAGGGCACACCTACAATTTTTAAAAATAATTTGAGAATTGCTGTTAGTTTTTCTGAAATATTTATAGATATCAGAAAAATAGAATGTTATCATTTACAGGAAAATAGATGGAATTGGAGGTTCTCATATTGATCAAAATACTACAAATATTGTATTTTGTTCTCTCACACAGAGAGTTTATGAAGAAGTGAAAATAAAAGTGGGACTATTTGGGATGTGGAAATGGAAACAGAATTGACCAAGAGGATGTAAGAAGAAGCAACATGGAAAGTAAAAAGGATCAACATACAATGTCTCAATTATGAAATGTTAAAATGAAATCCATATAATTGTATAATTAGTATATGCTAATAAAAATAAGGGTGAAATTGATTTTTTTTAATTGAAGACACTGGGTCCTGAGTTTTTCTTCATTGCTACATTTGAGTTGCTGCCCCAAACCTTTTCACAGTTAAAGCTCTATGAGAATTCTCCCAATGCTTCATGACTCAATACTGCTAGATTATATATCTCAAGGAATTTTTTCCATTTAATTTAGGTTATCTAAATGTCATGCTGTTATCTGTTGCACTTTCTCATAATCATTTTTATTTCTGAAACATTATTAGTAATGCTCCTTTTCATTTCTGGTTTTAGCTTGGTGAGGCATCTATTTTATTTAGTGTAGCTTGAAGTTAAGCCATTGTGTTGACCTTTCCAAAGATCCAACTCTTGGTTTTGTTCATTTTCTCTATCTTTTTTATTTTTTGATTTTATCTCTGCTTTAATCTTTCTTGTTTTTCTTCTGCTAGCTATGAGTCCAGTTTTATCTTTTTTGTTCAGTTCCATAAGAGAAAACTTAGGCTTTGACTTTCTTGTTTAATGTAAGCTTCTCTGCTAATAATATTTTTCACTGCTTTTACTGAAGTTTTGCTTTCTCATATTTTTTCATTTATGTAAAAATATTTTCTAATTTCCCTTGAGACTTCTTCCAGATAAAAACAGGAGCTACTATGTTTGTCAGGCTTACATTATTTAGCAAAGCAACATCAATTTTAAAATAAAGCATCAAGTTTGAAAATCCCATTTATCTCTAACATTTCAAAGAGCAGATGATTTATTCATTTCATGATTATTCCCACTTCCTTCTGCAACCTCTCCCCATCTTAGTTAGGGATTCAATTGCTGTGAAGAGATACCATGACCACAATAATCCATATAAAGAAAAAACATTTAATTGGGGTGGCTTACATTTTCAGAGGTTTAGTTCATTATCACCATGGTGTGACATGTTGGCATGCAGGCAGATAAAGTGCTGGAAAAGGAACTAAGAGCCCTTCATCTTCACCCATTGTGGAGGCCCCAAAATGTGAGACTATTACCACCTTGTCTGAACATCAGACGGTTTCAGCTTGCTCAAAGTTGTTGCCATTCTACCCTGTCCAAAGGTCAGAGAGTTGGAAATTATTTCTGTTCCTTCAAGGTTATTGCACGTTTCTACCTCAAACAAAGGTCCAACCTTTGTTTGCTCTTTCAAGGTTATTATCAAAAGGTGTGGCTAATATTCAGCCCTTGTATTTCAAGAATAGAGAAGTAGATGTTTCTACACCAAACAAAAGTATAAGGATCCAGCTAAGCTCCTACTCCCTTAAGGAGATAACATTGGATTTTACCCAGGGAGTAGTTTGCCAACAGAATGTTTTGGTCTAGGGCGTTAGCATTACTTGTCTTATTCTTGCAACAGAATGTTTAGCTAGAATATAGCCCACAACCTTCAACTGGTATGTTCATTTCCTTGTATAATGTTAATGCAGTCTTTTATTTTACTCCTACCCTTTGAGGTCAGGGATATTTTAAACAATTGGAAATTTAACGTGGATGATTTCAGTATTCACTGGAACTCCCTCCTGCTACTATCCTATGTTTCTGTTTTATTATTTTTACTTGGGTCATTGTTCTCTTTACTATTTTTCTAATCGCCATGCCCATACCCTGGTAAATGGTATTTTTGTCAAAGCTGTTACCCATAGGCAACAGGAAGTGAACACTGAGCATAGTTTGAGCATAGGAGACCTCAAAGCCTGCCCCCAAAGTGATGCACTTCCTCCACCAAAGACACACCTCCTTATAGTACCACTCCTTTGAGCTCATTGGGGCCAATCACATTCAAACTACCACATCCCTCTTTCTCCACTCCTGGCTTTTTCCTTCCTTTTTTTCCTTTATCATAACTATATACTGAAGAATTGCGATGGATGAAGAACTGATTATGGACAGGTGAGATGGATAATGAACAGACACCATAAAAGAGTTTAGCAAGCAATGGTCATATTTCTGATGCCGCATTCTGTGTGGAATAATGGTTGTTATTGGAGATAGTGCAAACATCTAATTATCCTCCTGGTAACAAAACCAATTTACTTCTTGCAACCTTTCCCTTTGTATTCAGGCACATGTAACACACACACACACACACACACACACACACACACACTCATACACACACACCATCCTCACACACAAATACACACACTTTTCAGTAAGTAAACTTTCAAAGTTCATTCCTTGGGTTTTCATGTACATATTCAGTTATCCTAGCACTATTCATCCAGGCAGTTAATACACTAGTAATATTATAAACTAATGTTACCCAATATCTGGCACAATTTTCCCACTTGAATCTATACCCTGCCACTTGTATTTTAATAAAACACTAATTGGCCCATTGTCAGGCAGGAGGTATAGGTGAGATGACCAGGCAGGAAGTAGAAGCAGGGTGATGAGAACAGGAGAATTCTGGGAAGAGGAAAGGCACAGTCTGTAGTCTTCACCCAGCCTCAGAGGAAGCAAGATGAGACTGCCTTGCTGATACACGTACCATGCCACATAGCTAATACAGAAAAGAATTATTGGTTAATATGTAGAAATTAGTTAATAAGAAGCCAGAGATAACAGGCCAACCAGTTTATAACTAATGTAGACCTCTGTGTGTTTCTTTAGGGCTGAATGACTACAGGACTGGGCAACACAGAAGCCTGCTTACAACAGAATGGCACCAATGTGGACAACTGAATCCACTTAAAACCTAAGAGAGTTTGGTAAATAATTCTAGACAACAAAATAATAGAGTTAAGCATGACTTCTTTTAGCAGCATTTTCTCAGGTGGGCTCTGTTTGCTAGAGGCAAACATGTCTCATTTAAGAGAGGCTTCCTGACTCAGTTTTAGCTGCAAAAGCCTTGCAGCTCTTTTAAGAGGCCCTGTCACAAAACACTTAAATGGTGTTAAAATAGCCAGCCATATTCTTTTTGGTAGTGGTAGGGACCTTGAAACTCCATAGAGTTCTGACAATAAACATAGTGTAGGAGGTCCTTTTGTTTATGTGTTGCTTTCATTGGTTGAATAGAGAAACTGCCTTGGCCTTTTGATAGGGCAGAACTTAAGTAGGCATGGAGAGGACAGAACTGAATGCTTGGAAGAAGAGCAGAGTGGCAGAGGCTATGATATCCTGCCTGAGACAGACATTGGTTAGAATCTTGCCAGTAAGCCACAGTCATGTGGCAATACACAGATTAATAGGAATGGGTTAAATTAAGATGTAAAAAATAGCCAAAAAGAAGTTAGAGCTAATAGGCCAGGCAGTGTTTAAATTAATACAGTTTCTGTGTGATTATTTTGGGTGTAAGCTAGAAGGGCAGCCGAGACAAACAAAAGGCTACCCTCCTCATGCAACAACTTGGGGCCCAATGTGATGGACTAAATCCACTTTAAAACCGAGAGAACTTAATTCTAGACACACAGAAAAAAAAAAAAAGAGTTTTTGCTGTTTGCGGGGGCATGCCACGGAGAGATTTTCCTGACTCAGCAATAGCAGCAGAAAAAAGCCACACCATTTTAAAACGAGGCTTCCTGGGCCCTGCCGCCAGTGAAAACTCTGGCTAAGGAGCATTTGTCGGCTCAGGTGTTTGTGTGCCCATTTGGGGTTGGGAGTAAGGAGCCGAGACCATGCCCGTGGCTCGGCCTGGGTAGGCGTCAGGATTAGGTCTCCAAGAAAGTGGCGGTTTTGAAATACCATTTTCTGGGCTGTGCCACCAATACGACCTATGACTCTTTTGGGAGATGAAGCATTTGGATGGGGTTTGTGAGCAGATTGCTGGAGCTTTCTTGATAGCAATGTGGACCAACTTTGTGCCTAGCAGTGGGGCAGTGTGCTTGGCTCTCAGAGGTGCATAGGCAAAAGCAAAGTAGTGGGAAGGGAACAAGCTGTAACAAATGATCTTTTGAGAGATAATCGGACAGGAAAAGTGACGTTAAGATAATCTTGAATGCCAAAAAGGTATTTTATGGAAAGATCGTCGGCCTGTGGCATAAACCCAAACAGCTGTTCAAGGAGTAAGGAGATGGGAAGGTAGAGAACCTTTGGACTCTTTATCTCAACTGGGATCTGTTTACTTCCTTCTGGTTTACATTTTAGGCTCTTAAGCAGCTTATATTTTGTTTGAAAAAGGAGTTTTCCTGTTGATTGAAATCGAAAAAAATAACATAAAATTAGAAAAGGGGCCCTGAAAATCTGTAATATTCACTAGGACCATGACATGTCCTTTTAGAAATACATCTTACAAGATGAATAGGGTGGACTAAAAAACAGAAAAGAATGTAGAGAGATCTTCAGAGACCTTGCTAGGGCTCTTTAAAGTTGCAAGGCCTGTGGCAGAAGAATGACTTGGAAACAGTCAGATTTTTAAAACACTTCAGAAGATATAGATAGAGTATGACCAATAGGGCAAGTGAGTAACTAAATGTTCCTGGCAGGAAGGAATTGAGAGGTTACTTCTCTAAAGAGGGCATTTCAATTAATAGAGAAAATGATTAGGCTCACAGAAACCATTCTAAAATGCTTTGACTCACTCAATGTTGAGTGAGTTGCAGTTCTGACTTACCAGAAGAGGAAACTGCTTTGTGTTTGCTATTCTGAAAAAGAAAATAAATGGAAGCCTCCCTATTTGAGAGTTAGTCAAACTAAAAGGCCATATTTTCAGAACTACTCAGAGACCAGTTATTACATTTTGCTGTCTGGAAACTAGAAATTTCCTTGCAGGCATCTTAAGGGAAATAAAAAAATAATCTTAAAGAGGAGAAATGTTCTTGTAGCCTTTTCCATCCATGCGCAGCAATAGCTGTTTTAGATTACATGCCAATACATTTAGCTCTCTAGATCAACCTAGCACATTACTGGTGCTCAGCTGGTGCTAAATCAGCCATGGAAAGGTGCATCCAGATGCCCAGAATAAAAGTGAAATTAGACCAAGTGAGACCCAAGCAAATGCTTAATTAGAAATGGAACTGGTTGGCCTCTCATGCTCTCATGACACACTCTCTTCACCAATGAAGGAAAAAAGCCCACTGGATAATGAATCCCAAACTCAACAAAAATTATTTTTGTTTGCAACCACATATATACATACACACACATATATATATATGACTTTTAGACAAATTCTTTCTCTCTGTTGTCAAATAAGAAGAAAAATTCTTATCATCATATCAAATAGCCTGATCATACAAGGCTGCTATAAGAGTAGAATTGGATTGTGAAAGTACTTTAAAAGGCATAAAGAATTGTGTTCTATGGTGAAACACTTGGCTAGAATGTATAAGGCCATGGGTTTAATCTCTAACACTGCAAGAAAACAAAACTATAATGTAACATACACAGATAAAGTAACTTAATACAGATTTTATAAATCCAAGAATTGGACTGTGGCAAAAACTTAGGTAAATAAAACTATAAGTTAACATTTTAATATTTTCATGAAAATTTTAAACAAATTCTATGTGTAGTATATGTATATGTACATGTTCATTTATGTATGTGTGTGCATGGAGGTCAAAAGTTTACATCAGTATCTACAGATCACTGTACTTTAGCTTTCAATGTATTATTATTATTATTATTATTATTATTATTATTATTATTATTATTATTGATGATGTTCACATGTACCACAAAACACATGTAGAGGTCAGAGGCAATTACCTTTCCTACAGAGCCATCTCCCTAGCCCTCTACTTTTTCTTTTAAAGGAGCATCTTTCAATGAACTATCAGTTCACAGATTTGGGTAGACTGACTGGACAGTAAACCATAGAGATTCTCCTGCCCCACCCTAACATTGCTGGGAATGAAGCTGTTAATGGCACATTCATCTTTTGCATGGGTACTGGGGATCCATATGGCTTCATATCGTGTGACAAGCACTTTAGCAACTAAGTCATCTCCTCACACTCCTGAAATAAATTGTATAACAAATATTCATGTCCCTCTGTGTCTTTGATATTTAATCATACTAATCAGCAAGAGTTTTGCAAAATAAACTGATTTAGTAAAGCACACTGTTCTTCCTGTTTTTTGTTAACTTATCACTTACATTCTTACTTCCTATTGCATTGTTTAATAATTGACAAATTGTTAAACGAATCCTGGTATAGCCATATTATGGATAATGTATATTTGTTTAAAAGAATAAACCAGATCTTCATCTATGTGCATGCTGGTAGGTGATTGATATACTGTTTAACATCAGTAGCAAACATATCCCAATCCCATCCTAGAAGAAACAATAGTGTACCCTATGGATCTATCTGATACATGCCTGTATATATTTGTGTGTACACAGAAAAATTCATGAAAAGATTCAAATATAGGTTGTTAATATTCTTAACTCTGCAGAGGAGGGAAAATGGAGAAGACATTGCTAACTTTTTTTTCCAGTTTCTTGCTACAGGGTTTTGTGACCTGCCTGGCTGAAAAAGGTACTGAGCCATGTGGCTAACATATACTAGAATAATGGGCTAATATAAGTTATAAGAGATAATACGAACACTGAGTTAATGGCCCAATCAGTTTATAACTTATGTAGACCTCTGTGTGATTTTCTTTGGGACATACTGGCTATGGGAACTGGGCAGGACAGAAACTCCAACAAGTGTAGGGATAGCCCAACCCCCTTAGGGGGCATGTTCAACTCGGGCTAATGTTTACATATAAATCTGGCCAGCATGAGCCCGCTGCCTCTTCTGTTTTCCTGTTCTCCACGGGAACCTGTGGTTCTGTAAGTCTATTTCCCCATTAAAGCTGTATATATAACAGCCTTGTCGTGTTCCTGAGTTAAGTGGGATGGCTTTGAGTTTCTCTCCGTTTAATTTGATGTTAGCTGTCGGCTTGCTGTATATAGCTTTTATTATATTTAGGTATGACCCTTGTATCCCTAATCTCTCCAAGACTTTTAACATAAATGGATGTTGAATTTTGTCAAATGCTTTTTCAGCATCTAATGAAATGATCATATGGTTTTTTTCTTTCAGTTTATTTATATGCTGGATTACATTGATAGATTTTCGTATGTTGAACCAGCCCTGCATCTCAGGAATGAAGCCTACTTGATCATAATGGATAATTTTTCGGATGTGTTCTTGGATTCGATTTGCCAGTATTTTGTTGAGGATTTTTGCGTCGATATCCCAAGGTCCCAATGAGGAGCAGAAGGAGGGAGAACATGAGCAAAGAAGTCGGGACCACGAGGCGTGCACCCACCCACTGAGACAGTGGAGCTGATCTACTGGGAGCTCACCAAGGCCAGCTGGACTGTGACCGAAAAAGCATGGGATAAAACCGGACTCTCTGAACATGGCGAACAATGAGGGCTAATGAGACGCCAAGGACAATGGCACGGGGTTTTGATCCTACTTAATGTGCTGGCTTTGTGGAAGCCTAGCCAGTTTGGATGTTCACCTTCCTAGATATGGACGGAGGGGGGAGGACCTAGGGCTTACCTCAGGGCAGGGAACCTGGACTGCTCTGTGGACTGGAGAGGGAGGAGGAGAGGAGTGGGGGGAGGGGTAGAAGGGTGGGAGGAGGGGGAGAAGGGTGGGAGGAGGGGGAGGGAAAAAAAAATAAAAAAAAAAGAAATTTTATATAAAAAAAAATAAAAAAATATTATAAAAAAAAAAAAAAGCTGTATATATAATTACAATCTGTCTGCATTCATTTACGCCGATACAAACAAGCAGGCCCACCATGTTACCGGGTTTCTCTATGTAGCCTTAGCAGTCCTGGAACTCACTTTGAAGACTAGGCTGGCTTGAACTCACAAAGATCTGCATGACTCTGTCTCCAGAGTGCTGAGATTAAATCCAGCACCACCCAGCTGGTATTGCTTACTTTTAATACCTACGTATTATTCTCCAACTGGCAGGGAACACATTGAATACATAATTTGGGAAAATATTTTTTTAAAAGAACTTTACCCGGACCGAGAGCACTGGTCTTCTCCACTGCTTTCTGGTCTTTTATTCTCTCTTGTCCCTAATGTGTACTCTAAAGATGTAAGTTATTCCTTACTTAGAGAGTCCTGTCTGCTTGACTGCTAAATCATTTGCACATCAGGGAGGTAAATGGTACAAGAACAGAAAGGTCTTTAACTGAGCTTTGGGCCCACCCCTTCCCAACATTTCTGGGAAACAGAAATAGCCTGCATAGGAAGTCAGGCAATGACTCAAGCATAAATCTTTCCTGTGCAAATAGAGGCAGCTGTGTTTCGAGATCTTGCCTATATTTCAAGGAATCAATAAATTTTAAGCCCTGTGTGGTGGAAGAATCTCAACCACCTAAAACATCTGCCCCACCCCCACTGCTGCCTCTTTGCCCCTCTGCATGTAGTCCACACTTCAAGAGTAACAAGCTAACTCACCAAAGAACCCCCACCATTTGAACAAACACTGTGAAGCAGACACTGTGCGAGGTGCAGATGTGTTATCTTGACTTAATCTGCACTGCAACTTCTGTGACAGGTAGGATGCAATGTTTTGTTGCTGTTGATCTTCCTCCTCCTCCTCCTCCTCCTCCTCCTCCTCCTCCTCCTCCTCCTCCTCCTCCTCCTCCTCCTCCTCCTCCTCCTCCTCCTCCTCCTCCTCCTCCTCCTCCTCCTCCTCCTCCTCCTCCTCCTCCTCCTCCTCCTCCTCCTCCTCCTCCTCCTCCTCCTCCTCCTCCTCCTCCTCCTCCTCCTCCTCCTCCTCCTCCTCCTCCTCCTCCTCCTCCTCCTCCTCCTCCTCCTCCTCCTCCTCCTCCTCCTCCTCCTCCTCCTCCTCCTCCTCCTCCTCCTCCTCCTCCTCCTCCTCCTCCTCCTCCTCCTCCTCCTCCTCCTCCTCCTCCTCCTCCTCCTCCTCCTCCTCCTCCTCCTCCTCCTCCTCCTCCTCCTCCTCCTCCTCCTCCTCCTCCTCCTCCTCCTCCTCCTCCTCCTCCTCCTCCTCCTCCTCCTCCTCCTCCTCCTCCTCCTCCTCCTCCTCCTCCTCCTCCTCCTCCTCCTCCTCCTCCTCCTCCTCCTCCTCCTCCTCCTCCTCCTCCTCCTCCTCCTCCTCCTCCTCCTCCTCCTCCTCCTCCTCCTCCTCCTCCTCCTCCTCCTCCTCCTCCTCCTCCTCCTCCTCCTCCTCCTCCTCCTCCTCCTCCTCCTCCTCCTCCTCCTCCTCCTCCTCCTCCTCCTCCTCCTCCTCCTCCTCCTCCTCCTCCTCCTCCTCCTCCTCCTCCTCCTCCTCCTCCTCCTCCTCCTCCTCCTCCTCCTCCTCCTCCTCCTCCTCCTCCTCCTCCTCCTCCTCCTCCTCCTCCTCCTCCTTCTTCTTCTTCTTCCTCCTCCTCCAGAAGATGGAACCAGTTGGAGTCATCTTTTAAGGCACACCTTGGATTTCCTGAGCTCCCTGATAGGGATATCAGGATATCCCAAAGGCTGTAAATTTTCCGAGAGCTCACCTTAACGGTGCAGATAGGGACTTCAAAAAAGCCAGCTGGTACTTAAAGATTGGCACAGCCATGGAGAGGACTGAGGGTAATGATTGACCTAGTGTTTGATTTAGGCAGTACAGTGTACAGTTTCCCAAATATATAAGCAGGTAGGGTTAGGTCTAGTTCTGCAGCATGCAATTGGTTGTCTTACACAATCCCAGCAAGCAATTTTTCATATCATACTTTGTTATAACACTTTACATTTTTGCCAAATCTTCCTCTGCATGTTTTCATGTCTTCTGCTTACAAATCCAAGGGAGATGCATGAGGAAAGCTGTCTAAAATATTTGGATGAAGAAACTGTTTCTAAGACATAAGGAGTTTTTTTCAACGTCACTAAACTTTTGAACTAGAGCTAAAAGGTGATGGGTTGAGTGAGCTATGGTCTGTGCATATTTTCCTCTTCTATTATCTGCAATGGGAATATTAGGATGAAGTATTACTTAGTAGTGCAAAAATCCATGATTTTCCACCACTTGGGAGGTAGGGGCAGGAAAGTTGTTGTAAGTTCAAGGCCAGCCTGGTCTAGATATAGTGTTCCAGGCCAGCCATAGCTATATAATTAAACTAGGTCTCAAAAACTACCAAAAAGCCATGGTTTACTCATTTGCTCATTAGATGGCTTTGAACAGGTCAGTTATCTTTTCTGTAACTTAGTTTCTCCTCTATAAAAAGTATTTATTAACAATATCCACCTTCTGCAGCCATTTGCTGTAGAAGCCATGATGTTTGGATAGCTCACATGTGGCATTTTGCGTGGTGCTCAACACATAGAAAATGTCCAGTACATATAAACTATTTTTATTAAACTGATTTATAGTACCTTGCTCATAGATACAAATATTCAGTAGCTTGCTCTGAGGTCGCAGAGCTTACTGAGGTTATTTTGCAATACTATAAGTGCTTTAACACAGAACAAATTTCTCAAAACCTCTATGAGTTCAAAGATGTAAGACATAACAAAAAATGCTATTATCCTTTGAGGCTATAATTGGCAACTCAATCTTTTAGGTTGTCTGTTGCCACTGGAACCACAAGAAGGCAGGTGCCACTGTACTGTGTCTTTCTCAGGTGTGCTGAGTATGTCAGAGCAAGACAAATCTCAACCCATCCCAACCTGCATTCTGCCAATGCAACCATTGAAACTGGCACTTTTTCAGTGTGTGTGTGTGTGTGTGTGTGTGTGTGTGTGTGTGTGTGTGTGTGTGTGTGTTATTACTGGATCACAAAGAATGGAAAAGAAAATAGTGAGAGTAGTGAGAGTCTAGATAAAGTAGGTTTAGAGGGGAAGAAATCTGGAACACTGAGGAGAATGCTGGGAAGCAAATGAGGCCGCTTTGCTCTGGACATAACTAGACTAAAGGAATGATCAATTCAGAGTCTGTGCTTATGCCAACTGACTCTTATGTCAACTTCACACAAACTAGAGTCATTGTGGAAGAGGGAAGCTCAGTGAAGAAAATGCCCCTGCAATACTGGGCTATGGGTAAGCCTGTGGTGCAAGTTCTTGATTGATGATGGATGTAAGAAATCCCAAACTATTTTGAGGCATGTTACCTCTTAGCTGGTGGTCCTAAGTTCTATAGGAAAACAGGCTGAGAAAGCAAGTTATGGGATGCAAGCTAGTAAGCAGCACCCCTCCTCTGCATCAGCTCTTCCCTCCAACTTCGGGACCTGTTTGAGTTCCTGTCCTAGCTTCTTTGAGAAATGAAGTTTGGCATGAGAGTTGTAAGTGGACATAAACATAAACCCATTCTTCTCTAGATCATTTATGATCCTGGTGTTTTAACACAGCTAAAGAAATCCTAAGACAGAGGCCCTGATTCTATAACAGTGAAAAAAAATGTATTAAATGCCATGTGACCATTCATTTTAAGGTGATTAATTTTCAGTTATAAAAATTTAACTTCGCAGACAAGCAAATAAAAACCTCAAGGGCTCACAGTCCTGAGGAAATCTTCACACAAAGTGTTACTTCTGATTGGGAGTTAAATGGGCCTTCACAGGCAGTGCGTATCTATTTTTATCACTTCTGTAATATGCCCTCTCCATTCATGCTTCCAACCTGCTGTGAGAGTGGAGATGTGTACAAGTTCTTGCATACGCAGTCTCACGAAAGCTCATAAGGTAGCTTCCACGATGCTTGACTGCAAGATATTGTCAATGAGCAGCAGCATCCAACCCTCATGAAGCTCCCACTTTGTGTTAAACTCTAAATGCCCCCCAGTAGAAATTATTATCACCCCAAGAGGAGGGGATAAAAATCCAGAAGAGTAAAGTGCTACTAAATCTCCAAGCAAAAGAGATGTGCGAAAACTAGAAGCCAGGCAGACAAGCCATTAATGGCGGCACTTGTAGCAAACCTCGTATGCTCTGCCTCATGTGCTGAACACTTGCCTCTACCAGATCATATGGAGACCCCCGAAATGGTAAAGTATGTGACCTCTGCTTTTAGGGAAATGACAATGCAAACTGGGGGAGGTCTCCTGGAGGAGGCTGCAAGGGAGCAGCTGGGCTGGTAAGTAAAACCGATATTTTTTTAAAAAAAAAGGAACTCAGAGGAAAACTGCTAATATTAATAACAAGGAAATTAGGTTAATTCATGTTGGCTGAAACTATTTCTATGTGTTTGGCATGAGTTTAACACTTGCCTGACCTCATTTATTGCTTACTGAAACCCACTAAGCTATGCATTATTAGTATAAGCCTCATTTAAAAGTAAAAGGACCAAGGTGCAGAGAGGTAAACCAATACAACACATTCAGGTTTACATAATTAGCAAGAAGAAGTAGACTAGATTTGAGCTTCTTTTGGTCTATAGTTAGAAAAAAACTCGGCAAATTCTTATCAAATGAATACCCATTATCTACCTGCTAAGCACTTTATACTGGTTCTATGTATTTCATAGAACCTTATGAATTTAGTATGATGATGGTCTCCATTCTGTAGAGGAAGAGCCTACAGTTCAGTGATGTTAAAGAAGCCTGTCTGAATTAGCACAACTACTAAAAAGTAAAGTTAAGATACAAACTCAGTGCTGGCTAACTCAAGGACATTTCTTTTGCCTTCAAGAAACTCTCTCTGGAACTGCATGCTCAGAAAAGTCCAGCTGCCTCCCATGTATCCAGGGTAGTTCCCCTTGATTTGGATGTAAATAAGGAGTGTGATAAATAACAGCATAGCCTCAAATGAATGGAAAATATAAACATAGCATATAGGCAGACGGGGGAAGAACGTGCCACAGTAGATGGGTAGGAAAACCATCTGGAAAATTCTAAGGGAGGCAAGGCCTCTTTTCCATATGTTTCCATTAGAGAAAAGGTATTTTCACTTCCTTACAGCATACACAAGAAACTCAAAGTATGCCACAGCCAGCCCAAAATGAAACTCTTTTTTGAAATTCTTTTCTGAGTCCTCACCTAGAAAGAAGAAGCAGCTGGATGGCAGCAGCCTGTACCCTGATACTTTATCAGAATTATGCTGCTTCCTGTAAAACCATTAGCTAGATTCTAAATGCCAGCAGCCAGGGAGAGCTGTTTTCCTAGGACCTCTGTCTGCTTTTGATGAGAACAATTAGTGCCCTTTTCCATTTGCTGCAAGCTTGTTGTGTTTGGGTACTCTGTTCTGTTCAATGGATCAGGTGATTCTCGGGGAGTTGTCATGATGAACTGATCGAAATTGCAGCTCTGCATAGCCATCCTTCTTCACTTTGATAATTTCTTATATAATGTGTATATCTTTATGGGCAGCTTCAAAACCTGTGTTGACTGACTGACTCAATGACTGATGGTACATAATGAAGGTAATCCATTAGAAGGGCTTTGCTACTTAAGGGTGGTCTGTGGAAAAGTGATATTGGCTTCATCCAGGAAGTATCCTACAGATCCAGAATCTGAGCTGGAATTATAGTTCACCAGGAGGGTGCTTTCCTAGCATAAGCGAAACCCTGGTTTGGAGATCTAGTATGGGAATAAAGATACAAGAAAAGAAAGAAAGAAAAAAGAAAGGCAGACCACCAAGCTCTATGCTAAACTTTAAAATTTGTTAACCACACCTCAGAGAGTTTTGGGCATCGCCATAGCAGAAGCATTGGAGTAGAGCAATGACTCAGAGAGGCTTTTCCTTTTGCTAGTCACCAGCCAGCCCCCATCCCTTCTGCTTTCCTGAGGGCTCCAAACAATTCTAATGGCTTTCAATTTGGGGTTGTACCTTATTGAATCTGGAGATTTTTTTAAAAGAATTTTTTATTTGGCAAAAAAATAAGCTAACAGAAGAATCCTAAAAATAGTACAAAACTCTGTTTGTCTCTTACAGAGATTCACTCACCATTAGCATTTGCCATATTTGCTCGATTACACCCTCTCTGTGTATTTTTCCTTCCTAATCCAATTGAGTTGGCTGCAGAAATCATGCCTTGCATGCCTAAATATTTAAGCACATGTTTACTAAGAAGAAATCTTACATAACTAAAGCACAGGTTGCCTTGCTCAGGAAGTTTTTAATCCGTTCCAATAATATTTTCTAATACAAATTTCTTAGTAAACTGTCAAATTTCAATTGGTTCGGTGATGTCCCTTGTGGGGATGTTGTTTCCAATGAAAGGAGCCTGCAGGGAGTACTAATGTAGCTTGAACCCATGCCGATTAAGATATAAACGCTTCTTCCATTAAACATTACATCACCCAGGCCCATCTACTTGCTTAGAGAAAACAGGGAATACTAGTCACTTTTCTATTGTGGTGATAACATGCTATAACCAAGGCAACTTATAGAAGAAAGGACTTATTTGGCTTATGGTTGCAGAGGGATATGATTCTCTTGTGGAAAGTAAGTGTGGTAGACACGCCAGCTGGAACCGAATTTGAGGGCTCATATCTTGAACCTCAAGCACAAAGAAGAGAGGGCAGACTAGAATTGATGTGCATCTTTAAACTCTCAGTGCCCAACTCAAGGGACAATATCTCCTCCAATGAAACCACACTTGCAGGCCCTCCCCACACAGTGCTGCCAACTGAAAGTCAAGTATTCAAATGCCTGAGATTATGAGGAACATATCATTCAAATCAACACATAGGTTTTTGTTCTGTTTGTACCAAAAAAGTGTGTGTGTGTGTGTGTGTGTGTATGTGTGTGTGTGTGTGTGTGTGTGTGTGTGTGTGTGTGTGCGCGCGCGCATCGTGTCTTCCATTTATCCAATGATGCATATCTTGGCCAACTCTGTATCTCGGTTATTATAAATAGTGCTGCAATCAACATGAATGTGCAGATGTCTCTGTGATAAGCTAACTTAGATTCCTTGGGGTATATATTCAGTAGTGGTATAGCTGAACCATATGGCGGGTCTATTTTCAGGTTTTTTTTTTTAAGGAACCCCCACAGTGTTTTCTTTAATGGCTATACTAATTTGCATTTCCACCAACACTGTATAAGAGTTTCCTTTTCTCTGCATCCTCACTAGCATTTGTGATTTTATATCTTTAAAGAAGGACAGAACTTCTGAGGGGAAGCGGGTGTGCACACACATTCTAAAGTTCTCCAGTAGGCTGTAATGCATCGCTGAGGATGAGAATGATTTCGCACTGTTGACTTTTTCTGTGAACCCTATGGATCACACAGACAGGAACTGTTATCCGCAGCAAGCCCTCAGCATAATTTCCCTAGACCCCTAGGTCCCCTTTAGTCTGAGCTCGAACATTACTAGCTTCCTCAGAAGTTCCCTGGATCTTTTCTAACTGCCTTCTGGTTTCACCTGTCTCCTGGAAACAAAACCTTAACATTTTCCAATTCACTACTTCCCCCACAGGTGTTTAGCACATTCTCTTTATGAAAAATAAATGTGATGTATGATCTGTGCAGAGCTAGCCACAAAACTAACCCTAGCAATTTGACTGCAGCACCTAGAATCGCCAAAGATCAGAGCATGAGCGGGGGTTAAAAAACACCAAGGATCCAGCAAATCAAATAAGGTGAGTGTCAAATTTCCCTTGGAGCTGGCAGCAAAGTTTCCCTAACATTGGGCAAGTCCATTCTCATAATGAGACTGCTCCCAAATGACCTTGGAAAACAAACTGCTGAGGTGAGCAGCTGTAGCCGTCTTGGGCTTCATTGGACCAGAAGGTAATATACAGATGGGAATCGATTCAGATATCAGCCGGCTAATCCCAGGAGCTAGCAGGCTTTTGCATTTCTGGAAAGAATTTGGGTCAATTTAACTGGTTAGTCTAACTACAACCAGCTATGTGTTCCGTTTTCAGCCCCTATGGATACAGGGGAAACTTGATAGATCTTAGAGGGAACTGGCACAGAGGTTGTGATATTTATTCTGGTATATACAGGACTCTTTCTCAAGCATCATACCAGCATTGGAGCTATTACCCTGCGCACTGTCTCCCATTGAAACATCTGTTTCATGGCAGGCAAAGACAGCAGGCTTTCCTCGAAAAAGCTTTGCTATCAGGGTATACGTTCAGATATGTGAGTGTCTGTATCCTCTGGAAACAAGGAGAAGGCAGAAAGGAGATCATTTGCTTTGAAAATTGCTTCATCAATGTTGAGCACATTGGCTTGCTTTGACTATGTATTGATATTCTTTAATATTCCAGAGAACCAGCTTCCTAAAACGTATTGCTCCAACAGATGCAACTTTGCAGTTAGCCAATGACAAAATATTTGTGAGCAGTTAGTGTCTTTCGTCCTCCCAGAAGCTCAATAATGTGCCAAATGAGATCATTCCCTCTGGCCCAAGTCTTGAGAATGTTTTTGAATTGTGCACATCTTGATTGGGAACTAAAGAATACTCCAGTTATCATCAAAGTCCAAATGGAGGGCACTTACATTCCTAGACAGGCATTAGAAAATACCTTAATGAGGACCCAGTGTGCATTGCTATTAGAATTTTTAACCATCTCTTCCATTGGAGGACTCCCTGTGTTATTACAGATTTAGTGTCTGCCAGTAAGACAGAATGTGCTTCAGTTTGTCAAGTATGTGTGAATTGCACATGCCCCAAATTTTCTTACAAAAAGGCCATCTTCAGGAAATATTTTCAGAGGATCTGTTTCTCTCAGACCTTAACTTAAGCTAAGGGTTGTCTTTCATATTAGAATTATTGGATTGGTTAATTTTCTCTCCGACTGGCAATTTTCACTATCCTCTTCTTATTAGACTGTTCATATGCATACACTTGAGGCTCAGCAAACCTAAAATCAAGACGGCGTGGGGTATTCTCTCTCTCTCTCTCTTTCTGTCTCTCCATATCTCTTTCTGCCACTGACATAGCTAATATATAGAAGCTTCTGAACTTGTTCTCTCTGCAATGACCTGGCTCTAATCCGTTCTCCCACAACACATAACGTATGCCTTTGGAAAAAAAAGCCCCAAATCTTTAGTTTAACACTGAAGGCCAACTCCATAATCTAGTGTCAAAGATGACCTCTACAACTTCATGTCCCACTCCCACTGTTCCAAGAAAAGCATCCCATTTGCTGTACCATACGAAGTCAGGTAGCTGTGCTAGAGTGTGTGCTGTGTACAAGATCCGCATTAGCTAGATCATGTCACTACCTCCTTTCCTCAGTCTCTCAACCACGTGAAATGTGTTTTGGAATTCCCAATTTCCAGGAAAGAAAACAACGACCAATAGATGCTGAATAGCTTATTGAACATCAGTTTTTCAGGAAAATTATGGAGGTAGCACCTGAAGCTTTGTAGCCTCACCTCAGAATGTGTCCCCGTAACTTCACCTGTCAGAAAATTTGCATAAGTGATTCCCCCTGCATTTTCATGCCTCCACATTTTGGGTCATGATATTCTCGTTTTCGGGAGCAATGCTACTTGCTATTTTTCAAATTTCCCCTTTCAGAAAATTCATCCGTCTCAACTGGCACCCCGTCTGTGAAATCTTCCCTGATCTCACATTGTTAAAGCTCATTGTTCTTGGCTTTGTGCTTCCCTCAGTATTGGCTCTAGGAAAATAATGCTAGCTTTGCGTTACTATAGCAATTTCTATATACATTTCCACTTGTCCCTTGTCCCTGCTATTCTGCCTAACAGGAACTTGAGCACACTATGATAGTAGCCTTGAATTATTGAAACACTCAGGCATGTGTAGCCAGGGACGTGGCAGAGGTATACAACGGAGTAGGTTATCCTTAGTCTCCTTCACAACCCAGAGTTCCACACTGCAGTGTCCTTACCGCCAGGGACTGCAGCGTCCACAGAGGAACTGGCATGCTCCTGGGAGGCTGCTGAGCTTGCAAAGCTACATTCTCTGATGCAGATCCAGATTAACAAGAACTGATGACACCCTTGCTCCCAATCTCTGTACACTTATCCATCAGTGTCATATGCATTTGCAGGTGACATTGCTCTGCTGCTCTAGCTCAAGGTTGCAGTCTTTTTCCAATTCTTTCTCCATGAGACAATCTATGCTTTATTCTGGGTCTGAGAGTTGATGAGCCATGTGCATATTGATGTCTTCAGCATTCAGAGTTCTGCTTGTCGGGCTAGACAGTGCTTTCTGAAGGTAAGTGTGCATCCGAATGATTTAGAGGATGTGCCAAAGCATATATTACTGGGTCTGGTAGTGTGTATTGGGTGGCTTTAGTCTGCAGATCTCTGAGTCATGCTGAGAATGACGACTTCAGGCAGTAGTATCACTCATGAGGAGTTTCTTTTTTTCGCACTGCCTACTGCTCCTGGAATGGAGAGAACGTGTAGATGTGGTGCAGAAGGATAAGAGAATCCTCGCACTTGGGGTCTGTAGAATAAGGTTCTGTGCGGGTGTTAAGTTCAGAGAAGTGGGTGACCCATACCAATCTCTCATTGTCTTCCAGACACAAAGATGGGGTGAAGTTGGTGATTACTACTCTGAATATATCTACAAATTGGAGCTATTTGACTGTTGCTGTCCGTGGCCCAGCCTTTCACATTGAAAAATCATACATCTCCTTAGTAGTCGTCATAGTTCATGTGCACGCCTTCTACCAAGAGTTATTCAAGCTGGAGCTGCCCCACTAACCTAAGCGTTTTACTCTATGGTCACTTCTGTGTATACAGAGCAAATAGAATAATAGGTACCGTCTGTCTTTGAAAGTCAAATCTGTCTTTACAGGATGTGTGTACCCTGTATGTCTGCCCTGTTTGAAATACACTCCAACGCATACATAAAGATACTAAATTCGGGGCCAGGTGGTGGTACCACATGCCTTTAATCCCAGCACTCGGGAGGCAGAGGCAGATAGATCTCTGTGAGTTTAAGGCCAACCTGGTCTACAAGAGATAATTCCAGGACAGACTCCAAAGTCACAGAGAAACCCTATCTCGAAAAAAAAAAAAAGATACTGAGTCATAGAACCTAGTTTGAAGCAAGGCCACACATCTGTAAGCCCAGAACTATTGAGATGAAAATAGGAAGACTGAGAGACTTTGATTCCTATCTGTGCTACATAATAAAAGCTTGCCTTCATAGATTAAAACAAAAGCAAACTAGGAAACAAGAGCTCATCTCCCTTGTACAATCCTTGATGAGTTACTAAAATCTTTGAATGTCACTCAACATTGTAATAGAGGAAATGATACCTACTTGTTGTGTTATTCGATAAACTAAATAAGATATTATTCACGAGTCATTTGCCAAAGTGTTTAGCACATAAAAATATTTCAAAAACAGTAACACCAGCTATTGTTTCCAAAAATAGAATAACGGCTGCTTGTATAAAATAACACTGTATATTAATCCATTTTCTTATACATCCAGATAGCACATAGCAACAACAGTAATACTTTTCACATGGCTACCCACTTAATCTTACCCAGTATTTACAGCACTGTAAAGACAAGATGAGTGGTCCCGTGTCGATTGATTGAGGTGTTCCTAAACACCATCACTGTCTATAAGTCTCCAAAACAATGGATAGCCTGAGTGGTGAGTAAAAAGAAAAAGCCCCCAGGAAAACCCATAGCATGTAATTTACCTTTTGTAGGTTTATCTTAAGGTTGAAGTTCTGCATTCTATGCAAAATTATTGTCTGTATCCTGTACAGCACTTTCATTACCAGACCCCAGACATTCAGTGATGCTAACCGAATAACTCAAGGAATTTTGCTAATAAATACAAGCCAAGCATACATAAAAATGTTTTGAATTTTTCATGAATTCATCCTATTAGTCCAAGAAAAATCAGCTCAATTCTTTGTCTGCCGATTACAGTTTTCATGATTTTGTACTCTGCAGGATCAAGATGATGTTACATGCTGAGGTTCCAGGGGCACATTCATCGGTAATTACAGCTCAATGCTCGGAGAGAAATAAAGCACAGGAGACTCAGAAATTTGCTATGGTGCTTAATAATGATCTATTTACTCACCACAAATTGGATGGGGATTCAACACTTCAACCATTTCACTTCCCTGTTCTTTCTTTCCTTTTGTATTTCTGTCATTTGTGACTGCTGGGAACAGAGGACTACATGGCGCTTCCTATTTTGAGTTCCTTTCTTAACTTCCCTTATTTTGCCCCTGTGGCTGGTTGCTGTAGTGTACCTTCACAACAAGAAAGAGGCAAACTGACCTCTCTCTGGCCACACTGGGCTTCCCACTGTTCCTAATATAGGCCAATATGCCACACCCTTAGGTCGCTTGCATTTGTCTCCCATCCACTGTGATGCTCCACCTCCTGGATTTTGCTCCTGGGATTTTTAAACGTCTTTATTCCAACAGCTCATTCCCAGCTGGGAAATGGTGAAGAAAATGCCTAATTTTTCTCTTCTGTGAAATGGAGACACTACTATCACAGGTTTTTTCTAAAGATTGGTGGCAATAATAAGTGTGAGGAGCTTAGGGCAGTAGCTAAAATGGCCATAAGGCATTACTCTTATGCCTGTATACGTGCTTCACAAAATTACAACCTGTTTTGCTATATATATATATATATATATATATATATATATATATATTAAAAAACCTCTTGGAAGAAGAGGACATTATTCTCATTGATTGATAAGGAAATTGAAGCATTTGAAAAGTGGGACTGGAGTGAAGGCTGGAGAGAAGGTTCAATGGGTAAGAGCACTGGCTGCTCTTCCAGAGGACCCAGGTTCAATTCCCAGTACCCACATGGCAGCTCACACCTGTCTATAACTCCAGTTCCAAGGCAACTGAAACCTTCCCACCAATGCACATAAAATAAATAAGTTAAATGAATTTAAAAAAGAAAAGTGAAAACTTTCATCTAAAACCTCACCACCTAAAAGGGAGGAGAGCAGGAATGAGACATTGATCATTGCTTTGCTGAGTCAGTGCACTGTTTCCTCACTGCCTTAGACACAGTACTTCGTCATACATGCCATCAAGGTGACAGATGGAACTGGGTTCCACACTGGCCTCTGAGCACTACATTACTCTTGCTGCTGAACAGGATCTAGGACGCAGTAAACTTCCTTGGATCTCACAAATCAAGTGAGCGGAAGAGAGCACAAAGATAGACCGGCAAACATCTCTGGTACCAACAATTACAGGATACTCTTACCTTTTGCAAATATGGCAATGCAGTCTAATTGTTTTAAATGGAAAAGGCTTTTTCCATGTGAAGTTGTAACTACCCAAGCCAGCCTATCACATTGAGTTAAAGCAGCACACAGTTGTTGCTATAGAATCAAGTCCACAGAGGACAAAGAGGGAAAAGATGAGAGTAAGCTGGAAGGGTGGAGCAAAGTGAAGATTATACAAGGTATTGATGGCCCAAAAATAAGTTGAATTTTATTTAAAGTGTGATATCAAATTCCTAAGAAGAAGGATATTTTCTAATTTACATTTTTAGAAGCAATCAATGCTATTATAGGAAACCATATAGAGTGTGATTCTGTAGTGAGACAAACTGGGCTTGAATTTCAACTGAATCCCTTTGTAGACTGAATGCCTTTATTCATTGAAAACAATGATAGTACTTAGAATACAGGCAGGTTTTTTAAGTCCCTATGGAGAGGAGTATAACAATGTATACAAAATACTTAGCGTGCTGCCTGACCCACAGTAGGTGCTCAATATCTGACAGTAGCAATTATTACTAGAATTGCTATAACAATAGAGTACTATTTCAGTATTATGGTTACAACATTAGAAAAATACACAGGACGTGGTCCAATTCAGAGACTAGGTTAATGCTGATTGAAGTGAATTTTTAGACTTATAAGAGATGACACAATGATAGTTATAAGAGAAGATGGTAGACAACACTATGTCTCTGATTTCTGTCAGATAACTGTGGACTTCCTTTGTCTCTTCTTTTAAGCTTAGGACATGATCATGCTGCTGCCTGTGCCCTAGCCCAGAGGTGCATCTGAGTATGGAACAAGATGGTGGGTTCTATGAAATGACATACAAAAGAAGCCCTCTTTCAGCACCCTGTATCTCAAAATCCCAAGGGGCCCGTTTATTCTGAAGTTAGTGAATCTCTCCTCTATACCAGCTGAGCACAGAACCATTCCGTCTCTCCAGAAATAACTGAGTCATGAGCACTCTGGAACAGTCTCAGTGGGTCCATTTGTCACCTTACATTGTTGAAGACTGTGCATTACAATGATTAAGATGAGGCAAGTGTCACAGGCTTCCTGTGACAGCGTAGCCATGGCTTTTTACTTGGCAGTTTTTGATTTAGCTGTACTTTGGTCAGAATTATGTAATGAAGCAACTTTTCAACAAGCAGGGACCGGCCAGGATGCCAATGTGGCACGTGACTCACACATGCCCTGCACCACACACAGACAAAACCCAGAAAGTTATGATGACACAGAGAGATTTTTCTTTTGGCAGATTTCTGACCTCACCCAGTTCTTAAATGCCAACAGCCTATCTAATCCTAGGAATGGATGACGTTATAAAATACACCATGCCTTCTTCACAAAGAGAGATTTGTCATGCCAATCAATCCACATGCTTCCTTGGACTGAAACAATTTTAGTACATCAACTGAAGTATAACATCAGTTGGAGTATAACAACTGAAATGAAAGGCAATTGGCAGCCCAGCTCATCTGACACTGTATTCTTACATGGGGTTTTGTCACCTACTTTCACGTAGTCATTTCTTCATCCTTGATTATTCCCTCACCTAAAAAGCATGTATTGAGTGCTTCACATGGGTACCATGGAAGGTATCTGAGGTGTCCGACTTGTTCCCATCTTTAAAAAGCTTAAATTATTACATGAGAAGCTGGATTTCATTAGATTATTATTTATCCCAGAAAAAAAATAGTTAATAAAATTGTCCTTAGAACAGTCATCCGATTTTCTTTACCTAATGAGGTTGTTGTGGTTTGAATGTGAAATGTTACCCATAGGATTATGTGCTTGAATACTTAGTCCCCAGCTTGTGGCACTATTTGGGAAGTTTGCAGTACCTTTAGAAGGTGGATCATCACTAGAGGAAATTGTTCATTGTAGGTGGGACTTGAGGCTTTATTGCCAGATTCCACTTCCTGTTGATTCTTTCTTGATATCAGATGCAATGTGACCAGCCACCACAAATTTCTTCCACTATGTCTTCCCCAACAATGATTAACTGTAGTATCCCCTTAATATATAAGCCAAAAATAAATCTCTTCTCCCTTAGGTTCCTCTTGTCTGGTATTTGGTCACAATGAGAAAATTAAGTAATAGAGAAAACTGGTACTGTGAGGTAGGGCCTTCCTACGATAAATCTGACCAAGTAGATCATAGACTAGTGGAAATCACTTGTGAGGTGAATGTGTAAGAGTTTGAAATGTAGGCTAGAAAAGTCCTATAATCACGAAAGTAGAGTTTAGAGGGCTATTTTGGTAGTACTCTAAAGAACCAAAGAAATAAAGATAGAGCAAGCATGTCTCATAAGATTTTGGAAAGTGAGTTAGAGTCAATTCATATTATATTTTGGCAAATAATCTGGTTTCATTTGGCCCTCGTCCTAAAAAAAAACTGAGTGACAATGAATTATAAAATAATGAACTTCATGCCAAGGACAAAATGATGTCATCTGTGGAAAATATTTCAAGTCAAGATAGCATTCCAGTTGCAATGGGCTGATTGCTCTGCAGTGAAATAGAGCAGCAAATGAAGTAAAAGGATGCAAAGCAAGATGCATTCAGGGAAGGGAAAAAGCAGGAGGACGTTTAAAGCTGAATAAAAGTTCATAAAAGTTAAAGACGTTAGCCTGACAAAGGAGAAATCTTTTGCTCTGCACTGGCGCAGTAAGAACGATGCACTAAGGGCAAGACCTTGAGCATCATACCTTCAGCTTGTGAAGCTGAGTGTTTATTTCAAAGAATAATGCCTGAACTCAGAAGTGATAGAAGACTCCTTTGCTCAAAAACAACTGCTTAAGAAAACGATTTTGCAGATTCAGCCATCAAGACATACAGAGACAGCCATATATAGCTGTGGTCCAAGGGCATCAAACTACATCCCAGTCTGGCAACATAACTTGACAGCATCATCCATGTGTTACTAATTTTTCAGACATAAAAAATGCAAGATTGGTTGGGTTGTGGGTTCTTGTTTCACAGTTCCAGAGAGCTTGGTCAGACAACATGTGGCAGAATTGGAAACCTTTCAAGGGGCCTCTGAAAGGCTATTGCATGAAGCATTTTTATTAGACCTAGTCATTTTGTTTCATGTGTACTTTCCTGCATGTATGTATTTGTGAATCATATACATGCTTGATGCCCAAAGAACTCAGAAGAGGGCATCAGATCTCCTGCCACTAGAGTTACAAATCGCGGTAAACCACTTTGTGGGGGCTAGGAATAGAACGCTGGTCCTATTGAAGAGCAACAAGTACTCTTAACTGTTGAGCTACCTATCCAGACCCTTGCAAGAGGCTTTGAAATTGAACCCTAAGTTGTAACATTGACTCCAAGATGTCAGTTACTAGGTCCATGGGGTTTCCTTCAAAGAAAGTTGCATGCAAGAAGTGGAGTCAGTTCAAGATGAAGACTGTATGCTGCAGGCAATAGATTTAGAAGGCATGAACTACCTAAGACCTTTAAAAGCAAGATAATTCCATCCTGAGCACCATAAGACTCTTAAATTTGCTGTTTGCCCTGTTGGACTTCAGTCTTGCTTTTGATTGACCTTTCCTTGTTATGTCCACATTGCTCCTTTCTATTTAAAACTGAAAATAGTTTTTTCACACAATATATTCTGGTTATGTTTTCCCTGCCCCTAACTCCTCCCAGTTTTTCCCCAGTTACCCATACATCAAACTCCACACACTTCCTTTCTCTCTCTCTTTAGAATACAAACAGGCCGGGCCGGTGAGATGGTCCAGTGGTTGAGAGCATTGGCTGCTCTTCCAGAAGACTCAGGATCAATTCCCAGCACCTATATGGCAGTTCACACCTGTCTGTAACTACAGTTCCAGGAGATCTGATGCCAAGATGGCAACGCACATAAAATAAAGTTAAATAAATGTTTAAAAAGAATACAAACAGGCATCTAAAAATTATAATGAAACAAAACAAGATAAAATTAAAACAAACCAGAATATGACAAAAAAGCAAATAAATAGAAAAAAGAGCCAAAGAAAAAGCATAAGAAACACATATAGATGCTAAGACACACACATTTACATGCACAGAAGAGCCATAAAAATAATATTGGAAGATACATTACACAAGAAAAATAACTATAATTTAAAAATAGCCTAGACAAAATATTATAGCTCCAAGAGTTTGTTTTGCATTGGCCATCTACTGCTGGGCATGGAGCCTGCCCTTAAGTGTGGTTTGTATAGCCTATGAGACTACATTGGAAAAAATTAATTGCTCCTTTGCTAATTGCTGTCAGTTGGATATACCTTCTGTGTTAGGAATCGGGGCTTGTGTTTACTTCTCTTCTCAGTACTGGAGCCCTATCTGGCTTAGACCTGTGGAAGTCCTGTGTACGTTGCCACAGTATCTGTGAATTCATATGTGCATCAGTCCTGCTGTGGTTAAAAGGTCTTATTTCAGTGGTATCTTTCGTCTCCACTGGTTCTTACAATCTTTCTTCCTTCTTTTCCACAAAGTATCCTGAGTCCTGAGGGGAGGGACTTGATGAAGACATTCCATTTAGGACTGGGTGTTCTAAGATCTCTCATGCTCTGCACATTATCCAGACGTGGATCTCTGTATTTGTTCATTTCTACTGAGTAAGGAAGTTCCTCTGATGATGACTGAGCAAGATATTGATCTATGAATATAGCAGAATGTCATTAGAAATCATTGCGTTGCTCTGTTCTTTTATGAGAATAGTATCATTTTGTTTTCCCCTAGGTCAAAGGCCTATCTAGTTTCAGGTTCTTGGCTACCCAGGTGGTGTCAGGGATGGGTTCCATCTCATGGAGTGGGCTTTAATTTCAATCAGCTTATACTTCATTTAGCTAGGTACCCCCAAAAGATACACAACTTTTGTGCCACTATTGCACCAGCATATCTTTCAAGAAGTTCAGCAGTTTGATCTCAGGGTTTGTAACTGGGTTGATGTTCATCTTTCTCCTTTGACTGTGTGTGGAGTCCCTTCCAGTACCATAAACACTAGTCAGTAGGGGTGAAGGCTCTAAGTAAGTCCCAGCTATACTTCTCATGTTCAACAGATTATGTACCCGTTGTCTTCAGCTTTGGAATGGAAATGTTTACTCTGTGGTATTGTATGTTGGAAATGTGTAATTGGGTTTTATAGGGGCTCATACTTATGAAACTTCCTGGATTTAAGGACAATGTTGTGCTTGCTTGATAAAGACTGAGAAATTTTAAACTTGGAATGAATGTATTTTGTTTCATTAGATTGCTAAAAGCTTAGGGTATCCAGAGGTAGTTGCTATGGTTTGAACAAGAAATGTCACCCACAGGCTCATATGTATGAATAATTAGGCCCCAGCTGGTAGCACTGTTTTATAAGACTGCACGCCCTTTAGGAGATAGTTCCTTGCTAGAAGAAATGGGTCACTGGGTTGGGCCTAGTAGTTTTGTAGACTAGCCCAACTTCTCTGCTTATTGATTTCAGATGTAAAGTCACCAGATGCCTCTGGCCTCTTATTCACAATGATGAACTGTAGCATATCCTCAATTGGTAGGGGCAACATACCCCCCTCCCGTTCCTTTAAATTGGTTCTTTTCAGGTATTTGGTTATAGAAAAGTGACCAACAAAAAAATGTATATATGTACCATTGTCTCCAAATTATTTCCTTCTCTCACCTCTTGACCTCACTGAAATCACTCTTCAGTACAAGTCTATCAGTGAACCCCATGACACAAAATACAATGCTTAATTCTTAGTCCTTGTAGACACCGCTGTGGTATATTCAATGTTGTTAATTCAGTTAGTGGCCACCCTCTCTTCCTTGAATCACCTTCTCTGGTAGTTTCCTTCCTTTTTTTGTTTTTTCTCATTTTCCTTCTTGGGATGTATGCTTTGTCTCAAGCTTGATGTCTTGTTACAAAATTCTAACCATCATATGCAATTTTACCATTTATCATTGACTTTCTTATCATTTATTTGTGGCAGGGAGTAAATGAATACTTTGATGTGGGCATGGCCTGTCAAAGACCCCAGGAACTCAGACATAATGGGCACAGTCATTACCCATATGGGCCAGACTCAAGAGGGGTGCACAATGCTATTCCCAAGGATCCAAGTAAAAGGGTTTATGGATGACTGATCAGTGTGTGTGAAGACTAGCAACTGCAGCTTCTTTCCCTGGATGTTCACAGCCTAGAACCCTAGCTTAT
Organism: Microtus oregoni; assembly: GCF_018167655.1. NCBI lineage: Eukaryota > Metazoa > Chordata > Mammalia > Rodentia > Cricetidae > Microtus > Microtus oregoni. The sequence goes on from NW_024544745.1 coordinate 1,889,707, forward strand.
AGAGACCACCTGCAGAGGTTTCCTATTGAGACAGTTAACCCCCCTCCCTGTGGTATCTTAATAAACATGTTGAGGTTCCAAGCGACTGAAGTAGTGGTAGTGATCCCAGCTTTGCCATATGAGTTTCTACGTACCTGTCCTTTCGTCATTCCCTTGTTGCCCCTAGCCAGGGTTCCAGGACCCTAGCCACACAGGCCACAACAACTTCTAATGTAACATCAGTACCAGTCTACTCCAATGCACAATCCTCTCTTACCTACATTAGTTTTCCAGATGGTTCCATCCTTTGTTCTGTATATTCTCAACACAGAAGACATAGTGAGTCAATTCAAATCCACATCAAATTATGCTACTGTGATGGTTAGTTTTTTTTATCACAGAATTAGAGTAATTTGGGAAGAGGGAACCTCAATTTAGGAGAGTCTCCTCAAGATTGTCCCCCATGAACAGATATTTGGCCCATTTTATTGAATAATGGTGACCATAGGTAGGACAGGCTCATTAGGAGCCAAGTCAATGAGTGCAGTGCTACCCTGGCAGGTGGTCCTGGATGGTATAAGAAAGCAGGCTGAGCAAGCCATGAAGAACAAGCCAGTAAGCAACATTCTTCCACACCCACTGCTTCAGTTACTGCCTCTAGGTTCCTGCCTTGAGTTACTGCTACAGTGTCCCTTATATAATGGACTACAAGGTATAAGAATAAATAAACCCTTTCATCCAAAAGATATTCATGGCCATTGTATTTAATCATAACAGCAGAACCATAACTAAGATAGCTATTTTCTGTTGGATGATATTACCTCTAAGTAAAGGCCAAAGGTGTTAAAGCAACCTTAAAAGCCCCAAATATCTCAGCATCACTTCAGTTCCCCAAATTTATCTCCCACTATGCTTACCCTTGTTCTCAAATATACTTACACTATTCCTTTACTGTTCCTTAGTTGCATAAGGTATGACCCAACATCAGAACCTATACATAATCTATGTCCAGATAGATACCAATCTTGATTTCTCATTTCTCAATAGTCTTTACTCAATAGTCTCTCTCCTGCCTAGGGCACTGACTCCAAACTTCTATCTCTCCAAAAAATTATCTTATCTCCATTTTTCTCTTTTATTTTTCTTCTCAGAATTTATGATCTAAGATACTAAATGCTTTAGTCAATTCAAGATGACATAGCAAATACTATAGACTAAAAATCTTAAATATAAATACATTTATTAGAGTTTTTAAGGGTATAGAATCCAAAATCAAGATGCAGACAAGTAAGACTTCATTTTGAAACCTTTATTTTGGACTGTCAGCAGCACCAATGCAATCAAGGCTCACATGTGTGCCCTTTCCCTTATCAGGGGAAGGGAAGGGAGAAGTCTCCCTAGTGGCAGCAGTTTATGGATGAACACTAATCCCATCAGGCCAATGCCCCATTCTTGTGGCCTCATTTAAGCATAATTATTTTCTCCAAATCTAATCTCTAAATTCCACCACATATTGGCTTTGGATTTCAACCTATGAATTTGTGTTGTAAGGAGGTTGCTTGTTCATTTCTCGGCTGCTCGGCCCCAAAATAATCACACAGAAACTGTATTATTTAAATCACTGCTTGACCCATTAGCTCTAGCTTCTTTTTTTTTTTCAATTTACTTATTTATTAAAGATTTCTGTCTCTTCCCCGCCGCCGCCACCCATTTCCCTCCCCCTCCCCCAATCAAGTCCCCCTCCCTCGTCAGCCCAAAGAGCACTCAGGGTTCCCTGCCCTGTGAGAAGTCCAAGGACCACCCACCTCCATCCAGGTCTAATAAGGTGAGCATCCGAACTGCCTAGGCTCCCACAAAGCCAGCACGTGCAGTAGGATCAAAAACCCATTGCCATTGTTCTTTAGTTCTCAGTAGTCCTCATTGTTTGCTATGTTCAGCAAGTCCGGTTTTATCCCAGGCTTTTTCAGACCCAGGCCAGCTGGCCTTGGTGAGTTCCCGATAGAACATCCCCATTGTCTCAGTGTGTGGGTGCACCCCTCGCGGTTCTGAGTTCCTTGCTCATGCTCTCTCTCCTTCTGCTCCTGATTTGGACCTTGAGATTTCTGTCCGGTGTTCCAATGTGGGTGTCTCTGTCTCTGTCTCCTTTCATCACCTGATGAAGGTTAATATTCAGGAGGATGCCTATATGTTTTTCTTTGGGATCTAGCTTCTTATTGACTAATGCTTACATCTTAATTTAACCCAACTCCATTAATCTGTGTATCACCACGAGGCAGTGGTTTACAGGATAAAGTTCCATCTGGCTCTGGCAGGGCAACATGGCTTCTCCCTGACTCCTCCTTCTTTCTCCCAGCATTCAGTTTACTTTTCCCTACCTACCTCTATTCCCTGCACAGGCCCAAGACAGCTTCTTTATTATTAACCAATGGTATTCACAGCATACAGAGGGGAATCCCACATCAAATTTGTGGAAAGATACAAATATTCAGTATAAAACATCACATATTCCATACTATTGATTTAGTTAGTAACATCACATATACAATACTGAATGGATAACTGTTCTTGTTTATTGTTTACCTTTCTTACTAGAATTGATATTTTATGAAGTTTAGGGTTTTCATTCACTTATGTTCAGTATTTTAATCCCTGTGTTTTCAGTAATACTTGGCAGGCGGTATGGACTCAATAAATATTTACTGGTTAATTGGATAAAATAAACTAATTGTAGCTTGATGTAAGCATTAAGCAGCAAAGAAACAGACTGATTGACCAGAATGGAGGCCATCAACCTTGGCTGATTGTTCAAATCACAGTAGGAAGTATTTGCAAATACAGATGCCTAGAATTCACCCTCCAAAATTCTGCCTTACTTGGTCTGGAAGGGCTCTGGTCATAGTTTTATTTTTGATGTTCTCTAAGTGATTCTTTTTTTTCTTTTTTTTTAAAAAAAACTATGTTTTCACATTTTACATACCTATCCCAATTCCACGGTTCCCACACTCTCCCCTCCTCCTGTTCCCTCCACCTTCCTCTCACTCTACCACCATCCACTCCTCAGAGAGGGTAAGGCTTCACTTGGGAAGTCAACATTGTTTTGAGGAAAGACCAAGGCCCTCCCCAGTATATCTAGGCTGAGCAAGGTATCCCTTCAAAGAGAATGGGTTCCCAAAAAGCCAGTACAAGCAGTAGGGATAAATCCTAGTCTCACTTCCGGTGGCCCCTCAGTCTGCCCCAGCCATGCAACTGTCACCCACATTCAGAGGGCCTAGTTTGGTCCTATGCTGGCTCTTTAGCTGTCAGGTCGGAGTAAGGAAGGCTGAGAATCATTGAGTTTGAAACTAACTGGAAACATGAGAACCTACTGAAAAAAAATACACAAGAAAGACCTAATCTTATTCTGAGATGCCATCATTTATATGGAAACTTGGAGGAAAAACAAAGGGACAGGCAAGTTGGGGCCAGGAAGGGGTTCAGTTCCTGGCAGAGGGTCAGAATAAGAGTGAAATCATTAGAGTACAATTGAGTTTGGTGTGTTCTCAGAACAGAAGGTTATTGTGGGTGGTACAAAGCAGGAAAAAAGGAGAAGGACAAGATGTGATTAGAAAGGTACACAGGAACCACATTATTCTGGACTCAGTAAACCATGCAAACTAAAAAGATATCTTACTTCATGAGATGAGGACTGTGAGATCTTTGAGGACGATGTGATCTGATTTCCTATGTTGCATAAAGGCATCAGTAAATGCAGAAAGAACCCAGGAGGTTATTTTGGTAGTCTAAGAGCCTGAACTGAGCTAATGGCTAAGAATTTTCCCTGGTATCTAGAAGGCAGAAGTCTGATAGTGGCATACAAGTCCATTCTGATCAGCCAAACTCACATAGATGGCCAGTGATTCCAGAAAATTTCACCATTTCAGAACACAGCTTATTCTATGATCAGTGGCTTCAGAGGTTGGAATCTGCATGCTCTGTCCTGCCTGGGCCTTCCTAGTTGATCAGGTAGTGGAAAAAGAGCTATCTACCTAGCCAATAATCTAATCTGAAAGAGACTCTTTAAAAAGTAATAGCATCATTTACTCATGTAAATTTTAAAGAACTCCACTAATTTGCAATACTGACTCTTTTCTGCTTTTTGTAAGATTAAGACATGAAAGCACACAAAAGTGGCAGAAGAGAAAACAAGTATATCAGTAACTGCTCTTTTGTTTGACACCTTCTGCTGAGCACTGTCATGCGCTTTGCACAGGATCCAGTTTAGTCTCCATCACAACTCAATGCTGTACAGAATATGACATGCCATGATAATGACAATAGCAGTGGCTAGCATTCACTGAGTGCTTAATCGTTAAGCAAGGTGTTTTCACACATTACTAAGGTAAATGTGCATTCTATAGATGAGGATATCTAGGGCCAGATAGGATAGACGATTTGTCTCAAGTCACAGAACTAGGCAGTTGCAGTTCAGATGGTCAAACATGAGTGTTTTTAGAGGTACAAGAATTCGCAACAGATGACACTTACATTGTCAAGAAGTACATGTATACAGTGAACAGGCCATGTAGACATACACACAAGGAGATGAGAGAGAAGGGCATCATGAAGAGGCTAGAAAATGGCCCCACATGGTTGGAGTTGGGGGTACATGATGGGGAAGAACAGTTCATTTGCAAGGCAGTTCTGCCCTCGGTGTCTTTAATCATATCACTTGTATCAGTTGGGACCTGTAGCCTCCTGTCAAAACTATTTGTCACTTGGATCTTCATCACAAAGTACTTAACTGTTCAAAACCTCTTTCATTCAACTCTCATCAGAGAAGCTTCTTACAGCAGATAGTAGTGAACACCGACACCCACATCTGGCCAATGTGCACAGAATACGGGACTTTGTCGGGCTCAGCCTTAAGTGAGACTTCTACCTTACTCTCAAAGCTCAGGGTAAGTTAATAGACGGGGATGCCAGAATGATTATAAGAGGCAGAGGTGGCAGATTTTTTAAAGAAAACACTGTTTTCTGTACACACCAGGGCAGATGCACATATGAAATCACAACAATTATGGCAGCATGCAAGAGACCTGCATAAACTCAAGCCAAAATAATCCCAACATGGAGAAGGGGAAGTAGGCATAAAGTCCCACCCATAGCTGCAGAGGTATTGCCATTTGATGACTTCTGGGAGAGAGGGGAGTCAGTCTTCTTTAATAGTGTATCATCTAGTATATTGACCACATTCCAGAGTTGGACATCCCAGAGTAATTGGTAAACACAAACTGGACTTCATGAGTTTTTTACATGAGAAAGATAGAGAAAGAGATAAGAAAGAACAAATAGGTGGGTAGGGAGGAAGGCGTAGATCTGGGAGAGGTTGTGGGAGGGGTAAATTTGATCAAAATGCATTGTATACAATTCTCAATCAAAGAATAAAAAATATCAAAAATATTCACAACCCCACTCCAAGTTACAACAAAGAATACATTGTCCAATTCAACCCCGACGACTAGTAAGTTGACTCATGATAAGCCAGTAAACTGATAGCTTTTCAAGCTTAGTTTTTTCTTCCTTAGGTAAAAATGGTCCCCAGCACTACTTATCAAGCCAACAAAGAAAGTTCATCTCACCATAGTATGTGTAACAAAACTAATTGTCAATGATCTAAATGCCTATCAATATGAGGCTGGTGAGACCAAAAAAATATGAAGGAGTCACAGACAATAACATTGTATTTTGAAAATAAAGTAAAACTGTGTGTTTTGACAAGAAAAGATGTTCCCAAAATATGTTGGGTGGGAGGAATCCTAAAGCTGTTCGTACATTCATCAAACTGGCCAAATATATCTAGCAGAGTGTCAGAATGATATATGGACTTTCACTTTCAGTGTATGCTATTGACCTTTATAACAAACCCGTATACATTTTAATTAGAAAAAATACTCGTATTCCCATTGTACAAAACAAACAAGCAAAACCTCCATCTTAGATTATCTTTATCCATCTTATCTTTTGTAACACTGTAAGTGCCCATATGTTGGGTTCAGTAATGCATTTGCTAATTTTCTCCTATGATTTTTCCATGAATGAACTACAATAAAACAATAATGTCTTAACCAGACAATAATATAGCCCAATGGAGTGGCAATTGATTAAAGAATTTTACCCACAACATAGGTGGCAACCAGTAGAAAGGTCTCCAGAGAAGGACCACAGGGCTTTTCCAACTTCATTAATAATTTAAGTGATATATAAAATGTACTTACCACGTCTGAAGATGACTTGAAGCTGGCAGAGTATCAAATATGTTGAGGAACAAAATTGAGATTCAGAGTGAACTCAGATGGGCTGAGATATGGGGCTAAAATTAAAAAGGTAAATTTTAAATAAGATAAAGAAAAGTACTCAACAAAAACCTTAAAACTCCATTTTGTGGCACTAGAAGAAAGGACAGTGTCTCAGAAGAAGCTTACATTGAAACTGACCAAGCAACCAAAGCTTTGACTGGACCGACAAATGCCAAATCTGAGCCAACAGTTTAATGAAGGTAGCAGATTTGGCTGGGAAACTGACTACCATTTAGGATAGATTAATTAAAGTATCATTTCTAGATTTGAAACGGGAGAGATTGTTGTAGTGCAGCCTTCCACATTCCTCCCCAGGATCTCTTCGTTCAATGCTAAACAGCAAATATTTAGAGGGTCACTGAAAAGATGTAGCACCTCCTGAGAAGAGACAGAAGATGAGGGAAAAACAAGACAAAACATAGTAAAAATCAGCCCATGGCAGGAAAAGATTTGGAAGAGACTTGGCGCCTGTCAAGCAGAACTATTGTACACAGGGCATTTGCTTGCCTTCACAACTCTCCTGCTTTTGTATAGAAGATATGTCCTTTTGCCCTTTTCTTGGGTTGCTTGCCTCCCAGTGGTGGCAAGAAGACAGGTTGTACAATAAGCCTGTCAGAAAGTTTTTCTGACCCTGAGGAGGTCTTGTTGGAGACTTGGTAGGCTGAAAAGGTAAGAGAGTTTCAAATCCTAGCTGCATGAACTGAAGCCAGTGGCACAATTGTCCTAATGAGGTCTCTTTAAGCTCCCAGGGACTACATTTCTTTCCCCAAGTTGCTGTGACATGATTCCTTTCTGTACAATGAGCCCGCTTTCTGCAGTCCACAGAGTGTTAAGGGCAGCATTGCAGGACTTTCTGGAATTCTATCTCATTTATTATTGTTCAATATTGGCCAACTGGGGGTTAGAATCCTACTGCTTAGAGGAGGGGCAGATGACTGAAACATGTCAACTCAAGCTCCTATTCGAAGGACTTTCTCCATTTCTTCCTGCCTTTCTGAAAACAGTCACCACATTAACTCAAAAGCCCTAAAACATTCAGTCTGAGGGACTGTCTACTCTCCTATCCCATTACCCTTTCATTCTTTAAATTTGCTCCAGCAACACAGACTTCTAGGTACTCTCCAAAATGATAAGCACTTGTCTGACTTGGGAACAGAGTCCTGACTATTCTTTGTGCTTACAACCTTTTCTCTTGAGGTGGTTGCATGGCTCACTCTACCACCTACTTCAAGGCTCAACTCAGATCACCTCAGTGAGGCTTTTTCTAACCACGCTTTTTTTATTTCCCATACCAAACAGTTTCTCCTCCCTTCTCTCCTCCTGTTCCCTTCCCTCACCTCCCTTCTACCCCAACATCCACTCCTCCTCCTCCATTCAGAGTCATGGGAGTCAACAAATCATAACTTATCAAGTTGAGGCAGGACCAAACTCCTTCCCCTGCATCAAGACTTGACAAGGCATCCTACCATAGGCAATAGATTCCAAAGAGCCAACTCGTGCTTTAGGGACAGATCCTGATCCCACTGCTAAGGACCCCACAAACAGACCACCTTACACAACTGTCACCCACATTCAGAGGGCCAAGGTCAGTCCCATGCCAACTCCCTAGATTTCAGTCCAGAGTTCTTGAGCTACACAAGCTCAGGTCAGCTGTCTCTGTGGGTTTCCCTGTCATGATCTTGCCTCCCCCCTTTGCTCATATAATCTCCCCTTCCTCTCTTCAACTGGACTACTGGAACTCAGGCCAGTGCTTGGATCTCTGCACCTGCTTCTATCAGCACTGGATGGAGGCTCTGTGATGACAACTAGGGTAGTCACCGATCTGATTACAGATCCGACAACTCTTTTAAAATATATGTGGTACAGGTTTCTACGTACACACTGCCAATTTCAACCACTTTACATGAAATATGCTTTTTTGATAGTTTATTTTGGTTTCCTTTCTCTTTTGAACTGTAAGTTCTTTACATATGAACATGTAGTTCTCATGTCTGATGTGTGTATGTTTGGGGGGGGGGATATTCTGCTTCCAGCACCACAGACATGTTAAGTGTCTGGTGGACTGTCTCCCAAATCCACACTTTTTTTCTTATCTTATTATCTCAACACAACAACAGCAATCATGCGCTAGTAAAAACATAAAATTTCAGTTACATTAAAGAAATTTCACTTTAACAAGTGACTTCCAAACTGATAACAAGATATTGAATACTGAGTAGGAAGATTGGCTATACTTTTCTTTTTTTCTCAATTTCCTTGATTTGTCATGCAACTATGTCACATTACTGATTAACTGATGATAATAATTATAGTAGCTAATATCAGCTGAGTGTTAACAATGTACTAACATTGTGATAAACACTTTACTTGATTAAGATATTTAGTCCCTATGACAGTCGTTTGAAGTTGGCACTACTAAAATCCCCATCTTAAAGACCAGAAAACTGAAAAGAAAGAAGGTATCAAATCCTGGCCATGGTCACACAATTAACGTCAGACAAATTTCAAGGTGCATGTAATTAACCCTTGTCATCAATGGAAAATGGAAAAATTGATGATGGTGATAGAGATAAATCTAGTGTTGTTAGTCTTAATCATGCATCAGGAGCTATGCTGATTACCACACATCATCTCATTGAAATCTTGGAATACTACTACTATTATTTGGCTGTTTTTCAGCCTAAACTACCTGTAATTTACTCAGCTATTAACAGTCACACTTAGCCTTGATTTCATGAGACACGTGTTTTGATTATCTTTCTGCACAGTAGAGCAGTAGGGAAGCAGGAAAAGCAATCAATAACCTCTTAGTGCTACTTGAACTTTCCACATCTTGAAAAGTAGGCTTTCAGAACATTTGACGATTTCAGTCCTCATAACATACTTCTTGTTTCCTTGCTTCACTAATTCCCCTGCCAATGACATCCCAAAGCACAGTTTTCAATGCAGTTCTTCTCCAGGAATCCATTTTTGGCCTTTCTGCCATGCGCCCCCCATCTGTAGTTCATACACTACAATCACTCACGTCTGGCTTTATTGTGTCAACTTTCTTTCCATTCAGCTAGAATACAGCTCAAGAAAACAGCTGAGTCCTATGCTCCTTGGAATGTTCCGAGCCAATAGTTTGCACGTATTATAGATCCTCAGTAATTACGGTATTGATTTAGTCATAATGCTATGCCTCATAGTTGTACAAATGGTCTTTTGTTCAAGGCACTCTCATACATATTATCTCACCTTAGCCTCACAGCAGACCAGAGAGATAAGAGAAACAGGTCCAATTCTACTCACGTTGATAGCTATAGGAATATGGAGCCAGGGAGGTTGAACAAGTTGTCTAAAGTCACATATCTGAGAAGCGAGACTAGCTCCTGGGACATAGCACACCAGAGTCTTTAGACTAGACCACACTGATTCCACAAAAAGATGCTGCTGGTGCAAGCACTGGTAATAACCTTCCTATAAAGACCTTGCCTTGATTCGAGCATTGAAGCAAAGGCAGTGTGCCAAGAGGCAGTCTCCTCAGTAAAGGTAAACACATCTACTCTGGTGAGAAGAGCCTGGGGCTTATCAGGTGAATGGTGAGGACTCTGTTACCGTCTGTGTGGAGAGGACTGGCAACTGAATGTTGTCTTCTGCACATGGAAACTATTTCAACCTTCAGCATAAAGGAGACAGCCTAGCAGACAGTCTGGTGAGTGGGAAAGAGCCCTAAGATGCTGGAAACCTGGGTTCAAGTTCCAATTCTGCTAGAAACTACGGGTGTGACTCTGGGGAAGGCTCCTAACCTGCCTGGTGCTCTACTTCCTCTTCAGAAGACTCCAAATTGCAAGGCCACTCATAGCTTGAAAGTTTTGTAAGTTTAGGACACATACATCTATGATCATAATTTTATGATCCATCAAATCATACTTGAACTGTACACAGATTTTCTTCGATGTAATGTGGAAAATAATTTCAAATTATTAATGTACATGGGAAGGTAAAATGACTTTTGCATAAACGTTACTCATCTGTTAACTTCTTTAAAAACTGTAGGTTAGTGCAATAAATATTATGGGGAAAATAAAAGGCCAGGTAGGAAGTCAACACAGTTCCAAAATGGTGTGGTTGGAGATCCTGCAAGGCCAACAGTTATATAGATGGTGTACAGAAAGGCTACAATAATCAAATGACCACACTGTCACGTGTTGCCTGGGAATTGGAATTCACCATTGCTTGTTCCTTTCATGAAGACTTTGTGGATGAAAAGGTAATGAATGACATATTATCTTCCACATACCAAGCACACACTGAAAAGATAAAGAATGTGTGCTGATGTGAATCAAAACAGATCCTGAAGGCTGAGGAAATGGCTGAGTCAGTAAAAATCGTACAGCACATGCACAAGGAACTGAGTTCATATTCCCAGCGCCTATAACAAAAGCTGGTTGTGGGGTAGACGGGTCATACTAGTGCCGGGCAGGTGAAGACAGGAGGATTCCTGAGGCGGGTCAGCTGGGCTTGCCAAATCAGTGAACTTCAGTTTCAGTGAGAGAGCTTGTCTCAAGAACTAATATGGATAATGACAGAGGAAGCTATCCAGCATCTACCTCTGGCTTCTACATGTGTGTATGCCCACATGTTCACATGCTTGAATACATACACACATATACCCCATACACAAACACACGTGATGAGCAAGCAGAATTTCATATAGGTATTTGCTTTCACAAAGGTGGAGTTTCCGCTAGAAAAAATAAATAGCAATGCCTGGAAGAAAGACAGAAGAGTGTGCATAAGAGCTGTTTGGACAGATGTTTGGCATGGCTCTCCAAAATCCTTGCTAATGAAGAACAACTGAACACCCCCAATAAAGTCAGATGCATTTTCTATGTAATGGGGGTCAGTATAATTAGCCTGATACTTGTAGTTAAACCCCTAACTTGCCCTTACATGTTAGGCCAGGGTCATTACCTGGTATTAGAATGCAATTCCAATTAAACAATAGCCAACTTTGTTGACCCAAGCACAACATGGCAAAGATAAGAAGGGAAGAGAAATGAATCATATTACATTCTCTTGCTAGTAGCTTCTGGTCTACTTCAGGACTTGACGTATTATTTCTCTGGATACCAGCTTATCCAATTAAGAACTGAATATTTCAAACACATTTGGCCATGGTCTACAGTAGAGCAAAATATTATTTTATGAAATATATATAATACACACATATATATGCATATATGAATATAGACACATCTATACTACATGTTAATGAACTCTGTATAACTGTGCAAAATTACACATGTACATGAAATAAGCATATCATGAAGCAAAATTCATCTTTACTGTGTCTAGTCCACAGTGTTATTTCCTTCCACTTTTGTTGGTTGTTTTAGTGCTCCTTATCGCCCATGAAGTTGATTTCCTGGTGAGTAACAACCCATGTGGAAACGTTGCTATTGACTAATAGTTGCCATATCTGCCCCACAACCCAACGTATTGCGGTCTGTATTAAATGCATCTTGCTGAAAGGGGCATGCTGCAATGGAACCCAGAGATCCATATCTGGGCAGCAAACAATATACCACTGCCCATCTTCATCTCCAACACATAATCTTGTACTGCATTCCAAGCCTATGGGACCAGTCAGAATTTCTTCGAGTATAGCAATTCACGAATCTTCACACACACACACACACACACACACACACACACACACACACACACACACACACACACACATTTTTTAAACCAAGGACCAGTTACAAACTACCATAAAGAAATACCAGTTCTCAGAAACAGAGGCAAATGGCAACACTAATTACTGCTATGTCAGTCTTCCCCGCGTAGGATTTCTTATCTAACTGAAGTTTTCATGACAAGCCCATTTCATAGGTGAGGAAACTGAGTCTTAGAGCACTTCGGTAATTTGCTGGAAGGGACAGACAAGAAGATAAGACTGGGGCAGGACTGTGATTTTTTTCCATGATATGATTATGAATCTGTGGTTATCCCATACTGCCTCCTCCCATATTCCTCCCAGGAACATATTCAGAGGCCTTGGATCTGCCCAGAGGGATCTATACTATTCTGAGATCACACTCACATTGCTCAACCATCCAAGGTAAAGACCAGCCATAAAACAACACTTATCTATGCCATTCATTGAGTACTTTTGTTCCTATTATATATGTGTGTCTACACTTACACCTTTCAGTTATTCTGTAAATATCGAGGCACAGAGAACAAAACAGGCTCAATAAGGAGAAATGGCTTAGCCAAATCCTCACAGCAAGTTACAGCCAAGCTGCCGTACTGTGACTTCCTAATACTGCACTTGGGTGGGTTTTCTCAAGAGCTCCCAGCTTCCCCTTATTCTAAGCCCAGCTCCCTTTAAGACAGAAGAGATGGCTTACTTTCTCCCATCCTCCACAGAGAATTTACACCACCAGTTTCAGAAATGCATGAGCTAGCTTGTCTTATACACTGCCTGAGGGACAGGTTGCCCCGACCTAGGGGAGGCTGTGCTGAGGACTGGCAGCATGTCTATTTCGGGCCTGCAATTTGTAAAAAGCTCTGCACTATGCTTTAAAGAAAAAAAAAATCATAGATTTTTTGATAAAGGGAAAAGGCTCCGTCCCTCCCACAGAGGCAAAATGCCACCAGCCACTAGCAAAGCAACCCATGAATCTCTGTGCAGCAAAATGCTTTGAGCCCACAGCTGAACTGTGTGGAGGATGGGGCGGCAGAAAAGAGTTGGAGGGATATAACCGTTTCCCATTTTGTCTCCTCAGCCGAGGCCCTCCCTCCCTTCATTGATAATATCCCCTCTGTTTTGCCACAGAGAGGGGTGTTTATTACAGTGTGTATGTAACTATGTCACAAATGACTAGTTATTTATTAAACACTGTGTCAATTCTAACATTTTTCTTTATCCCGTCTCCTTCACGATGTAAATCTTTTCTTCCCCCCCTTAACAGTCCTGTGGGCAAACCTCAAACCGCCCATACACCCATCACATGCACACACACACACACACACACACACACACACACACACACACACGATAAAAATGTAGTTATTTCTCCTAGCCTCAGTATGCCTAGCTATAAAGTGAATAAGCTGCATCAGAAGGTCTGCTGTTAGGGCTTTTTACTGCTTCTAGGGTTCTGTTCATATATGCAGATAAAGATGCAAGCATTGTCCATGAAATGGCATTTAGGGTAGTTTATTAGCAGTAAGTTAATTTCAAATCGTGTGTGTATGTGTGTGCATCAGTGCATATGTGCTTCCCCTCTCTTTCTCCGCGTGGGGGGGGGGCGGTGCTGAGATAGGATCTCTAGCCAGTGTTGGCCTCCAAATCCAACTGCAAGCAAGGATGATCTTGAACTACCAATTCTCCTGTTTCAGCCTCCCAAGTACTGGGAATACAGGCTTGCACTACCTGGTGCTAAGGGTGAAACCCAAGGGCTTATGTATGGTGTGCAAGCACCGTACTAACTGAGTTACATCTCGAGAGAAGTTAGTTTTGCCCAGGAGCATTCTCCCGTTCTCACAAAGACCCACACTGCCTTTTCCCAATGTTGGTGCAAATTTCATTCTCTTTATTGGCAGTCAGGACCAGAAATCCTGGCTAGGCAGTTACCTCTTCCACATGTGTCAGTTCCTCTCTCCATGTGAAGGTGGTGAGTGCGATCTGGCCTTGTAATCACTCAGGTTTCAACTCCATAGTGTCCAAGCAAGTGCCATTCTCGCCTCACTAGAAGCATTTGCTTTGACATCAAGACAATCCAAAGGGGTGTTAAATTTGCTTTGTGGCTGCAGCTCCCTTCAGTTTGTCAGAGACTGGCTCAAGATTTGATGCTTTTATAGATTTTAAAATCATGAATGTGCAAAATGCCCCAGGCTCTTTATCCGCATTGCCAATTACCCAAGTGGATCCTACCCAGTGGCGATGCTAACGAGATCAGTGTTTGTTGTCGCTTGCCTACATAGCACATGCCCCTGTTTCACCTGCTTCCCACTGCTTGGTTCAAGAGAATGAGAGGGTTGCAGAGGACTGGGGATGCTTCCAGGATGTTTTGAAAAAGGAAATGAGAGGAAATGAAACATATTCTCTTTTTTCTGCAGCCCTTCAGAGTGATTCACATTAACCTTCCTGTGTCTGAATTCAAGTCATTCTATCTCCTGGGACTGAGTGTGCTCGAAGTCAAATAGTGATGATTTGAGGAGATAGCACATAAGGTCACTATGGAAACTAAGTGAGTAAAGAGCCAGAAGCAATTCTCGGTACGTGCGAATATCTCAATCACTGCCCATTATGCTGATTACCGTTCTCCTTGGTTATACTGGTCTTTAAGCTTTCTGTTTCAGATGATTATATTCTGGTTATCTCTGTTTATCAAGGGATCTGCAAGCACACTAGACACAGGGCTGAGATTATGTGCATCTTAAAGCCCCTAGTGGGGAAGGAATTGATCGAAACTGTCTGTTTTCCTGTTTACGTACTTACTCAGCAAGTATTTATTGGCTACCCATTAAATGACAGACACCACATTAGGTGATGAGAACATAATGGTGGCTAAAGTCCTTAGCTGATAGAGTCAGCACTCTATAAGTTGGGGCAGAATGAGAGGAAGACAAATACTCAAAAATTATGAACCAGAGACATTAAGAAACAAAACATGTGGCTAGGGTTAGAGAACCCAGTGAGAGGGAGACAGAAATGAGTCCACAGGCAAAGGCAGGGAACACATCATTCCAGCTTCTCAGTGTGCTGTTATCCTAACACTATTGGAATGTAAATTGGATTTGAAACAAGGAATCAATATTCTCAATGCCTCAAATATTTGTTAAAGTCGGTGTTGATTGTTGTTTGGCATTGAGACTGTCTAGAAGACTGTTAGAATGTGACAGGAAGGTGCTCCCTCCTCCATTCGAAAAATGACAGTGTTAAGGTCATCTCTTATGATCAGTGCTAAATCGCGTTTAAGCGCTGCCCTGGGTCATTCATCCAAATGCTGGCAGGCAGCAGTCTGGACCATGCACACCCACATTCTTCTCACTTGTGCGTTTCTTGTCACTGGAATACATATACCATCAAAACATTTTGCACCCCATTATTTTCCCTCCTCCCTAGAAGGAGGTAACTCTGGGAAAAGCCACTGTGGAGGGAAGTGACAAGACTTAATTCTGGTAGAGCAATGGGCAATGGACAAAAGAAGTAACTGGGAGGCTGAGGCAGCACCATTGTGTGTGCGCATAAGTATGCATATTAGCATGGGCTTTTCCAAGTCTGTTCAAGGTGGTACACAAGCACACTTTTCTGTAGGAGCACAATTGCTCCTGCATTCTCAGATGTAGAGCCAAGAAATTCAGAATCTCTGTACCCATCTGCACAACCTTATGTAAGTTAGTGTCTATGATATATATAGATATATGGAACACACACAGCTATGGCTCCCTGAACATCCATCTTTTGCAAGCTAAAAGCAAGAGTAGAAGTGACTAGATGGTCATTGCACTGGCCCAAGAGAAAGAGAGTAGTGGTTCATACTAGGTAATAGCCGAGGAAGTAGGGAGAAGTGGCCAAAATAGGGATCTGTTTTGAAGTTAAGTCAACAGGATTGCGTTGGGTCTACGATGTGACAGGAAGGAGATTACTTAAAAGAAGCTGAGGACAACAACTGGGAGTTTGAGTCAAGAAAGCAGCTGGGCAGATGCGTTTGTAGAAGATTCCTTCACAAGTTCTGCTATGAGCAAGTCATGATTTAAGCTGTCTAGTTAAGTAGCCTGCTAAGCAATCTCTGTCTTAAGCTTCTAGCTCCTTCTCCTTAAAGAAAAAAAAAAGATACTCCTCACTGAGGAGATCAAAGTGTCTCTCTAGGAGGCCTTGGAGAAATTAGCAGTTCTTGATATTTAGATACTTATCTTTGCCTTAAAAGGCTTCCTCCTGTTCCTGTTTGACCCAAGGTAAAATTATGACCTTGTTCTCCCTGTTTCTCCAGGTTTCTTATCTCCAGCATCCTGATACCTCTCCCTTTCTAAGTTTCTCACCATTTCCAAATATCTCTTTCTGGTTTTCCTTTTTGATCAGAACCCCAAAGTCTTCCCTCCATATTGGGAATGTACCTTCATTCAAGGACAAGAGTGACTATGGACCAGTTCCAAACAGCCCAGAACTCCATGACTTCACCAGATAGATCCCTCTCTTCCATAAAAGAAAAAAAGGTGTTCGGGGCAAGAAGCAGAGACAAGTAAGCTAAGGAAATGAGCCAAGTGCTGAGAAATTAAAGAAAGTAATGCCGACGAAGTGGGGGGAGGATTAATCAGGAACTCTTAAGGTCGTTGTGATCTCTTTGATTGCATTAACATGTAGTAGCAGAAGTCTACAGATTGATTAATATTTCCACAGAAGAAAACTAATGTAGGCTAGCAGCGTGGCTATTCAGAGCTCTGTCTTCCTTAGAGAGAATCTGTGCTGGCAGGTGACAGGCCCTCCTTACTCCTGGGCCAGACACATTTCCTGTAACTCACTACTTGCAAAGATAGGGATCATGTGGGCAAGGCCCTTAGCACCTTTAACAAATTTAAATCTGCCTCCTGTGCATGGTGTGTCGGTTTAGATCATTCATTTCACCACTTCCAAGTATCCTATTCAAGATGACCTGGGACAAGCTTTAGAGAGAGAGAGAGAAATTGCTTCTAGCAATCCACATGAGTCTTTGGAGCCTGTCCTTGCCCCATATGCCCTGACTGTGACTCACACTTGCTCTAAGTCCTCACAGCTTTCTATTTTCCTGCCTGTATTGTCAGAGGAGGAAAGAAATTATCCTTCCCAATGATGCCTTACAGACTTTTCTTCTGTGTGCCAAAGATACCATGCTGTGGTCCCCTTGCCTAATCCCTGGTATCCAGAGAGAGAGAGAGAGACAGAGAGAGACAGAGAGAGACAGAGACAGAGAGAAACAGAGAGATAGAGACTGAGACAGAGGAACAGACACATACAGAGAGGACTGCCTCCTGCAGACAAATATAGGAAAGGAAATACCAATTAAAACTAGATCCCAGTGTCTCCAGCTCCACCTATGTACCAGTGAATAGTATAAGTGCTTTGTATTGATGCTGTGCCAAGTGAGGTCACCATTTCACAGCTTAAAGAAACAAAGCTCTGAGAGATTTAGGTGATCGAGATCACCAAACTAGAAATGAGTGAAGTCAGGGTTTGAACCGAAATATATAAGACTTCGGTGCAACTGCCTACAACTAGCTGCGTAAACCTCATAAAACAAGAAGCATCCTTCTATTTCCAATAACTTCCTTCTCTATAGACAGAGGAAGTCCATCTCTCTCTAAAAATGTCAAGATGCTTGCCAAAACATTGACTCCAACCCTGATCTCTATTTTGCTTTCTACCAAATAACTCCTTTGTAGTCATGTACCTTACTCACTTACCTTACACACCACAAACTTATTTTGGGTTCCAACCAGCTTTCTCTTGATTTGCTTCTTTCTGCCGGCACCAAGCCAGTTTCTAGGCTCCCAACTTCAGCACCATCCTTAATTCCTCTTCGTCTAATCACCAAGGTAAGGTGGCTTCCCCTTTACAGTGTCTCTTAACCTTGCCCTTTCTGCCATCTCAAGTATTTCTGATACATCATTTGCCTTAAACACTACACAAATTAACTGTTCAATGGCTGCCATGGGTCAGACATCCCAGGCTACAATGCTCATCAAATCTTTATTCACGAAGTAGAAAAATGTTGTCAAAGAAGTTCCAAAACCCTTCACTCTAGATTTTAACCTTCGGTGACATTTCCTTCAGCCTTTCTCTCCTCCTAAACATATTCTTACATAGGCATTATATCTTCTTCTAAACCACTTGAGATAAGATGAATGATATCTCTCTTTATTCCTAGAGACTTGGTATATGTCTCTATATACATATACACATGAAGGCACTTTTGCTCATTGCCAAGAGACAATGATCAGAATCAATAAAAATATTCATATCACATTTCTATGTAATCTAAATGCATTCTTCAAATTTAACTAATTAATCCAACAATAAAAAATTATCTAGTGTAGGAGTCAAGCTTAAATCAATGCTAGGGTTGAGTTTGAATGCCATTTTAGTCCTCTTTTAAAAGTGAAATTGCTCTCAGTTTTTCTTACCTTTCATGACCTTGACATTTTCAAAGAATACGCTAACTTCTGATTCCAGCTACAGTTTTCAATGTCACAAGAGACAGAAAAGCAGAATATAGTCTGACTCCCCATCTTCAGAGCTACAGAATTTGAAAGGGCCTAAATTTAGAAGTATTTTACTTGGTCTCAAACACCTCTCAAAATTTCCACCATATCACTGACTCAATATTATTAAATTATTTCATATTTCATACTTAATTCTAACTTAGGACCACCCAATGACAACTGCTTTTGCATAATCACCCCAGTCTGAGTATGAGTGGGCTCTACCAAAATTATAAGAAATCATTTTAATGAATATGTTATATAAAAATGACCATTTCATAAATACAGAATTAAGCATTTATTTTTTTTTTTGAGACACGGTTTCTCTGTGGAACTTAAGCATTTAAATCTATCTTCTTTAGTTTTAAATAAAGAACAATTTGAAACAAAGAAGGAGGGGTGTGAATAATGAAGCAGCCTCAGTGGAGTGAATTTCTAGTACCAGGCATGATTTTACTCCTGTTGAGCAGGACTTAAGTTCAATTAGACATTTACTAGCAGGATATGAGTGTAACTATTGCACTTTTAGGGATATCTTGCCATTCTGGTCATTGTTGTTGTTCATAGGCCTCAAGGCTGGGTAGGTCTTATGGTTGCTTCCCTTCCTCAGCAGCTTGCATAGTACCTTCAGTGTCTGTAAAATGTCAAACTTCAGGAAGACTTTCAGTTCAGATCCAACTCAAACTTCCAAGTCTTATGTCCAAAGTATGAAGTTTCTTAATCAATAAGGACTTACCTTCAACCTCTGGAAGTCGTTCAAGGGGACCAGCAGGGGCTTATATAATGACTAATAACTCAAAACGAAGTTAGGCTGAGGTACACCAGTAAACTTTCAGGTCCATGGAAATAATGGACCATTACTTTGAAATGAGTTTGTTATTAGAAGGTATAATAATGACAATGACACAAAGGATGTCCCATCAGCATGAAAATCAAATGACTTGTGCCAAGAAGGAAAATATACAACAGGCATTGTCTACTATCAAGCTTCAACCATCACTCTACATGGTTGTTGGAATTTTAATTGTGCTGACTTTATATCTAAATTCAATGTAAATTTGTATTGGTTTAATAAGTGTTAACATCAACATGAATTTATCCTACATTTCTATTTGTATACAGAGCATAAGAACATAATAAACTAATACATGAAGGCTGAAAAGTTAATGTTATAATTAAATAATATATGAGCCCTGAGAAAAGTTAATGAACAATCTCAGTACAAGCCCTGTAATCAACATGAGAGCAATAATAAAGTGGTACCAGTGATCACATACATACTAATTTTACAATATAGAAGAGACAGATCATTCCACGAAAAGTGCCAACTTCCACAATTCAGCAAATATAAACTAGGCCATTTAAATAGACCCATACCAAATGAATAAAGAATTTTAATAAAAGCAATATCCTTTATACATACGGATTTAAAATGCTCAACAACATATTAGCAAAACATAACTCAGAACTAGTTTACACGAATTGTAAACTATAACCAACTAAGATTTAGTACACAGACACAAAGCAGACTCTAATACCAAAAAAAGTTATTACAACCCATCATGTCAAAAGGTTAAATATTTAAAAATATCCTATCAAGGGGCAGGGAACCCTGACTGCTCTTTGGACTGGAGAGGGAGGGGGAGGAGGAATCAGGGGGGAGGGAAATGGGAGGAGGTGAAAATTTGTAATAATAATAATAAATAGAAACAAATCAAGAGTAAAAAATCTTATCAATTTATACAAGGAAACATTTGAAATAATAATTAATGATAAGACATAAGAGAAAGTGTTTTCCTTTCAGGAAAGTAGGAATAGAGGGCTTTCTTGACTTGAATAAAAAAATGAACTAGCAAAAATGCATAACCTCCAACAACAATAACAAGAAAATCAGTTGGCACATTAGACCTAACTGAAAATAAAACACTATTATGTAGCTTGACCAATTGGGATTTATCAAGGAAATCAAAGTTGGTTTAACATGTGAAAATTTATTAATACAATACACCACTTCAGTAGGATAGAGACAAATTCATGTGGTTATTTCAACAGCAGAAAATAAAAAGGCACAAAAATCTGATAACCTACCAGTACTTCATGAAAAAGCATTCAAGGAGCTATGGATAGAGTGGATTTTCCTTGACATTGCTGTGTTGGTTAAATTTGTCAACGTTATACAAATTGAAGTCATTTAGGAAGAGGGACCCTTAATTGAGAGATGATTTCTTCAGCCTGGAATGTGAGCATGGCTGTTGAGGCATTTTCTTGATTAGTGATTGATACAGGAGGGCCAGCCAATAGTGGGAAGTGTCACCCCTGGCCAGATGGTCCTGAGTTGTATAAAAAGCTAGCTGAGTGAGCCACAGAGATCTAGCCAGGAAACAGCATTCCTGTGGGGTTCCTGTCTTGGCTCCTGCCCTGATTTCCCTCACTGATGGACTGTGACCAGGAAGGGAAGTCAAATAAACCGATCATACTGTTTTGTCACAGCTACAAAGACCAAATCAAACAACTGTAAAAAAAATAAAATAAAATCCTATATTCAATGCAGGTTGAAATGCCCTAAGTGAAAAATGGATTTAAACATACCTAGACTAGCACACATCTTAAGTAGGTGACACACAGAAGATATGCTGCTTTTGCTGTGACTTCATGGCTGACTGGAATCTGTGACTCACTTCAATAATGCTACTCAGCATCATGAGAAATTATCACACTGTGTTTTGCCAGCTCAAGGAAAGGTGAAAACTCAAAATAGAAAGTACATTTAGTACTGAATGTTTATTACTTCTGTACAATCATAGTGCCAACTGTAAGACATTGTTAAAAGCCATTTGAAGTTAATAGTCCAAAACTGAACGCTTTCATACCTGGGCTAAGTCTATTCAACACTGTATTGGAAGTTCTATCTGGGGCAATTAAGCAAGACAATTAAATATAAGTAAAGAAAAAATAAAACTAAAGATTAATTCCACTTATAGCAGACAAAAGTAATAAAACCATTAGAAATAAACGTAACTGTAAGTGCCAACCATATCATCAGAACGGGGCAGGGGGGAAGGATAATCCTCCAAGGAAGAAGAAGAGAATATAGTGTTATAAGGAATAAAGGAACAATTAGAGCAGGAAGGTTAAATGGGGAGAAGGATTGGAGGGCAGGATAGAGTAGAGAACATAGGGAAGAACAACTAACACTAAAGCCCTTTAAAAAGTTATATGGAAACCTACTACTATGGAAGCTTCCTAAAATATATACACACAAAAAAGAAGTATAAATGGAGTTATATATAATATGGGAAACAATTACTTCAGCTAGGTACCACAGATCATAATACCACAGACAATTGGTTAGACATACTATACCTCCTCACAACTTGACATTAAGACCTTATTGCTGAAGACACCAAATACTTACTCAACTAGAAGCTTCTTGCCTACTGCCTAGCATTCACAGTACTGGAAAATAATATACACACTAGTGGAGGAGAAAAGGAGTCATCAGCCTCATCCAGCAAAGAATCCTGTGAGCTACAAAGGAGAACTGCCAGAAAGATGTGCCCACAGATGCAATAAAGGCAGAAATGTTGGAGAAGTAGGCAACTACTTTTTAAATTGGACTTAGGTCCCTGTACATGAGATGGAACACGTATCTGACCCTGATACAGGGGGCAAACCTCTGAGATTAGATAGGTCATGAGCCCTAAGGGAAACCTACTACTATTGATCTGCTTAATTAACATAACAACAAAATCACTACTAATGACATAGTAGCAGAGAGACCCAGAATTAAACAAGGTACAAAATGTGAGACACTTTAGAGTACTCAGCTAAATGGGATATCTATATCATTCCCCACCATTCAAGGCTCAGGGCTCTATGGGAAAAGAAGGCAGAAAGTTTTTTAAGAGCCAGAAGTAGTGAATGACTTCAAAGAAAGAGCATTTTCCAGATACTACAGGAGTGATACACATAAACATTTAGAGACTGTGACAGCATGCACAAGACCTACACAAGTTCAAGTCAGAGAAAACCCCAGCATGGAATAGGGGAGGTGGACACAATGACCAACCCCTAAATAAGAAGGTATTTGCAATAGGAATGGGGAGTGAATCAGTTGTCTTCAATGTTGTGTGTATATCATACACACTCCAGTGTGAATCTCAGGCTCAAAAGTAGTTAGCCAACACAAATTAGACTCCATAGTTTTCCAATGCTTTTGTGTTTTGTTTTTAACATACTGAAATAATATAAAGTTGAGTGTCTAGGGAGATGGGGAGATCCAGGAAGAGTTGGTAAAAAGGAATGAATATGATCAAAAAATATTGCATGGAAAATTGTGAACAATACAGAATCAGAACAGTTTGAGATATTGCTGAGAGAAATTAAAGAAGACCTAATCACACAGAAAAGTATCCTGTGTTCTCTACATTCATCTGTAGATGTAAAAATAATCCTGCTAATGTTCTAGTTACCAATTTTGTAGAAATTGACAAGATGCTCTTAAAATTTATGTTAGTGCAAGGAAATGTTAACAGTTAAAAAATCTTTTGAAAAAAACAAAGTTATAATGCAAATATGTCCCCATTTTGAAATTTACATAAATTATAACACTCCCGGTTCTCTAATATTTGGCATAAAAGTATACATAGAACAATAGAATTGAATTAAAATTGAACCTGCATGTCATTTGATTTTTGACAAGTGTGTCAAGAGTTAACACGGTAGTTTCAAAACATTGCTTGGGACCAGTGCAAGCACATTCACATGAAATAGAATTAAATGGGGTTTTTACTTCATACTACATAAAGTAACTAAAAATTATATGATGTAAATATAAAATATATACATATAAAATTCTTAGAGGAAATAGGTATTATTGTTAATGACATTGGATTAATGAATAGTTCCTTACAATGACACTGAACACATGAGGAAGTAACAAAAATTATAGATAAATTAAAGGACATTAATAAAAAAAAACTTTTTTATTACAGGAAACCATCAAGAAAATTAAAAGCCCACAGAAAGGGAAACATATTTCCGAATTGTGTCTGGAATAAATTTTTTCTTAGAACACAATTAAAAGAAAACATGACCTAACAAATAAAAACAACCCAAATAAATGGATAGATAACATGAGAATGTACAGTTAATGGCATAGTGCTTATCAACAAAAAAGAAATGAAATTCTGACCCAGTCTGAAGTGTGTATATACTTGTAAAAACATGTTGTTAGAGAGATTGCTCAGTGGTTAAAAGTACATTTTGTTCCTGTAGAGGACCCGAGTTTGGTTCCTAATAGACACATGGTAGCTCAAAAAGCACCTTCAGATATCAGGCATGCACATTGTACACATATATACAGGCAGGCAAAGCACACTTAAAACATATTATTTTAATGGCACTGGGTTTTGATCCTACTGCACTTACTGGCTTTGTGGGAGCCTAGGCTGTTTGGATGCTCACCTTACTGGACCTGGAAGGAGGTGGGAGGTCCTTGGACTCCCCCCAGGGCAGGGAACCCTGATTGCTCTTCGGGCTGATGAGGCAAGGGCACTTGACTGGGAGAGGGGGAGGGAAATGGGAGGCGGTGGCAAGGAGGAGGCAGAAATCTTTAATAAATAAATAAATAAATTTTAAAAAAGTGAAAAAAGCAAAAAAAAAAACAAGAAGTGTTTTGTTAAGACAAAGGAGGCTGTCACAAGTAACTATACACTGTACAGTTACATTTACATAAAGTGACCAAAATAGTGAGTTCTGTAGAGGCAGAATGAAACATTGTGATTGTTTCAGAGTGGAGGAGATTGAAAATTGAGTGGTGATGCCTAAGGGCTACTGTTTCTTTTGACCATCATGAAAAGGTTCTAAAGTTGATTGTGATGATGAATACAACATTATACCAAAAGTCAAAGAATTTTAAATAGATGATGTATATGAAACGTGGATTGCTGCTAATAAAAAAATAAAACCATGTCTATTTATAGAGGCATAATTATCTACATAAAAAATATTAAGGATGTGGGGCATGATGGTGTACTCCTTCAGTCCCAGAACTCAAGAAGCAGAGGCAAGGGGATGATCTCTGTGAGTTTCAGGCTGGCCAGAGCTAAACAGTAAGTTGTTGTCTTTTTAAAAGTTAAATGATACGTCTAGGATGAATGGTGATACAGCTCAATGGTGGAGTACTAGCATAGCACACTTAGGACCCTAGGTTTAATCCTCAGCATAAGAAAGGAATAGGTAAAGGGAGGAAGGGAAGAAGGGAGGGAGGGAGGAAGGATAAAAGGCAGGTAGGCAGGTAGGTAGGCAGGGAGGTTCTTTAATGAAATAAGATTTAGAAGTTTGCAGGATTCAATGTAATCATAAAAAAACAACTGTATTTCTACATACAGCTAACAAACAAGTTAAGAAAGCAAATTTAAAATAATGAAAATATTTACAATCACTGAAAGTCAATAAACTTACATAGAAAACTAAAAACACATGGCAGGTAGATTAAAAACTAGAAAACAATAATAAAAGAAATCAAAGATGTATGTAAAATTCAATAAAGTATAAGCATCATTTCTTCCCAAATTGACACATGCAAAACTTCAGTTCTTGTTGATTAAGTCCTAGCAAGACCTCTATGGGTTTAACAATATTTTTTTATAATGTATTTCTACAATTTTCAATAAATAATTTCTATAATATTTTCTATATTTTGGAAAGAAAAGCAAGCTGGGTTTAGCTAAAACAACACCTCCTTCTATATTTCCCTCCTTCTCCCTTCTAAAACAGTTTCCCTTTCCCATTTCCCAAGATAATATTTATGGTTTATAAACATTTTCTCTTTAGTTTAAGACTTCCATTCTCATAGTGAGTCCTTTCATATTATATGGGATTCCTCTCTGTATACTATGAACATGTTTTATATTGCCATTGGTTAATAAAGGAGCCACTTTCAGCCAATGGCTTAACAGAGCAAAGCCAGGCAGAAAATCCAAACAGAGATGTAGAAAGAGAATAATCAGAGTCGAGAAGATGCCATATAGCCACCAGAGGAAAAAGATGCCCGAAAACATAACCGGTAAACCATAAGCCTTGTGATAAAATATAAAATAACAGAAATGGGTTAATTTAAGATATAAGAGCTAGTTAGAAACATGCTTAAGCTATTGACCAAACAATATTACAATTAATAAAGTTTTGTGTGATTATTTTGGGTCTGGGTGGCTGGAAACAAACAATCAGCCTCTGCCTACAGATTGGTGCCCGCCTTAAAACCTGTGACAGCTAAAAAAATTCTAGACACACACACACACAATTTAGCACAACTTCTTGGTAGCTGGATGGGCTCTGTTTGCTGGTGGCAAGCAGGAACACCATGGTTCCTTTAAGAGAGGTCTTCCTGACTCAGCAATGGCAAGGAAAGCTGTGTGGCTTCTTTAGGAACCGGCTTCCTGGTTCACCAGCACAAATGGCTCTGACTCTTTTGGAGAGTCTGGCTATGTAGCATTTAAATGGGATTTGTGAGCAGAGTGCTACAATTTGCTTACTGGCAACATAGACCCCTCTGTATGCCAAGAAATGGGACTATGAGCATGGTTCTCAGAGCTGCCACTAAACGAACATCCACCATGTTAGACTGGGAAGAGCTGAAAGGCAAAAAAAACTTAGTCTTTGTCACACTGCTTAGATTTTTAAGAAGCACTCCTGAATAGTTAACAGGATTACAGATATACAATAGGACAGATTCTGACATAAAAGACCTCTAAATGAGACATAGTATGTTTTAAAAATGTACATAGGATTGGAAGAAAGAAGAAAAAGAATATAGTTATAAGAGGAAGTAAATGTTTAAAAAATAGAAGTCTTTAAAGGGACTAAAAATTATATAAAAGAGTAGAGTCAAAGAAAAATAAGCTATGTAAAGATGGAATATACACAGAGAGTCTAGATTGTGTATATTATTATGTTTTCTTATGATTGTGAATTAGCTATGTACAGAGAGACATTTCATTGTTCGGGCTGCTAAGCTAAATCAGCATATACATTTTAAAGGTATTTTGACTTCAAAATTTGTTTATAAGGATATGTTGCTTTGGAAAAGACTTCTGCTGTTGTTTCCACAGAAGATGAAAACCTGTGGATTGCTTCCAGGCTAATGTGATTCAATGGAACAAGACCCCTAGGAAGATCTCTGTGAACCCTAAAAAATTACTTTGTCCAACAAAAAGCAGGAAGCAGTTTGGAAAAAACTACACCAAAATTCCCTAAAGGATTGCTTATAAATGTTCATTTACATTTAAAGGAGGATAAGCTATAGAGATCAATACTTTGCATTGGTATGAATCTTGGTCTATTGATACAAATTTAAGGTAATTTTGTTATATGTACATTTCTGCTCTTGATTAAGATATTGTTTTTGTTCAACTCATTTAAAAATGTAATGTATAATTAAGAAATACTGATCAATAGATAGTCATCTATAATAGTTAAGCTTGTAGTCACGGTAGTTAGTTTTTCTAGATGTATAGAAATATATTTCAGATGGGTAGTTATTCTTCAAACCTTTTAAAGAATGACAGAATCCAACATTTAAAATGTTTGGAGAACTTAGGATTTTTCATGACAATTAAGATACATCTGCTCCTGGCAGGACCAATCTACTTCAAGAGGATGATAGACTTTGAAGAGGCTCCTTATGTAGTTTGTTAGCCATTTGAAGAAGAAACTGCTCTTGACTAAACTGCTTGATGTTATGCTATATGAACTGGATAAGCAGGACCCACAGAAAAATGACTGCTTAACTTGCCTAAACGTGAGACAATCCTTTGGGGTTCTTGCTTCATGAAAGAGTCTACCAGACATTCTGCAGGACACAGAAAAAAGTAACTGGCAAACTGCCAGTATAGGTGGAACTGTCTTTGAAATTTCCTGCTTCATGGAAAAGTCTGCCAGATACTATGAAGATGGGTACCCCAATTTTACAGAAGAACTTTGGGTGACTGTTCAAGCAGTAAGATGTCTCTGTCAATTCTAGAGTTTTAGAAGTTCCTTGCAATGCACTTCCTGTTTACTTAGGTAATACTTATCCTTCTGCCTTTGATGTGGGTTGAAGAATAGATAGTTATAATTACAGTTTTCCTAATTTATTATAAAAGATAAAATAGATACAAATATTTTAACTGTAATTCTTGATTGACAACTGTTATGTTGTATGTAATCTTGCTATGTTAAAGTTAAAACCTCCCTTTTTATTTAGACAGAAAAAGCAAGGCGATGTGTTATTCCCCTATGTATGCTATAAATTTGTTTTATTGTCATTGGTTAAAAAAGGAGCTGCTTTTGGCCAATAGCTTCACAGAGTAAAACCAGGCTGAAAAATCCAAACCGAGATGGAGAAAGAGAAGGTAGTCAGAGTCAAGGAGATGCCATGGAGCTGCCAGAGAAGAAAGATGCCCAGGAACCTTACTGGTAAACCACAAGACTTGTGGTAAAATATAAAATAATAGAAATCAGTTAATTTAAGATATAAGAGCTAGTTAGAAATATGCTTAACCTATTGTCCCGACAATATTACAATTAATATAGTTTCTGTGTGATTATTTTGGGTCTGGGTGACTGGGACCAAACAAGCAGCCTCCTCCTACATTCATAGATCAGAGTTTAAAATTTTTATGTGGTCCAACTTGTCAGGTTTTTATTTATGGGTCACGTTTCTGGTTTTATACCTAAGTTCTCTTAACTCCTCTCACATATATATGTGTATATATATTGAGGTGCTGAATATTAGACACAGCCTCACACGACTAGGCCAGAACTCTATTACAAATGTATATCCTCAGTCTGTGTTTGACCTATAATTCTATAACCTATTGTATATTAATTTTTGCATGAAGTATGTAGTTTAACTCTGTGTTTTAAGGAAAATGAAGTCACAGTAGGTTGCTTAAGTGTAAAGCCCTAAACCATAAATCAGCAGTACTAATTGTACTTAATAGATTGTTAAAAAAGAAGACAAAATGATGTTGGAAGGAAAATGAGGTGAGATCTGAGAGAGCTGGGATTAAAATGGGGTTGGATATAATCATGTTTCATAATACACATGGAAATTCTTGAACATTTTTAATTGGAGCAAAAACCAACAAAATTGAGATTTAAAAATAATATGGTGAACAATGAAATAAAATATTTGTTAATAAGTTAAAATTACATTGTTTTCCTCCTTTCCTTTCCTCTTTACAACTCTTCCTACATATCACCCCTCCAATTCCCTCTCAAAGTCACGGCTTCCTTTTCCTGAAATTTTATTGTTATACAAATATATAAATGCATATATATGTATGCATGTATATATATATATATATTAAAAGGAAAAAATCATTTAAATTGGTCCCTTCCATTCTTTTTTCTTTATTTGCATGCACACATAAATATTTCAAAATAATTCAGAACTATATATTTTATATCATTCTAACTTAACTGTATATTATAGACATTCTTTGCCAATAAATATTGCTCTAAAACAGCAGTCTCAATCTATTTAAGATGATACTTGAACAGATTTTGTTTTCTCCCTCTTCTCTCCCCCTCCCCTTTCCCTTCCATCTCTTCCTCTCCTTCCTTTTCTCTGTCTCCCTCTCCTCACTCTCCATCCCCACTTTCCATCTTTTTCTCCTTCCATTCTTTGGCATACTGAGAGGAGAACATTGATGAGGATAAAGAGTTGGAGGGAAAGCAGGCATCTCGAAAAGGGCTATAAAATGATAAGGAGAAAATTTGATAACTAAGGATGAAAAGCTGCTCTTGCCATTAAATATGGCCTGCTAAACCAAGTGCCAAAATGAATTGCCCCACCCTCAACTATGTATACGAATGGAACTTGAGCCTTGGGGCCAACAAAGACCATTGTGGAGATTCCAGCTGTGGAAAACCGTTTCATATTTAAGCACATATAATCACCTATTTGGGCAATCATTGAAAGCATGAAGCTAAATCTGTTTCCTGAATTCTAATTACCCTCATTTCTTATGGAGTCCCAAGATTGCTGGACCCAATCTGAGTTTGTAAAGTAATATACATTGAATAAGCCTGTGCGGTAGAGAACTTTGAGTCATTTTCCTGCTCTGCCACTCATGAGCTACATGCCTTAGGAAAGCTGCTGAACCTCTTTGGCTCTTAATTTCTAGACCATGGGGATAATAAGCATAGTATGATGGATGCCTGTAATCACAGCCACATGGAGAGGCTGAGGCAGGAGTCACTGTCGAGTTCAGAGACAGCCTAGGCAACCCATTGAGATACATAGTGCATGGGCATAGTAGGACTTCCTTTTTTAGGAGATCATTTTGAGGATTTTATGAATTACACAGTGCAAGGTGCTTAGGACTCATTCCTTGGTGGGGTTTTTTTATTTTTATTTTTTTTATTTTTGTTAGTTACTATAAATGACAAATCCTCCTCCCAGCTCCATGAGGGAAGTAGTCATCTTTTATCAAGGAAAGGTGACAAAACTAAGCCTTGGAAAAACCAAACACTGTGGTGAAGTGATCCTACTGAGACCTGGAGCCAAACTGCTTCTCTGTGAAGCCAAACTTCTCAATCACAGAGCTAAAGGGTTTCATCTTTTATAACTTCAAACTTATTTTCTGATTTTCAAAGCCTGGTTCTGAGGTTCAGCAGAGGAAGTAAAGAGCAAGAATAGATAGCTGGCCTTGCCCTGACTTTGGCCACTGCCACAGATCTCAGGCTAAGAAGAAACATGTCATGGTCCTGAGAAGAGTTTGGGGAGATTTCAGTAGGTTTTCATCTCCTACATGGGGACTCTACAATTAAAGTCACAAGCTTTTTGACTCATAGACACTTTGACCTGTGCCAGAACTGCTTATGTGGATCTGATTGTCCTCTGTCCTATTTCAAATGCAAACCCATCTCTTAGGCCTGCGTAGCCTTCCGATCCATCAGCCTCACTGTGGCCAGAAGAGACAGCTGTCTGGAGGCTGGCCCCTTTGTTCAGGAGAAGCTGGTAAATCAGCAGTAATCCCTGATTCACAGTGAGACTCAGCTCCCTGTCTGAACAGTCAGGGCTGTGCAAAATAACAAGTGGGGCCGCACCTGTTCCAAGGGTCTGGCACTGGGAAAGCAAGCTGCTATGAATGGCCCAGGGCCCCACACAAGCAGCAGCTGCGGTCTGGAATCAGGGCATTGTTAACATAAGAATGGGGCTCAGCCATGCCAGCCAGTCAGCCTGCTAGCCAGCCAGCCAGCCAGCCAGCCAACCAGTCAGCCAGCCAGCCAGCCAGCCAGCCAGCTAGCTTCTTCTTCCCTCCTCCCCATGTTGCCTGGTACACCAAATGGGCCAGCCCCCACCCCATTGAAGGCAGACTAGCTTTACCTGTTTCTTTTTACCAGTGTTTTCTTTTTATCAGTATTTTATTTCTTGGTGAAAGAGTAGTTTTCTTTCTTCAGACAATGTCCAAGTAGAGGAAAAATCACTATTCCCCATGTTTGCACTCTAACGCAACTACCCATGACATACAGTTCCAGGAGAAATGATGCAGAAAGACTACAAAGCAAATAGTGGCATGCTGTATGCATGCAAAGTAGCCCATATGGCTCTTCTCTGGGGCAAATGTAGCTGGGATGTAGAACGATCTCTACCTTCTTGCCTGTCTTGGACACACTGTATAAACAGGGGCTAAGAACTTGTTAAAAATCTAGCTGATGAACTCAGACCCCAGGGCCACTCAGTCAGCTTTCTGAGTTTACTAAGGCCTTCCAGTGATTAGTGTGCACATTAACATTTGAGAAGTACTAGGCTAGAAAACGAGGCAGTGGATCTGAGTCCTCCGCCTACTTCTAAGTACTAAGCTTTCAAGCAATATAAACACTGGAATCTTAGTTCCATCCGCTACTAGCAGAATGACAAATTAAAAAAAAGTCACAAACTCTCTTTGAATCTGCTTTCTCATTTGTAAAGGAGCAAAAAGCATCATAATTATAGGTACAGTAGGAGAGTAGGAGGACAAATATTAAAAATACATCATTTTGACTAGTGCACTGTTCACTATGGGATAATGTCTCATTTAATAATTCTCTTGCTTGTTTTAGTTTTAAGGCAAGTTGTAAGTATGTAGCTCATGCTGGCTTGAAACTTGCTGTGTATTCCAGACTGGCCTTGAACTCACAATCCTCCTGTCTTAGCCTCCAAAATGATGATGCTACAGATATGTGCTTCCAGAGCAGCCAAATTATAATTATTATTATTATTATTACATTATTATTATCATCCATCTGCCTAGCAAATACCACTCTGCCAACCTCAGAGGATTCAGATGCTGACTTGTACCATTTGTATACAGATCAGGAAGTTTTTGCTTCTTTTTCTACTGTATGAATAAACTTAAGGCAAAAGATTACTTAATGATAACATTTCATATTTACATAGCAATTTCCAAACATTTTTGATACCTACTTGGTCAAAACTCCTATACTTCTATTTCCTTCAAGTGTAGAATCATTCAAGTTCCCTCTGTAACCATAGATTCCCACATAGCTTATCTTACCTGATCTGTTTTTTATTTTATAAATTCAATGACAGTGACATGCATATACATATATGTGTAGATAGATAAATAGACAGATATAGATAATGTATTCTTGTCACTTTCACAAATACCATGTAACCTCTCTCATCCTCTTCCCCTTGATTCTGATTACCTTCTGGTATTACCTTCAGATTCTAAGCGTCAAAGGTGAAAGGGAATTGAGAGACCAGTTGGGCCAAGATCATCCTTATACTATCCAGACAAGTTGCCCAAAGTCATGTTGTAAACGTTCAAGACAGTCAGGAAAAAAAAAAAAAGACAGTCAGCATGAGAACCTGAAGGAAATCTGAATCCCAGCTCCAATCTTGGACTCAGTAACAGTTTTTATTTAAAACAGAAAGTTTGCTTAAGGAAAGATGGCACCAGAGAATCAGGCCAAGCTTAGGTGTGGCCACAGAATTCATTCATGGGCAAACTGTTCAAAGTTGGACAAACTGGAATCTGGGTCACTGATGAGAGTGTGTATATTTCCTGAGTGCAATGGAAAAGACTGGAGCCTCAGCTCCATCACATTTTGGAAGAGTAAATGAAGGTCATGAGCTCCTCTCAAAACTAGGAACACAATGACAGTTAGTTCCAATTTGCCTTGTGGCCCCAGGACTGGACATGATCTCCTCATCTTGCCTCAGTTCTGATAGAAGTAACAGAATTGTATTTCACTAAGGAAGCAAGCAAGCAAACTTCTTTGATCACAGGGACTTCCTACAGCTTTAAAATGACTCTTTCCACAACCTACACAAGAGCCAAGCAGCCCAAACCCCAGCCCGAGGAGCGATTAGCAGTGGATAGTTGCTGGTGGGGATCATTTTTTAGAAGGATATATGGACTGGAAGCTTTCTCATGATGTAGTAGGTTGCTCCACAGTCATGTGCATATGGGTATCACTAACTAGGCTTAATAAGTTATCAAAACAAAACTACATGAAGTTAGGAGGGGACATGTTGGGAGTAGGGAAATAATGAAGAAGTTGGAGGGGGAAATGGGAGTGAGTAATATGACCATATCTCATTATATTAAAGTATGAAATTATTAAACATAAAGAAGAAAATGTTTAAATATTTTAAAGGCTCTTTAATAGCATATTAAAATATAAATATATCAAATAGAAAATTTAAGTTATAGAATTATTAGCAACTTGACATGCAAAGCTGATCAAGGACAGTGCCCACATAAAGACCATGGGTGTTCTCCAGACAGAGTTCCTTATTTCATGTCTATGACAGGCGCAAGAAACCCTGAACGTCAGAGGAAAGAACTGGGAACCTAACAGAAAGATACATCAGGCTGATGGAGACAAATCTAGGGGTTGTTCCGAAACTCAAATGTCTTAAGGTCAGTGCTTAGACAAAAGATCTATGAACACTTCATTCTTCACATCTCTAATAAACAACAAACTTGCTAGAGTTTGCTTTAAGGGTCAAGTCGGCAGCATTCCAATTTGTTTTCTGACTGCAGAATTCTCACTCCCATAGCAAAGCTTCTCAGATGCTCAGAGAGCAGGAAATAGATTGAGGTTTTGCTGGTGAGATGGGAAACTTTACTTTATTACATGGTCTACTCAACAAACTCCACTTCAGAAAAAAAAAAAACAATACGACTCCATGTAGTACCAATTGAAAACTGTTGTCATAAGTCTCAGTGGTCATTAATGGCCATATGAGAAGCTAAGTAATACTGAAAATGTGCCTGGTGGAAAGAATACGCAAGTTTGGAAGACCAGTTAAAGGAGGCTGCTATAAAGTCAGGCAAATCAGACACTGTAGTGGTCCAAATGAGAAATAACAAAAAACAAAATAAATGCAGTCAAAATGCAAAGGAAGAAACAGATACCAGACATAGATTTGATTGGTAGACTTGGGGAAAGTGAACATTGTAAAAGGTGAGTGAGGTAACAGAGACTGGCACCACTGTCTCGTTTAGTAGAGTCAGAGTATATTGTTTAGTTCTGGACACAATGACTTTGGAATGCCTATGGCATTTCAAGGTAGAGATAGGCCATGGACCATTAGATAAACAAATGAGGGGATTAAGAGAGATATTCAGTGGTCACAGACAGGTGGATGATAGCTGAAACCATAAGTACATATAAGATTGTCAAGAAAAATATGAAGCAAGGAAAAAGAGATTTCTCGAAACTTCCATGTTTCACATATTGGGGGAAAAAAGAACTCAAGAAACATCTAAAAGTGAATCAAGAACATCCAAGGAAAAAATGCTTTCAGGAAGATAGATGCTATAAGTTGACTCAGATTACTAAGGAAGGTGGTAGGGACTGAAAAATGTTCATGAGACTTGTCCGTTAGCAAATCACTGATGCCCATGGCAAAAGACACTTCTCAACAGCAGAAAAAACAGACTTTACTGGAGTGAAGAAGTGAATGGAAGTGAGAAAGTCGAGTGAGATTGAGTAGACTTCTTTGAGGTAGCTCAGCTGTGGAAAGAAAACATAAGGAAGTAGTTAGAGATGAAGAATATAAGACCAAAGAGAAGGTTTTTAAAGACTATTTTGAAAAGATCCAACAGTGAATAAGATGTCGAATATACCTAACAATTTGGGAGAGCCAGAGTAGAGAAGAAACTCAGTCTGCATACAAGTATTTCTGATTTTAAGGAAGAAACACACTCACACACAAAACTAAGATTCTGGAATCCTCTATTTTCTCTGAAATGGTGAAAAGTCATCCTCTTGGAGACAGAGTGACAGTAATAATTTTGAAGAGTAGACAGTGGTGATTTGGGTGGGTTTACCACCCAAGAATGAGCCACGTTGCTTCATGAGATTTTCAAATTGCTTTCTGCAAACTGATGAAGTTGTTTTGCTGTTGTTCAGGTATCTGAATTACTCCAGAGATTTTCAGATTTAGAGTTATCTAAAATCTCTGTCTGCGGCCCATCATAATTCTTCTGTTCCAGATTTCAGAGGTGGGTCAGTTTGGGGCTATAATCCATACTTTTCTCACTGATGTGACCAAAAATACCTGAAAGAAAGTACTTAAAAGAGGAGAGGTGGATTTTGAGTCCTGACTTCATAGATGTTAATATCATGGCACAGAAGGTGAGGCAGAGAAGGGGGATCACTTCGAGGTGTCCAGGAAGCAGAGGGGAGAAACAGGAAGGAGCCTAGACAAGAGTGTAGTCTCCAAAGACATGCCTTCAGTGAACTACTTTCTCTAACCAGGTAAGAGGTTCCACCATCTCCCAATAAGATATTTTCAGAGATTTTAATGAGAAATGTCCCCCATAGTCTCAAGTATTTCTGTACTCGGTACCCAGTTGCTGGCACTGTTTCAGGGAGTCTAGGGGACATGCAGCCTTGTTGGAGGAAGTATGTCACTGTGAGTGGGCTTTGAGAATTTAAAGTCATTCTTCACCACCGGTTTACTCCATGTGCTTCATGTTCACAGTTAAAGACGTGATTGCTCAGCTTCCTGCTCCTGCAGCCCTGCCTGCCACTTGCTCACATGCCTGTCTGCCATAACGGGCTCTCATCCCCTCAAGACAAATTAGAAACTCTTGCTTTCAAAAGTTGATTTTGCTTCTGTGTTTAACACAAAAACAAAACAAAACAAAACAAAAAACCTTACTAATACACTATTCAAGTACGAATCTATCAATGGGTTAAACCATTCATTAGAGTAGATGGCTCATGTTTGTGGCCAGACCTAGGGATGTGTTTAGTAGCCCACTAGGCATTTCTTCATCCAATCCAGATGACAAAACTATTCAGCACAAGGACACTGAGGAAATCCAGAAATTGGGAGAGGTGACCAAGATAGTGTCAGAATGAAGGTGAGTAGAGGTAAAAAGAGGTCAATGAATCTTCATATATAAGTTAGAGCTTGTCTCATTCTCTCCCCACAAATTCCCAGTGGCTCACCATGTCACTCATTCAAAGAAGTCACAAAACTACTAATTTCCTACAAAGACCAATAAGACTTATCTTCGTGTTACCTCCCAGTCCTTATGTTCTAACTCTGCTTCAGCTAGACTTGCCACCTCATAGGCTCTCAGGACATTCATACACGCTGCTCTCTCTGTAACCTTCCCCTGGGTATCTCAGTGAAGGCTACCCTTTTAGAATTTCTTCACTCATAATTAAAGCTGACCTCTTTTCTCAGAATTCTTTACCTCATCTACTGCTGCTCCAAAGGCTAGTGTTTTCTTGGCTAGGCTGGAAGGCAGCAAGCCACAGAGACTCTCCTTTTCTAGCTGTCTTGTAGCTGTGATTACAAGTGTTTTACAGGGACATCTGGTTTATGACTTGGGTGCTTCTGTCTTTACATTTGTGGAGCAAGAGTTCTCACCTGCTGAGCCACTTGTCCACCCCTCAGAAGTTTCAGCAAGCAGGACTTTTTGTCCATCGTTCCATTTCCACATACCTAACACCTACAACAGTCTCAAGTACAAAGTCATTTGTAAAATGTAATAAAAGATGTCTAAGTCCAGACTGCCAGACAGATTATTCAGAGGCACCAGAGTCATCCACGATAAAAGCAGACATGATGTTGAAGAAGAAATTGATAAGCAAAGACTGAGACAAGGTTAGTGAAGAAGAAATGTAGAGCTGATAATCATATAGAGGACAATACAGATAGAATGTGCTCCAGGGTAACATTTATTCATTTAATATTGCTTTCAAAACAATTAAGGCAATAACTTACATGTATTTTATTTTTTTATCTGATAATCTCTGTTCTTCTTACCTCTTTGAGGACAATGGACACCAAAGGCTTGCAAAGAGTACTAGACATCAACCAGTAGCCCTATGGAATATGCAACCCATAAAAAGGATTCATCTCAATAAGTATTAATAAAGTTTCTGGAAGATATATTCATAGATTAAGATAAGTAGGCATTAATGTTGTGGAAACTAAAGTTCATTAACATCCTGTAGCCTATCTACTGAAAAGCACATAGGCTAACTAGTCTGTTGTGGCAGCCCTTGCCTGTAATATCAGCAACTATGAGGTAGAGGCAAGAGGATGAGAAGTTCAAAGTCATTTATTGACTACCCAGTTAGTTCAGAGCCAGTCTGGGCTATCTGAGACCTTGTCTTGAATAAACAGAAACAAACAAATGCAAGAAAGCTAACAGAAGCTCAGGCCAGGGAAAGGAGATTCTCTGGTGATGAGGCGACTCTGACACCAAGCTCCCCAGGTGATGTCAGCAGGTAGCTAACATGTGGCATGCTGATACAGCTTGTGGGCCAGGGGAGTTGGTTGATGTGCAGCATAAGTCTCAAAGGATACATATAGAACACTTGGGACAGAAGACAGAGGGTGAAAAGAAAGCACAAACATGCATAGGGATGAAGCAGAGACATCTTAAAATTCTATGTCAACCCTTTGAAAGGAAATCATCCCGGTGAAGTTATGCCAGAGGCAAAACCAACGAGAAAGGTACTAATTCTTACGAGGACCACCCGTTTGCAATTGTGTAGACAGAATAAGTTATAGCCAGTACCCAAGAGGGTGGAGTTGGGTATTATTACTGCCTACAGATTCTTCCTGATGATCTTGGAAGAGAGAATGTGAGATGAACTCCTGAAGTCCATGGCTGGTAACTATGTATGCCACAATTGGTAAGCAAATCAGTCTTAGTAGAAAACAAGGAAATGAGGTAGGCACAATGATGACACTGCTTATGGATAACCCTCTGAACAATTGGGACATGATAAGTCTCTGTGGTATACAGACTATTTCCAGTAGATGCAGAGCAATGTTTGTTTAGGAAGAGGGTTGATGTCAGCAGACCAGGAGCAGGCTCCCTATAATGTGAACATAGAAACAAGGAACTGATAGCAACTCTTCATCCCAATAGGAGGCTAAATTCATACCTCTTCTTATCCCATTCCCTATCTCACTGCTCTCTAGCACCTCTAGTGGAATGCTGGAGCACAAAGCAAGCCCCAACCCAACCCCTTTGAAAAGTAACCTCAGAAGTTCTCCAGTATTAGGTATGATGCCTCTGTAGAATGACCTCTCATCCACTACACCCTTGAAGTTGTCCCTAAAATGAATGTCCTTAAAATGTCCCTACAGCCTAGGTGGCTATCAGGAATATGTTAAGCATTATTGACTATGGCCTTCTGGCCCTTATCATTTTTAGAAGAACTGTTACAGTTTCTTTTTACTGAGCCATCTTTCAGTGTCTACAACTGGTGTGAAGGACCTATGGATCCTCAAACTAACTCTGAATACATCAGGGACAATCTGGATTGTACCCAAGGAGCTAGCTATACCCATCTTTAGTTTATGGTCTGACCTTTAAAGCCAGGATATAACATGAGATATGTGCGTGAGAATTCGCTGGTATGTTCATAAAATGCAAATTTTCAGACTGCCACCTCTGACCTAAAGGATCATGCAATTCTCTATAAAACATTTGAAGGAACTACATAAAAGAAACTAGAGGACATTTTAAATATTTCACTTTGTCTTATTTCAGCATGATAACCCAGCCATATTTTGTAATTTTATGAGTTCAAATCTAAGACTCCATAGCACACTATTTGTAGTATATGTTCCTGGAAGTCACATAGTCAACTCAGGACCACAAAGCCATGAATCTGCTTGAATATATCAGGCACCTAAGGCTACTTCTACCTTTCTGTTATGTCGAGTCTGGGATATTCTAGTGAGACAATTTTTCTGCTACCATACATCCTTTGCTACACTGTTGAAGGATGCTCTGCAAAGTTAAGCATGTCTTGTGCATCAAGGATATGGTAATTTTTGAAAGCCAATTAACAATTAAATGAATCTCAAAGACTGTTTCAAAGTGCACATGTCTTTGAGTGTCATATCTGTCTCACTACAATGCTAAATCCAATGTTATATCTAAAGATTTAATGAGGAAAACAGTTAAAAGAGAAACAAACTCTTTTCCCTATTTAATGGTATTTTATATTCCATATCTCATGCACTTTGTGGGATATATAGATGAGAACAACACAATCAATGTGCCTAAATAGTTTATATCCTACCTAAGAAGACATCAAGAACACTCATATTAATTACCTTGATCAAAGTCAGGTAGTCTGATGCAGATGGTTACTGGGCACTATGGACTAAATGCCACACAGGATGCATTCCTATATGCACAGGGCTGCAACAGCTTAACAAATTGCTCAAGTGAGAAGTCTTCCCTGACTCTACTCTACCCCCATCCCCCAAACCTAGGCCATTAGAAAGTCATTTTTGTTTTAACTAAAAGTACATCTTGAATCTCTTCATTTGTTTTCACGGCCATTATAACCCTGGTTTAAGCCACCAGTACATCTTTCTTGACTGCTATCATGGCCTTCTATCTTAGCCCAGTTATCTCCCTGCAATCCTTCTACCCAGTTTTATGTAAGAGCCGAAGTGATATGTTTTAAATGTAAATTGCATTAATTTGATTCTTCATTTAAATACTTAGTGGCTTCCCACTGTGTTCACCATAGAGAACTCATTGGTGTGGTCAGGAAGACTCTCTCTGTATGGTGTCTTGACAAAATGAACATCTTTTTCTCCCTGGGTAACTGTCAATTTTGTTCATATGAATACTGCAAATACTTACTTTAAGAGCTCTGAACACATTGTCCCCTCTGTGTGGAACATTCCCTTCCTATGTATTCATATTTCAGGACACAGCTTCACAGCCTTTCCCTCTAATGTTCTTTCTTCATGCTACTCCTAATATCTTTTGTTACTGCCTTTCAGATTGTGCTGGTTTTTTTTTTTTTTTTTTGCTTCACAACTTATTGTAACTTTTAGATATTTGAATTAATTTCTCCTGTCGGTCTTCTACTAGAAGCTTTATGAGGCTAGTCTGGGTATATTTTTCTTATACTCATATTCTATTGCCTAAAATAGAGCTTAAAATATAACAGATAACCAACATGTATCCTGAGGGTAAAGGGTTAAAGTTATAAAGAAATAGGACAATATGTTAGCCATTATTGTCATTATAAATACCACTAAAAAGCATCAGCAATGTAAGATTAAATAGTTCATGTAAGAAAAAGTCAGATAGAAACATTGAGTAGCCCAAGAAGTAGAATTTCCATGAAACAGTTGCTTTGAGAGCCCCAAGATACAAAGATTAATATGTGATAAAAAGGTCTACATTGTGGTATGTGGCTGACGGTGAGTAGGGTAGGTTGTTTGATCACCAAGAAGCAGATGATGCCCTGGGAGGTGGCACTCTTTTAAGGCACGTCCTGTCACCAGGGCTCAATTCCCAGCTCTATTGATCAGGTAGGAATTGTCACTATGGCAGCATGCAGTTGCTGAACTCCATGTATTACTTGGGGAGAAGACAAAGGGCTCTCTAGCCTCTTGTCTTGGAGGAATGCCAGAAGGGAATACATGGCTGGCAGGGCTGACAGAGGAGGTGTGCTGGTAAGAAGGGAGAACTGACAGAACTTCACGCAGTGTGGGACCAGTGTCCTGAGGGAATTGTTAAGCAGCTCTCCTTTGTCCCCATTTTGTTACCATGTAAACAACAAATTTCAAGTCCAGAGAATCAGCCGTTCTCCAGAAGTAGCCCAATGGACATTATGCAGAAGAAAACCCTCTTCACTTCAGAAGCTCCTTCATGCAAAAAGGCCATCTCTCCTGCTGACCTCAGACAGAGGAGACCTCATAGGCATCAACAGTCTCAGCTAGGGTGGGTTGGCCCAACGGTGTACCATACACTAGAAAGGCAAGGGCCAAGGAACCTAGAGAAGCATTAATGACATCAACAGAACAATGACGGCAAAACCTGGAATGACACTTTGATGTTCCAGGAAGTCTCCTAAGATCTTTGCAGGAATCATCTCACTTATTAATCAGAAGAACCTTAAGTCTAAGTACCATCATTGTCTCCATTGCTTGGGTAGAAAATCAGAGGTTTAAAGAGGTCAAAGGGCTTTTCAGAAGGCTTGAAGGCTCACATCTTTCTATGGAACTTAAAGAAACTTTAATAATAAGACTGATTTCAAAAAAATGACACTGCAAGCACCCTTTACGGGCACCTGTAAGTTATCTCTGATTCCTTACTACCATTCCATGAAGAGGCAAGTACTTGTGTTACAGACAAGAGTTAAGACAATTCAGTGATTAAGTAATATTTCAAGGACCAGGAGGAATATAGCTTAGTGGCAGAGCCTGACATGCACAAGACTTGGATTGGATCTATGTCTAGCACTGTGAAAACAAACAAGAAACAGAAACATCCTAAGATCACATAATTAGTGGGAGATAGATTTAGAGGTACCATAGCACTGTGTTTTTCCTCAAAGCAAATGTTTTGCCAGAGAAAACCTAAATATATCACATTCAGAGATGAGTATTTTACTTAAGGCTTTGTGATATTTTGAATAGGAATGGCCCCCATAAGTTCATAGATTTGAATGATTGGTTACTAGGAGTGGTGCCACTTGATAGGAATTTGGGGGTGGGGCCTTGTTGGAGCAGATCTAGTCTTGTTAGAGGATGCGTGCCACTGGGGATGGGCTTTGGGGTATCAAATGCTCAAGCTAAGCTCAGTGTCTTTTTCCTTCCTGCTCCCTGCCAATCCAGGTCCTCCAGTACTATGTCTGGCTGCATGCAGCCATGCTTTGCACCATGATGGACTAAGCCTCTGAAACTGTAAGCCTGCCCCGACCAAAATTTTCTATTTTTAAGAGTTACTGTGATCACAGCAATAGAACATTGACTAAGACAGGCTTTTTTACTTAACAATGGTACCAAAATGATGAACATTCAATAGAAACCAGATATTAAATCTAGCAACATACAGTCTAACACTCTTGCAATTTTAGGTAGCAGCAAGTTCCACTTTCTACACAGACATGTGAATGTAAGAGGGAACTAGTCTCTGTGGTGTCCTGTATTGCCTGTGACTTTGAATGTAAGCAATCTAGAAATTACATGAGCTCTTCAACACTTTCTTACCAAAAAGTTCTATTAGATGATCATGCCCAAATATCTGCTAATTTCAGTGTTGTGGGTATATTTAAGACTAAGCTATGATACGAGTTAGTTCTCTCCTATTATGTGAGTACTGGGGATTGAACTGAAGTCATCAGACTTGACTGAAATTAAGCGATTTTTGATAGCCCCAGGTTTTACTTTTTTGTTTTTGATTTTAATTGAAATTTCTAGAATTTTTATGAAAAGTATTTCTTTATTACTTATTTTGGGGGCTGATATGAGCATGCCACAGTGCACAGGTAGAGGCCAGAAGACATCTTTTGAGAATCACTTCTTGCCTTCTATTTTGTTGAAGCAAGGTCTCTCTTCTTCTTTTTGCTGCAGCAATCCATAGCTGGTCTGTGAGCTTCCAGACAATTTTCAAGTCTCTACCTCCCATGTTATCATAGCAGTAGTAGGATTACTGATGTATTCTGCCAAATCTAGCTTTTCACATGGATTCTGGGATCAAACTCAAGTCCTCAGACTTGCTTGGGAAGCACTTTTACCCGCTGAGTCATCTGCGTGGCCCAACAGAGGCTCTGCATTTTGGATGGCATTCCTCTCACGGCAGTCTGTATTTAATGATTTGACTGCTCCAGTATCTCCTGGAGAAAGGGAGACTTGGGATCATGACAGATGGAAGAACAAGCCTAGAGAAGCAGAGTGACTTGTCAGCTTTATAAACATGGAGCAAACTACTGACCTTGTTACAAGCAAGCCCCTGGTTTCTTGATTTCTATTGACTGTTGTGAATGAAAATGGCAATAAAGATGACAGACACTGCAGAAAGCAGCTGCAAGAAGTCTCCTGAGGACTCCAAATCGAAGGGGATTTTTAGAGAAATAATACCTAGCACAAAACAGTGCCAGAAAGAGCCAAGAAAAAGAAAACAAATGGTGTTTATGCCTCAAAATTACTTTTCTATATGCATTTTTTACTTTCCTTTTTCAGATTATATTATAATTACAATTATCTCTTCCTTTTCCTCCCTTCAAGCTCTCTCATATATTCAAGAATCCAAGCCAGTAAAACTATTGTCATCTTGTTTCTGGGCCCTTCTCCTAGATCTCTCCCTTCAGTTTTATCGCCTGTCAACTAAAAACATTCAGGAATTCACTCTCAACCTCCCTGAGGTCCTCTAGACACTTGATACCAGCTTTCTGATGTGAGTAGAAAGAAAAGAGTATATTTCCCTTTCTATGATCTGGGAAACTAACAATAATCACAGGAGCCTTACAAATTGACCTTTCAGTTTTAATAGATACAGGTATATCCAGCTATCAGATCTCAAGTCTCAAAACCAATCTTGAAGCCCCATCCCTACAATGATATATAAAAATAGCTCTGGAAACATTCAAAAGAATTCCTCTCATTCAAAAGAATTCCTTTCCTTTCTTTCCCTTTCTTTAAAGTTATTTCTGGGTCAAGAATAGAGTCAATGTACTGCTTCATGCATTTCCTTTTGGTATAAAATAACCGTATTACCAGTGGGTTCTTTGACAGCAGAATAGTCTTGACTATTGAGGCCCCAGGACCACACAAAAAGATTCACGGAGCTACTCCTCATCTGAGAGAATATGTGCATGTTACTCTACTGTTCTTGTCTTAATTTTCTGCTTCTGTGAAATGGAAATGCTAATAATATTGACTGCAAAACATTGTAGAGGGAATTGTATGAGACATGCAGGATAGTGTAGTACTTGGCATATGATAAATGCTCAATAAATAGGAGCTATATATAAAAAAAGAAAAGCTGTCTATCTCTGAAAGTTGGCCTGCAGAAATAATTCTTCTACCTCCACCTTTTCCTGAAGTGAAGATAAGGGCTAAAGACTCAGATACAAGGTAAGGCAAATGGCTATGTGGTGATGTTGATTCCTTTCTTTCTGGTATCTTGGGGGCAGGGTGGTATCGAAACAGTCGCCATAGCAGAAGGAAGTTGAACTAGTGATGTGGTCAGGGAGGCATGGATAATAAAGACATTTCAAGCATCTGGAGACTTCCACAGGAAGCTAAGGAATGGAAACCTGGGCTGCTGAGATCTCCTAGAGCAGGAGGGATGCACTGCAATACTTTAATAATTTAATAATACTTTAATAATAGTTTAATTATTGCAACAGAAACCAGAATGAAAGAGGTTAAAGGACATGGCAACTCGGAAATAGAAACAAAGAAGAGTTTCAGGTCTAGGTGTAGAGTTCATTGTACTTTCTCAGTAATACATCTACTGAGGGACTGTTTGCATCTACCTCCACCCTGAAATGTAAGATGTTCGCATCAGTGAGTAAGCAGTCAGTTTGTTCATCCAAAGTTGATATGATGACAAAGAGCCTTCTGCTCACCATTCACCTCTGGAGAAACCCACCCTGGGGAATTAGTGGAACACAGCCTCCTCCACCTTTGGAAAATGC
The DNA here is from genome assembly GCF_018167655.1 of Microtus oregoni. NCBI lineage: Eukaryota > Metazoa > Chordata > Mammalia > Rodentia > Cricetidae > Microtus > Microtus oregoni. The sequence continues at coordinate 1,934,205 of NW_024544745.1, forward strand.
TTTTATTCCCTCCAGCCAGAAAGCCCCCGAGAATCTGCCTCCTGAACGTTCCCTTAGGGCAGGGTCCCAGTCTCCTTCATAATCACCGAAGAAATTAGTTCCAAAGTAGATTCCTTCAGCCATACCTGGAGTTCACATTCAGTTGGTTGAATTGAACCTTCCTATAGATTTCTCAAAAGTGTCCCCCAAGTAATTTTATCCCAAGGTTACCTTTCATTTTGGAGATGAGAATATTTCATAAAAACTTTTAAAAAGAAAATAAAGATGATCTGTTTCTAACTGTTACCCACATTTTATATGTGAGGAATTTGCATCTCAGAACATTTACACAAATGTTTGAAATCATAAGAGTAATTACTAACAAAATGAGTACTGAAACCCAGGTCTTCTGCCTCCATTTACAGAAAATTCCATTTTCGATCTGTATTTAGTATGTAAACAGATGTTTACTCTCAATTTTATTCAGTATTTCAAAAACAATGTCACCTTCACAGAATAATTCAGTATGGAAAAAAAAACACTAAGTATAATGTTAAGAGGAGAAGAAAAGTCAGATATCATAGTGTGAGCTTATAATCTCAGCACTGAGAGGATGAGAGGATCACAAGTTCCAAACCAGCTGGAGCTAAGTTAGTAAGACCATGTTAAAAAAAAATAAAAACAAAAACAAAAAGCAGAGGGGCGCAGTGGGTAAAACACTTGTCACTCAGCGTGAAGACTTGTGTTTAGTTCACCAAAACCCACAGGGACACAGTCTTAGGTGTCTGTAATCCTCCCACTCCTATGGTGAGATGAGAGGCAGTTAGACAAATCCCTGGAAGCACACAGGTCAGCTAGCCTGGCATGCACAGAAAACTAGGAGATAGTGTCTCAAAAAAATCTTAGAGTGGAAAGGTGAAGACGGACACCTGAGGTTATTCTATAACAACCACACATATTCCACAACACATGCACAGACAGGCACACACACAGACACACATACCATACACACATATAAAAGATAAAAAATATAAAAAGAAAAAGATTTTGTTTGAAAACAAGATGGCCTTTACTCTTGCAATCAGCACAAATATGTCATATGATTTATGTGTAGAAACCATAGCTGTGTTTTTTTGTGCTGAAATTTTAAAGCATTCAGCATTGACAAAGAGCAACCCAGCTTGAAATCAGGACATTCATTAGTTTAACAACTGAAGCAATTTTTAAGGCAACAAAGATTAATAATTACAACATCTGCTTATAAGCTCCCCTCTGAACTTTCCCTACTCTGGTCCAATCTCTTTGAAGAGAAAATAAATGTATTAAATAAGATTTAAAACCATTTGCCAAATACCAAGATTTTGAAGTGAAAAACCACAATTCATAATTGTCAATAACTCAAGTAACCTCAATCATTCCTTTGAGAGTAATAACACACCAATTTTCCAACAGCTTGGAAAGATTGCAAGAGTAGGCTGTGTTAACGCCACAATAGAGAAAGTAAATAATGAATAACTGCAAAGGGCACCCATAGTTCTATCAAATTAGACACTTCACTTTAAGGGCATCTATTCTTCTCTAGAGGAGAAAAGTTGGCAAATTGTTAGGTAACAACTGTCAGTGGGTATGTCAGAGCCTTTTCTGGTAATGCCCAATTTATAGTGTTTCTCCTCACAGACACATTCACCCTCCATGTAACAAGTAAGCAAAAACTGTCATAGCTTTCATGCTCTCCCATAGTTCTGTCACACCCAAATGATGCTAATGCTGCCTCCAATGGTCACTCTGATTTCCAGCTCCCTTGAAATCACAGACCCGACCCCTCATCTAAAGCTAACAGCAGAATCTCTTTGACCATATCTGTAAATGCTGGAAGCAAAGAGACGTGAGCCGATGAAGCAAGGCCACCCAGTTGAGAGAGAAAGCCACACCTGTGCCTGCTTGCTACTATTCCCTTTGCAGTATGACATCACTGTTTATTTCTCTTTAAATACTTCTCATGGGAGGGCCTCAAATTTGCCTCTTTGCAGGGATCCCAGATAGACAGCTGATGACTAATACTGAACACTCCACATCCAGGGAAGTCTAGAATCAGTTTTATTAACCTCAAAGGACAGTGGAAATGCAACAATAATGTTTTCCCAAGTTTTTCTTTGTTTGGCTTTAAATTTTTCTTCATTTACTTTTGGAGAATTTTATGCAATATATTTGGATTATACTTTTTACCCTCGCCAAAATTGGCCCAGATCCTTTTCCACATCTCCAACCACTCCTGAATGTGGGGCCTTCCACAGTGTGCAATTGTTGTACTTTCCTTGTAGTTACCAATTACAAATAGCTTTTTGGTCAGGAGTGGGACATTGTGCGCACTTAACCCTTTCCTGGGTCTGGTTTGAGCTTGTGTTGGTCTTATGCCTGCTGCCACATATTTCTTAATAAAGTCAGTCTGTCACCGGGTCGTGTTTTGGTCTTTGCCAGCAGAAATAACCCTAAAAGGCCATCTATTTCACAGTGGCTTTACAAAGATTTGATTTGGAAAATGCTTTCAACACAATTCTAGTTAGAAACATAATTAAATGCGTGTTTGCTTAAATAACTAAAGGTGAACATGTTCCATGCATTGTTAACGATTCTTGCTTCTCTTCTTTAATGGGGCCTAGCATAACTCTTTGTGTAGCGTTTGATTAAGAACTCAAGCCTGAATTTTTGATAATGTGATCCCTGGCAATCTGACTACACACTGGAGCAGGACCCAATCCTAATCTGCATATATAATGAAGTATAGTGCACAAATATTAAACAGCCTAAAGCTTTGAAATAATGTAAAACTTCATCATAAAAGTTTGGATCAAAGAAGTTATGTCATGACCGTATAATGGAATAATATGCAGTTATTAAAGAGAATGAAGTAACTAGTTGCATTCTGACAAGGACACAAACATGGTTTACCGAGAAACATATGGGTATATACATGTATATTTTTTTCATAATAATGTAGAATCTTCATCTGGCAACAGATGGAGATAGAAACAGAGACCCTCATCAGAGCAATTGACTAAGCTCCCAAGATCCGGTTGAAGAGCAGAAGGAGGGAGAAGATGAGCAAGGAAGTCAGGACTGTGAGGGGTTGGTCCACCCACTTGAGACAGCATGCCTGATCTAATGGGAGCTCACCAAATCCAGCTGGACCGGGACTGAACGAGCATGTGATCAAACCGGACTCTCTTAATGTAGCTGCCAATGGAGGCTGACTGAGAAGCCATCGATAATAGCACTGGGACCTGTTTCTACTGCATGTACTGGCTTTTTGGGACCCTAGTCCATTTGGATGCACACCTTCCTAGGCCTGGATGGAGGGGGGAGAGCCTTGAACTTCCCACAGGGCAAGGTTCCCTGCCCTCTCCTAAGGAGGAAGGGGGAGGAGGATGAGTGGGGAAGCAGGAGGGAAATGGGAGGAGGGGAGGAAGTGTAAATTTTTGAATGGAAAAATGTAAAAAATGTGCACAAGATACGTATAATAAATTATGAAGTTGGCATGGAATTAGTGTTGAAGAAGCAACTAAAATGCTACTTTGTATTTCTCTCTTGTACATGAAGGTGTAAGGATGACTATTTAGAGGCAGAATGAGGACAGAAAGAGGTGGGAAAGAGACATGTAAGGGTAACAGATGAGGGCAAGCAAACTACAGTTCTCAATCTACATTACATTCTATTCATATATCCAAAGAGTCAGACTGTGCAGCTTTCCCACAATTTCCAGCGCCTTCCTTATCAACCACTGAAGACACCCTGTCAAGGACACGGTGTTCCCGCTTCTTATACAACCTTCTGTTTTTCTTATTGAAAAAAATTTATACACATGTTTTGTTCATGATACTCTCTCCCCTACATCCTTCCAGATATTCAAATCCTCCCTATATCTCTACCTACTCAACTTCTTTCCCTCTCTCTCACCCCAGAAAAACAACAAAAAGCAATCAAAACAAACTATAACCTGAAAAAAGTAAGACACAAGAAACACACACACATACAACCATAAAAACACAAAATTGGAAAACAGAATACAAGTAAAAGACCAAAAAGAGTTTAAAAAGATATCCAAACAAAGTAGTACTAGACAAGTCTGAAGAAATCCGATAAATTCACTTTGTGCTGGCCATCTTCTGCTGAGCTTGGATCCTGTGTGGTTGGGAAGCTTATATGTGAACACTGCATCTACATATCTTCCACCTTTCTTTCCTGCTGCAACTCCTCCCGTGTACCCCTTCCCCTCCAAAAGTCATGATTTTTTTCTTCAATTGTTGTTACTACATTTGTGTGTGTGTGTGTGTGTGTGTGTGTGTGTGTGTGTGTGTGTGTTCAGGGCCGACTATTTGGAATAGGGTGACTTATGTAGGAGCTCATCCTTGAAAGAAAGTGATTCTACCACTCTCTGCACTCACTGACCACCTACTGGCGTTCATCTAGGAGTCGGACATTCTAGAATTTCTCTTGTCTTTGTTAGCATGCCAATTGGTATTACCATTATGCTGGTCTTGCTCTGGTAACAATATTGTTGAAATTTTGTGGGCACAGTTTTTCCTGTTAACTCTGGGCTACATTATCTAACTGTCCTGGGCCTCTGGTTCTTATAGTCCTTCTGTTCCTCATTCTGTAGTAGTATTCTTTTCTAGGTTATCAGTGGATGATGGAAACATTCCAGTTTCTATACCTTGGTAGTTATTAATCTTTTGTAAGACAAAGACCCCTATGATGTCTAATGAATACCCAATACTCACATTTCTAGTTAGCTGCTTGGCTTGGTGAGTCAGAACAATGGAGGGCAGAGCAAAGTCTTGTCTTTTGGGGTTCAATAGATGTCTATCCCTCTGTTTCCTGCTTTCTGAGAGCCAACCAAACTCAGGCATGGATGTGATTTTTAAGTTTCATTGAAGAAACCATCCCGAACTCTCCTGAACTACATAAGAAAGCAGTTCACTGTGTTTACAGGATAATTCATTCTCAATGGGTAAAGGTATTTGCCACCAAACCTGATGATATGAGTTCAATCTACAGGACACACATGGCAGAAAGAAAGAGCCAATTCTGCAAGTTTGTCTTTGACCATCACATGTGTGCCCACACCTATCCACAAATCAATACAAAAATGTATCTATTAGTATGACTTATACCACTTGGTGGTTATGTGACCTTGGGAAATTCACATCACTTGTCATGTCATCATTCCATTATTCAATTATAAAATTCCCACAGATCTTCTGTTCTATGATGCTCTCCTCTTGTCTAGTATCTCCATTATGTGTCCCAGAACAAAGGGTCGCTATACTCTCACTTTCCAGCATCACATTGTCTTAAAGTCGAAAAACATTGTGTGTATGGCTAACAGAAATCTTTCCGATTGCAACGGCAGCTCAGTGCTCTCATATGGAGAACTAACCAATCATTGCACCGAAGAGTCTAAAATCAATACCTCTAACACCTCCAGATCAGGTTCAATCTCCAGCCCAGTATGCTATGGTGATTAGCTATTAATTCTTAAGAGGTTTGTTATCCACTGAAGGAAATTTGTAAAGAAAAGGGAAGTTGGGGAATTTACAATATCAAGGCAATCAGGCAAGATCAATGCTCATGTGAATACTATTTCATTTCTATTTAAATTTCCTTAAAGATGGCCTCAGCCTTTGACAAAATGGACTCCTGAAATAGACATTCAAGAGGTCTGCCTTTGTGCAATGGTGGTGCACACCTTTAACCCTAGCACTCCGGAGGCAGATGCAGGGGGATCTCTGTGAGTCTGAGGCCAGCCTGGTGTAAAAAGTGAGCTCCAGGACAGCCAGAGCTACACACAGAGAAACCCTGTCTCAAAAAGCAAAGCAAAACAAACAATCAAGAGGTCTGCCTTGCAATCAAGACTCCAACCCTGATGTAAACATGAGTCACCGGAGAGGAGCCCTGAAGCCATGAGCTCTCAGAAATGACCCTTTCGAACTGTTTCTGAAAGATAATTAGTGTGAAGAATAAAAGCAACTTTCCAACCAAATTTAATTCCCACCTCCAGTGCTCTCTGGTCAGCAGAGTGTGCTCAGATTGATGATGTTTTCCTGAATCTGTACTGATGGCAACTGCAGATCAGGAAATTAAAGGGCACAGTGAAATTCAGGATATGAAAGGAAATAAGCTCAGAGAACTGAGTCACCCAAGGTTGAATGAGGATAGGTCCTCATCCTCACAGTCACATCAGAGCGGAGAACTCAGGGCAGCTGCCCCAAGTGCAGAAGATGAACAGAATTCGGGCCTGGATAATCAGAATGATTACCTCAATTCCTCACTTCCCCTTCATAATAACCTTGAACTCCTATACAGTCTTTCCTCTAAGAAGCTCAAAATACTTGCAAAGATATTATCTTAGTTGTCATCACATTGTCAGTCAGTGAGAGTAATGATTACTATCGGCTTCATTTTACAGATGGAGGAGGGAAGAAAATCTGAGAGTGGTAAAGCCAGGCACCCAGCTTATCTTTCATCCAAGTTTACCCAGAAAGGTACCAATTGCCTCCAAACTTAGGAGAAGACTCTGTTTGACCAGCCAGGTCCTCTAACACTCTTAAGGTCAGTCTAACAAATGGAATGCTGGATTTTATAGGCAAACATATAAGAAATTCTACATATGCTCTTTTCCTGGAGAGTTGCAATATGCATTGGCCTAGTAGAGGCTTTCAGAAGCTCTGGAATTAACAAACAAACCTACACTCTTCAAATAAGAATTTCCCAAAGCGGAATACAAAACTCTCTTCTTGCTCCCTCTCTATCTGACCTATGAATATCTGGCTTGTTTGGAACTCACATCTAGAAGTATTGGATTAGGACTTGGATTAGGACTTGAGTCCTAGCACAGCCGGCAGATCAGCTCTATACCAATCCAAGCTAATAGGCATTGAGGCGTGTTCTTTTCCTTTAAAGAGATAACTGTTTTATACATTTTGGTATCCATAGATAATGAGCAAAGAACCTTTGTGCAACCAAAGGACCCCAAGCCACTATTTCTACAGCAGAGCATTGGCCAAAGGAGCAAAGAAGGTAATTCTACTTGCACCCACCTCCGCTTATATTTCTTTCAAACAGAACCCAGGACTACTCAGAGGCTTCATTTAAAGGAGTGGGGCATCCATGATGCCAAGCCATATCATCAGAGCTCACACTCTTCACCAGTATAATCTTGGACCATTGGGCACTTTGAGTGGAAATCAACTTCCAAGCTATCCTATCCATCATCCTATGCAATCAGTACCAACACAGTAAAACAGAAGACTCCAAATGAGCTTCTGGTGTATCTTAATCATGTGAGTATTAGAGTAGTCATTATATATCCATTTCCAAACCAATACAGAGTGAGGAAACCTTGTGTTATAGTTAATTACCAGTGACACTACTAAAAGTACCTAAAATGTAAAAGTCCTTGAAGATTCTGCCCCGGTTAATTTCCTATGAGTCAAATGACAAAAGATCACAGTTAATGGATTTGGTGTTTATTGCTATAATTTTCATATTTTCTCTTGGTGTTTATTAAACATTCACAGCATGAGGGGAGATCCCTGCACTGAAATTGGCAACTTGTTGCATAAGGATGTAATGCAGATATACCTGTCTTTATTCACTAGATATGTGAAAATTTTTGTGGAAATGCATTTTTGACAAAAAAAAAAAAAGAAAAAGAACAACAGTTCACTATAAAGGCCGGAGAGAGACTGCTATTTATTTTAAGAATATATGGCTATGAACTCTTTTGTAAAACAGCAAAATCTGCAACCTGAATGCTTCCCGTTAAGTTCATTTGCATTGCAAATCCACATTCATATATATCAGATTTGCTTAAAGCAAAACACACTTATATTAATAGATGAGACAGACATTTCTCAAGATGGGAATACGTTTCAATCCTCATCAATCTGCAATACTGGCTCCTTTCAGATATATCATTAACCATCTTTTTTTTAAAAAAAGAAAAAAAAATTCCTTTTTTATTTTACTTACCAATCCAAGTTCCCACTCCCTCCCCTCCTCCCATGCCCTCCAACCTACCCTCCACCCCCATCCATTTCTGAGAAAAGGTAAGGCACATTGCTTTAGGGAAGATCCAAGGCCCTCCCTACTATATCTAGGATGAGCAAGGTATCCATCCAGAGAGAATAGGTTCCCAAAAAGCCAGTATAAGCAGTAGGGATCAATCCTGGTGCCACTGCTAATGGCCCCTCAGTCTGCCCCAGCCATGCAACTGTCACCCACATTCAGAGGGTCTATTTGGTCTTATGCTGGTTCCTTCCCTGTCCGGCTAGAGTTGGTGAGACCCCAACCCAGTGGGATTCAGTGGGTTTCAGTGGGTGTCCCCATCATGGTCTTGACCTCTTTGCTTATAGTCCAATTAAGCATCATTCTAATCCACAGAGCCTCATTCTGGGGTCGCAGAAAATTGCACAGTAGTACTTCAGACTCCCTGCAGTTTTACTTAACTATAACCTTGCCTTTGCACACACTGCTCTTTGAGCTTAGGATGCCATTCTCCACTTAGCCACCTGGCGAATTAATTCAGCAAGACTTGCTTGACTCAAATGTCACTTTCCCAGCAAAGCCTGCCTTTATCATAACCCCCACCCCGAATAGGGCACCCCTCCGCAGAACTTCCACAGTACCCTGCCCATCGCTTGTCATACTATTTCCACGCTCTAGCTTCCATAGCAGCCTACACTCCCCGAGAAGTGATCTGATGCTTTATTCATTTCCATATTTCCAGTACCTAACATGACTCCTGACACATGGCAGGTGTGCAATAAATGGTCGTTTGACTGATTCCAATCCTTAACGTCTTATTTTGGGGACTTGAAAAGCAATGCATTATGAGAAGCACAAATAAAAATATTCACGAAAAGTTCATGTTTTGTTCATTTTTACTGGTCTTTTCTTGATTAAAAACAAAATGGCTCCATGCTTTGTCTTGTGTTATCAGAACACAAAAATGAGCTTGTGGAGTAAATTCACAATTAATTAATAAGTGCACCAGATTTGTTTCTTTTTCTCTAAACCTGTAATTATGTCCTAACACATCACAAACTTCCTTGCAGTAAAGACGAATCGAGGATCCACTAATTACAGGAGGTGGGGAAGGCACTGCAGGCTTCACTAGAAGAGCCTTAGAATCTCATTGGCTGAGAGAAGAAAACCTGCTAAGAAAGTTAGGAATCTTCTGTGGGTGGGGTAGAGGACCACAATCAAGATGTCCACCAGGGTTTGGTCAACCTAGGTGGACATTTCACATCCAGAGAGTACTAAGCAACTGCCCCAGTTTGGAGGGGGGGTTCCATCACTTTGAAATCATCATCACCCTTCCAGTGTGGGCAAAACAGGTTGGACCTGATCAGCCTGCCTGCATGTTGCTGCATTCTGTCTTGGCATGGGATGAGACCCAAGGACATGTAATGCCAAGAGTAGCCCAGCCCCATGGCGCAGAACACACAGAGACATACTGTGTGTGTGTGTGTGTCTGAAAGAGAGAGAGAGAGAGAGAGAGAGAGAGAGAGAGAGAGAGAGAGAGAGAGAGTCAAATGCACCCGTCCAACTCACGAAATTCCACACAAAATCTCCAGCACGTCCCTGGCACACAGTACCGCATTCCTGTATGCCCAGTCACACACAGGGAGTGCCCCTCACATTCTCTTACTTCCCTAGTATGCAGGGGCCCACACCCCACACCACTAGCAGACGATAGCCTTGCCAGGATCTGAAAACTACTAAGGACTGGTTTTGTCCTGAGTAACAAAGCCCCAGGCCCCCAGGTGCCCGGCTGGATTCACTCCATCCATCTCTCCCCGCCCCCATCCCTCAGCTCCCAGAACAAGAGAAAGCTCAGCTTTGGGAAGTGGATGCTGGAAGTGGGGGTGCAAAGAAAGCTTTAGGGATGGGCGGGAGCAGGAGTCCAAGTAGCTTCAGTGGGGAAGAAGTGGCAAAAGGACAGAGGTGTCTTTCTGTCCTATCTCCCCCCAATCTATTCATACAGCAACACAGAAAACTGGGAAATAATCTCCCCTTCCCTCTGCCCGGAGCTCCTCCCAGTGACTCTGGGAGCCACCGGTGTTCCAGCAACCCGCAACAAAGCGCCCCGAGCACAGACCTGTTCCAACCTCTTCGTGGCAGGAGAAGGGAAGCTGCTGCCGAGGGTTCTGCCTTTAGCTGCTGGGCAGGAGGAGCCGGGAATGGGGGGCGGGGGGAGGAGGAGCAGGAATTGGAGGAGGAAGAAGGATGAGAGGGAATAGGCGATCACAGCAGCAGCAGTGGCAGTGGTAGGAGGAGGAGGAAGAGAAGGAGGAGGCTGCTTCAGTGGCAGCTGCTGAGGATGCTCTGGCTAGAGGCAGGGCCGGGTGTGTGGGCTCACGTGCACCCCATGGCCCAGGGATGCGAGCGCGCGCGCGCGTTTGGGTGTGTAAGAGCATCTGGATGTATTTTGACTGATTATTCCAATTCCGACCTAGTCTGGAACTTGCGGGTCCTGCAGTCAGGCGGAAGTGAAACCCTTTAAGTCTTTTCAGCCTGACTGTTTGGACCTGGAGGTGGGTAGAAGAGGGAGTGTGGGGATCCCCTTCTTTTAGCCTTTTTTTTTTTTTTTTTTTTTTTGTCTAAGCACTGCTATCTTGCATCTGCACAGATCTCTGGAAACTCTACACCCAAAGAGAAAAGACCCTAAGGAAAGTGACTGTCACATGGCTGAGTGCATCCCAGGGCTGGCTGTTTGGACGACTCAGAAGATAATTTTTGCCCTCACTAGGATTAACTCATGAGTTGGATTGCCCAGAACTTTGCAACATTCTGCATTTTCTCCTTTCCTCCTACTGTTTTATCTCTGTTTATGCCCTTGTAATCAGGGTGGCATACTGTCTGTAGTCTTGTAAGTCCACTCTCCTCATCAGCGTTATCCAGGCCTCTTACTTCGTTAATATCTGAATGCCACAGAATCTTCATAGTATTTTTTCCTGATAATGAGAGGGATGCTGATTGTTATGAACTCACCTTTAGACCAATGTTGTTTTCCATGCATCTCTAAAGCTAAGAAAACAACTGTGAGAGGCACAATTTTCTTTTTTTTTCTTTTAAAATTATATTTCAAAAGGAAATTTTAGGAGACTAAAGAGGTCACTCAGCAGCTAAGAACTAAACTTGCTCTTTTTTATGCCTTTATTGGTTCTTTTTTTAAAAAAAACAAAACCTCTATTTTCTGTGTATTGGTGTGGAGGTGTCAAACCCTCTGGCACTCGAGTTACAAAGAGTTGTGAGCTACCTCTGGAAGTGCTCTTAACTTCTGAGCCATCTAGCCTCCCCAAAATTGCTCCTCAGAGAACCCAAGTTTGGTTCTCAGAATCCATGTTGGGAGGCTCACAACTAGGGGTAACCTCTAATCCAAGATATTCAACACCCCCTTTTGGCCTCCACAGACAGCAAGTGTCCATCCCTCTCCATAGATACACATGATTACACATAATAAAAATTGAATCTTTTTTTAAGGAAATTTCAGATTTTTGAAAAAAGGGTTTCAGTTAAGTTGATACATCTTAGTGTACCACACATGGCAATGGATGAAACAGAGTTAAAATATTTTAGGCCTCAATCTCCAATTCACAGACAGAATCATCCTTTTGATTTCGCTACTAGTAGCATAAGCATAATTTGAAATGAAGTTGCAGAAAGTACAATGGGAAATAGTCCACTTGAGTAGCTAAGGGCAATAAGCTTATAAGTGGTTGCCCCCCAAACTACATCTGTCTTCTTCCTCAGCTACGAAAATAAATGGTTGTTTGACACCAAAAGAAGAAATCTGTATCCTATACAGAAGTCCAAACAGTTCCAAAAGCTCATTTCTGGAGCCAGACAACTTGAACTAGAAAACAATGCAAAGTGACCCAAAGCAATGATGCACTTCTCTTCTGGGCATAGAAGTAAAATAGAGTGATACACAGCTAAATAACTGATAGTTTCCTTACTACAGAAAACAGAAGCACTAATTAATGAGAAGCCATTTTAAAAAGACAACTTTATTGTTGTTTTAAGACAAGTTTGCTGGCCAGAAACTTACTTAATATGGAGTCTTGCCTCAAACTCAGAGAGATCTGCCTGCCTCTACCTGCTTCTGCCTGTCAAACACTACCATGCCTAGTTCCAGAAGAAATCTTTTATTGTCAGTACTGACTCAGTATTGAGGGAACACAGACGAATACTTTGCTTTTCTTTAGGATAGTATCAAGTGTTGACAACATGAGATACACATGGAAAACAACTACAGATGATGGAGTCTTTGCAGTTTTGAAGACCAACATGGGACTGGGATCAGAACCAGACGAGGATGATAAAAACGAAACACGTAGTATTTGGGAGTGGATTTGTGATGTGGATTCTTTCTACTCACAGTCACTATGATTGTTTGGGAGGATATGACAAAGACTTTAAAATAACATACATAGATTATTCAAAGAAGTCCCTTGGTGCTTCTAAACAAATTCCCATATATCAAAACCGAATAACAAACTCCCTTCAGAATCTATGAGAAATACCTGAATTTATAGTCCTCCAGGAACTCCCTGTTCCACTCTCGAACCAAATAGACTATTCTTATTGAAGCCTTGCCAAACACAGAAAGATTGAGTCATAATAATGCCAAGAGCCAAACTGTAAAAAAAAAAAATGGGAAAAAAGGAAAATGTGCCTTTGCCATCCTTTACTCTGTATGTGTTTACACTTTATATCCATTGTCAACTTTTGGACACCAAAGTCTATCCAAACCAGGTAAAAGGGGGCATGTGCAAATTATTCACAACTACATACCTGTATATGATTTTTCTTTTACGAAAAAGCAACATGAGACAAGGTCAAAGTCAATGAAATTGATCACAATAGAAGTTCTGACATTTTGTCTGAGAAGAGGGTAGATATAACTTGGGTACCTTCAAATCATAATCAATGTGATGTTCTTTTTTTTTCAGCTCATCTTTTGAAAATTTATTTATTAATAATTAATTATTAAAATTTTCCACCTCCTCCCCTCCTCCCATTTTCCTCCTCCTCTTCCTATCCTCCTCCCCCTCTCCAGTCCAAAGAGCAGTCAGGGTTCCTTACCCTGTGGGAAGTCCAAGGTCATCCCCCCTCCATCCAGGTCTAGGAAGGTGAGCATCCAAACAGACTAGGCTCCCACAAAGCCAGAACATGAAGTAGGATCAAAACCCAGTGCCATTGTCCTTGGCTTCTCAGTCATCCCCCATTGTCAGCCACGTTCAGAGAGTCCGGTTTGATCACATGCTCCATCAGTCCCAGTCCAGCTTGCTTTGGTGAGCTACCACTAGATCAGCCCCACTGTCTCAGTGGGTGGGTGAAGTAATAGGAGCGGCGGGGCTGCATTCCCAGCACCCCAGCTGCCTGCTCGGCTAGCTTATGCCTGAAATAATTACACGGAAACTGCATTCATTTAATCACTGCTTGGCCATTCTCTTCTAGGCTAATTCTCACATATTAATTCAGCCCATTTCTAATCATCTGTGTGTAGCACCCCAAGGTGCGCTTACCGGGGAGATTCTAGCCTAGTCCATCCTGGGTCGGAGCTTCATGGCGTGTGTCTGCCCGGGAGCAGGGCATGGCGTCTCTGCTGAGGCATCTGCTCAGGAGAGCAGAGCTGTGGAGTCTCTGAGCTCACTTCCTCTTCCTCCCAGCGTTCTGTTCTGTTTACTCCTCCCACCTATCCTCTAACCAATAAAATGGGCCAGGGCAGTGCCTTTATTAGCCAATGACCTTCCTCCATCAGGTGGGCGCACCCCTCCCAGTCCTGACTTCCTTGCTCATGTTCTCCCTCCTTCTGCTCCTCATTTGGACCTTGGGAGCTCAGTCCAGTGCTCCAATGTGGGTCTCTTTCTCTTGCTCCATCCATCACCATATGAAGGTTCTATGGTGAAATGCAAGATATTCATCAATATGGCTATAGAATAGGGCCATTTCAGGCTCCCTCTCCTCAGCTGCCCAAGGATCTAACTGGGGACATCTCCATGGACACCTGGGGACACCTCTAGAGTCAAGTCTCTTGCCAACCCTAAAATGGCTCCCTTAATTAAGATATATACTTCCCTGCTCCCATATCCACCCTTCCTCCATCCCAACCGTCCCATTCCCCCAAGCTCTCCTCATCCCTCCTTCTCACTTTTTTCTCCCCATCTCCCCTTACCCCCACCCACCCCTCCCCCAAGTTTCCAATTTTTGCCTGGCAATCTTGTATCCTTACAATATCCAGGAGGATAACTATATTTTTCTTTGGGTTCACCTTCTTATTTAGCTTCTCTAGGATCACAGATTATAAACAACAATGTGATGTTCTTTATGAATAAAAAAAAATCACAGTTGGGCAGTGGTGATACACACCTTTAATCCCAGCATTTGGGAGGCAGAGGCTGGTGCATCTCTGTGAGTTCGAGGCCAGCCTGGTCGACAGAGTAAGTTTCAGGACAGGTTCCAAAGCTATACAGAGAAACCCTATCCCTGACCCCCCCCCCAAAAAAAAACCAAATAAATAAAAAGAAAAGAAAAAGAACAAAAAGAAAATATTTGGATTTGAATTCATGCCTTAACAGAAATGCAGAATAGTAAGAGTGTAGATTACTGTGTTTAGTCTGACCTCCTTACTTCGTGGATGATCAAACAAGGACTCATAAAGGTTCAGATTCTTTCCCAGGAGTGCAGAGCTGCCAAAAGCAAGAGCCATGACTTGAATAGCAAATGCAGAGCTCTTTTCATTACAAGGTGTTACTCCCTCATCAACTGCTTGGAAACTGATAATGGACCCTGTCTCAAGTGCACGGGCATGACCAAAAGAATGAGAACAGAAGCAAGACAGAATGACATACAAGGAATTTTTCCTGAGCAATTTCTCCTAGAGGACATTTCAAGCATGATCAATATGAAGAAGGAACTTAAAACTGGATGTGATGCTAGGAGTATGACAGTAAGAATGAATAGGTTACTCCTTGAATCTTGTATTAAAAATAAATCCCTGTAATGATCAGATTATAATGAACCCCTACTCAAAATAAATTAGAAAACAAAATCTCAGTGTCACCACAAGTTTCTAGTGTTTATGGTTCTGTTAATTAAGGTGCTATTTTACCTTCAAACACAGACAATTTATAATAATAGGATTGTTAAAAATAGAAAATAATACATACAAGTAGCATTAAACAGACTGAGTAGGTTGTATTTACATATTTAGAAATGAAGTGTGTGTGTGTGTGTGTGTGTGTGTGTGTGTGTGTGTGTGTGTGTGTGTGTGTATGGCAACAATTAATGAAAAAAAGAGGCCATGATTTGAAAGAGAGAAAGAAGAGGTACATTGGTGGGTTTGGAGGGAGAAAGGGGAAGGGGGAAATAATGTAATTATACTATAATCCCCAAAAAACAAAAGTTATGGTTTAAAAAATAAAATATAAACTCCAACTGGATTTAAAGTTGCTTTCTTTTGGTTATTCAAGAGAGAATTTCATTATGTATCCTTGGCTGCCCTGGAACTTTCTCTGCAGACTAGGCTGGCTTCAAACTCAGGTATTCTCCTGCCACTACCTCCTTAGCGCTGGGATTAAAAGCGTGTGCCACCACTGCCTGGCTTAACTTTGTGATTTCTATTTAAGGTGTAACTAGTTATTTAATATCTAGAAGTTTACATAAGATTTATTTACTTATCTCTTTACTTCTGGATAGGTTTGGAAATTTTCAAATATGGAGGAGAATAAAGATGCAGTTTCTGACTTCTAAGAACTACAAAGAGCAGAGCATTCCTGTAACTCCAGATATTTATGAGGCAGAGACAGGAGGATCACTACTTCAAAACTAGCCCATAATGACTCCTAGCCCAATGTGGGCTACAAAGAGAGACCCACTCTTTTTTTTTTTAACAGAACTATTTTTTATTTCTTTTTGAGTCTTCTCAATAATCACAAATATAAATATATCTTCCAGGAACATTTGAATTTCTTTTTTTTAATTTTTTTTTATTGAAAAAAAATTCTGCCTCCTCCCAGCCTTCCATTTCCCTCCCCCTCCTCCCAATCCTCTCCCCCTCCCCCCACTCCTTTCCTCCTCCCTCTCCAGTCTGAAGAGCAGTCAGGGTTCCTGGCCCTGTGGAAAGTCCAAAGTCCTCCCCCCTCCATCCTGGTCTAGGAAGGTGAACATCCAAACTGGCTAGGCTCCCACAAAGCCAGAACATGAAGTAGGATCAAAACCCAGTGCCATTGTCCCTGGTTTCTCAGCAGCCCTCATTGCCGGCCATATTCAGAGAGTCCGGTTTTATCCCATGCTTTTTCAGTCACAGTCCAGCTGGCCTTGGTGAGCTCCCAATAGATCAGCCCCACTGTCTCCGTGGGTGGGTGAACCCCTTGTAGTCCTGACTTCTTTGCTCATGTTGAGAGACCCACTCTTATCAAATAAGGATTCAGTTTAGTGATAGAGCAAGTGTCCATGTGTCCAGTGCCCTGGAGTTCAGTCTACAGAACAACATTAAGATTCTCTTTCTTCCTCCCCCTCTTTCTCTTAGAGAGAAAGAACTGGAAGGAACTCAGTTTTAGATTACTAGTAGGTTTAAAGTAATGCTTGTATATATTAATTTATATAGCATCTATGAATGGGCTTTAATGTTTCAATTCTTTAAAAACTATAGGTGTGGACCTCAGTTAGAAGGGCCGTGGTAACCAAGACAAAAAGCAACAAATGTTGGCAAGAAAGCAGAGATAGAGGAGCTCTAATACACTGTCGGTGGGAGTGTAAATTATACAGCAAGTATGGAAAACAGTATGAATGCTTCTCAAAAGCCTAAAGATAGAACTACCATATGATCCAGCATTCCCACTACTGCGTTTACATCCAAAGGAAATGAAGTCATTGTGCCAAAGAGACATCTGCACTCCCATGTTTATTGCAGCACTATTCACAATAGCCAAGATATGGAATCAACCTATTGCCCGCCAGCACATGAATGGCTAAATGAAATGTAGTATGCATGCACAATGGAGTATTATTCAGACATAAAAATATAATTCCTGTCATTTACATAAACGTGGAGAGAACTGGAGAATACAGTGCTAAATGAAATAATCCAAAAGACAGACATATACCACTCACATGTAGGAATTAAACAAGTTGATTTTGAGGAAGTAGGGTAGAGTAAAATTGTTGTCAGAAGATAACTAGAACATAGAGATAGAGAATATATAGAATATTGGTGGCTATATAGAAAAAATATAATTAGATAGGAGGGACAAGTTTCAGTATCCTGTATCATGGTATTATTATTACCAGTACAACATTGTTTATTCCAAAATACCCAGAAGAATTTTCAATATTTCCAACATAAAGAAGTTAAAAACATTTGAGGTGATAGGTAAATTAGAATGATATAACTATTACATATTTTTATTATGCTATATATTATATAATGTATATTATGGACCATAATCTGTTTAAGCTTTCTTTGTCAATAAGAATACATGACATCTAATTTTTTCTGTTAATGTTGAAAATGTTCCCTGGACAATTGCTTAAATTTCATGATTGGGAAAATCCACAAATGTCATTACTTTCCCTTCATGATTAAATGAGTTACTTTTATAGATGAGACTTTTTCTTTTTTCTTTTCCATAACCCAAACTTTGTGACAAAGAAAATGAAGCAACTATAATTTTCAAACCTATGTCTCCTTGCAAAATTTGGAATAATGAGCGGATTGCAAATAGAATAGCACTTCACCATGCTTTTAGAAGTCATACATAGTAAGTGTTGGTGCTGTGAGTTTTCTCTTTGAAAGTTAAATTATTAAAAAAAAGAAACTATTTTAGACTTTTTACAATAAACATGATAAAATCAACAAGGCCATGAATAAAAAAATATATGCATTCCAAATAGGTATGGTAAATTAGAATAAAAAAATGTAAGGAAGGAAAAAAAAAACAAAAAAACAGAGGGACATCAGGCAGTAAAGACAACAGATTAAAAAGCACAGAAAAGGCAAATCTAGAGATATCTCTGATTTCTACAAAAATAAACATACCAAATTCTTCAACTGAAATGTTAAGCAGGATCAGAATAAATAAAACAACAATATTCAGTTGTAAACTATTTAAAATAGAAAATTAAAAATACTTACCTTTATTTGTATCTCAATGTAAAAACACCATACTTGGATGCTAGAGAGAGTGTTCTTTTCTTAAGGAACTGGTTGCTCTTTCAGAGGACTAGGGTTCCATTCCCAGCACTATTCCCAGCACTAGCACGATGGTTTACAACTATTTGTAACTCCAGTCCTAAAGGATCTCCTTCCCTCTTTTGGCCACCACGAGCATTACACACACATTGTTCATAGACACACATGCAGGCAAAATACATGCACACATAAGAACAAATTGATTTGAACTGAGTAAGGGCAACAGCAGTAGACATGCCAAAGTAGACAGGGGAAAGATCAAGAAGCTTCAATCCTAACTAAAGAACTACAGGCAATCAAAGAATGCTAAGAGTGGGGAAAATTAGTCAAATTCATACAAGTAACCTTATAAAGACTACCACATCCTCACCCACCAAAGCCTCAGAGACCCCGGGGCAGCAGTCCTACACCTGCAACCATCCCCCCACTGCATCTGCAACCACTAGAGCCTTGGCCCTGACTGCCCTTGGAGAGCTGAGTGTCTGGGTTCCTGGCTTAAGGGCCCTGCTCTCTAAGCCCTAGTGGCTGAAGGCACATCCTGAGTCCCATTCCCCACCCACCCAAACCCCAGAGACCTCAGAGCAGCTTCCCCATACCCCCTACCATCCCCTAGTGCGTTTGCACACACCAGAGCTTTGGTCCTGCCCCCACATGGAGAGGTGAGTATCTGGCTTGCCTAATGGAGGGTCCTACTCTCTAGGCCATAATCCCAGGAGGCAAATCCCATGCTCCACTACCACCCACCAGAGCCCAGAAGATCTGGGAGCAGATTCTTCACACCCTCAACCACCCCTTAAGGCATCTGTGACGACCAGATCCTTGGCTCTGCCTACACTTGGAGAGGTGATATCTGGCCTGATATTAATCTTCACACCTATGAACACCTGATTTTTGACAAAGAAGCTAAAATTATCCAATGGAGAAAAGAAAGCATCTTTAACAAATGGTGCTGGCATAACAGGATGTCGACATGCAAATAGATCCATATCTATCCCCATGCACAAACCTCAAGTAGATAAAAAAAATTCTCAGTATAAATTCATCCACACTGAACCTCATTGACGAGAAAGTGGAAAGTAATCTTGAAAGCATTGGAGCAGGAGATCACTTCCACCAGTAGAACAGACACCGAGATTGACAATTAATAAATGGGACCTCCTAAACCTGAGAAGCTTCTGTAAGGCAAGAACACAATCAACAAGACAAAATGGCAGCCTCCTGAATGGGAAAAGAGCTTCACCAAAGCCCACATCTAATAGAGGGCTGGTCTACAAAATACACAAAGAACTCAAGAAAGTAGATATGAAAATACCAAATAATCCAGTTAAAAATGTGGTACAGATCCAAACAGAAAATTCACAACAGAGAAATCTTAAATAGCCAAAAAGACACTTAAGGAACTGCCCAACATCTTTAGCCATGGCAACATGCAAATCAAAACAACTCTGAGATAACATCTTCCACTTGTCAGAATGACTAAGATCAAAAACACTAATGCCAACTTATGCTGGAGAGGATGTGGAGTAAAGGGAACACTCCCCCTTTGCTGGTGTGAGAGAAAACTTGTACAGCTGCTTTTGAAATTAGTACTGCAGCGATAAGAAAATTGGAAATCAATCTACCTCAAGACCCAGCAATACAACTCTTGGGCATATACTCAAAGGATGCACACTCATACCACAAGGACATTTGTTCAACTATGTTCACAGCAGTATTTGTAGCAGCCAGAACCTGGAAATAACCTGGATGCTTCTCAACTGAAAAATGGATAAAGAAAATGTGGTACATTTACACAATGGAGTACTACTCAGTGATTTAAAAAAATGACATCTTGAAATTTTCAGGAAAATGAATGAAACAAGAAAAGCCATCCTGAGTGAAGTAACCCAGACTCAGAAAAACAAACATGATATGTACTCACTCATAAGTGGATATATTAGAAATAAAGCAAAGGATAACTAGCCTACAGTTAACAACCCCAAAGAAACCAGGAAACAAGGAGGACCCTAAGAGAGAGACACATGGATCCCCCTGGGAAGGGGAAATAGACAAGATATCTTGAGAAATTAGGGACTGTGGGAGGAAATGGGGGAAGGGAAGGGGAGGGGAGAAGGGCAGAAGGGGAAGAGAACTGAGGAATTGGGAAGTTTGAGTTGGGGAAAGGACAGAGATGACCCAAGTTAGGACAAGGATGAGCCAAGTTAAGAATTTAAGCAATAGTGGAGAGGGTACCTTATCCGCCCTTCTCCTGTAAACAAATTGATGACTACCTTAATTGTCACCATAGAACCTTTATCTAGTAACTGATGGAAGCAGAAGCAGAAAAGCACAGATAAGCCCTGGATTGAATTCCTGGAGTCCAGTCATAGAGAGGGAGGAGCCATAAACCAAGAAAAGAGGTCAAGGCCATGATGGGGAAATCTCCAGAAACAACTGACCTGCGTTAGTAGGAGCCCATTGACTCTGGACTGACAGCTGGAGAAACAGCAGAAGACCAAACTAGGCCTTCTGAATGTGGGTGACGTTGTTGGTGGGCTGGAGCTATGGCCGTGAGGAAAGAAACACAGAGCTCAAGAAACCCACGTAGAAATTTATTAGGAAAGTACTGGGGTAAAGGGAAGGAAGTCAGAGGAAGTACGGTCGACAATAGGGGAGCAGGGGAAAAAAGGACGAATAAGAGGGCAGAGCTTACATGAGGAGTTTTATTGAGGGAAGGGTAGGGAATGGAAAAAGGAAGGAAGAGAGGGGAAGATGAAAAAGAGAGAGAGAGAGAGAGAGAGAGAGAGAGAGAGAGAGAGAGAGAGAGAGAGAGAAGAAACAGAAGAAGTCCTGCCTACCCGTTCAGAAGAACAGCTGGGAAAGAGAGACTGGGAGTGGGCAGAGCTTACTCGAAATGGGATGCTTGGGCATGCTTACAGAGCATTGGTAGGGACATATGGTCTCAGGGCCCCTAGGCTGCTTAGGTGTTTGCCTGGTTACCGGTGGGCTTCCAGAGGGTGGGGTCAATATAAATGATGGAATCCTAAGAACAGTTATGTGGCTTGGGAGGTTTGTTCTGCCACTAACCATGAAACCAGTATTTATCTTTAAGTGCATGAACTGGCATTTTGGAGCCCATTCCATATGAAGGGATACCTTGCTCAGCCTAGATACAAGGAGGAGAGCCTTGCAAGTAATGAGACAAACTTTGTTGACTTCCCATGGGAGGCCTCACCCTCTCAGAGGGATGAATAGGGGTGGAGCAGCGGAAGGTGAGGGAAGTGGGAGGAAGGGAGGGAGAGGGAACTAGAAACTGGAATTGGTATGTAAAGAGAGAGAGAGATGCATATAAAAATAATAAAAAGTATTTTATGAATTTTAAAAAGAGGAGGGATATATGGGAGAATTTGGAAGGAGGGAAAAAAAGGAAGAAATTGTATATGGTAATCTCAAAAATAAGTCAAATAATCCAAAATTATGATGGGCCTAGAGAAATAGTTCAGTGGGTAAAGGCACCTGGTGCAAAGCCTGATGACCTGAGTTCCATCCCTAGAACCCACATGTTGGAAGGAGAAAACTGACTCCCACAAATTTTCCTCTGATACCCCAAAACACAAATAAATAAAAATAAAAATGATTATTAATTTTCAAAAGTAAAATAAACTATAGCTAAGGCCTAAATCAATCTACCATATGATTGTAAGAAATCAATATACAGAGAAACTTGAAATATCATTTGGAAGACTTCTAAGCAAATATAAAGAAAATTCTGCATGTTTGTAATTAAAAGACAGGGCAATTATTTTGTTTGTTTGTCTATTTGTTTTAGTTTTTTGAGACAGAGTTTTGTTGTAGCTTTAGAGCCTGTCCTGGAACTTGTTCTGTAGATCAGGCTGGCCTTGAACTCACAGAGATTGGCCAGTGTCTGACTCCCAAGTGCTGGGATTAAAGGTGTGCACTACCACTGCCTGGCTGACAGTGCAACTATTATATGTCAATACATATGGTTGACTTAAAGAAATGTTCAATGTTTTTAGTCATCAGAGAAATGCACATCAAAACAACTCTGGAATTCCATCTTACACCTTTTAAGAACAACCAAGATCAAAAACACTGATAACAACTTATACAGGATAGGTTGTGGGGTAAAGGGAACACTTCTGCATTGCTGGTGGGAATGCAGGCTGGTATAACCCCTTTGGATGTCAGTATGGAGATTTCTTAGAAAATTAGGAAACAACCTTCATCAAGACCCAGCAATACCACTTTTGGGTATATATTCAAAGGTTGCTCAATAGTGCCACAAGGATATGTGCTCAACTATGTTCATAGCAGCTTTGTTTGTCATAGCCAGAACCTGAAAACAACCTAAATGTCCCTCAACTAAAGAATGGATAAGGAAAATGTGGTACATTGATACAATGAAGTACTACACAGCAGGAAAAAATAACGACATCTTGAATTTTGCAGAAAAATGGATGAAGCTAGAAAACACCATTTTGGGTGAAGTAACCCAGACACAGAAAGACAATTATCACATGTGCTCACTCATAAATGGTTTTTAAACATAAAGCAAAGAAAAACAGCCCACAAATCACAATCCCAGAGAACTTAGACAACAATGAGGATCCTAAAACAGACAGACATATATCTAATCTACGTGGGAAGTAGAAAAAGACAAGATCTCCTGAGTAAATTGGGAGCATGAGGACCTTGGGAGAGGATTGAAGGGGAGGAGGGCAGAGAAAAATGTAGAGCTCAATAAAAATCAATAAAAATCATATGGATTGTACTAAAGTGAAATTTAGAGGAAAATAAAATATGTTTCTCAAAGGAAATTTCAGAATCCATAACTAAATACTTAATTTAATAAATTAATGAAATATTGTTAGAATAATCAATCTCCAAAAAATCCCAGAAATAATGGAATAGTAAATATATGGAAAGGGTGATGGAAATACAGAACAAATGTGGAACATCAGCTAAGCCAAAAAGAGATTCTTCAAAGTGACTAACTATATTCTTCTAGCAAGATTAATCATGGGAAGTGGGGGGAAAACAGGCAATACAAATGTGCACATTCAAATTTTGCAATTATTAAGTTATTACAGATGCCACACAGATTTAAAAGATAAAGTGAGGTGGTAAGAAGAGTTCAATATTCTTGAAAACTTGGATCTCAGACTGGATATATTGTTTAAAATGTTGAAATGTAATTTGTAAATGTCACTTTAAAAGAACAGATTTCAAAAAGTCCCCTAACCATTCTCTAAAGAGGTAGTGAATCAGAATGCAAAACTGCTCCTCCAAGGGAATACCATGTTCCTAGTACTACCATACCAGTTGTGCAAGCCCTTCAGGGACATTTTCAGTCTTTTATCCAAGTTACTCCATAGAAAAGGAAATTAGTAATGCTCCATAATTCATTTTGATAATGAAACATGACCAGAACCATATTATCAAGGAATATTGTAAGTTTCACTCATGGTAACAGATGTAAAATTTATTAAAAAAACAAAAATTTAAACAAATCATTAGTAAACTAAATTCAACAAGGTATAAAAATGCATAATGAACATTTATCAAGTTGGGTTTATTTGAGGAATACAAGATTGCTTTGGATAATTATTTAAAGTAATTTTTGTTTTAACAAATTAAAGCAGAAAACAAAAACATTACTTATACAGAAAATACATCCAATATTATCTAACATTCATTCACTTAATAAAATAGAGTCTCAGCTAGCTAGGACTAATGGCTGTCTTCCTATACCTAATAAAGAACATTCTTATAGTAGAAAATTGGAAATTATTCCATTTCAGATTAAAGACCAGGGCTGGAAAGATGACTCTGCAGTTAAGAGCAGTTGTTGCTCTTCCAAGGAATCTACCTGTATTTGGTTCCCAGCATTTACCTAGCAACTAATAACTGCCTGTAACTCTAGTTTTGTGGGATCTGATGCACTCTTCTGGAATGTGTGAGTACTGCATGCACATGACCAAATAGGAAATAATATTTTCATCATTGCAAACAAAATCGTATGTTAGGTGCTCTTTATGCGAAGTTTGTTGCGGTGGTGTTTTTTAAAAATATGTGATGGATGTTCATTTTAATCAAAGACCTTTCTTCATCTCCTGAAATTATAATAATATTTTTCCTCTAGTTTGTTAGTATGATGAATTGCATTTATTTTTAAATGTTCAACCACGCTTCATTCCTTGAATAAACCACACTTGGCAATGATATTTATACTTTTAGTATATTGTTGAGCATTTTGTTTAGACATTTTTCCATCAATATTCATGAAGAATATTAGTTGTTGTTGTTTGTCCTTTTCTGATTTTGGTATCAGGGTAATGCTATTCTTATAAAATGAATTGGGAACTATTTCCTCATTCTGTTTTCTTAAAGCAAATTTGTAGTAGACTTTATAATCTTTCTTTTTTGAATTGTTTAGTAGGACTTACCAATGAAGACGTCTATACCAAAAGATACATTTGTGTGAACATTTTGACTGCAAGCACATTTTTTTAGTATGTATATAGTTGTTCTTCTTGAAGGACGTTTGATCATTTCTCTGTCAAGGTGTTGCCAAATATGCTAGCACAAAGCTATTTTTGATAATTAATTCACGCTGAATAGCAGTAGAATATGTACTTCTGTGCTCTTTCTTAATGTTGGAAATTTTGTTCTGCTCTCTTTTCTTGATCACTCTAGCTAGAGGTTTACCAATCTCATTTTCTCAAGGACTCGAATTTTGGCTTCACTGCTGTCCTGTTTCCTGTGCTATTTGTGTGCACATTTGCCTCCATCTTTTCTTTGGTTTGTCTTTCCAGTTTTTTTTTTTAATTTTTTTTTATTGCGAAAAGAAGAAAAAAAATCATAAAAAAAAACAAGATTCCACCTCCTCCCAGCCTCCCATTTCCCTTCCCCTCCTCCCACCCTTCTCCCCCTCCTCCCACCCTTCTCCCCCTCCTCCCACTCCTCTCCCCTTCCCTCTACAGTCCACAGAGCAGTCCGGGTTCCCTGCCCTGTGTTAAGTCCTAGGTCCTCCCCCCTCCGTCCATATCTAGGAAGGTGAACATCCAAACTGGCTAGGCTCCCACAAGGCCGGCACATTAAGTAGGATCAAAACCCCCTGCCATTGTCCTTGGTGACTCATCAGCCCTCATTGTTCGCCATGTTCAGAGAGTCCGGTTTTATCCCATGCTTTTTCGGTCACAGTCCAGCTGGCCTTGGTGAGCTCCCCGTAGATCAGCTCCACTGTCTCAGTGGGTGGATGCACGCCTCGTGGTCCCGAATTCTTTGCTCATGTTCTCCCTCCTTCTGCTCCTCCTTGGGACCTTGGGAGCTCAGTCCAGTGCTCCTGTGTGGGTCTCTGTCTCTATCTCTATCCATCACCAGATGAAGATTCTATGATGATATGCAAGATATTCGTCAGTATTGCTCTAGGATAGGGTCATTTC
The DNA here is from genome assembly GCF_018167655.1 of Microtus oregoni. Lineage (NCBI taxonomy): Eukaryota > Metazoa > Chordata > Mammalia > Rodentia > Cricetidae > Microtus > Microtus oregoni. Next base: position 1,959,891 of record NW_024544745.1, read on the forward strand.
AGGTTCCCTATCCTCAGCTGCCCAAGGAACTAACTGGGAACCTCATCTTGGGCACTAGGGAGCCCCTCTAGGGTCAAGTCTCTTGCCCACCCTAAACTGGCTCCCTTAACTAAGAATTGTGGTTCCGTGCTCCCCTATCCACCTTTCCTTTATCCCAATTCTCCTGTTTCCCAGGTCCCCCCTCCTTCCCTTCTACCTTTTCTCTCCCCATCTCCCTTTACCCCCATCCCACCCCATCCCCAAGATCCCATTTTCTCCCCGGAAATTTGGTCTACTTCCCTTAGCCAAGAGGACAACTATATGTTTTTCCTTGGGTTCACCTTCTTACTTAGCTTCTTTAGGTTCACCTCTTGTAGACTCCGTGGTCCTTATTTATGGCTAGAAACCAATTATGAGTGAGTACATCCCATATTCATCTTTTTGGGTCTGGGACACCTCACTCAGGATAGTGTTTTCTATTTCCATCCATTTGCATGCAAAATTCGAGAAGTCATTGTTTTTTACCGCAGCGTAGTACACTAGCGTGTATATATTCCATACTTTCTTCATCCATTCTTCCATTGAAGGGCATCTAGGTTGTTTCCAGGTTCTGGCTATTACAAATAATACTGCTATGAACATAGTTGAACAAATGCTTTTGTCATTTGATAAAGCATCTCTTGGGTATATTCCCAAGAGTGGTATTGCTGGGTCCAGGGGTAAGTTGATCCCGAATTTCCTGAGAAACCGAAACACTGACTTCCACAGTGGTTGCACAAGATTGCATTCCCACCAGCAATGGATGAGGGTACCCGTTCCTCCACAGCCTCTCCAGCAAAGGTTATCCTTGGTGTTTTTGACTTTAGCCATTCTGACAGGTGTAAGATGATATCTCAAAGTTGTTTTGATTTGCATTTCCCTGATTGCTAAGGAAGTTGAACAGGACCTTAAGTGTCTTTTGGCCATTTGAACTTCTTCTGTTGAGAATTCTCTGTTCAGTTCAGTGCCCCATTTTTTAATTGGGTTAATTAGCATTTTAAAGTCTAGTTTCTTGAGTTCTCTATATATTTTGGAGATCAGACCTTTGTCTGTTGTGGGGTTGGTGAAAATCTTCTCCCAGTCAGTAGGTTGCCTTTGTGTCTTAGTGACCATGTCCTTTGCTTTACAGAAGCTTCTCAGTTTAAGTAGGTCCCATTTATTCATTGTTGCCCTTAATGTCTGTGCTTCTGGGGTTATACATAGGAAGCGATCTCCTGTGCCCATCTGTTGTAGGGTATTTCCCACTTTCTCTTCTATCAGGTTCAGTGTGTTCGGGCTGATATTGAGGTCTTTAATCCATTTGGACTTGAGTTTTGTACACGGTGAGAGATATCGGTCTATTTTCATTCTTCTACAGGTTGACATCCAGTTGTGCCAGCACCATTTGTTGAAGATGCTTTCTTTCTTCCATTGTATACTTTTAGCTCCTTTATCGAAAATGAGGTGTTCATAGGTTTGTGGGATAATATCCGGGTCTTCTATACGATTCCATTGGTCGACTTCTCTGTTTTTATGCCAGTACCACACTGTTTTCATTACTGTAGCTCTGTAATAGAGTTTGAAGTCAGGGATGGTAATGCCTCCAGAAGATCCTTTATTGTATAGGATTGTTTTGGCTATCCTGGGTTTTTTGTTTTTCCATATAAAGTTGATTATTGTCTTCTCCAGATCTGTGAAGAATTTTGATGGGATCTGGATGGGGATTGCATTGAATCTATAAATTGCCTTAGGTAGGATTGCCATTTTTACTATGTTGATCCTCCCAATCCAAGAGCAAGGGAGGTCCATCCATTTTTTGGTATCCTCTTCAATTTCTTTCTTCAGTGCCTTAAAGTTCTTGTCAAATAAATCTTTCACTTCCTTGGTTAGAGTTACCCCAAGATATTTTATGCTGTTTGTGGCTATCGTGAATGGTGAAGCTTCTCTGATTTCCCTCTCTGCTTCCATATCCTTTGTGTATAAGAGGGCGACTGATTTTTTAGAGTTGATCTTGTATCCTGCCACATTACTAAAGCTGTTTATCAGCTGTATAAGTTCTTTGGTGGAGTTTTGGGGGTCGCTTAAGTACACTATCATATCATCTGCAAATAACGAAAGTTTAACTTCTTCCTTTCCAATTCGAATCCCCTTGATCCCATTATGTTGTCTTATTGCTATTGCTAGAACTTCAAGCACTATATTGAAGAGGTATGGCGAGAGTGGACAGCCTTGCCGTGTTCCTGAGTTAAGTGGGGTGGCTTTGAGTTTCTCTCCGTTTAATTTGATGTTAGCTGTCGGCTTGCTGTATATAGCTTTTATTATATTCAGGTATGACCCTTGTATCCCTAATCTCTCCAAGACTTTTAACATAAATGGATGTTGAATTTTGTCGAATGCTTTTTCAGCATCTAATGAGATGATCATATGGTTATTTTCCTTCAGATTATTTATATGCTGGATTACATTGATAGATTTTCGTATGTTGAACCAGCCCTGCATCTGAGGAATGAAGCCTACTTGATCATAATGGATAATTTTTCGGATGTGTTCTTGGATTCGATTTGCCAGTATTTTGTTGAGGATTTTTGCGTCGATATTCATGAGTGAGATTGGCCTGTAGTTCTCTTTCCTGGTTGAGTCTTTGAGTGGTTTTGGTATCAGAGTAATTGTGGCTTCATAAAAGGAATTTGGTAATGACCCTTCTGTTTCTATATTGTGGAATACATTAAGGAGTATAGGTATTAGGTCTTCTTGGAAGTTCTGGTAGAATTCTGCATTGAAACCATCTGGTCCTGGGCTTTTTTTGGTAGGGAGGTTTTTGATAACAGCTTCTACTTCCTCGCGACTTACAGGTCTGTTTAGATTGTTCACCTGGTCCTGGTTTAGTTTTGGTAGATGGTATTTGTCTAAAAAAGCGTCCATTTCTTTTACATTTTCCAGTTTTCTGGCATACAGGCTTTTGTAGTAAGATCTAATGACTCTCTGAATTTCCTCTGTGTCTGTGGTTATGTCCCCCTTTTCATTTCTGATCTTATTAATTTGCAAATTCTCTCTCTGTCGTTTGATTAGTTTGGATAGGGGTTTATCAATCTTGTTGATTTTCTCCAGGAACCAGCTTTTTGTTTCATTGATTCTTTGGATTGTTTTCTGTGTTTCTATTTTGTTGATTTCAGCCCTCAATTTGATTATTTCCAGTCTTCTACTCCTCCTAGGTGAGTCTGCTTCTTTTTTTTCTAGAGCTTTCAAGTGGGCTGTTAAGTCTCCAATATGTGCTTTCTCTGTTTTCTTTAGGTGGGCACTTAGTGCTATGAACTTTCCTCTCAGGACTGCTTTCATAGTGTCCCATAAGTTCGAGTATGTTGTTTCTTTATTTTCATTGAATTCAAGGAAGACTTTAATTTCTTTCTTTATTTCTTCCTTAATCCAGGTATGGTTCAGTAGTTGACTGTTCAGTTTCCATGAGTTTGTAGGCTTTCTGGGGGTAGCATTGTTGTTGAATTCTAACTTTAATCCATGGTGATCTGATAAGACACAGGTGGTTACTAATATTTTTTTGTAACTGTGTAAGTTAGCTTTGTTACCAAGTATATGGTCAATTTTCGAGAAGGTTCCATGAGCTGCAGAGAAGAAGGTATATTCTTTCCTCTTTGGGTGGAATAATCTATAGATGTCTGTTAAGTCCATTTGCTTCATTACCTCCATTAATTCTCTAATTTCTCTGTTAGGTTTCTGTCTGATTGACCTGTCCATTGGTGAGAGAGGAGTGTTGAAGTCTCCTACTATTAGTGTGTGTGGTTTGATGGCTGCCTTGAGTTTTAGTAATGTTTCTTTTACGTACGTGGGTGCTTTTATATTAGGGGCATAGATATTCAGGATTGAGACTTCTTCCTGATGAATTGTTCCTGTTATGAGTATAAAATGTCCCTCTCCATCTCTTCTGATTGATTTAAGTTTGAAGTCAACTTTGTTAGAAATTAGTATGGCCACACCTGCTTGTTTCTTAGGTCCATTTGCTTGATAAGCCTTTTCCCAGCCCTTTACTCTGAGTAGGTGCCTGTCTTTGTGGTTGAGGTGTGTTTCTTGTAGACAGCAGAATGTTGGATCCTGTTTTCTTATCCAATCTCTTAGCCTGTGCCTTTTTATAGGTGAGTTGAGCCCATTGATATTAAGTGATATTAATGACCAGTGGTTGTTAACTCCGGTCACTTTTTTAGTAGTAGGGTTGGTGTGTTTTCCTTCTTTGATTTGCGCTGGTGAAGAGTCTCTAGATGTCTGAGTTATTGTGGTCATTGTTGGACTCCTTGGTTAGTGATTTTCCTTCTATTATTTTCTGTAAGGCTGGATTTGTGGCTACGTATTGTTTAAATTTGTTTTTATCCTGGAAAATTTTGTTTTCTCCATTTATAGTGAATGAAAGTTTGGCTGGATATAGTAGTCTGGGCTTGCATCCGTGGTCTCTTAGTTTTTGGAGAACATCTATCCAGGACCTTCTGGCTTTCATGGTTTCCATAGAGAAGTCAGGTATAAGTCTGATAGGTTTACCTTTATAAGTAACTTGGCCTTTTTCCTTTGCGGCTCTTAATATTCTTTCTTTATTCTGTATATTTTGTGTTTTGATTATTATATGGCGAGGGGATGTTTTCTTTTGATCCAGCCTATTTGGTGTTCTGTATGCTTCTTGAACCTTCATAGGTACATCTGTCTTCAGTTTGGGAAAGTTTTCTTCTATAATTTTATTAAGTATATTTTCTGTACCGTTGAGCTGCACTTCTTCTCCTTCTTCTACTCCAATTATTCTTAGGTTTGGTCTTTTTATTGTGTCCCATATTTCCTGAATGTTTTGTGATGAGAGTTTGTTGGACTTGCTGTTTTCTTTGATCAGAGTGTTTATTTTCTCTATGTTATCCTCAGAATCTGAGATTCTTTCTTCTATCTCTTGTATTCTGCTGGTTATACTTGATTCTGTAGTCTCTATTCGTTTACCTAGATTTTCCATGTCCAGCCGGCCCTCTGTTTGTGTTTTCTTCTTTGCCTCCATTTCAGTTTTCAAGTCATGAACTGTTTCCTTTATCTGCTTGATTGTTTTTCCTTGGTTTCCTAGGGTATCATTCACTGATTTACTCAATTCCTCGAACTTTCTATTATACTTCTCATCCATTTCCATAAGGGCGTTTTTTATATGCTGTTTAAGGGTGTCAATCACTTTCATGAAGTCAGTTTTTTCTACTTCTTCTTGATTAAGGTGTTCATGTCCTCCTGTTGTGGGGTCACTGGCTTCTGGTGGTTCAGTGTTGTTTTTCAGATTGTTGGGAGAATTCCTGCATTGGCGTCTGCCCATCTCTTCCTCCCAATACTCCCTTTTGGATCTTCTTTTACAGGATCAGGTCTTCTTGCCCACTGATGTACCTTCCCAGTGATGTCACTCCCCAGAGATGTTTCTCCACAATGATGTTTCACTCTGTGCCCAGATCGAAACTCCGTGCTGCTTGGTTAGCTCGCGAACAAAGGGCCCACCCCGCTCAATGCGGGCAGGCTATGGGAACAAAGGAGCTACTGGCCACCCCTTTGTCCTCCCAGTTCGGTCCCAGCGTCCTAGCAGGCTGGGCAGGGAGGCGCTATGCCCCAAAGGAGGGAGAGAGGGAGGGAGACAGGGGGTGTGGGGATCTGGATGTAAGCTGAATGGGATAGAAATAGAGAGGCGGTTTGGGCAGTATAGCCCCTGTAGGATGGCCTGGAAGTGTGGGCGGGCTGAGGTATGTTCCCAGCTGCTGCAGCACTCACTCACCACAATGATGTTTCACTCTGTGCCCAGATCGAAACTCCGCGCTGCCTGGTTAGCTCGCGAACAAAAGTGGAGAGCTTTCTAATCGACTTCCAGCAATATACTATAAATTCTAGTGTGTGATTTCAGTTGGCTGAAAATATTTCCTCATTTCCATTGTGATTTTTTATTTCTACTCAAAAATGACTTGAAATTATATTCTTTAGTATTAAAGTATTTAGGAAATACTCTGTTATATTTATTTTTCTCTCATTCTCTCGCTCACCCCTGTATAATAAATTTTTTTGTGATTGTAATTTAATTATAACATTTCTCCCTGCCCTTTCCTCCCTCCAAACCCTCCCATATACTTCTTGCTACTCTCCTTCAACTCCAAGGCCTCTTGTTTTAGTAATTATTGCCAAGTACATATATATATATATGTATATATACATATACATATACATATATTCCTAAATATGACTTGTTTGGTCTGTAAATTTTGACTACATGCATGTTTCAGTGCTGACCATTTGGCACTGTACAACCAATTGGTATGCTTTTCTCAAGGGAAGGCTGATTTCCCCATACCCAGTTTTCCTCAGCTGTCTGTAGTTCCTTGTAATGCTCATTAGTATCATCTTTGTTCATCTCGCATTTGTTCAATCATATTGCCGAGACTTTATTGATGTAGCTTCTGATATTACAAGACACAATCTTATGGAAAACTCCCTGTCCAAGAGATTCCCAAACACATACAGCCTAGTGCTGTTGTCCTTGAGTACCTCCCAGAGATGGAAGGTAAAGACACCATGTACTTCAGACATAGAGCCCAGAGACTCTTGATCTAGAACTGAACTTAAATCCCCCTCCTCGAAGATGAGTAAGTTTCCAAATGCAGGAGGCAACACCCCACTCAGCTATGATGCTTTTGAAAACCAATGACTAGAATGTTACAACATTGGCACCAATACAATGACAGTAGCCAACTTCTCTCTAACTGGACTTAAAACCTGCTCAACAAGAGTGCCATCATGTCTGGTACTGGAATCTTAGCTAACGACTCCATGATAGTGAAGTCACAGTTATGGAAAGAGAATCTATAACTAGGAATTTACTGAAGCAGCACAAGCCCTAAGAACAGCCTGTCCTTATACCCACAAATGAGTATAGTTTTCATGCTGTTACAGGGAGTGGGGGCGGGGGGGGCTTTGTTTGTCTCAGCCACCTGGCTAGCTTACACCCAAAATAACCACATAGAAATTGTATTAATTAAATTACTGCTTGGCCCATTATCTCTAGCCTGCTATTGACTAACTCTCATATATTGATCTAACCCATTTCTATTAATCTGTATTCACCTTGAGGTCATGGCTTACTGGGAAAGATTCAGCATGTCTGACCTGGCGTTTACATTGCGGCTCTCTCTGTCTCTGCTTTCTTCCTCCCAGAATTCAGTTCTGGCTTCCCTGCCTACCTAAGTTCTGCACTATCAGTCCAAGCAGTTTCTTTATTGATTAACCAATGAAAGCAACACATACACAGAAGGACCTCCTATACCAGACCATGCCCTCCTGAAAGGTTGCTGTGAACATCCTCAAAAACTTACTTTGCGCAGCTGCTGACCGAGATGAACCTAGCACATAGGATACACCATAAAAGACCTGATTAACAGCACCCCCATACAGCACGAAGCAGTTTAGCAAAAAAAAAAAAACTATGCCCATATTCCCAAATACTGTTCATAAATGTTCTTTTACATTTAAATGGGTATATGATATAGATATGAATAATTTGCATTGGTATAAATCTTGATTTATTGATACAAATTTAAGGTCAATTTTGTTATACATATATGTATTTCTGATCTTGATTAAGGTATTGTGATTGTGTAGCTCATTTATAAATGTAATGTATAATTAAGAATATAGGTTAATAAATAATCACCAATAATAGTCAATCTTGTAGTCATGTTAGTTAAATTTTCTAGATATATAGAGAAATATTTCAATTAGATAGGCTTTCTTCTTATCTTTCAAAGACTACAGAATATGGTGTTTAAAATGTTTTAATAACATTAACCAATGAAAGCAACACATAAACAGAAGGACCTCCTATAACATCATGCCTCATCTGGAAAACTTCTCTTTACAATAGACAGAGACTACTACATACAACCAATCAATGTGCAGAGTTGTGGAGCACAGTCCCAACAGATATATCTGCAAAACACTTCCACACCTAAGGCTCAAGGAACATTGCAAAAGAGGGGCAGATGGTAAGTTATTTCTCTTGATGATTACAATGTTAAGTCTATTGTGGGAAATGCTGTATATTACATGAATCTTTTCAAATTCATTGAGAAATATTTTGTGCCTAAGCATATATTCTAACTTGGAAAATATTTCATATACACTTGAAAAGAATATGTCACCTAATCTGGAATCAGAGAAAGGTTATGGCAGAACCCAAGTCCCATCTTCTCTTCTGTTGCATTTTCTTTAGGACCTCAGCTCATGGTATGATGCCATGTATGTTTAGTGTAGAACTTTCCCATCCCTCAGTCCTATATTGAAATGTCCTTATAGACACATCTAAAGGTGTGATGCACTAATTTTTCTTCATCAAATCAAAATGACAATCAAAATTAATCATCATAGTGTAATATTTCCTATTCCATCCTCTTACTGATAGCCTATAATTTTTCTCTATATATATTTAAAGTATATACTTGTGTGTATACCCGTTAATTAAGGAAATACATTTTTTTCTCACAACCCCTAGGATCAATCACAAGGCCTAATGATTGTTAAGCAACAACTCTATCACTGAGTTATACCAGTAGAATTAGATCATTTACTTCTTGGGGTGCTTTTAAAATTGTTTTATTTTAAACAAGTCTTCCTATGTATCCCAGGCTTCTCTTAGAGTACTCCTTCTACTTCAGTCTTCCCAGTGCTTAAATTGCAAGCATATGCCCCTACATCGAGAGTTATTTACTTTAAAAAGTGATTATAGATGTGGTTAGTTTTTAATGTATCATGCTACTATTTGTCTCAACTGGTATTTCTTTGCTTTTTCCTTTCCTATTTGCTATTTTCATTTAAATTATGTTTGTTTCTAGTCATGTGACCTACTAACTGTAGCTTTTATTTTGTTATTCTAAAAGCTGTTTCAAGATTATTTAAACTATTTTGAGTGATTAAATATTATGTTCAAGTTAATTTATAGTTAATTTATATCATCTCATACATAATGTACAAACCTAGCAACAGTATAATTCCATACCTCTTTCCCATCTTTCATGGCAAAGCTGCCGTAAATTTTACTTTTACATATTTATAAACCTCACAATTCGCTGCTATGTTTATTTAAAGCATAAGTTGTCTTTTATGAGTTTTAAGTAATATGAAAGATGTATTTACAAGGTATTATCACATGTGGTTCTCCTTGGTCCCTTATGTATATCCATATTTCCATGTGGTATCATTTTAATTCTACTGAAAAGACAAACCTTAACATTGCTTGTAGCGCGAGATTGCTTCTAGTAAGTTCCTAAAGCTTTTATATATCTTTTTCAAAGATATTTTCTCTGAAATTAAAGACATTTGTGTGTGCGTGTCTTCTCCCTTGCATTTTTTATTGTGATATCTACTGTTCATAACCTAGTTTTTATCTTTTTGTGTTTTTCTTTGATTGCTCATTTTGATGAATTTTATTAAGATGTAGTTTGATATTGTTTTTCATTATTGTTGTTGTTTTTGTTTGTTTGTCTTGAGATGGTTTCTCTGTGTAGCCCTGGCTTTCCTAGAACTTACTCTGTAGACCAGGCTGTCCTTGAATTCATGGACATATGCCTGCCTCTGTCTCTCAAGTGTTGGTATTAAAAGTGTGTGCCACCACTACCCAGCTGGTATTGTTTTCTTGTGTGTGGATTGTCTAAGCGTCTTTAATTTGTACATTTAGAATTTTCATCAGATTTGGAAGTTGCACAATGGTTGAGCTCCATCTATTTTGTCCTTATATGTCCTTTTTAAATATATATTTTTTCTATCTTATGCACATTTGTGTTTTGCCTGCATGCACATCTGTGTGAAGGTGTTGAATACTCTGAAACTGGAGTTACAGGCAGTTATGAGCTGCCATATGAGTGCTTATAATTAAACCCAGATCCTCTGGAAGAGCAGCCTGTGCTCTTAACTGCTGAGCCATCACCCCAGCCCCACTATGTGTGGGTATGCACCCCTACCATAACGCACATGTGGAAATCAGAGGACAACTGTGTATAAGTGAATCTCTGTTTTCTCCTTTAAATGAGTTCTGGGGATTAAACTTTGGTCATCAGGCTTGACAGCAAGCACCTTTACTCAGGACGGTTACTCTTAAAGGTTGCAGTTACTAATATTTGCCTGTATAGAAATTCTTTCACAGAATACTAATGCATTTTTCACCATGATGATTTTCTTCCTTCTGATTTATTTTAGTTTTATTGTTACATGTTCCTGTTTCTGTTTTACAAAATATGATCACCTGTAAATCCTAGTTTGCATATGTTAGATCTCAAATATTATCATACATATATGGAAATCTTTAGTTATTTTAAAAATAATTTTCTTGGGTTCATTACATTTCTGAAGATGTCAAGTAAAATTAAAGGAAATCCTTTTAATATCTTTTTACATGCTGATAAGTATGTTAGTTATAGATTGATTTTTAATTTGTTTATTTTTGCTTTCATTAGGTAGTAGAAATATTACATTATATAAATGTAACATCATTTGGTTAATCAGTGAAATACAGTAGAAATTCTACAATCTAATATTTCTGGCATTTTGCTAAATTAATGCTTCAATAGTATTGCTTTTTCTTCCTGAATATTATAAAATTTCATCCTTGTAGTCAAATATTAAAAGAGTAGAAACTTAATATTACTGCTATGTTTGGACATGGGTCTTTGCTGGTAATTGGAATTAGATAAAGCCACTGGAGAAGAATCCCCATGTTAGAATGCTGGTGGCTTTAGAAGATGAAAAGAGACCATAAGACACAACAGTTTCAGGCCCTTTGCCGTTTTCCTTGAAATGATTTGTGTAACCGCAATACTGTGAGCAAAGAGAGTGTTACCTGAAGTGGCCTTTTGCTCTCAGGACAGAACTGTGAGCCAAATGAAATTTCTTTTTTTGTAACTTTGTGACCTTTAAATGCTTATACTTAATTGAAAGATATATGTATGCATCAATTTCACACTTAAAACATTGCCTGTGACGCTTTTAAATTTTATTTTATTTAATTAAAAATGCATATGTGTGGGTATGCACCCCTACCATAACGCACATGTGGACATCAGAGGACAACTGTGTATAAGTGAATCTCTGTTTTCTCCTTTATTTTTATTTTTTTTTTGGTATCTTGGAATGAACTGTATATTTTTATTTTATTTTTTTCATTTTTTTAAAAAAATTATTTATTAAAAATTTCTGCCTCCTCCCCGCCACCGTCTCCCATTTCCCTCCCCCTCCCCCAATCAAGTCTCCCTCCCTCATCAGCCCACGAAGAGCAATCAGGGTTCCCTGCCCTGTGGGAAGTCCAAGGACCACCCACCTCCATCCAAGTCTAGTAAGGTGAGCATCCAAACTGCCTAGGCTCCCCCAAAGCCAGTACGTGCAGTAGGATCAAAAACCCATTGCCATTGTTCTTGAGTTTACAGTAGTCCTCATTGTCCGTTATGTTCAGCAAGTCCGGTTTTATCCCAGGCTTTTTCAGACCCAGGCCAGCTGGTCTTGGTGGGTTCCCGATAGAACATTCCCATTGTCTCAGTGTGTGGGTGCACCCCTCGCGGTCCTGAGTTCCTTGCTCGTGCTCTCTCTCCCTCTGCTCCTGATTTGGACCTTGAGATTTCTGTCCGGTGCTCCCATGTGGGTCTCTGTCTCTGTCTCCTTTCATCGCCTGATGAAGGTTAATATTCAGGAGGATGCCTATATGTTTTTCTTTGGGGATTAAACTTTGTTCATCAGACTTGACAGCAAGCACCTTTACTCACGAAACTATTGTGTCACCTTGACATTGATTGTGATTAATAACAGGAAACAGGCTAGTACAGATACAAAATATTTATACCTCTGTGCAAAATATATCAGAAGGATAAATTTCTGAAGCCAAGGCACTGTGTTAGAGAGGATTGCAGTCATAAAACTTTTATCCTAGTCTAGATACCAGCAACAACCTGCGCAGCGAGCCAATTCAAAGCTTTGGGAGGAAAATACTAGAGCTCTCAGGGTGAAAGAGAGCTTGTCTATAGGCCCTGTCTATGGAGGGGCTGACATTTCTCAGTCAGTCAGACACACCTTCAAAATACAAAAGCTTAATATAGCACTTAGTATATCCTGATGCAGTTTCTGTGTGTGTACGTGTGTGTGTGTGTGTGTGTGTGTGTGTGACTTTATTGCTTCTCTGTCTCAAGGTCCCACCTACTGCAGAAAATATGACTGCTCCTTCTGATATATTCTGTCTTCATTGACATACTGAATGCATATTTGAAACCAGGAATATTTATATGTGAGTTCTGAATTCACTATTTTACTTATTTATATTACTTTGGACAACTCATTTAAGGTCTCCACGCCTCAATTTCACCATGAGTGAAATAAAAATATCAATAGTTATTCATAGAGTTGTTAAAAGTCTTTAATACATCTAATGCATGCAGCACAGATCATGGTTTATCATAAGCTCTTACTATGTTAACTCATGCTATAATAATGTGTAAGATTCATATTCTGTTTATCTACTTTGCTGCATTTCCTATTTGGTTGTGAGTAGAGGCATGATGGTAAATACTTAATAACTGGCTTCCCCCAGAAAAGCAAAAGGGCCCTTATTTCCAGTGCTTATTGACTTAAGTGGAATAAATGCTGTGACCATGGCAGAATTCTAGTTGTCAACACAATGATACTGAAACAGAGCTGGGAAGGAATATTACTTTAAGTACTTGAAGGTAGAACCCTGTTTTTAATCACTGACTTTCAGCACTAAAGGGACACATTTCAAGTAAAGTGGGACGATTGTTCACTCAAGCATGAGTCTATTTATTCAAATAAAAAATTTATTCCTTAGGACAGTGCTTGGAAATAAATATGGATGAAGCCAGGTGCAATGATGCACCCTTGTAATTCCAGCACTTGGGAGATGCAGAAAGGAGAACTTCAAAGTCATCTTCAGCTGCATAGGAAGTTCAAAGCAAGCCTGAGCTATATAAGACCTTGCCTAAGATCAAACAAACAGACAATTGAATTGTTACTAGATAGTTTTTTAGTCATTGGAGGAAATTTGCTCTTGTACCTCATGGATAATATGGTAGTGTGGTCCAGGACATGGATTAAAGCTCCAGAGACCAAATATGCCACTCTATAGTTAGCTATATAAATTATTGGACTTGCTCTAATTATCAGTGTCCCATGTACACAATCTCCTATATAAGAGTACTCATCTCTTATAATTACAGGAAGGGTTAAATGAGGTAAGGCATGGCACAATGCCAAGGATATCTACTGATTCAGAGTAAATCGCTAATTAATAAATAACTCCAACTCAGCCTTTACTGTTGTGGATTTATTTTGCTTTCCTTGTTTATTTTAACTTATCGTACTTTTATTTTTAAAAATCAATAATAAAAATCCACATTGGGCACTGGAGAGGGACAGCAAGCTGGAAGACCCATGTCTTAGGAATTTTATTGCTGTGAAGAGACACCATGACCATGACAACTCTTACAAAAAATAACATCCATTGGGGCTAGTTTACAGTTTCAGAAGTTTAGTCCATTATCTCTATGTCAGTAAGCATGGTGGAAGGTGGGCAGAATGGTGCTAGAGAAGAACTGAGAGTTTGCATCTGGATCCATAGGCAGCAGGAAGAAACAGCAACACACACTAACACACTGGCCAACCTTAAGCATCTGAGACCTCAAAGCCCATCCCCTAGTGACACACTTCCTCCATCGAAGTCACACCTACTCCAGCAGGGCCACGCCTCCTAACAGTGTCATTCTTTGAGAGCCTATGGGGAACATTTTCTTTCAAGCAACCAGAACCCATGATCGAATTGGTTCTGGGTATCTAAATCCCATGAGGGTTTTACAGATTGGGCAACACCCAGGGTCATGTGACCACTCAGACCCAGGGATACCTGTGGGCACAAATGGCTCCTGTCACATAATTCTCCCAGCAACTGAAAAGTTTTTGAGAAAATAGGTCTTAAAAGGGTCAAAAATTTAAATTTTATAAACTTGGACCTTACATTAAAAGTTCAAAAGTACATAAAAGTTCAAAAGAACATAGATTGAATACTTCTGTGAATATGCAAAGAAACCCCACAATAGAGAAGAAAAGAGAAAAATGGAGAAGCAAACTAAAACTCAACTGAAACTATACTTCTTCCCTAACTCGCAGCTTTCCTGGGTACTCTCATGTTGACACAAGTATAGACTTTTTCTTTTCTCTCTCTCTCTCTCTTTTTCTTTTTTGTAAGAAAATCTTTTCCAAAGAGCAAAAGAAAAACTCCATAGTTAGCAGACCGTGCTTTTGAATTAAGAGCAGCCATGTGGCCTATCTCCAACCTGGGAGAACATCTGTGAGCCAACTTGCCACCCTTTCTTTGTCAGAGCAACTATCTCTCAAGAGGGGAGATTCTGCCCTGGAAGAATTGGAATGCCTCAGCCGAAGAAACTGGTGTTTGCATCTCTGATTATGTGAAGAGGGAGAGAGGCCTGTTTGAGAAAGTGACATAGAGTTCCCACTAATCTGTCCTGTCTGTTTCTGGCATGAAAATATGCTATGGGCTGTAAAAATGGCATATTGCGGAATGTTGGCAAACCTGGCAAATCATTAACAGCAGCTAACATCTCTCTAAGTGACTGGTGCATGCCGGTCATTGCATACATTGTCTTACTTCATCCTTACACCCAACCTGGGAGAACTTATCTCTCCAGAGAGAGAAAATGAAGCTTTGTGGAGATTAATGGATCCTATTCCAAGTGGCATAGCTGACAAAGCTGATCAGACACTAGATTCTAGACATATCACTAGTATGTTTTTGGCTCCTTACCACAAAAACACCAGAAACTCTTTTCTACATGTGTTCCAGGAGCCTGGTCCTTCCCTTCATATTTTGTGTTCTTCTGAAAACAGAAAAAAACAAAACCTTGACATTCTTCAGCTTCTTCCCAGATTCTCTTAAATGGCTAAAAATAAAGCTGGGAAAGTCCCAGCATCCACACTTTTGGCAATGGGCTAGTCAAGGCCACCACAAAGAGATATGCATTTGTTGAATTCCACAAATGTACCCAGCCAAGTTGGAACAAGGGGCAAGTTTAATTTCAGACAAAAACAAGCAAAAACCTTGCTTTGCTTGCCAGACTAGTGAAAGAGGTCCCTTTTCTGAGTCCTCTAACTAGGCAAGTGTATTATGGGTTAACCAAAAAATGGAAATAGTCTGTTCTCAAGTTAGGATTCACTGTCAAACAGAGGGCCAGGATGTGGAAAGACTGCTTTGGAAAACAGCATGTTTGCAACCTTACCCTCATCTGAACAGCAGCTTTATGATCTTCTTAGCTCTATACCTTAATGTTTCAGCCATGAGCAATATGATCATTTTATCAGATCAGAATCTATGCTAACATATATAGCATAGTTAGGTGAATCTGTCAGTTCTAATCATTCATATATAGATCAGCATGTTGAATGCCATAATAAAGTATACTTTAACATGTTGAACGCAACTCCCAATTCACTGTGTCACTATCAAAGGCAAGATGTGAAATCAAAAAAAGTACCAATAGAATAAAACAGAAATAAAACGAGATATGATTATGTAAACATTATTATTTCATCTTTAAAAAGAGCATTGTGACATCGTTAATGAAACTGGAGGACTTTATGCTTGACCTCAGTTACATGTACAATCTTAACATATTTGAACTCATAGAAGTAGGAGCTAAAGTGCTGATTATTGGAGGCTAGAGGGGACATGAGTGAAGGTATTGGAACTTAGTAGCAAAAAGGGCCAATATTTCATCTAGACAAAAAAAGCAATGACTTTTAAAATCTATTTCACACACAGTGGCCAGAGCCAATAAAAATGGATTATTTATTTCAGTGTAACTAGGTAAATTTCAAATACCTAACCAGAAAAAAAGAGATTAGCTGAACCCATCTACTCTATCACAAGTCAACAAGAAAGGTAATGGATATGTTAATTACCTTGATTCAAGATTTAATTATTCCTCAATATATATACATATAAAAAGTCACGTTCTGCTTTGTAAATGTATATGATTCTCAATTTAAACTAACATTAAGTATGGCAAGAAGAGGCAGCCCTGCTAGGAGGACAAAGTAGAAGGATGCCCTGCCCCAGCACTGATTCAGTTTTGATTCCCAACAGAAGGCATTTCTGTTCCCATTTTTTGTCTCCCTTGCCAATAAGGTGCATCTGTGTAGTAAACAACCAGTTTAATGTTCCATATGAAGTCCAAGTCCATCTCCCCTAGTCAACACAAGTCTCTACCCTTGTTGAGTTCTAAGAACACTTAATGTATCTGACAAGTTTGAAAAACGATTATGTATGCAATCTACCCAAGGCTGGTCATGTTGTACATTTTAGTCTTTACAGCACCTGATCCTGACATGAATTTTTAAGAGATGATCAATAGTAACCCATATGAACTTGATTTACATGAAGGGATTGGCAAAATAGGAGCTATTTGTGCCCAGCAATCATGCTGCATTTATATACAGAAACATCCTGCTTACACCTAATATGTCCCCAACTCTCCTCAGTCCCTTCATATGACTTAAGTGCTTCCACATCATAAGAAAATAATTTTAATTCATGGCTACATTCCCTCTGAGAATCACAGAGACTGCTATTTGACCCTCCTCTATCAAACTGTCTTTTGTTGTTCGCATTGGAGCCCAGAGATGAGTGATTGGCATTCTGCTAATATTCAAAGAAGCTTCAGCTTGTGAGGGCCCATGTAACTACTTCTGCATATGCTCACTGAAGCAAGAACACAGGCTGCTGTCTATAAAATAAAGAATACACCAGGGAAACGATTACTCCTGAGAATGGAGAAGTTCATATCTTCAAACACCATTCTCAGGCACCAAGGAAATCTATATTAATCAGTTGAAATGGAAGGCCATTTTATTTCCAAGCTATACTGTAGTCAATAACTGGAAGGATTTCTAACAATAAATCCTGATAAGCACTGAATTAGGTACTAAAGGACGGGAGGATGATGGGATATGTAGTCCTATGGGCTGAAAAAGAACCACATGATATCCTGGGTGGTTTAACAAATCGCTGAGAAGAGGAAAATCAATTCACCTATAATTTAGGCTGGAATTCTTTCTCCTATGGAATTAAATCATTGTAACGTGTTGCGCATAATGCAAATATATTATATTAGTTATTTTTCCAAGGCAGGGTTTCTCTGTAAACAGGGGACAGCACTGGATTTCTTGGAACTCTCTTTGTAGATCAGGCTAGACTTGAACGTAGATATCTGCCTGCCTTTTTCTCCCAAGTGCTAGTATTAAAGATGTTCTCTACCACTGTCACTCGGGTTTTTTTTTTTTTTTACTTATTTTACATGTCTAGTTAAGCACTATTAAGCCCATCGACATTGCAAAATCAATCTGTAGAAAACTTCCTTTTATAAACTCTTAACCCATTAAAGAGCTTCCCCTTCTCCTCATCTCCCAGCCCCTGTACACACCATTCTACTTTCTTCTGTCTTTCTCGATAAATTTTATACTACAGATAACACATCACATATACAAGGAATTTGCATATTTCTTGGAGATATTTATATACATAATAAACACCATTTCTTAGTTTTTAGATATAATGTCTTGTGGAGGCCCAAAAATGTGAGCCTATTCCACCTTGTCTGAAGGTCAGAGAGTTTGAGGTCACTCAAAGTTGTTGACAACAACTGTGGCTACGTACCCTGACCTAGGGTGTGGTTACTTGGTGTTTTGGACATTAAGAAGGCTCATAGAGGTGAATCCTCTCCACCCTGGCCAAAGGTCAGAGAATTCAAATATACTTCTGCCCCTTCTTTTGAAATAGGAGGTTTGACCTAGGGAGTGACTGCCTTCAGAATACTTGGTCTAGGGTGGATTCCCTGCTTAATCAACAGAATGTTTTTCTCAAGAAATAATGGCTTGATGTCTCAAAGTACTGAAGCAAATAGCTTTGTTGTCCTTTGTATCACGTTTAAACAGACTTTTTCTTTTTTCCTCTTTTGTATTGGGGTGTAACAGTGTAAAAAAATTAAACACAGGCAAACTCAGAACTCATAATTCAGCATTCTGAATCAGCTGAGTTGCCCTCCCAATACTATCTTGTCTCTCTGTGATTCTTTCTTACCTCTGTTCCTCCTACCTAACATTTCTAATACTCATGCCACTACCTTGGAACATGCAAGCCCACCATGGCTAGAATGGTGACAGAAGACACCCCAAAAAGGTGGCTCCTGACAGTGTCTAAATTTGAGTCAGAGAAAGCTTCTTATTGACCTACTCATTGTGCCTAACAGATGTTGCCTTTAAAAAAAATCATTTCTGATAGAACAGCCCCATTGTCTCAGTGTGTGGGTGCATCCCTTGCGGTCCTGAGTTCCTTGCTCATGCTCTCTCTCCTTCTGCTCCTGATTTGGACCTTGAGATTTCTGTCCGGTGCTCCAATGTGGGTCTCTGTCTCTGTTTCCTTTCATAACCTGATGAAGGTTAATGTTCAGGAGGATACCTATATGTTTTTCTTTGGGTTCACCTTCTTATTTAGCTTCTCTAGGATCACGAATTATAGGCTCAATGTCCTTTATTTATGGCTAGAAACCAATGATGAGTGAGTACATCCCATGTTCCTCTTTTTGGGTCTGGCTTACCTCACTCAGGATAGTGTTTTTTATTTCCGTCCATTTGCATGCAAAATTCAAGAAGTCATTGCTTTTTGCTGCTGAGTAGTACTCTAATATGTATATATTCCATACTTTCTTCATCCATTCTTCCATTGGTCTGAAAAAGCATGGGATAAAACCGGACTCGCTGAACATAACAGATAATGAGGACTACTGAGAACTCAAGAACAATGGCAATGGGTTTTTGATCCTACTGCACGTACTGGCTTTGTGGGAGCCTAGGAAGTTTGGATGCTCACCTTACTAGACCTGGATGGAGGTAGGTGGTCCTTGGACTTCCCAGAGGGCAGAGAACCCTGATTGCTCTTCTGGCTGACGAGGGAGGGGAACTTGATTGGGGGAGGGGGAGGGAAATGGGAGACGGTGGCGGGGAGGAGGCAGAAATCTTTAATAAATAAATAAATAAATCATTTCTACATAATGGAGTACTACACAGCAGAAAAAATAATGGCATCTTGAATTTTGAAGGAAAATGGATAGAGCTAGAAACTTTATTTTGAGTGAGGTAACCCAGACACAGAGAGACAATAATCACATGTACTCACTCATAGGCGGTTTTTAAACATAAAGCAAAGAAAACCAGCCTAAAAACCACAATCCCAAAGAATTTAGACAACAATGAGGACACTAAGAGAGACTTACATAGATATAATCTACATGGGAAGTGGAAAGTAGAAAAAGACAAGATCTCCTGCGTAAATTGGGAGCATGAGGACCTTGAGGGAGGGTTGAAGAGGGGAGGGGAGAGACAGGGAAGGGAGCAGAGAAAAATGTAGAGCTCAATAAAAATCAATAAAAAATCATTTCTTTTTCTGTACTGTTAATAATTCTATCCAATATCCTCTATTCTCCTTTTTCTATATTCATATGCTAAGACTATGGAATCCATATACTCTAGACTAGATCATGTTTCTACTCAGTAAATCAAGTTAACTGATAACTTGGCATCTACAGTTGGAGGTCTCTGGGGTACTTCAGATTCATCATGCCTAAAGCAGGCCTCATAATACCTGTTACCTACTTCTGCTTCATTGTCCTTTAGGTTAGTTAGTGAATGTCCTATCATCCACACTACTGTTCAGTTTAAAAAGGCAGAGCCATGCTTAACTATTACATCTATATTATCCATAGCACTTACTCAATCATCAAGGGCTATTAATTCTATCTCCTAAGCATCCTGTTTATACACCAGCTCAAAGAATGATAACATGAGGGGAAGTATACTGCACCCTGCATTTGAGTTAGTAAAGAAGGCTCACAATGAAGAGGTCTTAGTTACCCAGTGAAAAATGAGTAGGAATATTCCAGAAAACTCAGTGCCTGGATCATTTCAGACAGGAGGCAGAACCATCCTTGTAAATGGACATAGAGAAAAGTAGAAACAGGGGCAAGAAAAGTTCATTTGCATGAAATGTAGAGGAAACATTGAAAAATATAAGCAGAAAGGTGAGCAACATCATATTTTTCCTTCTCTGTTTCCTACAATTCTCTTTGTGGTTAGCTGACATTTTTTCTTGAGTCTTGACACCTTTGGTTATGATTTTTAATATGTTTGATTTTGGGTGAAATGAGTAGAGTTCAATTCTTGTTTCCTGACTTTAGGTTTCTCACCGGAGAAAAGACAAAGAAGAGGCAAGGTAATGAGAAAGTTCAGAATCAAAGTGAAAGATAGGCTATAAAACATCCTTTATGGTATAGGTAGTTACAAATGCAGGGTTTCTTGAGGACCTTAATCACTGTTATATAGCTATAACTTTTTTAATTTTATTTTTTTATTGAGAAAAGGAGAAAAAAACAAGTTTTAACCTCCTCCCAGCCTCCCATTTCCCTCCCCCTCCTCCCACCCTTCTCCTTCTCCTCCCACCCTTCTCCCCCTCCCCCCACTCCTTTTCCCCTCCCTCTCCAGTCCAAAGAGCAGTCAGGGTTCCCTACCCTGTGGTAAGTCCTAGGTCCTCCCCCCTCCATCCATATCTAGGAAGGTGAACATCCAAACTGGCTAGGCTCCCACAAAGCCAGCACATTAAGTAGGATCAACACCCCGTGCCATTGTCCTTGGCGTCTCATCAGCCCTCATTGTTCGCCATGTTCAGAGAGTCCAGTTTTATCCCATGCTTTTTCAGTCACAGTCCAGCTGGCCTTGGTGAGCTCCCAGTAGATCAGCTCCACTGTCTCATTGGGTGGGTGCATCCCTCGTGGTCCCGACTTCTTTGCTCATGTTCTCCCTCCTTCTGCTCCTCATTGGGACCTTGGGAGCTCAGTCCAGTGCTCCTGTGTGGGTCTCTGTCTCTATCTCCATCCATCACCAGATGAAGGTTCTATGATGATATGCAAGATATTCGTCAGTATTGCTCTAGGATAGGGTCATTTCAGGTTCCCTATCCTCAGCTGCCCAAGGAACTAACTGGGGACCTCAGCTTGGGCACCTGGGAGCCCCTCTAGGGTCAAGTCTCTTGCCCACCCTAAAGTGGCTCCCTTAACTAAGAATTGTGGTTCCGTGCTCCCCTGTCCAACCTTCCTTTATCCCAATCCTCCTGTTTCCCCAAGTCCCCCCCTCCTTCTCTTATACCTTTTCTCTCCCCATCTCCCCTTACCCCCAACCCACCCCACCCCACCCCACCCCCAAGATCCCAATTTTCTCCCCGGCAATTTTGTCTACTTCCCATAAGCAAGAGGATAACTATATGTTTTTCCTTGGGTTCACCTTCTTACTTAGGTTCTTTAGGTTCACCTATTGTAGACTCCGTGACCCTTATTTATGGCTAGAAACCAATTATGAGTGAGTACATCCCATGTTCATCTTTTTGGGTCTGGGCTACCTCACTCAGGATAGTGTTTTCTATTTCCATCCATTTGCATGCAAAATTCGAGAAGTTATTGTTTTTTTACCGCATATAGCTATAATTTAAAAACACTTGCTATAAGCAAGTGGTAAGTCTGTAAGTTTCATAGTAAGTATGTCCACATCTTTGTTTTGATTAGAACAAACTTTTTGAAATTATTGAAACATAACAGTAATCATAAAGATATGAAAAGAGACAGGTGATAGTACAGGCCCTTAATCCCAGTATACGGAAGGCAAAGGCAGGCAGATCTCTGAGTTCGAGGCTAGCCTGATTTACAGGGCTAGTTCTAGGGCAAACATGGCTACATAAAGAAACCCTGTCTTGAAAATAAAAAAGAAGCCTCCAAAGAAAGAAAAATACAAATAAAACTCTAAATCTGAACTCCATTCCTCTCCAATTGGCATTTTTATGTCCTATTTCACATATTTTTATATTACAAACTGTCTTGGTCAGGGTTACTATTGATCTAGTGTAACAACACAACTAAAAACAACTTGGGGAGGAAAGGGTTTGTTTGGCATATACTTCTACATCATAGTTAATCACTGAAGGAAGTCGGGACAGGAATTCAAAGAGGACAGGAGCCTGGAGGCAGGATCCAATGCAGAGGACATGGAGGAGTGCTGCTTACTGTAGGAGGCCCTTCTGTATTTGTGTTGCTTTCATTGGTTATTAATGAAATTGGCCTAGTTATTAGGGTGAAACTCAGGTAGGCAGGGAAGACAGAACAGAATTCTGGGAGGAAGAAAGCAGGGACAGGCAGACAACATGGTTCTCCTGCCTGAGACAGATGCTGGTTAGACTCATACAGAGCCACAAGTCAAGTGGCGATACACGTTAATCGAGATGTGTTAAACTAATATGTGAGAGTTAGCCAATAAGAGGCTAGAGACAATGGGCCAGGCAGTGTTTAAATGGATACAGTTTCTGTGTGGTTATTTTGGATGTAAGCTAGCCAGGCAGCCAGACAGAAAAACAGGCCCACTCCTCCTCACAACAGCTTACTGGCTTACTCTTCATGGCTTGCCCAAACTCCTTTCTTAGAAAACTCAAGCCCAGGGATAGCACCACCCACTGTGTGCTGGGCCCTCCCCTATCAGTCATTAGTTAAGAAAATGTTCCACCACCTTGCCTACAGCATGATTTATAAAAGCATTTTCTCAGACAAGGTTACCTCCTCTTGGATGAATACACATTGTGTCAAATTGACATAAAACTATGTAGAACACCTATGTCTTAACATATTATACCCAGTTGCTTTTAATCACATTATATTTAATATATAAATATGTAATATACCAGGTTCACATAGCACGACTCCTGTATTTTTCCAGATAGTTACTTTCACCAGCATACTTTTCGGTGCCAGCTGTTTCCTGTCTTATTTGTGAGTGGTGTTTTTCTTTGAGGTTGAAGAATGGACTTTAACATTTCTTTTAGTGCAGATCTAGTGGTTATAAATTCCCTCAGCTTTTCTTATGGCTGGGAATGTACTTATTGCCTCTTCATTTAAAAATCATAGCTTTGAAAAGATGTGGGTGTCAACCCTGTCCCTCCTGGTCTCTATGGTTTCTGCTGAGAAGTCTGTGGTCAGGAAAATTGGAATTGAATTATATGTAGTCTCTTTTTTCTCACAGCTTTTAGAACCCTCCTTTTTCGACTTCTGAGAACTTGATTATAATATTTCTTGTCATAGACTTGGCTGACTTGAATCTAACTGGAGACCTCTTAAGCCTTTCCATACATGTGTGTTTGTGCGCTGCTTTAGTTTTGGGGAAATTTCCATTACTATCTCTTTGAATAAGGTTTCCACTCCTGTGGCATTCTCAAATTTCTCTTGAACTCCAGCAGTTAGAATATTTGCTCTGTTGATGGCATCCCAAATTTCCATAATCTTTCTTCAATCCTCTTTGTTCTCTTACATTTTTTCTCTGCCATCTGTGTGTTCTCAAATAGTCTACCATCAAGTTCAGTGGTTCTTGTTTAATCTATTCAGTTATGCCTTCATGTTTTTTCATTTCTTTTAGTATACTTTTTGAACTCACAGATTTCTGTTGATATTTCAAATTAACTTTAATGTCTCAGTTCAGTTTCTTTAATAAAAACGCCCTTTTTTCTGTCTTCAAACTTACTGAATTTCCCTAAGACAACCATTTTATGCTGTCAGATATTTTACATACATCATTTGTATGGTGGTTGATTTCTGCCCTCCTATTTTGCCTAGTAGGTGACACCATGGTTCCTTGAAAAGTTCTGATGCTTTTCATCTGGCTTTCTGCTTTTTGCCTGTCCTTCTAAGAACACTTAAGCAATCATTTCCGCTGTATTAGCATTAGAGCATACCTTATACTCAGGTTTTATAACCCTGTAATTGTTGTCTTGTGATAATTTTAATACTAGAAAGTGATATAAGCCCGTTTGTTAAAAATCTGTAATTCTGTACAATGAAAGATGATTGTGTCCACATGAGGAAACTATTTGGGTTATCCTTTCTCACCTTTCTCTATATGCAATAACTATGGCCGAAGGGATCTCACTATCTCACTTAATGCCAGAGTTCAGGATACAGTTAGTCATGTATGCCCATGCGTGTCTGTCTGTGTGTCTGTCTGTGTCTGTGTATCTGTGTGTGCATCATAACTAGGTTACAGGCCATGTAGCATCAGTATATTACAATGCCCATGCTGCAGCCTAGGAAACAGGGAACGAGTATGGCAGCTCCAGACCTATGGCTCCACAGTTATGTAGACTTCAGGAAACACTGTTGGTAAGAGCTTCAGGAATGGCAGGTTGAGAACATATCTAGTTTCTGTAGCAACACCATGGGCTGCAGTAGGTCTTTGGTGGTGAAGACTGCTTCAGTCCTCCTGCTTTCTTTTCCTCCACTGGGAATGATCATGACTAAAAAAATCTTTCTTGGATCTCAGTACAGTAGATATCCTGTCTATGGATGAGCTGAAATAAAGGAAATGCTTCCTGTTGTTGTTTTTTAATTTATTATTTTTATTTTATGTGCATTGGTGTTTTCTCTGCACGTATGCCCGTGTGAGGGTGTCAGATTTTCTGGAAGTGGAGTTACAGACAGCTGCGAGCTGTTATGTAGGTGCTGAGAATTGAACCTGGGTCCTCTGGAAGCTCAGCCAGTGCTCTTAACTGCTGAACCATGGCTCCAGCCCAATTACTGTTGTTTTTAATGCAGTTCTTGTTTGTTTGCATTCCGGTGGGTGGTGGCTTCAGTTTCTTCATTGTAGTCTAGAATTATCTGTCTTTGTAAGTGGGTAGTTGCTTTGTGGAGGATGTGCTCTTGACCTGATAGTCAACTGGCCTGCTGACGTCACACTTAAGGAATAATTCTAGTGGTAAGCAGCCTTTGAAATAGTGCTGCGGAGATACCAAACACGGCTACCTAGGCCACCAAAGAAACTCACAGACCCACAGACCTTTTATCACTTGATATGTCACTAGAAGTGTGTGTTTATACCTCTGCCGTGGAAGGTTTTGTACAAAGCTCTATGTGTTTGCATTCACCTATAATCATCTACAAATGATTCATGAGACAACCTTCTGTGCTACATCTCTCAAGTAAAATTGATGTGTTTTCTTATTGACCTATTTATCGTGACATGCACAGATGCAGACAACCACAACAAAGTCTCTCATTTTCCCATCTGGTATGTCTAAGATAAGTACACACACACACACACACACGGGCTCGCACACACATACACATGCACACGAAGGATATTTCAACCCCAAAAGTGCTGCTGCTTCTGCTTGTACCTCACTAAAGATAAAAGTACCTCACTTTGTTGACAAAAATATTCTATTTCGTTATTTTCATATTTAACACTCTCTATTTCTTTTTAGTCATCACTTAGCAGGGACATGGGGCCAGCACAAACAGAATGTGTTACAGTAAAATATAATTGTTCACTTTACTGTCATTTCTTTTAAAAAAGCTTTTTATATACTTATTTTAGTACGTTACTTCTTTTGAGGCTCAAGATTTCATCTAGGTTTTTCATGCCTGCCACCAGCTAACTGTTCTCCTTTGTTGCTTTCTGGGTATCTTTATAGTCAGGAAGCTGTTGCCATCAGCTCACAATAGTTAGATTCACTCTTCTCTTCTCAGGTCTGCATCCAGAAATGTCTTATTGTTTGTCTAAACTCATCTGTGATAGAAATATTTCCACCTGGAAAACTGCTAGATGTTGCACATCTTGGCCCCCTCCTCCCGCCTTGTGAAGCTAGTTGTTACGCAGTGAGGAGCAAACCTTTGCTTGTACCTTATCATCCCATCTTTAATGAGTTCTTGTTTGACTTTCTAGCTAAGCAAAGACGTTTTTTTCTGTTTCTAAACTTACATTTATTGAAAAAGTTGCTTCAGGAGACTCCTTTGATCTCAAATATCACATCCAGGGGCAAAGGGACCCTAGTTCTCTGACATTCATAGACATAAAGATTTACCTCTGATCAAAACCACAGCCACCTTTCTGAGGTAACTTGTCAGCGACAGTGTATCAAGTAAGCTTTAATATCCCCTAGGTCCCTGGAGACTTCTGTTGGCATTTCACAAGGGAGTGCTGTGATAGTGGCATGTGTGTAGATAATCTGTCAAGTGACAGCCCAGTGTTGGAACTGTGGGGTGGCAATAGGCAACCCTCTGATGCTGCTGAAGCTCTCAGACTTTTACAATATCATCAGTTATAGTGGAAGTCCTAGTTTCTATCAAAGGTTTTGGTCCCAGGACTGCAGGGAAAGTTGGGAACAAGGTCATGCTGTACTTATGTATCATGCACTAGTTGAATTGTTTTGCGTGTATTAATTTAATCATCACATTGACCTTGAAATGAATACTCTCATATACCCATTTTAAGACTGTAGTAAGGCATAAAATGTTAAGCAGCCTGCTTAAATTCACATGGCCATTAAGCGGCAGAATGAAGATGTTGACTCTCATAGTTTACCTAGACCTCCTAAGTACTTGATTATGTTGCTTGACAGCATAAAAGTGTGGACAAGTCAGCTGTGACATAATATAGGGCCTTTAACAATTCCAGTTGGGACCATCTTTTCAAATTCCTGACTTTCTGTTCCAGTAGTGATTTTCCATAGTAGCACAACTCTGAGATGATCTCAAAGGTACAGATGCCAAGCCCGGCAGAAACGAAAAACTGCTAGGCCCTAGAAGAGGGGCCATTAAGAATCCGCCTGTATTTTCCACTGCGCTTGTCATCACTTCCCCTCCAACTCACACTAAACTCAGTTGCAGCATGTATGTGTCTGAAGTCTAAGAAAGCCGCTGTGACTGTTTTCTAGGAGAGCTGGCCCCATCATGCCCTGGGACTGCCGTCTACTAGCTCATGAAAGTCAACTGCTGACATTTTAAGATAGCTGTGCACTGGTTGTGGAACATGGTCATCATTAAACATTAAGTTCTAGAAACTTTCAGTCAAAAATTATGTAAGAACAAAACAAAATGCTTAACATTTATGACCTCTTCAGTATTTCACTGTGTTTTGTTAGCATCTATGTTGCTGATGTTATTTATGGCCACTGTGTATATGTAATAGAAACAATAAAAACTAGTATAAAGCTTACTAGTGAAACTCCAGTGCCCTTCTAACTCAGGGAGCATTGACACCATGTTGACAGCTAGAAGAGTTATACCATGAAAACCAGAAAGCAATATAAAGTAAACTTTTCTTTGGACTAGTTCATGGATAAACATTTACCAAAACACTGTCCCTTGTGCTCTGGCCTACAATGGCACTTTCCTCCCCACCAGAAATACATTCAGCCTCACATGAAGCATGGTTGGGACGTACGTTGTCGAGTATGGACTCAATTGATGAATAGGTTCTTACCTGCAGATCAAGGCTTCAAAGGTGTCACCTCTCCAACACAAAGCTTCACTGATCTGATACAACACAGTAATGATTTCAATTCACAAAATCTACTTACCTCCTCCCATATGTCAGCCGCTGTTTTTATCTATTTATTTATTCTATAGATTATCAATCATCTTTTTTCTCATGTATGTATGAGCATGGCATATATGGGTTATGTATGAATATGTATGGGTATGCAAGTGCGTACACCTGTGTGCATGCAGAAGCCAGAGGAGGCTATCAGGTGTCTTGGTCTATCATTCTTTGCCTTATTCCCTTGAGACAGGGTTTCTCACTGAATCCAGAGAGGCATGTGGCCAGGAAACTTCAGTTATCCTCCCATCTCTGTCCTCCACAGAGCTGGGATTCCATGTGCTGACAATGTGCTGCCATGCCTGACTTTTTAGGTAGCTGCTGGCATCTTATATTGGGTACAAATGCTTGCAAAGCAAACTTCTAGTCATTGAACCATCGTCCTAGTCCCCAGGCCCTGTTTTTGATGCTAGTGATGCATTTCTCACCAAAACAAACACTTGTACCTCCGTGGAGTTTTCGATTCAGTTGAAGTGGAACAGGAAAATAAATGAGCACAAAAATGTGGTCTTTTATGTGGTCATAGGACAGGCACTAAATAGGGAACAGCTATATTAGATTAGATGATGAAGAAAGGCCTTTGAGGCTGTTGAGATGGCTCAGTGGGTGAAAGTTCTTCCTGCCAAATCTGATGGCGTGAGTCTAGTCCTAGGGATCCCCATGGTGACAAAAGAGCTGATTCCAGAAAGATGTTTTCTGACCTCCACATTCACATTATGGCATACAAGCACTGCCACTCCCACACATATACACAAAAATGTAAGTTTAAAAGAAAGGCATGAGGTTAAGTCAATGGGAATGATAACAACAAAAGGCATTCATGCAATAATTA
Organism: Microtus oregoni; assembly: GCF_018167655.1. NCBI lineage: Eukaryota > Metazoa > Chordata > Mammalia > Rodentia > Cricetidae > Microtus > Microtus oregoni. The sequence continues at coordinate 1,988,290 of NW_024544745.1, forward strand.
GAAGGATATTATCAAGGAGAAAGAACAGCAGATCTGAGCGAGCTTTGAGGAGAAAATGAGGCATGCTTTATTCTATACTAGAAGGTAAGAGAGTAGGTTATAGATTCAGTCCACTTGGGTTTGTTACTGCCCCACCATCTGCTCTGTGACCCCAGAAAATTCATTTCACTTCTTGGTGCTGTAGTTTTTTTTTTAATCTTTAAGATACTCATAAAAGGCATCACAAGTAATTATGGATCTTAATGCATGCAAAGTGCCTAGAACCCAGTGCATGAGAAAAATGCCACCTATCAATATAGTAATAGTATTGACCCTAACTATGGCCAGTAATTGTGAATGGAGTCAGGAATTATGGTAACATGCATTAAGCTAAAAATGGAAGAAAATACTGAGAAGCTAATGCCTTATAAGGCTATAGTATCCAATATACAGTATCCACTCCTCCTCCAGGCCTTCAGCCTTTTCTGGATAAAAGTTCTTCAAGCAGGTGCCTTATAGAAAATTGAGGTTTTCCACTTTTTGATAAAATGACAAAGCTACCCAGTGCTTCATGTATCTCCTTAATACTAGACCACATAGAACACTCATGGCCTATCAGAAGAAGCTGGGCAGTGGTGATACAGCATTTAATCCCAGCACTTGGGAGGCAGAAGTAGGTGGATCTCTGTGAATTCGAGGTCTACAGAGCTAATTTCAGGACAGCCAGGGCTGTTACACAGAGAAACCCTGTCTTTTAAAAAAAATCATAAAAAAATAAATAAATATGAAAATAAAAAAAGAAGCTTTCTGATTTCATGCAGGGAAATTGCCTCTATAATGGGATCCAACTGGTGCATCACCCTAGATTCAAAGGCTTAAAGGTTTAGTATGTTTTAAACATCAGCGGTGACAGTGGTTCATTGAATTCCTTTGATAAGATTCTAGGATTCTTCCTAACTTAGAAAAAGGAAGACTTCTATCTTTCCTTGCACGATAATGATCTCAGCATGATCATTGTACCTGCTTATGCTGATTTCCATCTCTGCTGCCAACTCTGGGAGGCATCATTATGAAACTGAATCTCTAGGGGCCTAGAATTGTCTTTGGTTTCTGGAAAGGGACAAATACAAATTGCACCTTGGCCAAGGAAAATTTATTATGATTCTCTTTTACCTGAGTCATATCTTAAATATCTTCTAGCATTTAGTAGAATGAAAGAGAGCACAGCATTTGACAGCTGCCCTAGCAAATATGAACAAGGTTTTATAATCTGACTATTTCTGCTCAGATTCCAGCTCTTACAGTTACTACCTATAACTTTCTGTAAGTTGATATCCATTCTGTGTTGTAGTAGTCTTACCTATAGAATAGGAATTAGAATAGCAACAGAAATATAGTGAGTACTTAACTAATGTTCAAATTAGCAATTTAATGATCAATATTTTATGTGCCCTCCTGCACAAATCATCTATTTTTAAAATCTAGTTTATATATTATTTTATATATAATATAATTATGTTATAATTATGGTCTAGCATATCCACTACTATCTGTACTGGCATCACTCTTGGATTTATACTGAAATATGTGCATCTCAATGATCAGAGATAGAATTATTGAATTTATGAAAATAATAATACAAAATATAACTTCCCAAAAGTTTCTCCTTGGGTCAAAGGTACACACCAGCCTGCCTTTGTTTCACCTTGAATTCTTTATTTTTTGCTTTTATTGAGTCTTTATGGATTTCATGTCACAAATTCCAATCCTACCCATCTCCCCATCCCCCTGCATCCATCCTCTGCCCTCCCCCACAACACTGCTCTAAAAGAACTTTGAGAGTCAGTAACATTTCTTGGCCAAACAAAGACTTAGATGACATCCAAAATAGGTTTCCTATAGAATCTAAAACAGTTAAATTGAACCCTCTGCTATGACAGAAAGGGCCTGTTTCATAATACTAAAAGAGTCATCCTTATTATTACATAGCTTACTAAGAAAGATCAGAATTTGAACAGAGGTGAGTAGTTTTCTTGATCACGGCTTTTGTCTGAGAATAGAGAAATCCATATCAAAAATAAAATCTATGATTAACATCTGCAAGTAAAGCTGAAAAGACTTAAAGGGTGAACTGTGTGACTTACGAGATTCCTCTCCTTTATTTTTTGTTTTTGCTTCGCTTTGTTTGTTTGTTTGGTTTGGTTTTTGGTTTTTCTTTTAAGTTTTGGAAAAATGGGCTGATGATTAAAGAAAAAAATTATGTTCCCACACCCAAAGTTAAACCTGAGTTCCTCAGTCATATAACTTACAGAATTAGTCATGGGTCCTGATATGCACCTTGGAAAAAACAAAATTGTAAAAGGAAATTAAATGACCCTATTGTGTGTAAGTGAAAATAGATGATGAACTGACCACTCATTTAAACTTTTTCTTGAGTAGAATTAGCAATATAAATTTGTTAAGCTAAAACCCTAAACATCTATCTGCCAGTATAAAAGGAACTGGCTAAAATATACTTAGCTTTCTTAAAACTTTGCTAATCAGTAATAAGAGAATCATTGCTTTGGGGTAAAGAAACATGTTTAACTACTCTTGGGCTTCTAAGAAAAACATGTAACTTGATATCATAATGTGATTTCTTATTATGTAAAGATTTTAATTTGTTTTGGAAAATATGTAACTTATGGTTGTGATGTAATCTTTTCTTGCATAGAAATCTCTGTATTGGGAGGTATAAAAGGAATTAAGAGATAGCAGAAATAAGAAGGAAAGTGAGTGGGAAGGAGGAGGAGGAGGAGGAGGAGGAGGAGGAGGAGGAGGAAGTAAAAGAATAGAACAGAGTAGAAAGAATATCCATCAGAGAGAAAACTAAAATGAAGAATTAAGAGCTTTGGCTCTCCGCGGATAAAGCTTCTGTGTGTGTCTGTGCCCCTGGTCAGTAGCTTTCCTGGTCCACATCTTCTCTCCAGTTTCTCTGACCTGCTGAGAATCTGATGGCGGGGGCTGCGCCAGTCAGTGGCATACCCTAAATCATGGTCATACTAAAGGTCATAGACACTTGCATATAGGTTATAATTTGAGGTTTAGAATGAAAAAAAAAATCTTGTTTAGGGTTGCTTTCCTCCTACCTTTGCGAACTTCCTGTTTTGCCAACTTGTTTTTGTTATCCCTGTATTTGGGTTGAGTTTTCGTTAATGTTCATTTCAATTTAGTGAACTAGTTGCATTGGAAATGACATCTAGATACTTGGCTATAGGCTAAACATAAAAGTGGTGGTGACACGATTCGTGGCCTAGCATCTAATCTAAGCACATGAAACAATTTTCTCACACACACACACACACACACACACACTGGTACTACAGTCTGCCGTTCAGAAATTAATTGCTAGACCCAGAGAACATGTGTGGCTTCCTACTGATACCCACTGATCCTGAGAACCTGTGCACATAGGGACGTTTGTTTCTCTGTGTATTCTGCATGCATGTAGAGCACCTGTCATCTCTACTATCTGTAAGCAACCAGCTGCTGTATGAAAGCACAGAAATAATCAGTGCTCCCTGATGAACAAATCCAGGTGCAGCTGAATATGGAGTAACACAGCAATGGATTTTTCCATTAAGCAATCTATAAAAGATGTGGTTAAACTCTTGCTGCAATGCAAAATTAGATCATGCACACTGCTCTGCTTAAATCTTTCAAGAGCTCACCACTGCCTAGAGGGGAGTGTTCAAATGAGTTAGCACAGCTTCCCAGATTTGTCATGACAGTGGCTTTCAAATGGTTTTCACTAAGATCAATACCAAAACAAGATAAAAAACAAACCATTTTACCTACTGTCCACTATTGCCTTGGCTTGTCTGTTTTTTGTTTGTTTGTTTGTTTGTTGTTGCTACTGGAAATCCACAATTTTTGCTTTGTAAAAAGTATATTCTTTTATAGTATATGTAAATAAGTTCATGCAAACCACCCAGGGTCTTGACAGATATCTACCCACCTTCTGTGATGTTTACAAGTTCAGTAAGTATATAGGCTCTGAAATCAGACTGACCTGGGTTTTGAACTCTAGTTCTTCAATTCGTTGCCTAAGATTTTTTTCCACACAGTACATAAACACTGAGTCGTTGTCTCAACCCACAAAATCAAGGTAATAATAGGGATCTTTGGGATTATGTAATGTGTAAAAAAAGTGCTTAACACAGTTTTTGGCACATAATACATATTCAATAAAGGGTAGCTATTAGTATAATCACAATAATTGCTATTATTTTTGTTATGATGATTATGGTAGTAATGGTGAGTCGAGGGAGTCATCAGATCTTCCACCTTCACTGAAAAAAAGTCTAATGCTACTTTTTTGTAGAACAATCCTTGATTTTTATTTTTTAGGAAAGCATGGGTACTTTGCTTTCTGACTCTATGCTTGTGCCTCTGACATTTCCCCCGTGATTTTGCTGTTCCTCCACAGGAAAAGCACACTGATTTAACCCACACAGTGTAACCGCAGGCCCTATTGGCCTGCTTTTGGTTTGTTCGTTTTGTTTTCAGACAATTTCATATGCTCTTTAGTTCTCATAATATGAACCCCTCAAGGTCTGACTGTGGACACACCACATGCAGACTTTGATGTTTTCCTTTGTATGCATACACCACAATTTGCTTGTCCATTTGTCTGTTGAGGGATCCTGAGTTATTTTTAACATTTGGAACTGTGAGTAGTGATGCTATGACTATTTGTGAACAGGCATGTGTCAGACTCCCAGTCTTTAATTCCTTTTGATATATAACTTCATAGTAGAATTCTTGTGTCACATGATCAATCTGTGTTTGTCTTAGTGAAGAATCATCGAATTGTTTTCCATAATGGCTGCACTTGCAGGCAGTAATTTTTCCACAGGTGAGTACCAATGCTTTTGCTCTTCTACCACTATTACAGCTACTTTTGCTATTGCCATCTCGTGACTGTGCAGTCATATCACTTTATGACTTGGATTTGCATGGCAATAACGAGCAATAAGATAAAACATCTTTTAATTTATTTTATCTTTATTTATTTTCATTTTTTATTTTTTGGTTTTTTTGAGACAGCGTTTCTCTGTAGCTTTGGAACCTGTCCTGGAACTAGCTCTTGTAGACCAGGCTGGCCTTGAACTCATAGAGATCTGCCTGCCTCTGCCTCCCAAGTGCTGGGAAACATCTTTTATGTGCTTGACCATTTGTATATCGTTGGAGAAATCTAAATTTCTGAGTCTCTTATCTAATTGAGGGGCTCGCCTTTTGCTGCTGAGTTTCAATAATTGTTCCAACATGTACGAGTTACAAACCCTTTGTCAATATGTTGTTTTCTCTTATTTTGTACATTATTTTTTCATTTTAATTGATTTTTGATATGTTGTTTTCAATACTTATTCCCATTCTACGTCATTTCTGTACACCTCTGTTGATAGTGTTCTTAAGGAACACATTTTCAACTTTATGTTGTTTCTTTTTTCTCATTTCTGATGCTATGACCATCTTACCTAAGAAACTATTTCTAAATGCAATGGCAAGATATATATCTGTGTCTCAAAAATGTATATCTTTAGCTCTTACATGTAGGTCATTGAACTGTTTTGAGTTATATGAAGTTACACTTTTTAATTGCTGACCTTAATTTTTGGGTAAATGGGGTTCTATTTAGGAAGCTCTATCTTACACTTATCCAGAAAATTGTCCACTTCCTTTAAGTTTTCCAATTTTATGGAGTACAGGTTTTCAGAATATGACCTAATGATTCTCTGGATTTCCTTTGTGTCTGTTTTTATGTCCTCCTTTTCATTTCTGATTTTGTTAATTTGGCTATTCTCTCTCTGCCTTCTGGTTAGTTTGGATAGAGGTATATCTATTTTCTTGATTTTCTCGAAGAATCAACTTTTTCTCTCATTGATTCTTTGTATTGTTTTCTTTGTTTCTATTTTGTTGATTTCAGTGCTCAATTTGATTATTTCCTGGTGTCTAGTCCTCCTGGGTACGTTTGCTTCTTTTTGTACTAGAGTTTTCAGGTGTTCTGTTAATTCACTAGTGTGGGATTTTTCTAGCTTCTTTATATAGGCATTTAGAACTATAATCTTCCCTCTTAACACTGTTTTCATTGTGTTTTATAAATTTGGGTATGTTGTGTTGTTGTTTTCATTGAATTTTAGGAAATTTTTAACTTTTTTCATTTATTTGTTCCTTGACTTATTGGTGATTCGGGTGAGCATTGTTTAATTTCCATGTGATTGTGGGCTTTCTGAAGTTAGTGTTGCTGTTGAATTCTAATTTTACACCATGGTGATCCGATATGATACATGTGGCTATTTCAATTTTTTGTATCTGCTGAGGTTTGCTTTGTAACCTAGTATGTGGTCAATTTTTGAGAAGGGTCCATGGGATGCTGAGAGGAAGGTATATTCTTTTATGTTTGGATGGAATGTTCTATAGATGTCTGTTAAGTCCATTTGAGTCATAACATCTGCTAGTTCCCTTATTTCTCAGTTAAGTTTTTGTCTGACAGAACTGTCTGTGGTGTGAGTGGGGTGTTAAAGTCTCCCACTATTAGTGTGTAGGGTTTAATGTGTGTTTTAAGCTTTAGTAGTGTTTCTTTTTTTTGTGTGTGTTTCTTTTTTTTTTACATTTTCTTTTTTTTATTAAGAAAAGAAGAAAAAAAACATAAACAAAAAACAAGTTTCCACCTCCTCCCAGCCTCCCATTTCCCTCCCCCTCCTCCCACCCTTCTCCCCCTCCTCCCACCCTTCTCCCCCTCCCCCCACTCCTCTCCCCCTCCCTCTCCAGTCCACAGAGCAGTCCGGGTTCCCTGCCCTGTGGTAAGTCCTAGGTCCTCCCCCCTCCGTCCATATCTAGGAAGGTGAACATCCAAACTGGCTAGTCTTCCACAAAGCCAGAACATTAAGTAGTAGTGTTTCTTTTACATATGAGGGTGCCCTTGTATTTGGGGCATTAGATGTTCAGTATTGAGATTTCCTCTTGATGGATATTTCCTGTGACTATTATGAAATTCCTTCTTGGTCTCTTTTGATTGATTTTAGTTTGAAGTCTGTTTTGTTAGATATTAAGATAGCTACACCAGCTTGGTTCTTAGGTCCATTTGATTGGAAAATTTTGCCCAACCCTTTACTCTGAGGCAATGTATGTCTTTTAGGTTGAGGTGTGTTTCTTGTATGCAGCAGAAGGATGGATTCTGTTCTCATATCCAATTTGTTAGCCCGTGTCTTTTTACATGTGAGTTGAGTTCATTTATATTAAGGATATTAATGGCCTGTGAATGCTAGTTTATGTTATTTTAGTTTTTTGTTGGTGGTGATGTTATTGTGTGTGTGTTACGCGTCTTTGAGATTTGCTGCTGTGAGATAATCTATTATCTGTGTTTTTGTGGATGTAGACAACTTCCTTGGGTTGGAGTTTTCCTTTTAGTACTTTGTATATGGCTGGGTTTGTGGCTAGGTGTTGGGTAAATCTGGTTCTGTCATGGAATATCTTGTTTTGTCTGTCTATGATGATTGAAAGTTTTGCTGAATATAGTAGTCTTGGCTGGCAACCATGGTCTCTTAATGTCTGCATAACACTTGATCAGGACCTTCTTGCTTTCATTGTTTTCATTGAGAAGCCATGTGTAATTCTGATAGGTCTGCCTTTATATGTGATTTGGCCTTTTTTCCTTTGCAGCTTTTAATATTCTTTCTAATTCTGTATGTTTAGTGTCTTGATTAATATGTGGTGAGAGTACTTTTTTGAAAATTAATTCTATTTGGTGTTCTATAAGCTTCTGTGTCTTCACATGTGTATCTTTCTTTAGGTTGGAAAAGTTTTCTTCTATGATTTTGATGAATATATTTTCTGTGCTTTTTAGTTGGACTTCTCCTTCCTTTATCCCTATCATTATTAGGTTTGGTCTTTTCATGGTGTCCCATATTTTCTGGATATTTTGTGTTAAGCTTTTGTTAGGTTTAATGCTTTCTTTGACCTATGAGTCTATTTCCTCTATTGGATCTTCTGTTCTTGAGATTGCATTTGTGGTTTCTGATCATTCTCTCATAATTTCCATTTCTATAGTTTCCTATTTTTTTTGTTCTCTTTATTGTCTCTATTGGGTTTTCAAATTTTGAATCCTTTCTTTCATCTATTTGATTGCTTTTTATTGATTTTCTTTAAGGGATTTGTTGATTTCTTCCAATTTTTTGTTTGTCTTTTCCTCCATTTCTTTGAGAGAATTTTTATTTCCTCTTTGAGGGTCTCAAACATTTTCCTAAATTTATTTCTTAGGTCATATTCTTCTGCATCATCTATATTGGAATCTTCAAGTCTTACTGTTGTAGGGGCACTAGATTTTGTTGGTGTTGTGTTGCTCTTTGTGGCGTTGAGTGTGTTTTTAACTTGTCTACCCATCTTTTCCTCTGATTGGTGTAGTTGGAGCTATGTCTCTGGTAATCAATCTTCCAGGTGCCAGTGCATCCAAGACACAGATGTTTTCTCCTCATGGTGCAGTCAGGGCCATGGTTCCAGTTACCCTGGAGATTGTTCAGTGTTCCTGGAGGTTGCTCAGCACTCCTGGGGGATTGTTCTGCAATCAGTCCTGTGGGTCTTTGGGGCCTGTTCCCATGGAGGTTGCTTGTTTGTGGCTGCTCCTGCTGAGGTTGCTTTGGGTCTGCTCTGGCAGAGGTTCAGGCCTGCTTCATAGGAAACCATTGGCTCAGGACTACTCTGGTGGAGGTTCCTGGCTTGGGCCTGCTCCCTCAGTGGCTGCTGGCTCACACCCGATCCAGCAGAGGTCTCTGAATTGGCTGCTCCTTCAGCAGTGGCTTCCTTCTACCTGCTCCTGTGGAGGCCATTGCCTCAGGCATGATCTGGTGGAGATCACTGGTTCAAGCCTGCTCCAGCTGAGGTTGCTGACTCAGTCCTGCTCTGGGTGGAGGTCACTGGCTCAGGGCTGTAACCACAGATATCCCTGGCTTGGGCCTGCTCCCACAGAGGTCCCTGGCTTGGGCCCATTCCAGCAGAGGTCTCTGACTCGGGCCTGCTCCCTCAGGGGTTGCTCCCTTATCCTATCTTACACTTATATCTTGTAGGATACTGCCTGTGTTTTCTTATAACAGTTTCAGGTTTCATATTTAGGTCCTTGTTTATTTGGAGTGGTATTTTGTGCAAGATGATGGACATGGGTCTAATTTCATTCTTCTGCATGTGGACTCCAGTTTCCCAGCACTACTTGTTGAAGATGCTTTCTTTCCTCCAGGGTATGTTTTTGGTGTCTGTGTCAAATGTTAAGTGGCTGAAGTTACATGTGTTCATGTTTGGGTCTTCAATTTTTTTTCACTAGTCTATGTGTCTATATTTGTGCCAGTACTATATTGTTTGTATTACTGTGGCTTTGTTGGGTCAATGTTCATATTTGATGAGAGGTAAGGACCCACCTTTATTATTTTGGATGTGGATTTCCAGATGTCCTAGCACCACTGGATGTGACAAGATTGAGTTTCCCCTAAGTGATTTAGAAGGCTTATAAACAAAATCAATGTTTTTGTCTATCAGTTCTCTTACATTGATCTGTATGTATGTCCTTATACTGTTACATTACCAGTTTGATTTTAACAGTATTGATTTATTTTTTGAAAATTCCATAGCTACACAACATATTTTGACCATATATACCCATCATTATCTCCCGCCCAACATCAATCTTTTTTTTTTGTTATTAACAAACCATTGAGTTTAATCAGTGCTATCCATATTGGTATGGCCATGTGGCCCTCCCATAAACATAGACAACAATCATATTCCCAAAGAAAAGTGACTCTCCCTCCTTCAACAGCCACTATTAATTACTATCTTCATTATTATACCTTTGCAATTAGTTTTGAAATTGAAAGTTATGAATTTCTTATAATCAATATTATTCCTTTTCAAGATTCTTGTCTAGTTGAGACCTATTGCAATTTCAAGTGAATTTGAGGGTGATATGTTACATTTCTGACAAAAGGACAATTGGAATTTAGATGGATATTTTAGAGAATTACTATAAATATTTCATCATCATTGCCATTATTATAATATTAAATCTACTCTTATATGGACATAGTACATCTCCTAACTTGTTCCATTTGGATTTGAGTTTTGTGCATTGTGATAGATATGGATCTATTTGCAATCTTCTACATATCAACATCCAGTTATGCCAGCACCATTTGTTAAAGATGCTTTCTTTTTTACAATGTGCCATTTCAGTTTCTTTGTCAAAAATCAGGTGTTCATAGGTGTGTGGATTAACCTCATGGTCTTCAATGAGATTCTACTGGGCCACATACTATAGCTGTATACTAGAGTTTAAAATCAGAGATGATGACACCTCCTGAAGTTTTTTTATTGTATAGTATTGTTTTAGCAATTCTAGATTTTTTGTTTTTACATATGATGTTAAGTATTGTTCTTTTAAGGTCTGTGAAGAATTTTGTTGGAATTTTATTGAATCCATAGATTTAATTGAATTTTAATAGAATCCATAGATTTTTTTTTTTGGTAAGATTGTCATTTTTATTATATTGATCCTACCTATTGAAGAGCATGGGAGATCTTTCCATTTTCTGGTGTCTTTTTCAATTTCTTTCAAGACTTAAAGTTCTTGCCATACAAGTCTTTCACTTGTTTGATTAGAATTACCCCAAGATATTCTATACTTGTGGTTATTGTAAAGGATCTCTTTTCTCTGCTTTCTTTCTCAACCTGTTTATCATTTGTGTATAGGAGGGCTACTGATTATTTTAGTTAGTTTGTTATGTGGTGTTACGATAAATACCACATTACTTAAGGTGGTTAATCAGCTGTAGGAGTTTCTGGGTAGAGTGTTTGGGGTCCCTTACGTATACTATCATGTCATCTGCAAATAGTGATACTTTGACTTCTTTTCCAATTTGTATCCTTTGATCTCCTTTAGCTATTTTATTGCTCTAGCTAGAATTTCAAGTACTATATTGAACAGATATGGAGAGAGTATCTTGTTCCTGATTTTAGTGGAATCACTTTGATTTTCTCTCCATTTAATTTGATGTTGACTGTCAGCTTGCTGTAAATTGCTTTTATTATGTTCAGATTTGCTCCTTGTATACCTGATCTCTCCAAGACCTTTATCATAAAGGGGTGTTAGATTTTATCAAAGACTTTTTTGGCATTTAATGTGATGATCATGTAGGCTTTTTCTTTTAGTTTATTTATATGGTGGTTTACATTCTCAAGTTTCCATATGTTGAACCAACCCTGCATCTCTGGGATGAAGCCTACTTAGTCATGGTGGATAATTTTTTTTTTGTCTTCTTGGATTTGGTTTGTCAGTATTTTGTTGAGCATTTTTGCATCAATGTTCATAAGGGAGATTGGTCTGTATTTCTCTTTCTTTGTTGCGTTTTTGTGTAGCTTGGGTATCAGGGTAACTGTAGCCTCGTAAAAGGAGTTTGACAATGTTCCTTCTCTTTCTATTGTGTGGAACAATTTGAGGAATATTGGAATTAACTCTTCTTTGAAATTCCAGTAGAATTGTGCATGGAAGGCATCTGGTCCTGGACTTTTCTTCATTGGGGGATGTTTAATGACTGCTTCTATTTTCTTAGGGGTTATATGTAGATGGAGCTGTGGGCTGCATTCCTTCTGCCCGGCTCCCAGCCACCTGGCTAGCTTATGCCCTGAAATAACAAGACACAAACTGTATTCATATAAACACTGACTGGCCCATTATATCTAGCCTCTTCTTGGCTAACTCTCATATCTTGCTTAACGCATTTCGAATAATCTGTGTAGCACCATGAGGTAGTGTCTTACCGGGAAAGATTCAGCATGTCTGACCTGGTGGCTGGCTTCATCGCATCTGACCAAAGAGGAGAGGCATGGCGAATGACCTCACTTCCCTTCTTCCCAGCATTCTGTTCTGTTTACTCCACCTACCTAATTTTCTATCCTATCAAAGGACCAAGGCAGTTTCTATATTAACCAATGAAAATAACAATAGACAGATAACCCTCCCACATCATTTCCCCTTTTTCTGTTTAAACAAAAAAAATAAGGCTTTAACTTTAATACAGCAAAATTACATATAACAAAACAGTTAGCAAGCAATAATTACAGTTATAGTTATAGTTATTTATAGCTATTTTATCTTTTATCATAACTAAGGATAACTAAAACTATGACTATCCATTCTTCAACTCTATCAAAGACTCCAGAGGAATATAATATTACCTAATTAAACAAGAAATAAGCAACTTTCAAAACTCTAGAAATGACAGAGACATCTTGCTGCCTGGACAGTCACCCAAAGTTTCTCTGTACTGTTGGGGCATCAATCTTCAGCCTTTGGGCCCATAGTATCCAGAGACATTTCCATGAAGCAGGAAATTTCAAAGGCAGTTCAGTCACTATCTGCTGTGTCCTGCAGAATGTCTCGCAGACTCTTTCATGAGTCAGGAACCCCAAAGAATCATCTCACATTTAGGCAAGTTCAGCAGTCGTCTCTCTGTGGGTTCTCTGTGTCCAGTTTCTGCAACAGTCCAGGCAAGAGCAGTTTCTTCCCCAAATGGCTATCAAACTCCATAAGGAGCCTCTTCGATGCCCATCTTCTTCTTGAAGTAGATTGGTGCTGCCAGGAGCAGACGTGTCTCATTGTCATGAAAAACCCTAAATTATTAAAACATTAAATGCCATATTCTGTAGTCTTTGAAAGATATGAAGAATGCCTATCTGAAATATATTTATGTACACCTAGAAAGTCTAACTAACATAACTACAAATTTGACTATTATAGATGATTATCTATTAACAGCCTATATACATTACATTTTTAAATAAACTATATAATCACAATACCTTAATCAATATCAGTTATACATACAATAATTTGATCTTAAAATACATACTAATGCAAATTATTCATATCTATATCATATCCCCCTTTAAATGGAAAAGAATATTCATAAACAATATTTGGGAATATGGACGTAGTTATTTCTCTCCAAACTGCTTTGTGCTGAATGGGGGTGCTGTTATTTAGGTCTTTCATGGTATAACCTGTCTGCTAGGTTTATCTCAGTCAGCAGTTGAACAAAGTAATTTTTTGCAGGTGTTCACAGCAACCTTTCAGGAGGGCATGGTTTATCATAGCATATTGGGATAGAAGCAATACACAGGGTCTCTTCCTCTGTGAAAACAAAAGAAGAAACTCCTTTCCAAAGCATCATGTCCTTAGATCCAAATTTTAAAGTCAAGGTATTTTCAAAATATCTATCTTGGATTAGTTCAGCAGCATTTATAAACAAATATCTTCTAGCAGCTGTTGCTCCTTCCTTAGCATTCAACAAGTCAAAGAGAGCATAATCGTATACAGTTTCAAGATTCTCTTTGTATTTTCCATCTTTATGCAGCTTTACTTTAACCTCTATTTCTTTTACTTTTACTTTTATTTTTTTGAGACAGGTTCTCTGTATATCTTTGTCCTGGAATAACTCTGTAGATCAGGCTGTCCTTGAACTCTCAGAGATCCTTCTGTATCTGCCTCCCAGGCATTGGGATTAAAGGCATGTGCTACCACACCTTGAAGTCACAGAGGTCAATCTACCACTGCCTCCCAAGTGTTGGGATTAAAGGTGTGTACCACCACACCCAAACTACTCTCTTTCTTCCTTTTTTACTTTTAAGAACTTTAACCTTTAGCGTGCATATATTTTTTAACACACTGTTAGATGTTTTCTTCAACTTTGAATCTTTCTTTTACTGTGTATGTCTCTTTTGTGACCACATGAGTCTTTAATATACCAAGCAATATCATTAGGACTAAAGCTGTGGCTTTGGCAGCTAGATACAGCCCATTCCTTAGCTTTCCAGCCTCATGGCGGAGGTACCGGCTGTAGCCATTTTTATTGCTATAACTCTATGGCATTTCAAGGTCCTTGCCAGCAAGCAAGCTGCAGCATTCTGCTCACAGACCACATTCAGTCCGACTGCCTGCCTGAGTCAGAGTTTGCACTGGCAGGATGGCCCAGAAAGCTGGCATTTTATAATGGCACATCTTTTTTCCTGCTACAGCTGAAAACCGAAAAGCATGCATTCTGCTTTTCATCAACACTGCTTAAGTGTTTTGTGGCAGGACCTCTTAAAAGAGCTGCAGGGTTTTGCAGCTAAAGCTGAGTCAGGAAGCCTCTCTTAGATGAGAGCGCTTGCTTACCTCTAGCAATGCAGAGCAGACCCAAGAAATTGCTGCTACCAAGAAAACATGTATTACTCTATTATTTCCCAAGCTTTTTCAGGCTTTCTGTGGATTCAGTTATTCACATCTGGGCACCATTTGTAGAAGGAGCTGTAGGTTGCATTCCTGCCACGCAGCTCCGGGCTGCCTGGCTATCTTGTGCCCCAAAATAACAACACACAAACTGTATTCATATAAACACTGACTAGCCCATTATATCTAGCCTCTTCTTGGCTAACTCTCATATCTTGCTTAACCCATTTCTAATAATCTGTGTAGCACCATGAGGTAGTGTCTTACCGGGAGAGATTCAGCATGTCTGACCTGGTGGCTGGCTCCATTGCATCTGACCAAAGAGGAGAGGCATGGCAAATGACCTCACTTCCTTTCTTCCCAGCATTCTGTTCTGTTTACTCCACCTACCTAATTTTCTGTCCTATCAAAGGACCAAGGCAGTTTCTTTATTAACCAATGAAAATAGCAATAGACACATAACCCTCCCACATCAGTTATAGGTTTAAATTGTTTATCTTGCTTTGGTTTGATTTTGGTATATGAAACTTATTAAGAAAGTTATCCAGTTCTTTTAAATTTTCCAATTTCATGTAGTACAGGTTTTTGAAGTAAGATCTGATGATTCTCTAGATTTCCTTAGTGTCTGTTGTTATGTTCCCATTTCATTTCTGATTTTGTTAATTTGGTTATTCTCCTTCTGCCTTTTGGTTAGTTTGAATAACAGTTTGTCTATCTTGTTGATTTTCTCAAAGAACCAGTGCTTTGTTTCTTTGATTCTTTGTATTGTTCTCATTGTTTCTATTTTGTTGATTTCTGCACCCAGTTTGATTATTTCCTGGCATTTACTCCTTTTGGGTGAGTTTGTTTCTTTTTGTTTTACAGCTTTCAGGTGTTCTGTTGATTTGCTAGTGAGGAATTTCTCCAACTCTTTTTTTCCTTTTTTATGGAGCTCTACATTTTTCTCTGCTCCCTTCCCCTTCAACCCTCTCCCAAGGTCCCCATGTTCCCAATTTACTCAGGAGATCTTGTCTTTTTCTTCTTCTCATGTAAATTAGATGTATGTAAGTCTCTCTTAGGGTCTTCATTGTTGTCTAGGTTCTCTGCAATTGTGATTTGTGGGCTGGTTTCCTTTGCTTTATGTTTAAAAACCACCTATGAGTGAGTACATGTGATAATTGTCTTTCTGTGTCTGGGTTACTTCATTCAAAATGATGTTTTCTAGCTTCATCCATTTGCCTGCAAAATTCAAGATGTCATTATTTTTTCTGCTGTGTAGTACTCCATTGTGTAAATAAACATTTTCCTTATCCATTCTTCAGTTGAGGGGCATTTAGGTTGTTTCCAGGTTCTGGCTATGGCAAACAATGCTGCTATGAACATAGTTGAGCACATGTCCTTGTGGCACGATTGAGCATCCTTTGGATATATACACAAAAGTGGTATTACTGTGTCTTGAGGAAGGTTGGTTCCTAATTTTCTGAGAAATCACCACACTGACATCCAAAGGGGCTATACCAGCTTGCATTCCCACCAGCAATGCAGGAGTATTCCATTTACCCCACAACCTCTACAGCATAAGTTGTCATCAGTGTTTTTGATCTGGACATTCTTATTGGTGTAAGATGGAATCTCAGAGTTGTTTTGATTTGCATTTCTCTGATGACTAAGGATGTTGAACACTTCCTTAAGTGTCCTTCAGCCATTTTTAGATTCCTCTGTTGAGAGTTCTCTGTTTAGGTCTGTACTCCATTTTTTAATTGGATTATGTGTTCTCTTGGTGACCAATTTCTTGAATTCTTTGTATATTTTGGAGATCAGACCTCTGTCTGATGTGGGGTTACTGAAGGTCTTTTTTCATTCTGTAGGATGTCATTTTGTTTTGTTGACAGTGTCCTTTGCTTTACAGATGCTTTTCAGTTTCAGGATGTCCCATTTATTAATTGTTTCTCTCAGTGTCTGTGCTAATAAGGTTATATTTAGGAAGTAGTCTCTTCTGCCAGTGCATTCAAGTTTGCTTCCTGCTTTCTCTTCTATAAGATTCAGTGTGGCTGGCTTTATGTTGAGGTCTTTGATCCATTTGGCCTTGAGATTTGTCCACGGTGATAGATATGGGTCTATTTTCGTTCTTCTATATGTTGATATCCAGTTATACCAGCACCATTTGTTAAATATGCTTTCTTTTTTTCCATTTGATATTTCTTGCTTCTTTGTCAAAACTCAGGTGTTTGAAGGTATGTGGATTAATATCCAGGTCTTCGATTTGGTTCCATTGGTCCTCCTGTTTGTTTTTATGCCAATAATTGTAGGCTGTTTTTAGTACTGTAGCTCTATAGTAGAGTTTGAAGTCTGGTGTAGGAAGGACTTCTTTCTATGTGTTGCTTTCATTGGTTGAATAAAGAAATTGCCTTGGCCTTTTGATAGGGCAACATTTAGGTAGGTAGAGTAAACAGAAATGAATTCTGGGAGGAAGAAAGCAGAGACAGGCAGACGCCATGATTCTCCTGCCCGATACGGATGCTGGTTAGACTCATGCTGGTAAGCCACAGTCAAGTGGCAATACACATTAATGGAGATGGGTTAATCAAGATGTGAGAGTTAGTCAATAACAGGCTAGAGATAATAGGGCAGGCAGTAATTTAATTAATACAATTTCTGTGTGGTTATTTTGGGGGTTAAGTTAGCCGGGTGGCCGGATGCCACCCACTCCTCATACTAAAGAAATCAGGGATTGTAATGCCTCCAGAAGTTCTTTTATTGTACAGGACTGTTTTGGCTATCCTGGGTTTTTTGCTTTTCCATATGAAGTTGAATACCATTCTTTCAAGGTCTGTGAAGAATTTTGCTGGGATTTTTGTTGCAATGAATCTGTGGATAGCTTTTGGTAAGATAGTCATTTTTACTATGTTAATTCTACCTAGTCAAGAGCATGGGAGATCTTTGTATTGGCCTTAAGTGCTATGAACTTTCCTCTTGGTACTGCTTTCATAGTGTTTCATAAGTTTGGGTATGTTGTACCTTCATTTTCATTAAATTCTAGGGAGTCTTTAATTTTTTTCTTTATTTTTTCCTGGACTTGAGGTGATTCAGTTTTGCATTATTCAGTTTCTATGAGTTTATAGGCTGTCTGGAATTTGCATTTTTGTTTAATTCTGACTTTAATTCATAGTGATTTGATAAGATACAGGGAGGTATTCCAATTTTTTGTGTCTGTTGGGATTTGTCTTGTGACTAAGTATATGGTCAAGTTTGGAGATGGTTCCATGAGGTACTGAGAAGGTATTTTCTTTTGTGTTTGGGTAGAATGTTCTATAGATATTTATTAAGCCCATTTGAGTCATAACATCTGTTAGTTACCTTGTTTTTCTGTTAATTTTCTTTCTGGCAGATCTGCCCATTGGTGAGAGTGGGGTGTTGAAGTTTCCCATTATTAATGTGTGGGGTTCAAAGTACGATTTAAGGTGTAGTTATGTTTTTGGGGTTTTGTTTGTTTGTTTACAAACCTGTGTGCACTTATATTTTGGGCATAAATGTTCATGACTATGATTTAATATTGATAATTTTTTCCTGTGATGAATATAAAATATTCTTCATCTTTTTTGATTTCCTTTATTTTGAAGTCTATTTTTGTTAGATATTGGGATAGCTACATCAGCTTGCTTCTTATGTCCATTTGATTTGGAAGCCTTTTCCCAACCCTTTCATCTGAGGAAATGTCTGCCTTTGAAGTTAAAGTATATTTCTTGTATGCAGCAGAAGGATGGATCCTGTTTTCTTATCTATTCTTTTAGTCTGTGCCTTTTTATATGTAAATTGAGTCCATTATTATTAAGGGATATTAGTGACCAGTTATTGTTAATTCCTGTTATTTTTGGTAGCAGTGTGTACGTATTTTCCTTCTTTAGGATTTGCTGATGTAAGATTATCTATTGTCTCTGCTTTTGTGGGTACAGCTAGCCTCATTGTTTTAGAGTTTTCCTTCTAGTGCTTTCTGCAGAGCTTAATTTGTGGATAGGTTTGTTTAAATCTTGTTTTGTAATAGAATATTTTGTTTTCTCCATCTATGATAATTGAACGCTTTGCTTGGTATAGTACTCTGGATTGTCATCTGTGATCTCTTAGTGTCTGCAAAACATTTGTCCAGGACCTTCTAGCTTTCAGATTCTCCATTGAGAAGCTGGGTGTAATTCTGGTGGGTCTGCCTGTATATGTTACTTGGCTCTTTTCCTTTGCAGCTCTTAACAGTTTTTCTTTATTCTGTATATTTTGTGTTTTGATTACTATGTGGCAAAGGGACTTTTGGGGGAGGGTTCCAGTCTATTTGTTGTTCTATAAAAAATAAGGAACACTTCATTAACTTGCATGGCATCGTTGTGCAGGGGCCATACTAATCTTCTCTGTATCATTCTAATTTTAGTACATGTGCTGCCAAAGCGAGCACAGTATCAAGATTTTCTATTCTTCTTTTAAATGTATTATTTTTAAAGTTTCTTTTATTGAAAATAGATCCTTCCCGCACACAATACATCCCAACCACAGTTTTCCCTCCCTCCACTAATAATTTCTGCACTCCTCTATATTCCTATCCACCACCACTCCACTTCCTCTTCAGAAAACAGCAAGTCTCCAAGATGCAATAGCCAAACAGGGCAAAAACAAGATAAATAGGATAAAGCAAAAGCCAGAATATGGAGTCTGGACAAGGGCTGTGATGGTTATTCTTCACTGTCAAGTTGAATGGATTTTTTCTTTCATTTATTTATTTATTTATTTATTTATTTATTTACTATTTATTTATTTATTAAAGATTTCTGTCTCATTCCCACCAAAGCCTCCCATTTCCCTCCCCCTTCCCCAATCAAGTCCCCCTCCCTCGTCAGCCCAAAGAGCAATCAGGGTTCCCTGCCCTCTGGGAAGTCCAAGAACCACCCACCTCCATTCAGGTCTAGTAAGGTGAGCATCCAAACTGCCTAGGCTCCCACAAAGCCAGTACGTGCAGTAGGATCAAAAACCCATTGGCATTGTTCTTGAGTTCTCAGTAGTCCTCATTTTCCGCTATATTCAGCGAGTCTGGTTTTATCCCAGGTATTTTCAGAATCAGGCCAGCTGGCGTTGGTGAGTTCCCAATAGGACATCCCCATTGTCTCGGTGTGTGGGTGCACCCCTCGTGGTCCTAAGTTCCTTGCTCGTGCTCTCTCTCCTTCTGCTCCTGATATGGACCTTGAGGAATATATACATATTAGAGTACTACTCAGCAGTAAAAAACAAGGACCTCTTGAATTTTGCATGCAAATGGATGGAAATAGAAAACACTATCCTGAGTGAGGTAAGCCAGACCCAAAAAGAAGAACATGGGATGTACTCACTCATCATTGGTTTCTAGCCATAAATAAAGGACATTCAGCCTATAATTAATGATCCTAGAGAAGCTAAATAAGAAGGTGAACCCAAAGAAAAACATATAGGCATCCTCCTGAATATGAGCCTTCATCAGGCGATGAAAGGAGACAGAGACAGAGACCCACATTGGATCACCGGACAGAAATTTCAAGTTGAATGGATTTTAAATCACCTATGACACATGCCTCTATGTATGTGTTTGAAGCAGTTTGACTACGGAGTGAAAAACTATCCCGAATATGGGTAGCACCATCTCATTGGTGATGGAGGAAGGTCATTGGCTAATAAAGGAACTGCCCTGGCCCATTTTATTGGTTAGAAGATAGGTGGGAGGAGAAAACAGAACAGGATACTGGGAGGAAGAGGAAGTGAGCTCAGAGACTCCACAGCTCTCTCGGGAGCAGATGCCTCAGAGAGAGATGCCATGCCCCGCTCCCGGGATGAAGCTCCGACCCAGGATGGACTAGGCTAGAATCTTCCCGGTAAGACCGGTTCTCACAGATTATTAGAGATGGGTTGATCGGGATAACAGAATTAGCCAGTAAGGGCTAGGGCTAAAGGGCCAAGCGGTGTATAAAAGAATACAGTTTGTGTGTTGTTATTTCGGGGCATAAGCTAGCCGGGCAGGCGGCTGGGGTGTTGGGGACGCAGCCCCGCCGCTGCCCCTAATTACTACATATGGCGCCCACGTGGACAACTGCTTCCACATAAAGCCTGAGACAGCTTGGGAAATAATTCTAGAACAAAATGAAAGCAGTGTGCCTGGTTTCTTGGTAGCAGCAATTTCTCGGTTCTACTCTGCTTGCTAGAGGCAAGCAAGCGCCTCATCTAAGAGAGGCTTCCTGACTCAGCTTTAGCTGCAAAGCCTGCAGCTCATTAAGAGGTCCTGCCACGAAACACTTAAACGGTGTTGACGAAAAGCTGAACACATGCTTTTCGGTTTTCAGCCGTAGCAGGAAAAAAGCTCCGCCGTTTAAAAATGCCGGCTTTCTGGGCTGTCCTGCCAGGGCAAACTGTGACTCTTTTACGCAGGCGGTTCGTGCGGTTTGCAAGCACAGGCTGCTGGAGCTCGCTTGCTGGCTACAGCCAGTACCTCAGCCATGAGGCTGGAAAGCTAAGAAATGGGCTAGATCCAGCCGACAAAGCCACGCCTTTAATCCTACTGATATTGCTTGGTAAATTAAAGACTCGTGTGGTCAGAAAAAGAGAGATATACAGTAAAGAGAGATTCAAAGGCAGAGAAAATTTCTAAATGGTTTGAAGTGTGTTAAAAATATATGCAGACTAAAATTTAAAGTTCTTAAAGTAACAAAAAAAAGGAAGAGAGTTGTTGTGTGTGGTAGCACACGCCTTTAATCCCAGTGCCTAGAAGGCAGAGACAAACAGATCTCTGTGAGTTCAAGGTGTAATAGTGTACACCTTTAATCCCGAATGCCTGGGAGGCAGAGACAGGCAGATCTCTGAGTGTTCAAAGACAGCCTGGTCTACAGAGTTACTTCAGGTCAAAGATACAGAGAACAAATCACAAAAAGCAAAAAGTTAAAAGTAAAAATAAACAAAATAGAGGTTAAAATAAAACGAACAAAGATGGAAAATACAGAGAGAATCTTGATACTGTATGCTATTATGCTCTCTTTGAATTGTTTGAATGCTGAGGCAGGAGCAACAGATGCTAAAAGATATTTATTTATAAATGCTGCTGAACTAATCCAACATAGACATTTTGAAAATGCCTTGAATTTGAAATTTGGATCTAAGGACATGATGCTTTGGAAAGGAGTTTCTTATTTTGTTTTCACAGAGGATGAGACGCTGTTCATTTCTTCTATTCCAATTTGGTATGATGGACCACGCCCTCCTGAAGGGTTGCAGTGAACATCTTCAGAAAATTGCTTCGCTCCACTGCCAACTGAGATGAAACTAGCACACAGGTTATACCATGAAAGACCTAATTAACGATGCCCCCATTCAGCAGGAAGCAGTTTGGAGAGAAAAAACTGCGCCCATGTTCCCAAATATGGTTTATAAACGTTCTTTTACATTTAAAGGGGGATATGATATAGGTATGAATAATTTACATTAGTATAGATTTTGCTTTATTGATAGAGATTTAAGGTCAATTTTATTATATATATATATAAGTGTTTCTGATTTTTATTAAGGTATTGTGATTGTGTAGTTCATTATTAAAATGTAATGTATAATTAAGAAATATAGGTTGTTAATGGATAATCATCGATAATAGTAAAGCTTGTAGTCATGTTAGTTAGATTTTCTAGATATATAGAGATATATTTTAGATAGACATTCTTCATGTCTTTCAAACATTACAGAATAGGACAT
Organism: Microtus oregoni; assembly: GCF_018167655.1. Taxonomy (NCBI): domain Eukaryota; kingdom Metazoa; phylum Chordata; class Mammalia; order Rodentia; family Cricetidae; genus Microtus; species Microtus oregoni. Next base: position 2,010,284 of record NW_024544745.1, read on the forward strand.
TTAATGTTTTAATAACTGAGGACTTTTCATGACAATGAGACACTCTGCTCCTGGCAGCACCAATCTACTTCAAGAGGAAGATGGGCATCGAAGAGGCTCGTTATGGAGTTTTGATAGCCATTTGGGCAAGAAACTGCTCTTGCCTGGACTATTGCATAAACTGGACACAGAGAACCCGCAGAGAGAGGACTACTGAACTTGCCTAAGGTGAGATGATCTTTCGGGGTTCCTGATTCATGAAAGAGTCTGCGAGACATTCTGCAGGACACAACAGATAGTGACTGAACTGACTTTGAATTTTCCTGCTTTATGGAAATGTCTGCTGGATACCATGGGCCTGAAGGCTGAAGATGGATGCCCCAACGATACAGAGGAACTTTGGGTGACTGTCCAGGCAGCGAGATGTCTCTGTCATTTCTAGAGTTTTAAAAGTTGCTTTTTTCTTGTTTGCTTAGGTAGTAGTGTATCTTTCTGGAGTCTTTGATGGAGTTAAGAATAGTTAGTTATAGTTATAGTTTTCCTTAGTTATGATAAAGATTATTGTAACTTTTACTTGATAACTGTTTTGTTATATGTAATTTTGCTATGTTAAAGTTAAAGCCTTTTTTTTTTTTTGTTTAAACCGAAAAAGGGGAAATGATGGAGGAAGGTCATTGGCTAATAAAGGAACTGCCCTGGCCCATTTTATTGGTTAGAAGATAGGTGGGAGGAGAAAACAGAACAGGATACTGGGAGGAAGAGGAAGTGAGCTCAGAGACTCCACAGCTCTCTCGGGAGCAGACGCCTCAGAGAGAGATGCCATGCCCCGCTCCCGGGATGAAGCTCCGACCCAGGATGGACTAGGCTAGAATCTTCCCGGTAAGACCGGTTCTCACAGATTATTAGAGATGGGTTGATCGGGATAACAGAATTAGCCAGTAAGGGCTAGGGCTAAAGGGCCAAGCGGTGTCTAAAAGAATACAGTTTGTGTGTTGTTATTTCAGGGCATAAGCTAGCCGGGCAGGCGGCTGGGGTGTTGGGGACGCAGCCCCGCCGCCGCCCCTAATTACTACACATTGGATGGAGCTCTGTACTGAATAAAAAGTGAAAATGGGCAAAGCCAAATGAACACCACCATTTGAGCTCTCTGTTTTCTAATTACAGTTGTAATGTAACTAGAAGTCATATGCTCCTACCACCATACCATCTCTGCCCTGGTATATTGCACTTCCTCAAATCATGATCCAAAGAAACCTTTCCTTTCTTCAGATTTTTAACTTTTGTCAGTTATTTTCTCACAACAACAAGAAAAATAACTAATATGTTTTATCCTTCAAATGCTTTTGTAATGAAGTTATTTCCTTAACTCCCTTAATGAATTCTTCATAGAAATCCAATACTCTTTAAAATGAAACTCAAAGCTTCGCCTCTTCTAAGACTACTTTGATTATAATATTGATACCTATGAGCTCACGAATATTAAGAAAATTAACAAATGGAAAATAGCCTGAAAGAACGTTTCAGCTAATTTAAATACATTAGAAGTCTCATTAGACTTTGTAATATGCACTCCTCCTGCTCATAAACAAGTAAGAACTGTCTTCCTTCATTCACCTTTCTATAACAAAGTGCCTTACGCTGAGTGGCTTGTAAATAACAGAGATTTCTTCTCCATTGTTCTAGTGGCTGAGAAGACTAAGGCCAGTGGGTCCAGTGAAAGTTCATCAATGATGAGTTCTGACTACTACCTCACATAGGACGAGGAGAAAGGTAGATCTCTGACTGATCTTTTATAAGTGAATTAACATCTGATCATAAGAACACTGCTTTCATGAGATTGTTACAAGTCAAATAACACATTGCCTAATGCTAAAATATTAATTTATCATAAGCTTCAATATGTATAAGGGAGTTCAAACATGCAGAAAATCAAAATGCATATATTATACTATTACCTTGATAGAATACTATCTAGACACATGATATAATCAGTTATCACTCTTTTTTTATTGAGAAAAGAAAAAAAAAATTTTCCCCCTCCTCCCATTCCCCTCCCCCTCCTCCCACACTTCTCCTCCTCCCCCCACTCCTCTCCCCCTCCCTATCAAGTCCAAAGCACAGTCAGGGTTCCCTGCCCTGTGGAAAGTCCAAGATCCTCCCCACTCCGACCATGTCTAGGAAGGTGAACATCCAACCTGGCTAGGCTCCCACAAAGCCAGAACATGAAGTAGGATCAAAACCCCGTGCCATTGTCCTTGGATTCTCATCAGCCCTCATTGTACGCCATGTTCAGAGAGTCCGGTTTTATCCCATGCTTTTTCAGTCATAGTCCAGCTGGCCTTGGTGAGCTCCCAATAGATCAGCCCCACTGTCTCAGTGGGTGGGTGCACCCCTCGTGGTCCTGACTTCCTTGCTCATCTTCTCCCTCCTTCCACTCCTCATTGGGACTTTGGGAGCTCAGTCCAGTGCTCCAATGTGGGTCTCTGTCTCTATCTCCATCCATCCCCAGATGAAGGTTCTATGGCGATATGCAAGATATTCGTCAGTATTGCTATAGGGTAGGGTCGTTTCAGGTTCCCTATCCTCAGCTGCCCAAGGAACTAACTGGGGACATCGCCTTGGGCTCCTGGGAGCCACTCTAGGTTCAAGTCTCTTGCCAACCCTAAGATGGCTCCCTTAACTAAGAATTGTGCTTCCGTGCTCCCCTATCCAGCCTTCCCTTATCCCAGTCATCCTGTTTTCCCAAGTTCCCCCCATCCTCCCCTTCTCACTTTTCTCTCCCCATCTCCCCTTACCCCCAACCCACCCCATCCCCAAGATCCCACTTTTCTCCCCGGCAATTTTGTCTACTTCCCATAAGCAAGAGGATAACTATATGTTTTTCCTTGGGTTCACCTTCTTATTTAGCTTCTTTAGGTTCACCAATTGTAGACTCTGTGACCTTTATTTATGGCTAGAAACCAATTATGAGTGAGTACATCCCATGTTCATCTTTTTGGGTCTGGGTTACCTCACTCAGGATAGTGTTTTCTATTTCAATCCATTTGCATGCAAAATTCGAGAAGTCATTGTTTTTTACCGCTGAGTAGTACTCTACTGTGTATGTATTCCACACTTTCTTCATCCATTCTTCCATTGAAGGGCATCTAGGTTGTTTCCAGGATCTAGCTATTACAAATAATACTGCTATGAACATAGTTGAACAAATGCTTTTGTCATATGATCAGGCATCGCTTGGGTATATTCCCAAAAGTGGTATGGCTGGGTCCAGGGGTAGGTTGATCCCGAATTTCCTGAGAAACTGAAACACTGATTTCCAAAGTGGTTGCACAAGACTGCATTCCCACCAGCAATGGATGAGGGTACCCCTTCCTCCACAGCCTCTCCAGCAAAGGCTATCATTGGTGTTTTTGATTTTAGCTATTCTGACAGGTGTAACATGATATCTCAAAGTTGTTTTGATTTGCATTTCCCTGATTGCTAAGGAGGTTGAGCAGGACCTTAAGTGTCTTTTGGCCATTTGAACTTCTTCTGTTGAGAATTCTCTGTTCAGTTCATTGCCCCATTTTTTAATTGGGTTAATTAGCATTTTAAAGTCTAGTTTCTTGAGTTCTCTCTATATATTTTGGACATCAGACCTTTGTCTGTTGCGGGGTTGGTAAAGATCTTCTCCCAGTCAGTAGGTTGCCTTTTTGTCTTCGTGACAGTGTCCTTTGCTTGACAGAAGCTTCTCAGTTTTAGTAGGTCCCATTTATTCAATGTTGCCCTTAATGTCTGTACTGTTGGGGTTATACCTAGGAAGCGATCTCCTGTGCCCATCTGTTGTAGGGTACTTCCCACTTTCTCTTCTATCAGGTTAAGTGTGTTCGGACTGATATTGAGGTCTTTAATCCATTTGGACTTGAGTTTTGTGCATGGTGATAGATATGGATCTATTTTCATTCTTCTACAGGTTGACATCCAGTTGTGCCAGCATCATTTGTTGAAGATGCTTTCTTTCTTCCATTGTATACTTTTAGCTTTATCGAAAATGAGGTGTTCATAGGTTTGTGGGATAATATCCGGGTCTTCTATACGATTCCATTGGTTGACTTCTCTGTTTTTATGCCAGTACCACACTGCTTTCATTACTGTAGCTCTGTAATAGAGTTTGAAGTCAGGGATGGTAATGCCTCCAGAAGATCCTTTATTGTATAGGATTGTCTTGGCTATCCTGGGTATTTTGTTTTTCCATATAAAGTTGATTATTGTCCTCTCAAGATCTGTGAAGAATTTTGATGGGACCTTGATGGGGATTGCATTGAATCTATAAATTGCCTTTGGTAGAATTGCCATTTTTACTATGTTGATCCTCCCAATCCAAGAGCAGGGGAGGTCCTTCCATTTTCTGGTATCTTCCACAATTTCTTTCTTCAATGCCTTAAAGTTCTTGTCAAATAGATCTTTTACTTCCTTGGTTAGAGTTACCCCAAGATATTTTATGCTGTTTGTGGCTATCGTGAAAGGTGAAGCTTCTCTGATTTCCCTCTCTGCTTCCATATCCTTTGTATATAAGAGGGCAACTGATTTTTTGGAGTTGATCTTGTGTCCTGCCACATTACTAAAGCTGTTTATCAGCTGTAAAATTTCTTTGGTGGAGTTTTTGGGGTCGCTTATGTACACTATCATATCATCTGCAAATAACGAAAGTTTAACTTCTTCCTTACCAATTCAAATCGCCTTGATCCCATTATGTTGTCTTATTGCTATTGCTAGAACTTCAAGCATTATATTGAAGAGGTATGGCAAGAGTGGACAACTTTGTCGTGTTCCTGAGTTCAGTGGGATGGCTTTGAGTTTCTCTCCGTTTAATTTGATGTTAGCTGTCGGCTTGCTGTATATTGCTTTTATTATATTTAGGTATGACCCTTGTATCCCTAATCTATTCAATACTTTTATCATAAAGGGATGTTGGATTTTGTCACATGCTTTTTCAGCATCTAATGAAATGATCATATGTTTTTTTTTCTTTCAGTTTATTTATATGATGGATTACATTGATAGATTTTCGTATGTTGAACCAGCCCTGCATCTCTGGGATGAAGCCTACTTGATCATAATGGATAATTTTCCTAATGTGTTCTTGGATACGGTTTGCCAGTATTTTGTTGAGGATTTTTGCGTCAATGTTCATGAGTGAGATTGGCCTGTAATTCTCTTTCTTGGTTGAGTCTTTGTGCGGTTTTGGTATCGAGTGACTGTTGCTTCATAGAAGGAATTTGGCAATGACTTCTGTTTCTATATTGTGAAATACATTAAGGAGTATAGGTATTAGGTCTTCTTGTAAGTTCTGGTAGAATTCCGCCTTGAAACCATCTGGTCCTGGGCTTTTTTTGGTAGGGAGGTTTTTGATAACAGCTTCTAATTCTTCGTGACTAACAGGTCTATTTAGGTCGTTCACCTGGTCCTGGTTTAACCTTGCTATATGGTATTTATCTAAAAAAGTGTCCATTTCTTTTACATTTTCCAGTTTTGTGGCATACAGGCTTTTGTAGTAAGATCTAATGATTCTCTGAATTTCCTCTGTGTCTGCGGTTATGTCCCCCTTTTCATTTCTGATCTTATTAATTTGCGTATTCTCTCTCTGCCGTTTGATTAGTTTGGATAGGGGTTTATCAATCTTGTTAATTTTCTCTCGGAACCAGCTTTTTGTTTCATTGATTCTTTGGATTGTTTTCTGTGTTTCTATTTTGTTGATTTCAGCCCTCAATTTGATTATTTCCAGTCTTCTACTCCTCCTAGGTGAGTCTGCTTCTTTTTTTTCTAGAGCTTTCAAGTGGGCTGTTAAGTCTCCAGTATGTGCTTTCTCTGTTTTCTTTAGGTGGGCACTTAGTGCTATGAACTTTCCTCTCAGGACTGCTTTCATAGTGTCCCATAAGTTCGAGTATGTTGTTTCTTTATTTTCATTGAATTCAAGGAAGACTTTAATTTCTTTCTTTATTTCTTCCTTAATCCAGGTATGGTTCAGTAGTTGACTGTTCAGTTTCCATGAGTTTGTAGGCTTTCTGGGGGTAGCATTGTTGTTGAATTCTAACTTTAATCCATGGTGATCTGGTAAGACACAGGAGGTTACGAATATTTTTTGTAAATGTGGAAGTTTGCTTTGTTACCAAGTATGTGGTCAATTTTCGAGAAGGTTCCATGAGCTGCAGAGAAGAACGTATATTCTTTCCTATTTGGGTGGAATGTTCTATAGATGTCTGTTAAGTCCATTTGATTCATTACCTCCATTAATTCTCTTATTTCTCTGTTAGGTTTCTGTCTGATTGACTTGTCCACTGGTGAGAGAGGAGTGTTGAAGTCTCCTACTATTAGTGTGTGTGGTTTAATGGCAGCCTTGAATTTTAGTAATGTTTCTTTTATGTACGTGGGTGCTTTTATATTAGGGGCATAGATATTCAGGATTGAGACTTCAACCTGATGAATTGTTCCTGTTATGAGTATAAAATGTCCCTCTCTATCTCTTCTGATTGATTTGAGTTTGAAGTCAACTTTGTTAGAAATTAGTATGGCCACACCTGCTTGTTTCTTAGGTCCATTTGCTTGATAAGCCTTTTCCCAGCCCTTTACTCTGAGTAGGTGCCTGTCTTTGTGGTTAAGGTGTGTTTCTTGTAAACAGCAGAATGTTGGATCCTGTTTTCTTATCCAATCTCTTAGCCTGTGCCTTTTTATAGGTGAGTTGCGCCCATTGACATGAAGTGACATTAATGACCAGTGGTTGTTAATTCCGGTCACTTTTTTAGTAGTAGAGTTTGTGTGTTTCCTTTCTTTGAGTTGTGCTGGTGAAGGGTCTCTAGATTTTTGAGTTATTGTGGTTATTGTTGGACTCCTTGGTTTGTGATTTTCCTTCTATTATTTTCTGTAAGGCTGGATTTGTGGCTACGTATTGTTTAAATTAGTTTTTATCCTGGAAAATTTTGTTTCTCCATTTATAGTGAATGAAAGCTTGGCTGGGTATCGTAGTCTGGGCTTGCATCCATGGTCTCTTAGTTTCTGCAGTACATCTATCCAGGACCTTCTGGCTTTCATTGTTTCCATAGAGAAATCAGGTGTAAGTCTGATAGGTTTACCTTTATAAGTGACTTGGCCTTTTTCCTTTGCAGCTCTTAATATTCTTTCTTTATTCTGTGTGTTTTGTGTTTTGATTATTATATGGTGAGGAGATGTTTTTTTTGGGGGGGTCCAGTCTATTCGGTGTTCTGTATGCTTCTTGAACTTTCAAAGGAATATCCTTCTTTAGGTTGGGAAAGTTTTCTTCTATAATTTTATTAAATATATTTTCTGGACCATTGAGCTGTACTTCTTCTCCCTCTATCCCAATTATTCTTAGGTTTGGTTTTTTTTATTGTGTCCCAGATTTCCTGAATGTTTTGTGATGAGAATTTGTTGGCTTTGCTGTTTTCTTTGATCAGTGTGTTTATTTTCTCTATGGTATCTTCAGTGTCTGAAATTCTTTCTTCTATCTCTTGTAATCTGTTGGTAGTACTTGTCTCTGTATTTCCTGTTCATTTACCCAGATTTTCCATCTCCATCCTTCCCTCGGTTTGTGTTTTCTTCATTACTTCCATTTTATTCTTCATGTCTTGAACCACTTCCCTTACCTGTTTGTTTGCTTTTTCTTGTTTCTCTTGGTTTTCTTGGGTATCTTTGAGCGCTTTATTCATTTCCTCTACCTTTTTGTTTGTGATCTCTAATTGTTTATGGCAGTTTTTCACCTCCTGTTTAAGGTCTTCTATTATTTTCATATAATTCACTTTTGAGTCGATTTCTTCTAATTCTTCTAGAATAGGGTGTACAATTCTTCTTATTTCAGGATCTCTGGATTCTGGTGATGTCATGTTGCCTTTCAGGTTGTTGGAGGAATTCTTGCCTTGGCGCCTTCCCATCTCTTCCTTCAAATGGAGCCAGGAGAGGCCTGGTGTCTTAGTCCAGTCTTTGCTGTGACTGACTCTCTGAGTGTATCTCTTCAGTGTAGAAGCAGGAACCGTTCCAGTCCATATGGAACTCCTCAGCACCAAAACATGGACGCCTGGTAGTCCAATGACCCGAGGACAAAAGGGGGAACTTGGGGGGTAGGGTGGGAACGAGTAGAACACAGGACACCCTGCAGCACAAGCTGAAAGTGTGCGTGTTCCCTTTGGGGGGAGGGGTCCTTGAGGCCTGCCCGGTAGGCCGGCACTCACCTCTCTGGGTGGGCAGCCTTAGTATAGGAGCAGAAAACTGTTCCTGAGCAAAGGACCTAGCAGAAAACGCAGGCTTGTGGGGGGGAGGGGGAGTCGGGTGTAAGAAAGAGAGCCCTGCAGAAGGAGCTGGGGAGGGGGGCCTGTGCTCTCTTCCGGGACAGTCCGCCCCTGGAAAGCATACACTCACCGGTCCAGATGGAACTCCTCAGTACCTAAACAGGGCTGCCTGGTAGCCCGATGATCCGGGGACAAAAGGAAAAAACTGGGCAGGCGGGACTAGATCCAGGAGTGCACAGGGACCCCTGGAGCACAAGCTGAAGGTGTCCGGGCTCCCCTTTGGGGGTCCTTGAGGCCTGCCCGGTAGGCAGGCACTCACCGCTCTGGGTGGGTCGCCTTAGTGTAGGAGCAGAAAACTGTTCCTGAGCAGAGGACCTAGCAGACAATGCAGGCTTGTGGGGAGGAGGGGGGGGGGGTCGGGTGTAAGAAAGACAGCCCTGCAGAAGGAGCTGGGGGAGGGGGGCCTGTGCTCTCTTCTGGGACAGTCCGCCCCTGGAAAGCACACACTCACCCGTCCAGAATGAACTCCTCAGTACCTAAACAGGGCCGCCTGGTAGCCCGATGATCAGGGGAAAAAAGGAAAAAACCTGGCAGGCAGGGCGAGATCCGCTCTGGGTGGGTCGCCAGTCCAGATGGAACTCCTCAGTACCTAAACAGGGCCACCTGGTAGCCTGATGATCTGGGGACAAAAGGAAAAAAAACCCGTGCAGAGGGGACGAGATCCAGCAGAACACAGGCACCCCTGGAGCACAAGCTGAAGGTGCCCGGGCTCCCTTTGGGGGGGGGGGGTCCTTGAGGCCTGCCCGGTAGGCAGGCACTCACCGCTCTGGGTGGGTCTCCTTAGTGTAGGAGCAGAAAACTGTTCCTGAGCAGAGGACCTAGCAGAAAACGTAGGCTTGTGGGGAGGGAAGGGGGGCGGGTGTAAGAAAGCCAGTTATCACTCTTAAGAGCTGTGGGAATCACTTAAGTAAAAATCCCCAAATCTAATCCCTAAGCCGGAATTTACTTAGAGTGTTTCTAGGATGTCAAGGGCCAAGTGATACATGCATGCCTCACTAAACTTGCACTTGCCAAAGCCAATCTACTCCCATCTATCCATTCCTTAAATTTTTTTGGATATTAGGAAAGGTTCAATATTTGCTTCTCCACGATGATTATGTAGCTGTCTAGATTTCACACAGGAAAGAACTTTTCTGTATCCTATTTTTTTATCCACCCCAGTATATTGTCATTTTTTCATCATATCCTGAACAAAGCAAAACTAATGCCTTTTGTACCTCAAAGAGAGTCATTCTAACTCAGAAGGGTTTTTTCACTTCCATCCTTAAAATTACTTCTCTTTCTTTCAGGCTCTGGACTGTTTGCTTTGTGATTCTGGTGGTTTCAGACAACAGAAGCTTAGAAATTAAGAGAAGTCATAAAATTACCTTGCTTTCAGCAGTACTTGGGGCCACCAACTGTACTACCAAGACATTCTTTATTTTGGAGGGATTATTCCATTTGCCCAGTTTACAACCTAGTGATTGCATATATCACAGCAACCAGTATCTAGAACAGGATATGTCAACTGATAAACTATTACCATTGTAACCAGAGAATTTTCAGAATGTGCCCAGGTGGATATGTTCACCCCTGGTTGAGAAGCGCTCTGTTAACTGGAAACTCTTTCTGCTACATCTCCTATTGAAACACAGCTAATCCAAGTTCCTTAAGCCCTCATGCCCTCAAGTCACTTCTGTCCTCCTTACCTTATTTCTGAGCAACCATATTTCTCCTACTACTCCTGTACTTGTTTGATCCAGATGATTTTTTAAAATATAAATTTGGAAAGGCTACAAGAAAATAGATGAACAAACTTCTGCTTTGTAAAGCAATTAGAGAAGAAGGAATGTTTTCTAGTAAAAATGGTGAGGCTAGATAGTGAAATGGATCGTCATCCTTTGCATAGAACTCCTTAATCCTGATTTATGTGCTAGCTAGTTTAATGTCAACTTGACACTAGCTAGAGTTGTCTAGGGAGAGAGAATCACAATTGAGAAAGCATGACAATAACATTGGCCTGTAGGCAAGTGTGTGGGGATATTGTCTTGATAAATAGTTGAGCTAGGGGAGGGAGTTGGTGATTCTGCATGCTATGGTGCTATGACAAGCCTAGTCAACCATGAGGAGCAAGCCGGCAACAACACTCCTTCATAGTCTTTGTCTCAGCTCCTGCTTCCATGTTCCTGCCCTGTTAGAGTTCCTTCCCTGAATTTCCTAAATGATGGACTACGTGTTGCAAGCTGAAATGAACCCCTTTTTCCTCAAGTTGCTTTTGGTCATGGTATTTTATCACTGTGATAGAAACCCTAACTAAGATAACTCTATACACATTTATCATGGAATAGGCATGGGTATTATTTGGGACTCTAAAGCAGCAGATATTGTCAACTTAAAGATTTTCTGTTTCAAGCAGACCTCCTGTGACATATTCAATCTGCCTTGCCTTACTGTTAACATTATAGCAAGGGGTCAATAACTTTAGAAGAATACTGTGAATTTATTAGGAATTGGCTCTAGGAATTGGCACATGAGAACTGTAAAGACTGAAGAAATAATTAAATAAAGAAGAAAATAGTGCCCTGGGTCTGTGTGTGGCTTGTCACTGTAGTTTGCAGATGTACATTCTAACCTCTGGAATGCATTCAGCTTCTTTAGACCATTTTATCCAGCAAATTCCCCAGGAAAAATGACTTCTTTCACCTTGAACAGGACCCTATAAAGGAGTGCTGTTCTTTAAATAGCAGTACTTTCGTCTGCTCCCTGCATGCCTTTGTCAGGGGGCCTAACTCCTGTAGCTTTTGAGCTGGTTTTCATCTGATTCAATCTCACGCAATGCTCTCCCCTGGTCATATTTGCATCTTCTATCCAATACCACTATCCTTTGCCAATCCTGGTCAGTCCTCAGTGATGCTTTGCTTTGGTGTTTGTTTGTTTTTCCTGTTCTTTAACATGCCAAGTTATTTAATTTCTCTAGGTCTTTAACTTGCTGCTCTCTATCTGAGTTGTTCTTTCCTCTGCACTACTTCTAATTTCTCTTCCTTTTTGAGGTATCTCCTTAAATAATGCTTCCTCCAAGAGTTTGTTCCCTTGCCAATAATTTAAAACACTACTCCATCTCAGGATCCTTGCTCCACTATGATCCCTCATAGTTCCTGGTACCTTTTTTCTTCCGTATTTATGACATTCATTTGGGGCGGTTGTTTCTCATGCTTTCTCTTTCACTATACTGAACTTGTCGAAGATGAAGACAGTGATAACTCTGTTTATCATTATATTACATCTACAGAGTCCAGGAGAGTGTCTGACACGTGATACACATTCAAAAAGTATCTGTCAGATAAGAGTGTACAAATTGAAGTGTTTTCCTTGTGAGACAAATTACATTAACTTGAAGATTTAATTTGGAAAAAGCCAGTTGTCAATCAGTATTTAATTTGATTCCAACACCTTTTCCATGGCTAATTTGATCTAAGATGGTTAAACTTTTAGATGAAGCACAAATTGGATCATGTCATTACCTTGTTTAAAACCCTTCAATAGATTGTCATGGACTACAGGAAAATGTTCAAAAGTGCTGGCAGAGTTGCAAAGGCCCTCTGTGACAGGATATTTAAACTTTGTTTTGACAATGACCTTTAGTACAAAATATACTTTGCATTGTAACTCGTACTTATCTGTCTAAATGTGGCTATTACTAGCTCACAAAAGAATTTTTACTTTTACTACATGCAGTTTATGAAAATTTTTGTTTTTTTAATTGGTGTTTTTTTAATATGATGTGTTTTAATCAAATCCAAGTCATGTTTTTTTACCCTCCAATTACCTCATTTTTTCTCAATAACATTTTTTCCTTCCAAGTTCTCATGTTCTTGTTTTTAAAACCATTGTGTCTATTTAGCGCTACCTGTGTGTGCCTAGGTGTAGAGTCATCTATTAAATCAGTGGAAACCCCTCAAGGGTCGCATCCCTGGTGAAAAAATCTCTCTCTCTCTCTCTCTCTCTCTCTCTCTCTCTCTCTCTCTCTCTCTCTCTCTCTCTCTCTCTTTCTCTTCCAGCTTCCATTAGTTGCTAATAGTTCTTGACCCAAGACAAGGCTTCATGAGTCCTTCCACTATCCATATTTGGATTTTGACTGCCTTATGCCTGCAGGCTGAGTTGCTATGGGTTCTTTTGCAAAAAGGTCCTATCATATCTAGCAAATTTTTTTTTGATGTAGATGTTCACTACCTCTGGCTCTTGTTATCTTTCTGCTTACTCTTCTATAATGATCCCTAAGCTTTGAGGTGAGAAGGAATGATATAAATGTCCCATTTATATCTAAGCACTCACCCCAGTTTCTTATTATCTGTATATTGACCAGTAGTAGGTTTCTGTATTAATTGTCATCTACTGCAAAGTAGAACTTCTCTAATGAGGGTTCAGAGATGCACTAATATGTAGATATAAAGATATGAATACAGTGGGAAGTTTATTGCCATTTAGCACAATAATAGAATCAGATTCTCCCCTTGGGTCTATGGCCCATTCAGCCATGGGTTTTATTTCCCTAATTAAAAGTACTAGGCATGAGTTTAATCTTGTGAAATGGGATTTAAATCCCAATCAGAAAATGGTCAATTACTCTCCTAACAATTTATTACTACTGAAGCAGTGAGTTTGTCTTGTCAGACCAGAAGTTATTGTAGCTTACAGGTTTCACAGATGAACAATATTGCCGATGACTGCCCCCATAGCATGCATAGAAGCATCCAGAACTATGAATACTATATAGTATGGATGAAGCTTTCAGGTCAGTACCAGCTTGATTTCCCCATGTCCCAAGATTCAAGTATTATGTGCTGTCCTCCGCAACAGAGTCTTGCCTTCAAGTTCTGGAGGATAACCAGGAGCAATGACACAAGTTGATATGTTTATGGGGTATATAGGACCCCATTGACCAACAACTTGTAAAAAGGCAAGCTATAAGTAGCATTAAAATTTTTACTTGATAGTGCATATTGTCTGGGGAAGTCATTGTCCCTCTTTTATAGGGTTATTCCATTTAAACCCCTTTTATGGATGTATATGCATATATTGAGAAGTGCTATAGCAATAGGTTTCATTATGCCACTTTCAAATGTATATTAGTTATCTTTCACTATATTCCCTCTTCTAACCTGCCCTTTCTGCCCCTTTATTCCCCTTTTCCCTTTATTTATTTTATTTTAGTCCATAACATTTAACAAAATGTCTATCATAACTCACCAAATTGATTTCCAACATAGGTTCTGAGATACAGTTTGAGAAAACAAAACAACTCTACTTTATTCTCCAGCTCTAGTTCCTCTGGAAAAGAGGCTTTCTTGGAGTTCACATTATAGTGGATGACTTCTCACCAACAATATTGCTCCTACCACCTGTAGAGTATCTACTTGAATTTCAAGACTCACTTCAGCACACGTTGTTGCTGCCTGGCCTCTCCAAAGGCAGGGAGCAACTTCATCTTCGAAGCCTGCCCCATCCAACCAGAGAGCACCTTATAACAACATATTTTATAAGAGTCCTTACTATAACATTCACTAAGTGCTTGCTCACCTATTTCTTCTTCAGTACCAAGTGAGCGTATAAATACACTGAGCATCAGAAGGCTCTTGATCCCTTTGAGTCTAGCAGAAGAAGTCAGTGACTCTTGGGATCATTGTGTATCTTCACTATCGGTTTTGTATTTTAACCACTCATGAAAGGAGAAGACTTGGTTGGAATTCTAGTTGAAGGATTTAATGTTCATTATTGGAGAGGAAATAAATTATATTATACATTCACCAGTGGATTTAGTGTTCTTCCTCAGATGAGTAGTGGTTGAAGGCAGTGCTATCCAAGGGGCTTGGGTTAGTTGTTAACAGTTGGTATATGTTTCCCAAGTCTGTACCACTCTGACATTCAACATGTTTTCTTGGTTTTGGTTCAACTATTACCTGTTGTAGGAGGCCACTTGTTCGTTCCTGGCTGCCTAGACTGTAAATAATCATACAGAAACTGTATTAATTAAATCACTGCTTGGCTTATTAACTCTAGTTTCTTACTGGCAAGCTTTTACATCTTAATTCAATCCACTTCTATTAATCTGTATATCTCCACGTGGCTGTGGATTACCGACAAGGTTCCAGCTCTTCTGTTTCTAGTGGTGCCTACATGGCATCTCCTGACTCCACCTTCTTTCTCCCAGCATTCAGTTTACTTTTCCTGCCTAGCTCTACTCTGCCCTATCACAGGCCAATGCAGATTCCTTATTCATTAACTAATAAAAGTAACACATAGACATAAGGACTTCCCACACTAATTACCCTTTGAAATTAAGGTGCATATCTGGCTTCTTGGGCTTAACTTTCCTTGATTCATAATTTGAAATCCCTACTTTGGTTCTTTACATTCTTGTATTATATCAGATCCGTCCTTTGAAGCAACTGTCACTGTCTTCATGAGTACAGTATGAGTAAATTTGCAAAAGATCATCACAGTGAGGGCTGTGGACTGTTCCCATTCCCTAATAGAAAGAAGTGCAGGGAGGGTTATAGGATGCTCACCTGAGTATGCAGCCACTGCTCCCAACAAGTTGTGGGAAATTTGATCATAATTGCACATGAACTTAAAATAAATATTCAGAGAACTAAAGTGTGGTCCCTATCTATGCAGCTGTGGAAAAGCCATTCGCCTTTCTAGGTACAGATCTTCCAGGACAGTTACATTAGCGTCACTCATTCTCCTATTAGTAACCACTCATCCATGGACAGTAAGTAACCCTAATACATTCATTGCTTCCCTAGGGAGAACATTGGTGGAAATGAACTTCCATTTGTTAAGTGGTCTTTATGAGGAGGGGATCAACATTGCCTAGTCCCTCTTTGTGGGAGGGATACTCTCATGACATAATGTGGCATTTGACGGTTGGAGGATAAAAGAGTAGTACATGAGGGGGAAGACTACAACATTGCTAAGATATTATATTCCTCATTTCTAAAGTATTAGAAACATTGGAAAACACTAAACAATACTCCCTGAGTGCTTCAATATGCTCTGTGAATGAGGTGCTCTATCTCAGTCCCTCTGATTTTAGTACTTTTGATAAATAGCAATATAATCAAGTTGAGGGTTCCAGATATCTAAGTAGTGATAACAATCACATCCTTTTTTGTCTCAAGCAAAGTGTGTCAGGTCACCTCAAGAGGCTGAGGATTTTTTAATCCCAAATGAACACTTTCAGAGTTTCCTGCAGCAAGTTCCTTAATGATTCCCATTGGAATATGCAATTCCTCAAAATTACAACAGAAATGTTATAAAATGGTATCATCCATAAGGCTAAAGTTTATTAGCTGTTTTAAAGACATAGCAACTATCCAAAGATATGATCCCCCTTGGAAATGTGTATATTAATATTTTCCCCATTGATTTTACCAAATACCTGACAATAAGCATCTTGAAGGAGGAAGGGTTTACTTTGGCTTAAGCTTAAGGGGATGCAGTCCATTAAGACGGGGGAAGGCATGGTGGCAGGATAATGAAGCAGCTATTTTCACGGTATTCATAGTCAGAAACCAGTGAGAGATGAATGCCGGTGTTCGATTAGATTTCTTTTTTTCATTTAGTTAGAGACCTCAGGCCTCTGAGGGTGCCGCTGCTCATATTCAGGGTGGGTATTTCCTCATCAGCAAAATCTTTCTTGGGTGAAAACTCTAATAGACACACATGGAAGTGTGTTTCCATGATGATTCCAGATCCAGTCAAGTAGACTATAAAGATTACTTGTCACAGTCTGGTTTGGCTGTGGAATAATTACAGGACTACCACATACATGGGAGAAAATAAGGTATGCCCACACTCACTCCATAAAGAAACACTATGTCTAAGTTGTTGATTCTCATATTTTTATATCCAACCTAGTGATTTCCTATGCTCATCAGATCCCTATATCTGAGTATCTTCCTATTTATTTGATGCCTAATAAGCATTTCATGTTTAATCTGTCCAAAAGGGGGTCTCCACATCTGTCTTCCAAAATATTATCTTTCCATTAGTTTTGCAATATCAATTAATGGTAATTCTACCTAGGTTATGCAACTAACAATAGTTCAATTCACATTGATTCCTCTTTTTTATTCAAAAATATACAGAATATAGAGTTCTATCCTTATTCTACTACTGTCCAATTTCCATCTTTTAAAAAATCTTATTGACATACCATGCAGTTCATTACTTTGGAGTATACATACACACATTTTGGGTTTTTAGTAGATTTGTGGCTTTTAAGCCATCACTAAAATCAAGGTAGTATTATTAAAGAGATGGAGACAAGCAGGTAACTGTGAAGTGACAGTCAAAAAAAGCCTTTCCCTATCTTCTACTGAAGGGTGGTCAATCAGTAATTAACCAGACCAGTTTAATAAAACATATTCAGCTTTAATAAACAGAAGAAAGGGAACTTACAAACCCAGGGTTCCAGCGATTCAGGAGCCCAGGAACACAAAGAGGAAGAGCAAATGCACATGGATTTTTTTATTGGTTTCTGTGTGGCCCCAGGGGGACACACCTTAAGCAGCATGTGATTGGCTGAAGTCCCCCATCATTCTACTTCATCAGGACTCTGTCACAGCAGAGTTTCCGCACTAAATGGTCACCCTGTCTTGAATGCTTTCTTTCAATTATCTCAGTACCTTTTTTCACCATTTATCTTTTGGTGGGTAGGAGGAGCAAAGGGTTTATTAGGCTTACACTTCTACACTGATGTTCATTACCAAAGGAAGTTGGACAGGAACTCAAGCAGAGTAGGAACCCAGAAGCAGGAGCTGCTCCAGAGGCCATGGAAGGGAGCTGACTACTTCCTTTATCCTCATGGCTGGCTCAGCCTGCTTTCTTATAGAACCCAGGAGCACCAGCCTAGGAATAGCACCATCCACCAGGGGTTGGGCCATCCCCATTGATCACTATTTGAAAAAATGCCTTACAGCTGGATCTCATGGAGGCATTTCTTCAATTGAGGCTTGTTCCTCTCTAATGACTCTAGCTTGTGTCACATTGAAACACAAAACTAGCCAGTACAAGCACCCCCCCTCCCCTGCCACATACACATAGTTAAAAATAAAATGGATAGCTAATAAAAGTTTTCCTCTCCTAGATTAATCTTAAAGTTCAAAACATTTTGATCTGGTAATAAGGAAACACGTACTCCAAGGTACAATAAAACAAGCCCCCCTTTAAAAGAATTTTTAAAATGTGTGTGAGGTGTTGATTTAAATAATCATTTGTGATTCTTGTTTTCAAGAAACATGTTTTTCAAATATGGAGGCTTTTGCGCCATACCACCTTTAAGCTTCAAATCACAGTTAAGAAGAGCCAACCCTGTTAGCGTAGGTGTGGGTGAGCCAGCCCCAAAATTGTGAGCATAGGAGAGATGTCCCCATTACCCATCTGCCTCGTTGGCCTCCTCCCCCATGCCCATCAACTTCTGGCGCAGGTGGGAGAGTTGACCCTGTAGTTGTAAGAGTAGGAGAGCTATCCTTGACCCCCATGAGCTGCAACACTTGGGAGAGCAAGCCCTGCACCTTTCCAGGGCAGCACAATCGAGCCAACCCTGTTAGTAGGTAAGCAAGTCCTGAAGTTGTAAGCATAGGAGAGTTGTATCTATTTCAAATTTGACATATCAACCTGACCATTGTGTGGGCCCAGACCCTAGGATGTGACTTGGCCTGCCCCATCATCCACCCCATCTATGGTCTGCTGGAGCACATGAAGGGATATGACACGTAGACCCAAAGCTGCAGGATCTCCACAACACAGGGCAGTAACAGGATATCCAGGAGGAGCCCTAGTGAGGAGGGCCCAGTATCAATAGGGTATTAGAATCCAGAGACCTCAAATCGGACCAATGATTATTTGCAAAGAGCTGTCACAAGTAAAAATAGACAAAGGAGTTCACAGTATGACTCACTGTTTTATACTGTAGCTTCCATCACAAGATTTTTAATTTTTTCCCTTTTTAATTTTCTTTTATTTTCTTCTTAAATTTTGTTTTATTTGGGAGTGTGCAGGGGTGCAGGGTGGCTGCAAAGGAATGCAGAAATGAATGGGATCAAGATACATGATTTTAAAAAGACATAAAATAACTAAATGAATATTATAAAATAAAAGAAAAATGTTAAATTTTTGCCATTTCTTTCTGGCTGTTCAAATGTCACCTACAAAGTGAGATCTTTGTCTATCTTATTTTTCCTTCCTCTCCTCAGAATGCATCATATTGCCTTATCCCTACTTTAGTATTTCCCCTATGCTACTTACAATTAGTGCAAATGCATTACATACTCAATAAATTGATTTAGTCACTGTCTTACTATTCTATAAAAACAAAGATTTTTGTGTATTTTGCTCATGTTCAATGCTGCATACCTAATACCTAGACTGTATCTGTCCCATAAAATCGATTCAATAAATTCTTGAATGGATTAAATAATAAATGGTCAGAGGAATGAATGAACCATTCACAGTATGAGCTTTACAGTCAAATAAACCTAGTCTCTAATCTCAGCTTTGCCACTTACCAACAGTGTGACCTTGAGAAAGCTCCGCTGAGCCTCAATTTGTTGTATGACTCACAGGGCTGATGTAAGAATTTTAATGAGATAATCTGTGTAAAGTGTTCAGCACAGTTCTTGGCATATAGGAAGAATAAGTGACATGTAAAATAATAATTACAAAGCTCTTTGTAAAAGTGCATACTTAAAAATATAAAAGATGGGTTCCTCAGCTATATCCTGACTGGGGTGACCGATCATGTCCTGCAAATTATATACTTACTTTACAACTGAATAAAATCTCTCTCTCTCTCTCTCTCTCTCTCTCTCTCTCTCTCTCTCTCTTTCTCTCTCTCTACCCCCCATATATATGTATACATACATACACACGTACACATGCATACATCCCGGTTTGATTATTCATCTAACTATTGATGAACATCTAATCTAGTCTGATTCCATTTAACTTCTGTGAGTATAGCCACAGTGAACATGGATGTGCAAGTTCAGCAAAAAGCCCCAAACGTGAATGGGTCACCCTGGGTGCCATACCAGCATAAGCAAAAAGGGGAACTCACCGAGAGGAAGTCAATCCAATCTGGCAGAGAGGGTGCATAGTTAGGGTGTTTTCCAGCACGTGGCCCTAGGCCCTGTGCCCGCTGATGAAACAGACCCTTTTGGTAGGAAACCTCCATCTGTTAGAAAAAAATCTTAAAACGATCCTGTCTACCCACTCAAAATAACTCCAGTTAGACCACATTACAGCAAATCAAAGATGCCCACGTTTAATGAATGCAGCGCTCCTGGGTTGTCCGGAACATGGCGGGGGCGGGGGGAAGGGAGTGGGGAGACAGAGATCATGCAAACCTGGGACCATATGTTAACTAGCCTGTGAGAGTGGTCCTGACCCTTCCTGGAAAGGGGTCAGGACTTGGCAGGCTTTCCGGAGGTGGAGTCTGAACCCAGGCAACTCCCAGCGGGAAGGGGCTGGGGTGCTGCTTCCAATCATCTCACACTCATTGGATATAGGGGTGTTAGAGGGATGGGGTCTCACTTTTGACCAAATATCTGACAACAACCATGTGTAATTTGTTCATCAATGAGGAAGTTTAAAAGCAAAGGGAACACCTGTTCCTGATTACTACTTAACTGGGTACTGATTAACACTTAACTATCAGGTATAGGCAAGAGCCCATCAGCAATTGTCATACATCTCTAGAAACACATACGTTTACAAAATAAAAGCCTAAAACCAAGATTGTTTGGCAATGTTGACGTTTATTCTTCAAAGGTTTTCCTCATTTTATGATTTTTTTCTCCAACTCCTTTTCTTGTTGGATGGCTAGGGAAAGAAAAATAGAAAAATAATCATTAAAAGGGATTTTCCTCTTTCTTGTATTTTTTCTTTCTTTCTTTTTTTGGTTTTCTTAAAATTAAGTTCAGTTTCGTCTACAAGCTAGCTTTAATAAGTCACTGAAGGCTGATAAACATGCCTTAGAATGCAAAAGCTCTAATCACTTATCCTCATAGTGGAGGTGTGTATGTGTTAGAGCACCTGAAGACTTTACAATAATCTATATATTCTCTATATTATGTAAAGTTTACATTTAAGTAATAGATTTAAAATATTGTTAAAATATTGTTATTGTCCACAGAGTGTTCTAGGAATGAGGAGTAAGAATTTCCTTCAGTTTATCCGTATACAGCTAGAAAGTTTTATCTTTTCAGATGATTTTTTGAATTCTTGAGTTCTCAGTTAGAGCTGAAAAGATGAAAATGCCACTCAGCTTTTAAAAGTTCACTTTGAGCTTCTCCAGGAGGTTGTTATTCTGAAGAGCAAACTGATTCTTTAAATCTGGGAAGCTGGAACACACACAAACTCTAAACTTAGTCTTCCACCTTATTTTATAGCTATTTTTAGAAGATTAAAACTACAGTTTGCAGAGTTTTTATGTATGAAAGCATAGATTCAAACTGTTGCATCCTGAAAAATGTCTAATATTTATATTAAAATAAAAACTGGGCAAAATCGAGATTTATATAATGCCACATCCAATATTCCAAAATTAGCTTTAATATAATTTTAGTAATTTTGTAAGAAATGAATCTATGATACGATTATTACTGTAACCTAGCATGCAAACCATGTACATTATCTAAATAAAAAGATAATTACTTGATATTTTAATTGCTGCATTAATTATCATAATTCTTACTACTACTTAGGTTTTTGCAATTTTTAATACAGCATAGGTTTGTTAAGTGACTATGCCAACTTTCACCACTGTTCCTCTCAACCAGAAACTTCCATGACCTACTTTCCTTCGATGGAAGCGTATTTTTTTCTGTGGTAGTAATTTTTTTCAGTTTTGATCTGTCAAATTTTTCAACTTCGGACATGTCAAGTTTGTCAGCCATTTTGACTGAAAGAACAACAACAACAAAACGTTACCTGCTAGAACTATGATCAGATTAGGAATAACAATTAAAAGTTCATACAAATTCAAAATATCAACGAACACTTTGCACTGTGATTTTCAACAAGGAAATAGCCAGTCTTAGAAAGTCATGTTTTCTTAGGGTACTCTGATTGCAAAGCTTTAGTCCATTTCTGGTGGCAGCAAATGACAGCGATGAAGATGCTCCAGAAACTGAGATACTCTAGAAACCCAGGGAAAATAAAATCCTGACTTTTAAAATCCCAGCAAAGGTAAAATGAGACTGGGCATCTTCACCTTCCAGTCAGCTACTTTTAGGGGATTTGGGAATGGTGGTGAGCATCACACACTAAAAGAGAGGCACACAACACTGTACTAATTTCTATTGAATGTCCAAAGTCAGTATATTAGAACACTGCAATAAGACAGGGAAGGGATTAACCTAGTCATTGCCAATTACAAATCTCATAATACCTTCTTGTAACCTTAGAGAATGTGTAAAAGAAAAAGAAAAGTCGCTATTTATGATCAAGACTCAAAAGCTTTAGTAGAATGAGGAACGCCAAATACAGCTGAGTCCTATTTCCAAATATAAGAAGGCAGAGCTCTTCAGCCAGGGTCTGGTTCTATCTTAGCAGGGCTAGGACACAATCTAGTGACCAGGGTAGACTAGAGAGCCCTCCACCCCACCCCACTTCCAGCTTCCACCTCTCAAACCCTTTCAGTCAAGGGTATCCTAAGACCCTCCTTTACCAGGTGAACATCACCAGTCTCAAAGCTGGGGAAATTGGGATTCACACATTTATAACTGCAGGGCAGGACAGGGTCATTTGTCTGAATTGTGCCATTTACAAATAACTTGTCACTGTCCAGTGCCCTAAGGGACAAAAGAATGAGAATTAAACCTAATAGGTTGAGCCCTATTCCTCTGTGCCTGCCTCAACTCTACTCCTGGCCTTTGCCCTTTCCTCGGAGTTGCCTGTCCCCTTGGGCCTTCTAAGGTGGGACCCCCAGAATTCCGCTCCAGACAGCAACAAGGGAAACAAAGTCACTGTGAAGTGGGCTTCGAAATAGGATTCCCTTAGCCACAAAGTACTGCCGCCTGAATGTTGGCAAGCCCCATCTTGCCTGGTCCTCCTGGGCACCAGGTTCTCACCTGTGTGGTACAAGATGTCTGGTAGGTCAACGGCTGAGCGCCCTACTAGAGAGTGGATCTCATTGGTGTGGCCTAGCAGAGCCCTGAGTTTATAAGCTCCATAGGACGCCCTGCCCCTTACCCCGCCCATCCCTCTGTGACTTCAGACCCCTGTATTATGCAAGGCCTCTCTGATTGGTCAGCAACCCTGGCTTGCTGTGCCCCCTACCCAGCTTTTAGTTTTGTGGGTGTCAGAGTTTGTTCAATTTTAAGACCTCTGTGCTTAAAAATGTAGGTATTTAGACTGTATTTGATAGTAAGGTCAAAGTCTTCATGACAGTATCCACCTCCTTGTATAACAGTTGGAAATCATTACCATCTAAAAAGACAAATATTTTAGCCAGACAGAGTGCTACAGTCCTTTATTCCCAGCACACAGAGGCAGAGGCAGGTGAATCTCTGCAAGAGGTCAGCCTGGTCTACATAGTGAGTTCCAGGACAGCCAGATCTACATAGTGAGATCCTGTCTCAAAAAAAGACAAATATTTTCTACTGCATGGGAATTGAGATGAGAGAGGAGACATTGGGCTAGTAATATTTTCTCACAACATTTATTCAATCAAATTTACTATTAACAAATTTATTTTTACTAGCTTAATTCAGGGAGGACTTTCTAATAATACCATTTTATTAAACAGGCATCATACTTGGCTCTACTAAATCTTGTTTTACAAAATGAACTCAAAGGAATCCTTTTCTTATTTCTTAACTAGGCTATCTTCCAGAAAATTATGTTTGAAATTTTATTCCAGGGCATAGCATGACTAGTCACTTGACTGCAGACAAAGAAATCCTGTCTTGAAAAACCAAAATAAATAAATAAGTAAATAAATATAAGTTTTAACAAAAAAAAGAAAAAAAACCTAGGACTTGTGCTGAATTAGACACTGGTCTAAGTTAAAATAAACCAGAGGCTCCACGGGTTACTATATTCAGTTATGTTATCTCTTAATATATAAGAAATGTCATTGGGTATATTTTATTGATTTTTTCTGAGCACAGATTAGTGTTACAGTTTTCCTCTAACCCCAATATTTCAGGCTTCGCAAACCTTGTTATAATAGCTACTTAAGAAACACAGAGTTTGGGGCTGAAAAATTGGCTTACTGTTTAAAAGCTCATGCTTCTCTTGTAGAGGACCCAAATTTGATTCTCAACAACCAAAACTCATAGCTTACAACCACTTGTAACTCTAGCTGCAAGGATCTGATACCAATTACTGGACTTTGGTAGGACTTACACTCACACACACACACACACACACACACACACACACAGAGAGAGAGAGAGAGAGAGAGAGAGAGAGAGAGAGAGAGAGAGAATTACAAATAGAACTAAACCTTAAAAAATGAAATAACATGTTTTAATATTGAGTTGAGGAGAGGGTTCCTTGGCTAAATGGCTTGTTGCCTAAGAATGAGGACCTAAATTTTAATATCCAGCACCCAATTAAGAATCAGATCTGGTATATGTCGATAACCACAGTGTTGCAGGGGACAGAGGCAGGTGAATCCCAATGTATCACTGTTCAGAGAATCTAATAAACAGTTCCCATCATCAATAGAAATTAGTTTCAGCAGACCAAAGCAGTATAAATAAAATGAAGCAATTTTGTGGTAACATTCTTGAATTATGGCATGAGGACACACAGAGTGAGGGCAGAGGATTGTAATTTTGAGACTAGTCTGAACTTCATGATACTGTCTTAAAAACGAAAACAACCAAACAAAACCCAGCCAGGCATGGTGGTTTATATTAATCCCAGGACTTAGGAAATAGGTAAGTGGATTTGGGGAAATTAGAGGCCAGCTTCTATGTGATGAGTTTCGGTACCGCCAAAGTGACATAGTGAAATACTGGCTCAATTTTTTTTTTTTTTAACTGGAGTGGTGGTGGCAGCACACGCCTTTAATCCCAGTACTTGGAAGGCAGAGGTAGGCGGATCTCTGTGAGTTCGAGGCCAGCCTGGTCCACAGAGCAAGTTTCAGGACAGGCTCCAAAGCTACACAGAGAAACCTGCCCCCCCCCAAAAAAAAAGTTTAAAGAAAAGCAAAATATTAGCATCCAGGCAAAACCTCAGTCTCCCTCTCCTTCTTTATGTCTGTACACGAGTGTGTGTGTGTGTTCTGTGCATACATGTGTGTTCAGGTTGTGTTCTGTGCATACACATGTGTGCGTTCTGTGTATACACGTGTGTGTGTTCTGTGCCTACACTTGTGTGAATGTGTGTGTTCTGTGCATACACGTATATGTGTGTGTGTGTTCTGTGCATACATGTGTGTGGATGTGGTGTATACTTCAGGCACAGAGACTGGAAGAGGAGGCTGGGTGCTCTGATCTATCACTCTACACCTGATTCCGCTGAGACAGCATCTTTCACTGAACCTGGAGCTAGGCTGGCCATCTGCATGCCCCAGATATTTTGGGGTCTCCACTCTCTTCAGATTCAACAGTCCAGGGGTTACAGGAACCTGCATGGCCACAATCAATTTTTACAAGGATTCTAGGATCTAAACTCAAACTTTTGTGTTTTAACAACAAGGACACTTAACCAACGAGTAATATCTCCAGCCCCCAGTTAAGAAATTTGTTTTGTTGTTTTTTAAAGAAATCTATTATAATGAATTTCCAGAAGTGTTTCTGCAAGTTAAGAGACCTTCTTAAATCATGTAAAATTACATTGAAATATTTCTCAAATATAATTTATGCTACAAAATTAATACAAGGTAAACTTTTATTTGTTACGGAGCAAATAAAAATATGAAGAAAAACATGAATGGGTATTACCTTAACAACAGCAGTTTTCTTCTGCTCCTCCCCACCCCATCTTTACTACTGTGCAAGTGTGCGTGTGAGAGGTGGGGTGAAAGACACACTGGGAGAGAAAGATTCGAAGTGTATTCTCAGCAAACTCCAGGTTGTGAGACATCATCTCAAAAAACAGGCTAGAGAGTGATGTAAAGCCAACAGGAGCAAGCTGTGGTGGTGGCCCGTGCCTTCAATCCCAGCACTCAGATTGCGGATCTCTGAGTCCCAGGCCAGCCTGGTCTATAGATGAGATCCAGGATAGCCAGGGCTATACCGAGAAACCCTGTCCCAGAAAACCAAAACCGACAAACAAACAAGCTGAGGCTGGAGAAGTGTCTCCTCAGTTGCTCTTGTTGCTCTTGTAAAGAACCTGGGTTCAGTCCTGCACACCCACACGGTGCTTCACAGCGATCTGTAACGTTAGTTTCATGGGATCCTTCACCTTCTTCTGACTTCTGAGGGCACCAGGAACTTCTGAATCACCCTGATTAAACTCCTGCACCTCATTAAAGCATCACAATTTGGGGACGCAAAAGCGGCAGGTGATGCTGTAGTTGGGCTTAAGTTCCACAAAAGTATGTAGTCATCATCCAACACAGCCAGGCAGAAATGGGCTCTGGACTGTGTGGCCCTTTGCAGGCCCCTGGGAGTAACTATATCTGCAGGGGTTGCAGAAGGCTCGTAATCTTCTGAAGGTTTCATTGTCACTAAACACGGGGTCGGGGTTGTAAGAACAGAAGTTACGTTTTCTACACCCCCTACCCCATGCTTTGATTTCCCATTTGAGTTCTATTTTTTTTTTCCGCATGTCTCCTAGGAAGTGGTCGGAGTCTGCCATTGCTCCTTGCCAACTTCACGAATCTCTAAGATGACTAATCCTGACACAGTTTCCCCTTATGGAAACACTGTGAGAACAGTGGTGAAGACTCACTGCCCTCAGAAGCCAGGCACTGATGAGTTGATCAAGCCTGAGGCAGAGAGGATTCTCTTTCCCCCTTCCCACCCCCATGATGCCTTAGAAAACGGGAACCCATATGGCGAGGACCTAGACCTGTTGTTTTCAACTCATAGAGACCTAGTGAAGCTGGGAACATTATCGTGGGAAAACTTCCCTCCTGTATCTAGCTAGGATCACGGTCACGACCAGGGTCACTGCTGACCTGAGCTATTTATTCCTCAGGCTTAAGGGAAACGTTTGAGACATTTTGTTTTCTCGGGTCTGCCACCTGAAGCCTACAATTGCCAGCTGCAGTGTGAAGGGTGGGGTTGAGGGGGCGCTGCGGTGCTGGGAGGTGACTGGTGGTAAACTGAAAACTGACATTCACAGAGCCCACAGTCACCTTTGAATGTTCGCAGGCACCATGCAATCTTGCACGTGTTGTCTTGTTCACAACAACAAGGATATCTGTTTCGAAGAGTATTCCTATTTGAATTTCAAAGCTTTACTGCAGCAGGCTCCTGTTTCATTTCGCTCTTGCCCTGCTGTGCTTTTTTTTTTAAACTTCTCGAAGAGTTGATCAACGCCATTCTCCTGCCGTTTTTTAAAGACTTAAACATGTTTCATTTGTGTGCCCCTTTAATTTTGCCCCAACTCATTGTGAATCCCATCATTTATCTCTTTACGTACTTCATTCTGAACGTTTATTGAAATCCTTTCCAAATGCCCTCTCGTTTTTCGATTTTAGTATGTTGGTTGTTATGATGCTATGGTTGTTCTTAATTTCTGATACCACATTTTTTGAGTTCTTAGAATTCTGCCCTTTTAATGTATTTTACAGATCTTGGCTGAAGATTTCAATCCATTTTATTGACAATAATGCCATTATTTGGATTTCGTGCTTAGTTTTCAGTTGTTAGTTCATTTCTTTTTCTTTTTCAGGTACCCACTTA
Source organism: Microtus oregoni (assembly GCF_018167655.1). Taxonomy (NCBI): domain Eukaryota; kingdom Metazoa; phylum Chordata; class Mammalia; order Rodentia; family Cricetidae; genus Microtus; species Microtus oregoni. Next base: position 2,037,456 of record NW_024544745.1, read on the forward strand.
TAATAAGCTGTAGATTTTATTTTGATATTAGGGTTAAGTCATTTCCTTCCAGGGAGAATTTTGTTACTTGCTAACAAGCAAGGAAACAAATAAACAAAAACCCCGTGACTGTCTGCTGCTGCAGTTCACTTAGCTGCCACCTGACACAAAACGGGAACTAACTGCTGGGGTAAAGACTTCAGAGACCCTAACTTGCCAGGTCTTTAAAAGTCCAGTGACATCTTTCTACACTGTGAGCTCTTTGCTATCATGGGATAACTTTATTTTTTTTTTAAAATTTCACACTTTCCTAGGTATTGTAAATGGAATTTTGATTGCAGTTTAGCTAGTATTTCATTGCTAGGAAACTAGTTTACTTTTTTAATGCTTAGTTTGTTATACAATTGTTATCTTCTTCCCTAATATTTATGAAATAAAAAATCTTTGAAATCTGCCTTCCAAGATTTTTACACGGACCTCATTAGCAGCATATATTCTGTACCTGTCATGTTTCTCTTATTTTATTGTATTGCCGTTGTTCAGCCACATCTTAGGGCCCCATCCTTCACTATTTGCTTCTTGTATATGAGAATCCCATGCCTCATGTGAAGTGGTCCAATTAAAGGCATATTTTTTCTTGGTGGGAGGGGGCATAATTTCTCATTCAGTGTTTACAGGTTTGTTGTGGCTGAAATGAAAACATAAAAGAAGCAAGAGCTGTGGCATCATGGAAGAAGCCTGAAAACCACCAAAAGTCAAGGTGGTTCCAACTAACTTGTGTTGATTTCAATAGGTGTACCTAGTGTGTGGAAAACACATGCTCGTTGTCATGAAGTTCTTCACCCAATCCCTGACCTGCTAATAAGGATTATTTCCCTATGTATGCTTAGACTGCAGAGAGTTATTCTGGTTCCACATTATAAATAAGAGTGTGTGAAAGTGTTGGTACAGAAATATAAAAAGACTGAGCTAGTAATTCTTAGGGCAGAAGAGGAAATATTCCAGTTGAAAGTCTCACTTTACTCATAAGAAATTTAAGACCAGAAGGTGAAAATCCCTGGTGGAGGAGAAAAGCCTACAAAGATTGTACACCGCTGTAAGGTGCTGGATTTCATTGCTGCTTCCCCCTCTGTCTTTATTGCTGACGGAGCTTGTTTGTTGTCCTTCTATTCCCCATCTCCCATCCTCACCCCTCCTTCTCCTCCCTCTCCTTCTGGTCCTCTTCTCCCCTCCACCCATTTTCCTCTCCCCATGCCCTTTCCTCTTTTCCTTCTCCCCTTCACCTCTACCTCTCCCTGTCCTTTCCCTCCAACACTTTCCTTCACCCCATGACCTCCCTTCCTTCTCCCCACCTCCCCTTCACCCCTGCACTCTCCTTCCTCCCTCCTCCTCTTCCTCATTTACTTCACTCTGTCCTCTCCCCCTCACTCCTCACTTCTACCTTCCCTCCTTTTATTCCTTCCTTCCTTCTCTATCCTTTCCTTTTTTTTCTTCTTTGCTGTGGGAGAATACTCTTGTACCCTCTAAAGATTTGCCACTCATATTGGTTTAATAAAACTCTGATTGACCAGTAGTCAGGCAGGAAGTATAGGTGGGGCAACCAGACTATGAGACTTCTGAGAAAGGAAAGGCTCAGTCTACAGTCACCACCCAGACATAGAGGAAGCAAGATGAAAATGCTGAACTGAGAAAAGGTACCAAGCCACATGGCTAAACATAGACAAGAATTATGGGTTAATTTATGTTGTAAGAACCAGTTAATAATAATCCTGAGCTAATAGGCCAAACAGTATACAATTAATTAATATAAGCTTGTGTGTTTATTTGGGACTGAAATGGTTGTGTAATGGGGCAAGACATAAACTTCCATCTACACTTTTTCCTTTCTTTTTCTTTCTTTTTTTTTTTTAAAAAAAATTGAAGCAGGGTTTCACTATGTAACTCTGTCAATGAACTATATACACCAAGCTGTTCTCTTAACTGTTTTTAGCCCAAACAAGCCTTGGGCTTATTCTGTTAAGCAGGCTGGCCTTGAATTTAAATCCTTCTTCCTCAGTCTTTTGAGTATCTGGGTTTGCAGGCCTGTGCTACCAGGCTTGATTTGATAGCATTTAATTGAATTCATGTTGCCTATGTGTCATTGGAATATGGGTCTACAGATTTCACTCTCTCTCCTTTCCTTAATTCTTGTATTCTTTTTCCCCTCCTTCCCCTCCCTCCAAGCATCCCTGCTTCCCTTTCCTCTCCCTTCTCCCTGCTTCCTCTTTATGCTTCTTTTGACAGGATCTCCCAGTGTACTCTAAATTAGCCCCAAATCTACTATTCTTCTGTCTCAACCTCCTTAGTACTCTAGTTTTCTTTTGAAAAATACGTTTAGTGCTTAAGTAGTGATCATAGGGACTCATGGAGATTGGATAGACAATTAAAGGAGCCTGTGTAGGTTTGACCTAGGTCTTCTGCATGCGGGTTATGATTGTGTAGTTTGGTGTTCTTGTGGGAGTGGGGTGTCTCTGACTCCTTTGTCTACTTTTGGGTTGCCTCATCCAACTGTGATATGAGGGTACGTGACTAGTTGTTTTTTTTTTTTTTTTCCAAGACATGGTTTCTACACATAACCCTGGCTATTCTGGAACTCATTCTATAGATCAGGCTGGCCTCGAACTCACAGAAATCCCCCTGCCTCTGCCTCCCACATGCTGAAATTAAAGGTATGTGCCACCACCACCCAGCCACTTAGTGTTACTGTAACTTGTTTTATCATGTTTATTGACATCCCTAGGAGGCCTGTTCTCTATTGAAGGGAAATAGAGGAATGGATCTGAGGGAGAGAGGACATGGAGGCATGACTGGGAGGAATAGAGGGAGGGGAAGCTTCGGTCAGATGTATTGTATGAGAAAAGAATAAATAATAAAAAAATCTGATTTAATTGTACATCTCCAGGTAGCTGTGTATTTGTACTCTGCATGACTAATATGTGGTTTATTAATGTCACTCTTGCTGACAATATTTCAGAAAAAATGATGATTGTCAAATTATGAAAAATTGTGTTTGCAACCAACAAGTGTCTTAAAGTCGTACTTAACATCATGTACAAATAAAAACCTTTCAAAGGAAAAGAAAATGTCTTTTGTGGCTTTAAGCACCTGCTGCTCTTGCAGAGGACCTGAGTTCAAATCTTAGCACCTGCATGGTGGCTCACAACCATCTGTAATTCCAATTCTAGAGCATCTGGCCACCAAGAGCACCAAGCATGCATGTGGTCCACATACATACACGAAGGCAAAACACTCATTTATATAAACTAAAATAAATTACTTTTAACCATTTAGTTTTGTTATAAGGATCTTTCTGGCTTTATAAAGGAAGTTTGGCAAAGTTCTTTTCATTATAATTTTTAAGAATGGTTCCAGAAAACTGCTCTTCTTTAACTGCTTTGTAGAATTCAACTGTAAACCGTCGGGTTCAGAACATTTTTTTTTTGTATAAATGTTTTTGAATACTGCTAGTTGTGCTTTCTATTGCTTCTTGACTCAAATTTTGTAGGCTGCATGTGTTCATAAATTTACTCATTTCTTTTAGGTTTTCCATTTTGGGGTATATAATCATTCATAGTATTCTCTTTGGCTCATTTGTATTTCATTTCTATTGTATCCTTTTTCATTTTTTCTTTAGCTAGTTATTTGTCAGTTCTTAGGTCTTTGTTAGTATAGTTAAATATTTATCAGCTATAACCTTTCAAAATCCAATTTTTTAAAAATTGATCTTTTTATCATGTATGCTTTCTTTTATTTTATTTGTTTATTATTACTTAATATTTTCATTTAATAACATACCAACCACAGTTTCGCCTACCTCATCTCTTCCTGTCCCTCCCCCACCTTCCATGTAACCCCTCAACCTACTCCTCCTTCTCAGTTCAGAAAAGGCAGGCCTCCCATGGATGTCAACAAAACATGGCATATCAAGTTGAGGTATGATTAAGCTCCTCCCTTGTATTAAGGTTGAATGAGGTAAAGCAGTATAGGAAATAGGTTCCAAAAAAGCCTGCCCAAGTGTTAGGGACAGGCTCTGCTTACACCACTAGGAACCCCACAAAGTGAATTTAAATTGATCTTCTACATTACTTTTTAAATTTTTGTTTTTGTTTGTGCTCTATTCTTTAAAGTTTCATTCTACTGACTTTGAATTTGGTTTGTTGTTTCTTTGTTTTTAATTATTGTTTTTTGAAGCTATGTTGAGTGTAGCTAATCAATGTGTGCTTACAAACACATATTCCAGAACAAAATGATGAGAAAATCTCTCTCCAAGAAAAGGAGGGAGGCAGCTGGAGAGATGGCTCAGGAGTAAAGAACATTGGCTACTCTTCCAGAGGTCCTGAGTTCAATTCCCAGCAACCACATGGTGACTCACAACCATGTGTAATATGATCTGGTGCCCTCTTCTGTACTGTAGGTAGGATACATGCAGGAAGAACCTTGTATACATAAAAATAAAAATCTTTAAAAAAAAAAAAGAAAAGGAAGGAGATGGGAGTTCTTCCAAAGAAAGTTGTAGTAAGGAGAACCTTCATGATGAACATCATGAGGACAATCTTCTATCTTCACAATCCAGGACAGTGATGGAAGCATTCATCTAAATGATGACTATGATGACCCTCAAATACTGTAGTAAGTAATATAGACAAGCTGGTTGGCATGTAGATTCCCTTGAGATTGTACAAGCTTCCCACTCTGTAATTTTTCTCTTATTTCAAAAATATTGAGCCGTGACGGAAGTCCTACTTCAAGACTTTAGAGTGAATTTATCGGTGTTTTAAGTGTTTATCAGTGAATTAAGATTGGTCTTTTTGAGTGGTCTTGTTGCAAGTCTAAGTATTTATAGATAGCTCTTTCTGTCAATGTCTCCACAGCCACTCTTCTGCTTTCCAAGTCCAAGAGGATGATGGTACATGTTATACTGAATGCCAAGAGATAATTTGTCCAGAGGACGAATTGAAGGAAAGCATAGAGGATGGCGCCTTAGGGGGCTGGCTCAAGATCATGGTGAGTGTACTCCTAGGGGACTGGTGTGCAAGGAAGTCAGGTCAGGTGGCGTTACCTTGGTCACATCTAAGTGGAGATTCAGAAAAAGGAATAAAAAAGACAGCAGGCTGGGTACAAGAAGTTAAGGTCACAGGAGGAAGGCACAGGTGGCAGTAACTCCAGAGAGCATGGAGAAGCCCACACCAGTTATTTCTGTGTTGTTCAAACTGAGATTTTGACAATCTTGTCAGAAAGCCAGGGAAGCTCACAAAAGCTTATAAAAGTGAGGTGAGTTTGAATAACTGGGTTTTAATGTTTGGAATCTAAACATTGAAATATAGAGAAGGGACAATTTAGGATAGCCACAGAGAGAAAGAAACACACTTGGGAAAGAAAGAAACAAACTTGGGAAAGAGGGAGAGGAAGGCGAGGAAGGAAGGAATAAGAACTTGTGCCAGTTGTCTCTACAAGTTTTTTCAAAGATAATATTTTATCTGTTCTTAATACCATGTTTATTTTCCTTATTCCTTGTTTTTGCCCCCAGACTCCAAATGGGAGAAAGTGCAGCAAGATGTGGATAATAAATTTAGTCCAGAGCCATTGCAGTGTGTCCTTCACACCTATTGATGTAAGAGATATCATTGAATTCCAGGGTGTGCATATAGTGAAATAAAGAGAGGCCAGGGTCACTGCAGGGTGCTTGCCTCCAGCATCAGAGCTGTTGTCTTCATTCCTTATAGTTCCAGCACACCAGAAACGAGATGGGGCTCTTTGTACAAAATGCTAGAAGTGCCTTTGAATTGAAGAATATAAACTACCAGGTAAGTGATGAGGAGGACGGAAAGGTTGCTTTGTTTTGTTTTGTTTTTTGAGATGGTGTTTCTGTGTGTATCCCTGGCCTGGCCTGGCCTGGCCTAGAACTCACTCTGCACACCAGACTGGCCTCAAACTCCTAGAGATCCACCTGCCTCTGCCTCGTGTGTGCTGGGATTAAAGGTGCCCAGCAGAAACAAACCATTCTTAAGGGCAGGGTGCATGCCCAGTCCTAGATAGCCAACATTGGCATCATAAAGTCATGACATGGATTTTTTTATAATTTTATAAAATTTAATTTATAATTTTTATCTTATTTTTACTATATGTAACTTATTGTGTATAACTATATACACATACACACATTTATAATCTTATGTATTCATACACATAATTCACGACTATAATTTAACTACTGTGATGAATCATAATATAAATAGATGATATGCAGATGATCTATATATGTATATCTTTTTAAAGATTAATATGTTTTAATGTGTATTGGTGTTTGGTCTGCATGTATATCTATGTCAAGATGTTGGCTCTTGGAGTCAAAGACAGTTGTGAGCTGCCATGTTGGTGTTGCGAGATGAACCTGGGTTCTCTGGAAGAGCAGCAAGTGCTCCTAACCACTGAGTCCTCTCTCCAGCTCCATATGTATATCCTTTTACCCAACCTTTATACCTTCGTGTATATGTTATGGCTTCTGGCTTAGTGTTTTTAAGGTGTACCCAAGTGTGCGAATGAGTGGGTCTCTCTCTGTGTCTATATCTGTTTCTTCTCTATTTGGTGGCTCTTTTCCTCTATTTGTCTGTTTCATCCTATTAAAGTTATTAGTTTTTGTTTTATCCTATATTGTATTATATAATTCTTCCTTAGAAGTCTGCTTGTTTTCTAATGAGAGACAGAGAAGGGGTGGGTCTGAACAGAAGGGGTGATTGGGAATAATCAGAAGTAGATGAAGGGGAAACTGTAATAGGATATATAATGTGAGAGGGAAAGACTATTTTCAGTAAAAGAGAAAGAATCACCTTATTAAATGTGTGAGAAAGAAGCACACATATTGCTAGACCATAAATTCAGTTTTCCCATTTAGGCATCAGGTAATGGAAACATTGCTCAGTTGTAGAATAGTTTCATAGCATTAGCAAGGCCCTGTGTTCCATTACCCACACCACACAAAGAAATAACAATATAGTATTTGGAGAAATCCCTAGTTGGTAAAGCTACAAGCAGAACAGCATAGATGATTGGGTGTGAAGCATTGCATCTTCCCAAAGTCTCAATTGCATAACTGCATTTTCCCTGCCCGTGGCCATGTAGTGGCTTCATCTCTGTGTGTAAAGGGGCTCTTCTCCTCTTTATTACACAAGTGCAGTTCTGGATGTAAACTGCCCTGCCTTACTGCCCCCTAAATGAAAGAAGACAAGCAGGTTAAAAGCATTCTTTTTGGAGGGATACCTTGCTCAGCCTAAACATGGGGGTGGGAGAGCCGGGCCTTGGTCCTGCCTCAAAGTGAAGTCTCAGACTTTACTCACTCCCCATGGAAAGCCTTATCCTTTCTGAGGAGTGGATGGGGGAGTGGGGTGGTAGGAAGGTGGGAGAAGCTGGAGGATGGGAGGACGTGGGAACAGGGATAGCCATGTAAAATGAGAAAAGAAGAGAAAGAGTCCCACATTGGGCACTGGACTGAGCTCCCAAGGCTCAGATGAAGGGCAGAATGAGGGAGAACATGAGCAAGAAAGTAAGGACCGCGAGGGGTGCGTCCACCCACTGAGACGGTGGGACTGATTTAATGGGAGCTCACCAAGGCCAGCTGGACCGGAACTGAACGAGCTTGTGATCAAACAGGACTCTCTGAATGGGGCTGACAATGAGGGCTGACTGAGAAGCCAAGGACGATGGCACTGGGTTTTGATCTTACTGCATTTACTGGCTTTTTGGGAGCCTAGTCTTTGTGGGATGCTCACCTTCCTAGACCTGGATGGAGTCGATGGGGCTTGTACTTCCCAAAGGGCAGGGCACCCTGACTTCTCTTAGGACTGGAGAGCGAGGGGGAGGAGGAGTAGGGGGAGTGGGAGGGAAATGGGAGGATGGGAGGAGGTAGAAATTTTTAATAAATAAATAATAGCTTAAAAATGTTTAAAAACCACAAATCTTCCTAGTACAACAATACCACTAGGTGGCACAATTGTATGAGCTGGTGGCCGGAGAGGGAATGTGGAAACCCAGAACATATGTACATGCAGAATTTGCAGCACAGTTGTCAAGTCCCAATTAGGACTTTCAAAGACTATTATTCACTAAAATGATCATAATGCCCTTTTCTCTATGCAATTTAAAATTCAAGTAAAAATAAACCAAATAATTTTGTTCAAATGCCAATAGCTTCTCCAACACCCTCCCGATTGCAAAATTCTGGCTGAGGTCTTTGAAGTTGAACTCTCCTGAGGCTGTAAATGTGTGCTAACTACATGCATAACAAGAACTCCAGTGCCTCTTGTTACTAAGGGTAAGATCAGGCTTGATGCTGCTTTAGACCTTGAATGTGTTCCGGAACTTAGCCCTACTGAGTCACAGTATATTGAACCCTGTCAGAACCTGATAGCAGATGATTATAGATTTTGCTTCAGTCAATTTACATTGCTCCAACCAAAATGTACCTCGTCCCATGATTGAAAAACCTAGAAACTATTGTTACATACCTAAAACGTCATACATGGCATTATATAAACAATCTTGCCAGGAACTCTGTTGCCAGGAACCCTACCTCCCACCTTCAGCACGCTTTTTAGTTGCTCTGTGATCCCTGGCCTTTCATGACATCACAAAACAATACAACTTATATCCTCCTCCTTAAAGGGAAACCAGCAGCAGACACATATCAGTTTTTCCAGGACTTGCCTCTACAAATATTCTTATATGATTTTATGTCAGACCTTCTCCTCTGCAGAGGAAATCCAGTACTCACTATCAAATCAAGAACTCTCTTTCTGTCCAAGAGAACTTGATGAGCAGATAAAACCATCCCTATTCTGCTGTTAGTTTCTTAAATGAATCATAGTGGAACCCAGTGTGGCATAAACTTAGATTTCCAGTTTTCCTCCATATATTTACATCCAAAGGAGTAATCAAACACTCTGGTATCACAACTCCTGTATCTGAAAATGCCTTGCACCTTGCACAATACTTCAGCCATTCACAGAACCATGAACCCATCGCAGGGCCTTCTGTGCCACAGTTTTCTTGTTACAGCTTCTGTACTCCATGGAGTCTTTTGCTCAGGTTTCCGACCATAGCAATACTCCCTGGTACATAAGCAATTAAAACTGACAGTTTCTTAGCCGCTTTTTACTGAGCCAGGGCGTTTGTGGAAAGTCATGCAAAATAGCAATGTCTTTCCCTGAGAAATGGACTCATGAGAATCCTTAAGCCTACAACGCAGTCTCTGCCTTCTACTGGGTACTTGATTAGTTTTCTAAGCTTCGCATTCTTCCAAAGTCTAGGACGCCAAGGGGACTTCAGTTGGGATAAACAATGCACCAAAGAGTCATTTGTGTCTGCCAGCTAAACCTGAGGAAAAACACTTTAGGAGTGTGGAAGCCAGAGTAGGGTAGCAGGGCTGGTAGAGTTAACTCAAGCTAGATGGATGTTTGATGTGGGAGTGATTTCTTATTAATAAAGAAACTGCCTAGACCCATTTGATAGGCCAACCCTTAGGTAGGAGAAGAAAACAGAACAGAATGCTAGGAGAAAGAAGCTGGATCAGGGAGTCGCCATGATTCTCCCACTCCAGACAGACACAGGTTAAGATCATTCCTGGTAAACCAGCTCGTGGGCTACACAGATTAATAGAAATGGATTAGATCGATATGTAAGAGCTAGCCAATAAGAAACTGAAACTAATGGGTCAGGCAGTGTTTAAAAGAATACAGTTTCCTTGTAATTATTTCGGGTAAAGCTAGCCGTGCGGGCTGCTGGGTGCCAGGGACGCAGCCCGCTGCTCTTATTTCAACAGATGTTCCTATTCTACTCCCTGAAAACTATGCACACCATCAAGAGTGGCCATGCTGGACCCACACTTTGCAAGACTTAGGCATAATCTATTGCCTGACAACTCATGTTTGACCCCGTTGTGCATACTTAAACATACTTAAGTACTTTCAGAGACTGCTCTATACCAAGCATCATTCTAAGCCTTTTCCACACAATCGATTTAATCCTTAACAGAATATTCTGGCATAAGCACTATTCTTTAATTTCATCTAAAGAAGATAAAATAAGAAGCACAGAGAGATAACGTAACCTACCCAAGATAAAACAGTTGGTAGAAGGGGCAAGGTTTAAATTCAGACCCAAGAAAACCTGGCTCCATTGTTTGTAAGCTTTATTCTATACCGTAGACTGCTTGTCTCTGTAAGACAATAGTACATCCCAGCCCACAATTCTGTTTGGATTTCATTTGCTCCTGCTTACTCTGAAGAAGCAGCTTGGCCATCAATAATCAAACCAACACGATTTGGAGAGCAGAGCCCTTGTCCCCAGCTGCAATTGAGCTCTGAATGAGATACAAGCATAGGACAAAGATGGCACAGTCCTACGATAGACATACTGTGGGGACAGAGTAGAGAAAGTCAGTTCAAGAGAAACTGCAAAGGTGCCATTGGAGGATTGTGAAGCATGAGGAAGAAGAGGAAAGCTTTAGGACACAGTAGATGGGGATGCCACCTAGTGTGGCGCAGGTCCAGAGGGAAGAGCAGTCTGTTAATAATACTTTGTCCAGAACATAATTCTGCTTTATATGTAAACATTAAGTATTTTGTGCTGTTTTAGTATATACTGAAATTTCCAGGAATACAACTGCCTTGTAAATTCAAGGAAATTTGGGCTTTGTTGTGTTCGGAACTCTCTGAAGAGTAGTTTAACATTTGCTAAGATCGTGTTATCAACAGCAACACTGTGCATGGCAAGTGAGTCAGTGATGTGACTCATATGCCTGGATTTTCATGTGTTTGTGGTGTCTCTATATGTGCTGCATGTTCCTGACTGACCTCTGAGATCTTCTAGTATGGAGAGGCTAGAATCTTTAGAAAATCATTATCTGGTACAAGGATTTCCTTTTATTTCTGCCTTACATTACAAATAACTACCATTTTCTCACATGTATGTGAATGCATACACACATATGGAAACACAAAAATCCTGTGAATTTGATTCAACTGGAAAGAAGAATTAAATCACGACATTTTCAGAAAGATTGATAGAACTAGATATCATCATGTTATTTAAAGTAAGCCAGACTCAAAATCACAAATATGTTTCACCTCAGATGTGGAATACATATATATCATAAACACAGAATAAAGGCTTTGAGAAGGGAGGAGGAACAGGTCTAGAGAAAGATGAGGGGATAAACAGAGGGTAAGAGAAAATATAGAATGTAATATACATTGTGTGTGTGTGTGTGTGTGTGTGTGTGTGTGTGTGTGTGTGTGTGTGTGTGTGTGTGTAGAAAGTTTAAGAGAGATTGGAGAGAAGGGGACCAAGAGACTATGGCATATAAGAATGAAAACTTAATAATGAAACCCATTATTCATTCTTTTGAGAGTTGACTAAAAAAATTTCAAGACTAAAGAAATGAATGTATAAAATGAAGTTGATGCACACTGAATGTTATGTGTGTGGTATATGTATTACATCATCATTGAGTCTTCTTGTTTTGTGTCAGGAAAGTAACGGAGGAACAGTTACGTGCTTGTGAAAACTATGAACATTTACTTACATGTCCTTGCTGTTTGGAGTGATTTCTCTGTCTCTCTCAATCCTCATAAATGCAGAATGGAAAAGGTGTCATTTCCAAGATCATCTTTACAGATGAGAAAGCAAAGGGACAGTTACTAACTTTCCCAAAGTTACATAGCTAGTGAGTGATAGAGCAAAAATCAGAACTCAAATCCATTTGGCTCCAAATAGAGTTCACGGCTGGCTGGTGGTGGTGTGGTAGGATATCTGTAGTAATCCTTATGTTATTAGAAGAATTTCAGCATATCCCAAAGGAAATATCTTGGGAGTCCAACAGAAAGTATCAGTAATTCCAGGATGACTAGAAATTGTCAGGCATACAGACAAATGTGTTTGTTTAACACCATACAGCCAGTCAAAGACTTGCGTCAAATTTAATAATGTCTTATTCTATAATGGAGCTTGTGTCCAATTATATTGTATAATGGCTGAAAACAGATATGTGTCGACCATAGTTCCCATTGGAAAAAATAGGGCACGATGCCTGACAATGAATGTGACAATAAAATCAAATAGGTTCCATCTGGACTATTCTTGAAACACTGGCCCTTGCTAGTCAGCAACTAGCTACAGCATAGGACATGGTAACTAACAAATGAGGCACCCAACCCTTTATTGTTCTCATTTAACAGAATCTATCAAGTGGAAATGCAAATCCCACACCTGCCTTCTTTTGAGAAATTGGCAATTCTTCCTTCTCTAAGCAGAGCTTCGTTCGCCAGCACCTCTGAATTCCAACACTAGATGGCAGTGTTCTCTAAGCTTCTAACAGCTTAGATGGTTACTTTTGTTTAATGCCATTTCCTATTTCAGGAGTCATAGGTCAAATTAACCATTTTTCCTACCAGCAAAAGAATGTCCAGATGTTTCCCATGCTGTTCCAGAGTGTCTTAGCCAATATCTTGGCATTTTAACAATAACCTCAATCTTGTTCACGGACATCTGGGTCGCCCCAGTATAGTTCAAATAGTGTGCATGCATATCATGTTGCAAACTGTGAGCAAGATCCAACACGTATAGCGATAAAGCTGCACAGATGTGAGTCTTAAGGAAAACAAAATCTTCTTAAAGATACTGACCCATAAACTAAAAGTTAAGATCATATCGTAAGCACTGTGATTAGGTGAGCACTGGATAGGCTATCCATCTCAATACAGGGATTCAGGATATCCTTCTGGAGACCACACACTAAAATCTGAATCTTAAAGAACGGACATATCTTAACTGGGGAATAAACATGTTTCAAAGACTGGTAGAAAAAAATAGCTTGAGCAGAAAAGTGTGGTGAAGTGAAGAGAGTGATGGGGCCTACACAGCAGGTGTTACCCGCAATGATAAAAGACAATATAAAGTGCAGGATTAGGTAGAGTTCAAGTCAGGGATTCAATATAAATATTGAAACCAGGAGTGAAAACGTGAGGCCATCTATTCCTCCCAAGTGTATCTTGAGAGGAGAACATTCTTTAACTAGCCTTAAGAAGAAATGACCTCTACATTTCTCACCACCATAGAGTACACTTCTTCATAACATTGACAATCATTTATTGAGACTGTCTTAAGTACAGATAATGGTATACAGCAAGAACTCTATACAGTCAGTACTATGATGTTATTGTCATCCTCAGTTTTCAGAGGAGGAAATTGAGGTTCGGAGAGTTTAAATGACTTGCTTACAGTTGTGAACAAGTGACAGCGCTGGGATTTGCACTGGGATTTGCATTGTAGAGAAATGCAGAAGGGGTTAATTGACAGAGCCAATAGGCATGGAATTGACAGTGATGGCCGAGACTTTAAAGAGAAAATAAGACCTAAACAGGGTTTAGTAACAATAATGATAATAGTAATGAAAATATTTAATATCTTTTGTAACATATGTTGTGTGCTAGACTGTCTGTAATGTTTAAGTAAGCATTACCTCATAGTCCCTACAGCAATCCTGTACAGAATGAATAATTATCATTCCTATTTTGTGGAGTAGTATACTGAGGAACTGAGTGGTTTCAGTTTCGCCCAAAAACATATGTCTTGTAAGTGCTGATGATGGATTTAAAAGCAAGATTGAGGGCATTTGGCAAAGGAGAGCTGAATAGCAAGGAGACAGGGCATGACCCAGAATGGAAGATGGAGAATCACGGCAAGTGGAGATTTCTGGGTGGTAGTTGGGGACAGTGGGGACCTTGGGATTGTGAGGCTGGGGAATTGCAGAAAATGTACATTGTGAAGACCTTAAAGTACCCCACAGTCAGACGAAGCAAAGGGAGCAGACAGAGCAGACCTAATCCTCTCATGATGATCTTTTGCCTTTCTCTTTTAACGTTTCTGTTTTATTTTCGTGTGTGTGTGCACACACGTATTTATACCTGTGAGTATCCCCAGAGGCCAGAAGAGATGGCAGTGTAGAAACTTACCCCTTAGATGGGCACCAGTGACACAGAGACAGAGAGGCTAGTGAGGGAAATGAATACGATGAAATACAGTATATACTTATATAAAAATGTTATAATAAAACTTATTCTTGTACAGTTGATGCACATTGATTAAATAATAAACTGTTAAAAACCAAACAAGCTCAACTAGGACTCGCCAATAGGGAAAGAGGAGACAACCTTTGCTCTCCATCCCTTTATGGGCCAGTGAACTATGAGGAAAGCAGGTGCGGACTGAGAACAGGAAACACAGACTCTTGTAGTGAGGCTTTGTTCTGTTTTATTTGCTAGCCACACAGGGGCACTCAACTCATTTCCTGTGTCATTATTTCTAAGACATAAAGCCTGACATTTTCATTAAGACTTACCGTATCTATGTCATAAAATTAAATTCCAAGAGAGAGACACAACCTGATGGTAATAAAAACACAACCCAAGACTGGAACATAATGGGAACCTCACAAACATGTGTCATATGCTTGCGTGAGTAAAAATATCAACCTCTCTTTTTCTAGATTCCCAGGCAGCATAAGCTAGTAAAATAGTCATAGAAGATCTAGCTATATCCCCCAAGGGCCCAAATCACTTAATTTTCTCTTCAGACTTCAAGAGTTTCCAAGAAAATCATTCAACCATTATTGCACTGAGTGATAAAAACGTGCTTGTGCCTTTATAATACAGAATGGATGGATCAGGACTTGGTGATTTTTGAGGTTTAAGTTCATGCTCAACAGTGTTAATTATAGGGAGGAGGCTTCTTTATTTTATTAATGATAGCCTAAACATGTCTGCTTAGAATCTCTGTATGACAAGACTGTTTTCTGCCAAGAGTGTTCTACCAGGAAAAAATGTGAGACAAGTAAAATAAATAAGCATGAAGCAATGAATGCTAGAAAAAGTCATTTCAATGGAGGCGGAAAGGAGAACACGAAGTTTACTGAAGCATGTCATAATCCCTCAGGCCCAACTTTATTAAGTCTCAGTTATTAAACCAAATTAACAATATGAATTGTTCTGTGCAATGGCTGAGCACATGCATTCTAGAATTAGGCTACCTGAGATTAAATATTGACTATTCTTTGTCCTCATGCTCTCCTTAAAACTTTAGTCAATTGCCCTCATTGTGCTTCCCCCATTCCTTATGGTTATTAACTGACTCCTATTAGATTATTAGTTCATGATAAGACAAAAGGTCATGTAGTAGGTTCTACATAAACATGTTCTTGAGTTGAATAGAGCTGTTAGTTTCCTGATCATGGACAATTTGCTGTTATGCCTCTGGTTCTCCCGTGTGTTAATTGAAGATGATGGTTAAGACTCACTTAACTTGATTTTGGGAAGGCATCTTTCAAAAGTTATAGTGCCCAACACCTAGAAACCCTTCAAAATAGTGGCTATTATTATAAAGGAAAGTACCTGGGCAGGCAGTATACTGAACCAGATAATTTATTAGGTTACAGCCCTTTCTTAAAAATGTGGCATTGCATTTGCTTAAAAACATGATCTGAAGTAAATCTGGCAAGAATCTTACAGTATAAACTATTAATCATAAACACTTTGATGAGTTTTATATTTTCCTTTGTATTTTTGCAAGTCAGTGTTTTACAAAACATGTTTCATTTTAAAAATACTTTCATATGGGTGACTAAGTGAGTCTCTGTATGCCCCCTGCCATCTTCACCTCTGTTAAATCTAGAAAAACAAGCTAGTAATCCTTGGGATGCTGAAACGTGAGTTCTGAATCTGGATCACAAACAAACAAACAAAAAATCCGAACAAATTTCTAGAGTAAAATAAACAACAGCAGGGAGCTATTCATCATATTACTTTAAATTTTTGTCTCATCACTAAGTCCACTACCTTTCCTGAACTGTAAATTATTTGTTGATAAACTTAGCAACCATCTTGTGACTACCATAATTATATTGTAGAACACTGCCATCTGTAGTGGAACATTTAAATTAGAAATAGGATATAGTTTAGTGATTTGTGGTTATCAGCTAACTCCTTAAATTAGCAAAACAGTTTCTATTATATAAAAAAAATCTCATGACATTATTCAGCTACCATGACTCCAAACATTTGCGATAGTTGGAAAATACTTAACCCTTGACTCTTAGTGTGCAGATAGAAATAAATTAATTCATTCTCTTTTTAAATGGTTAAAGTATAATTTTGTTCCATGTAAGCATTGAAATAGTTTGTTTAGTTTTAAAATATATGTATAGGAAATCTCAATATCTACAAATGACCCTTATGTGTTTTGATCTCTAAAAAGTTGTGGATGTCATTAAAAACTAGCATTTTAGCCAGGCATGATGGTACATGCCTTTAATCTCACATTTGGGAGGCAAAGGCAGGTAGATCTTTCTGCGTTCAAGGCCAGCCTGGTCTACAAAGTGAGTTTCAGGATAGCCAGGGCTACATAGTAAGACCATGTCTCAAAACAAAAGCAGAAACAAAACTAGCATTCTAAGGGTTAAAGTGGATGAAGCGATTGATGAAAGATGGAGTTAATGCAGGAGCTGTCTTTAAAGTCCTTCCTTTCCTTGAAGCCCGAGGAATAGTTAATGAACAAAAAGACCCCTGGGGGAGAATTCAGGGACAATAAGGAAAACAAACCCTGGGGACTATGAAATCTCTAATGCAGACTATTCAACTCTCTAATATTTTTGTAGAAAAGGGGGTGCAAGATGCTGACGTGGATTGAAATAACCTTTCCAGGATGTGAATATCTTAGTGCCAAACTGTACTCCCTTCTTTGACTCAAAACAGAGTTGCAACCTACAAGGCTATTGCTCTATTGCACAAACTCCTGTCAGAAGACAGAAAAAGGGACGTGCTCACCCTGTTGTCTATTGCACAAACTCCTGTCAGAAGACAGAAAAAGGGATGTGCTCACCCTGTTGTCCGGAGTACAAAATCTCCCAAATGCCCTGACCAGCAGAGGGCTCTACTTGACTTGCAATAGAGGCTACTCAGAAGGGCCTCACCAAAAGATAACCACTGGTTGTTGCTTTTGCTGCTGCTGCTACAGCTATGGCCACTTTATTTTGAGGAAGGGGAGGAGGAGGAAGAAAAGGAGGCAGAGTACCTTTTAGTGGAAGACAGCTTTCCAAGACCTTAGGTCGGTCAGTGCTTCTCAACCTTCTTAATGCTCTGACCCTTTAATACGGTTCATCATGACCCAACCATAAAATTATTTCATTGCTATTTCATGAATGTAAATGCTCTACTGTTATGAATTGTAATGTAAATATCTGATACATAAACCCACACGCAAGGAGTCGCTACCGACAGGTTGAGAACTGATGCCATAGGAGGCTTGGCAATGTCGTGCCTTGCCTTAGCCTCTCCTGGAGCCCCAAAAATATTGATCAGTAGGGGTTAACCTCTTTTACATGCCACCCTTTCATTCTCGGCTGTGTTCTTCCTGATACTTTTCTTCTCTTCCCTCCATCATTGTTTCTCCATCCATCTTTCTTACTTCATCAAATCATCTGCCCCTTTTCGTCCTAGATGTCCCCTTTCCTTCATCTCTTGGGATTCTCATCGTCTCCTCCTTACTTTTATCCTTTATTTCTATTATTTGATCTTTATACTCTTTTCTCACTTAAAGCAATTGATTTCCTATTTCATCTTCTTTCTTGTCTCTAATTACATAGGTCTGTTTTCTTGCATTTTGTTATACTAATTCAGCATGTAGGCCACTCTTTAATCAGGGCTTACGCACTGGCGACTTGTAAGGCAAATCTGGCTCACAACATTCTTTGGCAGATAGAGTGTATTTTTTAAACAATCAGGAGATTTTCTTTTTAAAAATCTGAGTGTCAGCTTGCTCCATTCATCCTGTTGGCCCTAGATCATTGGGCTACCATCGGCCCTGTTTAGTTGCTGAGGAATCCCATCAGGACGGGTGAGTGTGTGCTATCCAGGGGCGGACTGTCCCGGAAGAGAGCACAAACCCCCCTCCCCCAGCTCCTTCTGCAGGGCTGTCTTTCTTTCGCACGACCCAGCACCCCTCCCCAACCCTCCCCTGCTGTATGCTAGGACCAGTGCTCAAGTACAGTTTTAAGCTCCTAAACTAAGGCGACCCACCCAGAGAGGTGAGTGCCTGCCTACCGGGCAGGCCTCAGGGTCCCCTGTAAGGGAGCCGGGCACCTTCAGCTCCGTCGCCAGGCTTCCTGCACGCTCCTGGATAACAACCCCCCCCCCCTTGCTCCATTCATCCTGTTGGCCCTGGATCATTGGGCTACCGGCGGCCCTGTTTAGTTGCTGAGGAATCCCATCCGGACGGGAACGGTTCCTGCTTCTACACTGAAGAGATATACCCAGAGAGTTAATCACAGCAAAGACTGGACCAAGAGACCAAGCCTCTCCTGGCTCCATTTGAAGGAAGAGATGGGAAGGCGCCAAGGCAAGAATTCCTCCAACAACCTGAAAGGCAACATGACACCACCAGAACCCAGGGATCCCGAAATAAGAAGAATTGTACACCCTACTCCTGAAGAAATAGAAGAAATCGACTCAAAAGTGAACTATATGAAAATAATAGAGGACCTTAAACAGGAGGTGAAAAACTGCCATAAACAATTAGAGATTACAAACAAAAAGGTAGAGGAAATGAATAAATCGCTCATAGACACGCAAGAAAACCAAGAGAAACAATAAAAAGCAATCAAACAGGTTAGGGGAGCGGTTCAAGACATGAAGAATGAAAAGGAAGCAATGAAGAAAACACAAACCGAGGGAAGGATGGAGATGGAAAATCTGGGTAAACGAACAGGAATGACAGAAACAAGTACTAACAACAGATTATAAGAGATAGAAGAGAGAATATCAGACACTGAAGATACCATAGAGAAAATAAACACACTGATCAAAGAAAACAGCAAAACCAACAAATTCTCATCACAAAACATTCAGGAAATTTGGGACACAATAAAAGGACCAAACCTAAGAATAATTGGAATAGAAGAAGGAGAAGAAGTGCAGCTCAACGGTACAGAAAATATACTTAATAAAATTATAGAAGAAAACTTTCCCAACCTGAAGAAAGAGGTACCTATGAAGGTTCAAGAAGCATACAGAACACCAAATAGGCTGGATCAAAAACAAAAAAAACATCCCCTCGCCATATAATAATCAAAACACAAAATATACAGAATAAAGAAAGAATATTAAGAGCCGCAAAGGAAAAAGGCCAAGTCACTTATAAAGGTAAACCTATCAGACTTACACCTGACTTCTCTATGGAAACCATGAAAGCCAGAAGGTCCTGGATAGACGTACTGCAAAAACTAAGAGATCATGGATGCAAGCCCAGACTACTACTATATCCAGCCAAGCTTTCGTTCACTATAAATGGAGAAAACAAAATTTTCTAGGATAAAAACAAATTTAAACAATGCGTAGCCACAAATCCAGCCTAACAGAAAATTATAGAAGGAAAATCACTAACCAAGGAGTCCAACAATGCCCACAATAACTCAGTCATCTAGAGACCTTTCACCAGCGCAACTCAAAGAAGGGAAACACACAAACCCTACTACTAAAAAAGTGACCGGAGTTAACAACCACTGGTCATTAATATCATTTAATGTCAATGGGCTCAACTCACCTATAAAAAGGCACAGGCTAAGAGATTGGATACGAAAACAGGATCCAACATTCTGATGTCTACAAGAAACACACCTCAACCACAAAGACAGGCACCTACTCAGAGTAAAGGGCTGGGAAAAGGCTTATCAAGTAAATGAACCTAAGAAACAAGCAGGTGTGGCCATACTAATTTCTAACAAAGTTGACTTCAAACTTAAATCAATCAGAAGAGAGGGAGAGGGATATTTTATACTCATAACAGGAACAATTCATCAGGATGAAGTCTCAATCCTGAATATCTACGCCCCTAATATAAAAGCGCCCACGTATGTAAAAGAAACATTACTAAAACTCAAGGCAGCCATCAAACTGCCCACACTAATAGTAGGAGACTTCAACACTCCTCTCTCACCAATGGATAGGTCAATCAAACAGAAACCTAACAGAGAAATTAGAGAATTGATGGAGGTAATGAAACAAATGGACTTAACAGACATCTATAGATTATTCCACCCAAAGAGGAAAGAATATACCTTCTTCTCTGCAGCTAATGGAACCTTCTCGAAAATTGACCACATACTCGGTAGCAAAGCTAACTTACACAGTTACAAAAAAATATTAGTAACCACCTGGGTCTTATCAGATCACCAGGGATTAAAGTTAGAATTCAACAACAATGCTACCCCCAGAAAGCCTACAAACTCATGGAAACTGAACAGTCAACTACTGAACCATACCTGGATTAAGGAAGAAATTAAGAAAGAAATTAAAGTCTTCCTTGAATTCAATGAAAATAAAGAAACAACATACTCGAACTTATGGGACACTATGAAAGCAGTCCTAAGAGGAAAGTTCATCGCACTAAGTGCCCACTTAAAGAAAACAGAGAAAGCACATATTGAAGACTTAACAGCCCACCTGAAAGCTCTAGAAAAAAAAGAAGCAGACTCACCTAGGAGGAGTAGAAGATGGGAAATAATCAAACTGAGGGCTGAAATCAACAAAATAGAAACACAGAAAACAATCCAAAGAATCAATGAAACAAAAAGCTGGTTGCTGGAGAAAATCAACAAGATTGATAAACCCCTATCCAAACTAATCAAACGGCAGAGAGAGAATAAGCAAATTAATAAGATCAGAAATGAAAAGGGGGACATAACCACAGACACAGAGGAAATTCAGAGAATCATCAAATCTTATTACAAAAGCCTGAATAACACAAAACTGGAAAATGTAAAAGAAATGGACACTTTTTTAGATAAATACCATTTACCAAAGTTAAACCAGGACCAGGTGAACAATCTAAACAGACCTGTTGGTCGCGAAGAATTAGAAGCTGTTATCAAAAACCTCCCTACCAAAAAAAGCCCAGGACCAGATGGTTTCAATGCAGAATTCTACCAGAACTTCCAAGAAGAGCTAATACCTATACTCCTTAATGTATTCCACAATATAGAAATAGAAGGGTCATTACCTAATTCCTTTTATGAAGCTACAATTACTCTGATACCAAAACCACACAAAGACTCAACCAGGAAAGAGAATTACAGGCCAATCTCACTCATGAACATCGACGCAAAAATCCTCAACAAAATACTGGCAAACCAAATTCAAGAACACATCCGAAATATTATCCATTATGATCAAGTAGGCTTCATTCCTGAGATGCAGGGCTGGTTCAACATACAAAAATCTATCAATGTAATCCAGCATATAAATAAACTGAAAGAAAATAACCATATGATCATCTCATTAGATGCTGAAAAAGCATTCGACAAAATTCAACATCCATTTATGTTAAAAGTCTTGGAGAGTTTAGGGATACAAGGGTCATACCTAAATATAATAAAAGCTATATTCAGCAAGCCGACTGCTAACATCAAATTAAACAGAGAGAAACTCAAAGCCATCCCGCTTAACTCAGGAACACGACAAGGCTGTCCACTCTCGCCATACCTCTTCAATATAGTGCTTGAAGTTCTAGCAATAGCAATAAGACAACATAATGGGATCAAGGGGATTCGAATTGGAAAGGAAGAAGTTAAACTTTCGTTATTCACAGATGATATGATAGTGTACTTAAGCGACCCCCAAAACTCCACCAAAGAACTTTTACAGCTGATAAACAGCTTTAGTAATGTGGCAGGATACAAGATCAACTCTAAAAAATCAGTCGCCCTCTTATACACAAAGGATATGGAATCAGAGAGGGAAATCAGAGAAGCTTCACCATTCACGATAGCCACAAACAGCATAAAATATCTTGGGGTAAATCTAACCAAGGAAGTGAAAGATCTATTTGACAAGAACTTTAAGGCATCGAAGAAAGAAATTGAAGAGGATACCAAAAAATGGATGGATCTCCCTTGCTCTTGGATTGGGCGGTTAACATAGTAAAAATGGCAATTCTACCTAAGGCAATTTATAGATTCAATGCAATCCCCATCAAGATCCCATCAAAAGTCTTCACAGATCTTGAGAGGACAATAATCAACTTTATATGGAAAAACAAAAAACCCAGGATAGCCCAAACAATCCTATACAATAAAGGATCTTCTGGAGGCATTACCATCCCTGACTTCAAACTCTATTACAGAGCTACAGTAATGAAAACAGTGTGGTACTGGCATAAAAACAGAGAAGTCGACCAATGGAATCGTATAGAAGACGCGGATTTTAACCCACAAACCTAGGAACACCTCATTTTTGATAAAGGAGCTAAAAGTATACAATGGAAGAAAGAAAGCATCTTCAACAAATGGTGCAGGCACAACTGGTTGTCAACCTGTAGAAGAATGAAAATAGACCCACATCTTTCACCGTGCACAAAACTCAAGTCCAAATGGATTAAAGACCTCAATATCAGCCCGAACACACTGAAAAGGATAGAAGAGAAAGTGGGAAATACCCAAGAACAGATGGGCACAGGAGATCGCTTCCTATGTATAACCTCAGAAGCACAGACATTAAGGGCAATATTGAATAAATGGGACCTACTAAAACTGAGAAGCTTCTGTAAAGCAAAGGACACTGTCACTAAGACACAAAGGCAACCTACTGACTGGGAGAAGATCTTCACCAACCCCGCAACAGACAAAGGTCTGATCTCCAAAATATATAGAGAACTCAAGAAACTAGACTTTAAAATGCTAATTAACCCAATTAAAAAATGGGGCACTGATCTGAACAGAGAATTCTCAACAGAAGAAGTTCAAATGGCCAAAAGACACTTAAGGTCATGCTCAACTTCCTTAGCAATCAGGGAAATGCAAATTAAAACAACTTTGAGATATCATCTTACACCTGTCAGAATGGCTAAAGTCAAAAACACCAAGGATAACCTTTGCTGGAGAGGCTGTGGAGGAAGGGGTACCCTCATCCATTGCTGGTGGGAATGCAATCTTGTGCAACCACTATGGAAGTCAGTGTTTCGGTTTCTCAGGAAATTCGGGATCAACCTACCCCTGAACCCAGCAATACCACTCCTGGGAATATACCCAAGAGATGCTCTATCATATGACAAAAGCATTTGTTCAACTATGTTCATAGCAGTATTATTTGTAATAGCCAGAACCTGGAAACAACCTAGATGCCCTTCAATGGAAGAATGGATGAAGAAAGTATGGAATATCTACACATTAGAGTACTACGCTGCGGTAAAAAACAATGACTTCTCGAATTTTGCATGCAAATGGATGGAAATAGAAAACACTATCCTGAGTGAGGTAGCCCAGACCCAAAAAGATGAACATGGGATGTACTCACGCATAATTGGTTTCTAGCCATAAATACGGGTCACGGAGTCTACAATAGGTGAATCTAAAGAAGCTAAGTAAGAAGGGGAACCCAAGGAAAAACATATAGTTATCCTCTTGGCTAAGGGAAGTAGACAGAATTGCCGGGGAGAAAATTGGGATCTTGGGGGTGGGGTGGGATGGGGGTAAGGGGAGATGGAGAGAGAAAAGTTAGAAGGGAAGGAGGTCGGGCCTTGGGAAAACAGGAGGATTGGGATAAAGGAAGGTTGGACAGGGCAGCACGGAACCACAATTCTTAGTTAAGGGAGCCACTTTAGGGTGAGCAAGAGACCTGACCCTAAAGGGGCTCCCAGGTGCCCAAGTCGAGGTCCCCAGTTAGTTCCTTTGGCAGTTGAGGATAGGGAACCTGAAATGACCCTATCCTAGAGCAATACTGACGAATATCTTGCATATCATCATAGAACCTTTATCTGGTGATGGATGGAGATAGAGACAGAGACCCACACTGGAGCACTGGACTGAGCTCCCAAGGTCCCAATGAGGAGCAGAAGGAGGGAGAACATGAGCAAAGAATTCGGGACCACGAGGGATGCACCCACCCACTGAGACAGTGGAGCTGATCTATTGAGAGCTCACCAAGACCAGCTGGACTGTGACTGAAAAAGCATGGGATAAAACTGGACCCTCTGAACATGGCGAACAATGAGGTCTGATGAGACGCCAAGGACAATGGCACGGGGGTTTGGTCCTACGTAATGTGCTGGCTTTGTGGGAGCCTAGCCAGTTTGGATGTTCACCTTCCTAGATATGGACGGAGGGGGGAGGTCCTAGGTCTTACCATAGGGCAGAAAACCTTGACTGCTCTTTGGACTGGAGAGGGAGGGGGAAAGAAGTGGGGGGAGGGGGAGAAGGGTGGGAGGAGGGGGAGGGAAATGGGAGGCTGGGAGGAGGTGGAAACTTGTTTTTTTTTCTCCTTTTCTCAATAAAAAGGAAATCTGAGTGTCAAACTTTATTTGAAAACAGTGTTTCTGATAACTCCAGCAATACTCAGGCAGAACTCAACGAGGCTGCCATTTTGATAATGTAGACCCTCTTCAGCGATCCACAAACTCACCAATCTTCAGTCACTGACATTTTATATTTCCTGCTTGCCCCCACTCTGGTCACTGTTGCTGCTTTGCCTTCTCCTGGCTTTTGCTGGCATAAGGCAGCCGCTGCTGAAGTTCCTAATTTTTGAAGTCATTTTCAAGCTGTGATTCACATTCTCTCTCTCTCTCTCTCTCTCTCTCTCTCTCTCTCTCTCTCTCTCTCTCTCTCTCTCTCTCTCTCTCTCTCTCCCTCTCTCTCTTTCTCTTTCTCTCTCCCTCCCTCTCTCAAACCTATCAAGTTGTATAAACCTAGCCTGATTTTCCTCATCTAAAATAATAACCATTTAATACCTGTGTCACAAATTTGAGATACCGAAGGATATAATGCTCATGGTACGATTAACACGCTATCTAGCGAACAGTGGGCCCTTGGCAAATGGAACTTTTTGTCTTTCTGCTCTTATTTACATCTTCCAAACTGATGTTCAGTTTCTCATTTTTTATCATCCTTCAGTTTCTCACCTCTTTATTTACTTCAGGTATATATGTATATGTATAGACTTTTAAATTAAAATGTTTTATTCTTATTTTCCTTATGGTTAAGCTTTGTTGTCAACTTCATTTGATTTAGAATTACTTAAGAATACCAGTAAGAAAAGCCTATGGGTGTGTCTGTGAGACCAACTTCAGAGAATTTAACTGAGTGGAAAAGATTCACCCTGAATGTAGATGGCTTCATCTTGCCAGCTAAGGAGCCAGGAAAAATAAAACAGAAAAAAGTAGAAAGTTATTAGAGTATGGATAGTGCCCTTTTTATGCTTTCTAGCTGTGGTAGTTTGAGTGAAAGTGGTCCCTTGGGCTCTTAGGGAGTGACACTATTGGAAGGTGTGACCTTGTTGGAATAAGTGTGGACTTTTTGGAGGAAGTGTTTAACTGGGGGCAGGCTTTGAGATTTCAGATGCTCAAGTCAAGCTAGTGTTTCAGTCACTTCCTGCTGCCTGTGGATCCAGATGTAGAACTCTCAGCTACCTCTCCAGCACCATGTCTGCCTGCGTGCTGCCATGCTTCCTGCCATAGCAATAATGGACTAAACATTAAGTCTCAACTGTAAGTCATCCCTAATAAAATATTTTTTCCTTTATAAGAGTTGCCCTGACATAGCAAGTGCATACCATAGGCTGAGTTCCCCCCTCTAAGACAGTGAGCATCTGTAGAACTCCTCTATGAAGGTTTCTTAAAATGGAAAGTATATAAAAGTCAATGATACCTTCTTGATCATCAATTGTCCATACTAAAAATAAAATTCAATATTTACAGTATAGTTGAAATCTTCTGTGTGCCTCACTCTCATCAGATCCCATACTTTTCTTCAGAGGCTACCTTTATCCTAAATTATATGATTAGAATTTTATGAGATAATTTCTTCTTTCATTATGTATGCATGTAGCACCAGGACACCCTTGAAACTCTTTGCCAGCCCCTTAACAGCAGAGACCCCTACTCTTTTGGCAGAAGCAACTGGAAGATGTTTTGATGATTCTGCAGTACATATAACATCCAGTTTCATGTACACATCTTGCACAGTTTCATGTAGACATTGTTGATTGAGAACAGTTATTAGATCCCTAAGAACATGATCTCTACAACCATGCTGACACTACATGAACTGCTTATATAACCTCACAAAGTTTTCATAAGAATTCTTGGTATATAGTAAGTGCTGAATAAGTAGAAGTTTTAGAAGTATTGTATTTTAGGGCTATAGAGATAGCCCAGTGGTTAAAAAGCACTTGATGTTGTTCAAATGACCAAAGGAACAAGGATCCAAATTCCATTCTTGGCATTAGGTCAGGTAACTCATATGCATCTGTAACCCCAGCTTCAGGGGATTCTGCACCTCCAGCCTCTGCAGACTCTTGCACTCACATGCACATACCCACACTCACATGCAGACACACATAATTAAATGAATTACAGATATAATGTATCCAAGACATAATTAAAATAGATTTTTAAAATATTTTAGAGCAATATGTATGCTTGATAAAGTTTGTTATTGTCCCATAGACACTATCAGAGCAGCAGGTTTTTTTTATAGAAAGATATCTACTCAATGTACAAACTAGCCTCCAACTCACAATCTACCTGCTTCAGTTCCTGAGAGTTCGAGTTGGGAGTGTGTAGCATCACACCTGGTAGATAGAAGCTTTGTGTTAGTACCAGTGAATGGATGCTGACTAGAATGAGGAATGCAGATACATTTTAAGTTTGACCATAATAAAAAACAAGACAATGCAAGCCCTCTGGGAATCTAAATGGAAATAAAATTTGCATAGATCTGGAGGACCACTCTGCTCTTATTAGTGCCTTATAGGGTCTTTAACCCTTTTAGTAGAAATTCTACAGAGCCCTTCAGTTTTCTCTCCCAAATCACATTCCTGATAAGGGATTGGAGATTTGGCAATAAAAAAGTTGTTGTTGCTATGATAATGCCCATGCAATAATAACATGCTTTTCATAAGTTACTTACAAGCAAACCCACAAAGGGGGAAATGCTTAGCTACACAGTACAACACGAATGGAAAATCCAATAGACACATTCTCAATTGTTCAAGCTGAATTAAAGTTTTGATGCTGGTATCCTGAGAATACGGTGTGCCATTGATGTTTAGAGGACAGTTGGTGCAGGGAAGCAGTTTAGAGTTGAAGCGGTGGTGTGCCACATAGATGAAGATGCTTTGTAAGAAGCCTGTGCGATAGGAAGACAATTGTTCCACATACTAACGGAGGGAATAAAGCAAATAAAGGACACAGGTTCTTGCGATTTAGATTTTTATTGAAAACTAATCCTCAGAGGGCTTAAGAATCTGTCCTTTTTGTTTGTTTCCTTGTTATAAAATCTCATGTAGTCCAGGCTGGCCTTGAACGCACCATGGAGCCATGGATAAGCCTAAAGTCCTGACCTTCCTGCTTTCACATCCCAAATACTGAGATTATAGATATGAATCACAACACTGTCTAGGAATCTGCATTTTAATAGTATTTCAAACATCTCTGTCCCAGATAGTATTTGCAAAATCTCTGATCCACACTGTGAGGAAGATGATAATCTCACAGGATGATGCAAAGGATCAAAAAGTAATGGGTCCTGCTGAAAAGCAATCGTTCCCAATCAGGACATTGAATGATGAGTGAAGACAGTTGTTTTTTGCATTGCCACTACCCTTGCCACCCTGAGTATGAAGTAAATCACTTATTTCCTCGCCCTGTTTTATTATATCATAATTAGCTGTTGTCAATTCATTTAGGGCTGTCTGGAAGACTCAGTACTAAGACAAAGAGTTGAAGAGAGAGAGGCCATCTGGGATGAAGATGGAGTTTGGTGTTCTGATGACAGCATGAAGGTTTCATAGTACAACTTGAGTTGAGCTTGTTATTTTGCAAGGCATCAATTTAGGCCATGGAGCAATAGAGCAATAGACTAATGTTACAGATAAACAATTGAGAGTTCTTTACACAAGATGGTATATTAAATATCCACTGCATGAAATGAAATGATCTGGCAGCTACTTTATGTGTGTACACAAGCAATAGACATCATTCAGGATGTACACCAGTGAGTGCGTGGACTGCCTAACTGCTGTTTCTCCATCGCACCCCGTGCTATTGCTAGCACAGTTCGAGTTATCACATGACAACTTTGCCTTAAGAATAATCAAGCAAGAAATGAAGGAATCCAGAAAAAACAATCTGTGTTTGAGAGGCCATAGAACTGAGAACTTCTATGAGACTGTAAAATCAAAGAAACACTGATCCAAGAGAGGCATTAAATGGGGAGGAGAGCTTAAAACTGATCATGCTTCTAGAGGGACCAATAAAAGCCAACTTACTCTTCTCTAAAATCTACAAACAAGGGTTTACTCAATGAAACCAATGTTAAATAAAAATGATTCAAGAAAATGAACATTTGTCTGTAGTTCCGTTTTGTGGAAATCACTACTATAAGAAACTGTAAAGTATATTGATGGGGCCATGCTTTAAATATGGATGGGGTAAATTCAACTTTAGTAACACATGCATTTTTGGGCAAAGTAAAGGAGGATTCATATTCATACTTCTCGTTCTAAGACTGTAACTTGGTAGGTTAGAGGAAGATGAAATTTCAGAAAAGGATTCTCGGCTCCTAAGAAAGGCTATATACCACAAGAATGCAATGAAGGCTTTCTTTTTCTCGTTTGAGTCCCTGTGATCTGAGGCTTGGACAAACTAATGGTTCACAGTTCCATTCAATTTTGGTTTGGAAGTGAAGTTTAAAAAGGCCTAGTTCAGATGCATGAACTGGCTTTGTGGAGCCCATTCTCTATGGTGGGATACCTTGCACAACCTTGATCAGGGTATGGTATCAATCTTAATACAGGGGTGAGGGACTTAGTCCTGCCTCAACTTGGTCTACCATACTTTGTTGACTTCCCAAGCCTTACTTCCTCTGAGTGGGTGGGGGAAGGTGGGGAGGCTGGAGAAAGGGAGGGAAGGGAAACTGGGGCTAGTATGTAAAATTTTTAAATTTTTAAATGATAAAAGAATATAAGAAAAGCAACAGAAAGATACCTAATTTAAAAGAAAATAAGACCTAGTTCAGTTCTGTCATTTTGCAGATGGGAATAGGAGCCAAGAAGTGACTTAAGGTTTGAAATCTAGTTATGTGAATTGATAAAGGTAAAAGCGTATAATCACTCCCTTGTGTACTATGGTATTATTTCTTGAAAAACCCCCCAGGAGTTACACGTGTGTGTGTGTGTGTGTGTGTGTGTGTGTGTGTGTGTGTGTGTGTGGTTTATGTGTAGAATATTCAATGTAAAAGACTTTGAGTTCATGTAAACTTTTGAACACATAGCTTCAATTGTTCCCCTCTTGTGATTATGTGGCTGATTAGCAGTTGTACCTCAATATATCCGTGTATCACAAGAGAGCCTTGTTCTACATATTAATAGCCCAGAGTGGAGACATGTGGCATCAAAATTCACAAACTGAAATGTAGCTTCTACTCAGGACACATTGCTTCCATAAAGCTAAAAATATGTTGTTATTCAAGTCATCATAAGTCAGAGACCATCTGAAATCAAAATAAATATTTGGTGTGGTAAAAATAAAATGTTCATGTGCTAGTTTGACGAGATTAGTGGTTTTCAACACAAGAGTGATACAAGGACTGGGAACTGAGTAATTAGATGACATCTGGCTGAATATTGAAGCTGTGTCCAGAATGACTTCTGCTAGTCTAGAGATTAACACACCACTTAACAGATTTGGGAGAAATATGGGGATTCTGAGTTTGAAGAGACAAGGTGTCCAAGGCACTCAGCTCTCATAAAATTTATCAATTTCATTAAACTCTCACAAGACTTTCACAAATAATTTGGGCAATCCAGTGTATCCTGACTGAGCTATCTACCTTGCTTTGCCTCTACACTAGACTCTTTTGGAGATCTTTTAAAATATCAGAAGTGTCTAGGTAATGATCCATCCAGAAATGAAAACCACTGAAACAGAAGTTTTGAGATTGGAAGAACTATTTCCTTTTAAACTCGACTCAGAATTATCATTCAAAAACACAATAAAGACCACTGATCAACTCTATTAAAGTTCCACTAAGAATTTTAGGTTTGGTTTTGATTTTTAAATAAGCCTTTATTACAGTTATGCAATAGCAACTTATTGTTTTTTTTTAATTTGCTTTTATTTAAAGTCTAATCATGGTTACTACATAGCCATGTGATTGTTGGCCATTCATGTATCTCTGTGTGTGCTGCACTTATGCACATGTGTGTATGCACGTGTGTGTGTGTGTGTGTGTGTGTGTGTGTGTGTGTTTTACTGGACTAATTCCAGTGTGTCATCTATGCTAGCCAAGCACTCTATGCTGAGCTACAATGTCAGCATACATTCAAAGATCTTCTGTAATGAGTCTCTTCAACGTATGCTCATTTTCAGACTATTTAATTTATCATTTATATTACATACACAATCTTACCAAATTTACATGTCACTCTGGTTTGAGTAGCTTTATGCTAAAAACAAAATTCTAACTTCCAAAGTGATGGTATTGGAAGGTGATTGCATGGTGCGGATGTAGTCTTTATAAATGGAATCCTGTTTGTATAAAAGAGGCTCCAGAAGGCTTGTTCATCCTTTCCATCATGTGAGGACACAGGGGAAACACAGCTGTGTCTGTAGCAGGAAGTAAGTCAGCAGACTTCATCAGACAACTGCTACAGATTTGGTGCAGTTTGTTTACACTTTTGTGAATAGAATTCACTTTTTAATAGTATATCCAATTGTTTGCTAGTGTAATAAATCTGATTTTTGCTAGCATTGTAACATATCATTTTGTAAAATCTACTTATTAGTTTAATAAGTTGCTTTCAAATTTTTATTGTCTTTGTGTGAGTATATGTTCATATATGTGCTCAAGCATTGTGTGTACATGTGGTATATACACATATGTATGTGCATACAATGTATGTGCAGAGGCCAAAGAAAGAGTGTGATTTCAGGCATGCAATTGAGCCCACCTAACAATTTTTGTTTGTGCTGGGGTGCAAATGCCGGTCTTCATACTTGCTACTGATTCACCTCTCCAGAAACTAGTTAGAATTTTTACCTTAAATAGTTGTATCATCTGCTGATAAAGGTGATTTAATTCTACCTTTATGATATGTATGTCTTTTGTCATCTTTGTATACTTTAGTGTGATATGTCAGATATTCCAAAAATCCTGACTTAAACATTAAACACTACGACAGTGCATATGGGAATAGATGCACATTTTTCTAGATATGCCTTGTTAGATTTATGAAGTTCCCATCGATTATTACTTTCTTTGCTTTGAAATGTAATCATCAAAGAATGCTAATTATGAAAAATGCTTCTTTTGCATATTTTCATATGATTATACTTTTTCATTTATTTTTCTAGGATAAACTCTATTTGGTACTGGATTGTTATTCTATTAATGTATTTCTAAAGTTCTACTTACTAATACTGTACTAAGCATATTTATGTCTGTGCTTATGAAGAATACTGGTCTCTAATTTCTGTTCCTTTATTATCTTGCCAAATTTTGATATTGGAGTTGCACTGTGTTCATAAAATGCTATGAAATTTGTTTACTTTTTCTTCTTTTGACTGAATTTATAATGTTCATGTTGGCTGTTCCTTAAAAGTTTGATAAACTTTGTCAATAAAACAACTTTGGCCCAGAATTTTTCAGG
This sequence comes from Microtus oregoni, assembly GCF_018167655.1. Taxonomy (NCBI): domain Eukaryota; kingdom Metazoa; phylum Chordata; class Mammalia; order Rodentia; family Cricetidae; genus Microtus; species Microtus oregoni. Next base: position 2,069,213 of record NW_024544745.1, read on the forward strand.
AGAAATTTAATGTAATATTTTTTCCTGAATAAGTTTGAATTGATTTTTAAACTATTTGAATGTTATTTTTAAATTACTTGAATGTGTGTGTGCGAGTGTGTGTGTGTGTGTGTATGTGTGTGTGTGTGTGTGTGTGTGTGTGTGTGTGTGTGTGTGTATACACACTAGCCAAAGAAGTCAGAAACTGTGTTGGATATCCTGAAACTGGGATTAGAGATGGTTGTGATCTGATTGATGTGGGTACTGGGAACTGAACTCTGGCCCTATGCAATAGCAGGGCATAGGACTTAATCTCATCATCCAACTCTCTATTCCTTTGTATAACTTTTGATGCTGCATTTCACAGTCATTTTTCCATTTCACCAAGTACATTGAATTTCTTAGTTGAAAGTTCAGTTCCTTATTCAAATACTTTTAATATTGCACATTAGTAATATAAGTAAATTATACTTTTCTTTTCCTTCATGATTCTTGCTAGGAAGTGATCATTTCATTGATTTTTAATGAAACATTTCTAAATTTATTAATTTTCTTATTACCAATATGATTCAATGTTTCACTCATCTAATGTTTGAAATTCTCCACTTTCCAATATTTTTCCTTCAGACATCTTTTTTGACAATTTTTAAGTTAATGTCATTAAGGTCAGAGAACAGACTTATGATATCTGTATTACATGTAAGTACTTGGGTTGGCATATTAAAATGACACAAACTGAATGGTTTGTGACAATAGAAGCATAATTTTACAAGTCTGAAGTCTGGAAACTTGAGAAAAAGTAGGTTTCTTTAACCAAGCTTCCCCTGAAACCATAGGGTACACTCTTATGTTTCTTCCTAGCATCTGGTAGCTTCTTGGCAATGCTTGGTGTTCCTTTGCTTGCATCTGTAGAGGTTGGGCCTCCGCTTTCATCATCACATTATGTTACCCCCATCACATGTCTATACTTCTCTTCCTGCCATGTTGATTGAAGGCCTAATTTCCTCCAGTATAACTTCTTCTTTCCTTACTTGGTCACTCTGATTATCTAGCTACAAATAAAATCGTATTTGGAGGTACTGCTGGTTATTCCAACATATCTCTTTGGAGCTCTTTGGGGCTCAAAATTCTCCCAATAATATCAATCTTTAAAACTGGTATTGAAACTAAAAATAAGTTTCCCTCACACAGTCCATCTTGTTGAATATACCGTGGGCACTTGAGAAAATTGTATTCTAAATCTTGGGAATATGGTATGCTAAAAATATCAATTTCCAAACGCGAATTATAATAATTATAATTATAATGTTGCTCAAATGATATTTGACTCAACTAACATTTTTGTCTATTATTCAGTTACTGAGAAATGAATGTTTAAATATTCACCCATGTTTCCCATTTGAGGGATAACATCAAAGTCTCAGGACCATTGACAAAGAGGAGACAAAAAATGTATGTACCAGAGAACCAGGACATAGTGCATGTGTCTTCTAATTTGCTTCTTTTCCTTCTGCTGCCCTTTTCTCCTTTTCTAATATTTAGTGTTGGTCCACATTATTCTTTTGTTACTTGGTTTAGAAAACTCACCAATTTTCTATCAGATCATTCACTGGTTTTATAACAGACTAAGGCTGCTTCCTGGGCATGAATCTGTAAAAAAAGAAAAAAGAAAAAAGAAAAAAAAAGAAATTTACCATTTGCATTCATGCAGTATGACTAACTGCTGAAAATTCTTGCTGCCCTAACTTCACGGCCATGAAGGACTGTACCTAGAAGTGTGAACTAAAATAAATCCTTTCTCCATTAAATCGTTTCCTCAGAGGTGTTTCATCACAAAATTACGAAAAGTAACTAAGAAATATACTACCTCAATCATTGGTAATTAGAACAATAATTAGCAATTCTCAATTAAGTATTTCTGTACCAATCTAGAACTGGCTTTAAGCTATGATTTAGGTCTAATCTTACCTTCTTGCTCCTCATATTCTTTAGACTATAAGCTGCCAAAAACATATTTTTCATGTTTATGGTAAAACAAGATGAAACAGAAAATAAGATGAACTGTACAAGCACATTCTTAAGTTTTTTTTCACCACTTCCAAGAATATTTTATTAGATGAAGCAAGTTTTATGGCCAAGACCAATATACATGAATTGATATAAAACAATATACTCTGTCAGCATAAAAAAAAGAGAAATGAGGAGAAAACTCATAAACAAAAATAAGCATAATATTACTAATCTTATTTGTACTTTTGTCCATTACAATGTAATTTGACAGAGCCATGCTTTGTCCACTGGTAAAATTCCAAGTATGAAAAATAAGTACCAGACATAAATGGGTACTGAATAATTCTTCCTTGAAAGTATGCATGATGAAAGTATTGATGTAATCACTTAGTCCCCTCTTTTTTCTGTAATAGCTATTTCAGACCTCATCAATACAGTAGGACTTGAATGTGATTTCCTGAGGAGATACTAGAGGACCTACTACTGTATGCGCGTTCTCTTTGTGAAAGGTGAAAGGGAAAAGCCTTCAAGCCTCAGCCTCTCACTTTGAATCATATAAAGTGGCTGTGGTTTGGGAGAGCATGGTCTGTTGCTCTGCTAGGTATGCAGCATGCTGCTTATAATGGCAAATGCAAAACAAGAACCACTATAGGCAACCTGCTGAACATGTCCGATTCAAGTAAATAAATAAATACATACATACACACATACATGTATACATGCATACATGCATAAATACATAAGTAACTGTGGTCGTGTGTAGAATCAAGCAAATAAGAAGTGCAGAATGTTTTTCTATCTTTCAAGCAAAAATTCTCTATGTCATATCTCATCACTGCCAGATCCTGTACAAAGATGGTTATCTGCCATAAAGGCAAGGGGTTAGAACAATTTTCTTTAAGATATTGATAATTGATCATGACATATTATTTTACCTTCTTTGCCACTAAGAGGGGTAGCCCTAGAACCATATGGAGCTAATAGGTTAAAAGGAAGCTACATGGTGACACATGACTTCTGTATAATAATACACACACACCCACACACATCAATGTCTAGGATCCAACCACAACGATACTGATTTAATTGTCTAGGCAAATTAGAATTGTTTTTAAAAAAGAAAGAGAATTTCCTCGAGCAATTTTAACATGTAGCACAGCATGAAACCCACAACTTAGTGCTCAGTTTGTTACCACAAAGTAATAAACCCATGATGGCTAAGAATACTTCAAAATCTCTCTACGCTGGATCTTCCTTAATCACATAAAAATATATTGTTATCTCTCCCATCTTTAAACCAAAACCTCTACTTCTTTATCCATGGATGGTTTTATATTTTTCTTTTTCTTTTTATAGAATAACTCTTGGAAAGGGTGGCCCATTTCTAGCCACTGATTTCTTTCCTCCCACGCTGTTCTGAATATATTCTAATATTTTAGATTCCACTACTCCTCCATATCTGTACCTCTGAAGATCATCTGAAATACCCACTTTGTAAAATACCTATTGGCATACTTTTCCACACTGTTTATTCCCTCTCCTGCCTCCTACACTTGACTTCTAAGATGTTATACTCACTTCTTGTCTTATCTCTGTAGCCACTGTTTCTTGAGTTTCCTTTGCTGGTTTTTCCTTCCCTTTCTGACATCTAAGTGATGAAGTACCCAAAGCTCACTTCTACTGCCTTGTTATATAATACACAAATATTCCAGCTATCTATTTGATACACTTTGATATTGGGGTAGCATTGAAAACTTGGCTCGTCTTAATGCATTAAGGTTCCACCTTAATGCATATATGGGCAGCATTAACTGAATTCAGAGACTCACATAATAAACGCATGAATTTGGGAGCAAGGAGTGAAAGTGGTCTGGGAAGAGTTAAAGAGTAGGGTAAGGGGTAAATATGACAGAATTATATTGTAGGCCTCTATAAAATTGTCAATGATGAAAATAGTAAATTAATAAATAAATGAAGAGATAAATAAAATTTACACACTTAATAATCAGCTCCCCATAGCTCCAAACCATTATAGACGTTCTTATCTCTGTATATGGTAACATTTTGCTTTTGCTAAAATTCAAAAGTCTGATGTTATTACTTATATTCAGCATATTGGAAAATGGTGTCATTGAATCTGTACTAAAAATGCACTGTTAACCTGAGCCCATCTCAGCCCATCCACGGTGCCACTTTGGCCCTAGCCATCATCTTGTCTTACATGAATAATCTAGTGGCCTTCTAAATGATATGCCAGATTCTGTCTTGGTCCACCTTTAGTCTGTTTTAAATATAGAAACCAAAAGCAATTATATCCCAAAAGAACTCTCATGATACTTTTGCTGAACATTGCTCAAAAGTTCATCATGGTCCTCAGAATTAAAACAGACACTGAAAGATTTATTCTGGTCTCTATAGTATTAATTCTCTACTCCAATCTTTCCCACTTTATCCCTCCTGGCTTCTTGTATCTCCAACCTAAGAATTTTTGACTTGTTCATTTTGCTTGGGACAACAAACTGTTGCTTGATATTTACATGGATTAATCATTTGAAACTTCAAGTGTTTCTGTCTCCATGCAGTAAGTCATCCGAGCTAAGAATTTCAAACTCTACTCACAGCTTGATTACCTCAACTGTCTCCTTTTCTGCTTAACCTAACATAATTATAACAAAATTTACACTTTGTTTATCAATCTTGTCTCTTATATATCACTTCCATTATTACCAAAACGTATACTCCCAGGAAAGATAGTTTTGTTTCTGTTCTTTTTCTATTTTGTTAGCCAATGATTCTTGGAGCCCATAACAAGGCTTACCACCTAGCTTTTGCCAAATGGATATTTGTTTGAACATGCGTTAATTGCGTGAGTCTCTGAATTCAATTCAAAAATGAATAAATGGATCCCCAACTGCCTGACAGAAGACCTGCTGTACCATGCCTTCCCATCCCACCTCAAGTCCTCTCCACACAGCAGCCTCAGACTCTTGCTGCCAGCTCCACCCACCCTATCACTGAAGGACAAGATTTACCCTCTTGCTGGCCTCTCCTGTGCAGATAGATTTGATTTTTCTCTCTTACAGTTTCTTTTCTTTTCTTTCTTCCTTTTTTTTGTTTGTTTTGTTTGCTTGCTTTTCAATATAGGGTTTCTCTGTAGCTTTGGAGACTACACTGGAAACAGCTCTTGTACACCAGGCTGGCCTTTAACTCACAGAGATCCACCTGCCTTACAGTTTTAAATATTCTGTCTTTGTTCTATACATTTAATTTTTTTCCTGCTATATGATGTGAGGAGCTTCTTTTCTTAACTGTCTAGTCAGTGTTCTGTATGCTTCTTGCACCTTGATATCCAGCTCTTTCTTTTGATTAGGAAAATTTTCTTCTATAATTTTTTTGAAAATATTTTCTGTCCCCTTAACCTGGATTTCATCTCCTTCCACACTTATTATACTTAGTTTTAGACTTTTGATGGTGTCTCAGAGTTCCTACATATTCTTATTGTAATGTGTTAGTTTTTAGACCTTCTGTGAAGGAATAATCCAATTCCTCTACCTTCTCTTCAACACCAGAAGTTAACTAGCTCTCCTCCACTTTATCCAAGTCACATATAAAGGCAAGCCCATCAAAATACCAGCTGATCTTTCAACTGAAATTTGAAAACTGTAGGACTTATTCAAATGTTATACAAGTTATAAAAGACTACATATCCCATACTACCATACCCAACAAAAATGTCAACTGTGAACAAAGGAAAAGGGAAAACTTCCCAGGGTAAAATCAGCTTTAAGTGATTTATGATGACTAAGCCAGATCTATAGGAGATACTAGAAGAAATACTTAAGTCTAGATAGAAAATTAAACATAGCCAAGAGGTCACAAGGAATAGAAAATTTCAGAAAAAGTCACCAAAGAAGGTCTAAGAAAATACAGCAAAACAATAAAATGAAATGAGCTAATACACAACGTTCAGTAACAATCTTTAATATTAACAGTCTCAGATACCCAATAAAAAGCTGCAGACTAACAAATTGGATTTGAAATAGAATCCATCTTTTTGTTCCTTCCAAGAAATGCACATCAGCAGCAGAAGACTCCAACTTAACGTAAAAGGATAGAAAGAGATATTCCAAGCAAACGAAACTAACAAACAAGCAGGCAGAGTTATAATATCTGATCAAATAATTTGTAAACCAAAACTAATCAGAAAATATGAGGCGCATCTCATATTCATTAAAGGAAGAACACACCAAAAAGTTATAGCAATCCTAAATACCCATTTAAACACCATGGCACTGTACATTTTATACTGATGCAAATCCATCAGCCAGATCCCATTCCCTTGAGTACCCTTTGGGTTACTCCCTGCAGGCAATGGAGTTTGGTTTTGGAAAGAGCAAGTACCATAGGACTAGCATATAATTCCACCTTCTGGACAGAATTATAAGGGCTTTGTTACACCTTACTTAATTCTTCTAATTTGTAACCTGCCTTCCCTGATTTATTTGCATCAGTATAAAATGTACAGTCTCCAGTTATTAGAGCATCACAAACAATTTGGGGGAAGAAACCAAGAAGTTCTCTTTATAAGGTTAAATCTATCACTTTTGGGATAGTTGCTATTAATTTCTCTCAAAAAATTAGCACAAGCTCTTTGCCATCATTCATTCTCTTCACATAACTTTTTTTTTTATTTCATCAGTAGTAAAAGGCACTATAATCTCTGCTGGGTCTATACCTGCTAATTGATGAAGTATCAATTTACCTTTTATAATTAATTCAGAGACTTTTTACACATAAGTTTTTAATTTTTCACATGGTTTATGTGGTAAAAAAAAAAGTATCCATTCTAAGATATTATAGTCCCTTTTCACTTAAATTCCTGTGGGAGAAATTCTGGAAGGCAGTATGACTAGAATACAATTAAGATTTGGATTCACCCTATCCATATGTGCCTCCTGTAATTTCTCCTCAACAATTGTCAATTTTTTTTCTACATCAGCTGTTAATTCTCTGGGACTATTTAAGTCTTTATCACCATCTAAGGTTTTGTTCAAATAAATTATTATATCAGGTGTTATCCCAGCAGCTGACTTTCGACTAGAAATGTCTCCTAACAGTCTTTGAAAGTAATTAAAAGTCTGCAACTGGTCTCTCCTAATTTGTGCCTTTTGTGTTCTAATTTTCTGTAAACCTACTCTGTAACCTAGGTAATTAACAGAATTTCCATTTTGAATCTTTTCAGAGCAATTTGTAATCCCCATTTAGGAAAAACTTTCTTTACTTCTTCAAATATTCTTTCTAAAATATCTGCATTTGAACCAGATAATAAAATGTCATCCATGTAATGGTAGATTATAGACTTAGGAAATTGCTTACGTATTATTTCCAATGGCTGACTGACAAAGTATTGGCACAGGGTGGGAGTTATTGAGCATTCCCTGTGGGAGGACAGTCCATTGATATCTCCTAGTAGGCTGAGAATTTTTATAAATAGGCACTGTGAAGGTAAATTTTTCTCTATCCTTTCTTGTAAAGGTATAGTGAAGAAACAATCCTTTAAATAAATAACTATGAGAAGCCATCTTTTTGGTAAAAGAGAAGGCAGAGGAATTCCAGATTGTAGAGGGCCCATGGGCTAAATAACCTTGTTGATAGCTCTAATATCTGTCACCAATTCTTCATTTTTCAGATTTCTTTTTAACAACAAATACAGGGGAATTCCAAGGGCTAATAGATTCTTCAATATAGTACACTTCTAGCTGCTCTTGTACCAGTTGTTCTAAAGTTTTCAGCTTTTCTTCTGTTAGAGGCCACTGTTTAATCCATATTGGATTCTCAGTTAACCATTTTAAAGGCAATGCCATTAGTACCTCTGAAGGTTTGTCAATTTCTTTGTGTTCTTCTGTGGCCTTAATGGCTGGTGACCTTTGTCTATAATATCTTATAACTTCTTCCTCATAAACGTAAGTTTGGGGGGCTGCAGGAATGTTAATCTGGGTAATCCATTGTTGCAATGGGTCACGACCCCACACATTCACTACAATATTAGCTACATATGGCCTCAGCCTTCCTCTCTGCCCTTCTGGACATATGCATTCGACCCATCTCATGTTTTGTTTCACTTGAGATAGGATTCCAATTCCTAGGAACTGAACATTTAACTCTTGAAGAGGCCAATTCAGATGCTAAGATTCTGGGGTAATGATACTTACGTATATACCCATGTCTAATAAGCCCTCAATAAAGCTGCCATTTATATGAACTCTTTGCTTTGGTCTTTGATCATTTATAGAAGTCTGCCAGAATATACATTTCCTCTGTCCTACTTGAGTTTTTGATTCATCCTCCACATCTATTCCATCACCTAGACCAGTATGGTTTTTTTATAGTAGGCACTGGATTTTTTAAATTTCCTCGTGAGACATATTCTCCAAAGTAACTGGGAATGATTGGACCACATTCATCATGAGGTCCTGTGAGAGGCCCCCCCATGGTGTTTCCCAGTGGTATTAGGTTGCCTTGTCTATCTCTCATTGGCCTACATTCATTGGTCCAATGTTGACCTTTGCCACACCTCCTACACATACCTGAAGGCTGAGTCCTCCTATTCTTGCCATTCCCAGAGGAGACATTATTGCTAGGAATCCCTTGTCTACAATCACTTCTCAGATGTCTTACTCTACCACAATTAAAACTTTTGGCATTTTGATGTCTCCTCATACCATTGGAAACTGATTCTCCTACCCAAGCTTCAGTACTATATTCAAGTGTCTCAACATTCATTGTATGTAAGATCCATTCATCCATTGGTAATTATCTGACCTTTAAAGGCCCAAGGATCATTTTGCAATATAAGTTGGCATTCTCAAAAGCCAAATATTCAATTAGTACACATCTAGACTCTGGGTCTGTTACCCATATTTGTACAACCTTAGTTCAACTCTGTACAAAGTCACTAAAGAGTTCTCTCTGACCATGTTTAAACTTAATATATGATTCAGTTATTTTTTTTTAGTTCCTGAATCCTGTCCCAAGCATTAAAAACTCCTGTGCTATATAGGGACAAGGTGTATTTATTATAAAGACCCTGAATCTGAGGATCAGAGTAAAGTCCCTTGCCCAGAATTTGATCTTGGGAAACTTAAGTCCTTTTGCTTTTCCCTGTTGGTCTAAAATTTTCCCTTCTTCTCTCCAATAACACTTCCAAACCAACTGAGTTCCATTTTTTAGGACTGCTGAGATTATCTGAATCCAGTCTTGTGCCATTGCTTTGTTGCTTGAAGCCCACATTTTGACCATATCCCTAATGAAAGACAAAAGTATTCCATAAAATAAAATTGCTTGTTTAATATCCTTTAGATCAGTCATACATATGGGCTACCATGTATATTCTTTGACTACCTTAGGGTATTTGGTGCCAGATGATATTTCTGATGATGTCACCAGAAAGGCAGGTAGAACTCTGGGTAAGCTATCCCAAAGTTTAGTACGTACTGATGAGGCAACATTTTGTCTTTGTACCTTTTGTCTCTGATCATCAAATTCAATAAATCCATCAATCTTTTCAAATCTATTTATCACTGCCTTTTGTAAAGTCTGGATCTCCTGTCCAGTGTTCTGTTCTAATGCCCTCATTGAGGATTCCAAGGTTTGAAGTCTGTCCAGTAAAGATAATATCTCATCCTTGGATATACTTTTTATAGCATGCATATTACCTTTCTGGAGAGGCATTCTGTCAGTCAAACTATCATAACCCTTTGACAGAGTCCAATTAATATACTCAACATATGAATTCTCTCAGACAATATCTCACACTCTCCGTCATTGACTGGGTTTTAATTGTCATATTGGTTGTATCCTTCTCCAGAGTGCTGAATTTCCCTTTTAATTGATCATTATCAGTCTTTAAAAATTGTATCATTTCTTTTTTCTTCCTCTTTTTTTTTATTGAGAAAAGGAAAAAAAAACAAGTTTCAGCCTCCTCCCAGCCTCCCATTTCCCTCCCCTTCCTCCCACCCTTCTCCCGCTCCTTCCACCCTTCTCTTCCTACCCCTAATCCTCTCCCCCTACCTCTCCAGTCCAAAGAGCAGTCAGGGTTCCCTGAACTGTGGTAAGTCCAAGGTCCTCCCCCCTCCGTCCATATCTAGGAAGGTGAACATACAAACTGGCTAGGCTCCCACAAAGCCAGCACATTAAGTAGAATCAAAACCCCGTGCCATTGTCCTTGGCTTCTCATCAACCCTCATTGTTCGCCATGTTCAGAAATTCCGGTTTTATCCCATGATTTTTCAGTCACAGTCCAGCTGGCCTTGGTGAGCTCCCAATAGATCAGCTCCACTGTCTCAGTGGGTGGGTGCACCCCTCTTTGTCGCAACTTCTTTGCTCATGTTCTCCCTCCTTCTGCTCCTCATTGGGACCTTGGGAGCTCAGTCCAGTGCTTCAGTCTGGGTCTCTGTCTCTATCTCCATCCATCACCAGATGAAGGTTCTATGGGGATATGCAAGATATTCGTCAGTATTGCTCTAGGATAGGGTCATTTCAGGTTCCCTATCCTCAACTGCCAAAGGAACTAACTGGGGACCTCGACTTGGGCACCTGGGAGCCCCTTTAGGGTCAGGTCTCTTGCTCACCCTAAAGTGGCTCCCTTAACTAAGAATTGTGGTTCCGTGCTGCCCTGTCCAACCTTCCTTTATCCCAATCCTCCTGTTTTCCCAAGGCCCGACCTCCTTCCCTTCTAACTTTTCTCTCTCCATCTCCCCTTACCCCCATCCCACCCCACCCCCAAGATCCCAATTTTCTCCCCGGCAATTCTGTCTACTTCCCTTAGCCAAGAGGATAACTATATGTTTTTCCTTGGGTTCCCCTTCTTACTTAGCTTCTTTAGATTCACCTATTGTAGACTCCGTGACCCGTATTTATGGCTAGAAACCAATTATGAGTGAGTACATCCCATGTTCATCTTTTTGGGTCTGGGCTACCTCACTCAGGATAGTGTTTTCTATTTCCATCCATTTGCATGCAAAATTCGAGAAGTCATTGTTTTTTACCGCAGCGTAGTACTCTAATGTGTAGATATTCCATACTTTCTTCATCCATTCTTCCATTGAAGGGCATCTAGGTTGTTTCCAGGTTCTGGCTATTACAAATAATACTGCTATGAACATAGGTCAACAAATGCTCTTGTCATATGATAGGGCCTCTCTTGGGTATATTCCCAAGAGTGGTATTGCTGGGTCCAGGGGTAGGTTGATCCTGAATTTCCTAAGAAACCGAAACACTGATTTCCAAAGTGGTTGCACAAGATTGCATTCCCACCAGCAATGGATAAGTGTACCCCTTCCTCCACAGCCTCTCCAGCAAAGGCTATCATTGGTATTTTTGACTTTAGCCATTCTGACAGCTGTAAGATGATATCTCAAAGTTGTTTTGATTTGCATTTCCCTGATCGCTAAGGAAGTTGAGCATGACCTTAAGTGTCTTATGGCCATTTGAACTTCTTCTGTTGAGAATTCTCTGTTCAGTTCAGTGCCCCAATTTTTAATTGGGTTGATTAGCATTTTAAAGTCTAGTTTCTTGAGTTCTCTATATATATTGGAGATCAGACCTTTGTCTGTTGCAGGGTTGGTGAAGATCTTCTCCCAGTCAGTAGGTTGCCTTTGTGTCTTAGTGACAGTGTCCTTTGCTTTACAGAAGCTTCTCAGTTTTAGTAGGTCCCATTTATTCAATATTGCCCTTAATGTCTGTGCGGCTGGGGTTACACATAGGAAGTGATCTCCTGTGCCTATCTGTTGTAGGGTACTTCCTACTTTCTCTTCTATCAGGTTCAATGTGTTCTGACTGATAGTGAGGTCTTTAATCCATTTGGACTTGAGTTTTGTGCATGGTGATAGATATGGGTCTATTTTCATTCTTCTACAGGTTGACATCCAGTTATGCCGGCACCATTTGTTGAAGATGCTTTCTTTCTTCCATTGTATACTTTTAGCTCCTAATAGAAATTGTTCATAGGTTTGTGGGTTAAAATTCGGGTCTTCTATACGATTCCATTGGTCGACTTCTCTGTTTTTATGCCAGTACCACACTGTTTTCATCACTGTAGCTCTGTAATAGAGTTTGAAGTCAGGGATGGTAATGCCTCCAGAAGATCCTTTATTGTATAGGATTGTTTTGGCTATCCTGGGTTTTTTGTTTTTCCATATAAAGTTGATTATTGTCCTCTCAAGATCTGTGAAGAATTTTGATGGGACCTTGATGGGGATTGCATTGAATCTATAAATCGCCTTTGGTAGAATTGCCATTTTTACTATGTTGATCCTCCCAATGCAAGAGCAAGAGAGGTCCTCCATTTTCTGGTATCCTCCTCAGTTTCTTTCTTCAATGACTTAAAGTTCTTGTCAAATAGATCTTTCACTTCCTTGGTTAGATTTACCCCAAGATATTTTATGCTGTTTGTGGCTATCGTGAAAGGTGAAGCTTCTCTGATTTCCCTCTCTGCTTCTATATCCTTTGTGTATAAGAGGGCGACTGATTTTTTTGGAGTTGATCTTGTATCCTTCCACATTACTAAAGCTGTTTATCAGCTGTAAAAGTTCTTTGGTGGAGTTTTAGGGGTCGCTTAAGTACACTATCATATCATCTACAAATAATGAAAGTTTAACTTCTTCCTTTCCAATTTGAATCCCCTTGATCCCATTATGTTGTCTTATTGCTTTTGCTAGAACTTCAAGCATTATATTGAAGAGGTATGGCAAGAGTGGACAGCCTTGTCGTGTTCCTGAGTTCAATGGGATGGCTTTGAGTTTCTCTCCGTTTAATTTGATGTTAGCTGTCGGCTTGCTGTATATTGCTTTTATTATATTTAGGTACGACCCTTGTATCCCTAATCTCTCCAATACTTTTATCATAAAGGGATGTTGAATTTTGTCAAATGCTTTTTCAGCATCTAATGAAATGATCATATCTTTTTTTTCCTACAGTTTATTTATATGATGGATTACAGTGATAGATTTTCGTATGTTGAACCAGCCCTGCATCTCTGGGATAAAGCCTACTTGATCATAATGGATAATTTTCCTAATGTGTTCTTGGATTCGGTTTGCCAGTATTTTGTTGAGGATTTTTGCGTCGATGTTCATGAGTGAGATGGGCCTATAATTCTTTCTTGGTTGAGTCTTTGTGCGGTTTTGGTATCAGAGTAATTGTAGCTTCATAAAAGGAATTTGGCAATGACTCTTCTGTTTCTATATTGTGAAATACATTAAGGAGTATTGGTATTAGGTCTTCTTGGAAGTTCTGGTAGAATTCCGCATTGAAACCATCTGGTCCTGGGCTTTTTTTGGTAGGGAGGTTTTTGATAACCACTTATAATTCTTCGCGACTAACAGGTCTATTTAGATTGTTCACTGGTCCTTGTTTAACTTTGATATATGGTATTTATCTAAAAAAGTGTCCATTTCCTTTACATTTTCCAGTTTTGTGGCATATAGGCTTTTGTAGTAAGATCTAATGATTCTCTGAATTTCCTCTGTGTGTGTGGTTATGTCCCCCTTTTCATTTCTGATCTTATTAACTTGCAAATTCTCTCTCTGCCGTTTGATTAGTTTAAATAGGGGTTTGTCAATCTTGTTGATTTTCTCCAGGAACCAACTTTTTGTTTCATTGATTCTTTGGATCGTTTTCTGTGTTTCTATTTTGTTGATTTCAGCCCTCAGTTTGATTATTTCCAGTCTTCTACTCCTCCTAGGTGAGTCTGCTTCTTTTTTTTCTAGAGCTTTCTGGTGGGCTGTTAAGTCTCCAATGTGAGCTTTCTCTGTTTTCTTTAAGTGGGCACTTTGTGCTGTGAACTTTCCTCTTAGGACTGCTTTCATAGTGTCCCATAAGTTTGAGTATGTTGTTTCTTTATTTTCATTGAATTCCAGGAAGACTTTAATTTCCTTCTTTATTTCTTCCTTAATCCAGGTATGGTTCAGTAGTAGACTGTTAAATTTCCATGAATTTGTAGGCTTTCTGGGGGTAGCAATGTTGTTGAATTCTAACTTTAATCCATGGTGATCTGATAAGACGCAGGTGGTTACTAATATTTTTTGTAACTGTGGATGTTTGCTTTGCTATCGACTATGTGGTCAGTTTTTGAGAAGGTTCCATGAGCTGCAGAGAAGAAGGTATATTTGGGTGGAATGTTCTATAGATGTCTGATAAGCCCATTTGCTTCATTACCTCCATTAATTCTCTTATTTCTCTGTTAGGTTTCTGTCTGATTGGCCTGTCCATTGGTAAGAGAGGAGTATTGATGCCTCCTACTATTAGTGTGTGCAGTTTGATGGCTGCCTTGAGTTTTAGCAATGTTTCTTTTATGTCCGTGGGTGCTTTTATATTAGGGGCATAGATGTTCAGGATTGAGACTTCATCCTGATGAACTGTTCCTGTTATGAGTATAAAATGTCCCTCTCCATCTCTTCTGATTGATTTGAGTTTGAAGTCAACTTTGTTAGAGATTAGTATGGCCACACCTGCTTGTTTCTTAGGTCCATTTGCTTGATAAGCCTTTTCCCAGCCCTTTACTCTGAGTAGGTGCCTGTCTTTGTGGTTAAGGTGTGTTTCTTGTAAACAGCAGAATGTTGGATCCTGTTTTCTTATCCAATCTCTTTGCCTGTGCCTTTTTATAGGTGAGTTGAGCCCATTGATATTAAGTGATATTAATGACCAGTGGTTGTTAACTCCGGTCACTTTTTTAGTAGTAGGGTTTGTGTGTTTCCTTTCTTTGAGTTGCGCTGGTGAATGGTCTCTAGATGACTGAATTATTGTGGTCATTGTTGGACTCCTTGGTTAGTGATTTTCCTTCTATTACTTTCTGTAAGGCTGGATTTGTGGCTGCGTATTGTTTAAATTTATTTTTATCCTGGAAAATTTTATTTTCTCCATTTATAGTGAATGAAAGCTTGGCTGGGTATAGTAGTCTGGGCTTGCATCCATGGTCTCTCTCTTTCTGTACTACATCTATCCAGGACCTTCTGGCTTTCATGGTTTCCATGGAGATGTCAGGTGTAAGTCTGATAGGCTTACCTTTATAAGTGACTTGGCCTTTTTCCTTTGCAGCTCTTAAAATTCTTTCCTTATTCTGTATGCTTCGTTCTTTAATTAATATATGGCGAGGGGATGTTTTTTTTTGATCCAGCCTGTTCGGTGTTCTGTATGCTTCTTGAACCTTCATAGGTATATCTTTCTTTAGGTTGCGAAAGTTTTCTTCTATAATTTTATTCATTATATTTTCTGGACCATTGAGCTGCACTTCTTCTCCTTCTTCTACTCCTATTATTCTTAGGGTTGGTCTTTTTATTGTGTCCCAGATTTCCTGAATGTTTTGTGATGAGAGTTTGTTGGACTTGCTGTTTTCTTTGATCAGTGTGTTTATTTTCTCTATGTTATCTTCAGAATCTGAGATTCTTTCTTCTAACTCTTGTATTCTGCTGGTTATGCTTGTTTCTGTAGACTCTGTTTGTTTACTTAAATTTTCCATGTCCAGCCGGCCCTCTGTTTGTGTTTTCTTCTTTGTCTCCATTTCAGTTTTCAAGTCTTGCACTGTTTCCATTATCTGTTTCATTGTTTTTCCTTTGTTTTCTAGGGTATCATTCACTGATTTATTCAATTCTTCAAACTTTCTGTTATATTTCTCATCCATTTCTATAAGGGCGTTTTTTACATGCTGTTTAAGGGCATCAATCACTTTCATGAAGTCAGTCTTTTCTACTTCTTCTTGATTAAGGTGTTCATGTCCTCCCATTGTGAGGTCGCTGGTTTCTGGTGGCTTCGTGTTGCTTTTCAGCTTGTTATGTGAATTCTTGCATTGGTGTCTGCCCATCTCTTCTTCCAAATGCTCCCTTATGGATCTTCTTTTACCAGATCAGGTCTCCCAGTGATGGCTCTCCCCAGTATTGGCTCTCCTGGTGCCAAGATCAGATCTCTGTGCCCAATGATGGCTCTCCCCAATGCTGGCTCTCCTGGCACCGAGATCAGGTCTCTGTGCTGGTTGGGTAGCTCGCAAACAAACTGCCTACCTTGCTTGGTTCAGGCAGGCTATAGAAACAAAGGAACTCCTGCCCACTTGGTTGCCCTGAGGATTCGGACCCAGTGCCCAGACAGGCTGGGCTGGGTGATGTTATGTGCCGAAAGAGGGCAGTGGAGCCGACGTGGGGAGGGTTGTGGATGCAAGCAGGGTGGGATAGGAAGAAAGAGGCAGTATGCAGGGAGTAGAGGCCCTACAAAGAGCCCAAGAAGGATAGGGGGCTGAGGAACCCCTGAGTTCCCTGTCCGGAGGGCTGGCGCCCAGGGCTCAGAAACTCACCCCAATGTTGGCTCTCCTGGCGCCGAGAGATCAGGTGTCTGTGCTGGTTGGGCAGCTCGCAAACAAAGCGCCTACCCTGCTTGGTACAGGCAGGCCATAGAAACAAAGAAACTCCCGCCCGCTTGGGTGCCCCAAGGATTCGAACCCAGTGCCCAGACAGGCTGTGCTGGGTGATGTTATGTGCCGACAGAGGGATTGTATCAATTCTTATTGTGGCTCATTTGACTGGGTTTTGTTTGTCAAATTGGTTGTATCCTTTTTTAGAATGCTGAATTTCCCTTTTAGTTGGTCATTATCAGTCTGTAAAGACTGTATCATTTTCAAAAGTGCCTCGTTCTTAGCCCTATTATCAAACCATGGTTTTAAGGAGAAAATATTAAGGGCAAAGCTTATCCCAACAGTCAAATAGAGGGATGTAGAAGGGAAATCATATAAACCTTGCATAACATTGTATATGGTATAAGTAAAAACCTGTTGAACTCGGGGATTATTAACTTGTCCATAATCTTGCCCTTTTAGATTATAAATTTATTAATTATATTTTAAATTATAAAATCTTACCTGTGGTTGAGTTTGAGCTGGATTAGGTGCAATAACCATTACCTGCCAGTAGGTGTCAAGGTGCATTTGTAGCTTCATGGTTGGTTTGAATCTGATTTTAGCATTAAATTCTGACAGATATACTCAGATTAAAAACAGTTATTTAGTGTAAATCCCAAACTGTGTGCTCCACGGAGGTCCTTGATTGGTCAGCAGCCACCCAAACACACATATAGCAAGGTAGCAATGCTGAACAGAGGTACCTGGGGAAGCCTGGGGAGTCCTCATTCTATCTGAGTTTCCACAGCATGGAAAAAAACTGGATCCAGAAGCCAGATGAGGTGTTTAATGGAAAAATATGAAGGATTGCGTCTAGAGGCTACTCAGGGCCACTACATGGGAATTCTATGCCCACAGGAATGTCATGGAGCCTGATGGCAGCTGGCTAGAGCTGCTGGAGACCTGAGCCCCATGATCCAGGGGCTAACTATAGACAGTATTTTGATTTGGGAAATAACCAGGCTAGCTAAAAGATAAGGCAATTTTATTTTTATTTATTGTAAGGGTAAAACTCATGAAACAGGAAAGAGAAGTCCATGCTCAGCTGTGCTACAAGGGAACCACAGAGATAGAGCACCAGGACTGTGAGCCCATTTTTTTTCCAGGCCCCAGAAAGCCACACCCTAACTTGGTTCCACTTCTTAAAGATAATTGGTTAAGAAAGCTTCCCCCACTAATCCAAGACTACTTAGAGAGACACTGTCTCAAGCTCCCTCTACTGCAATCTATATTCCATAAAGCTGGAAGATCTAAAATGGATGAATATACATGCATACACACACACACACACACACACACACACACATTCACACACATGATATTCCAAGGGTAAATCAAGATGAAGTAAATAATTTAAATAAACCTGTAATATCCAAAGAGGTAGAAGAACCAATTTAAAACCCCCAACTAAACTTGTCAAGGCCAGTTGAATTCAGTGCAGAGTTATACCAACCCTTCAAAGAAGAACTTACATCAACACTCCTAAATGTATTAATAGAAATTAATAGAAAACAAACACTTTTACTGTCTCTCGTGTGTATAGATGCAATTTTTCAGTAAAATGCTTACAAAATTGACTAGCACAGTAAAAAGATTATTCACCACAATCAAGTTGGTTTTATCCCAGACTTGTTGAGGTGATTTAACAAGGATAAATCAGCAAACGTAATTTACCGCATAATCATCTCATTAGATACAGAAAAAATGTCTTTGACAAAATTAAGCATGTCTTTTATTATAAAAGTTCTTTAGTGCCTAGGAAAGGACATATCTTAACATGATAAAGGCAACTAAAAGAAAGCCTCCAAACAACTTCATGCTAAATAAAGAAAAATTATGAAACATTTTCATTAAATGCAGGAACAAGGCAAGGATGTTTATAATCTCCTATCCTGTTCAATATAGTGCCTAAAGTCTTAGTTAGAAGAATAAAGGAGATAAAAAGGGAAAGGACAAAGTCCAACAGTCCCTATTTGTAGGTGTTATGTTTCTATACTTTAAATATCCTAACGTCATGATTAGAAAACTAATTAAGCTGATAAACACTTTCAGCAAAGTATCAGGATACAAAATTCACACACAAAAATCAGTAGCTTTCCTATATGCAAGTAACAAATGAACTGAAAAAGAAATCAGGGAAACAAACCCACTAATAATATTCTCAAAATACCATGGAATCAATCTAGCCAAGGAAGTGAAAGACATGTTTAATGAAATATCTAATATAACTCTGAGAAATTGAAGGAAATATTAAAATGGGAAGATCTCTCATGTTCATGGATTCATAGAATTAATACTGTGTAAATAGACACACTGTCAAAAGCAATATACAGACTCAATGCAATTCCCATCAAATTTCCAATTCAATCTTTCATAGGCATTGAAAGAATAATTGCGAGTTAAAATTTTAAAAGACCCAGGATACTAAAAGCAACCCTGAACAAGAACAAGAGAAAAAAAACAACAAAAACGTCTAAAAAAATCTCCTATTTTCTTGCAAAATTCAAGATGTCATTTTTTTCTAGCTATAAAACATTATTTTGAGTGATGTAACCCAGACACAGAAAGACAATTATCACTTGTACTCACTCATAGGTGGTTTTTAAACATAAAGCAAAGAATACCAGCCTACAAACCATAATTCCAGAGAACTTAGACAACAATGAAGACACTAAGAGTGACTTACATAGATCTAATCTACATGGAAAGTAGAAAAGGACAAGATCTCCTAAGTAAATTGGGAGCATGGGGACCTTGTGGGAGGGTTGAAGTGGGAGGGGAGAGGCAGTGAGGGGAACAGAGAAAAATATAGAGCTCAATAAAAAAATAAAGAAATTCAGGACTTAAAAAAATAAAAGCACAAATTCTGAAACATTAACAAGCCATATATGTCTGCTAGAACAAAAACATAATGAGTTTTTCTCAGCTACACTTTCTTATCTTAGGGGTGGTCTTCTATATGCTACTGTATTGTAAAAGGAGAGAAGGAAAATATGACAAGAGTCTATCAGTCATAGACATAACTAGATCTTGACATTCCAGAGTGTAGGAAGGAAGTAGTTTTGAACATATGATGACATGGGAACACTTGTCCTTCCCGGCAGTCAGCATTACAGGGGTAGATGGGTGTGTGCATATATACACACTAACTGAAAAATTGAACATGAAGTCTCCATTATTTGTTTTGTATTATAAAAATTGAAAGAAGTTCGTATTGTTGAAAGAAGTTATGTGTTGTGGGATATTTTTTCATATCATAAAGATGTCTCTACCTAAAAGAAAATCTTCTAGAGGTAATAACACCTCAGATTTCAAGTTAGACTAAGCTATAGTATAAAAACAGAATAGCATATGAACTCACAGAGACTATTGTAGCGGCTTAAATGAACTCAGACAAAAATTGTAATAATATATACAGCTTTAATTGGGAAATAGACTTACAGAACCAAAAGTTCCAGTGGAGAACAGGAAAACAGAAGGGAAGGCAGGGAGCACGCCCACAATCTTTATAAGTAAAAAATATCCTCGGGGGACCCCGCCCGCTGCAAGCAAGGTGATTGGCTGAGTCTCCCCTTCAGACTGTGGCAGCATTCACAGGGCCTACACAGGTCTATGCCAGATGTAGTTCTAGCACGCAGAGGGCAAGTGGACAAATGTCCCCTTATGTAAGCCAGAACTGATAATTGCTCACAAATGAAAAATTAGTTTTCTTCAACAAAGTCTCACTGGATATGCAAACTTTATTTAAGGGCAACCTCATACCCAGCAGAATATGGCCAACACACACAAAAAAAAAAAATCAATGAGATTTTTGGAGGTTTGTTTTTTTTTTTTAATTATAAACTGGTTGACCTATTAGCTCAGGCTTCTTCTTCTTTTTTTTTTTATTGCGAAAAGAAGAAAAAAAACATAAACAAAAAACAAGTTTCCACCTCCTCCAAGCCTCCCATTTCCCTTCCCCTCCTCCCACCCTTCTCCCCCTCCTCCCACCCTTCTCCCCCTCCTCCCACCCTTCTCCCCCTCCCCCCACTCCTCTCCCCCTCCCTCTCCAGTCCACAGAGCAGTCCGGGTTCCCTGCCCTGTGGTAAGTCCTAGGTCCTCCCCCCTCCGTCCATATCTAGGAAGGTGAACATACAAACTGGCTAGGCTCCCACAAAGCCAGCACATTAAGTAGGATCAAAACCCCCTGCCATTGTCCTTGGTGTCTCATCAGCCCTCATTGTTCACCATGTTCAGAGAGTCCGGTTTTATCCCATGCTTTTTCGTTCACAGTCCAGCTGGCCTTGGTGAGCTCCCCTTAGATCAGCTCCACTGTCTCAGTGGGTGGATGCACGCCTCGTGGTCCCAAATTCTTTGCTCATGTTCTCCCTCCTTCTGCTCCTCATTGGGACCTTGGGAGCTCAGTCCAGTGCTCCTGTGTGGGTCTCTGTCTCTATCTCTATCCATCACCAGATGAAGATTCTATGATGATATGCAAGATATTCGTCAGTATTGCTCTAGGATAGGGTCATTTCAGGTTCCCAATCCTCAGCTGCCCAAGGAACTAACTGGGAACCTCATCTTGGGCACTAGGGAGCCCCTCTAGGGTCAAGTCTCTTGCCCACCCTAAAGTGGATCCCTTAACTAAGAATTGTGGTTCCGTGCTCCCCTATCCTCCTTTCCTTTATCCCAATTCTCCTGTTTCCCAGGTCCCCCCTCCTTCCCTTCTAACTTTTCTCTCTCCATCTCCCCTTACCCCCATCCCACCCCCCCCCAAGATCCCATTTTCTCCCCGGAAATTTGATCTACTTCCCTTAGCCAAGAGGACAACTATATGTTTTTCCTTGGGTTCACCTTCTTCCTTAGCTTCTTTAGGTTCACCGATTGTAGACTCCGTGACCCGTATTTATGGCTAGAAACCAATTATGAGTGAGTACATCCCATATTCATCTTTTTGGGTCTGGGACACCTCACTCAGGATAGTGTTTTCTATTTCCATCCATTTGCATGCAAAATTCGAGAAGTCATTGTTTTTTACCGCAGCGTAGTACACTAGCGTGTATATATTCCATACTTTCTTCATCCATTCTTCCATTGAAGGGCATCTAGGTTGTTTCCAGGTTCTGGCTATTACAAATAATACTGCTATGAACATAGTTGAACAAATGCTTTTGTCATTTGATAGAGCATCTCTTGGGTATATTCCCAAGAGTGGTATTGCTGGGTCCAGGGGTAAGTTGATCCCGAATTTCCTGAGAAACCGAAACACTGACTTCCACAGTGGTTGCACAAGATTGTATTCCCACCAGCAATGGATGAGGGTACCCGTTCTTCCACAGCCTCTCCAGCAAAGGTTATCCTTGGTGTTTTTGACTTTAGCCATTCTGACAGGTGTAAGATGATATCTCAAAGTTGTTTTGATTTGCGTTTCCCTGATTGCTAAGGAAGTTGAGCATGACCTTAAGTGTCTTTTGGCCATTTGAACTTCTTCTGTTGAGAATTCTCTGTTCAGTTCAGTGCCCCATTTTTTAATTGGGTTAATTAGCATTTTAAAGTCTAGTTTCTTGAGTTCTCTATATATTTTGGTGATCAGACCTTTGTCTGTTGCGGGGTTGGTGAAGATCTTCTCCCAGTCATTAGGTTGCCTTTGTGTCTTAGTGACCATGTCCTTTGCTTTACAAAAGCTTCTCAGTTTAAGTAGGTCCCATTTATTCAATGTTGCCCTTAATGCCTGTGCTTCTGGGGTTATACATAGGAAGCGATCTCCTGTGCCCATCTGTTGTAGGGTATTTCCCACTTTCTCTTCTATCAGGTTCAGTGTGTTCGGACTGATATTGAGGTCTTTAATCCATTTGGACTTGAGTTTTGTGCACGGTGAGAGATATGGGTCTATTTTCATTCTTCTACAGGTTGACATCCAGTTGTGCCAGCACCATTTGTTGAAGATGCTTTCTTTCTTCCATTGTATACTTTTAGCTCCTTTATCGAAAATGAGGTGTTCATAGGTTTGTGGGATAAAATCCGGGTCTTCTATACGATTCCATTGGTCGACTTCTCTGTTTTTATGCCAGTACCACACTGTTTTCATTACTGTAGCTCTGTAATAGAGTTTGAAGTCAGGGATGGTAATGCCTCCAGAAGATCCTTTATTGTATAGGATTGTTTTGGCTATCCTGGGTTTTTTTGTTTTTCCATATAAAGTTGATTATTGTCTTCTCCAGATCTGTGAAGAATTTTGATGGGATCTTGATGGGGATTGCATTGAATCTATAAATTGCCTTTGGTAGAATTGCCATTTTTACTATGTTGATCCTCCCAATCCAAGAGCAAGGGAGGTCCATCCATTTTTTGGTATCCTCTTCAATTTCTTTCTTCAATGCCTTAAAGTTCTTGGCAAATAGATCTTTCACTTCCTTGGTTAGATTTACCCCAAGATATTTTATGCTGTTTGTGGCGGCTATGGTGAATGGTGAAGCTTCTCTGATTTCCCTCTCTGCTTCCATATCCTTTGTGTATAAGAGGGCGACTGATTTTTTGGAGTTGATCTTGTATCCTGCCACATTACTAAAGCTGTTTATCAGCTGTATAAGTTCTTTGGTGGAGTTTTGGGGGTCGCTTAAGTACACTATCATATCATCTGCAAATAACGAAAGTTTAACTTCTTCCTTTCCAATTCGAATCCCCTTGATCCCATTATGTTGTCTTATTGCTATTGCTAGAACTTCAAGCACTATATTGAAGAGGTATGGCGAGAGTGGACAGCCTTGCCGTGTTAGTGAGTTAAGTGGGATGGCTTTGAGTTTCTCTCCGTTTAATTTGATGTTAGCTGTCGGCTTGCTGTATATAGCTTTTATTATATTTAGGTATGACCCTTGTATCCCTAATCTCTCCAAGACTTTTAACATAAATGGATGTTGAATTTTGTCAAATGCTTTTTCAGCATCTAATGAAATAATCATATGGTTTTTTTTCTTTCAGTTTATTTATATGATGGATTACATTGATAAATTTTCGTATGTTGAACCAGCCCTGCATCTGAGGGATGAAGCCTACTTGATCATAATGGATAATTTTCCTAATGTGTTCTTGGATTCGATTTGCCAGTATTTTGTTGAGGATTTTTGCGTCGATGTTCATGAGTGAGATTGGCCTGTAGTTCTCTTTCCTGGTTGAGTCTTTGTGTGGCTTTGGTATCAGAGTAATTGTGGCTTCATAAAAGGAATTTGGTAATGACCCTTCCGTTTCTATATTGTGGAATACATTAAGGAGTATAGGTATTAGGTCTTCTTGGAAGTTCTGGTAGAATTCTGCATTGAAACCATCTGGTCCTGGGCTTTTTTTGGTAGGGAGGTTTTTGATAACAGCTTCTAATTCTTCGCGACTTACAGGTCTGTTTAGATTGTTCACCTGGTCCTGGTTTAGTTTTGGCAAATGGTATTTATCTAAAAAAGCGTCCATTTCTTTTACATTTTCCAGTTTTGTGGCATATAGGCTATTGTAGTAAGATCTAATGACTCTCTGAATTTCCTCTGTGTCTGTGGTTATGTCCCCCTTTTCATTTCTGATCTTATTAATTTGCGTGTTCTCTCTCTTTCGTTTGATTAGTTTGGATAGGGGTTTATCAATCTTGTTGATTTTCTCCAGGAACCAGCTTTTTGTTTCATTGATTCTTTGAATTGTTTTCTGTGTTTCTATTTTGTTGATTTCAGCCCTCAATTTGATTATTTCCAGTCTTCTACTCCTCCTAGGTGAGTCTGCTTCTTTTTTTTCTAGAGCTTTCAAGTGGGCTGTTAAGTCTCCAATATGTGCTTTCTCTGTTTTCTTTAGGTGGGCACTTAGTGCTATGAACTTTCCTCTCAGGACTGCTTTCATAGTGTCCCATAAGTTCGAGTATGTTGTTTCTTTATTTTCACTGAATTCAAGGAAGACTTTAATTTCTTTCTTTATTTCTTCCTTAATCCAGGTATGGTTCAGTAGTTGACTGTTCAGTTTCCATGAGTTTGTAGGCTTTCTGGGGGTAGCATTGTTGTTGAATTCTAACTTTAATCCATGGTGATCTGATAAGACACAGGTGGTTACTAATATTTTTTTGTAACTGTGTAAGTTCGCTTTGTTACCAAGTATGTGGTCAATTTTCGAGAAGGTTCCATGAGCTGCAGAGAAGAAGGTATATTCTTTCCTCTTTGGGTGGAATAATCTATAGATGTCTGTTAAGTCCATTTGCTTCATTACCTCCATTAATTCTCTAATTTCTCTGTTAGGTTTCTGTCTGATTGACCTGTCCATTGGTGAGAGAGGAGTGTTGAAGTCTCCTACTATTAGTGTGTGTGGTTTTATGGCTGCCTTGAATTTTAGTAATGTTTCTTTTACATACGTGGGTGCTTTTATATTAGGGGCATAGATATTCAGGATTGAGACTTCTTCCTGATGAATTGTTCCTGTTATGAGTATAAAATGTCCCTCTCCATCTCTTCTGATTGATTTAAGTTTGAAGTCAACTTTGTTAGAAATTAGTATGGCCACACCTGCTTGTTTCTTAGGTCCATTTGCTTGATAAGCCTTTTCCCAGCCCTTTACTCTGAGTAGGTGCCTGTCTTTGTGGTTGAGGTGTGTTTCTTGTAGACAGCAGAATGTTGGATCCTGTTTTCTTATCCAATCTCTTAGCCTGTGCCTTTTTATAGGTGAGTTGAGCCCATTGATATTAAGTGATATTAATGACCAGTGGTTGTTAACTCCGGTCACTTTTTAAGTAGTAGGGTTTGTGTGTTTTCCTTCTTTGATTTCCTCTGGTGAAGAGTCTCTAGATGTCTGAGTTATTGTGGTCATTGTTGGACTCCTTGGTTAGTGATTTTCCTTTTATTATTTTCTGTAAGGCTGGATTTGTGGCTACGTATTGTTTAAATTTGTTTTTATCCTGGAAAATTTTGTTTTCTCCATTTATAGTGAATGAATGTTTGGCTGGATATAGTAGTCTGGGCTTGCATCCATGGTCTCTTAGTTTTTGGAGAACATCTATCCAGGACCTTCTGGCTTTCATGGTTTCCATAGAGAAGTCAGGTGTAAGTCTGATAGGTTTACCTTTATAAGTAACTTGGCCTTTTTCCTTTGCGGCTCTTAATATTCTTTCTTTATTCTGTATATTTTGTGTTTTGATTATTATATGGCGAGGGGATGTTTTCTTTTGATCCAGCCTATTTGGTGTTCTGTATGCTTCTTGAACCTTCATAGGTACATCTGTCTTCAGGTTGTGAAAGTTTTCTTCTATAATTTTATTAAGTATATTTTCTGTACCGTTGAGCTGCACTTCTTCTCCTTCTTCTACTCCAATTATTCTTAGGTTTGTCTTTTTATTGTGTCCCATATTTCCTGAATGTTTTGTGATGAGAGTTTGTTGGACTTGCTGTTTTCTTTGATCAGAGTGTTTATTTTCTCTATGTTATCCTCAGAATCTGAGATTCTTTCTTCTATCTCTTGTATTCTGCTGGTTATACTTGACTCTGTAGTCTCTATTCGTTTACCTAGATTTTCCATGTCCAGTCGGCCCTCTGTTTGTGTTTTCTTCTTTGCCTCCATTTCAGTTTTCAAGTCATGAACTTTTTCCTTTGTCTGCTTGATTGTTTTTCCTTGGTTTCCTAGGGTATCATTCACTGATTTACTCAATTCCTCGAACTTTCTATTATACTTCTCATCCATTTCTATAAGGGCGTTTTTTATATGCTGTTTAAGGGT
The DNA here is from genome assembly GCF_018167655.1 of Microtus oregoni. Lineage (NCBI taxonomy): Eukaryota > Metazoa > Chordata > Mammalia > Rodentia > Cricetidae > Microtus > Microtus oregoni. Next base: position 2,095,350 of record NW_024544745.1, read on the forward strand.
GTCAATCACTTTCATGAAGTCAGTTTTTTCTACTTCTTCCTGATTAAGGTGTTCATGTCCTCCTGTTGTGGGGTCACTGGCTTCTGGTGGTTTCGTGTTGTTTTTCAGATTGTTGGGAGAATTGGCGTCTGCCCATCTCTTCCTCCCAATACTCCCCTTTGGATCTTCTTTTATAGGATCAGGTCTTCTTGCCCAATGATGTACCTTCCCAGTGATGTCACTCCCCAGAGATGTTTCTCCACAATGAGGTTTCACTCGGTGCCCAGATCGAAACTCCGAGCTGCTTGGTTAGCTCGCGAACAAAGGGCCCACCCCGCTCGCTGCGGGCAGGCTATGGGAACAAAGGAGCTACTGGCCACCCCTTTGTCCTCCTGGTTCGGATTCGGTCCCAGCGCCCTAGCAGGCTTGGCAGGGAGGCGCTATTCCCCAAAGGAGGGAGGGAGGGAGGGAGACAGGGGGTGTGGGGATCTGGATGTAAGCTGAATGGGATAGGAAGAGAGAGGCGGTTTGGGCAGTATAGCCCCTGTAGGATGGCCGAGGTTTTTTTTTTTTTAACATGACATGACTTTTGCTTATATGTTATCATTTCTGCAATTTGCATTTTGTATTTGTCCCTTTTCTCTACATGAGAATGTGTGTGTGTCCGTCCAAATCTGTATGTGTTTCTTGTGCTTTTTCTTTGGCTTTTGGTCTGTCTGTCTGTCTGTTTTGCCCTGTTGTGGTTTGTTTATTTGTTTTTATTTTATAATTGTTGTCATTATTTTAGATGTCTGTGTCCTAATGATAACGAGAAAGAAAGGGTGTAGATTTGGGTTGGTGAGTAAGTGGGAGGGATCTGGGAGGAGTTGGAGGAACGGAAGTCCAGAACATATTGTATGAAAAGGTATTTTCAATAAAAGAAACTAACAATTATCAACAATTGTTCACAATAAGTGTATCCTCTGCCCCCTCAAAAAAGAACAGCATGGTGTTGTCAGGCATGAAACCAGACACATTGATTAAAGGAGGAGAACTAAGGACCCACATGTGTAAGTCCAATGCTCCTACAGCTATCTGCATTTTGACAAAAAAGTCAACATCACACATCAGATAAAAAGACAGCATGTGCAGAAACTGGTGCTGGTCAACCAACCATGAAAACTATATATAAGGGGATAAAACTTGATATTCATCTTTCACTCTGTACAAAACTCAACTCCAAATGGATCAAGAATCTTGGCTTATTTTTTTTTTAATTTATTTATTTATTAAGGATTTCTGCCTCCTCCCCGCAACTGCTTCCCATTTCCCTCCCCCTCCCCCGATCAAGTCCCCCTCCCTCATCTGCTCCAAGAGCAATCAGGGTTCCCTGACCTGTGGGAAGCCCAATGACCACCCACCTCTATCCAGGTCTCCTAATGTGAGCATCTAAACTGCCCAGGCTCCCCCAAAGCCAGTACGTGCAGTAGGATCAAAAACCCATTGCCATTGTTCTTGAGTTCTCAGTATTTCTCATTGTCTGCTATGTTCAGCTAGTCCGGAATTATCCCATGCTTTTTCAGACCTAGGGCAGCTGGCCTTGGTGAGTTGCCGATAGAACATCCCCATTGTCTCAGTGTGTGGGTGCACCCCTCGTGGTCCTGAGTTCCTTGCTCGTGCTCCGTCTCCTTCTGCTCCTGATTTGGACATTGAGATTTTAGTCCATTGCTCCCATGTGGGTCTCTGTCTCTGTCTCCTTTCATCGCCTGATGAAGGTTAATATTCATGAGGATGCCTATGTGTTTTGCTTTTGGATTCACCTTCTTATTTAGCCTCTCTAGGAACATGAATTATAAGCTCAATGTCCTTTATTTATGGCTAGAAACCAAATATGAGTGAGTACATCCCATGTTCCTCTTTTTGGGTCTGGCTTACCTCACTCAGGATAGTGTTTTCTATTTCCATCCATTTGTAGGCAAAATTCAAGAAGTCCTTGTTTTTTACTGTTGAGTAATACTCTAATATGTATATATTCCATACTTTCTTCATCCATTCTTCCGTTGAAGGGCATCTAGGTTGTTTCCAGGTTCTGGCTATTACAAACAATGCTGCCATGAACATAGCTGAGCATATACTTTCGCTGTATGATAGGGCCTCTCTTGGGTATATTCCCAAGAGTGGTATTGCTGGATCCAGGGGTAGGTTGATCCCGAATTTCCTGAGAAACCGAAACATTGCTTTCCAGAGTGGTTGCACAAGTTTGCATTCCCACCAGCAATGGGTGAGTGTACCCCTTTCTCCACAACCTCTCCAGCAAAGGCTATCATTGGTGTTTTTTATTTTAGCCATTCTGACAGGTGTAAGATGGTATCTTAAAGTTGTCTTGATTTGCATTTCCCTGATCGCTAAGGAAGTTGAGCATGACCTTAAGTGCCTTTTGGCCATTTGAACTTCTTCTGTTGAGAATTCTCTGTTCAGCTCAGTGCCCCATTTCTTAATTGGGTTGATTAGCCTTTTACGGTCTAGTTTCTTGATTTCTTTATATATTTTGGAGATCAGACCTTTGTCAGTTGCGGGGTTGGTGAAAATCTTCTCCCAGTAAGTGGGTTGCCTTTTTGTTCTAGTGACAGTGTCCTTTGCTTTACAGAAGCTTCTCAGCCTCAGGAGGTCCCATTTATTCAATGATGCCCTTAGTGTCTGTGCTGCTGGGGTTATACGAAAAAAAAAAAAAGAACTGAAAATACAACTCACAGTAGATTATATCTAAATTGTCAATAAGGACACAAAAAGATTCTTGATTTTATTAAACATTAGGGAACTATGAGTAAAAAGCAACAGGAAACACCAATATACCTCCATCAGAATGATTTTTTTCACCCCAACCTACCAAGTACTGTAAAGGACCTTGAACAAACAGAATACTGTCCTACTTCCCCTAAAACTGTAATCTAGTATAACCAGTTTTGAAAACTGGTAATAGCTACCAAAAACTGAAAATAAAAGCATATTATGAAACAAATTTCCTAGGTATATATCATTGAGAACTGTATAATTAGGTATAAGAAAATTTGTGGTAGCTTCATTCAGAGTACACGCAAAACTAGAAAACAACCTAAATCTGTTTACTGGTTATAGAAGTAGCTTGACGTTGAGAAAGAACATCATTGAGGTAGATGTTCATGATTTTTGCATTTCACTACATGTAAAATGTGCTTTACCAAAATTTTACTTAATAAAGCAAATGAAAAACACACACACACAAAAAAAAAAAGAATCTTGGCTTAATATCTGTCTGACTTCCTGACTCTGATAGATCAGAAAGTAGGAAATACACTTGAATCATAATCTTAGGAAAGGACTTTCTGAATAGAATCCCAATATTGAAAGCATATAAGACCACAATCAATAAATGGCACTTCATGAACCTACTTATGATAAAAAGACAATCATTCTAGAGAAGAGGCAGCCTAGACAATGAGAAAAAAATCTCTCAAATTTATACATCTGACCAAAAATTAGTATCTTTGTACATAGGACAAAAAAAAAACCAAACATCAAGAAAATAAACAACTCAATTAAAGGATGGACCATAAAGGTACTGGAAAGATAACAGCAGATAAGAGGACTTGTTGCTCTTGCAGAAGACCCGGGTTTCCAGGGAATCGATGACTTTTTTGACCTCTATGGGCACAAATGTGCTGCCCATATATATTTGTAGACGAAAGAGTCATACACACAAAATAAAGTAATATAAAAATGTATAAATATATGTGTGTGCAACAATAATAAAAAGAGTCTACCAACTTGGAAATGGGTTAGGTGGTAAGGCCTGGAGAGAAGAAAAGGAGGGGAGAAAGTGAGGCAATTCTATTTCAATTCAAAACATATTTAAGAAAAATTTTAAAAAATCAAATGGGACGTGGAACTAAACAGAGTTCTCAAATGATAAAACACAAATGGCCAAGAAACATTCTTTTAAATGTTCAATATCCGTAGTCATCAGGGAATTTCAAATCAAAACTGCTTTGAGATTTCATCTTATCCAAGCCAGGATGACTAAGATCCAAACAACAAATGATCAAAAACATGTTGGCACGGATGTGGAGAAAGGAGAACACTTATTCCCTCATGATGAGACTGAAAACTCTGTGCAGCCGCTTTGGAAATTACTGTAGAGCAGTTGTTCTCAACTTGTGGGTAGCGACTACTTTGTGTTGCAAATCAGATGTTCTGCGTGTCAATTATTTGCATTACAGTTCATAACAGTAGGAAAATTCTTGATATGAAGTAGGAACGAAATAATTTTCTGGTTGGGGGTTACTACAACATGAGGAAATGTATGTATTAAGGGCTCACAGTGTTAGGAGGGTTGAGAAGCACTGCTAAAGTCTCTTTAAAAGGTCAGAAATGGAGCTACAACATGGTCCTACTATAGGCATATACCCAAAATACTCTACATCCTACTACAGAAATCCTTCTCATCCATGTTTTTATGCTCTAGTCACAAAAATCAGGAAATAGAAAGAGCCTAGATGCCCATCAACTGATGAATGGATAATAAAAATGTGGTACACTATAGTATATTATTCAGCTGGTAAGAAATATGAAATCATGAAATTCACAGGTAAATTGATGAAGCTCTAATCGTTCTAAATGAGGTAATCCAGACACCAAAGGAAATGTATATTTTCTCTCATTTGTAGAGGCTAGCTTTGAATTTTCAGATATGTGTGTTTCATTTAGACTACCCTTACAGGCCAGGAAACCAGTAAGGGGCCTTGGGAGAAGTCCTCCAAAAAAAAACAAACAGAACAAAGAGATTTGAGGAGAAAGGGAAATAATGAAACAGGAAGGATAAAATGAGAAGGAAGGTGGGTGGGCAACATAGAGAAGGGAATATAGGGAAGGATCAGTAATACTAAAAGTCTTTTTGAAAACCTACTACAGTAGGAGCTTCCTAAAACATATTCATATATTTTTAAGAAGAGCTTAAATGTAGTTATCCTGTAATGGAGAGATGATGCCCCTACAAGAAACCATAGGATGATAAAAAAAGAAAACAAAAAAAAAAACATAGCCACTTTAGGGTGGGCAAGAGACTTGACCCTAGAGGGGCTCCCAAGTGCCCAAGATGAGGTTCCCAGTTAGTTCCTTGGGCAGCTGAGGGTTGGGAACCTGAAATGACCCTATCCTAGAGCAATACTGACGAATATCTTGCATATCATCATAGAACCTTCATCTGGTGATGGATAGAGATAGAGACAGAGACCCACACAGGAGCACTGGACTGAGCTCCCAAGGTCCCAATGAGGAGCAGAAGGAGGGAGAACATGAGCAAAGAAGTCGGGACCACGAGGCGTGCACCCTCCCACTGAGACAGTGGAGCTGATCTATTGGGAGCTCACCAAGGCCAGCTGGACTGTGAACGAAAAAGCATGGGATAAAACCGGACTCTCTGAACATGGCGAACAATGAGGGCTGATGAGACGCCAAGGACAATGGCATGGGGTTTTGATCCTACTTAATGTGCTGGCTTTGTGGGAGCCTAGCCAGTTTGGATGTTCACCTTCCTAGATATGGACGGAGGGGGGAGGACCTAGGACTTACCACAGGGCAGGGAACCCGGACTGCTCTGTGGACTGGAGAGGGAGGGGGAGAGGAGTGGGGGGAGGGGGAGAAGGGTGGGAGGAGGGGGAGAAGGGTGGGAGGAGGGGGAGGGAAATGGGAGGCTGGGAGGAGGGGGAAACTTGTTTTTTTGTTTATGTTTTTTTCTTCTTTTCTCAATATAAAAAATTTAAAATAAAAAAAAACATTAATTAAGAGATATAAAATACAAAGTTACTTTTGTTAAAAAAAAAAAAAAACTAGGGCCAAGAATCGATTGCTTCTTCTTGAAGCTGTTCAGTAAAATCACATAGACCTCAAAATATTATAGGCTGCTCCCATTGTTCTTAATTGGCCCCATGCTAGGTGGAAAGACACCACATGCTGATGTCATAGAGCACAGAAAACCCAAGCAGGTATAGACCTGGAAGCTTCTTCCCCACTATGTAGCTTTCATACTGGGAAAGATGCTATGCAGTCTATCAGAGTAGAAGAGTGATCACCAATCTTACCAGCTGTGAACCCTGCATGCTACAGTAATGAATGGCCTGGCAATCTGAGAAAGAGCACTCAATTTTTTATTCTTAACTTTATTCCTAAGTGAATGAATGAGCTCTAAACTAGTATCTTATTCTTTTTCAGATCAACACACTTGATCACAGTTGTTTAAAGCAGTCACGTGGAAGAGTTATCAGTCCAAATTTACAAAACTGTATGTCTTTAGGCAATATACTAAAACTTTCTGGGTTAGTTTCCTAATGGACCTAGTGAACTTCAAGTGAGACAGATGTGTGAGGCTACCTGAAAAAATGCATCAAAGCCTCCTTTTCAAGCATGAATAAGCAAAATAGCCAAAGTAGTACCTAAAAAACTCACTAGGAAGGTAAATGCTAACCTAGAAGATCAGGCTAAATAAATTTCTACACTACCTAGAATTAAGTATGCTGAACTAATTACATTAACAAAATGTCAGGTTCTTTGAGCTACTGTTTGAACCTTAAAAGGGTTCATTTTAATTAGAAATTCCTCATGATTCAGTCTCCTCGGTGTTTCAATAGGCAACTGTTTCACAAATACGAGAATTGAAATGACTGCTTCAGAAATTTCTGTGACATTTAAAATCCAATAATATCTAGTCAGTACAATGAAGGCCACTGAGAATTCCTTGTTCAGTCACATAGTCACAACATCTAGTTAATATACTTTTCTGATTCTTAGCCAGTTTTCTCTTTCTCTGATGCCTTGTTCTAAGAGATGACAATACCATTGCCTTAATAGGTCACAACTATTTCAACACTGCAAAACAAAGAACTTTAAGAAGTTAGAAACATTATGACTGAGATAACTAAGAATAACTAGAATTAAGTATGCCGAACTAATTACATTAACAAAATGTAATTAAACTTAGGCTTTGCAACTACTACTTCAACCCACCTTTATTAAAGTATAATTAAAACATTGAACTTGTTAACAGTTAAAGAAATATTTTGCTCTAAGAATGAATTATGAAATGATTATCAAAATCAAACTAATTTATGAATACAGAATAGTCCTTCATATGGTTCTTATGAGTTTATGAGCTTACTTTGATATGAGATTATTGTTTCATATTGCATGTATAAAATGCACTATTATTCACTATTGTAACTGTCTACCTTCTTAGATCACCAGACTTTTTTATGTTCAGAAATAATTTATTGACTTTGAACATATCTGGACTTTATCACACTTACTAATTTACTTACTTACTTATTTTACATAATAACCACAGTTTTCCTTCCATCCTCTCCCTCCTGCTCCCTCCTCCACCTCCCTTCTATTAGTCCCCCATCCACTCCTCTGCCATCTCCATTCAGAAGACTTAAGGCCTCTCATGGCAGTCAATAAAGCATGGTATGTCAAGTTGAGGCTGGACAAACTTAAATCAAGACTAGCCAATGCATCCCATCATAGGGATAGGTTCCACAGAGCCAGGGACAGGTCTTGGTCCCACTAGTAAGGGCCCCACAAAATACCAAGCTTCACAACTGTCATCCACATGCAGAGGGCCTAGATCAGTATCATGTCAACGCCTTAGCTCTTGGTCCAGAGTCCTTGAGTTCCCACAAGCTCAGGTCAGCTGTTTCTGTGGGTTTCTCCATCATGATCTTGATCCCCCTTGCTCATATAATGCCTCCTCCCTCTCTTCAACTGAACTCAAGGAACTCAGCCCAGTGCTTGACTGTGGATCTCTGCACCTGCTTCCATCAGTTACTGGATAAAGACTCTAAAATGGCAATTAGAATAGTCACCGATCTGATTAGAGGGGAAGGCCAGTTTGCACCCCATCTTCACTATCGCTTTGAGTCTTAGCTAGGATCATCCTGGGAGTTTCCCTTGTACCATGTTTCTCCCTAGCCCCATAATGACCCCCTCTATCATGATATCTCTTTCATTACTCTGCCCCTCCATCCAGTCCCCAACTCAACCATCCTGATTCCTCATGTTCACATCCCCCATCTCCTCTTCTCTAACCCCTGCCCCCAGTTTATACAGGATATCTCATCTATTTCCTCTTCCCAGGGAGATGCTTGCATCCTTCCTAGGGTCTTCCTTATTACCTAGCTTCTCTGGGACTGAGGATTCTAGCCTGGTTATCCTCTACTTTATATCTAATACTCACTTATGAGTGAGTACATACTATATTTGTCCTTCTTGGTCTGAGTTACCTCACTCAGGATGATTTTTTTCTAGTTTATACATTTGCCTTCAGAATTCAAGATAGCATTGTTTTTTTTTACACTGAATATTACTCCACTGTGTAGGCATAACACATTTTCTTTATCCATTCTTCAGTTGAGGGGAAACTAGGTTGTTTCCAGGTTCTGGCTATTATAAACAATACTGCTATGAACACTGCTGAGCAAGTGTCCTTGTGGTCAGATTGAGTATCCTTTATGTATATACCCAAGAGTGGTATTGCTTGGTCTTGAGGTAGATTGAGTCCTAATTTTCTGAGAAACCACCATATTGATTTCCAATCTGGCTGTACAAGTTTGCACTCCCACTAAAAGAGGAGGAGTGTTCCCCTTATTCCACATTCTTTCCAGCATAAGCTGTCATTGGTGTTTTTGATCTTAGCCATTCTGACAGGTGCAAGATGACATCTCAGAGTTATTTTGATTTACATTTTCCTGATGGCTAAGGATGTTGAACATTTCCTTAAATGACTTTTGGTCATTTGAGATTCTTCTGTTGAGAATTCTCTGTTTAAATCTGTACCCCATTTTTAATGGAATCTGGTATTTTAATATCTAGTTTCTTGAGTTCTTTACATATATTGGATATCAGTCCTCTGTCAGATGTGGGGTTGGGGAAGACTAATTCCCATTCTGTAGGCTGCCGTTTTGTCTTATTGGCAGTTTCCTTTGCTTTACAGAATGCCGAAGCTTTTCAGATTCAGAAGGTCTCATTTATTAATTGTCAATCTTGTATCATAGGACTTACAATTAAAAGCTTGTGTCATTTGACTAAATTTTCCTACTTGTGAATTATGGCAACTTGGGTGATGAGAGAAGGTTTTGATAGAAAAATCAACTAACTTTGTTGTTACCATAGCCACATTCTTATTTTCATGAATGTGCATTGTGCAAATGAATATCCTTGTCCTCTTTTGATGAAGGTAAACTTCATGTATGCTGTGTCCTTTGTTACTTCAAAGAACTCCTTCAGATAAATAAGTAGGTAAAACTCTGTTCCTATTTCATAAGAAACTGGCAGAGAGCTAGTCATTTAATTAATTTTTTGAAAGGTCACATAGATGCATAGTGATAGTTAAGTCTAGAAGACAAGTTTACTAACTTCCAACATATAAGTTTGTTTATAAGTCATATTACTTCTTGATGCTGTAACTGCCTTATATATTTTTCTGAATTTGTCCATTATAGTGATACTTCTTTTTAAGAACTCTGCTAATGAAACCATCCATAAATATTTGACATTAACTTTGTGAGAATTTCATATATTTATACAATGATCATATTCACCCCTATTTCCCCACAATTCCTTTCTGATTCCCCTCACAGCCCCCACTCACCTTCATCTCACTTAGATCTACCAACACATACTTAAGCATGAGGCCATTTATTGGAGCATGAACAATTAACCAGGGACCATATAATTGAAGTAAACTTATTATCATTTCCTCAAACGACATAAATTGACAATAGCTCATGATTGTAATACACGAGCCCATATCCAATCCATGCTGGAATTTTGATTGACAACCACAGTCACTGTAAGTTAATATGTGAAATAGCCCTTCCTTGTGTGGAAAACACTGCTTCATAGTAGTTCACCCAATTCTTCTGCTCCCACTTCCATGATGACACTTGCCTTGGGGGAACAGGCTATACTAGAGGTTTTCCATTAAGGCTGATCTCTACATAATCACTTATTCTCTATATTTTGATCAACTGTTGAATCTCTATATTAACCACTATACACTGCAAGAAAAGCATCCTCTGATGAATGTTGAGAGCTCTACTAATTGATGAATATAAAGGTAAATATTTAGAAGATAGTTTGACACTGTGTCTATTTCGCAGAGAAATGGAGTAGAATTGGGTTCTCTCCTAAGCCTATGATTTATTCAACTATGGATTTCTGGTCCAGCTTACTTTAGCAGACATGAGCTTGGTCCTGTCCAGTGGCCCTTAGACCCAATCATGAAGTGAATGTTATCCTGGATCATCCACACCACTATTACATCAATGAGAAAATGGAAAACAATTCCAATGCCAGTCATTATTGAGCCTCACATGGTCCCCAAATGGGTAACAATGTTAATGACTTTTCTTACCCAGAGACCTGAATAGAGGCTTTTTTTTTGGAAAATAAAACTACTTTGAGTTTTCTTCTTACCCCAGTACAAGTGGCTAAGATCAAGAAAACAAAAAACAACACTTGCAGGTAAGATTTCATGGAAAGGAGAGCTACAATTTCACAGTTGACAGGAGTGAAAACTGTGCAAGCACTATGTAAATCAGTGTAGTGTATCCTCAAGAAGTTAGTAGTAGAAGAGCCACCATATAACTCAGCTATACCACTCCTAAGCTTACCCAAAGGATTCTGTATCCTATACAGAGATACTAGCTAATCTTAACCCATTGCTTCTCTACTCATAATACCTAGAACATAGAAATAGCTTAGGTGTCCATCAAGTGATGAATAGGCAAAAAATGTGAAGTATCTGACCACATTGGAATTTTATTTAGCTATAAAGAAAAATTAAATCACGAAACTTATACAGGTAATTGAGTGTAAATAGAAGTACTCACACTGATTGAGATAACTTAGAGTCATAAAGACAAACAACACATATTCTTTCTCATAATAGGTTCTTAGCTTCAAATCTTTGGATCTGTGTGTAAAAATCAGAGTTCCTATAAAAGCTGGGAAACTATAAAAAGACTAAAGGGGCTAGATAAGTATAAAGGTGCCATTGGGAGTGCTAAGAGTATAATGGAGGGTTGGCAGTAGAACACAGGTGAGATTAATGGTCCTGGTTTAAGGTAGGATGGGAATAGGTCAGATGAGGGGGGGGGGGAGAGCTAACAATAAAAGTGTTTGAAAAAAAGCTATATGAAAATCCACTGTTTTAGAAACTTCCTAACATATATCATACATATGTATATATTATATATGAATTTAAATGGGTGTACCATATACAGGGAATAATATCTCTCCCAGACACCATAGGTAATCAAACAAAAAACCTATTGGCAGTTGTCAGATGTTTCCTTTTGAGTTATTGGTAAAGGGCTTTCCAGAAACCTCCCCCAAAGAGCACAGGCTACTTCCATCATTATTGGTTACTCTCTAGAATTAGAAGGTCAGACCCTATTGTTGAATACATTACACACTTGGATCACACAGAACATGAGAAAACAAGCTGTTACTTAACTGGAAGCTTCAAAGGCCATCTTAAATGACAACTTATTTTTATTTCTATCATGTAACCAGTTTTCCCCTTTCTATTATCATTTCATCATATATTCATAAATAAATTGTCAAGTTCAATAGTAATGAGGTAATTAGGACATAGTCTTCTCTCATTTACTTTTTATTAGCTCTCCTCCATTTAACATGCAATTTTCTAAATGCACTGTTGTATCAATAGAATCCCAGAATGCAGAAGGAATACTAGTGGAGAAAGTCAAATAAAAGCTAGAGTTTAGTCATGTACCAATGCAAATCTCTTAATTTTGACACATGTGCTAATATGCCATATAATATATAATTAATGAAGATAGGTTGAAGTGTATATGATAACCTACTGCTTCTATATATTTCGTATAAGTATAAAATTGCTTTTAGAGCCCTTTAATAAATCCAAACTAAAGTTTTATTGGACTAAAATAAAATAAAATTGAACTCTGATTTTAATATAAGGATTCTATTAGAGGAGGCTTGGTAATGAATAAAGAAAAAATACTTTTCCCAATTCACTATTTATTCAAAGCAAATACCACAGTCCTCCTTATGCAAGCATATGGTATCATTTGGAAGATTTCTTTTTTACTTAACTTTGGGAAACTAGCAGTTAAATTAAATGGCTAGGAAGCTAACTGCCCACTTGCTGAAAAATTAAAACAGTATCATGTACACCACCCCCACCCACCAAGCTCCTTGAGACTTTCCCCAGATCAGCATTTGTAAGTGGTAGACTGGGGAACTGAAAAGAAAAAAATATTTTTAAAGCCAACTGAATCTTTAAATAATTTTCTGCCCCATCTAAACTGTCTTTCCTCTTCTAAACACATTTCACACCCTGAATCTCCAGAGAAATGATTTATTTCTAGTATTTTCTCTCTAAGTGACACTTGTAAGTATCATGGGGTGCTTCATAGTGACAGAAGAAAGAAAATGTGTAAAGAAATCTTAATTCCAATTGCTTTAGCAGTAATGATAGTGTAACTTTAGCAGACTCAGTGTTCTTTGGTACTTGGGGAGGTAATCTAAAACATGACTGAAGGGTGCCAATTGAGTAGGTGTGCCAGGGACATTATTTCTTAACTTTCTCTAGCCCACCTATGCTGTTTCTTCACAGGGGTGAGGAAAACACACTATCTCACGTAGGGGATTTGTAGTACCAAGACACTGCTCTGCAAAACCTGTATTTTGAGATGTTCCTTAAGTACATGGGCTTAATGGCAGGGAGACATCTCCACACTCTTCTCCCCTAACACTGATCTTTTGGAGCGATGTTAGGTATCATTAAGTTAAACCTCCTGAGTTTGAATATGAATATTTTTTCATGCTCTACTATTTTAAATTATATGGCTGTGTTTGGGTTTGGAAACACAAGTATGGTGCTCAAGGAGGCCAGGGGCATCCAATATCCTGAAGCTGGAGTTCAGGCAGTAGTGAACTGCTTGAAATGGGTGCTGGGAACCAAACTCAGGTCCTCCGAAAGAATAGAAAGTCCTCTTAACTGCTGGGCCATCTCTCTAGCCAAATCTGGGTAAGTTTTGGAATACTAACTAAGTTGTTCTCTCATTCCAGGTGTTTCCTGTTACTCTATTACCCGTTAAAGCAGATTAACCACACAGCACTCATTTCCTCAGAGTAGAGCCGCCACCACACAAATCATGTGAGAAAGAAATGAGTCAATTGCTGAATTTTCAAGTTCAAGCATAACCAACCTAAATGTCCTTTGTTGTGAGCCTGGATAAATAAGCTATAATATATCTGTATAGTATATAATGATGGTCTGTTGCACAACTGCCAAAATGAGTAAATTGGTCATAAACAATAGCATTGATGGAGTTAGTAGTATGATGTTAGATAAAACAAATAACTCCCTAAAAGTTAAGACATGACTCCCTTTTAGCAGTAGAAGGACATGAGTTTTAAAAAATTGCTATTTTGTGACACAAAAAGATGCAATAAAATACTATAAAAATGAAGGAAAAAGTGACAAATGTTTTGTTCCAGGTAACAGCTGCATGAGAGAGGATAAAAGAGAAAGAAACAAAGAAAGGAGCTGAAAAATAATTGGCTCTGGATAAAGCTTGTAGGTAAAACAAAAAACATAACAGTAGCATGCTTGAGCACATGAGATGTGGCACACTCAACTATATGTCAACATCTCTCACCTTTATCAGCCAATGTCCATTTTAGGGAAGCTCTGGAAAATGTCTAGAATCTTTGTTACAGCTCTGGAGTGTTACAAGGAGAGCAGGTCCTTTGTTCTGGCCGCCCAGCTAGCTTACATCCAAAATAATAATACAGAAACTGTATTAATTAAAACACCGCTTGGCTGTTAGCTCTAGCCTTCTATTGGCTAATTCTCACATCTTGATTTAACCCATTACTATTAATCTGTGTTCACCACGAGGTCGTGGCTTACTGGAAAAGATTTAGCATGTCTGACCTGGCGTCTCCATGGCGGCTCTCTGACTCTGCTTTCTTCCTCTCAGAATTTAGTTCTGTCTTCTCCACCTACCTAAGTTCTGCCCTATCACCAAGTCCAAATCAGTTTTTTTTATTAGCCAGTAAAAGCAACACAAATACAAAAGGACCTCCTACACCACTGGAGAAGTGCACAGTGTGTGTGTGTTTGTGTGTGTTCATGTTTATGCACATATATGAAATGACCAAAAGTGATTAAGAACGTAAATCTGTAACTCACCTCAATAAAGATGTAACATAGAAATTAATGTGAACTATGGAAGACTTAAGAATGTTTCACTTTTTATACAACTGAGACATGAAACCCCTGCATGACTAAACCGTTCAATCAAAGCCAATGAGAGAGTAGGTAATGCAAGCAGATGAGCCTTGCATGTGTTCCATGTACCTTTTATCAAACCTTTGCTTGGAGTGCAAGTCTCATTTCTCTTCAATAATGGCAGTTTCTGGAATCCAGGTCAAGGTCTAGCCCTGCTACTAACATGCTCTGTGAAATGGGGAAACCTCTGTCTTTCGTGGCTTGCTTATGTGTTTGTGAATGCACATGTTCCTTTTAGCTCCAAATGGTCTCTTAACTTTCACTTATTCTGTTGCTGAAGACACTACATGTTTTGACCACAGGACATAGAGAAATCAAGTTGGTACTGATCAGGAAGCTTACTCCATGCTGTTTCACTTTCCTGGTACTGGGAGGTGCTATGCAGGTTAGTAGTGGAGAAAAGGGATTAACAGCCTTACCTACCCATTGTGAGCTATGAAATAACTGACATAGTAGGATATGCCCCATTGGTGCAATTGTGACACAAATAATATGGAGGCAACAGACTGTTTTCTAATTGTGTTTAAGGTTTGCTCCATGGGCCAATACATATGTCTGGTTGTATAATCTGGCCAAGATCCCATGGCTGGGGGGCTCATGGGCCCTAGGGATGAAATTACTGCTATTGTTCTGCTAAATGGACATAGTACCAAAATTTGTCTAAATTTGCTTCTCTATTCTCATAGATTAATACAGTTCTCAGATCTTATAAGAGAAGGTTCTCTGTGCAGTGCATGGCAGTTAATGCAAAAACTCACACCTGGTCAAAGTACATAGAATAACTGTCCATAAAATACTCATCCACCACTTGGACATCTCTGCCATAACACTCCCAGCAAGGCTCATGGAACTTTGCAAAAAGAGGAGATGGGGGAGAAATGTTGTAATAGCCAAACATCAGGGAGGGCCACAGCCAAACACTATCTTCTGGATATCTCTACACTCATGAACTCACTGCTACTGTGGTTGCCTGCATAAGACTTACACAAGATCAAGCCAGCTAAGATTCCAACATGACTACTAACTCAAGGGCACATACCACAAGCTGAGGAGCTGTTGACAGCTTCTGGGGAATGGAAAGTCAGTTTGCTTTAAGGGTGTACCCCAAATTGGTTGACCAGGCTCCAGTAGATGTCCCACCACCAACACCACATGATTGAATGGTAACACAAATTGGACTCACTATATTATGAAAGAATAAAGGACATGAAGAAGGGAGGGGGTAAAAGAATAAGGGGTAAATCTGGGAGAAGTTAGGGGAAGATTAGAGATGAATGTAATAAAAAATATATTGTATTCATGTATGAAATTTTAGAATAATTAATAGAAATATGTTTTAAAAAGAAAATTATTTTCAACCAAATTGATTTTATAATGGACCTTTTAACCAAATCTACAGCCTGTCACTCAGATAGCCAGAAACAGCTGAGACATTAATATTTAACCATGAACAACCAGCAGGATTCTTCTGCAGAGCTAAATACAGTCAAATTTTGTTATTTTTCCAAATATTATTGGCTTGGCTGTCCCTGCTTGAGAGCAGTTTCCAAAGGTCATGAATATAACCAGACAGTCCTCTTCTAATCCAACCTCAAAAGAGAGTAGGTAGGTCTGTTTACTCTTTAGGAGTTGATGTATAGTTTTTGGCCCCCTGCCTATTCTATTTATTCACCTGTAAAAGATGATGATAGACAGATGAGAAAAAATCAGTATGGTAGGTGCAGTTCTGGTGAGCTAGGACTCTGGCGATTTCCAGAGTTCAGGGGCTCACTGTTAGGTAGAATGGAGAGAAGGGAAAAAGAGGCAGGTAATGCATACTAAGGCATTTACAGGCACATGGCTTGCGATATTTAACATGTGGAGACATGAGATATGGGGAATAGAGAGGGATAAAAAGGGCAGGGTTGACATTCAGACACATGGCTTGTGTGTCATGGTTATACCTTTCACTGTCTGAGTGATTTTTTTATAACAGATATGATAACAGTACTAGTATCTACACAATAGGGTTGTTTGAAGGCTGAATGAAGGAGTGCATACATTAAAATACATGGCTTTATGGCCGATACACAGTGAGTACCTGTCCTAGTTTCTATTGTTAGAAACACTGAGGAAAAACAACGTAGGGAAGAAAAGGCTTTCTTTCATCTTAGAACTCCTAGGCCACAATGCCTCACTGAAGAAAGTCAAGGTAGGAACTCAATGCAGGAATCTGTGGGCAGGAACTGAAGTCGAGACCATAAAAGAATGCTGCACACTGGTTTGCTTTCTGTGACCTTAGCTTGCATTCTGTGACCTTGGCTTGCTTTCTGTGACCTTGGCTTGCTGTCTGTGACTTTCTTGGCTTGCGTTCTCATCTCAGGTTCAACTGTTCACAGTGGCCTAGACCCTACCAAACTAATCACTAATCAAGAAAATGTTCCCACAGAGAAGCTCATAAATCAATTTGATTGAGATAATTTCTCAACTGAGGTCCCCTCTTCCTTGATGATTCTAGCTCACATCACCTTAAAAAAAACTGACTTGCACAGTGCCTAATACATTAAATTAACATTTTGGTGGTTAATTGTAATTGGCACTCTAGAAAGTCCTGAAATTAGAAAGATCCCCAAGATCATTTCACTCAGTTGTCTTTTGGTTGTAAAGATGTAGAAGGTTAGAGCCTGACTCTTAAAAGAGAGCTGGCAAATGGGAGCACCAGCACTAGGGCCTAGGTCTCCTGAATTCCTTTCTAAGCTCCACCCACCCCAGGTGACATACATACATGCAGTTTGGTATTTAAGTTCTTCTACCGCTAATTCCCACATTCTGGGGACCACCACAACAAGGCTGGGGTGATCCTTATCAAGGTAGATTTTCATTTTAAGAGCCAGCCTACCATTCTGGGTGATCAGAGCAGAGAAGATATACTTCGAGGTTTGCCAAAGATACAGCTGCACCAGAGGATAATGCAAAGAACTACCTCTGGACGGTATGTGCTCAGAGAGTTTTTGGCCTGAGGCTGACAAAAAGAACCACCTACCGCTGGTACCACCTCTCTAGAAACTCATGTGGTAGATAACTGAGAAGGAACTTGAGACTGCTACCTGCTGGCTCATAATAATTGCTTCTATGTTCCAGAACTCTTCTTGTTGCCACTGTCTCACTTTTCAGAGCTAAGATTGGAAAAATAATTTAAAAAATTTTAAGGATTAATGTATTTAATGCTTTGGGATGAAGTGTCTTTTTGGCTATGAGTCCACCTACTGTCCATCCAAATAGAAACTGAAGGGAAAAAAATCTGGCCTCCGGGGAACACCATACTATTTTTATAAGGAAGGCGCGTGCCCGCACGCGCATGCACACACACACACACACACACACACACACACACACACATATCATTGCTTTTAATTTTTTTTGCCAAATAATCATTTTCTGTCTTCTTGTCCCATGTGATAAGGTATCCCAAGAAACCACAGAAGTATTGAATCTCCACAATGACTCTCCAAAGGCGTATTTAGCCAGTGTTGTTTTGAAAGAAAAAAAAAATAGAGCTTGTCAAATGGGCTGCATAAAGATGATAATTAAATTAAATGAAATTAATCCCAAGGACTACTAATATGGGATTGGCTGATTACATAGGTATCTAAGACCCACTAACTACCATTTTCCCTGCTGCACTCAGAAAGGCCATTTTTGTTCTGGATGAATGTGGTAAGGGCAGCTGAGCCCTGTCCAGAGAACGGACTCTTCTTCATATACTCTGAAAATCAGGAGTCAGAGTGGAGTCTCTTGGGGATGCCCTCTGGCCTGATGGCTGCACTCCTGAATGCTCCTTGCTGTGCTGTGCCACAATTAATCAAGCTTTCTAGGTTTTAGTTAATTTCAGGACCCCAATAAATTGGTTTGTACTGGCATTACTCCAATCCTGATCATTTCACAGCCGTGCGCTTGGAAACTGCTGTAAGTTTGCACAGGACTTAGCAAGCAGGGAGCTGGGGGAGAAAGCATAAAAGGGACTCTTGTTTGGCTTAAGTTCCATTAATATTGGAGAAAGCTGAACTCTAAGTGACAGAAAAACATGGTTTAGCACATGGACTTTGTAGCTAGAGGGTGGGTTTCTCTGTGTTCTTTTCACTCCCCCTCCCCCTTCAACTCATGGTGGATTTGAAAACAATAAAATTAAATAAACCCAAACCTTTACTTTGACGTTTCTCTTTGTCTCATTGTTCTCGAGTTTTCTGTCTCTGATTTCACAAGAGTCCCATAAGGAGCAAGGCTGGAGCCCATAATCTAGTAAAAGGCTCATTTGGGTTTAGGCTATTTCTTGTTAAAGATGTGATGTTCTGAGCTGCTTTTTCATTTCTCAGTTTAAGGAGGCTTTTACGGCTTAAGAGGTTATCAAGAAAATCCAAAGACAGTAAAAATATTTCTCTGATGAGAATAGAAATTTGGGCTATCTAAATAAGTGACTGTAGAAATAATCTCAGAAACAAAGAGGCTTGCAGATTTTCAGACATACAAATGTATCTCTGGCATTCAGGAACCAAAACGTTGCTCAGTCAGAGAAAGAGACTGGGAGGGCTCAATAAGCTGAGTGAATGGACACCTGCTGTGTGACATTGAAAAGGGCTCTAAGAATTCAATTCCTGCACTTTGCAGATGGGAAAACTGAGGCCCAAAGGAAGCAGAAAGCTGGAATACTGACCATCAAGGCAGAGACAAAGACTAAATCTAAGATTCCTACATTGCAGCTGAGGGATCCTTCATGGTTCTGATGGTACCATTTTTTGTGATAAAAACATTTCATTGTATCTCATATGAAAAAAAAATAGAAAAACACCTGGACACTTGCTTGCAAGGCCCATGTGAGAAAGACTGTGTAGATTTTCTTGGGAAAATCCCTGGGATGTGCAGATTCTCTGCTAATTTTTTGAATCATCCAAAGAGAAAAAAAATGGGGATGAGTGTTTGACTGTGCTGACATGATTGTGTTAACTGTGTCGAATATGGATTCCATCAAAAAATATTATTCATGCTGCTAGTTTGGTAATACGAGTAATTGGTGGACGGAATCTTTCTCTTTGGGAAGAAAGAGTAAGAAAGTCCAGGTTGGGGCTGGAGAGATGGCTCAGTGCTTAAGAGCACTGCCTGCTCTTCCAAAGGTCCTGAGTTCAATTCCCGGCAACCACATGGTGGCTCACAACCACCTGTATTGAGGTCTGGTGCCCTCTTCTGGCCTGCAGACATACACACAGACAGAATATTGTATATATAATAAATAAATAATTTTTTTTTTAAAAGAAAGTCCAGGTTGATAGACCTGGCTTAGAGACCTGATTGTTCCACTGCCCCCCCCCCCACTGACATTTGAGCCTAAGCTTTGCCTTCTATAAATTAATCAGATTCAGGCTAAGTTTTCATCTTGTTGAATACTACTCCATGCACACAGTCATTTTCCTCTCTGAGATAGGAGAAGCTGTCTGTCCCATTTGAGGGCTTTGCCATCTGCATATGAGGCCAATCTTTTCACCCTTGTAGAGTGAAAAGAGATTTCTGCATATGAACCACAGCCTATGTACATTACAGTCTGGTCCTAGCTTCTAAACAGACAGCTCTCTGTTAGCTCCAGTTCCATCCTTTCATTTTTGTCTCCTTATGGTGAAAGGGGGTCTAGTGGTCAGTGAGAAGAACTCAATAGTACTGTCAGTGGTCCTGTACTTTGCATCCTGACCTCATCAAACTAGTGCCAGCCATTCCTCAGCCCACACCTTCCTTGAAGATTGTCCATGCCCAATGGCTGCATAATTGGCCTGTGGGCTTCTAAAAAAAGAGGTAGAGAACAAGGCAACAGTGTGGATATAATGATGGGTTCCATATAAGGGATTGGATCAGATTCTTTTGGGATACTTTTGGAATTCTAGCCTGTGAATAACGTCTTCTGGCTTATGCTCCTGACCATGCCAATAGCTTGCTGAAGCTTGCTGAGCAGATTCCAGCCAGAGGAACTCTTACAAGCTCTCACCAGCTTGTAAAGAGACTATATACAAGTTTTACCAACTTCATACCAAGTGACAACATGTTGACATGTTGTTAGTTGGAAATGGGCTATTTTGGGACTATTTGCACACAAAAATTGGAAATTGCTATAAATTAAAGCATTTATTTCTCCCTAGAGACTCAGCTTTTCATTATTACTGCACACCATATTTCGGACTTGAATGCCTCTAGGGGCTAGAAAGGTAACAACAGTGAGTAAAAGAAACCCAAGCACAGCCAATGAGACAAAACTTGCTCTGGTGGGGACTGCCACAGTTGCTGAGTATGCACGCTCTCTGATTGCAGCCACCTCTTCTCTACTTCAGGCTGTCTCATCATGCCAGGATGCCAGCCCCACGTCACTAGCAATTCTAAGTTTGCAAGAAGAACTAGAAACAATGCTTTTGTGGGAAACATCCCAGTAATGAGAGCAAAATATTGTTCAGCTCTCATTCAAACTTGGGAGAAAAATCTGAAACATCTTTTCTACCTTGACACAGGAAAGAACAAGC
This sequence comes from Microtus oregoni, assembly GCF_018167655.1. Classification (NCBI taxonomy): domain Eukaryota; kingdom Metazoa; phylum Chordata; class Mammalia; order Rodentia; family Cricetidae; genus Microtus; species Microtus oregoni. The sequence continues at coordinate 2,116,218 of NW_024544745.1, forward strand.
CATTGGAATCTGAGAATATCCAGAAGGTTCCTCCTAATTCTGTTCTGGTTTATGGCTTGTTTTCTAGTCCACTTGCCATTAAAATGGAGAAGACCAAATAGGACTCCAAATCTGCATCTATCATTTTATGATATTATCTAGGTACCAGGGATAAGCAACACCTGATGCTTATGCCCTATTTGCACGGAGAGTAATGTTTTCATTCACGGCTCCACTGACGGTGCGTTGCCATACTCCTCTTCAACTCATTCTAAGCATTGAAGAACACAATTAGAAATTAAGCAAATTATTGGTTTTTTTCTTCCTGCTCTTTATCCTCACTTTCTTCTAGCGACAAGGAAACTAGGTTGAGTAGCTAATAAATGACTTTACTCACAGTCTAACATTTAGATTAGCTCTAACACAACACTTAGATTAGCAGAGCGGACGCAGGAGGGGGAGCGTGGGGGTGGAAACAATTGCTATGAACCTGTAGTACGTTAGCCACTGCCTGCATTAGACCATTTAATAGCAGCAACAACATCATTATCAGCCATTTTTACATATAAGGAAACAGATTCAGAAAGTTTATGTAACTTTTTAAAAATCCAATTCAAGTTTCATTTGATTCGAAATGCTTGGTTTTATGGATTGTATCGTGTTACTTTTCCAAGGAAGCTAGAAGTTGTGGTTAAAGAGAGATTGTCATTTTGTAAGTTCTAATAAAAAAAATGGGATAATGAAGCAATCTCGGGGAATAAAAATGAATAGTCTGGGAAGTTCATGGTAGCTCTGAGTAACTGTGGGTACCTTAGAATCCTAGAGTAAGCTGTCATCTAAGTAAATGAAATCTGGTGAAGTGATTAAATACGCTATAGCGAAAGAGGTTCTAGAGATCTACTTCTTATACTGCATTTGGGTAAGCATAGCACGACACTTGCTCATATATTATCTCTGCTTTTGTAGCATCCTTGGATAACAAATCTGAAAAAAAAACCTTCTTGAAACTTTGTGAGACAAGACAAATTTTGATTAGAGCTGATTATTTTATGTTCTGCCCACGTGACTCACTTGCTGCAGTAGACACGCTTTTACACTGGGGCAAGGAAGTCACCATTTGATCTTTAGATACTCACATATAACACAAAGTACAATTTAAAATCGCCTTGAACAATTTTTTTCTTGACAAAAAACAACTGAAAGTCATTAATGGAAATCTGACAACAGAATTAAAAGTACTACATTGAGCCCCTCCCCCCCAAAAAATGTCTGATTCTAAGCTTAATGATCTATTTTGGCATTAGAGTATGGTTGATATGCACCAGGTCCTGGGTTCAATATCCAACACAAAAACAACCAAATTATGTGTTGTTATTAGTTCTGGTTCCGAGATGCTCTAAGTTATTTTGCTTTGCTGGATTTTGTAAAGTTCTAGAAAACAGTCACCTGTTGGGTAGGTTATGCTGCAAAAATAAGTAACTTCCTAATCTCAGTAACTCAACACAAAGAACTTCATCACTCACTCTGAGTAGATGAAATGCACTTGCCTGGAGCTTTGCCTATCTTAATCACTTAATAAATGGAGGCCTCATTTGAATATTTGCACTAATTAATTATTGTTGTGGCAGGGAGGAGGGAATTAGGCAAATCATGCATTCTTAAAGTTTACCTCCAGAAATAATGACGTATCATTTTTACTGACCAAAACCAATCTGATGGGTATGCTCAACTCCAAAAAATAAAAAGAAGTAAAAATTTCATTTTAACCTTAAAGGAAGAAAGCTCAAAATCTTAGCTGAATTGCACTAATGAAAATCAGTCTTTTTTTCAGTAGTTATTATCAATGGTCTGTGAATAAATAATCTGATTATATTCTAAAGTAGTCTTCTTTTTTTAAACAAAGGGTTAGCCTATACGATAATACACTCATCAATTTATTTATGTCCAGTCATTTTTAGGAAATTAAATTAAAAGTCAGACATTTTCATGTTCTAATGGGTTAAGAAGCATTAAAAATGCTAGAAATTGGAGCTGGAGAAATGGCTAAGTGGTCAAGAAAACTTGATCTTCTTGCAAAGAAGCCAACACCTACATGTCATCTTATAGCCTTCATTAACTCCAGTTCCATTGGAAATGACACCCTCTTCTGATCTCCACAGACACCAGGCATAATACAGTATACAGAGATACAAGCAAGCAAAACATTCATGCACATAAATAAATCTAAAAATCTGAGATTGATGTCATCAGAACACTTCAGTATTTATTAATAATTCAGTAATATACGCAGTTGCACTTTTATTTTTGAGCTTGTAATTTAATTAATTATCGCTTCCCTTTCCTCCCTCTAAATCCTGACTTATACCTTTTTTTACTCTCCTTCAACTTCATGGCCTCCTTAATCATGCTATTATTTCATGTATATATGAGGTTGTAAATTCATATGTATTCCTAAATATAACTCATTGAATGCATTCAATGTTACTTGTATGTATGTTTCAGGACTGACCATCTAGCACTCAGTTTTGTGCTCTTCCCTGGAAAGGACCACTTCTCCTGTTCCCAGCGTTCCTCGGTTGCCTGCAGTCCTTAGAGTTGAGACCTCATTGGGTTTTCCCTATCTATTTTGTCATGCTCATCGGTATCATCATTGTTCAGCTCACGTTTGGGAAGTCTCGTTGGTGAGACTTTATGAGATGCAACTGGGGGACACAATTTCACAGCAAACTCTCAGATTATGTGGCTTTTACAGTCTTCCCACTTCTTTTGCAACATTCCCCGAGTCTAAGGTGCAAGAATATTTTGTATTTTTAAAATGAGTATATATTCTGAAACACATAATATAAATTATCACATCTTTTTTTTTAAATTTAAGTAATTTATTTTACATTCCCACCAGTTTCCCCTTCTTCCTCTCCTCCCACTCTTTCCCTCTACCTTCCCTTTGTTCCCTCCTCAATCCATCCCTCCTCCATTTTCCTTCAGAGAGGGGCAAGCCTCCAATTGACATCAGCAAAGAACTGCATTTCAAAGCTGCCATAAGATCAAGCACTCCCTCCTGTATTCAGGCTGGACAAGGCAATCCAGTAGGAGAAAAAGATTCCCAAGAACCTTTTTTGCCAGGAACAGCCACTACTCCCATCGACAGGAGTCCCACAAAAAGACCAAGCTGCACAACTGTCACATATATGCAGAGGGCATAGGTCTGTCCCATGTAGGTTCCCTGGTTGTGTAGACTCTGTGCGTTCCCACGAGCCAGGTTAGACCTTTCTGTGGGTTTTCCTGCACTGTCCTTGATTCCTCTGGCACCTACAATCCCTCCTGCCTCTCCTCAGCAGGACTCCCCAAGCACAACCCAGTCTTTGTCAGTGGGTCTCTGAATCTGCCTTCATCAGTCACTGGATGAAAATTCTCTGATGAAAACTGATCATCACCAATCTGACCATAAGGGATGGCCAGTTTAGACTTGGCATTCACTACTGCCAGGAATCTTAACTGGGGCCATTCTTGTAGACACCTGAGAGTTTCCCTTATATCAGGTTTCTACCTGACTCATATAGCCCCCCTTTCCTTTCACCTCTTTCAGTACTCTCCCCCTCAGCCCACCCCCAACACAGTCCCTTAAGTTCAAATGCTCACCCATCCCCAATCCAACCAGAAGATCTTTTTTTCCTCTTCCCAGGGAGGTCCAATCAGTGTTCCTGTCTTGGGCCCTTCTTGTTCCCTAGCCACTCTGGGTCTGTGGATGGTTATTTTTGTAGCATGATTATCTTTTACTTACAGCTAATATCCACTTATGAGTGAGTACATAGCATGTTTGCCTTTCTGGGTCTGGGTTATCTCACTCAGAATGATTTTTTTCCTAGTTCCATCTATTTGCCTTCAAATTTCCTGATATCATTATTCTTTTCCTTTAAGAATACCTATGCATAGTTTTTTATTTCTTTTACATACCAACCATAGTTTCCCCTCCCTTCTCTCCTCCTGTTCCCTCTCCCACCTCCCTTCTACCTTCCTCCCATCCACTCCTCCTCCATCTCCATTCAGATGGGGTAAGGTCTTCCTTGGGAAGATGTCATTGTTTTTAACAGCTGAGTAAAACTCCATTGTATAAATGTACCACATTTTCTTTATCCATTCTTTGGTTGAGGGGCATCTAGGTTGTTTCCAGGTTCTGGCTATTTATATGAACATAGTTAAGCAACTGTAGTTGTGAGGATGATTGAGCATCCTTTGGGTATATTCTCAAGAGTGGTATTGCTGGGTCTTGAGGTAGATTGATTCTCAATTTTCTGAGATATTGATTTCAAAGTGACTGTACATGTTTTCACTTCCACCAGCAATGGAGGAGTGCACCCCTTGTTCCCCATTCTCTCAAGCATAAGTTGTCATTTGTAGATTAGAACATCTTACTAATTGCACTTATAAATTCTAGCAATGAACATATGAAAACTGAACTTAAAGAAAATAACATTCAGTATTAGTCAAGATATGTGTGTGTATATATATATATGAGATTTGCGCTGGCATGTGCAAGGCACTAATGAATGAAGAAAAAGGAAACCAGCATAATTCCTTACTACATTGTAAACATTATCCTTACATACACAGGCAAATGTGGTGTAATTTTGTAGACTCAGGGATCTCACAAAAAAAGAAAATTGAATGGGATAATAGGTAAATTAGTGTGAGTTTACACACACTAACAATAATAGTAATAGAATGAATATTTGTGAGCTATTATTTATAGACAATGTATATTGTATAGATTCATGTATATTGTTACAAATTCAAACTATATTTGTTATATTGAATATTCTCCTATTTTTGTTTACAATATTTGCACACCTATACAAAGGTTATTTGTTGTATTGTATGCATGCATGCTTCTACCACTGTTTAAGACATTTTGTATATTGATACAATTTTGGGATATATTTATAATATCATATTATACATTTCTACATTACATTAGATTGAAGATACTTATACATTGTTTATGTTTTGAGGCCATTGTCCTCATTTGCCACACAGTTGTTTAAAGATTGTTTAATATTCTGATTTGAAGTTTTAGTCTTTAAGTTATACAGGTATTAAGTATTATAGGTCAATAGTCATCCATGTTTATCATACTTATAGTTAGACTAATCAGGCTCTTTAGATATATAGAGATTGTATTCTGCATAGATAGGTAATCTTCAACCACTTCAAAGAACTGTAAAATATGGCATTTAAATAACTTAGGGTCTGTTGACATGAGACACAATTGCTCCTGGCAACACTGATCTATTCCTGAAAGAATGTTGAGCACCAAAGACACTCACTCGGAGTTTAGTTTCTTCTTGACAAAACTGATCTTTAGGCAAGGAACTGCCCATGCCTCGATAACTACCAAAATGCATGATGTCTGGACTGGACAAGCAGGATACAAGAAAAAAGACTGCCAAACCTTGCCAAGACAGAGTAAGATGGTTTTGAAAAGTTTCCTGCCTCTGAAAATGGTCTATCAGTTACTCTAGGCCTTAGCCAAAGTTGTTTTCTCCAATGTTGCAAATGAGACTTTGGATGATTGCCCAGGTAGCCATTTGTCTCTGCCATCTACTTCACGTTTTAGAAGTTGCCTGATTGCACTTCCTGCGCCTCAAGTAATATTATCTCCCTTCTCAGGCCTTCAATGGGGTCGAAGACTAGATAGTCGTAGTTACTTTTCTCTTATGACTTATCCAAGCCATTTCTAATACAAGATTTAGACTCCTTAGGATAAAATAATTATTGAAACATTTAGCATATGTTTCTTGTTTAATATTGTTTATGCTGGTTGTAATTCTAATTTTTATACTTGATATCTGTTCTTTTTTTGTTTTTTCAAGAAAGGGTTTCTCTGATATCTGTTCTTATTGTATATAATTTTATATTGGGTTTGGAACTCTCTTATTTAAACAAAAGTGGGAGGTAATGAGGAACATCCTTCAGCCAATGACCTTTGAGAGGCTGGACCAGGTTGGGCATGGCCTTGAGTACCAAAAAGCGCATGGGTCTCCTACTTGCTTTATCTCTCCCTGCTTGTCACACCTGGATGTTGGATTCTGTTCCTGTTCCCCGCTGTGATCTTTATTGTTAATAAAGAACCCTTTAATATACCCTATTTGGAACTAGTATGGGATTCTTTTATTCGTGTTCCTCCCCATTTGACACATTTCTCTTCATCTATACTCTATGAAAGAAATCTCTCTTTACAGCTCATGAAAACCATTACAAAAAACGACAACTGGACATAATGCAGATATCAACAGATTGTGAAGAGCCTAGCCTCAACAGATATATCTGCTCTTGCATCTATTACTTAGTACATCTTGGAAGAGGGGGAAGAAAGATTGCAAGAGCCAGAATACCAGGAAGTCTCTCTTAGAAATGACTACATAAACAAACTCTGAACAGTAGCAATACCTACAGTCTTGCTAACATAGTGTAAAATTTTATTGGGACTCACCCCTAGAAAAACAACTAAAGAGAACTAACAGCTTCTGGGAGGAGAATTACCCTCTCCCAGGGATAAGTCCCATTATTAGTTATTCAATGCAGAGTGACAAGCCTTGAACCCATACACACACAAACAACAAAAGTGAACTCAACAAGATATATATATATATATATATATATATATATGTGTGTGTGTGTGTGTGTGTGTGTGTACATGCATGTACATATATATGTACGTAACAACAATGAAGAAAAAGGAATTATCACCTTGAAAATGGAGACACATGGAAGGGGTTTCAGTGAGGGTAACTGGATAGGGGTGGAGAGACTCTTCACATGAAGCTCAGAACTCCATACACATATATTCTCAAATACACCTCCACACATGTGAGTGCACATACATGAAAACACACACACATATAAGCATATATATGTATATATTATACACATATACCACACATACACATCCTTATAAGAAACCCATTTTATCTGTAAAAGCCTACGAAAAGAGAATGAAAGACAAGCTAAAAACTAGGAGAAAATATTCACAGAGATAGATATACAAATGTCAAATAAGCACATGACAGGATGATAGATATCATTAGACATTAAAGTCAGCTGTCATGATGCATAACTGTGATTTTAATGCTTTGGAAATTAAAGCAAAAAGATACTAAGTTTGAGGTTATACTGAGCAACAAATGGGGTTAAATCTTAAAACAACAAAAAGACAAAAATACCATTAGATATTAGGGAAATACAATTAAAACCAACATTAGATATAAGAACACATCTACTAGAATAAATAAATAAAAATAATAGCAGCAGGAGAAACACACATAATCTGTATCTCACACACACTGGCAATGGGCATATTTTAAAAAAAAAGTAAAGTTGCTCTAAAAAGAATTAGGCAGTTCTTATACAATTAAATGTGCAGCTGCCAAACAAACAAGAATTTCACTCTTGGCCATTTATGCTAGAGCAATTTAATGCTCTTTATACGAACATTGTAGAAAAATATTTGTAGCAAATTTTTGTAATAACACAAATTTAAAATCAGCCCTTCAATGAGTGATCACACAGATTTAACCATATTGTAGAATATTGTGCAATCGTAAGAGAATCAGGCTATTGGTAGGTAGAATAAGTTGAATTTTCTTCTAGTGGATAATCTTAGGGAAAAATTTGCTTCCAAAATATTACATACTGTCTGATCCCATGTAATATTCTTCAGTGATAAAATTATTGACACAAAGAACAGTTTCTTTTTGCCAAAGATAGGTGTAGGAGGGAAGACAATGGATGTGACTAAAGCAATGACAGAATCACTGTGGTGGTGGCAGCATTCTATATCTTGACTGTGGTGGTGGTGGTGATATGAATCTGCAGATATAAAATTTCATAGAATTGCATACCAGATAAATAACTACCTTTAAAACTGTTGAAACAGAGTAAGGTAAAGGGATGTCAAAATGCCAATTTTGGGCTGTGATGATAACTATAGTAATGCATGATATTTAGTATGAGGGGAAAGTAGGTGATTCTAGATTCTTCTGAATAAGTTTTTACAACTGAAAATGAATCAACAATCATATAGAAAACAATAAGTCTAAAATGAGTATGAGATTATTTGTGATCCCATTTCCATTTGCTAAATAAAGAAAATAAAGTGTGTAGATAGCAATCAGCTTAAGTTGGAAAAGAACTGGTAGAAAGGCTACATTTAAACCAGAGCTAAAACAAGGACCACAGCATTTATACCAATAAAGAATTGCTCAGGGAATTACGGCAGCCACATTTACTGTTGCCAAAAAAATGTATAAACGATCTTGAGTGGATTCAATAGAACTAATTAAGTAGAACCAATTGACAATGATAACTTGCTTTAAGCCACTAAGTGTGGGGATATTTTATCAAGCAGTAATCTAGATACTATATCAACCAGCAAGAGTGAGTGGTTTCAGCCAGCTAGATGAGGTTTTAAATCTCGGTGAGTCCATTTATTTCAAATGCTAGGATCCATGACTGTCCTGTTTCTTGAAACCAATTTTCCTGAATATGCCTGTAAACATATTGGACGGGATGATCAGAGCTGGAGCACTATTACAAAGGAAATTGAACAACCAGTTCTAGGCCTTGAAGAACTCTGTTTAGTGATACAAAATATTAGCATATTAAATGGCACAGAAACAGTTATAAGGCAACAAATCTCCAAGTTCAAGCTAATTTACTACAGCCAAATTGAATGCACGTGGCAACATATGGCTACAGATGTATGGCTACAGAATGGAGCTAGACATTTTAAGCCCCCAGGCAACATCTCAGAAAGGGCATCTCTCTTTTGTTAACAATGAAGTAAACATCTCCAGCAATGCCAGGCCTGGTTGAATGATATTAATGCTTAACTAGGTAGAAAAAGAAGGCTTCCTTCCAGGGACAATTATTCTTGTCTCCATTTTCATTTGTTCCTTGCTCCCAAAATGTGGATTTTTGTTTGTTTGCTTGCTTGCTTTTGGCTAACCACAATTTCATAGAGCATCAATTGTATTTCCATCTATAGAATGGAGATAATAAAGTGCAGTTATTTAAGAAACAGGATAGATAAACTAGAATTTCATATATGTCATTTACTAGCTGTGTGACTACATCTAGCATCGATCCACTGGTAGTATCAGTTTCCAATTCTGTGAATGAAGAAGATGATCTGAATGGCACTGAAGGTCCCCAACACCTCATAATTGAGGCCACTGATAGTTTAGATGATAAGAAAAATGTGAGTGTTTTAAATAGTAATATTGATGTAGTACACTGAAGGCACACTTGAAGCCATAAAGCAGAGCACAGATGTTTAGAATATCAGTATTATTCAGTTCATGGACAAAACACCCTTCGTCTTTCCTCTAAATTTCGTCGCTCAAAGTACAAATGGGTACTGTCTGTCAAGAATATGCTTCAGCGAGTTTTCGAGGATTCTGACGAATCTTTATAACTGTATCACAGAAACACACATCAGTAGTAGTGTGTCTGGGAGCTCCGGAAACATTCCTCAGGGGTGCTATTGGAATTTTTGAAAATCAAGTCCTTAGTCCAATATGAAGTCTTCAGGTCTGCTGAAACAGCTGTGGTGATAGATCACTTCAAGTTGTTTTTCCGCAGGGATTGAGAGTTTGATCTCTTTGTGTCAGAAGCAAGATCTCTTGAGTCCTCAGTCTCTTCTGCCTTATCTCTTATCCTCATCACCCCCTTTAAAACATCAAGGTTTTGTCACTTGACACAGTAAAGCTATGAGAAATGGCTAGAAATGATGTGTCTTAGGGCGTAACTGCTGAGGTCCCTTCAACTTGCACACAGACCTCAGGCTCAGAAACAGACCAGGTGCAGAGACCTCATGAAAGAAGGTGCGGGGCATCTAGGCAGAGGAGCCATGGATAGCCAGAGTTTGGGGTCTTCAGGACTTTCATCAGGAGTGGGGAGCTCTTCAGAGCATCCAATGCAGAGGAGGAGGACGGGCTGCAGAAGATGTGCGGTCCCTTTAAGACCCCAACGCTGTACTAGCCAAAGGAGGGGTGTGTGGTGGGGGCGCTGCGTGATGGGAAAGTGCCGGCTGAGCCTCACACTTTCTCCCCGTTTTGTAACTTTCAGGTCTGGGGTGTAGGAATAAAGCCCTTTGCCCGGCCCAAGAAGGAGTGCGTGCTAGCAGAAACTGGGCTGCTCGCTGGAGGACTTCCCGCCAGCGCCAGGCTGCCCGGCCAAGTGGGGAGCTGACAGGCGGGCGGGCAGGTGGCCCCGGGCCGCCGCGCCCGCGCCTTGGCTCTGCCCCCTGGAGCCAAACGAGCCTCTGCTCCCTCGTGGTGCGAGGGCGGTGATGTTTTTCCTCCCACCCACTTCTGAGTCCCCCCTCCCCCCTCGCGCGCTCTCAAGCTCTCGCCACAACCTGCGAGCCCCAGACCTCGGAGGAGCGCCCCAGGGAACTCAGAGCTTGTGCAAGCGTGGCAGAAGGAGGAAGCCAGTGCCCAGGTCAGTAAGCAGTGCCCTGCCGCCTTTCACCCCACCCCTGCCTTGCTTTCCAACCTTTCACAGGTGGGGTGCATTCTGTTGGCTGGAACTATCCCTAGACGTTCCCACAGGGCACCTTGAACTCTGTGACTTGCCATCCCAACCAGTTTTATGGTCTTGCTGATGGAATAAAGGTAGAACCCTAGATACCCCATGAGACACACTCGGGACTGGGGATTTGAACCTGCAACTTGCTGTTCCCTGTTTGGCCCGAATTTCTCCTTGCTCTGGTACTTCTTAGACTTCCAAAGGCGGTACAGGCACTCTGTGCCAAGTACCTACAGGGTCTATACTTTGCTTTATGACTACATGTGTGCAGGAAAGAGGGTATTGCTCCTTTAGTGAAGTGCTGTGGACTGATTCACAGTAAGTTAAATAAACAGGGTGGATGAAGGAGAAGCTTCCGTCTTTTCTGGGCATCCTACACACACACACACACACACACACACACACACACACACACACACACACACCGTTTTTTTTTTTTTCTCCAGACCCAGACCTCTGGGATCAGAGTTTGAGGCACTAGGCTCAGGAAACAAAATAGAATTGCTTGATTTCAGGGCCTGGAAAGCATACCTTCCAGCCCTGCCACTAACTCAACCCTGATTTCCTTCTCTCTCTCTCTCTCTGCAGCCCCCTGAGTTTGAAGGTTTAATTGTATGGAATAAAATGCAATTCTAGATTGGAAGGCGTTTTATAAGCCCAAACCCAAGGCGTTCTTAGTCGTAAGCAGTGATGAAGGCCTGACTCTGAAAAGAGATACCTTGGACTCCCACTCTCATCTCTCTTGGGTAACCCAGCAGGAGTTAACTGAGCTTCTGGTTTTGGGTGGTAGTGTGACCAGAGGATTTCAGCAGATGGACAAGGATGGGAGTCTCCAGTATCTTTCTTATTGCTTGTCAGAAAGAACTTTGCTACCCAAGGGGATACCCCTCAGATGATATTGACTGAAATTACAAGGTCAGTCAAGCTTCGCCCTGAGCCTTAGACACTGTCAGGTGTGAGGAGGAGCTGCCTGACAACTATGTATTGGTTGACTTTTCTTTAGGGATGCCTCTGAGTCTGCTCTGCTCAGGAGATCTGTTTTGGGAGTGGACCCAGATGGTCTTGCAGTTACAGCTGAGCACGGAGCAATTGGTCTCTTTGCTCGAAGCAGATGAACAGTGTGAACCCCCGTTTCCTAGAGGCACCTCAATAGATGCAGTTCCCTGGGTGTCTGACACATTTCTCCATCTCTTGGAAAGCCCACACACTCCCCCACCCCATCCTTGCCGCCAGGGTTGTTTGCAGGATTTTGCTTTCTTTGTTCCTTTCTTCTTGGGTCCTGGATCTTCTGTCCCCACCCTAACCCGGCAGTGGTTACAATTCTAAGTAACCTGTCAAAGAACCATTGCAAGTTCAATAGCACAGCAGTCTGCGTGAAGCAGAGAGTTAACGCAGAAATAACTCCAGTTAACTGGGTCAAAGTATAATTTGAAAAATTAGGGACATTTTGGCTCTTTGCAGGAATAAGAATCCAGTGATTCCTGAGTGATGCTTATGTTTCTTGCTGTAGTCCCAACAAATGTCTCCTACAATCCCTGCTCCCAAATTGAAAGGTAAAGGAATAAAGAGAAATAGAATAAATGAAAAGCCCTGGAGAGGGAACCCTTCTCAGTTCATATTTCTGCACAAAATACAAAGGCAAGACTTCAGGATCTTGTAAATCTTAAGTGAATATTTATGAAACGATTCCTTTTCTGATGTGCTCCATCACCTCCTGGGAGGCCACATAGATGACAGGAATGCCAAAAGAGATTAATTACTCTCTACTCACCAACTTTCCTGTTTGCTCATAACATTAGTTGAGACCCAAAAAAAGCAAAAATTCTAAGGGCCATTTTCTTGCCAACTTGAGTTATGAAGCAATGCTACTGTTCACCAAATCGCCCAACCATTGTACAAGAAAAACAACCCCGTTGATTCTTGCATGGGGAGACTCAAAAGCCATGGTTTCAGAAGTACCTCCTGAGAGCCATATATGATTGTGATAAATTAGATTTCAACAGTTAAAACAGTTAAAAATCTTTGTCTTTGGGAGGCTTGGAGGTCCAGGAAGAACTCTGTTGAGGTGGGTGGCTGTGTAAAAGTGTTAATAAAAATGCTTTGTTTCAGAGGGATCTAGTAACCCTCAACGTGATGTTCTGAATGACTGAAAGTGGATTGGAAACATACAGAACAGACGAAAGCATTAAAACTGAGTCTTCAGTAAGGCTGGGAATGTGCTCGAGGAAAATTTGAACCTTTCATAATATACTAAGAGAGCTGAGAAAGAAAGTAGATGGGTGCTAAAAATAGGCCTAACAGCACAAATAATTCTCTAGGATCAGTTTGTTCTCAGGTGTGCATGTATTCGTAATCTGCATTTTTTTTTTTTTACAAACTATCCCTGTGTAGCCCTACTGGCCTTGAACTTGGAGTGATCCTCGTGCCTACTGGGAATGTAAGCATGCACCACGAGACTGGGCTGGGCCGAAACAATGGATTTTTTAATGATCGTGACAGTTTCATAAGCATTTAAAGTAAAAGCTGTGACATCCACTTTAGAGCCCAAAGAGATTCAGTTCTCTAAAATGAACATCTACATTGGATTCTCTGAAAACACCACGGTGTTTAAGTTCCTACTTAGGATTAACCACTAATTGAATGCAATGCTTCTAGAAGATTTAAATATTTTCCAATCGCTTGTTGGAAGAATTTTGTAAACTCCAAAGTCCAAGGAACTAGTCGTGACAGGATGTGAGCAAATTTCTGTGTTTTAAGTCTTCAAAAGCTGAAGATTTCAATCCTTCCCACCAATGCCTATTTTTAAAGAATTGTGGTTGTTTTAACAGCCTCTTGCATGGTGGGACAAATTGAATGAATCATTGTTGAAATTTGCTTATTTTCTTTTAAAATTACCCATTTTACATATCCTTTCACAATGGACTTCATGGAAAGGAATATGTCTGCACTATTTCTAAGCAATGAAACTTCTCAGATGTTGGATTGCATCCATTATTGAATTACATCTACCTTTTCCAACATAAGCACTCATAGTGAAGATTCTTTTAGATCTCCTAGAAGATACAAGAGAAACAGTGATCGAGGAAGGACCCTTAAAGTGTTAATGATAACATTAGTCTGAAGCTAACTAAGACTAGTAAGCTTGCATTTCAGAAATCATTGCAGGCGAATGCTCGCTACTTGAACATTGTTTGCTGAAACTGCCCTTTTATAAGCTATAGTTTCACGATTCTCTCTCTCTACCCACCAACAATAAAATGTCCTGAGAAATCAATTTTAATTTCTTTAGAAAAGATTTCAAATTTTCTTTTTCTATGACTTGCTTGTAAGGATTTAGCCTCAGTGTTGGACAGGAATATGTACTCATCTCATGTGAATTTCCTTCCATAATCTTTATAAGACAGAAGAGGCAAGTCCTTTGTCTTCTGCAAACAATGCCTGCACTCCGGTACATTCTACAACATGTTTTTTCTAGTAAGTTAGAAACCTAAGTATCACTCATGCCATCAATTCAAAGGGATCTATTTTTATTACTTCTTTCTGCTTTCTTCTCAACAGGTTTAGTCCATCACTCCTCGGAGTCTCTGAATTGCATTTTGCAGTAGTTCAAAGAAGAAAAAAGTGGAAAATGGGAGGCTTGAAATATATAGTCTCCTTGTTTTTATTCTTTATTTTCCTAGAAGGAAGCAAAACAGAGCAAGTAAAACGTAAGTGTCTTGCATTTAAAAAATATCTCAAATTCATCACATCTCTTTGAACCCGTGCTCATAATCTGTGGGGATTATGACTAGCTCAAATGTGGCCATGGTGCTATTCTATGAGAAAAAAGTAACTGTTACTGATTTATGCATGAATTGATAAAATGATGAGAGCTTTGAATCAGGCCAACTAAACTTGAGGCTGTTTTCTGATTATCATATAGTTTTCATCTAAAGAACACATGACACATTTCCACTTTCCTGTTCTCAACTGTACAAATATTCCATTTTACATAACTCTAAAAATATCTGACAGATGATCTGGATTTTTTCCCATTTTCAAACTCTTCAGTGAAAGTTTTAGTTTATGGAAAAGAGTAAAACAAAAACAAAACAAAACAAAAAAGCAAAGAAAGGCAGGCCTTGCATATCCCTAATACTGAAAATCAATGTAAAAACTGGGTTCAAACCCAGTGATGAAATTTAGCTTCCAAGAACTGTTAGGAAATTAGAAGTCATTTATTGAAAGGAATGTCCACACAAACCCAAGGAATAGTTCTAGAAAATCAGCGATGCATATGGGCTAACACATTAGAGGAAACAGAGGTGGCAAGAGCGCTCTCTCTCTCTCTCTCTCTCTCTCTCTCTCTCTCTCTCTCTGTGTGTGTGTGTGTGTGTGAGAGAGAGAGAGAGAGAGAGAGAGAAAGAGAGAGCGAGCGAAAGAGAGAGAGGTGTAATTATCTCCCCAAAACACACATACTTGCTGTCACCGACTTATCTGTTCTTATTACAAGCTCTCTGCTGCATTTGAACAATGTACACCTCAACTTCTTGTGGCCATTTAGAGCCACTTCTGAGGTGTATGCTAGCTCTAAATTTGAGGGGGAAAATGAGCTTTGATTCCTTTTAGAGCTACATAGAAAAAAAGAAGGAAGAAGAAGGACAAAGTGGAATTGGTCCAACGGGGGCATATTCTGTTCTCCACTGAACTTATTCATGAGAAAGAACTGCAAATGTTCTTGGTAGGAGCTGTAGCAGCATCTGAATCCCATCACTTAAACATTTATCTCTTCTATATGTAGAACTAAATATGGCAGGCAGAAGGCTTGTTCGCGTGGAGGGCAGAACCAAGCCTCTATTATCATTAAGAGCGTTTCTGGCCCGCAATGATTTTTACAGCCAGCACTCTTCTTCCTAGGAGAAAAAGTGCATTTGATAAGCAACTTAAACATCAGTGATCTGTAGTGCTATCTAGCATGACTGAGGCACAAATGGAAGACAATTCGGGGGCAGGCTGTGAAAGGAAACTTGAATCAGCCTCTCCCCTTGTACTTCTCATATTACTCACTTTCCCGGCCATCACAGAGTAGTCCCTATCAGCGTAATTTCCTCTTATTTAAGTTCATGTGATAGAAATGTCTGTTCCTTCTTAAATCCGTTCACAATCAGTGGGGAATAAAAATTCCTGGCCTCTTAGAAAGACACTTCCCTTATAGCCTGTGTTGCTGATGGCCTCATGGGGGATATTGTAACTCTCAATAGACCATCTCTACTTGGAGGTCTTCCATACTTACAAAGTATTGAGGAATATTATCCATAAAACTTGGAGCTTTGTTGACAAAGCAAAGAAAGAAGATTTATGAGCCCTGAACCGATACTCTCTAATGTTTCCTTGTGTCTATTTGGTCC
This sequence comes from Microtus oregoni, assembly GCF_018167655.1. Classification (NCBI taxonomy): domain Eukaryota; kingdom Metazoa; phylum Chordata; class Mammalia; order Rodentia; family Cricetidae; genus Microtus; species Microtus oregoni. The sequence goes on from NW_024544745.1 coordinate 2,132,171, forward strand.
CAAGCCTTTTTAATATTTGGTTGGTGTCACAGTAATTATGTAAAGACACTGGTTTTGATCTAATATTTCAGATTGTAGTTAGATGGTGAGGCCACCATAGTGGTCATTCTTTACTGCCATTTCACCTGGCTGCACCCAAACCAAAATACGCGAAGTAAAATCTTTACTAAAAGAGGAAATCTTGTAGTGTATGCTTCATGTATGATTCACACATGTGAGTGTTCATGCACAGACATTTATATTGATACTTTAACAACAAGTTAGGAACAGTGGAAATAACAATTCAATGGAAAATGTTCCATAAATGATCCAATTACTGTATTACAAATTCATCTCTGTGAAAAATTGGTAGCCCTATAATTTTTTTTCTTAAATTATACCTCAGAAAGATAAGTATATACATGCTATCCATCCAGGTCATGTCAAAACATTTCTTAACAACAATGTCTTATCTTTTTAATGCCTAGATGTCAAAACATTTCTTAACAACGTCTTATCTTTTTAATGCCTACATCATTTTCAACTGCATGTATGTTCCATTGTTTAACTAACCAGCCTCCTACTTGTGGTGTATATGTTGCTTTTAGTTTTTGACGTTACAAATTAAGGGTATTAGTGAAACCCTTCAGATGCTAATGGATGTAGTTGTGAAGAATTTTTAGTTAAAGGGTATTTTCTGTTTTGATCTGGATAACTGCTGTCAAATTGCTCTTCATTAAGTTGCTGCTACCTATGGGTGAATGTTTATTATAATTCTTTTACCAAAGTGTTATTAATCTTTATATTGGAGGATCATCTCAATTCTATTTCATTTTGCCTTGATATTTTCCTATTCCTATGTGATCTTTTCAATAACATTTTGGATTAATTAAACTTCTTAATTACGTTTTTCTTTTGAGCTTATTTATGTCTAAAATATTATTTTTGTCATTTCAAATAGTGCTTGTGCAAGTTGTATTTGTATATGAATTTTAAAATTCTGCATCGTCAGAGCTGTATTCCTTTCCTCTGTGGCTACTGAATTTCCTGGAAGATCTCTCCCACCATATATTATTGCATTTTCTTTTGGAGTTTATCCATATTTCTCTGTTCCATGTGAAATTTAGACTCATTTATGGGATGCAATTGAGAATTACTTTTTAAGCCTCTGGATGGTAGATCTGTAAGAACTGTTTATGATCATTTTATATTAACTATTCCAGAATTTCTACGAGTGGAAATTACTGTATTTTTAAAGGGGAAAAAGTTCTTCAAGGTAAAGAGACATATTTTACATTTTACTGTCTAGTACAGAAAGGAAGGCATAAGAGTACATGAAAAGGATGATTATTTTTAAATTTTATAGAGCGGAGAAAATGTCCAAATATAGAAGTGTTAAGCTTTTCATCTGCTCATACTGTCTGTCTTTTTACTCGAGGAAGCCTCAGTTTTTGATTTTTCAGGTGCTGGTCAGAATAGAATCTTTTAAGTTCAGGAGCTTGTTTGCTCTCCTTTCTGGAACAGCCAGGGTGGGATGCATGTGAGGTACCCTGATGGTCCGAGATCTTCCCGCAATTGCTGTGGCAACACAAAGGATTTTAAGAAAAATGCTTTGTATGCAGAAAACTCTTTCTCACAAGGCGTGCTGAAGGCTTGTGTTGCCACTTGCTGCTAGCTAATTAGCCAAAGTTATCGTCGCTTTCACAAGCAGGAAGACAGACTAAGGACACCAGGAAATACTGATAGTGCACTGGAATGGCTAAATGAGCCATTTGTTGCTTATGCAAAAGTTTGCTACTGTCCAGCATCAGCAAAGTTTGAGGTCTTTAGCCAGGAACAGATCTTTCTATAACTCCATTATGCTCTGTTGTTAAAGTTGTAGTCAATGAGGCCAGGAAGCTCTTTTGAAGTTCAAAGGAGCGTAACATTCACAGCATAATATTCATGCAAATATGGGACAAATGGGCTGACAAGTTTGCCCCCTTTGGCAGCTCTAACTAAGGTAATGAAGTATTGATCAAAGTGAACTTGAAGAACTGAGTTGTGAAGAATATTTTATTATATGTTTCTAACGAAGCAGACTAGTCTGGCAGAGTTTCTGGAGACAAGAATGTGGCACATGGATCCATTCCTGCCCTGTAAAAGTAAACTGGATCTCTGAGAGACTAGATTCTCACTCATTTCTCTCCTCCAAACTAAAGCCTACAAACATTTATGCTTGGATTAAGTAAAATGGGACTTTAGAATTCTCAGGAAAGGAAAAGAAAGCCACCAGCATAGAAAGAGAAGGAAGAGGATTAGCAAGTTGGACATAGGCAATTTGTGGCCTTGCAGGCATCTGCTGTATCTCTGGTGAAAGCCAGAAATAGAAGCACAAGTTTTCTAGGATCGCCCCAGCATTTCACGTGATTATTAGCAATTAAGAAGAAGCAATAAAGGGAGTGATACCTATCAAAGTTTGTGTAGATGAAAGAGAAAGAAGAAAAGGGACCATAAAATCAGGTACGTTTTATCAGGCATGGTACATGTGTCTGTAATTTCAGCACTAGAAAGACTGAGTTTAAGTGAGTTACAGCCAGCCTGGGCTGACATAGTGAGCACTTTCTTCTTTTAATTTTATTTTAAAATTTATTTATTTTACGTGCCAGCCACAGTTTCTGCTCCCTCCTCTCCTCCCATTCCCTTCCCCCACCTCCTTTCTACCCCACCCCATCCATTGGTCAGAAAGGAAAAGGCCTCCCCTGGGAAGTCAACAAAGCCTGGGTATCAAATTGAAGCAGGATCAAGCTCCTCCCCCTGCACTAAGACTGAGCATGGCATCCCACCATAGGGAGTGGGTACCAAAAAACTAGCTCATGTGCCAGAGACAGGTCCTGGTCCCACTTACACAGGCCCCACAAACACACCAAGCCACACAACTGTCACCCACATGCAAAGAGCCTGTCAGTCAGGTACCCTCTCTGCTATTGCTAGGAGTTTTAGCTGGGGGTCATCCTTGTGAATTCTTCGGAGTTTCACTGGCACCAGGTTTCTCCCTAAACCCGTAATGATCCCCTCTATCAAGATATCTCTTTCATTGCTCTCCCTCTCCGTACCACCCCCAACCCTTCCAACCTGATCCCTCATGTTCCCATCCCCCATGCACTGCTCTTTACCCCAACCCAACTCCCAGCTTATTCAGGAGATAGGAGCCTTGTCTTAATCCCCAGACAGCTTAATATTTTTCAAAGTAAATTTTGGATTTTTTTATGATATGGGAGCATGGTGACTTTGAGATTAGCCTAGACTCAACCTGTTGATTTACAGCTATCTTCTGTACTTGGGGAATGGTACCCTCTAGATCATCAATTTTCCTAATCACTGCAATGGAAGAAAGAGTAATCCCCATTGGATTGCTTCCCCCCCCTGCTGTGATAAAATACCTGACAGAAGAAGCAAGGTTAGGGAAGAAAGCCTTTCTTTGACTCAAGAGTATGGTCCATCGCCGCAAGTTGGACCGGGCAGCAGGGATGCAAGGCAACTGGTCACACGGAGTGTGTGCTCAGGAAGCAGAGAGGGACCAATGCTGCTACTCAGCACCCTTTCTCCTGTTCACTCAGATGGGGACTGGAGCCCATGGGATAGTGCTGCCCTCAGTTAGGAGAGTTCTTCTCACACTGGTTAAACTCATCAAAAAGCCCATCATAGGGATCCCAGAGATTTGTTTTCAGAGTATTTCTAAACCCCATCAAGTTGATGGTCAAGATCAGCCATCAGAGTCAGCAGAATCGTTTCCATATTGTCTGGGATAAGATTAACTTTCAATAAATGATAGCCATTATAGAAGCATTTTTAAAAAATCAAATTACGTGGTCCACTAAATCTTGAGATGAAAAATAGAAACAAAATGGGACCAACTAACTTGATGCAAAGACAGGTTGCTGTGAATGCCAGCCAGAGTTAGAACTAAAGCCCAGATCTCCAAAGACAATATTCTCTTCCCTATACCAATTTGCCTCTGGAAATTCTTTGAATAAGCCAGTTCATTTTCTTGAAATTAAGCCCAGCTTTTTACATGTGGCAACAACTTAATATATGAGTGATGATCTAAGTGAATGAATAAAGGCCTTTGTAACTATGTTTCCTTAAGAGAGGCATGTACCCTTTGGGACTTGAACCAAAGTCTGAGGATAGAATTCAGAGGTAAAGTGAGCACCCAGCAGGTACAAGGCTCTGAGTTCATCTCCAATACCACTACAGCAATAATAACAACAAAAAGACTGAGGCCGGGGCTGGAGACTCACACGATGAGGAAGACTGTTGGCTGAACAAGAATGATGCCTTGAGTTTGAATCCTTAGTAACTCATGTAAAAACCCAGGTGTGGTCATGTATGTCTGTAACCACAGCAATGTGTGGACAAAGATAGTAGTAGTCTGTGACTTGAGAGCTGTCAACCTAACTCCACATTCACTGAAAGACTGTGTCTCAAAAGAATATGTCAGAGAGTTATAGAACAAGACTCCCAATGTCTTCCTCTGGCCTCCGTGATCTAGGCATGCCTGTGCACACATACATGCGCACACTTGTTGGAGGAGGCCAGACTTCCCACTGCACACATTTGTATCACATGTGTATATCACACACATATGCCATATATATTCATACACACATAAAGATATAGACACAAATAAAAATAAAATTTCAATTCTCAAAAGGCAGGCTCAGATGAAAATTATTCAGAACCCTAAATAAGAAAGATTAAAAGTATGTTCCTGGGTAGAATTCTTACATTCTGGACAGAACAAAACATGAGAGTAGGTTCTGTGGGGATGAGGCAAGAGAAACTATGACTTTGGTTTGGTGTATTTTATTTTGCACAAACCACCTGGACTTTTAATCATATCACAAAGTCACTCTGAAGAGAATTTTATTCATTTAAGATTTATAGCTTGACTACTTCCAAAAATATTGAATATGTTTAGAGATGAAAGACGACATAGAAGAACGTAATGATTTTTAAAGATGAAATGAAATCTAGGCCATGTAAAGAAGAACGAGTAGATACAGTTAGCATGTCGTAAGATAGATTAGAGCATCCTTTTTCGAAATTTGGCTTGCACCTTCTCAGTAAAAAAGAGAGCAACTTCAGGTTTGTTGAAAAGTAACAGTAACATCTATAGAGTAGTCTTGTCTCCCGTCTACTTAAGCTGTATTGATCATGAGATGCTCAAATAAAGCATATTCGGTGTGGTACAAGGAGAACAGCTGTTAGCTGTGCCACATAATATAAAGAGGAATTCTTTGTTTGCTTTTTTATTGTGGGGGGCGGGATTCGAGACAGGCTTTCTCTGTAGCTTTGGGGCTGTCCTGGAACTAGCTCTTGTAGACCAGGCTGGCTTCAAACTTACAGAGATCTGCCTGCCTCTGCCTCCCGAGTGCTGGCATTAAAGGTGTGCACCACCACCACCTGGCTAGTATTTCTTTATTATCCATCTGTCCTAGTATTGGATTCATTGCTGTGAAGAGACACCATGATCATGGCAACTCTTATAAGAGAAACATTTAATTGAGATGGCTTGCTTATAGCTTCAGAGGTACAGTTCCTTCTCATCACAGCAGGGAGCATGGCAGTGTGCAGGTAGATGTGGTGCTGGAGCTGAGAATGCTACAATTTACGGACAACAGGAAGTCAATTGATTGTTACACTGAGAGAAGCTTGAGCAAAAAAGGCCTAAAAGCCAGCCCCAACGGTAACACACCTACTTGAGCAAGGCCACACCTCCTAATAGTACCACTCCCTTTGTGGGCCATTTTCTTTCAAACCACCACACAATCTGTAAAGGAATATGGCAGAAATTAAGTAATAATGAAATAACTATCTTTCAGAAATGATGAGACAATGTGGTCCATCTATTTTATTTAACATTTAGTAACATTAGTTAATTGACTATTAGACTAATAACAACTGTAGATATTGAAAGAAACTTTACATTAGTATGGTTGTTTTTCTAGCATAGATGCTCACTGATAAAGATTCAGAAAATATATAAACATGTGAGAAAAACAATCATAATCTTAAAATCTGTAGATAATCATAGGTGATTGTTATAGCTACTTATAGAGTCCTTTTTTCTAAGCTCAAAATACATATATATTAAATAAAACACTCTTTAAACCAATTTGAATCCATGTTTCTTATGTCGATTCACAGTTGTAATCTCTAAAATGTACTAACACTGAACATATATTCTCATGCTGTCCAAGAGAAAAAGTTGGTTCTATTATTAAATGTTCAAGAGCCCAACTTGTACTCTTGATCAAACAGAAAATATTCCTAGTCAAACAGAAGGTCTCCTTTAGCTAAAACTTGTGAAGCTGAGGTGCTGATAGGAAGGACTCTTTTTTAAAACAAGAACTTGGATTTTTGCCCACAGTCCTACGCCATATGACATGGAACAGATTTTTTAGCCAGAAAGAAATTTCAGGTCAGGTTTCACCAGCCAAGTAGCCTTTCTGTAAAAGGATCTCCCGGTGGCCTCTAGAAAGACTAATGAGAATACCATCCACTCTCAGTTATCCATGCTAATAAGAGATAGAAGGACACGATGAATTGAAATTTCACGGCATATCGCCAGTTCTCATTTTAGCCAATGGTGTTAACTTCCTCCTGTGTTAACCATCTTTGAACTATAGACTCTTTTATCCCCATTGTGTCTGAGTTCCTACTAGTAGAAAACTGAAGTAGCCACAAAGTAAATAAAGAGGGGGACATGATATGTGTACGGTACCTCTCATGGGTATGGTGTTTATTTTTGTTTAGTTGTTTTCTTCTTCCTCTCTCTCTCTCTCTCTCTCTCTCTCTCTCTCTCTCTCTCTCTGTGTGTGTGTGTATGTAAAATTGAATGATTTTATGGCATATGACCCAGCAAATATGATTGAAATGGATGAAGGAATAAGTCATAACAGCAGAATGAGGAATTTGACTTCTTAGATTTCCTTTTTCACTGTTTTTTTTTTTTCACAACTGGAAACAAGGTTCTTTTGAAGTCCTGAGGGAAAGGGACAGAATCTTCAACTCTGAAACCTCATGTTATGGAAATAAACAAATTATGTAGCTACTGTACATTGTGATTCAACTTTGATAAATGGGCAGGGGGAAAGTACTTATGTGTTTCTTTCCCCTCTCAGTATTCTAGGAGCTTTTTAAAGAAATTAATAATTAAAAAGGAATTTGTTTACTTGGTCTGTCTACTTCACATAACTCATAGCAAAGATTCATTTTTCCCTTTCCACTGACTGTATGTGTCATAGTAGAATAAATATTATTGTAATACTGACATAGTGATGTGTCTACAGTAAGAGCTGTTATCAAAAACAGTTCATGGGAATGTCTTCTTGGCTTTGGACTAGTGATAGAGTTCTTGACCCTTTGACCTACTCTGGAGAGAGGGGCAGAGCACTGTTGGCACAGATGTGCGTTTCTGTGGCTATTTACGTTTTGTATTGTTCCTGTTAACAGGGGCTACCAAAGTAGCAGGAATTTCCACTTCTAATTAAGGCCAGCTGAGCTATTGGAAAACTAGCTATAAGGATGCTGGTTGAAGGTCCATTTCACTTCTTAGTTGGATTCTTTTGGGACTCTCAGATACCAGCAGTTAGTAGTAAGTCATTCCTTCTGCAGCTGATCTCTCTCGGTTATTGACAATGGGTTGCTGACTTTTCTTCTTCATCTTTCCTAGAGATTAGTGTAGCATCCATGTTTCAACAAAATCAGCTCATTTGTGCTGGCTGGCATTTTAGGTGTGGTTGAATATATATTGTAGCTCATTAAATTCTTTCCTGGGTGGTGTCAAAAGTTTTTCAAGTCCAAACTCATAAGCATATGTTGAAGGTGGATTTATCCTAGTTTTTGAAAAGTGATAATGTTCAGTGTTCTCTTGGAGAAACGTTTATGATTATGAAAACCACTCCATTTTGAGAAACGTTAAAATATTACTTAATGACTCATGTTTAATTTTATTAAATGCTTGAAAAAAATCACTATCAGTAATTGCCAGAGGATCATTTAAAAGCAACAATATTACTATTTAGCTCCTTTCCTTCCCCTGATCCCTTTCTTTTTCTTCATTAAGGATTTCTTGGGCATAATTAGCTAAATATCATATCATTGACATAAGACCAATGTATGTGATGTAAGGCCATTGTATTTGCATTAAAATTCGTTTTCTATCAGCAGTAGGGTTTTGAGTAAGGTTTTTGCAGTCTCTGATAGTATAATTTGGAAGACAATGGGATAGTAATGTGGCTTCAATAAGTTGTTAGCGTATGGGGGAAAGATTTGTAGGTTTACAAGGAAGGAAAGGGTATTTTAACTTAGAGTAACTTTTGTCTTCCGAACAATATTGCCTTTGCTCAAGAGAGCTACTCTAAACCTTACGTTTTGTCACTGATACAGATCCAGAAGTTCAAGTTAAGCATTGTCCATCTAATAATTTGGAATGTTACTTCTTTCATTTATTTCTTTCATTTGTGTGGTGACTTGGTGCGACTGGAAGTCAGAGTCAAACTTGCGGAAGCCTCTGTGCGTCTTCCAACATGTGGGTCAGTGGGCTGATCTCTGGTCGTTAGACTTGGCAGCATGTGCCTTTGCTCACAGAGCCAGCCCACTGACCCATTATGAATATAAGTCTTAGAATGTGTAAAGGCATTTGAAACTCATGTTTAGGTAGGTTGTTTGATTTTAGTGACTTTCACAAATCTTTCAAAAGTCTAAATCTTCCATTATCCCATTTGTTCACTAAATAACGCAAAGATAAACCATCCAAACATGCAGATCACAGCTGATAGAAAAACTTCATCCAACTTAGTATTTTAAATGGGTAGATCTGATAGCAACCATGGAGTGAACTACTCCATGCAAGAGTAGAATAAAATACATAGTATGCACGGTCTATTTTTATGTACACTATGGATTTATACACAAAATGGGTTGTAAGTTCCTTCAATTCAAGTATAGTAGCCCTAGATACATATGACTATGCCAAACTAATTATTCTACTTGAAGGAGTTGTGTTTGTGAGTTTGTATTCAAGTATACCAGTTGTTTCTAAAACACTGATATAAGTTTTATATGTAGAATGCCAATCGTGTGACTATTTGTCAGAGTGAATATAAATTTATTAACAAAATATACACTTTCTTGTCACTAGCAAGAGGGTAGGGAAAGATGCCTCATATAGACATTGGTGTTGGAAAATTCATGATCATTGCTCAATAGCTAAAGATCTTGGGATTGCTGAGATATTTCTAAATTCTATCTGTATAATGAAGCTGTGTTTCTAGACTTGCCTGAAAACCACATATGTTCTGTGTAAAAACTATTTTCTTAGTTTCCTATGTTCTTTCAGTGCTAACATGGTCCTGAATACCCATTCTAACTCAGAAAAAAATAGCTTAATGTAAATTGTTAAGGAGAATGACAATACTGTAAAATTTGAAACAAAAATTATTAATGAAAATGAATACATATGAAGCCTTACTGATAATTTAAAAAGTACTGGTTTCGAGCCGGGCGATGGTGGCGCACGCCTTTAATCCCAGCATTCAGGAGGCAGAGGCAGGTGGATCTCTGTGAGTTCGAGACCAGCCTGGTCTACAGAGCTAGTTCCAGGACAGGCTCCAAAGCCACAGAGAAACCCTGTCTCGAAAAAGCAAAAAAAAAAAAGGGGGGGGGCTGGTTTCATTATTCCTTATAGAATTTCTGATGTTTAAAGTAACTAAAATATTCATTGCAGGTCTTTCTCATAGGTTAGTATAGCTTTTCTGGGAGAAAGTTTGACAATATAGATCAAGAATTTAAGAATATGCACAACTTTTGTTTTTTTTAAAGATTTATTTATTTATTTATTTATTTATTTATTTATTATGTATACAATATTCTGTCTGTCTGTATGCCTGCAAGCCAGAAGAGGGCACCAGATCTCATCACAGATGGCTGTGAGCCACCATGTGGTTGCTGAGAATTGAACTCAGGACCTCAGGAAGAGCAGTCAGTGCTCTTAACCTCTGAGCCATCTCTCCAGTCCCCTATGCACAACTTTTGACCCAAGAAATCTACTTCTTAGAATTTGTTTTAAGAAAACAGCCAGTGTAGGAATGCTTGCCATGAGACTTTTAAAAATAGAAATGTCAACAGTATAATTGGCCAAATAGATAATTGTCTAATGCTAAAGTTAAACTATATATTGATATAGAATAGTGTACCTAGACGCAGAGTATGAGAGACTATTTACTGTAATAGCAATATTCTCATCATGGCATGTCATTTTGTAACAGAAATTGTACATACATGAGGTTTGCATAAAAAGTTAGGAGTTTCTAGTTTCTTGCCTAATATGCAAAGGGCTCCGAAATTTTCAATTCTATTATGTCAGAAAGTACCCAAATGAATTAAAGATTAATGATTCCTCTTAGATTCAGTAAGATGGGAGATGGAATGAAAGTATATAGATTGGAATGGAGGAAAGAAAACCACGTGACTTTGCATGCATAAAATTCCAAACTATCAAGATTAATGTATAAAAATCAATTGCTTTCCTATATATTAGCAATGAACAAGAAGAATTTGAACTAAACACATGTATTATTACTTAGCTTAACACTCATAAAAATAAAATGCATATATATAAAATCAACAGTGCATCTAATGAAAACTATAAGACTTTGATGAAATAAAAACAGGAACACATAATTGGAGAGATAATTCATGTTTGTGGGTAGAAATGTTAAAGATTGTTAGTGTTGGGTTTTTTTATAATTTAATGTGTAGTTCAATATCAGTCAAAATTGTAACAGATCTTTTTGTGGGTATTGACAGAGTGACTCAAGTTTGTGTGAAAAGGAGAAAGATACAAAACAGCAAAAAATACTGAGAAATAACAGTAACAAAATCTCCAATAATACTTTACTTCAAAACTTGTTGTATAAGCTGGAACAATGAAGACTGTGACGCTGGCCAAAGGAAAAATAAATAGATCAATACAACACAACAGGAAGCCCAGAAATAGACAAGTATAAACATTGTCAGGAAACTTTCAACAAAGAAGGAAAGTTGTAAATGAAAAGGGGGAGGGGAATAGGTAGTCTTTTCAATAGATGGTGCTTGAACAGCTAAACACCTATATCCCCAAGTAAACAAATTAATGAATTGAGCCATAGTTCTTACTTACTTACAAAAGCCTCAGCATGTATCACTGAACAAAGTCTAGGTGGCTGTGTGGCTTTGGCAATGATATTTTAAATAAAACATCAAAGGCACAATTCATGAAAGAACTGATACACTACACTTTGTTAGAATTAAAGATTTTTGCTTCTATAAAAGACATAGAATCAGCAAATAGTACATTCTAAAATGGAAAGCACCATCCCAGGAGGGCGCTCTGAGTAACTGCACCAAACATTTAAGGATAAAATTACATGAGTTCTCTATGGTGTGTTCCAGAAGATAAAAGCAGAAGGAGTGCTGACTAACTAATTTCCTGATTGCCATATTTCTGTGACTCCAAAGAATAGACAGAAACACTGCAAGAAAATAGTAAACCAACAGCTCCTGTGAATATAAGTTCAAGAATCCTTGAAACTTTTAGTTAATTCAGGAACTGGAGAGATGAATCAATGTTTAAAAGCTTTTTCAGAGAACAGGAGTTCCTAACCCATAAGGGTACGGTAAAACTATCTGTAATTCCAGGTCCATGGGACTTGGCTCTCTCATTTGGCCTCTGCAAGTACCCATATGTGTATACCCCATGCACGAGCACAAACACGGTCATGAAAATAATTAATACATTGACTCCAACAATGTGTGGAAATAATGATTTGATACAAACAAGTGGGGTTTATTGCAGATATGTGAGATCCAACATTTAAAAATAAGTTAAGGTATTCTATGATATCAACAGATTGAAGAAAATAAACATGATTTTATCAAAAAATGGAAAGAAATAATTTGATAAAATCGAATATTCTCTAGCATTCTATGGATAAAGGAGAACTTACTCATCCTGACAAAGAACAGTCAGCATCACACTTAATGCTGCGACACGGGATGCTTTCCCCCTAAGATCAGAAATAAGGAATAATATGCACTCAGACTTTTTTAACCTTTTACTAAAGGTCCTAGATAATGAATAAATCATGTATACAGACTGAAAGAAGTAAAACTACCTTCTTTTACAGATGATGTAATTATTCATATAAAAATCCCCAAAGTTCTGGAGGGATGATACAGTGATTAAGAACACTTACTGTGTTTGCAGGAAACCCAAACTTTATTCCCAGCACCCACGCCAGGTGGCTTACAACTGCCTATTAACTCTAACTGCAGGAGGTCTAATGCCCTTTTATGTCCTCTTCAAATACTTGTACACACACACACACACACACAAATTTAAATAAAATAAGTGTTCTTTTAAAACCCAAAGAAATAACAATGGTGCAAAAGCTTCTGCAACAACACGCAACAAGATTGAAAGATAAAAATTTAGTATACAAATTTCAAATATTTTCTAAATATTATCATCAATGAACACATAAAATTAAACTTTAAAACCTCATTGCCGGGGGCTGGAGAGATGGCTCAGAGGTTAAGAGCACTGATTGCTCTTCCAGAGGTCCTGAGTTCAATTCCCAGCAACCACATGGTAGCTCACAACCATCTATAATGAGATCTGGAGCCCTCTTCTGGCATACAAACATACATTGCAGGAATGTTGTATACATAATAAATAAATAAATCTTTAAAAAATAAAAACCTCATTGCCATTTACATTAGTACCAAATGAAGTAAATGCACGGGCATCAATATAACAAAATGTGTGCAAGATCTCTGTGAGGAAAGCTACAAACACTGATGAAATAAATGAGCTAAACAGAAAATGGGTAGAAAAACACATAGTTGTCAGGTATCAGTTCTTACCTCATTCTAAAATTTCAATGAAAGGTAAAATACCCTGAATAGCTAACACTTTTGAGGGAGGAGAATAAATAGCATCAGAGTTCTGACCCTATACAACTTCAATACTGATGTAAAACTGTAGTAATGAATATAGTGTGGCTTGGTGACAGAATAGAGAAATAGGTGAATATAACATAATACAGAGACAATAAATAGACCAGAACATATGTAGCTGGCTGAATATTTTTTCACGAAAGAAATAGAGAAACTTCATAAGAATAAAGGCTACCCTTTTGCAAAATAAAATGCATCTACCATGAAACTTCTAGAAGGTAGCATAACAAAATCTGGGAGAAATTATATTTGCTATTGGGCCTTGTGATACTATCTCTAAAGCATGTTCTAAGATAAAGGATTAATAAGTTGGACTGGTTTTAAAGTACAACATTCCGCTCTGAAGAAAATATTATAATAGAATGGAATGATGGGTCAATATCTGTGTTTTACAGTATGGAGCGAACTCTGAAAGTTGTCAAGAAAAATATGAACAATTCAATTGATAAAAGGATAAAATATCCAAAAAAAAAAACCAATTGACTAAGAAAAACATGCAGGTGACAAATGAAGAGATGTTCAAATTATATGCCACTAAGGAAGAACAAAATAAGGGACCATGACTGGACAAGGTGTCTTATTCTCTTTAATACCAGAACTTGGGAGGCATAAGCAGGCAGATTTTTATAAATTTAAGGCCAACATAATCTATATAGAACATAGGGATACATCGTTACACCCTCTATGTTATATTGATTTTTTTAAAGACAGTGCTATGTGCTTATTATAATTGCCAAACACTGAGGATAATAAGTGCTGGTTGGAATATGGAGCAACAGAAACTCTTTCATTGATGGATATTCTAAATTCATTTCTGTGGCTGTAAGATGGGAATTATGTTACCTTACAGCTTATCGTCTTTCGAGAAAGGAAGCCAGGAAAAGAAAGCATAGCAGTAATCTGGAGTGAGAAACTAGAGTAGAGTCCACAGATGAATGCTACCTACTGACTTGTTTCTCCTGACTTGATCAACATTCTCTTATGCAACCCAGGACTACCTGAGGAGGAACACTGTCCACAGTGGGCTGGACTTCAGTCATTAGTCAGCAGAATGCCCCAGCAATTTGCCTATAGCCCAATCTGACTGGGGGGATATTCTCAATTGAGGCTTCTTTTTCTCAGACAAATCTAGTTAGTGCCAATTATATAAAACCTAACCAACACAATTGACTCCTTTTCAACTTGACATGCAAACACATCACTATTAAGCTATAAACTTTCCTTTCTTGTTTATCCCCAAAATGCCATCTTAATAACATAATATAAAACATAAATAATTTTAAAAGCCCCATATTCCTTAAAATACCTCAATACTTAAAGGCTGAAATTATTTTTTAAAATATTCCAGGTCTCTCTAAAATTTCTAACTCTCAAGTATGGGCTTCTGAAAAATCACAAGTTACATCCTTTTTTTTTCCCAATAAGGTGGAAGAACTAGGGCACAGTCACAGTCAGATCGAAGAAAACCCAAACTTCAACCATGTAAACAAATTCAGTTCTTGCTTTATAAGTTCCACTCACAATCTTTTGAGCTCCAAAGGGCCTGCTACTCTCCACTTCTCCGGGTCTACTATCTGTGGCGTGCATAATTTATCTCCTATGCTCAGGCCAGCTCTACTTCATAGTTGTAGCTCTGCTTGGAAGTTGTCCCATTGTACTGACACCTACACTTTGCTAGAGTCCCCACTGCAACTGAGACTCCTTCTCCATCAGTCTCTTCAAACCTCTATTCAGGGACTCTGTCCCTGCCAGTGCCAAGCCTTGGTTGTTTTCTATGATCCATTAGTGCCTTCAAAACTAGTACCTCCTGTGTGACTCTTAGACATTATTAAGTCTAGCTGCCAGCATGAGATGCAGACTTGACAAGCCTGTACCACAGCTTCAGTGTGCTGATGAACAAGAAAAAAAAAAATCTTATCAGAAGATGTCTCCTCAATGATGCTGGGTCTTAATCACAATTGATTTCTCAGTCCCAGTTTACCACAATAAATTTTCCCATTGAAGTAAATATTTTTCCTCTGTGGTGGGGTTTCTTAATCTTCACAACTTATTCTTCAGCCTTTTTTGTTTTTTGTTTTTGTGTGTGTGTGTGTGTGTGTGTGATAATTTCTTGGTTTCTTTTAACCTTTGATTTAAAATGGATTTTTTTTTCCTGACCGTTCTGATTGCAGTTTCCTCTCCCTCTATTCTTCCCAGTTCTTTCCCATCTCCCTTCCCATCAGGGTCCACTCCATTTCTGACTCTTATTAAGCAAAAGCAGGCTTCTAAGAGATAATAACAGAACGTAAGAAAATAAAATATAATAATCTAAAACAAAAATTATCATATCCAAGTTGGGCAAGCCAAACGAAACAGAAAGAAAAGAGCTCAAGGCATAAGAAACAGAGAAGACTCTCACACATTTGGGAGTCCCATAAAAATACTAAACTGAAAGATATAATATATATGGAATGGATCTGGTGCAGATCCATGCAGGCCCAGAGTGTTCATATGATCTTTGCTCAGGAGATTTAGAAGGACTTGTTCTGGTGTTCTTAATCGGTGAGCCATCTCTCTAGTCTAGAAGTTCTGTTGGTCCTTCCTTCCTTCCTTCCTTCCTTCCTTCCTTCCTTCCTTCCTTCCTTCCTTCCTTCCTTCCTTCCTTCCTTCCTTTTTGCCTGGCCTTGAACTCACAGAGCCTCTGTCCCCCAGCCTAGCAATTCTTAATTTTGACTGAGTTTTATTTTATGGTATAGCATGTGTGGACTATGCTATGGGGTTGGGATTGGCCTGTCTGAAACAAGTCTTTTTTTTTTTTTTTTTTTTTTTTTTTTTTGGTTTTTTCGAGACAGGGTTTCTCTGTGGCTTTGGAGCCTGTCCTGGAACTAGCTCTAAATATTTCCACCTCTTACCCTCCTCCCATTTCCCTCCCCCTCCCCCTATCTTCCTCTCCCTTCCTCTCCAGTCCAAAGAGCAGTCAGGGTTCCCTGCCCTGTGGGAAGTCCAAGGTTCTCCCTCCTCCATCCAGGTCTATCTAGGAAGGTGAGCATCCAAACAGACTAGGCCCCCCACAAAGCCAGTACATGCAGTAGGATCAAAACCCAGGGCCATTGTCCTTGGCTTCTCAGTCAGCCCTCCTTGTCCAATACGTTCAGAGAGTCCTGTTTGATCATATGCTCCAGCAGTCCCAGTCCAGCTTGCTTTGGTGAGCTTTCTCAGTGGGTGGGCGCACCCCTTGTGGTCCTGACTTCTTTGCTCATGTTCTCCCTCCTTCTGCTCCTCATTTGGATCTTGGACTGTTGGGATGGAGGAAGGGTGGATATGGGAGCAGGGAAGTATATATCTTAATTAAGGGAGCCATTTTAGGGTTGGCAAGAGACTTGACTCTAGAGGTGTCCCCAGGTGTCCATGGAGATGTCCCCAGCTAGATCCTTGGGCAGCTGAGGAGAGGGAGCCTGAAATGGCCCTATCCTATAGCCATACTGATGAATATCTTGCATATCAACAAGTCTTTTTCTAGATAACAAAGATATTCATCTATGCATTCTTCTAAAAATTTCAATATATTAAATTTTAGATTGAAATCTATGACACTTCTTTCATTTTTTATTAGCTTCTTTTTGTTTGTTTCTTTGAGAAAAGGCTTCTCTGTGTAGCCTGGGCTGTTTTGGAACTCACTCTGTAGACCAAACTGGCCCCAAACTCACAGAGATCCGCCTGCCTTTGCCTTCTGAGTACTGGGATTAAAGGTGTGTGCCACCACCGCCCAGCTTTAGTAGCTTTTATTAGTTATGCAAACTAATTGGTTTCATAATTACTTTTCATACATATGTAAAACATACTTTGATCATTTTCAATTCCTTATTGTCATATCTGTTCCCTTTATTCTTCCTATTTCTCTACCTCTAAGCCCTATTTCTACTTTCACATATTAGCTTTTGTCTTTTTCATTATTGTTTTATGTTTATATACATGCACACATATAAATACAACAAGCTGAGTCCTTATATCTTGCTCATATGCATACATTTTTAGGGCTGACCACTCAAAATTGTATAACCACTTAGGGCAGCAGTTCTCAAACTGTGGGTTGTGATATCTTTGGGGGTCAAATGACCCTTACACAGGGGTCATCTAAAAGCATCGGAAAACATAGATCTTTACATTATGATTTATTACAGTAGAAAATTACAGATATGGAATATCAACAAAAATAATTTAATGGTTGGGGGTCACTATAGAATGATAAATTGTATGAAAGGGTCACAGCATTGGGAGGCTGAAAACTACTGATTTAGGACTTTATTCCTAAGGAAGTCTGATTTCCCCTCCTTAGCAGTAAATAATTAATTACCTACAGTCCTTCATTTAGGGGTGGAGTCCTGTGAAATTTCCTGCATCAGTGCTTCTGGTCTATCTGTGTTGTCATTGCATAAGTCTTGTTTAGGCAACCATTTTTTAAGATGTCATAGGTGCAGCCTCTCTGTCATATCTAGAAGATACTATTTTTGCAACCGGTATCCTGGTTCTCCATCTAGTTTTTATAATGTTCCTGGTGCCTTTTTTATAATTTTTCCTGAGTTTAGGGTATGGTTACCCCATGGTCAACTGGTTCTCTTCATTTTAACCAGTTATGTCTCGCTGTAATGGTTTCCATCTTCTGGGGGGTAAAAAGAAGCTTCTTTGATGAGAGCTAAGAGCTATGCATCTCAGTGGGTATAAGCATCAAGTACTTCGAATGCAGTTAGTGTATGCTGGCTTCAGAAAGTGGCAAGAGTAGGTTCTCCTCTAGGTTCCATGACTTCTCCACTTATGGTTAATTGGCTAGGTTTAGAGTACTGGACATTAATTCTTTCCCATTGAGCAGGCTTGAGTCCAATTAGACAGCCAGCCATTGGTTACTGCTAATAGAGAAATGCTAATATGGTTGGGATTTCTAAGCATCCCAGCTGGGTAAGAGTATATTGATTGCTTTTCTCCCTTGGTAGCTTGAGTGCCAGTCCTCACGGAGGAGACTTCCAGGTCAATTTCCAGCCCAGTTTCTCCCTGTCGTGTGTTTGAATTATGTGTTGTCTTCAGCAATATGGATTTAACCGTCAAATTCTGATGGGGAATCAAGGGTAATGACAGTAGCTGTTTGGTTTGGGGAGGTCTCCTGGACTCTTCTTACTAATAGATAATTCAAAGGACGTTTCTCATATCTGGTACTAGGATTTTGATTATATAGACTATGTTTCTAGACTAATAACTCTTCACTTTATAAATTCTTTATATAGTCTGGATATTAATCCCCGATCAGATATGTATCTGGCTAAGATCCTCTCTCACTCTCTCACTCTATGGGTTTCCTCTTCACTCAATTTATGGCCTCCTTTGTTGTAAAGAAGCATTTTTTTTGTTTTATTAGGCCCCACTAGTCAAGTGTTGCCCTTAATTCTTGGGCAAATAGAGACCTAATGGCAAAGTTCTTTCCTACACCTACATCATATAGGGTAGTGCCTAGGTTTTCCTCTAACAGCTACAGCATTTAGATTCCACATTAAGGTTTTTCAACCATTGTTAGTTAATATTTGTGCAGGGTTCTAGATACGGTTCTACTTTTGTTCTTCTGAATGTGGACACCCAGATTTTCCAGCACCATTTGTTGAAGATGCAGTCTTTTCTCTAGTATGTGTTTTTGACATCTTTGCTGTGATCTACATTGAGATCATATTTCCTCCTGCTCTAATTCCTCTTCATACATACCCGCCTATCTTGAAACAGGGTCTTGCTATATTGCCTATACTGACCTTAAATTCAGCATCATCCTGTCTAAGCCTTCCAACTGCTGGGATTACAGACATGATCCACCATGCCTGGTTTTTTGTTCACTTAAATTTGTGGTATTAGAAATAGAAAATAAGCTAGCTTTAAATATTGTTCACAGCTATTCAAATGATTTCACAGTATTTGCTGAATTTGTTGAAAACATTCTTATTTCTTCAATGAATTGACTTTGTACCATGGTTGACTCAGTTGATAATGTATGTGTGGTTCTATATTTAGGTATTTTGATATCTTATTTATATAACCTTTGGATGATACTTTATATCCTGAAAACTGTAATTTTATTTTAAGTCTTTTACATCTTCTTCAAAATTATTTTGGTTCTTTTATTTACTTTCACTTCTCATATAAATGTATTAATAGAATCCTACCTTTTTAAAAATAAAATATTCTGTTGGTACCTTTTTTGAGACAGGGTCTTGCTATGTAGCCCCGGCTAGCATAGAACTAACTATGTAGACCAGGCTGACCTTGAACTGCCAGATATCCATCTGCCTCTGCATGCAATCTGTTATTTACTTTGGAGAGAATGGAGACCTTAAAAATATTTATCTGCCAATCTACAAACGCTATAAATTTATCTAAACTTTAGGCCGTCATTGCTTTTCTTCCAGCAACATATTATAGTTCTCTTAGTGTGAACCTTACGTATGCTTTGTTAGATGTGTACCTCTGAAGGTTCATGTTTGGGAGAAGTTATTGTAAATATTTTATGTACTAATTGTAGTTCATTTGCCTTCATCTCCTTTTGAGACAGTGTGTCACTTTGTAGTACAGGCTGGAAGTTTCCTGCAATCCTTCTGCCTTATTCCACACGTGTGAGGCATGAGCTGCCATACTCTGTCAAACTTCAATTTCTCATTACTATAGAACATGTAAATATGGTTAGTCTTGAATCTTACAGACTTGCAAAATTCTCTTACCGTTCATAACAACATTTTAATAGATTAGTGAATTTTTTATTGAAAATGACATCTGTAAATACTTTAATTTTTGCTTTGTATATTGAAAACGTTTTGGAACTGCTTTTCCTGGCTAACATTGGAAAAACAGGCATCATCGTATAATTCTCAGTCCTAGGGAAAAATAATTCAATTTTTTGCCATGAAAGAAGCATAATGTCAGCTACAGTTTTTTGGTTTTGGTTTAAGTTTTAGATGCCATGGATGAGATTGAGAAAGTTATCTTCCTAGTTTTCTAAGAGTTTCTGCCATGGCTAAATGTAACATTTTGTCAGATTCAGGTCCTAAGTCTTTAGCAACAATGATATGCCCCCTTTGGTGTGTAAACATATTTAATTATATCAATGATGCATGATGTTATGTTGTAATGCATGAGGAACTAGCCTTCAATTTCCAACACAAGCCCCACTTGCTCATAAACTCCTATTCCAATATCATATTAGACTTAATTTGCATCAGTATATCTTGCAGGTAGATTGATAATGTAGGTAGTAGGATTCATAACTTGGTAATATTGCCGATTATTTGTATCCTCTGGTAGCATGAGTAATACCTTCCAGCACCATGAACACTAGTCAATAGGGGTGATGCTTAAAATTATCAGCTTTATTACTTTTTATTTGTTGGATTACATAAGTGTGTGGGTGTCTTCAGCAATAGGGCCTTACTCTCAGGTTGTGGAGAGTAACCAGGAGTCTTGGAAATAGCCTGTAATGTTTGCAGGGGTCTATAACCTATTCCTGATGTTGGAGGCTTTGCGTGTTAGTATAAGATATCTAGTTGGGGCATTGTCTCCCAGTATTAGTTGTCTCTTCCCATATTCCCTCCTTCAATGTGCCTTCCTCTCACTGTCCCCATTTAGTCCTCCTAATCTATTCAAATTTCTGCCTTTATTCCCTTTAAAACACTATATTTTATTTTATCTTTTTTGGAAGATCCCCTCCCCCAACCAAGTCCTTACTAGCCACCTAACAACTTTGATTATTCTAAATAAAATACACATATCTAAAGCTTAAAAGCTAACTTCCACATATAAGAGAAAGTATGCAATGTTGTCTGGGTTACCTTATTAGGGATGTTTGGCTCTCGCACCATCCATTTAGCCGCACATTTCAGAGTTTCATTTTTCTTAACAGCTGAATAATACTGCATTGTATCATTGCACCAGATTTTCATTCTGTATTCTTCATCTTATGGACAACTAGGGTGTATCCTACTCATGACTATTATGAATAAAGACACAGTGGTCGTAGATCAGCAAATATCTCTGTAGTGAGATGCACAATATTTTGGGTATATGCCCAAGAGTGATATAACTGGATCTTGTGGTGTTTGCTTCATTTCTTTACTAGTATATATGGAGTTCATGTGATAGACTTAGTATAAATAATAAATGTTGTCTACTTTTTGATAACTAAGACATGTAAAACATGGCATGTAACATGGAATGTTCTCAAATACCTTTCATTGTAAAGCAGATTTCAATGATAAGAAGTTTTAGGTTCTGGAAAGATGACTCAGTGGTTAAGAACACTTCTTGTTATTGTAGAGGGCTCAAATTTAGTTCACAGCCCCAAACATGGTAGATCACAAACATCTCTAATCCCAGTTCCGGGGGATTCAATGTCTTCTGGCTTCCATGGGTACTGGTATGCATGTAGTGAGCAGACATGCATGTAGACAAAACACAAATACACATAAAATATAAAACAACAAAGACGTCTATTCATATAGAGCATCAGGTTGCTTGGAAGTAGAGTTATAGATGGTTTTGAGCTGCCATGTTGGTTCTGTGAATTGAATCCACGTTGTCTAGAAGAACAGACAGTGCTCTTAACTGATAAGGTATATCTCCAGGCCTATAAAAATTGATTCTAACAAAGAAAAGTTATGAACTGAGCTAACTGAAAGCAGTTCATGCTCAAGAAAATCTGTATGTAGAATGGAAACAAAGTGTTCATGTTTTCTATGGAAAGGGAGCACAACCTTTCAAGAAATCAAAAAGACAGTGATATGTTTTCCTATCTTGCTACTATAACAGATCATTACATGAGATTTTTTAATTCCACTGTCAGATCAACTTGGGTTTGAGTGTCATCTCAGCTACTAGCTAATTATATGTCTCTTGATTGCCTTTATTCATAAAGTAAGACTGATAGTGATAATCAATTTATGAGTTATTGTAAATATCCAGTAAGTAAAACACAGAAAACATTGAGCCAGCAGTAGGCACTCTGTAAAGGCAATGACTCTTTCCTTGATGTACATAGTAAAACGCATGGAACTCATGATTGTCTTTAGATTTTGTGATTTGGCCTATATTTTCTAACAGCTTTGCTCTTCCTGCTTCCCTCTTTTGAACAGATTCAGAAACATATTGTGTGTTTCAAGACAAGAAGTA
The DNA here is from genome assembly GCF_018167655.1 of Microtus oregoni. Taxonomy (NCBI): domain Eukaryota; kingdom Metazoa; phylum Chordata; class Mammalia; order Rodentia; family Cricetidae; genus Microtus; species Microtus oregoni. The sequence continues at coordinate 2,154,365 of NW_024544745.1, forward strand.
TAGAGTGGGTGAGAAATGGCATCCCTACCTGGAACCTTACGGACTGGTTTACTGTGTGAACTGCATCTGCACAGAGGTATAATTCTTTATGAGGGAAGATTTCCTGCTACATTCCTTGGCACACAGGGAGGTTATCAGTGCTCAATTTGCCAGGGAGACTAGAGGATTAAAAGCATGAAAGATATTAGTAAACCCCCAAGTGTCATGGATCACATCCATTATCTCAGCACAGACAAGGTTCAGGGAGGAGAATAAATAGAAGGAACATTCTTGGCTACAAAGCATATTTGAGACCCGCCTTAGAGGGAGCTGGGGAAAGGGATGGGGACAAGATTGCAAGGAATATCTCTCCTGATGTTCTTCCTGTTAAAGTTTGGTTTGTTTTTCTTAAAATATCTAAATATTTACTTTAAATAGATTTCTGTAGCCTTTTAGACAACCTGTATAGGACATAGTAGGAGAAGGTAGAAGAATCAGACAGCAGGAAAATGAGTCTACCCTCTAGATGACTGTAGAGGCAAGCCCAATTGTGGCAACAAATAATGTCTTCAGACATGTTTAGTTGCCTTGATGAAAACCACAGCATTAAGCCATTTGGGAAGGAAAGTCTCATTATAATCTTTAAAAACTGAGAATTCCGAATGCATAGAATGAACTATTGCAAGGGCTTCATGTAAGTAACTCCTGTTATGTGCCCAGGCCCAGTCACTCACAGGGCCTATTCTTTTCGCCATTTGAAAAGAACTTCTGGCTTTTCAAAATTTTGCCACGTATAAAGCCCTCTTTAGGTATTATAATATCAGGTGGTATTCAGGGTTTGTGAAGTTTAGCTTTGAGGTAGACTAATTTCTAGACTCTAACATAGGTCACCTATGATGCATGGTATGTTGGGTAATTTACCTATAGCTTCTCTTAGATTCCTTCAGCTTCCTCTTTAACACAGGGCAACAATGTCTAGCATGTTGGAGCATACCTGTGAATCCCAGCACTCCGGAAGTTGAGTCATAAGGATAATCAGCTTGAGTCCACTTATCTCAAAAATAAAGACATAATGTTATTACCTATTTCATATATCATAGTAAGGATTAAATTCACTAATTCATATAAAACAATGAGTAAGAAATGCTAATTATCATTGTCATCATTATCAGTAGGGTTATCAGTGCTTTTATTAATCTCTGGTATCTAGAACAGAGTTTAGTATACAACATTAAAAGTTGAGGTTTCTTGTCCACCAGGAACAATGCTTTGTGATGTGTTTCTGAGCTCATCTTAATTTGCGAACAACTGAGTCTGAGGAGTGTTGTACATTAAGAGCCTGTCTCCTGTTTCCAGATGCACTATTACAAAACTTTATTCTAGAAGGCACACAAGGAGAGGAAAGAGGTATAGTAAGGTGACTCCACTCAGGATAAAAGAAGCCTGCCTCTTTAAATGACTAAGGCCAGTATTAAACAGAGCATCTGGGAGCTGATTAACTGCCTGGTATGGCATTATTTTGTCAGATTCTGGACTCAGTACATTGGAGATGGACAGCTAGCCCTTGGAGGCCGAGGCTTTGAAGTCCACAAGGCAGTGAAAATGTTAACATGATCCTGATGCCAGCAAATCACACACTAGCATACTCTCTCTGTGGACTTCACCACCCGCCACCCTGTAACAGCCTAACAGATGAAAGTCACCCTTCCTTCAGATGAATTATGGATGGGAAATGTAAATGTAAAATGTATTCCCAAAGCTTGCTTTGTTATGGCAATGACTGAGAGCTGTCAGAGTTGGGTTCATGTATCTCTAAGTCATACAGGGACCAGGTTGCCTCATCCAGACATAATAGTTGATCAGCTCAAATTCTAGTCCTAGCTTGTTCTCAGAAGCAAATGTTGGCTGAAAAAAGAAATGAGGAGAGGAGTCACGCAGCCTACTGAATCAAGGCAGAGTTGGTTCTTATAGAGTGCAAGGACTCGCATGCTAGGGATGTCTCTGTGCACAGGGCTGGGAAGCAGCTCCCGGGGGACCTATTACTCACCACCCCTTCTCTTCCATGGCATCAGGCAGGTGGTTATGAAATCAGAATAGGCTCTTGGAAAAGTCATGCCGCTAGAACTGGGAAGGGTAGAACTATCCCAGAGCCAGGCCAGAGGAAGCCTCCCATATTTAATAGGAAGCTTTGAAAACTGGGACTGTTGAACCCAGCCTCTGACAAAGTATGCTGATATGCTTCCAACCAATCCAGCAGAGGTGCTAAGAGTGAGCAAAGGAGTTTGGTTTTTTGGTTTTTTTTTTTTTTTTAAGAAGGATGATTACATTCAGATTCTTGGGAATGCATTATTCACTGTCTGGGTGAGTCCCTGCATGACTGTTTCCCAAACTGGCAGAATCCCAGTGACCTTTGAAAGACATTTTTTCTCTCTCTCTTATTCTGACTTTTCTCTTTCAGAACGGGAATGTGCTTTGCAGCCGAGTCAGATGTCCAAGTCTCCATTGCCTCTCACCCGTGCATATCCCTCATCTGTGTTGCCCCCGTTGCCCAGGTAATCCAGTCTGCCTCTCTTTCCTCAAACTGTGTGTCTCTGCTTTTCCTCTTCACCTAACCCGGCTAATCTTCCTAAACTCCCCTAGAAGGGAAACTTCCAGTCAGAAATAACAATAGAACACTTTTAGACAACTTAAGCTGGCCCCCTAAATACACTTTATAGCCCAAATGGGACACATTCTGGGTTCTAATATATTATTGGGTACCCAGTAACAGATTTTCATTGGGCTTTTAATCATTTGAAAGGGAATGAAAAGGGAAAAAGGAATTATAGCTATAAACAGCCTCTTCCTGCCCTGGGCAGTGGGTAACAGGGGGGTTGTATCATTGTGGCACGTGTCCTATACAATTAGTGCTGGAATTGCATCCAAGCATAGCTTCAAAATAATGAGAAGCTGTTCATAAATCAAAGGAACTGAACCAGTAAGGTTTATGGCAGCATAAAGCTGCCTGCCTGCTGGACAGTCACCTCCTCCACACTGCACAGTTATTAGGTACACACTGTTAAGAGCAGAGCTGGGGAGAGCCAGCTAGAAGCTTTTTCACATGGTCGTTCAGAAGGCTGCTTTCACAGTGTGTGCTTAGAGAACTTTTCTGAGGTATTTTGCACCCTCAATTACACTTTATTCTGAAATGACTGCTGCCTGGTTCCTGCACCGAAGGCCTGGAACCATGGAGAAATTCAGAGAATGTCTGCCAGTCCAATGGCATCCCAAGGAAAAGCTATCTAACAGTCTTAAGATCTGCAAATCAAGGCCCTTCGATCTTCTAGGTTTATTCATTATGCCATAGAACAGAATTATCAAGATGAAGGCTCTTGAGTGGACTTTAGGGAGTCAGAGAACTCTTAGAAATTATTTGAATGCTTTCAATTTACTGTGTACTACTTTATTGATACTACTTTATAAACTATACTTTTATCTCCTAGTAAATACATTCCAACAAACATAGGCATTTTTTTCAAAGGTGACAAAATATCACACACAGATCTATAATTTTTTGAATCTTTGTTGATGATAGTACATGCATCTAGACACAAGGAACTGACCAATCTGAAAGTTACCTTTCAGAGTAAATTCCTACATGTGCTTGCTGTTTTTTAAATGTGTTCGTTTGCTTCTGCTTAAACTGAATTTCACGAGGCTCTGGCAAATGAGAGGGTAGTATTTCTGAGTAAATGGCTACTCTGGAGATCTTTTCTTTAGTCTGCCAGATAACTAACCTACTAAATCACTATAAAACCTCTCTAAGAAGTCTCACAAAGTGGCCTAATGTTAATAGGATCTTATCTAAACCACAACTTTGTAAATCATGGATTATCAGTAGAAAACAATTATTGACTAAAAATGGAATGTAGAGGGTAGCAGCTATTGTAACAGAAAAAGGAACGTGTTAAGAGAGTTGAGATTGTAAATACCCAGAGGGAAATGTAAAATAACATGACTTAAAAGCTAGTGTTAGAGTGCACAGAAACAAGCTTTGGTTTTTCTTTCCTTGCTCTTGCAGTTTGCTACTGAGAAAGTTAATATTTCTTCATTGTGCAATCTCTTTCTATGAGTAGTAGTGCCAATGTTCTCTAACCCTTACACACAAAATGTCTGATGCCATCCTTGAGTGATAGTTTAACTGGGTATAAAATTTTAGGTACATACTCATTTTCCCTCAGCACTTTGAAGTTATTTCTAAATGGCTTCCTGTCTTCTTTTGTTTATTGATAAAAAATGAACTATTTAATTTTAGTTCTGTTTTAGGCCTTTTTTTATCTAGAACTATTTCCTCTTTTACTATGATGAGCATACTAAAATGTGTTTATGTATAACTTATGTTCCTTTAGTCTGTTTGGTATGATTGCTTTTTGCTGTTTTTTTTTTATTTGTTTGGTTTTTTGAAACAGCATCTCTCTACATAAGTCCTGGCTGTCCTACAACTCACTATGTAGATCAAGTTGGCCTCGAACTCACAGAGATCTACCTGTCTTTGTCTCCCAAGTACTGAGATTAAAGGTGTGCCCTAGCATGCCTGGTGGTATGGTTGTTTTTCAGTCAAAGTACTTAGAAATCTATTTGTTAGTTGTCATTTTTATAAAAATAATAATTTCTCTTCTATCAGTGATTCTTAACCTCCCTAATGTTATGATCCTTTAATGCAATTCCTCTTGTTGTGGTGATCCCCAGCCATACAATTATTACATTGCTACTTCATAACTGTAATTTTGCTACTGTTATGAATTACAATATAAATATATGACATTCAGGATATCTAATTATCTGATATGTGAGCCTTGTGAGTGTCAAAACTCAAAGGCTGAAAATCCCCCCCCCCCCATTTAACTTTTTGAGAAAAGCTTCCATGTCTCCCACACTGGCCTTCCTGGTAATCCTACCTCAACTTTCCCAGTGCTTTAAAAGTGTCTTTCATGTATTTTTTCACCTCATTTAATCTGTCCTCTGTGTCTCTTATTGTCTCATTTGCTTTTGAAGTTTCCTGTCTTAGTTCTGAATTTTTCTTGTTTTCCTAGCTGTTGTTTAAAAGCTTATTCTCTATGAGATTTTTTTTTTAAATCTAGAATGAGCCCTTTATTCCTTCACAAATGATTGTATTAGGCCTTTTGACAGACACTTTTAGTTCTAACCTTGGAGTTTGCTTGTCTCAGACTAGATTTTTCCTGCCTTGATATTTCGTTTCTACTTTTGTTTTAATGTGAGGTACTATTCCGTCATAATGTCCTTGAAGTGGGACCTCAACTACACCTGCCAACCCAGTGTATTTTGGAGAACAACACAGTGTGGGCAGAATTATGTTGGAGCCTTTTTAAATGTGAGACAAGTGACTTTGGTCCCCAAACCATGTTAGTCACATTGTTATTGTTATGACAATAAATGTGAGAAATCCCAAATTAACTGAAAAGTAAAAGGTTTATTTCGGCTCACATTTTCAGAGGTTTCAGCCCAGAGTCATTTGGCTGTGTCGCTTTTGGATTTGGGAAGGCTAGCATGATGGGAAGCATTTAGTGAAAGAAGTTGCTTATGCAGCCTCAGGCAGGCATCAGGCAGGGCAAAGAAGAAAGAGAGATCAGAACTTCAATATTTCCTTCAAGGAAATGCCCCCCTCTCAGGATCTAACATCTTTCCAGTAGGCCTCAGACTCTAAAGGTTCTGCTCCATCTTAGTAGTGCAACATATTAGCACTGAAGACTTCAACATTAGGCCTTTCAGGGACAATAAAGATCCGAAGCCTAACACCAGCATCACAGAGAAATCATACACAGACTCTAATTGCACCTTAGCTGTGTAACTCCACCTATCTATATGTTGTCCCAGCTGCAAGCTGACCGTTAGATTTCAGTCATTACTGTACTCCACTACATCTGATTCCACAAAATATTTCACTTTATTTATATGGGTTCTTTTCCTTTAAATTTCCATTCTTTTTTTTTAAGTTTTGTATCATCATAGTTCTTCATTTGGAAATGAACCGTGAGGTTTTTCACGTGTTCTCTTTGCCATATTGAACCAGAGTGCAAGCAGTTGCCTTTGTCGTTCTAATAAGAGAAAACAAGAGCATACGATTTAAATCATAGTGGACAAGAGGGGATTTGATAAAAGGAAGAAATTTGCTATGCAGTTTTTATCTCTATTCTACTATATGGAGGTTCTTATTCTCTTTACTGAATATTTCTATAAATAAACAGTGCCTACTCATGTGAGATAGAGTGTCATAATCCTGTTTTGAGACAGGACAGTAAATTTGATAACACTTCTATACTCTTTCCACTCCAGTGTTTATTAGGAATGAAGAAACGCATGCCTTCAGAGACACAGAAATTTTTGATCAAAGAATAGGCACTACAATTAGAACTATCATATTAGCCAGCACTTATCTCCTAGAACAGAGGTTTATACACATTCGTGTTCACTGTTGTTCTATTCACTGCTTCTAGAAAATGGAGTCAGCCTAGACAATTGCTCGCAGATGAAAAGCCAATGAAAAAGTAGTACATACCTATAATGGAATTTTATTCAGCCATAAAGGAAAACAAAATTATAGGGTATACAGGGCACTCAATGGAACTGCGAAGTAACCCAGACTCAGAAAGCTAAATGTACTGTTTTCTGTTTCTTATGTATATCCTAGCTTCTAATACTTGTATATGCATATCTGCATGAGTAAACACAGATGAAGGAAAACTAGAAATGACCCCATGAAAGAGGAAAAAGAAGCTTTTAGGGAGAGCAATGGGAAAGGTAGTCCAACACCTGTGATATGAGAAGAGAAGGGGAAATCCTACTGGGACAAAGGATGCAAGCAGGGAGAGAAAACAGAGATCATAGACAGGAGTAAGGAGGGGTGGTCCAACCAAAACCATGTGTGAAAATGACACAAGGAAAACTGTTACTTTATATATTAAAGTTAAAAATAAAATTATATAAAATCTGTAGTTATCAATAGGAAGACAGGGGAGAGAGAGAATGAGGTTGAACATGATCCATAGAGTGAAAACAGTGATCTCCATAGTGGCCAAGAGCACTGTGACAAGGGAGGACTCATGACACGCTTAGTGGAAGGGTTCTAAGTATCATGCTTAGAGAAGATAGGCTATATATTCCCACTTGTTTTTTTTTTTCTTTTTCTTCCCATAACTTTCTTTGTAAAGGCTTTACTCTCAAATTTCCCAAGGGTCTTACCTATGTTTGAGGTTGTACCCTGCAGCTCCTGTAAAGTACAGAAATCTGCATATGCAGACTGCTTTTCCAGAACTGCCAGCAGAAAATACACACTGACTTCCATGAAGAACAAACGAGGAGTGTTTTCTTCATTTGGTCCCATACCACCAGCCTCTGCTGTGCCTGAAGAAGCTGGCGTTTCCCAGAGGCTAGAACATTCTAGGGAGAATCTAAACTACCAGGAGTCATGGATGACCTCTAGCCAGGACTGTATGTGGTTCTGAAGAAGTCTATAACAACGAAATATTAGGGTGAAGAAGTAGTAAAGAAAGAACAGGAAAAAAATGAAATTTCTTTCTTTTTGCTTTTATATACATTTTTGCCACCCAGAGAATTTTCTACTGACCAAGATCCTAAACCATAATTTTTACATAAGATTCTTAATGTTTATTGCATGAGAGTTTGCTACTCAGAAATAATAAATTTGTGTTCCTTTGGAGGTGTTCCAGTATTCCTCGATTATTAAAGGGTTGTTATAAAATGGCCAAAATAGCTGATTTGATGTGGTTACCAGCGACCTAATCCACAATGTTTTCTTTCTGCTAGGTGTGAAGACATTTGGCTCTTTGACATGATTTTATTAGTGATAGGGACATTGTGGTTTTGCCTCTCATATCCCAGTCTTTTTTATTCCTGGTGTGGTAAGAAAATGTCTTTCCCAGTGATACACTGTATTCTTATAAGGGAAAGACTGGAAATCCTCTTTCAGTTCTCTCTTATGTGAGTTGGGAGTAGACTTGCAAACACAGGCATTTCTGCTCTAAGGTAATAGGTGAATTTCTACCTGGAAACATTACTTAAAATGGGGAGAGATAGAATTCTTAAAGGGAGTGGGATTAAGAACAAAAAGATCCAAATAAGGAAAATTAATTAGGACAGTATTAAAGCTGTCTGAGAATAGTTCTGATCCTAAGCAAAGATAATGGTGATAGAAGGAAGTAGAGGACTGTGGAAGCCATAGCTAAATGCTGCATTGGTAGAACCTAGGAGAATAGCTGTTGAAAGTTGTGAGGTCAGGGTGTGAGGCAAGAGATCACAGAGATGATCCCATTCTTTCTTGCTTACACTAGAAGCAGCTAAGTAGCCACAAAATTCTCTTGTCCAGTTTCTAATAACCAACTCATTTTCCTTGAATTTTCAGTGACTCTTTAAAAGTGGCACATGAGCACTCACGTGCAGATTTATTTTCCCCAGTCAGCTTCAGCTGAGACTTGCCTTTGCTGGTAAACCCTTTCTTGTTGTCATTGATGTGTTGACTAAAAAACTCAAACTATTTCTTTACCCTAAACATACACTGCATAGTTAGTTCTCATTCCCCTTACCCTCGGCTCCTATGAAGAACTAATCTTCTTTCTGAATCTGTGGATTTGACTATTCATGAGTTCTCAGTAATGAATTCATTCAGTAGGTGGAGTTTGACTTGTGGCTTCTTTCTCTTAGCCTTGAAAAAATGTTTTCAAGGCTCTCATCCATGTTATAGCGCGTGCCAATGTTGCATTCCTTTTTATGGATGAATAACATCCACGGTATGGTCATACTACTTGCTTCAATCACTGTTAAATCGCTGTAAAGAGACAGCACAGCCAAGCCAGCTCTAAAGGAAAGCATTTAATTAATGACTTGCTTACCAATTCAGAGGGGAGCATGGTGGCTCACATAGGGCTGGAGTAGTCGCTGAGAACGTCATCCTGATCAGCATGCAGAGGGGGAGGTCTGGAAGAGAGAGCGACAAAGAGACACTGGGCTATCATGAACTTTTGGCACCTCTAAGTCCACCCCCAGCAGCATACCCCCTCCAACAAGGACACACCTCTTAGTCGTTCCAAATACTTCACTAACTAGGGACTAAGTATACAAATATAAGAGCCCATGGGGGCCATTCTGATTCAGTCCACCACAGCAGTTTCCTTATCAGTTCATCAGTTGGTATTCATTTTGGTTGATTTCACTAGTTGGCAGTTGGGAACCATTCTGCTATTAATATTTGGCTACAAGATTTTGTGTGGCAGTGTTTTTAGTTCTTTTGGGTAGATAACTAGGAGTGGAATTTCTAGATCATTCCTAAATCATTCTAGAATCTCTTTAAAATTTTTAGACTGCTTTGTTTTTTATTTTGATTTGTGTATCTTAACTATGTTGTGTGTGGTATGTATTTGCATGTTTTCATGAGTGAGGGAGTATGTGTGCAGATATTTGTGTTTGTAAACATAATGGCTCAAGGCTGAAGTTGAATGACTTCCTTGACCACTCTCCACCATAGGTATTGAAGCAGGATCACCAGTTTGACACTTCTGGCTAGCCAGCTTGCTCTTGGTATCCCCTTTCTCTTGTTCTGTTCTGGGATTACAGCTGGGCCAGCATCCCTACCTGCCTTGTTATATGAATTGTGAGGATCTGAAGTCTTGTCTTCATGTTTGAGTGGCAAGCACTTTACCCACAGCTACCTCATCAGCAACTCCCTCCCTCCATCTCTGCTTTGTTATTCTTGCCATTATCTATTTCTGTTCATCATTCCTTTCTCCTCACTTCCTGCACTACTTTTTGGATTCTTTATTCACCTATCTTTTGTATTTCATTGAAAATGTTGATGACCTTTAAACAGCCAATTAACTTTTATTCTTTTTCTCTAGTTGATAGCTACTGTAGCTGTGGTATGAAACATAATCAACCCAGGGAAATTTCTTTCTTCCATCTACCCTTCTCTTCAATTCCTTTTCCTTCCCCTTCTTTCTTTCCTTTTCTTTCCTTCTCTCTTTCTCTCTTTCTCTCTCTCTCTCTCTCTCTCTCTCTCTCTCTCTCTCTCTCTCTCTCTCTCTCTCTCTTTCCTTGTTTCTGAAATTGTATTTTAATTACAAAATTTCTCCCTTCAATTTCCTCCTTCCAAACCCTCCCATATACTACTCCCCACTCTTTTTCAAATTCATGGACTCTCTTTTCTGTAGTTGGTATTGCATGCATATATGTATTTGTATATACATCTGTATTCCAAAATATAACTTGCTGAATCCATACACTCTTACTTGCATTTTTACAAGACTGACTATTTGGTACTGGAAAACCAATTGATATGCCCCTCCCTTGGGAGGACTACCTCTCATGCTCCCAGCTTTATTCAGTTACCTGTAGTTCTTTGTGATGGTTGAGGCTTTGTGGGCTTTTCCTCCTGTGCAGTTTGGCATTTTCATTGGTGTCCTTCTTGTTCAGATCAAGTGGGGCCAACATGTTGGTGAGACTCGATGGGTGTAGTTTCTGCAGAAAGTTAGCATGTTATGAGGAGGAGAGGTTGACAAGGTAGGATGGATAGAAAAAGGGTGGAGTATAATTAAAATGCATTTGGCATACATTCATGAAATTGTCAAAGAATACAATTAATTTTTTAAATGGTTCACGTATTAAAACAAAACAAAATTGTTGCTAGACCTGGTGACTTATTTTCATAATATCAGCACTTGGGAAACTGAGATAGGAAGATGGTGAGCTCATGGCCAACTTGGGGCATATAATGGGTCCCTGTGCCAACAAACAAAACTGTTCTAGAGTTAATTCCTTTGCATCTTCAAAAGTCAGGGACATTTTGAAAGGCACAGTGGCACACACCTTCAGTCTTAGAACTTGGGAGGGTGTCTTAGTTAGGGTTTCTATTGATGTGAAGAGACACCATGACCATGAGAACTCTAATAAAGGAAAACATTTAATGTGGGCTGGATTACAGATCAGAGGGTTAGTCCATTATCATCACGGCAGGAAGCATCGTGGCATGCAGGCAGACATGGTGCTGGAATAGGAGTTAAAAATTCTACATCTGGGGCTGGAGAGATGGCTCAGAGGTTAAGAGCATTGCCTGCTCTTCCAAAGGTCCTGAGTTCAATTCCCAGCAACCACATGGTGGCTCACAACCATCTGTAATGGGGTCTGGTGCCCTCTCCTGGCCTGCAGACATATACACAGACAGAATATTGTATACATAATAAATAAATAAAATATTTAAAAACAAAAAAAAATTCTACATCTGGATCCTTGGGCAGCAGGAAGAGAGACTGAGACACACTGGGCCTGACTTGATCATCCAATAACTCAAAGCCTACCCCTAGTGATGCATTTCCTCCAACAAGGCCACATCTACTCCAACATGGCCACACCTCCCAATATGCCATTCCCTAAGAGCCTCTAGGGGCCATTTCCTTTCAAATCACCACAGAGGCAAAGGCAGGTGGATCTCTGAGCTAGAGGCCATCCTGGTTTGCATAGTGAGTTCCAGGCCATCAGGAGCTACATAGTGCAACTCCCTCTCATAAAAACAAAGAAATAAATAAAACCCAAAATGATTTGTTTGGGATGCAAAGCTACCCGGAAGTATAAAGATTCAATACTATTGGCCTCTGGTTAATAGTTTATTTCATTTTATCATCATTATTCTATCATTAATATAAATTTTATTGCTCCTATGCAGATTGGTAGAGGTTGTCAAAGGCCATGTCTACTGCTGATCACTAGACCCTCTGTGTACGCTGACAGCGCTCTTAGACTCCTTTAATTATTCATGTTCTTTATTTCCGTAACTTTTCTCATATTCCTGATCTTTGGAGACTTTCTAAAACATGCAGTGTTAAATCTTTTTTCAAGGAAGTGTCACTTATCACTTTGCTTCAGATTAGGCATGTGACTTGCCTTTCACCAATAGTTTGATTTCCCGTATAAGAAGAAGGCTTTTAGGAACAGTATGGTCTTCTGCTGGTCTTCTGCAATGACAGAACACAGAGATCTTCACAAAGGCAGAAAAGGTAGCAGCTACTTCACAGTAATTTTTCCGCTTGTTTAACATATTCACAAAACCTCGTTTTGGGGTTTGGAGAGGCTTAGTAGTTGAGAGCACTTGCTGCTTGTCCCAAGGAGCCGAGTTCAGTCCCTAGTACTCATGTAAGGCAGATCACAACTCTCTGTAACTCTAGCTCCAGGAGATCCAATTCCTTTGGCCTCCATGGACTCCTGTACTAACATGCCCATAACCACATGTAAAAACAGCACACACATACACGATTAAAAACTAATAAAATATTTTTTTTAAAAAAAGCCTTCATTATTTTAATGATGTTTCTGGATGATGTTTTACAAAGTTTTCTCTAAAGATGACTTTATGGGTTGGTAATAGAATTTATTAGGGAAAATATTTGTATGGTCAAGCATATTTAGGATTTTCAGGATTAGACTTCAATGGGCTACTTTCAAAGCAGGACTTTGTAGAACCATTAGTATATTAGCATGCATTATACATCAGAGACATGCGTTGGATGCAATGTTTCCCAAACTTGGCAAGCTATAGAACGTTTGGTAAAGTCCTTTGTAGGATTAGTGTTCTTAGATATGTATTTTAGAAAGTGTTAAACCATGTCACTCAGTTACTGAAAGCATGCATATTGCAGCAATAACCTGTTGGGGGTGCTGAGGAGGCAGTTCGAGTTTTACACTGTTTGCCTAACCTGCATAGAGCACTGAATTTCATCTCCAGCATCACATACAACTGGGTGAGGTACCTCATGCTTGTACTCTCAGCAGAGGCAGGAGGATCGGAAGCTCAAGGTTGTCCTTAGCCACAAAGAAACTGTGAGGCTAGCCTTATACATGAGACACTATTTGAAAGAAATAGTAGCTCCTTTTTGTTTGTTTGTTTGTGAAAAGGCTTCATTCCTGTACCCTATTTCTGTACCCTGGGATTCACTATGTAGCCAGTTGGCTTCACCTTCGCCACCTATGTACTTAGTTCAAATGGATAAGCAACCACAGCCAATTTTATATATAGTATCTTGGTGTGGAAGTGTTCCTTTACATAACAGGCTATTTGTCCAAAAGTCGTTGAATGAATACTATAATAGTTTAACATGTTGAAAGTCAACCTTGGGGGATATGATAAAATGTTGATTGTCAGGTCCCACACTGAAAATTCTGATCCAGTTGGGCTATTAGTTTCATACATTTAACCCAGATACTCTATTAATGTCGTTGCTTGGATTTGGAAAAGGCAGTAAAGTAATGGCTTCCAAGGGAGACTCTCAGAAAGGAGCTCAGGAGAACTAAGAGACCAGCAGTCCTCAGTACGACTACACTAGAGAGAGGACCCTGCGAGTCTTCCTAAGGCTGTGGGCCTGATGAGAACATTTTGCCCATGTAGCAATCCCTACGACTGCAGTGGCATGCATACAGTGTGCCATCTGGCCTGCCTTCCCCTGTTTTCCCAGCACTCCCACCCAAAGACTTCTGCCATCATGCACTTCAGAGGCCCTGGCGGTCATGTCCAGAAAGCAAGACCCTCCGTGGGGAGCTCCCCCTTCTACCCCACCCATTGTTCATGACTTGTTGTTGGCCAGAAATGAATGGCATTTCTCGGAATTAGCCCAGGAATTTCTGCTGATAAACAAATGTAACTCTCAAAGGGAAAAGCAATCAACATAGTTTGAAATAAAATCAGTGTTTTCAACTTAGTCTGTTTTCAACTTGATTTTCAATAAGAGTCACATCTAGGGTATTTTAAGGAATGGATTAGTGAAATGTCCTTTAGTGGGTTTTTATCCTAGTTGCAGGCCTCATTCTTCAGCCAGGGCCTGTCCCCTCCTGCAGTATGCAGAAGAGGTGGTTAGTACATCGATTTCTTGTGATCTGTGCACCCAAGTCCTGTTAAGCCAGCATACAAGCCTCATGCATCCCCATTTCCCTGCCAAGTTCAGACACCTAAGGTTGTCATCATTTCAGTGTCATTCTTCTTGTGTAAACCTAGATTTCTGATATGTTCATTCATCTGTCATGTATGTGTTCATATGAGTATTGCATGGGGGCATGTATGCATGTTTGTGTGTGTAGGCCAGAGGTTAATGTCAGGTGTCGTCCTCCACCACTGCCCATCTTCCTTTTGGGATTGAAGGAGCCTTAATGAGTCAGGCTCTCCCTTTACCCAGGAGCCAGTGCTGCAGAGCACCAGGCCTCTGCTTAACAACAGGGAGTTCTCTATTCATGGTAGAGGACATACCAGCTTCTAGGACATGTTGCCAGCTCTTAACCTTTACTTTGGGGTTATTTTAAAACCAATATGTTCTCAAAGTAACCAAATATCCTTGCTATCTGTTGCCTAGAGCCAAAGAGGTTCAGTTCAGGGTTTTGGATACAAAATAACAATAACCTAAAAGGATTGCCAGATTATTTGTAGTCACTAAAGTAAATAACAGTCTTATTAGAATGATTTTTTATGATTTTTGTATTTAGGTTTTTTTTTTTTTTTACACTGTCAGCTATTCCCTAAAAGGAACTTTCTCAACTGGCAGACATTGGGTGTCAAAGATTGAAATCTGTTCCAAAATACACCTCCTCTCTGTGTAGTAATATGGGGCGGCAGGGCTGCGTCCCCCACACCCGGCCGCCCACATGGCTAGCTTATGCCCCAAAATAATTACACGGACACTGTATTCTTTTAAGCACTGCTTGGCCCTTTAGCTCTAGCACTTACAGGCTAATTCTCACATCCCAATCAACCCATCTCTAGTAATTTGTGAGAACCGGTCTTGTCTTACCGGGAAGATTCTAGCCTATGTCCATCCTGGGTCGGAGCTTCATAGCGTGCGTCTGCCCAGGAGCGGGGCATGGCGTCTCTCTCTGAGGCATCTGCTCCCGAGAGAGCTGTGGAGTCTCTGCGCTCACTTCCTCTTCCTCCCAGCATTTTGTTCTGTTTACTCCTCCCACCTATCCTCTAACCAATAAAATGGGCCAGGGCAGTGCCTTTATTAGCCAATGACCTTCCTCCATTAGCCAGGCTAATAAAGGCACTGCCCTGGCCCATTTTATTGGTTAGAGGATAGGTGGGAGGAGTAAACAGAACAAAATGCTGGGAGGAAGAGGAAGTGAGCGCAGAGACTCCACAGCTCTCTCGGGAGCAGATGCCTCAGAGAGAGACGCCATGCCCCGCTCCTGGGATGAAGCTCCGACCCAGGATGGACTAGGCTAGAATCTTCCCGGTAAGACAAGACCGGTTCTCACAAATTACTAGAGATGGGTTGATTGGGATGTGAGAATTAGCCTGTAAGTGCTAGAGCTAAAGGGCCAAGCAGTGCTTAAAAGAATACAGTGTCCGTGTAATTATTTCGGGGCATAAGCTAGCCATGTGGGCGGCCGGGTGTGGGGGACGCAGCCCTGCCGCCCCATATTACTACATTTGGCGCCCAACGTGGGGCACCATCTCTGTATTTGGCCATCTAAGTATTCTATTTTGTAAATGTCATCTTGATGTGTTTATTGTCCCTTGTCTTTGCCACATGCACACTAAGGCCCGGAGGATGAGAAGGGATTCAGCCATATCTGTATGTCTGCTTGTAACACAAACGGGGCCTGCTTGTGGGGTTTCTGTCCTGCCCAGTTCCCCACAGCCAGCAAGCCCCCCAAAAAAATCACACAGAGATCTCCATAAGTTATAAGCTGATTGGCCCATTAGCTCAGGTTTCTTATTAGATCTTATGACTTATATTAACCCATTATTTTGATCTATTTTAGCCATATGGCTCAATACCTTTTTCAGCTGGCAGGTCACATCCTGGTTCCTCGGTGGTCTCCGCAGGATTGGGAGGAATCAACTGTTCTCCTTGCATCATTTCTACTTCCTGTCTGGTTTTCCTGCCTGGCCAATCAGTGTTTATTTAAAACATGATTGACAGAATTCAGACAATTCTCCCGCACCACTGCTTACGATGTGTTTGGAGAAGTTGTCTTCTCTCAGAATTGAGCAGAGAATATAAAGGATCTATACACATCTTCTAAGGAAAACCTCTCCATCCAGGTTGTCCACAGGAAGTGTGTGCCACCTCCACATCTGGAAATGACATTTAAAAAGCAAAGATAAGGAAAATGTTCTACTTCCTTCTTACCCGACTTCCTTCCTGTTTATTCTCTTTTTATTTTTAAAT
Organism: Microtus oregoni; assembly: GCF_018167655.1. NCBI lineage: Eukaryota > Metazoa > Chordata > Mammalia > Rodentia > Cricetidae > Microtus > Microtus oregoni. The sequence continues at coordinate 2,170,561 of NW_024544745.1, forward strand.
TTTGTTTACTTCATTCCTTTCTCTTCTATTATGTAAAATATACGTGGCATCCAATTAATCAGGCCATTTTATGTTTACAGTTCTGTGTCATTCAAGAATATTGACCTTGTTATATAAGCATCATCAGTATTATGTTTATCCAGAATATTTTCCTTTTCCCAGACTGAAACTCTGCATACATTAAACTTGGATCCCCCACTTCATCTTTGCTCAGCTTCTGACAAATGTCTAACAATGGTCTATCTCTGTGAATTTTAATATTTTAAGTTTCACATATGTGGAATTAGACATTTATATGATCTTTTGTCACTGATCTATTTCATGTAACAGTCTTCAAAATTCAGCCATGATGACTAGCCTCTCCTTTCCTCTCCTCTCCTTTCCTCTCCTCTCCTCTCCTCTCCTCTCCTCTCCTCTCCTCTCCTCTCCTCTCCTCTCCTCTCCTCTCCTCTCTTCTCTTCTCCTCTCCTCTCCTCCCTTCCCCACCCATCACCTCTTCTCTCCAAACCTTTTTTCTCTTCTCTTCCCCTCTCCTTTCTCCTTTCCTCCCCTCACTCTTCTCCTCTGACCCCTCCCCCTCCTCCCACTCTCTTCTCTCCTCTCTTAACCCCTCTATTCCTTTCTTTCTCCTTTCTTTCTGGAACTTGGAGTTAGAATTCAGAGTCTGGATGTATATACTAAGTAGTCTGACAAACTATACCCATTTTTAATTGAGAAGGGGTGCTGTGAAGAGTAGGTAACAAAACACAGAAAAAGAATTTATGAGGTAACCAAGGACTCTTGGAGGAATCTAGCAAATGTTGGTTTTTCAGAACACGTGCCCTGTGGGATGAAGAAGAGTCCACAAAACAACAGCGACCATGACAAAGACAACCATGGCAGGTGGCAGCTAGCACTAATGGCTGTGAAATGCTGAATTTTACAAAGCACAAAATTCCATATTTCCACCTCTGAGGGACTGTCAGGGAGACTTCTATTAGAAACTGATTAACAGAAGCTTGTCGTCTGCTCTGGGGAAATTCACAGTCCCAGAAACGTGCCCTTGTTTCCCTTCATCCAGGGGAATAAATTTCTGAAGGCACTTTTTCTGCCATAGCTTTCTTAGGGAAATCATGTCTGGAACCATTCAATATGATTTTTATTATAAAAAGATAATTAAAGGATTAGATTATCAAGCCAATGAGACAATGTTGAAGGAAAACTGTAATTACTGAGCTTGCTGAAAGAAATACCAAGGGGACTTCAACAGCTTCAGAAAGATTAATGACTTTTGCCTTCTGTCTCCAAAAGGGGAACATAAACAGAAATGAGCTTCGGCAAGAGAAAGTCCCTGGGAGGTACTCCCAGGCTTGAGGAGGGAAGCAGACACAAGTCAGTATATTGCAGTTCGGTCTTTATATTGACAGTTAGTATGGTAAGAACCCCCAGTATATAGAGAAAGCACTGACTGGGGCTGACATGGCACTTACTGCATCTGCCTGCTGACAATCTGGCAAACTGGTGTAAAATCATCCATGCATTGCGCTTTCGCTGTACATGTCATATTTCTCAGGATTACATATCTCAATAACATGGAGCTTTCATGTATTTGAAATAGTGTGACTGGAGGCAGAGGTGATCTTAGGATACTGCCATCTGGGAACCCAGCATAGTGCACGTGTGCATATCCTTTTCTGTGTCCCAGTTTCTATGACTTTGTTCTTCTTGGTATTTAATTTGCTAGATCCCTCTCCTCTTCTTCTCCTACCTCTTGATTCTCCATCCTTCTCTTGATTTTTTTCCTCTTAGTCTCTTTTCCTTCCTTTGCCAAAAGTTAAAGCGAAGCAGGCCTGAAGTCTACAGATCCACAGAAAGTTTTGTTTTCTAAGAGGGCTTTTGAATTCATAAGAAGGCATTGGGCTGCAATTGGAAGCATGACTTCCATGGTGCAGAGGAGCACAGTATGTTGATATCTGGGTGAAGGCATCTAGTTCAAGGCCTAGGTCAGTGATTCAGAGGGAGTCTTTTGGCTTTCAGAAAGTCAAGTTGAGCAAGACCCCTTTTAGAAGAGAGGGAAGTTGAGTTCTAATAAGGATCAGGCTCTCCCCCTCACGTAAAGCTAGATTGTGTTGTTATAGGGGGATAAAAGGCAAGCATCTTGACCTGGCTCTCCACAGTTCACTCTGAGGGTTTTACTGAGAAGGTTAGCCATTTTGCACACATTTGATCAAATTGTAAAATGTGTGACAATTCTTGCTACAACTGAGACTTGTATTGACAAGAAAAAAAGGAAGATGATGTGAGACATTATTTTGATAAATGCTAGTAGCACTAGTCCATTTGTTACTTTTCTGTCACTGAAACAAAATATCTGCCAAGCAACTTTAGGGAGGGAACATTCATCATGGCTCTCAGTTTCAGAGATGGCATGGACCACTGAAGACAAAGGTTTAGACATGCAGAGTGATAGGAAGGTATGGGTCATTGTGAAGGTAGGAGCCTAGAGTGGCTCTTTATTTCATGGCATAGACAATGGGACAGAGAGCCATATCAAAGCCTGAAGTAGATAATACCTTCAAAATCCAGTCCCTCTAGGCCCTGTGTCCCAAAGGTTCTGCAGCCTCCCAAAATAGCACTGACTGGACACTAAATTTTCAAAAGTATGGGTCTAGGGAAGACCTTTCAGACTCAAAGCATAACAAGTACATATAAGCAAGATAACATTACATCCCTGAGGGGGAAAGGAGTTTAAACCCTGGGACCCAATACTGCATATGAACATGTCTCCACATGGTAAATTGAGAGCCTTGACGTTTGGTACTTGATATCCTAGTTGCTGATGCTAGCGGCACTGGTAACAGACACTGACCATATACCTCCAACTCCAGGAGAATGATGTGTGTGGTTGCAAGGAGATGGGTGATAGGTTTCATGGCAGCCTTGAAGAAGGCACAGTAGTCAGTGGAATCCAAGTGTCTGGCCTTTCTTCTGATTAGGTTCTGTTAGGTACCTTCAGTGAGTGTACCTCCCCATAATGCTGACTTCGCAAACCTAGACAGCTCTTTCACAGACTCCTGGGGTGATACTGACAGCACATTCAGAGACAAGGTGGAAAAATCTCTGTACTTCCTTTAAATCATAAATGAGAAGAGTGCTTTAATTTGGCTAGGCTGGACTCCTTCTCTAACTAGCTCACTAAAATGAAAGCATTCTTCGCTCTGAGCGCTTGTGTGCTGATTAGGCTACCATAATTTCTGCTTGCTTACTAGGACTGCTTTGCTCCCTCCCTTTTCGCTAATTCCTACCCTGGCTGGAGCCCGTCACTAGCATTTCTTCCAATAGCATAGACTGAGTTTTCAGGAACTGTCTCAGAGCTCCTTAAAAAGAGCTTTTGTTCCAGTGGTACTTCCAAGTCAAGGAGAATCAGTCTCTCCTTCCCTTATGGCCTTTGCATAAGAGAGAGAGGGAGAAGAGGAAGAAAAAGAGGTGGAGGATGAGGAAAAAGAGAGGAGATAGAGAGACAGAAAGAGAGAGAGATATGCCATAATCGTTCCTACCTCAGAGACTGTTGTGAAGATTGCCTTAAGTAATTTATAAGTGACTTAGCACAGGACAATAGTATGCCTTCAATAAAATTAAGTATCATGTTGTTGTTGTTGTTGCTGCTGTTGTTGTTGTTCAGGCCATGGGGCTAGAGTTCAGTATGGAGAAGTGAAAGCGTGTTCTGGCCAAAGAGAGGATTGTGTGCTAAGAGTTATTGACTGTGTCTAGTTAATTTCAAATATGCGCCTAGGCATCTGAACTCTTGGACAGTGGAATTTTTACCATTTTGCCGTCAGAATGTAGATGTTCTCATGGAGGACCACAGCATTGCTTTGCAATACATTGTATTTGGGTATTCTGTTTGATTCTAGCACACAAGACAGGTAGGAAGCTTTTTTCTTCAAAACTGGATTTGGACACAATAGCTCATCTCTGCAATTCCAACACTCAGGAAACTGAGGAAGGAGAATCAAAAGTATTAGGTCAGCCTGTGCCACAATTACAAGTTCAAAGTTAACTTGAGCTACATAGGTAGACCTTGTGTCAAAAAAAAAAATAGTGCTGAAGACACAACCTAGTAATAGAATGCTTGTCTACCATGTGAAGAGCTCAGAGTTTTGTCTCCAGCACCACAAGAAATACATAAATCCATACACAGGTAAATATTTTTAAAGTGCCAATCTGTGTTGAAAATCTGCCCTTGCTGTATGGGAATACAAAACAGAAGGCCCACAACAGTCAGCTCAGAGCCAAGGATGCATAACAAAGACATTCAATTAGGAGGGGCTGGATAAAGGAGCAAAAGTCTGAATCCTAGGTAGGGAAGAGCAGGATCAGAGGGAGGTGGGGGGTGAACCCTGGGAATGCCAGGATACATAAGATCATCCAGCTGCCCCCAAACTGAACTTACAATGTTTTCTGTGTTCTCTTTGAAGAGGGGTTGGCTTGCCCAGCCTTCAATGGAAACTCGTTGATTGACACTGCATTGGGCACAAGTTCAACATGAGTGTGCCTTTAAGCTATTTGTTTGATTTTTTTTAAAAAATTGCATCCTTTGCAGTAAGACTGTTTAGCTTCTCCTGGCGCCCTGGGGCAGTAAGTTTAGATTGTTAAAATAGCAGCCATTAACAGTCTCTATGTTATGACACTGTCCTCCCTGCCCCCCTTTACAGAATCTGGGCTGGAGAGTGTTTGACAAAAGTTAAAATCTCCTCTCCACACGGAAGGACACAGAGACTCCTCCAAGGCAGGGCCGCTTTTGCCTAGCCCTAACCCCCAAATACCTTCAACTCTGCCCACCCCCACCCCACACCCGCATATGTGATTCTCATATCTATTCAGGAACATGTACACATTCACTCTCCCCCACCCCACCCCACCCCCACATCCCTCAAGCTCTAGGGACCCTGGGGAGCCCATGTGCTTGATTTGCTTCCCTTTGTTTGACTTGTTTTGATTTGAAATCCGTTTTCAGGATGACACTGGGTATTTCTCCTATTCTATTAGTTGTGCTGGGGAGGGAGCATGTAAGGCCTTTCTTCTTAGTCCTGGTCATGCTTATTTCTCTAAACTAGGAAATATAATGCTGATTCTATTGATCAGTCAAACCCGTCTTTGTGGACTTTGCATACAATGCCTCTTGAGCAAATAGCCCAGGCAGCTTCTAAAAGATTTATGAATTCCTGGATTATCTAGATTATTCATAGGTCTACTTAAAAGGGAATTTTTCATGAGAGGACTGGATGGCCCTGGCTTTCCTAAAGGCCCGTGGGGAAAGATCAAAAGAACAGAGAGACAAAGGGGACAGTGTGGAACTGCTCAGCTCCCTGAACAAGGCAATAATCGAGACCAGACACACAGAGCCAACCACCGTCTCAGACAATCAGCCCTGGTCACAGCTGAGCCGTCACCTATGCCTGGGAAGCACAATAGGGAAGTTCTGTGTCCTCTGGATAACTCTGGCAACAGCGCTGTCTGTACTGCCCAGTGGAACTCTGTGCAGCAGTGGACAACTCCCATTAGAGCAGCCACAAACACATGTGACCACTGGCCACTTGATGTGCTTTGAGGCTACTGTGAGACTAAGAAGCTGCATTTAAATTGTGTTTAATGGTAATTAGTTTAACTGTAAACTGATCCAAATAACTGGTGACTGCTGCCCTGCATGGCACCGCTATATCTCATTCCTTGGGTGCTTTTATCCTGCATTGGGTTTAATTTTACACCTTCTACCCGTTTGTTTAGTTCTTTACAGCTATCTTAAGAGCAGGCACTATCTATTCTATGAGCACAGAAAAATCATACCTTAGAATGATGTTTTCTTCAGCTCTCTCTCTCCACACTTAACAATCCAGTAATTTACTTAAGGAAGACTGTAACCTACCTGAAGTCCCATTGCTCTGTAGGCACATTCAAGGAGCCTGAAACCCCAGTCTGCCGGCTTCCTGGATGGTGCTTCAACCATGTCTTCCTTTCAGATGAGGTTTTAAAAAATGAATGCTCTCTTCGCCTCCATGGTCTTCACAGCTCACAACTGAGATTCACCCCTTATCATTTGGAAATATATTGGAGTTCAGGTCTACCTTTACCTCCTCATGTGCTAAGACAGAAAGTAGACCCTGGACAAAGGTTCGTAGAGTAAGTTAATTCTCTAAGGCCGTCGTGTGACCTGTCATCTTTTGTACTAGATTTTGCAGGAAACTGATTGTTTTGCAGTGCTTTGAGTTGGCCAGAGCCCATGCTGTCTCAGCCCAGGGAGACATGGAATCTTTGCCTGTGCCCATGGCCCACGTAGGTGTTTGGGTACAAATGAGCGAACATTGGGAAGCTGGCTGGCAGACTGGCAGAAAGGCTAGAGTACTTTGGGCTCCTAGACCCTTCACATTCTGAATTGTCTTGATTTGCTAAACTAATTGTCACTTTCTGTTAATCAGGGACATGTCACAACTTCCTCTCTTTTCTACCTTTCTAAAATAACCTAGAATTAAATGTGTCCAGGGTAGAATTTGGAGGCATTTATCTTTCTGATCACTCTAGAAAGTGATACAAAGTGCTGAGTTTAAACTAAGCCCAGAATCCAATGGTAAAAATGAGGAGAATTCAGGGTATAGGTGGAAGTAAAGTATCCTCTTCTAATCCCTGTCCTCTCTGCTTCCCATCCCAGCCCTTTGCCCTTAACCCCGAGCCAACCAGTGGTAACTCAGCCCTGGCTGAACTGAAGCAAAACCTGTTACCATCCACCAAAGGTCAAGTTGCTGCAGCCAGGCAGTCCTGCCAAGAGCCAGGCCCAAACAAGGAGGCAAATCGTTTGTGCCCCATCTGTAGCACATGGTCTGCTCATTTCTTGGTACCACCTAACGAAGAAGTGATCTGGTCCTGAGATAGGCTTCCAGAGACCCACCCAGTCCTAAAATTCTGAAGCCTAAGTATAGGCATTGGATGCCAAGGACACTGGAGAAAGTCTCCGGAGCGTGTAGAACACCAAGCCAATTGGAGTGCCTGCTAAGCCAGCCCAGGATTCCTTGCATTCCAGCCACACCATATCCACCCCCACCCCCGGAGGGCAGCCAGTGGCCACAGCAGAGCCCACATCCAGCACGCTGAGACCCACAGCAGACCCTCCAACAGCTTGCTTCCTCGCTAATGGCCTGCCGGTTTGCCTTGTGCTGAGTTCAGGGAGGTGGACAAATTGTAACACCCAGTTTAGCCTAAGAGGCTGACTTCCCATGGACTCTCTGGGCAGTGAATCATTTTGAATAAGCGCTTAAGCATCTTTCCACTGAGTCATCCTGAGGACTGTCAGGTTCACTAATCCTGACATATACTGTGTATATCCTTTGTTCAGATTCTGTCCCCATGCTGATACTGGGGCCTCGATATAAACAGCAGAACTTTAACAATGTGCTTGCTGGAAATCATTTGTATTAGGACTTCCATTGTCTGCCCCTCTCAGAAAAATGCTTGAAGCACAAATTAAAATCTTACCAGTACCAACTCTTGGTCTGTGTGTGCTTTTGGCAACATAACTACCGAGAATATGTCCTCTTCACTTTGAGTGCTGCTGCATATTCAATTTGTTTTCCAGATCCTCCATGGATCTGTTTTCATTTGCCTTCTTCTAGGCCAGGGCTGGCATTTTCTTTTTCCTGTAAATATTTTAGCATTTTGCAGGCACCTCTTGCTACAACACTTCCTTTGCAGTGTGAAAGCTGCCATAGACAGCATGGAAATGATGGCTGTGGCTGCCTTCCAATAAAACTTTATTCACAAAGACAAGCCCTGAGTCCATTTAGCTCACACCTCCTTTCTAGACACAAAATAACCTGAATTGGCAGGTGAAACCTAGTTTCCCATGCTAGAATCTGTGAGGACCATCTTGAAAATTGGAGTGCTTTCATTTTCCTTTTGGGAAGGAGACAGGCATTGTAGGAAGTTTCTTCCCATTTGGACTATTAAATCCATTTCTCAAAGGTAGTAGACACATTGTAATGACTAGGATTGACTAAAGGAGGATACATTAACATGCAAATTTTAGAATTTAAAACACATAAAGGTGTCCATCTTAGGTGAATTCTTCTTTTTATCCTTACTTTGGGTCCTGGCTGGCAGCTTTGCCATATAGGATCTAGTTCCAATGTTCTGAGAGGGGAACAGAGTAAGGTAGTTACTAGTGTTACTACCTTAAGTGTTTTTGCCTTGGAATTAAAATTGACTTTTGCTCATATGTCACTGGTAGGAGGAAGTCACCTATTCTCGGGACCTGTTTCTCAGGGACAGGGAAATACATGACTATCATATTCCTGGGCAAGGAAGTGTTGTTCAGTGCCCCTAACAAACATCTGCTTTCAAGAACTACTTCCTGGTATTTTTCCTGATGCCTTTTCTTGCCTACCTTTTTGGTTGGCCTACTTGTCTTTTCACCTAAACCCTACCTGGCTTCCCTCATTCATAATAGCCATTGAAATCAATACTTGAGAACAGAGCCGAGGGACTCAAATATTGGTACACTAAGCAATACTTAAAATCTTGTGTAGTCCAGCCATGAATATGAAGTCAGGCCGCTGATCCAGGTCCTACATGCCTTTGGATCCAAGCATTGATTGCCATTGGGCAGCAAGCCTGAGAACAATTAGACCTCCCATGTCTCTGGTTTTGATTTCACTTTTATTTACTTTTAGTGGAAATTTGAATCAGAGAGGGAATTCTGAGTGCAATGACTCTAGGCAGTTCTTTCTTTTACTGCCATGGAGAACAGTTGTCAAGATGGAAGAGGTACGGAAAGTAAAAGACAGCATAGGTGTATGAGGAACTGAAGTGATGGCTTTGGCGGAGGAGACTACACAAGAAAACACAAAATAGGTGGGGCAGTCTAATTGCTCTACCGGTCTTCAATGCAAATGCTCCGTGACTCTACATACAAGGGCAGCCTTGCAGCTCAGATTCGGCTCCATGCCATTATCTCTGGAGCCTGAGTCCTTGTCTTTATCCCTCTCACCCTTCTGAGATCTCAGAGTCCTCTGTTGTGTCTTTTGCCTGTGGCCTTCAGTGTGGGAGAGAGAAAAGGAAAATTATACATGGCATCTGTCAGGTCACTCTTCTGAGGCACTTGGGTCATTCTCTACCAAATTTTGTTGACAACGTTCACAAGGCGCCTAGCTGCAAAGGAAGTCTATGAAATGAAGTGTTTGTAACTGGGTCTCCAAATGAATTTGATGAGCATGGGATGTCTGGCATAAGGGGGGTTCTTTTTTTTATTTTTTAATTAAATTAGAAAATTTTTAAGAATGATTTTTTTTAATTGAGAAAAGGAGAAAAAAAACAAGTTTCCACCTCGTCCCAGCCTCCCATTTCCCTCCCCCTCCTCCCACCCTTCTCCCCCTCCTCCCACCCTTCTCCCCCTCCCCCCACTCCTCTCCCCCTCCCTCTCCAGTCCAAAGAGCAGTCCAGGTTCCCTGCCCTGTGGTAAGTCCTAGGTCCTCCCCCCTCCGTCCATATCTAGGAAGGTGAACATCCAAACTGGCTAGGCTCCCACAAAGCCAGCACATTAAGTAGGATCAAAACCCCATGCCATTGTCCCCTTGGCTTCTAATCAGCCCTCATTGTTCACCATATTCAGAGAGTCCGGTTTTATCCCATGCTTTTTCGGTCACAGTCCAGCTGGCCTTAGTGAGCTCCCAGTAGATCAGCTCCACTGTCTCAGTAGGTGGGTGCACCCCTCGTGGTCCCGACTTCTTTGCTCATCTTCTCCCTCCTTCTGCTCCTCATTGGGACCTTGGGAGCTCAGTCCAGTGCTCCAGTGTGGGTCTCTGTCTCTATCTCCATCCATCACCAGATAAAGGTTCTATGATGATATGCAAGATATTCGTCAGTATTGCTCTAGGATAGGGTCATGTCAGATTCCCAATCCTCAGCTGCCCAAGGAACTAACTGGGGACCTCAGCTTGGGCACCTGGGAGCCCCTCTAGGCTCAAGTCTCTTGCCCACCCTAAAGTGGCTCCCTTAACTAAGAATTGTGGTTCCGTGCTCCCCTATCCACTCTTCCTTTATCCCAATCCTCCTATTTCCCCAAGTCCCCCCCTCCTTCCGTTTCTCTCCCCATCTCCCCTTACCCCCATCCCACCCCACCCCCAAGATCCCAATTTACTCCCCGGCAATTTTGTCTACTTCCCTTAGCCAAGAGGATAACTATATGTTTTTCCTTGGGTTCACCTTCTTACTTAGCTTCTATAGGTTCACCTATTGTAGACTCCGTGACCCTTATTTATGGCTAGAAACCAATTATGAGTGAGTACATCCCATGTTCATCTTTTTGGGTCTGGGACACCTCATTCAGGATAGTGTTTTCTATTTCCATCCATTTGCATGCAAAATTCGAGAAGTCATTGTTTTTTACCCCAGTGTAGTACTCTAGTGTGTATATATTCCATACTTTCTTCATCCATTCTTCCATTGAAGGGCATCTAGGTTGTTTCCAGGTTCTGGCTATTACAAATAATACTGCTATGAACATAGTTGAACAAATGCTTTTGTCATATGATAGAGCATCTCTTTGGTATATTCCCAGGAGTGGTATTGCTGGGTCCAGGGGTAGGTTGATCCCGAATTTCCTGAGAAACCGAAACACTGACTTCCACAGTGGTTGCACAAGATTGCATTCCCACCAGCAATGGATGAGGGTACCCCTTCCTCCACAACCTCTCCAGCAAAGGCTATCCTTGGTGTTTTTGACTTTAGCCATTCTGACAGGTGTAAGATGATATCTCAAAGTTGTTTTGATTTGCATTTCCCTGATTGCTAAGAAGGTTGAGCATGACCTTAAGTGTCTTTTGGCCATTTGAACTTCTTCTGTTGAGAATTCTCTGTTCAGTTCAGTGCCCCATTTTTTAATTGGGTTAATTAGCATTTTACAGTCTAGTTTCTTGAGTTCTCTATATATTTTAGAGATCAGACCTTTGTCTGTTGCGGGGTTGGTGAAGATCTTCTCCCAGCCAGTAGGTTGCCTTTTTGTCTTAGTGACAGTGTCCTTTGATTTACAGAAGCTTCTCAGTTTCAGTAGGTCCCATTTATTCAATGTTGCCCTTAATGTCTGTGCTTCTGGGGTTATACATAGGAAGCGATCTCCTGTGCCCATTTGTTGTAGGGTATTTCCCACTTTCTCTTCTATCAGGTTCAGTGTGTTCGGGCTGATATTGAGGTCTTTAATCCATTTGGACTTGAGTTTTGTGCATGGTGATAGATATGGGTCTATTTTCATTCTTCTACAGGTTGACATCCAGTTGTGCCAGCACCATTTGTTGAAGATGCTTTCTTTCTTCCATTGTATACTTTTAGCTCCTTTATCGAAAATGAGGTGTTCATAGGTTTGTGGGATAAAATCCGGGTCTTCTATACAATTCCATTGGTCAACTTCTCTGTTTTTATGCCAGTACCACACTGTTTTCATTACTGTAGCTCTGTAATAGAGTTTGAAGTCAGGGATGGTAATGCCTCCAGACGATCCTTTATTGTATAGGATTGTTTGGGCTATCCTGGGTTTTTTGTTTTTCCATATAAAGTTGATTATTGTCCTCTCCAGATCTGTGAAGAATTTTGATGGGATCTTGATGGGGTTTGCATTGAATCTATAAATTGCATTTGGTAGAATTGCCATTTTTACTATGTTGACCCTCCCAATCCAAGAGCAAGGGAGGTCCATCCATTTTTTGGTATCCTCTTCAATTTCTTTCTTCAATGCCTTAAAGTTCTTGTCAAATAGATCTTTCACTTCCTTGGTTAGATAAGGGGGGTTCTTTATAGGAGGAATTCACACTGGCTCAGTCTTCGACTGAAGCCTTGAACAACAATGTCAATATTGAAATGTTTGCCACTCGGAGTACTACTTGGTGACGTAGGAAACCACTCCTGCCTTTGGAAGCTTTTGAAGATGAAGAAATGTGACATATATCATATTCATTTATTCATATTCTTCATATCTCCCATTTTTCTCTGTCCTTCATGTGACCTCTGGACCCAGTTTTTAAAGGTGCCTACATTCTCCTGGACATAGAGACTTGAGATGTGACTCCTAGTGAGAGAAATGTGAAGATGGCATTCAGGGAAATGAGAATCAGTAATCCCAGGCACTTATTCTGAATACTGAACCATTCAAAAATCACTCTTACACTGCAATTGTTCTTGAATGCACGTACTGGCTTTGTGGGAGCCTAGGCAGTTTGAATGCTCACCTTACGAAACCTGGATAGAGGTGGGCAGTCCTTGGGCTTCCCACAGGTCAGGGAACCGTGATTGCTCTTGGAGCAGATGGGGGGGGGGTGGGGACTTGATCGGGGGAGGGGGAGGGAAATGGGAAGCGGTTGTGGGGACGAGGCAGAAATCCTTAATAAATAAATAAATTAAAAAAAAATCACTCTTACAAAATAAGGGGTTGGGGCTAGAGAGACGGTATGAGTAAAGGAGCTGGCTGTTCTTCCAGAAGACCTAAGATCGTTTCCCAGCACCCGTGCTGAGCTGCTCACAACTGCCCGTAACTCCGGCTCCAGGAGATGTGATGCTCTCCTCTGGTCTCTATGCACACATGTGCACATACCCACGCAGAAATGCATGCATGCATAAGTAATAAAATACATCACTTCTTAAGTAAACGACAGCCATTAAAATGGTGTTGTATTCTTCCTTGTCCTGGCTACCAGGAAACTGAGAGTCCTGTGACACATACTACAATTTCACTTACCCTCTTGATGGGTATTTTTGCTAGTTACTTCTTGGCTTAAGGTTTTGCTTTCTATTTTTATGCTTAATTACTTTTCATGGTAAATACTATTTGTTGCAGAAAGGAGAAAATATAGGTGTAACTTCTTGCTGTTTCACGTAATGTTAGGTTTGAAGACTGGCATTTAGATAAAAGACGTTCTGCGTTTGCTGTGACTTCCAGGGCAGTTGCTTTCACATGATGTAGCTTTAGAGAACTGTCTGTGAGAAACATGTAAATAAGTGTCTCCTGCCATTAAGAGTAGCTATGGCTTTGGTGTCAATGTAGGGCTGTTAAAATAAGGACGTCCCCTTCTGTACTTTGCATATTTAAAGATTTGGTACAAACATAGCAATGACTTATTTTAGTCAAGGTGTCCTCATCCACTCTGAGGACAGATAATTGTCTATTGTTTGCGGCAGTGCCTTTTTTTTTTTGTAGATACTTTACCACTTCCCTTAGTTTCTGCCTGTGGAATGGAAGCAACACCTTCCCCACCCATGGCCATCAAAACTATCTCCAGCCATTGCTGCATAACCCCTCAGGAACTACCCTTCCTAGTAGAACCTTCATATGAAACAGTGGGAATCTTATAGTAGCTGAGAACTACTGCTCTAGTGCAAGGGGATTCATGTTTGCTTGCTTTTTAAAAATTATTTTCATTTTTTAGAATGTCATTTTTTTATTCTTCCACAATTTCATGCATGTATGCCATGTGTCTTGATCATATTAAACCAAATCCTCCCTCTCACTCTGTCTGGGACATTCAAAAACTTCACCCACCTTCATATCCATTGTTTGTCTTTAATAATCCACTGAATCCAGTTTGTGCTGCCTGCATGTGCATAGGTGTGGGTCTGTTCACCTGAGCATGGGAAACCCGCCAATGGCCACATTCCTGAAGAAAAGTGATTCCCCCTCCCTCAGCAGCCATAATTTGCTAATATCTCTATAGCCGAGGATGAAGCTGAGAAATAGCCCTACCTCAGGACCCTACTCTGGAATTCAGTGCATTTTCCCACGTTTTAAGTTAGAGCTAAAGGTACTGGATGGTAAGAGCTTAGTGATAAGCATATACATACATACATACAGTATCATGTAGGTTGACCTCAAACTCACTATTTAGATGAGAATGACCTTGAACTTCTGATCCTTCTTCCTTTACTTTCCAAATGCTCAGGTTACAGGTATGCATCATCATGTCCAGTTTATGCAGCGCTGGAGACCAAACCCAGGGCCTTATTCATTTGAGGCATGCACTCTACCATCTCTAGTCCTGACCCTTTTGATTTTCAGACCACTTATATGTCTGCCTGGAAGAGATAGCAGTTTTCTTTCCAGAGCAGCCAGTGAGAAGAACCTTCAAAATCACTAGAGTGGCTGTTCTTTTATCCTGGCTTTACTTTCCGATAATGCAACGTCCATCTCGAAAGCTCACAGATCTTCACCTCACAGACCTTGCTTTGATCTCTGAGTTGACCAATTCCTAGTTTTATCTCAGCAAGAGATAACAACAGTACCTACCTGAATGGGTGGATATATGTAGGGACAACGGATCTAATGAATATCAGTTTGAAGTCCCAAACACAGAGCTGTCCATCACCATCATTAGTCTGTAAATTTTAGTTTTGAGCACAGATGTGATTATTATAATTATCACAATCTCAAACTTCCAACTCTTTTCTGTGCCTATGCTATTTGCGTACGTTGCACTCCCAACATTGATTCGCTATTTGAAGTGATTTTCAATCAAGCATAACGTGATTGCGGAGTTTGAACTCATTCTGCCCAGATAACTCTTCCTCTTGCTCTCTTTTTAGGAATTACTGATATAAAACAAAGACCAAACATTATTGCTTTTCCAGCTGGGCAAATCCAATGGTAGCCACACAGCCTGTTTGCTTAATTAAGATCTGACCCCTGCAGTAACCTTGCCTTCCAATAACTTCATGTTGGCATGAGGATATGGGACAGCATAGTAGCATCTGGCTTCCAAATATAACTCCGACTTTTAAAGTGGGAATGATTGTTTATCTTTTTGTTTGTTATTTGGTTGGTTTTACCCTTGATATCTCTGTTTCCCAAAGAAAAGACACCATTCCATGGCAGTCAGTATTGGAGGTGTTTTTTTTTTGTTGTTGTTGTTGTTGTTTTTGTTGTTGTTTTGTTTTTTTTGTAGTGGAGTTCTTTTGCATCTAGGATTTCCTAACATCGTTCTTTTTCCTTCTCTTAAATTACTCTCCCTGTAGTTCTGACTTTGGCTTCCATCCTTAAGGAATTTTGTAGGAGGAAAACCATAACAATTTCTCTTTTATGCTGAGATTTCTAGTACATGGGAAATGAGCCCCTCTTGTTGTGTCTAGAAGGTGAAACACTGCATTTTTCTAACAGTGTTCTCCTTGCTCCAGCGTCCTGGAGCCTGCAGCTTTTGCCTTTGCTGCCACCTCTTTCTCTGCAAACTCTGTCAAAGGCCTGCAGGGGCTGCTTTCTGAGGGCTGATGTTTGCAGTTTACCAAACACAACAAAATGCTCGTTTAGGGATAAATTTTCTCAATTAATTCTCAAGTACTGTGCTGCCTGCATTTCTTTCTTTCTTTCTTTCTTTCTTTCTTTCTTTCTTTCTTTTTTAGTTGATAATAGGCTAGGAATAAGTTCTTTCAACCATCTTTAGAAAGGTCCTGCTTCCAACTTCATTTTCTATCCTCCAGTCATTCCAGAACTCTTTTGCAACAATACAAAATCTCACTGGATCATGTCACTGCTTAAAACATTTCACTGCCTTCCTGTTATATACACAAAAACTGTAGACTGCAGGACTTGACATCTTAGTATCTTCAGGTGCCTAATGTCATTGCATTATCATTGCAAGTACCAAACTGTGGTTTCAATCATCAACACTCCACAGTATTGCATAGGTGGGGGGACTTTTCTCTTGTTTTGGATGGTTTTATAGTAGAAATAAAAATGTCAGGGAAGGGAAAAGACACAGAAGCTGCTAGAAGCCCATGTTGGATCTTATCTGAAACAGGTAACTAAGCATGAGAAGTGGGATCTTAAGTTCTCTAGTTAATAGTATACAGGTGATGACAAGTATTAAGATTCTCTTGATGTGTAGGTGTTAGATGTGATTCACAGGCTGTTCCTTGAATGCCCTGAGTGAGCCCAGGACTTCAGAGAAAATGTTCATTTGCAGTCACGCATGTTCCTTAACTGTGGCACTCCTGAGATCCTTCAACATGTGGAGAGAGACATGGGGTACCTACACGATAACCCTTTCCCCAACTTTATTTGATAGCCAGAAACCTGTTTTCACGGAGCATCTTGTGAACCAGTAGTGCTCTGCAGAGCAGACTTGGGAAATGCTGCTGTAGGCAATCCAAAGGAATGCCTGACCAAACTCCCACTGCCTCATCCAGATGCCGCACATTGTTTCTGTAAGTGCTGCTTGAGTGTAGTGACTAATTTGTCCGTTTCAAAGGGGCATCGGCCTTCAAAAATCCAAGCTCCCAACGGATTAGAACTAACGGAGTAATAGTAGAACTCATTTAGGGAATTTATTCAGGGAAAGGAAAAAGGCAGAGAGCGACACATGTTACCACAAGCCTGTCATTAACAATTACAAATCATGCATAACAGTTTTAACATTTTCGTTGCTACTGCTAATCCAGTTAAGATACCTCTGGAGAATTAGAAAACATAAAATCCCATAGCTTGGAAGCAAAGGAATACTCCACAACTATCAGATCCACAGTGGAAGGGTTTTGTGTTTTAGCCTACATATTATAAGTGCAGATGGGACGTTTGAGATTGAAGAATTGGCCTCTGAAAACAAATTTCTGCTTCAGTTGTTGGACTGAGCTTCGGAAGACTTCTCCAGTTCTCATGATTTGTGGTGCTAGGTAAAAATGAAAGTCCTGACTTTGCATCCTTGTTTTGGCCCTAAAGATCAGTGACCCCTTCACATCTTGGGGCCTTGTTTTCACGTGTCAAAGAAAAGGGGATTTCCGGTTCCCTTTTGGAGGAAATCCTAGGAGATTTGCGTAATGAGATTAGAACAACTCATGAGCTGAATAATGCAGCTGAGGAAGCTGTTGGATGAAAGTGGGAGAAATCTGGGCAGGGAAGAGTGTACAGGTTTCCTCTGCACTGAAGACTGGACTAGGCGGAGACTCCACGAAGAAGTGCCCTCAGCCCCCAGAAAGCTGTTCTAAAGCTGTGGATGCAGAGAACGTAGACCATGTTTTGTGCAGAAATGCGGTAAGCACTGAAGCACCCAAGCTTTCTTTTTCAGCAGTGAGGACGTCTCTTTTGCATCATGGCCTAATCCAGATCTCGCAAAACCCGTTGAGCATTTTTCCGCAAGGATATGTGCCCTCGTACCCTCAAAATTTTGTAACTCACTTCATGATCACTTTTGGAAGTCATGATTCACCCCATCAATCTGAGCTTTAAATAGAGTCATTTGGCACCTAGATGTATATGTTTTACATCTTAGTAGAATTAATAACAGCCTCTAAACATTCACACAAAACTATGTTTGTTCCATCACATTGTTCCTTGTTACAGTTTTGAAACCACAGGAGATGGAGAAAGAAGAAGACATGAGTTTTGTTTACTTTGTAGTTATTGATTACTTAGAAAATAGTACAGCTGGGACCCATGAGATCACATTTAGAGGGACATGCTGAGAAGCTTAACGACCTGAATTCCATCCCCAGACGTGCCCCTACCCCCAATATACTTGATATTGGGTGCTATGCGTTATGAAGAGACAGATCACTAGAGCTTCTGCAAATATCAGAATGCATTTCACAAACCATAAGGCCTCAAGAGGATATGAATAAGCAAAGGGTAGTCTGTGGGGGTGGTTGGTTCTAGCATGAGTCAGGACAGCATTGGCAAGGAGTGTAAGGAAGCAGGGACCTACCAGGGAGCATTCTTCAGCTCTATGACATATCCTCAGAGGAAGGACAGTTGAGTTATGTGTCATGCCCCTGGCTGGGTCATGCTGTGATGCTCCTCCATCTGCATAGCTTTGGTTTGGGGTGTTTGCCCACAGGCCAATTGATGAGTAGCAAAGTAAGGCTGGCACTAATGCCCAAAAGGCAGCAAATCACCAGCAGAGGGCGCTTGCTGAACTGACGGAACTCGCATAGAACATATTAAGCTCTTAAGTCTATCTAGCCTGCTAGAACAGACTGGGGCTCAAATCTTTTTACCTTATTAGATGGCGTGTCATCTGAAAAGTAAAGGGAGTCATAGTCAATAGGCTGTTTCGTGTAGTTTGTTTCACCCCAGGACTTTTAAAAATAGATAGATAGATAGATAGATAGATAGATAGATAGATAGATAATAGATAGACAGACAGACAGATAATAGATAGACAGACAGACAGACAGATAGATAGATAGATAAGTAGGTAGGGGGATAGGTAGGTAGGAAGGTAGAAGGTTTTTATGCATAGTATAAATCCTGCAATGTAGAAGCAAGTAAAAACAACTTCTCACAATAAATGCACATATACAGTTACAGAAAAATATTTAGAAGCAGAACCCAGAAATGCAAAGCTACAGCAGCCTCATCACTCAACAAGCCAGTCCCAAAACCAGACTAAGAACAGACAAAATGCTGCCAAAGCCCAAATCTGTGCCCAATCTGAAAACACCTCTTGCTTCCATCCTTCCCAGCCTTCTGCCTGACAAGAGGGGCATATCAGGCAGGGTCAGCTACTGCCTGACAGCAGCTGAAACACGGACAGAAATGGGATGAAAAACAGCATGCAGATGGGGTCCGGATGAGGAGGGGAGAACTGGGATTTAACCAGGGTGTGAGCTTTCAGCGCCCTCTTCCACGCTTTTCTCTCCAGCTGCAGCCGCAGAGGACTGTTTCCGCTCACTCGGCACCTTCTTTCTTGGGACAGTGTTGTGTCTGTCTGTTCAGCTGAAGAGTGATCTGTCGAATCTGCTACAAGAATTTCCTGGCCTGGGACCCCCACTGGGGGCTGGGCCTGGGGTGGGAGCTGAGAGGCCACTTTGTCTTGCTGAAGGTGTGCGCATTGAGTTGTTTTTTTTTTTTTTTTTTTAACTTTCCATGCGGGAATATCTTCCCTGCATCAGTCCCTTTGTTTAAATCAGCAGTGTATCAGTTGGACTCCATTTCCCAAGGTGAATACTGGGGGCGCTAGGTAAAACGGTGGCACAGGATTGACCATGCTCTCTCCTTGGCTAGTTCTCCATTTACTTTATTATGCTTTCATATTTCACCTTCCTGCCTGTCACTAGGGCACAATATACCTTTCGTATGTCTATGTGTGCCCCATTTGTCACTCATATGCCTTCATTGCAGGATGTACAGCACTTCAGTCTTTTTCTGTACCACTTTTATTAGACATTTTCACAGACTATAAAATTCACCCTTGTGAAGTATACAATCTAATGAGTTTTGGTATATGCATAACAAACACAGTTATCTCATACCTAACATATTAGCAATCACTCTCTACTCTGACCCTTATTCCCAGGTCTTGGCATCCACTAGTCTAATTTCTGGCTCCTCAGATTGAGCTTTTCAATCCATTTCATAGAAAGGAAATCATACATTTAGTATACTTGTTATTGTTATTATTGTCTGGGTTTGAAACAGATTTAATGCTGCAAATCAGACTGTTTTTGAACTCACTATGTAGACCCGGCTGACCTCAAATGTTTAGCAATCCTCTTTCCTTAGACCCTTGAATGCTAGAATTAATATCCAGTTTATTTGTCATACTTTGTTAAAGAATACTTTTGTCTATTTGTCAATTTATATTTCTATATGATATCTCTTGATCATATCCACCCCCAACTCCTCACTCCAACTCCCTGGAGATATTTTCAATACGGCTCCATCCCACCTTGACATCCTCTTCTTTTTTGCCCCACTTAATCCACTTAAGGTTGCCCACATGCTTATGGTTGTGAGATCACCCATCAGTAGTTGCATTATTTAGGAAAAAAGACATCTATTTCCTTAATAACCATCCCTGAAAAAGATCTCTTAAACCAGTGCTTTTCAACCCTCCTAATGCTGCGACCCTTTAATACAGTTCCTCATGCTGTGGTGCCCCCCAACCATAAAATTATTTTCACTGCTACTTCATAACTGTAATTTTGCTACTTTTATAAATTGTAAATAATTTTGGAGATTGTTGACTGATGTTTCTGTCCCACCAGGTCCCACAGCCGTTTAGTCCCAAATAAACACACAGAGGTCTACATTAATCATAAACTGGTTGGCCTATTAGCTCAGGCTTTCTTATTAATTAATTCTTACATCATAAATTAGCCCATAATTCTTGTCTGTGTTAGCCATGTGACTTGGTAGCTTTGATCAGTGAGCCATTCTCATCTTGCTCCCTCTTGGTCTGGGTGATGACTGCAGACTGAGCATTTCTCTTCTCAGAATTCTCTTGTTCTCTTCACCCTACCTATACTTCCTGTCTGGCTACTGGTCAATCAGCGTTTTATTAAAATACAATTGACAGGGTACAGACCATTGTCCCACAGTGGGAAATAGAGGTTTACCAAATGGGTTACAACCCACTGGTTGAGAACCTCTGTTCTCTTAGGATGTAAGCTCCTCCCTAATTCATACTGGAGATTTAACCAAGGGCTTTGATCAGGTTGACAACACTAGACATGGACTCCTTCTTCATCAGGTATTAAAGCCAGTCATAAAGCAATTGGTTACCACTTAGAAACACTAGTGACAATCTATTCTGCTGGCTTCTAATTCCACTCATCTCAGTGAACATCAAGTGAAGAGTGATTAGCTGAGACTTCTTTGGAACTAGAGCTTGACCATGAATGGAGGGAAAAAAGATGATAGGTGAATGGGTCAATAGAGCAGAACCCTAAATGGAAATTCTTTATGCAAGCCTTTCTGGAAAACAGCATAGGCAGGACTCATCTTTGTTTGAAAATGATATCTGACATACATTGACAGAGTGCCTAAAGAGGCTCAACATTTCTTTCTTTTCCTTGGCTTTGGAAACCACCCACAAACACAAATTACATTTGTGACTATGCTGATCCTCAAATCCTCCTGTCTGAACACTCTAGTGATCCAAAGCAGAATCTACTATGTGGTTGTGGGAAGTAATTCTGGCCAGAAGACAAATGCTGGGCTCAAGAAATCTCAACTGTAGACTTAGGAAGATGGCTCATCAAGTAAGAACACTTACTACACAAACATGAGAATCTGAGTTGAAGTCTAGAAAGCCATTTGTGGTCACAAACACTTCTAATCTCAGTGCTGTTGTGGCCAGAGTCAAGATAAAAGTAGAGGACTGATGCCTGCCAGCCTAGTTCCAGGATCAATGAAAGGGAGTAAGGTGGAGAATGATACACCATATGTTCTTCCAGTCTCCATCCCCCCACACAGTTGTGCATCCCACATACACAAATGTAAACATACATAAAGCACATTCAAAACAGAGAGACAAGTGCTGGCCCAAACTTGCTTATCATCAACATGGAGAAAATAGGGTAGATTGTGTCCACTGAGAACCTGGGCATAATATGATGGTCCAGCATGTATTATGAATATAAAGGCTTAGGAGTGAGTGACTGTCTAGCCACCATCCAGGATCTGGTAATGTTTTAGAAATTCTATAAGAGATAAGGAGTATATTTTGTCTAGCTCTGTCAGTATATCATGAGACTCTTAGTCTCAGAATCACAGGTTCAAGCACCATCAGATGAAGAGCGAACTCACAAAGTCTGGTCAATAATTTATTAAGGGTTGCAATGGGAAAACAGACTCACAAATACAGAACACGGTAGACAGTGCTGCTGATCCAGCTGCCGTTGTCCTGCCATTCTACCCAAGGGTGATTACAACCAACTGCAAGTCTTGCTCCTTCTCCCCAAGAGAGAACACGTAATCCCTCTCCTCAGTTTTATTTGGTCCGGTATCAAGAGAAAACCACGCATAGGCCAGTCTCTCCCAATGCCATTGGCTGAATGAATCGAACTCCCACAGCAAGCTTTACTTCATGAAGGCAAAAATAAACATCGTCACTGTGTTGAAGGTGGATAATTTCTAACACAGTACATACTAGTGGCTGAAGTTTTTGCTTCTCCTTTGGAGGCTGGTGAATACAGAGGTGGGATCTGACACTGTAAGATATGCCCAGCCTAAGAACTATGCATCATCCCCAACTATTCCTTTGTAAAAATACTTTCTGCCTTCAGGAGACCTCATAATTTCAAGCAAGTAATGATATAACAATAATTTTACATATTCAGCAATAATATGTAAGCAGTATTACATTGAAAACATTAGATGTCTTGTTTACTTCTTACAACTCATGAGGCTGTCATTGTTAGCGTCCTCATTCACATATGAGAGAACTGAGGTAAAGAGACAAGTAGTCCACTCAGCTGATAAGCAAGAACTCAGTATAATGGAGCTGAATGTTAAACTCAAATAGGATATTCTGAAGTTGGCATTTTCTTCCATTCATGACAGATTCTAGTGGCTACATCTTTGCTCTGTATTCTGCAGCCTCATCATGGATAAAGTATCAAAGGTCCATGTTACAGTGTAATTAACAACAACAAAAAAAGCTACTTTGAAACATTGTGTTCATCTGGGCATTGTAGTGCATGCCAGAACTCAAGAGGGAGAGGTAGGTGGAATTCTGTGAGGCCAGTCTCGTCTACATAGCGAGTTCCAGGACAGCTAGAGCTGCTACATAAAGAAACCCTGTCTCAAAAAAAAAAAAAAAATTGAAACATTGT
Source organism: Microtus oregoni (assembly GCF_018167655.1). Classification (NCBI taxonomy): domain Eukaryota; kingdom Metazoa; phylum Chordata; class Mammalia; order Rodentia; family Cricetidae; genus Microtus; species Microtus oregoni. The sequence continues at coordinate 2,193,112 of NW_024544745.1, forward strand.
GTTCCATTGGCACCTAGTATGAACTTAGTTAATGAGATTAGTACTAAGGACCACTGATAGGACCTTACTATAATGCCCTACAGACGAATGAAGTTTTATGGGGGACAGAGTTTGATGAAGATCTGAAAATCATAATAATCTACACCCTCAAGGAAGCAGATCTTGTAACAGGATCAGGGCCTGCTTGTTGGGGCATTCTGTCCTGCCAGGTTCCCACAACTGTTTAGCCCCAAAGAAAATCACACAGAGATCTCCATAAGATTATAAACCGATTAGCCCATTAGCTCAGTCTTCTTATTAGCTCTTGTAGCTTATATTAACCCATTATTCTTATCTATGTTAGCCACGTGGCTTGGTATCTTTCAGCCGGGCAGGTTACATCTTGCTTCTAGGTAGTCTGGGCTAGAATGGGAGGAGCTTCCTTCTTCCCAGAATACTCCTGTCCTCTTTGGCTCCACCTCTACTTCCTGTCTGGTTTTTCCGCCTATACTTTCTGCCTGGCCAATCAGCATTTATTTAAAACATGATTGACAGAATACAGACAATTCTCCCACACCAGATATAGTTAAGCCATAAATCCAAGCAGTTCTAGACTTGGAGCTATGGAAGGAAGAACTTAAATAGTATACATCACCAGTTCATATGGTAGACCCATTGATCTCACTGCAAATCCCAAATGATCTGAACTCAGGGACCCTGAACACTGATTGTTCAGGGATACAACAGAATCTCATTGTAGGAGATAAAATCATTCTATATGATACTTATTCTCACTTAGCCTAACCACAGCATACATCCTTCTGTTCCTCATCTCACTACAGTTCCAGGGTCACAGGTGATTTACTATGAGTACCCTTTCATGTGTGCTTTCTTTCTACTTAGAGGAAGATTTAAAAGGCTTTCTCAGATTTACACAATGAAATAAAAAGCTGCTTGGAAATCAATGGGATAGCCCTCGTGCACACTTTTCCAAAGGATGCTGAATTGATGTGGGTGGGAGAAAAACCCAGTCATTGAAATAAGACTGAGTAAGTCCTACTTAGGATCTGTCCCACTAGTAGGAATATAGCTAGGCTACAAATGACCAGCATTGTAGGCTGGAATTTTGAACACTTGGAAGATATCCAAATGGCCATCTTATCTAACCCACAGCCTTCAAATAGAATTTTTAGAAACATGGTCTTCAAAATAATCTTTGAGTGAAAAATAGGTTTATATCATTTAAGAACTTAAATTAATGTGAAAGTCCATGGATATAGGATTATATATCAATGTATATTTAATCATACCCATTAAAATGTCTAAATCAGGCTATTCCACATAAAACTATTTCTATCCCAACATATAATTTTTTCATAGCTATTATGACTTTCTTGTGTAGTTTTCCATGTTTTCTTAAGGAAAATACAAGTGAATATGACTATATACTGTTTAAAGTATAGTCTATAGTACATAAAATATAATATGAAGTTCATAGCTGCTTATGCCTCGCTTTTTATAATCTCTTCTGTCAAGTCTGTATATCATTTCCATATTCTCCCTCCATTCTGAACTCTTGCCCTCTGAAGTGGCCTGAAGATTTTCTACCACTGTATCAGTGAAATGCCACAATAGCAGAAAGAAGTTACATTCAAGCTCAGCCATGAAAATAAAGTAGAATGAGAGCAATGGCAACACAAAGGGTGCACTGATTCTTGAGATAAGCATCTAGCCCTCAGAAGCCCTACAAAGCTGTTTCTAAATAGCCAAGAATTTCTCCACTAAGAGAATGACAGTCTGATGGTGAAGAAAAGAGGGAAGAGAGAAACCACCACAAAAGCTTTTGTTTCCAGAGTGTTCGGAGAAGGATAGCACCAGGCAGGTGACAGCTCATTAAAGCCACATTCTTAGAGCTCTCTGCACAACTCACAGTCACCTGAATAGGACCAAGAATCCCTTCTCTGCCACTATCTAGCTAGAGCCTCTTTGTGGAGCAGTTGCTTACTTTATTATTATTATTATTATTATTATTATTATTATTATTATTATTATTATTATTATTATTATTATTATTATTAAAGTGGTGCTGTGTTTGAGGAGCTTTAAAAAAAAACAACAGAATTCTGTGCAGGTCTATGCACTCACTCTCCCAGCAAACATTGATTTATTTGGAGATTAAAACAAACCTTTCCGGTGAGTCAGAGAGTGTCGCCTGTTGATGGGAAAAGAGGGCAATCTCTATTTTCACTTTGGGTAGCATTCTGCCCAAGGGAGATTTCAGCTGAGAAGGCTCTGCCCACAAATTCTGGAAGGCAAAGCAGATATCCCCCAAGTGGGCTGAGTGGAAGACACTTTGGGTAGCAGCAACTGTATAACTTAGTTGCATGAAGTTTGGATCTGTTTGATCCAGGCTGTCTGAGGGGCCATGTGAACATGTATTATTGAAGTCTATTGGCTCATAGAAGAGTGGCACATTGATTAGCTTCTTAAGGGTGAAGGGTTTAATTCTGGCTCACAGTTTGAGGATACAGTCTATCATGGCAGCAGGAGTTTGAGACAGCTGGTTACATTGCACCCAGAGTGGGTTATGAGCACTGGTTGCCTTTCCAGAGGACGCATTTCAGTTCCCAGTCAGGTGGCTCACAGCTGCCTGTAGCTTCAGCATCAGGAAATCCAGCATCTTTTACACAAGTACCTTGTGTAGGTACATCTGTAGGGAGTACCTACACAAATGCGCACAGATACAACCATATACAAAAGTAAGAATAACGTAAATAATTGGGGGAGCAGAGGCTTACAGAATTTTTTTCAGTGTCAGCCTTCCCAGACATGTGACAACCTCCTGAGTTTTACCTCCTTCTGGAGGAGGTATTTGTTTCCAAAGAAAGTCTGTTGGACTGCAAAATTTAATTGCAAACTGACAATCATTTAGGCAACAGGATGAATCTCTAATTGCCGTATTTTAGACTTTGGAAAGAGCAAAAGAAGTAATAAATATTTAGGGTACGGAAGTGTTCTCTAAGCACATCAGAAATCATAGTTCTGTTTATTTATAAGGTCATTCCTCATATAAAGAGATGGAGATAGCTTCTTTTTCCGGTCCATCTGTAACGATATGTCTTAATGCTGTTCAGATTTCTTCATGGTGTTTCTCTTCCAGTACTTTTCATAGTATGTTGTGGGAATTTAAATAGAAACATGGGACATGGGGAGACTAGAAGCTATGCAGCCTGGATACTTTTGTTACAGTGTTCTCCTGAGGGGTCCTGGAGCCAGCTTGGGTTTACACTGATTTCCTGCCAGTTTTCAGCTAGGCGCACTGAATATGTTCCAAGGATAGTTGGTTCAAAGCCCAGCCACCTCAGAAAATCTGGGAAGGGAGAGGATAGAGACTGGGGTGGCTTTTCTTGCGCATGTGGTTGGGAAGCATGCTGTGTTGGCCCTATAAAGATTCAGGGTGAACTGAGACATGTGCCCCATTCTTAGATAGAAAAATTAAACACAAACAAGAGAAAGTGGCCTGTGCAAAGTGAAAGGGAGTTGATACTAGGGCTACCATAATGATTCATAGATACTATTCCAAACTTTTAGCACCATTTGTAAAAATAACACACACTGGAAGACAGAAAAACTGTTTCAGGGTCTACTCTTCTTCTGAGCAGCTTTGTAACATGGGTCAAATTCTTTCAGGTTATCTGTGGCTTCATTTTCATAAGTTTTCCCCTAAACCATTACAAATGTTAGTGTAAAATGAATGAAGATACTGAGACATTTACATAAGAAGTGGTGGAAGGTTGACAATAATTTCTCTCATTTTTTTGATTCCTGTTTACCTCTATCTTCTGCTTTCTCCCCATATTCTGTTGAGTAGATTAGTAGACTTCAGTGCCACAGTACTCTGAAGACTCTGAAGCTCATATGTCCAGTGGAAAACCTCTCCCTGCAGTTGCCCTGCCATTGATGTCTTAGTGGAAGGCCCAGTTGAAGAACCAATCTACATTCTTTTGAAGCTAAATATTTCCAAAGTTTTTGTGTGTGCTCTAAAGACCTGCCAGCTTCTGTGAGAGCCGCAGCAAATGTTGTTTTGTAGGTCATTGTACATTTCCTTTACCACAAAATGCTGAGATTTGGAATAATTAGAGCCCTGGGGGCAAATGGCCCTGCTCCTCTCCTTTCCCTGAAGAGTTCCACTCGTTTGTGCCAGCTGCACTTGTCTGCTTGCATGTAGACATGGCAGGGCTGGGGACTCAAGGCCTAGACAGAGAGTGAATCAGTATGAAATGAAATATGTCTTAAAGGGTTCTTCTTTGTAAGCCAAAACTTGGGAACTATTCTTACAGGCTATACTTTCATGGATAAGTAGTTAACATCTAAGGGAAGAACAGTCGTGGTTAGATAAACTTATACAGAAAGGTAGAAAACCAAAGTTTTAGCCACATCATTGAATTTGATGAAAAGTGCAGTTTTCTAGGTATTTTCGAACATGGAATTTTAGTAAGACAACATCGCTCTCATGATCTGTTGCTTTGGGCTTTGGTTATAATTAAATGATGCTTTGCTTGCTACAGATTTGTAATTATATGCGCTTTTCTTGATAGTGGATAGGAAGGAATTTCAGAATCAGATATCATTCAATGTCCTAGTGCTCCCAATTACAAGTTACGTGACCTTGGAGAGATAAATTAATTTTGTGGTGCTGCACATCGAACTTGGAGACAAGCTTTCTACCACTGACCTATGCTCAGGGCTTTACATTTCTTAATTCTTGATTTCATCTTTGATAAAATTGGCATGATCATATATACAACAGAATGTTATTGGTGAAAGACAATGAAATAATATACTTAAAATCACCATGTGCATAGTGTTCACTTAGAACTCAATAAATGTTAACCATTGTTATAGTATGATGACATATATTGTAATTATTAGCCTTTATAATTTTTAATGCATCTCATGAACAATGTCAGTTTGTTTTTTATCAGCTTTAGTGCCGCATAATTTATCCACATAATATGGACTCTTATTATATTTTTATTAAAAAATTGCCCTGCTCCCTAAGCATCTTCCTAAAGAAACCCATGGCTCCTCTGATTTCACCACTCTTCCACTATCCTGTGGCAAAGCACTTTCCACACATCAATGAATAGGTCAACCTTGAAGCATAATCATTACTATTTTTGTGTGTACTATTTTGTGTGCACATGTGTGTCAGTGCATGTGTGTATGAGAGAGAAAATCAAAGACAGAAACAGAAGACACAGAGAGACAGACAAGACTAAAAGTATGCATACTCATGCAATACAGAATATACTAAAGAAAACCCAGTGGAAAAAGTTCCAGAGATCATTCTCTTAAACTCACAGGGTGAATTAACTTTTCTTCTCTACGGCAACTGTCTGCTAGATTCTGTGAAGTAGAAATACATGAAAGAGACTCAATTTCAAAAAATAATTTATACACAGGTGTAAATAAGGTAATAGAAAGTGAAATTTAATTTCAGGACGTCAGGTTTAGGTTCTCCTTTTCATAATTAATTAGTTCTGTTATTTCAGGGAAGTCAGTCCTGTGATTTGTTTCTCTCCAATAAAAAAATGAAGGGGAGAATCTATCTCACTTGACTCATATATAGTTATGAGCATCACTCTTGCTAATATATATGCAACTCTTTTATAAACAGTATGCTGGGTGTCCATAGCATACAGACACACATTCTGGTGATATTCAAGTTCCAGATTTTGTTCTTTCAATATCAGGTACCTCGAGAGGTCCAGAAGACTGGCTAGAATTATTGCGCAATGCTTTGTGGAGAAAAGGAGACGAGAGTTGAACCTTTATAGTCAAAGTCTTCAACATGTAGAAGAGCATGAAAGAAGAAGGCTGTCTTGGTAGAGGAATTAACAATAAGCAACAACCAGAGACCAAAGGAATCACATAATAAGCTATATAAAAATATCTATGTACAAATGTATGACAAGTTATATACAACATGATAAGGGATAATGTTTCCAGGGTAGTTACAATAGACAATAGATGGTTTTTCTGAAGGTCTCAGAGAAGACTAAATGGTGGTAGTGTGGACTCCCTTTTAGGTAAGTCATTATCTTATTCATGCTGGACCAAGGATAATCTCAATCAAGGAAAGTCCTTGTCCTCATTTCTCTAATGCTTATGATATTGCCAGGCACATAGGTACTGCTCAATTAATTCTTAAGAAAAGATGGATCAGCTGTAGCTATTCTGTGGCTGTTTTAATACTACTACCCACAATTATTAACCTCTGGAGCAAGGATTGTGTTTTAGCTCCCTCTATGTAGTACAGCCCCATCTGCTGTTGAGAATCATGAAATTCTTTGAAAGTATGCCAATACATGATGTGGTTTGTATTTTTCTCCTCCACTCTGTTCCAGAAGATGCCTTACCACCTGTGAACAATAAGGTGACCAGCAAGTCGTGTGAGTATAATGGAACTACTTACCAACATGGAGAACTCTTCATGGCTGAAGGGCTTTTTCAGAGCCGGCAACCCAACCAGTGCACCCAGTGTAGCTGCTCGGTAAGACCCTGCATCTTAATGTTCCTGCTGGTCACTACCAAGATGGGAAAGTAGCCATCTCTGTCCTTATGTATTCAGTGAAGCAGATGCTATAAGGTGTTTGAAGTAAGATAAGGTGTGTTTACATCTCAAGCCTCCCCACCTGTCCAAACTACCTGATTTTCATCAAGTTTGAGAGCAATTGTTAAAGAGCTAAAAGTCAGTTGTATCCAAGGCTTTTAGCCTAAGAGGGCTCAAATAGGCAAAGATGAGCTGTTTGACTTAATCATCACCTACATTTCCTAAATAGTTATACAACTTAACCCTTAACCTGAGGAGTCATAGACGTCTAGAACACTTAGCACTGTTCTAGAGCTACGTGATCAAATTTGAAAAAACAACATCAAGGGGAAAACGGGTTATATATTTCTCCCTGTCCTATTTCTAGGCACTTGATTACTGGACCACATCCCTATTCCTTTCATCTTGTTACTAATAGGTTGTCAATCCCCCAATGTCCTACAATGAGAAAGTGAAGTTAATGCCTGATCGCAATGATTCCCATGACACTATTTGTCATTGTATATACTTTATAAAGTCTGCTAACTTTATCCTTACCTCAGTATGTAGTCCAGTGACTATTAGACAGAACAATAAAATATGGTAAAATAGATATTTAGAATGAAGCATGAGAGGAGCGATCACTGGTTTCTTAGAGAAAGTCAAGTAGTGGCTTCTTCGGTGAGAGAGGCATCAGTTTTCTTTAAGGGTGTGACTCCTGGTAAGTGGCTCATTCTCCTGTGTATGTCCCCTCATGTCCAAGGGTACATGAGTGGTACAAATAGACTCAGTGGCTTACAAACAAAACAGAAAAGACCTTGGGAGGGTGATGAGGGTGAATCCGAGAGGCCTTAAGGGAGGAGTGAGGGAAGAGTGTGATCAAAATGCATTGCATGCTTGCATGAAATCCTCAAAGAATTAGAAAAATATTATGTTTTAAGAAGATGAAGCATGAGAGGGTGAGGCTAGAGAACTGTTACAAGTTCGAGAACAAGTGGAATTACACAGCAAATCCGTGCCTCAAAAATTACAAAACAAACCACAAAAAGATGAAAAAAATAAAACTAGAAGGAACTTGGAAACATCTTTACTAACTGAGCAGGGAAATAAACAGTGGATTACCAAGGGTGATAGAATAGATAGAATCTCTTCCAATTGGGATTTTTAAGTATCTCAGTAACCTGGGAGAATTTTATTGTGATGTTATTTCTCTAATGGCCTTTCAAGCCTTACTAGGATGTGTATCCAAGAACAAAGCACAGGGCTTAAGAGATAACATTTGAAAGGTAGAATTCTAGGAAATTGAAATTATTTGAGTAACAGATGCAATTCCCAAAGTGACTTCTCTCCCTTGCCTCACATGGGACTGAGCTGTGGTATTAAAATCACTTTGTATAATTTCTACTCCCCCAAAAGAGAGCCTGTCTTTTGGTTTTGAAAAAAAGACTGTATTGAGTGTTATAAATAGTGACTATGACCCAAATTCTCATTTTCATCCACTCCCGACAGACAGCTAGGTTATGATAAAGACCAAAGGATACCAGTAAAAATAAGAGAGGGGCACAGGGTTTGGAGGCCAGTGGCAGTCCTCCCAGAATACTGCCTGTTTTCTTGGGCCCGGATATCTGACAAAGATTGCTAACTCTTTGGGGAGTTCATCTCTCTCATGAGGAAATAGGAAATGGGAACTGAAAGCATGCATCATGGGATGGAAGAAGAACCTAAAGCTAGCTGGAAGAGAAGCGGTACTATGTTTTGGTCCCGGATGTACCCCAGGTACTGAGGTAATGCCTGATGATCCCTTTTCTCAGATTAGCCTGGAATTGATTCTGGCTTTCCTTGGCAGGAGGGGAATGTGTACTGTGGTCTCAAGACTTGCCCTAAACTGACCTGTGCATTCCCAGTCTCTGTTCCAGATTCTTGCTGCAGGGTATGCAGAGGTAAGTGCTCTATATCCCAAGGATCAGAGGATTGCCATCCCAAGTAGAAGAATTTAGAAAAGAACAAAATACCTGCCCCATCTCTGAAGAAAAGGAATTAGTTGTGGTTGTCTTTGTGTATAAAAATGTACTCAAGTTATATACTAAATGGACTCGTCACCCCCTCAAACCTGCCGTTTCTGCTTGAGCTTCTATTTTGGTTTTATACTGGTACCAGACTTTCTTTCTAGCCTCCTGGGCTCGTACTTAATCACCTTTAACTTTAACGCCTTGCTTGCGTCTTCTCAAATTACCAAATCTATTAGCAGTCTTTTCTAGTCCTTCCCATTGGCAATATTAATATTTTTTCTTTGGCTACATATAATCTATGACAGCATCAAGAATCTCCTGTACGTTAAACTAAAACTAAACCATGCTCAAAGCCATGTAGAGAATATCTGCATCAAAGGCATTGCTAGACTGTTTATCATCTTTATGTGAAGTACAAAAAGGAACCCCATACTTAGGATACTCTATTGTCATTTTCCAGAAAGTCCCTATGTCTTTATACCTCCAGCTGTGACACACTTGAGCAGGACCCAACCTACACCGTCATAGAAGAGATAAAGTTCTTTGCCCTTCTAAATCTCACATTTCACCAGAGAAGACAAAAATAATTAAGCAAGCAAATATCTAAATATAGGCAATATAAATATTATTAAAATAATAAATGAAAATATTATTTTTAAATCAGAAGTTTAAGCTTGAGTTGTGAGGAAGGCATTGGCTTGAGCATCTTGAAATTCAAATCTGAAAAATGAGTAAGAGTTATCCATGCAAAGAGCCTGGGGAAGAGAATTCCAGACAGAGATAAAAAATAGTTCTAAGGCCCAGGAAAGGAAGTGCTTGAAGCATTCCAAGAGTCTGAGGGGCAGTATGGCTGGAATCAGGTGACTGTGGTTGAGACTGGCAAGAGATGAGATGAAGCTGAAGGGATGAGCAGAAGTTAGAACATGCAAGGCTGTGGAGGCTGTGGAAAAGGAATTTGGATATCAGTTTTACATGCACTGGGAAAGCAGTGGAAATTTGTGAGCAAGAGTGCTGCAGGGTGCCATTGAAAAGGACTCACTGGTTCTTTCATCCAGATTTTACTGAAGGAAGCCAATAATATAAGAGGAGAGGCCCAGAGACGTTGATTGAGTTACCTCTCCAGCATGGACTCGCTCTTGGGATCACATTGCATAGAAATTGTCCTGAGTGCAGCCTGTGGGATTATGATGCTTCAATTTTAGCCCCACCCTGGCTGTTTTCTAGCTCAGTAACCACTATAAACCTGTCTAACAGTCTCTGCAGTAAAGAAAACGGTTTTGAGCTTTAAGGGGGATAACACAAGAAAGGAGCTAGGACAGTCTAGGATAGCCTCAGGAATCGATCATGAAAAGTAGACAAATGTGATATGTATCTATCATTGCTTTTCAACCGTGATGTACATAGGAACTGTCATGGTGGACTTACTCCCAGACCAGAAGAAAGTGATCCTAATTGGTAGCCACAGTTAAAGAGCACTGAATCAGAAGAAAATTGTCTGATATTTCCTTGTGGAAGTCAGATGGATGAACCCTATTTATTATTTCCATCTTACACTTTGAAAAGGATGCCCTTATCTATGCTACATCTCTGTTCAGAAGTCCTTATTCTCCCTTACCCCTTTTGAATGGAGACGGAGGAGGAGTGAATGGGGGAAGGGGTAAAAGGGAAGTGGGGGATGGGGGAGGGAATAGGAGGTTAGGAAGGAGGGGAAACTGGTTGCATGCAAAATAAATAAATAAATGAATGAATGAATGAATGAATGAATGAAATCTTTATCCTCACATATATCATACTTAAAAATATTGCAGACATAATTCTAAGCACCATTCCTGGGTTCTCTTGCCTTTGCATGTTTACCCTCTCCTCTCAGTGTTTTTGTCTCATAAGGATCCTGTTGATACCTATCTGGACCACACCTTCAGTGACCTTGGAGTAGGGCCCAATAGTCAGTATGTAAAATGAATTATCATTCTTTCTGCAGTAAATCGGTGCTGTATGGACCAGCACTTAGACAAAACACTCCAAAGATCCCTGAGGACAGTCATCAGTGATGGTTTGCTATCTGCATTGTGCAATGAAACTGAGCTTGCTGAAAGTCTGAAACTCAGATAAATGGACATAAATGTAATCAACTTCGATCTCTGATTTGTTGGTCATCTAATTGTTCTGCTACCCGTGTATACTCTCATTCCGTTTAATATTCTACTTGCCCAGACTTTATAAGTCAATATGGATTCGATTACAGCCTAATTAGATTTTTGTTTCAATAAGGACATGCATCTTTCCCTACCTGTTTCTCGCTGTGTGTGTGTGTGCGCGCTGCTGAGGTGCTGTTATTACATTTGTCAGAATAATAGAAATTGAGATAACATGTCCCTCTCCAGATTAATTTTAAGATGGTCCAAAGTCCAAAAGTCCATTTTGCATTGAGATATGCATGAGTTGCTAATATAATCAGTTGAGCCTTCTAATCCAGTCATTAGGGTAAGATTATTTCATTTGGAAAGGGTGATATGAGAAATATAAACTGGAGAACAATAATAAAAAAAGGACATAGTGAGATGAAGTATTATTACATCAAAGAAGCTATGTGCAACCGAAAACAGGCTCTCAAGACAGGAGGATATGGATTTGACATTGCAGACCACCGTCTACACTGTCCGTTAGACAAGCCACTTAACCACCCAGAGCCTGGGATCTCTCCGCTGTAACAATGAAGGATGTGATGGTATCCACCACCCACAGTGGTTGTGAAGATTAACTGTGAGCATGGAGGGCTGGGAGAAGGCCTCATACAGAGTGACTGCTTAAGAAGTGGCAATTATCCTGAAGTTAAGTAGAACGGAGCCTTCCCGTGTCTGATAGATTTGCCTTTTATTTATTTAATCTCCACAGACAGAGCTTTATTTCGAGTCCTTCTTGTGGGAACAAATCCTGGTACTGAGTGTCTTCAATTCACTTGTCACGATTGAAATGCTCCCTTTTAGCGAGTCCTCAGAAGCAGCAGATGAAAGCTCATTACTACTGATGGTGCATTGTCCCTTCATAGCTTGACAGTTTGCTACGTTCTTCCGTTGGCATCCCCAGCCGTAATGCGCCACTTTCTTTCATCTTTCTTTATAAAGACTAAATCCCCAACTTTTATAAAAATTGTTTTTTCTATGCCTTCAATTTCTTTACATCTTTGAGTTGTATGTAATGTGCTTGAAATGTCTTTGAAGTTCCCATTTATGAAGCACCTAGTTATTTTTTCTGTTGAAATGATGTTTGTACAAAGGTGTATCTTGCCGAAGCATATTACTCACACAGCAGGGAGCCCAGACACTTCTTCCCTATGCTGACCACCCTAACTGCAGGCCAAATACTGAAGAAAAAAAAAACAATCTTTTGAGTGCTGAACTTGCAAACCTTCATATAAAGGGGCCTATTGAAACAGCCTGTCCGCACTGTCACCAAACACTAATTCTCGCCTTTCTCCCTGGGTCAGAGAGCAATCCTAGACTCAGATTGAATCTCAACCTCGGCCTCAGTTGTTTAGACATGTCTGTGAGGCTGGGACAGTCAGGAGAGTGTTGGCAGGATACGTGTCATTGCTGGCACTTCAGCAAACCTCATCTGGACTGAAAGCATAGTGCAAGCAGCCGCTAGAACAGTAAGGGAAACTTTATCAGAAGAAAACATCTCTTCAGAGATTGTACTGCTGCCATATATGGGGCAGACAGACCTCAAACTAAACCCACACCCAGCACTCCCCCCACCATTTATCATTTGGGCTTCTCGTCTCCCGCCTATGTTGCCAAGTCAAAGGGGGAAGGCTATGTACTTGGACTATGAACAAGGGAGAAGAATTTGGGGTAAGCTGCTGAATGTATTCAAAGCCAATCATGTATTTTATAGATCGTGTGGATATGTCACACTTACGTATACACCCGCCAACACGTAAATGCTTATGTGTGGAGTAACTCACTTGATCTTCACAACAGTAGTGGGAGCTATTTTCATTCCTATTCCAAAGCTAGGAAGTGGAGACAGAGGCTCTAAGTGATCTGTCCCAGACAGAGTAAAAGAGGCAGGCAGAATCAAAAGTTGAGCCTAGTCATTCTGATTCCAAAGTCCCAAATTAGTAATTACCACCTTAACTATTGGGGTACTTTTAAATTTACTTGCCTCATTAAATGCTCAATACTTCTATTTTCCAGAAAAATAAGGTGTCTTGGGAGCAAGTTCCAAGACCATTTTTGCCCATTACTTTATCGCTAGCACTAAACAGGACCAGGTACTTAGTCATTACTTAGCAACTGTCTCATGGCTGAATGGAAATAAATATCTACACCCAATATTTTTTGAGTATGAAGAGAGAGGAGGGTAGAATGAGAAGGTTCCCCTCCACTTGTGAGTGAGTAGGCTGGGGCCTTCCAGAGAAGGAGGAGTGGTACAAGTTAGTCTTTGCTTATGCCGTGTTCCTTTTTCCCCTTTACTGTCTTGCACAGTACTGCAAATATGCCTCAACAGTTAGTGAAGCAATTTGGGACTCTGGAGGCGAAATCACAGGGTTCCTTTATTATCTATCTGTCTGTCTGTCTGTCTGTCTGTCTATCTATCTATCTATCTATCTATCTATCTATCTATCTATTTATTTTTGCCCCTTATTCCCGTGAATTCTCTCACAAATCCTTTAACTTACAAGCATGCCATATGCCACCAAGGACAGGTGTCATAAAATCCAGTAACTGAAAGGAGGGGGGATCCTAATCTGGAGAGTAAAACATAAATTCCTGGAGCATCTCCCCTCCATCAACTGCTATAATAAAACTGGTGACAGTCCTATAGTCTGAATTCCTGATGGTACCATCGATCTAGCACTCCTGTGCATGCTATTTGTACTGTTTGTTCTACATTGTATGTGGTCCCTAATACTTTAATCTTTTGTTATTTGTTTGGATAAGTGAGTGGACAGGGTTGTTTTGTTTTAATTTGAAACAGAAAGTCCCTGTATATCCCAACTTTGCCTCACATTTGCGATCCTCTTGCCTCAGCTTCCCCAATGCTAGGATTATAGGTTTATGCCACCACACCTAGCTCTTTGAAGAGCTTGGCTTGTTTTAAAGAGCTTGAAAACAATCTGTCCCTTCCCTTTCCTGCAACTCATCAGTTCTTTTGCATGAACATATAACCAGACCCTGTAGACCAGCATAAACCATTTCCCTTGTGTTATATACCTATCTTCAACGTTTTCCAACACAAGCTTTAAGTGACACCTCCCTATTGCCTATTAGAATGCAATCCATTTTTCAGGAGCACAGCTGAGACTGAAGTTTTTACAAATAGTTTGTAATTTATTGCTTGACAGTTTCATACATGTATATAATAAATGTTGTTTCTATTCACCCCTTATTTCCCTCTCTTATCCCATCCACACTCTTCCTGAAACCCTTCTTCCCTACAATTCTCTCTCCCTACCTCCTACTGAGGAATTATCGGCCATTAATGAAACTCCACTTCTAGTTGTTCCAACCAATATATCTAGCTTATTGACTTCCTTCTTTAACTAATTGTAGGTCTTAGGCTGCATCATACATGCTTTGGTCTGTCTTGTGTTAATGTAACACAATATCTGAGACTAGGTCATTTGTAAAGTAAAGAGTTCTATCTCAGAGTTCTAGAGGTTGGAAGTTCAAAATTGGGCTACCCTGTCTGCTAGTTGAGAGTCACATGGTACTCCATCCATGACAAAAAGTGGTATAGAAAACTGATAGTTTCAGGAGCAAGGAAGAGTACACAAAAAGCTGAGATGTTTTATCCCACCCTCACAAGTGACCCAGTCTCTAAAGAAAGATGCTCACCATTCTAACACTAACCTTCCAATACTATAACAACCAAATCTGTATATTCTTTTTAAAATAATTATTTATTTTATGTATATAAATATTTTGTTTCCAAGTAGGTTTGGACACCATGTGTGTGTCTAGTAGTCATAGAGGCCAGAAAAGGGCATCAGATTCCCCAGAACTGTAATTATAGATGGTTGTGAGCTACCATGTGGGTGCTGGAAATCAAACCCAGATTTGCTGGAAGAGCAGCTAGTGAACTTAAATATTGAGCCATCCCTGAAGCCCCTTACTTGATTTGACTCTTGATTTGTTTTTCCTGGAAGCAGCAAAATAGCAGCTCAGAAGGCACCTTGGCTATATCTAGGGATCATCGGGGAAGTAGTGTGTGTGGGGGGGGAAGATATTTCATTTTTTAAAACACTATAAAATCTAGAAAGTTTTTCAGTTTTAGAAATGAAAGAAAAACCAGGTGTGGTCATATATGCCTTTAATTCCAGTACTTGAGAGGCAGAAACAGGCAGATCTCTGAGTTTGAGGCCAATCTGGTATATGTAGTGAGTTCTAGGACAGCCAGGACTACATAGTGAGACCCTGTCTCAAAAACCCAAAACAAAAGAAATGAGGAAAATGATGAGATGAAAACAGTATATCAAATATAGAACCTCACAAAGAAGGCTTGGCTTATTTCCAATTTGGCCCACATATTTGGCAGAAACACTAGTATCTACTCCTGATCAGGAGGAAAATGTTGCTGATGGGAAACATGACTTGAAAAGCAAGATTTGGGCTTTAGCTGTAGCTCAGTGATTGAGTACTTGCCTGGTATGTGGGCATCTCTAAAGTCTGTCTCCATCACTGTCATTTTTTAAGCTACTGTCCATGTTGTGCAACTGAAACTTTATGTATGTTCTTCACTAACAGCTTTCTGTTTCTCCTTCAAAAATGAATAGATTATAGAGATCCATTAACAATTATATCTATAGTTAGTAACAGTCACTTATACAGATTTAAAAGGGAATAGTACTGTTGCGGGAGCTCCTTCCGCTCCTTCAGCCAATAGCCACTGAGATACCAGCCCATTGGGGTGTGGTCTCTCTCCCTTTAAAAGAGTGGCCACTTCCCTCTTCTCTCTCTCTTACTTCCTGCTCCGCTTCCGGGGACTAGACTCCCTTCCTGACTGTGCAGAGGGCTGTTGTCTGGGATGGTGATCTGTAAGTTTTTTCCCCTTTAAATAAATACCATCCTATTAATCATAATTCCAAACTGGTGTGGGATTGTTTGTGATTTACGCCTTCATAGTACATCTTCAGTATTTATACTAAAGTAAAATACTTTTTAATTCAGCATGTTCTCATATATCTATACTTGAAAACATATTGAAATACCAGATTTTCAAAGCTACACAAAAGTCTGACTACCGTTAGTATTATCTTTTATAAAGTGAATCACTTGTGGTCAGGAATACAGAACCATCTTAGAGATGTTTCAAATGATGCCTGCTTTTTTCCCCCAACTAAAACCATTCTTCTTCCATGGAAACTTCCTGGGTTGTTTTGGTTTTCTCCCCATTGTTTGCTCTCAAAATTTATTTCTAGATGATGGTGAACTATCTCAGGACCCCCACTCGTTGGACATCATGTTCTTTTTTGGAATGTATCTTATTTCTAAGCTGTTTCTTCCTTTAGACAGTGGATGGGACAGCACTGACTTTCCTATAGAATTTAAATTAGTAGTCAAGTGTCCTAATTGGCCATCTGAGATATCCCGTCAGGATTAATAACATCCCATCCTTTTGTGGAATTGTAGTTTTTGTGTGATTGTGTGAGTCTGGTTATAAAAATAAAGAATTCCCAGGGCAGTATTTCACAGCAGTTATTTCTTTATTGGTGGTTAAGGCCCCATCCCCCCTCTCTCTGTACTTCTAGGAATCTTCTGGCTGTCCAGAGGCTCACCATTGGATGTGCACATTGCTCACATTAGAATAGTTTTTATGAGCCTAGACTTAATCTTTTATAGGAATTAATCTTACTTCTTGATTGCCAATGTAAGGAAATGGTAAGGACCCATGAGAAACAAAAGTAAAGCCAAGAAGAGGCATAGTATTTGACAATTGCCCAGATTCTAACCATAAGACTTTACGATGTGCTTTCTCCATAGCACAGGTTACATGGACAGTGTAATAATCATCTGTTCTTTCTCACAGCTAGCAGGACTACATTCACTTTCTTTTTTCATTTGGCTGCTAAAAGCAGATGCATGCCCCCTATTTCTATCAGAGATGCCACTCTTCTTCAGATAAACCAAAGCCAAAGACTGTCCATTGAGAGAAAGAAAAAAGACCTTACTCCTTTTCATTCCAGGGTGACCAAGGCATCAACATTGGTAGACCAAGTAGCTTCCCTTCTCTATCTTGCTTACTTTTTTTAAAAAAAAAAATTCTGTTATGATAGTACAAACTTCTGTTTGGACACGTGGAATTTGAACACTATACTATAGCTATGAAAATTGAACTGCTTCCCAATGAGGCAGATACTAACCCTCTGGAGTTTTGTTTTAGTTAAATGAGATAAGGGGTTTTAAGTAATATACAAAAGCCTATGCCCTAAAAACATAAAAATAAAGATCTGTCATAAACAAAAAAGAACATAAGCAAGCTTAGAAAATATGAACTTCCCTGCATGTGTGTGTGTGTTGGTATATCTCTGTGTATATATGTTCATATCCAGAATCTTGACATCTGATGATTCAGAAACAAATTGTTGCTTTCTATGTGAGGGCACAAATTATCTCCTTACTAGTTTCTGCATGCTTATCTAATCTAAACTTTTTCTTCTGTTAAATAAATACACATTTGTAGGAGTTACCGAGGCTTGGTTTTTCCCACTATGGTTTTTCCTAGCTCTTTTTGAGGGGAAGGAGGAAAAAGCAATAGAGAGAAAGGATGGAAGAAGGGCAATAGACAATTGCCTGTATGATATTTTCCATGTGCTAGGCACCGTTCCAAGCATTTTCTACACACACTAACCCATTTATCCTTCAAAAGCCTATAAGGTAGACATTATTGTATCTGTCTTAATAATAAGGAAAATGACTCACAATGAGGTTGATGGATTTGTCCACAGCCACACATGCAGAAAGACAAGCTAGGATTTGCAGCCGGACTCTGCAGTTCTTCTCTGCTCTCTTACCCATTTAATCTATGTTGCCTTTCAACTTGGGGAAATGGAACAACTTTGAGAACTTATTATCAGAGAGGCTACTGGAAAATACAGGTTCTGTGATGCCCCTGTTTCTATGGGCTAGTATGGGACTCTTGGAAGCCATGGCCCCATTTTTAACAATGGATTCAGATCTGTCTAGCCACATCACAATTGAAAGTCTAGAGTGTTGATATGCACACCAGGCACTTACTGGTTTCTGTACCCTGTGCCTCCTGGAGCTCAGACTCAAATGGGTTCATGCACACAATGTAGTTTTATAAAAGTATTATTCATTTTTTTCTGGGTAATTGCCTTGCATGTAGCAGGTGGAGATCTCATGTTGGCTTTCTCTGTGCTTGATCTTCCATTTTCCCTCTATAGCTCTTTTTCTGTTTGCCATGGTTCTGCTGGATTCAAGTCACTCTGAAAATATGGGGATACCAACCCCCACCCTAATGATTCATGTCTTTTTAAAATGATTAGAGTGACTACAGAATTTTCCCCCATTTAACCAGACATTTCAGAAATCAAGAGATGAAGTCACAGTAATTGGGCCTGACAGATAAAAAGAGAGAGACAATAAAATTAGGTTAGCCTAGCTAAATTGGGCCTTATTGCCACCGTATTTCTGTTCTTCTTTGTGGCTCAGAAGTGATTACATATTGGCATACTTTTTTTTTTTTGCTGGGGACCTATCTTCATGGGTATATCAGAATCTCGTTATACACATAGTCTTTTTGAGACAGCAGAATTTGCTTCTTTGACCTACTCAAGCAAACCAGAGATTAATGGAAGTTGTGGAAGTTATAAACAGTTTGAAATTCAGCCTAGCTTTTGACCATTTTTCAAATACTTGTTCTCCATTTCTCCCATTACCAGCAAGCCAAGCAATTCAAGCCCCATAGGGTACCACTCAGAGTATAATTGAGATTTGAATGAACAACACATGTGGCTTTTAAGGTTAAATGAATATTGTTTGACATACAGTACACTAGAGTTGTTTTTCATTTTGGTCTAAAAAATTGGTTAAAATTACATCTTGTTGCTTTTCAGAATTAACTAGAATCCATCTGTCTCCATTAGAATCACAGTTCTTTTTTTCAAAGCCATGGTTGAAAGAAAAAAGTTCCATATCACTCAAGACAAACTGTCCAATGAGTAAGGAAAATGAAACAGTTTTCCAGGGTATTGGTGCCTATTTTCTCCACAATCTAATAGCTAAGATTATAAACGGATATGCAGTATCTATTTTTAGCTATTCAAACAGACACTACACAGGCCTAGAAAGCTACTTTTAAACATACAAAGTATGAGCATCTAAAATGATCATTTCAGTATGTTGGTGATGACTTCAATTAAAGAGGTTAACTGAAGTGTGGAAGCCTTTAGCAGCCATTTACTAAAATGTTCAAACTTGGGTGATATCATTTTAATGACTTTCAAATCTCAAAGGTGACAGAAATACTAGATGTTCCTACTATATGTAGTATAGATAATTTATGCATTTTATGTCATTTTATTTTATATATATTAATAATACATTGTGTAGAATGCATAAGTAAACAAAATCTCTCTGTGTATACTCAGAAATAATAGCTCCAATAATTTTTAAGTTGGCAAGATACTTCATTTTACACATATGTATCTGTCCACAAGTCCTCAGATTTGCAAAGACAGGGCTGTGACACATTCATCTACTCTTGTGTTGCAGGATATTAATCTTCTGCTGCATGCTTGACACTGTCTTATCTCATCTGCGTTGCCGTCTTAAGTTTCTGCCTGTTTGTGACTGCATGCTTCTGTAATGCTTCTGCCGTTTGACTGGACTCAAAGTACTTTAAGGCTCTTTAATGAGAAACTCTTTTAAAACTCCAGTACCTACAAATAATAAATTGAACTTCTGTGATGGCTAGGCTAAGAAACCACTCATTTGCTAATATCAATCAAGACATCTTTAAAAATGAATGTATTGAAGAGTGCTGCTCTGTGATTCTTGCTTTGTAATTTCATTTCTCTCTTCAGCTGCTCAGATCTGGCTTGGAGCCATATCATGTGGCTTTATTACATTTCATTTTACCATTTGCTGGTAAATCCCTCTCTAGTTTCTTTTTTTTTATTGAGAAAAGAAAAAAAACAAATTTCCTCCTCCTCCCAGCCTCCCATTTCCCTCCCCCTCCTCCCACCCTTCTCCCCCTCCCCCCACTCCTCTCCCCCTCCCTCTCCAGCCCAAAGAGCAGTCAGATTTCCCTGCCCTGTGGTAAGTCCTAGGTCCTCCCCCCTCCGTCCATTTCTAGGAAGGTGAACATCCAAACTGGTTAGGCTCCCACAAAGCCAGCACATTACGTAGGTTCAAAACCCCGTGCCATTGTCCTTGGGTTCTAATCAGCCCTCATTGTTCGCCATGCTCAGAGAGTCCAGTTTTATCCCATGCTTTTTCAGTTACAGTTCAGCTGGCCTTGGTGAGCTCCCAATAGATCAGCTCCACTGTCTCAGTGGGTGGGTGCTCCCCTCGTGGTCCCGACTTCTTTGCTCATGGTCTCCCTCCTTCTGCTCTTCATTGGGACCTTGGGAGCTCAGTCCAGTGCTCCAGTGTGGGTCTCTGTCTCTGTCTCCATCCATCACCAGATGAAGGTTCATAGCCAAGAGGACAACTATATGCTTTTCCTTTGGTTCACCTTCTTACTTAGCTAGTTTCTAATCATTCTAATCATTCTAATCATTCTCTAGTTTCTAATCATCTTTCTCGTCTACTTTCATTTGGTTCAGACCCACCATTGCCAACTAAAACAGGGCACGCAAATCTCATTTATCCCTACTCTGTCACTGTCAAGGACACTGAACACCTCTTTAGCTTCTCAAGCTGACAATCACTTTATTCTGTTTTCTTCTCTGTTTTCTTCCTCTCTGATCACATCTACTCTCAGTATTCTTTTGCTGTGCAGCATGGCCTGTCACCTGTTACAATAGCTGCCTCCTGCTTGGACTCCAAGTTTTAGTGATCCCCACTCTGCTGCCAGAAGACACCTCCTCGGGTTCCATTTATACTATAGGACCCTCTACCTTAAAATTAATAGCAGGATGAAATCTGAATTTTTCAACCTGCTTTTGATGTCCCAAATTATTTAAATCCCCTCTTTAACCTCCACATCACCCCACTCCCACCTTCCCCCTCTTCTCCCACTGCTCTCCAATCAGTTACCAGCTCCATATTTTCCCAATCTCAAATTTCTATTCAAACTGATTTCTTCCTGCTTACTTTAGTGTGCCTTGCTATTTCCAAAGTGCTACTGCTTTGCAAATGTTCATTTCAGCTGAAGTGCTCTGTCCACACCAGCAATGTCCCTGAAAACACTTCTGCATCTACCTCTTAAAAAATAGGTCATTGTTGATTTCAATGCTTTTCCCATGATTCCATCTGACTTGTCCATCTTCCCAACTCAATATGGCCTAAGCGTATATATATATATTCCATTTGTTTTTTCCAGCTTCTGACCTTCATATGTTTTTAAACTACATCTTAAACTGATGTTCAGTCACTTCCAAATTGAATGTGAGCATCTTGAGAGCAAGGGCCCAGCATAATTTGTCTCACTTGCCATAGCATCAATCTTTCCACTTATGCAGTATTCAAGGCTTGTTATTTGACTCTTCAGCATTATGTTCTGTCATAGCCAACTCTCATTGTAGCCAGAGTTTCCACATGGGTCCTCATTTAGTCTTTGCCTATCATCTGCACCCACACAGAAAGAAAACTGTTCTTCCAGCCACACACTGAATTTGTTTTTGTTTTTTCACCGCAGTTTAGTTCAGTCACATATTAAGCCACTGATATGTACCCAGCAATATACCAGCTGTTCCAGCCCAGCTATTTTTAAATTTCTGTATGCATCCAACTCCATTGAAGAGCTCATCAAAACCTAAATTATTGGCGCTTATCCCATAGTTTCTGATTCAGTAGGTCTGGGGTGGGATCCAAACTTTTTGGTGTCTAACAAATTCCCAGATTATGACAAGGACCACACTTTGGAAAGTAGTGACCAAGAAGAAATAAAGATAGTGTAAGGCATAACCTCTCATTTTAAGAAATTTACAGTTTGTCCACAAAGGACCAAGAAACATTTAGCAGTGGAAAATATTTATAATGCTTTGTTATTCACTTGTGTAGCAAATGCTGAATAAATACTATGTGCCAATTGCTATTGTCAGTGGTATTATTACATCAAAAACCAGGATAGATAAAAATCTTGATTTTCATGGTGGAATTATAATGGTAGAAAACAGAAAAAGAACAAAATATTAAAAATACAACGCACTTGTAGGTGCATAGGAAAAAAGAGAGGAAAAGAAATACCAGGGTTGTCAGAGGTTTCCCGGTTCCATTATTTGATGGCAATGCAGTCACAAATAACAAAGAGTAAACCATGCTCTTAAAAGATTAACATAATGATTCAGGAATCTAGGGCCTGCAATTTGGGTGTTAATTTCTATGAACATTGTTTAACTATGAATAGCTTCTACTTTCTGAGCTTTGGTTTCCCATCTGTTCCATGTAACACTTGGACAAAATTATGTCTCAAGTTCTCTGCATTTTAAACATTGTAGAATACTAAGTCCTTTAGGCAATCAGAACTAAGTAGTTGAGCTAGGCACTGTAGCTCCAGCCTATAATCCTAGAAGTGTGAGGCTAAGCCAGAAGGCTATCAAACTAACTTTCAAGCTTTTGCAAGTTCTAAAAAATTATATAAATTTCCCCAACAGTACTAACATATATATTTGAAACAGTTAAAATGTTACTATTTAGTTTCTAGGTTTTTGAAACTTGGGAGACAAATTATAACAGATTTTTTTCTATTATTCCATGTTCTGTGTTAGCCCACTCAATATCTAGTTTATATATATATATATATATATATATATATATATATATATATATATGCATACTGCACACACATACCTACATATATCCTCATATAGTCATAGGTAACCAAATCTTCTTGAAAATTACCCAATTTGTTTTTGTTTTCAATCACCTTATGAATACCCTTATCTTTTATATGCTTAAGCCTCCCAAAACCTTGACATAAAATCCTTCTCTAAGAATCAGTTACTCTGAGTTGGGTTTGGTGATGCAGAGCTGTAATGCCAACTTAATTCAGAAGGAAGGAGCATGAGCTCCAGAACAACATGGGCTACATAGTGAGTTTCAGGTTAGCCACAACTATATAGCAAGACCCTGTCTTAGAACGAAGCAGCAGCTATTCTGTCTTCCATCTCTTGTATTCTGCTGTTCCTGATTGTTTTCTCATAATTTCCATTTCTATAACTCCCTCGGTTTGTGTTTTCTTTATTGTCTCTGTTTTGGTTTTCAAGTCTTTAATGGTTTCTTTCACCTGTTTGATTGCTTTTTCTTGGTTTTAAGGGATTTGTTGATTTCTTCCAATTTTTTATTTATCTTTTCCTCCGTTTCTTTGAGGGAATTTTTCATTTCCTCTTTGGGCCTCAAATATTCTCCTATAGTTATTTTTTAGGTCATTCTCTTCTTCATCATCTATATTTGATTGTTCATGTCTTGCTATCGTAAAGCCACTAGTTTTTATTGGTGTTGGGTTTCTCTTTGTGGTGTTGAGTGTGTTCTTACCTTGTCTACCCATCTTTTCCTGATTGGTGTAGTTGGAGCTGTGTCTCTGGTGATCAGTCTTCCAGGTGCCAGTGGATCCAAGGCTCAGATAGTTGCACCTCATGATGCAGTCAGGGCCACACTTCCAGTCACCCTGGAGGTTATTTGGTGTTCCTGGAGCTTGCTCAGCACTCCCTGGGGTCACTCTGCAATATTGGTGGTCATTCAGGCCTGTTCCCATGGAGGTTGCTTGCTTGGGCTTGCTTCCACTGAGGTCATTGCCTTGGACCTGCTCTGATAGAGGTCACTGGCTCAGGCCTGCTGCAGTGGAGGTCATTGGCTTGGGCCTGCTCCGGTGGATGTTGCTGGCTCAGGCCTGCTCTGGTGGAGGTGGCTGGCTCTGGCCTGTTTCTGTAGATGTCCTAACCTGGGCCTGCTCCTGCAGAGGTCCCTGACTTGGGCTCTGTCCTGCAGAATTCTCTAGCACAGTCCTGCTTCCTTGGAGGTCCCTGAATTGTGCCTGGACCCACAGAGGTCTCTGGTTTGAGCCTGCTCACTCAGTGGTTGCTCCCTTGTACCTGATCCTGTGGGGGTTGCTGCCTTAGGCCTGTTCTGGTAGAGATTGCTGGTTCAGGCCTGCTCTGGCAGAGGTCTCTGACTCAGGCCTACTTCCGCCTCAGCAGCTGTTCTGGAAGACTTCAGTAATAAGTGTTTTACTGTCCAAATAATGGATCATATAGACCTAGAGGAGTGGTTCCCAACCTGCCTAATGCTGCAACTCTTTAAAACAGTTCATCTTGTGATGGCTCCCAACCACAAAATGATTTTTGTTGCTACTTCATAACTGTAACTTTGCTACTGTTATGAATAATAATGCAAATATTTAATGGTCTTAAGCAACTTTTGTGAAGGAGTCATTCAACCCCCAAAGGGGTGAAGACCCACAACTTGAAAACTACTGATCTAGAGAAAGATGTGTCCGATCAAAATTAAAGACTTTTGAAAATTAAGGTACTGTGCTGTTTTATTATTATAGTTCTGTAATATAAGTTGAATTGTGTCATGGTAATCCCCTTAAGCATTATTCTTTTTATTTAAGGTTGCTTTGGCTTCCATATGAATTTTAGATTTTTCCCTATCTATATACCTGTGTGTGTGTATAATAATAACTAAAGAAGAGTTTGTGAATTTGAGAGTGAATGAGGAGGGACATGAGAAAAATTAGAGGGGAAAGGAGGAGTGGAACCAATCATTGAAAATAGAGCACTTAGGTGAATTTATAAAACAAAAGAAAAATAAAAAGACAGCATCTTGGATATTTCTTGCATAAATACTATAATCATAGCAAGTTTAACTTTTACTTTTAAATCAGTTCATGACTTCTCATAGACATAATGGCTAACTTAAGACTTGACCAATGAAAACTTCAAAATTCATTGTTTAAGGGTAGTATAAACACATGTTAAATATGATCTGTAAAATACTTAACTGTCACTAATAAAATAAATGAAAGTGATGATGATGGCTATATTAAGGAGAAAATCAATTATTTTCCCTTTTATACTCCAAATTCTGGATAATGTTACCAGTTGATCTATTTTAAAAAATGATAACTTTACTTTGAGTTGTTTTAAATCATGAGACCCACCCAGAGAAGTCGTTCAGTGCTGTTTCTTGAAGGGTAGCCACAAGAGCTAAAATGCCTTGAGAACTTTAGAAACATAATTTCAAAAATGTGGCTGGGTCAAAAGGGTGATATTTTTCCCGTATATGTATGTTTGATTCTTTCTTATTTCTTTTTAATAAACAGGGGATGGAGAATTGTCGTGGGAACATTCTGATGGTGATATCTTCCGGCAACCTGCCAACAGAGAAGCAGTAAGTGTGAAGAGCTCCGATATTTCCACACTCTACAGCAGCAAGCCAAGCTTTTCCCCCATGGAAAAAAGTCTCCATCGAATCCAAAAAATGGACCCATTTCTAACATCACTTTCTTCTCCTTCCTCAAAAAAAAAAAAATCAAATGATGTCTTCACTGACCTCTAAACATTTATCATCTGTAATTAGGGCAAGAACATGAACAAAGAGCATCCATAGGATTTTGTCTAGATCAGAAGTAGATGCTCTCTTCAGATGACTGACAATTCTGTATGTTCTCTCTAAGGAAGACAGTCACCACCCATATTCTCAAGAGTGGATGATTTCTATGAGATTTTAATATAGTCCACTTCATCCTTTTGGTCAGATTCCTTGTAAACCTGAGGGTTCTTGGTCAAGCAGTTGAAAGAAAAACAAAGATTGTGGGCCAGAGTCTCCTACCATTACCCTTATTTCTGTTGTTAGCACAAATCTTAGAAAAAGCCTGACAAGTAGGAATATGTGTATGTGTGGGTGTGTGCATTTAATCAATTAACAAAACAGAACATCTCTAAAAATGAACGCCTAAGAAGAGATATTCTTCAAACTTCTAAAAATTTGAAAAGAAAGCCGGGTGACAGTGGCCCACACCTTTAATTCCAGCACTCAGAAGGCAGAGGCAGGTGGATCTCTGTGAGTTCAAGGCCAGCCTCCTCTACAGAGCAAGTTCCAGGTCACATCAAGGGACTTATAAAAGTGTTTACAAGTTCCAAGGTGCTTGTCATCACACACAAACAGGTGTTCAATGTACCTGCTGAACTATTTTTGAAATGTCACTGTAGCATTGTTTTCATATATATTTAACAAATTAGCATAAATATATATAAATATAGGCTTGGCTATATATACCCAATCATTAGAATACTGTGAAAGTTATTAATAAGAATATAACATGGTTGACAAGATGCCTCAGTGGGCACTTGGCCATCAAGCTTGGGTTCTATATCAAGGACCCACATGGTGAATGGAGAGGACCAACTCAAGATTTCCTCTGACCTTCACACACAAGCATCCATACCGCTGTACATGTTTTCTCTCTCTCTCTCTCTCTCTCTCTCTCTCTCTCTCTCTCTCTCTCTCTCTCAAACACACACACACACACACACACACACAGAGAGAGAGAGAGAGAGAACAAATAAAGTAATTTTTAAAAGTAAAATTGTACTAAATGTAGCAAAACAGAAAAACTCAAAAATATAATAAAACAAATATAAAATGTGTATGTGCTTTTACAAATGTATAAATAAAAACTATCTTAAAAGTCATATATCAACATGATAAGAATAGTAAGAGAAGGACAGAAGTAAACATGAGGAAAAGTAGACTTTGCCCTCCTTACTTAATCTTCTGTGCCATTTCATGTTTTTCCATGTTAGTTTAATAATAAATAAAATTAGGTGATTTTATCAGACCTTAGAAACTGTAAATAAATCAGGAGAGTGGGTAATTATAGAGCAGCTATTTTCATAAATAGAGAGGGCATGATGACAGAGTTAACAGACTTTGCTATTGAATGACAGATCCAAACATCACCGTGTCACTTGGGCTGGCATTCACTGTCATCACGGTGACTAGTTTTGACTTGCACACTCCATTTTGCCAGCACCATACCAAAGCTTCAGCAGTGGTAGTACATAGTGCCCGTTTGCTTTTCTACTTGACAGTATTGCTTTCTTAACACTGCTCCTTTGGAACTAGTGTAGAATTGTGGACAAGGTGGAAAGCAACACTTTGGGCATCTAACAAAAGCAACGTTTACTCCACCAAAGAGATTGAATTCCCACAATTAGGGAAAGATTTTCCCCTTTCCACTCTGTCTAATCTAGAGTGAGATTGTATAAAGATCCTAACAAGGCACGGTAGCAGTCTCAGTTTTCCGTGTTGGGAGTTGCCTCTTTCCTTCAACCCAGTTTTTTGTTTATGTAAGAATTTGAGAACAATTGCATTAGTTGCTGTCAGCTAAGATGTCATTCAGACCGTCAGCTCCAGTCACGTTCTGCTGTTAAGCTTCCGCAGTAAGCTCCAAAACCACTTCAGTGGGCTTGCTGGTGAATGGTATCCATTTGCTTTCCTTCTTTTCTTCCATTTATGCTCCTCAGAAGCCCCATATCTTGCCTTTCAGCCTCATTATTCCTCCTAGCGTCCATAAGGGATGACTTAATTTAGGATTGCAGCAAGAAGAGTGAACGTTTGGGACTGGTAGACCACGATGGCCAGATGGTTCCACTTTATTATAAATAAATATCTTTTTTTGTTCTAAGGTGGATTGATCATTTATCACTGGGCTATAGGCAAGCCCATAGGGCATTTTCTTAATTAGTGGTCCAAGGAGGGGAAGCCCCATTGTGGGTGGTACATTTCCTGGCCTGGTGGTCCTGGGTTCTTTGAGAAAGCAGGCTGAGTAAGTCATGAGGAGGAAGCCAGTAAGTAGCTCCCCTCCATGGCCTCATCAGTTCCTGCCTCAAATGAATACGTTCCCTTTCCTCTCTGTTCTCAGCTTCTCTACCTGCAAAGCCAAAATCTGACATGATGTATTAGTGTCTACTCTTTACGCTGTGACAAAGAGCTGACAGACTCTACTTAGGAAGAAAGATTATTTGACACACAGTTTCAGGAGGTATTAGCCCATTGTGGCAGAGGAGGCACAGTGGCAGGAATGGATGAATTATAGTCTCAGGAGCAATCATTGGAGCTCCTCACATGATGTGGCTGGACCAAGATGTAGAGAACCAGACTGGAACGGGGGCGGTGGGGGGGGGGGGGGTTGGGTAAGTCTCAGAGGTCCACGTCCAGTGACCCATCTCGACCAGATAGATTTCACATCTCAAAGGTTCCATAGCCTATAGCACCAGCCAAGGGCCCAGTATTCAAACAGACAAGACCATGGGGACATATCAGACTTAAGATGAATGAGTGGGGCCAAGCAGTCTACAAAAGATCCTCTGCTCAAAATCTCTGATGCTTCTGTTTTTGTTCTTGGTTTGAAACCACTGCCCATAAGACCCCCTCAGTGCTACAGCAGAGTTTTGCATTTTGTGCTCCCCATTGTGAATCAGAGAACATAATGTAGTTGCAACTTTTCCAAGGTCACTGACCCTCTTTAATTGTATTGCAGTTGAACACCTTTCTTTCAGCAGCAGCAGGACACCCACCAGGCAAACTTTCTTCTCCGTGTTGCTTTGGCAAAGTGTTGTCCAACAACAGGCAGGAAAGAACAGCCTGTAATGGCCTTTGTGGAATGAGACCGATTATTTCAGAAAGAGACATATTGACCATTACGGGAATGAGAAGTATTTGTCCTGGGAATCCCATCCATGTGCATGATAACAAATTGGAGCAAATTCTTGTTTTTATGAATTGTTATGGCCATGTGCCAGAGTGGAGCTCTTAGATACAGAGAATAGTGTTTTATGTCAGAAGTCAAAAAACGTTCTTTTATTCCAGTTTCTGTTCACTTTCCCCTTCTCCCAAAGCATTTTTTTTTCAAAAGATGTGCTTATGACACATAGCAATATAAATTTGTCTTATGGTAAGTTGCATCAAGGATACCCTATCTCAGTCTGTCTGTTATCTCCATCAGTGAGATTAAGGATCTTCCTTTTTAACTGCCTGTGAAATCTTTCCATGGGCTTTCCCTTCTTTACCCGTAACCAGTGTCCCTAAATCAGTGCATGTTAATGCTCTAATCCCTAAGGTTTCATTCTTATTCACGCCGCCATCCCTTTCTACCTGCACTCTACCTCAGCTTCAGGGAAGGAGAAGGAGAAGAACACTTGAGCTTGTCATTGCCCCAATCTCTTGAGGAAACAACGCTGGTTGCTTTGTTAGCACCATAAAAGTGGGAAACTACTTTATTTCACTCAACAGTTAGGGGTGAGTACAGTATAGGTATTGCACATTGGTCTAGGCACTGAAGATAGAGCAGTGAACAAAACAAGCCTTCGACTCGGTAGAACTTGCATCACGCCACTGTCGTGCATCACTGAGGTGCTCTGCTGTGTGGTCTTCTTTCACGGCCTGTGTTTACACTCTCAGTATACATTCTCTGGACCCTGCTTGTCCTCCACCTTTTCCTCTTCTCCAATTCACTAACACATAACAGGGTTTAGTGCTTTGAAACAAACTCTTGATTAAGCCGCTTCTCTACTTTAAAAAAAAATCCCTCAAAGGCTTCCATACTCCCACCTCTATCATTTACCAAATAAAGTACTTACCCCTTAGCTTGTCATTTAAAGTCCTCCATGATCTGGCTCCAACCCCCTTTTGGAATGTTATCCTTCAACTCTTCCCTTTTAAGGACTCTATGTTCTCTGCTACACCTTC
The DNA here is from genome assembly GCF_018167655.1 of Microtus oregoni. Lineage (NCBI taxonomy): Eukaryota > Metazoa > Chordata > Mammalia > Rodentia > Cricetidae > Microtus > Microtus oregoni. Next base: position 2,222,583 of record NW_024544745.1, read on the forward strand.
TCAATTTGGAAACTTCTGCCTGGAATATTCCCCACAAACTGCCTATTAAAAAGAAAAAAGTCTACCCACTGTTCATGACCCAGGTCACAACCCCCCCCCCCCCCCCCCCCGCAACAAGCATCTCTCCTCGTAATTCAAACACCGCTTTGGACTTTTCCTATGACCTGCTACCTTTTGCCTTGTGTTGCAGACTAACTCTTAAACTGGGAAATATGCGTCTCTTAGCAAGAAGGCGCTTTAGCCTTTGGTGCTGTTTTCTGCCTTGCGAGTTTCTCTGCAAATCTAGTCGAGTCTACAAGGAAAGAGGGAAAGCTCAGCAAATTGCCGGTGCTGCTTTCTTGCCATCACAGCCTTACCTTTGTTGATTTAGGAAGTCATACAGTTAAGAATGGAGTTCGTCACTAAAAAGCTGCAGATGAAAGTCCTGCCTTCTTATTGTCGATATTTGTTTTGGACTGATTTTTTTCTTGTTATTTACAGAGACATTCTTATCTCCGTTCTCCCTATGATCCTTCACCAAGCAGACAAGCTGGAGGTTCTCCTCGCTTTCCTGGGGGAAGAAGTCACCGGGGAACTCTTATGGATTCCCAGCAAGCATCAGGGACCATCGTGCAGATTGTCATCAATAACAAGCACAAACATGGACAAGGTAAAGGCCATCATCCTCAGCATGCCTGATCTTTAGAGACCGAACCTGAGACAGGACCCTTTTTCCCAGAAATTGTGAATACTCACATGTAGGCCACTGAAATCAGGCAGGATGTGTTTCTCTTTTGCCTACCCTTTTTCTCTTCCCAACACAGTAACACTGTTTTCTAGACTGTTTGAACAAGTGGGTACAGAGTTGGCTTCAAGAACATTTTGACAGGATTCACGTTTAAAATGTAGGGTGTCTTGTTGTAGTCTTCAAAGGGGCTATGAACAAGTGACTAGAGAAGACTTGTAGAACTTTCCACAATTGCACCCAGAAAAGTATACACAAGTACCCTTTGTGCTGAGGAAGCAACCTCAGCACTTTCTCTGTTGCCTGTAGGAGTTGGAGGTCATTTGGGAAAATCCACTTATCTTTAATAAGCAGGGCACCCAACATTCAAAGGTATTTGGTGTTAAACACTTCTAAAGATCTTCTCAGTAGGTAAGTATTAAAAAAGGCTTTCTCCTGGGACTCTTGTTAAATATTCCTGACTCCAATCTTAGAGATTTGGATTCAGTATGTAGTAAATGAGGAGATCATCCTTCCATTTGTGTGAGCCATCAACAGATCCAGACATCACCTGGCTCAGAACCAGAACCACTGAGCAGGTAGTACAGTCCACCATGAGTCTGCTGGCATAAGCAGCCGTATACGTTCATTGGTCCAGTTTTCTCTTCTCTGGTCTCCACTGCCCCAACTCCAGTAGCAGAGATGGAAGGAGGAGAAAAGCACAATGTTGACTGGTGTTTCGTTTGTTGGGTATCCTGTCAATCAGTTCTTTGGAATAAAAGCTCAACTGGTTTCTTTTTATATAACCACAAGCATGTTTTGTTTCCTTTAGAGAGAAAATAAATCAAAAGGCAATTCTTTGAACAAAATAAAAGTAAATTATTAAACCAAATGAATGAATAACATTGGTGAAAAACAATCCCCATTACAAAGAACTCCTAGGATAAATCTCCACAGAGCTGGTCAAGCCAAAGCTAGTTCATCACATCTGTTACTAATTACATGTAAATTTCAGATTATACATAAAAACATCACTTTTAAAAATCTACAGGCTCAAGAGAAAACTCTAAATGCAATTTAATAAAACTAAGCTTATTAAAATCGTTAGAAATATGTATTATTGATCTGCGTTTGATTTGAAATTTATGGATTTTAAGTTCCCAAGCTTTCTGATACAACTTCAAGAAAGAAGAGTTAGGTAAAGATACAGTTGGATTTCTCAGTCCTAAATTACCCCCAATAGATTCCATTTGCTGTGGAAGAATTACAAAGCCCTAAAAAATGATTAAGGACAAAAATAGACTTCAAAAGCCCTAATACCATAATTTCCCTGAGAACTGTTCATTTTTCACAGCAGAGGCTCATCCCACTGCTGCCTCAGTGCCTTAGAAAATCTTTGGCTACTTCATAGTTCTTCATCTGCCATGTTTATCTGGATACATCCCTTCTCTTTTGACCTTTCTTTTAGAGTTCACTGAAGAATCTCTTGTCTTCACCTTAACGCCCAAACCCCAGCTGGATGATTCAAAATCATCTTTTGGAATTTTGTTGGTGGGAGGAGGCTGTCTTCCCTTCTAAAAGCTACATTTTATTCCACTGCTTAGTCTGGACTGTACCCATAGTCCAAATGTTCAGAAGGAAGACGAAGCTTAGCTTGGGTAGTGCTGCCTGCCTTGTTTTCCCTGAGTATGAATCACCCTTCTCCCAAGTTCTCTTCATAGTGACAGGGTCCCCTCTGGTATATACACTCATATCTTTGTTAAAAATCACAGAAGAAAAGCAACAAGACACCCTACATTTTAAACGTGAATCCTGTCAAAATGTTCTTGAAGCCAACTCTGTACCCACTTGTTCAAACAGTCTAGAAAACAGTGTTACTGTGTTGGGAAGAGAAAAAGGGTAGGCAAAAGAGAAACACATCCTGCCTGATTTCTGTGGTTCTGTTCATAGCCCCCAAGCCTCACGCTTTAGGTATCTACTGAAACTCTCTGTGCACTGGGATCTTCTCCAGGTTAGTTTCTTGGAAATCTTTACACAGACTGACCTGTTAGAGGGCCCAGTACTCAAGCAGTTTTTGCAAAAGACAATAAAAGACAGCCAACATCTTTCATATTCTTTAATGTGACCCAGTGGACTTGACGAGAAAGAAATAGCCTAATGATTCATCCCGAGTCTGTGCTGCAGCCAAATCAATCAATTCCTAGAAACGCCCCAAGTGGGAATATGTCTCCCCCCAGCCCTGCCCAAAGAGATACACCCTACCCTAGAGATAACATTGATTAAGATGCCGACAGGTCTTCTTGGGTATGATGAAGTGGTAGAAATCATGAAAGCCACACCCAGGCCCATTTATGGCTTGAAATATCCACAATCTTAGCCCTTCAGAAATGGATAACATTCCTCTTAGACCTCTCCATCCACAGCACTACCTCTAACCTAACTCCATGCTGTACAGTAGTAGCCTAATTAGCTTAAGGTTGACATATCTGGAAGGATGTTCTGTATCCCTTTTCCTTCGCAGGTTTCCTCTACCTGTAGTCCCAATATAAGCTCTTTCAAGAATTCTCAGAAAACATAGAGGCAATGGCTCTCTATCTATATGGGTAGGTCAGACTCTTGTAACATTTGCTATTCTGAATGGATGTGATTCAGAACATAAATGAAACTGGTCCTTTGGAAAGAGAATTAGTTTTACATCTAACTCTCCTAGATAACAAATCTCTTTTGAAAATTGTTATACCCAGGATAACTACTTAGACCACGCTGTGCCACTTAAGATACTAAAAGTACTACACTCCCCAAGAGATCATCAGATGTTCAAGACAAATAGAGCCCCACTTTCATGAATCCACTCATCACCCACCTGAAAAACTGTTTGCAGATTGCCCACTCTTTCTCAGACTCTTCGTTAGAATCCCGAGGCTGTTGCTAAGGCATGTGGATAACTGTTGAAGGTTGTTATCACTGAAACAGTGATAACCTTAAACAGTGACAGCCTTCAGCAAGGACAGCCTCTGCAAATGCGTGTCCTTGCCATGACAGAACAAAGGATGTTTGCTATTTTAAAGAATACATGGAGCCTAGTAATCCGTCTTCACTCTGCCTCTGTGTTCTCTTTCAGTGTGTGTTTCCAATGGGAAGACCTATTCTCATGGAGAGTCCTGGCACCCAAATCTACGGGCCTTTGGCATTGTGGAATGTGTGCTCTGCACTTGCAATGTCACCAAGCAAGAATGTAAGAAAATCCACTGCCCCAATCGGTACCCCTGCAAGTATCCTCAAAAAATAGATGGAAAGTGCTGCAAGGTGTGTCCAGGTAAAAAGGCAAAAGGTGCGTTGGCTGGAGGCCCTGCCTTTGGTTGAATGAGATCCACACAGAGTCCTATTCAATTTTCTTTGTGCATCAGAAACACAAATGGCCTGTCCTATAAGTCTTACGATAATAGTTCTAGCAAGAATGAATTTCATTCTTTCCTCTTCTGAGAGACTGATGGTTGCTTTGAAGGAGTTAACTACTTGGACCTATTCTGGGGAGTTTCTTGTGTCTACAACTTCACACACGTGCCAAATTACTTACCTTGTTCTTGCTTTCCTAAGTTAGCACGGTTTTAGGAAAACAGCCACACCTTCATTTTTTAAATCACTAATTCACTTCTAGCCATAATCCAGTACTCTTTCCAGATGAGAGATGCATGAGTTACAGTGCAGGGAGATTGGGTTCTGGCTCAAATCTAAGGTCATTATATGTATGACCTTGTAAATATACTGGACCCATATGTATCTGGGCCTCATCAGCCCCGTGTGAAAAATTAAAGCATTTTTGTATTTTTATTTGCATTTTATGTTTTAATTTTTGAGACATAGTGTCTGTGTATATTTGTGGGGTACAGAAGGATAATTCAAGACATATATTACAAGGTATGAGTACCAAATCAGGGTAATTATCATCCCATGTCCTCTCATGTTTATCCCAGATTCTTCTAGTCACTTTGAAATTTCTCATAGTTGGTTTCACTATGGTAACCCTACTGTGCTATAGAAAAATAGAAATAATTCATTCTAATAGTGTTTTAGCATCTATTATCCAATTCTGTCTCTCCTTCACTACCTTCCAACACTAAAATCCTATAATTATATTATTTCTCTTTTAAAGACAAGAACAGTGAAGTGTAGAAACTGGCTTTCTCAGAGTCATGAAACTAATGGATAATACAGTCAAGGCCTTCAAACCAGGTTACTTCCAGCCCACTGTCTTTTCTACTTGAAAACGGTGCTGATCATTTTTGAAATGGCAGATTGTTCAAATGACAATTTTTAAGACATGAACTAGATCAAAAAATATATCTCATCTATAATGTTGTCATTGTAACTTTGGTCTGCTTCAGTTTTCATGTATGATCTACAGCAAGCCCCTTCAACTTTTTGAGCCTCTATTTCTTTTTATTCAAAATGATATGGTTACAGTAAGTGACTTCCTACAGCCATCACCACCACCCTCCAAACCCAGTATTTCACTATGAATGAATTAGCCATACCCAGGTACATTAATTCTTCATTTCTTATGCCTTCTGAAAAAAATGTAAACACAAGTGGAAATAAAAACGCATTTTTAAATGGAGACGGATACAACATTTATCCCTTCCATTGAATAGTTGCTCCTGCCTTGCAGGGAAACATGCATTCAGTGTAAGTATAGGAGAATCTTTAAATGAGTCTGTGATTCCTGAAATTGTCTGCACAATGGAATCCCCAGTGCGTTTCCAAAAGTACCTGTGTCCCATATCCAGAGATAATGATTTAATTGATTTGATTATGGCCTGGGCTTAGGACTCATAAGTGCCTCAGACTCCTTTGATATGCAAAAACGTTTGAGAATATTTGATGCATGCTCACAGTGGTTCATAGTATTGTCCTTTAAAATGTGATTGCTTACCAGCAGCACTTAGGAGCTAATTATAAATGCTGACTCCCAGGCCTCCGCCTGCCCTGAGACCAACTCTGCAGTTAAGATTCTCAAGTGATTCTACTGAAGCTTAAGAAGTAATAATTTAAGATAACTATAATGCCCTTCATCTTCCATGGTGAAAGAGACAGGATGTGGATATAAAGGACAAGAGCTACCCAAGAGTAGACATCAAAACACTAAAGTGCAGGAGGAAATACTATTAGGGGTAGGCAGGGAGCATGTTCTAGAAGGATGTAGACATAAGGGCCACCCAAACATGGTGACTTACAGTCCCTTCCAAAGCTGGGGTCTCATTTGATCCACAAATCTTAATGCCAGTTGCAATCTCCCAACACGTGTTTCTTTTTGGCTAAATGTCTAACATTTACACTTTCCCAGTAACACAAGATAATCTTAGGCAAAAATTAATAGTTACCTAAATACTGAAGATCAGGTTTTCTGATTTGATTTGATTTTCAGACAGAATCTCATTTCACACTGTGCTTAGGATTTTCTCACACCGGTGATTTCAAATAAAAGGAGAAAATGGGATACAGAGAGTTTTTTGCCTTTAAAAAGAATTTCCTTCTCAGGTTGGTGGTGTTTTGTGAGCATCCAGATAAGCAACTCCACCTGTGGGCTTACCCTGAGAAAGTAAATGGAGACACATAAAGGTATAGAAGCTAGGCCTTTTTTGGTGCAGCGTTATTTGTAATGGTGAAAAATTGACAACAATCAGACCACTCACTAATAAGGGATGGCTAAATTATGGTATAACTGCACTGTGGAATATTATGTAGCCATTAAAACCATCATAGACCAAGACTGCTGACATTTAAATATTAACTTAAAAGAGCAAGCTGCCAAAATATGTGTGTCGTACTTAATTTCTTGTGTTAAGAGAAAGTTTGTGTGTGCTTAAATATTTGAAAGCCTGGAAGGGACTATGACAGAATGTTTATAGAGAACATCTTTGGATAGCTGACTTACCAAATATTCCCATTTTCTGCTTTCACTTGTGTTTTGTAAATTTTAAGTAGTAAACATGTATTACTTTCATCATTTGAAAACATAATAAAAGTTGTTGTTTTTAAAACCACCCTCCAGAATCCCAATTGTCAATATATTGAAGAATCTGACAGACTGAACCAGTTTCCCCGGAGGAGCTATTTTTACTGTTTTCCATCCTGATCAGATATGCTGAGATAGTATATCCATTGGGCATCATGGAAAGAAACCGTTCCAATCTCATTCTATGTACTTTTCTCTCTCTGAGCCAGACCTGGGTGTGTGCATTTTAAATCACTCTTAGGGGTTATATTGCCCGAGAGTCACTGTCTGCATGACCCAGGGTGTCCTGCTCCATATATTCAGCACCTGCACAGCAGTAAGTGTGTCCTGCAATCAATCTAAAGATGCATGTTAAGTACCTACTTCATGAAAACACTGACACAGAAGAACGAGAGATAAACAAGATGGCCAAAGGCTACTGCCTGGTGCTTGCATTGTAGTGAAGACAAAGTACAGTGAATTAGAATTAAGAATTTAATTTTAGCATATGATGGAGACTGTGACAGCAAAAAGAGCATGATCAAGAGATGGTGAACAGTGTATGAAACACTTTCAAAGCAGTAGCCAGTGAAATGCGATGTTTGAGTAGACTCCTTGATGACTTGAAAGGGTCCACAGATAGGAATGTCAGACCATCAGTGGCCTCTTAAAATAATGGTGCATAGCCTAGAGGAAAATGGACAAAGCAAAGGAAGACAATAGAACAGTAGTATTAATTATTTTGACCAAGCCAAAAGTTTCATCACAACAAATAAGAGCAGACTCCATCAATAATAAACGCAGGCTGAGATAAAGGATGCAGATTCCCCGTTTCTCTGCTCATTGCTCTGCTAGAGGCCAAACTTACTTTACATGTCATCACCCACCAAGGAATTAGCTAAGACACAGATCTACAGATTCCCCAACTCACCTCTCATACCCCGGTACTTCCCTAATACCTGGAATTCCTTACACACTTCTTTTGGATTTGGTCATTAAATACCCCTGTTATGACTTTTAAAAACTTCCTGTGATGAGATAACACATCTTTATCTGTCATCACCACCTCCCACAGTAATGGTGTCTAAGTTTCTTAGTTCTAGAGATCACAGGATAAGTTTCTTATGGGGAGTGGACATGGCCCCAAATGATTTCCCTCATGGCATGGGTCCCCAAAAAGAAATGGGACTAGGTGGGCATGGGAGTGAAGTGCCTTCAGATGGAACATGCAAGATGGTAGTGAGCTGAAGTAATTATGGGCGGCGGCGGGGCTGCGTCCCCAACACCCCAGCCGCCTGCCCGGCTAGCTTATGCCCCGAAATAATTGCATGGACACTGTATTCTTTTAAACACTGCTTGGCCCATTCTCTTCTAGGCTAATTCTCACATATTAATTTAGCCCATTTCTAATCATCTGGGTGTAGCACCCCAAGGTGCGCTTACCGGGAAGATTCTAGCCTATGTCCATCCTGGGTCGGAGCTTCATCCCGGGAGCGGAGCATGGTGTCTCTCTCAGGCGTCTGCTCCTGAGAGGAGAGCTGTCGAGACTCTGAGCTCACTTCCTCTTCCTCCCAGTGTTCTGTTCTGTTTACTCCTCCCACCTATCCTCTAACCAATAAAATGGGCCAGGGCAGTGCCTTTATTAGCCAATGACCTTCCTCCATCAGTGAGCACACCCTTTTAAGGACAATTTTTTTTAGTGTCTTTCAGTTTCAACTAGGGCTGAGTCACTAATGGGGTTTTGTTTGTGGATTTCTTCAGTTGTGTAAGTCCAGATCTTAGGATGACTTAGGAGCTTCTGAATGACTCTTTAGGATGCTGGGAGAACTATGAGCCTATGACAGGTACTTCTAGTGCTATCAACGGTTGGGTTTCATATGTCAGTTACATTCAGAGCCAACATTAGGTTAGTGAGAAACTCAGCTCTCCTTGTAGAGGTGACAATTGAATTTATAGAAGTCCCTGTACGCTTCATGACCTCCTTCTTCTCATGTGAAAACTCTGAGCACACAGCCCTTAATTGCCTAAAATCATAAAAAAAGGCTGGCCTGCCAAGTAATCAGATGTCTAAAATGAAAGGCAAAGGGAGAAAAGAAGCTTGATTCTAGGATAATCCACAAAATGAGTGATCCAACTTGGAACTGTCAAGAGACAATGGTGATTTTGTCCTCACAGAGCCAAATGGTGGGAGGCAGAGGTAGAGAGGAAACATAATCAGGTCCAAAATAGACATACAATAGCAATTTGATTACAATGTTCAATCCAATATGTTTGATTGGACAGCAGTGACTCTCGTCAGTATGAAGCACAGATTCCACAACATTCAGCCCTCTGTGGATTTGTCCATCATGGTTTAGATATTCTTGTAGATAACTTCTGCATAGTCTCAAACTTTTTTTCAGGCTATGTAAAGATTCTCTTCAGTATTTTTTCTTTGAGTTATATACTTTGAATACACACCTCAAGGGGGTGCTGATTATAAAGCTATCAAATGAACAACTCACTCATTTTTTGATACGGGGCCTGGGCAAAGGGAGTGTGGTATGAAATGCCAAGTATCATGGGGCTGGAACCTTTATTCCTGGGAGCTGAAATCCAACGGCCTGCTATACATAGTAAATGATCCACAGACAGTGGATCTAACCAATTTGTGTGTGTGTGTGTGTGTGTGTGTGTGTGTGTGTGTGTGTGTGTGTATCTCCCAACCATTCGTTTGGCATAACATACACATGACTAATCTGACATCTAGATTTTGGCACTGGTGTTGATCCGGTATTATCATTCCTTTTACAAACAAATCAAAGAGCATTCAGAAATGTCAAGCCAATTTGGATGGATCCATTGGGCAAGTATATGCACATAGATGAGTGTCATGAGTGTTTTCTAAGTAGACTGAAATGATGTCAGAAAAGCTAACCAAAGCCTTCTGTCAGCCCATATCCTGGGCCTCTTTTAGCACCATTGAGCTGAACAGAACATGATTCTGCCCTAGTATGGAAAAGTCAGTGTGTCCTTAAGTACCTAAGAGATTTAACCTGACTATACTCATCTTTGTTTTCATCAAAGTTCATTTCTCAGTGGCTGTTGTAGAGAGACTTAGTTCAGTTTGGGGTGTGCCCTACAGAGCCAATGACTCTGTGATCATGTGGACTCGTGAGAGCTTAGATGTGTCTGGGTGCTCTGGTGGCTGCTAGTACGGTACATCTGGAAACTGTCTCTCTAAATCATGTTCCGGTTGATTGTCTGTGTCTGCTTAGTGCCAGCAATTCTGAACAGTGAGATGGCTAAATGCAGAAGTTTACTTCTAGTTTAAAAAAAAAGCATGCCAAAACTCTACTTGCTTCCTGGTTCCAGAAGAACCTCCAAGCCAAAACTTTGACAGCAAAGGTTACTTTTGTGGAGAAGAAACCATGCCTGTTTATGAGTCCGTGTTCATGGAGGATGGAGAGACTACCAGAAAAATAGCACTGGAGACTGAGAGACCACCTCAGGTAGAGGTCCACGTTTGGACCATTCGAAAGGGTGAGCAAAAGAGCATTAAATTTGCATTTGTAAGTCAGACAGAGAAGGGACGACTCACCTTAATTTTGCATCAGCAGGTTCCTGTGCTTGGGTCGAAAGCGATCCCTCTGCTGAGAAACAGCAGGCTGCTAGTACAGAGATGATGTTTGCAAATTTACCACAGTCCATGATAAAGATCAAATATTAACTCTTGAGATCTTGCCTTTTGTTTTGGTTTGGTTTGATTTTTATTTCAAATACCTGAGCCCTACCGCCAGAGTCTAATTTGTTGGTCTGAGCCAGGCATGTGAACCAATCAGCATGTTTCCTTAAATCCTCCAAATGGTTCTAAATCTATGGTCTATGTTGTAAACTAATAAGCTGCAATCTCCCTTCCCAATAGAAAGCTCAAAAAACAGGAAAATCCCTTCCTTCAGTGTGAAGCTATGTCTCTGGAATTATACCATGTACTCTGGATTATGATAAATTTTAAATATCCTACTTTTAAGAAGATTATGGGCTTGAGCCAAGGAGATGACTCACTAGGTAAAGGAGTTTGGTGACAAGCCTGATCATCTCAGTTCAATCCCTGGGACCCATATGGTGGAAGCAGAGAACTGAATCCCACAATCCCAAGTAAATTGTCCTCTAACCCTCAAATATGTACTGTGGTATCCAAGTGCCTATACACACTCAGTAAGTTCTCAGCCAGACAGGGCTACACAGGGAGTTTCTGTCTCAAAATAGCAACAATAATAACCAGTGTTCAAACATGTATATGCTTCAGCATCATGCACAGAGCTGTACTAATGTGCTGCTAGCTAGTCCTACCCCAGAGATGAGCATTCGGTAGGCCTTGACATTATAAGCATTTCATGAATAAGGCATGACCTCGTGATGCTAATGCAAGTAATATTTGGATCACAGTTTCAGACATTCTGCTATAGTTGTTTACTGTATCTTTTCTCACTTCGTTTCCCCAACAACCTTACTTTTACCAAAGAATGCCCCCCCCACAACTAGGAAGTATGCTAGGTTGCAGATATGCTTTTCAACCATGTTTATTTTGGTTTTATATCTAGGCATGTCAGTTATCTGTCTTTAACTCCATACCTCAGACTAGGAACTGGCATGTTGGTTTCTTAAGCAGTGAACCCAGCCACACATCCTTCACCCCTCCCCACTAAAGTACATGGAGGGCTTGCAGTTTGCTAGTATATATCAACAACCTTCTATATGCAATAAAGCTTTTAGCGGGGTTTATGCTTCCTGGACACAGCAAAATCCAGCCTTCATCTCCTTTCTTCCTCGTTGACCTCTGGTTTAAGTGAGTTGGTAACATGTTGCCCCTTAACTGCTTGACAGTATTCAGTTATTTACCTGCCTCTAATAAGAACTGTTTAGGCGAGGTGGAAACTGTGGGCCAATGCATAAAAACCCCAGCCCCCTTGTTTGTTTTGTTTTTAAGAGAAACCTGCAAGAATTCTGACTATTTCCCAAAGGAAACGTTGCATTTCTGTGTGAATTAAGGAATAGGGGTAGCCTCTCTATTTGCACATATAATATGCCTGCAATCAGACTACTGGTTTTCATTGTTTAGCCAGGAGGGCAGCCTAGTGGTTTGGCAAGAATTAGTCTATCAAAATTATGGCCAAAGGCAGAATTTCTAATACTGCCTCTGGCTAGAGAAGCTCCAACCAGTACTTAACGCTTTTCTAAGGAGAGCCCATGGTCAGAAGTACTACCTCCCTTATCTCCAGTCCCTGGAGAAGCTAAAGGGAAGCCAGTGAGCCAAGAATACAAATGGAGACAATTAAAATCTTTGAGCCATCCAAGTTCCTGGTTAAGTACATTTCACAGCCCAGCTCAATACCTCTAAGCCCCAATAATGAGATTATATGTTTATCCTGGGCAGAAAAGGGGGACATGGTTCCACGAAGAGCTAGAAAATGTCTCATCACCTGTCCCACTTTGCGCTTGGCCCTAGGCATTCTCCAGCACTTCCACATTGAGAAGATATCCAAGAGGATGTTTGGGGAGCTCCATCATTTCAAGCTGGTGACTCGGACCACCTTAAGTAAGTGCTCTTCGCTGGAAATAGCCTCTAGCTTTCAAATGTAGTATTGCCACACTTGAAGTTCTTCTGTATTCTCAGTGAACATAAAGGACTCTCAGTTTCAACATTAGGGGATGTGCTCTTTCTCTTTTGGAAGACTAAGGACAAGGAGGATGTCTGAATACAAACTAGAAAAGCCCGGGCATGATGAATACAAGCTGAATACATAGTCCACATACAAGCCATTTCAGGTCAAGGTTTCTTAAATGCCCCTTATGAAACTGATAACCCAAGTCACGAGGCAGTTGAAGGAAGGGTCCCAAGATTTCAGGTCTGGTATAACTGTGAAGTCTTCATATCTGTATGGCTATGCCCTCTGGGGATGAAGAAGAGGACAGGAATATGGACTACATATCAATCCTGCATTATAGCAGAGTGCTCTGACTCTTTTTAAACTACCACTAGGTGCTCATGTTTCTTTAAAAGCATCCAGGCATCTACTCAGACTTGCAACTCTCCTACTTTCCACACTAGATGGAGCTTAGGGACTAGATACTGCAGGGCACCAGGGTGGGGCTGGGTGGGGAGCACTTCTAATGGAATCAAAGGCACCCGAATTCTATCCCCAGAGAATTTCCAATGGGCGAGACAGAATACGAATGGGCCTTCACCGTGAATGAGAAGAGCTGTGAGGAGTTAAATGCCTAAGCGCTCAGGGGAATCTGCAGAGAACAATAAATTGAGAGCCAGGTGGGCTTAGTCGAGGAAGGCTTCGGGGAGGAGGCGCTTTTTAAAAGAAAAGGGTGTGACTGGGCAACAGGTCAAGAAATCAGTTCAGGGCGAGGGTGCAGCCTAAAAGAAGATCCAGGCAGGAGCAAACAAGAAATGTGGGTGGGGGTGAGGAATGATCATCAAGGCCACATAGGGCACAATGAAGATGAAAAGGGTTGCTATGAAGCAGTCGGAAGGCTTAGAAGAAGCCAGTGAAAAAATGCACATGCAAAGCTAGCAACATTGGGAGGTGCTCCACCATACAAGCAGCACTGTAATAGCAGTGTAGCGATCTGGGCTTTCTTATAGTAAGCACTCACCTTGATGAATCCAGACTACAACTAAACCACAACAGCGGAGGTAAGCAAGCAGGTAAATGGTGTATTCACATCTGGCTTTTAGAAAGAGGGCCTTGCTGTGAGGAGTGCGGTGCACCATTACTGGCAGAGCTGGTGAGAATCTGAATTAGGAAGTTCCCACACTATACTGTCTGCAAGACAAAAGAGTTTAGGACACCATGAGAGACATTCCTAAGGCTAAGTCAACAGATAGAAGTGTGTGAGGAGGGGCTTAGTCTAGAGTGACTCCAGGATTAATAACTTTGTATATTGGATGAATAGTAATGCCATTTGTCAATGAAGAGCTCAAGGCTAAGCAGATGCTGATGCAAAAGGATGTCTGCTTGGAACGTACTTTGGTCAGGATGCCTGAGAACCAGCTAGAAATGGTGTTGGTAAGGTATTTTTTATGTCTTTTGAAAGAATAATAGAAAGTAAATGAATTCAGCATAAGAATCTGAATGCAGGTGTTGGGGGATCCCTCCAAGAGAGTCAGGAATAAAGGAGACAGAGACTAGGGTCCAGGGATCAATGGTATGACTTTTGAAATTACTAATTCACCACAGAACACAGTTTAGTTCATCTTGTATCAAGACAGTGTACTAGGCTCTAGAGGACTTCAAAGCTGTGCCCATACTAGCTAGGACTGGGGACAAGTAATGGAATTAGGTATCATGTGCCCCAAACATTGTACGGCTGAAGGAAGTGGGTAGTGTGAAATGATCCAGTGGAGTAGCACAGGGACAATGAAATAAACCCAACCCCTTCACATAATGTGCCTCAATAGCCTGGCACACCATTGGCTTTGGTAAACGTTATCTTCCCCCACCTTTTTTCTACCTTCATACTGAGGCATAAAGAATAGAGGAAAATGAGGAATTTAAGGCAGAAAGAAGCAGAGAGATCAGGTCTAAATGGGAGGGCAGTATGTAGGGAAACCAAAAAGGTTCAAAGGAGGTTTAGTGTGAAAAGGAGTTTCCTGACCTTGTGCCCAGAGCTCCCCAGACTTCACTGTCATGAACATAGGAATAAAGAGAAATGTGAGGGGCTATTGGGAGTCAATAGGCAATGGAAGTGATTCAGTCCAGTTAAGAGTGGAAAGGGCTGTGAACCAGTGTGAGAATGGAGCACTATAAAGAGCCATAGGATGGCATTTCAGGGTGCCATTGATGCATAAGGACAGCATGCGGAAAAATTAATGTGAGCAGTTGTAGACAAAGGAAACAAGGAATAGAACAAATAATGATAAGCAATCAAGTATCCCAAATTTGATTACATGGGGCGCTAAGAGAGCAAGCTGTGGTCCAGTGATGCGGTATATACTGCTGTCGATGGGTATTTTTTAAATTGGTGCCAAGTGAGCCGCAAGAAGAGCAAGCAAGCAGACTGTGGAATATTTTGCAAATGCTGAATACAGTATAAAAATTCTAAACCCTCGTGATGGAGTTCAGTGGTTGAGAGTGCATATTACTGGTTCAGTGCTTGAGAATGCATACCACTCTTCCAGAAGATTCGAGTTCAGTTCCCAGTACCCACATCAGGGTAGTTCACAACTTCTTGGAACTTCAGCTCCAGGAGGACCTGATACTGCCGACCTCTGTGGGTACCTGCACTCATGTGTATATATTTCCCCAAACACATCATTTAAAATCAAATAATTCCTTTAATGGAAGTTTTCTAAACTTCTAAGCACGTAAGATTTACTTGTGGGAGAACAATTGTGTCTCATTTGGAGGATCTTTCAAATGTGATGTATTGAAGTAAAAACTCCGTGTTGTGTTTTCTGTCTCCACCTTCAGAAAAGTATTTATGTGTTTGAGTGGGTGCTTCTGTGCTGAAGCCACCTTCCATTCATATTTTAAATACCCTCAGGGGTCTACAAGGATGTGGAAAAGAATGAAGCATATTGGTTGTATTCCTAATTACTTCAGCTCTGATCTTACACACTCCTGACCATTCTGTGTTTTCCTTTTAGACCAGTGGAAGATCTTCACTGAAGGAGAAGCTCGGCTCAGCCAGATGTGTTCAAGTCGGGTGTGCAGAACAGAACTGGAAGATTTGGTCCAGGTTTTGTACCTGGAGAGACCTGAAAAGGGCCACTGTTAGACAAAACAGTCAGGATTGGATAGTATCAATTAAGGAAACCCAAGCTGCAGCTGGACTGCTGGCTTCCTTTGCTTAAGTCAACAGGGCTCTAAAACCCCAAAGTCAGACGCAGTCAAATTATCCACGCCAGCCACAACATACCTTGTTCCTCTATGTGCAGTGGTGTGCCAGCCCTCAAACATCTCCTCTAAAGAGAATAGAGGAGTCTTTAATGGTTTCTGGAGGGAGAAGGGATAGAGCATTCTGGTGCAGCTTTAGTTTCTCTGAGAATCACTTTTATTTGAAGGTTAAAAGAAAACACTTTTAGGGATTCTGTGTAGAAAGTTAGTCACGTGAAAGGAAGAGAAGAAAATTGCTCTGTATAAGTTGGGTCACATAGAGCAATCATTTGTATGAAATGCCTTTCGAATGCTCACGTGTCTTCCATTCTTTAAATAAACGAACTTATTCAGTGGGTGGAACTACAGGTCAGTCAGTTGTAGAGCACACACCTAACACATGGAGCCTTGGGCTCTACTTTCAATACTGAAAAAAATCATCCTCATATCTCATATACGCACGTACGAAAAGACACCCAGACTGGACATGAAGCTGCCCTTGTTTCTGGCTCCTAAATACTGTTGGGGCTGTTGGCACCCAGGAAAACAGATTCAAAATGTATGTAGAAGACTGCCCTCAAGACTTTAAGGGTGAAGAATGCCAGTTAAGGGTCTTGTTCACTTTGAAGTGCCAAATTCACTATATCGGATAATACCACTTCTCTTTCTTGACCTGAACCTCCCTTGGGAAGGTAGAACTTGGTGAAACTGTCAGAAACTAAGTTCATACCAAACATTGCATAACTGTAGAAGATTCATAGCTGTAGAAGAATACACCTGATAAAAACAAAGTAGTCCATCTTTTTTTGTTGTTTTCACAGCTATAATACTCAACTAGCGTATAAACTAATGCTCGCTAATTTTCTTGTGGCCATAGTCACCCAGCCAGACACTTTACTTTGAATTATTCTAAAAGCTGTTTTTAAGGGCTCTCTGATTTCTCTGACTACAGGAGTTGAAATTTGACTTTATCAAGAGACTCAGTCCTTGTGAACTTCTGAACATTGGTTCTTCTGTCAACTGAGAATTCTGACACAGACCTTTCTCCTAAACCTTCCTACTAGCCTTGTCTTATCCACAAGCATAGGTTGTATCTGGGATTTTTGACAAGGCTGCTCCTGAAATGTTTATTTGCAGCCGAATGCCATAGCATAAATTATGCTTTCTGAGGCTTGGCTTTAGAAACCCTCTTTGTGGAGAAACTATAAATAATTCCTAACAAGGAGCATAGGGCTGACTTCTGGATCTGTCCTCTTGCAGGAGCATGAATGAGCTCAAATGAGTACTAAGCAATACGAGGGCCTAGAAACCCTGCATTTCCCACACTAGGCAAGAGAACATGATAAGAAAAAATGTGCAAATGGTCTGGTCTTTATGGGAACCTGGCAGAGAAGGGGCAGTTTTCACACACAAAAAAAGACACCAGGCTTTGGGGCCAGGGCTTCATGAGACAAATTTCTTGCCAGCTGGTCATACACATTCTCCTCATAAGTGGGACATAAGCTTCCTGGGCTACAAAGCCGCAGAACGTCATTGAAAATGTGATGGGAGAAGTATCAATCCACAGCTGCCTCCCTCTCGGGAGGAGGGGAGGGGGAACCATATTTCCAGAGTGTGGAGATCTGTAACCAGATCCTGAAGGAAAGGGGTGATTCCCCCTGCTCGATGATTCACCCCAAAGCCTTCCCACCCAGGTGTTCTCTGAAATCTTAGCCTCAAGGGAACACCTAAAGAGCTCCCCTAGATAGACTCCTGCCTCCAGGTGCAGCGACACACCTTTCTAAAGTGCTGTGGGAAGCAGGAACTGGGGATTTCGATGTAGAAACCCTCCAGGTTTTGATGTTGGGTAGAGTGTAGGGTATGCGGAGAGAGATCAAACTGCCTGTAGTGAGTAGGGAAGAATGGATATGGTTCTTTTTTTGGTATTTATTTGTATCATAAACACTTGGGACAGCAAAGACCAGAGGCACCATTTTGCAGTTTTTATCCATTTTCTAGTTAGCCCATGTAAACAAGTCTGAGTAACGTAACAGTGTTACCCTTTCGCTTTTCTCACAGGACATGTACCCAGGTATGGTACTTATTTATGGAGTCACTGTGTTTCTGGATTTTTAAATTAATAAAATTTTAATTTAAAAAGGTTATGACAGGAAAATCATATAATTGACACTCCAGTCAAGACTGTCATTTGACTGGGTAAAAGATGATGGGTGGGGCCTAGTGTTTTCACAGTCAGCTTGGCATTCTTGTTATACTACTCTCAAGTAGCTAGCAGTGTCAACTTAGCAGTAAGGCTGCCTAGATTCTTAAGCTAGCTCTATGATTTCTATATTTGTCAGTATTCTCAATTAGAAAATGGGATGATAATGATACCATTGTCCTTTGCCTGAAATCTTGCAGTAAGGTTTAATGTAATCAGTACATATAAAATAATTAGTCTAGTGTCTACTGAATATGCATTGATGACCATTGATATTCAAGGTGGGAAAGGCACTTAGAGCAACCATTGATGTTTTACTTCCTCTTGGACCACTTACTTAGGTTTCAAGAGGACTTCAATTTTGACCTGCTGTTCACAACACTTTTATGCAAAGCTTGTTTTAGTTATCAGTGTAAGGATTTTGTTATGTGTTGACCCAGAATAAATTCCCTCAAATCCTCAATGCTAGCGAAATACAGGGCATTCAGAAGTCAGGATATGAGAGGATTTTAAGAGAGAAATGCAAATTGTCAGTCACTGCTGAGATGTTCAGTGACATGGCAGAAACTCTGTAATGATGGTGATAACATGGAAGAAGAGAAGAGTTGAAGTTACTGGAGCAAGGGATTGTCAGAGGTAAGTGGAAGGGCGCTGTGAGGAAGTAGGGCTAGAAGCTCAAGAGAACTCACTGGAGAAACTTTCTAGTGGGGTGAAAAAAAAAACAGTGAAGATAGCATCTGCAGAAAGAAATGGGGTCAAAGCCATTTCATCTTGCATAGGGGAGCTATTTGTCCATACCATAGCACAGAGGGCAGAGAGACTGTAGGAAGGACAAGATTAAAGATGGGTAATAAGGGAGTTAGTCTGTTTCATGCAGGGCAGTGAAGTCATATCCCAGGTTGCTCTCAGGACTCACAATTCTTGACCCACAACCTCGGTGAATTCAGCTTTGGATGCAGACCATTTTTACACCATTTTTAGCAAGATCTACCTAGTTCCATCAGATCTCTATTATCTCACATCCCTTCCACTCAGCTTCCTTTCTTCTAGAATGACACTGTGAATCAAAATATCAGTCTACCTGCATTGAGGAAAATGCAAATAAGTCAAACTAGACTTCTGTGGCTCCATTTTGCATTATCCCCTTTCTATAATGACTCACACCCAAATATCTACCAGCCCTTCAAGTTTGTGGTTCTATATGTAGGCAATGTTTGTAGACTTTTTCTGTCAATTCCTCTTGAAGGACTTTTACTTCTTTTATTCCTTCCACCATGACTCCCAGAAAGCAGTAAGGGCTACCTCGTATGGGCTTACGGAGAAGACCTGCCTCCTCCCACACATTTTCTGCCTCGTTATACCTTTCCTGCTTTTACTTCTTTTTAAAAGGACTTTTTTATATTTGTTTTATGCACATGAGTATTTGCCCTGTATGTATGTCTGCATGCCATGTACATGCCTGATGCCTGCGGAATTCAGAAAAAGTGTCGGATATCCTGGGTCTGGAGTTGCAGATGATTGTGGGCCTCCATGTGGATGTTGGGAAACAAACCCAGGTCCACTAGAAGAGCTAAGTCATCTTTCCTGCACTTTGCTTTGACGCTCAAAGAAGCTCAGAATATGCTTCTCAAAACTCTGCCATTTTATCACAAGGATTATTTTTGAGCTAATAACAATTAAGAATCAATAGCTACAGAAATTTTTTTCTATTCTACTTATAATTGCCTGAAAATTGGACATAGATTTTCCTTTGAGGAAGGTAACCTCTCCTCCATTTCAAGGACAGAGAGTGAGTCATCCCTTAGGGTAGGAAATCAACACCAAGATCAAACGAAAATTCATGCTAAAGTAGTCTGCAGCATCCATTCCTTTCTCCCTCCCTCATTCATTTCCTAATCTCTCTCCCCCCAGAATTTATCATCCATTTAAGTTCAAGCTCTCCTTCCTATATTAAGATAATAATTAAGCCCCCCGAATCTAACCATATTTTAGAGTTTCATTTTATTTCTGTGAACTTCTGTGTATATACATATTAATAAAATTTGTGTGCCCTTTCTAGTGTTATTGCATTTTATTGATTTAATTCATAGGTTCACAGTCATGGGAGCTAAAAAGGCAAAGAAATAGTGTTTCTTCTCCAACATTTCTCTATGATAGCATTGCTAGAAAAAAAATGTCCATCATCTCTCTGTCACAAATGTCTTCACAATCATCACTGCTTTCGGCTCTGTATTGCTGGTGGGACTTCTGTGTGCACACAGTTAGCACCACCATGATAGTACTCAGAATTCACTGTCTTCCTCAGCTGCATTTTTCCCTTGAATATAGAGAGAGAACTCCCCCTTCCTTTGTACCTGTGATGCTACTTTGTCACCTTACATTGAAGCAAACAAATTATTCATAAGTGTTTGTTACTGTGTGCACCAACATGGATCTTCTTGTGCCTTAGAGTGTCATAGAGGTCTTCATGGGAAAAGGTGTTTTATGTTCTATTTTTCAAACCAGTTTTCAGACCTCAATTGTAAATGTGCAGAGTCTGTACTGAGTGAAAGTCTCTGTGCTTCAATCCCCTACACATCACATGTACTGTTTTTACCTCCCTGTAAAACCCTCTTTCAAACTGACTTCAAGAATCTACCCTACAACCTACCAAATGTAGGCAGACATTTTTGAGACTTCCAAATAGGAGAGGAGCTCCTAGAATTAGGGAATGAGTCACAGCACATAGTTTCCCAACATTCCATATGCATTTTTAATTTATCTTTGTATATGCTCTTTCCATTACTAGAATGTTCTTCCATCTCCTTTGCATGGCATGAGACTATACTTATTCTTTTTTATTTTTTATTACTTCATAAATAATACCATTCAAAGATTTGGTAAGCTCCCATTAGCTCAGGCACACTGTCTCAGTGGGTGAACCAACCACTGGAGCCCAGTATATTCATCTCCATTCTGTGGAACAATGATTGCTTCTCTAATAGTTTCCCACTATTTTCCCATTCTCCCTAAAAACTGTATCCTACGAGATGCTATTCTATGTTACTAGAACTTAGCATATTTTTAGTGTTTCTATTCTTTAACCTATAATGCCAATCTCTAGTGCCTCTGTTTAATGAATCTATCTTTCAAGACTCCCAGTACTCATCTTGAGACGTTGTCACAGGCACAGTTAGTACTCCCTCCTCTATGTACACAGGAAATAACAACCAACATACATACCCTGGAAGAGCCACTATAGTAATCAGTCGACATTCATGCTTGTTCATTTAACGCTCCCATAGCTCTTGGAGGTACCATTGTTGACCCAATTTTAGAGGTGAGAAGAACATTGGGAGAATTTCCCTTTTATATTCCATTAAAACCATATGCCACATCATAGCATTTTTTATTGATTTTTATTGAGGTCTACATTTTTCTCTGCTCCCATCCCTGCCTCTCCCCTCCCCTTTAAACCCTCCCCCACGGTCCCTATGCTCCCAATTTACTCAGGAGTTCTTGTCTTTTTCTATTTCCCATGTAGTTTAGATCTATGTAAGTCTCTCTTAGTGTGCTAATTATTGTCTAGGTTCTCTGGGATTGTGGTTTGTAGGCTGGTTTTCTTTGCTTTATGTTTAAAAACCACCTATGAGTGAATACATGTGATAATTGTCTTTCTGTGTCTGGGTTACATCACTCAAAATAATGTCTTCTAGCTCCATCCTTTTTCCTGCAAAATTCAAGATGTCATTATTTTTTTCTGCTGTGTAAATGTACCACTTTTTCCTTATCCATTCTTCGATCAAGGGGCATTTAGGTTGCTTCCAGGTTCTGGCTATGACAAACAATGCTGCTATTAGCACAATTGAGCACATGTCCTTGTGCCACGATTGAGCATCCTTTGTATATATACCCAAAAGTGGTATTGCTGGGTCCTGAGGAAGGTTGTTTCCTAATTTTCTGAGAAATCGCCACACTGACATCCAAAGGGGCTGTACCAGCTTGCATTCCCACCAGCAATACAGAAGTGTTCCCTTTTCCCCACAACCTCTCCAACATAAGTTGTCATCAGTGTTTTTGATCTTGGCCATTCTTACAGGTGTAAGATGAAACCTCAGAGTTGTTTTGATTTGCATTTCTCTGATGACTAAGGATGTTGAACATTTCCTTAAGTGTCTTTCAGCCATTTTGGACTCCTCTGTTGAGAGTTCTCTGTTTAGGTCTGTACTCCATTTTTTTATTGGATTATTTGTTCTTTTGATGACCAATTTCTTGAGTTCTTTGTATATTTTAGAAATCAGACCTCAGTCTGATGTGGAGTTGGTGAAGATCTTTTCTCATTCTGTAAGCTGTCTTTTTCTCTTGTTGACCTTTCCTTTGCTTTACAGAAGCCTTTCAGTTTCAGGAGGTTCCATTATTGTTTCTTTCACTGTCTGTGCTTCCAGGGTTATATTTAGGAAGTGGTCCATGCATTCAAGTGTACTTCCCACTTTCTCTTCCATAAGGTTCAGTGTGGCAGGCTTTATGTTGAGATCTTTGATTCATTTGGACTTGAGTTTTGTGCATGGTGATAGATATGGGTCTATTTTCATTCTTCTGTATGTTGATATCCAGTTATGCCAGCACCATTTGTTAGATATGCTTTTTTCTTTCACATATTTAAACATAGTCTAAAAAGTGGAATTATAAATGTTAAAAATATAAAACGCCTCTAGAGTAAAGGCATCGTGCTTGTATTCTAAAGAGTTATTACAAAAAAAAAGCCAATAGTTAGGAAAGGTGTAAAGCTAAATAAAGATCTTCAACTGTCTCAGTCAGGGCGATTTCCGCACCTCCAAGCTCTCGTCATAGTGAGTGCCATACAAGTGAACCACATTTTAGAACATTTTGTTTTCTCATTTACTCCTTGGCAATTTCATACCTGTACACAATGTATCTTGGTCATATGCACCCCAAACCCTCCCTCCCATTCCAGTCTGACAGACTTAGACATGGTCCCTTCCCATTTTGTATCCTCTTTCCCCCATTTACGCCATAACCCACTGAGTCCAATCAGTGCCGGCTATTAGAATGACTGATCTTTTTGTCTTGATTGTGTGCCAGTCTATTGCAGATAACCATTGCTGTAGTAAATTTGAGATTTAAATAGCCATGTTATGGCCAGAAGAAAGCCTGTCCCAGCACTCCTCCACCATCATCTTCATCCTTCATTCTTTCTACCCCTCCATTCACAGTGTTCCTTCAACTTTGTGGCCATTGGTGCAGATATTTGATTTATTGCTGTGTTCTCAACAGTCATTTATTTTAAACACTTTGACAAGTTCATTTTTTAATCTTTAATACCATAGTTTGAGAGTGTATTTTCTATGTTTGGATTGATTTAGATACAGAAGTGTTCACCATCACAATCCAGTTGCCTAGAGTATTCAGCATAGTAGAATGTCATACAGTCTAGGAGCATATGTAGTTTAGACTTGAAATAAGTTACACTATATAAGCTTATGCCAGCATGCTCCATGTTTGTACAACCATGGAATCACCTAACTACAAATTTCTCAGAATATACTCAAATCATTCAGCAACACATGACAGTGTATGTAAAAATGTGAAGTATTTGCTTAGCCACAGCCTTCCTAATTAGATTGAGGAACTCTGAGAAGATGGGGACCCAATGCCCATCATTTCCAGACATTCAGCAAATAGTTGCCAAGTAGAGTCCATCTGATGAAATTCTTTCTACATTTGGAAAAAATAGCTCCTCAGGGAATTTATAAAAATGAAGTCCTCCATCATATTTACCCTGTAGCCAACTCTATGAAAAGCCAATAAAGTGTGGGTTAATAAATACAAATGTCAAAGAACTGGTTAGCTTTGAAAAATAACTTGTTCTAAGGTCCCAGGCAAAACAACTGATAAATATGGGACTTACATGTAGATTTTTTGAGTTCTGAATCAGGCATTTCAGTGTTTTGTTCTAAGCCTCAGTACCTTTTTCAGTGGGACAGGTCACATCCTGCTTCTTCGGTGTCTGGACAGGACTGCAGGAAGAGCTTCCTTCTTCCTAGAATACTCCTGTTCTCATTGACCTGCCTCTATTTCCTATAGGGTTGTCCCACCTATACTTCCTGCCTGGCTACTGGCCAATCAGTGTTTATTTAAAACATAATTGGCAGAATACAGAATTATCCCACACCATTTCCCCTTCTTTTTTTTAAACAAAGGAAAATATCCATAGTCCAATTTTGGGAATGTGGGCATAGTATTCCAGGCTACTTCCTACTGGTTGAGGGCACTGATAATCTTATGGGGACCTAAAGAAATTTAGAATCATGATCAAGTCCTGACTGGAGTATCCTGTGAGCCTTGATCATCTCAGGCATCAACTTGGATCCGTTCTGGATGTAGAACTCTGACCTCTGGGCCATCTGTTTCTACCAGAGATTTCTCAGGTGGTCTTCCTTGATCAAACCTGATATTTCTTAACTCAGAATAAATCCACAACCACCTGCTCTACACCATGATGTCCAGAAATGCCCACAACACTGGGGCCAACCATCCATGATCTGAAAACATGTGCCCAATGTTCCTTTGCTTTTAGACTTGTAGCAACAAAAGGGATTTTTTATTGATCGGCTATGTGAGTCAGACACCAGGACTCCAATGGTGAACATACAGAAGTGGTAGTCTGATGGAGAAAGGTCATTGCCTAATAAAGAAACTGCCTTGGCCCATTTTATAGGCCAGCCTTTAGGTGGGTGGAGTAAACAGACCAGAATGCTGGGAGGAAGAGGAAGTGAGCTCAGACTTGATAGGTCTCCTCTCTGGGGCAGATGCGATGAAGCTCTGACCCAGGATGGACGTAGGCTAGAATCTTCCCGGTAAGCACACCTCGGTGCTACACACATTAATAGAAATGGGCCAGGCAGTGTTTAAATGAATACAGTTTGTGTATTGTTATTTCGGGGCATAAGCTAGCCAGGCGGCTGGGAGCAGGGTGGCAGGAATGCAGCCCGCAGATCATACTACAATAGTCTTCCTACCACAGAAAACAAGACACTGAAGAAGCAATTGCAATGTGAAAGGAAATGCAAAAGAATAAGTCTAGGACCTTATGACAATGGAAGATAATAGAGATTTATATTTATCGTGGAGGAGCATGACTTTTTTTTCCAAAGGAAATGGCATTAAAGGTGAGCCTTAAAGTTTGGAAGTTGGAGTTTCACATTTTATTTTGTTTGACAAGACTGCTCCTTTAAAAGGGTTGGGTAGCTATTGAACTAAAACACTGATTCTTCAAATGACTCCTGTTACAATGCAGGTGCCACTAGTATGGAAACCCCCATTCACACTATCAACAATCCCTAGAGAGAAATTACACCAAGGAAAATAAAGAGCAAAGGCCTAAGGAGATAGAAACAGCACAGGGAAGTTTTGATGGGGTGGGGGCATAGCTTTCTGTAAGTTTTAAATGAGAATGATTGCCATGGACTCATGTGTGGGAAGGGTGAGAAGGTGTGGCCTTGTTGGAGGAGGTACATCATTGGGGACAAGCTTTGGGGTTCCAAAAGACTCAAGCCATTTTAAGATAGTCCTATTTCTTGCTTGGGATTTGAGATGTAAGTCTCAGTCATTGTTTCTGTGCTTCTGCTCCACTGTCACAATTCTAACTCTCTGGTAAGCCCAATTGAATGCTTTTCTATAAGTTGCCTTAGTCATGGCATCTTATCACAACAATAGAAAAGTAATTAAGATACTTGCCATCCCTATGAAAAATATCTGAGAGAAGAAATCTTTAAGGGGTGATGTTTTATATCGGCTCTTGGTTTCAGAGGTCTCATTCTTGCTTGCTTGGCCTTGTTGCTTTTATGTCTGAGTGCAAGGCATTACATCACTGTGGAAGGACATAGTGTGGCAAACTTTCCACTTCATAGAAGTCCCTCCTCCAAACTCACTAATATATCACTCCATTATTGGATCGATCTGTCCATGAACTCAGAGCCTTCATGATCTGCTCACCTCAGAAAGACCAAATCTCTGAACACTGCCACATTGCAGGAATCAAGCCTGTACAGAAACATTTGTTGGAAAAACATACATGGGAAAAAATTTGAACTGTTATATAAATGTTAGGCTTAAAGATAACAAATCTTAAAGAGAGAATCCTTTGGCTATCAGTTGGTGGCAATGGTGTACCAGAGTGAGAAGCATTTTGTCATTGTTTTATCTAAAATTGTTGGTAATGATAAAAAGTCTAATTGATTTAGGCTGGTTTCTATATGGTTTTGGAATTTTTTTAATTAATTAATTTATTTATTTATTAAAGATTTCTGCCTCCTCCCCGCCACCGCCTCCCATTTCCCTCCCGCTCCCCCAATCACCTCTCCCTCCCTCGTCAGCCCGAAGAGCAATCAGGGTTCCCTGCCCTGTGCGAAGTCCAAGGACCACCCACCTCCATCCAGGTCTAGTAAGGTGAGCATCCAAACTGCCTAGGCTCCCACAAAGCCAGTACGTGCAGTAGGATCAAAAACCCATTGCCATTGTTCTTGAGTTCTCAGTAGTCCTCATTGTCCGCTATGTTCAGCAAGTCCGGTTTTATCCCATGCTTTTTCAGACCCAGGCCAGCTGGCCTTTGTGAGTTCCCGATAGAACATCCCCATTGTCTCAGTGTGTGGGTGCACCCCTCGCAGTCCTGAGTTCCTTGCTCATGCTCTCTCTCCTTCTGCTCCTGATTTGGACCTTGGGATTTCTGTCCGGTGCTCCAATGTGGGTCTCTGTCTCTGTCTCCTTTCATTGCCTGATGAAGGTTAATATCCAGGAGGATGCCTATATGTTTTTCTTTGGGTTCACCTTCTTATTTAGCTTCTCTAGGATCACGAATTACCAAATATAAGTGAGTACATCCTATGTCCCTCTTTTTGGGTCTGGCTTACCTCACTCAGGATAGTGTTTTCTATTTCCATCCATTTGCATGCAAAGTTCAAGAAGTCATTGTTTTTTACTGCTGAGTAGTACTCTGATGCACTTATTTATTGGCTGCACCTAGTTGGAGCCCTTCCTCCCCCACCCCCATATGCCACTAGGTGGCAGTCAGACAGAGGTTGGAGAAAAAGAAAGTTTTTAACCTGTTTTTCAGGAACCTTTTCTCTCCAATTCTAACAAAATCAACTGTCTGGAGTACCTCTTTTGAAATGACCTCTTAGGATATGGCCTCTTACAGTTCGGAGGAAAGTAGCCACTTATGGTCTTGAGGTCATACCGGGCTGAAGGAAGAATCAAGGCCATCAGCTGGTTGTCAAGCAACTGAAAGCTCGCTTGTACAAGGACTGGCTGATTATTTCCTCAAATGTCACTTTGCTGTAGCTAGTGATGACCCAGTCTGAGTATGATTGGTCTCCCAAATCTGAAACAAAGGCATAATCACATGAGGTGGGATCAGAAAGTAAAAGATATTAACCCTATGCCTCAGTCAGGGGTATGTCTGAAGCAAGATTTACAGGCTTTAGAGGGCTCTGATACAATGTAATACAGAAGGAGAAGAGATTTCAGTGAAAAGCAACAAAGTCGCTGTGCACTTGAAGTAAGAACTACTGTCTATGGGGTGCCCTGAAGTTTCAGAAACTAAGTAAAAGTTCTGAGAATATTGAGACTTTTTGGCAACTTTGGAAAAGGCACCCCTCCAGGAAAATGCAGACAATGTGGATTGATTGGATTGCTTTGGATCAAAAATGGGACTCTTGGTGGATAAGATAAGGAGGGTATGTAAGCGAGTATAAGAGTGGGAGCTTCTCTGAAAGAATAGAAGGGGAACTTAAGAAGGGAAACCCTCAAAATGAAATCATGCCAGTCTGCTAAAGGTTTTCGCAGACATTTCTTTCTCTTTATTGTCTCAACACATTCGGCATGCTTTTGTCCTGACTCTCTGATAGTCCCTCCTCGTGCCCTTTAGCCCCCATCCCTGTATTTCAGTGCCCTTTTGCTTCCCTTTGAGAATTTTCTGACACTGGTGAAAGCTAGAAAACACTTGTGGTTTGACTTGAATAAACACATTCTATGTACATATCGAGGTGTTATATATTTGAGGTGGAATCAATCAAACAATAATCCATACATGGAAGTTCAAATATCATAAATGCAAAATAATCAGTGTCTCCATGATTGTATAGTACTGCAAACAAGTACTTTAACATCCACAGTAGACGACGTGAGGACACTTCGGATCCCACTGATTTTAGAATGGAATTAATGCCTTACCCTGAATAAACTTAGTTCACTCAACCAAATATGTTAATGACTCCTTATAAGCTGATGATTTACAAAATGAGAAGTTCATATCCTGGATTTTTTTAATTTAATGTCTTCTATTCACATGTTTTCTTATAGAAATCAAAATTTCCTCTGATTATCTCCCAACAGTAACTGTACTTCTAGTCTCTGTTTAGAAGGTTTATGATTTATTTGTCATAGCAGCACCCATGTATTCTTGAGAAATTTTAGTAACTATATATGTGGAATATGTTTATTCAAAGTCAAAGCACCACTTTATTCAGAGGCAGATTTTCAGATTGTTTATGGTAACTCTCTGATTTACCCATTGAGCTGTGGCTCTGCATTAAGAACCATTATCAAGAAATGATTGAAACAATGAGTTTCATCTCTTTGAGAGTTTTGTGCTAAAGATACTTCTTTGAGAGCAAGGTCATCTAGAGCCCCTGGCATGTACCTCATAGATGCATTTTTTTGTAGGAGGTCTGGGTAGAGCTAGTAGGAGCTAAGAAAAGAAAAATGGAGAGATACACATGTTTTGGGAATCCTCCCAAAATGCTTATGTGTGCCACTCAGAAATAGTGTAGGATACTTATGAAGCAATCAGTGTGTGACTTTTGTTAGCAGCCATTGCCAAGCAATAGGATACTCATCAAAGTTTCTCACCTGTAACAAATGGTAAAACCTACGTAATTATACATTTTATGGGGTGAATTTTATGGCGCATGAATTTTAACACAATAAAATTGCTTTGAAAGAATGTCATCAGTTGCATCAAGTTCAATACAGTTGTCATGTTAGGTTCCCAGTATCCGGAACCTGTAACTTCAGACTTTTCCCAGATCCACAGACCACTGCTTCCTAATGATGTCATCTGTTTATTGCAAAGTCTAAAACAAAACAGTGGTGAGCACAGTATCCAGGATGAACAGAGTGATTAAAACTCCAGTTCTGAAATCAGACCGCCTGAGTCCCTGTCCATGCTGTGTGAAATGGGTAGGCCATTTCATCTTACTGTGTGAGCCTTGTTATATGGTATTCTTTGTTCCTGCCTCCTGACATTGCTTTGAAGAATGATGAATTGATGGGCCGCAAAACGTTTAGCATAATACCAAGGGGATTCAAATTCAAACCTAAAGCTGTTTGATAATATGAAACTATTGTTTAGTAAATAATGATAGCTGGCAAAGGAATTAGAGGTAGAGGGGTCCCACTCCTCTGCTTTACTCTCCCTACTGGATTACCTTAAGAAAGGGGCTTAAAGAAAATTCTGCCTTTAAGGCGGAATTTTTTTTTTACTTATTAGCAAAGTAGGCTGTCATGAAACATATTTTATGACTTCTTAAAGCCTTAGATTTCTACCTTTGAAAATTACTCTCAGTACATATTACTGATATCACTGGCACATGTCTTTGTGTTGTGAAGTCGCAAATCTTGTTGGAAAATGGGACCCTTTCAGGATAAACCCACTCTTTTCACCCTACTGAGTTCAAGGTAAAGATCTCAATTAGTTCTTATGCCTTATTGTCACAAATGTAGTAGTAGTCCATTTGCTTTCACTAATCTTATATTGACTACCTGTAATTTTAAAACAAGAATCCATTTCTAACATTAATCATAAAAATATCACACTACTTTCACCAACACAAAATATTAGGCCATGGCTGGAGATAGGGCAGTGGTTAAGAGCACTGGCTGCTCTTCCAGAGGACCCAGGTTTGATTCTAAGAACCCACAGAGAGGCTCACAGCCATCTGTAACTCCAGTCTCAGGGGCTCTGATGTCCTCTTCTGAACTTAGAAGACACTGTATGCATGTAGTGTGCAGATATACATGCAGATACAATGCTCATATACATACAAAATAAACAAATAAGTAAACCTTGTGTGCATGTATATAAGTACTGTGTTATATGTTTATTATATATTGTATATTGCTTATATGTCCAGAAATCTACTTATCAAACTTACAGTTCTTCAGTGATGTATAAAGAGTAGAATTCTTCATTATAACTACTTCTGTAGTGTCCTTCTTTCTAATACATTTTCCTAACTACTTTGAAGCATATAATTGATTGGCATAGTACATGTAAAACTAATCAAGTTGTGAAATCGTGGGCATGGAGTTACTTGTGGTATTCTTTTACTTTCTTTTTCCTATTTGTAGAGTCTATAATAATAGCTCCCGATTGCCTGCTGACATTGGATGATTTGTATCATTCTTTTTTTCTGTATAGATCCAATAAACCAGAGGTTTGTCAGTTATATTGATCTTTTCTAAGAACTAGCTTTGTGCTTCACTGATTTTGTTTTACACTTCTGGTTTTACTTCTATTAATTTTAGTCTTTATTATTTTATATTCCCCCTTACTTTGACTTCCATTAGTTTTTCCCCATGTTTCTCAAAGTAGATTCTTAGAATAATAATTTGAGGTTTTATTTTGAATATATGTGTTAAATATTATGAATTTCCCTTTAGAAGAGAAGGAAACCATAGAAAAGAGGAGAGAAAAAAAGAAAGGGTAGAGATAACCAATGCATAATACACATATGCATGGTAATGTCACAGTTAAGCCCTATCATTTATACAATTATTATATTAGCAATCAATTAATGCATAACTAAAGTAAAAATAAAAATCATGAGTCCATTTTTTGAATATTGCATAGTATGCAACATCAACGTGTTACTTAGAAAAAATTAAAACCATACAAAGTAGGAGAAAAACATACCTTTTAAATGTTGCTTAAATTGCATTCCCCAGGTGTGCTGTGTTCTATTTTTAACCTTCACTCAGTGCAAAATATTTTTTCAACATTCCTGGATACTTGACTCTCTGATCTATAGATTATGTAAAAGTGTATACTTTTGTTAGTGAATATTTGGATATGCTTAATGTCTTTTTGTAATTAACCGTTTTGATTCTGTTAAGTTCTTTACATGAATGCTACTTCTTTATGAGTGTGTGTGTGTGTTTGTAAGCATGTGTGTATGCTTTGAGACATAATCTTGCTATATAATTCAGGATGGTCCAGAACTTAAGATCTTTCCAACTCAGACTCTTGAGACATGGAACTACAGGAATGCATCAACATAACTGGCTAACCATTCCTATTATTTTAAGTTACGTAAAGGTGGTTTTGTGGCTCAGAATATATACTATATTGATATGTTACGCACAAGCTTGGAAAGAGTGTGTGTTTTCCTTTTGTTTGAGTAAAGTGTTTCAGAAATAGTGCTTAAGTCACCTTATTCATGTTGTTCTGATCTTCTATATTTAGCATAAATTTCTTATATTCTTGTCCCATTAGTCATTGACAAATGAATATTAAAGTCTCAATAATAATTGTAAACTTAGCTATTTGTTTTTATTTTAACATCAATTTCACCTAAGTTTTTACATCTCTTGTTTAATGTATGCATGCTTAAAATTGTACTTTTATAGAGAATTGATCTGTTTATAAATATAGAATATTTCAGTAACTCTAATATTATTTCTTGTTCTAACATGATTCCAGCTTATAGCAATATAGTTATTTCAACTGTTTTTGATCAGCATTCTCATAGCATATAAGTTTTCATTCTTTTACTTTTTACAATTTCTGTTTCTTTATGTTTAAAGTGAATTTTATATAGGTAATGTGGTGCTTTGAATATGAATGCCCCCCATAGGCTTGGTCACCAGGGAGTGACCCTATTAGGAGATGTGGCTTGTTGGATTAGATGTGGCCTTGTTGGAGAAATTGTGTCACTAGGGGATGGACTTTGAAGTTTCAAATGCTCAAGGCAAGCCCAGTGGCTCTCTCTTTACTTGTTTGCCTGAAGACCCAGCTATAGAACTCTTGACTACCTCTTCAGCACATGTCTGCCTGCACACTGCCATGCTTCCCACCATGATGATAATGGTTTAAACCTCTGAAACTGTAAACAAACCCCCAGTTAAATACTTTTCTTTATAAGAGTTGACATGGTTATGGTGTCTCTTCACAGCAATGGAACATTGACTAAGACAGGTATAGTTTATATAGATAACTTCTAGGGTTTTTTTTATGTATTCTGACAATCATTTCTTACAATTTGTATTACTCCTTTGAAACATTTTGCCCAATGTATTTTTATCATATTAGCGCATCACCCACATCATTCCAAATTTATTCCCCCTTCCCTATCCATTCAATTTTGTGTCATCTTCCCTTTTCAAAAAACCCATCAACAATCAAGAAAAATTTGGAGTGGGAGTGGT
This sequence comes from Microtus oregoni, assembly GCF_018167655.1. NCBI lineage: Eukaryota > Metazoa > Chordata > Mammalia > Rodentia > Cricetidae > Microtus > Microtus oregoni. The sequence continues at coordinate 2,254,835 of NW_024544745.1, forward strand.
GTTCTTCCTCAGGGAAAAAAGAGAACAACAATGGATTGTCCATTGCCAAGAGGTCAGCTCTAAAATCATATTTACAATGTACATTATATAGACCAAGAAAGTTGTAGTTAGGAACATATATGTATATACATATACAAATATGTGTGCAATAACAATGAAAAGGGTATTCGTGAATTTGAAAGAGCCAAGGAGCGTTATATAGGAGTGTTTGGAGGGAGAAAAGGGAAGAGAGAAATTTTGTAATTGTATTATGATCTCTAAAATAAATTTAAAAATTAAAAAAGAAGAAACGGATTTTGATTCAAGAAAGAAAAATACCTGGGAAGCTATAACTACAGTAACATCTGAAATAAGGTTGATGAAATGGAGTTAGCAGTCCATACGTGATTGTAAGGTTATTTTTAGGCTGTTATAAAGGGGTTGAACCACTGATTCAGTGACTAAATGTTCGCTGGAGTGCATACATGTGAGAAACTGTGCTAGGTACTTGGGATGAAATAGAATGGTAGGTTAAAGCACATAGCACAAAGGTTGAGAGAATGGATGCTGAAACAAGATCCTCTGAGTTTGAGTTCTGGCTCAGTCTTTTTCCCTTCTAGTCTCAAATTCCTCCATGTGTGTAACAATCATATTATATAGAGTGCCTATTAGAAACACTTGAGTTAGTATTTGCAAATGAGAGATTGCTTGACATAGTAAAAATAGATGGTTACTACTAAATACTTAGACCATCTATTCCTTCAATAAACTCAGAATGGGAAAAGTTAATTTAATAATAATATAACATGTAATATAATAAACACAAGCAAATGTAAAATGCAACAATGGTCAGTGCTACAAAAGAGATTGATATGGTGCCTGGAATGTTTATTTTGTAAGAATTTGACCAGGGACGACATCCCTAAGGAAGTGATATTCAAGCTAATGATAGTAAGGAATGTATTAGGCAAAACACATATTTTGACAAGGACCATAATGAATGACAGTTTGCTTCCTGTCTTGCTAATCTAGCACTCTGTTTAGCAAGGGCATGGCCTAAGTCCCAAACTTCTGTATTCCTCGTTATGCCTGGTAAGTATGGAGATAACCCATATAGGTGTCAAGGACAAGGCTGGTGATATTTGTAGCAAAAATCTCTTCTGGAGGCCTTTTCTCCTCCTGCCAGACTGCCTCATATATGGGGAAGCCTTCATACACTGTTCAAAGAATATTTGGGGGTGCTAAACTATTCTGTGCAGAAGGAAAGGCCACTGAAGGGAAGCAGCAGGTTCGATGATGAATGTAGCTCTCTTTGTTAAGATTCTGGCTGCTGTATCATGTCAAAAGCATTCGCTCCGCAGACTCAGCGTTGGGAATTGAGAGAACTGTGCTGAGAAGAGGACACCGTGGGCTGAGGCTCCCTGGGCTTCCTCATGGTGTTCAGTTTTGAAACCCACGATCCTCTGGAGGGGCATTCTTTACAAACCAAGGTCTCTATTTCATCACATGTGGCGAATGGATCGTAATCATCAGCCACCTGCAATGATTTTATTTCCAGGGTTCTTTCTCTTGTCAACTACAGATCAGGGGAAAAAAATGTATGAAAGCGGATATCTTTTTTCCTTTTTCAAAGTAGCAGCAGCTGGCAGCGTTTGCAGAATGAAACTGCTGAAAACCTTGAACAATCCATTTCAAGGCGCTTTCTGAGGGATGTTTCCATTCCATGTAGAGATGTCTACCAATCCACCCTCAAGTCTCACCCATTTTGCTGGCTGGCTTCTATAATTTTAAGTGGTGTCTACTGATTTGTATGAGACAAAGTAAAAATTAACAATGCATCAGTTAGTATATAATTCAACATTTGCCATCCTTGCCACACACCCAAGAATTTAACAAGCAATATTATCATACATCTCATACTGAGGAGACTTAGGTTTTATTCTTCTTGCCCAACCTCTGTCTCTCTTTTTGTACTTGTCAGCTTCAGCTTCACTTCCTTGACGAGGGCTGCATTCTTAGGTAGACTCTCACTCTTTCCGCAAATGCACATTTAACTGCTCCTTTCAAGGCTACAATACCATTCTCACTTACATTAAAAAGAGAGAGAGAGAGAGAGAGAGAGAGAGAGAGAGAGAGAGAGAGAGAAGTTTTTTTTTTCCTCCAAACCAGTTTTGTGACTGAATCCAGTGGAACAGCTTGAGTCATATGGCCACTTTAAGCTAATAACCTCATCCAAAGAATGACATGAGTGCCTGGTTCATTTTCATATGCTGGGCCCATCAGTCTATGGATCACAGGATTAGCTGTCTTCCCCAGAAGAGTCAGGATTCCTGGGAAGAGATAAAGTGGAAACGCCTGAGGGAAAGGCAAACAAGAAATATCTACTCCATGCAGTTCTGTCTAATCGGCACTACCCTGTTAGGAGCAAAGGTATTCTAAACAGAGGTACTTCTTCCAACTTGTGCATCTCCCTTCTGGCTGTTGATCTATTGACACAATAGATCCAAGGGATTAGAATTTCCACAAGAGTCTCATGCTGACCAAGGCAAAGGATGGGGCTTTTCTGCCAGCCAGAAGAATCATTTGTCTTCCTGGGAAAGGAGTTGACCAACTGTGCAAAGCCTATAGGGAGGACCGTGAGACAGGCTAGTGTCAGTAATAAGTTAATGACAGGTGAACCATACCATGACCAGGACTGTTTAATTAAATGTACATCTTGTTATTCACTTATATGTTAAATTCATGTCAGGACCCCAAAGATGGACTTGGGGTGTCACTGGACTATGTATGCTATTCACTTACTGTAGCTGAGGAAACTAAAGCCCAGATTAGATAAGTCTACATTGTTGGACTATGTTAAAGACACTTAATTGCAAATTTGTGGAAATATACATTTTCTAACATCTCATGTATGCAACTTATTTTTTTCAGTCTATAATCCATTCCCATTTGTCAGGAGCCGTTTCCTCCTAAAATTATTATAGGAACCATCGCCCTGGGGAGCCTGCAGAGAACCCCACCCCCCAATTGTATTGACAATCGTTCTATTGACAAAGCCTACCCCACACCCAATTAGCTGTTAATAGAGAGCTATCTGTTAGCGGAACCTACATCACATTCCAAACTATCTAGAGATCTAGGTGTGTCAACCTGTGAACTCCTGGCCTACGTGACCGTGGACCACGAGGCAAGATTCCATTTCCATGCCCCCGCCCCCATCCCAAGCCAAACTCCTCATCCTATATAAGCTGTAGCCCTGTCTCCAATAAACGGAGGCTTATACAGGAACCCCTGCTTGGCCTCCTTCATCTCTCTTAGCTCATTATCTTCCAGATAGTGCCTCTCCGTGACCCTGGAATAACTGACTGCAGGGTGGGTTACAACCCCTAGACTAAGTAACCCACCCAAGGCGGTCTACACCCATTAGTCTCCCTCTTCCCATCAATACAGTCTTCCGAATCTATTTGCTGTGTATTTTAATGTGCTTCTTTAAAATTGTATTTGTTGTTTTGTGTGGATGGATTCTTTATTATTAAATTTTTTTAATTAAAAATTTCCGCCTCCTCCCTGCCTCCCTTTTCCCTCCCCCTCCCCCGACTCCCCACGCTGCACTCCCCTACCGCTCCCTCTCCAATCCAAAGAGCAGTTAGGGTTCCCTGCCCTGTGGGCAGTCCAAGGTCCTCCCCCCTCCATCCAGGTCTAGGAAAGTGAGCATGTGGATGGATTCTTAATCTACATGAGTAACATACATGTCTCTTTCTGTTTCTTAGTCTGTTCATTCATATTTATGTTTGCATTAGTATATAATGATATGCTTATATTTAATTTGTTATGTCTAGATACTGCATTCATCTACTACATATTAACCTATTCAACATTTCAGGCAAGGATTTCCATTGGGATTCTGTATTTTCTACCACCATAAATAGCATGTCCATAAATATTTTCATATATGTCTTATTTTGGTATTCTGGGGGTAGGTGGATATACATACATACACACATACATACAAACATACATGTGATTAAAGTCAATTATGTTACCCTAAACACAGTGGGACTTTTCTTGCTCATTCAATTTTTAAACCCCTCCCAATTTTTCAAACCCTAATTTTCTGCTTTACTTTCTCTGCTCAGTTTTTCTAACTGATAAAATGTACATTGAATTTATTATAGTTATTGCCTTGTGTTTATCCTGTCTTCTTTAGTCCCATGTAAGCTGCATCAGCAGGGAGTTTTATCTGTTTTGTTCACTCTTTATATCCCAAGCACCTAAAACAGAGCTTATTGAATGGCTTGTTCAATAAATAGTCATTGTGTAAATGGAGAAGTAAGTTTTCCTTTGGAATCACCGAAGCAGTCAACTCTACACAGAACATATATGTATTAATGTCCCATATCCTCGACAACACTTGACACTATCCGCTTATTAAGCTTTGCCTATGTGATATGCTTAAGCATATATTGTTCTAGTTAATAAGTGAGTTTAAGCATATTTTTATAAATTTTGCTTTTCTTTTTTCAAACTGTACTCTTGAAGTGAGATCTTCATTACTAAAATTCCAGGAAAGTACTAGTGAAATATTCAAGCAGATGCCTTGAGTTATACACTCATCTCTAGCTAAAACTGGTCACCATCAGAGTTGTTCAGGGTCTAAAATGAAAACAAATTTTGATACCAAGTTTAAAGCAGTGGTTCTCAACCTGTGGGTCTTGACTCCCACACTGGTCACATATCAGATAGCCTGTATATCACATATTTTCATTGTAATTTATAACAATATCAAAATTATGATTATGAAGTAGCAACAAAATGATTTTGTGGCTGGGAGTCTCCATAACAATGAGGAACTGTATTAAAGGGTCGCAGCATTCGGAAGGTTGAGAACCACTGGTTTAGAGTATGAGTTTCAATTCTACTGCCCAGATCATTCTGCTGCTAGGAACTCATTAACTGAGCTTGATAAAGAAGTCTACTTTCTATGGCATAAAACTGCCTCAGTCACCATCTGATCTTCCCTGACCCCAGGTAGGAAACTCAAGGTAGTACATAGGACAGAACTGTAGTGTTATTTTGATTGTGTTTTAACAAATAAAGTTTGCCTGACAACCAAAGTGCAGAGCTAAGCCACTAGAGGCCAGGCAGTAGTGGCACAAACCTTTAATCCCAGGACTAGGGAGGCAGAGGCAGAGAGATCTCTGCTAGATCAAGGCCACCCTGGGCTACATGAGATTGAATCTGTCTAAAAAAGAAACAGAGCTCACACAATGGTGATCCCAGCACTTGGGACCACACACCTTTAATCCCAGCACTAGGGAAGTGGAGACAGGATTAATAAGGCTTGGTGGAGAAAAGAATATAAGGCAGGAGGAGACAGGAATTCATTGCAGTCTGAGGATGCAGTCTAAGGAGGAGCCAGAAGCAATCAGTCAGAGAACACAGTCTGAGGAAGCAATCTGAGGACAGAATCGCTCCTTTGTCTGAGGATTTGGTAGAGATAAAAGGTCTGTCTAGTGGCTGGCTGCTCTGCTTCTCTAATCTCTCAGCCTTCACCCCCAATATTTGATTCCAGGTTTTTATTAAAGACAATTAGAATTCGTGCTACACAGAATTGGTTCTCAACTAAGAGGAGGCTTTAAATGTTTCTTCTCCATTTCTACATCATTTACATAACTCTCTTAGCCCACACAGAGGACCAGGCCTTATCACCATCATCTTTGGTCTAGGCATGCGGGTGTGCCAAAACATGCAAACTGTATAAACCTCCAAACTGTCCTCACTTTAATGAGAAACTTTCCTGCCTCAACTTGATGCACTATGGGAGGCCTTCCCCTTTCTGAATGGAGACAGAGGAGGAGTGGTAAAGGAGGGGGTAGATAGGAAGTTGGGGGAGCGGGGAATGGGAGGAGAGTAGGGAGGAGAAACTGCGGTTGATTTGTAAAATAAATATAAAAGTATTATTTAAATAAAATTTTAAAAGGAATCAGAAAATATTCTAGACAGTGAAGATACAGTCCTTGGAGAACAACTTACAAACTTGGGCTAAAGAGGCCCATGCTATAAATAATTATATTAAGAGGCGTGACAAGATTTATGCTGTGACTAGAGCCATACCATGCTGGAGTGTACAACAGAAGGTAAGAATCCAGGAGATGGGGAGCAGTTTCCTCACAAGCATATTATTTGACCAAATAGCAGTTTGTCACAAAGACTGAAGGTGATTGGCAGCATAATATCAACATACATCTTCCAAAAAGCAGGAAATTCACTGTGACTTAAAATGAGAGTAAAAAGGTGTCATTGTCATTAGTGTTTTTGACCATTTTGGCATCTTTTAATTTTAACCTGTTAAGATAGTAGCATTTTCTGATACCTTTTATATAAAAGAATGGCAAATGGATTGTGAGCAGAAATAATGCCTTCCATTTCCAGTGTGAGCACTTTTTCCAGAGCGTGATACATGATTCTTTCTGACATGGTCGGAAGCAATGCTTCAAAGAGTGAAGTCCCCATTACTCTTTTTTTTTTTTTTTTTTTACCAGAATGCAGGCATGATAGTAGAGCTTTCTGGCTAGGAATAGACAAGGTTGAAAGCAAAACACAAATTGTTATTTTATACTACGATGATTTTTGTTTGTTGTTACAGCATAACCTAGCAAATCCCAAGTACTGAAGAAAAGAAAAGGAGCTGAAGAATAACTGAGAAATTGGGTTTGGGGAGGCAGATCAGTCAGAGCTTCGCGATCACTACTTTCCTTGGTCATGCATAAAGGCTTTATCAAGTAGGATTAGTGGGTTGTTGCTGCTGCTGCGCTGCTGTGTTTTGTTTCTTTAGCCTGTGTTCTGCAGACCCCCTGGTCCCTCATGGAATGTGAAAAACAGACACTCAAGGATGAATGCCTCAGAACATCACTTCAAATGAGAACACTGCTGTATTTATGTAACACACACATATGCACACACACGTGCTTATTTAAAATAACTTCTTTTATAAAACGTCCCTGCTGGTTACACAAGTGATTGAAAACCTCAGATGAAGCATAGTCAGAGTTGATTATAGAAAGTTTTTCAGTATATCCTATGAAAATGGACCTTAAAGGGGCCAGGAGATCACTTGGGAAATTACTGCAGGAGTCTACATGAAAAGGGATGTTGGATTGGCCTGGGAGTAGCAGTAGGGATGGAGAGTGGACACTATTTTAAATCTTAGAAGCTCTATTTCATACACATGGGAAGAGATTAGGTATGAAGGTTGAGGGAGAACAAGGCATCATGGTAACCCCAAGGTTTCTACTCTGAACAGAAGGCCGGTGTCATTTAGAAAGACAAAGATGGGTAACACAAGAAGTCAGTTAAGAAAAGGCTTAATGAGCAAGGATTTGAATATATAGGTTTCCATCTGTACCCAAGATAGCCGAGAACAGATCTCAGAGATCTAGGTTTTAAAAAAAAGCTCCATCATATCACTTAGTGCTTATAAAAACTTGGCCAAGTTACTTTGTAAAGTGGAGCCTTACTTTCCTCATCTGTAAAATGGAATGACAAAAGAAAATATTGTTGAGCATGTGAGATGTAAAAGTTTCTGTGAGGAGACTGTGTGAAATGTAAGAGGCTGTACAGGAGAGAAACGCTACAAGCACTGATTGCTTTCACGGGCAGAGACACGGATGTGAAGAGGAAAGGAGATTTTCCAAGGGACATTCAGGAATTACTCGGCTGGCAGAGAGATCACTCCGCTCAGATTCTTGGTGACATCACTGCAACATTCCAATCTCTGGGAAATTTGTTCCTACAAAGAAATTCCTTCCACTGGCTCAGTGTCATGGTGATTTAGCTGACTGGCGCAGAGGCTGAGAGAATTGGTTGGAAGTTGCTTAATCTAAGGCAGTGGGAAATTAGGATGAGGCCAATGCAAATGTGGCAGGCTGGGAAAGATTTTTGCAGACAGAAAGTATTTTTTAAAGATTTTTTATTGTAGCAAATTGTGTACAGTATATTATGTACCATTTTAACTATTTGAGTTAAGGGGCATTTATTTAAGTCCAGTGGCATTAAGTGCAAGTGTATTTCTGTGCGATTATCACCTCTATCCACATATTCAGATCATTTTTATTGCCACAAACTGAAATAAATATTCATCCCACCAAATAATAACCTCCTACTTCCCCATGGCAAACCCTGACGATCCTTAGGAAAAGCAAGGTATGAATATCTGTTCAAGTCTCAACTTTCAATTCTTTGTCTATCTAGAAGGTATGAATTTTATTCACTTGAAAATTCTATGTGTAACTCTTTTAAGGATTCACTCTTTTCCAAGACAGCTATACAATTTGTGACAGGTTTATCAGTGATCACTTTGATTGAATTACAGTTCTTTATATAGTCTCATCACTAGCCATTTTTCAGCTATATGATTTGAAAATACTTTCTCTCTTTCTGTTGATAGATCCTTTGATATACAAGTTTTAAGTTTGTCCATGAATTCCATATTATCTTTTGCTAATTGTAGTTTTGGTGTTATATCTAAATATCTTTGGCAAGTCCAAAATCATGAGATTTTTCCTTTATGGTTTCTTCTGAGATTTGTATAGTTTATCCCTGATCTATTCTAAGTTTATTTTAATTGTGCTTTAGAGTAAGGATTTGTCTTCATTCTTTTTGCATGAGGACATCTAGTTTTCCCAGGACTATTTCCTGAAAAAAAAAAAACTATCTTTTCTCCCAATGAATGATCCTAAGTATCCTTGTTAAAGCAATTTTAGTCATCTTTGCAAAGGCTTATTTCCAGGTTTTCTAATATACTCCACTTCTTTGTGTGTCTGTTCTTATGCCATCACCACAGCGTTTGAGTTAATATAACTCCAGCCTATAGTCAAATACAATTCAATACTCTGGTTCAAATCCTAGAAGGTGGAGGTAAAAGAGAAGCGGTCTTATAGTAGTGCTGTCTGCATCACGATGTCATCTCAACTAGGTAGAGTAGTTGCTGTGGGGCCCCATCTTCTTCCTGGAAACTTCAAAGATTACTGCAGGAAATGGATCTGTAGGAAAATCTGTGTTCATCATGAAAAACTTAAACATTCATATAAACATACATTCAATGAAGAATATGATATAGACAAAAAAGGCATGGAGAAAGTAAAATTTTTCCTAAAGTCTTTCTTCTGTCCCATACCAGACGGTTCCAATATGAGATAGAAACTCTGAGTGTGTGTGTGTGTGTGTGTGTGTGTGTGTGTGTGTGTGTGTGTGTGTGTGTGTGTGTAAATTTGAGTGTAACCCATACCTGGATTCATAAACTGTATTCTGTTTTCTAGATGCTCCTTAGTGGATAGTTATTTTTTCTTTTGTCAGCATTCAAACATCCAGGGTCCTTGAACTTTTTGAAGATGAGGGTTGTCCTGCAAAGACAAGAACAGAACCCTGCCCCCACCCTATACGCTTTTCTTACCACCTGTATGGTTATCACCATTGTGAATAAGCTGTCATTTCTCCTTTCCAATAGGTTTCTACTTTTCAAAGTGAATCTTTATTAATTTTGATGGTATCCATAATTTTTCTTCTCCTGTGGAAACAAGAGCAAAACCCCTTCCCCAACGTAGTACATCTCCTGGTTTCCATTGTTAGGTCAACACATCCTTGAAATATACTGGTTGATTTAATTCAAAAGTTTTTTGCATTATCCAATGTCTCTCTGCTGTTGTTGTTCCTTTCTCATTAGTGTTAAGAAAATTCAAGGTTAATAAAGCATTATGCAATCTATTTCTGTGGGATTTTCCATCCCTTTCTGTTTGTTCAGCATATCCTTTATAGTACAATTTGACCTTTCTATAACTTCCTGACCTGTAGGATTATTTGGTATACCTCTAGTGTGCTTTAGATTATAATAAGCAAAAAAGGCATTTCATTTTTAGTTACATATACCAGAGGATTACTACAGAACTTATTATAGACCCCTTCACAGTCCTATGTCTCTCCAGCCTCATCTAAGGCTCTATTAGTCCCATAGACTCCAGACAGGATCTTTACTTAGTATCTTGGGCTTGCCATTCTTCCTCTTGTCACAAGCCCCCCTCTTTCTATTCTCTCACGGTAATATCTGCATAACTTTTAAAATTCATCAAAAGAAATCCTTTCTTTTTTATTTTTGTTTTGTTCTGGTTTTTCTTGTGTTTTTTGTTTTGTTCTTTATGTTGTTATTTTGTTTTAGTTTTGGTTTTTCAAGACAAGGTTTTTTGTGTAGCCTTGGATATTCTGGACCTCACTCTGTAGACGAGGCTGGCCTTGAACTCACAAAGATCCTCCTGCCTCTGCCTCTTGAGTGCTGGGATTAAAAATGTGTCCAACCACTTCCTGGTAAGAATTATTTTCTTTTTATAGACTTTACAAGAATATTTTATTCATATTTTACAAAAATAAGGTGTATAAATAAGGAGTTATCTTAATTATTTGAAATGTCATGTGTTTGAAAATGAGAAGACTTGATTTTATTACATTTCAACATAGAGTATGGAAGATTCCTGTGAGACGTAAAGTCATAAACTCTCATGAAAATTCAAGCTATTCCAAAATGCAATGAGATAACTTAAAATGTGAGGCTATAAATCCTTTAAGAACATATCATTGCATTATTCAGCACCACTCTTGTCTTTATGAAGCTTCATTTTAATGATTTTTATGCTTTCTTTGCATAGGTAATAATTATATTACTAAGCCTTGAACATGGAGATTTTTAGAATCACATTTTTAAAGACACTCTTCTGCTGTTACGGATGCATTTGGAAAGGATTTAAACAAAATATAGAGAAATCATTCCTTTAAAACTTAAATATCATTACAGAAATTTAGATTTCCTAACCTAACTAAAAGGTTAGTTTCTATATACTCCAGTTTTTAACGTAATTTTTTCTCGATTTTTGGAAATTTCACAACATGCATCCAAAACCCACTCATTTCTCAGTATTTCCATATTTGCCCTTTACCCTTGTACCCACAGAAGAAAATTAAAATTTCAAAGACTAAAAAATATAAGTAAATAAATAGCATCTTACGGGCCCCTCTGGATGACCGGCTCCTCTATCCACCACAGCCTTCTCTCACACCCATCACGTCTCCAGTTCTACTGTGCATGAACCATTCTGCTCCACTCTTTCCCACCTCTCCAGTGATCATCTTAGTGGTGTTGGGAGCTGTCATGTATCACATAGTATATCCCTTTGCCCAATCCACTTTACTTGTAATGTTAATTGCAATGAGTCATTGGTCTGGTTCAAGGTCTCTGCCTTCTGCTACACCATCAATACTAGACTTTACCAAGACTCCTCTCAGATATCCTGCTGATGCCATGAATCATGGGGATCCTGCAACTATGGGTCAATCCACAGGGTGGCCCCATCACACACTCTCCAGCAGGTCATAGATGGAGTAGATGTTGGGATAAGCCAACTCAAAGCCCTGTTTCTGGGCCTGGGTGGCAGATGAGTTGCTCAGGCCTCCAACTCTCCAGTGCCCATGCCATCAGGCTCTTCCACAGTTGAGGGTCAGGGCCAGCTCTGAGAATGGGGGCCAGCTTTCCAGCTTGCAGCAGCCAGGGAGGGGTGGGACCAGTTCATCTCAGCCCTATGAAATCAACACGGCTTACGGCAGGAGCCCAAGACCATGGGCATCTGCACAGCCTTTGGTAGTAACATGACTACAGACATCAAGACAGACCCAAGTGGTAAGGCAATGGACCCAGACATGGCTCTTGGTGGAAGCACAAGTCAGACATCACCATGGCTTCTGATGGCAACCTACATCAGGTTGCCCCTCATTACCCCTGTGTCTCCAGTTTCACCTCTTCTTATAGCACACGAATTTCTGCACCTCTCTTTCTCTCCCATCTCTCTACTACATACTTGCTCACTGTAGTGGGGCCTACCCGAGGGCCTCTGTCTGCCCACAAAAATTACTTTCTCCACACCTCTCTTTCACTTTTCACTACAGTAAATTTATAATTTGGGTATGCTTGATGAACATCTATGTTGCTTAGCAAATAGCACAGTTAAAGAATCAAGTCTTTTGTATGCATCATTGAATACTTACTACTTAGCAAAATTCCTGACATGCAGTTCAATAAATATTCATTGACTGAATATGCTTCGTAAATATGCCATGAAAACTATGTTCCAAATCTTCACTAAAGTAGAAATATACATAAAGAAGTGCCCAGGGCTCTTTGACTCTGTGTAATGATTGTTATGCAGCAGAGGTAATTGTTCAAACCTTTTATTGAAATATGTATGTGCTTGAAGTTTACCTTATATGGACTTCGGCAGTGAACCTTCAAACATTTCTAATGGGTTTCAAATGCTGTTCTTGGAGAAACTTTAATTCTCAACACAGAGCTAGAACAGCTTATACAATCACTATCATAATATTTTGTTACCATTTTATTAGTTTATATTAATTGCATGGATAAATGGATTTTGTTATGACACCTCATAAATATATATAACATTTTGATCATACTTCTTAATAATGCTGAATAACAGAAATTGTTACTCATCTAAACATTTTCTAATCTGAAATCAGAAGAATGGCCAAAATGTTAATTTGATGTACTTTCAAGTACCCAAGGTTCTAAGACATGAATGAGTTTCCCTAACAATCTCCACAGCTAATGAAGGTGATGAGTTTGTCATAAGAAGACCTCTATTAGTCCTAATTGTTAATTTAATGGACTCTAGAATCACCTAGGAGATGGGCCCCTGGGCATGTCTGTGAGAGATTATCTTAATTACACTAATTGAGCTGGGAAGACCCGGCAACAACGGATGGCATCAATCCCTGGTTGGGATACTCGGCAGTACAGGTGGAAAAGGGGAATTGAGCAGCAACCTGCATTCATGCACTTTGTGCTTCGTAAATGTGGGTGCAATGTGACCAGCTTCCTCATGCTTCTACTATTCTGACTTCCTGGCTATGGTAGACTAGACCATTGAGCTGGGTAGAAGAATAAACTCTCACTCCCATAAGTTGCTTTTCTCAAGGTATTTTATCACAGCAACAGAAAAGAAAAAGGAAACTAAGACAACCTCAGAGGGAGTCAAGGGGACTCAGTGCCTGTGGGACATCTTATGAACATAGTCTGTATTCAAAATAGACCATGTCCAAAGGATAAGGCCAGCTCTAAGAGAGAAAAGAGCAGGCAGACTCTTTGTGCCTACTCATTCTCCTAGGAGCCTTTTAAAGAAAAGAACTGGTGAAAAACCCACTTACTGTACCATAATTACTCTGGCTGATAAGAAGAACAAAGAGACCACTGTCTCCATGGAATTGGCAACCAGAGAGAAGGGGCTTTGAGCTGGATTTACTCCAGCAGCCCAAGGCTGCTGAAGGATTGAATCATTAAGAGTTTATGGCCTCGTGGAGTTATTTTAAGCCTGCTCCATCCCTCAGCGCTGGCCTCAACTTCGAGCTGACACAGATTATTTTACCTCAACCAACTGGCTTGTGGTGAACAAAAGATAGACGGCTCCTTTCACGGAAGGGAAAGATAGAGTTTCAGGAGAGAGGGTTTGCTGAACATAATGAGCGGCCCATGCTGCCATCACCGCCACTACCACCACAGCGAGCTAACTGTTTTCAGTCAACTCACTAGATGCATTGTGCTTATATGGAATCAAGAAAAAATAAATAAAGGAGCTCTGCCTGCTGCTCTGACCAAGGTAAAATGTACCAAGTAAATCCACCGAACCCAAACCTTGCTGATTAATTGAAGGAGAGTAGAAAAGTAGAAAGACAGAACCCCTCTAGGAGAAAGCTGACCACTGCAGAAGCAAAGGAAAATCAAGGATGAAGTTTGAGCCATGATATTCAATGTCAGAAAACACTAGCACTTAGGCCCTGAATGCTAAAATCTTGGAATTTTTTTTGACTGTTCCATTTAAAAGCCTGTAGAGCAAGCAGTTATGTTGTGAAAAAGCCTAGTAACTACATCAGTGTCTATTCCTGGAGAATTTCAAATCTAAGTGGAAGGGCTTATGATGTGTCTGTAGGTCATGGGAGAAGTCACAGGAATAGTGATATTTTAGCACAGAGCTGGCAATATGAAGGGAAGCGATCACGCGATCAGTCAGTCACGAGAAATGGGTTTCAGTCAGAAGGGAGATGACATGATACAGAAACTCATGGTAAACAACTACCAGAGAGCTGTGTGGTAGAAATGAAATAATGGATGGAGTGAGGAGGAAGGAGTTGACCTTGAAGAGGATCACATCATATAGTGCCTAAGAAACTGAGGGTTTGATATTTATTAGGAGTGGGGTAGAAAGCTATTGGAAGGTTTATCTACAGGCTTACATAGTGGCATTTAGGTTTTTAAATATTTACTTTATGAGAGTTTCATATGTGAATACTTTATTTACATCATTTCTATTAGACACTTTCTCCTTCCTGACTCCTCTCATGTCCCAGATCCTTCGTAATCTTGTGACCTCTTCTTCAATTATTACTGTTATGTATATATTCTTGCTGCTACTTGGAGAACCATGGAAACAGAAGTGCAGGAGGGAGTTCTGGTAATCTAAGCATGACAGTGTGATTGTTTGTGCCAGGGAATTCATCGTACAGAGATGTGCAGTGATAGAATTCTGATACCCAAACTGCCACGTTAATATGTTGACTGTATATAATGTTAAAAATAAGTCCAAAGTCAACAGAGCACTAAACCTTTGTATGGATGTCTAACCTTGTCCTTTTGATCAGCCCTCCTTTCCCTACCCTTCCTCCATCCTCTCAGCCTCTTGTTACTATGAGATTGAATTTAGATTTCACATACAAGAACATGCAAGATTTGTCTTTCTGTATCTGTTTAATTTCACTTAGAATAAAAATCTCCAGTTCTATCCACATTGTCACAGACAGCAGAACTTCATCCTTTTATGGATAAGAGAATATTCTAATATACACTGTAGTTTCTTTATCCATTTGTCTGTTGGCTGGACAGTTAGTTTGCTTTTATATTTTGGATATTAGATAATATTTAAAGGGTTAAAAAATCTCAATTAGACAAGATGAATAAGGATTAATTTTCCTTTTGAGACATTGTACAGCACAGCTTTGTGGATGAAGTAAATAATAGGTTTTGCTTTTCAAAATCATGAAGAAAGCAAATGTTTTCACCATGAAAGTATTTGAAGAGGTGTTCATTTCAATTAATTTGGTTTACTTCACACTGTATTGCTAAATAACAATGTTATTTGATCATATACATACATAGCTATAATTTCTCAATTTATAATTAAGTTTTTTTTGTTTATTTATTAAGACAGGGTTTCTCTGTGTGGCTTTGGAGACTGTCCTGGAACTCACTCTGTTCCAGGCTGACTTTGAACTCACAGAGATCCACCTGCCTCTGCCTCCTGAGTGCTGGGAATAAAGCTGTGTGCCACCATGCCCAGCTGCTGTAATTAAGATTTAAATTAGGGGCTGGAGAGATAGCTCAGCAGTTAAAATTACTGGGTGGTGGTAGCATACCCCTTTCATCTAACTCGGGAAGCAGAGGAAGGCAGATTTCTATGAGTTTAAGGTCAGCCTGGTCTACAAAATAAGTTTCAGGACCGCCAGAGCTACACAGAGAAACCCTATCGTGAAAAAGAAAACAAACAAAAAAAATCATGCACTACAGAGGACTTGAACTCAATTTCCAGCACCTTCATGGTGATTCAGAGCAACCTGTAACTCAACATTGGGGATATCTGACATATGTGTACTTTCCCATACACAATTAAGAATAAAAATAAATCTTAAAATTTTAACTTAGAGTGCTGCGGCAGCTGGGAACATACCTCAGCCCGCCCACACTTCCTGGCCATCCTACAGGGGCTATACTGCCCAAACCGCCTCTCTCTTCCTATCCCATTCAGCTTACACCCAGATCCCCACACCCCCTGTCTCCCTCCCTCCCTCCCTCCCTTCTTTGGGGCATAGCACCTCCCTGCTCAGCCTGCTAGGGTGCTGGGACCGAACCCGAACCGGGAGGACAAAGGGGTGGCCAGTAGCTCCTTTGTTCCCATAGCCTGCCCCCAGCGAGCAGGGTGGGCCCTTTGTTCGTGAGCTAACCAAGCAGCTCGGAGTTTCGATCTGGGCACCGAGTGAAACATCATTGTGGAGAAGCATCTCTGGGGAGTGACATCACTGGGAAGGTACATCAGTGGGCAAGAAGACCTGATCCTGTAAAAGAAGATCCAAAGGGGAGTATTGGGAGGAAGAGATGGGCAGACGCCAATTCTCCCAACAATCTGAAAAACAACACGAAACCACCAGAAGCCAGTGACCCCACAACAGGAGGACATGAACACCTTAATCAGGAAGAAGTAGAAAAAACTGACTTCATGAAAGTGATTGACACCCTTAAACAGCATATAAAAAACGCCCTTATAGAAATGGATGAGAAGTATAATAGAAAGTTCGAGGAATTGAGTAAATCAGTGAATGATACCCTAGGAAACCAAGGAAAAACAATCAAGCAGACAAAGGAAAAAGTTCATGACTTGAAAACTGAAATGGAGGCAAAGAAGAAAACACAAACAGAGGGCCGACTGGACATGGAAAATCTAGGTAAACGAATAGAGACTACAGAGTCAAGTATAACCAGCAGAATACAAGAGATAGAAGAAAGAATCTCAGATTCTGAGGATAACATAGAGAAAATAAACACTCTGATCAAAGAAAACAGCAAGTCCAACAAACTCTCATCACAAAACATTCAGGAAATATAAGACACAATAAAAAGACCAAACCTAAGAATAATTGGAGTAGAAGAAGGAGAAGAAGTGCAGCTCAACGGTAGAGAAAATATACTTAATAAAATTACAGAAGAAAACTTTCCCAACCTGAAGACAGATGTACCTATGAAGGTTCAAGAAACATACAGAACACCAAATAGGCTGGATCAAAAGAAAACATCCCCTCGCCATATAATAATCAAAAGACAAAATATACAGAATAAAGAAAGAATATTAAGAGCCGCAAAGGAAAAAGGCCAAGTTACTTATAAAGGTAAACCTATCAGACTTACACCTGACTTCTCTATGGAAACCATGAAAGCCAGAAGGTCCTGGATAGATGTTCTCCAAAAACTAAGAGACCACGGATGCAAGCCCAGACTACTATATCCAGCCAAACTTTCATTCACTATAAATGGAGAAAACAAAATTTTCCAGGATAAAAACAAATTTAAACAATACGTAGCCACAAATCCACCCTTACAGAAAATTATAGAAGGAAAATCACTAACCAAGGAGTCCAACAATGACCACAATAACTCAGACATCTAGAGACTCTTCACCAGCGCAACTCAAAGAAGGAAAACACACAAACCCTACTACTAAAAAAGTGACCGGAGTAAACAACCACTGGTCATTAATATCACTTAATATCAATGGGCTCAACTCACCTATAAAAAGGCACAGGATAAGAGATTGGATAAGAAAACAGGATCCAACATTCTGCTGTCTACAAGAAACACACCTCAACCACAAAGACAGGCACCTACTCAGAGTAAAGGGCTGGGAAAAGGCTTATCAAGCAAATGGACCTAAGAAACAAGCAGGTGTGGCCATACTAATCTCTAACAAAGTTGACTTCAAACTTAAATCAATCAGAAGAGATGGAGAGGGACATTTTATACTCATAACAGGAACAATTCATCAGGAAGAAGTCTCAATCCTCAATATCTATGCCCCTAATATAAAAGCACCCACGTACGTAAAAGAAACATTACTAAAACTCAAGGCAGCCATCAAACCGCACACACTAATAGTAGGAGACTTCAACACTCCTCTCTCACCAATGGACAGGTCAATCAGACAGAAACCTAACAGAGAAATTAGAGAATTAATGGAGGTAATGAATCAAATGGACTTAACAGACATCTATAGATTATTCCACCCAAAGAGGAAAGAATATACCTTCTTCTCTGCAGCTCATGGAACCTTCTCGAAAATTGACCACATACTTGGTAACAAAGCTAACTTACACAGTTACAAAAAAATATTAGTAACCACCTGTGTCTTATCAGATCACCATGGATTAAAGTTAGAATTCAACAACAATGCTACCCCCAGAAAGCCTACAAACTCATGGAAACTGAACAGTCAACTACTGAACCATACCTGGATTAAGGAAGAAATAAAGAAAGAAATTAAAGTCTTCCTTGAATTCAATGAAAATAAAGAAACAACATACTCGAACTTATGGGACACTATGAAAGCAGTCCTGAGAGGAAAGTTCATAGCACTAAGTGCCCACCTAAAGAAAACAGAGAAAGCACATATTGGAGACTTAACAGCCCACTTGAAAGCTCTAGAAAAAAAAAAGAAGCAGACTCACCTAGGAAGAGTAGAAGACTGGAAATAATCAAATTGAGGGCTGAAATCAACAAAATAGAAACACAGAAAACAATCCAAAGAATCAATGAAACAAAAAGCTGGTTCCTGGAGAAAATCAACAAGATTGATAAACCCCTATCCAAACTAATCAAACGACAGAGAGAGAACACGCAAATTAATAAGATCAGAAATGAAAAGGGGGACATAACCACAGACACAAAGGAAATTCAGAGAGTCATTAGATCTTACTACAAAAGCCTGTATGCCACAAAACTGGAAAATGTAAAAGAAATGGACGCTTTTTTGGATAAATACCATTTACCAAAACTAAACCAGGACCAGGTGAACAATCTAAACAGACCTGTAAGTCGCGAAGAATTAGAAGCTGTTATCAAAAACCTCCCTACCAAAAAAAGCCCAGGACCAGATGGTTTCAATGCAGAATTCTACCAGAAATTCCAAGAAGACCTAATACCTATACTCCTTAATGTATTCCACAATATAGAAACAGAAGGTTCATTACCAAATTCCTTTTATGAAGCCACAGTTACTCTGATACCAAAACCACTCAAAGACTCAACCAGGAAAGAGAACTACAGGCCAATCTCACTCATGAATATCGACGCAAAAATCCTCAACAAAATACTGGCAAATCGAATCCAAGAACACATCCGAAAAATTATCCATTATGATCAAGTAGGCTTCATTCCTGAGATGCAGGGCTGGTTCAACATACGAAAATCTATCAGTGTAATCCACCATATAAATAAACTGAAAGAAAAAACCATATGATCATTTCATTAGATTCTGAAAAAGCATTTGACAAAATTCAACATCCATTTATGATAAAAGTCTTGGAGAGATTAGGGATACAAGGGTCATACCTAAATATAATAAAAGCTATATACAGCAAGCCGACAGCTAACATCAAATTAAACGGAGAGAAACTCAAAGCCATCCCACTTAACTCAGGAACACGGCAAGGCTGTCCACTCTCGCCATACCTCTTCAATATAGTGCTTGAAGTTCTAGCAATAGCAATAAGACAACATAATGGGATCAAGGGGATTCGAATTGGAAAGGAAGAAGTTAAACTTTCGTTATTGGCAGATGATATGATAGTGTACATAAGCGATCCCCAAAACTCCACCAAAGAACTTATACAGCTGATAAACAGCTTTAGTAATGTGGCAGGATACAAGATCAACTCCAAAAAATCAGTCGCCCTCTTATACACAAAGGATATGGAAGCAGAGGGGGAAATCAGAGAAGTTTCACCATTCACGATAGCCACAAACAGCATAAAATATCTTGGGGTAAATCTAACCAAGGAAGTGAAAGATCTATTTGACAAGAACTTTAAGGCATTGAAGAAGGAAATTGAAGAGGATACCAAAAAAAAGGATGGACCTCCCTTGCTCTTGGATTGGGAGGATCAACATAGTAAAAATGGCAATTCTACCAAAGGCAATTTATAGATTCAATGCAATCCCCATCAAGATCCCATCAAAATTCTTCACAGATCTGGAGAAGACAATAATCAACTTTATATGGAAAATCAAAAAACCCAGGATAGCCAAAACAATCCTATACAATAAAGGATCTTCTGGAGGCATTACCATCCCTGACTTCAAACTCTATTACAGAGCTACAGTAATGAAAACAGTGTGGTACTGGCATAAAAACAGAGAAGTCGACCAATGGAATCGTATAGAAGACCCGGATTTTATCCCACAAACCTCTGAACACCTCATTTTCGATAAAGGAGCTAAAAGTATACAATGGAAGAAAGAAAGCATCTTCAACAAATGGTGCTGGCACAACTGGATGTCAACCTGTAGAAGAATGAAAATAGACCCATATCTCTCACCGTGCACAAAACTCAAGTCCAAATGGATTAAAGACCTCAATATCAGCCCGAACACACTGAACCTGATAGAAGAGAAAGTGGGAAATACCCTACAACAGATGGGCACAGGAGATCGCTTCCTATGTATAACCACAGAAGCACAGACATTAAGGGCAACATTGAATAAATGAGACCTACTTAAACTGAGAAGCTTCTGTAAAGCAAAGGACATGGTCACTAAGACACAAAGGCAACCTACTGACTGGGAGAAGATCTTCACCAACCCCGCAACAGACAAAGGTCTGATCTCCAAAATATATAGAGAACTCAAGAAACTAGACTTTAAAATGCTAATTAACCCAATTAAAAAATGGGGCACTGAACTGAACAGAGAATTCTCAACAGAAGAAGTTCAAATGGCCAAAAGACACTTAAGGTCGTGCTCAACTTCCTTAGCAATCAGGGAAATGCAAATCAAAACAACTTTGAGATATCATCTTACACCTGTCAGAATGGCTAAAGTCAAAAACACCAAGGATAACCTTTGCTGGAGAGACTGTGGAGGAAGGGGTACCCTCATCCATTGCTGGTGGGAATGCAATCTTGTGCAACCACTGTGGAAGTCAGTGTTTCGGTTTCTCAGGAAATTCGGGATCAACTTACCCCTGGACCCAGCAATACCACTCTTGGGAATATACCCAAGAGATGCTCTATCAAATGACAAAAGCATTTGTTCAACTATGTTCATAGCAGTATTATTTGTAATAGCCAGAACCTGGAAACAACCTAGATGCCCTTCAATGGAAGAATGGATGAAGAAAGTATGGAATATATACACGCTAGAGTACTACGCTGCGGTAAAAAACAATGACTTCTCGAATTTTGCATGCAAATGGATGGAAATAGAAAACACTATCCTGAATGAGGTGTCCCAGACCCAAAAAGATGAATATGGGATGTACTCACTCATAATTGGTTTCTAGCCATAAATAAGGACCACGGAGTCTACAATAGGTGAACCTAAAGAAGCTAAGTAAGAAGGTGAACCCAAGGAAAAACATATAGTTTTCCTCTTGGCTAAGGGAAGTAGACCAAATTTCCGGGGAGAAAATGGGATCTTGGGGGTGGGGTGGGATGGGGGTAATGGGAGATGGGGAGAGAAAAGGTAGAAGGGAAGGAGGGGGGACCTGGGGAAACAGGAGAATTCGGATAAAGGAAAGGTGGATAGGGGAGCACGGAACCACAATTCTTAGTTAAGGGAGCCACTTTAGGGTGGGCAAGAGACTTGACCCTAGAGGGGCTCCCTAGTGCCCAAGATGAGGTTCCCAGTTAGTTCCTTGGGCAGCTGAGGATTGGGAACCTGAAATGACCCTATCCTAGAGCAATACTGACAAATATCTTGCATATCATCATAGAATCTTCATCTGGTGATGGATAGAGATAGAGACAGAGACCCACACAGGAGCACTGGACTGAGCTCCCAAGGTCCCAATGAGGAGCAGAAGGAGGGAGAACATGAGCAAAGAAGTCGGGACCACGAGGGATGCACCCACCCAATGAGACAGTGGAGCTGATCTACTGGGAGCTCACCAAGGCCAGCTGGACTGTGACCGAAAAAGCATGGGATAAAACCGGACTCTCTGAACATGGTGAACAATGAGGGCTGATGAGACACCAAGGACAATGGCATGGGGTTTTTTTTTTTTTTTTTTTTATTTTAATTTATTTATTTATTAAGAATTTCTGCCTCGTCCCCACAACCGCTTCCCATTTCCCTCCCCCTCCCCCGATCAAGTCCCCCTCCCCCCATCTGCTCGAAGAGCAATCAGGGTTCCCTGACCTGTGGGAAGCCCAAGGACTGCCCACCTCTATCCAGGTCTCCTAAGGTGAGCATTCAAACTGCCTAGGCTCCCACAAAGCCAGTACGTGCAGTAGGATCAAAAACCCACTGCAATTGTTCTTGAGTTCTCAGTATTCCTCATTGTCCGCTATGTTCAGCTAGTCTGGATTTATCCCATGCTTTTTCAGACCTAGGCCAGCTGGCCTTGGTGAGATCCCAATAGAACATCCCCATTGTCTTAGTGTGTGGGTGCACCCCTCGTGGTCCTGAGTTCCTTGCTCGTGCTCCGTCTCCTTCTGCTCCTGATTTGGACCTTGAGATTTCTGTCCGGTGCTCCCGTGTGGGTCTCTGTCTCTGTCTCCTTTCATCGCCTGATGAAGGTTAATATTCCTGAGGATGCCTATGTGTTTGTCTTTGGATTCACCTTATTTAGCTTCTCTAGGAACATGAATTATAGGCTCAATGTCCTTTATTTATGGCTAGAAACCAAATATGAGTGAGTACATCCCATGTTCCTCTTTTTGGGTCTGGCTTACCTCACTCAGGATAGTGTTTTCTATTTCCATCCATTTGTATGCAAAATTCAAGAAGTCCTTGTTTTTTACTGCTGAGTAATACTCTAATATGTATATATTCCATACTTTCTTCATCCATTCTTCCGTTGAAGGGCATCTAGGTTGTTTCCAGGTTCTGGCTATTACAAACAATGCTGCCATGAACATAGTTGAGCATATACTTTTGTTGTATGATAGGGCCTCTCTTGGGTATATTCCCAAGAGTGGTATTGCTGGATCCAGGGGTAGGTTGATCCCGAATTTCCTGAGAAACCGAAACACTGCTTTCCAGAGTGGTTGCACAAGTTTGCATTCCCACCAGCAATGGGTGAGTGTACCCCTTTCTCCACAACCTCTCCAGCAAAGGCTATCATTGGTGTTTTTGATTTTAGCCATTCTGACAGGTGTAAGGTGGTATCTTAAAGTTGTCTTGATTTGCATTTCCCTGATCGCTAAGGAAGTTGAGCATGACCTTAAGTGTCTTTTGGCCATTTGAAGTTCTTCTGTTGAGAATTCTCTGTTCAGATCAGTGCCCCATTTTATAATTGGGTTGATTAGCCTTTTACGGTCTAGTTTCTTGAGTTCTTTATATATTTTGGAGATCAAACCTTTGTCAGTTGCAGGGTTGGTGAAGATCTTCTCCCAGTCAGTGGGTTGTCTTTTTGTCTTAGTGACAGTGTCCTTTGCTTTACAGAAGCTTCTCAGCCTCAGGAAGTCCCATTTATTCAATGATGCCCTTAGTGTCTGTGCTGCTGGGGTTATACATAGGAAGTGGTCTCCTGTGCCCATGTGCTGTAGAGTACTTCCCACTTTCTCTTCTATCAGGTTCAGTGTGTTCGGACTGATATTGAGGTCTTTAATCCATTTGGATTTGAGTTTTGTGCATGGTGATAGATATGGATCTATTTTCATTCTTCTACAGATTGACATCCAGTTTTGCCAGCACCATTTGTTGAAGATGCTCTCTTTTTTCCATTGTATACTTTTAGCTCCTTTATCGAAGATCAGGTGTTCATAGGTTTGTGGGTTAATGTCAGGGTCTTCTATTCGATTCCATTGGTCGACTTCTCTGTTTTTATGCCAATACCAAGCTGTTTTCAATACTGTAGCTCTGTAATAGAGTTTGAAGTCAGGGATGGTAATGCCTCCAGACAATCCTTTATTGTATAAGATTGTTTTGGCTATCCTGGGTTTTTTGTTTTTCCATATAAAGTTGATTATTGTCTTCTCCAGATCTGTGAAGAATTTTGATGGGATTTTGATGGGGATTGCATTGAATCTATAGATTGCTTTTGGTAGAATTGCCATTTTTACTATGTTGGTCCTCCCAATCCAAGAGCAAGGGAGGTCTTTCCATTTTCTGGTGTCTTCTTCAATTTCTTTCTTCAAAGACTTATAGTTCTTGTCAAGTAGATCTTTCACTTCCTTGGTCAGGGTTACCCCAAGGTATTTTATGCTATTTGTGGCTATCGTGAAAGGTGATGCTTCTCTGATTTCCCTCTCTGCTTCCTTATCCTTGGTGTATAGGAAGGCAACTGATTTTTTGGAGTTGATCTTGTATCCTGCCACGTTACTAAAGCTGTTTATCAGCTGTAGGAGTTCTTTGGTAGAATTTTTGGGGTCGCTTATGTACACTATCATATCATCTGCAAATAACGAAAGCTTAACTTCTTCCTTTCCAATACGAATCCCCTTGATCTCCTTATGTTGTCTTATTGCTATTGCTAGAATTTCAAGCACTATATTGAAGAGGTATGGCGAGAGTGGACATCCTTGTCGTGTTCCTGATTTTAGTGGGATGGCTTTGAGTTTTTCTCCGTTCAATTTAATGTTAGCTGTTGGCTTGCTGTAAATAGCTTTTATTATATTTAGGTAGGACCCTTGTATCCCTATTCTCTCCAAGACCTTTATCATAAAGGGGTGTTGAATTTTGTCGAATGCTTTTTCCGCATCTAGTGAAATGATCATATGGTTTTTTTCTTTCAGTTTATTTATATGGTGGATTACATTGATAGATTTGCGTATGTTGAACCAGCCCTGCATCTCTGGGATGAAGCCTACTTGATCATAATGGATAATTTTTCTTATGTGTTCTTGGATTCGGTTTGCCAGTATTTTATTGAAAATTTTTGCGTCGATGTTCATGAGTGAGATCGGTCTGTAATTCTCTTTCTTGGTTGGGTCTTTTTGTGGTTTTGGTATCAGGGTAACTGTAGCTTCATAAAAGGAATTTGGCAATGACTCTTCTGATTCTATATTGTGAAATACATTAAGGAGTATAGGTATTAGTTCTTCTTGGAAGTTCTGGTAGAATTCTGCATTGAAACCATCTGGTCCTGGGCTTTTTTTCGAAGGGAGATTTTTGATAACCATTTCTAATTCTTCGCGAGAAACCGGTCTATTTAGATCATTCACCTGGTCTTGGTTTAGCTTTGGTATATGATACTTATTTAAAAAAATGTCCATTTCTTTTGTATTTTCCAGTTTTGTGGCATACAGGCTTTTGTAGTAAGATCTAATGATTCTCTGAATTTCCTCTGTGTCTGTGGTTATGTCCCCCTTTTCATTTCTGATCTTATTTATTTGCGTGTTCTCTCTCTGTCGTTTAATTAGTTTGGATAGGGGTTTGTCGATCTTGTTGATTTTCTCCAAGAACCAGCTTTTTGTTTCATTGATTCTTTGGACTGTTTTCTGTGTTTCTATTTTGTTGATTTCAGCCCTCAGTTTTATTATTTCCAGTCTTCTACTTCTCCTGGGCGCGTCTGCTTCTTTTTTTTCTAGAGCTTTCAGGTGTGTTTTTAAGTCCCCAATGTATGCATTCTCCGTTTTCTTTAAGTGGGCACTTAGTGCTATGAACTTTCCTCTTAGCACTGCTTTCATTGTGTCCCATAGGTTTGAGTATGTTGTCCCTTTATTTTCATTAAATTCAAGGAAGACTTTAATTTCTTTCTTGATTTCTTCCTTGACCCAGGCGTGGTTCAGTAGTTGACTGTTCAGTTTCCATGAGTTTGTCGGTTTTTTGGGGGCAGCGTGGTTGTTGCCTTCTAACTTTAATCCGTGATGATCTGATAAGACACAGGTGGACACTGAGATTTTTTTGTATCTGTGGAGGTTTCCTTTGTTTCCGAGTATGTGGTCAATTTTTGAGAAGGTTCCATGCGCTGCAGAGAAGAAGGTATATTCTTTCCTATTTGGGTGGAATGTTCTATAGATGTCTGTTAAGTCTATTTGCTTCATTACCTCCAATAATTCTCTTAATTCTCTATTAGGTTTCTGTCTGATTGACCTGTCCCTTGGAGAGAGAGGTGTGTTGAAGTCTCCTACTACTAGTGTGTGTGGTTTGATGTCAGCCTTGAGTTCTAGTAATATTTCTTTTACATAAGTAGGTGCTTTTGTATTGGGGGCGTATATATTCAGGATTGAGACGTCCTCCTGATGAATTGTTCCTGTTATGAGTATAAAGTGACCGTCTCGGTCTCTTCTGATTGATTTTAGTTTGAAGTCAGTTTTGTTAGAAATTAGTATGGCCACACCTGCTTTTTTCTTAGGACCATTTGCTTGAAACACCTTTTCCCAACCCTTTACTCTGAGTAGGTGCCTGTCTTTGTGGTTGAGATGTGTTTCTTGCAAACAGCAGAATGTTGGATCCTGTTTTCGTATCCAATCTTTTAGCCTGTGCCTTTTTATAGGTGAATTGAGCCCATTAATATTAAGTGATATTAATGACCAGTGGTTGTTTACTCCGGTTATTCTTATTGCTTTTGGTAGTAGAGATTGTGTGTCTCCTTTCTTTGAGATGTGCTCGTGAAGGGCCATTAGATGCCTGGGTTATTGTAGGCAGTGTTGGCAGTGGTGGATTCCTTGGGTTGCGATTTTCCTTCTATTACTTTCTGTAGGGCTGGATTTGTGGCTACGTATTGTTTAAATTTGTTCTTATCCTGGAATGTCTTGTTTTCTCCGTTGATAGTGAACGATAGCTTGGCTGGGTATAGTAGTTTGGGTTTGCATCCATGGTCTCTTAGCTTCTGCAGAACCTCTATCCAGGACCTTCTGGCTTTCATAGTTTCCATCGAGAAGTCAGGTGTAAGTCTGATCGGTTTACCTTTATAAGTTACTTGCCCTTTTTCTTTTGCAGCTCTTAATATTCTTTCTTTAACCTGTATATTTTGTGTTTTGATTATTATATGGCAAGGAGATGTTTTTCTTTGATCCAGTCTGTTTGGTGTTCTGTATGCTTCTTGAATATTTAAATGAATATCTTTCTTTAAGTTGGGAAAGTTTTCTTCCATAATTTTGTTGAAAATATTTTCTGAGCCTTTGAGCTGTGACTCTTCTCCTTCTTCTATTCCTATTATTCTTAGGTTTGGTTTTTTTATTGTGTCCCATAGTTCCTGAATGTTTTGTGTTGAGAATTTGTTGGCTTTGCTGTTTTCTTTGATCTGTTCGTTTATTTTCTCTATGGTGTCCTCAGCATCTGAGAGTCTTTCTTCTAGCTCTTGGATTCTATTGATTATGCTTGTTTCTGTAGACTCAGCTCGTTGGCCTAGATTTTCCATATCCAGCTGGTCCTCAGTTTGTATTTTCTTCTTTGCCTTCATTTCAGTTTTCAATTCTTGAACTGTTTCCATTACCTGTTTGATGGTTTTTTCTTGGTTTCCCAGGGTATCATGTACGTATTTACTCATTTCTTCAAACTTTTTGTTGTACTTCTCATCCATTTCTATAAGGGCATTTTTTACATGTTGTTTAAGGGACTCTATTATCTTCATAAAGTCGATTTTTTCCACTTCTTCTGTGTTAGGTTGTTCAAATACTTCTGTTGTAAGATCATTGGGTTCTGATGTTTTCATGTTGTTTTTCGGATTATTGGGTGAGTTCTTGCCTTGGCGCCTGCCCATCTCCCCCTATTGATCCTATCCAATGGATCCTTTAGAAACCGGATCAGGTTTCCCTGCTGGCCAAGGGCTCCGCTTACAAAATGCCCTCACTCTCTTTTGTGGTTCCTGCTGCAGGCCAAGAACCCTCTCACCCCTCCGAAGGATCTTCAGGACAGGACCAGGCTCCCCTTGTGCCAGTGACCTGGCCAACCAAAGGCCTACCTCTTTGATTCAATTGTAGTAGGGCGATCTGCTCTCCTTATTGCAGCCTGTCCCAGCTGCTTGGGTCTGGCCACC
Source organism: Microtus oregoni (assembly GCF_018167655.1). Taxonomy (NCBI): domain Eukaryota; kingdom Metazoa; phylum Chordata; class Mammalia; order Rodentia; family Cricetidae; genus Microtus; species Microtus oregoni. Next base: position 2,282,605 of record NW_024544745.1, read on the forward strand.
GCTCAGCCGAGTCTGGCGCCGCCGCCGTGCTGCCGCCGCCGCTGCGCCGCGTCTGGCGCCGCCGCCGCTGCGCCTCTGTGCGTCTGGCGCCGCCGCCGCTGCGCCTCTGTGCGTCTGGCGCCGCCGCCGCTGCGCCTCTGTGCGTCTGGCGCCGCCGCCGCTGCGCCTCTGTGCGTCTGGCGCCGCCGCCGCTGCGCCTCTGTGCGTCTGGCGCCGCCGCCGCTGCGCCTCTGTGCGTCTGGCGCCGCCGCCGCTGCGCCTCTGTGCGTCTGGCGCCGCCGCCGCTGCGCCTCTGTGCGTCTGGCGCCGCCGCCGCTGCGCCTCTGTGGCATGGGGTTTTGATCCTACTTAATGTGCTGGCTTTGTGGGAGCCTAGCCAGTTTGGATGTTCACCTTCCTAGATATGGACGGAGGGGGGAGGACCTAGGACTTAACACAGGGCAGGGAACCCGGACTGCTCTGTGGACTGGAGATGGAGGGGGAGAGGAGTGGGGGGAGGGGGAGAAGGGTGGGAAGAGGGGGAGAAGGGTGGGAGGAGGGGGAGAAGGGTGGGAGGAGGGGAAGGGAAATGGGAGGCTGGGAGGAGGTGGAAACTTGTTTTTTGTTTATGTTTTTTTTCTTCTTTTCGCAATAAAAAAATTTAACTTAGAAAACTAGAGAGTAAGAATAATTTTGAGACTTCTTACCTAAGGAATGAGCAGAATCAAATTATTGACATCAAAGATTGTAATGGTAGATAGAGAAGCAAATTTCGAGGAGGAGAAAGGCATCAGGGTTGGGTAGGTCATGTCTTTATATTTGCCTTGATCTGGAGGCACAGGAAAACAATGCATGGAACATTGGATGGTTCATGGAGAAAAACTGAATTGTTAGAACTCTAGAATAACTGCAGAGAACTGTTTGTAGTAAGGATGTAGGAAACGGCTTAACTCTGAGATGCACTGCCCACCAAAGTATAGACCTTGCATAGCAACTAAATTGTGTGATACATGTACACTCTAACATCCTTACAGACACACCCAGAGGTTTGTTTCCATGGCAATTCTAAATGCAATCAGCCTGACAACCAAGATTATTCGTTATAGGCTGTCCTACTGGATAAATTTGATGTGATTTTAATTTATGAGAAATGTTAGATACGTTGAAAATATACAGAGAAAAATATATTACACATTTATGTGCTCTCTAGCTTAATAAATAAAAAATAAGTACAGTCAAATCCTTTTGAATTCTTTTCCCTTATTTATGTACCCCTGAACATTATACAGTGTTGTTTGACATGTTCTTACCCTTTGTATAAATAATAAAATATTAAATATGTTTGTGAATTGGATCCATACCTGTACTTCAAAGCCTTCCAGTCTAAAAAGGTACCTCACTTTTCAAATTCATTTTCCCATTGATGGTTTTTTAGACTCACTTAACCTTTACACTGTTTCAAAACACTTTAAGGAACATTAGACTGTCAAACCTGTGAAGTTGAACATTACTATTTTTGCTGATATCCTTGAGCCATGCATATGGAAGTTATACTCCATAGAAAAGTGGCACATGCAATAAGACAAACTCTTCTCTTCGCATCTAAAATACCAAATGGTCTTCAAAATTCATATCTTATTCTGGCTGGATGAAGATTTCTTTTAAAATTTTACTCAAACCAAAAGAATGAAACCAGGAAAATCTGGACTGTCAAAATGAAGTTTATCTTTTCTTGATCCTCTTAGTCCCTAAATGTCAAATAAAAATATGTTCTTGGCCACAGACTTTCCCTGTCTTTCTTAGTGGATCTTTATCCAACAGTGATGGAGTGAAATTCAAGTAGTCACTTAGACTCAGGTTGCAATTATCGTTATATCAATTGCCATATACAACAAGAGACCTCCACCTAATGTGGTGAAAGTCAAGCTACCTTGCAGGTAAATGGCAAAAGGGCTGATCAGCTAGCCAGTCCCTGTGTTTCCAAGGTGTTCTCAAGGAGTTTACTTTTGTAAAGCTGTGGAAGGAGATTGCAATGGAAGGAGAGCTCATATTATAAGTCATCAAAAAAAGTGACAGTTTGGCTATTAACGTGGACTTTTTTTTCTTAGAATATTATCCACGTTTTTCTGTTTTTCACTATGCTTGTGCATCTCCTTTATAGAGCCACTTCTACAGACTGTTAATTTCTTGGATATGCCAGAAACAGAAAACAAACAAACAAACAAAAACTGAAGCCTCACTGAATATCCATCATTTGCTGGATGAAGGCTCTATGGTGATATTTTAGATAATCATCGTTCTGACTACAGGGCAAGTCAAGATCGGGCCCCCTCTACTCTATTACCCAGGGTCCTAAGTGGGGTCTTCCTGTAGATTCCTGGGAATTTCTCTAGAGCCAGATTTCTGCTAACCTTTTCATGGCTCCCTCAATCAAAGTATCTCTCTCCTTCCTCCATCTCAACCATCCCTTTCCTAAAGTTCTCTACCCTTCCCCTCTCCTCTCCTCCTCTCCTCCTACCCTCCCTTATCCCCTCACCCCCATGCTCACAACCCTGCCAGTCAATCCTGTCTGTTTCCAATTTCCAGGTGGGTCTATAATAATTTCTCTTTGGATCTATAATTATTTTTCTTTGGGTTCACCTTATTTCTTAGCTTCTCTAAGATCACAAACTGTAGGCTCAATGTCCTTTGTTTATAGCTAGTATCCACTTATGAGTGAGTGCATGCCATATTCATCTTTTTGGGTCTGGGTTACCTCACTCAGGATAGTGTTTTCTAATTCCATCCATTTGAATGCAAGATGTCATTGTTTTTTACCGCTGAGTAGTACTCTAATGTGTAAATGTGCCAGATTTCCTTTTTCCATTCTTTGGTTGAAGGGCATCTACGTTGTTTCCAGGTTCTGGCTATTAAAAATAATGCTGCTATAAATGTAGTTGAACAAATGCTTTTGTAGTGTGATTGAGCATCTTTGGGTATATGCCCAAGAGTGGGATTGCTGGATCCTGAAGGAAGTTGATTACCAATTTTCTGAGAAAACACTATACTGATTTCCTATTTAAATTGCTCGCCTGCTCTTTATTTAATTTGGTATATGGTACTTACGTAAAAAAATTGTCCATTTCTTTTACATTTTACAATTTTGTGGAGTAGGTTTTTGTAGTATGGCCTAATGATTCTCTGAATTTCCTCAGTGTGTGTTGTATGTCAAGTTTGCATTCCCACCAGCAATGGATGAGTGCTCCCCTTACTCCACATCCTTTTCAGCATAAACTATCATTAGTGTTTTTTAATCTTAGCCATTCTGACAGGTGTCAGATGTTATCTCAGAGTTGTCTTGATTTGCATTTCCCTGATAGGTAAGAATGTTGAACATTTCCTTAAGTATCTTTTGGCCATTTGAGATTCTTCTATTGAGAATTCTCTGTGCAGTTCCATATCCCATTTTTAACTGGGATATTTAGAATTTTAATTTATAATTTCTTGAGTTCTTTATATATTTTGGAGATCAGTCCTTTGTCTGATGTGGGATTTCTGAAGATTTTTTCCCATTCACTAGGCTGCCTTTTTGTCTTATTGACTGTGTCCTTTTCTTTACAGAAGCTTTTCAGTTTCAGGAGGTCCCATTTATTTATTGTTGTTCTCAGTGTCTGTGCTACTGTGGTTATATTTAGGAAGTGGTCTCCTATGCCCATGCATTGAAGACTACTTTCCACTTTCTCTTCTATCAGGTTCAGTGTAGTCAGATTTATATTGAGGTCTTTAATCCATTTGGACTTGAGTTTGGTGCATGGCAATAGATATTAATCTATTTTCATTCTTCTACATGTTGACATCCTGTTATGCCAGCATCATTTGCTGAAGATACTTTCTTTTTTCTGTTGTATAATTTTAGCTTCTTTGTCAAAAATCAGGTGTTGATAGGTGTGTGGATTAATATCTGGGTCTTCAATTCTATTCCATTGGTCAGCCTCTCTGTTTTTATGCCAATACCAAGCTGTTTTCATTACTATAGCTCTGTAATAGAACTTGATGTCAGGGATGGAGGTAATACCTCCAGAAGTTCCTTTATTGTACAGGATTGTTTTGGCTATCCTGGGTTTTTTGTTTTCCCATATGAAGTTAATTTTTGTTCTTTCAAGGTCTGTAAAGAATTGTGTTGGGATTTTGACGGGGATTGCATTGAATCTATAGATTGCTTCTAGTAGGAATGCCATTTTTACTATATTGATCCTACTTATCCAAGAGCATGGGAGATCTTTCGATTTTCTGGTATCTTCTTCAACTTCTTTCTTCAAAGACTTAAAGTTCTTGTCAAATAGATCTTTCACGTCTTTGGTTAATGTTACTCCCAAGACATTTTACGTTATTTGTAGCTATTGTGAAGAGTGATGTTTCTCTGATTTCCCTCTCAGCATCTTTATCATCTGTGTCTAGGAGGGTTACTGAATTTTTTTGAGTTGATCTTGTATCCTGCCACATCACTAAAGCTGTTTATCAGCTGTAGGAGTTCTCTGGTAGAGTTTTTGGGGTCGCTTATGTACACTATCATATCATCTTCAAATAATGAAAGTTTAATTTATTCCTTTCCAATTTGAATCCCCTTGATCTCTTTTGTTGTCTTATTGCTATTGCTAAATCTTCAAGAACTATGTTGAAGAGATATGGAGAGAGTGGACAGCTTGTCTTATTCCTGATTTTAGTGGAATTGCTTTGAGTTTCTCTCCATTTAATTTGATGTTGGCTGTCAGCTTGCTGTATATTGCTTTTCTTATATTTAAATATGTTCCTTGTATCCCTGATCTCTCCAAGACCTTTATCATAAAGGGATTTTGGATTTTGTCAAATGCTTTTTTAGCATCTAATGAAATGATTATATGGTTTTTATTCTCTCGGTTTATTGATATAATGGATTACATTGATAGATTTTTGTATGTTGAACCAGTCCTGCATCTCTGAGATGAAGCCAACTTGATCATGGTGGATGATTTTTTAATGTGTTCTTGCATTCGGTTTGCCAGCATTTTATTGAGTGTTTTTGCATCAATGTTTATGAGTGAGATTGGTCTGTAATTCTCTTTCTTGGTTGAAAGTTTGTGTGGTTTTGGTATCAGTGTAACTATAATTTTGTAAAAAGAGTTTGGCAATGTCTTTTCTGTTTCTATTATGTGGAACACTTTGAGGAATATAGGTGTTAGCTCTTCTTGGAAGTTCTGGTAAAATTCTGCAATTAAACCATCTGGCATCTTTTGGTTGGGAGGTTTTTGACAACAACTTCTATTTCTTTGCAGTTTATAGGCCTATTTAAATTGCTCACCTGGTCTTGATTTAATTTTGGTATATGGTACTTATCTAAAAAATTGTCCATTTCTTTTACATTTTACAATTTTGTGGAGTAGGTTTTTGTAGTATGGCCTAATGTTTCTCTGAATTTCCTCAATGTGTGCTGTTATGTCATCCTTTTCACTTCTGATTTTGTTAATTTTGTTGTTCTCTCTCTACTTTTTGATTAGTTTGGGTAAGGGTTTGTCTATCTTGTTGATTTTCTCAAAGAACCAGCTCTTTCTTTCATCAATTCTTTGTATTGTTTTCTTTGTTTCTATTTTGTTGATTTCAGCCCTCAATTTGATTACTTCCTGTTTTCTACTCATCCTGGGTGAGTCTGTTTCTTTTTGTTCTAGAGCTTTCAGATGTACTGTTAAGTCACTAATGTGAGCTTTCTTCATTTTCTTTATGTGGGCACTTAGTGCTGTGAACTTTCCTCTTAGCACTGCTTTCATGGTGTCCCGTAGGTTTGGATATGTTGTGCCTTTATTTTTGTTGCATTCAAGGAAGTCTTTAATTTCTTTCTTTTATTTCTTCCTTGACCCAGGGGTGGTTCAGTAGTTCACTCTTCAGTTTCATTAGTTTGTATGCTTTCTGAAAGTAGTATTGTTGCTAAATTCTGACTTTAATCCATGGTAATCTGATAAGACACAGGGGGTTACTCCAATTGTTTCTATATCTGTGGAGGTTTGCTTTGTTACCAAGTATGTGATCAATTTTAGAGAAGGTTCCATGAGGTGCTAAGAAGAAGGTATATTATTCCATTTGGGTGGAATGTTCTATGTTAAGACCATTTGATTCATGACATCTGTTAGTTCTCTTATTTCTCTGTTTAATTTCTGTCTGTTTGACCTGTCTGTCCATTGGCGAGAATGGAGTGTTGAAGTCTCCTATTATTAGTGTGTGGGTTTTGATGTGTGATTTAAATTTTAGTAATGTCTCTTTTACATATGTAGGTGCCCTTGTATTAGGGGCATAGATGTTCAGGATTGAGACTGCATCTTGATGAATTGCTCCTTTTATGAGTATAAAGTGTCCTTCACCATCTTTTCTGACTGATTTTAGTTTGAAATCAATTTTGTTAGATATTAAGACAGCTACACCAGCTTGTTTCTTAGGTTCATTTGTTTGGAAAACCTTTTCCCAACCCTTTACTCTGAGTTATTGTCTGTCTTTGAGGTTGAGGTACATTTCTTGTATACAACAGAAGGCTGGATCCTGTTTTCATATCCATTCTCTTACCTTGTGCCTTTTCATAGGTGAATTGAGTCCATTGATAACTTATTAATAACTAGTGGTTGTTATTTCGGGTTATTTTTCTGTAGTAGTGTTTGTGTGTTTCCCTTCTTTGGGTTATGCTGGTGGGGGTTATCAGATGCCTGTGTTTTTGTAGGTGCAGTTAGCTTCCTTGGGTTGGGGTTTTCCTTCTAGTACTTTCTGTAAGGCTTGGTTTGTGGATACGTATTGCTTAAATCTGTTTTTGTCATGGAATATCTTGTTTTCTCCATCGATGATAAATGAAAGCTTTGCTGGGTATAGTAGTCTGGGCTTGCATCTGTGGTCTCTTAGTGCCTTCAGCACATCTTCCATGACATTCTGGTTTTCATGGTTTCCATTGAGAAGTCAGGTGTAATTCTGATAGGTTTACCTTTATATGTTATGTGATTTTTTTTCTTTGCAGCTCTTAATATTCTTTCTTTATTCTATATGTTTTTTGGTTTGATTATTATATGGTGAGGAGATTTTTTTTATCCAGTCTATTTTGTATTCTGTAAGCTTCTTGTACCTTCATAGGGCTATTCTTCTTTAGGTTTGGAAAGTTTTATTCTATATTTTTGTTGAATACATTTTCTGTGCCTTTGAGCTGTTGTTCTTCTTTCTCTTCTACCCCTATTATTCTTTGGTTTGGTCTTTTCATGGTATCCCAGATTTCCTGGAGATTTTATGTTAAGAATTTATTGGATTTAATGTATTCTTTGACCAATGAGTCTATTTCCTCTATAGTATCTTTAGCACCTGAGATTCTTTCTTCTATTTCTTGTATTCTGTTGGTTATACTTGTCTCTGTAGTTGCTGTTCATTTACCCAGATTTTCCTTATCCAGAATTTCTTCAGTTTGTGTTTTCTCTATTTAAGTCTTCAAGTCTTGAACTGTTTTCTTCACCTGTTTGTTTTTTCTTGGTTTTCATTGGTTTCTTTAAGGCATTTATTCATTTCTTCCAATTTTTTTTGTTTGTCTTCTCCTCCATAGGGAGTTTTTCATTTCCTCTTTAAAGGTCTCCATCATTTTCATAAGGCAGCATTTAAAGTCATTTTCTTCTACTTCTTCTGGGTTAGGGTGACCAAGTCTTCCTGTTCTGTGACCACTGGGTTCTGGTGTTACCATATTGTTTTTTAGGTTGTTGGAAGAATTCTTGCATTGGTGCCTACCCATCTCTTCCTTCAAATGAGGCTGGCAGTGTCTTTGCATCTTGGTCCAATCCTTGCAGTGGTTGTCTGAGTGTTTGGGGGGTTTTTCTTGGTCTGATCTATACTCTTAATATCTCTCTCAGAAAGCCTCTGAGGTCTCTATACTCCTGCTTTCTTTGTCTTCTCTCCTGGTTTGCTCTCTTGGTGCTCTCTCTTAATCCCCTCAGTGTTGTAGCAAGCTCTTAGTCCCTCTTAAGTCCCCTCAGTATTGGAACAAGCTGTGCTTCAGAGTTCCACTGAGGTTGCAGGAGGATAGGCAGGTTTAGGGGTGGGGTGTGGCTAGTAGTTTGGATAGCTGGATAAATTTGGGTTCGAGGGGCTTGTAGCCAAAGGAAACTCCCAGCTGACTGGGTAATATAGCCAAGGGAGTTGGGGGAGGGGCTCAGGGTTTTGTCCCACTGTTGAGGTCCTAGAGAGTGGGGCATTCTACCCTGTGGCTGTTCAATCACCTCTTAAGTCCCCTCAGTATTGGTGCAAGCTGTGTTTCAGAGTTCCACCAAGGATGTAGGAGGATCGAAGCTCTATCTTTTATATAACAAAAATTGTTTATTATTAAGATTTACAATATGATGTTTTTAAAGCATTCACACATTACAGATGGTTAAATCAAACTTATACATGTTCACACACATTTTTGTGGCAAGAATACTTAAATTTTACTCATAGCAATTTTCAAATACTCAATTCACTGGTATTAACCATAGTCACCATATTGTGTAATGAATCTCTTGAGAGGCAACTTCTTTTTAAGTAAGTCAGCTTGATAAAAGAGTACTCCATGGATGATGGAATAGGTGGTCTATAGCAAAAACTTAAGATAGTATGCAAATGAAATATACTTGGAAAACACTGGTTTAAACAAATGTGTTCTTTACTTTAGAGAATTTTGAAGAAATGGTCAAGGAATTCTAGAATCAGCTTGAATATTATTTAAAGATATTAATTAAATGATATTAAAATATCATGTAAGTAACTTGAGTGTTTTATCTAAAGAAAATAAAGCTAAAAGTAAGACGTGTATTCATTACTGTCACATACCTATTGTTGAGGTATACAGGGGAAAGATCATGAGGCCTCAACCCTACACAAAGAACTACAGGAAAACTAAGAAATGCTGAGAGTGGGAGAAATAGTCTTGCATGGGAAAGAGCACACCAACGAATTATCCAATACACAGTTGTTAAAACACTCATACTAGTACATTTATACAGACTGAGCAGATTATATTTAGAAATATATATGTATATTCATATATGTATACATGGAATGACAACTAATGAAAAAGGCCATTACTTTGAAACAGTGAAAATAAAGGTATACAGGAGGGCTTCGAGGAAAGAAATGGAAAAAGGAAGTGCTCTAATTATACTTTCAAAAATAAATTAAAAAATTTTGTCATACATAGCATATTTTAACATGTTGAAGACCAACAGTATGTTAATTTGGGATACTCAACAGATTCATGTTTGAAAAGAATTTAACATAAACTTCACTTGGCCTCCATCTAAAGCAAGCAATATATGGCAATTACACAGCATGCTGTTGGACAGGGAAATAAAAAAAAGTTACTAATGCCAGTTGGTGGCAGACATGCCTTTAATCCCAGAACTTAGGACCTAAAGGCAGGTAGATCCTTTAAATTCAAGGCCAGCTTGGTCTACAGAGTGAGTTCCAGGACAGTCAGGGCTACATAGTGAGGCCTTTTCTCAAAAAAAAAAAAAATAGTAACAAATAATAATAATAATAATAATTACTAGTTGCAATATTCATCTGTTTGGGTCAGAATAATCTTAATGCCATGCAACAAAAACAAATTACAAGAATCAATTGATATAACCATCATAACTTTTGATAGCAAACATTTGTGTTTATCAGGTCACACTTATTAACTGTTCCTTACAAAAAAATATCTATTTTGGTTATCAAATATTTTCAAGATGTAATCTCTTTGCATTATTTTGTGTATTGAGGTCCTGTATAGAGATTTGTTAAATAAGGCAGCTTTGTTAATGAACAGATCTGAAAACCATAGGAGTAAAAAAGTAACAATTGATTTGTTCTATTGCTAAATATAATGATGTATTTGAATTTTGTGTATGCTAAATGAGAGAAACATTCTGCTTCACAATAACATTATTTAGAAGTTTTTGTATCAATCAGGATACAGTAACATCTGCAAAAGTTCAGTTGTAAACTACAAAGGAGTATTTTTTATTCATGTTGCAAATGTCTCATAAATTAATTGAGCCTCTCTGTCCAACACTATATTTATTTCAGAGCCCAAGACGATAGACCAAAATCTAGCTGTAATACTGCCATTATATAGAGAAAAAATAGGAATATGACATACTAGCTTTTCAGGTTTCTGAAAGCAGCACAAGACATCTTTTTCCTATTTGCTTGGCCAAACTATGTCTCAGGGCAATGCTAACATATCTAAAGGTAACGAAATGTAATTCTACAGGATATAGTGCTCCAAGAATGGTCACAGATTGTTAGGTAAACAGTTCTGAATCAAAAATGTTACATCTTACAAAACAATAACTGGCTATAATTACCTTGTACTAGAGGTAAAATGTGTGGGAGGGTCCAAGGATTAGCGTGATTTGCTGTAGAACCTAAGTAAATAAATAGCTCCAAACTGGCATTTCAAAGCTAGCCAGCCTGATTCCAGACCTTATGTTCTTAATCACCTCTGTACTGCTTACATCAGATATTCTACCAAACTAACCAATATTGTCCTTCAGCCCTAGTACTTACCATGTGTTTTAGGAGACTGCTTGTTCATTTCCTGGCCACCGAGACTCCCAAAATAATCACGCAGAAACCATATTATTTGCAATACTGTTTGACCAATAACTTAAACATATTTCTAGCTAACTCTTATATAAACTAACCCATCTCCATTAATCTGTGTATTACCACATGACTATGTCTTACTGGCAAAGTTTCAGCATGTCTCTCTCTGGTGACAGCTCCATGGCTTCTCTAAACTCCACCTTCCTTCTCCTAGCATTCAGTTTAGTTTTCCCCGTGTAGCTCTACTCTTTTGCCCTATCACAGGCCAAGACAGTTTCTTTATTAACAAATGGTATTCACAGCATACAGAGGGGAATCCCATATCAACTGTGGATTTTTTAATATAGATTTTAGACTTTAACAATTTCATGCATGTATGCAATGTATTGTGACTATATTCCCTTCATTCTCTCAGCATCCGTCCCCCATTTCCTACCAAATCCCTTATTTCCAATTCATCTCCCTCCTATTTTCAGGACTTTTAATTTATTTGTATTTTACACAATGAATATTTTAAATCAACTATTCTGTTATGCCAAAGACTGTGGCTCAACAGGAGGCTTCAGTATGATTCTGTAGCCTGATCAGCGTGTTAATGGCTGGCTTTAGTCCATAGCTCTAGTCATCTTCAGAATAATAATCAAGCACATTCAAAGTGGTAGTAGTAGTACTTCACTGCAGCTCAAGGTTTTTCTCAGCAAGTCTCTTTATATTTGTAAAATTATTGCAAACCTTAGTGCTAAGCACAAAATACACTCTAATTTTCTTCCATTAGGGCAGAAATAAACCACTGATGGCATGGCTTACCTAAGCTAGCATTCAGAGCATTTCCTAACCTGTACCCAGGAAAAAGAGCACTGAAGGAAGGAAGTTCATCCGGCAGAATGACAAAGGGCAGAGCTATGAATGGTCCTTAGGGTTGGAGGACCCCTCATGTTCAGAACAATGCCATTGATATTACCGCTCTGGTAGGAAGAGAGATGAGTTTTTAAATAGACACAATGCCCTTGAGGATCCAAGTCATTTAGAAATCAACCACTAATTGGGCTGCAGTTTAATTCATCTGATGTGAAACTGAAGCGCCCTCATAATCTAGGCCAATAAATTCCGGGCCACTGGCTGACCAAATTCATAGAAGTCTAGAGGCTGGTTCTTCCAGATAAATTCTATGGCTATATCAGTAATCTCCTGACATATCTTACTCTGTATCTCAATACTTAAACCTTTGTTTGCAATGTTTATTAGAATTTAGGCAGGTGAGTAAAAATGTCTGCTTTAAACAATTTGTAAACTATAGCAATTGAGTACGCATGTGCTTTAACAACTACTATGAACTCTATTTTTGTAGCTGTAAAACCAAAAACTTTACAAAGCCTTGGTAATTTATCCATGCAGCAAGAAAGCAAAGGCTATGTCTACATTCTTCTATTTCAGTTACTCTATAGTATACTAATGGGTAACTGAAATTCACAGCTAGTATACAGTAAGTATTTTGAATGAATGGCTGAAGACAAAGAAATGAATTCCTTCAACACTATGCACAAGTCATATACCTCTGTTATGCCCTCATCTTTTTCATTCCTGATCATTCACACTGGGTCACCATCTCTGAACTTTACCAAAGCTTGGATGGTATGGTAGTTAACAGAAAAGTGATTGGTTAGCAAACCAAATCCAGATTCTTTGTTCCCAAAGTTGCCTTTAAGAACAGCAACAACAAAAAAATGTCATGCAATCGTGGAGAAGGCAGTGCTTGGGGAAAATGTTTTCCTACCATGTGCCTCATATGTTTCCAAATACAATCTCCACAGGCCCCATTTTTTTCTAATGCAATTTGTGCTCTTAGTCTAAACAAGGCAGTCTTAAAAGGGCACCATTCTGTATTAAAGATTTTGGTCTTGATTTCCAGCCATCAATGGAATTAACCACATTTTGGCCTTGCAGAGGTTGCATTCCTGATTCTCTCTGCCATCTCACTTGGAAAGGCAGAGGAGGGAAGCAGGGTGCCAGAGAGAAGGCATCAGCTTGGCGTCTATGGCATAACCACTAGGGAAATTCCACTCTTTGCAAAATCCACATGTCCTTCCTGTAAGCCCTGTGGTGGGGGTTGACAACCAGGGACAGAGGCCACATGGCTGTGCCCCTTTGGTTCCTTTGTGAAGGACAGAAAGGTAGTGATTTCCAATGGAATAAAGACTTTGTCCTTTAAAATATTTTTCTCTAAGCACTTAATGGATGAGGACATTTTCTCTATTTGCATGGGTTTCTGGCACACATGCTCTTCTGCCATTGCAAGAAGGTAGCTGACCTGAGAACCATGGCTGTTGTCTGGTCTTCCACTAAAGCTGTGACTTAGCTATGGCATCCTTTTTTTCTTACTTTAATTTCATAAACTTTATTATTTAAAAGAGTGAAAATAAATAAAAACTTGACACAGCAGAATTAGCCAGACCCAAAGTCTATACAACTGAATGAACTTCTACATGTTTAGAATAGGCACTCAGAACAGAAGCTGCTTACTCAATTTTTTTAAGACAGCATTCTCATGTAATTTAAGGTGGCCAAAACTTACTATGTACCAGAGGATGCCCTTGAATTTCTGATCTACCTCTTTCTATCTCTTACGTTCTAGGTTTATAAGTGTATGCCAACAGGCTAAGTTTATGTGGTACTTCATATTGAACCCAGGACTTTGTGTGTATTGGGCAAGCGCTCTACCAACTGAGCTATGTACCCAGCCTATGTCATATTAAAAAAAAAACAGAAAGAAAGACAGTACATGAGAGATGAAAGTATAGATACTCTGAATAGAATATGGAAGCAGATCTTTGACATATTTATCTCTGTGCATTGGCAGAACACAAAGGCACTGCCCTTGACCATAAGATTCAAGATCAAGCTGAGCAGCGATAGCACATGCCTTCAATCCCAGCACATAGGAGGCAGAGGCAGGCAGATCTCTGTAAGTTCAAGGCCAGCTTGGTCTAAAGAGTAAGTTCCAGGACAGCCAAGGATACAGAAAAAAATCTGTCTTCGAAAAAAATAATATAAAATAAAATAAAAAAGATCAATATCAAGCCTTGTGGAACATTTCTAGATGGCAGACCTCTGCATCCCCTCACTATGTTCCAAGCCTGGCACATAAGAGGATTACCATAGTCGTGAATCCATTGAGTCATAGATACCAACAACAGGTGGCAATTGTTGGTCTTTACATGAGTTTTTTTCCCCATATGGCAGGCACATGTTGTTTTATATATGCATTTAATTGGATGGAATGCATTGGGACTAAGTTTGTTAGGAGCTTGAAGAAGCTGCAACGTAAGGAAGAGCTCAGGGGTGAATGGCTCAGCAGGCAGCTAGGTCCCACAGATGTGTAGGCAAGGCTGGTTAATTTGTACATGCATTACACCGTTATTTAGTGTCTGCCACGTGTCAAGCTAACTCCTAAGAGACAAAAGCGTCTTACACATAAAACCTGTTCTCAGGGGTCTTATAGTCTAAGGCAGTGAACAGATGAAACAAAACAAGACCAGTATATAAAATAATCAGTTTGAAGCCAGTTGACTGACATATCTTTAGTAACCTGAAGTCGTGGTGCTGTTTCACCAAATCTGTAGTTTTTTTTTTCCCCCTCAGGGAAGAGTAGATAGTAACAAGTCACAGCTTAGCTTTGACTTTCGTATCAGATTTTGTGTTTAATCTCTCCATGAGGCTTTGTTTTAAACATGAAGCCCAAAGCTAAACAACACAAAGGGCATCTTTTACCACATTAGAGCCTATGATTTACAACCAAAATAAAGCACACTGATTTTCATATCAAATTAATATTGTTCTAGCTAACTCATGATGTTATTTTCCATCACTGCTTCATTAGGAGTGACACTAGACTTTCGCAAATTATAAATCAAGGCAACACAAATGGCCTATTGTCACGAATTACTTTTGAAACAGGGTCTCTCTATGGTTGTCCTGGAACTCATTATGTAGGTCGGTCTGGCTTTGAACTCATAGATATCCATCAGCCTCTGCCTCCTGAGCACTGAGATTAAAGCTATATGCTACCATCACACCTGACAAGAATTTTTGTATCTTCAATTTTGATAACTATACTTCAGCAAAATCAGCTTCTTTTATAGGTTACAGTCTTGTCTATTTAAAGAATATTTTGAGAAGGAGTTCATGGGTCCCATCAGTCTACAAAAGAGGACTATGATACCAAAATATGCCTAAGAACCTTTGTTCCATAATCATTTTAAGAGAGAGGGTTTATCCAAACTGCCTAGGCTCCCACAAAGCCAGTACGTGCAGTAGGATCAAAAACCCACTGCAATTGTTCTTGAATTCTCAGTATTCCTCATTGTCCGCTATGTTCAGCTAGTCCGGATTTATCCCATGCTTTTTCAGACCTAGGCCAGCTGGCCTTGGTGAGATCGCAATAGAACATCCCCATTGTCTTAGTGTGTGGGTGCACCCCTCGTGGTCCTGAGTTCCTTGCTCGTGCTCCGTCTCCTTCTGCTCCTGATTTGGACCTTGAGATTTCTGTCCGGTGCTCCCATGTGGGTCTCTGTCTCTGTCTCCTTTCATCGCCTGATGAAGGTTAATATTCATGAGGATGCCTATGTGTTTGTCTTTGGATTCACCTTCTTATTTAGCTTCTCTAGGAACATGAATGCTCACCTTAGGAGACCTGGATAGAGGTGGGCAGTCCTTGGGCTTCCCACAGGTCAGGGAACCCTGATTGCTCTTCGAGCAGATGAGGGAGGGGGACTTGATCGGGGGAGGGGGAGGGAAATGGGAAGCGGTTGTGGGGACGAGGCAGAAATCCTTAATAAATAAATAAATTTAAATAAAAAAAAAAAACCACCTTTCCAGCCAGAAAAAAAAAATAAAGTAAGGTGCTACCCTATTCTATTATCACAAATAAAATCTAACTATATTTCAAATAAAATCAAAAAAAAGAGAGAGAGAGGGTTTATCAAGGAAGAAAAGAATTTTCAAATTTCCTAAGTTTTCTTTTTACCACTGTTTCTCCATATTCAAGACAACCCTTTGCCAATGGATACCCAAACCACAGCAACTTCAGACCTTTATATAAGATTGTGTAGTGTTCAGCTGAAGCCTAAACAAACCTCTCCTACATTTAAAATCATTTTTTATGTTATTTACAGTATCTAAAATGTTAAATACTAGTTGTGGTACAGTACTGATTATGGACAAATGTCAACAAAAATGAGTATATATTCTTAATACAGAGGCAATCTTGGAATATTTTTATTTATTAATAGTGTGTGCATGTGAATGTATGAGGGGGACCTTTGTGCCACGACAGAGGGCAACTTTGTGGCATCAGTTCTCTCCATCTTCCTTACATGGGTTCCAGGGATCAAACTCAGGGCTACAAATTTGCAGGCCAAATGCCTTTAGCCACTGAGCCAACTTACTGACTTCAATTTCAGAATACTTTGAGCTATACTTGAGTGAGCCTGTGGAACTCTTAGATACAAAAGGCTAACAATAAATTCAAAGGAAAATATAGACTTTTAGAACAAACCATGGATAGTATCAGTCTTGAATATAAAGGAAATACTTGAATATATTTTCGCCTTCCTCAAGAATGAATTGTACTTCGTAGGTTGAGATGTTGAACTATAGAATGAAGACAGGAGGACTGGGAAGATAGATGTCACAGGGTAAGACAGAAATCATATATACTGTGTGTGAATCATATTTCTCACTTGGAACAGACTGTGGAGATATGCAACTCCCTTAAGAAAGATCAGCATTCATCTTTGTGTTGTAGCAATGTGGTATCCCGAATAGGGTATAGTAGGATAGAGGAGGAAGGATGCGCATGATGGAACCTTCCATTTCTTCCTCACCTATACTTGGGATACATAAAATGCTGCATTTGAAGGAGTACAAAGGCCCTGTGGACCATCTGAAGTCTATCACTATGTTGAAGATGTAATTCTTAAGACCATATATTTTAGCAATAGGAACAACCCATGGAGTCCTTTAAAAAAGAAGGAGCACCTTATATGCCATTCTTCACAGAGACGTAGCAAAAAATAATGTGCAACCAGAAGAATGAGTATGGACCCAAGGCTCCATCCTCCTCAACTCCAGGCATCTTATTTTAAAACAAAAAGGAAACTGAAATTTGTAGCACAATTAATAAAAACCCAGAGACATAAATTGGGGTTCAACCTGAAGATAAGAGAAGCAAGCCAGCCAGTCCCTGACTCCTACCTCTACCTCATTCTGAAATGGCGATCCTGCCTCCAGAAATCTCAGAATGAGACTATCCCTGAGAGCTGTCTCCTCCCATTTTATATTCCTCTCTAGGGCTGGGATTAAAGGCGTGCACTACTGGAATTAAATCCATGGAACCGCCTGGTTTCTATGGCAAACTAGTGTGATTACTGGGATTAAAGGTGTGTGTCATCACTGCCTGGTCTGTAAGGCTGACAAGTGGGGCTGTTTTACTCTCTGATCTTCAGGCAAGCTTTATTTATTAAAATCCAAATTAAATATTACCACAGAAATCAAAACATTTTCAACTCAATATTTACCCAGAAAAGGCAGATTCTCTCAGTTGGTACAATGCATTATATGTCTCCACTCCCTGTCCCTTATACAGAAAGCCTGACAATTCCTAGGGTAGCTTAAATCAATTGTAGGGACACAGTTTTGCACATCTGAGTTGTTGGTTTACATTCCAGCCCTGCTGAACAGATTTTGGTGTCAACATAGATGCCATTTCAGTAACAAGGAAGACAAAGGGAAGATTACTCAGTCCTATGAGGAAATGAGGGGTGAGATAGATGTCTCAGGAAATACTGTGCTGAGGAGGAACACTTGAGCAATGCTTGAAAGATGAGCGGTATGCCCTTTGGAGATGTCAGACACTTCCCTCATTTAAAACCAAACTTCTTGGTTGAGCAATCAACAATTTACTACATATGACTTGAAGAGCACCAGGAAAATCTCTGACTCCAAAACATTGCCGTGGTCATTGTCCTTTAGAAGGTATCTTTGATCTTCAATGTCCTAGGATCACTGCATATATGAATAGCTTATAAATATTATTAATGTGCATATCCTTATTAAGTAGGTCTGAGTTGAGATCTGAGGCTGTATTTATAACAACCTCCCAGGGAATGCTTGGGTTACTGGTCCATGGACTACCATATAAGTAGTAAAATATGAGCGTACACAAATATGCATAGCTAATAACTGATAACATTCCTATGTGCTTAATTTGTGGTAGCCATTTGTCAGGAGCCATTTCCCCCCAAAATTGGCAGAGCCTATCCCACACCCAATTATCTGTTAATAGAGAGCTATCTGTTAGCGGAACCCGCCCCACACTCCAATTATCTAGAGAACTAGGAGTGTCAACTTGCAACCTCCTGACCGAGGAATGGTGACCTGACCTATGGTAACCTCCTGGCCAAGGACCTTGCGACAGGCTGTAACCACCGCTGCAAGATTCCTTCCTGCCCATGCCCCTGCCCCCCAAATTCCTCATCCTATATAAGCTGTAACCATGACTCTAATAAACGGAGGCTTTGACAAATCTGCTTGGCCTTCTTCCTCTTTCCCGCCCATGTCTTTCAGATAGCGCCTCTCCGGGACCCTGGAATTACTGACCTGCCAGGCGGGTTACAACCCTAGACTGAGTGACCCGCCGATGACCTGCCGAGGAGGTTTACAGCCATTGTACAAAGATTTCAACCACTACCACCTCATTAGATATTCATGAAATTTGTAGCAAGATTAACAATAACCCAGAGACAGAAATTGGGGTTCAACATAAAGGTCAAAAAAGAAAACAGTCAGCCACTGGCTCTTAGTTCTACCTCAGTCCAAAATAGTGATTCTGCCTCCAGGAATCTCAGAATTAGACTCTATATGAGAGCTGTCTCTTCCCGTCTTATAGTCTTCTCTAGGGCTTGGATTAAATGTGTGTACCACTGAGATAAAAGGCATGCACCGTTGGGATTAAAAGCAACATAAAAAAAATAAAGCCAGAAGTTTCACAAATCTGATTGAGAAATTCTTCAGCTGTCACTATTCTAGTGCTGTGAAGAGAGGCCATGACCATAACAACTCATAAAAGTAAGCATTTAATTGGGGGCTTGGTTATATTTGCAGAGGTTTAGTTCCTTATCATCATGGAACATGGCAGCACACAGGCAGAAAGGCACTGGAGCAGGGGCTGAGAGTTACAACCTGATCCATAGGCATAGAGAACAACACTGTGCCTATTGTGGGCTTTTTTTTTTTAATTTATTTATTTATTAAAGATTTCTGTCTCTTCCCAGCCACCGCCTCCCATTTCACTCCCCCTCCCCTAATTAAGTCCCCCCCCCCTCAGCCCGAAAAGCAATCAGGTTTCCCTGTCCTGTGGGAAGTCCAAGGAACCCCCCACCTCCATCCAGGTCTAGTAAGTTGAGCATCCAAACTGCCTAGGCTCCCACAAAGCCAGTACGTGCAGTAGGATCAGAAACCCAGTGCCATTGTTCTTGAGTTCTCAGTAGTCCTCATTGTCCGTTATGTTCAGAGAGTCCGGTTTTATCCCAGGCTTTTCCAGACCCAGGCCAGCTGGTCTTGGTGAGTTCCCAGTAGAACATCCCCATTGTCTCAGTGTGTGGGTGCACCCCTCATGGTCCTGAGTTCCTTGCTCGTGCTCTCTCTCCCTCTGCTCCTGATTTGGACCTTGAGAATTCAGTCCTGTGCTCCAATGTGGGTCTCTGTCTCTGTCTCCTTTCATCGCTTGCTGAAGGTTAATATTCAGGAGGATGCCTATATGTTTTTCTTTGGGTTCTCCTTATTTAGCTTCTCTAGGATCACTAACCTCCAAGCCTACCCCAAGTGACACACTTCCTCCAAAAAGTCATACCTCCTAATCCTTCTCAAATAGTGTTGTTCCCTGATGACTAAGCATTCAAACATATGTGTAAATGAAGACTGCTCATTCGTTTCCCTGCGGCTCAGACCCAAATAATCACACAGAAACTATAATAGTTACAACACTGTTTGGCCAATGGTCCCACCTAGTAAGTGGGTGGCAGTAACTCAGCCACTTAGTAAGGGGGACCAAGCCACGTGGGCGTGGACCAGCAAGAATTGCTAAGTAGTCGGGGTGGGTCAGCCATGCCCAACCTTGCACAGAGGGGTAGTTCAGCTGTGGCGGGGTTGTTCAGTTGCGTTGGGTGGGAAAAGGCTGCAGACAGTGGTCTGAGCAGGGCCTGGAAAAGGCGTGGACTCAGGTCATGTCGGCACCATTGGGCACCAATTTGTAACTGGAGACTGCTCGTTCTTTTCCTGGCTGCCCAGACCCAAATAATAACACAGAAACTATTCATTATAACACTGTTTGGCCAATGACTTAGGCATATTCCTAGCACTCTTTTCTTACATTAACACATTTCTATTCATCTGTGTATCGCCACGACACTGTGGCTTACCATTAAAGGTTCTGGGCATCTTTCCTCTTGGCTGCTGGATTTGATTCCAGTTCCCAGGACACACAGAGCACAGTAGATCACTACTCTTTCTGTGAGTTTATCCCCAAATAAATAAACCTTTGTTACACTCTATTCCAGGCTATTGTGGAACTCTTCTGTATGCCTATGGGAGCCATTCTGATTCAAACCACCACATCAGCCTTTTGCCAAAGGTCACTGACGTGATGATGCTATGATAGAATACAAATTACCTTATCCATGACCTAACTAACTCTTAGGTGGATATTTTCTTATAGTAGGCAGTATGTCCTGCAGACCCAAATATAATTTATTTGTTCAGCCTGGGTAAGGAATCGAAAGGAACCCATTGTGTCATATATCCCACTACATCTCCCTATAGCAGCCACCAAGGCACCACCTCAGAGCCTTGCTATTATACAATATTTAGTTTAAAATCTAATGCTGTAATATGAAAGAGTTTTCTTTCTGGGGGTAAGTGTGCGGGGGATTAGTAGAGAGTACATGGCAAGGAAACTCAGCATCTGTATGGAGGCTCAGTCAAAGTTACTGGAAACAGAAGCAACAGGATGGATCTGGGAAGTCAAAAACAGTCACATAACTGTTTGCTCACTTTGTTGTTTTCTGGATTCTCCCCCCTTTCCCCCATGACTGTTTTTCACCCTTTAAAAGTACAAGCATCTAGTCCCATGGCCTTGTTTGCCTCTTGAAACCTGAATCTCACCAGAGACTTCAGTGACATGACTAGGTTTCACGAGGACACAATAAGAGTGCAGGGAATTAGCAGGAACTAAGGATTCAGTTGAATTCTCCAAGAACCCAGGAGCCTAAGGAATAGGGAGTTACACCTGCTGATATTTGTTCTTCATATAAACCAACTGATAGCAACATTCTTGGTTCTCTTTTGTCAAGAGAAATCAAATTAATGGTTTGTCTCTTGCCTTCTAACACAGGGTGTAGAATGCTTTGCACTGCTCACCTTATACATGGCCATATCTTCTGTCATAGTCAGAGGACTTTCCTGTTCTGAGATTCAGCAGATTTGGGGAACCAGCAGTAGATAGCTCCTTTATGTATGTTCACGGATGTTCTTTCATTATGCATTCCGATTCTAGGACTATCTAGGGAAAAGACTCCTCTCTCTTTCACTCAGCGATTTACTCAGCGGTATCTCTTAGCACATCCTTTTCTGGCATCAATAACTAAAGAAGCATTCCCATGCTACCCTTTGTTTCCTTCACAGCACTTGTCACTGTCTGCCTTTCTATATTTATTATCTTTCTGTGGTAAACTATTATTTCCAGCTCACTGCTGATTCCTGCAGGACCTACAATACTGCTTGGGTCATAGTGAATTCTCAATAAATATTTGCTCAATGAAAAGAGGATGAACAAATCCAATTTCTACTAGCCACAGGCATTTTTATTAGAACTATACAGATTCTGTTTTCACAGGGAGACACATAACATGAGCTGTGTGTTCCTTCGAACATGATACTGGCTCAATAATTAACCAAATGAAAAGGAAATGGTTATGAGGAGAGACTCTTGGCTTGATGACTTTTCTTTGTGTGAGGCCATCATGAACACCAAGTCCAGGAGGGTAGAATATCAAAATAAGAACCATTTTAAAAAGGCCAAAACATTTTTTTCTATTACAAATGAACAACTAAAGTTTTTTAATTCTTTTTTCAATTAGAGAACAACGGTGTGAAAAAGAAAGATTGTGGTTATGAACCCCACTAGAGAAAGGACATCATCTTTGAGTTTCTGAAAAGGCCAGCATGGATTATAAATCATGGTTGCAGGCAACTCTGGACAGGCAGCCCCTAAGGGCACTTTTCACTAGGAAATTCGAAGCCCGCACACACATTTCATGCCATGTGATCTGGCTCTCCAATGTCCAACATCTCTTTCCAAAGGAGGGCCTCTCACGAAAGAAAATGCTGTTCAAATTGTTTTCCCCATCATAAAAAAAACATGGAAATTAGCAAACCACAACTGAGCAGCAGTCAAATCAGTCTTGAATCAGCATTGACGAGAAAGGAGTACCAGGAAACAAAGGCAAATGCTCCCTCTCCCTCCTCCCTGCCTGCTCATCACATTCTATTTTCCAAGACAATGGCACTCATCCAGTGGGTGTTTATGCAAATTCACAGTACCTCTTAGGTGGAACTGATGCAGCAAGGGGCCACCGAAGGCAACCCCAGGTGTGCTAATTTAAATACTGTCCCCAGGCCTAGTGGAGAATGTAAAGTGCCTCCCATATAATCTGGCTTGTGTCCCTGAGTATTCTCATCAGCTGCCAGGTGAGGCAGGCTTGGACCTTTAAAGATCACTATCCCTATCTCAGGAGCAGGAGAGATTGTTAAAGGCAGTAAAGGGCTAGCTCCCCTTCCGGAGGATGCATGGTTTGGTTCCCAGCATCCGCATGGCAGCTAACAACAGTCCCTAAGTCCAGTTCCTGGGGATCAACCTAACATCCTCTTCTGGCCTCTGAGGGCAATGAATGAATATGATGCACTAGCATATATTCAGGCAAAAAAACATAAATAAAAATGAATGAATCTAAAGATTTTTTTAGTCACGGCTTCAAAATATACAAATAATTCCTGCTCATTGAGCGAAAAAAAAAGAGTAAACTATCAACAGTTCAAGTCATCAAAATTACCACAACCCAAGTTACTAATGAGCTGTACCTATGCCAGACTGTTTTCTAAGCATATGCATATACATATACTTTTAGAAACTAATGTACTTTCTTCACTTAGTGCTTGATTGTAAAGCCACTTTCTTGAGAAAACATACAGATCTACATTATCAATACATGGATTCAGGTTTTTTACTATGTATACATAAATGCTGTCCTAATGCATGTAGTTCTTTGTTGCTGAGGAAACAATTTGGGGAGGAAAGAATTTATTCCATTTTGCAGGGAAGAGTCCATCATCCAGGGCAGCCAAAGCAGGAATCTGGAGGTCAGAACTGAAGCTGAGACTGTGGAAGAAAGTTACTTACTGACATCCTCTCAGGCTCACATTCAACTACTGCTTTTATAGCTCCCATGATCACCTGTCCAGGGGCAGCACCAACATCAGTGCACTGGGTCAACAATGAACAAAATTCCACACAGACTTGCCTATAGGCCAATCTTACAGATGCATCATCACAATTGACAAGAGCTAACCAGGCCAGATAGAATGAACATTTGTAATCAAATGTGGAACTATTTATTTAGGATAATTATGGAAAAGTGTAATTGCTGCCCAAAAGGCTGTGCAACATACGTTTTAAGATTCTCAGTATGGCCAGGTGTGGTGGAGCACACCTTTAGTCTTTTGAGACTAGCACTTGGGAGGCAGAGGCAGGTGGTTCTCTGAGAGTTTGAGACCAACCTCATCTACATTGCAAGTTCCAGGACAGCCAGAACTAGACAGGGAGACCCTGTCTCAAAAATAAATGATAGTAGATAGATAGATAGATAGATAGATAGATAGATAGATAGATAGATAGATAGACAGACAGATAGATAGATGTAGAGAAACACATAAAATAGAACAAAGATATATTTGCATTATCTTTTCTGTCACAGCAGTTAGTTTCATCGCTTAATAATAATTATTAGTATAATTATAATTTTTTTAATTTTTTACTAAAAAAAATTTCCACCTCCTCCCAGCCTCCCATTACCCTCCCCCTCCTCCCTCCCCTATCCCCCTCCCCCACTTCTCTCCCCCTAACTCTCCAGTCCAAAGAGCAGTCAGGGTTCCCTGCCCTGAGGAAAGTCCAAGGTCCTCCCCACTCCATCCAGGTCTAGGAAAGTGAACATCCAAACTGGCTAGGCTCCCACAAAGCCAGAACATGAAGTAGGATCAAAACCACGTGCTATTGTCCTTGGCTCCTCATCAGACCTCATTGTTCGCCATGTTCAGAGATTCCGGTTTTATCCCACGCTTTTTCAGTCACAGTCCAGCTGGCCTTGGTGAGCTCCCATTAGATCAGCCCCACCGTCTCAGTGGGTGGGTGCACCCCTCGTGGTCCTGAATTCCTTGCTCATGTTCTCCCGCCTTCTGCTCCTCAATGGGACCTTGGGAGCTCAGTCTGGTGCTCCAGTGTGGGTCTCTGTCTCTAACTCCATCCATCACCAGATGAAAGTTCTATGGCGATATGCAAGATATTCATCAGTATGGCTATAGGATAGGGTCATTTCAGGTTCCCTATCCTCAGCTTCCCAAGGAACTAACTGGGGACATTGCCCTGGGCACCTGGGAGCCCCTCTAGGTTCAAGTCTCTTGCCAACCCTAAGGTGGCTCCCTTAACTAAGATATGTGCTTCCCTGCTCCCCTATCCAACCTTCCTTTATCCCCAATCATCCCATTTCCCCAAGTTTCCTCCATCCTCCCCTTCTCCCTTTTCTCTCCCCATCTCCCCTTACCCCCAGAAAACCCCATCCCCAAGATCCCAATTTTTTGCCTGGCAATCTTGTCTAATTCCCATCGCCAGGAGGATAACTATATGTTTTTCTTTGGGTTCACCTTCTTATTTAGCTTCTTTAGGATCACAAATTATAGACTCAGTGACCTTTATATATGGCTAGAAACCAATTAAGAGTGAGTACATCCCATGTTCATCTTTTTGGGTCTGGGTTACCTCACTCAGGATAGTGTTTTCTATTTCCATCCATTTGCATGCAAAATTCGAGAAGTCATTGTTTTTTACCGCTGAGTAGCACTCTAATGTGTATATATTCCACACTTTCTTCATCCATTCTTCCATTGAAGGACATCTAGGTTGTTTCCAGGTTCTGGCTATTACAAATAATGCTGCTATGAACATTGTTGAACAAATGTTTTTGTATATGATAGGGCATCTCTTGGGTATATTCCCAAAAGTGGTACTGCTAGGTCCAGGAGTAGGTTGATCCCGAATTTCTTGAGAAACCGCCACACTGATTTCCAAAGTGGTTGCACAAGTTTGCATTCCCACCAGCAATGGATGAGTGTACCCCTTCCTCCACAACCTCTCCAGCAAAGGCTGTTTTTGATTTTAGCCATTCTGACAGGTGTAAGATGATATCTCAAAGTTCTTTTGATTTGCAATTTCCCTGATCGCTAAGGAGGTTGAGCATGACCTTAAGTGTCTTTTGGCCATTTGAACTTCTTCTGTTGAGAATTCTCTGTTCAGTTCAGTGCCCCATTTTTTTATTGGGTTAATTAGCATTTTAAAGTCTAGTTTCTTGAGTTCTTTGTATATTTTGGAGATCAGACCTTTGTCTGTTGCGGGGTTGGTGAAGATCATTTCCCAGTCAGTAGGTTGCCTTTTTGTCTTAGTGACAGTGTCCTTTGCTTTACAGAAGCTTCTCAGTTTCAGTAGTTCCCATTTATTCAATGTTGCCCTTAATGTTTGTGCTGCTGGGGTTATACATAGGAAGCTATCTCCTGTGCCCATATGTTGTAGGGTATTTCCCACTTTCTCTTCTATCAGGTTCAGTGTGTTCAGATTGATATTGAGATCTTTGATCCATTTGGACTTGAGTTTTGTGCAAGGTGATAAATATGGGTCTATTTTCATTCTTCTACAGGTTGACATCCAGTTGTGCCAGCACCATTTGTTGAAGATGCTTTCTTCTTTCCATTGTATACTTTTAGCTCCTTTATCGAAAATGAGGTGTTCACAGGTTTGTGGGTTAAAAACTGGGTCTTGTATAAGATTCCATTGGTCGACTTCTCTGTTTTTATGCCAGTACCATGCTATTTTCATTACTGTAGCTCTGTAATAGAGTTTGAAGTTGGGGGTGTTAATGCCTCCAGAAGTTCCTATATTGTATAAGATTGTTTTGGCTATCCTAGATTTTTTTTCCATATAAAGTTGATTATTGTCCTCTCAAGATCTGTGAAGAATTTTGATGGGACCTTGATGGGAATTGCATTGAATCTATAAATTGCCTTTGGTAGAATTGCCATTTTTACTATGTTGATTCTCCCAATCCAAGAGCAAGGGAGATCCTTCCATTTTCTGGTATCCTCTTCAATTTTTTTCTTAAATGCCTTAAAGTTCTTGACAAATAGATCTTTCACTTTCTTGGTTAGAGTTACCCCAAGATATTTTATGCAGTTTGTGGCTATCGAGAAAGGTGATGCTTCTCTGATTTCCCTCTCTGCTTCCATATCCTTGTGTATAAGAGGGCGACTGATTTTTTGGAGTTGATCTTGCATCCTGCCACATTACTAAAGGTGTTTATCAGCTGTAGGAGTTCTTTGGTGGAGTTTTTGGGGTCGCTTATGTACACTATCATATCATCTGCAAATAACGAAAGTTTCACTTCTTCCTTTACAATTCGAATCCCCTTGATCCCTTTATGTTGTCTTATTGCTATTACTAGAACTTCAAGCACTATATTGAAGAGGTATGGCAAGAGTGGACAGCCTTGTCATGTTCCTGAGTTTAGTGGGATGGCTTTGAGTTTCTCTCTGTTTAATTTGATGTTAGCTGTCGGCTTGCTGTATATAGTTTTTATTATATTTAGGTATGACCCTTGTATCCCTAACTTCTCCAATAATTTTATCATAAAGGGATGTTGTATTTTGTCAAATGCTTTTTCCCCATCTAATGAAACGATCTTATGGGTTTTTTTTCTTTCAGTTTATTTATATGATGGATTACATTGATAGATTTTTGTATGTTGAACTAGCCCTGCATCTCTGGGATGAAGCCAACTTGATCATAATGGATATTTTTTTTTATAATTGATAATTTTTATAATGTGTTCTTGGATTCGGTTTGCCAGTATTTTGTTGAGGATTTTGTGTCGATGTTCATGAGTGAGATTGGCCTATAATTCTTTTTCTTGGTTGAGTCTTTGTGTGGTTTTGGTATCAGAGTAACTGTAGCTTCATAAAAGGAATTTGGTAATGATTCTTCTGTTTCTATTTTGTGAAATACATTAAGGAGTATAGGTATTAGGTATTCTTGGAAGTTCTGGTAGAATTCCGCATTGAAACCATCTGGTCCTGGGCTTTTTTTTGGTAGGGAGGATTTTGATAACAGCTTCTAATTCTTCGGGACTAACAGGTCTATTTAGATTGTTTACCTGGTCCTGGTTTAACTTTGGTATATGATATTTATCTAAAAAAAAAAGTGTCCATTTCTTTTACATTTTCCAGGTTTGTGGCATACAGGCTTTTGTAGTAAGATCTAATGATTCCCTGAATTTGTCTGTGGTTATGTCCCCCTTTTCATTTCTGATCTTATTAATTTGCATATTCTCACTCTGCCATTTGATTAGTTTGGATAGGGGTTTGTCAATCTTGTTGATTTTCTCCAGGAACCAGCTTTTTGTTTCATTGATTCTTTGGATTGTTTTCTGTGTTCCTATTTTGTTGATTTCAGCCCTCAGTTTGATTATTTCCAGTCTTCTACTCCTCCTAGGTGAGTCTGCTTCTTTTTTTTCTAGAGCTTTCATGTGGGTTGTTAAGTCTTCAATGTGTACTTTGTCTGTTTTCTTTAAGTGGGCACTTAGTGCTATGAACTTTCCTCTTAGGACTGCCTTCATAGTGTCCTATAAGTTTGAGTATGTTGTTTCTTTATTTTCATTGAATTCCAGGAAGACTTTATTTTCCTTCTTTATTTCTTCCTTAATACAGGTATGGTTCAGTAGTTGACTGTTCAGTTTCCATGAATTTGTAGGCTTTCTGGGGGTAGGATTGTTGTTGAATTCTAACTTTAATCCATGGTGATCTGATAAGACACAGGTGGTTACTAATATTTTTTTTTTGTAACTGTGGAAGTTTGCTATGTTACCGAGTATGCGGTCAATTTTCGAGAAGGTTCCATGAGCTACAGAGAAGAAGGTATATTCTTTCCTATTTGGGCGAAATGATCTATAGATGTCTGTTAAGTCCATTTGATTCATTTCCTCCATTAATTCTCTTATTTCTCTGTTTGGTTTCTGTCTGATTGACCTGTCCATTGGTGAGAGAGGAGTGTTGAAGTCTCCTACTATTAGTGTATGCGGTTTGATGGCTGCCTTGAGTTTTAGTAATATTTCTTTTACGTACGTGGGTGCTTTTATATTAGGGGCATAGATGTTCAGGATTGAGACTTCATCCTGATGAATTGTTCCTGTTATGAGTATAAAATGCCCCTCTCCATCTCTTCTGATTGATTTAAGTTTGAAGTCAACTTTGTTAGAGATTAGTATGGCCACACCTGCTTGTTTCTTAGGTCCATTTGCTTGATAAGCCTTTTCCCAGCCCTTTACTCTGAGTAGGTGCCTGTCTTTGTGGTTGAGGTGTGTTTCTTGTAAACAGCAGAATGTTGGATCCTGTTTTCATATCCAATCTCTTAGCCTGTGCCTTTTTATAGGTGAGTTGAGTCCATTGACATTAAGTGATATTAATGACCAGTGGTTGTTAACTCCGGTCACTTTTTTAGTCATAGAGTTTGTGTGTTTCCCTTCTTTGAGTTGTGGTGGTGAAGGGACTCTAGATGTCTGAGTTATTGTGGTCATTGTTGGACTCCTTGGTTAGTGATTTTCCTTCTATTACTTTCTGTAAGGCTGGATTTGTTTTTATCCTGGAAAATATTTTTTTCTCCATTTATAGTGAATGAAAGCTTGGCTGGGTATAGTAGTCTGGGCTTGCATCCATGGTCTCTTAGTTTCTGCAGTACATCTATCCAGGACCTTCTGGCTTTCATGGTTTCCATGGAGAAGTCAGGTGTAAGTCTGATAGGTTTACCTTTATACGTAACTTGGCCTTTTTCCTTTGCAGCTCTTAATATTCTTTCCTTATTCTGTATGCTTTGTGTTTTGATTATTATTTGGCGAGGGAATTTTTTTTTTTGATCTAGCTTGTTTGGTGTTCTGTATGCTTCTTGAACCTTCATAGGTATATCTTTCTTTAGGTTGGGAAAGTTTTCTTCTATAATTTTATTCATTATATTTTCTGGACCATTGAGCTGTACTTCTTCTTCTTCTACTCCAATTATTCTTAGGTTTGGTCTTTTTATTGTGTCCCAGATTTCCTGAATGTTTTGTGATGAGAGTTTGTTGGACTTGCTGTTTTCTTTGATCAGTGTGTTTATTTTCTCTATGGTATCTTCAGAATCTGAGATTCTTTCTTCTATCTCTTGTATTCTGCTGGTTATGCTTTTTTCTGTAGTCTCTATTCGTTTACCTAGATTTTCCATGTTCAGCCGGTCCTCTGTTTGTGTTTTCTTCTTTGCCTCCATTTCAGTTTTTAAGTCTTGAACTGTTTCCATTATCTGTTTGATTGTTTTTCCTTGGTTTCCTAGGGTATCATTCACTGATTTATTCAACTCTTCAAACTTTCTGTTATACTTCTCATCCATTTCTATAAGGGCATTTTTCACATGCTGTTTAAGGGCGTCAATCACTGTCATAAAGTCATTTTTTTCTACTTCTTCTTGATTAAGCTGTTCATGTCCTCCTGTTGTGAGGTCACTGGGTTCTGGTGGTTTCATGTTGTATTTCAGATTGTTGGGTGAATTCTTGCATTGGCGCTTGCCCATTTCTTCCTCTGAATGCTCCCCTATGGATCTTCTTTTACAGGATCAGGTCTCCTTGCCTACTGATGTACCTTCCCAGTGATGGCACTCCCCAGTGATGGCTCTCCTGGTGCTCCAGTGATGTCTCTCCTGGTGCCAAGATCAGATTGCTGGTTGGGTAGCTCGTAGACAAAGCGCCTACCTTGCTTGGTGCAGGCAGGCTATTGAAACAACGGACCTCCAACCTGCCCGTTCGGTTGCCCTCAGGATTCTGCCCCAGCTCCCAGACAGGCTGAGCTGGGTGATTTTATGTGCCCGAAGAGGGAAGGGAGACAGAAGGGGGGAGGATTCTGGATGCAAGCTGGTTGGGATAGGAAGAGAGAGGCAGTATGCGGGGAGTAGAGGCCCTGCAGGAAGCCCAGGAAGTATAGGGGGAATGAGGAACATCTGAGTTCCGTGTCCTGGGCTGCTGCTGCTGGTCAGAAACTCACCCCAATGATGGCTCTCCTGGTGCCGAGATCAGATCTCCGTGCTGGTTGGGTAGCTCGTAAACAAAGCGCCCTATAATTATAATTTTTATAAGCAATGCGCACTACTGAGGTCTTATTAAATACCACATCTGTTTGAGATATTTCATTCTTCTATATCTCTCCCAAGATACCCAGTGGGTCTCCCTGAATTTCTTTACTGAATGCTTTTCATGAGTTGGCAGGTATTTGAAGATGAGTTCAGATCCCAGGGTCCTGGAAATTTAAAGAAAGCCTCCATATCATTTCCTCAATGAAGATGGGTTACTGTACATGGGAAACCCGAACCCACTTTTATCAGTTGATAATTCATTCTGAGAATTGTTCGGCAGTGATGGATTTGGAATTCCCATTATCCAGACATGTATACCTGGTCATCTCTCACAAAACACGGACAACCTAGACTATAGTGTTTTACTTCTAGGCGATCGGGTGCTATAAACAAACATAAAACCGTTATGTGGGATGGATATTTAGTGTCCCGAAGTTATGGGGTTATTCACAAGGAAAACAGAGTGAGGTAACCCCTGCCTTTGAGATTGAGTGGATATTTGAGTCAACATCTGGGAAAGAGACATCTTTGTAATGGGATTTCCTAAGCCATGGAAGAAAGTCCACATAGATGCCTATGTCAGGAATGGAGCTCTTCTTTGCCGGGCAGTATTGGAGCATGCCTTTAATCCCAGCACTCAGGAGGCAGACGCAAATGGATCTCTGTGAGTTTGAGGCCAACCTGGTCTACAAGACCTAGTTCCAGGACAGGCTTCAAAGCTACAGAGAAACTCTGTCTCGAAAAGCAAAACAAAAGAATATGGAGATCTTCGGATGTTGGCTGTTCCGTTGTTGGTTACCTGTATCTAAAGGCTTTCCTTCACTCCTAATAGTGCATTATAAACCCCTTTTCCTAGTGAAGTGTGAATGTGAGAAAAGAAGCTCACAGGTCTGGGCTCTCCTTAATTATCCTTCCTGCTTTTAACTTATGTAAATGTCTGTGGTGGCTCTTTTATGTAAGATATAATAAAATTATGTATACAGTTTATAGTAAATGTTAAAATGGCATGATAAATGAGATATTTTATTCATACTATCCCATTTAATCTCTACCACAGTTCTATGTGATAGGTACTATGATCTCCATTTGATGATGGGGAAATTGAGGTAGAGATATATTAAGTATCCAATTCAGTTTATATAAGTAGCTAGTGCCAGATTTCAAAATAGAAATCCGAAAGGCAGTAGTCTTCAATGTCAATACCTACATAATTGTTTCAAATTCAACAAAGTAAACTCCCTTAAGCTTGTATGCTCTAGTCCATGCCTGAATTAATAGTTATTACCTCATATTTTCCTGATGTGTTATCTCTCAGACATCCTTTCTTTTTCATGCTTCAAAGCTAGTACCTTAGTCATCAATTTCCTGGCCTGAAAGGACAAAATACCAAACATAAAACTTTTAATTTTTAGAGAATTGTGGGGGAGAATGTGTTCAAAGTACATTACATGCTTGTAAGGCATGATCTTGTGAAACATCCCCAAAATAAGCAAGCGCAAGGAGAGAAAGAGAGAGAGGGAGAGAGAGAGAGAGAGAGAGAGAGAGAGAGAGAGAGAGAGAGAGAAACAGAAAGGAAGGAAGGAAGGAAGGAAGGAAGGAAGGAAGGAAGGAAGGAAGAAAGAAAGAAAGAAAGAAAGAAAGAAAGAAAGAAAGAAAGAAAGAAAGAAAGAAAGAAAGAAAGAAAGAAAGAAAGAAAGAAATCTTAAAAGCCTTTTAATGACCAGAAACTGCTTCAACTTCAGCACCAGTGCCATTTTTATTTAGACAGCCATTGTATATTTCCCCCAAAGTCTCCCATGGCACCAAGTCTCACCTTAACATTTCAACTAAGTTTTCTCCTTTTTAATAATTTGTTTTCGTTTTGTGTTCATTGGTGTTCTGCCTGAATGTACGTCTGTGTAAGGGTGTCTGAAACCCTGGGACTGGAATTGAGGACAGGTGTGAGCTGGCATGTTGGTGCTGGGTATTGAACCAGGGTCCTCTGGAAGAGCAGCCAGTGCTCTCAACTGCTGAGCCATCTCTCTAGCCCTCATGTTTTCTTTTCACTTTAAAGGTTTCTTTTTACTTTAGCTTTAATTACACACACACACGGGGGTGCATGCAGACATGAGTGATTAGGACTCTGAAGACCAGAGGTGTTGGATTCCCTGGGATTAGAGCTGCAGATGATTGGAAATGGCCTGATGAGGGCTGGGAATTAAACCCAGGTCCTCTGCCTGAGCAGCCAGAGCAAGCTGCAAGTGTAAGTGCTCCTAACAGCTGAGCCATATCTCCAGCCCCCAGTCTCACATTTTTAATCGCAAATATTTTCATACAAGGGTCATGGGGAGTTTACAAGTATTGACGGTCACTCTGGAAAGAGTAATGACGGCAATGACTGTCTATGAGTACTGATGTTCTTTCCTATTCGACCACCAGGAAAGTAGCTTGACATTCAGGTCTGAAAAAAAGAACTAAGCAGGCTTGGATTGAATTTGCATGTTTCTTTCACAAGCATGAAACCACACAATATGACAAGGTCCCTTAGCCTTCCTGTGACTATTCACTGATAGGCAGAAGTTGATAAAATTATGTCCGGCTCACTAGTAGTTTGTAGGATGACATGACAAAATGAGTGCAAAACAATTAGAATGTAAGGTAGTATAACTAGGGAGCCACTATAAGTATTTGTCAAGAATACAAACTTTCAATTCACAACATCTAGATTCAACCCTTAGCCATGACCATTTTAGTTGTGTGGTCTGGGAAATTTTATTTCTCTGTGTTTTGTGGTATCTTTGCCATACAGTATGTATGGAAATTCAATGAGTTAATTTATGCAATGTATTTAGAAGAGTGCCTGACACATAGTAAATGTTGGCTAGCATTATTGTTGTTTACATTATTATTAAAGAATCATAAGGCCTATTTGAAAGAGTGATAAATGATTAGAGCAGATGAGGAAAAACTGCAACATTCATATATTTTGTGATGGGAATATAAAATGATGTGTATGTCGCCAATATGGAAAAATAATGTTGATTCCTCTACAATTCAGAAATTTTACCCCAGGTGTATACCAAAAAACCCTGAAAGTGTGTATTCAAACAAAACCTTGTATGCAAATGATCGCTATAGCATTACTCACAATGGATATAAACAACCCAAATATCCCCACTGTAAATATATAAAATATGACATATCTAAACAATGAGATTTTTGACCACCAAAAGAATAAATTACTGATACATGCTATCACATCAATAAACTCTCAAAATGTTATGTTAAGGAAAAGAAGCCATTTAGAAAGAATTCTACATTATTCTACATTATTCTATTTGTGTGAAATATCCTGACTTCATAAATCTGTGGAGACAGAAGAAAATTAGTATTTTCCTAAGTCTGGAGTAAAGAAAGAGAGGGGGCAGGTATAAGGTACTATGCATCATGGTTGTCCAGTGTCTTTTTCAGTTGATGAAAGTATTCAAACATTTAATTTTGTTAATGGTTACAAACTTTGTGAAACTATAATTATATTAGGTTATACTCATACATAGATGAACTTTACAATAGTTGCATAGGCTCATATGGGTGAGGAGGGCTATGTTTCCCTCAGCTCACTTTGCCAGCAATTTGGTTTGAATGAAGTGTTTCATTTTTGTGGTCATAACAAGATAATCAGAAAAAAAGTCCTTTTTTGAGTAGTGCTAGCCAAACTGCACCACAGTCTCCTGGGCTCTTTGCACTCAAGTTCATGTTTTAAGTCTTACTGAAGTCATAGTGAGGATAACTCTCCTATGGTTTACATATTGAAAATGACTCTATGATCTAAATGAGTCATAATGGATGCCAAGGATCTTGTCTTTCACATTTTCCTCAGAATAGAGTGAGGCACACTGTAGGTATTCAATCATCACATAGTAGGTGCTCAATAAATACGTGGTGAAAGACTAGATGGAAGGATGAATAGGCATGGCAACATGAGTTGTGACAGATTTTGTGACCAAGTGCTTAGAGTGTAAGCTCATCTCTACTATTGATAGTGAAACACCACCCAGAAAATCACTTATATTATCTCAAACTCTATCATTTTACAATAAGAAAAATAGTATAACCCTTAGAGGCATATGTTTTAGTTGAGGAAAGACATGCTATGTGATAACGCAATAAATAATAGTGCCCTTCCTTTTTCTTCTGCTTCTTAGAGAAACACCTGGAGGTTGAAGCATGCACTGTGATAAATGTCTGAAGTCTGAAGATGGCAATAAACATGAGCAGTGTCACTTTCCTAAGAATGAACTTAACGTCTCATGTGATATCTGTCTTCAATTATGGAAGCTGGCAATGAAAGTTGAGCATGTTAAATGCCGGAACTGGGAGGACTTCTAGTAAAAGATCATCCAGTCCAAGGTGTATGCTTCCTAGAGAATCCTCAAATGCCACAACATTCGTGGGCCATTTTGAAGACTCTGGCTTTATAAAAAACGATTGGGCAAGGAAATCGCTGAAGAGGTGGATGGCAGACATCTGGGGGACAGTCAGGGAGACATTTCAGGAGTGACTCACTGTCTTCACTCCTGCAAAAGTCCCTTACTAAGCTTGACATCTTAATCATCATTTGTATATTTATACAGGATGGAGTGTTGTAGGAGCTGCTGGCTGCTTTCTGCCACCCAGCTCCTGGCCGCCTTGCTAGCTTATGCCCCAAAACAACAACACACAAACTGTATTCTTTTAAACACTGCCTGGCCCATTATATCTAGCCTCTTCTAGGCTAATTCTCATGTATTAATTTAGCCCATTTCTAATAATCTGTGTAGCACTGCTAGGTGCGCTTACCAGGAAAGATTCAGCATGTCTGACCTGGCGGCTTGCTTCATCGCGTCTGGCTCTGAGAGGAGCTGCAAGATTTCTGAGCTCACTTCCTCTTCCTCCCAGCATTCTGTTCTGTTTACTCCACCTATCTAAATTCTGCCCTATCAGATGGGCCAAGGCAGTTTCTTTATTAGCCAATGACCTTCCTCCATCAATGGAGCAAAGGTAACTGTCAGGGAGTCACTAGAGCGACAGGTGCTGCTGATTTTCAACCTTCTAAATCTATTAGGCAACACGGAATGGCTGAAGCAAGTCAGTGCATCTACAGTCTTGGGTGTGCACTTTGATTTTAAGGATGAAGTTTGAAGTGGTGCATTAAGTTTTGAGCCTTCCTTTCTCAGAAAGGAAGTATCTTAAAACTTGACTTCCTAGTGCTCCATGAGAGTTGGCAGACAAGGTCTTCATTTATTAAGGTTCTGAATTGAGGAACAAATTATTAGATAGTGAAGAACATGATAGGCTCATTTGGCCAATAACTGTGGGTAATTAATTCTCTACTTTGTATTAAAAAGTTGATAATGTCAACAGAAATAAATGTGTTTATTCATTATAAGAAGAAAGTATATGTAACAGATTTTGTCATTTTTTTAAAAAAATTCACTGATATGGAACAGAAGAAAACAAAATTAAAGGACTATTATATTGCCACTAAACTCATAATACCTTGGTATTCAAAGACTTTAAGTCTTTGAAACTTTTCTTGAGGCATAAACATGATCTAAAAATTGATAAAATTAAATAAATATATATTAAAGTTTTTATCGTGATATTAATGGTCATATAGAGTATTAACTAATTCTAGAAAAAGGCTTCCTCTAGCTTTTTCTACATGATTTTGGGTTTGAGTCTCTATCAGGCAACTAGGAATAAAGTTTTTGTACTCTGGATATACATAACAAATATTCATCCTTTAACGTCTTCGAGATCTTCTGCGCATGACATTTAAAATGTTTAAGGTTTCTGCAATGAACCAAGACCATGTCTACCAGAGGCATTTGAAGTCTCCAAAAGGAGTATGGGTCCCCACAATGGTGATTCCACCAGGACTATGGTAACACCACTAGGCTGAAAATCACCACCTAAAAAAATCAGCTTTGGACTCCAAACTGCTCAAGGCAATTTCAAGTTGGCTAGTTGAGATGGTCCAGCCTCACAGACTACTTTAGCCAGGACTTGAGACAAGCCCTAAACTCTCCCATTATACAGAGACTGGACAACAAATGATATAGCTACCTGTCCCTGGACTTGATAATTAGCCCAAAAATTTTTCTTAGGATCTCCTAAAGATGCCATTGCCCCCGGACAGCAGGAACTAAACTTAAGAATAATGACTCCCACATTTCCAAGAGGCAGGGTAAGTGGTTTTTGGTCATTCAATGGGTTATATATGTTTGTCATTGTTTAGAGGGGTTAGTTACAAGTTGATATTGGTTACAGTCAACAAGAAAGTTGAACAAAGAAAATTATTAGAGTCAGAGTTCTTGTTTTGACAAAAGGGGGAATATAGATATGATAGGATATAAGGGTAGATTATTGAATCTACTCTGAAAACAAATAAGGGAGTCATAGAAATAGAGTTAAAAGGTAGATTACTGAATCTACTATCAAACCAAAAAAAGCAACTACTAGTTTTAAATATTTGAATTGGCTTGGATTTTTTATATATTGACACAAAGTTGAGATATTTTTCTTAGAACATATTGCACACACATTTCTACTCTTCTTCAAGGTATTGTGCTTAAGCAAGTCATTTAACAATGTGATGCAAAGTTTTGGCCCTTGAAAGTTATTACTACCAACTATTTAAGATAATCAGGAAATTCAAGTTATCAATTAATCACCTATTACAATTGAGCTTGAAGTTATATTATGTATATTTTCAAGGTACATTTTATAGACAGATCATCTTCAAACATGTGGCATTTGAGATGTTTTGATAGCACAGGTTCTTTTCTTTTTTATGACAATGAGACGTGTCTGTTCCTGGCAGCACCAATTTACTTCAGCAAAGTTGATGGGCATCAAAGAAACTCATCATGGAGTTTACTGTCTTTGTGGCAAAGGTTAGCCACTGGGTAAGAAAGTGCTCTCACTTCAACTGCAGTCAGTATGCTGTACAAGTTGGACAAGCAGGACACGAAAGAAAGAACTGCTGAACTTTGCCAAAACAAGGTAGAACAGCCCTTTAGAATATCCTGTATCACAGAAAAGTCTGTCATATATGCTAGGCCTATAGGCCAAAGACGGATGTCTCAATGTTGCAGAGGAACCTTGGGTGACTGTCCAGACAGCCAGCAGTTTCTGTCATTTCTCACAGTTTTTGCAAGTTGCTTGCTTGCACTTCCTGCTTACTCAGGTAATAGTATTTCCTTCTTAGGTCTCTGATGGAACTGAAGACTTTATAGTTATTATTATAGTTTTCCTTGTTACCAGATTCAGAAATGAAATTCACAAAAGAAATGTGAATTATATAAGGTTGAGATACATAGATAGTTTTGGTAATACAAGTTAAAATAGAAAGTAAATTAGGTGCAACCTTTTGGGCTCACCAAGATAAGATAGATATGGAATATTTTCTCTGAATTTGTCAATTGTTAATGTACTAGACATTGTACATAGTTTTTCTTATATCAGTTATAGCTTTCTTTTTAAATTTTTAGACAAAAATGGAAAATGTGGTGATATTTTGCTTATACAAATAGAGCCTGCCTGAAGATCAGAGGATGGAGCTAGCCACTAGATGACCATAGAGGTCAGGAGGTCTGTACAGACAGACTAGAACTGATATAGTTGGGTATAGAGAAGAAGTGATAAGGCGGGAGGAAACAGGAACTCAATTTCTTTTTGGCTGGAAAGTTGAGCAGTAAGGTGGTTGTGGTTTTTCTTCTCTCTCTCTCTCTCTCTCTCTCTCTCTCTCTCTCTCTCTCTCTCTCTCTCTCTCATCTCTCAGCATTTTCCCTAATATCTGACTCTGCTACAACTCACAGAAGCATCAAGGGTGATATTGGCATCTATCAGAGGAAGTAACACTGGGAGGCAGTAGAGCCTGGTGGTTAGAGCACAGGCTCCCCACCCCCAAGTCAATGTAATAAGCCTAATGGAAGTAAGCCACCATTCCATAAAACACACAACACACACAACACAAATTCACACACACCTGATCTACAAAAATGCCTGATATTTAAAAATATGTATATGATTGTTACTTAGTACTGTAGACAAATTCCTTATTCTTTCTGGTTCCATGACAGTCATCCTCACATTTACCACCATTTTTTTTATGTGAACCACCTCAGTTTTTATTTGGTTGGTTGGTTTAAGAGGTCAAGCTGATGAAACTGAAAACCTGTCAGCCAAGGATCTACATACTCTAAAATACAAAGTGTTCAGACTGGCTCCCACTAGACCAACTCTTGTGGGGTTCACTTTTTATTTATTTATTTATTTATTTATTTATTTATTTATTTATTTATTTATTTATTAAAGATTTCTGCCTCCTCCCCGCCACCGCCACCCATATCCCTCCCCCTCCCCCGATCAAGTCCCCCTCCCTCATCAGCCTGAAGAGCAATCAGGGTTCCCTGCCCTGTGGGAAGTCCAAGGACCACCCACCGCCATAATGGAGGTGATATTTTTTCTTTCGCAGGTTAAACATATGTGGATGAAAGCATATTAGAAAAGTCATCTCAAAAATTGTGGATGTGAGAATATCTAAATGGTGGAAATTTTTGCTCTGCTTATTAAAATCTGCTTCTTATTGCAAAAAATAAAATAAAAATAAAAATATGTATATATAATATTAAGTAGTATATATATATATAATCTTGAAAACAAGAAAGGAAATATTAAAGGACTAGAAACAAAGAAAATACTTAAACTGTACTTACAACTTGGAGACTGTTACTTCAAAGAAATAAATGAGCCAGATAAAATTTTTAGGGCTAAAAAAATATAGGAAAGAAAGTTTCAAGTTTTCCATATAACAGAGTTATTAGATCTGACATGCTTACCAAATAATAGCAATTATATGATCTTTGCTCCAACTCAAAATTGGAAATGAGGGCTGGAGAGATGTTTCCACAGTTAAGAGTACTTGTTGCTCTTCCAGAGATCCAGGGTTTGATTCCCAGCACAAGCATGGTGACTTACAACCAACTGTAACTCAAGTTTCAGGGTACCTAATGGCCTCTCCTGACATTTGTGGACATGAGACACACATGTGGAGCATATACATACATCCAAGCAAAAGACTCATCCACACAAAATACTATTAATAAATCTTAAAAGGTTTTAATGAAAATGAAATCAACCAGGAAAATTGATGCACTTAGGCCATGCGATGTGAAACCAAAAGAAAATATAAAATATGGTCATCAGAAAAGACAAAATAGTACATGAATAGTTCAAATTAATTTGAGTGGATTAAAACTTTTGCTAAGGATGTAGCTCAATGATCAAGCACAATGGCATGTGCAGGACCCAGCATAACAAATTAGTAAATAAATAAATCTATTTGAATATAGATGTACTAAGTTCACAAATGAAAAATTTAACTGCCATTGTCTACAAGAAGCATATGTAATACATCATGACAATGATGAAAGAAAGGAGAGTAGGGGTTATGGGGTGCCTTAGTAGCTGAGTGTTTGTTCAGTAGCTTCAAGACCCTCGGTTTAGTGCCCATCACCATGAAAAGTGGATGGAGGTAAAAATGCACAACAGGAAAAATCGAATTTAATATTAAAAATATTAAGAAAAAGAAACATATCACCCCTGTCATTTGTAGAGGTGCACATGCTTAATCCCAGTTCTCCTTGGGCAGAGGCAAGCCTATTTCTGTAAGTTCGAGGCCAGCCTTGAACATACCAAGTTCCAAGCTATCCAGTGCCACATAGGGATATGAGAGAGAGATAGGAAGACAGAGAGATGGAGACATTCACAAAGAAAATTAAATTACATATTTTTTACTGTGAACTTTATTTGTGTGTGTGTGCGCGCGCATGCACACGCGTGTGTGTGTGTGTGTGTGTGTGTGTGTGTGTGTGTGTGTGTGTGTGTGTGTCCACGCACGCACACGCACAAGTAGCTATGTAGGTCAGCTACT
Organism: Microtus oregoni; assembly: GCF_018167655.1. Taxonomy (NCBI): domain Eukaryota; kingdom Metazoa; phylum Chordata; class Mammalia; order Rodentia; family Cricetidae; genus Microtus; species Microtus oregoni. Next base: position 2,322,714 of record NW_024544745.1, read on the forward strand.
AATGTTGGACATCTTCCTCATTTATGCTCCACCTTATTTTTGGAGACAATGAACCTTAGGGTTGCTAAGTTGGCTAGACTGATTGGCCAGGTTGTTCCAGAGACATAATCTCTGTCCATTCTTCTCATCCCCAGCACTGGAGTTACAGACATACTCTGTGACACCTTACTTTTTATGTGGGTGTCAAGAATTCAAACTCAGGTCAGCCAAACTGAAAGATTTTTTGTTTGGTTGATTAGGTTCTTGTTTGTTTCAAGATAGGGTTTCTCTGTGCAGCCCTGGCTATCCTGAGATTCACTCTGTAGACCAGGCTGGACTCAAAATCACAGAGATCTGCATATGTCTGCCTCCCGAGTACTGGGATTAAAGGTGTGCTCCATCACTGCCTGGCCTAACTGAAAGATTTTAAAGCATTGCTTTAAAACGTACCAAGAGAAAGTAGAAGTAGCGCGATCAAAATCCAATCTGTAATCCCAGTGTGAGATTTGAGCATACCTCTATTCAGGGACTGATAAAGTAGATAAAAATTACTGGAGATAGACAAGGTATAGCTAAAACAATAAAATAGCAAGTTGATAGATACATTAAAATTAAATAAATAAAAACAAAAAGCAGTGGGTTTCCAGAGGTTGAGTGGAGAAAGGGACGAGTACACAGTATAGAGAGGGTTTTAGACCACTAAGGTTACATATAGAGTTACATGCCTGTATATATTTGTCATTATAGATTTGTCAACACCCATGAAACTCGAAAGAGGAAGTGTGAACATTAATGTAAACTCTAGGCTTTGCGTAGTGATCTGTAAGTGTTGTTCCATTTGACAAGTGTACTATCATTGTGCTGATGTCAAGGAAGTGATGTGTGGAAACTCTCCAAACTTACAGATAGTCTCTCTGTAACCACAAAATATTCAAACCAATTTTTTTTCTTTTTTTCTTTTATATATTTATTTCTTTAAAGAAAACAAACAATCTTTTTTCATTATGCATACCAATCTAAGTTCCCACTCCCTTCCCTCCTTTTATTCTCTCCACATGCCAACCCACTCCACCCCCATTCACTCCTCAGAGAGGGTAAGGCACATTGCCTTGTGGAAGGTCCAAGGCCCTCCCTACTATATCTAGGCTAAGCAAGGTATCCATCCAAAGAGAATAGGTTCTCAAAAAGCCAGTATATGCAGTAGAGATAAATCCTGGTGCCACTGCCAGTGGCACCTCAGTCTGAGCCAGCCATGCAACTGTCAACCACATTCAGAGGGACTAGTTTGGTCCTATGCTTGTTCCTTTGCAGTCTGGCTGGAGTTGGTGGGCTCCTATTAGCTCAGGCAGACTGTTTCAGTGGGTGAACTCATCACGGTCTTGAACTCTTTGCTCATATTCTCATTCCTTCCACTCTTCAACTGGACTTTGGGAGCTCAGTCTACTGCTTCGCTGCTTCTGTTTCCATTAGTAGCTGGATGAAGGTTCTATGGTGATATTTAACATATTCATCAGTCTGAGTACAGGACAAGTCAAGATCAGGCCTCCTCTTCTTTATTGCTTAGGGTCTTAACTGGGGTCATCCGGGTAGATTCCTGGGAATTTCTGTAGAGCCAGGCTTCTGCTAACCCCATAATGGCTCCCTCAGTCAAAATATCTCTTTTCTTGCTCTAATCTCTGTCCTTCCTCCATCTCGTTAAACCAATTTTTAAAGAGCGCACACACACTGAACTCACCAATCAAAGAATCAATAGTCCTTCTAATGCATGTGAAAAATATAGACCTACATGTCAATGATATGACTGGCTTCTGTGCTTACCCAGATAATAATTCTGAACATGGGAAGAATAATTGATGCAATATCTAAAAGGAAATGTCTACAGACACAGTATAATCAAAGGTTGATTATATTTTCATACATCTTGAGAATTACCAAAAACAATAAATCAAACTCTTTGTTACAGAGAGCATTTATGTATTTCTGTGGCTTGATCATTCTCACCAGGGCCAATTTTGAGCGCCAAAATGATTTTTACTGGGAAAGGATGCACAGTAGATCATTCCAATACAATAGCTGTGAACAATCTCAAAAACATAAACAATAACAAAACATTAAAAGCAATATTAAATGGCGGGCTTTGAGTGCCTATTGTTTTTTGTTTTAATATACTTTATTTACTTAGAGTTTTATATGGTTTAATTTTTAATAATTGATGTTTTACCAACCAGATGGGAAAACTTGAAAATATAACAACAGACACTAACTGACAGCATCTGTCTCTAAGTAATAAAAACAACTGGAAAAGCTAATAAAACATCTGGGCAGGGTAATGTTTGCCTGTATTTCCAACAGCTTGGGAATCCAAGGCAGGAGAATCACAAGTTGCAAGTCAGGCTGGACAGCATAATAAAATTCATCGAAAGAAAATGATATAACAGAAAACAGACATGTATTAAAGATGACAAATAAAACTGAAAGCCAGCTCTCCCAAAAAGTTAGTACAGTAGTATGTGGTAAGATACATGAGGAATAAAGAAAATGTACAAATGAAAAATGTAATGAATATGGAACGGTGGAACAAATGTACACATATAAAGTAGAACTTTTAAGTCATTGGATCATTGTATATACCAAACATGGAAACTCATGCCAGTAATTGGAGTACCTGGAAGACAGAGACAGGAGAGCTGTCATGAGTCTAAGGATAGCCTGAACTACACAGTAACTTTAAGAATGTTTACATTTGTGTAAAAAGACAAAGATACTAATATAGTCTAGAAAATTGTATAATGCCAAAGTGTTTCAGGATTGCTGGGGCTACAGTGTGACACTTTGTTTCAAAAGAACTAAGATATGATGTATGACAATAATAAAGTCTAATGATTAGTGGGATGAATTATTTATAAGAAAAAATTAATAAGGTTGACTTGGGAAGGAATAAAATGCAAATATATTAATAATCATTACGTAAATTTAATTTGTAGTTAAAAATTTGTCTCTTAACTGTGAATGCAATATTTCCAACTACCTCAAGTCCATGCCACTTATCCTTTCTTCCTGTTATTGTCTATACCCTAAAAGAGTACATCTTTTTCCCAGAGTAAATCCTTTATCCCTTAAGGAGGTGTTACTGCAAAAACAGGACATGCCCGGTATGTTTTTTGTAGGTGACTTGTATCAAACCCACAAGAATCTGATAGTGCCATATTTTGCATTTTGTGGAGCAGAAAAAAAGATGAGAAATATATCCAGTTTTATTAACCAATTTCATGTTAATGTTTAAAGTGAATAGAAATGGAGTAAGAAAAGCACAGGTTCTCCTCAGTTACAGAAATGAGAAACAAAATATCGAATGGCTTTAGTAAGCCCATCAATGTAAATGCACAACAACCATTATTCACTTTATACAAGAATGCGATAGACTTTCAAATTAGGAAATCTATCACTTTCCTCCATCTATAATATTTTTATCTAAGTCTGTTATAATTCTTTTGTTTATACTCTTTGTCACAATACACCATGAAAAAAATTAGCACCTGCATATTTCAGGACATCGTTGAGAATCATTGCATTGTCGACATGCCGAATAAGTGAGGCAGAAAAAGAGGTGGCATAATATGCTTTAGGATTTGGCAAGACACACATGTGCTGCATGAGGTGTAAGACAGATCTCACGAAGACTCAGAGAGTTGCCAATGAGTCATGGTTTTAAAGGTATCTCTTCCATAGCAGAAGAACGCTTACAGCATCTTGTTTCATTTCCATAAAGAAGGAGGTGTAATAGCTAATGGACTTCTTTGGCTTCTGGATGCACACATTATGCAATGAGTCATACACCAGTGACAGAGAATGCGTTCAGATCTGTGTGAAACTAGGAGAAAAATGGCCTCTGTAGACACAAGCTACTCTTCTTTGTATGGTTAGTGATGGGAAACAAAGGGAATGTGAAGCTCAAAGGCAACTTCTAGTAGGAGAACAACCGTAATGCATTGCTTTGAAGTTGTAAAATATTACCATAGGATCTGAAGTATATAGTGATATTTCATTTGTATTTTAATAATAAAGTTTTCCTTACAGACCGGGCAGTGGTGACACACACCTTTAATCCCAGGAGCCACGCTAGTTTGCCATAGAAACTGGGCAGTAATGGTATACACCTTCAATCCGAGCCCTAAGAGGAATTATAAGACAGCTCTCTCAGACACAGTCTCATCCTGAGATTCCCGGAGACAGGATCGCCATTTCAGACTGAGATAGAGTTAAAAGCCAGTGGTTGACTGTTTTGCTTTTCTGACCTTCAGGTTGAACTCCAATTTCTTTCTCTGGGGTTTTATTAATTGTGCTACAGAAGAGGAAAACTACATTTTGAAGATAATCTCATGATGTGTTGCCATCATGAAATAGAAAATGCTAGAGATGGAACATTTAACAAAGAGATATCATCTGACAGCATGCTCACAATTGCTTATTATGAGCCGAGTTCTGTCATCTACATAAGCCATATGCCATCCTGAGTTGGAAATTATACTATGAGGTTGGGATAAAGTAGATCAATTAGTAAGCTGCATATGAATGAAGACTGAAAAGTGATCCACTCCTCCAGGTAACTCAGGAAGGTTTCATTAACATTCTTCCTTCAGCTTGCATCTAGGGCTAGGCTACCTGTTAGTTGTCAGGTCCTAAACGAGCAGAACATAATATGTAAACATATCTAAATTGCTGAGTAACACAAAAAGATGCAAAATTTGAGGAATATACCATGACTGCTTGCTCCAGAATCATCCATAAATATAAATCAATTTCCAACATAATTCTAATAGTAGTTATTTCTTGATTCAAACTGACAAATTGATTCTTAAATTTGTATAGAAACCCAAGGGTCCAAAAAGAGTCAAATAGCCAAGAAAATTCAATATTTTCTGCTAAATAACATGGACTTCAATAAAACCGCAATAACTAACACATTGTACTGAGTCAGGCATGGGAGTGCACACCTTTCATTCTAGCACTTTGGAGGCTGAAGCAGGTGATGCTCTGTGAGTTCCCAAAGCAGGCAGTGTTACATGGTAAGACTGTGACAAAAAAGCAAACAAACAGAAAGTACCATTGGTTAAGACATGGTAAGTCAAATAGATCAACAGAACACAAAGAAAAGCCCAGTTGTAAATTCATGAATATATTATAATTATATTCATAATATGCAACTGGATTTCCAGACTGGTAGAACAAGAAAAAAACTGTTCCATAAATGAGATTGGAATACCTGACAATACAAAGGGAAAACTTGACCATTTCCTTGTCTTTTACCACATAGGCAAGTAAACTCTAGGCATGCTAAAAACTTATATGAAAAAAAACAAAAAAGTAAAGTGATTAAAAGAACATATAATTGATCATGTTATGGTCTCAGCATTTCTAAAAGAAAAGAAAAGCATAAATCAAGAAATATTCAGCAGATTAGATAAATCAAAATTTATAGTAAATGGACAACACATTATGAGCTGACAAACAGGAGAATGTATTTGTAATATATGCAACAAATAAAGAATTAGTATCCATAATATAATCAAGAATAAAAATAAAAGCTTTTCAACAGAAAAAAACGGACAAAGGTTATGGTTAAGAAATTCACTTAGGACAGGAGAAACATGACTGGCAAATGAAGGAAGATATGGAGAGATACTCAAACGCACATTCATAATCAGGTAATGGAGGACTTGCATATGGGAAAAGCAAAAAACAGCAACAACAACAACAACAACACTCAAGCACTGAATCTACAGACCCAGTCACTGCTTTTTAGTTGTGTTTAGTTTTTTCCTTTATTTCTGAGAAAAGGTTTCACTCTGTAGCCCAGGTTGGCCTTGATTTTCTCATCTTTCTGCCTTTGCCTCCGAAGGTTTTGAGTTTAGGCAAACATTACAAGACCCAGCAATGAGTACCATTTCACATGCATCACATGTATATATGGTTGGACATACATTTCAAAGAACTGTAAAGCAGTGAAATTTGATAGGCAGTGAACTTTATCTCTGAATATTGCCCTAGTGTCTCTATCATGATCTTTCTTTGTTAATTTAAATTTTTAGCTTTGATTGACAAATAATAATTGTAGGCATTTATGAGATGTGATGTGATACATTGATTCATCTGTATATATACTGCATAATAAACATAGCCATTACTGAAGGTACTTATGTATTTTTATGTTGAAAATATTAGAAATCTAACCTTTTAGCAATTTGAAAATACATATCATTAGTTAACAGCTGTGATGTATGTCTCAAAAACAAACACTACCATTTTTTAACCCTTTGATCAGTATTTTCTTACTGGTTTTTTCTATTCTCCTGAACTCTGGAGATAAACATTCTACTCTCTATCTCCAAAAATTCAACTCTTTAAAGATTGTAGACATAAATAGTTTGCCTTTCTATACCTGGCTTATTTCACATAGGGTAGCATCTTTCATCTTTATTGTCTTAGATGATAGATTATCATTCTTTTTAAGGCTGTATAATGTGTTTACACTGGTGGGCAGTTGGACTGATTTCATCCTTGCAATAATGAATGGCACCGCAATATTGCAATGTACTGAGACTGTAAATAAGTATCTCTTCAATCTGAAGATAGTCTATATTTTGCTTATCTGCTTAGTATTAAGATTGTTTGATTACATGGCAAATCTATGTTTATTTTTGAGAGAATTCATGCTGTTTGCATAATGGATGCATCGACTTTCGCTTTCATGAGCAATGTTCAGTTTTTATCTCCCTGCATTCTCTGCAACACTTAAAACTTTGAGTTCTCTTGGTAACTGCAGTTATAACTGGAGTGAAGTGATAGCTTGTTATGATTTTAATTTTCACTTCCCTAATGTGTAGTGAGCTTTTTTCATATTTTGTTGGGACATTTGTGTGTCTTCCTTTGGGAAATTTCTATGCAAATACTTCTTCTATTCTATGGGTTGGGTTCTCATTCTTAGTTGGTCCCCTTGATGGACTGAAGCTATTCACTTTGATGTACTTCTGTTAGTCTAACTTTGTTTTCACTACCTATGCTTTGGGGGTGGTATATTTAAAAAAAATTATCTCCTAAGCTAATGCCACAGAGCTTTCTTTTACGTTTTCTTTTAGTAATTTTGTAGTTTTGGGTAATACATTTTAAAAGCCGTTTAGTCATTCCAACTTAATTTTCGTATAGCTGTTTTTAAAAGGCATGACTTAATTGTTATTCATGTGGATATCAAGTTTACACAATGGTATTCTTTGAGGAGAAAGTCCTTTCCCCGTTGTATGTTCTTGGCACCTTTGTCAAAACTCAATTGACCATAAATTTGTGCGTTTATTTCTGGTCTTCTAGTCTAGTGCTTTGCTGGATGTGTGTATGTGTATTTTGAAGACACAAATCACACTTAAATACATACTAGTAATCTGAGAAAGCTACAGGCTGCATGTCATTCTGGAAAAGGCAAAATTATGGAGACAGTGTTTATCAAGGCTTGAGAAAGGAAGGAATAAGCGAATACATAGAATAGAGAAAATTTTAAGGGCAGTGAGATTGTGCAATACTATAAATAATAGACATGTATATTATATATTTTACCAAATCCACAGCACTAAAAGTGAATCTAAACATAACTTACATATTCTGGTTGATAATGATGTCTAGATGCAGGGCCATCAATTATAAAGAATACATAGTCTGGTATATCTGGTAATGCAACAAGATGAGATGCACATGAAAAGGGGCGGGAAGCTCCATAGAAATTGTCTTCCCAATCAAATTTGCCATGAACTTAACACTGTTTAATACACTGTCTACTTTTACTACTGAAAAACATAAGGCCTCCCCCAAAAAACTATAAGCTTTGAAACTTATATAAGCTCTCAGTTGTGTAGAATACCAATTTTTATAATATTGGGCCCTTTGCCTAACTTCTTTTAATCTCAGTTTTTGCATTTTTAAATGAAGATACTTTATAGTGCTTTCATAAAAATTAAATAAGGCAGTGTCAAGTTAGGTGGGTGGAGGTAGGAGGCTAGTAAACTCCATATCAGCCTGGACTACATAGTGAAATCTGATCTCAAAAAGATAACCGAAAGATTTTTAATTTAAAGCTTTCTTTTAATTCCATGCATAAGTACTGTGTTTACATCATTTGCACACTTCCCTCTCATCCATTAAATTCCTTCCATACCCAACCTATCAAATTATTCTTATTTCTTACTTTAATTATGCTGAGTACATTTGATGTTGCTCATATAAATATATGTTTAGGGCTGACCATCTGGAATTATATAACCTGTCAGGGAAAGCTAATTTCCCCTTTCACGCTTCATCTAGGAATTAAGATGTGTGAGATTTCCCTCACCCACACATTAGGTAGGTCTTAATTAGGTAACCACTTTATTAAGATTTGTGGGTGCAGCTTCCCCATCATATATAGAAGACATTGTCTCAATAACAGACATCCTGATCCTCTGGCTTGAACAATCTCTCTTCCCCTTCTTCCAAGATGTTCTCTGAACCTTAGCTGAAAGGATTCTGTTGTATATGTATCACCTGGACTGTGCACTCTATGATAAATTGTTTTCTGCATTTTGACCAGTTGTGACTTCTTTCTATAATGACCTCTGTCTGCTGAAAAGAGAAGTTTATTTAGTGGGTGATAAAAGCTACACCTATCTGTGGATATAAAAATAAGTATCTACAATGCAGTTAGGAATTATACAGTGAGGAAAAGTGGCAACAGTAGGTTTTCCTCTAGGGTTCATGGCCTCAGCAGTCACTGGTAGTTGTCCAGGTTTACAGTACCAGAACATGAATTCTCTCCTATCAAATGGGCCTTAAAGCCAATTAGACAACTCTTGATTATCCCCTTGCACACTTGGGGATGTCTTCGTCCACTGTTGTCATTCACAGGGTTTAAAGCTATGTAGTCTTGTTGTTTGCTTTTCTCATTTAGCATCCTGCATATAACCTTCAGATCCTATGAGAGTCCTCAGGGAAAAGGTTTCCAGGCCAAACCCAATTTGATTCCCACAAGGTCTGTGTCTGAAATGTGTGGTGTCTTCCAAATTAGGGACTTACTTTCAAATTCTGTGAGGAAATCAAGAGAAGCAACAATATTATTTTGGGAATTTCTTTATCTCCCTTGACCGACAACTGGTGTTTCCCATGTCTGACACTGGGATTTTCATTAGACAGTCTGTGGCTTTTGGGGAGAACATTATCTCCCCACGTGGCATAACTTCATTCAAATTATATGTAAGTATATACAATACATGTATTTTATATTAATTTATATAATATATTTTCATTCATTATATGAATTTTAAGTAAATATAAAAAGTTTGCCTGTGCCCTTTTGTTTGATTTATTTATTTATTTTTACATCCAACTGAAGTTTCCACTCACTCTTCTCCTCACTTTTCCTCCCCTTCCCTTACCAGTCACCACCACCACCACCCATATGGAGACTCAATCCACTCCTCCTCTGTTTCTGTTCATAAAGGGCCAGCATCCTATGGGTTTCAACAAAACATGGCATATCAAGTTGCAGTAAGACTAAGCACCTCCCTTGTATTATGGCTGGGCAAGTCAATCCAGTATGAGGAATAGGTTCCCAAGAGCCAGCCAAAACATTAGGGTTCCATTGTTAGGAATATCACAAATAGACCAAGCTACATAACTGTCACATATATAGGTAGAGGGCTTAGGTCCTTCCCATGAAGGCTCTCTGGTTGTTGGTTCAGACTCTTTGAGTTTTTTATGAGCCAAGTTAGTTGTTTCTGTTCATTTCCTCGTGGTGTCTTCAACCCCTCTGGCTCCTACAAACCTTCCTCACTCTCTTCAGGATATCCCAGTTCAGCCCAATGTTTGGCAATGGGTATTTCTATCTGCCTGCATCAGTTACTGGATGGAGGCTCTCTGATGACAATTGGAGTAATCACCAATCTGATCACAGGAAAGAGACGGTTAAGGCTATGTATCCACTATTGCTAGGAGTCTTAGCTGGAGTCAGTCTTGTAGATACGTGGGAGTTTCCCTTGCATCAGGTTTCTACCTGACCCTGAAAAGCCTCCTTTCCTGTTATCTCTTTCAGTACTTTCCCTCTACACATGCCCCAACCAGACCTTTCAAATCTCCATTCCCATCTGCCCCTAGTCTACCCAGGAGATCTCCTCTATTTCCCCTTCCCATGAAGATCCATACACCCCCCCCCCGGCTCTCCTTGTTACCTAACCTCTCTGAGTCTATGGATTGCAGCATGACTATCCTTTACTTTGTAGGTAATATCCAATTATAAGTGAGTACATACCATGTTTGTCTTTCTGGGTCTGGGTTACCTCACTCAGGATGATTTTTTCTAGTTCTATCCCCATTTGCCTTCAAATTTGCTGATGTCATTATTCTGAATTGCTAAATAATACTCCATTATGTAAATGTATCATATTTTCTTTATCCATTCTTTGGTTGAGGGGTATCTAGGTTGTTTCCAGGTTCTGCCTATTACAAATAAAGCTGCTATGAACATAGTTGAGAAAGTGTACTTGTGGTATGATTTGAGCATCATTTGGGTATATGCTGAAGAATGGGATCAGTGAGCCATGAGGTAGACTGATCCTCAATTCTTTTTTAATTAAATGTTTTTTATTGATTTTTATTGAGCTCTACATTTATCTCTGCTTCCCTCCCTGACTCTCCCCTTCCTCTTCAACCCTGATTCCCAATTTTCTGAGAAACAGTCATATTGATTTCCAAAGTTGCTGTACAAATTTGTACTCCCACCAGTAATAGAGGAATCTTCCCCTTACTCCACATCCTCTCCAGCAAAAGCTGTCATTTTTTGTTTTGTGTTTTTGATCTTAGCCATTCTGATAGGAGTAGGATGAAATCTCAAAGAAGTTTGGATTTGCTTTTCCCTGGTGATGAAAGATGTTGACCATTTTTTAAGTGTTTCTCTACCATTTGAGATTCTTCTGTTGAAAATTCTCTGTTTAGGTCTGTACCTCACTTTTTAATTATATTATTTGTTTTTTGAAGTCTAGTTTCTTGAGTTCTTTATATATTTTGGAGATCAACCCTCTGTCAGATGTGGGATTAGTGAACATCTTTTCCCATTCTACAGGCTGATTGTCCCATTGACAGTGTTCTTTGCTTTACAAAAGCTTTTCAATTTCATGAGGTCTCATTTATTAATTGTTGATCTTAGTATCTGTGCTATTGGTGTTCTATTCAGGAAGCTGCCTCCTGTGCCAATGCATTCAAGGCTATTCCCCAATTTCTCTTCTATCAGGTTAGGTTTAATTGGATTTATGTTGAGGTTTTTGATCCACTTGAACTTGAGTTTGGTGCAGGGTGATAGATATGGATCTATTTGCGTTCTTCTACTTGCTGACATTCAGTCATGCCAGCACCATTTGTTGAAGATACTCTTTGTTCTCCATTGTATAATTTCGGTTCTTTGTCAAAAATCAAGTATCCATAGATATGTAAGTTTACCTGTGACCTTTAAAATTATTTTTTGTTAATTTTTGAGATTATATTTTAATTACAACATTTCTCCCTTCCCTTTCTTCCCTCCAAATTGTACCATATACCCTTCCTCACTCTCCTTCAAATTCATGGCTTTTATTTTTTCATCAATTGTAATTGCATGCATATATGTAGTTGCAAGTAAATATATATTTTCAAACACAAGCTGTTGAGTCCATATAATGCTGCTTATATGGGGACTTAGAAATATAACCTCTTCAAATAACTAAATAATTATATGTATAATTTATATAATTAAATACTTCTATTTATAGTAATTAAACTTATATTATCTACATTCTATGAATGTCAAACTCAAGAACAAGGTTATCATTCTCATATGAAAACTTCAAAAGCACTGAAGAGAAATTGAAAAGACGAAGTTCTGGTCATAATCCCACAGCTACATCACTAGATGCTCTTGAGTCTTTTGCTTTCTGTCCTCTTATAAGAGGCAAAAAATACTTTCTACTCCACCCAGTTTGCGAGGTTTTTGTAAAATACAGTATAAAATAATGTGTCTGGTTGTGGTTTAAAAGTTTAAAGGGCCATAAAAATGTAAAGGATTAATAGTAACTTAAAGAAATGTATTATTACTTAGCCGTCTCCATTTAAACCTACTTAATCTCTAACCCATTCCATATTTGTTCATTCCACAAGTCTGCCCTGAGAGCCAACTTTGTGTCAAGCATGCTGTTGGGTCCTGGAGGAAGAAAGATTAATAGGTACCTGCTACAGAGAAGTTTAAAGTTTAATGGAAAGACAAACATGACAAAATCAATTTGTTATAAAAGTGTAATAGAAAAACAAACATGAAAATCTGCTTTTATTATGTGATAAATGCTTTGGGCTACATATGTATATATGCTATGGGAGTGCAGATGAATAAGGTAATTATTATGAGGAATACCATGGAAAGCTTCACAAAGAAGGTGACATCAGTTCTGGGCTCTGAAGGATGAAAAGCAAATTTCCAGATGGAGAAGACAACATTTCAAGCTGAAGGAAAAGCATAAATAAGTTCACAGAGGAGTAATGCAGGATCTTTACAGAGATGATGATATTTAGGTAAGAGATAAAGCAAATGAAGTAAACTAGAAGGCTGGGAATAATAAATTGTGCCTGTGGAGAACCAAGGCATGATAGTGCATAATGATAATCCCAGCTCTCAGGGGGCTGAGAAAGAAGGATCCTGGTTTCAAGGTCAAATGGAGTTACATAGTGAAGACTTCTCTCAAAAGAAGATATACCTATGGAACATGAATTTTCATTCTAGAAACTTATGGGAACCCATCCATGGGGAGAATTGACAGTTATCTTTATATAGGTACTAGCTAGATAGAGTTAAGGAAGGATAGTGGTATTGAATAACAGTTTACTGTTGTGACAATCCTGTAGACTCTGGTGCCTTTGCTGTGGTAAAGGGCACATGGGGAAAAGTGTCCATGAGATATCTAAATGAAGGTGGCAAGTTGGTATTTGGATATATAGATATGACAACTTTACATGGAAACTTGTCTGGAGTCACAAAGATAGCATAAACATTGCAGTTAAAGTAATATAAATGGGCAAAAATACTCAAGTATAGGGTGACAATAAGAGTAGACGATAGTGGTGGTAAATATCAACATTTAGCAAGTAGGCAGAGGGAAAGAGTCCAGGAAAAATAGATCAAGGAGAAACTAGGAAGTTTCTGTGAGATGGAGAAGAATTGAGTGTCACCAAAGCCAAGAGAAAAATATTTCAAAGAAGTCAAGTGTGAAATGCTGAAGACGGAAAATTTAAGTAAAATAAAGACTGCCGTGTATCCATTGAATATTTTTGAACATTTAATTTTCACTCGCAATTTTTTTTTTAACACAAAGGTCTTTGAAACTGTCAAATTGGCAACTAAGAAATGCACTGGCCAGCAGCTTCTTGTCTCCTCTCCATGTGGCGTGACCCTTCCCATACAATACTTTCCAAGTTCACCAATTAATGTGTGCTCCAACAGCTCAGTTTCCCTTGTTCCTGAGCTTTCAGACAAGGAAATAGCCTGCATGTTTGTTTCAACGCTTGTAATCAATTTCAGCAAAGTCAGAAAGAAAGAAAGAAAGAAAGAAAGAAAGAAAGAAAGAAAGAAAGAAAGAAAGAAAGAAAGAAAGAAAGAAAGAAAGAAAGAAAGAAAGAAAGAAAGAAAGAAGAAAGAAAGAAAGGGGAAAAAAAACAGCCTCTAATGGAACTGACCATACAAACCTCCCCAGGGTGCAGGGGTTTATGTGCTGTGCCTGGACTATGTTAAGAAAATTAAAACTGGATTTGTAACAAAAGGGCCAAAGTGTCAAATCACTAAAAGCAGAAAATTCCACTTGCAGAACAGATGCCAACTCTCACACTGGTTTATGATGAGAGAAAGTGAAGATTTACAATATGCTTTCCATAAAGAACTGACAGCCACTCGACTAGGACCTCAGGGGGTGTCTCAGAGGTTCTCCCTCATTACCCAGGAAGCAAGGCAAAAGGGGAAAGGGTGCTTAGTCACAGAACAAGCTTTGTCTTTAGGAAGAAGGGCCATCTCTTGCACCTAGTTCTGTGACTTGGGATTTATCAGTATTTGTAACAGAATCAAAGAAATAAATAAGTCATTCTCTCAGTTCAAACTCATGAAAGAGTTACTGTGTGGCAGCTACAAATCTTTGTTAAGTCACTTTTCGGACATCTTTGGAAGCTTTACAAGCTAGGATGAGCTAGGTTGCACTGCAGTGAGAAGTGATATCAAAATTTAGCGGCCTCTAATAAATATTTGTTTCTCACTTAAACCACATGTCCAACAGAGAGTGGTGGGGGAGCATTAGGTAGGCATCTGACCACAGTAGTTCTTAGTTGCCCTCATTCTGATGAAACACTCTTGCAGCTTAACACAGCATACGGGAAAAGAACACTGGTAAATCAAGTCCTGGTTTTTCAAGCCTCTCTACAGATGTCACCTGTTCCACTTTTGTTCAGGTTTCATTGGCCCAAGTAAGTACCATTCCTCAGTCTGATTTGAAAGGGGAAGTATGCTTCATTTATAGATAGAAACAGTAGGGACAAACATCAACTATCAATGTAGTTTAACAGTCTACAAGGAACACCATTGCAAGGTCTTAAATGTCACCTGCATTCCACGGCAAGTACTCCAAACATGAATGATTAGGTAACCATCATGAGAATCTCCGCTGTCTACTTGTTGACCTGCACCTTGGCACCCATCAATCAAATTTCATTCAGTGGGCTTAGATCTTTGTAATATATTAATTCCAGTGTAAAACTAATCCAAAGGTTAACACAAACTCTGACTGTAGTCTGAAGCTGTCCTTGCTTCCTAGCTCTAGACACACTCACTGAAGGTTGCTGAACTTTGCTTACTTTTTTGCCAATGACATAATCTTCTCCTTATACAACTGTTTCTCCTGTATGTGGCAGAAAGAAAATTATTGCAGACTAATGAACAGAGAACTGTAGCCTGTAGAAAAAAAAAAAAAAGACCAAGAGGCAGAAAACAGTTGGCTGTATTGGATTACTGTTTAACTGAAGCTGTGAGAGCTTTGTGGTCCAGGGCTCTGACACATACAACCGTATTTCCAAGACATGGACATCTGTTAAATGTATCTGCGTAAATGAATTTAGACAGATTGTAATAATATATACAGCTTTAATGGAGAAATAGACTTACAGGACCACAGGTTCCTGTGACAAACAGGGAAGCAGAGAGCCCGTGCGGCTCCCGCTTGCCCGATTTATAAGTAAACATTCGCCCGAGGTGAACACGCCCCCTAAGGGGCTGGGCTTATCCCTACAGTTAAAGACATTAACAAGCATGCAAATTAATAAGTAAATCACAAGTTAGCATGAAGGCTGTAATGAAAATAGACAGGGTTGCAATTGAGAACAAAAAGGAAGGAGGCCTCTCTAAACAGGCATGGTTGAAGAAGGCAGCTTCAAGGAGTGACAGTTAATTCGGACGTGAAGATATAAAGAATCTAATATGATAAACTTCAAGGTATTTACATGGTCTCCAAATTTCATATTGTACACTAAAGAGAAAGTAGCAACTTCATAGTGGAGAACAGATACTCCTTTACCAAGCAGCCTCAATGAGAATCACCTAGTAAGAATAAATGAGCATTGTGTGCCTCCATATGTGGTATTTTGAGGGGAACTCGGTATCATTCATATGGTAGCTTGTCATTACTTGTGTTTACTAGAGGAAACAGCAAAGACACCCCAAATGGGGAATAATTTACTTTTTTGATGTTTGGTAGTTTTATAAATGATTTATCTTTTCCATCCCTATTATCTTCTCTTAATACCTGAACCTTTTCTGCTATAACTCTCCTTCTTCCTGAAAACTAGCAAACTTTCATGTCGTGTGTGTGCGTGTTTTTGTTTGTGTCCCGCTGACTTTTGTTTCATTTTGTTTTGGTTTGTTTTGTTTTATTTCTAGTTTTTTATTTCAATTTATTTTTTTAAAAAACTATCTTTTCTCATTTTACATGTCAAATCCATTTCCCACTCCCTCCCCTCCCCCTTCTCCCTCCACCTCTCCCCCTACTCCCTATTCCACCCCTCATCCACTCCTCAGAGAGGAGAAGGCTTCCCATGGTGGGTCAACAAAGTACAACACATTGCTTTGGGGCAGGACCAAGGCCCTACCCCACTATATCTAGGCTGAGAAAGGCATCCCTCCAGAAATAATGGGTTCCTTTTTTCCAGAACAAGCAGTAGGGATAAATCCTGGTCTCATCGCCAGTGGCCCCACAATTTGCCCCAGTCATACAACTGTCACCCACATTCAGAGGGGCTAGTTTGGTCCTATGCTGGTTCCCTTGCTTTCAGGCTGGAGTTGGAAGGCTTCCATTAGCTCAGGTAAATTGTTTCAGAGGGTGTCTCTATCACGGTCTTGACCTTTTTGCTCACATTCTCACTCCTCCCACTCTTCATCTGGACTTTGGGAGCTCAGCCCAATGCTCTGCTGTGGTTCTCTGTATCTGTTTTCATCAGTTTCTGGATGAAGGTTCTATAGTGACATTTAAGATAGTCCTTAATCTGACTACAGGGCAAGGCCAGATCGGGCACCCTTTCCACTATTGCTTAGAGTCTTAGCTGGGGTCATCCTTGTGGATTCCTGGGGATTTCTCTAATGCTAGGTTTCTTACTAGCCCCATAATGGCTCCCTCGATTAAGATATCTCTTTTTTGCTCTCTGTCTCTGTCCTTCCCCCATCATGACCATCCCATTCTCTCATGTTCTCCGCCCCTCTTCTTCCTCTCTCCTCCACCCCTTCTGCCTTCCCTTCTCCCCCCACCCTCATGCTCCCAATTTTCTCAGGAAATTTTGTCTATTTCCCCTTCCCAAGGGGATCCATGTATGTTTTTCTTAGGGATCACCTTGTAACTTAGATTCTCTGGGGTTGTGGACTATAGAGGCTCATTATCCTTTGCTATTCACCATGCTCATCTTTCTGGGTCTGGGTTACCTCATTCAGGATGGTTTTTTTCTAGTTCCATCAATTTGAATACAAATTTCAAGATGTCATTGTTTTTTACCATTGAGCAGTATTCCATTGTGTAAATGTACCACATTTTCTTAATCTATTCTTTGGTTGAGGGGCATCTAGGTTGTATCTAGGTTGTGGCTATTACAAATAATGATGTTATGAACATAGTTAAACAAATGTCCTTTTAGTATGGTTGAGCATCCTTTGGGTATATGTCCAAGAGTAGTATTGCTGGGTCTTGTGGTAGGTTGAGTCCCAATTTTCAGAGAAACTGCCATACTGATTTCCAAAGTGACTGTGCTAGTTGACATTCCCATCAGCAATGGAGGAGGGTTCCCCTTACTCGATATCCTCTCCAACATAAGCTATCATTGATGTTTTTTTTTTTGTCTTAGATTCTGACAGGTATAAGATAGTATCTCAGAGTTGTTTTGATTTGCATTTCCCTGATGGCTGAGGATGTTGAACATTTCTTTAAGTTCTTTCAGCCATTTGAAATTCTACTGTTGAGAATTCTGTTTAGATCTGTACCCCATTTTTAGTTGGATTATTTGATATGTTGATATCTAATTTCTTGAGTTCATTATATATTTTGGAGATCAGTCCTTTGTCTGGTATGGGGTTGGTGAAGATATTTTCCCATTCAGTAGGTTGTCTTTTTGTCTTATTGACTGGGTCCTTTGCTTTACAGAAGCTTCTCTGTTTCAGGAGGTCCCATTTATTTATTGTTGCTCTCAGTGTCTGTGCTACTGAGGTTATCTTTAGGAAGTGGTGTCCTGTGTCCATACATTGAAGGCTACTTCGCACTTTTTCCTCTATCCGGTTCAGTGTGGTCAGATTAATATTGAGGTGTTAATCCATTTGGATTTGAGGTTGGTACATGGTGATAGATATGGGTCTATTTTCATTTGTCTATATGTTGACATCCAGTTATGCCAGCAAAATTTGTTGAAGATACTTTCTTTTTTCCATTGTATAATTTTATCTTCTTTGTCAAAAATCAGGTGTTCATGGGCATGTGAATTAATATCTGGGTCTTTGATTCACTTCCATTGGTCAACCTCTCTGTTTTTATGCCAATACCAAGCTGTCTTCATTACTGTAGTTCTATAATAGAGCTTGATGTCAGGGGTGGTTGCCTCCAGAAGTTCCTTTATTATACAGGATTGTTTTGGTTATCATGTTTTTCGTTTTGTTTTGATTTGTTTTCCCACATGAAGTTGAGATTTGTCTTACGAGGTCTGTGAAGAATTATGTTGGGATTTTGATTAAAATTGCATTGAATCTATATATTGCTTTCGGTAGAATTGCCATTTTTATCTTGTTCATTCTACCTATCCAAGAGCATGGGAGACCTTTTCATTTTTTAGTATCTTCTTCAATTTTTTTCTTCAAAGACTTAAGTTCTTGTGGAACAGGTCTTTCACTTGTTTGGTTAGTGTTACCCCCAAGATATTTCATGCTATTTGTAGCTCTGACTTTGTTTAGGGTTACTAGCATGAGCTTGGTAGGAGGTTTTTTACTGGAGCATGGACAGTTTATCTGTATTTATGCTGAAGTAAGTGATACCTCTCCTCCCTCCACCATCAACTATTGATTGCCACTCAAGAATGTTTTGGGACCTCATGAGCCCTTACTTTTTTCTTGATTGACTCAATCTTGTACAGTTTTTAAACAAGTGAGTTCATGAGTACCAGGGTAACCTCAAACTTAGAGATCCTCCTGCCTCTGTCTCCCGAGTGCTGGGATTAAAGGAGTATCCCACCACTGCCCAGGGTACTTTTTCTTTTCAAAAAAAAAAAAAGAGGTCGGGCAGTGGTGGCACATGCCGTTAATCCCAGCACTCGGGAGGCAGAGGCAGGCAGATCTCTGTGAGTTTGAAGCCAGCCTGGACTACAAGAGCTAGTTCTAGGACAGGCTCCAAAAGCTACAGAGAAACCCTGTCTCAAAAAAAAAAAAACAAACAAAATAAAACTATGAGAATGCCTAAAATAAGTAATGAGAAACAAATAGTAACGATTATGTAGAGAAACTGGATGCTTGCTTCTTTGTCTGTGACATGTACAATTAAGTACTGTATGACCACCTGGAGAATATTCAGAAGATGTCTTTTTCAAAACACCTTTCCATACCTTGGTGCTCCTGTTATTCCCACCTCCTCCTGTTGAAGCTGTCATAGAAGAATGCCCCAGACGGGAATAATGTTACATATCAAATACTCATTCCTCACGATTCTAGAGGCTTGACAGTCAATGATCAAGACCCTGTCTTGTTTCAGGATATTAGATCACACTGTGAACCCCAATATTGTGTTATTTACTGAAAAAAAACCTGTTTTCAGTTGTGGTGTGGCTCAGCCTTAGTACACATTGAGTACACACCTTTAGTTGAAGAGCTTTCTAATTTAATATTGTAAACAGGATTAAATAAAGTCAACCATAGGTGAACAGGTAGAGCAGGGAACCAGTTGACAGGAAGGGAACATGGGATTATTAAGAAAAATAACCATAGAGAATAAGAAGGGTCAGGAGGTCAGATAGAGAGAGAGACACAGGAAGTAGAAAGGTACATTCAGTGTGAGGTTTGGGTTTGAGACAGCATAGGAGAAAGGGAGCTTGGGTGACATCGGCTGAGGAGGGAAGGCAGCTGGTGCTTTCTCTGACTCTCTGAGCCAGCAGACTTTCACCTCAGCATCTAGCTCCTGAGTCTTTAATGGTAAAAATCAAAAGATTGAGAGGTTTTAAAAAAAAACTGTCAACTGCCTCCTTGGAAAGCCACTTTTCTTTGCTGTAGCACGTGCTCCTATTTCCCGTGTCCTTACAAGCCTTTTCCTCTGTTCTCAAGCACATACAGAGTGTTAGCTGGTGGTTTGGCCTTATGAGGATACCATTATTATTGGATTTAGTTCTATCTAATCAAGAGTAAATACTTGAACATATAAACTTCAGGGGCAGAAACAGTACTCAGTACACAATAGGGGCTCTATTCTTTAAAAAAAAAAAAAAGAAAGAAAGAAAAACCAAAACTATCAATGCCTTAAAAAACAAAGCAAGGATGGGATCCTGTTTCTTTAAAAACAAATCAGAAGGGACATAAAAGCAAATTAACATGTCAATACAAATATATCTGGTGAAGGGAAAAAAATGCCACCAAAAGTTTCAGGGTCAACTGAAAAGTCTGGAGAGCAGCAGAATGGATAAAGCAGTTGGAACCATGTTAAGTTCTTGGCATTGTCAACTGTTGTATTAGAGAGTATCACAATGCTTGCCTTTCTAAGAAATTGCCACATAAACAATCTCCAGAATGTCCATACAGTACTTAATTGTACATTGTCACAAGCAAAGTAGCAATCATCCAGTTTCTCTACATAATTGCTACCATTTGTTTTCACATTACTTATTTTAGTTGGGTTTCTTAAAGAAAATAAATATCCCAGTATTGGTGGTACATGCCTTTAATCCCAGCACTCAGGAGGCAGAGACGGAAAGATCTCCGAGTTTGAGGCCAGCCTGGTCAACAGAGTGTTTCAGGACAGTGAAGGATACACAGAGAAAGCTTCTCTCAAAAAAATAAATAAATAGGCTTTGTTTACGAGCTACCCAACCAGCAGGGAGACCTGATTTCTCGGTGCCAGGAGAGCCAACAATGGGGTGAGTTTCTGACCCCGCGGTGCCAGCCCGGGAAAGGGAACTCAGAAGTTCCTCAACCCCCTATCCTTCTTGGGCTCTCTGCAGGGCCTCTACTCCCTGCATACTGCCTCTTTCTTCCTATCCCACCCAGCTTGCATCCAGAACCCTCCCCACTTCGGCCCCCCTGCCCTCTTTCGACACATAACATCACCCAGCCCAGCCTGTCTGGGCACTGGGTCTGAATCCTCAGGGCAACCAAGCGAGCAGGAGTTCCTTTGTTTCTATTGCCTGCCTGCACAAAGCAAGGTAGGCGCTTTGTTTAAGAGCTGCCCAACCAGCACGGAGACCTGATCTGGGTGCCAGGAGAGCCAGCATTTTGGAGAGACATCATTGGGCATGGAGATCTGATCTCGGCACCAGGAGAGCCATCACTGGGAAGAGCCATCACTGGGAAGGTACATCAGTAGGCAAGGAGACCTGATCCGGTAAAAGAAGATCCATAAGGGACCATTTGGAAGGAGAGATGGGCAGACGCCAATGCAAGAATTCACCCAACAATCTGAAATACAACATGAAGCCACCAAAACCAGTGACCTCACAACGGGAGGACATGAACACCTTAATCAAGAAGAAGTAGAAAAGATTGACTTCATGAAAGTGATTGAAGCCCTTAAACAGCATGTAAAAAACGCCCTTATAGAAATGGAAGAGAAATATAACAGAAAGTTTGAAGAATTGAATAAATCAGTGAATGATACCCTAGAAAACCAAGGAAAAACAATCAAACAGATAATGGAAACAGTGCAAGACTTGAAAACTGAAATGGAGGCAAAGAAGAAAACACAAACAGAGGGCCGGCTGGACATGGAAAATTTAAGTAAACAAACAGAGTCTACAGAAACAAGCATAACCAACAGAATACAAGAGTTAGAAGAAAGAATCTCAGATTCTGAAGATACCATAGAGAAAATAAACACACTGATCAGAGAAAATAGCAAGTCCAACAAACTCTCATCACAAAACATTCAGGAAATCTGGGACACAATAAAAAGACCAAACCTAAGAATAATAGGAGTAGAAGAAGGAGAAAAAGTGCAGCTCAATGGTCCAGAAAATATAATGAATAAAATTATAGAAGAAAACTTTCCCAACCTAAAGAAAGATATACCTATGAAGGTTCAAGAAGCATACAGAACACCGAATAGGCTGGATCAAAAAAAAAAATTCCCTCGCCATATAATAATCAAAACACAAAGCATACAGAATAAGGAAAGAATTTTAAGAGCTGCAATGGAAAAAGGCCAAGTCACTTATAAAGGTAAACCTATCAGACTTACACCTGACTTCTCCATGGAAACCATAAAAGCCAGAAGGTCCTGGATAGATTTACTGCAGAAACTGAGAGACCATGGATGCAAGCCCAGACTACTATACCCAGCCAAGCTTTCATTCACTATAAATGGAGAAAACAAAATTTTCCAGGATAAAAACAAATCCAGCCTTACAGAAAGTAATAGAAGGAAAATCACTAACCAAGGAGTCCAACAATGACCACAATAACTCAGACATCTAGAGACCCTTCACCAACACAACTCAAAGAAGGGAAACACACAAACTCTATGACTAAAAGAGTGACCGGAGTTAACAACCACTAGTCATTAATATCACTTAATGTCAATGGACTCAACTCACCTATAAAAAGGCACAGGCTAAGAGATTGGATATGAAAACAGGATCCAACATTCTGCTGTTTACAAGAAACACACCTCAACCACAAAGACAGGCACCTACTCAGAGTAAAGGGCTGGGAAAAGGCTTATCAAGCAAATGGACCTAAGAAACAAGCAGGTGTGGCCATACTAATTTCTAACAAAGTAGACTTCAAACTCAAATCAATCAGAAGAGATGGAGAGGGGCATTTTATACTCATAACAGGAACAATTCATCAGGATGAAGTCTCAATCCTGAACATCTATGCCCCTAATATAAAAGCTCCCACGTACATAAAAGAAACATTGCTAAAATTCAAGGCAGCCATCAAACCGCATACACTAATAGTAGGAGACTTCAACACTCCTCTCTCACCAATGGACAGGTCAATCAGACAGAAACCTAACAGAGAAATAAGAGAATTAATGGAGGTAATGAAGCAAATGGACTTAATAGACATCTATAGAACATTCCGCCCAAATAGGAAAGAATATACCTTCTTCTCTGCAGCTCATGGAACCTTCTCGAAAATCGACCATGAAAGACCGCCCTGCCCAGCTTGTTAAACAACTTAGCACTGGTAACGCCATTTTACAAGGCTTGTACTGAATATTCAGGGTTTGAACAAAGGGCAGTTTAGAAGCTGCCAAAATGAGATAGAGACACCTGTGGCTGGGCCGGGGGAGGAACGAGGAATACCGAGAATGTGGCTGGGTGTCGTCTGCCCCAGGTGGGGAGAAGACACTCTGTCTGCCCTAGATAAGAGCCAAGGCAGCCCATATCTGAATTCTCGGGGACTAGGGACCTTGTCCCGACCTGAACTCGGCCACATTCAAACTAACCAATAAAAACCGTGTAACTACGCTTCTCGCTTCTGTACCATGCTTTTTGCTCCCCAAAACATATATAAACCCATTACCCCGACCTGGAGGCACACAAGTCCTCCGAGAGACTTTGTCGCCCCAGGTACCTGTGTATCTGAATAAACCTCTTGCTGTTTGCATCCATACAAGTGGTCTCGCTGTTCCTTGGGAAGGGTCTCCCAAGGAACACTCTTGGAGGGTTTTTCATTTGGGGGCTCGTCCCGGATTTGGAGACCCCCACCCAGGGACCACCGACCCACCACCGGGAGGTAAGCTGGCCAGTTCCCTGTCTGTGTCTGTGTCTGTCTGAGTCTTTTGTCGTTCTGTCATTCAGTAAGATTCGATCGGGTCTATCAGTATCTGGCGGCCTAGCGAAGGAGCTGACGAGCTCAGACTTCCCCCCCTCCACAGCCCTAGAAGACGTTCTAAGGGTGTCTGGAGCCTTTGGGGCTCAATCTGTAACTGGAGGACACTCCAGTATCCGTAGGGGCTAAGAGTGACCAGGTCACTCCTCTAGTTCCCAGGAGGCCTCCATCTAAATCCGTAATGCTGCGCAGCTTCTGATTTTGAGCTTGGTTTTGGTTTTTTTGTTTCTTTGTTTTTATGTCCTTTGTTTTTGATATATCTGTTTGTACTCGAGTCTAAATCTGGTACCATGGGACAATCGTTAACAACACCTTTAAGTCTCACTTTAGATCACTGGCCTGATGTCCGGGACCGAGCAAACAATCAATCGGTCGAAGTGTGAAAGAAAAAAATGGGTGACTGTCTGTTCGTCTGAATGGCCCACATTTATAGCCGCAGGACGGCATTTTTAACCTTGATATCATTTCCTAGGTGAAGGAGCAGATGTTCGACATAGAATCCCCAACCCCCTCACCTATGGCTGGCCGACTGAGGGGCAGACGCAGGCCTCCGCCTGATTCCACCTCCCTCGCCCTTCCCCTCCAAGAGGGTCCGAATGGCCAGCAACAGCACTGGCCATTCTCAGCTTCTGATCTTTACAACTGGAAGCAACTAACTTGATAGAATCTATCCTAGTTACACACTAGCCCACCTGGGATGACTGCCAGCAGCTCCTGCAGGCTCTGTTGACCTTGGAGAAAAAAACAAGGAGTCTTTTTGGAGGCGCGGAAGAATGTCCTGGGCCACAATGGACGCCCGACCCAGCTGCCGAACGAGATTGATGCGGCTTTTCCCTTGACCCGCCCTAATTGGGACTTTACCATGGACGCAGGTAGGGGACACCTATGTCTTTACCGCCAGTTACTCATAGCGGGTCTCCAAGGGGCAGCACACCACCCCACTAATTTGGCTCAGGTAAAGCAAGTGATACAAGGGAATGAGGAGACACCCTCAGCATTTTTAAAAGGCTTAAGGAAGCATATAGAATGTATACCCCTTATGACCCTGAGGAGCCTGGACAGGCCACTAGCATTTCGATGTCTTTCATTTGGCAGTCCAGCCCGGATATCCGAAGCAAGTTGCAGAGATTGGAGGGTCTGCAGGGATATACCTTACAGGATTTACTGAAGGAAGCAGAAAAAAATTTAACAAAAGGGAAACTCCAGAGGAAAAGGAAGAGAGATTATGGCAGAGAAAAAAAAAAGAATCAGGAGGAAAAAGACATGAAAAGAATAAAGAATTAAACAGGCTGCTGGCCACTGTAGTTCAAGGACAAGATAAAGAGGGAGGTAGGCTGGGAGAACGGAAGGGGGCCAAAATGGATATTGACCAATGTGCCTACTGCAAGGAACGAGGCTGCTGGATCAGGGCATTCTCACTCCCTGCAGATTGCCATGGAACACCCCCCTCCTGCCAATAAAAAAAGCCGGGGACTGGGGACTATTGGCCAATGCAGGATCTGAGAGAGGTTAACAAAAGGGTGGAGGGCATACACCCCACGGTCCCCAACCCTTACAATCTATTTGAGTACTCTGTCACCATCCCACGTTTGGTACACTGTATTGGATTTAAAGGATGCTTTCTTCTGCTTGCGGTTACATCCTGAGAGCCAGTCCCTTTTTGCCTTTAAATGGAAGGACCCAGATCTTGGACTTTTGGGTCAATTGACCTGGACCAGGCTCCCCCAGGGATTTAAAAATAGCCTGACCCTCTTTGATGAGGCCTTACACTGGGACTTGGCAGACTTTCGGGTTCAGTACCCCGCCCTGATATTGCTCCAATATATTGATGACCTCCTTCTGGCGGCCGCCTCGGAAAAATAATGTCAGGAGGGCACAAAAGCCCTCCTACAGACATTGGGACAATTAGGATATCGGGCATCAGCCAAAAAGTCTCAGATATATCAGAAACAAGTCATTTACCTAGGTTATCAATTGAGAGATGGACAGAGATGGCTGACCGAGGCGTGCAAACAGACTATCACTAACATCTGCCAGCTGCAGGAGTTTCTGGGGACAGCAGGATTCTGCTGCCTCTGGATCCCAGGGTTTGCAGAGATAGCTACACCCCTGTACCCCCTAACCAAGCAGGGGGCAATGTTCAGATGGGAAAAGAAATAGCAAAAGGCTTTTGAGGACAATATCAAAAAGGCTTTACTAACCTCACCCGCATTGGGCCTTCCAGACGTTACCAAGTCCTTTGAACTGTTTATAGATAAAAAGTGGGGATATGCCAAGGGGGTCCTGACCCAGAGACTGGGCCCCTGGAGGCATCCTATGGCCTATCTGTCCAAGAAACTCGACCCAGTGGCTTCTGGATGGCCACCCTGTCTACGGATGGTAGCAGCTATTGCAGTCCTTACCAAGGACGCAGGTAAATTGACTCTAGGCCAGCCATTGACCATCCTGGCACCCCATGCAATGGAGGCCTTGGTCAAACAGCCTCCAGACCACTGGCTTTCCAATGCCTGCATGACTCATTACCAAGCCATGATCCTGGATGCGGACCGGGTGCAATTTGGACCTGTGGTCACTCTCAACCCCGCAACTTTGTTCCCCTTGCTGGAGGAGACAGAGCAGCATGATTGCCTCCAGATCCTTGCGGAAATGCACGGGACCAGACGGGACCTGACAGATCACCCTCTTCAGGACGCTGACTATACCTGGCACATCGATGGTAGCAGCTTCCTGGAAAACGGGGAACAGAGAGCGGGGGCAACAGTAACCACGGAAACTGAGGTAATTTGGGCTGAGGCCCTACCAGCAAGCACCTCATCCCAAAGAGCAGAACTCATCACATTGACCCAGACACTCCAGATGCTCCAGATGGCAGAAGGTAAGAAACTTAATGTCTATATGGACAGTCGATACGCCTTTGCCACTTCCCATATACATGGGAAAATTTACTGAAGGTGAGGGCTCCTGACCTCAGAAAAAAAAATTAAATTAAAAATAAGACTAAAATCTTGGCACTACTCAAAGCCCTATTTCTGCCCCAAAAACTGAGTATTATGGACTGTCCTGGCCACCAAAAGGGCCACAGCCCAGAGGCAAAAGAAAATCGACTGGCGGATGCTGCCGCCAAAGAGGCTGCCCTAAAAACAATCAGCACCTCCTGAGCCTTCACTATGACCGATTCAGAAAATACAAGGCTGTTCTGATGTCCACTGCCCTAAAGTCAAGAGGACACCAACCTCCTAAAGAAAATGGGGGCCACCTATGACCCCAAAGAGTAACATTGGGTCTTCAAGGAAAAGACTGTTATGCCAATGAGAAACCTTACTGGAACGACAGGAAACTGGCCCCTACCTCCTAAACAGAGATGGGGCCCTACAAAAGGTAACTGATAAAAATAAAGCCTGTGCTCAAGTAAATGCAGGTAAGACTAAGCTTGGGCCAGGGGTCCGGGTACGGGGGCATCGCCCCGGCACTCATTGGGAGATTGACTTCACCGAAATAAGACCTGGACAATATGGATACAAATACCTATTGGTATTCGTGGACACCTTTTCAGGATGGGTGGAAGCCTTTCCCACCAAGCACGAGACTGCTGAGGTTGTAACTAAAAAGCTCTTGGAAGAAATCTTTCCCAGGTATGGCATGCCCCAGGTATTGGGCACTGATAATGGACCTGCTTTCATCTCCCAGGTAAGTCAGTTGGTGGCCAAGCTATTGGGGATTGATTGGAAATTACATTGTGCATACGGACCCCAAAGTTCAGGGCAGGTAGAACGGATGAATAGAACCATCAAGGAGACTTTGACCAAATTAACGCTTGCAACTGGCTCTAGAGACTGGGTGCTCCTCCTTCCCCTAGCCCTCTACCGGGCCCAGAACACGCCGGGCCCTCATGGACTCACCCTATTTGAGATACTATATGGAACACCTCCACCATTCATTAATTTCTTTGACTCTAATATTGCTGATTTTGCTAACAGCCCTTCTCTGGAAGCTCATTTACAGGCACTGCAGATTGTCCAGAGAGAGGTCTGGAGGCCATTAGCTGCAGCCTATCGGGAACAACTAGACAAACCGGAGGTACCACATCCCTTCCAGATAGGAGACAATATCTGGGTCCGCAGACATCAGACCAAAAACCTAGAACCCCGCTGGAAGGGACCATACACCGTACTGCTGACCACCCCCACGGCACTGAAAGTTGACGGCATCGCCGCCTGGGTCCATGCCTCCCACGTCAAGGCAGCCCATCACCCTGAGGAGAAGGAGCCAACTGCGACCCCACCATGGAGAATCCAGCGCACCCCAAACCCGTTAAAATTAAGACATGCCTGGGGGGCCCCTTGATTACTCTCTGGGCCCTGCTAGGACTGGTAGGGACAACCCTAGGGGGGAGCCCACACCAGACATACTCCTTAAAATGGCAAGTCCTGTCCCCAAGTGGAGCGATTGTTTGGGAAATTCAGGGCAACCATGCACTTAACACTTGGTGGTCTACTCTCACACACGATTTTTGCCAGTTAGCTGCAGGATCAAATGACTGGGACCTAGAGATTCCCGAATCCACTTAAAGCAATTGAATGAAAAATTCCATTCAAAGTCATAAGAGACATGGGGGAAAGAAAGACTCCCCGCCCAGCTTGTTAAACAACTTAGCACTGGTAACGCCATTTTACAAGGCTTGTACTGAATATTCAGGGTTTGAACAAAGGGCAGTTTAGAAGCTGCCAAAATGAGATAGAGACACCTGTGGCTGGGCCGGGGGAGGAACGAGGAATACCGAGAATGTGGCTGGGTGTCGTCTGCCCCAGGTGGGGAGAAGACACTCTGTCTGCCCTAGATAAGAGCCAAGGCAGCCCATATCTGAATTCTCGGGGACTAGGGACCTTGTCCCGACCTGAACTCGGCCACATTCAAACTAACCAATAAAAACCGTGTAACTACGCTTCTCGCTTCTGTACCATGCTTTTTGCTCCCCAAAATATATATAAACCCATTACCCCAACCTGGAGGCACACAAGTCCTCCGAGAGACTTTGTTGCCCCAGGTACCTGTGTATCTGAATAAACCTGTTGCTGTTTGCATCCGTACAAGTGGTCTCGCTGTTCCTTGGGAAGGGTCTCCACAGAGGAAAGACACTCTGGGAGGGTCTTTCAGACCACATAGTTGGTAACAAAGCAAACATCCACAGTTACAAAAAAAAAATATTAGTAACCACCTGTGTCTTATCAGATCACCATGGATTAAAGTTAGAATTCAACAACAATGCTACCCCCAGAAAGCCTACAAATTCATGGAAACTGAACAGTCAACTACTGAACCATACCTGTATTAAGGAAGAAATAAAGAAAGAAATTAAAGTCTTCCTGAAATTCAATGAAAATAAAGAAACAACATACTCAAACTTATGGGACACTATGAAGGCAGTCCTAAGAGGAAAGTTCATAGCACTAAGTGCCCACTTAAAGAAAACAGAGATAGCTCACATTGGAGACTTAACAGCCCACCTGAAAGCTCTAGAAAAAAAAGAAGCAGACTCACCTAGGAGGAGTAGAAGACTGGAAATAATCAAACTGAGGGCTGAAATCAACAAAATAGAAACACAGAAAACAATCCAAAGAATCAATAAAACAAAAAGCTGGTTCCTGGAGAAAATCAACAAGATTGACAAACCCCTATCCAAACTAATCAAACGGCAGAGAGAGAATTTGCAAATTAATAAGATCAGAAATGAAAAGGGGGACATAACCACAGACACACAGGAAATTCAGAGAATCATTAGAACTTACTACAAAAGCCTATATGCCACAAAACTGGAAAACATAAAGGAAATGGACACTTTTTAGATAAATACCATATACCAAAGTTAAACCAGGACCAGGTAAACAATCTAAATAGACCTGTTAGTCGCGAAGAATTAGAAGGTGTTATCAAAAACCTCCCTACCAAAAAAAGCCCAGGACCAGATGGTTTCAAGGCGGAATTCTAGCAGAACTTCCAAGAAGACCTAATACCTATACTCCTTAATGTAATTCACAATATAGAAACAGAAGAGGCATTGCCAAATTCCTTTTATGAAGCTACAGTTACTCTGATACCAAAACCGCACAAAGACTCAACCAAGAAAGAGAATTATAGGCCAATCTTGATGTGGGAGTGCCATATATCAATCTGTTGATTTCATTGGTTAAGCAATAAAGAAATTGCTAGACCCATTTGATAGGCCCACCCTTAGGTGGGTGGCGTAAACAGAACAGAGGGCTGGGAGAAAGAAGCTGAGTCAGTGAGTCGCCATGATTCTCACACTCCAGACAGACACAGGTAAAGATCATTCCTGGTAAGCCAGCTCGTGGGCTACAGCAGATTATTAGAAATGGGCTAGTCCAGGTGCGAGAGCTAGCCTAGAAGAGGCTAGATAGAAATGGGCCAAGCGGTGTTTAAAAGAATACAGTTTCTGTGTAATTATTTCAGGTAAAGCTAGCCGTGGGGGCGGCCGGGTGCCAGGGACGCAGCCCGCCGCTCCTATTTCAACACAATCTCACTCATGAACATCGGCGCAAAAATCCTCAACAAAATACTGGCAAACCGAATCCAAGAACACATTAGAAAAATTATCCATTATGATCAAGTAGACTTCATCCCAGAGATGCAGGGCTGGTTCAACATACGAAAATTTATCAATGTAATCCATCATATAAATAAACTGAAAGAAAAAAAACCATATGATCATTAATTAGATACTGAAAAAGCATTTGACAAAATTCAACATCCCTTTATGATAAAAGTATTGGAGAGATTAGGGATACAAGGGTCATACCTAAATATAATAAAAGCTACATACAGCAAGCTGACAGCTAACATCAAATTAAATGGAGAGAAACTCAAAGCCATCCCACTAAACTCAGGAACATGACAAGGCTGTCCACTCTCGCCATACCTCTTTAATATAGTGCTTGAACTTCTAGCAATAGCAATAAGACAACATAAGGGGATCAACGGGATTCGAATTGGAAAGGAAGAAGTGAAACTTTCGTTATTTGCAGATGATATGATAGTGTACATAAGCGACCCCCAAAACTCCACCAAAGAACTTTTACAGCCGATAAACACCTTTAGTCATGTGGCAGGATACAAGATCAACTCCAAAAAATCAGTCGCCCTCTTATACACAAAGGACACTGAACCTGATAGAAGAGAAAGTGGGAAATACCCTACAACGTATGGTCACAGGAGATCGCTTCCTATGTATAACCCCAGCAGCACAGACATTAAGGGCAACATTGAATAAATGGGACCTAATGAAACTGAGAAGCTTCTGTAAAGCAAAGGACACTGTCACTAAGACGAAAAGGCAACCCCCTGATTGGGAGAAGATCTTCACCAACCCTGCAACAGACAAAGGTCTGATCTCCAAAATATATAGAGAACTCAGGAAACTAGACTTTAAAATGCTAATTAACCCAATTAAAAGATGGGGCACTGAACTGAACAGAGAATTCTCAACAGAAGAAGTTCAAATGGCCAACCGACACTTAAGGTCATTCTCATCCTCCTTAGCGATCAGGGAAATGCAAATCAAAACAACTTTGAGATATCATCTTACACCTGTCAGAATGGCTAAAATAAAAAACTCCAATGATAGCCTTTGCTGGAGAGGCTGTGGAGGAAGGGGTACCCTCATCCATTGCTGGTGGGAATGCAGTCTTGTGCAACCACTTTGGAAATCAGTGTTTCGGTTTCTCAGGAAATTCGGGATCAACCTACCCCTGGACCCAGCAATACCACTCCTGGGAATATACCCAAGAGATGCCCTATCATATGACAAGAGCATTTGTTCAACTATGTTCCTAACAGTATTATTTGTAATAGCCAGAACCTGGAAACAACCTAGATGCCCTTCAATGGAAGAATGGATGAAGAAAGTGTGGAATATATACACCTTAGAGTACTACGCTGCGGTAAAAAACAATGACTTCTCGAATTTTGCATGCAAATGGATGGAAATAGAAAACACTATCCTGAGTGAGGTAACCCAGACCCAAAAAGATGAACATGGGATGTACTCACTCATAATTGGTTTCTAGCCATAAATACGGGTCACGGAGTCTACAATTGGTGAACCTAAAGAAGCTAAGTAAGAAGGTGAACCCAAGGAAAAACATATAGTTATCCTCTTGGCTATGGGAAGTAGACAAAATTGCCGGGGAGAAAATTGGGATCTTGGGGGTGGGGTGGGCTGGGGGTAAGGGGAGATGGGGAGAGAAAAGGGAGAAGCGGAGGATGGGGGGAGCTTGGGGAAAAAGGATGATTGGGATAAAGGAAGGTTGGATAGGGCAGCACGGAAGCACTATTCTTAGTTAAGGGAGCCATCTTAGGGTTGGCAAGAGACTTGAACCTAGAGTGGCTCCCAGGAGCCCAAGGCGATGTCCCCAGTTAGTTCCTTGGTCAGCTGAGGATAGGGAACCTGAAATGACCCTATCCTATAGCAATACTGACGAATATCTTGCATATCACCATAGAACCTTCATCTGGTGATGGATGGAGATAGAGACAGAGACCCACACTGGAGCACCAGACTGAGCTCCCAAGGTCCCATTGAGGAGCAGAAGGAGGGAGAACATGAACAAAGAAGTCGGGACCACGAGGGGTGCACCCACCCACTAAGACAGTGGAGCTGATCTATTGGGAGCTCACCAAGGCCAGCTGGACTGTGACTGAAAAAGCTTGGGATAAAACCGGACTCTCTGAACATGGCGAACAATGAGGGCTGATGAGAAGCCAAGGACAATGGCAGGGGGTTTGGTCCTACTTAATGTGCTGTCTTTGTGGGAGCCTAGCCAGTTTGGATGTTTACCTTCCTAGATATGGACGGAGGGGGGAGGACCTTGGACTTAACACAGGGCAGGGAACCCTGACTGTTCTTTGGACTAGAGAGGGAGGGGGAGAGGAGTAGGGGGAGGGGGAGAAGGGTGGGAGGAGGGGGAGAAGGGTGGGAGGAGGGGGAGGTAAATGGGAGGCTGGGAGGAGGCGGAAACTTGTTTTTTTTCCTTTTCTCAATAAAAAAAATATCAATAAATAGATAAATAAATAAATAAATAAATAAATAAATAAATAAACAAACAAATGAGAGAGAGAACCTCATTTAAGTGTGGATTTAAATTCCCATTTCCTGATGGCTAGGTTTTTTTTTTTATATTTTATGCACCAACTTCTGTATTTCCTTTTTGGCAAAATGTTCTTGGTGCCTTTTGCCCATTGCCTCTTGATTTTACTCTTGAGCTTGCAGAAGTTTTTTGTATACTTTAAGTCCAGTTTTTTGTGGGCAATGTGGTTTGTAGATTTTGATTAGATTTAATTTAGAAAGTTTTCCTGTACTGATCAAGTCTAAAAACTGTTTCCTATTCCTAAGTGGAATAACTTCCCTCCTGTGTTATTATAGTTTCATAGTTTACCTTTACATTTGCAATTTGTTTGGAGCTAATTTTTCGTATTACCAAAAAATATCTAAGGTAGTAGAGCAAGTTTTCTAATTTTGTTTGAAGTTCAGATCGAATCCCCCTCATCATTTCACTGACATTGTTATTATTGATTGGAAGGGCTATCTTTCTTCCAGGGATGACTTTGCAGCCTTTTTCCACACCATTTTGAATATAGTTGTATAATTTGTCTATTTTGTTATTCTGATCTACATTCCATTTGTGCTTGAAAGATGGTCATCTTTATTGGTTTAGCCATATCAACGGCCTTAGCATAAAGTCTTGTAATCTACAACATATCTTACTCGTATTTTTATAATAATTACATTAAAAGTGCATATAAACCTGAAGAAAAATGACACTCTTTTTCTATGTGGGCTCTTCTGATATGTGGACTCACTTTGTAGCCAGTGTGAGTGGGGTGCACGCATGCCATTGTGTTCGAACCACAGAGGAAGTCAGAGGACAACCACAGTTAGCACCTTTCACCTGGTTTAGGACATAGTCTTCTGTTGTTTGTCCTACTCTTGGAGCACTGGGCTTACAGACATGCACTACTGTGTCAAACTGCCTGTGGGTTTGTGAATCTGAACTCAGGTCCTGACATTGTCCACCAAGTACTTGACCTACTGAGCCATGTCTCCAGCCCAGTCTATGCATTTTCAGGTCATATTGGCATATAGAATTATATAGATTTAATGTAGTCATTTTATAATTACTACAGTTAGTAGTTACTAACTGCATTCACTTACATCATTAATACATTCTAGCAGTTATGTAAGATAGGCCTATTATCTTTAGCCTACTTGTACAAAGAACACAAATCATTCTGGTTAAGACTCTTGCCTAGTTACACATTCATCAGTGGCAAACTTGGGAATGGTGAGCCCAAGACTAATTCATGCTATTTGCTGTTTTTCATTCTGCTAGCTTTCCTTTGGGTGCAAATCAGAAATGTCTTAGTGTATAATTTTCTACCATTGCTTAAATAAGGAGGAAATTTTATTCTATTAAGTAAGCACTTCCCAAAGATAATAAAACAAAGAAAATTTTATCTTTTCTTTTGCCTTTAACGTGAGTAAAAAGTTCCTTTCTTGGAAATCAGTAAGGCAGATATAGAGTCAGAGCCAAAGACCCGCCTTTCTAGTACTCAGATGGTTAGCAGGGTAATAAAGGGATCAAGTATACCATCAATAATTTCAGTTTCCAAGACTTAGTATGATGTTTTAGAGCATTCCTTGACAAAGGCATTTTGCCTATCAGGTTGTTCAGAAAAGGATTCGTGTATGTACCCAATCCACTGACATTCACATTTTGTAACATGCTAGGGTTGTAGGCTCTCTTTAGAGTCAGAGGGTGCTTTCACAATCAAGTAGGAAATGCCACTTCAAGCAACTTTTCCCAAATGATTATATTAAGCACATTTCTTGTGAAATTGAATTTTTTGTTTCTTTCTTTTCTTATTTTTGAATAAACAACCTCTGGGTTTTTTTTGTGGTCTCCTTAATACTATACCACAGACTAAGGAGACATTGGACACAAACATTTTGAAAGGAGTACTTACAGTGTTTATTAGATTTCACTTTCTTTTCATGGTTGATCCAAATAAACATCTTCCCTTAAAGGGAAAATGTTATCTAGAGCCAACTTATTTATATTCATATCCTCATAATTTCTCTCTCTCTCTTCCCAACTAGAACCCCACCACAGTCTCCTTAATCTCATGATTTTCATCTCTCCACAAGCTTCACTGTGTTTTGTTTTCTTTTACTTTCAAATATAAGCTTCACTGAAAGGAGAAAGACACACATCCCAGCTTCTCCAGTTCCTGTTTGTTCACAAATGGCCCCAACAACTATACTTTACACTATATTGATCAAAAGACTTAAGTGTGTCAAATATGCCATTCACCTAAAAAAAATGAGAGCTCCCACCCAGCCACAGGCTGCACATGGCCATATCACATTTTCTATATCAAAAAAATAAGTAGTTTGTTTTACTTTTCTCTCTATTGAGTCCAGAACCTGAGAGATTTCCTCTATGTGACTTCTTTGCTTTCCTTGAACTATCTCCTCACTTTTCCCGCTCTACCTGAGGGTTATAGTCAATTGGAAAAATTCTCATATGTTCATCTGTATGAATGATCACAAGAAATATGATAGTTTCTTAGACTCATTGTTATCCATATTCTATTGGAGGAGGTGAAAAGGTCCTTTGCTGGGAAAATGAATCAGGTCAGAGGATTCAGTCAACATTGGCAGAGGACAGCTGCCTCCTGTAGTCTAACACCTACTTCCTCTGCTTACTCAGGGTCAGGCTTTCAGGCACCTAAACTTCGCAAGAAAAGAGAGAAAGGGTTCACAGGGCATATTGGCTGCTATTTCATTAGGGAGGGGAATTACCTGAGCAAGTAAGACAAAAAAAAATTGGGGGAGAGGGTTTGAGAGAGCATGCTTGACTCTGTAAGGGAGGAGCAAAAAAAAATCACCTTGAAGAAAAAAGAAGGTCTCAGGGCAGGAAGGCTGTGGTCTCTACTGCAGACTTTCTCTTGATTAACTTATGTATCCAAATTCTAACCTTAAGTATTTTTGTCCTAATCAGCCAAATCTCCTACCCACCCCATGTTGTATTATGCTTTAGACCTCTTCAGTAACATGGGCGTATCCTAATTATCTTCCACAGTGTCTGTCTCGCCCAATCCCACAGTCATTCAGTCCCAAATAAACACACAGAGGCTTATATTAATTATAAGCTGTTTGACCTATTGCTTAGGCTTATTACTAACTAGCTCTTATGACTTAAATTCACCCACAATTCTTGTCTATGTTAAACCATGTGACTTGGTACCTTTTCTCAGTAAGGCATTTTCATCTTGCTTTCTCTGTGTCTGACTGGTGACTGCATTGTTGTAGTTGGAGCGGCAGGCTGCGTCCCTGGCACCCGGCCGCCCCCATGGCTAGCTTTACCTGAAATAATTACACGGAAACTGTATTCTTTTAAACATCGCTTGGCCCATTTCTATCTAGCCTCTTCTAGGCTAGCTCTCGCACCTGGACTAGCCCATTTCTAATAATCTGCTGTAGCCCACGAGCTGGCTTACCAGGAATGATCTTAACCTGCGTCTGCCTGGAGTGGGAGAATCATGGCAACTCCTTGACTCAGTTTCTTTCTCCCAGCATTCTGTTCTGTTTACTCTGCCTACCTATGTTTTAACCTATGAGGGCCAGCCAAGCAGTTTCTTTATTGCTTAACCAATGAAATCAACAGATTGATATATGACACTCCCCCATCACTCCATCTCCTCCTTTCCTCTTCCCAAAATTCCATTAGTCTTGTCACCCCACCTACACTTTCCGCCTGGCCACTGGCCAATCAGAATTTTATTAAATCAATATAAGTGACAAATCTTTACAGTGTACATGAGCATTATCCATCATCATTTCCCCATTTTTGTTTTTAAAACAAGAACTCTAAATTTAATATCCTTTGCTTAGCTTTTTTTCCTGACCATTATCCATAGCAACTTGCAACCAATATGCTAAACAGAGATGAACATCCATAATCCATTTGGGGTGGGGGATTACAGGTGTAGTTTTCTAGACTTACTTCATGCTGATTGGGCATGCTGATAATCTTTGAGGAACCTTGAGAAAATTTAGGATTATGGTCAAATCCTGACAGGAGTATTGTGTGAAGCTAGATCACCTCAACCAGTCACCTTGAAGCTGTTCTGATTGTAGAACTCAGAGGAAACTGCAATAAAGGTGCTCTGAAATGTTGGATCATCTGAGCCATCAGTTCCCATTGGTGATTTTTCAGGGGTTCTTCCTCTATTAAATCTTATTTTTCTTAACAAAGAATGAATCCATAACTTTTCATTTCCTGTGGAAACAAAATCAAAACCACTTTGCCAAAGTGGCCTATCTTTTTGCTTAAATTTTGAAAATACATAGGTTATATTAATCCAGCAGATTTTATAATCAAATGTCTTTTAGCGGCTGTTGCACCTTCCTCAGCAGTCAAACAAGTCAAACAATAACATACAGTATCCAGATTATCTCTGTATTTTCCATCTTTACTTGGATTTTAATGGTATTTCTTTTATTTTTACATTTATTTTTAAGTTTTGGTTTTTTGAGACATGGTTTCTCTGTGTATTGTTGGCTGTCCTGGTTCTCACTCTGTAGAAGAGGCCGTCCTCAAACTCACAGAGATCTGCCTGCTTCTGTCTCCCAAGTACTAGGATTAAAGAGGTATGCCACTACCACCCGGTTTCTATGACAAACTAGTGTAGTACTTCAGGGATCTACAGAATATGACATTTAAAAAGTTTAATAACATAGGCTCTTTTTTATGACAATGAGAAATGTCTGCTCCCAGCAGTATCAATTTTCTTCAGAGGAAATAATGGTCATCAAAGAAATTCCACATGGAGTTTACTTTCTTTGTGGCAAAAGTAAACCATTGGGCAAGAAAATGCCTTTGCTTTGACTGCTGACAGTATGCTGTCCTAATTGGAAAAACAGAACACAAAAGAAAGTGACTGCCGAACATTTTCAAGACAAGGAGGGACAGCCTTACAGAATATCCTGCTTCACAGAAAAGTCTGGTGGATATGTGAGGCCTGTACAGCAAAGGTAGATGCTACATCATTGCAGAGAAAAACTGATGACTGTTCAGGCAGCCAGTTGTTTCTATCATTTCTCATATGTTTTGGAAATTGTTTGTTTGTACTTTCTGCTTACTCAGTAAATATTTCCTTCTTGGGTCTCTAAGGGAGTTTAAGACTAGATAGTTACAGTTTTCCTTGCTTACCACCACAGAAAGCAAGTTATGATAGAAAGTAAATTATTTACAAGACTTTGGAGTCATCAAGATAGGATAGATATGGAATATTATCTCTGAATTTGTCAAGTGCAAATGGAATGGACATTATTAAAGTATTTATTGCCTGTATATAGTCATTGTACTTATTGCATATAATTGTTCTTATATTAGTTACAGCTTTTTTGTTTTAGACAAAAAGGGGAAATGTAGTGATATTTCGTTTGTATTTTAATAAATACAAATAAAGCTTGCCTGAAAATCAAAGAGTAAAATAGTTGCACTGATCATCCATACAGACCAGGCAACTGTGGCACACACCTTTAATCCCAGTAGCCACACTAGTTTGCCATAGAAACCAGGCCGGAGTGGTGTATGTCTTTAATCCCAGCACTAGAGAGGAATACAAGATGGGAGGAGACAGGCTTTAGGCTCAGTCTCATTCTGAGCATTCCTGGAGGCAGGATCACCATTTTTAGACTGAGGTAAAGGTAAGAATCAGTGACTGGCTGCTTTGCTTTACTGGTCTTTAAATTGAACCCCAATATCTATTTCTGGATTTCTATTAATCATGCTACAGCTGTCACTTCTCTTCCTCTCATAGTGAAAAGGTCTCCAAGAAAGAGTACTATGTGCTTCAACAGACCTTTAATGATGAGATACCCTGAGGTCTGACAGTGGCAAGAGTTTGTTTCCAGGCCACTATTAGTCAATGCCCTCTTTGTGGCTCCAGAAATGTATCTCTAATAACAAAATATGTTGAATTCTAAACCACTGCCACTAGTGTGTATTACACCAGGATAAAGAAGAAACCAACATTGTGAGGCATTTGTAACAATACTGCTGAATGGATATTTCCATCTCCCCCAAATCATTCATCTCCACTTCTCTACCTAGGGAAATAATGGGAAGGGGGTAGCTAAAATGTCCTTGGAGCTGGCAAAGATAAAAGCCAAGCCTTTAAAAATGGAGTCCATTTTTATGATGAAAGTGAAGGACTAAGACAGGCTTTGACATAGAAAGACACTCAGTGATCCAGAAAGTATCTCTAGCTTAATAAGAATTTGTGGTTAAATTCCCAAATGTCTGAGGAGTAAATAAGTATGTAGATTAGACAAAGACAGGACAAAGACCTGGAGATCAGGGTGCTTTGGGGAAGGCAGAGGAATCAGCCTGATGAAAGCCTGTCTCCTAGGGATTCACCTGTCCCTACAAGACATCCCCTCAACTAAATACTTCTAGGTACACCAATGCCAGTCGTTACCAAACAATATCCATTGAACCTATGCTCGCTTGCTTGGAGAAGGTAAAAAGATACTAAATCATAAGTTCACAACTCAGTGATAGAATTTTAAAAACAATCCAAAGCAGGCATTACCTCCCAGTCACTGTGCTCTGTCCTGGGGATTCAACTGTGAATAAAGAAGCTTAGCTTCTATGTGTGTTTACCAAAATCCTTCCCGTTCTTTTCAACAGTACCCAAGAAGGATA
The DNA here is from genome assembly GCF_018167655.1 of Microtus oregoni. Lineage (NCBI taxonomy): Eukaryota > Metazoa > Chordata > Mammalia > Rodentia > Cricetidae > Microtus > Microtus oregoni. The sequence goes on from NW_024544745.1 coordinate 2,362,107, forward strand.
AGTTTACCAGCTTTCTTGGAAGTTTTATATGGTTACGTGATTGAGTTCCAGACAACAGAATGTGAGCAAAAGTGGCATGTGTCACTTACAGATTTGTTCCATTAATACATAATACATACATACATACATACATTAGAGCTATAGAGTCAGCTCTGTAGTCAAGAGCACCAGCTGCTCTTCCAGAGGGTAAACGTTTGATTCTCAGCACCTACATGGTGGCTAACAACCATCTGTAGCTCCAGTTTCAAGAGAGTCAATGTCCTCTTCTGGCATCTGCAGGCCATAACACTTTAACACTTGGGTAAAACACCCATACTCATAAAACTTTAAAATGTTTATTATTAAAAAAATTAATGTGTAATATCTTCTCTTTTTTCTCCCATTAGTGAGCTAGATATATAAACTTGAGGAGATTTCAGAAACCACATGTTAACGATGTGTCAGTATGGGATTGGAATAGCTTCTTGTAGTGGAATACATAGCATTACCAAATGGCCCTGCTATCAATAACTCAATTTTTGTGACTAATGAAGTTTACTTGCTAAAATATTTAAATTGAGATTTTTTTAAAAATATATATATATTACTACTTCTAACACCATCTTAACACCAAAATCTGTGGTCCTTATGTTTGTAAAACTTTCAGCCTTGTAACTACACAATAAAACAATTCCCAGAATCCTATGGCAACATAAAAGAGGAAGTAAACAACTTGGTGTATGAAAATAGCAGGAGATTTCACAAAGAATGTACATTTGAGATGGATTTTGAAAGAGAAAATTATTGCCCAAAAGGAAGCCGTGAGTTGGGTCGACAGCAGCACATACTGAGGCTCCAAACTTTGATTGCTCGAAGGAGAGTCCAGCAGGACAGCACACAATGCTGAGGCAGGGGAGGCAGATGGGGGTTTCAGGCACTGATGAGAGGCAAAACATATGCCAGACCACTGTATGAATATATGTCTGTGTGACCCCAGGCACCAGCATATTTGGAAACGTCTGGAAGATTATGGTAGGACATGAGAAAGTCTCCTTTATGACATCAATTCAAGCAAATCCTCTTACAAGAAAACCAGGGGTCAAGAAATGAAGGCTGTGACCTCAGGTCATACTGTCATTATGTCTGGATTCTCTGACCCTACCCTGTACCTTTTCCATCAACATTCTCACTCCTCGCCCCTCGGGGACGATCCAACCAAGTGAGCACTCTTGCCCTTGCCCCTCCCATTCACAGAGGTTGCACTTCTGGGCAACAGTCCACAGGCTGTGCTCTGCAGCTGTGGCCTATGAACACCTTCCAGGATGCAAAATCCCAGGGGCCAGGAGTCGAAAGGAAAGAGCAACCACCTGCATGTTCTGTTGTGTCTGATTAATTTCAAATGAATCTTCCAATGTTTCAGATGTTCCTGGACAGCTCTCCAACATCCTGCAATTAGCCTAAATGGATGTGCTCCATGCAGGAAGATGGAATGAGGATGACTCTGATGTGAGAGGTGAAGAAGAATAAGTAAAACCATAACCTGAACTCTGAGATCACCCCAGTTCCAATGCCTTGTGTAACGGATGAGAAAACTAAGGTTCAAAAAGGGGTCGTGGTTTGTCTTAGGTCAGACTGAGCCAGTAGCACAGGCAGGGCCTCCAGGTCTCAATTCCCAGCCCACTACTCTTTCCCACTATTCTAATCAAGCATCTAGACCAGTTGCAAAAAGAATACTGAAAGCTACTGATGAAGAAATTAGCGAGCTGTTCCAAGGCTGGGAAGCTCAACATCCAGCCAAAATGTTCCAGACAAGGGTCAGTCACATGCTCTCTGTTTATAGTCTTTCCACTGGCTGTGTGCATCTGGGAACAACAGGCAGTGGAAAAATTAAGTGGAGCCTGTGCCTGGCTGACTTTGTAAAAGAATGAGAAAGTCACCCGTCTGATCTGATTTTAGGGGTGTTTAAGAAGTCTCTCCTGCCCCAACATCAGCCTTTTATTTCAGGTAAGTGCTGCCTTTCCTGGAGACTGCCTTCAGAAAGACCATGTAAAGAAAATACTGCAGATTGTTTCCAGTCATGGAAACACTGTGAGCTTAATACATTTGAATCTGGGTTCTGCCAGTCTACAGTAAGACAAGTAAAAAATTATATAAACCAGGGAACTGAACAATAGATCACGGAGGACTTACTTGTATTTCCTTAGAACTCTCCTACCAATCTAGGGAAACACACCTGCCTGGGAGACTAATTACAGTGAGAAAAATACCCAGAAACTAGAGGGGATCTGCCAATCCTGGATGTATTCTACCGCAAATCTCAGGCATGGCTGTAAGTATGCAAGCTAGTCCCAATCACTGCAATCTTGATGTCTTACTGGCCACACCCTTGTACCCAGCACACCGGGACCACCTCTTTACCCACTCCTGCATCTGGATCCACAGTGATCCTCATCTCTGAGGTCAGTCTAGTGGTGGTAGTTTACACAGCTCTTTCCTTCCCTATACCTTACAAAGCAGGTAATGCAAGTTGGCCATCCCATGTGCCTCATTTTATTGACTGTGACTCAGATTAAGTGGCTTGCAAAAAGTTGATACAAGTCATTATTACCTCAAACTGGAACCAAATTGTCCTTTCTATCTCTAAATTCTTCCTTCTTTCTTTCCCTACACTCTATTTCGCAAAGTACTCACCAGAGGCATAAATTCATTGTTATTATTGTTTGATAAAAAGGGGAAATCTACAATGTGATAAGCATCTGTTTCTTTCTATACCTCCCCTTATGGTGGTAGACTGCTTCTTGATGGCTTGAATGTTTAAAGAATAAAAGGAAGTCACAGTAACATAACCTTGTGCTAAGCATTTTGGGGTCTATCATCTTATTCTATCTTCTAAACAAGCTTGGGCTAGGTGCACTATGCGTACCCCTACTTTGCCCAGTGATGACATCAAGGTTCTGATTTGTCCAAGTTCACACAGAAAGAACACAACCAAGAACTTCCTTATGCTCAGCCATTGGGCTCAAGTACCCCCTTTATATTTCACACAATTAGCCCCTTACAGAGACAATCCTAGGAAATGTAGTCTCTCATTCACCAATTTCTTTACAATTTTGCCTAATTTTTACTCTCTTATCACAGTGTTCTTGTAGAATTGTAGCTTCTATTTTTTTCTATTCTGGAAGTAAAGAAGTAACAAAAATCTTAAGTCCATTTGATATAATATTCTCATTATAGGAGATGTATTCTACAGAATTAAAATTTGTAGGAATGCTGTAGGTATACAGAGTGCAATACACTATAACATACAGTGGCTCCAAAAAGTTAAACAAAGAATCCACTACTATGAGAATGGTAAATTGATTAGCTTACATCCATTTAGTAAAATATGCTCCAGGTATTTTTCATGAATTAAATGTACAGTAATTAAACTTAAGGACCACTTGGGAGTTATTAGGTAAAAATAAATTGTAGAAATGTGTGGTGTGTGTGTGTGTGTGAGAGAGAGAGAGAGAGAGAGAGAGAGAGAGAGAGAGAGAGAGAGAGAGAGAGATGTATCTTGAAAACCCAAAATGGATACTATACTTTTATATCTGTGTACACATAGAAATGTAGGGAAATAAATACATAAAGCTAACAATATTTATTAAGTTTGTGAAGTATAGTTTAGGGAGAAAGATGTGAAACTATTTTTTGTTTCATACATTGCTTTACTTTTTAATTACTCTGTGTGTGTGTGTGTGTGTGTGTGTGTGTGTGTGTGTGTGTGTGTGTCAGAAGACAACTCGCAAGAGTCAGTTCTTTTCTTTCAACACATAGGACCCAGGGATTGGATCTAGGTCTTCAGGCTTTTGCTTTTGCCAGATTAGCCATCTCACCAGCATTACACAGCTTTTATTTTGTTACAACAACATACATTGGTTTTCAAAGTTGAAGATATTAGCCTAAAATTAAAAGTAAAAGAAATATCTTTTGGTTGTCAAAAATGAAGCAAAAATACTTAAGGAATTTTCCACTCTTCAAAAGGTTAATCCAATACCCCAAGGTTTAATGGGAAATAACATGTAGTATTACTCCATTCCCAGAACCCTTCAGTGTATGTACAAGAAAAAATCCTTTCTCCCAACTGATTAGGAAGTCTGTCACAGTGGAAGCTGGATTCTCTGGAAAATATGTTGTAGAATTGAGGCTAAAGCCAGTGCCAATGGCTGGGATCAGATGACAGAGTACCGGTATGTTCATTACACAAAGTTTGTATAACTTGATTTGAAATATGAAGAAGAACCTGGTTGCTTATGGGGTTCATACACCCAATCTAAAAGTTTTTCTCTAAAGAGAGGTCTAAAGTAGTTGGGCAGTAGCTGCCACTGTAGTGTATACATTTTCCCTAGGGGTTGCTATTTGAAAGAACATTAATCACTTCAATGTAGTTCTAGGCCATTGATGAAAAAAAACCAACAATACTGTGGTCTATTGCTAGTTTCTAAGCACAAGAAGGTCAACCTAATTAGAGAAGTTCTGCTAAGTGCAACACAATCTAATCCTGGATAATTGTTATTTTCATTCAATCTTTGAGGGAAATCACTGAAAGCATTTCAGATGACTTTTCCACTTTCTATGAAAGCAGAGCTCTCCTATCATCACTGCTGTCCCAGGGCGCTAAGCCCCCACTGTAAAAATTACCCTCACGTAGAAAGCCCAATAGACACTGGTTTCTGCCTCTTCAACTGTCACTATTAAAAGAGATGACTGGTTTTTCACTGTGTATTTACTATGACCCAGGTTTCATGTGATGTGACAAAGGGTCAGAGTCCCCAAGAGATTAAATAATTTGCCTAAGGTTACATCCACTATTATTTTGATTTGGAGCTAGAGACTGAAAGCAGTCTCATTCTGCCATCCTTTGCTCCTAACTTCTCTATAATTTTTCCTAAAGGGCCAGATGATTTCTCTTGCTTCATCTCAGCCCCATTCCTGCACAGATCATACGTGCAATTGTTCTACTAAATTTACTGGGAAGATGCTATATCTAGGCATTATGCTCAGGATACAAAGCAAAATGAGACACCATATCATTCTTTTTTTTTTTTTTTTTTTTTTTTGGTTTTTCAAGACAGGGTTTCTCTGTGGCTTTGGAGCCTGTCCTGGAACTAGCTCTGTAGACCAGGCTGGTCTCGAACTCACAGAGATCCGCCTGCCTCTGCCTCCCGAGTGCTGGGATTAAAGGCGTGCGCCACCATCGCCCGGCTCACCATTTCATTCTTAAGAAGCAAATGCTCTGGTATATTATATATGTAAGCAATCGCAGGTACATACATATTAGATTCATAGAAATAGAATGCTTGAGAGCATACACAAGAAGTAATTGCCCTGTTTTCCAAAAAGAACATAGTTTCAGAACTAGGGAAGGCTTGGTTAGAAAAAAAAAGCTATCTCAACATGCCTAAATGTCAGCTCTTGGATACTGTCTATTTTTTTTTATTACTTTTGCTGGGATCTGAAAAATATAAGACAAAAGAAAACCTCAAAAAGAGGAAAGGATGGGGAATGGCACATGAAGAGAACAGTCTTTCTTTACCACAAAAGGTGAACAACCTTTAAATTTCTGAAATCACTAAGATGTAAGATGGTTGATATACTTCCCCTTCTGTAGTTAGAAACAAAAGCCAAACACTGATGAGTTACAAGGGATTCAAAATTGTCAATGCACAGAAACTGCCTGAATTCCAATGGAACTATGGGTCAGCTTTTTGTTTTTATCACTGAAATGGTTTTACAAAACAAATGATTTCATTAGGATATGCTTATACATGTATATAAAATATTTTATCATATTTAGCACCACACATCACTCCTCCTTAACCCCATTGTAATCTGTCTTCTTCCTGTTCCTTACTAGTCTCCATTCTAATTGCATTTCTTTTTTTAGGCTAATATATACCAAAGATGGGGTGAATCTGATAAACAAGAACACTTTGTTTTCAAAAAGGGTACCATCTTATTTGAAATTCACTGTGAAATGGTGATCCAGGTATATTTCAGAATTCAGGCCCCTTTAAATCTAAATCTATATTACCATTTTCTTTAAAGAGAGGAATTTTGAAATTATAAACAATACTATTGTGGTTGGTATTTTTTTCTTTCATGAAATAAACAGATACTGAGCCAAGTTAATCTAGCCTCTGAGTTTCATAATACAAGATGACCAGGGAGACAGCTGACAAGACACAAATGTTCACTTAAGCCCAAACAATCCTTATGTTTACTGTAGGTCTAAGCAGCAAAAGGGCTCTATTTCATTCCAGAGGTTAATGAGTGTTGCTGAGGAGGCCAAGATTATGAATGTGGGCTCATTAGGACTTGCCAGGTGTAGTGAGTGCTGTTGTGAAAAGGAACCACGTATGAGGACAGGAATGCAAAGTTCTCCATTGCTGAAAAATACAAAGAAAAAGTCTCGCTGCTCATCTACCAGTGCCACCCATTTTTTCCAGAAAAAAAAATGTTATGCCATCTTGCAGCAGATGAAGAGTGAGCACTGACTTGGAATCTGGGGATTGTATAAGAAAATTTTACTGTATCCACTGTATCAGGGGATCTATTGTCAGGGAGTCATTAGATTCCCACAGGGTAGTCTGTTAGCCTAACAAGTACGAAAGATGTTTAATTATCTACTGCCACATAAGAATGCACCCTCATTCCAGAGCTCGCCAAGCCCAGTCCTGCTTAGTTTTTTTTAAAAATATTTATTCATTTATTATGTATACAATATTCTGTGTGTATGCCTGAAGGCCAGAAGAGGGCGCCAGACCTCTTTACAGATGGTTGTGAGCCACCATGTGGTTGCTGGGAATTGAACTCAGGACCTTTGGAAGAGCAGGCAATGCTCTTAACTACTGAGCCATCTCTCCAGCCCATCCTGCTTAGTTTTTAAGATCAGCCTAAATCCTTCACAGTCAGGGTTCCCTGGAAGGGCTGCTCTTTTCTGAAAGGAAACAGAGGAGAAGTGGATCTGGAGGAGAGGAGAGGTGGGTGGAGGGGAAACTGCGATCGGGATGTATTATTTGACTCATAATTCTGAGGCCAGTCCAATGGCTCTGAGGGCCAATTGGAGAGACTTCCTTCTCTGGTCGACTCTCATCTAAAATTCATTCAGCTGAGACATTCGCCACAGACATTCTCTGTTTGTGCAGTTCACCTTAGGACCCCAAGGTCAATTGATGTAGTAATGGCCTCCATTTGGTCACACCTCACTGGGGAGGTGAAATGAGCTCCTGAGTGCATAGCACTAAAGGAAACACTCTCTCTCTCGACTCATAAAACAGTCAGCCACGGCCTCATATAATCCTCGGAGTGGGTGATTTGCTCCATTTTGTACTCATGTCCTAGGCTTGGACCTGGCGCTTCTCCTGTCCTACGAGAACTAGAATGCCGTTTGTGGGGACTCCTCGCTTTCTTCACTTCAAAGAAACTGTATTTTTCCTCAAAATGCTGTCTTTTTTTCCCACCTTTCAAGGAATTGTAGCTCTAAACACTCTATTTGTTTCCTAAGCCATAGGAAGACTCTTTTGCTGGCGGACAAATTTTAATATTCTGATTTTAAATGTTTTCATTTTTCTCTATAAGAACTGATATGAATTCATAGTTTCAGAAATTAACACGTTGGAATGCTTATTTGACTTATTACTGAAAGAACAGGCACAAATGAATTAAAGTATGGTGCGATTTCTCCCATGTCTGAAGGGAGAACTATTTGAGGATTGTTTGACATTGCATTCACATCTCCTAGAGCAGAGCACTAATGACTATGTACTGAAGCCCTTAGATACATAAAATGTATTTTGAAAAGTAGTGCTTTGGGGAGAAGTAATCAGACAAGGGAAAACTCTATTTTGGTATTAATTAGATATATTAATATATTCACTCAACTGCTTTAAAACTGAAAAAACTATGTAGAATTTTATACCCAAATTTGATGTCAACATCATGTTGTAGACAACTACTTTCCCCTGCGTTCCTGCAGATGCTTAATTTGAAAATGGAAAGATGGGTACGATGGGGCATGGATGTACTTCCAGCACTGGGAAAACAGAAACAGGACAATCAGGAACTCAAGGGCATCCGTAGTTACGCAGGTGACACTTGTCATTCTATACTACATGAAACCCCATCTCAAAATTCTTAAAAAACGAAAATGAATACCATTACAGTAGTGTGCTCAAAAAGTATAAATGTTTTACAAATGTGAAGTCTGAGGCTTACGGGTTGTTGTCTCTTTAGTTCTACTGTAACATTTTATACTATGATGGTGAGCTTGTAATTGGTTATTTACTGAGCTGTTGAAAACAGCCTTATTGATATGCCAGACACTATGAGGGATGTTGGCTGGGACGATAGGGATGACTGGGCTACATGGTTCTCTGTTTTCAACAGACTGACAGATTTATTTATTGATGTTTTTCACAGGGCACAGAACACCTATAGACAGTGAAATAGTAAATGCCTCAAAGGGCAAGTAGTTTTCAGATCTCTGGTCTAACTTCATGTACTAGAGTCTCAATGGGACAAAGCAAATCACATAACTAAAGACATAGGTAGTGACTCTACAAGCACATTGATCATAATTGATGAACAAATAGAGGCCGTCACTATAATCTACCACAGACACTAAGGTGAAGTACAAAAATAGAAAAGAATAACCATGGTGAATGCATAAACTGAATGAATTTCAGTCAAAGATACCAGAAAGATTTTTTTCAGACTTCATCACCCACTTATGAAGGAACTTATCCACTAAAGAAATAAAACTGGATTAATATTGCATTTGCAGCCATCAGTTTCACATATGGGTATGCAAAGGACATTTCTCACACGTGAGTTGTTCATTAAGCCTCTACCTAGTAAGAATCCTACAAAAGACATTTCCACCACTCCTAGAGGGCATATAAAGAATACAGAAGGGCCAAGGAGTTTTATCCACAGCAACTCCTCCTCTAAACGATCTTGAGAATCCTCAATTTACAGGGAAAGCAACATCAATTTTTATCCCTAAATATACAAAAGAGAATTTGGCCATCAAATGTAAATTCTACTTCTATAAACTGTGGAAACTCAGGTCTCTCCAAATTTGTATTTTGTTACATAATGAAGAACAGTTGCCGTGTTTTCTAATTTGATCCCCATGAGATTCTTGAAATAGCTGGACATTTTCTACTAGTTCTGATATGATCTCTTTAGCTAAACCATTCCTATATGCATGTGGAATTCGGTCTCTGACACAACTAGTCATATTGTCCAAAATGTGTCCCTGTGCAACTCAATGGTCTATTCTGATGTGAAGGAAAGATGTTTTGATCCCTTACTGGGAAACCCAAAGCCCACAGAACTGAAAATCATGTTCCTTTGCTGTTTGAAGTTCTCACTGGAGCGCTGACAACACTGATGTATACAAACAGGAAGACAAAGGAATAGTTTAACAACTATATAATCTGTCATGTTATATTATGGGCAAGCTTATCCCCAAATAAGCCACTTGAGGCAATTGTCAAAGGCATGGGGGTTTCTTTCAGAAAAAGTATCAGCAGTCTTGGTCACTCATTCTTCCCTGGAAATCATTCCAGACAAGAGGATCTAAGAGGCTCCTTTCCACATACTGGAACCACACAGTGCATTATTCACCAATGAGATGAGCTGCCTGCATTTTATCCATTGACAGTTATTCCCCAGGCAGATCATCAAAATGCAGCTGTTGGGGTAATCATGGGAAACGTATTCACACACATGTAAGATGGTCATCTTCAGATGAAATACCTTGCCACTGAGGCAGAGCGTATTTGTGAGCAAGCACTGGAGTTTATTTGAAGAAAACTGCCTAACTGTTGGCTTGACAAACGGTCTCAAACGGAATGGAAATAGTAAGGGGGGAACTAGCCCAAACACAATACCACACACAACTTCCTTAAGAGACAAAGCAGTTCCATCAACAGCCAGTTGATTCTCTAAAAAAGTAGGCATTTTCCTGCCATTATCTAGGAGCAACTCTTCCATTTTTCCCAATTTTGTAAATGGGAAAGACAAATTGTCCCGGATGAAGGAGATAGGAAACAACTGGCGGCTGTTCCCACTCACTGATCTTTCAGGTTTTGCCCCTATATCTAGCTCCTGGATTTCATTGCTTAAAATTAATTAGATGAATGCTACAGTCCTTTTAAAACCTAAGATAATTAGTTCTAGCATGTAGTTCCCAAACTATTTCTATGACCTTCGCTATGATCCCTAATAGCAGCGCTCATTCTAAGGGAGGAAACACAGTCATTTCATTGTGCTCTTTAGATACTCATCTTGATTTAGTTGGCATTAGTAAAGGGGATGATCCATTTTTCAAATGCAATTGACTCTGGTTATTTCTGGCAGTTGTGAAGTAAAATGGCTCCACTCATACACTAAACCCCATTAGGATTGCGGTTTTCAGTCTACTTTTGTGAAGAAGGTCATTGCTTGATATTCTGGTTGTATTTTTGTCAAGTTGACATAGACTGAGTCATCTGGGGAGAAGGAACATCAATTGAGGAATTTCCTCCATCAGATTGCCCTAGGGATGTTCTTTTAACCTAATGATTCATGTGGGAGGGCCAATACTGTGCAGGTGGTCCTAGGTTGTATAAAAAAAGCAAACTAAGCTTTTTTTTTTTTTTTTTTTTACTAAGACATAGAAAGCAAGTCAGTAAGCAGTGTTCCTCTATGGTCTCTGCGTCAATTACTGCCTCCAGATTTCCGAGGAGTTTCTGCCTTGGCTTTCCTTAATGATGAACTCTATCCTATAATCTAAATAAACCCTTTCCTACCAAAGTTAGTTTTGATCAGTGTTTAACACAGCAATAGAGAAGCAAACTTGAACAGAAATTACTACCACAGGTTGCTGCGTTGGACCAGTCCATGTTCATTTAGGGGAGGATTGTGGAAGGATTTTGGAGCTTTGGACTAGAAATGTAACCAATTTTTCAATCATCCTCCTTTCAGGTCCATTGATGTGAAAGACATTTGGGGACAAATTATGTGGGTAGATCACTCCAAAAGGGCAGAGAACATGAAGATACTTGTGGCTGGTATTCATCAAAGAGTAACTATAGCAGAGTAGGAATGCAGCAATCAAATAGATAGGATGACCCATTTCTGTAGGCAGCCTAGTTGCTCTTATGTCTGTCACTGACCAACAGGCCCATGAACAAAATGGTCATTGTGGCAGAGATGAAGGATATGCACAGAGTCAACAGCATGGATTTCCGCTCACCAGAGCTGATCTGGCTACTGCTGCTACTGTTGAGTACCAGATCTACCAGCAGCAAAGACCAACACCATTTGAATGGAGCCTTCTACACGGCACCATTCCCTGGGGTAACCAGGCAACATGCTGGTATCAGGTTGTCTGTATTAGATCACTTCCATCAGGGAAAGAGCAACACATTGCCCTCACTGGTTATAGATTTGCCTTTTCTGAATGTAATGCTTCTTTCCAAACCATAATATGTGGAATTATGGAATGCCTTATTCACCATCTCGTATACCACACAGCATTGTTTCTGATCAGAAACTCATTTCATAAACAGAGAAATGTGACAGCGGCTCATGCTCATGGAATTTCCTCATTTCACCTATGCTCACGACCATCGTGAAGGATCTGGTTGATGTGGGAATGGACTTTTAAAGGCACAGTTACAGTCTAATTAGGTTGCAATAGCCTATAGGACTAGAGAAGGATGCTCCAGAAGGTTATATATTCTTTGAATCTACTTCCAATATATGACACTTGTTCTATAGCCAAGATACACTCACTGGTACAGGAATCACAGAATGGAAAAGTAAATGGGTTCACTCACTATCATTCCTGTTCCCATGATGTTATGTTTTGATGGCCTAGAAGTTTGGGTCTCAGAGGGGAGAGTGATCCTACCAAACAACACAACAAATATTCAACTGGAAGCTGAGAATTTCCAGGGGCTACTTTGAGCTTTTGATACCTCTAAACCAACAGGCTAAGAAAGAAATAACAGTTCGGAGAGATGGGAAATTGAATTGCTTCTCCACAATTGGGGTAAGAAAGATTATGTCTAAAGTATAAGGGATCCTTTAGGACATTTCTTGGTGCTGCCTTGTGCTGTGATTAAAGTCAATGGAAACCCTTCAACAAGGAAACTTCTGTGAAGACATTACAGAAAACCACAACTAATCAAAATGCAGAATTGTGAAGCCCTGTTCCAACAGGTACAACTACATCACTACTCCCAAACCTAAGGCTCAGGGATCATTGGAAAAGAGGGGAAAGAAAGACGATAAGATCCAAAGGATCAGGGAGTTTGGTGTGAGACTGTGTCTCCTAGTAATATCAGAAGCTAAACCCATAAGGTTTCATCAACATGGCCACCCAAACATAAGCTGAAAAAGAACAACAATAGACATGTTAGTGTGGATGAAGGAAAACCCAGGAGAACTACAGGTAACTAAGGAATGCTGAGAGTGGGAGAAATAGCCTTCTCCAATATACAGATTGGTCCAATACCTGAAAACACATACACACAAGTAACATTATATATATAGACTAAGCGGGCTATATTTATATGTTTAGGAGTATATAATAATTAACGAAAAATGAAGCCCTAAATTTGAAAAAGGAAAAGGGTGTGTGTGTGAGGGTTTGGAGGATGAAAGGGGCAGGGAAATTATATTACAATTTTTAAAAACATTTAAAAAGCCAATGGGAAACTTCAACAATGCAACTCGAGTGGAATGACAAAGGGCACAGACTGTTCGGGGATGAAGGTATAGGTCATCCCTCCAGGAAAAGAAGCAAGACCTACTGAGGTACTTGGTGGAGTTGGAATAAATTCAGACTGAATCATAGACCATGTGACCCGTTGCTGAAAGGAAGATGATAGTTGACATGATGAGTATTTCTGTCCTATTTTATTAAAAACATGTTTGTGCATACATGCCTATGGATTCAGTTTATATTTACATTTTCCCTTTATTCATCATGTAATGTCATATCAGCAAAGACAGCATCAGTGGTTAGGTGATGTAAATCTATATTATCATGTTTAAGTAATGAGACACTAAAAATCCAAACATTTCTCAAGGAACTTTTCTACCTATTCTAAATATATAATGCATTTACAGTTATACATAATAGAGTTACAACATGATAGTTGAAATTATAACCTGATATTGTTTTCACTTGAAAACTAAGCATGACATAAGGAGATGTTACTGTGTGTCAAGTTGACAAGGGGTGGGCTTGTGATGACTAATCTTGATTGTCAAATTGCTTGCATCTGGAATCAATTAAAACCCAAGTGACTGGCACTCCAATTATAGATATTTTTCTTGATCAGATTATTCAAAGCAGGATTACCTACCCTATAAGTGGGTGGCAAATTCAGGTAGCAGCCTAGGTAAAATGACATAGAAGAAGAAAAGATGCTTTTGGCCTGCTTACCCTCACTATCATCGGCAAATTCATCTATACTGTTGCAGAAGTATTCCTTCACCAGTATTCAAGTATATTCTTCAGCATTCCAGCACAGACTCAAAAACCACTAGCTCTCCAGGAATCCTTCAAGCCTGCAGCAATAGATTGGCACTACTGAGACATCCAGACTTGTGGACTGAACAATTACCCTGATTCTCAGCTTCTCTGGTGGGAGACTGCCAATGTTGGACTACTCAGGCTGTAAGTCAATCTAGTAAATTCTTCTTTTAATATATTTATTTATTCTACCAGTTCTGTCTTTCCAGAGAAACTTGATTAATATAGACGATGTCATACCGCCTGAGAGTTGGTGAAGAAGGAAAGGGAGGGTTAGCGTAGCAGCTGAATCTGAACTGAGCTTACCACAACCCAGACAAACTGTCTCCTCCATTCATCCCTAACCTCCTCAGCTTCCCATTTCTTTGCTTCTTCTCTAGTTTGAAATGCTGTCCTCTGTTCTTTGCTCATAAAAAGCACTAAATTTTAAAAGCATTTTATCCTCCAGTTAATTGATAACACTCACACTAGTGTGTTGATTATGTATATTGTGCACTGCACCGTGCTGTTTTCCTAACAACCTTCCTTCCCCAGTCAAAGTCTAACATCTATAAAGATGAGAACCATGTATGATAAGATAGTTTTCTCATTAAATAGTCCCCCTTCTACACACAAGTACAGTTCCTACAAGAGCGTCCTTTACATAGAAAACAGCAAACTTTTGTTAGTTATTCATGTCGGTAAGGGGACATTGAAAACCCTACTAGAGGTAAGTAAGCACCCAAAGAGAGTAAAAGGCCTCAGAGTTGTTTGAGAAAAAACTAAAGGAAATAAGTTCATCTCGTTGCTCTCAAAACTGATAAATTATATTGCATCATAATTAGGTAAGTGGACTGGTCATTCATGAACATGTGGCTACTTTGAAGAAAAGTGATGTCTTTTCTCTATCTATATGTACACATGGTCATATTGGTTAGGTGCTCTGTTGAAGAATGATGGTATATGGACCATTAATCCCTACTTTTCAACTAGTGTTTATGTCAGAAAGGTACAAAATTGCTATGGTGAGACAGCTTTAAGTACCAACCTAGCATAGGGAAATGTCCGTTAAGATGGCAGCAAGAGGAGATCAAAAAGAACTCTGAACTGGGGAGCCAGGAAAGACAAGTTCAAGTTTAGCCCATAATCTAGATAGAAAATTGATGGACTGTCACTTCACCTCTGAATCTGTTGCCTAATGGATTCAAAGATGATCTTTTTAGTAATAGCTTTTTTATTATGGATACAAAACACTGAGTTTCTTTATGGTATTTCATAAATGAATATAATTGAAGTTTGCTCATTTTCACCTCTCCAGCACCCTCTCTTATCCACTCCCCTGATCCCACTGTTCTGCTTCCACCCCACAAATAATCCTTCTTCTATTTTTATGCTGTGTGTGTGAGTCTCCACAGGATATATGCACCCAAGCTGTGTCAAAACTCCAGCCAGTGTTGAACTTAGCTGTGTCTTAGTTCTCTCCCTCCTGTCATCCAAGTCTTCATTGAAGGAGATGTTTCTTTAAAGCAGGGATTTTATTAGATGCTATAAATACAAGCTGTCATTCCTTCCCAGAGATTTCAATATGATTGACATTGCTAGAAACTATTTTCTCTCTTTTATTTCTTTTTTCTCTTCCTGTAGTGAGGAGCTGTGGGCTGCATTCCTGCCACCCAGCTCCCGGCCGCCTGACTAGCTTATGCCCCAAAATAACAACACACAAATTGTATTCATTTAAACACTGCTTGGCCCATTAGTTCTAGCCTTTTCTTGGCTAACTCTCATATCTCACTTAACCCACTTCTAATAATCTGTGTAACACCACAAAGTGGTGTCTTACTGGGAAAGATTCAGCATGTCTGACCTGCATCCATCTTGGGCTGGAGCTTCATGGCATCTGACTCAGAGAGAAGCGGCATGGCGTCTGGTTCACTTCCCTTCTTCCCAACATTCTGTTCTGTCTACTCCACCTACCTAATTTTCTGACCTATCAGACCAAGCAGTTTTCTTTATTGATTAACCAATGAAACAACAGATTGACAAATGATAATCCCACATCATTTTCTTTTCTTTTTTTTTTGTTTTTTGGGGTTTTTTTGTGACAAGATTTCTGAAAACTCTTCTCTTTTAGGGAGAAATTCAACTGTGTTTAATTTCATAAATCATGTTTTATTACTATGTACTAAAGGAACAAAGGGATGAACATTGATGACTTTGATTGAACAAGTATTGAAACAACAACAAAATACTAAAATCCTGTGAATTAACAAACATGTGTTTTCTCTCATATCATATGAAGGTAGAAGGGGGAATAGGTGGTGAAAGAAAAATGTCTATAGGGACAGGGAGAGGCACCAAGAGAGTAATGTGAGACAGAAAATAAACAAGTGTATGCATCCTCTTGTAATAGCAATCTACACCTATCCTGTTCCCTCTTAGAGATTAAAGCAGAAATGGGACTACAGAGAACCAAAGGGACCAGTGAGAGGGGAAAGAAGAAAAAGGAAGAGATACATGAATGGGGTGTGAATATGAGCAAAGTATAAGGATACACACACACCAAATATCATAATTAGCCAGACATTTTGTATGCTAAGAAAAAAACATCAATTTTAAAAGCTTCCTTGGAAATTGCTGCCTTAAAACTCTGAAGACAATATTAATTGGGTCAGTTAACTAAACTACCATGTGAAATGTTCATAATGCCATTTATTCATTTAACAAACTTTTCTATGAGCATATAATATACTTCAGAAATTTTTCTACGTGCTACTGAACTGAAAACAAAAAATGGTTTTCACTTTCCATCCAGGGTCCTTTATCTAATCACTACTCTTTCCTACATGCCCTAGCTATATTAGGGAAAATAGTACTTTACTGTGAGTTCCTTAGGTCTCTTAAGTCAAAACTCCATAACTTAGGCCAGAATTAACCCATATTATCAAGTAAAGCCTCATGCTACTAAAGTCTCTGTTTCTTGGTCATTAGCTGCAGAGTGCAAAAACTAAGAAAGGAACTTAAAGGGAAGAGAGAAAAACAAGCAAAAATGATACTAAGAATGTAAATAGAAGAGAACAAAAATAACTCTGAAAATCATATTAGTCAACCACAAAAAGGTCAGATGAGTCAAAGTTTCCATAAACTATATGATAGTTCTTTCCTTGGCCAAGGCCAGTGTTTTCAGACCTCTGAGGCTTTAATCCATTGTGGGGAAAACCAGGAAAAGCCACCCATAGCCTAGAAGCTCCAAATATAGATATGAGAAAGTGAATATTCTACAGGAACTCAATGATCATTTTTCCAGTGGTCCATTAGCATATATTAGAGCTTTTGAAATAAAGGATAGTGAGCAATGCATGTCCCCGTGTCTGAAGACAACATAAAAACCTGATTATCCAGAGGCAAGTGACATTTAAAAATACAGGTAGGACATAAATAACAAGAAACCATGTTGCCAAATACCAGGACTCTAATCACTGTACTAGGGGCTTTTTAAAGGACTCCTGTTCCAAGAAGAAAGGAATAAGTGGAACTGAAGTTGTTTGTTAGTTATGGCAAAGTTAAAATAAGCAAAGTTACCACTTGAGCACAAAATTGGGGCTCACCTAAAGCAAAATGAACTAATATCTTTCTCCAAGAATCTAAGTGACTACTAATCTTTCCTGAACAAAAGTAGGATTGGTTCTAGAGAGGGATGTAGAAGAAGCCTAGAGAGACTCAGACATTAAGTATGAAGAGAAGATAGAGGCTTAGAATCAGATTATTTTATACCCAAGATGCATCCATTTCCATAGGGGTTTGTCAGGTCCTCTAGCACAAGGTAATGCAGATATCGATCAATTATTGACTAAAAATGTACTGAAGGCCTCAAATTTTCCTAAAAAAACATCATGTCAATAGCAAATGATAAAGGAGTTCCCTCTTTATGTTGTGATTACCATTAATGAATAAAAAAATTGCTTTGAACCTATAGCAGGGCAGAACTTAGGTAGGCTTGGAAAACTAAACTGAATGCTGAGAAAAAGAAGGGCAGAGTCAGAGAGAAGCCATGTAGCCCTGCTGGAGACAGATGCTCGAATTTTAGGGGGTAAGCCACAACCATGTGGCAATACACAGATTAATAAAAAATGGGTTAAATTAATATGTAAGAATTAGTCAATATGAAGCTAGAGCTAATAGGCCAAGCAGTTATTTAATTATAACAGTTTCTGTGTGAGTATTTCAAATCTAAGCATCCGGGAACCAACCAGTGACCCCTGCCTCCTTTCTACAAATTGGTGTGCCAACATGGTGGACTAAAATCCACATAAAACCTGAGAAAGCTTAGAAAGGAATCCTGCACACAAAAGAACAGAGTTAAGCACGACTTCTTGGTAGCCAGCATTTTGCTAGTGACATGCTATGGCTCCTTTAAGAAAGGTTTTTCTGATTCAGTGGTAGCAGGAAAAAAGCAGCAGTTTGGAAATTCTGGCTTTCTGTGCTGTGCTGCCAGCATGAACTCTGACTCTTTCTGGAGGTCTGGCTATGGAGCACTTGAATGGGGTTTGTGGGCCCGAGTGCTTGTATGCTTGCTTGGGAAAGGAGCTGAGACCATGCCCACTGCTCAGTGACCCACACCTGGGCAGGTGGCTGGATCAGGACTTCAAGGAGTGCACAGGCAGGAGAGCATGATGGATTCCTGCCACCATACACAGAGATATTTCCAGGCTGTGTAATTTTCTGCATGGTATATCTAGCTATTACTTAGATTAAAAGAGTTTATGTGCTGCATGCACATTCTCAGAGTTAAAGTGCTGAGCAGGGCTCCTTCCTGGCTGACCTAGAGCTGGCAGTAATGATACCTCCACCATTTTGAAAGTGGAGAGAAGCAGAGTTAGAATTCAGAGCCACTGCAATCAAGCTGCTTACCATTTTAAAAGCTCTTCAAAACAGTAAAACAAAAAAAAAAATACAGATACACAATAGGACAGATTCAGACAGAAAAGACCTCTAAATGGGTCACAGTGTTAGATAAATGTATGTAGGCTTGGGAGAGAGAAGAAAAAGAGTACAAAGAGTTATAAAAAGAAGTAAGTGGGGTTTTTAAAAAAAAATAAAGCAAAGTCTTTAAAGAGATAGAGTAAAGACAGTCATATATTAAAGGAGTAAAGATAATAAAATAAATATTAAACTTGTACAAAAAGTAGTAGAGTAAAAACAAATCATGTAAAGATAGAAAATTCACAGAGAGTCTGGATTATGTATATTATTGTGTTGTCTTTGAATTTTTTGACTGCAGAGAGACATTTGATTCTGGAAACTGCTAAGCTAAGCCAACATATATGTTTCAAAGGTATCTTGAATTCAAAATTTGGGTCTAAGCATATGTTGCTTTGGAAAAGAGATTCTTCTTTTGTTTCCACAGAGGATGAGAACCCATAGATTGCTTCCAAACTAATATGGTTTGATGGACCAAGAACCCTGAAAGGTTGCCTTAAACACCCTCAAAAATTACTTTACCCAATAAATAGCAGGAAGCAGTTTGGAGAATAACTATACCCATATTCCCAAATATTTCTATAAATGTTCTTTTACAGTTAAAGGGAGATACTTGCATTGAAATGGATTTTTCTCTATTGATACGAATTGACCTCTTAAGGTCAATTTTGTTATACTATGTATATGTATTTCACATCTTGATTAAGGTATTATGTTTGTCAACTCACTTAAAATGTAATGTATAATTGAGAAACATAGGCTAATAGAAAATCATCTATAATAGTCAAGTTTGTAGTCATATTGTTAGATTTTCTAAATGTACAGAGATGTATTTCAGATAGATATGTATTCTTCAAACCTTTCAAAGATTACAGAATATGACATTTAAAATGTTTTAAGAACATAGGACTTTTCATGACAGAGACATGTCTGCTCCTGGCAGCACCAGTTACTTCAAGAGGAAGATGGGCATCGAAGAGGCTCCTTATGGAGTTAACTAGCCATTTGGGCAAAAAACTGCTCTTGCCTGGTCTGCTTAACTGGACATGTAGGGCCCACAGAGAAATGACTGCTGAACTTGCCTAAAGGTGATATAATCCTTTGGGGTTCCTGCTTCATGAAAGAATCTGTCAGACATTCTGCAGGATACAGAAAAAAAGTGACCGACAAACTGCTAATATAGGTGGAACTGTCTTTGAAATTTCCTGCTTTGTGGAAAAGTCTGCTGGATATTATGGGCCTATAGGCTGAAGATGGATGCCCTAAAGGTACAGAAGAACTTTGGGTAACTGTTCAGGCAGCTATATGTCTCTGTCAATTCTAGAGTTTTGAAAGCTGCTTACAATGAACTTCTTCTTTACTTAGGTAATATTATATTTTTCAGGAGTCTTTGATGGTGTTGAAGAATAGTTATAATTATAGTTTTCCTTAGTTGTGATAAAAGACAAAGTAGATATAAATATTGTAACTGTAATTTTTGCTTGATAACTGTTTTATGTAATTTTATTATGTTAAAGTTAAAACTTTTTATTTAAACAGAAAAGGGGAGGTATTGTGGGAGTCCCATCTGTATGATTACCATTAAAGAAACTGCTTTGGACCTATAGTAAGTAGGGGGAAACTAAACTGAATGCTGGGAGAAAGAAGGGTGGAGTCAGAGAGAAGCCATGTAGCCCTGCTGGAGACAGACACCAGAACTTTAGTCGGTAAACCACAGCCACATGGCAATACACAGATTAATAGAAATGGATCAAATTAATATGTAAGAGTTAGCCAATAAGAAGCTAGAACTAATAGGTCAAGCAGTTATTTAATTAATATAGTTTCTATGTGATTATTTGAGGGCTATGTGGCCAGGAACCAACAAGCAGCCCCTGCCTCCTTTCTACAAGCAAAGGCTTAAAAAGGAGTTTTCTATTACATGGAAACAAGCTAGGGAGAATATAAGGAAATGTCATTATATAACCAAACACCACTAACTGCAGGAAGCAACCCAAAGGGTACTCAAAGGAATGACATCTGGCAGAAGGATGTTTCCACTTTGTAGAATTTGGAAAATTAAAATGTGTACATCACACCATTGACCTATTCAGGTTTTCAATGGTCAACTGCTTTGAGTTCAGAAAAGGCTGGCTTGGTAATCACACTTTTACTAGAAGTTATGGCCATCATGTGTATGCCTACACAAATAAAGACAGACAGTGGCCCAGCATATGACTCTAAGAAAATGAAACAGTTTTTTGTTTATTATAATATAAAGCATATTACAGGTATTCCACACAATCTTACAAGTCAGGCAGTTATAGAAAGATCAAATCAAACTATAAAGTATATGTTAGACAAACAGAAAGGACTGAAAAATACCCCCAGAAATAGATTGCATAATGTTTTATTAACCTTTACTTTTCTTAATGATAATGAGAAAGGAACAACAGCTACAGAAGGACATAAGATAATATAAAATCTTCTGAATAAAATCAGCTTGTGTATTTCAAGGCTGTGTTGACCTCAGGATGGAAAACAGGAGTTGTGCTATGTTGGGGAAAGGGTTTTGTGCTTGTTTCCATAGAATAATAAAAGCTATGTATGCCATCAAAATTAATAAAGATTTAGTTTGAAAAAGAGAAACCTCTTAATAAAGAGAAATGACAGCTCATCCACAGAGGTGACAGTCCTACAGGTGACAAAGAAATCTCATAAGGATTAGGACAGGGTTTTGTTCTTGTCTTTGCAGGAAAATATCCATCTTCAAAAAGTCAAGAGACCTTGGACATCTAGATGCCTAAAGAAGAAAATATAGCTATTCATAATCACCAAGCAAAGAGAAATCTGATTTATAGTACCCATATCCTCTGTAGGGTAAAATTTCTCTACCTAAACATATCTCCCTACTTCTCAGTATAATGATAGTCGCAACTCACTTAAAAATTAAAGCTGGCTTTGGTATTGGACAGTAGCTATTGTTCTCTAAATCCAAGCATGTTGTTAAAAGAAAAATTCAGAGTTTCTGTCTCATATCAGGAGCCACCTATGGAACAGAAGGAAGAAAAATTTAGGGACTACAATTATCAAAACTCTGCTTTCAAATAATTTTACTTCTCCCCATACCTATTTTTTCTCTATGGTACCTTTCATTGAATATGTGTCTATATGAATAATGTTTAAGTTTTCCACAATGAACAATACATTTTTCTGCAGTAATCTTTGAAGTTTCCAGGAAGAAGATGGGGTCCCACAATGATTCCACCTGGTTGATATGATGTCATTATGCTGATAGCACCCCTTTAAGATCAGTTTTGAGTTACCAACTTCTCAAGATGATTCCAACTTAGTTCACTGACATGGTGCCCCTTCCTACAATGTTCTGGCCAGAACTTCAAAAAAATCCTACCAACTACTCAGAGGCTATTTGCAATTGGTCCAGATGGTAATCTTGAAACTTAACCATCATTTTGGTTTTTTACAGCATCGCTCCCATGAGAGCTGGAAGTAATTCTAGAAAGCAAGGTCCCCTCTCCCAACAAAATTTGTCCTCAGTGCTAGGGACATTATTAGGGGTTGGTTATAGCTGGTATAGGGTTGGAGTGAAAATTAAATAGGGTCAGGAATCTCTTTGGAAAAGAAAAGGGACTGGATGGGAAACAATAATAGGTAGATTAGAGATTACTCACACTAATAATAGTAATAATGAGATTGCTTATGAGCAATCTATAGACAATTTAAAGACAATTTACATTGGCATGGATTCTTATATATTGATACAAATTCAAATTATATTTATTATATTGAATATGCTATTATTTTAGTTTACAATATTTTTGCACCTATGCAAAGTTATTTTGTCATATTGTATGCATGCATGTTTCTGCCTCTGCTTAAGATATTTTGTATATTGATGCAACTTTAGGATATATTTATCATATTGCACTATACATTTCTACCTCTGATCAAAGTACTTATATATTGCTTACATTTTGAAGTCATTGCCCTCATTTATTACACATTTGTGTAAAGATTGTTTAATTTTTTAATATGAAGCCTTAGATTTAAAGTATGTAGGTATTTAGAATTACAGCTCAATAGTCATCCATATTTGTCATACTTATAGTTAGACTAATCAGGTTCTTTAAATGCATAGAGATTGTATTCTGCATAGATAGGTAATCTTCAAACTCTTAAAAGAATGGTGAAATATGGTTTTTAAATAACTTAGGATTCTGTTGTCATGAGACAAGATTGCTCCTGGAAGCACTGTTCAATTTCAGAGAGAATGTTTGACACTGAAGACACTCCACTTGGAGCTTGTTTTTTTCTTGGAAAAACTAGCCTTTGGGCAAAGAACTACCCTTGCCTTGACCACTGACAAAATGTATGGTATCCAGACTGAACAAACAGAATACAAGCGAAAAGACTGCCAAGACAGAGTAATACAGTTTTTAAATTTTTTCTTGCCTCTGGAAATGGTCTGTCAGTTACTCTAGGCCTTAGCCAAAGTTGGTTGCCCCAACGTTGCAAATGAGACTTTGGGTGATTGCACAGGTAGCTGATTGTCTCTGTCATTTCTTGCAGCTTTTAGAAGTTGCTTGATTGCACTTCCTGTCTACTGAAGTAATATTTCCTTTCTCAGATCTTTGATGATATTGAAGAATAGATAGTCATAGCTAGCTACTTTCCTCTTATGACTTAGCCAAGCCATTTCTAATATAAGACTTAGACTTCTTAGGATAGGATAACTATTGAAACAGTTAGCACATGTTTCTTGTTTGATGTTGTTCATGCTGGTTGTAATTCTAATTTATATATATATATATTTTTTGCCTTTTCTTTTCCCTGGAAAATACTTGATATTCATTCTTATTGTATATAGTTTTGTATTAAGTTTAGAACTCTCTCATTTAGACAGAAAAGGGAGATGTTGTGAGAGAGAACTCCTTCAGCCAATAACCTTTAAGATAACAGCCCACTTTGGGCATGGTTTTGTGTACTATAAACACAGACATAAAGAGTGTGTGGGCCTCTTGGCTGCTGGATTTGGTTCCAGTTCCCAGTGCACACAGAGGACAATGAATCACTACTCTTTCTGTGAGTTTACCCCTGGATAAATGAACCTTTGCTATACTTCATTCTGGGTTAGTGTGGAACTCTTTTGTACATCAACACTCTATCCTAGGAAGATGAAGTTTTATAGTTTTGACCCCATCTACCTATCACAACATCTGAAAGAAAAGGAAAAACACAGAGTATGAAGATTTCCTGTAGACCTGAAAGTCACTTGAAGCCCAGCTGAATTGGGATTTGATGTTTGAGAAGTCAGAAATAATTGATGAGAAATTGTGAAAATTTCTATAGATACCAGGTCCAGCAGAGTAACAATCCAAGTGAGGCAGGAATTCAACACAACTCAGTAGCTTGTGTTGGCTCAAACTTCTAGAATCCAAGACTGAGAACTTTATTTTAGGCATATTTAAGTACAGGGCAATTTGGGGGGGAAAGTTTCCTGGTGTAACACAATCCCATGTGCACAAGGAGGCATGATTACATTGAAACTCTTTTCAAAGAACATGTCACTTATCCATGAAGATGGATTCTAAAGAAAGGCTACATGCATTATCTTAAGAACCTAAGGAGAGGATCAGCTATATGGATAGTGCAGAGGACATCTAGACTATTAATCACCTCTGGTCCTGGTTATGGAAGCTTAGAAGAGCTCCTGGTCAATAAGGATAGAGCAATGGTCAACTAGACTGTAAGTATCTCTGATCGTGATATGAAAGATTGAAGAGCCTCAAGCCATACATATAGGACAAGAATCATCTAGGCTATTAGCCAGTTCCATTCCCAGCCTTCTGGGCATAAAACTGGTGTTTCCCTTGAAAAAACAACTCTGTGTGTTCAACATTCCTGGTTTGTTAAGTGCTATCTTTGAGTGCAAGGACCTATGTGCTCCCAACCAAAACAAAAAAAAAATGTTACTTAAATTCTAAGTTTTACTGTTTGACTTTATAGTTGTTATTGGCTTCGTGTGTCTACCCTTGCCTATTCTCCTATAGTCATGACCCTTCAAAGTTCTAGCTCAAGAATCAGAGGAGCCTTTCTGTATGTTTCCAGATAGTAAATATTTCAGGCATTGTAGAATATACAATGTTTTTATCCCAATTACTCACTTTGTCACTACCATTATGTGCAAAAGTACTCACAAACAATACATCAGACACATGAGTGCAACTATGTTCAAATAAAACTTTATTTACGAAAACTCGTAATACCTTGTATTTGGTTCACTGTCCCCTTTCCTTGCTCTGGAACCCCAGATGAACTATGCGATTTTTTCACTACAAGCACCAGTTGAAATGAAGTCCTTCAATTTAGCCTCTGCATGGGAAGAAAATTCCTTAGAAAGGATGTTTAGCTTGTAGAAGGCGCAATGATGTTGGTCAGCAGAAATCTTTCAGTGGAACTCTCTGGTCCAGTGTCTCAGAAGGTTTGTTCACTCTTATAAAAATGGGGGACTGAAAAAGCATGGGATAAAACCGGACTCTCTGAATATGGTGGACAATGAGGGCTGCTGAGAATCCAAGGACAATGGCACTGGGTTTTGATCCTACTGCATGCACTGGCTTTGTGGGAGCCTAGTCTGTTTGGATGCTCACCTTCCTAGACCTGGATGGAGAGGGGAGGACCTTGGATTTCCCACAGGGCAGGGAACCCTGACTGCTCTTTGGACTAGAGAGGGAGGGGGAGGAGAGTGGGGCGTGGGGAGTGGGGGGAGAGGGAGGGAAAAGGGAGGCGGGGAGGAGGCAGAAATTTTTAATAAAAAAATGAAAAAAATGGGGGTAATAAAAATTGAAGAGGTCAGTTAATCCAAGAGAGTGCAGAAGCCTAGAGAAAGATCTGAAAAATGCATGTCATGATTGCAGTAGCCAGTGAATAACCAGCAATCTTTAAAAATCTGAACTATTGATTCCCTATTTTCTGAGAAACCACCGTATTGATTTCCAAAGTGACTGTACAAATTTGCACTCCCACCAGCAACAAAGGTGTGTTTCCCTTACTCCACATCCTCTCCAGCATAAGCTATCATCAGTGTTTTTTTATCTTAACCATTCTTACAGGTGGTAGGTATCTCATAGTCAGCTTTATTTGTATTTCCCTGATGACTAAGTATGTTGAACAATTCTTAAAGTGTATTTTAACCATTTGAGAGTCTTCTTTCAAGAATTCTGTTTAGATCTGTTCCTGATTTTTAATTGTATTATATGGTATTTTTATGTGTAATTCCAGGAGTTCTTTATATATTTTGGATATCAGTCCTCTGTCAGATGTGAGGTTAGTGAAGATTTTTTCCCATTCTGTAAGCTGCCATATTGTCTTATTTACCATGTCCTTTGCCTTACAGAAGCTTCTCAGTTTCAGGAGGTTCCATTTATTAATCGTTGCTCTCCATGTCTGTGTTTCTTGGGCATATACCCAAAGAATGCACATTTATACCACAAGGACATTTCCTCAACTATGTTCATAGCAGAATTATTTGTAATAACCAGAACCTGAAAACAACCTAGATGTCCCTCAACTGAAGAATGAATGATGAAAATGTGGTACATTTCCACAATGGAGTATTACTCAGCAGCAAAAAACTATGTCATCTTGAAATTTACAGGCAAATGGACGGAACTAGGAAAAACCATCCTGAGTGAGGTATCCCAGACACAGAAAGACAAACATGCTCACTCAAAAGTGGATATTAGACATAAAGAAAAGGATAATGAGGATACAATCCACAACCCCTGAGAAGCTAGGTAACAAGAAGAACCCTAAGAAAGACATACATGGATCCCCTGAGAAGGGGAAATATATAAGATCTTATGAGTAAATTGGGAATGGGGGGTAGTAAAGCGAAAGGATGAGAACATGAGGGAACAGGGTGGCTGAGTTGGAAGAGGGACAGAGAGGGAGAGCAAGGAAAGAGATATCTTGATAGAAGGAGCCATTATGAAGTCAGGGAGAAATCTAGTGCTAGAAAAATTCCCAATAAATCCACAGGAATGATCCCATTTAAGAGTTCAAGCAATAGTGGAGGGGGTGCCTGAACTGTCACTCCCCTGTAATCAGAATGATGCCCTCCCTAATTGTCATCACAGAACCTTTATTCAGTAACTAATGAAAGCATTTGCAGTGACCCACAGGCAAGCACTGGGACAAGCTCCCGGAGTCCAGTCGAAGAGAGAGAGGATAAATTGTATGAGAAAATGCATCAAGATCATGATGGGGAAACCCACAGAGACAGCTGACCCAAGCTATTGGGAGCTCACTGACTCTGGACTGACAGCTGGGGAACCTACATAGGAACAAACTAGTCCCTCTGAATGTCTGGAACAGTTTTGTGGCATGGGAGGCCTTAACCTTCCTAAGGAGTCAATGGGGGTTTGGGTGGGGGGAAGGTGGGAGAAGTGGGGGAGGGGAGGAAGGGGAAATTGTGGTTGGTATGTAAAAGTAAAAAGAACTTTTAAATAAATAAATAATCTGGACTGTTGAGCTTTGTTTAAGATGCTTTGGGTGTTCAAACATTACACTTTGTTATTCAGGGTTCTGAGGGATGAGCAAATATGCTGATCAACTCCAAATTACACTTAAAATACAGCGAGATTTATGATAGTGAAACAACATGTACATATGCTTTGAAATGGTCCCCTGGGACATTTTCTGAACTGTGCCCTACAAATAATAACTCCATCCTAGACTTGCAGCCAAATTTTGTAGAATCCAACAATGGTTCTCACAGGAATAAAACCTTCTGTTTCTCACTATATCTTTTGATATCCTAGCAATATTCAAAAAATGAGAGCCTTTAGAAGCTTAACGATTTGCAATCCTGAAGAGAAAGAGGTACACTGGGCTAACAACCCAACTTCAGTCTGCTCCAGGTCAAAATGATCTGATCTTGATTCTTCTGAACTCTCTCCAAAAAAGAAAAAGGCACACCCAGGAGAACTGGTCCAACTTAGTCACCACCATGGGATAAGCCAGCTAAGTAACTTGGGGGGAGAGGGGAAGGGAGGTTTACAGAAACATACCCGCAGCATGAGCATCTACTCTGAAGCCAAAGTGAAGCTGAAGAAGAAACAACACGTCATTTTCCACGTAGTTCTCATTAGGTTTTCTCTCTTTTGGTGTGTGAGGAGATGACAGTCTCCTTGGTGAATAAGGAAGGCTTTAAACAATCTAGACAGGGCTCATGAATCAGATATGATGGAAAGTTGGTGACTCCAATTCATTAACCCGGGCCCATGACCCCTCAATGGCAGAGAATTAGAAGTTATTTTTTCTTGGTTTATGGAGTCATCTGGATATGCTGGGAAGACTTAAACACTGAACCTTTGTAAATACTCTCAGCTCAGTTATGTGCCTGTAGATTTAGCTTTACTGTCATGAGATTCCATCTATAGCAAGTTTGTTGTCATAATGAGAGATGTGCTAGTCTATGCTGTGAAGTATGCTTTACATCGTGTATATGGCATTTTCATACACTAACTAAAGACTGTTCTTTGTACCTTCTGAGTTTTTAGTATCTATCACATGGCATCCTTTCAATAAATACTGGTGGAATTTAAACTTATATTCAGTCATCATAACTCCTCTTCCCCCACCTATTCACCTTTTTTTCTGCCTTCTTCCTTTCATTTCCTCCTTATATCAAAATCACATCTAACAGAATAGTTCAATATTTTGATTAAATAGATGAGAAGTAATTTCGACTTATTGTCCCCTGCTAGCTCAGAACTGACTAATGCTTTCAAATTGCTGCAAAATTATAATGTGCTATCAAACATAATTCTTGAAAAATAAAGGAGACTATTTTGTGGCAAGAGATATTCAGTATTAACTACAAAATGCCCTTCTGCAATGCCATAGGATTTACCAATTCTAATGCATTAGTAGTTGATATTATGAGTTCACAAATCGATAAAGCAATAATTACTGCCTGGCCTGCTGATGAAGACGCTGACACAAAGTCTATGGAGACTACATGAGGAGCCCAGATAAATGAATAACATAGCTACTTTAAAAACCTTAAAATTAGTCTACCAAAATTGCAGCCTCCCCCTCTACCTACGTAAGAGTTCCTAATAAGGAGCGAAATCAGCACTATGAAATTGCACCTCCTTTCCTTGGCTTGAATGTGTCCCCCAAAGTTTATATTATGGAAACTCAATCCCCAGTGCAACAGTGTCGCGAGGTGGAATTTTTCAGAAGCCTTTAGACTTTAAGGAACCTATCCTCATAAGTTGATTAATACTATTATTGAAGGAGTGAGTTCGGTTCACAAGTAGATTTATCATAAAAGTAAGTCTGATCCTCCCTTGTTTGAGTTGTACTTTTTTGACCTTCCACCATCTGGTGTGGACTATTATAGCACAAAGGCACTCACTCAATGCACTCAGTTGAATTTTGAGAAATAAAATAAAATTCTTTCCTTTATATATTACTCTGAAGGTGCCTCCTTTGAGCAGTAGGCAGCACATCAATATTATAAATTACCCAGTCTTTGGTACAGTAGTCTGTGGAGGATTCATTCCTAGACCCCTTGGAGATCGCCCAAAACCAAAGATAGTACAGATGTTGTATGTACTGTAACAGACTAACAACTAATAAAAGTAGAAAAATAAAGCAATGGACTGTGATAAACGTTAGATGAATGTGTGCTCTCATTCTTCCTGTATTCCACTCTCACATATAAGGGTATGTATATGTATATAGTTTAAATGAAGTTGATACCACTTGGGAAAATAATACTCCCCCAAGAGCTATAGACTATCTAATAAAACCCCCAGTATTATACATAAGAAGCTCCCTTTAGAGTTGCTGGTCAGGTGAGTCTCAGAGACTCACTGAACAATATAGGCTACTTCTGTTTTCCTTGATTGCTTCCCAGAGGTTGCAGGGAAGTTCCTATTCCTGAAGACCCCATACACTTCAGACACAGGGTTCAGAGGACTCAAGATGGATCTAGCATAACAGCCTCTTTCACTGACTAGCTCTCATAGCATCAGAAAAGACAGCCTTCTAGAATCTCCAGAGAATAAACTGGAGAAGTTGGAGAATAACAGTCAGAAGAGACAGGTGAGTGATGCCTAAACACCTTTATTCTGATGTAAATGGGAAACTTTATATAGCAGAGAAGAAACAGTCCAGAGCCCATTATGAAGGTATTGATGCAGTTTGAGGAATTCTCCTTCCCGGGGAGAGGAATGAGTCACTAAAGACTCTCAGAAATTGGAACTTGCACTATCGATAACAGACATTTAAAGGGCAGATACAGGAAGAATCAAATGTTGCATGTGGCAGTAGTAGATGCCAGAGAGATGCTGGGAAAATCCTCTCCTATGCACTCTACCAGAGTATTAGTGATAGTTCTTTTTAAAACTGCTGAAGGACTCTGGGAAGATGGCATATCAGAAACAGCATCTGTGAGACCAGGTCTTTCAGAGGAGGGGGAACAACAAATGGAGAACTGAGAGAAAGAGCCACAGAAAACAGAAATAAGACTGGGTGGGATTTATTTTAACCAATAGGAAAGTCGGCTGCAATGGTAAATCCAGCCACACTATGAAATGTGTGTGGAGCAGAATTCCACCGGTAAATGACCTGAAGGACTATAAACACATGGCACAGTTAGAGCAATAAAGATATAGTTCATACTATAGAAAATCTGAACCAGAGACTGAATTTAGCCATGGAAGAAAAAGTTGGACTAGAGTAAATGACAGACATATATTTAAAAAAAACATCAGAGAATCTGAATCTGCAATACTCCCAATATTCAAAATTCTTCTTCACCACCATTTCCCACAGGAGCTAGTAATCAGACAGATTAACCCTGGGAATGATGGAAGACTTTGGAATGGGGTAAACTCATCAAGACTGAATACACCAGCAGAAGACCGTACCTGAGTACCACATAGACACAGCTCCAGAAAAGGAGTAAGGAAGCCTAAAGTTGAGAAATCTACAGCAGTCATAATCTCAGCTACCATGTCCTATAGGGAGTGACATGATTAGAATTATAGCTTTGTTGGAGTAGGTATGGCCTTGTTGGAGGAAGTGTATCATTGTGGGGGTGGGCTTTGAGGTCTCATATATGCTCAAGCCATGCCCAGTGTCTCAATTGACTTCCTGTCGCCTGCAAGATGTAGGACTTTCAGCTACTTCTCCAGCACCATGTATGCCTACCTGCCGCCATGTCCCACCATGATAATGGACTGAACCTCTGAACTGTGAGCAAGCCATCACAATTAAATATTCTCGTGCATAAGAGTTGCCATGGTCATGATGTCTCTTCCAAGCAATAGAAACACCAAGTCAAACATATTTTGAATTTCATATTGTTTCTCATTTGTACTTACATGTGTGTATATACATGTGTATGTATATATGTAATTGAAAATTTTATACACCTATGCAATGTGTTTTGACCAAGTCCACCCTTCGATGGCATCTACTTCAATTCCACCCCAAACCCCAATTAATATTCCCTCCCAAATTTATATGCCCTAAAAAAACACTAAATATACACTGCACTGCCAGTATGTGCATGGGTGTAGGAGAATCCACTGGAGTATGGGGAGCCTATCAGGACTCACATCTTTAGAGACAACTGAGTGTCCCTCTCAAAGCAGCCATCAGTTACTAATAGCATTCATCTAGGGTTGGGACAACATGACTGCCATTTGTCCCCTGCTGGTATTTGTCTGGCTTGATTGTGAGAAGGTCTTGTGCATGTTATCACAACCTCTGTGAGTTCCTATATGTAACTACCCTGTTGTTCCCTGAAAACACTACTGGTTTGTTGCAGTTACCCAACACCTCTGACTTTTAAATTTTTTTTCTTCTTTCAGTATCTTAGTCTATGCATGTTAATAAGCTATGGATCTCTATGTTAGTTATCATCTACTGATAAAAGAAGCTTCTCTAGTTAGGAATGAGATATGCACTAATCCATGGGTATAATGATGTCATTAAGAGTCAGTTTAGTACTACATCGATTTAACAGAACAATATTATTAGGTCCTCCACTGGACCCTATAACTTTTTTATTCACAGAAACTTGGCCACAATATGCCACTCACCGCAGCCCCAGTCTGCACTCTATGTGCTAGACCCCAGTTCGCGGGCTTCGGGCAAGGGGCTGGAGGTTGAGAATACACACAGAGAGACAGACCGACACGTAGACCTTTAAACATTGATACCAAAGCCCCTCTTTATTATCACCATGTAGGCTTAAATACACTGCAGTCAATGGCCAACAGGGGAAAATCCCATTCTCTGATCCTCTAAGCTAGGCACAGCTTCTAGTTACTTTAATTAGAAGGTTCTAGGAGGGAAGAGCAGCTGAAGACTAGGACTCAGTAGTCCCAACAACAATCAAGCATGAGTTCTCTTTTATGGAGTGAACATAAGTCCAATTAGAAAGTGGTTGGCTACTCCCATAACATTGAGGCCGCTATTGCACCTGACACTTGCCTATCCTGACAAGTCAGTCTTTCACAGCTGAGTAAGATTGGTGATACTTTTTCCCTCCAGTAGTATTTATAACACCTTCCAGTACTATGAAAACGAGGCAGTGGGAGTAAGGCTTCCACGTTAGTGCCAGGCAGTTTGGGATATGTTGGTGTTTTTTTTTTTTTTTAGAAGAAGACCAGGTTTAATGGATGCCAGCGCTCCTAGGTGGCCTCCCTGGAAAACACGGAGAGGGAAAAGAGGAGACCATGTGTTTGTTATCTGGGGGCAGTTTAAATAGCCTATGCTCAGAGTGGTCTTGACCCTCCTTAGGGGGGTCACCATTTGGCGGGCTTTCTTGGAGTGGAGTCTGAACTGCAGCCACTCCCAGGGGAGGGAGCTTGGGTGACACTTCCAACCAGACATTCCAGACTTTTTTTGGATAAGGATGTTAGGGGTTGAGGTGATGCTTCCAACCAAACATTCCAGACTCCTTGGATAAAGGGGTGTTGGCTAAAGTCTGACTACTTCCTGTGGGCATGGAGCGATGTGAGAGAGGGGAGAGTTCGGAGTTGGTGGGCTCATGTTCAGCAAGATGTATGGTTGAAGAAGCATCTGGTTTACTGTCATCTTGAAGACCTCAGGCAGCTGTTCCTTGAGGGATATGAGAAGGCAGGTGGCTAGGAGAAAAAAAATATATTGTTATTATTGACCCTATGAATGGGGCTAGACATGGGAAGGGTCATTGATTGCCAGAAATAATAGGACAGAGAAATGCCCCAGTGGTACAGGAGAGGCTCAGGTGAATAAGTGAGACATGAGAGCAGATATGTCCTTTAAAACCAGAATTTAGTTGGTAGGTGTCCTTTTGAGCCAGGAAAGTTGGTACCAATGGTGACATCCCAGGAGCTGGTGCAGGTGTTGTCTATAAGGACCTTTGTAAGTTGGTCTTGGCCCAGATAGCAGGTGTGACCTGTAAAATATGCTTGGAAATGGGTTGGGTTAAAATAGGCTCTGGAGACTGTTAGTTTTTTACCAGATCCAATTTCTTGATAAAGCAGCAGAACCTTTTTAGGAGCCTGTAGGTATCTGTAAGACAACGGGAACAGATTTATATCTTGGTGTCATAGCAAAAGGCTATAGTTTTAGGTTAAAAGGTATGAACATTTTAGAAGACAATTAAATGGAATTGGGAACTTTGGATCTTTGAAGATACATCTGAAACTTGTTAATCCTGGACTATGAAGCCTGTGAAAGAGGCACACCTGTTTGTATTTTTAGCACGAAACTTAGCAAGTGAAGTAATGAGCTACCAGTACTTTAAGTCATCAAATGCCATTAGACAGATCTGGGAGGGATAAATGAGCTGAAATGAGACAGCTCTTTCAGCTCTGCAGACAAACCCAAGTCTCTCCATAGTCCTTGAAGAACACCAGTCTTGGAATCAGCGTTTGCCATTAGCTGCTGAGTACAAGAGGCCCCAAAGATTTTCCTGTTGGGGGAAGATTTAGTCTACCTGTCTTGGCAGGATGAGATAATCATCCCTGGTGTAGCATCCTAGAAGCTGATGAGATGGAAGGACACTTTTTGCTGTATGGGTGGCTTTGCCATACCCAAAGGCAAGCCTCCAGGTGGAAAGTCTTTTACAACCATGAAACTTTTTGAAGGAGCTGTAGGATGCTGCAGGAGTTGGCATGTCTCTATGTTAGAAGCTCTTTTGTTAAATGCCATATGCTCAGATCTATAAAGGCACTTGAGAATTTGGTACCATTACCTGTTAGTTATATTTAAATTAAACATATAAGTTAAATTTAGACATGTGTTTACTCAATTAGTTACAGTTTACCAACGCTAGTAAATGTAAGACGAATAAAAGGAATATTTTAATAAGTGAAAGAACACTAGCACATGTGGGTGCTCTTATTAAAGATGGTGGTGAGGTCAAAATAGCAGCTACCCACATGTTTGTGTTTTTCCAGAGATGTTGCAATCTGGAGTTATAAGTTTTACAGATCTTAAAGCATGCACACATACACACAGAGAAATAAGACAAGAATCCTATGGAAACAAACACACGTACACATGTAGACATAAAAGCATAGTGTAGCCACATTACTTTAACAGATAAAACTTTTTTAGGGACCTGTGTCAGCTGACCAACTTAAAAATCCTGGTGTAACATTGGAGCACAGGACTGAAATCTCAAGGTCCAAATCAGGAGCAGAAGGAGAGAGAGAGGACCGCGAGGGGTGCACCCACACACAGAGACAATGGGGATGTTCTACTGGGAACTCACCAAGACCAGCTGGCCTGGGTCTGGAAAAGCCTGGGATAAAACCGGACTCTCTGAACATAGCGGACAATGTGGACTACTGAGAACTCAAGAACAATGGCAATGGGTTTTTGATCCTACTGCACGCACTGGCTTTGTGGGAGCCTAGGCAGTTTGGATGCTCAACTTACTAGACCTGGATGGAGGTGGGGGTTCCTTGGACTTCCCACAGGACAGGGAACCCTGATTGCTTTTCGGGCTGAGTGGGGGGGGGACTTAATTGGGGGAGGGGAAGGGAAATGGGAGGCGGTGGCGGGGAAGAGACAGAAATCTTTAATAAATAAATAAATAAAAAATAATAATAAATCCTGGTGTAGGTAGGCAGCAGAAGCCAGGGAAACACACAGGTAGTCCCATTAAGGACCAGATCAGCAGCCACTGTAAGAGGGAACGGAAACATAAGGACAGAACCCCTGTACAGTTTTAGAGTAGAAGGACAGGGAGAAAATGGATCCATTTTGTAGAGAGTCCCAGCGTGAGACAAACAGCAAACGGCTAGAGAAGCAAGGAAAGGAGTGGGGAAGGGGAGTGGGAGCAGTAGCACAGCATCCAGAAACCATGGCCATATGGGGCCTTGTTTGTTTTATGTTAGGTGTTAGATAGTCCCAATTTAAAAGGATTTTATAAAAGACAGACCAAGGGCATTTGGAGATAAGGCCTCGAGTTGCAAGTGTCCATTTTTACAAGTCTATATCAAATTTCAGGACTCAGTGCCTAACACCATGTGTGCACTGTGATAAGACTCTTGAGACAAAAACAGAGGGATGTGAAAATTACATAGGCAGATGTCTCTGTCCCATGAAATCCCACTTCAGCGAGGACTGACTCGCCGCTTTTGGTGGGGTTGGAAATCTGGCATGGACCGTGGTTTCAGCAGACTTCTGACAAATGTACGGGCCCTGGACCCTAAGGACATGTACTTGAAAAAGGGGAACTCACCCAGACAAAGCCCGTGTTAGCCTGGCAGAGAGTACAGGCGACAAGAGTGTTTTCCAACATGTATCCCTGGGCCAGTGGGAGAAACAACTCATCTCAGTGGGACCTTCAAATGTTAAGTATTTTTCAGCCCAGTAAACCTCTCTGCTGATGTAATAATACAAATCAAACCAAATCAGACCAAAGTAGAAGCCCAGGTTTAATGGATGCCAGTGCTCCAGGGTGGTACCCTGAGAAAGCACAGAGAGGGAAAAGGCGAGACCACCTTGTTATGGTAATTAAATTCCTCTGTTCATATAGTCCAGCAACTAACCTGGTGAAGATCGTCTCATGTTCTGTAGTCAGGATTATCAGTAGGTTTAAAGTTTATTTTACTGTGTAGAAACTTTTTCGTTTCTCTAATACTATTTGTCAATTCCTGGGGCTATTTTCTATGCTGTTGGTAATATATTCTCAAAAACCTAAAAATAAGGGCTGGAGAGATGGCTCAGAGGTTAAGAGCATTGCCTGCTCTTCCAAAGGTCCTGAGTTCAATTCCCAGTAACCACATGGTGGCTCACAACCATCTGTAATGGGGTCTGGTGCCCTCTTCTGGCCTGCAAGTATATACACAGAAAGAATATTGTATACATAATAAACAAATAAATAAATAAATATTAAAAAACCTAAAAATAAAAATACCATATTTCCAAACTATCCCACTCACGAACACATATCAAGAAGACTCCATATCTTATCACAGAGATATTCACATATGTATTTTGTTGCTATTGTATTGACAAAAATGTAAGGAATAGAATCTGCCTATATGTGCTTCAACAGATTAATGAATAATCAATTTTTTACATGTGGTTATTTGAATGAGAATGCCCCTCACAGGCTCGTGTATTTTAATAATTGATCCCTGCTACTTCATAAATGTAATGTTGCTACTCTTGCCAAACACAAACCAATGGAATTCTGGGAATGGAAAATCTGGGTAAACAAATGGAAACTACAAAGTAAAGTATAACTAAGAAAATAAAAGACATTGAAGAAAAAAATTTCAAGTGTTTTCAAGATACTATAGAGGAAATAGATTCATCTGTCGAAGAAAATGTTAAACCTACCAAATTCTTAACACAAAACATCTAGGAAATCTGGAACACCTTGAGAAGACCAAACCTAAGAATAAGAGAGAAAGAAGAAGAAGAAGAAGAAGAAGAAGAAGAAGAAGAAGAAGAAGAAGAAGAACAACAACAACAACAACAACAACAACAACAACAACAACTCCAGCTCAAAGGCACAGAAAATATATTCAACAAAATCATAGAAGAAACTTTCCCAAATTAAAGAAGGATATCCCTATGAAGTTACAAGAAGCTTACAGAAAACCAAATAGAGTGGATCAAAAAAATAAGTCCCCACCATGTAATAACAAAAATAAAAAACATATAGAATAAAGAAAGAATATTAAGAGCTGCAAAGGAAAAGGGCCAAGTAACATATAAATTCAGACCTATCAGAATTACACCTTACTTCTCAATGGAAACCATGAAAGTCTGAATGTCCTAGAAAGATGTGCTGCAGACACTGAGAGACCACGGATATAAACCAGACTACTACACCCAGCAAAGCTTTCAATCACCATCAATGAAGAAAACAAGGTATTCCATGACAAAACCAGATTTAAATAATACTTATCCACAAATCCAGTCCTACAGAAAGTACTAGAAGGAAAACTCCAAAGCAAGGAAGCTGACTACACCATAAAACACAGGTAACAGATAACTTCACACCAGCAAACACCAAAGAAGGGAAACACACAAACACTACCAACAAAAAGTAGCAGGAATTAGCAATCACTGGTCATTAATATCTCTTAATATCAGTGGATTCAATTCACCTATAAAAAAACACAGACTAATAGAATGGATATGAAAGCAGGATCCATCCTTCTGCTGTATACAAAAAAAAAACCCCTCAATCTCAAAAACAGACATTACCTCAAAGTAAAGGGGTGGGAAAAGGTTTTTCAATCAAATGAACCTAAGAAACAAGCAGGTGTAGCTATCCTGACATTTAACAAAATAGACTTCAAACTAAAATCAATCAGAAGATATAGAGAAGGAAACTTCATACTCATCACAGGAAAAAGCCATTAAGATGAAGTTTCAATCCTAAACATCTATGCCCCTAATACAAGATCACCCACATATGTAAAAGAAACACTTACTAAAGCTTAAATTGCACATCAAACCCCACCCTTTAACACTCCACTTTCTCCAATGGACAGGTCAACCAGACAGAAACTTAACTGAGAAATAAGAGAACTAACAGATGGCATGTCTCAAATGGGCTTAATAGACATCTATAGAACATTTCACCCAAACACAAAAGAATATACCTTCTTCTCAGCACCTCATGGAACCCTCTTTAAAACTGACCACATACTCAGTAACAAAGCAAGCCTCAACAGAAACAAAAAATTGGAATAACCCCCTATATCTTATCATATCACCATGACTTTAGGTTGGAATTCAGCAACACTAATTACAAAAAAGCCTACAACCTCATGGAATTTGAACAGTGCTCAATTGAATCACCCCTAGGTTGAGGAAGAAATTAAAGACTTCCTAGAATTCAACGAAAATGAAGGTACAATGTGCCCAAACCTATGGGACACTATGAAAGGTGTGCCAGAAAGACAGTTCATAGCACTGAGTGCCCACATAAAAAAAAAAAGTGAAGAAACCTCATAGTAGCAAATTAACAGCACACCTGAAATCTCTAAAACAAAAAAAAAAATGGGACTCACCCAGGAGGAGTAGACGATAGGAAATAATCAAATTGAGAGCTGAAATCAATAAAATAGAAACAAAGAAAACAACAGAAAAAATATGAGAAAACCAACAAGATAGACAAAACCATATCCAAACTAAGCAAAAGGCAGAGAGAGAACATCCAAATCAACAAAATCAGAAATGAAAAGTGGAACATAACAACAGACAAGGAGGAAATCCAGAGAATCATTGGGTCATACTATAAAAACCTGTACTCCACAAAATTAGAAAATTAAAAGAAATAGACAATTTTCTGGATAGGTACCACGTACCAAAATAAAATCAATACCAGGTGAACAATTTAAATATTAAAACCTACAAGGAAATAAAAAACAGTCATCAAGAGCCTCCCAACCAAAAAAAGTTCAGGACCAGATTATTTCAATGCAGAATTCTACCAGAACTTCAAAGAAGAGCTTATACCTGTAGTCCTCAAAGTGTTTCACATAATGGAAACAGAAGGAACATTGCCAAGCTCTTTTTATGAGGTTACAGTTACCCTGATATCAAAACCACACAAAGACTCAACCAAGAACCAAGAAAGAGAATTACAGACCAATCTCCCTCATGAATATTGATACAAAAAATACTCAATAAAATACTGAATCCAAGATCACATTTTAAAAAATCATCCACCATGATAAAGTCGGCTTCATCCCAGAGATGCAGAGATTGTTCAACATACAAAAATCTATCAATGTAAGCCACCATATAAATAAACTGAAAGAAGAAAAACCATATGATCATCTCATTAGATGCTGAAAAATCGCTTTGACAAAAGTCCAACATCCCTTCATGATAAAGGTCTTGGAGAAATCAGGGATATAAGAAACATATCTAAACATAAGAAAAGCAATATACAGCAAGCCGACAGCTAACATCAAATTAAATGGAGAGAAACTCAAAGCAATCCCACTAAAATCAGGAACAAGACAAGGCTGTCCACTCTATCCATATCTACTCCAATCATTTATAGTTCTTGAAGTTCTGGCTAGAGCAGTAAGACAACAAAAAGAGATCAAGGGGATACAAATTGGAAAGGAAGACATCAAACATTCGCTGTTAGTATATGATATGATAGTATATATAAGTAACTGCAAAAGCTCTACTAGGAAACTCCTACAACTGATAAATACCTTCAGTAATGTGGCAGGATACAAAATTAACTCAAAAAAATTAGAAGTTCTCCTATATTCAAATGATAAAGAAGCTGAGGAAGAAATCAGAGAAACATCACTCTTCACAATAGCCACAAATAACATAAAATAACTTGAGGTAACACTAACCAAAGCAGTGAAAGACCTATTCGACAAGAACTTTAAGGTTTTGAAGAAAGAAATTTAAGAAGATACCAGAAAATGGCAGGATCAACATAATAAAAATGCCAATCATTTCAAAAGTAAGCTATAGATTCAATGCAATCCCCATCAATATCCCAACACAATTCTTCACAGACCTTGAAAGAACAATATTCAACTTCATATGGAAAAACAAAAAATGCAGAATAGCCAAAACAATCCTGTACAACAAAGGAATGTCCAGAGGCATCACCATCCCTGACATCAAGCTCTATTATAGGAATACAGTAATGAAAACAGCTTAATATTGGCATAAAAACAGAGAAGATGACCAATAAAATTGAATCAAAAATCCAGATATTAATACACATACCTATGAGCACCTGATTTTTGACAACAAAGCTAAAAAATATACAATGGAAAAAAGAAAGCTTCTTCAGCAAATGGTGCTAGCTTAACTGGATGTCACCCTGTAGCAGAATGAAAGTAGATCCATAGTTATTCCCATGCACAAAACTCAAGGCCAAATGGATTAAGGACCTCAATATAAATCTGACCACAATGAACATGATAAAAGAGAATGTGGGAAGTAGCCTTCAATGCATGGGCACAGGAGACCACTTCCTAAATATAACCCCAATAGCACAGACACTGAGAGCAACAATAAATAAATGGGACCTCTTTTCGTTCACTGTGCCTAAGCCTAAAGTCTTTTGGAATCCTGTCAGGTCTCCATTCCCTGAAATTCCAAGGAGAATGCCTGGGCTTGAGAAATAAGAGCAAAAGTATCCCTTGAAAGACTCAGAAAAGTATTCAGCTGGGTGGGCAAAGAGCATCTACCTGAAGGAAGGTTTTGTGTGAATTAGATGAGCCATCCTTCTCTCCACCTGTGCACTCAATTGTCCCTAGTCTGGTTGCATGTCTCTGATTTCTGATGTGTCCAATGTGTCCATCTTATTACTTAAAAGG
Organism: Microtus oregoni; assembly: GCF_018167655.1. Taxonomy (NCBI): domain Eukaryota; kingdom Metazoa; phylum Chordata; class Mammalia; order Rodentia; family Cricetidae; genus Microtus; species Microtus oregoni. The sequence continues at coordinate 2,402,469 of NW_024544745.1, forward strand.
CACTAGAGAAAACTATAATTTGTCATTTCTGAAGCCTACTTCAGAGGAGAAGTCTTGCGGAAAGATGTTAGATCAGTGTCATCTTTAAAAAAAAAAAACTAGCCATTTCTGAAAAATTCCAGCTAGTTGCAATTTTGCCTGTGGTTCCTACAGACTCTAAAAGCATGAATTACAAGTATGGTTGCAAAGCTTTTCTTGAGACCCAATTCTTAAGTATTTCATTTGGCTTTCTTGGTTCCTGCTAATCCACTTTGTTTGCTGAGCTTCAATAATCTAAAAAGAAATGCAGTCTAGACCCAGAAAGACAATTATCACATGTACTCACTCATAGGCGGTTTTTACACATAAAGCAAAGAAAGCCAGCCTACAAACCACAATCCCAGAGAACTTAAACAACAATGAGGACAGCAAGAGAGACTTACATAGATCTAATCTACATGGGAAGTAGAAAAAGACAAGATCTCCTGAGTAAATTGGGAGCAAGAGAACCTTGGAGGAGAGTTGAAAGGGGAAAGGGAAAGGCACGGAGGGGAGCAGAGAAAAATATAGAGCTCAATAAAAATCAATAAAAAAAATAAATGGAGCCTAATATATCTTACTCACATCTTTGCCTTTGGTTACTTTTGGCTGGTTCAAAGATGAGGTCGTCTTTCAATAATAGAATTTAAAAGTTTTTTTCAATATCATATTAACATGAATTGGAAATGGAGCAGCATTTGTTAAAAGCTATGCAAGTGATAGAACTAATTTTAAAGAGAGTACTCAAATAAGTAAAGTGGGGATTCTTATATTTATGTGAGTCCACCTCCTGCTAGAACTTGTCATCAAATAAGTGATTAGCACAAAATTCTTAATTTTACACAGGTTATTAAACAGTAAATAGCTCGCTAATTTCCTCTAAAACTGCTCCTTCTTCTGCACTTGTTCCATAGAGACAACACAACTATCTAATGCTTGCATGATGTCTTCTTTTGGATATTAAGGAAAAAAGATTTGTTCTCTATGCCGTTGAGTCAAGAAAATAAAAGGAAAAATGGAAACAAATTGAATCCAAGATTTTATCTGTGTTAAGATTGTGAACATTGGTGAGTCCTGAACATGAATGGAGGAGCAGGAACTGCAATTGCTAAGGACAGAGGGAAGGTCAAACATTAGACAAGCTAGGTCCTAGGAGTCAACTATACAAATATATACCACACCTCGATACACTGAACTTGCAAAAAGTGGAAATGCCACTCAAATCTAAAGACATACTATGTGCAAAGTATTGATCTAGGTTGTTGAGGTACAGCAGTGCGCAAAAGAGACAACCCCTCCTTCAGTTGTCTTGGAGATTATATTCTAACTGCCATTTTAATGTTACTTCTTTGCTTTGGCATTTCTTCTTCACTCTCATTACCACAATCCCAGTTTCTTTTTCTTTTTTTTTTTTTTTTTTTTTTTTTTTTGGTTTTTTGAGACAGGGTTTCTCTGTGGTTTTGGAGCCTGTCCTGGAACTAGCTCTTGTAGACCAGGCTGGTCTCGAACTCACAGAGATCCGCCTGCCTCTGCCTCCCAAGTGCTGGGATTAAAGGCGTGCGCCACCACCGCCCAGTTTCTTCACTTCTTTCCGGTCCAGGAGATAACAATTCTCTTAATTACCTTCCCTCTACGCAAGTTAACAGCCCTAAATGCCTCCCCTCCTAAATATCAAAAATTTAACATTTCTGGAACATGTTTAACATCTTTAAACTTGTTACTGATCATCTACCCCAGATCTTTCAATAGTTACCAACTATTATGAATTAATCCTAAAACCCACATGTCATCATTACGACCATTTTTAACATGGTCAAATATACTTTTACAGCCTTGTCCTAACCCACAGCCACACTGTGATTTCTCAAGAAATGCCTTTACCTGTCTTTCTCACTTTGGCTTGAATTCTGTCCTCACAATTTTAAACGTCCAATTCATTCTTCTCCCTTAAGGTCCAGCTGCTACTAAAGTAGCTAATCACAGATAATCTGCATGCATTTCCCCCTTCTCAGCAATATATTCCTCCCCTTCAAAGATCAATTAGCTCAGCCACTCTTAACTTTTGCCATATTCCTCCCAAATTTGAAGTCCTATTCAGAGATTAGAACCTCACAATATGTAGACAGATTTACTTTATAACAGTCTGGCTGAGGGAGAAGAGATGGCTCAGCACATAAGAGTACTATTGCTCTTTCAGAGGACCCAGTCTTCGTCCCTAGCACCCACATAGTAGGGACCAACTATCTCTAACTCCAACACCTTCTTCTGGCCTCCATGTACACTGCACACATACATGATGCAGGCAAAACACCTATACACGTAAAATAAATTTTAATCTTTAAAATATAGATTAAAAATGAATTCTAGCTGGCCCCCAAATATCTCCTTTTCTGGTACTGTGAAGATTTTTTTTTTAGATTCTATCTCCCTTTCCTTCCCTGTCTGCCACATGTGGTGTTAGGGTGTGAATATTTGTGTGCCCAAATATTTAAATTTTACCCTTCAAGTTGATAGAACGCTTTACAAGGTTAGGGTTTTCATTGGAGGTGAACATTCAACCGGGGAGGACCCTCAGGAAAGGGATGAATGCCTTTATAGTACAACCAAAACCTTTTGCCTTTTGAAGAGACAGAATAAAATGCCATCCTAGAGAAAGTAGCCCCTTACTGCACACTGCAAACACCTTGACCTTGGATTCCTCAGCCTCCAGGATGGTTAGAAATACATTCATCTTATTTAATCAGAAATCTCCCAAAGGCACATTCATTACAATATCCTAAATGTATTTTAAGACACGATCTCTATGAGTTTTTGCCCAAGAGCCAAAATGACAAAGATAACCTTGATTTCATCTGCTAACTCCAGCATATCCCCTCCTCCCCTGGCTCCCTTGATTGGTTAGTTACCAAAAACATTAAATGCAAAGAATTATACTTGGTTGGTCGATTCTGTATGAAGAAGGTAGCAGTGGTATAGGCTGAAGACTCACCCACTTCACCAAAACTTTCAAACTTCAGTACCCTCCCTTCACCAGTTTCACTTTGCAAATTGCCGCAGGCTTCCCCAAATCTAGGAAGCTATTTAAATCCACAGCATTATCTTGTTGCTTGTATCAGCAGTAGATGTGTAGCCCCATAAAAGTGATCCATGCCTATTGCTCTGCAGATATACTAAATCTGACCCCAATTATACCCTAACAACATTTCAACCAATGAAAACAATGTAGAAACACAAGCCAACAAGATAATTGTGTGTACACACACACACACACACACACACACACACACACCAATAACAATGCTACGTTAACTGGAAGTTCTCACTTTAGTGGTTGTTTGCTAAGGTGAAAAATATCTTTTTAGGGAGATGGGAAAGCCTTCAGCAAAGATGGGAGTGAGAGCTAATTTGGCATTTGACTTAATGCAAGAAATATGCAGCATCAATGGGAATGCAGTGTCTACTTAACATTAATATATTTTTCCTAGTTTGATGACAAATGTTTGTGAGTGGAAAATGCATCCAAATATGTGCTTAAACTACAGAACACAAGTCTTAATTTAATTTCAAACATTTAAATATGCTGCTTTTGAAGTTCAGGAAAAACAATTTTGTTTTGGAATTCCCACCTAATATTCTACATTACTGCTTAAAGTCTAGTGCTGTAATTAAACTTTCTGATATAAAAGCACAGAAAATAAATATTGATACATTCTTCACTCCTCACTGGAAAGAATATGATGACTAATCAGATCTGGGCTTCTGTAAGCCTCTTACACATTTACAATACTGCTAAAATAGTGGCTGGGAATGTTTATGGTTTGTTTTTTTTATGTTGATGGAGAAGGAAAAGGACATAGGCATTGAATTTTTTACTCAGACCTCTTGTCTAGTAAACTAATGCTAAATGTCAGTGTGTATGTGTGTACTGAAAGGTCTGAATGTACTCTAATTACTGCATCCTGTCAATAAAAAGGGGAAACAAAAGGGAAAAAAAAAGCTTTGTCCTTCCTGTCCTACCATTTTGGATCTTTCCTTCCTCTGGGACAGTTGTAATTCGTCTTTCAGATTCTTCCAGCAGAAATTGACTTCATTTAGTATGCTCCAGACTCTGGCATCCACAAAAGAATGGTTGGAAAACAGTGATACTCCAGTAAAAAGGAGCATTCTATTACAGTTTTCATTATTTGTTAGGTTGCCAGTCTTCGCCATGGCTCCCCTCCAGCCATATTCTTCCCTCTACTCCTCGTGCCCTTCAAATCTGCACTGTCTTCTTCAAGAGTTCATTCCCCTGACTCTCTATCCATTCATAATGATGCTCCTGGCATCTGGCTTTTCTTCCTTTATGGTTCCCCATGCATGTGATTCTCAGATCTGGCACTAGCAGAAATCTCTCCCTGGGAGACTTGTTTCTTCAGCTTTACAGCACACCAGGGACACTGGCATTTATTCCATCCCCAATCCATTTTCCCTTTAGTCCCCCACAATTCGGTGTTCTCTTTCAACTTCAGAGCTCCTTAATTGCTGCATATATGTGTGTAATATACATAATATATGTAATATAAATATTTATATATTCCTAAGTATAACCTGTTCAGCCTGTGTAATGTTACTTATATGCGTGTTTTCATGGCTGATGCCTTGGCATTGGATAACCAGTTGGTGTACTCTTCCCTAGGGAGGACAGCTTCCCACACTGTCAGCATTTAATACTCTGTAGTTCTTTGGTGTTTGCTGTGACATTGTGTCTCCTAGTAATGTCAGAAACTACACCCCTAAAGTCTCACCAATATTACTGCCTAAACATGAGCTGAACAAGGACCCCTCCAATGGACATGCCAAAGTCAACAGGAAAAAGCTCACAAAGCCTCAACCATATACAAGAAAAATGGGGATGTTCTTTCGGGAACTCGCCAAGGCCAGCTGGACTGGGTCTGAAAAAGTATGGGATAAAACCGGACTCGCTGAACATAGCAGACAATGAGGACTGCTGAGAAGTCAAGAACAATGGCACTGGGTTTGGATCCTACTGCACATACTGGCTTTGTGGGAGCCTAGGCTGTTTGGATGCTCACCTTACTAGACCTAGAAGGAGGTGGGAGGTCCTTGGACTTCCCACAGGGCAGGGAGCCCGGTCTGTTCTTCAGGCTGATGAGAGAGAGGCAGTTGATTGGGGGAGGGGGAGGGATATGGGAGGCGGTGGCGGGGATTAGACAGAAATCTCTAATAAATTAATTAATTAATTAAAAAATTCTTCCTTAATCTTGTTATTATAGTCTGCCAGTATTCAAACCCTCAAAACTTAATTTCTTCTAACAACTGCATAACTTGGAGAACGTTTCCCATTCACCTATGTCCCATTTAAATGATCTCATAGCAGTTATTTCATTTGGCTTCATGTGTTAACACTGTTAGTTGCTTTGATATGTATGCCCTACTCCAGCATTTCAGACTGTCATAGCGTAAGTCAAATTGGCCAATTCAGAAAGGCTGCTGTACCTTAAACTAAATGTACTGCCTTCTTACCGTCTGCAACATTAAGGATTCTGATTATTCAGGTAACATAATGCTATTTCCCGTTAAATCATATCATTAAGATGTAAGAATACAAAGAGAAATACCACATTCAAAGTACTGTTTAAAAGAAAGAATGGTGCATAGAAGTTAATAATGAAAGTTAATATACTTTGTAGGCATAATGGAATAAGTTAAAGAATACCAAAACAAAGTGAAAACAAAAACTAATGCATGTTATAACTAAACTTAAAACATTGACTTTGATCTATTCTCATGATTCATTTGTATCTGTGTTTTTTAAAAACAACTCAATTTTGTTTACAACTCTAAGTTAATTTTGAGTTTCTTCCCTGTTTCTGTTTTGCTGTGAGCCATACATCTGGATTTCACAACATCAATCACCACATAACAGGGTTACTGAAAAACAGGCTCTATCCAAAATTGATATCTACAGATCTTCCTGCTTAGAAGAAATCTTTGAGTTATTAGCTAGAGCAGATCTACACAGAGAGTCATGTCCTAGCTATATTTTTCTCTGAAACTATAGGCTAGATATGAAGAGCAGTGGGAAAGTAGAAATAAGGCTTTCTGCTTCAATACAGTTTCCTCAACATCCTCAATATTATTGCTACTCATTAATTTTACATTGTTGCTTTAGAAATGGCAAAATTAAAATGAAATTATCTAGGCAGTAAATAGGTAAATCACATTCATCAATATGAGGACCACAAATGTTAAATTAAAAAGGCTTTGAGAATCCAAGCATAATAGTTTGTGTGCATAATCTACACACTCAGGAAACTTAATGGATGTGTTTGAGAATAGCAAGCTCCAGGTCAATATGGCCTACACAGTGAGGCCATATTTAAAAGGAAGTATTTAAAATGAAGAAGGAGGGCCGGGCGATGGTGGCGCACGCCTTTAATCTCAGCACTTGGGAGGCAGAGGCAGGCGGATCTCTGTGAGTTCGAGACCAGCCTGGTCTACAGAGCTAGTTCCAGGACAGGCTCCAAAGCCACAGAGAAACCCTGTCTCAAAAAACTAAAAAAACAACAACAAAAAAAATAAATAAATAAAATGAAGAAGGAGAAAGCATTCGAGGAGTGATTTGCATTACTTTTTTTTTTAAATCAAAATCAAAGAATGCAGAGCAAATCTTTATTGAAGCCTAGTTAACAGGCTTCTGAAGTTTAGGGAAATATTTTTTACTATTAATATTTTTTATTTTTATAAATAAATCCAACTTTTAATGAATGAAAATCTAATCATTTCTACATATTTACTGGATTTAGGTTTGGTTTGTTCTTGTTTTCTGAATTCGTGAGTTGCATCATTAAGTCATTTATTTGTGCTTTTTCAGCTTTTTAAATATAGCCATGTAGAACTATAAATTTCCTCTTGGGACTGTTTTTAATGTACCCTGGAGGTTTTGTTGTATTGTGTTTTCATTTTCATTTGCTTCCAGGAAACCTTTTGTTTGTTTCTTGGTTTCCTTCTGACCTAGTCACCATTTAATAACACATTGTTTAATCTCCATGAGTTTGTGTACTTACTAGAGATTCTTTACCATTGATTTTAAGCTTTATTATATCATGGTAAGATAGGATGTACAGAGTTATTTCCATTTTTATTTATTGAGATTTGTTTTATATTCCAGTATGAGTATGTTGTCTGGAAGAATCTTCCATGGTCTTATGAACAGTATGGGTATCTGTTAGTGTTTGGGTGGAATATTCTGTATTCTATTAGGTCCATTTAATGTGTTGTATCATTTAATTCCAATGCTACTCATGCCTGAGATAGAAAAATATTGGTGAAGGAATAGAATAGAATCGCTATGCTCAAAGAAGTGTCTGCGATCAGGCACTTTAAGAATTAAAGACATTTTAAAATCAGCAGTGCCTATACATGGGAATAATAGAAAGTGGACATATAAGACTAGGCACGAAACAAGGAAGGTATGAAATGAACAGAAAAATCCTTCATCCTTCATGCTGGGCTGGTCTTGAGATTCATAGCATGCTCTACTAATCAGTGACAGATTAATTATCAGTGACAATTTAATTTGATATGAATGAGTCTACAAAACTGCTAAGATCTATGGTTCTTTAAAACTGCATTTTAAAAAATCAAATATATACGTAAAGAAATAGGAAAATGTGACAGACTAGAATAATAAAATACCATGGCTGAAACCATCTGTCTTAGTTAGCTTTAACCATCAATTTTGCATGACCTAGAGTCATCTGAGAAGACAACCTCAATCGAAATTCCCTAGATCAGACTGGACTATGGACACATTTCTGGAAGTTTGTCTTGTTGTAAGAAGACCTAGCACACCATGAGTGGCACCATTTCCTAGGTAGGCAGGCTAGTGAGCCAACAAGCAGTTTTCCCTGTAGTTTCATTTTCAATTTCCTGCTTGAATCTTGTCAGGTTCTGTGGACCCAGACTTCAGGCTGACTTGCTATAAATATTGTTTGCATGCACAATTTATATAATCCCAGAGTCCAGAGCTATTACTGTGGAGCAAATCAACAGGTATCTATAAATATATCTGTGCTTCATTCTCAACCTTTCAGACCTACACACCAGCTCAGTGTTCCCAAACATTGTGGCCACTACCTGTATGCCAAGCTAGACAGAAATTCAGAATCTCTGGACAAGCAAAGGTATTTTCCCAAATAAAAAGGTTGAGTAGAAGAGAAGAAGTCAAACTTTCACTGTTTGATGATGATATGATAGTTTACAGAAGCGATCCCAAAAATTCTACCAAGGAACTTCTACGACGCATAAACACTTTCAGTAGTGTAGCAAGATACAAGATTAACTCAAAAAAATCTATAGCCCTCCTGTACACAGATGATAAAAGGACTGGTGAAGAAATCAGAGAAACAATACCCTTCAAAATAGCCACAAGTAGCATAAAGTATCTCGGAGCAACTAACCAAACAAGTGGAAGACCTGTATGACAAGAACTTTAAATCTTTGAAGAAAGAAATTGATGAAGACACCAGAAAATGGAAAGATCTCCCATGTTCTTGGGTAATCAGAATTAACATAGTAAAAATGGAAATCTTACCAAAAGCAATCTACAAATTAAATGCAATGCCCATCAAAATCCTAGAAACATTCTTCACAAACCACAAAAGAACGGTGCTTAACTACATATGAAAAAAAAAAAGAACAGGATAGCCAAAACAATCCTGTGCAATAAAAGAACTTCTGGAGGCATGACAATCCCTGATCCCTGACTTCAAACTCTACTACAAAGCTACAGTACTGAAAACAGCCTGATATTGGCATAAGAACAGACAGAAGAACCAATGGAACCGAACAGAAGACCCAGATATTAATCCACACAATTTCAAACACCTGATTTTTGACAAAGAAGCAAAAAATAAATGGAAAAAGAAAAGCATATTTAACAAATGGTGCTGGCATAACTGGATATCAACATATAACAGAATAAAAATAGACCCATATCTATCACCATGCACAAAACTCAAAACCAAAGGGATCAAAGACCTCAATATAAAGCAAGCTACACTGAACCTTATAGAAGAGAAAGTGGGAAGTATACTTGAACACATTGGCACAGGGAACCACTTCCTAAATATAACCCTGGAAGCACAGACACTGAGAGAAACAATAAATGGGACCTCCTGAAACTGAAAGGCTTCTGTAAAGTAAATGTCATGGTAAACAAGACAAGCAACAGCCTACAGAATAGGAAAAGATCTTCACTAACCCCACATCAGACAGAGGTCTGATCTCCAAAATATACAAAGATCTCAAAAAATTGATCATCAAAAAAATAAACAATCCAATTAAAAAAATGGATTACAGACCTAAACAGAGAACTCTCAACAGAGGAATCTAAAATGGCTGTAAGATACTTAAGGAAATGTTTAACATCCTTAGTCATCAGAGAAATACAAATCAAAACAACTCTGAGATTCCATCTTAGACCTGTAAGAATGGCCTAGATCAAAAACACTGATGACAACTTATGCTGGAGAGGTTGTGGGGGAAAGGGAACACTTCTGCTTGTGGGAATGCAAACTGGTACAGCCCTTTTGGATGTCAGTGTGGAGATATCTCAGAAAATTAGGAAACAACCTTCCTCAAGACCCAGTAATACTACTTTTGGGTATATATCCAAAGGATGCTCAATCATACCACAAGGACATGTGCTCAACTATGTTCATAGCAGCATTATTATTTGTCATAGCCAGAACTTGGAAACAACCTAAATGGCTCTTGACAAAAGAATGGATAAGGAAAATGTGGTATGTTTACACAATGGAGTACTACACAGCAGAAAAAAATAACAACATCTTGAATTTTGCAGACAAATGGATGGAGCTAGAAAGCATTATTTTGAGTGAAGTAACTCAGATACAGAAAGACAATTATCACATGTGCTTACTCATAAGTGGTTTTTAAACATTAAGCAAAGAAAACCAGCCTACAAACCACAATCCCAGAGAACTTAGACAACAATGTGGACACTAAGAGAGACTTACATAGATATAATCTACATGGGAAGTAGAAAAAGACAAGATCTCCTGAGTAAATTGGGAGCATGGGGATCTTGGGGGAGGGTTGAAGGGGGAGAGGAGAGGCAGAAAGGGAACAGAGAAAAATATATAGCTCAATAAAAATTAACAAAAAAGGGTAGAGTAAAGAAATGGGAATAGATCCTTGTGTCTTCAAATGTACAAATACAAACGCATGGCCCAAATGATCAAATATAATCAGGTGAGTATGCTATTGACAGATAAAGAAAGCATCCGTATGTAAACTTGAATGTAAAGGGATGAAGTCTCCAGTAAAAGATATAGCTGAACAGATTTTTCAGGACTCAAATACACACCTAACACAAAAGACTCACTTAACATTTAATGACATACAAAAACTGAAAGTTAAAAGTTAAAAAAAAAACAAGCAAATAGAAGCCATAAAAGCAACAGTAGCTGTACTTATATAAGGTAAAGTATATCTGAAGTAAAACCTTCTAAATGAGTGGGTTGGCATAGACACCTAACCCCAGCCCCAGAAGGTGGAGGCAGGAAGATTTCAAGTTTGAGGCAGTTTGAGATTACATAGTAATATCCAGTCCAGCTTGAGATACATTTTACACTCCTATCTCAAAAACCAAAACTTAACCCATAAAATAAGATGAAGAAGGTCATTGTGTAAGACAAAGGTGCCATGTTACTAGGAAGATAAAACAATTATATATACATGCAGCATAGGAGCACCAAACAACATACAACAAACATGAAATGAAAGATAGTAATAGAAGGGGACAACAATGTATCTCTTTTAACAATAAACATCACTGAACTGGAAAATCATTAAGGAAATTTTATACTTGAACTACATTTTGGAACAAGTGGATATATATATGTGTGTGTGTGTGTGTGTGTGTACATATATATATACATACACACATTCATACATATAAAACATTCCATCCGACAATAGCAGAATACGCATTTCTCTTAAGTGCAATAGAACAATCTCCAGGAGAGATCACATGCTAAGCCACAAAACAAGACTTAACAAATGTTAACAAGATTGAAATCAGATGAATGACCACAATGGTATGAAACTAGAAATCAATAACAGAGGGAATTTCAGAAAATTCAAAAATTCATGGAAATAACTAAGGATTCAAAGGAAAACTTTAAAGGAACAATTTAACATACACTATGAAAAAGGATACACAAAATACCAAAACATGTAGGATACAGCAACAGCCTTTCTAAGAAGTAATGTGTCAGCAATAATTGCTTCCTTCAAAAGAAGAAAGGTCCCAAGCAAACAGCCAAAGATTACACCTCAAGGAACTACAAAAAGAGCAAACAACAAAGTCCAAAAATAATATGGGGAGGGAAGTAATGAAGATCAGATCAGGAAAATTGAAATGGAGACTAAAAAACAACAGGAAAGATCAACCAAACCAAAAATTGGTTTTTGAAAAGATAAACAAAATTAACAGAACTTTAGACAGACTACAAAGGAAACAGAAAAACTCAAATTCAATCAGAAACGGAAAAGGAAACATTAAAACTGATACAATAGAAGCAGAAGGGGTCCTGGGAGACTGTTATAAACAGCTATGTATAAACACATTGTATAACCTAAAAACACGGGTACATTCCTAAACACAAAGAACTTACTCTTGTTAATCATGAACATGTGAGAAGCCTAAATAAACCAATGAGAAGGACATTAAATCTATCTTAAAAAACTCCCACCAAAGAAAAGCTCAAGACTAATGGTATGAATTTTTAATTATATCAAATAGCTTTTAAAAAAAAACAACTAACATAAATCCCTTTATTTCTCTTCTAAAAAAAAACTGAAGCAAGGGTAATAATACTTGCAAACTCTTTAGCAACATTATCCTGAGTCTAAAATCAGACAAGATCACTACAAAATTAAGAGAAAATTACAAGCCAGTGTCCCCAATGAACATAGACACGAGAATTCTAATCAAAATATTGGGAAATTAATTCATCTGCCCATAAAAACACAATTTATTATAGTTAAGTGGAATTAATTTCTAAAATATGTCTTGCTAATATAAGAAACAAAGTTATAAATATTCGTAGCAGTATCTTATTTTTATGTATTGGAAGAATTAATATCACAAAATAGCTTTATTATCAAGAAGTACAAGTAGCTAAACACACACAAATATATAAGCATGACAAAATATTAACAGAACAAAGGACAAAAGCCATGTCAACAATATTAATTATTGATAAAATACTATATACACTTTAATGATTTAAAAAACATAGCTCAATAAATTGCACCCAGAAGTAATGCAGCTCAGCATAAAATGCCACCTAATGTCATGTTCCAACTCAAAACTTGAAATCTTGAATGAGAAGAGTCAAGGCAACTCATACTATAAACAGAGAGAGGGAGAAGCATAAGAAACAACAATAACAACAAGAAAAGTGACTGATTAGACAGCTGAAAAGCATGGGAAACAGGAGAGGCTATACAGAGGAAGGCAGGAAACAGCCCTTATCTTCTGCTCCAGCATCATGGTAGGGAGGGGAGATGAAGGAACATCTGCAACCAAAACTAGGAATCCTGGTAGCAGCAGACTGGCAGTCCTAGCATCAGGATAAGCCCACAGTTCTTACCTCCCTTAAATTCCATCTGGAATTTTTTTTATTGAATTTATTGAGCTCTACATTTTTCTCTGTTCCCCTCCCTGCCTCTCCCCTCCACTTCAACCCTTTCCCATTGTCCCCATGCTCCCAATTTACTCAGGATATCTTGTCTTTTTCTACTTCCCATATAGATTAGATCCATGTATGGTCTCTCTTAGGATCCTCAGTGTTTTCTAGGTTCTCTGGGATTGTGATTTGTGGGCTGGTTTTCTTTGCTTTATGTTTAAAAATCACTTATGAGTGAGTACATGAGATTATTGTCTTTCTGGGTCTGGGTTACCTCACTCAAAATGATGTTTTCTAGTCCCATGCATTTGTCTGCAACATTCAAGATGTCATTATTTTTTTCTGCTGTGTAGTACTCCACTGTGTAAATGTAGCACATTTTCCTTATCCATCTGGAATTTTATAGAACAATGACTTCACTCTCATAGAAAGTAAGCGTTGTTGCTCTTCGTATTCCAGAATACTATCACTAGGTACCTCCTTAAGATGGGCTCTACTGTTTGACACTGCACTACTCTGGGGACCTATAGGAACCAAGAAATTTACAGAAATCTATTATTTCCCTTACCAGATTAGAAGTAATATCTTCCTCATCAAATGGACAATCCAATGCCCTGTTTTCTAGAACTGGAAATAATATCATAATATCTTGCTCATCAGATGGACAATCCAATCTCCAATTTTCTAGAAGCTGGAAAGAAAAAAATTAATGTGACTTTCTCCATCAATAATACACATATCATGGTCAATCTATAATACATTCCACCTGAGTCAATAGGAGAAATCAGGTTCAGAGCATAATTCATTTCATCTGAAGACACAATCACAAAAACATTCTATTCATTGAGAAACCACCTTCACCAGGTGGTGGTAGCAGTACTCAGGAGGCGGAGGCAGGCACATCTCTTCAGTTCGAGGACAACATGGTCTACAGAGAGAGTTCCAGGAGTACCAGGACCACATAGAGGAACCCTTTCTCAAAAATAAAAAAAAAAATAAAACAAACAGAAAACAAATTTCAGTTTTACTTTTTCTGTGTCCAGAACTCTCAACTCCATCTGGCTAGATGCCAGTAACACAGGTCTAACTCACACTGCTAGCCATTGAGTAATGGGTTTATTTGATAGAACATTCAACTGACTCTTTTATATGGAGGTCTTGATAGGACACCTTTTAAGATTCACTTTGTCAGTATTTTACTGAGTATTTTTGCATCAATTTTCATGAGTGAGTTTGGTCTATAATTCTCATTCTTAGTAATATCTTTACTTGGTTTGCATTTCAGGGTAACTGTAGCCTCATAAAAAGAGTTTGGCAATGTTCCTTCTGTTTCTATTGTGTGGCACAATTTGAGGCTTATTAGTATTAGTTCTTCTTTGAAAATCTTGTAAAATGCTGAACTGAAACCATCTAATCTACATGGGAAATAGAAAAAGACAAAATCTCCTGAGTAAATTGGGAGCCTGGGGACCATGGGAGAGGGTTAAAGGGGAGGGGGGAGGAAGTGCAGAGCAGAGAAAAATGTAGAGCTCAATAAAATTAATTAAAAAAATAAATTAAAAGCCAAATTTTTCGTTACCAATAAATGGTTGAAATATCCCTAAAAAAAGATTCACTTTGTCATATTTACTTGTATTCAAATAGCCTTTACATGCCCCACTAAAATGAAACAAATGACCTTTTATATTGAAATATGTACTCAACCACTCAGAAGAACCAGGGTCAGCCAAGACAGAGGCTAGAAGTAATGTGCTGACCTGCTTTACCGTATATTGAAATACTTGAAGAGGTTGTGTACCTCCTCTCTCCTGACCTCATGGCCCAGAAGTTCTTGAGATTTCATCTCTTTTGAACTTTGCTAATCCTTATGCAAAGCAAGCAGACAGAAACAGATAAAAAGAGGTTGTTCTCAGGCAAAGATAATTTAAAGATACAGTGAAATACAATTACAAAGACCAACTTATTCCCAGTCTTCAACAAGTGTGGATGTGTGTGCCTTATAGTCCTGACCAGAGTTTCTAATTGGCTTACAATTAACTTGAATATCAGAATTACTAAAGTTATGCAGGTGGTTCTGTACTAACAAAGTTGAGAATGACTAATTTAGTCAGTTCCTCGATGTATTAGTTTTCTTATTGCTGTAAAACGACACTAATAATTTTACAGTTCTAGAGGTCAGAAGTCCAAAATTACTCTCACTAAGCTAAAACCAAGGGATGAGCAGTACCATACACCTTTTCAAGGCTCTGAGGGATAATCTGCCTCCTTGCCCTTTTTTTTGCTTCCTGAAGTCACTTACAGATCTTGCCTCATGGCCTTCTCCTTCAGGTTTAATGATATTATAATATCAGGTCAAGTCCTTCTTATGCTACATCACTCTGGTGCTCCTTTTGTCAGTTCTTCTTATAAAGACATTACACTTATATTAGGCCCACCCATATACTCCATCATAAACTTTGTGTCTGTAACATAATTTCCCTTTGCTAGTTAATCTAACATATTGACAGATCTAGGGGTAGGATCTAGACATCAAAGAGCAGCCATTTCTATGCCTACCATGCTTCAGTCTTTCTAAATCATTCAAAATGGCTCTTGTGTCAGAGAGCAGTGGGATGAAAAAAGAAGAATATATAACAAAAGGAAAACCATGTATCTTTGTCCACTTTCCATCGCCGTAACAATACAGAGTGAGTAATTTATAAAGAAGTTTTACTAAAGCGTGGTGTAAATTTGAAAGGTAGGAGCAAGAGGATGAGGAGTTCAAGACCAGTCTTGGATACAGAGGAACCTGGAGGCTCGCCTTCCTGGGCTACATAAGTTCTTATCAATAGGAAAGGAAAGAAGGCAAGAAGGATGGGTGGAAGGAGAAAAAGAAGGAAGAAGAGAAGAGTAAAAGAAAGTGTCTTTGTGCTTATTTCACAACTCTGGAAGTTGCCATGTATAATGTTAGCATATTATCTTGCTACATCACAGCGTAGTAGAGTATCATGTAGTAAGGCAGAAGAAGCTTGCTAACTCCACTCTCATTCTTTACTTAGAAAGCTGCTAATGCCATCATGGGATCCTCAGTCTCATGACCTCATCTCATCCTAATTACTTCCCAGAGACTCCAACATGTGGATTCAAATATTAAATGTCCAACACAAACTTTGTGGGCAAACAGTCAAATTGTAGCAACACACTCAAATCAATTTTGTTTATTTTCAGAGCATGAGAAAAGAAACATAGTCACAAACTCATGTTTAAGTGCTCATTTAGCTCTATATATGATCAGCAAACACTCAGAGCCTGATATTCACTAGTTGTTTGATAAATGTTGAATGAATGAATGAATGAATGTCTGAAATGTTTCTTCAGTGTGTTTTGATTTGATACATAACACATTGAGATATACACATTAGTGGGCTGCCTGTAATATCTGATACCTGTATACAACATGCAATATTTCAAATAGGTCAAACAAATCTTTTCCTTGAGGATTTAAGTTTCTAAGTTTTTATTTTGTCACATTTTCAATACATCTCGAATTGCCTGTGCTCTAGGAAACAGACAATCACTATTGTATCAGTTAAGATCTTCACTATGAAGCCATTTCAGTAAAGGAATAAAGAGACTGGGCTGTCTGGAAGAGAAGACTCCTTAGCAGAAGGACACTAAAGGAGATCATCAACAGCATAAGGAATAGTGCCCTCAGGGCCCCAACAGAGATCTGCTTTCATGGATGCACAACAGACATTATGGATGGATGTCAGACATTAAGACATTGCTTAATGTTCTATTCTTTCTTCAAGCCTTAACAGATCAGTTAGCCAAATATTCTATGGCAAAGTCCTCCCTCAAAATTGACAACAGCCTGCATTTCTAATGGTGTGATCATTTCAGAAGTTGGACATTGGAACAGTGTCTGGAAAAACCTATTGAAATGGAGAAGGAGAGCATGGCAGAGGTAAGATGATGCCTGAATCTACTGTTTTATGCAAATACATAGGATATCCTCCTACTGTTCTCAGGGTGGGGAACACATTTATTGGTGTTTAGGACCATAGCTAGCAAATCCTGGGCTATCCCCTAGTGTTAAAATCTCACAATGAAATCCTAGTCCCTTGCTTCTAAAACAGGTTTTTATCGTGCACCACTTGTGCACTTCTGACCACTGCCTTTTCTGCCAGACACATCTGCTTCCACAGGGTTTCACTTGAAGCCTTGAGGATTTCAAAGTTACCTAGAAGTCTACAGTGAAGCAAGTAACTAAATTCTGCCAAATGGGCACCTTAAAGGAGAAAAATCTTATCTGGGCTCCCAGCTTGAAGGTACAGTCCATCATGGTAGAGAAGGCTTAGAAGTAAAAATGACTCTGAGCTCTGGCAGCAGGCACATGAAGCTGCTTACTCAGATCTGGCCAAAGTAAGAAGTAGAGGTGGAATAGGATGTCAGGTCTGGCTATCAAATTTCAAGGCCCACCCTCCTGCTTACCCACTTATTCCAACTGGATTCTACCCTCTAAATGTTCTAGAACCTCCTCAAACAACACCACCAGCTGGGGGGCAAATGTTCAAATACACAAACTTGGGCAGGGGCATTTCACACTCAAATCACAACAAAAGGAAATTAAGTTCTCATTTTTTTACACTCTGTCAAATAGGGTGCCAACTGAGGTACACGGCCAAACAACATACTGCAGTGTCTTCCAAGCTGGTTCTCCTCTTCCACTCTGAGACTATGTAATTGGATCTCCTCAGTCCCTCCAGGCAGAATTCATTCTTTCCAAATATGTCTTTTGGTCCCTCATGTAAGCAGATTTGAATGCCAGGATACAGCTAAATTCCAATCATGGACACAATTTATACTTAGAATGGGACCTTTTGTTTTATGTTGAACATTAGGTCTTTTTCACATACTAAGAGTGAATCTTTTTTTTCTGTAGCAAAATTAACAATAATATAGTGCAGTTGAGATCTCGGCACTGTTAACACATTGATAAAGTTTACAGCTATTTTTTTACAGCCATATTTATGAATTTCCCACAGGTTTAAGGGAGCCTAGCAAGAACACATTGTCTTGAGTCAATGTGATGGCACATGCCTATAATTCCAGCACTTGGGAAGCTGAGATAGTAGGATCCTCATTTCAAGGCTAACATTAGGTAGATAGTTATCTAGTTCAAGGACTGCCTTGTCTTTAGTAACACTCTGTATATATATATATACAACTATTTTAAAGCAGATGGAGAGTTCTCAAATTCTGGGAAGAGGAGGCGAAACACATAAACTGAAGTAAGTAAAAGAAGGATGATTTTATCCATGATGAACACATGTATATGCATAAAGATATAATTTGAATTTTTGCAAACTTATGCTGTGCTGTGAACTTTGCTAGAAAGTATTCCAGATTAACATGCTAAGTTAACATTTTATAGGAATTAACAATCATATTGATCTAGAAATATTAATTATTTTTTCCATTTATACAGGGATAAAGGCACTGCATTATATATGTAAGGTCTAATCTACATTGGTATGATAACTAACAAAGTATTCTATATATAAAAAGCCCATCTTTTATCTCTACTGAACACTGGGGCTAGAACTCCAAGCATTTCTAAGGAAAGAAGTTGGTAAGTCTAGAGACTGCTTTAGAGTTTAAAATATTTAGTAATTTTGCATTTGGGGACAGTGAAACAACAGAAGTAAAGATCAACCCAGCTGTGGTGGTGCACACCTTTAATCCCAGCACTTGGGAGGCAGACACAGGTGCATCTCTGTAAGTCTGAAGCCAGCCTTGTCTACAGATCAAGTTTCAGAATACCCAGTGCTATATAGCGAGACGTGTTGTAGGAGAGAGCTGCTTGTTGGTTCCAATCCACTTAGCCCCAAAATAATCACATAGAAATTGTATCAGTTAAATCACTGGTTGGCCCATTAGCTCTAACTTCTTATTGGCTAACTCTTACATATCAATCCATTTCTATTAATCTGTGTATGGCCTCATGGCTGTGACTTACCAGCTAAAGTTCCAGTGTCTGTCTCTGGTGGGGCTACATGGCTTCTCTCTGACTTCACCTCCTTTCTCCCAGCATTCAATTTAGTTTTCCCCACCTAGCTCTTTCTGTCCTGTTCTGCTATAGGCTCTAAGTAGTCCTTGGTTAACCATGGTATTTACAGTATACAGAGGGAACTTTCACATCATCTCCCCTTTTCTGTTTAAATAAAAAGTAAGGTTTTAACTTTAACATAGTAAAATTGCATAAAACAAAACAGGTATTGAGCAATAATTACAGTTATAATATTTATATCTGTTTTATCTTTTATCATAACTAAGGAAAACTATAACTATATAAAGTCTTCAACTCCATCAAAGACTCCAGAAGGATACAATATTACCTAAGTAAACAGGAAGTGCATTGTAAGCAACTTCCAAAACTTTAGAATTGACAGAGACATCTTGCTGCCTGGACACTCACCCAAAATTCTTCTGTACCATCTTCAGCCTATAGACCCATAGTATCCAGCAGACTTTTTTACGAAGCAGAGAATTTCAAAGACAGTTCCACGTATATTGGCAGTTTGTCAGTCACTTTCTTCTGTGTCCTGCAGAATGTCTGGCAGACTCTTTTATGAAGCAGGAACCCCAAAGGATCGTCTCACGTTTATGCAAGTTCAGCAGTCATTTCTTTGTGGGTTCTTCATGTCCAGTTTTTACAGCATACCATGAAGCATTTCAGCCAAAAGCAGTTTCTTGCACAAATGTCTAGCGAACTCCATAAGGAGCCTATTTGATGCCGATCTTCCTCTTGAAGTAGATTGGTGCTGCCAGGAGCAGATGTGTCTCATTGTCATGAAAAGTCCTAAGTTCTTAATCATTTTAAATGCCATATTCTGAAGGTCTCTGAAAGATTTGAAAAATTCCTATCTAACTGAAATATATCTCTATACATCTAGAAAATCTAACCAACATGACTATAAGCTAGACTATTATAGATGATTATTTATTAACTTATATTTCTTAATTATATATTACATTTTTTAAATGTGCTACACAATCATAATACCTTAAAAGCAGAAATATACATATAACAAAATTGATCTTAAATTTGTATTAATAAACCAAGATCCATACCAATGCAAATCTCTATAGCAGAAATCCTGTCTCTGGAAAATGTAAAACAACAATAAAAAAATTCTTTTGGATTGTCCTCTGACTACATGAGCACTGCGATACAAGCCCCTTTACACACATATAAAAGAAACATTTTTAGTTTATTTTTAAAAGATATTAGCAGTTAAGCATTTGTTTCCACTAGGTTAGAAACATCTGTGTGCTTGACTAAACAATACTCCTGTCTCTTTATCTCCATAGCTGTTAGAACATAGATGAAACTGAAGTGTAAATGCATTTATCAAAGGGCAGGAACAATTAGTGGATTCTAAGTGAGGAGCAGAGTATGCCAGGAAATGTCAGGAAAAGAACAATTGGAAGGAGAAGGTAAAGATCAAAACTGCAAAAGAAAACTATGAACATTGTTATTATCATTCAGAAGCCCTGAACCTGAACCACATTTACAAAGAGTGACATTTAGGATGATAGGACATGGATTTCATGGGTTTCTTATTTGACAACATCTTGTTAGAGCTAGATAAATCAAGCTTGTTGGGGTTATTATTTTGTTTGTTTTGTAAGAAGAGAATAATTTTCATGCAAAAAGGCAAAAGGTATAGTAATTAAAAGTGAAAATTGGTAGATTTACACTGATCTGGCTTGAAAAATCTTCTCCATTACACGGAGACACATGCTATACAACATTTTGGGTGTGACCTCACAAAATTTCTGAGCTCATAGAAGAGATAAGAAATTTGAAATTATTCTTTCTTTTAAAAATATATCTGTTGAGGCAGACTATTCATTCTTTCCCAGCTGCCCTGACCCGAAATATCCACCCAGAGACTGTATTAATTACAACACTGCTTGGCCTATTAGCTTATGCATATTTCTAGCTCACTTTTATCTCTTAAATTAACCTATTTCTGTTATTTTATATTTTACCATGAGGCTTGTGACCTACTGGCAAGGTTCTGGCTGGTGACTTGTGTCTTTTCCCTCTGGTAGCTTCATGGTATCTCCCTGACTCTGCCTATTTTCTCCCAGCATTCAGTTTAGTTTTCCCACCTACCCCTGTTCTGCCCTATCACAGGCCAATGCAGATTCTTTATTAATTAACTAATAAAAGCAACACATATACAGAATAACTTCCCACATTATACATCTTAAAGTATTTTTATCACATCCACCTGAACTCCACCCCTTCTACTCCTTTCAACCCCCACAACTTCATAGTTCCCCTCCAAATTTCATATTCCTGAACTTTTTAAATAACACACTGGGTCTAATTAGTTCTGTCCATATGCACATGGGTGTAAGGTTATCCACTAAAGCTTGGACAACCTTGTGAGCCCCTCCACCACCCATGAAAGGAAATTAATGGGCTTAATCTTGTACAGGTCTTATGCAGACAGCTACAGCTGCTTTGAATTAATGAGTCTAATGGTCCTGTCATATCCAAAAGACACTATCTCAAAACAGTACACGCAAACTCTAGCTCTGAATATCTTTTTGCCCTGTCTTCCACAATATTACCTGAGCACTGGAGTAGCTAGAGGTTTCTCATCCCACCTGGTCCCACAACCACTTTTAAAATAACCACTCAGAGGCTTAATATTAATTATGTACTCTTTGGCCTGTTAACTCAGACTTATTATTAGCTAGCTCTTACAACTTAAAGTAAATCATTTCTATTAGTCTATATTTTACCATAAGGCTCATGGCTTATTACCTTACATCTTGCTTCCCTGACTCTACCTTCTTTCTACCTAAATCTCTGCCTGGATTTCCCACCTGGCTCTATTCTGCCTGGGTATAGGCCAAATAAGCTTCTTTGTTAACCAATGGTGATAAAACATTCACAGCATATAGAGAGACATCCCACAACATTTCCCCTTTTCTATCTAATCAAAAAGAAAGGTTTTAACTTTAACATAGTAAAATTACACATAACAAAACAACTATCAAGCAAGAATTACAGTTACAATATTTAGTATATTTGTATTTGGCCAAATTAAAAAATATACTGTCATCTATCCTATCTTTGTGAGTCTACAGTTTCATATCTAATTTATCTTTTATCATAATTAAGGAAATCTATAATTATAACTATCTAGTCTTCAACTCAATCAAAGACCCCAGAAGGATATAATATTACCTGAGTAAACAGGAAGTGAACTGCAAGCAACTTTCAAAATTCTTGAAATGACACAGATATCTGGCTGCCTGGAAAGTCACCCAAAGTTCTTCTGTAACAGTGGGGCATCCATCTTCAGCCTACAGGCCCATAGTATCTGGAAGACTTTTCAATAAAAAAGTAAATTTGAAAGACTATCCTGCTTATATTGTCAGTTTGTAGGTCACTTTCCTCTGTGTCCTGCAGAATGTCTCGTAGTTTCTTCTGTGAAGTAAGAACATGAAGGACCAAGGTGAAAAGGTCCACCTAGTTTTGGAAAAGTTTAGTGGTCATTTTCCTATGGGTTCTGTACATCCAGTAAATACAGCATACAGTCAAGAAGTCCAGGAAAGAGCAGCTTCTTGCCAAAATTGCTAGTTATGCCACATTTAAAGCAAAGTCCATAAGGAGTTTCTTTGATATTCATCATCTTTTTGAAGTAATTAATTGGTGATGCCAGGAGCAGACATGCCTTCTCATTGTTAAGAAAAGTCTAAGTTCTTAAAACATTTTAAATGCCATATTCTGTATGCCTTTGAAATGTTTGAAAATTACCTATCCATCTAAATATATCTCTGTATATCTAGAAAACCTAACTATATGACTATAAGTTTGAATGTAATAGATGAGTAATAAATTGCATTTCTTAACTATACATTACATTTTTAATGAGTTGTATAAACATAATACCTTAAACAAGAATAGAAATATACTTATAGTATAACAAAATTGACCTTAAACTTGTATCAATATAAAAAAATTCTTTAAACAAGAATGGAAAAATATATACAGTGTAGCAAAATTAACTTTAAATTTCTATCACTATACCACAATGTATGTCATTGCAAAACTGTCTAAGATTAATAGTTGTATTCTTATCCTATATTCCCCTAAATATAACAAACAACCATAGCCTACCAAATAACCAAAGATTATCCATACCCCCCAAAAATTGTTGGTAATGTGGATGTTGTTTTCTCCAAACTGTTTTCTGCTGTCTGCCAAGGTCCAACCCCAACATAAATTATCTCTCTGAACCAGCGTGGAGGTGTGGGAATAATTGAGACACAGTTCACACAGCAATATCAGAAGGGAGTCTTTGGGTCCACTCAAATCCTGAAGATCACCCGCATTTATTCTCAAAACAGCTTTTATCCCCAAAGGTAGACTGAGGGGGAAGGTCATTAGCATTCTGTTTCCTGGGTAGCAGGACTAAAGTCATGTTAGCAGCATTGTCACTACTTGGATTAACACCTACCTCTTCCCAGGCAATCTCCATAATTACAAAGAAGGGAGCAGAACAACATCAGCACATCCTGACCCAGGCAACAGCCAGTCTGTAAGTATTAAGTGACCACCTCAGGTGTGAATGGTGGCTTGAGAGCCTGTTGCCAATACAATGCAAAAATATGTGGCCTGTATAATATTGCCCCATATCTGTCTGTGGGCAAACTATCTTTACAGTCACTGATAAATTTCTGAGATAACGGCCAAGTCCTTGGAGGACCAGTGGTAACCTTTCCTGATAGATATCACCTGTCAAGTTTCAGGAGGTCTTCCTTGATTAAAGTTGGTCCATCTTAACCTGGAATAAATCCATAGTCTCTTGTTTCCTGTGAAAACATAAGCAAAATTGCTCCTCTAAAGCAATATATCTTTTAAGTTCCATTTTACAAATATACTTTTTGACTTTTGTTTTAGAGTTAAGGCATTTTAAAATATTTAGGTTGGCATGTTTTACCAGTGTCTCTTTCAATCCCATGTTTCTCAGCAGCTGTCTCTTGTTCATCAGCCATCAAAAAATTCAAAATCAGCCTAATACTATACAGGATCCAGACTCCCTGTGTATTTTCCATCTTTACATGGCTTTTTAAATATTATTTTTATTGTCTCTTTAAAGACTTTGTTTTTTTAAACTACTTATTTCTTTTTATAATTGTCTATACCTTTTTTCCTCTCTATTCCCAAGCCTACGCCCAATTTTTAAACACACCGTGACCCATTTAAAGTATTTTTTATCTGAATCTATCTTTATTTTGCATCTGTAATCATTTTATGATCACTGTTTTAAACTGGTAAGCATGCATAGCTAGCACCAAAGCAACACTTTGACTGTTGGTTCTGTCCCACTCGGCTTTTCAACATGGTGGAGGTAGGAAGGAATGTCATGCTTACTGTCACCCCACTCCATGCTACCATTAGGTAGCATACAGCAACACAATCTTTTTTGTTTATATGAGCAAAAGCTAAATCCTCCACATAGCGTAATCTGATTAACCTCTCTGTACTGAAGCCTGTGTGAGACTGCAGAAACCTTCACTTTGACTCTGTGTGTATGTGTGTGGTTTATGTGTCTATGTGAGTGTGAGTGTTTGTGATAACTGCCATCCAATGAGGAGAAAAAAAGTTTCTCTGGTGAAGTCTGAGAGCAACAAAGATCTATGGGTATACCAATAAGTGTATGGAAGGTAACTTCATACTGTGTCCATTTAAGCAAAATAATAGTAGTATATTCTCCCACAGGGACTATTAGCTGCCCAACTGTAAGTTCTTGGCCAACTTTATAGTACAAGTCATGAGTTTTGTCTTATGGAGTGGGCCTTAAATCCAATCAAAAAGTGGTTGTTTAAACCAATAATATCTATGCCTCTATTGCATCAAGGAACCTTACTCAACTATGAACACGGTGGGCTACAATAATGACCAGCCTGGAAAGATACTCTTTGGTGCAATTGTGATATAGAAATTAAGGGAAATTTTTCTTTTTCTTAAAATATAATTGTTATAAAGAAGTAGTTATCTAGTCAGGAACTATAATTTACTGTTGCCTTTGGTTTCTACCAATAGACAGAATCATTGTCCCTATAATGCAGTCATGGTCTAATCAGCCAGTATTCACAGTATACCTCCCTAGAAGAAAGTTACCTGCTAATCAAGAACACCACACCACACTACCATATGAATAAGAAAAAAATCTATTTTATTAAAACCACTGAAATTTACAGATTTGTTTTGTGCAGGGGCTGTAGCATCCGTAATGAAGTTTCAGACTCCTTACTGCCCCAAGATGAAACTGTATGTGCATGAGTGATGTGTGTGTGCCACTGCACCTGTTATCTAAGACAGTTGTATCACTCTTCTGCCTTCTAGCTTCCTCTCCTCTTCCTTTTTTCTCTTTCCTTTCTCTTCTTTTCTCTTCCTCCTTTTCTTCATTTCTCTCTCTCTCTCTCTCTCTCTCTCTCTCTCTCTCTCTCTCTCTCTCTCTCTCTCTCTCTCTCTCTCTCTCTCTCTCCTCTTCTCTTCCTTCCCCAACTTATCATTACCCAACTTAAGCATACAGCTCACTCACTAGATTTGACTCAATGCATTCAGAAGAAAGAAATCTTCATGAAACAAGATTCACACCTTCTGGGAATATTAAATAAACCAGTCCCTGAAACTAGGACATTTTTAAAGGAAATGTCATGGCCATTTTTATAGCATCATTCAATCTCTACAATAGCACTTTATATATTAAAGGATCCTCACAGTAGTTGTTTTTTTTTTTTTGTAAATATCACCATGGCTCTGGTAAATAGGGCCTGTACTATTCTCAGAAAAGCAATGGAACTTAGCATTGATATCATGCATTAACTACGATACAACTGGGTTGTAATTCTGACCTTTTCACAAACACTATTTTTGAGAGGAGCAACAGTCACTTGGCTATACTTTAAGCTTATTTAAAAAATCATTTACCAGTGACTGTCTTCACCCTAGCTGAGATGACAGTGAACGAACTAACAGTGATAGATATATTAATGATGGAGAGAAGTGGAACTTGCTGAATAATTGGCTGGGGGATCCTGAAGGTTAAAAAAGACATTTAGTGTTGCAAGAGGCCACTTGTTCGTCCCTGGCTACCCTGACTTGAGATAATCTCACAGAAATTATATTATATGCAATACTGTTTGGCCAATAGCTTAAGCACATTGCTAGCTAGCTTTTACATGTAGAATTGACCCATTTCCATTATTTTATAGTTTACCATGAGGCTTGTGAACTACCTGCAAGGTCCCAGCTGACACCTCACATCTTTCCCCTCTGGCGGCTACATGGTATCTCCTGACTCTGCCTTTTTTCTCCCAGCAATCAGTTTAGTTTTCCCAACCTAGCTCTTTTCTGCCATGCTATAGGTACAAAGCAGTTAACAATTTAGGATGATTACAGATTGAGGAACACCTACTACTTTATTCATTCAGTCCCCTCCATTCTTCTTGGAATATTCTCTCTGCCCACCTCAATTTCATGTCCCAGCAGGATATGCCATGTGCTCATACTAACCTCCCCATCAAGCTATCTAGGAATGTTCTAGAAATGGACATTTTATTTAACTCTACTGATAAGGTCTTTTCTCCTGCTTTTTGTGCTTTGTTGTTAGAGAACCCAATCACTGCCCAAGTAGCTGTGAGTTAGTTATAAAGCTGCTGACCAGCACAGTCAACAGAAATATACTGTGAGCCGAGTGTGTAATTTCAAGTTTTCTAATGACTGTGTTCAGAAGAATGTATTTTAACAATATACTTTAATTTTAACAATTTTAACTTCGATTTTAACAATATACTTTACTTAGCACAATGCACCTCATATATTATTTTTCATCATGTAATCAATATTTTTAATTAATGCAATGGTTTACATCCCATTTTTCTTGTCCTTGACCTTCAAAATCCAGTGCATGTTGTATTTTTCTCCTTAACAGCAAGCATACCACAATTTGTACTGAGCACATTTAAACTGCTCAATATATACCTGTAACAGGTGATCATCATACTGGATATTGCAAATCCAGAAAATCAGATTGCCTACCAACTATGCAGAGAGATATACAGAAGAGGAGCAGAAGGACAAAGAATATTGGTGGTGTTCAATTTCCTGGTTCTCGGAAATTTTGATGAAGAGCTACATGACACCCTCATGTCAGCAATAACCTAGATATTCTATGAAATGTTCCACTTTTCTTTCAATGATAACCTACTTTTATTTGTAAAGTATGTTTTCTAATATTGTTAATAACAAGTTAAACTAGTAAATTAATAATGAATTATTTTGGTGAAGTTAGCTACATGATTCTACCTGAAGGATGATAATTTTAACATCTTGTATAGCCAGCCCTCTGTTCTTAGCAGGCATTACTAAAACCAAAGATGAAGAATACTGAAAGTGGAAAATACATTAATAGAACCAACCTAGCAAGAATTGGAGCTTAATAACATAGTCCACTACAGAGTTCTTTCCCCTCATAATTGTCTAGCTGAATGGCACTGCTCAGTTTCACTGTGGTAGCTTGAATGTAGTTGGTCTCCATAATCTGATAAGAAGAAGCACAATTAGCATTGATGGAATAGGTATAACCTTGGTGGAGGAAGTGTGTCACTGTAGGGGCAGGCTTCGAAGTTTCCTATGTTCAGTGTCTCAGTCAACTTCCTGTTGCCTGCAAGATGTAGAACTCTCAACTACTCCTCCCATTGGGAAGTTGAAAAATCATAAATTAAGCTATCCTGAGCCTGAAAACTTCTGGATCTTTCCAAAAGAACCTATCTGTGACTCTAGAATTATTTTCAATAGTACTCTAAGCAGCTACTATCAATAATTAGAGTGTTGTGTAAACGGCAGTATTTGTCACCATTTATCAATGGTAGCAACGTGCCTAGTCCATCTTTTCTTTGGACCTGTCTTATAAACGTATCCCATGTGAGGCAGCCAGCCCCACCTCGCTTGATAATAGCCTGTGTGCATATTCAAGTTTGAAGAAGGGCGTGTCTTCAGTGGTACTGGAGAACCTTCGATAGCTGAAGAACATCAAAGCAGTGCTAAGTGAGTTGAACAGACTTCATATATATAGTCCCCAGACCAGGGTGACTTAGAATGCCACATTGAAATAGAGAATTTTAGCCATTGTGAGATGTGGCAAACAATCAGAAGATTTAACAAGGACCTTCTGAATTACTCTTTATAATGGACCCATTTCTTAAATGTTTACTTTTTTATTGTCAAAAATGTCATTGAAAAGAGAGTCATTAAAGTGTCCTGATTTTCTGTCTGTAGACTAAAGTCAAACCTCTGGATAGATTCCTGGTGGTGCTGATGGGATTTTCAAAAGGGAAAAGTTGTGCAACTGTATCTGAAGGAGACAAAAAGAAAGAGACTTTATTAGAAATCGAAATGCAGCATTTTCCCTTTTTCCTTCTCAAATTTTTAATGAACAATGGAATTTGCAGGGAGCCAAAACCCCTTTTTCTTCCTGGTTGCTCTGCAGTTCTTCAGAAATTACTTTCTGTTTACAAAAATGCCTTTTGTGGAAGAGAAAGAAACTACAGTTTTCAATTAAAGCATCCAGAGCCGACCGCACCCCAAGCAGCTTTATTAGAATAATGGCTGATACAATGCTGCCCTCTAGCAATGGCTCACACTGGGCCTGGGCCCTAGTAGTCCTCTCCCCATGTCACATGAAGTCAGTTGGACCCCTCCAGACACCCAGAACATGTTCAAACAGAAAAGGATGTTTCACATAGATTGACTCTCCAGTGAGAATCTAACAATGATAGTTAACTAAGGCTCAGAATGACCAAGTAACTTCCTCGAAGTCACACAGCTTATCATTGATATACCCAGGATTGGAACCCAGATTCATACCTTGTTTTATTATTATCCCATTTATTATATGCCCCCTGCTCCCTTGTTCTCTGGCTGACTTTCTGTGATCAGGATATGGAAAGTTTGTTGATGTCAGAAAAGGGAAGAGTCAATGATTTATTACCATGGCAATAAACCAATTGTTTAGCTTATCTTAACTTTTAATGAGAGGAAGAAGAATACACAAAAGAGTGAGCACGAATTCCTGGAAATTCCAATGTGGAGTAGAGTTTATGGATGTGCAGTAAACCTCTCATGCAAGCTTGCATGCACCTTCATTTGTACGCAACCACAATTAAACATGACTGCAAAAAAGTTGTGGCCAGTTTGAGTCAATAGGGAGAACCTGCCTTCTAAACCTCTTTTCATGGTTCTCAACGTGTAATAACACAGTTGAGGTTAGGGTGAAAAGTGAGAGGCACATGCACATATTAACTCATGGATTCATTCATATATATATGTATATATATATATGTATATACACTCTAAATAAAATTAAAAAATTGAAAATGGACTGCTGTATGCATTGGTGTGTAGTCTTCAAGCACAGGCATGCTAATCTTCTCTGGATAGTTTCACTTTTAGTACATTGCCATCAAAATGCATGAAACAGACAAATAAGCTTTTATTATACTCCATTTTGGGCTAGTGTGGAAATATTTCCTAGCACAACAATTAATAACTTCCTTTCCTTATTCATGTGTCCCTTTTCATGATGAAAAAGTGAAAATACCAGAAAATTAGTACTGACAAAGAAGACTCAGCACTTGGCATAACCATCAAAATCTCTTCCCCTTGCAGAGTCCTGGGCCCAAGACTTCTTCCTGGCCAATGAGAGGATGCCTTAGGATAGTTTAGCTTCCTTAATAGTTCATAGCTCAGACCTGAGGCTGCTCACTCTGAGACTACAATCTGAGAGTGTGTGCATAAACTCCTAGGGTTAATGATAGTCCATAGTGATTGATTCTGTTCCCTGAATATTGAAAATTTTCCCCATATGGAAAGAAAAATTCATGTTGGGGGAAAGGGGTGAGCAGGATTACTTTTTATTCAGACTTCCACTGTTATAAGCTTCAAATATTAGCTGATGTTCAGCAGCAAATTTGTTCAGTGATCCCTCAGAGGGGTCATCAAGGCTAAAAATAACAAAGCTTTATATGTGCAGTAGTTCCCTTGTATAGGCATCTGGGAACAGATTTCACATGTTCAAATCCCAGCCCTACTGCTTTCTTTTCTCAGTAGCTTCAGGTCATGTGGTGGTAAGAACAAGAATAGCCTCAATGGGCTCTTATACTTGAATGCTTAGGCACTAGGAAGTGGAACTCTTTGAAAGGATTAGAAGGATTACAAGGTGTAGCCTTGTTGGAGAATGTGTGTCACTAGGGGTGGGCTTTGAGGTTTTAAAAGCCTAACAAGTCCCAGTGTCTCTCTCTGCCTACTGCCTGCAGACCAGGATGTAGAACTCTCAGCTACTTCACCCACACAACATCTGCCTGTGCTGCCATACTTCCCAACATGCTGATCATGGACTCAACCTCTGAAACTATAATGTGTTCTTTTATGAGTTTCTATGGTCATGGTGTCTCTTCACAGCAATAGAAAGTGACTAAGATAGGGCAGTTACTTAACATTTCTGTGCCTAAAGTTCCTAGTCTAAAATAAGATCAATATGGTCACCTGATTCTCAAAGTTGATAGTGGTTTTCTTGCAGAAGCATAAAGCTAAATCTGTCCAAAGAAGGTGCGTTAGACTTTTCATTGTTATAGTAACACACCTGACATAAACACCTCAAAATGAATAAAGACTTATTTTGGCTCACGATTTCCAAGGTTTCAGTCCATGGGTCACTGGCTCAGTTGTTTCTGGATAATAGTGACATGATGGCAGAAGGATGTGGCAGAACAAATTTTGTTCAACCCATGGTACCCAAAAAGCAGAAAGAGACAGAGCAAAAGGGACCAAAGTGAGATAGAGTTTCTCCTGACCTACTTCCTCCAAAAACTCTACCTCTAAAGTTTCCAGTGCCTCCCAAAATAGTGCAACCAGCTGCTGACCAAGTTTCCAACATGGCTCAAACATAGGAGCCTATATTTAAGGGCCATTTCAGATCCAAATTGTAACTAGAGGCCAGTACTAGTTAAACCTCTCATTGTTGTGTCCCAGAATCAAAGTTCCCAGCTACAGTAAGCCTCTGTGTTCCCTTCTTCAGCTAAAGTGGGGTCAAGTGGTGGCCCTACATGGTCATGGAGCAAGGTGCTCGCCACAAGGCAGTGGATCAGTCAAAAAACAACAAGCAGAGTAATTCTACTGAAATCTTCCCCCCAAAGAACTTCAGAAAATTCTCAAGGATTCTAAAACACACAGGTGAGGGCAGGAGTTGGTGATATATAAGTTCTGCTTGCTTCTGGGGCGTTATTTTTATCCATAAGTGTGAGGTATAGAAAAACAAGAACCACCATTTTTTTCCATCTGACAAAAATGGTCCCAAGTACTTGGGTATAGGATAGCCTGGCTCCATGAAGCTGCTGAGTGGCTCTTGAAATATTTCTAAAAATAGCTGCCAGGGTTGCTGGACAAGGGAATGGACTCTGAAAGAGTGATTGGCCTTCATCAGTTCCATTTATCTCTAGTGAGAAGAAAAAAAAGCAAGAGGAAGATGAGCGGCTGCGGAAGAAAACTGAGAAATTGCCATTGCTGTCCATTATCGTGGCCATAAGAAAATGAGTTTTATTTTGAAGATATTTTCCTTCCTGTATGCATTTTACAGGCATGAGTTATGACTTCCGTATCAGACATTTCTTTTTCAGTAGATTTTTGCTTGCTTTTCTGAGATAAAAGCAACCCTAGCTGAGCATGAACATCCACACTCTACTTGGGTCTAGACTGGGCCAGATGTAAGCCAATGGGCAAAGAAAAGAGGGTGAAAACTGGGTCCCCTAGGGCTGGTTGTCTCCTTGCCTAAAATTTGTGTTGCCCAACTTACTGAGCTTTTTTTTGTTTCCCGAGGCAACAGCACTAGTAATGGAGGCAGCCCCTAGAGCCAGATTCTCACGTACACTGCTGTGGGGCTGCCAGAGTGTCTGCCAGTCTTTGCTTTCCTGAGAATAATTTCCCTCTTCCTGGAATTAGATCCAATGTTTAGGGTAATGAGGCAGCAGACTCAGAGAAGTTTTTTGGTTCTGCCCTTGGTGTTCTTGGCATTCCTTCCACAAGACTAGATTATTTGACCAACCAGTCTCCTGGACTATTGCATCAGGGGATCCAACTGTCTCTGACCCCTTCCTCTACCCTACCTCCAAACTGTCACCAACATAGATTTCTATAATGTTTCAGATGTTATCAATTTTTCTGTTTTTAAAATATCTTTGAATACTACACTACAGACGTTTTTACTGAACAAATAAATTGATCCTATTTCTATAAAATTTCCTGTTTTCCTGCCTCTTGTTTTCAAGTCATCTTATCTGTATCATTTCCATGTATTCTTGCTTGTTGTATATCCCCTACTTAATTTTGGTGGAATTTTAATATGAGAAACGGTCTTAACTGTCCCTCAAACAGTGGTCAACTCATTGTGTTGAAAGAACTCAAGGGTAAGAAAGATAGCTTTCCAATATGCATCCCTAAGCCTGAATCTGATGCCCAGGCTCATGTTGGAAGAAGAGACTCGACTCCCAAAAAGTATTTTCTTGCCCATACATATGCAACTTTTCCCCTCCATACACACACAAAATAAAGGTTAAAAAAATTAGAGAACTCAATAAATCAAATTCTAATGTCCATAATTAATTCATTTTTCACAAATGGCCTTTATTTTTATGATTACAAATGTAATACATGCTTACTGTAGTGAATCTGGAAATCACAGAGAACAGTAAAAAGAAGAAAATTAAAAAAACACCTATAACCCACCACCTGAAGGCAAACACGGTTCATATTATGTTCTAACTACCTACACCTGTTTAGACACCAAGACCCTTAAGAAGAGCGCTGGCCATAAAGCACAACAGCCAAGGGGAGCAAGGGCAATTAAGAACTGAGGGGATCACCCAGATGTCATAGCTAGAGATTCCACACCAAAGGACAAGGGCCATAAGCAAGAGATCAGAAGCTAACAACACAAGAACAAGTTAGGTACTATAACACTGTAGTGAGATGGTGCTTGGCAAGGGTTTATAGCTCAGTACCTGTCACGTGGCACATTACCAACAACTGTTAGCCATTACTATCACTACTATTAATATTATGGGTCAAAACAAATGGTTCAGGATCGAGACTATAAACAGGGCAAGGGCCCTGGAGACCCATTTAGATACTATGAGTTGGGGCATATAAGGGTGATTCTACTGGTTTGAAAGGGTGGTATAGAAGTGGGTATCTCTCTCTTTATAGGCTCCCTGCCAGGTGGAATGGGACAAGGGTTTCCTCAAGTTTGCCTGATGACGCATGGCAAGACACTCTAAGGTGTTTGGAGGTAGGACATGATTTCTCCTGCCTAGAATTCTCCCTGGACCAAGAATTCAAACTGGCCTTGATGATGATGACGATGCTGATGGGAGTTCAGAACTTCATACACCATACACTCTTATAGTCCACACTGATTGTCAGGGCAGGTCACAGGCATGTAGGTGAAAGAGAAGGTAAAGGCAACCAAAAAGGAGATAATGCGCCTGGAGGGGAAGGCTGGAAGGTGAAGGCAACAAGGTTTATGATAATAGCTGAATGGAATGGGTCCAGGAACCAGTCCTCAAGTTAGCAGCCAAGTCAGAAATCATGTACGACTTCAAGGAGTACTACTTGTTGGTGGGGGGCTTCTGTGCACTCTGTCGAAGGTGGTCATGAAGACTCTCCTTGGGGTCTACATGTTCTTTCAAGTAGTAACAGCGTTTCGAAACATGCTGGTGCTGTGAGAAAGGGGGAAAAAAGCATAAATAAGAACCACAATTCCTTTGACCAAAGGCACTCTATCTGATTACGTTCAGTAAACCAGCAAGTTGAAGAACTGGTTAATTTATCAGATGTGTAAAAAGTGTGGCCAAGTGCTAAGTTGATGAAATTCTCTGGAGACTTGAGTCCATAACACATGTGGCTAGAAGTAGGACCCAGTCCATAAAAGAAGTCTCGCCCTTAAAACTCCACTTACAGTAAACAGAGAGTTGGGATTGGGCCTACTGAGTTTTCCTACAATCCGAAACCTTCAGTAACCTGAGTCAGACATGGTTCCTGAAAATGGCTAATAAAACCAAAATATCCCTACTCACTGATAAAATTCTACACTGGGCTCTTATGGTCTAGGAACTCAGTGCCTCCTCTAGGCTATTCCTTCATTCAACATGAAAGACTATGGGCTTTAATCCATCATCACTACTTCCTTATTTTTCTAATCAGAAACTGTGAGCATATGTCCCCCTGATTACCTCCTCGGTCTGCTGCTGAGAGCCCAGTTCGTTATCCATGGCCTCCTCATTGTTCCGCTTACAAGCTGTTGGCCCAACTTGGCTTGAGTTGCCTGAGGATTCCTTCTCTTCAGCCAGCTGGCACTCAGTGTACAGAGACCTATCTATCAGCTCCTTTAGGCTGCCGGCCACCTTCAGGAAGATACGACCCATTTTGGTGGCAATGGCTTCCGAGAGTCCTTCCAGAAACCTGGTCCGTAGAATGGAATCAGACCAAGATAAATGTCGGGCCAGCAGCAGGAAGTCAGTGGCATACTGCCTGACTGACTTCTGGCCCTGCTTGGGATGGCAAAGAACAGCACTTAGGATGTCTATCTCGGACAGGGAGTCATATAAGCCCTGTGATCTTCTCAAGAAAGATTTATTTTCACTCGAGAGGGGGTTTCCTACCTCCATCTGCAAGATGGACCACCTCTCTGCTGCCCCCAGATGAAGAGACACCAGAAACGCCATTTTTTCAGAATCGTCCAAAAACCCCTTCATTTGCTTCTCCTCATCAATCTCCTCTGCGTCTTCCTCCATAGAGGAAGCGGCCCGGGCTGCTTCTTGCTCTTCTAAGAGGTAACAGAGTGCTGGGGTCAGCATACCAAAGGATGGCACTTCTTTGGGTGGTTGCTTCTTCATTTCAGGGTTTGTGCCAGTCATGTGTGGTGTGCTCTTTGCCCCAGGGAAAAAGTGAGAGGTAGATGCCTCTCCCAAGTCTGGGGCTTTGTTACTCAGAGTGGGTGTCATTCCAAAGGCAGTCTGTGGTGTGGATATTGTTCCAGGTGCTGGGGTCCTCATGAGTGGTGTAGACATGTCTCCAGAGGTTGGGGCTGTCATTTGTGGCATGGCTATCCCTCCTGACGCTGTGGCCCTCAGTAGTGGTGTGGACATCATTCCTGAAGCTGAGGTTCTCATAAGAGGTGTAGATACTGCTCCAGAGCCCGGGGCTCTCAGTGGAGGATTAGCCATTCCCCCAGAAGCTGAATTTGTTGGCTGTGGCAAGGATGTAGCTCTAGAGCTCACGACTTTGGTTTGTAGAGTTGACATTGTCCCAGAAGGCATGGTTTTCATTAGTGGCATAGACATCTCTCCAGAAGTCATGGGTGACATCAAAGGCATGGGCATGGTTCCAGAGACTGAAGCCCTCATTAGTGGCTTGGACATCTCTCCAGACATCACAGTTGCTGGTTGTGTGGTGGACATAACTCCAGGACCTGGAGTTCTCTCTAACTCTGTGGCCACAGCTCCAGCAGAGGGTCTCCTAAGTGCTGTAGATATGCCCAAAGAGGCTGGTGCTCTGACTGGTGGTGGAGATATCCCTACAGTGACTGGAGCTCGCACTGGGAGTGAACACATATCTCCACAAGCTGTGGTCATCATTTGAGGTATAGACTTTGCTCTAGAAGCTGGGGTTCTCATCAGTGGTGTGGATATCACTCCAGAATCTGTGGGTATCAGAATTGGTGTGGAATCTGATACAGGGACTGAAACCCTCAGAGGTGGCATGGACATCATACTTGAGGCTGTACCTGTCATGTGTGGATCAGATGTTGTCTCATAAACCGGGGCTCTTGGCGATGAACCTGTCTCTCCAGAACCTGGAGGTCTCATTAGTAGCAGAGGCCTCTCTCCACAGGATGAGGCTTTTGAGAGCAATGGAGCCATGTCTGATGAATCTGGGGCTCTCGTTAGGGGTGTGGACGTTGTTCCAGAGCCCTGGGATCTCATCTGCATCCCTCCCAAAGCAATGGGTCTCGTGAGTGGTGTGGATACGCCTCCAGAGTCTTGAATGTTTATTGGCTGACTAGGCATCTTCTCAGAGGCTGTGGCTCTCATTAGTGATGAGGATGATGCCACAGGACCTGGGACTCTTGTTAGAGGCATGGCCATGCCTCCAGAGGTGGTGGTTGGTATCTGTGATGGAGACATTGCTCCGGAAGCTGCGGCTCTCATTAGTGGTATGGACACACCTCCCGAGGCTAGATCTGTCGTGTGTGGCATGGACAGAACTCCAGAAGCTGTGTCTCTCATTAGTGATGCGGGCATTGCTCCAGAAGCTGCAGTTGTCATTTGTTGCATGAACATTCCAGAAGCCTTGGATGCCGTTAGTGGCTTGGACAGTGCTCCAGAGCCTGGAGCTCTCATCTGTGGCATGGATATCACTCCTGAGGCTGTGTCTCTCATTAGCAGTGTGGATGTTGATCCAGAAGCTGTGGCTCTCATTAGTGGGGTAGACACTGCTCCAGAGGCTGTGGCTCTCATTTGTGATGTAGATGTCAATCCTGAGGCTGTGGTTCTTATTTGTGATGTGGACATTGATCCAGTGACAGGAGCTCGAATTTTCTGTGTGGACACTGACCCAGAGGTTGCAACTGTTGGTTGTGACCCAGGCGTTATTTCAGAGGTTGTAGCTATACCTGGCTGGATGGACATCCCTCCAGAAGTCGAAGCCCTTATTCGCTGTGCAGAAACTGCTCCATTTGCTGTGGCCTTCATAAAGCCCATGGGCATTGTTCCAGGTGTTTTGGCCATTGTTAAATGTGTAGACATCACACCAGGGGCTGTGGTTGACATTTGTTCTGTGAACATTGCCCCAGGGCTTGTGGCAGCCATCACTGGCGTGGACATTGATCCAGAGACTGGAACTGTCTTTTGTGATGTGGCCATAATTCCAGAGGCAGGGACTCTCATTAGCTGTAAGGGCATTGTCCCCGTATCAGAAGCTCTCCCTGGTAGTGTGGACATCATTCCAGTGGCTGGGATTCTTCCTGGTGGAGCAGACATGATTTCAGGGTTGATATTTTGTGCTATGTCTGGGGACATCACTCCAGAACCAGATGCTGACATCAGTTGAGTGGGCATCACTGTGGAGGTGAGAGCAGTCATTAGCAGTGGGGACATCACCTCAGCCTCTGGGACCGACTTTGGTACTGTGGCTATATCTCCAGTATCTGGAACTGACAGCAGTGGTGCAGACATTGCTCCAGAGTCAGAAACTGGCATTGGCAGTGAAGACATGACTCCAGAGTCTGAGCCTGACATGAGTTCCATGGGAATTCCTTCGGGGTCTTGAGGGTTTGTTGGCTGAGTTGAGGTCTCTCCAGAAGCAAGGGCTGACATGATCAGAGAAGATAGCACTTCAGAGTCTGTACCTGACATTAGCAGTGATGATATCTCCCCAGAA
This sequence comes from Microtus oregoni, assembly GCF_018167655.1. NCBI lineage: Eukaryota > Metazoa > Chordata > Mammalia > Rodentia > Cricetidae > Microtus > Microtus oregoni. Next base: position 2,439,780 of record NW_024544745.1, read on the forward strand.
GCTAAAGCAGTCATTAACACTTTTGACATTGCTTCTGTATCCTCATCTGTAATTTGCAATGGGGACATTGCTTCAGAGCCTGGAGCTGTCATTGGTGGTGTGGATGCCACTCCGGGGTTCATATCTGGAAGGAGGAGTGGGGATATCTCACCAGGATCTGATCCCAGCATTAACGATGCTTCAGAAGATGAAGTACTCATTATGGGCACAGATACCATTCCAGAGGATGGAACTGGCATTGCCAGTGGTGATACCTCTGCAGAATCTGATGCTGCCATTAGTGCTGTGGACATAGTCCCAAAGTCAGGAATTGTCATCATCCCTGGAGACATTAATCCATAGTCTGAAGTAGACAACAATGGGGACAATGTTCCAGAATCTGAGGCTGGCATTAACAGTGGAGACAGTGTCCCGGAATCTGAGGCCGGCATTAGAAGTGGGGACAGTGTTCCAGAATCTGAGGCTGTCATTAGCAGGGGAGACAGCGTCCCAGAGTCTGAGGCTGACATCAGCTGTGGGGACAATGTCCCAGAGTGTGGTGTTCCCATGATAGGTGTGGTGGGCAGAATGTCAAAGGCTGGGGACGTCATCAGCTGTGTAGATGTCCCTCCGGGATCTGAGGCTGAAGTGGAGACTATAGGCAACTGCAATGGAGATTGCAGGATTTGAACCTCTGCTCTGGTCTCTGCCATTGGTCTGGAGAAAGCTGCCCCCCTGTTTTGGGGGTCAGCATTTTCCTCCCTCATCATATTGTTGAAACGCAGTGAATGCAATGGTATTGACGTATCGGCCATGGCTACAGGACAAGGCAGATAGAGACTCTAGTGTGTTGGCATCAGAGCCCTGGGGAAGCCCCAGAAATCAAGAAAATCTGTAAATGAAAAAGAAGTTTAAAGGTCAAAAGCCAATTTCAGGAATAAATTCTAATAATTCATAGAGACCTACTTTTATGAGTTGACATGCATATGGCTTTTAAGGTTATTCTATCAGTTCGAAGAAACTATATAGCAAATACCCCCAAATCTGGAGCAATGTTCCTTTCAAACTCTGTCCTTTTTAAACCAACCCACCCAGTTAGTTACACAGCACAGTCTCAATCTTTTTAAATGTCAACAGCAGGCTCCTGAGCCGAGGAAGTCCTGTCTCAAATGGGTCAGCAGCACCACCTTCTGGCCAACAACAAAAAGTTCAGGTTTTTTTGACAGTGCTTTTCCACTACAGAAGTCAAAAGTCTACCCAGGTACTGGTAGGCAAGAATCAGAGAGCCTTTGATAATTATTAGTTCCTAATACACATTGAATACCACCGATTATTTAACCCATATTGTACTATTATGATATCCCTGAATGTCTTTCTTAGGAAAGTAGCACATTAATCTGATCAATGACTGAGAATAGCATTCCACAAAGTAAAATTTTCTTAATACTGTCATTATTATTACTATTAATAACAGCCACCACTGCAATACTGGTTACTCCGTAGGTGCATGAATATCACTGAACTTTAACTGTACAGAATTTTAAACTGCCTGTGATATGCAAGACTTTGCAACCCTGATTACACTTGGGTCTTAAATTATTATTTCCATTGTGACAGCTTTCTAAGATTAGCAAACATTGTAGCTAAAATAAGGCCACAGTGATGGTAACACTATATCTTTGCCTCTTCACCCTTTTCTTGAGGTTGCATGGTCTTTGGTATCACTAAGGATGCGTGTAATTGTTTGTCTGACATCCAAGACTGTAAATCAACAGCAGCTTAGTCTTTGTCAATGTGCAGAATCAAGTTGCCCTGTTTCCCTGAAAGGGAGCTGCTTACTCCCATAGCCTCACCTCCCTGTCCTGCTTCCATAAGCACCCACAGAAGGGATGCTTTGACACACAAGTTGTAGACCCATGCAGACAATCATATAAGATTAGCATATCCCCATAGCCTGATCATGCCCTAAAAGGCTGGATACTGGGGAACCGTGTCAAAGAAATCATCAGTCTCATGGCTTTGTGCCTCCATCACAAGGGGAACACTGACAGCAAATATACCAACAGCAAGCAGGACTGGAGCGTGCACTGGCTGGTAGTTCTTCTAGGCACTTTACCTGCCTTACATCATTTCACTCACACCGTAACACTCCGAGATTTCTAGCGGTCCTCCTTACGCTGGGAGAATGAAGACACACAGAAATTTGATCATTTGCATGTGACTTAAAAGATTCTCTGGCCCATTCAATTCTATAGCCCCCTACTCCTCGCTAACGGCTGTAATGATTCACTTCTTTTCATCCTCAAACCCATTGACTAGATAACCCCAAGGTAAGGTGCCAAAGAAATACTAGAGACCTGCTGACACTTCAGTTACCTTAATCTTAATTCATGCCATGGGAAAGATGAGCCAAGAGATCCTACAACTCTACCTTCCATTATCAAAGAATCCCTGTACGTACCCCAATTTTCCACTAGGCACAACTTAGAAAGATCTTACCTTACCAGTGACAGAGAAGAGTGATTGTGCCCTTTGCACTGCAGCTCTTTTGGTCTGACCAATTGACTTATACCCCGTGCCAGTTCATTGCAGCAAGGCCCAATGCCCGCAGCTGTTCTCTGCAATCTCCCTTAGCTATCCCCTGCCACACCCCCCTCTTGCCCGCCAGCCAGCCTGCCGGCCCGCCCACCCGCCCCACTGCTTTTGACTTGCTAGTGCATGCTCTGGCTCTCTGGTCCCAGATTCCTGCCTCTATATAGGCTCTGACATTTGCCGCTGGCCGCCTTTCACTTGTCAGCCCTCCAGACGCTCCGCTTTAGCTCTTGACCTTTGCCCCTTGCCTCCAGAAATCCCACCAGCCTCTACCTCACATCATTCTGGCCATCTCTGACTACCCCAAAGAGATCGTCACAATGAAAGAAATGAACTGGAAAGTGTCCTCGGTCAGGAAATGAAACCTGCAGGTCTCTGCAACTAGGCGAGCACAGCTACTCAGGGTCCTAGATAATGCAGCTGCCCAGACTAAGAAGTGCTGGCTCAGTGTTAGAGGGAAGGACTAGGGCTGAGGACCCAGAGAAGTAGCATCAGTGAAACTCAAGGAGGTTCAACGGTAGAAAAGGCGGGGAGACTGAGTGGTACGGACTGGGAACTGAAGACCTTAACAATGACCCATAGTCACGAGAAATTTTTCAAAACTAATATGCCCTAGTGACAGAGACAGGGTGCAATATAGTGGCCACTGTCCATTCTGCAAATCTAGGATTCAACAGGAAATTCCATAGGTTTCAAAGACCTGGCAAGAATATCGTACTTAAGTATGCCCAGTGAGGACTCATCTCAGATAAACAAGGATGGAGCCTGCTTTCTAGAAGGAGGCACAAGGTCAGAGAAGAGGCACAGAAAAGTAACAAGATTCCCTCCCCACTCTCTTTTACTTTTTCAATACTGGGTTGCAACCTGGGATCTTATACATGCCACCCAAGCTGTCTACTCCTGGGACACACCCCCAGATCCACTCTAGGCTTTCAGATTAATGCTACTGAAGCATCCTTTAGTCTGGGGGCAAAATTGGCCATTACACTTCAGACAGTCAAAGCCATCAGGTGAAGTTCAAGGAACTCAGGTTTATGGACTCAAAATTGGATGTCAGAGCCATTTACAATTATCACCCAACAGCAACTCATAATAAGCAGCAGACCATAATGAGCTTTTGGGCTATGTACTAGATACATATTCCATTATCTTGCATTATATTATATTATCTTCCCGGCAACATGTGGAAGGTAGTTACTGCTGTCATTTTATTTGACAAGTAGAGAAACAGGCTTGGAAAAAAATCTATGACCAAGCTCGCAGAACTAGTCCCAATAAGAAAAGTTGAATTTGAACCCTGATCAATTTGCCTCAGAAATCATTTTCTGTTTACAGTCTATGGCTAGAAACACTCTGAATGCTCTCCTTGCTGACAGATGCCCACCCCACCAAGGAAGGAAATTCTCTTACCCCAAGTGGTTAAACTATAGTGGCAGCAGCAGTGATGTTAGTGGCAGGCATAGTAAGGCCTGGCCTTGAATACTCTTCTCATAGGTCAACAATTGTGCCAAGGGCTTTGTGAGGGTTATCCCATTTGTTCTGTACAACTAGCCCTTGAGCTAGACCTTGGTAATTCCCAGTTTACTGATGGGAAAGTTGAGCTTCAACAGGTGTTGTGGTTTAAGTGTAAAGTGGTCCCCGACATGTTTGTGCATTTGAATACCTGGTCGCTGGCTGGTGGAACGGTCTTGGAAGATTGTGGAACATTTGGGACATAAGACACTGATGCTGGGCTCTGGGAAGGCACTCTGCCCTCTTTCCAGTTTTGCCTTCTGCTTTCTGATGCATTCCGATGGGAAGTACCATCACCTCTGCATGCTGTGAGCTGGTGATGCCCAGCCACCACAACTCCCACATGCTGACACTCAGACCCTGGAAACTGTGAGCCCTCTGAAGTTGCTTTTATCAGGAATTTTGTCAGTGACAAGAGAAGTAACTAGCACAGTAGGTGACAATGACAAAACAAAGAACAAAGAAACGCACACCTCTGCCGGACTTGAGTTCACTGCTCAAAATGAAACTTTCCGATCGGTTTCCCCCAAATGAAAAATCAGTCATAGAAAACCCATTGTCAGGTCAGAAAGAAGGCTCAGCAGATTAAGAAAAAGCACTTGTGATACAAGGCTGATGGCCAGAACCCGAGGTGGAGGGAAAGAATCAACCTCCAAAATTATCCTCAGATATGTGCTCCCTGGAAACATACATGCCTGCACTCACACCACACAACACACATGCACATGTATGCCCACACGTATGTCTGCAAACACATACACACACAATAATAATGATAATAATAATAAGTGAAGTGTAAAGAAAACCCATTATTTTAATAATAGCTTCACAACAACCACTGTTAATATTATTATTGTACCTAGTGATTAAAGCTAACAATTACTGTGTCAGGGACTGTAGTAAAGGCTTTGTTTCCTTACGTGATCTCATCTAAGGAAGCATCCCTATGAAGTGGGTGTTATCCTCACCTTCATCATCCAGGTGAGAACCCAAAAACACAGAGACATTAACTAACTTTCCCAATGTCACCCAGTTATAGAGCTCAGTTATATATAAGAACAAAAAGTTGGCAATAACCTGAATACCTGATGCTAGAGAGCACAATTGCTTAAGGGTTAAATGAGCCTTGGTATGATTTAGCAGCCCCTAATATATCTATTAAGAATCAAAATTTAATGTGGACTTAATTACAAGATCCATTTAAAATAAAATAAATGCATGCGTTTTTACTCTGTGTGATGTTGTACACATGTGTAATCCCCAAACTCAGAAGTCTGAGTCAGGAGAATTGAAAATTGGAGGCCACCTCTGAAAGTGAGGCTGTCTCAAAACAAGAAAATTACAATTGTTTTAAATGTGCATATTTTAATAAAATTTGGTGAAATGATAATATAACTACATTTCTCCAGAAAGTTAAAGTCTCGAAGAGCATTTTGAAATATTAACAGTAACCATACTTGAATGGCAGAATTACATAATATATTTATTTTCATTTTCCTTATCAATATTTTCTCATTTGCCTAAGATTGTCCCATTATAGTTATTTGCAAAGAAAATAAGCAAAAGTTAGTTTCCCTTTGTAAACATGTCTGACTCCCTGTGTGTCTATGTCTAGCCCTTTCCAGTCCTCTGCATGCACTTGTGAGGGATGCCCAAAATTCTCCCACAAGCAACCTTCCCCCCCGCAAAAAAAACTTAACAGTTGCACCAGTTGGGCCTTTCCTTCTGAAGTGACCTCTAAAATTGTATCTTGAGTGGCTCGCTATTATTGCTTTTCTTGGTTTATATATAAAAATTACTCTTTCTAACTTTCATTTGTGTTTAATACGCAAGTAATCTAGGAATTTGAAATCTCAGTCCAGATAAAGTCCTGAGACTACTCCACCCTGCTTCCCCACAAGTCCCACTGCTCGGGCTGCTCAGAGTTGGGTGTGTCTCCTTGCAAACTTTCTCTACTTGCAATGGCATTTAAAGTTTATATCATGCAATTGCTTGCAAAAACCCAGTGTGCAAAAAGCTACAGCTAGAAAACTGTGCTAGCCACTCCAAGGTTTCATGGTCTGGTCCACTGCGATAGTTTTCATCAGCTTGCTTCTAAGAAGGCTACTGAGAGAGGGCTTTTGCATACTCAGCCTATTTGGGCACAGAGTTCTGTCTTATTAAAGTAAAAAGTCTCTAAGAATACAGAAAAGGAAGGTCTCCTAAGGCAGGAAAAGTCCACAAATTGCTGCTTAGCATCTCTCAGATCCCTCACGTATCCACCCAGTCTGTGCTGATCAATACAGCTAGGAGGTGTCGAGCTCCTGCCGCCTTGCAAGAGGTAATTGAGTTTGGGGGATTGCAAGGCTAGCTGCTTGGGGAAATAAGAATAAACAAGAGACTGTTCAATATGTCAACAAATAGCTTTCTAGCTGTTGAAAATAAGCCTGCCTCTAGATTTCCAACAATATTTCCCCCAGCCCTAGAGAACACACACCCAGTTACCTGAAAACAGAGAAGCTTAAAGATCAAGCTCTAGTTCGGGGTCCCCTACCTTCCCCCATCATTCAGGAGAGAAACACACACACACACACACACACACACACACACTATTTTGCTCTCCATCAGATTTAACGCTTAAAATGCCCATCCAGTTCTTTGTAAATCAAGTGAGGAATGGTTAGCATTTACTAAGTTCTTGTTATGCCAGGCACTGTGCTAAGCATTTTACATACACTATATTATTTTATTGTACAAAATACCAATAAAGTGGAGGAGCTGCCCCCATTTTATAAAGCAGCTGAAGAGCTGAAGTAGAGAGAAATTAAAATGCAGTAACTTACCTTGGCTCTTACAGCTGAGAGGGAGTGAAGCTGGGCTTGTCACTCGGGTCTGTCTGACTCAGCCAGTGCTCACGGGAGAGTCACACACGCTGTCTTTGAGTCTCTGAAGGGCTGTCATATGGAAGAGAGGGTAGGTGTGTTCTGGGTAGCTCCAAAGAAAAGGATTTGACTGTTACTTGGGAATTATGCTTTCATTGGATGTGCTGCAAATTCCCCCAAACAACATGTATATGCATGTCCAACTCTATAGGGAAAAGAACATTAGGAGAAGAGCAAACGGAACAGCCTTACATTAGGTGCCGTCCTGAAGGGTCTGTGGAATCAGCGAGAACAAGAGGACTGCAAATGGGCAGTATCCCAATTTTCTTAAATAAGGAAACTACATAGCAGTGTACTGTAAACTCCAGAGCTCTGTGCTTGATGTCAATCCTTAGAGATCCTGCTGCAGACTATGAGGCAGGTAATTTATAAGCAGCTACGATGTGAGTGGCATCAGGAGGTACCTAGTGGTACTCACAGGACTCTGCAAATGAGACCAGTCTCCCAGACTATTTCTAGCCATTGCAAAGCCCCCAAAGTGTGGGGGGGGGGGAGGCTGACTTTTGGTTACCAGAGTTTTCCTTTTCCAAAGAAAGGCATTAAGAAACAAAACAACCCCAAATTATCATTTCCTAAAGAGAAAGGGCTTTCTTTAAGACACCACAAGTAAAGGAAATAATCTCAGAATAAAAGACAGTCCTTTCAACACAATACATTTGTCTCCCTTTTACAAATCATTTACTACATAGTCCTCAGGCTTTCTCCTTGCAGAGGGGGGGTGGGGGACAGGACACACTGCTGCAATATTTCTGGAGGATGGAAACTTGTCCAAGGACCTGCTTTCAGGAGTCACTCAGAGTTAAGATACCAACACATATAAGATCCGATACCTGTAAGATACCAAGTCTTTCTGGCCAGGAGAGAGGAGAAAAGTTTGACCTTAGCCTAAGTAAGTACATAAGCATAGATAAAGTGTCCACAGGAACAAGTCACAAAAAGAAAAGTTGCCAAGTGAGAAGGAAAACCCTGCTGGGGCGGGACTTGGCCGAGACATTTGACCTGTGCTACCCCTTGGACCATACAACTTCCTTGTAGGAATACGTGTTGATGCCATTAAGCGTTTCTATCACAAATTAGTTTCTGACCTGATGATCCCCAAACAACCTTCAAACTATTACTTGTCTTCTCGGGGCCGACTTTCTAAAAGTAGAACATAAAACATGCGAAATACCAGTTTCCAGAGCCCGGAGCTAGGTCTAGAAGGGATTTTCTTGCCGGGGTCCTCTCCGCTTCCACATTTTTACATATGCTGTAAATAAAGGCACTGATGGGATTCTTACATAACTTTTCTAGAGCTGAGAAGCCTAGCAGAAAGGTTTACATTTGAAGTCCCATGGTTTACAATATGTCTGTCTGCATTTGGTCATTTTCTCCCATGGTCTTTGCTGCCAGTTCACTGGAATCCAGCAGTTTGTGCTTCTCATGAAAAACCCTTACAGACCATATGCTCATTGTGCGCCCCGCACCCTGACTAACAGATACCTTACTCTACAGAACAACTGAGCAACCATCCTGTTTCTGTCCTCAGCTTTCAAATAAGCAAAGAGGAGAGACTGGTATCCTCCTATTTGATGAATCCGTCTCCTTTCCAAATGCTTTTAAATTGTGATTTGACTATGTCTATTGACACTGACCTTGTTTCTGAAGGTGACCACAACACAGTATACACCACTTGCAATAGCCTCTAAAACTGCCTTTCTCAAAATAAATGTATGGTGTGGAGCCCGTGCATCAGTTTCCCCATAGGAGGCTAGAAACATACACATTCAATTGTCTGGGGATCCATTTTCAGGAGTCAGGCATAGGAAATAAGAGGTGAGTCTAAGAAACCGGCAATTTAACCAATGATTCCCAGATCCCTGAGTTTAAGAACCATTTCCCTTATTAGGAGTGGGAGTGTGTTTTGTTTTGTTTTGCTTTTTTAACAATATGCCTTGTTATGGAGCCCAAGCTGGTCTCAAACTCATGATGATCCTTTTGCCTCAGTATCCTGCATGCTGGGATTACAAGTGTGAGCCACCATGCCCAGATAGGATATGTTCTCTGATTTTACCATCATACAAGCCTGAGCTGAAACCCCAGTACTTCTAATCACTTCTTAAGCTATTCAGAATAATCCCAGACCTATCTCATACCTCTTTAAGAGCTTTAAAGAAAACAACATGTATAGAGTTCTGGCACATGAGCTGAAGCTCAGTAACCTCCCTTCGTTCTGTTTCTTCACAGACTCTGCCGCCTGCCTTCTCTCTCGGTTCAGCTTCTGCCTCTGTTGCCAAACTGCTCACTCTTTCGAGGTCTGGTATTCAAACTTCCCAAGAAAGAGATTCTCATTGGTCCAATTTGAGTCACCAATATACTTGGTGGGCAAAGTTTTCATCCCTGGTTCCATCATAGGTTGCTTGCCAGCCTATAGAATGACTGCTCATGGATCAGGTGCCCATTCCCCGCTCAATCAGCTCTTGCCTGGGGGGGAGGGGGAACAGAATCACGTGGTACCAAACATAGCCACCTATTCATAAGAAACTGCTACTTCCCTCGGCTAGGGTCTGTGGATAGAAACTCCTTAGAAGGGGCCCGTGGGTGTGGCAGGAATTCTGAGGCTTAGCCGGTCCAGCACACCTAGGCTGCTCATTTATCCAGCCTGCCAAAGGAATGAAGCATTCAAGTTAACTGAAGTCTCTTTTTAATTCCAACTTTTCATCTCCAGCAGGCCAGAAACAGCAGTTTAAAAAAAAAAAAAAGCTAGAAAAAAATTAGACCACAGTTGAGGAGGGGAAAAACTTAACCCTAAAAAGAGATCTGTTTCTAGAACACGTTTTTTTTTCTTCAGTGTCCAAAGCACTTTCATACCCAGTTCCTCATTGCAGAGCTCACAGACTGGCAGCCACAGGCTAGATCCAGACTGCAGACAGATTTTATTTGACCCATGCAAGTTTTTTAAAAAAAAAAAAAAAAAACATTTTTAATTAGTTGCCAACACTTAGAAGTCAGGAGACTTCCCATAAAACCCTGGATTTCTGGCTTCTCTGGGAAAAACAGAACGATTCAGATTCTCATTCCGTCATGACAAGTGTCAGCTGGGACTGAGAAGACTGCTCCTTGCGGATGGGAGCAGGAGCTCACTGGATCCTCCCAGCCACCTTGACTTTCTCACAGTGACCTACTTGGCCCCTAGAGGCTTTTTTTTAAGTTAAGTAACTAGAGAGAGTTTATTCTGTCCTTCCAGCACGTGGGTCCCAAGGATGGGGCTCGGGTTGTCAACCTTCACAGCAGGCATCTTTACTCACTGAGCCACCTCACCGCCCCCCCTTTCAGGATTCTGAAGCACGATTTGAGTCCCTTGGATAGGTGGATAAAATGGTAAGAAGCACAGATTCTGCATCCTGACTGGGTTGGAGTCTCCACTCTGCTCTTTACATTCGGGACTCTGGGCAAGTTATCCAACTAGTCAGACTTTTTGTTACTCATCTGTAAAATAGGGATGATAAAGATATCATCCAACTCAAAGACATACTGCGTCAACTAAATGAATAAACATGTACTTAGAACACTAGCTGACTAGCTGGAACATAAGAAGCATTAAATACCTATCCAATTCCTCCTCCTCCTCCTCCTCCTCCTCCTCCTCCTCCTCCTCCTTCTTCTTTCTCTCTCTCTCTCTCTCTCTCTCTCTCTCTCTCTCTCTCTCTCTCTCTCTCTCTCTCTCTCACACACACACACACACACACAGTCCCTTCATCCCTCCCTCACCCTCTTCAATGCATGGAAATCCTCAGCCCTGATTCAGAGTTTGCCTAAGTTGCCCAGACTAGCCTAGAACCTGAGATCCTCCTGCCTTGCCCTCCAGAGTTCCTACAGATAGGCATTTTCCTCCAGGCCTAGCTGTTTACTAATTTCTACTCTGGCCTACAATTTCCTTATGTGCCTCTCTGACATCTCAAAGTTTCTGAAAGCCAACATTTTTGTAGCAAGCTCATTTAGTAGCAGAATTGGACCTGGATTGATACTAAGCTATTTATTCCATTTTGAAATATTGATGTGTTTTCACAAGATACTCTCCCAGATTCCATTAGTGGGTGTTGTTTAGTATATATTTTATGCACCAAACTGCTGTACAAAAGCCCCCAAATTTGAAACTACAAAAAATTGATTATGACTACTTTGTATAACTACTCAGCAGATAGAAAAACTCAGCTAGCTTCAGAACAGTAAGCAAACAACTTTCCCAAAGCTTCGTGACTTATAAGCAGAAACAATTCAGAGCACTGGATATGAAGCCCATCGTGGCTAGAATTTTCGTATTTCCTGATGTCACAGTAGGCAGATTGATGCAGAGAGCAGCTACCAGGCAGGGTCTCCTGAAGAGTTGAAGACTATCACAATTTATTGAGAGGGGCAGAGTCTACTTTGGGTAGTGTCTTTTCATCACTCTATTAATCTTTGCTATATACCTTTGGGATAAAATCAGGAAATAGATTATTGTCTTCTTTTTAACAGAAGAGGAAACTGAGGGCCAGAGAAGAGAAGTAATTCACTCAAATTCACACACCAAAAAAGGGGGAGGGAGAAAGAAAGGAAAAAAACAGGCAGATCTGAAACTCCAATTCTGTGCTTTTCCTTCTTAAACCCATGGCCGGTCCAACAATGACATACACTGACCTTTTAACATACTGACCCTCAGACGCTGAAGACAGTGCTAAAGTTTGCAACATACCTGATGAAAGGATAGTTTCCCAAGATCTCAGCAAATATAAAAATGAGACAGCATGTCTGGGTGAACCTCATCCTTCCCTGTTCCATAAGCAGCAATGTGCAGACATCATCCAGTCTGAAGCCAGGGAGGGGAGATTTCTCAAATCCCAAGAAAAATCACAGAGACCCTACTGTTTGCTCTTCTCTGTTGATTTTTAAGAAGCTGACATTTACTTATGCCAAAGGCCAAAAGAAATGAAAAATCTACTGGAAAGGGAATTTCATCAGTCATGAAGCAAATATGTTAAAGAAACCTTTGCACAGTATCAGTTCCCTTGTTTGAAATGCAGAAAGCAGAGCGGAGTTATTTCATATTGTTAGGGCATCAGAGACTGGGGCATGAAAACAGCGTGTCCGGGACCTCTTTGTAGCCCCCTGCCTTAGCACAGGGGAGTTTGGAGACATCGACTCTAACTTGACAAGTTGGAAACAAGAAGGCGGGCCATAACCCGGGTGACCTCCTGTCACTCCTAAGCTCAATGTTTGAGTTCCTGCTACCAACAAATCCTGACTTTGATCACACACCCACAGCGACCCAGATCTCTGAATTCAGCAATTCTTTCTCAGGTTTCAGCGAGGCATTGGAAGCCAGAGCTATTTTGGGACACTTTCTCTGCTGTGGATGCCACTTTCGGAATACGCCAGGAACATGCTAAGGACCTGGAGTGCTCGCTCTATTCTAATCCCGGACCTGTTTGGGGGTTTGCTCTCTCTCTCTCTCTCTCTCTCTCTCTCTCTCTCTCTCTCTCTCTCTCTCTCTCTCTCTCTCTCTCTCTCTCTCTCTCCTGATCATTTGGAGGACAGTCACGCCTGCCAACCTAATCCCAGAGGCCTGACTACTTTGCCCAGCCACAGGCTCCAAGAGACAATGTGCCTGCCAGCACCCTCACGGTAAGGGACATGGAGGCACAAAGCAGCCTGACAGGATGGAAACCATCCTAAGGGATGGTCTAAGTTTGGATGCAGGCTGAGAAGACAAGAGGAGGAGGGCTGGGGGTGGAGGAGATGAGGGTTTTTTTTTTTCTCTTTTTCCCAAACATCTTCTTCCTACGATCATCACTTCCCAATCTGATGCAACTGACTCGGCAGGCATGGAGGAACCTGTGAGCTCCATTTTCCTCTTCTAAAATCTCCTGCACCTGTAAGTACCCGGGCTCACTGATGTTCACGCTGACTTCTGGGGAGGGAGAGAGGGGGAAAGAGTGTGGAGATGGTCATCATTATCTGATTCAGTGTGGGCAAGTCCAAGGCTTTGGAAGAATGTCTGGCAGAACCCCCCCCCCCCCCGCCACCGAACTGCTTCTTAGCTTGAAAACTGAAAATGCCTCTGTTCTTTCCCATGCCTCCCCCCAGCATAACAGAAACCCCACCTATCCTTTGGGGTACTTTGTTCATCAGTACTATTCACACCTGATTTTTTTTCCCTCATGTTGGATTTAATGGCAAGAGTGTGCCCTTGGCATTTGAATTTCTTAAATGCATCCACAGCTACTATTGTGGGCACAGCCCCTGCTGATTTCTCCATCTTTTATGCAGTAATTTGCTGAAACTGTGAAAGATGTTGTAAGCGGGAGGGTATAAATGAGAATCTAGAAACTCCGCCATGGTAAAAAGGAAGAGCAATGTGGTTGATTCTCAACGCAGTTAGAAATGCTGCCACAATGGGGAGGCTTCCTGCTAGGCAGCGAGATGGTCCCTTTCAGTGCCTTCATATTTTAATGGAAAGAGAGGCCAAAATAGCTGCTGGCTCCCCAGGAAAGGAGCATTTCTGATGCTTTTACCACTTTACTGAGAGACTGGACATTGTTTCCGGCCAGCTTATCAGTCCCTGAAGCAGCTCCAGTGGCTGCCCCAAATGGAGGAGGGGAGAGAAAGAGAAGAGTGTCAGCCCTTCTATACCTGCTTTGGGGTACTGCAGAGCTGGAAAATAGCCCAAGATGGCAAAGCCAGGCCCTGCACACACACACACACACACACACACACACCTTCCCTCAACACCAGACAGACCAAATCATTCTCAAGATCCAGAATCAGTTGGGAGGTGAGAGTGAAGTCTGTCTTTGGTGGGAAGGGATTTGAAGGAACTGCCTGTGTCCTAGTGTCCATCTGAGCTCTTGTAACAGCTCTCTCAGCCACAGTTAAGAAGGGGCTCTTTCCATATGGATGCAACACTGTCCTTAAGCAGAGAAAAAGTGTAAGATGTCCCTTAGATCAGGCTGGCTCCTTCAGTGTCTATGATGGGCAAAGTCAAATGCTTCTTTCTTGGGTTCTACAATGAGCGCTGGGTAGAAAGTGGGTTTAGAGAGAATGATGTTGGTATCTGGACTAGAGAAATCCTGAAGGGACATGTATGATATGTATAGTATAGAAAAAGAATTACTTCACAGTGTACAGAAAGCTGCTAGCCTCAGAAGGAACTTGTTTTCTCCTTGGCTGCTGCCTGTTGGTTTAGTATTTGGGATCTCATGAAGTTTCTCTTTCTGGGTAAATGACGCTCAGATCTCAGAGGTTGACTGTCAAGAAGGCTTTGTGTCAGAGCCTTGAGTGCTAGTGGTAGTCTGAATCTTATGTCTACCTTGTGGCATTCCAAAGCATTAAAACTGTTCCCCCTGGCCTTCTAAATCCTCCCTATCCACTCCCAGGGGCTTGAAAAGTCTTAAGTACATAATTCCTTTAACCCAGGGCTTTGGCATCAGTTAAAATACCAACCTCCTGGGAGGGTCAGCCGGTTAAACCTCATCTGGGTAAATCCCATTCTGACAGCAGATCTTGACAAAGGGAAGAAGAGGAAAGGAGGAGGGGAGTTGAGATCACTGCAAGTCAAAATGACCCTGTGATGGGAAACCTGGGAGTAGAACCCAGATTACAGCCCAAAGCACCGAGAAGCTCTGTTTGTCAGACAGAGCTCTAATCTTGTTAAAATGGGGTACAAGACAATTTACTGAAGCAGAGGCTTTAGAGTTTGATGAACAGAAATCTAATGCATGAAACTGAGATTTGGAAAGAATCTCATCTTCAAGAATGGAATAATAGGTGGGTGAACTTCTCGTAACTTTATCTTCAGGGTGAGTTACCTGAGCCACTGAGTAGGGGCTGCCAAAATTCGGAAGATCCTCAAGCTCAGGGGTAAAACAGAACTAATATTCTGCAACCTTTTTACTCAAGAGGCCAAGGGAGAGGAATATACAGGAATTCATTTCTCTGCTCTGAGACCAGCATTAAAGCATACTCTCAAGGTGTTTCATGGCGAATGCAATGGCACATTTGGCTACTAAGAGCCATGAGGTGTAAAGAGAGGTTACCTCACTACAGCCACATGTCAAGGATTAAGCACCCCTACATCTCTATGTGGGTTCCTTTCTAGGCCATTGGGAACAAAGCAGGACCACCTGAGTTCAAATCTTAACTCTTCTACTTCCTAGTTTGGTGGTCCTGGTCAGGTCATGTAACCACTTTTGGTCTCATGTGCAAGGTGGACACGGTAATGACAGGATCTGTCATATAGAGTTGTGGAGGCTAAATAAAACAATGTCTGTAAAGCCCTAAATAGTGCCTAGTACAAAGGACATGTTTAACAAAAGTCAGCAATGATGAACATTTCCTGCTTTCTGCTGTATGCGTCATCATCTGAGAATGTCTCACAGCAGCAGGCAAGGTGGTCCCCACTCAGTACAGATCTAAAACAGCACTAAGGGCTGCTGGCTCATCATTTTCCTCATTTAAAGTGGCACTCTTCCTCTTTTCCTGCCAATAACCCTAGAGTAGAGCAAGCCTTTTCTCCCACTGGTTCTGCATCCACTCCATCCTCCAACTAACTAAACAGAATCACTGCTAGAGGTCCATGAAGTCCTCCTCCTGGCTACCTAATGAGTCTTTGCTGCCCATTTCCTAACTGGAACAGGAAATCAATTCTGGGAGGGTGGATTCAGTAGAGTACAGACCCGTAAGTCCCAAGAAGGATGAAG
Source organism: Microtus oregoni (assembly GCF_018167655.1). NCBI lineage: Eukaryota > Metazoa > Chordata > Mammalia > Rodentia > Cricetidae > Microtus > Microtus oregoni. The sequence continues at coordinate 2,455,501 of NW_024544745.1, forward strand.
GAGCCCCACATAAAACTCAGAGTCTCTGCTTCTTTTCGCTAACCTCCTTATGACATCAAAATGTAACGATACAGCAACTGCTGTCACTGGGTTTCCCCAATCCTGTGACTGCTGGACCACTGTTGTTCTCTTCTTCCAACACCACCCACCCTCCCTCCCTCTGAGGAGTCCCTTTTCTGCCCTGCTGAGACTTTTAGAGGCTTTCCTCAGCTTCCTCTCTCTGCCCCTCCCTGTGCTTTCCTGGGGATACAGAGTTCACTCTCGCAAGGGGTGTGGTGGAAGGAAGGAGCTCTGCTTTCTGTGCAGGCATGCCCTCAGCATGCCCTCTGCTTTTGAGCCCCCCCCCCCCGTGACTCTGCTCCCCAAGAGGAGAGGAGGAAATGTCTCTGGGCTTGCTTAGATTGCTACCTCTCTCTTTTCTTTTCTTTCTTTCTTTCTTTTTTTTTTTTTTTTTTTTTTTTTTTTTTAGTGCTGGGAGCCCAGGGTTATCAAGCATGCAAGGCAAGTACTGGACCACTGAGCTATAACCTACCTAGCCCCTGTCAGTATCTCTCGAATCAGAAGACAGACCTACATTTTCTTAAAGACTAAATGAGGGTGTCTCTTGAACTAATTTGGTCTGGTCGTTGTCTAAAATACATACTTTAAAACCATCTCCATAGAAATATAGTCTCTGGGTTTGGGCTTCAGCCCTGGAATCTGCATGTTTAAAAGCTCTCCTTCAGATAATGAGAACAAAATCTCTGCCAAAAAAAAAAGAAATTTTAAAATTAAAAACATAAATAGCCAAGCAAGAAAGAAAACCCTATAAAATGATATACACACATGCACATAGTCCCTCAGCCTTCCTGAAGCTGCCTCTCCGAGAGAAAAGAGATTCATTTTCTCCCTGCCACCCTTGGCCCTCTTCTTGTTTTTAAAATAAACTTTTTAGAAGGAAAAAGAAACAGAGAGAGAGAGAGAGAGAGAGAGAGAGAGAGAGAGAGCTCTCCTTGAGCCATACCTTAAGAAACTGCTGTGCTCCATCTTGTGGAATGGGGGTGGGCATGAAGGTGAGGAGGAGGAGGAGGAGGAGGAGGAGGAGGAGGAGGAGGAGGAGGAGGGGAGGAGGAGGAGGGGAGGAGGAGGAGGGGAGGAGGAGGAGGGGAGGAGGAGGAGGGGAGGAGGAGGAGGGGAGGAGGAGGAGGGGAGGAGGAGGAGGGGAGGAGGAGGAGGGGAGGAGGAGGAGGGGAGGAGGAGGAGGGGAGGGGGAGGAGGGGAGGAGGAGGAGGGGAGGAGGAGGAGGAGGGGGAGGAGGAGGAGGAGGAGAGGCTCATGACCCAGCTTTCCACCCCTAGTCTCTAGGAACATGTGTAAAATCCTCCTGGGTGTTGTTTTGGTCTTATCCAAGCAAGAGCTCCCAAGCAGTTTCCTCAAAACCTTAAGCAGTTTCAGATTTGGGGAGTGCAGGCCTAAGCCATTGATGCTATCAGTCTGAGGTGCAAGATGGGGAGAGCATCCTCATCTAGATTTGTTCAGAGGTAGTTGGTGTTCTAGAAAATCTCGGTAGTTGATAATGTTCTGTAGCCAAACTGTCAGGGTATGGGTCAGCCTAGGCTTCATAGGCTAAATGACCCATGGTTTGTTCTCCACTGTGAAACAGAAATGATAACACAAGGACTACCTACCTCATGGAGCTGCTAATGTGTAAATATGGGTTACTTCATGTAATATGTTGAAAACTGTGCCTGGCCTATATTAATCATTTAGCAAGCAATATTCATGATTCTTATATATATATGTGTGTGTGTGTGTGTGTGTGTGTGTGTGTGTGTGATTACTACACATAAATTAATATATTATTAAAATAGTAACATTAATACATCTTTTCTAGTATTGACAGTTGAACCTAGAACTTCATACATGCTAGACAAGTACCCTTCGACTGAGCTATATTCCCAACCATTTTGTATCTTTGTATGTATATATGTATTTATTTATTTTTGTACAGATTATCAAATACAAAGTTACTTTAGCTGTTTTTAATAGGCCTGTACTACCCAGTGTGGGTAAAACACACACACACACACACACACACACACACACGCACGCACGCACGCACACACACACACACTAACTAGCTAGCCAGTTGCTATCCCCAAGTAATAAATGGGTTGGTGTGTGTGAAAATAATCAGAGCCATTATTAAGTATAGCCCTAGAAACTTTAAAAGAGAATTCTGTAAATGCTCTAAGGGTTCTATCAGAAAAATGTCATCTTAAATCAATATTTTGGTAAGAAACATTGACCAAGGGTCATTCAGAGACCCAGAATGAAGATGGCAGTTTTGAGTCTCTTACACTAAAAATATTACTCAGACTCTTCTCCCTAACTTGTTGCATTAGATTTATGAGATTATGGGATTTAGTTCTAGGACCTGCTGGGTCTAATTAAAGTTTTAGGACTCCTAGGAGACCAGTTGTGGTTGCACAGACTGGATCTAAAAAAAAAAAAAAGTCTCAATGATGTGCTCCCAGCTCCAGCTTCCTAGCATGGAAGGTTACAGTCACCATCATGGAGTTGTAGCCTTTTCCCTTTGGGCTCTAAATACATTTTGGGTCATTAATTTGGTAACATCACTACAACATAGTATCCCAATCCCAGAAAAGACAAACAGCTCCCTTCACTCCAGGCCAGTGTCTCCACTACCCCACCCTTTAGAACTGGATGCTCATCTGGCTATGATTCCAACTCCAGGCCCTAGATGTGTAAAATAGGAGAAGAGAAAGTGAAGCCATGAGTTCACCAGTACCATTTGACCTCCAAGCCTTGCCTGGGCTCTGGGCCAAGATTTTAGCTTCCTGCTGTACACAGCCATCTAGAAGTTCCATTGGTATCCCCAAACACAAGTCCATATACTGACCTTGTCAACTATCTCCACCACTCCTCCTGTGTTCCTTGCCTCCACTGACAAATTAACCACAGATCCTAGCTGGAATGTCAGGGCCATTGTCACCTTCTTCCTTCACCTTGACCCCATGACACTCAGCTCCGTGCTTTCTGCATATTGATGTATGTCTGAAGTTATTCCCTCCTCTCAGCGCTCACTGCCACAGTCTCTGGTTCAAAGAAATTTCCTCTCTTGCTTGGACCAATCAGATGGTCAACCTGCCTTTACGTTTTCTCCTCTACATCCTTGCACCTACCCTGGTGCTATAAAAACTGACTTCCTTCTCAGAAGCCTTCATTGGCTATCCTTATTGCTTGCAGAACAGAGGCTCTCATCTTGGGCAAGGAAGCTCTGAACAGCTGACCCCAGCCACCTCTCTCACTCCCCTCCACTTCTACCAATCACACTCCGCTGAGTGCCCTACACTTTCACACAAGTATAACCCTTCTGCCAGAGGTGCCCTTCTGTTCCTCCATTACTGTTTCTGGCAAAAAGAAAAAAGAAAACCTCCATCCCTCAGGTTCCAGCTGAACCTCCTTCATCTTTCAGTCTTTCCTAACTTCCCCAGGTATGAGGTCAGTTACAACCACTGCCCCCACAAATAGATATTTGCTCATACTACAGCAGCCACTCATCCATAAGGTTTTATGTGTGCCTCTGCACCTGACAAGTTAAGTAGATCCCCAAAGTCTAGTTGCTCGTATATATTCTCTGTACCTTCAGGCTTATTTACAGTGATACTCTTTTCCTCGTTTATGATATGGGAGTGCAAATGATAGCTACTATTTTCTAGAATTATAAAGAATGGGTAAAGTGATATAGATAGTATGCATGAAGATAATATAAAGAAGGAAGGATACTCAGCATTCATTCAGTGCTTTGAAAGGGTCAAAAATTGTTCTAAACTCTTCATATGACTTTGAAAGTAGGTAGAACCAAAGAGTTACTCCATGCTATATGATTGTGTGTGTGTGTGTGTGTGTGTGTGTGTGTGTGTGTGTGTGTTTGTGTGTGTGTGTGTCTACTATGGGTATAGTATAGATGACATATATCCAAAATATATACCCTACGTTATGTCTGATATGTAGTGGCAACTCTAGTTTTTCCTTTCTTTTGTCCATTTTCCTGTCCTCCATTACACTGTCCAAGCCATCCTCCCATATTTGGTCTCTGTGGGATAGGGTAATAGAAAGACAATCCAGGAGGCTCTGCTTCATTATCCATTATAACAGACCAGTTAGAGGAAAAGAGAGAAGCCCCTGGGATCACCTTTGGAGTTGGTGTCTAAAGGATAGCTCCTGATTTTAAGTCACCGCTTCTTCAAGGACAGAGGCAATATTGTACTACAGTTCATGTTCCCCATAAGCACCAGCACTGTGGTGATCAAGTGACATGCACTAGATAAATTCTTGGCCTTAGGATTTCTAGTTATCAGCATTTTCAGTGATGGCTGGAGCAGATGCTAGACCATAGCTAACAGGTTCTCATGAACAGACAGACAGCAACAGCTAAAGCCACCCAGGAGAAGCCCTTTTGACTGAACTTTGATGCGGGTTGCCAGCAGGCCAGCATGCCATGGACTTGTACCCCCAAAATGTATCCTACCACCACCATGAGGGTAACCAGATGCAAATCTCTCCACTTCCTTGGGCCTCCATGTCCTCACCTGTATAATGTTGCCCCTCCGGGCTGTCTGGGAATGCATGCAAGGCAGGGCAGCTGCAAAAGTTCCTTGCCAAAAGGCTGCGCAGAAGCGAAGTGTTGCTAATTTCAAGTGCTGGGGCTTCACTCACCAGGAAACACTCAGGAAGAGGGTGTGGGGGAAGAGAGCAGGGACTTGTGTATCCAGGACATATGGGGGCCTATATTTGTTGTCCTCCTGCTTAGCAGCATTAACGATTCAAGCTGGTGCTGCCTGTGGAACAGTCTGTCCTTTGGGATCCTCAGGGATAGGAGGGGCTGCAGAGAAGCAGGGCTGCAGCCAACGGGCAATCCAGTGAGAAATAGAGTGATAGCGATGAGACGCCACGCACACAGGTTCATACGCATGCATTCGCACTCCTCGCAACCCCCAGCGCTGCCTCGGAACAGCAGCTGGAGCTAATTACAGACAGACAAACAGCGCCTTCTCTGGCTCTTCTCTCAAAACTGTCAACCCCCCACCACCACCACCAACACTACCACCACGACCCGCCCCTGGGAGTTGCTGGAGTTCTTGGAGCGGGTGTTGCCGGCGACACAGCTAAGTGCCTAGAAAGAACATTGTGGGAGGTGGGGGTGGAATTTTAGGGAAGTAGGAAGCCACCATGTGGCTCCCTGTCTTGGGGTGGGTAAAAAGGAGGGGACGAAGCGCGGGAGAGAGCTGGCTTGGATACAGATGCAGCTTTGTGTTAACAGATGTGCTCTCCTGGCAAGCGGGAGCCCAGGCACTTAGCTCCTCCCTTCTCCTTCATCTGGATCCACCCAGGGATCCCCTCTCAATCCTTCTCCCTCTTAAATCCCCAACTTCCTCTCCAATTCTATATCTGGCATAAAGCTTAATAAATGTTGAATGAATGGATGGATGAATGAACACATGTACCCTCCTCAAACCCTTACAACTCCCCAGCTTTATTCCCCACCCCCACAGACCATAATAACTGCGGACGCCCTTTCTTCTGCATTTCTTTCTATGTACTCCCTTAGGGTACTTTCAACTCTCACCTACATGCTCCAAACTCCCAAATCTCTTTGCAACGTTCTCCTCTCCAGCTGTGTGAATGTTCCCGGGGCTTCTTAAACTCAAAATGGCCCTCATTTATATCTCCAGCAATAACCTCCTCCAGGATGGATCTCTAATGGTGCCATTTGGTATGCCAAAGTGGCTGCACAGGCAAGAGAGACCTGCCTCCTAGCTTCTAGAAGAGTAAAGTAAACCCCCTGATACCAGGGCCTCTCTTTACTCCAGAACAAGTTTCTTCCTGTCATCCTCTCACTCCTGCCCCACATACCTACAAGGGTAGTCAAATTGGAAACTAACCACCAACCTGGCGCTAGCTGCCCACACTAAGAACGGTGAACTAGAACCAACAAATAGATTCTGCAAGAAGCTCTTAAAAGAAGCTGTGCTATTCCTTCTCCACCATGCCCTTCCTAATCCACTGTCATTTTGCAATTCTGGTATTGTCACCCCCGCTTCCCTCCCCGTGGCACCATCCTTCAGTCAGCCCCTCAGACTTCAGCTCACTCCTCCACTCCACTCCTCCGAATTTTAGAACCCTCGCCTCCAATCTCACTGCAGTCCTCGGGCAAGTACTAAACCGAGACTGGTAGGGTATGAGAATTTCATTCCATGAGAGGAGCGCTGGAGCTGAAGACCCAGAATGTTTACTGAGAGCCTGCATTCAAATTCTTTCCTGGTTTTGGCAAGGGTAAGAGTAAATAAAGACCCTCTTTCCTCCAGGCCACCCTAAATTTGGATAGCAGTCCAACAAGTAGTGAACAGACACAGTGGCCTTTGGTTTTCTGACAGCCTGGGTCCAATGAAAGCAGCACCGAAGTGTCTTAGTTAGCGTTTCTGATGCTGTGATAAAACATCATGAGGAAAAGCAGCTTGTGGAGGGAGGGTTTGCTGCAGATTGCAGCAGTCATGTCACACTCTGTGACTGAGGAAAGTCAGACTAGGAACTCATGGCAGGAACCTGGAGGCAGGAGCTGAAGCAGAAGCCACAGAGTCATGCTGCTTACTGGCCTGCTCCTCATCGTCTGCTCAGTCTTCTTTCTTACAGCGCCCACGACCACCAGCCCAGCAGTAGCACTATCCACTGTGACCTGAGTCCTGCCATGTGAATCATCAACCAATAAGAGGCTCTGCTTGCCCACAGGCCAAAGTGGTAGGGAGACATTTCTGAATTGAAGTTCCCACTTCCCAAATGTCTCTAGCTTGTTTCAAGTTGGCATACAACTAGCCGGCACACCAAGTTTCTTCCTTCCTCCCTCCTGGGGGTCCCTAGGACTGTACACATGCAAGGTGCCATTATGCCCAGCCACGTAACAGTAACATCTAGACGTTTTCAGGTTTTCAATGCAAAGTGAAAGAGGCATCAGTAATTTCAGTTTGGCATATATACAGGGTGTGGCGTAACTTATTCAAAGCCTTCACCCCTAACTTAAAAACAAGCATTCACTTAGCAAATCTATACTGAGTCAAGCAAAGACCAATATTCTGCAGTTCCCTCCTTCAACCTGCTCCTTTTCTTCTTGGTGGGGAGACAGCATTCAGACATTATTAGTCTTATTACTAATAGCTGCATTACTGTTAATAATACAAAACCATGTCAAGTGTCATCCTATGCCTGATGTGACATTTTATACAGCTCTGGAAGTTCCTTTGGCAGCACTGAAGTGTGTCATCCACTGGCCTGTCGATGCTAGTGCATTCTTGTGCATTGTGAAGTGGTGAATGGGTGTGAGCCTAGAGCTCCTGAGCGCTCACTAAAGTTCTTCTGTGCTCTATCTGTGCAACTTTGGCTAACACACTTAGCCTGCCTGTGTCTGCTGCACCTCTTCTGGAAACTGAAGACTGCAATAGCACTCACCTCACAGAATAATACCTATTAATAAACTAGATGGTTATGGACTGGCAAGATGGCTCAGAGAGAGTATCAGCACCTGCTACCAGGGCTGATGACCAGAATTCAATTGTCATAGCCCACCAACACCAACCTATATGTTGGAAGGTGAGATCTCCTACAAGTTGTCCTCTAATTTCCATATGCATACTGACACTCACACACGCACATGCACACGCACACACAGAGAGAGTTTAATTTTTATTCAATCAGATAATTAATGAAACACTTAGAATTACATCTGGCACAGAGTAGGTGCTCAAAAATGTTAGCAATTGGGACTGGAAACATGACTCGGTGGTTAAGAATGCTTTCTGCTTTTGCAGAGGACCCAGGTTTGGTTCTTAGCACTCACATAACAGCTTACGAGAGCTCCAGTTCCTGGGGATGTGGCACCATCATCTAGCCTCCATAGACACGAGGCAGCGTGCAGTGTTTGTAAGTAAACAATCATAGATGTAAAATAAAAATAATTGAATTGTTTTAACGTTAGCAATTATTATTTTCATGATAGATATACTGACCTTTGTTACCACTGGAGGTTATATTTTTGGGGGGCCTCCAAAAGAACCCAGTTAGGTGCCCTAGTCACTCACCTATTCAATCAATGAATACATGCTGATTGCCTAAAAGGTCTTGAGCTAAGCATTGGAGTTATATAAACAAAGAACATATGAACCCTGCCTTTGGGACTAAAGAATTCCTCCAAAGCAGCCTTGGATTAATAGTGCCCTGAAGCTCCTAGATGAAGCAGAGACAAATCCTCCCTGGAGAAACACACCTTCAAACCAGTTTTCGCAGGATTACCAAGGTAAAGTCTGGCTGAACATGAGCTCATAATCAAAAATTACAAAACATACAATGAAGTCAGGAACAAGGAAAACAGAATTAGATCTTCAAAGACCTCAGGTATTGCAATTATGGAAAATGAAATACATCTTATGAATATTATAAAACAAAAGCCTTTGCAAACATTAGCATGGAAGAAGAGACTAGCACAAAATGCAACTTTTCTAAGTAACTTATTTTTATAGAGAGTAAAGATAGCACTCAAAGAACATTAACTCCTTTCATGTTATGTGGTTAACAAGAAATTACCCAAATCAGTATTTCAGAGGCTATTGTATTTTTGACAAACTTGGTGATTAGAGCTATGGCATTTCTTCCCCAAGTCGTGCGACATGAGTACAAAGAAAAATGACAGATATGGTAAAGCCCCTGCCCCCAAGTAGCTGAAAACTCAGATCACACATGTGAAGCTACAAGTGCTAACAGTCTGTGTGTTGGAAGCTACAAAGGTCTTGAGTGGTTGGAAGTGAGAGCTGAGCAGGTCTTTGAAGCATGGGTGGATCTGAGGTGAAGAGAACCTTTTTACATTAGCTAGGAAGAATGAAAAACCTGGAAAAAGCCCAAGAAAGTTATAGTGCGGGCTGGAGAGATGACTCAGAGGTTAAGAGCACTGCCTGCTCTTCCAAAGGTCCTGAGTTCACACAGACAGAATATTGTATACATAATAAATAAATAAAATATGGGGCTGGAGAAATGGCTCAGAGGTTAAGAACCCTGACTGCTCTTCTGAAGGTTCTGAGTTCAATTCCCAGCAACCACATGGTGGCTCACAACCATCTGTAATGAGATCTGATGCCCTCTCCTGGCCTGCATGTGTACATGCAGGCAGAATACTGTATACATAATAAATAATAAAGAAAGCATTTTTTTAAAAACAAAGTTATAGTGCAAATGAGCAGCAAAGCAGTACAAGGAAGGGTGGTTGTGTCTTGAGAGCACAGAGAACACAGAGGCAGATCTGGGCTATCACACAAGATATTGTTACCAAAAGGGTCCCAAGTTTATTTGATGCTCTGTCGTCATCTTGAAATTCTCAGTTTCTTTGAACATGAAGCTCTCTCATTGTCATTTTATACCTGGTATCTTCTTTTAGTAGCCTCAGTCTCAATGCCTGGAAACAGGCTTTCTCAGTGAACTAGACACATACTATTTAGGCCAGAGACGTCCTGAGGGAATGCCTGTCTACATCTGACCAATGCTTGGGTTAGACATGACTGTGCTTTCATGTGGGTATTTGGGATTTGAACTCAGGTCCTCATGTTTGCAAAGCAAGTACTCCTACATACTAAGACATGTTGCCAATTATCTTCTCTGCTCTTCTAACACTTTAGACATAGTACTACCCTAGTCCATAGAAAATAGAGGCTATCGTTGTTTATGTATCTATCTTCCTCATTGAACTGTGAGTGCCTTGAGGTGGGGGTTGCATTACTGTATCCCAGCTGCCAGCACAATGCCTACCACATAGCAGGTGTTTAGTAGACATCTAAAGAATGAATAATGTGGTTCATGAACATTCTTATCTTCTTGCCCATGTCTTCTGCCACTATTTCTGTCTGAGCTCCTATTGTTTCATCACAATAGCTCCCTGATTGATTTTCATCACTTCCTTCTCCAACCCATCCAAACACCTCTTCTCCCCAGCGATATGTCTTTCTAAAATCAGAGTCACTGTACCCTCTGTTGCTCAAACACTTTCTGTGATGCTTCCCTGTTTGCAGAGCAAGTATCCTAGTGATATTCAAGAGAATATGCTTTTCCAGCCATGCTCCCCACTTTCCCCCACGTGAGACTGGCCACATTCATGAACCCTGTGTGTGCCTATAATCCAAACATTGGGGGGATGGAGACATGCAGGCCTCAAGAAGTCACCGACCAAGCAGTTTAGCCAAAATAACACACCTCTAGCTTGCTGAGAAACCCTGTCTCAGAGCAATAAGGTCGAGGGTAATCTAATAAGGAACCTGATGCTGATGTCTCTGCATCTGCATGACACACAAAAACATGTACCACACACAGATAACACACACACACACACCTAAACTAAGAGCCTCAAGGGAGGGTTCCTAACGAAGACAGGATTCAAGAATTCAAAAAAGAAGGACCATCTTAGCTGCAATTTGAAACTGGAACCCCACCTCATAGGAAAGGCAGAGAAATACACCCCAGGAAGAGATCACCAAATGCAAAGACCCACTGAAAACCAACCATGAAATAGATACTGTACTGTAGACTGAGGATCATAGCTGTCATCCTGGCTCAAGCCAGTGAAAAAAGACAACTAATCAGAGAGTAACAAAATGATATAGCAAAGGCTGTGATCTGAGCACTGGAGGGGTTGGAGGGGAGGTATCTTACCCAGTGGGAGGGGGCAGGGATTAAGGAGGTATCTTCTGTAAAGGAATCATTTTCTGAGCACTGGGTACTATGGATGAGAAAGTAAGTGTCAGCTAGGTAAAGGAAGGCAGGAAAGGGAAGGAAAGGCATTGTAAATGATGGGTGCCAATACACGTGGCTCTAAAAGGAATTCTTAATAACTCTGTGTGATGAAACTCCAGAATGAGTGAATAGCAGCATGGTAAGATATGACCAGGGAAAAAGACCTTTAGTGCCAAGTCCAGGAGTTTGGACTCCATCCTTACAGTAGCTCCCAGCCTTCGTTCCATATTAGAGTCACCTGGAAGGCTTTAGACTATTCATGACTGGGTCCCACACCAGGAACTCTGCTTTAATTTATCTGTGGGGAAGGCATTGGGATTTTTAAAAGCCTTCCCAGTTTAGTGTAGTCTGCAGCCACAGCTTCAGGGAGCCAAGTTCTAAATGTGAGTATTTATCAGAATCATCTAGAGGTTTTGTTAACTACAGGCTGGAGGTGGGCACTCCCTAGCTCTGATTCAATAACTCCAACTCTGGCGAGTTGTCAGACTTGCTGGTGCTGCTGTTCCTAGGACCTCACTCTGAGAGCCTCTACTCACAGATGTTGCGAATCCAGTTACAAGGATTAAGTATAAAGGTATTTGAAAGATCACTCTGGTCCCTTTGGAGAGAATGCATATGGGCGTGGGGAAGAAAGTGAGAGGGCTCATCCGCTTCTGTAATTACCTTCATAATACCTGCACAAGATCAAGCCAACATAGATTTGGGAGAGAGGCCCTGAAGGCCCAACCCCTAATAGAGAAGTTTTGGACAGGTTATGGCTTCTAAGGGACAGGGAGTTAACTGGTCTTCTTCAAAGATATGGCCCTTGGTATGCGGCCCATGCTCCAGAGGCTGACACTACAACCACGCACATATGGGCAGCACTAATTGAACTCAGTAGATTAGAGGAGGAAGAGGCACAGGAGAAAGAGCCAGAGTGGAAGGAGGAAGAAGGAGAGAGGAAGATGAAGAGGAGGGAGAGATGAAGTTAGAAGGAGTATATGGCGGGAGTCTGAAAGGAGCTGAAGTGGGGAGCAGAATGCAGACTTTAAAAAGTGAGATGAAAGGAAGCTATTATAAGAATCAAGGTAAGAGTTGTTTGGGGAAGGACCAGCTCTGAATGAAAGAAGTGGAATGGAGAAGATTGGTTCCAGTCAAGGGATGCTGAGGATGTAGACTTAGCAGAGCACAGAGATTGGCTGAATGTAGAGGTGAGATAAAAGCCACAGCAAAAGGCAACTCTTGTTTTTTGTTTGTTTGTTTGTTTGTTTGTTTTGTGCCTTAGATAACCGATGATGCTGGTTGTACTGGGCATTTTCATTACGGGAATCAAAAAAAAAGCTAAATATGGGAGCCGGTGAGATAGTTCAGTGAATATCTCAGTTGGGTATATTATCTGATACCAAACCTGACAGGACTCCCCAGGACCCACATCATGAAAGGAGAGAATTGAGTTCCTCAAATTGTCCTCTGACTTCCACATGTATGCCATGGTATGTGTGCATAAATGCATAAAAACACACATGGAGGGGCTGGAGAGATGGCTCAGAGGTTAAGAGCACTAACTGCTCTTCCAGAAGTCCTGAGTTCAATCCCAGCAACCACATGGTGGTTCACAACCATCTATAATGAGATCTGGCGCCCTCTTCTGGCCTGCAGGTATACATGCAGGGAGAACACTGTATACATGATAAATAAATAAATCTTAAAAAAAAAAACACATGGAATGACTCTAAGAGATTTTAAGTTGAATCTATACGGGGGCTTTAGTTCATTCCAGGGTGAACTTGTCCATCAGGCACAATGCCCTGGGTTCAATTTCTAGCGCCGAATAAACTGGACATAGTAGGGCATGCCTACAATCCCAACATTTAGGAAGTGGAATTAGAAGGATCAAAAGTTCAAGGTAGCAAGTTTGAGGCCAGCGTGAGTCACAGGAGGATCTTGTCAAGAAAGGAAGAAAGGAGGCAAAGGAAAGGAAAGAGAAATAAGGGAAACGAAGAGTGACTGGGTATGGTGACACATGCGTATGCTCCAAGCGCTCTAGAGTTTGAGGCAGGAAGATACTGAGATCCAGGCCAGCCTCCACCCCAAGACCGAAACGAAAATTGCAATGTGTTAGCAGGCTTGAATGGGCATAGGGAAGGAGGGCATTTCTACTCGCACGTCCATAGCAAGAGTCTCAGAGACTTCAACAAGGCAACGTGTTCTGCTCTTGGTACTGTATGTTTCACTTCAACCTTAATCAGCTTGGGATTCCTTTCCAACTGCATGTGAAGTGAAGTGAAATAGCAGGCACCCTGACAGGAAGATCAGCCACCTGAGGCCTGGGTACAAAGCCTGCCTCTCTGCTATACCCCTAAGTATGCTTATCCAGTTATCCACCCATCCGTTCACTCTTTTGTACTTTCACAAAGTTGTAAAATGCTGTTTCCTAGAGAGGTGCTTTTGTTTTTAAGTAAAGAAATAATTTGGGGAGCTGGAGACATGTCTCAGAGGTTAAGAGCACTCAGCTCTTCCAGAGGACTGGGATTCAGTTCCACTAGGCAGCTCACAACTGTCTGTAACCCCAGTTCCAGGGGATCTGACACCTTCACACCAATGCACATAAAATAAATTTAAGCAAATTATTTTAAAAAAATAAGTAATTCTTGAACTGGGTATGGGGTAGCTCAGGCCTTTAATCACAGCACTATGAAGGCAGAAGAAGGTGGATCTCTGTGTAGTTGAGGCCAGCCCGCTCTGCAAAGCGAGTTCCAGGCCATCTAGAGCTATGTGGTGAGACCCCGTCTATAAACAAAGCAGCAAACACTTGTTCCACATCCAGGTAAAGAATTCAGAAGGTGCCCTTATATAACCAATGTAACAAACACGACTTAAGGACAGCTAGCAAAGGAATTCATTCTGCATGGATAGAAAAATGTACAAAAAAAAAAAACCAAGCAATTGTCCAGTACATCATCTTTGTGACTATTTCTAAGTCTCCTCCATGGGCAAGTAGACTGGCAGCAATCAGCAAGACCAGCAGGAGTGATGGATGGGATAATTGTCCATTAGGGTAACAGATAACGTTCATAACGGGAAGGATTCAACAAGGCAGACACGTGATAAATGGAAGGAGAGTTAGCTAATGTGATAGGAGCTGCAGTGCCGTTTGTTAGCGGCTATGCTGTGGTCGAATTGATGGTTTGAGACCCTTTGCTGATGGGAGCACAACCTCCCCCCCCAACACACACACACACACACAGAGAGAGAGAGAGAGAGAGAGAGAGAGAGAGAGACAGAGACAGAGACAGAGACAGAGACAGAGACTGACTTTAGGCTAATAATATAACATCATTAAAATATAATAATATAACATCATTAAAAACTGTTGTTCAAGAAACTCACTTACTTATACCCACAAGTCATGCTACAGTAAAAAGTGTTTCTGTGAGCTCCTTGATGACAGAGGCTAGATGTAGTGTGTGTGTGTGTGTGTGTGTGTGTGTGTGTGTGTGTGTGTGTGTTGGTGCATGGTATAGGGGATGACACAGAGCGTTCGACAAATGTTTATTAAAGTGGAGTTAATTAACACATATGTCCTTTCATCCATCTGTTTCTTCCTTCGACAGACATTCATTACATGTAGGAATTAACAGCTCTGGCCCTGGAAATCCAGGCTTTGGGTTTCAAATTACGACTCCAACTCTCTGTGCCCACCTGGGAAAATAATGAGTCCTTCTGAGCCTAGTGCCTGCCACATAAAGCGGGGGAAATTTGCATATAGTTGACTAAGGATTTGATGAGTTAGTAAGTGCTCACTAAAAGGCGACTCTTAATTGTGTGTATGTGAGGCCAGGCCTCTCTCCAGTAACTAGGTCACTGTAAGAGGCCCCAAATGTCTGAAGAAATGACAAGGCTTTTTGGCCCAAGCTGGTTTTCATTAACATGCTTATTTATGTCCTCAGCCCAGCGCCCCACCGCCCCAGGCCTGCCATTTCTGGCCTGCTGCCCTCCTATGGCAGCTCAAACTGTGTCTAGGTGGGTTTGCTTCCTAGAGAAGCCTGAGAACTTGTGGAGCTAGGAGGTGAAAGAGGAAGGAAAAAAAACAGAGAATGCAGTCAACCATTATTATGCAACCCCCACCACTCTCCATCATAGGCAACTAACTAGGGCACTTTCCTAGACTTCTTTCTACCATGGGGATTTTGTGGTGGTGATTTCGTGGTTGGTTGATTTTTTCGGGGGGAAGGGAGTTGTTGTTTTTGTTGTGTCATTTTTGCTTTGATTTTTTTTGTTGTTATTTTGTTCTTTTGTTTTGCTTTTTGTTGTTCTCTTAAGACAGAGTCTCACCACATAGCTCTGGCTGGGCCTGTATCTCAGCAGGTAGAAGAGGCTGTCCTCAGACTTGAAGCAATTTTCTGTCTTCTGCCTTCCGAATGTCTCTTTCAAAGCTTTCACAGACCTTGTTTGCACATATCCTGATATATACTCATCAACAAGGTCATGCTTGGCTTTTAGATCAAACACATGTAATAAGTTCAAAATTATGCTTCCAATGTCTGTCGTCCTTCAAGGTTGTATGACCCACTTGAAAGCAAGAGCTACAGCTTGCTCAACTGATGTGTGTCCAGTTCATGTTTGGCAGAATGTTCAACTATGTTGGCCCATAAGCTAACCTAAGTTGTGGATGGCTCCCATCTTACATTGTCACATGAAAGCAAAAGGAAATGTGCGTATTGGATATAGCACAGGCAGGCCTGGCTTTGAAGCAAGGTATGAAATACCAACCAGTCCCAAAAAACAAAATGATGGACTGGATAAGCACTAAAAGAAAAAAGAAATAAAGTGGAAGGAAGAGAAGAGGAGGAGAAAGCAGAAGGAATAGGAGGAAAATAAGGAAGAGGAAGACAGGAAAGGAAAGAAAAGAGGTAGATGGAGGAAGGGGAGGAAGAAAGAAAGGGGGCAGGAAGAGAAAGGGAAAGGCACTGAGGGAAGGAAAGGGGGAGAAGAGGGAGAGGAAAGGGGAGAGTTGGATCAGTGGCAGTGTAGTAGGGAAACTCCCCTACAGATGAATGTTGTTCTCAAGGGCGAGTGGGTGGCTAAAATGCACTGTATAAAGAAAATGTAGTGTAATTGAGGCAGAAAACCCCAGGTTTGAATCTCCGCTCTCCATTTCTGTACTGTGTGCCTGTGTATTATGCTTTCTGGGCCTCCGTGTTTTCGTTGTAAAATTAAGATAATGATGGTCCCCATCTCACAACTCTGGTGAGGATGGCATAAGATACAGCATAGAAAGTATACTATAACACAGTGCCTCGCCTGTAATAAGGGACTCAGAGAAGCTATTTGATGTGTTAATGCATGAGTATTTTCTGTAAAACTGCGTGAAAGGAACTTCGGATTACCTTTAGCATCTGCATTAAATCTGGAAGAAGAATATATAATTCCCAATAAAATTTGGTTCAGTAAACCAGGTATGATGGCACACATCCGGAATCCCAAAACTTAGGTGGTGGAGGCAGAAGGTCAAGGTCATCCTCAGGTGCATAATGAGTTTAAAGTCAGCATGGGCTACATGAAACCTTGTCTTAAAAAAACAAAAAACAAAAAAAAAAACATTGGCTCCAGAGCCAAATAGAGTGGTACGCACCTGTAATCCTGTAATCTCAGCACTCGGTAAAGAAGGCAGACAAATTATGAGTTCAAGATCACCTGACCACATCCAAAAATGCTTTTAAAATTAATACTAATAAGTACAAAGAGCTAGTTCGGCAATTACACTCCTGTTTCTTAGCACACAACAACTAATATTGAAAACAACAGAAAATTAGCTTGACAAGAGCCAAACCATTCACAGTAAAGTGCGTAGGAAGAAGCCTGCTTTGCCCATTGTAGCTGCATTGTTAATTGACCTGAGATGTTCCCAGAATGTGAAGAAGTGTTTCAAAGACAAGCACAAGCCAGAGTACGGAGTAGCTCATTATATCTGTTCCTTCCCTACTCTGCTTGCTAATAAGGAGAGTCAGGCAAATCAGTCAGCACCAAATCCACAAGAAAAAACAAAAACACAAGCCAAAGTGCTTGAAACCAACCATGGTAGCAAACTCACTAGACTGACCCTCTCTGTTCTTGGCCCTGTGGACTTCCCAGCCTACCCAACATCTTGGACTGAGCAACTGACCCTGGCAGGGTAGTCAGTTGTCACCATGTCACCACACATCCTCTGTCCTCTGTAGCATATAGGGAACAAGAGCTGGTGAGACAGAGTTAGCTTATAGCCCAGGCTGCAAAATTCTGTCTTTTATTCTCTTCTCTGATTTCCCCCTACCCTGATCTTGTTTGGACATGTACCCGTAGAGCAGTCAAGACTCCTGCATTCCCTGTCTCTGGTTTATTTTTTTCTTTGTCTCTGTATGTGTCTGTGTGTCTGTAGGTCTCTGTGTATGTGTGTATATGTGTGTGTGTGTGCGTCTGTATGTATGTGTGTCTGTATGTCTGTGTGTATCTGTGTGTCTGCATGTTTCTCTGTGTGTATGTGTGTGTCTGTATGTCTCTGTGTGTATATAACTGTGTGTGTATGTGTGTGTCTGTATGTCTCTGTGTGTATATAACTGTGTGTATGTGTGTGTCTGTATGTCTCTGTGTGTATATAACTGTGTGTGTGTATGTGTGTGTCTGTATGTTTGTGTGTATGTATCTGTGTGTCTGTATGTCTGTGTGTGTATCTTTGTGTGTATGTGTGTACATATCTGTGTGTGTCTGCATGTTTCTGTGTGTATATGTATATCTGTGTGTGTCTCTGTATGTGTATATATATATATATATCTGTGTGTATGTGTATGCATGTCTGTGTGTATCTGCATGTCTCTGAGTGTATATGTGTGTCTGTATGTTTGTGTGTGTATCTGTGTGTCTGCATGTTGCTCTGTGTGTATGTGTGTGTCTGTATATATGTGTGTGTATCTATATGTATGTCTGTGTGTGTCTGTATATATGTGTGTGTATCTATATGTATGTCTGTGTGTGTCTGCATGTCTCTGAGTGTGTGTGTGTGTCTGCCTGTCTCCTCTGTGTGTCTATATATCCTTGCGTGTGTCTGTATGTCTGTGTGTGTATGTGTGTGTGTTTGGATTGGCCATTTGCCAAGATGGCTAATCAGCATTTTCAAAGAGCAGGTGAGTTATCGTCTCTACTATCTGAACTGCCTGCAACTTAAAACAATCAAAATCTCCTTAGGATATACAAGTCTTTCTGGACCTTCCAAATTAAAAATCCACTTTTGGCAGCAAACAAGACTGTCATTTTCAAAGTGTAGTAGCCACTTTTAGGAAATTTGAAAAGTGACCAAGAGATTACGTTTCTCATGGCTAAAGCACTCTGTGTTAGCTGTAATCAACTGTTTGATAAGTGGCATCATAGTCATGGGTGTGAAACGTCTGGTTCCTACCAGAGTATGGGTGGTTTGTTCACAAGTGGGGAAGGCAAAGTAAATATAGCTTTGCCTCCTAGTCTTAGAGTTGGCCCCAACATGCAAACTCCTGTCTACAAACTTATTCCATGCCAGGATTTGATAGGTTAATGTCAGCAGCTGGCAGAGATCTGCCTGTGGTTACCGTGAGTGCCACATGGCGACAGGTAACGACAACAGAAGGCTGCCAGAGAGGAACGCCCAACTTGTCTGAGGGGCAGATGACCTAGATTGCTGGTCAGCAATGTTAACAGGCCCTGATCCAGGCCACTATTGGAACTACAGAGAACATTCAGAAGCAGCCTGGACAGGGCACAGGAGATGACAGCTACCATTTATTGAGCACTTACTCGATGCCAGGCCCTATGCCAGATCTGGCTATGTTTTCTTATTTGATCCTAGCATGAACCCCATTTTACAGAAAGGGAAACTACAGCCAGGAAAGAGAAGGCCGATCCAAAGCAGAAACCGGGAACAAGACTAAGTCCAAAGCACTTTGAAGGCAAAGTGGTTGAAGGCAATTGCAAACAAACATTCAGGAATCTGAGCTCTTTAGAGCGGTGGTGACTGGGAGTTGGAGATTTGTGCCTGAGCCATTCCATCCCTTTGGCAGACTCGCTTTATCGAACTAGCTCTGGCTGTCAGATGTCAAAGTGGCTGGCAAGGGTACAGTGCTGGTTTGGCAAACTCTGGGTCCAGAAAGGGAATGGACAGGTGCCTAGCATAGATTCCTTTGAAGAATACCTTAATTGCCACATGCCCTAAAACTCCAGCTAGCACGGCAGTAGGAAGGGGAGACTGGCGAACTGCAGTAAGAAAGATCCTTCTATAATCAACACTAATAACATCCTTGTCTAGAAGATAATATTGCACTATCATGGCTACATGCCCATAAGCACAAATATTCTTGACTGTCAATCATGAAGAGTCCCTGCTCAACTTTCACAGTTACTACAGCGCAGGCCCAGGCTCTGCTGACACTAGCACACAATGGAAGTCACAGCTCAACCCTGATGCATGACCTGTCTGTTGAATCTTGTCCCACAGACATCATCAGCATTATGTTCCTGAGCCAGTACTGTCCTTGGCACCAATCAGCAGTCTGAGGACAAACAACACTGGCTTCCAGCCTTCTGCCACTAGAGTGCTTGGCTCCTATGCCCAAGAAAAGCAAGCATCCCTTACTTTCAGGAATTTGGGCTCATGGGCATAAAAGTAGGTCCAAGTACACGAACAAAGTTCCATCCAGCTTGGGCTTTTGAAGCATGAGGAGGTGTGGCAAAGGTGGCATAGGAACTTCGCAGAGATCCAGTCACAGTGGCTGGGCTATTTAGCAAAGTCCAAGGGGCTGGTGGAGGACCTTAAATAATAATACAGTTGCATTCCCAGCTGTGTTCAATGAACAGCATATCATGATTGCCTTTTCACAAAAATATCAGTGACATAATCCTAACAGGCTCGCAGCCCTCTCACTAGTGCAATAAAACAATGACCCAATTATTTCTGAGAGCCGGAGCAGCAGATATGACGACTGGGTGGGTCGTGCAGGGCCCTGCACATGATGGATGGGGCACAGTAGGGCAGCTAAGTGTGTGCTGGGATTGGAAGCCTGCCTCCCCAGCCAAAACTCCTACCATTCATCTGGTCAACGGGGGGAAAAAATAAAACCATTCAGTATGAAAGTTCCCGCTTGTTCTAATGACGGCGGCACAGCACTGATTGAAGCAAATTCTGTTTAAAAAGCGAGCCAGTTTGTGGGTATTTGTTTATTTATTCCTCCCCCTCTCTCTGGCTCCCCACACCCTGCCTCGTTCTGCAAAGGATTTGAGATAGGATTTGAACACTGAAAGTTTGTTTAAGTCTTAAACAGGTCCAGCCACTTTTTAGACTGACGACAAAATGAAATCCTTTGGATCAGACACTGTGCTCTTCAAACACAGGTTTGCCCAGTCAGAACTAGTGGCCCTTGTACCCTGCGGTCAGAGAGACTCCTTCCACCAGACCGCTCTGGTCCCCAGTGCTACCCTTCACTAGGGAAATAAACAGGAGCCCAGAAGGCTGCAGCCAAAGGAAAAGAAGGCCACAGAAACCCACTCTCTCTCTCATGAGTTCACTCAGTCTGCACATATTGACGGGACCTATTCTAAAGCAAGTTCAGGGGAACGGGAAGAAGTCTCGGTTACTTTTTACCCGAGAAACTCCAAGTTCAATGGGAAGGACCAACAGGTAAAAACTTTACATTCAAAGACAAGAGGCAGCTTGGCGGTACACACACTGCATGCCCACCCAGTGTGCACAAGGACCTGGGTGTTCTCCCCACCACAGGAGGAAGAGAAGGTCCCTGCTCATGCTGTGAGAGATGCACTCTCGAGGGTAGTGTGGGGACTGTGAGTGGTGTGGCCAGCTTAATTCCCGCACTGCTCTGGCTGCCTCTGACTTCAGCTTTTGGTTCTGTCTTTCCATAACTACGTGGCCTTAGGCACTTTGCTTCTCCCCTCAGAGCCTCAATTCCCTCATCTGTTAAATGGGGCTAAGAATAGAACTGACGTCGCTGCGTTATTATGAGGATTAAATGAGATAATCTGTGTAGAAACTGAGAAGCATTCCTGGCCCACAGAAAGCACCCAATAAAAACAAGTTCGCTTTTTATGCTTTTTATTTCCTTTTGTTTAAGGACTGGTTTCTAAAACAAAATTGTTTTCGAAAAACTCCTCCCTTCCAGGGCCACTTTTTTTTTTCTTTCATATGGAATGACACAGATCTGCCATGGTCTTTCCCTCAGCAACCATATGTCTGGCAAGAATCTCAGGGAGAAAACATTTCCCAGATGGTTTTGTTTATGTCGGCCTACTATGTGCCAAACTCCACTCTAGATGAGAGCGGGCACATTGCTAAGCCATAGAGACAAGGCCCCTGTCCTCTTGGTGTTTTCATTCCAGTGGGTGAAACATACCACAAACAGAAAACATAAACAGGTATAAATTCCCAGAGAGGTAAGAACTGAGGAAGCCTTGCCCTCAAAAGGAATATTAAGAAAGAGCAAGGATCACTAAAGGGTGGTAGCAGGACACAAAAAGAGGTTGATCTTCAGAGTAGTTTTAAAAAGCTGAGACCCAAAGGTTAGGAAGAAGCCTCCCATGCCAAAAGCAAAGCAAAGGCAATCTAGACGGAGGCAGTATGCACAAAGGTCCTGGGGCAGGAAAAAAAAAATGTTGGGAGTGTTCCAGAAACTGAAAGAGCAGTATGGGTGAGCTATAGGTCCCTGACAGGGAGGTAAAGCAAGCAAGATGGTTGCATGCACATTGAAGCTGAGAAAGCCCAGAGAGATTAATGGACTTACCCACAATGCCTCGCACACAGTAGGCGCTCCATATGTTGCAGACTGCTCAGCCAGTAGGGCGGGGCTCAGGCCTTTCGCCTTCCAAATTCGGACTGAGATTTCCCACCAGAACTAGGAACCAGCTACCCAGGGAGACTGAAACATACAGTCTTTTTTTTTTGTTGGTGAGTCATAGGCAATGCGCATTAGAGTGTGGGGTCGAGTGGCCCCAGCTGCTGCCTGTGTGTAAGGGGCGGGGGTGGGCTCAGGCCGTGGCTGAAGCTTTTTAGCATGTTTATGATGAGCTGAAAGCACTCACTGCTTAATTTAAAATACCGCTCACACATACACATACAATTCAGCAGCTGGGGGAGCTGCCAGGAATTGAGGCTAAGTGTAGAAAATTGGAGGATCAGGAATATCAGGTACTCAGCCCTGTTTCCTAGCTCCCAAGGGCTGTCTCTGATCCCATATAGTCCCATCTTCCGGAACAAACTCCTCAAAGTCAAGACATAGATGAGGACTGCAGCAGTTTGGGAAGCAGAGACCTTTCCAGAACCCTTCAGGCTAGCCACACTGGTAGCCCCACCCGGCCTTCAGCTTGCCTGCCTTCCTCTGCATCCACGCCTTGTAGCCCAAACCCACCCCCTTGGAGAAGCCGCCTCCTCTAGGCGCCTCCCAGCTCTCCTTAAAATCTGACAGTTGGGAAAACTCATTTAGTCCAGATTGCAAACTGCCTAGGCTGGCTGCTGCTG
Source organism: Microtus oregoni (assembly GCF_018167655.1). Classification (NCBI taxonomy): domain Eukaryota; kingdom Metazoa; phylum Chordata; class Mammalia; order Rodentia; family Cricetidae; genus Microtus; species Microtus oregoni. The sequence continues at coordinate 2,477,834 of NW_024544745.1, forward strand.
TTTCCGGGGTGTGTATCTTGTCTCCCCAACCACAGGGGGGCCCCCATCACACACTGAGTATTCCTTTGTGCTCCTCCCTCTTCTCGGCACACACAGAGAGGCTAGTGTACAGTTGCTCACCGGTTGCATGGCTGTGCATCCTTTGCAAAGCCTTTCTGGGTTGAGTACCTGCTCTTAATAGAAGAGCATGACCTTCAACTTGGCAAAGAGGTGGGGAATACCCAGGGGTATCCTCTACACAAAAGGTAGCCTGGGGACAAACTAGATGAACCTGCAGCTTGTCAATCACAAAGCCGCTGTGGGGTCAACTCTTTGAACCTGTTGCTCATAACGTTCCTTCTGCCCAGAGGCATTCTGTGCCAACACTACCGGTACAAACGCCTATTCACCCATCAAAGGTAAACGCTCTCTTCTGTAAAGCTCTCCCAGCTGGGACCTATGCACCCTTCCTCCCTTCTATGTCCTTCACTGCAGAACTAGAGTAACCTAGCTTTGGATCCCAGCTCCACCCCTTCCTAAGGTAGCATCCATTTTCTGGAAAAAAGAATGCCACAACAGCGTCAGCGGGCTGTTGGGAATGGCCCATGAAATGTCACCTACAGCCTTCTCATCCCAAGATGGGCCCTCCAGAGCACAGAAGAACACTTCTTGTCATGCTCATTGTTCCTGGGAAGGAGGGGAATGGAATAGTTAAGAATGCGAACTGGAGAAACAGACTCATCTAGGTTCCAAGGCTGGTGTGGTCACTTCCTAACTATGTGACCTTGGGCCAGTCACTTCCTTTCAGAGGCCCACTTTCCTGAACGTGTAAAGTGAAGCCGTCCTAGCCCTTTCCCATCACAGAACCTGCTGGGAGGGTTCAACGATGAACTGGACGCAGGGCAAGCCTGTCGCACGAAAACTGTCCGTGGGGCCACGCCTGTCTCCAACCCAACAAACTCCTTTAAGGGCACAGACAAGTTTTTACTTATCTTCGCATCTCCGCTGCCTAGCTCAGCCCAGAACCTCTGCAGCTGGCAGGCCTACAATAAATCATTGTTGAATTGAATTGAAAACCCAAACCAGATGTGCCTCCTCCCCTGTCAAATGAAGCTTTCAAGCTGGTGGGCTGGGCCTGCTGCCCCTCCACTCCCCCTCCTTCCAGCTGAGCTGCCGCCATTGTCTAAGCTCCGGCTCTAGGGAATGAGGCTGTGGGAGTGAGAGGTGTGAGCCGTAGGGAAGGGAAGGATGCTCTGTCTGCTCCCCAGGGGCCTCATGCAAATTACCCTGGAAGGGTCCTATCCTAGTGTCTCTGTTGAACGCAAAGAGGTGACACACCCTTAGGGAAACTGGCAAGCAACAGATGAAGCTTGCCTTCCCCTCCTCCCCCGAACACCGAAAAATCGCGCAAGTTCAATGCATGAAGTTATGTGGAGAAAGACCCCTTCTTAGTCCTTCTTAGTCCATGGAGTTGAGACCGGGAGGTTTGAAGAAGCTTGGCTCTGAAATCCTAACAGCAGAAGTCAAATCCCAGCCCACTGCCCACTCACAGAAGCCTCCTCTCAGAGCCAGTCTTGCTACAGGACAAAAGATTGCCTTTCCCCCTCCACCCCATCCCCACACTGTGAGACCCCTGGCAGCAGGACGCAGGCCAGGGATGCATGGTTGGGATGGGCTTCACTGGGAGAAATGCTTCAAAAGTTCCAACAACACAGTTTTCAGACGCTGTGTCTTTATTGTTTCTGAACCAGAGATGATTAGACAAGGTGGGGGTTGGGGGGAGAACCTATATTCTACAGCACAAGGTCAAGGTTAAGAACCAGATCCCAGAACATAGCAGGCTGAATGGGAACTCTGGCTTTGCCACATGTTAGCTTCCCTGAAACCTAGCAAGTGACTTAACCTCTCTGCCTCTGTGATCCCACTTCACATGGTATTAATAATGGTACCTTCTCCCCGGCTTTTCTATAAGGACTAAATGGACTAGTGTTTATACAGCCCTGGCCATATGCACAGCACATGGGGAACACTAAACTGTTTGCTAACTAAAAGATAAATACATAGCCCAGCTCCTCTACAGGCAGACTAACAGGCAAGGTCGGCAAATGGTTAGGGAGCTTGCCTTTGAATCCTGGTCTCAGAATTTCCAAGTCACTCTCCCTGAATCTCAGTTTCACAGTCTCTAATGTGGGGCTAAGGGAGAATTTCTTGGGAAACATTGTGCCGGGGTTGAAATGAGATATCTCCCGCAGTCCTCAACACAGTGACAGACGCGCCATGTGGAGTGAGGAAGTGCCCAATAACAGCAGAGCATTCTTCCTCTGAATCTTGGGGAACACTATCCTCGACCCCGAGATTTTCCCCCTTTTCTTCTGGACTAACTCGCGGCATGTAGCTTTCGAAATCCTGCCGCAGTAAATGAACAATCTCAACATTTTGCCAATGAAATTACTAAACATGTTCTCCCCAAGCCAGAAAGAGGGAGCGTTTTTGGTCACCTCTTCACCAACCAAGTATGTGTAGTTAAGTTTCCGTGTTTAGCAGACCAGACCCCCTCCCAACACCCCCCCACACACACACACACAGCAGAAGTCACTCCACAGTATAAATGTGAAGGAATGAGTGTTTTACTGCAAACAAAAGCCATCTTTGTTTGCTGCCCAGCTTTAGGAGAGAAAAAAAAATACCTCAACCCAGGAGTTTGGAAAATTCTTGAAAGTTCTCATTTTATTCCAGCAAATCCAACAAAATTGGCAAGATTTCTGGACGTGTGAGCCTGAATTAGAATGAGCCGCCTCTACCCACTTGCCTCCCCACAGCACCCAGAACCCAGGAAGGGTCTACTGGGCATCAATACGCATTGATTGTCGGTCCCTCCGTGACAGCCCCAGACTCGACTTTGACATAGTCTGCCGCTTTGCCAAAGCATTCGCCAAGTGGTGCTAAAAGCACATTTTGCAAACAGGGAGGGAAAAAAAACATCCATCAACTCACCAACTCTAACACAACTCTTAATTTGTGTGGAAACTTCTCCTCCCGGCTCTATCCACGTGCAGACATATTTTTACAGCTCTGTAGTCATAGGGAAAAACTGCAGCGGCTCCAGCCAAGAACCAGATACCATACAGCTCATGTCACTAAACTTTCCAAGTGAGGGCTTTTTCCTCCCTTACTCACACCATTCATTCATTCATTCATTCATTCATTCAGTTAGTCAGTCAGTCAGTCAACAAACAGGATTGAACCAGACTCTTGGGCTATGACCTGGCGAGAACTGAAATAACAAAGGCACACGACCCACCTTTAAGCTGCTCCCTGTTTATCGAAGGAAAGAAGAAAAGTCAGCAGGCAGTGATAGGATGCTGGAGTCGATGTGTAAATGCAAAAATGTAAAAGCAGAGAAGAGGCACTTCTAAGGGAGGCAGGAAAGGGGCACTGGAGATGGTGGGGGTGGTGGGCAGAGGAGAGCAGGGTGTTATTGGGTAGCCTAAAGGAGTCCTGCTCTAGGCAGGTGTTCGTGGGTGTGGTTTAAAAAAAAAAGGAAAACAGGAACGAGATCATTAAGATCGAAGGTTTCTTGACTACTCTGAAGGCTGGGCGATGCTTTTGGAAGGATGGGAAGCAAGGCAGGAGCACACACACAGGCTCATTTTAGGGAGCTGGTCCCAGCAATATACTCAAAGCCAGACTGGAGGACAGGAGACAGTTAATAGTTAACAGGGGACCCACCATAGGAATCTATCAAGATGAGGGCGCTCTACGCTTACAAACTGTGTCACTGGAACAAGTGCCTTGCCTCTCTGTGCCTCCATCTCCTCCCTCTGTGCAGTAAGAATCACAACAGCATTGCCCTTTGCGGAGCTGCTGGGGGATTGGGTGAAAGGCTGCAAGCAATGCACCTGGCCCAGAGGCTTTTTCACAGGAGATGCTTGAGCTATGAAACTACTGTCGCCCTTTGTCCCCTGCCCTTCTCGTCAACCTTCCTTAAAGTTTGGTACAGTACTAAGTGTGGAAGTGGCGGGGGCAAGATTGGTGCAGCCCGTCTGACTCCAGAGAGCCATGAAGAAACTTTGAAAATGCTGCCGTCAGGACAGTTGATGAGGACTGTTTAGATGAGAGGGTGGCCCCGCAGAGGTTGGAAACGATGACTTCCTAGTGGGACTAAACAACAAAATGATGGCATTTTCTCTGATGAGGAGGAGACTCAGTTAAATTTATCCAGACTTTGGATTCTGCCTCATGAGCATGGGGAGGGAGTTGTCAATATAGGCAAAATCTTGAAGTCTATGTTCCTGGAGTTAGGCAAAGCACCCAGCTACCGATCTCATTTCTGCCACAACCTAGCTGTTGGGGTTTAGGTAAGTCACTCAAGCTCTCTGAACACCAGCAATCTCATCTTACAAAGGACAACAGTAGCTATCTCAAACAATTATTGTGAAGACAACATGAAAACATAGAAATGACTCCATGACCGGCCTATTATGTGTCGGGCGCATACATATTCATTACTATTCTTATCATCGGTGTTTTTTTTGAGGATGAAAAGGGAAGGAAGAAAGGTAGGAGGGGTTGATGGAATGAGACCATGGATGGAGGAGCTTCAAAAGCCTGGCAAAGCTCCTGAGGTAAAGAGAGGAGCTCTGAGGTCAGCAGGCAGGATGTGGATGGAGGAGGTTCTGGCTGCTGATGAAGCATGGTAAGGCTAGGAGGGAGGTGTGTCCTGCACATGGACTCGACGTTAAACTCACCAAGATTGATGTCAGGACTTGGGGTGGAGAAGACAGTGAGCCAGATGTTGAACTCTTCCTTGAATGTGGGAGTGGGGGTTGACCAAAAAGAAGAGCCGACGAGGAGAGGAGAGAAGAGGGTGCTGTAGCCAGATGGCATGGGAAGGAGGAGTTCTTGGCGGAGGATGGAGGACTAAACGAGTCTGGAAGCAGACAGGGGAAGCTGGAGCACAGACCCCACCTCCGAGCCCCAGGGTGCCTGTAGTGGAGAAGTGCGGACAGTGGCCACTAGAGGGCGCTGCCGGCAAAGCCTTGAACTCCGCGGCGCGACTCAGGTTTCAGCACTTCCAGCAGGGGAGGAAGACCGACGACTGTGTGTGGAAAAGTTTATCCTGAGTAGACAGGGAATTGTTGGCTGTGGGATGGCACTTCTACAGGGCACTGAGAGGAGTGGAAGATGGCAGTGATGGGAAGTTGGATGAGTCGGGAGGGCTAGGGATGGGTTTATGAAGCAGTAGGGGGGAACAGAGGAAAGAAGACGCACAAAGGGCAGGAGGCTTAGCACTTGGGCTGTAGCCAAGGACAGGGGGATGTGAGGCCTGGTGGGATTAACTGTCCTAGCAGTTATAAATGGAGATCTTGTTCCCCTCTTTACATCTTTTGTTTATTATAAAACTAACACGTGCTTGTCTCAAAAGGAGTCTAATCATCACTAAGGTGAAAATCTATCTCCTGCAGCTTGCTTGTCAGAAGCAAGGGCCCTAACAAAAGGCAATGCCCTTAACAAAATCGTAGCCTACAATGTGATTTTAACACAACGCTACATGAAGCATATCTCTGCATATTCATGTACAAAGATAGAGTTTGTCTTTATTTGGGGCTATGTTGTCATTGTCATTGTAATCTAACTAGAATAGAAACGGTTAGCAACCATTAGCTGTTCTATGCCAGGGGCTACCTGACCATTTCCTATGTGCATTATCTCATATGTTTTTCATAGCTTCTTGATGGAGATTTTGCCAATTTTCACATTTTAGCGGTAAGAAACTCAAGGTGTGTTTAGAAACGTCCTTGGTACCAGAGCTCATAAGGGGAGCGTGATAATGGAGCCCAAGGTGTGTGTGTGTGTGAACATGTCTGTGTGAACATGTGTGTGTGGACATGTGTGTGGACGTATGTGTGTGAACATGTGTGGGTGGGTGGGTGGGTGTATGTTCAAGCATTGTGGGCATATGTGTACCACAGCCCATGTGTGGCAATCACAGAACAACCTGGAGTTTCTGTCCTTACCTTCCATCTTGAGACAAGGTCTCTTATTTTGTTGTTGTTGTTGTTATTTGTTGTTTGTTGTTTGTCTTTTTTCTGCTATGTGCCGGGCTAACTGGCCCACGAGCTCCCAGGAGGTCTCTGGTCCCGGCCTCCCATATCTCTATGCTAAGCTGACAGGTACTTGCACTGCCACATCCAGCTTCTGTTGGCTCTGGGGAGTCAGCCTTAGGTCCTAGCACTTGTGTGGCAGACACATTGCCCACTGAGCCATCTCCCTAGCCTCAAGGCCAAGCCCTTCCCCGGGTTCCCAGCAAAGCTTTCCTAACACACTAGTCAGATACACTGTGAATGGTTTCAGCAGATCTTCTCTGAAGTCATTTCTGTTCTTTCCACTCTGTTGCTGTTTACAGGTAATATTTAAGTGAGCAGTACTTAACGTAGAGCCTTTTGACGGTGTGCCATTTCCATCTGCTACCCAGAAGTCAAGCTTATTCAGATATGTGCCAAGCGTGCATGGGTGTGCTTGCTGGTACCATAGCCTCACAAACCTAGGCTTCTGCAACCTTTTGAATTTGGCCTGTTTGAAAGATAGAAATGGCATGTCAATCACCTCAACACAGTCTTAATTTCCAATTATTAAATATTACTCTTTTTATGCACCTGTTCACAGACTTAAGCTTTTTGGCCAGTACCAACTCTTTAAGCATGCTGCTACTAGATTATGCCTTAGTATTACGCTAATCCACAGGAGCGCCCTCATTCATCCCGTCATTTATCAAGCCCCAGGCATTTTTCTAACACAAGGAACATAGGAGTGAATAAGGGAAACCTCACCCTTCATGAAGTTGATCCGACTGTATGAGAAGTTGATAACAAACAAGCAAACGATCACTGAATGCGATTTCAGATCGTTTCCGATGCACGAAGGAAAAGAGTGAGCTTCTTGCAATAGCACTTCACAAACGCAGACGGTACCTGACTCACAGTAGCTCAACTTGGATTTTCAACATGTCCAGTGAGAGAGCAATACACAGTCTGCAGAAACCTAGAAGCCATCCTTCCGATTTGGGATGTGAATCTTTTCCTGAGCTAGCGATACACAGCGTGCTGTTCTGTCATAACGCTGGACAGCACAGCGGGTTCCCCAGTTGGGCGTATGATAATAAGGGGCACAACTGGTCCTCCACAGTGTACTGGGTTGCTAAGCAATGATGCTCAGGATGAGAAGTGTAGCCACTGCATTTTCAATTGACAGTGTGTTCAATTTCTAATGGGTCTAAGAGGCTATAACACCATGGTAAAGTGGGCCACAAGGATTAGCCTGACTCGTACATCCTGCTTGATCCTTTGTCTTTTGATTTGGCTGTTTTATCGAAGTTGTTGGATATTGTTTAATGTCTGTGTAATTTTATAACTACGAAATTCTCTTATTCCTCATCTCTTTATCCTTTTACTAGTAGCGTCATCGCTTTGTGATAATTGGTTATTGTTTATATGATATATATTTTTAAGTTGTTGAATTTTTATGCAACCAATTTATCATTCTCTTTTCTGTGCAACTCCTGGTGTTTCTTTGCTGAATTTGTTGGGACTGTGTACTTCAAAAAAAATTAATATTATTTTATGGTTTTGCCTTTGGCATCTATAAAGAATCTGAATTATGATTTTTAAGATCTTTTTCTGAGACTGGTCTTATATAACTACAGTTATTCTCAAACACATCCCCCATTCTCTGTGCGGATTTGGCCCAAGGCCTCTCACATGACAGGCAGGAAAGAGTGCCTGTTTTGTTGTTGTTGTTGTTGTTGTTTTGGTTGGGTTTTTTTTTTTTTTTTTTGATCTAGCTGGAAATGATTTCAGGATAAAGAAAGGCTGGGCTTTGGTTTTCGAATGGTGGACTGGTTGCCACAGTAAATAGTACCAAGGTCAAAATGATAGACCCTTCCCCACAGACATGAGAAGGGTGACGCCCATGGGGTCATCAATTCAGTGGTGTCAGAACTGTCCGTAGATGCCCGCATTGCTCCCTCCCATGGCCGTGACACACAAATGTATAGCATTGTTAGAGCTCAATCCCACGATGCCCTTAAACTCTGCCATTCCCTGCTCAGTCCATGGGACCCACACCAGGATTCCACATAGCAGCCATTGTGTCGTCCCTTTGCAATAAGACCCTAGCAACTCTCCTTGAGAGCTAGGAGTTCAGTGATTCAGAACAGCTGACACTGGTTAAAAAAAAAAAGCAGACACCTGTGGATCTCTGTTGCCCTGCTTCACATCGAGGTAACTTAGGTCACAGAGGTCTGGGGTTAGAGAGTAGATAGATTCGCTATGGAGGTACCACAATAGGACGTGTTTAGTCTGAATAAAGAAATCTGGCATCATTTTACTTCAGTTCCTGATAGGGCAGCTGCCAAGGGCTTTTTCACAGGGCTGCCTGGAATTATTTCAAAGTGATAAGGTGAGGGTCTTGGGGTCTTTGGAAGCTGCAAGGACTTGTCCTGAGGTCCCAGTTAAAACAGGCCTAGGATCCAAAAGGTTATCCTTTTTAAAAAGTGGGCATTTTTCTATTTCTTTTAAGGAGTGGTGTGTGTGTGTGTGTGTGTGTGTGTGTGTGTGTGTGTGTGAGAGAGAGAGAGAGAGAGAGAGAGAGAGAGAGAGAGAGAGAGAGAGAGAGAGGTGGAAGTCAGAGAACTTGGGGCAAGAGAACTTTGGGCACTTGGTTATCATCTTTAACCTGTGAGTCCCAAGGCTTAAACTCAACTCATCAGGCTTGAATACAAGCACTTTTGCCCCTTGAAGCATCTCTCTGGCACACAAAATTTATCCTGAAATGGCCACTGCTCGCATCGTGGCTAGGTTATCCCTTACATTAGTAATGCTAAGGCAGGCTTTCCCCTTTGGGTTCACATTTCCCTAGGCTGTGGGCATTTTCATACCACCCGTCAAGGAAAGGGGCACCCACAACAGTGTCCCTGAAGGAAAGGGAAGGAGAAGTGGGAACTGAAATCATTCAGGCTCCTGGGAGACAGCCCTGATACGCTCATATTTTCCCTCGGTTCCTAGGAGGTTTTCAGCTGAATGTTCAAACAAAATAGGTGTATAATTGCCTCCATTATTTCTCTTGGCTTTCCATGTAAAAGCACAGCCAGGCAAGCACTTGCCAGCACGTCCCCGGTTGATACATTGTTGCTTCTCTCTCAATCTCCGCAGCAAATGTATTGCCTGTAATAAGGTAGAACAACCTTTTTCATCCCCTCTGTCCTCCACCTGCAGACAGGGCAGGCAGCAGCCTCTGCCATGAATCTGAAGGTCCTTCATCGCACTAATGATAGCTTGTAGAAACACCACAGATGCAGTGGCAAGAGACCTGGTGCATGGACCGGAGAGGAGCTCGGGGGTAGAGTATTTGCCTAGCATATCAAAGACCCTGGTCCCCCCCAGCACAAAAAGATGGGGAGGAGAGTGGATGGATGTATGGAGGGAGGGAGGGAGGGAGGGAGGGAGGGAGGGAGGGAGGGAGGGAGGGAGGGAGGGAGGGAGGAATCAAGGCCGGGATCCCACTCCAAAAAGGGATACAGACATAATCTAATAGAACGTGGTCAGAGGTGTGAAAGACGAGGCGGAAATGACAACAGGATGGGGAGGGACTGGATCTGCCTGATGACCAAACTGGGCTGGGGACCTACTAGAGTCAAGGAAAGTGTTGACACATCAAAATTTTCCCTGGTGTCCCCTCAATCCTGGCCTGAATAAAAGTGATTGAACTAAGCAGGGAAAGTCCCTTCCCTTTATTTAGCAAGGTCAAAGGTGCCCGAGCACCTCCCCCTGGCTTGCTAGCAGCCCTCTGCTGGCTTGAGAGAATACCTCTCTGTTCATCACTGGCACCACGTGTGCTCAGTCTCTTGACTCCTACACAGCTTGAGACAATAGGAGACTGTAAGATTCCCTGAGCTTTGGCATCGGGACGCTCTAGCACCTAGACATGCTCCGCGTTAGGATCCCTTCTCTGCTGTCTAGAATACTGCCTTGGTTGTATGATCAAGCGCCCACATCCCAGGACACGTCCGCATACTCCAGTTATGATGGCCTAGATTTGCGCTTAAGTCCACAGTCCTTATTCATCATCCATTTGCCACTGTTGACCATGTATCTCCTCTGTCCCAGCCCTCGGTTAATTAGGCCAAATGAAAGCAGAGCCAACGTGATCTAGGCCCCAAGAAGCCAGCAGGGAGTTTTGAACCTTACCAGCATCACCACCCATACACCCACCTGCCCCCCTTTTAAAAATAATTGTAATCTTCGTTCACTCCTGCTCCCACCATCAAATTAAATATATAGATGTTGTACTGTGCCCCGAAGTGCAAGAATATAGATGAATATAGATACACAGAAAGAGGAAATGAAAGCAGCCCATAAGAAAATACTGTATGTGAACACTTGCCCGAGTGTGGGCTTGACAAAGACAGAGAGCTGTGCCTTTGCATTAAATCCCTGTGACGGCAGCCGCAAACACAAATGGGTAGCGGGACATTTCCTTGATTGCTCTCATTTCCAAAGAGCACAACTGTTGACATGATTTTTTTCGAAATGAGGGATGACTTGAGGTCAACCTCCGGGCAAAACAGCTCCACATTCCATCTCTTTTCAGAACCTTTGCACTGGCAGAAAGACCCCTTTGCGGTTATAGGAGAAACATGTGAGGTCACACGACTATAAATCGGGTTTTCCCTTCAATGGAAGTCCAGCAAACGCTCAAAAATCATGTGGATGCTGAGGTTTCCAAGACTGTCCCTTTCTGATAGACTAAATACCCTCTTGTAGTTTCCAAAAGTCCCTGTAGGGGGCAGTATTGTCTCAGTTGAGAGACAGACTATTCCTTTCCCGTAGGACAGGGCCTTTCCCCGGTTCTCACCCCTGCTCCCACTTTATCCTCCTTTGTCTGGTGTTCGACCCTTGCGTCTAATGAGATTCCTAAGCTTCAACACTCCGAATCAGTTCAGTTAGGCTGAGCAGTACTTTTCCTTCCACCAAAGCCCTCTGGCTTGCACTTTGGTTGCCTCTCTCTAAAATACCCTTAGGGGACTCAGCTTTTACAGCTATTATCCTGCCCAATCCGAAGAGGTGTCCTTCATTCTGCACTTGAACATTTGTCCACTCACACCTCCACCTCCTCTGGACCCACCCAACCTGTTGAGTGAGTGGAGCAAGGCAACCGCAACAAGGTTTGAACTCGCGCCTCTCCAAATCTCTGTAGCAAGGGTACCTAAATAGCCAAGAATCACCTTCTGCAGATAGCAAGGCGAAGACCAGAAGCCACTTCTACCAGCCCCACTCCAGAGAAACCCCAAACTATTGAGAAGCTGGCCCAGCTCCTTGCCAAGTGTTATCGTCAGGAGTGCTTGCCTGAGTGGGTGGGGGCTGTAGGGCCTGGTCTACTTGACGTTGTTCAGTGCTTCATTTGCTAATCTAGAAAATGCTAGTGATAATGAATTATTTGTGTGGTGTATAGCCAATGATCAACACATAGTAATCCCCAACTCCCAAAAGCTCTTATTAGGATTCTGGTAAGCAAATGGTGTCTAGTAAAGTCTGGCTGGCTTGACTTGCCCTGCCTTACATATTTTCATGATGTCTAGACCAAAACAGAAGCTTTTAGTGACACTGACCAAAACACAACCACACTCTGGGTTCAAATTCCACACAATCAGAGACACTGGTCTGATAAAAAAAAAAAAAAAAAGTCTTTATCCAGTCATGAAGAATTTTTTTTTCAAAGTCCTGTTTTATTCCACGAAGCAATTCTGAGATGTAACAATTGAGCAGACTGGAATGGGAGAGCGCAGTTAACTAGGAACCAGCCTTCAACGGGGCCCCCGTACAGAATTCAAGAAGTGTCTGCAGAGAGGGCCGAGGCTGGCTGTCTTGTTAATCACCGCAAGCAGTGTCTGCACAGTGCCAGAGCTTTGGGAAGAAGGGAAAAAACACCATCAATCACCCAGGTGCCAAAGACAGCGATCAGCTGCGGCGCAGGGACAACATTAAAAAGTTGTCTTGGTGCAAAAGACTGGACTGAGGCAACAGACCCCTTTACGGTTCTCACTGGCTTGCTTGGCATCAAGAAGGGGTTTTGGAAACCCCGGAAACGATTGACTAGTACAGTCACACATTCATCAATCAGTCAATACTTAGTGAGCAGGTCCGATGTACCCGACACTCCGAGGGCTCTAGAAAGCAGAAGAGTGTAAGACTGACGACAGCCTTCCCATGAAGGAGTCACTGTCCTGTGGCTGGGACAGGGAAGAAGGAAGGAAAGAAGTCGCATTGCCAAGCAAAATGTTCAGCTCATACTTCCAGAGCACGCTCATGTCCTTTCTGTTACTGTATTTACAATCTCATAAAATCAAGCAGACCAGATGTTCAGCTATTTGGTAAAAGGAAAATACAGGCAGGTTTATTATGGTGAGTGACTTCTCAAGGACTTGCACAAAGTGATTCAGAACGGTTTTTGGCATCGGGAGGACGTGGAACAAACTTCTAGTGCTGCCACTTCCTAGCTGGCTAGTATTGCCCAGGACGCCTGCCCTCTTGGAACCGGTTTCCCCCGTGGACGTAGGAGCACTCCCTTCTTTAATGGACTGGCATGATAGAAAAGGAGGGATGCCTATAGCCAGCCATGATGGTACATGGCTATAATACCAGAATGCAGGAAATGCAGGCAGGAGTTGAAGGCCAGCCTCAGCAAATAACGAGTTTGACGCCAGCAGCCTGAGCAACACGAGAGGTTGCGATGGGGGGGGGGGGGGGGAGACACCTCTGTAGATCCCTTGGCATGGAGCTGAGCACAGGCCAATGTTGTCTAAAAATTAGTTTATGATGATCCTTAAAGGACAGAAAATGACCACCATTGGCATTTGACCAAAAATATCCAGAATCTCTGAAAGCAAATTCCTCCCTTTTTTGCCAGCAATGGGGGCAGGATGCTTTCCCTGTGGAGTCCTATTGTTCTAGTGGGAATGTGGGAAGTCACATATTCTGCCCACAGGTTCATCTGCCATTTAAGCTACCAAGCCCCTGTCCTTTCGTGACTGTGGCCCCTTGCTGGGAGCCCCTGGTCCTCGATTTCAATAGTGCCACTCTCCACTCACACCCCCTCTGCAGTTGCACACCCTACATTTTTCTTTCTCGGTGGAGTAGCTCTGAAAAGGCTAGAGAAATTGTAATGTGACCTTTTCAAAATGAATGACCCGCATTAGAGGGAAAAACAACAGCACCTTGAGAAAAGGCCCGTACAGAAACCCTCACGAATGTCTCTGACTCAGTTAAGATAAGCAGCCTGAATAGATTTTTTTTCAAATTTAATGGCAAAGACTTATCTCCAGATCCCCACTCCAGGGTTCCTATAGTTCCCACCCCAAACGGAAATGCTTTAGGATACTATGAGGAACAATGGCAATGCCAACAGCTTGCAGATGACACACTTTGCTTCCTAAAATGCTACCACAGGTATCTTGTTGTTTCCTGGATATTAATATAATACATTGTACCTCTGAGTCAAATGTTTTTACTTCTGCCAGGAGAAATCGTGACTTACAAGAAGTCTAACAGGCCTAATTAGTGAGGAGTTTAACTTAATCCGGTGGTTTTGCAACAACCCTGATGGAGTCAGGCTCCCTCCTGCAATTAATGGGATCTAAGTGGTCAGAAATGGTCTTGAGCTATATAAGAGAAAAGGTGGCTGACCGCTGTGTACAGACAAGGCTGGTTCTCTCGAGATGAAAATAACAGACTGAAGGACTGTAGTTACCAAGAGTGCTGTTTGTGTTTTTGTTGTTTGCTTGCTTGTTCTTTAGGGGTTTTTTGCTTTGTTTTGTTCTGTTTTTCATTCAGGTTCCTGTCTCATGCATTACCTGTTGCTTATAACTCCCTCTTGATTAGACAAAGCTATTTGCCCTTCCTGTTGCCAGTGAACATGCTCAGGAGAAAGCCTTTCATGGCCTCTTGAGTTTGCCCTGTAAGTGTGTTTTAATAGGCAATGCTTTTTAGGTCAGGCAAAATGAAACTGGAAAAGCACCATAGAAACAAGAGGCCTCTGACGTGCAATGGCCATGTGCGTTTTTGCAGTCCTATCCTGAGCATGGGGCTACAATTTTGAAAGGAAAGAAACCGTAAAGGCTTTAGAAGACAGCAAAGAAGATGATAAAAGGGTTGGAGAAGGGGATCCAGGAGAAAAGGCTAAAGGCATTAGGAGTATAAAGACGATTTAGACCCAAGAGGAAAATAAAATAAAATGCTCACGAGCTGTTCTCCCTTCAGTTGAGGACACAGAGATAATGAATGTTGTCTGGAAACATTTTAGCTTAAATAGAAGAAAGGACTTGAGGAGTAGTCTCCTTAATCAGTAAAGATCATTCCTTGTTCATTTCTAAAGCCTTGTGTGAGCCCAAACTTGGGGTAGACTGTTTGTGAGGCCCTGGTGGACCTCACTGGGGAAATGAGGGAAGCATGCAGACCTGATCATTAGAAGACAGGGCCACGTGTGCAATGGAAAGAACTCAGAATGCATGGGATTGCCCAAAGGTGATGGAATGCGTAATGCGGCCTACGTTACAGGTCTTCTCTAGTGCGGGTCTGAGGCAGCTCCAAACAACAAGTCCCTAGGGATTTCTGAAGCAAAAATATGGAAGTGGTCACCAGGGTTTGGTAAATAATGTCTATACATAGCTTCCTATCAGCTCAAATATATCTGCCAAACGAGTTTGCTATCAACTTCTAAAGGCTCTCATTTGAAGTTTGGAATCAAAGATATGGGCCTGAGAGCCAGTATAAGGAGAATATTCACCAGAGCCTGGGAATGCGAACAGCTACAGTCTGTGTGTAAACTACATGCCCCTAAATACCTCTGATGTCCACTCGCTCTGCTACCTCTGCTATCCTATGTTCTCTCTCCCTCTCTCTGTCTCACGTACATATATGTGTATTCTTCTCCACGTGTCTCAAAGGAATAACGTCTTTTGTGACCTAATGCTCATTAAGTATGCTGTGTTGTCATGATTTCAAATAGTTTGTCCTGGAGTTTCTATGAACATGTTCATGAACTTTCCAGAATAAAGACCTTCATGTGGGACTTCTCCATCGGGTAGAATCACTGTGTTTCTGTGAGAGGAGTTATGTCTCTGGCCCTTTGTGTTCTGTGAAGAACTGGGATGGAGAGCGTCTGATCGGCCTGTTTCTTCTCTCACACTGACTCCAGAAGATAACAAGACCTAGCAGGTGATAAAGAAAGCGGAAAGGCCACAAGGAGGAACACCACCTTCTGGTTATCAGGACTGGGGAACACCCAGTTACCCTCTCCCAGCCAGGCAGCTTCACATAGGGACAAACTCCCTTGTGGGAAAACATCCAGTGAACTCGGCCACACCCTCACAAGTTGTTTGCTTCCTGAGGAAAGGGATAGTCTATGGGTTTGTTCTGCTGTTGGGAAGACTCCAATTAAGCACCCTTTTCTTCCTCCACCTACCCCCTACCATCTCCTACACCTAACAAACTGAAGCCCCCCCGTGCAGCCGTAGATGCTTGCTAAAGCATGTCTTTCCCCTCCGCCCTCCAGGAATCTGAGCCCTCATCATTTCAGGATGAGCTCAGTCTCTAACCACTCCCTTACTCCCTCTGAGGCCTGCCTTCCCAGCCCCAGTAATTCCCAAGCACACATCTGTTGCAACACACAGGGCCCACCCTAGGCAAAACTGAGCTGGGGACAAGGTCGTTAGTCTGCTGATTTCCCACACCCCCGCACCCCACCCCTGCTTGCACAGCCTTCTTCTTCCTTGGGGAGTCAGTTCTCTGGAACCCTTCCCTCCCTTCTCCCTGACAGGAAAGGCTGTGATAAAGGACTTTTCAGTGCATATAAATAATAACACTGCCTTCCAGAGGCGCCCCTGCCAGGCCACTCCTTGCAGTCTAAGTCAAATGAATTGTATAGTGATGATGGTGTTCCTGGCATCATTCACAGGTTTTTAAAAAAAGATATTTGTGGACTGGATGTCTTCCTGGTGTCCATTGGATTATGGATGGAGGACCACCAAGTCAGCTCTGGCCTTTTTGATGTAGGATGGAGCATGGGAACACTTCTCAGAGTAATGGACTCTGTTTCCTGAATTCAAAACAGGTTATGAAGTCAGACATCTAGAGAGATTATCTGGAGAGGGGATCGACCTGGAAAGTCTGGGATCTTGGGATGCCAAAGGTCCGGTATGCTGGAGGAGGAAGGAAGAAGAGACTTAAAGCAGGGCTGTGTGCTGGTGAAAAGAGGAAAAAAGCAAAGGGAGGGGAAAAGCAGTGAGGGAGAGGGATGTGAATGTCGGGAGAGGTGAAGCAGATGGCTGGTTAACAATGGAGTGGAGAGAATAGTTAACTTCTCAGTGCTCGCTTTATCCTGCTGTTGCAGCTGTGCAATCCCACGTCATCTCCCACCACCACTCAATGAGATGAGAATTATATTCATAACTAGTTTATTTATATATTTGTTTTCATTGCTTTGAGATAGGGTTACGCCATGTATTCCAGATTGGCATGGAGTTCGCTGTGTAGTCCAGCCAGGGCTCCAATGGCTCCAGTGGGAGACCCCTCGCCTCTGCACCTCCAGCGCTCTGGATTACAGGCATGTGTCACTACAACAGGCTTCCGAGAGCTCTTTGAAAAGGGAAGAAACAGGATCACCGCAGGCATGTAATTCGTAGCAAATCACACAACAGCTGAATTGTAGAAGCCGAGCTCCAACACCGATTTCATTGTATACATCTTAGGTATCTGAGGAAGGAGCAAAGCAGCTGTAGCTTTTGCTGGGAGGGTCTTCCTTGGTACGTCTCTGGAATTCAGAGTCCCCAGACAACGCGTGCCCCTCCCCCACGACATAAAATCATCCACCTAAGCAGGCTGTGGCGTGCATTTCCAATACAAGCTCTTGGGAGGCACACATCTGAAGCTCCTTTCACACGAAGCACCAACTCTCGGGTTAAAGAATGCTTTCAAGAAGGGTATGGTGGCCCAGCCTTTAATTCCAGCACTTAGGAGGCAGAGGCAGGTGAACCTCTGTGAGTTTAAAACCAACCTTGTCTACAAAGCCAGTTATAGGACCTTCAGGGCTGCTACATAGAGAAACCCCGTCTTGAAAAAAATAAAATGTTTTCTGGGAAAGTACAAATGAATATAAATGTGTGTTCTGGAAATACGAGTGATTGGAACAAGCAGTTCCCTTCACAACAAAGCAAAACAAAACAAAAACCAGTATAGCCTAGAGATCAGTTCCAGGGTCTTGGAGGAATTGAGAAGGAGAGGCTCAGAGAAGGTGGGCTGCCTGATGGATCCCCAGCACTCTGTGGGGGAGGTGGCATATGGGCAAGGTAACATTATGGCATCTAGGCTGAGATATACTTGCAGTCTGAAGACATCAAATTCAAATTCAACTTGCTTCACGGTTTTGCCCAGAGCTGCCCTTTCTGCTCCACGCTGACACCGAAGAAGTGTCAGGGAGAGATCATAGGCACCGGAGAATAACATCAGAGGCTCAGGCCCTGGCTTCCTAACTGACTAGCTATGTGTCTCCACACTTGTCAACCCCATCCTGCGCTTTTAGAGCTCAATGGGTGGCAGGCATAGAATAGACATTCCCTTTCCAAAGTGGGGGGAGGGGGGGACGAGCAAGAAGAAAAGAAAAAAGATACCGTAAACAAGTTCAGAAAGAAACCAGCAGAGAATGTTACATCTGAAGGTTTTAGCGTAATCTTCCATTCCGTGTGCCTCCATTGGAACATGGTAGAGAGCTTAAGTGCCCAAAATATCGGGCAGTCCAGCCTTCTTGCTTTCACTGAGCTCTGCACATTGCAGCGGCTTGCAGTGCCTGTGGAGTCTCACTTGTGTAGGCCAGTGACTCAGTATATCTGGGGCCTCTAAGATTGCCTTTTCCCCACCTCCGCTGGGCAATTGCCCTGGCAGGGGCCATCTGTTCCGGCCTGCTGCCTGGAAGAGGTTTATGTCTCTGTCTCTAAAACTTTTTCAGTACATACTTGGAAATCCGTCTGGCGACCTCTGTGGTCCCACAGCTTAGCTAGTGTGCTCTGAACATCTGCCGAGTCAAGCACTCTACGAAAGCAGCAGGATCTTGCTGTTTGTAACCACCAAAAACTATGGAAACCTGGGGGCACGGGTGAGGAATTCACTATGGTATGCTAAAACGTGGAGAGCAAGCTCAAGGTAACAAATACTAAAGTTTCCTTGACAGCTCCAGTTTGATTTCTGTTGCTGTGGTAACCACCACCACCACCAGAAATGACTTAAAGGGTTTATTTGGTTTCCACATCCCAGGTCACAGCTCTTCACTGAGAGAAGCTGGGGCAAGAAGCAGAGGTCATGGAGGGATGTTGCTTACTGACTTTTTCCTAAGCTCACACTGCTTTCTTATACAACTGAGGCCCACCTGCGCAGGGGTGGCACCATGGGCTAAGCTCACCATCAAACATCAATCAAGAAAATGTCCCCATAGACTTGCGTACAGGCAGATGCGATGGAGGCATTTTCTTCGTGGAGCACTCCTCTTCCCAGGTGACCTTAACTTGTGTCAAGCTGACCAGAAAAAGAAAAAGAAAGCAAAGAAATAACCCACCATTCTGGAAAGCTTGACTTCAAGGTCCTGACTTGTTTTGAAAATCACTGCGAGTCCTTGGGACTCACTGTCTTTGTATTGAAGACTGCCAAGCTTGCTTTCAGTCACACTGACCTCCAACAAGAAGTTGCTGAGGATTTTCTCCCCCAGCTCCATCTTTCATTCCACCCATGAGCAGGATGAGAGGTTCCCAGACTCTGTGCTCCTCTTCCCTACAGCTATAAATGTCGTTTTTACCGCAGTCCTCTCTTCTTCCATTTTAAAGTAAGCATGCACAAAAAGCATTTGCAGCTCTTGAATTTTTGGCTGCTTATCTATTTCTCCTACCAGATATCCTAGTACACCGTTCTTAACTTCCAGCTCCCATTATAAGTCCTTGGGCAGGCATGAATACAATCCATCCACGTTCCTTGCAGCTGCATAAGCATGACCTTTACTTCAGCTTGTTATCTTATTCCTCATTTCTACCCAAGATCTCAATAGAATCGCTCTTAATCTCCATATCTACCCAAACTGTCACTGTTCTATGGCCCTTACTCTCCATAGCTACCGAGACTCTCACTGTTCTTTTCTTCTGGTCCCTGACCAGAAGCTGCATGCTTGCTTGCTTGTTTTTCCCCATCTCTAGAACAAAAAAGCTAATCAATTTCTGTCAATTACAAGCTTACCTGGTCTATAATATTGTGTTACAGCAGTGCCAAATGAACAAAGGAGAAAATTGGACACCCTGCGGGAGTTGAGATCACATGCCTACATCTACACTAGGCAGGACTTGCACAGTGGTAACTCAACAAATCCGAAGGCTCTGAAATGGTCTCGCTTCATGGCTATGCCAGGCAATGCCCTGGTTGAGGCTGCTGCATGGTTGTATGACAATGCATGCTGGCTGGGAAGTGACTATGTATGCCTAGGATTGATTGCTTCAAATTCTTGGATATCTTCTGCCTCAATCTCCCAAGTGGACTGCTGGGATTACAGACATGCTGCAATACCCAGTGCGGAAATGCAGCATTTATGACAGTCTACAGTTCCCCCAGCTGGGTCCCCAAAGTTCTTCTATTTTCTATTCAGTACTAGATTCCAACGTTAGTTGTACATTTTCAGAGATATTTGGTATAGAAACCGACTCACTTCTCACTTCCAATTCTCTCCTTAGTCTACATTGTCCTGTTATGACACAATGTCACAGCCCAGGCAATTTAATGATTAAAAGAAATTGACTGGTTCTCGGTTTTAGAGGACGGGAACTCTGAGACCAAGGGACTGGCACATGACGCATGCCATCCTGCCACGCCATCCCAAGCAAAAAGTGAAAGGACAAGAGAGCACAGGAGGAAGTGAAACTTTTTTTCATACCGGATCGAATTTCACAGAAACAGATTTCCCTCGTATCAGGGCAACACTAATTTACTCACACTCAAATGGTCAAAACCCGACAAACTATTGATAAGCAGTGTGTAATCGGTTATAATCAAGACATGTGAGAGCCGTGGGAGCCCAGCGGTACCGAGAAGGCTCCATGGAGAAAATATTTGCTAGCGCAGTTCAAAATTAAGTAGCTATTTTTAAAAAGATGAGTAAAGAATGTGTAAGGAAAAGGAAAGAGAATAAAGCATGCAGGCTTCTATGGAGCATGGCGTGGGCTAGAATTCTGGATGCCGTACATGTTGAGTGATTATGCCGGAAAAAAAGTTGAGGGGTACGGTAGTATTAATTGACAGTTCGGAGCCTAGAGAAAGATGAAATTGAAAAGTTAGCATAATAAGCACATGACATGGACACTGAGCAATTAGAAACTGCCTGCTGCATTAGGGAAGGCTGCATTGGGACCTCTGCATAACTGAATTCTTCATCTTCTTCTTCCTCCTCCTCCCTTCTCCCCCTCCTCCTTTTCCTGTTCCTCTTTCCGATCTTCTTCCAGTGGTATTAGGAATTGAGTCCAGGGCCTTGAGTAGTCTTGTGTAAAGAGCACTACCATGTAGCTACATCCCCAACTGATATGCCTCATTGATAGATTGATTCATTGGTTGATTGGTTGAGACAGAAAGCACTCCATGGGTGCGTGTTTAGATGGCAGAGTATAAATTATCGGAGTCAGTTCTTTCCTTCCACCATATGAGTTCCAAGGATCAAACCCAGGTTGTCAGTATTGGCAGAAGGACCTTTACCTACTCAGCCAACCCATCACTACACCTGGCTAATATTTCTAAGATATAGAACAATTTTTGTAGCTAAATATGGATAGATAACTAATAGATTTAGGCTTCTGTGTTACTTGGACATTTAGCCTGACATTGATATGTATATGTTATATCTATATCTATCTCTCTCTATATATAGTAACTATAACATATACATATTGCGTACACTCTAATATATAAATACACTAGCACACATACTATTTTTCAGAAGCAGTTTTACAAATTTCACACATATCTGGGCATAAGAGGTTCTTTACTACACAGTCTGTTCAGAACACTCCAAAGGAGGAAGAGTGGAGAATCTTAGCAAATACACGGGCCATAGCCATACACATAACATGTCTCTCAACACTGAAAGTCAGTTGAATAAGATGTCTTCTTCCCTTTGAAAATTGATTTCTGTAAATTTATTTTAAATGTGGTACTTAATAATTCTCATTAGCTTACCTTTTCCTTCTAATTGTTTATTGCCTTCATTAATAATGCCAGCTATCCCTGGGTTAAAGGATGAATATTTTTCAATTCTTTTTAAACTCCATGGAATGCTCACTTCATTAATTATCTTCTGATTTTCTCTGACTTATCCAAGGCCTCCTACACTATGATGCCAAGCTAGTATAGAATTTATTGTGTGACCAATTGCCTTTCTGTTCCTCCCATATGAGAGAGTCAGTAAGGCAGGGTAGCCTCACAATGAGGTTATATTAATCATTTATTTGAAAGTGAGCCAGGTCACCTTTCACATCAGCTCTCCTAGCACGACAATTTTGAGCACATTTCATACAAAATAGACCAAAGAAATCAGTTCTACCTTGGTAAGGGCCTGCTAGCAAGCCTTTTCGAGAAAATTAATTAAAACAAAAATGATTTTATTTCATCTAGTCCCAACTAAGTAGGTGAGACCAGGGCCACCTGCTGCAGACTGTGGGGTCAAATTCGAGGTTGTGTTTGTAAGAAGCGAGAGCCCAGAGTTTCAGCCTTGGAATTTGACCAGCTTCAGTTTAAATTCCAGCTTTACCATTTGCTTGCTGCAGATCTTTTAGTGAGAGAGGTTTGTTTGTTTTCTTTTCTGTTTTTTGTTTTTGTTTTAATGTCACTGAACCTAGACTTCTGCATTAATAAATCAGGGAACCAAACTACCAACTTTTCAGGGTTGAGTGGAATTAAAAGAATGCATAAAAGTGGAAAAGGCGGAGTATAGAGCCTGGCAGGAAGTAGACACTTATTAAGTTATGATTATGACTGTTATTGCTATCGCCAGCCCATTCTACCACAGAGGAAATATAAGGCTATGTGTCAGGAGTCCAAGTTCTGTTCTTAACTGTCCCACTAATAAGGCAGAAACATTCTCACCTTGCTGTACCTCAAGAAACCTTGTCTATAAAATGAGATCTGCTGATGGATGGATAATTGATAGCATGATTCCACCATTCTTTTCTTCAACACCCAATAAATCAGTAGCAACATTCATTCCTAATAAGCAAAAGCTTGGGGCTCAAGTCATTCTCAAAGCTGGGACCCAATTAGCTTCTCTTGCACAATTAAAGTTGGCAAAGGAAATGACGCTTAATTTGCCTTCCTTCAACTAAATGAGCTAAAATGTACCTTTCAGGGCAAGCATTACAGGGCTCTGTGGGAAGAGTGCCCTCTAATAATGCTTGCTACTCAGCTGAGATTAAGGGCTCCGAGTTCAGAGAGTGACTTCCTGTGCAAGGAGATGAAAGCAGACAGTTCAGCTTCATGGGACACACTACGATCCACCCGGATTTTTGTTTGTTTCTTAGGCTGAGTCTGAGCTCTGTGACCTTTGGTTTAACCTCTCTAAGCCCTGGTTTCCTCATTTGGGAAGGTAGTTAAAAGATGGTTGTGCAACAGATGTGTTAACATCAGGTGGGAAACTGGACAAAGGATACATGTACTACCATTCCAACTGTTTCGTAGATCTAGAAAAATGCTGAAATTTAGAAGCTTGTTTTAAAATGGATTGAAAGGAAATCGCTTTGAGGAACTGTGGAGGACAACTAAAATAAGTATAGGAAAGCTCCTCTTTTGGTTCTTTTATTTGGTTCCTTAATGTGTCCCCTCTGGACATCTCCCTTTACCTACAAGTTCGAATCTGTAGAACACCGAAGGAATCAGGGCATACCTTTGCTAGACAGTGATGCAAGCAGACTGACCAGTTTGGCAGCATTGCAACTCAGAACCTTGTTGCCAAGCGGAAGCCCAGAAGGCAAGGTCTGATACTCCTTTAAGCCAATGAATGTATCACACGTGGCCAGAAAGCAAACCGGCTGGCCTATCTTTATTGACCTCTGCTATGTATAGTGCTGGGGTGGAGGCAGGCAAGGGATGAACTGCGAGAACTGGAATAGAATGGAGATGATGAGGTGCGCTTATTGACAACCAGGGAAGCAGGTTCTCCCTTCACTCCCCATGCTCACGCTTAAAAACAAAAGCACTATTTCCAGATGAACCTTGAGATGGTCAAATATGTTAGTAGGTGAGGTGGAAAGAGGCAAGAGGAGATCAGTGCTATCCAAAGGTCCCTTTGCCCTCCAAACCCATCTATTTCTTTTCTCTTTTCTGATGTCTATTGAAGCATAGACTGCTTCCCAGGGTTTGGCCAAAGGATGGGAAGGTAAGACATTAGAAAGTAAGAGGAATAGAGAAAGCAAAGTATTGTTCTCTCTTCTTTTCTACCTTGTTTGCTGTCCCTAACAGTGGCTGGGCCTGTTTTGTGATTCTGAGGTTACAGCAGAGACTTTTAAGATAGAAGTAGCAGCCACTCCCTGCCTGAAGAAGCTACTGCTCCTATTTGGCTTGCCAGGTCCCTGCATTGAACCGCACTCTCTGGAATTAGTCAAGAGATTCTGCTTCCTGGGTTAGATGTTCATCGCCTGTGTGGCTAATTCTTTGCTCTGAGTCCTGGGTTGGACTTGGGCTAACGGATCCTCTAGTAGTCAATAGTTCAGGCCTCTTCCTCCCCCTTGCCAATTTTCATGACTCAAGACTTTCAATATGCTAAGAGAGAAAATTTGGGTGTGGGATCAGAGGAGTAGAAAGGGCCTGGGGAATTAGAAATGGAGGTCAACCTCACGTTGGGGTGGAGTCTAAGGAGCCATGGTGGAAATGGGGAGAGAGTGAGGACACAAAAGCAGCGATGCTAGTCTTGCTGTTCCTTGTGTGTGCCCTGGCCTCTGCAGGCTCTGGGACTCCAGAGCAGGTCTAGACCTAAAAAGAGGGGAGAAACGAGGGCCCCAGAGTCCAGTCCAAGAACAAGAAGAGAAGAGAGGGAACATGGAGTGAGGGGATGTCATTGTCCTGTCTTTAAGTTGAGGCTTTGGTGGAAAATAAGCACAGGAGCCCAACAGCTCCTATCAATCAGATTGTCCTAATGGACCATTATCAGACTGTCCTAGGGAAAGAATTTGCTTCAGGCTAAATGGCAATGACTTCAATAGCTACAGAAGCCGTGCAGTACCATCCTAAGGACAGGAGTCCCTTCACTTAATTTCCTTGCAAATTGTGTTTAGGGCTGTATAGAGCCAGGCATAGTACTTGAGTCCCATTCATCAGTCACTAATTGACTGTGTGACCTTGTGCTAGGCACTTAATAGTTCTTTCTCCATTTCTCTTTGTAAAGCAGGAAGAGGGGGAGCCTAGCCCCCTGCTTACCTAAAAGGGTGCTTTGTGAATGCCCGGTAAACATCATCGAGCTGCAATTCCAGCTCTGAGCTGGGCGCAAGAAAAGATGCTCAGGAAATGCTTTTTATGGGGGCTTAATAAGATAGGATAGGGTACTCAACAGCATTATTAGAAAGGAATTCTTGTTAGTATAGTTTGGGGTAATGACAACCACCATTATTTATGGAAATATGCTCAATTTATTTAAGATGCATGCTGAACATTTAGGACTAAATGAGAGGTACCTATGATTTATTTCAAAATATTTAGGAAAATCAAAAAAAGAGAGAAAGAAAATGAGGTAGTTAGAACTATCATGAAAAATCTTGATAGTTGTTGAATATGAGTACATTAGGGGTTTATAATACTATTCTAATACTTTTGCATATATCTCAGTTTTTCATAACACTTTTAAAAGAATATATTTTAGAGATAGATGTGGATTTAGCTCCATTTATTCAAGCCCTTATACAATGAATATATTTGAAGCTTTGAACTTTGACTCAGTAGCACTAGGTGGATTAGGTACAAAACATGGGATCAGGATTCCCAAGTGGAAGAAAGGCATTTAGCTAGGTCGTGTGGCTGAGGCAGGAGGATCAAAGGTTTGAGGCCAAGCTGCATTACAAAATAAGAGCTGGAGCGGAAAGGAAGGGAGGGAAGGAGGTAGAAAGAGAGAGGGAGAGGGAAAGGGAAGGAGAGAGAAAGGAGAGAGAGAGAGAGAGAGAGAGAGAGAGAGAGAGAGAGAGAAAGAGAGGTGTCTATTTCATTTTCTCTACTGTTTTTTTTTTCTATTTAGAAGACAAGAGTGTTCTCTGGTAACTTCTTTTCTAGGCCCTGCAGAAAGAAACTACCCCCTACACAGAAGGACAATCTGTGACCTCTGCTGCTATTGCCAGCAGCTCAGCTGATCTTAAGTCTTCCACAGGGGGTACCATGGAAACCAGGTGTGGGCCGCATTCCTAGCATCTGAGCACCTCACCTAGGCCTACCCAAACCTTCTTCCTTGGAGACAGACCTAAGGCCCCCTTAGATCACAAGGAAACTGGCCCCTCCCTACCTCCCGTGTTATTTCTTTCAAAACTGCACAGGCTTGTGTAACTGCAATCAGGAGGCCAAAGTTGAACAGCTGTCAACTGACTCCAGACTCTTCCATTTAGTAAGTTCGTGATTCTGAGCGAGTCACCTCCATGCTCTGTGCCCCCTGTCGTCTTCTGTACATGTGTGGCACAATGCTCCATTCCTCACTGAATCGTAAGCATTAATTAAGCAGATTAATAAATTAGTAGGCAGTTCCCTCAGCACTCTACCGGGGAAACAGCCCACATCTTCAGCCATGGTGAAAAAAGAATGAGAAATGGGCTAAAGTGTCTTTGAGGCAGGGCCTGAGGGCCTGGCTTGAAGGGGGTCCTCTTTAATATAGGTCCTAGGCTAAAAGATAGGATTTACCTGTAAAGGCCAGAGATTCCACAGAAATGGATTTCTCTGACGTTGGGGCACCCTAGGATTTTAGAAGAGACTCAAGTAGAAAAGCCAATGGTGACCCTGCTAAATACTTCCAGATGATTCCAACAAAGCAGCCCTGAAGCGACCCCACACAGTTCCTCACCTCTAATGTCATATGCTACATCTTCATACTGAGAGTTGCACAAAAGAATCTCGTGAGGCTGGGGAATATAGCTTAGTAGTAGAGTACTTGCTCATTATGCAAGAGACCCTAGGTTCTAGCCTTCGTACTAAAAGTCTCTTGAATTGAAAAAGTTTTTTAACCCTGTAACTGTTCTTGATGCAAAATACCAGCTATATCTAGGAATGCTAGCACAAACCAATATTTCAGCACTTTGGATGTTGAGATAAGAGGATTGCCATGAGTTCTGGTTCCCTACATAAATGTCTGCCCTCCTATAAAACTGAGAGAGAGAGACAGAGACAGAGAGAGAGACATACACAGAGAGAGAGACAGAGACAGAAACAGAGAGAGAGAGAGAGAGAAAGAGAGAGAGAGAGAGAGAGAGAGAGAGAGAGAGAGAGAGAGAGAGAACAGCAACAGCTACCAGCCCAGAATCTGGATTTAGAATAATCTTGGGACAGCCCGAGGCTGCCAGGCAACCAGCTGAATGACACATAGCCCCCCAACTGCTCTGCATATGCTGCCTGTACTTACAGAGAGTCAGCATGCTCTTCCCGAAGGCTAAGCAAAATGTCACAAAAGTAACCTGGGTGCCACAGTTTACTGATGGCATTTTCCAGCTGGAGACACAGAAGCAGAGAGAGGTGAAGTGGGTCATGCACTATGACCCAATGTATGTGCAAGAGTCGACAAGTGGCAACCAGGCACAGCTCATCCTCCAATCTGCTTTCTTGTCCCTCCCCCATTGTCTCTGAAAATAGAATTGCACTGAACAGTGCTCAGGCAAGAGAAGGCCAAGGGTAGAAATGAGAAAAAAAAAAGCTGATGACTACAAGAAGACCCTTTTCTAGAGCGGTGTAACTTGGCTAACAATTCTGGCACAAAGAAAACTTGAGACGCATAGGCAGAGTGTTGTGTTGAGGAGCGTGGGCCTTGGGATGAAGGAAGAGAAGGATTTGAGGCCTTCTGTTCCTGCTTTTCCTCACTATGTGACCTTGGGCCCATTCACCTGTAAATGGAGATAAACAATTATTTCTGACAAACAGAGTTGTTATGAAGATCAAAGACAAAGATAAAGTACCTGGTAAATAATAGTTGCTCAATAATCACAATGACCAATAGGTGCCTGCTGTATGTTTGCATTATTTTCTTTCACTGTATGGGTGAGGAAAGGCTAGTTTCATGAATGTTAACTATTGTACCAATATTTATTTTGTCTTTGGGTGCTAATGAATGTATGTGTGTGCTACGTGTGCATAGATGGGTGTGGTCATCTTTACATGTGGGTAGTTGCACAACTTGTTCACACGAAGCCCAGAGGACAAGAGCAGGTGTCAGTCCTATCCTTCCACTTTGTTTCAGATGGGGACTTTCCCTAGCCCGAGAACCTTCAGGGATTCTCCTCCCGTAGTCTGCCATCTCTAAAGGAGTACAAGAGTTAGAGGCATGTGCTACTGGAGCTCATTTCTCCATGTTTTTGGGGGATTCAAACTCACATGGTCACACTCAAATGCAAGTTTTTCACCCAATGAGCCATCTTCCCCATCCCGGTACCAGTATTTCAACATAGGCATTGGGTCCAGAGTTTTACATTTTCAGTATGCCCCTGCTTTCATGGGAGATGCACTTATACTTATTTATAGGAGGCAGACCTAGAAATCAAAGGAGCATGTATAAATGGGGTCAACGTGGGCTTAATCCAGCAAGTCAGGCTTGTTTGAGCACATACCCCCATAAAGAAGTTTCAAACAAGCTGGGAATGGTGGAGCACACCTTTAAATACAACACTAGGGAGGCAGAGTCAAGCGAATCTCTGAGGTGGAAGCCAGCCTGGTCTACAGAGCAAGTTCCAGGACAGCCAGGGCTACCCAAAGAAACCCTGTCTCAAAAGAAAAAGGAGAAGGAGGAGAAGCAGGAGAAGGAAGGAGAAAGAAGAAGAAGGAAGGAGGAGAAGGAGGAGGAGGAGGAGAGGAGGAAGAAGAAGAAGGAGGAGGAGGAGGAGGAGGAGGAGGAGGAAGAAGAAGAAGAAGAAGAAGAAGAAGAAAAGAAAGAAAGAAAGAAAGAAAGAAAGAAAGAAAGAAAGAAAGAAAGAAAGAAAGAAAGAAAGAAGTTGTTTTATTCAGAGGCCAAACCCTAGTCCTTCTCATCTGTGTCTGTCTGGCCTGATGGTTCCTAATCCATCTTGTCCACAGATCACACACTATCAAATGTCTACTGCCCAGTCTTTTAGGCCGTGCCGCCTTAATTCCATGAGATATATAGAAACATCAATACTCCATTCTCAAATGCCATTTGTGCCTCAGGCCTCTTCCAGAAACTCTGAGAGTTGAATGATAAATATCATGAAGCACCAAACGAGTCACTTTGCTCTAAACCACAAGCCTTTTCTATGTACTCCAGATCCAATGCCCTAACTATAGATTTTCAATTCAATTCATACTCAAGAGGCACTTTAGCGTAAGTTCTCAAGAAGGGATTAATGTAAGATTTTTAGCTCCTTAACAATTTTTGGCTCTTAATCTTTTACTATGTTTTGAGTTTTGGAGCCATTTTCTTCCACATACGTTTGAAGCTGATAGATGAATAATTGCCTGACAATATCACATTGTCACTTTTAGAAATGTTATTCCAAATGTCTAATCAATATGAATTCATTTGTCATTCTTGTCTTCAAGCGTGGATCATAATAAACTCATTCGTGATTCATGAGAATGTAAAATATAGTGTAATAAAAATTTATTTTAATTCAGTATTATCAGTCATTTAAAATGAAACATGATCTGTTTCCCCTTCTGAACAGAGAATTCATTGATAATAACCCAGAAGAGGGCCATAATAAAAGTTTTTATAGGGTTTTTTTAACATTTGACAAAATCAAGAGTAAAATTTAGCTATGTCTGCATGTTACCTAAATATCTAGTTGAATAAAAAGATGGTGTCTTTTGGTCACTAGGCTGTTGCTCCAAGCACTTCTTGTCAATATCTAAGTATCTAATGTGAAGGGGTCGATGTATTTCTTTTTCATTCATGTAGAAATCTTGCATCCTCTCTTTCGCTCCTGCTCAGAATACAACTCTCTGGCGGAGGCAGAGCCCTTTCCCAGAATGCCTTGTGCCGTGGCTTCCCTTCATCTCATCACTTTCACTTTAAACTTTGAAGCTCCTTCTTCCTGCCCGTCTACATATTTTCATATTTCATGGAAGATTGCTAAAGCCCCAGTAGGCGACTTCCACAATGATCGTGCCTATTATACAGAACACAGAAAGGGGCGTGAAAAACCAACAGTGTAGCACTCGGCAGAAATCGGTTAGTCTAGGTGAGGGCTTATTAACCCACGCTCATCAGAAGCTAATGGGCTAGTCCTGAGCATAATGGTTGGGGAAACAATGCCTGGCCCACAAATCCAGCAGCCGAGGGCCCACGTGGCAGTCACACGCTCTCTTCATACCTTATTCAATTGTGGCTCTGAATTGAGTCAGTGGACAGTCACAGAATGAGGAGCAAAACAAGCGAATTTCGCTTTATCAAAGCAAACCCCAAACAGCTCAGTGGACTGAAAGGCAGCCTGGAAGAGCAGCTCTTTCAGCACACCTTTTCAAGCTGCAGAGCCATAGAAAATACCACCAAATTGTAGACGGGAGAAAATAGGCAGAGAGAAAAGAGCTTCAAAACTGATTCTCTCCATTCTACATCCCAGAGTAAATTGGGCTCCTTTTGAAGTCGTGGCTCCTCTGAATAACCACTGTTGTGTTTGAAAAGAAAAAGGTGGCAGGAGAGAGGAACCCACTCCTCACCATCAAGGCTGATCTAAGGCTCAAAGACAGTGAGCTCTCCACCCTGGTGATTAGGACAGCTGACCCACCATGCTGCTGCCCAGGTCCAGAACGGGGCTTATAACTTGGCCTGCCCACCCCAACATCCACCCTGTCTTTGATCTGCAGGAGCAGGTAAAGGGGTAGGTCTTGCAGACCCAAAACTGCAGGGTCTCCACAATACAGCTCAATAATAGGTTATCCCAGAGTCCCAGTGAGGGCCCAGCATTGATATGTTCTAAAAACCAGAGGTCTCAGACCAGACCAATGACTCTTTGCAATGAACACTTGCAAACAAAGATGTGTGGACAAAGGTGTTTATGGTGTGACTCACTGTGTCTGTCACACTGCAGCTTCCATGACAATATTTTTAATTTTTTCCTTTTTTTTTCTCTTAAATTTTGTTTTATTGTGGGAGGGGAGGTTGCAGGCGCCGAAGGCAGATGTGAAGGGACGGGGAAAGGAATGGGATCAAGATGTGTGTTGTGAGAGTCCCCTGTGCCCATTTGGCCATATTCCATTCATATAGAGTCAAGATCCACCTGAGATCTGGTTTGAAAATGAAAGATAAAAATGAGACTTCTGAGTTGCTGCTGCTGCTTCTCCAATATTTTAAGTTAAAGGCAGCACGGGTGTTCTTGTCACTTTCTGCAATCAAATAGGTAATAAGAGTTAGGAGAATCCAGATGCTCCCCAATTCAGTATGGGCTGATTTTCAAAATGTAGGCTTCACAATGGCACACAAATGATACAAATCCAATAAGGCCACACTGTAAGTTTTGAATGTTGGTCTTTTCCCGGGCTAGCAATTTATGCTCTGATTCATGCTGGGCACTGGCAGCAGGGTGCCTCAGGTCCTAGTCAGCCACATGATCAAGGAAAAAAAACAAGTGACACTCTACTGTGTGCTTTGTTGCTAGGCTACGGTGTTTAGAAGGTTGGCTGTCTTCAATGTGTTTATGACATATTTTCAACTTACACTGGCTTTAATGATATTGGAAGCTCATTGTACATTGAAAAGCCTCTGCGTTTATGTGCCTCCCAGGGACCCAGAAAGTAGTTGCTGAGTTGTAAACCTACTCGGTTTCTTTTCCAACAGTCGTTTAATGCAGCCATGCAATTTATATGTATATCAATGTGGATGGTTGCGACAATAGACAACTTAACAGTGTTTCTCTGTTGGTTCCAGTTTCTATTTTGTTCAAGCGAAAAATGATTAATTTTGGTAAAAAACACACTTCCAGTACTCTGGCAAACAAACAAACTGACTAGGCCTCCTCCGTGAAACACAACTTCCTTAGACTGCCAGGAGGAAAATAAAGGGCGGGTCTGCTTCTCAGCCTATTCTCTCAACGGCCTGTTTGCCTTTCTTGTTTCTTCCCTTCCTTTATTCCCACTCCCTTCTTTCTTACCTTTGTTCCTCCAATCTCAGCATAAGTCTTTCTCACCTCTCTGACTTGGAAGGCAGAATATCCCTTTGGGCATGTTGAATTCCAGATATTTTTAGAAATGAGTTTTGTGTTATTTTTTTTTTCTTTTTGGCTAGATGTTACCATTTAAAACAGAATGACGTGTTTTAGTCACATATATTTGTATGGGAGCAAGTCATTTTTTGACAGAATGGAGTGACCCAGTGCTATCTCCCTTGTTATAAGCATTCTTGCCCATTGATAAAGTATTTTGGCATTCTGGGTGCATCAAGGTTTCTTACTTCATGCTTTGTAAAAAGCTACTTAGGTGTTAATAAGGGGTGCTTGGCCAACTAAGTCTGAATAGAATGCATAGTGAGGAAAATAGTAAACATTCTCTCTTTCTGTGGAGATTGGTACTACATTCACTTTGAGCCACGCCACAGCAAAGAACTCCACAATTTTAATTTAGATTGTTCTTACTTCTTTTCCTGTGAACACTTTCTCTTATCCCACTGAGTGCCCATTAACACCAAGAGAGGATTCCCCAGTGAATAATTGGGGATATGCTCCTAGAGTAAATACGAGCATGTGGCTCAGACTTCCTGTGTGGCGGACACTGTTTAAGGAGGTATGACACCCTTAGTACTGGAAACCATTTCCTCTGGCTTCCTGGCCAGTCCCCAATCTCCCTACTACCTATAGCACAGGCTTTCCTCACATTCTTTGAAAAATACCTCGCGCTCACAGGTGCTCAGATGTCTCGACTTAGCTACTTTTTAGACAACTTCCTTGTTAATCCAAGGTCACTGTTCTGACAGTGTAGTTCCTAGATCAAGAGTGTGTCATCTCAGCCCATGTTAGCAATGCAGATTCTTGTACCCTCCTCGCGTTAACTCTTCAGAACTAGAAACCCTGTGGAAGGGTACAGCAGTCCGTGCTTACCTAGCACCCCAGTGGCTTCTGAAGGTTTTCGAGTCCCTGAGATCTCCTAGGGCACTATGTAAATTGCTTTCCCAAGAATTGCTATTATTTTCCCCTTTATCACTCAAAACAGTCAAGAGAAAGCAAGGTTCAGTTCAGTGATGCACACCTGCGTAATAGCCAGTTCTCAATCTTTCCTGCAAAATCAAGTGGAGTCATTTGATAAGCAAACTCTTGTTACCTTTTGCTGCATTTGATTGAGTATAAAACAATGCTGAGTTGAGAAACAGAGAACATGGGTTTAGTTACTATTCTATAAATTAAG
The DNA here is from genome assembly GCF_018167655.1 of Microtus oregoni. Lineage (NCBI taxonomy): Eukaryota > Metazoa > Chordata > Mammalia > Rodentia > Cricetidae > Microtus > Microtus oregoni. The sequence goes on from NW_024544745.1 coordinate 2,510,455, forward strand.
AGTAGTAACACCATACATTTCCCAAACCAGGAAATGGAAACAGATGTACACTTGGGGTACCTTTCAATTTATGACCCATGATTCTAGAAGTCTCCAGCTAGTAAGTCCTCGGGTTCTAACAGGAATGAGATTGACGGTGGCTCTGGAGATTTGCCAGATCTTTCTGTCATTTTTAGAAAAACTGGAAATAAATATTTCACATGAAAACTGGCCTATGAAGAAAAAAAACAGCTCATTTATTCTTTTAATTGGGCCAAACTAAATGGGTCTGGGAGCCAGATGTGGCTGGTTGCCTTGCTAATTGGTCACCTCTGGACTAAACAGAGGCCACAAAAGTCTTCATGGGGAAGGTTGGCAATGAGGATTCCTGCTGAAGTTGAAATTAAATACCACTATCAATTTAATCATTAAAGAGCCTCACCTCCAACAAAGTCAATATCTTTTTCTCCCCAAGTCTTTGTTTAGTATTAACAGAGGCCTGGCTGTAGTCAATTATAGACTGCTTAGATCCCTCCTCCTGAAAGTTTTCCCTGACCACCCCAGTCCCAAGTGCTCTCTTTCTCTGTTGAGTTCCCATAGCAATTATTTTCTGGGCAATTTATTTGGCAATTAATCACATAGTGCCTTGTGTCATCTTTTCTATTGTGGTCTTGAACTTCTATTTAAACATGTTAAAATTATTTAGAGTTCCACATGTTTGCATCTTCTCCTCCCTCTGAGTTAGTGAGCTCTCTGAGGATAGAGGCAAGCTCTTACTCCCCACAGTGCCTGGCACCGAGTGGCAGCTAGATCTGTTTTGGATTTAGGTTCAAAGGAAAGCTGTAGTGCAAGAGAGTGTACCTAAGGACATCTTCTTACCAATGTTTAGATCTGATCCTTTGGGACTACAGTCTTTCCTCTTTATCATCTGTGCACTTGTAACTTTTTACTTAGTAGTAACAGCTTCAAGAGAGTTAGTAGACAATCACACAATGCTCAAAACATTCACGAACATATCTGCAGAGGGCTTGTATTCAGAATACAGTAATTATTAAAGCTCAATCATAGAAATACAAACAGCTCAACAGAAAATTAGACAAAGGGTTTGAATACGCAGTTCACCAAAGAAGACATGAGAATAGCTAATAAGCACATATAAGTTACGTGCAACCTTATTAGCCATCATGGAAACACAAATCCAATCCGCAGTGGGATACTACTTCACACCCTCCAGGACGGATATAATAAAAGACAACAATAAAATAAAACAACACATATTGGTGAAGAAATAAAAAAAAAGTGTAACCTTTGTTCCCACAACTGGGTGGAATTTAAAATGGTATGGTCTCCTTGGAAAACAACTTGGCACTCCTTCAAAGCATTAAACACTGTGTTACCACACGATTCAACAACTTGACTCCTGGGTATATATCCCAAGAACTGAAAACACATCATCATTTACAGACTTGTGAAGGGGATGGGTGTGGTGGTGCACGCCTTTAATCTCAGAACTTGGCTGAGAGCAGAGGCAGGCAGACTCTGTGAGTTCAAGGTCAGCCTAGTCTACACAGCAAGTTCTAAGATAATCAGCGAGAATCAGTCTCAAAACAACTAAAATTTGTAAAGGTACATTCATAGTGCCATTATTCACAATAGCCATAAAACTAGAAACAGCACAAATGCCAATAAATTTGTGATTGGATAAACAAAATGTGATATATGCATACCTGTATTTTCACCCATGAAAGGGAAATTCTGAGACATATTGCAATACAGATGAATTTTTAAAATGTTTTGCTAAGTAAAAGATGCTTGTCACAAAATGGACCCATCTACTGGGTGGGTCCATTTATGTAAATGCCAAGAAGAGAAAATCCTACAGAGACAGAAAGTGGTTACTTGGTACTGGCAGGGTATTGGAAAACTAGAGATAGGAATGGTCAACAGCATATATAGAGCTCCTTTTTGGAGTAATAAAGATCTTCTAGCCGGGCGGTGGTGGTGCACGCCTTTAATCCCAGCACTCAGGAGGCAGAGGCAGGCGGATCTCTGTGAGTCCGAGGCCAACCTGTTCTACTAGAGCTAGTTCCAAGACAGACACAAAAGCTACAGAGAAACCTCGTCTCAAAAAAACAAAAACAAACACAAAACAGAAAGATCTTCTAGTATCAGATTATGGTGATGGTTGCACAAATGTAGAAGAATGCTAAATGCAACTAATATACTGTAAAATAAACAAATCTTGTTGTTTTCTACTATGTGAATTATGTCTCCATGAAGTAGTCAATGACTCTATTCACGTAAACATATGAATGGCTAATGTTTGCATTGCACTTACTTATATGACAGACACTCTTCTAAGTGATTTACTCAATCATTACCAAAGTCTACATCAATATTTGTACTGTCCTTACTTGACAGGTGGAGAAATAAATGCACAGAAAATTTGAGTGATTGCCCCAAGGGCTTACTGCAGGTAAGTGACAGAACTAACCTTTCAACCCAGGCCATTTGAGTCTAGGGTAATTATGTTCGACCCTGTGTGCTATACTGGACTTTGCTATTGGTCTTCTAAGTCCAGAATGGAAGGAGTTTACCCTTTCAACGTGTCTTTTCTTCTGGAGATGGAAATAAGGAAAGTTAATTAGTGATGAAAATAAGAGAAGAAATTGAAGTCAAAACAGAGATAGACTCGAGAACACTCAAGCTTTTCAGTACTTGTGTACCCCTCTCTTCTACCCATCACGGGAAGAGTAGAAACCTGGCACTTAGGATGAGAAGCTCTGAGTCCAGTGAACTATAGTGGGGGCTAGGGCAGCCCTTGTGTAAGGAAAGTTCTTAGAGTGACTCAGCTGGCTGCATCTGTTGCCTTCTGGATGATGATGTCCCGGTTCAGAGTGACTTGCAAAGCAGAAGGCAGATGATTCACATCTTCTCTCCTGGATCTGGAGTCGGTCAGCCTGGATCCTCTTGACTCTAAAGTGATTTTACTTTGTAATAGTCAGTGAGCTCATTCAGTGCAAGATCGTTTTTGTTTGTTTGTTTGTTTGTTTCCTTTCTCCATGGCCATGTGTAGTGTGTGCATGTGTGCGTATACATGCTGTGTGTGTGTGTGTGTGTGTGTGTGTGTGTGTGTGTGTGTGCACGCCTATGTGAAGTACCAAGGTTTATATGTCAGGAATCCTCTATTGCTTTTCCACTTTATTCGTTGAGGCAGGGTCTCTCAGTCTAAGCCAGGGCTATGGATATAGTTAGTCTCCCTAGCTAATTTCCCTCAGAGATCTTCTGTCTCTGCCTTCAAAGGCTTGAATTACAGGCAGGTTGCCATGACCACCTGGCCTTTATATGGTTTCCAGGAATCTGAACGCTGGCCCTCCCACTTGGGAGGTAAGCACTTAAACCTCTGAGCTAGCTCCCAAGTCCCAGGTGCAAAAATTTATTAATCTAGATGAAAAGGGAAACTGGGTTGATAATAAGAAGCATTTAGGCTGTATCGTCAGCTTAGTTTTACACGTACTGATTTATTTAATCTTTAAAACAGTTGTATGAAGTATGTACCTACTGTTATCACCATTACTTTTCTGATGAGAAAATTTACGCTAGGAAGATTAAACACATACAACAACCAGGAATAGAGTCAAAATCCTACCCCAAATCTACCACGTGACAGTGCTTTTTTTCTACTGCTCTATACTGCCTGTGACACATATTTGGTGATCCGACACTTACATGAGGCACTATGAAGAGAGAATACTACACGTGTCCTATACGCAAAACATATCTAAGCCGGTTGAGAAGACAAGATATAAACATAGCAAAGGTTATTCGATGCTATAACAATATATGTGTGATATGCATACGTGTACATATATAGTAGCAATAAAACAATAAAAGTTCATGTCTAATATTGATTACATTTTGCAATATGATTGACTATTCTAAAGGCTTCATAGGAATTATCTCATCCTCCCCATATTGAAAAAGCAACAGGAAAGAGAAGCTGACAGAGTTAAGAATTTGTTCTATTCAACACTAGATAACTTATCGGAGGCAGGATCTACTCCAACTAAGACAATCTCCCTTAATCTCCCATCCGTTTACTTACTACATTGTGATGCCACAAGGGGTATGGTTCTGTAGTAAGAGGAAGAAAACTATTACAAGAGCTCCAAGGAGGATGACATTAATCCTTCATGCCATAGTCTGGAAAAGTTTCCCAGAGAAAGCAACATGTATGCAGTCCTAAAGAAAGACAGGAATTGACTAGTATGATAACACGGGGAAGGGTGTTCTCAGCAGAAGGAACATCGCGACCATGAGCTTTTTCAAAGGAGTGGGTAATCTTAGGAATGTTGAAAAGGTCAGCACGACTGGAGTCTAGGCTGTGTTAGGATTATGAAGGGTGGGAAGAAGCAGTCAAAGCGCAAGATGTGGCTAGTCCTGTTAACTAGGTAATCAATGAGGAAAAAGCTTTGTGTTTGGTAGAAGTCATTTTAAATGTTTTGTATGTTGTCTAGTACAAGATTTAATCCCTTCTTTTCTTATTTCTGCTTTTGAAAAAGATCCCCCCTTTTTTCCTCTGTGTACAGGGGATGAGTTTTAAACTCTAGACAAGGACAGAGGTTCTTGACTTGGGAAACTGAAGGTTGAAGGATAGATATAGTTTTGGAAAGGGGATGGACCATCGTGGGAAAGAAGACTGCGATGGGACAGCCTCCTGGGAGGAGGATCCTTACATATTCAGTTGAGAGAGGGATGGTTCTTTTTTCCCCTAATCTTCACATAGGTTAAGTACAAGAAAAAGTTACCCCTCACCCACTCACTCTACACAAGCTCTTGGAAGAAGGGTAGTACTGAGATTAGAAGGAAGAAAGTAGTATTCGGTTTGTTTGTAGGAGTTTCTCATTCTAGTCGTAGTGCTTTAGTTACCCTGTCCTCCAGGATCCAAATGATCCTTTGGTCCTTTTTCCTTTATGCCATTCAGAACTAAGGAAGGTCCATGGTGCTTTAGTATACACTGGGCTACCAGATAAGTTTTATATGGGGCAAAGTATTAGGAGACTCAATCTTTGTTGTTGTTGTTGTTGTTTTTCGAGATCGGGTTTCTCTGTAGCTTTGGTGCCTGTCCTGGAACTAGCTCTTGTAGACCAGGCTGGCCTCGAATTCACAGAGATCTGCCTGCCTCTGCTTCTAGAGTGCTGGCATTGAAGGCGTGCACCACCATCACCCAGCACTTAACAACACTAGAGCCCACACCAGAGGAACAGGAGAACTATGGACAGAAAACATGGCCCAGGTGAAGGAGAGCGTTATTTAATATGCTGTCCCTGTTAGTAACAGAAAAGAAGAGAGGCTTGATTCAGGATACCCTTCTGAGATAGACTCACGTGAAGACGAAGAAAAAGTGAATTTGAAAGAAGGAAGAGATTGAATAAGAGAAGACTCTGAAAGATAGTTAACAAACTTGGTATAATAATCACCAGCAGCTTTATTTACAATCCTCATGGACTTTTGATAGCAGCCTGCTGAAGGCCAGTGAGCTTGCCTGGGTTGAGACACCCAAACTAGGTCTGTATCATAGTATCCCTCTCTGGTTCCATCCTATTTTACTTCATTTAGTCTACCCTTCAATTCCCTGGTCCTCCTCTACCTCCTGCTTTTATAAGAAAGAGGACCAGCAGATCTGAAAAGTGCCCTTGTCTATAACCTCGAGGGATTCATCTCAGATCCTGGCTGCCTTTGTTTCTTGTCACTGAAGGTGGATTTTTTTGTTGCCAGTTTTTTTCCCTTTATAATTGGGACACAGTCTATTCACACGCTATTCAATAGAGTTTGTCATGACCCACCGCAGTCTTTATTCCTGGATGTGAACATAATTATCTTGTGTTCGTGTGTGGCTTGTTGGCTTGTTTCTTCTATTTTTTTTTTCCATGTGGCTTTCTAAATTTTCACTAAAATATTTCAAAACAAAGAATTTGGAGCAAAGCATGGGCTTGGGGTAAATAAAGAATTCTTAGTAAAACGGTTTTTGGGGGGAGGAGGGCCTGTTGTTGTTTTAATACTTATCAATAGCAGAAAGGAACCATTGAATCATTACTGAGTCATATTAATCTTCTTAAAGTATATCTCTGGTTACATTGGCTCATAGCACAGCCTTTTACTGCTCCTTTGGGTCAACGGAAAGGAGGTCATATTCTAAACCCTATGTATTCGTGTATGTTGTGATTATAACTCCTACTGCTTTCTGATGAATAAGCTGGGCTTGCTTACTCATGTCTGCACCTTGATTAATTCTCACCATCCCCTCTTTCCCACTCTGCCTTATTCCCATGTGCCACAATTCCAACTGTTTCTCATATCTAGACGGTACAATGGTGATAGAGCATCACACTTGTTTTCTCTTACTGACTGCGCAAAGCTGGGCAAGTCACTTCTGGATGAGATTCATCTGTCCCTGTTCTCATCTGTCGATGAAGGTCATAACGATTTGCTTCTCAAGAACATTCTGGAAAAGCAATGATGTGGCATATACAGCAAGATCAACACGGCACCCGTCATGCAGTAGATGGTTAATAAATTAATGGATAAGTTCCAGGAGAATGCAAACCACTCAAAGGTTAGCTGTACATTTCAAAAAGGCAAAGTCCTGGACTTCATTTCATTATTATTGGGAAATCTATCTAAATGAAAACCAATGTTTAGGTCCCCACTTCCTATTCCTTTCCTCAGGCTTCAAAAGTATTTTATAATTGCATGTGTGTGTGTGTTTCTGCTGAAGAAGGCAGTGGCTACTTACGTCCATGGACACATTTCAAAAGGAGTCAAGCAAACAAGTTATATTTTCCAAGTAAGCAAAATAGAGTGCACGTTAAGTGGGGTCCTTCTAAAGGAGACCCAGAGAAAAATCAAGTAGGTGAGGAGAGGGATGCTGTGCAGAAAGTCACAAGGGATGGCTGTGCTTTCTAGGTTTGAAGTTGCAACTTATCACTCAATAGAATAGCTTGAAATAAAGGTGGCAGCCTAACAGAAGCCCTCTGTGACTTACGGTTTAAAAGGACAGCTGAAAGCAGCACTCTTTCCCTCTTCTTTTTCTGTCCTTCCTAGAAAAAGAGTTATGAAAATCAAAATTCTACCAAAGCATTTACTAAGAAAGTAGGCCAAGGAAAGGCTCTCCCTAGAAGCTATCTTAGAGGTGGAAAGCAATCAAGACTAGAACACTAGAGAGCAATTCAAAGGGCCAATGAAAGGGGCTGACGGTGGTATGATGGAGTACAGGATCGTGAAAGAGCAAGGCTGCTGTTAAAGGAAAACCAGGGAGGGGCCTCCAAACTTCATCCGAGTGCTGGGAGAGAAAAAGAATGGGAACCGAGAGACACAGTGAATGGGGTCCCTTGGGAAGGCTTTTTTGTAGTCTGAAGAGGTCCACTAGACTGTCAAAGCCACCAGAGGGGGACAACAGCCGCCATTTCTGTGACTCTTGTGACCATTCAAATATGTTTCCTGCCCCCAAACATTTCATAGGAAGGAGTAGGGTAGCTCCCAGGGCACACCCAATTGGCCTCTGACTGGTATTTTTAGACTAGTTGTACCCACCATGATGTGTTCATTAAGTAATCATTATTGACATAAGTAAGATTGCCTGGGGGAGCTATATTTTCCCCTACCTGTGCTACTGTACAATTCAGTAAACTTCACATAATATTGATCTACATGGTATTACCCTGCGTTGTGATTAGACACACAAGGTCATTCATTCATTCATACTGAGCACTCACTGAGTATCAGGCAGCGTTACAAAAATGCCTGTCCCTATGGAGCTGTCATACTAATGAGGTCAATGAAGAAAGCAAGCTGGCTGCTACTGGGACTCTCTTTTAGATCAGGTACACGATCACATTTAACCTTTACAACAGTAAACTGTGAAAAAAAGGCAGTATTCCCATTTTATGGAAGAGATAGCCAAAGTTCTCAAAAAAGATTAAGAACAGAACCAAGACTACACAGCTAGGCAGGGGAGAAACTGACGTTAGAAACTGATCATCTGTCTCATCCCCGAGTCTATGGATTTTTCTTAACATTTCAACCTTCACAGACCATAGTATCAGTTTCATGAATGCCAGTATTATTTACTTTAAAGGCTAATAGGTTCAGAGTCAGACCCTAGGGATATAAACATGCTAAGGCCTGGGTTTTTTCTAACCTGATCACTAAGTAGAAAGCCATTGTCTCATAGAGCCCAAGAGCTGAGGCAAGTGTTGAGAAATGACTAAGTGACTTCCAGTTTCAGATCTGTATCAGGCCGTTATGACATGTGTATTCTAGAACATGTTATCTAAGTTCACCATAACTTAATTTCCTTAGAGACCATACAGATTGGGAAAGCTATTGATAGCAAGTACTTTTATATTGCTTATTATGAGACAGACCGTATTCTAAGCACGTCCTATAGGCTATGTCTTTAACCCAGGCCAGTAGTTCCCAAAGCATGGTTCAGAAATCCTTCTAGAGCTGTGGAGTCCAAATTGTTTCCATCAAAAACACTAAGAGTTTGGCAGGTGAGATGACTTAGTGGGTAAAGGCATTTGCTGCCATGCCTCATGACTTGAGTTCATTCCCCAGTCTCCACATGGGGAAAGACATGAACTGACTCCTACTAGCTCTCCTCTGAACCTCCACCCACATACTGTGACAGGCACACACACACACACACACACACACACACACACACACACACACACACACGCACATACACCATAAGTAAATATGTAAATAAAAATAAATACACTAGGAGCTGTTTTGTTTGCTTCTATCTCATTCTCTCACAACTGTGAAGGAGAATTTCCCAGAGGTTTTGTGAAGTGTGATATTGAAATAGCCTGAGCGGAGAAGCAGATATTAAAATCTAGATAACATCTCCAAATCCTTATACTGAAGAGGTTTGTGAAAATAAAAATGCTGTTCCTATTATATGGGAGGTGAAAATAAAGCTAGTTTTCATTAAAATGTGCTTATTCATATATACAGTGGGTTTAAATATTACTTAGTATATTAATAAACATTTTAAGTATCTCAGTGACAATTTGTAATGATAAATATTAATAGATACTTTCATAGATAAACACTCCTGAAGATCTTATATTATTTTATTTATATTATCATGTTTATGTAAAGAACCTGAAGCCAAGCATTTGAGTAACTATGATATGCCTAATACCTGGAAACAGTTTAGTACAAGGCCTGACTGGCACTTAGTAAGTCATAAATATGTGCATGGTGATGTTTATTATTGTGTATATAAGTATAATTGGTTCTAAATGACGAGCTCCATAATGAAAATGTTATGCTATAGGTTAATGCTATAGAAATTCACAGAATAGAAAGTCTGTATCCCTGAGGTGTCTTGGAAAGGCTCCATGATGTGGATAGCATTTGACAAATATATTAAGGAATGAATAAAGTGGTATTGGGAATGTGGCTCAGTGGTAAGGCACTTGAGAAGATGGGGTGAAGTTTGGATTCTACCTGTTACACCAGTAGAGTAAAATAGGAAGAGATCAGGGGGAGAGTAAGAGGGAGGGAGAAAGGAAAGATGGTGAGCAAAGTATCTCCTGAGGGAAACTGATTCAAAATGGAAGAAAAAAAAAACACTGGAACAGATTCCTCTGGAAATGAGAAATGGTCAAATTTGGCTCAAGCCCATATGCAGATAGACAATGGGAAAGACTGACGATTACATAACCAAGAGGAGCCTGGAATCCAACATGAAGTTTGTATATTACATGTGAAGGATCTTTAGTCAAGAGCTGTGCTTTGGACAGATGATCAATAGCTCTGTTTAGAATAATTTGAAGAGAAAGAGACTAAGCATGGAGCAACTTGTTAGCAAGTTAGAGCAACAGTCCAGGAAAGAAGAAAAGAAGAGCTGAACTTGTGACGTGACACAGGGATAGCAGAGACAGAAGATGGGAAAGAAGATGAACATCTGTTAACATTAGGAATTAGACATGAACTTCCACGATCTACTTTGTTTCTCCCTCCAACTTGAATCCTCCCTAAAAGGAAATAATAAAAAGATTTTTTTTGCTAAAAAATAATAATGAAAAGATTTCATATTTATTATACATAAATTGAGTCTTGTGGACCCAAACCCTGAGCAGAATAAATATATAAGAGCTCAAGAACTATGTCCACCAGGAAACAAAGATGTTGAATAAAGGACATAAGTGGGGAGATATTCAAAGTGGGTATATATATTAAAAATTCAAAATCCCTGTGCAAAATTGAAAACCATGTGTGAAGACACATGGCTGATGTAACGTAATGAAAAGAGAAGTTGTGAGACAATCCCAAGGCCAAATAAAAGGTATTGTTTTCAAAGAAAATCAGAAGAAATGTTTCACACATCCTGAGGAAGAGACTGCAATGCATGCAGCATGTGTACGTGAGAAGGTTGGGAGCTCAGTACATCACAGTTATGGCTGTTTGGCTCATCTGATTAATGATTTGATGTGTGTGTGTTTTATTATTATTAAAAGTAGAAAAGAGCCAGGCTACTCAGTGATTTACTATAATGTTCCTTTAGATCTTGTGCCATTCTTTCTGAACTATGTAAAGGATGATGAATGAGGTTCTTGGAAAAACTACGGGTATCTGTGCTCCACTATGCAGGTCAGTCCACAGAATTGTGGAGAGGTGGGAGGGGTCTTTCAGAAAAAGGTGTTAAGATTATTGTTATTTCAAGTACTTACCACATATAGCTACGCTGGGCCGGGAGTGGGCTTTATTCCTTAGTTCTCATTATGTGAACAAAATCAATGTAAGAAAAACACTTCCTTGGAAGAATTCCAAGATAGGATTTAAACTGCTCTCTCCAGTGAGAGGAGATCCTTGTCGACTGCTTTCTCCTTGAAGGTAGCTTTTGTGCCCGTCCTGGAACTAGCTTTTGTAGACCAGGCTGGCCTCAAACTCCCAGAGATCCGCCTGTCTCTGCCTCCCAAGTGCTGGGATTAAAGGTGTGCGCCACCACTGCCCGGCTTGAAGGTTTGTTCTTAGCACCCACCAGAAGACCCCCTTCACTTTAATTCATAGTCAACTGCTGCCATTGTGCAGTACTAGGGTGCAAAGGGCTTTCTGTGCCCTCTAGGTGGGTTGGCTGACTTGACTACTTTGTCATTGCTGTTTTGAATATGATTTGTTCCCTCCCAAACTCATACTGATAACTGATTGTTATAACAGTGGCTGGGATGAATGCTAAGGAATGTTTGGGTGATGGGGAAAGTTGTTAGGAAGAGTTTTAATGCTTTTCCAGTGATACAGGGTTAAATGTCATGCATGTTTGCCCTTCCATGCTAACAAATGAACACAAACTCTTCAAACAGATGCCTCTGTGGTTGTGCGCTCTATTTAAGGTTAATAAATACTTCTTTATGTCACTCTGGTAAACCTTAATGCAATAATAACAGCCGTTAAGAACTGGAAAAGAGGGCCAGGCAGTGGTGGTGCACGCCTTTAATCCCAGCACTCGGAAGGCAGAAGGAGGTGGGTCTTTGTGAGTTCGAGGCCAGCCTGGTCTACAAGAACTAGTTCCAGGACAGGATCCATAAAGCTACTGAGAAGCCCAGACTTGAAAAACCAAACCAAAACAAACGCTCAAAAAGAAGCAAATATAAAATAAATCCTTTCTTCTCAGGGATATTTTTTTTTCGAGATGTTAATCTCATGTCTGTCTGATTATATATTATGCTTCTGCGCAACTAAAAGTGTTTGTTGATGTTTTCTGCTTGGCTCTTATGCTGTCTATTTGTAGTACCCTTGATCTCTTTGAGTTCTCTTGCAGAATTTCCTCTCATCCAATTATCTCTGTGGTGTCATGCCAACCTTCTTAGGAAGTGCTCTTGACCCATTTGGTTTAATTGGTGTAGAAGAACTACCAAATTTCAGTTGAAAGCTGCCTACATCTGTGTGTCAGCTCATACTGATTCCTTTCTAGCATCCCTGAAGCTTGGGAACTTCTCAAAAACATCTAGCCGGACCTGATTTCATGTCCATGAGGGCATTCCATTTTGCACTGAGCTCTGTAAATTACATAGTAACCCTGCCTAGGTGATAAGAAACTCGTTAAGCCAAATCATTCCACCTTTGGGTTATGCTGTCTCTTAACTAGGGCATCTTTATGGTGTGTAGAAGCCTGTTTATCTACATTTTCTTTCCACTGATCAGACAAGCTAGCCTAAGATAAGTCTATCTTTGCAATCTCTTCCTCTTGGTTTTAAGCAAGTCATTTAACGTGTTTGAATCTTTATTTTCTAGCATCCAAATGTGAATACTGTTCCATTCTTTGCAAGACTTTTCCCCCCTTGAGACACGGTTTCTCTGTGTAGCCTTGCTGTCCTGGAACTTGTTCTGTTGACTAGGCTGGCCTCAAACTTCAGAGATCCACCTACCTCTGCCTCCCAAGTGCTGCAATTAAAGGCGTGCACCACCATGCCCAGCTAAGACATTTTTTCCCCAAACAACAGATAAAGCTACCTTAACACTTTGTGTGGTCAATGTGTGGTAACTCTAGAATTAACATGATTGTGAGCCCTAGCATTAGATCCGTGGGTAACAATGGAAGAACAGTTCCCAATGTGTTTCTTAGCTCACTTGAAGTGTCTCAGAATTTCAGCATTCTTGTTATTTTCCAAGCTCAAAAGATTTGAAAGCATTGTTCCACTTACCATTTCACCCTTAAAAGATTGCAAATGTCCTCATAATTTATTTGAAAAAAAAATTCTCAGTAGTACAGGTAGTCCTTTGCTGAAGGGTTGCTCAGTGTTTACATTTCTTGTAATTTCTTCTCTTGTCTAATTTCATTTGAAGGTCACAGTAACTTTATGCATGAGGCAGAACTGGCATCAGTTAATTCATTCACTTATGTCTTTAATGATTATTTGCTGAGCCCCAACTGTATGTAAGACCTTATAATTGGAACTAAGGATACAGTGATTTAAAAGAAAAAAAAAGGCCCTGGTACCAACCATCTAGGGCTCATTTTCAAGTATGGTCACAGATAAGGAAGCTGTACAAAGTTAATGGCTTGTAGGAGGTAGAGTTAGGAATAGAACTGAGGTTAGCTGATGCTTGCTATGGTGTATATTCCACTCTTGTTGAAAGATGTAGATCAAAGGAACTCAAGCCAACTCTAAGATAAACAAATTATATTTTCTTTATTATAAGGACCAAACTCACAAAACAGGAACGAGAAGTGCAACCTCAGTTGTGTAGCACGGGCACGAGAGAGAGAGAGAGAGAGAGAGAGAGAGAGAGAGAGAGAGAGAGAGAGAGAGAGAGAGAGAGAACCCTGGGCGACCCAGCATTTTTCTCCGGGTACCCAAAATGTCATGCCCTAACCTGGTCTCACCTCTTAAAGATTATTGGCTGACAGAGATTCCCCATCACACACTCCAGTTCTGTCTTTAGTTGTCCTGTACTGAACAGTTTCTTTTCTTATACTTTCCATTTTTGAAAGAGAGAGAGAGAGAGAGAGAAATGGTAGATAATCTTGAATTTGCTGTTGAACTACACTGCTAGAAGACCACTTTTTGTTTCCAACTCAAGTTTTATAATACATAGTATCTGTTGGCAGGTGACCCCTACAATCTCTCCAGTGTCCCTGAGCTATTAGCTGAGTCACACTACTTAGCTGTAAGACCTGTCTAGTACCCCAGAAGCAGGGAGACCAGAAACCTGCATTGCTCTCTCCTTGAGCTCTCACCCTGCTCGTGAGCTGATATCTTTTTACCCTTCCCATATCTCTACCCACCTCATATCTACTGCGCGCTCCTCTCCTGTCCGGTGCCTGATTCGTCTACCTTGTCACACCTCCAACCTCCACCCCACAAATGTAGAAGCTCTCCTTTGTACGCCCATCTTAAAGTCACTCTTATGCAGCCTAAGTCCTAGTTCCTTTCGGGAAGTTTTTTAAATGACTTCGGCTTTCAAGGATCACACCAATATCTGGAGAGTCCTGCATTTGTATTTTAAACTTTAATTGCCTAGGTCCGTACTGAAGAGGACCTCATTTGACAGCCTTTCACTTGAAAAAGACCTGGGGATTTTAATTGGCCTCATGCTCAACATGAATCAATAGTGGCAATGCAGTTGCAAACATAAATAAATGGCTAACGGGAGGGGGTTATCATCCCACACTGTACAAGAACAAATGTGTACTCAGACTGAGAGAAATACTATTAAACTCCTTGACTCACATTGTAAACACATTCATTGCGTTGATGTTTGTTACCCTTTTTAAATAATCTGTCCTACAAAGATACTTTGCATTATTGTTTGTGTCTAGCAGACTTCGGGATTTTTCTTTTCTCTGCAGTTACCCATGATACATGCATAGGATATTGATTTGTCTTCATTTATACTAATTAGGACCTGATGCTCTAAACCATTCTGGAAAACTGCTAGCCAGTTCTCTGGGAACATTACCTCTTCTTGTTTCAGCCTTTAAATTTCATGGAGTTTATGTATGATGTCCATGTTTCCATAGCATTCAGTGTTTAACAACACTGTGCTACTTTTTGTCATGATATCAGAACTATTTAGCATTTTACTGATTCTATCTTAACTTGGGGTATATTTGTAGTCTAATCTGACAACCAACATTTATTTAAAATTTACAAAACGCTTCAATTGCATCAGTGCTAAGGTCTTCCTGTACGTAATGCATATTGCATATATTCCTCATTTTTTATAATATTTCTATCGTAAACATTCACATAAAAACATGTGTTCTGTTCTTGTTTTAGGTACTGTGTTCCAGTTCATGTCTTTAAAGATACAATATCTTAGCATCTTTTCCTGTATCACCTGTAGTTCATTAGAAACTTTATCAGTTTTGCATGTGATCTTTTTCTCTGCAGGTTATCTCTGAGAACTCTTCCAAAAAAGTTTTGACAGTGAATTGGAGAAGTAGCTTTATGTGCAGCTTCATATTTGCTGTGCTAGAGTTCTGTGACATTCTCATTTCTGGCTTACTTTCCATATTAAGCTCTCAGTGTATGACAAGGAACACCTGCGTCCCCCAAAAGTTGCCAGGAATATTAGAACCCCCACTGCACTTGCAATCATTCGTCAATGGAACAGATTTTTTACCTGGCCCCTACTGTGTGATAAGTATTGTGCTAGGAGCTGCAAATAGAGTAGTGACAGCATAAAACTCCTGCCTTTCCTGAAGCATGGTGGTGGAGATAAGACAGTAGGAATATAAGTAAAAATTAATATACCAGGTAATAACTGTCTCAGAAAAACTAAAAATGATTAACGTGTCGGGAAGATGTAGAGGGTGGTGACCTAAAGATACGGTGGTAGAGGAGCTCTCATTGATAGGTATCATTTGCACAGAGAGCTGAGAGTGCTCAGTAAACATATGGCTGGCTCTAAAGATACAACGACATACCAGTTATAGGAAACAATGATGGCCCTCTGGGAGAGTGGGGCGGGGGAGAGAGAAAGCAAGAGTGAGAGCAAGAGCGAGCGAGCGAGCAAGCGAGCTAGCACGAGAGAGAACACCCAATAGGTTAGAGTAATCAAGGGGAAAGTAGTAGGCAATAATGTCAAGGAGACAACTGGAAAAGAAGGTACATCATGTACCATCTGGTGATCATTCTAAGGACTTTGACTTTTACTGTAAACAAAAATAGCCATAGAGAGGCTTGAACAGAAGCAAAATATGACCCGATTCACAATGGATTTCTGATGACCCAAGACTGGCTTGCACTAAGATGTCAGTGGTGAATGCAGTAACAAAATGTCAAAATTGAAAAATTCTTTTTTTAAGATGCAGCACAAACTAAGTGTTGGTTGTTAGAGAAATTAAGAACTATTCCAAGGATTTGGCCTGAACAACTAGAAGGACGAATAAAAATGACTTGATGATGTGGATAGAAAGGAAAATACGTCCTCTTGGAGAAAACATTTAAATTGCATTGAGTGGTGGTGGGGCACACCTTTAATCCCAGCATTCAGGAGGTAGGAACAGGCAGATCTCTGTGAATTCAAGGGCAGCCTGGTCTACAGAGCTAATTCCAGGACAGCCAGGGATACATAGAGAAACCCTGTTTTTTTTAAAAAAAAAAAACAAACAAACTATATTTTGAGTATTTCATACATGTATATAATGAAATATGATCCTATCTACCCATCATTTTTTCCATCCAAGTCCTCCCATATCCTCTCCAATGTGCATGCAAACAAAATGCACTGTATGCTGTTTGAATCAAGTAAAGCACATCTGTCTTCCTAGATACTGGTTTTTTTATTTAACCTGTGCAGTATACTAAATCAGACTAGTTACTGTGGTAGGAGGAGAGCCTAAAACACGTGGTGTTCCAGAAATCAAGTTGGGAGGGGGAAGTCTGTGTTTCAAGGAAGGAGTAAGCAATGATATTAAGTGTTATGGCTGGATCAAATAAAATAAAACTAGTAAAATGACCACTGGGCTTAACACTAAGGAGTTATTGTTAGCCTGGGACTGAATCCTCAGTGTAAAATGATGATGCCATACATCTGATTGAAGAAAAGAAGAGAAAACTTGGGAGTAACGATCTGAGAAAGGTTCTGCCAGCATTTTTTGCTTTGGAAAGAGAAATGGAGCTTCTTCGAGAACAGCTTTTAAATCTTGTTTCTCTCTATCAGTTAAGATTTTGATTCAATCAAAGAAAACTTGTTGATATAACTGGCAACAAAGTGATTATTAGATCAATGGCCTCGATTAGATATAAAGGGAGTGGGTGGGACGTAGTGTACACATAGAGGGATCAAGCACTGTGACAAGAAAATAGGCAGAGTTTGATTACAGAGATGGTAGATGAGGTGAGACAAAAGCAAGGTCATTTTCGCGTGGAGGCAGAGAGGCCAGTGTGGTCTGAGACGGACGCAAAGGTGACTATAGTGATGGACAAAGAAGCTGAGCTGTGCAAAGAAGACAGCGGTGCTACACGAGACTGCTGCACAGTACTCCAGAGCCCTGAAGGCAATTCATTTCTTGTTAACTTTCATCATTTGTGGCCGAAAAGCATCCATTGTTCTTAGCAAATGGGAGTTAACTTACAGCAGGTTTTTCTCCTGTGTTTCTCAAACGAGTCCCTGACCACTATCATTGGGACTAGAGGATAAAGAAAAGCTTAAAAACCCTGTGAGCTGTAGCCCCTTCCAGGTTTACATTACTGTTAACATAGTAAGGACTCCAAATATTCTGGCAGCTGGGAAAGCATATTGACTTGTGCAATGGTTGACAACATTGCTCGTTCACAGAACTCTTCTGTAAAAACTGTCAAGGTCTATACTACTATTCCATGGGATGCACTCTGAGAAATGCTAATTCAGAAAGCATGCTGGGGACTAGAAACAGCTTTAGGACAAGACTTGCTCGGTCAGAGTCACCACAGCTTTTTTTCTAAAGCAAATGTTTATCAGTAACTCATACCTCTCCCAGACTAACTAAGTATTCTGTTGCTGAGCCAAAATTCAGAGATTTGGGCTCTATCTTGTTTGCCTAAAGTCAGAGAAACACAATATTGCCGATGCAGCTGATTCCCTAGTTTTCATTCAGAGGCAGTTCTCCAATTTTATATTTTCAATAATTCAAGAGATATCCTGGTAGCAGTGTAGCAGAAGCAGCATGAACATTTATTAGCCACGTCCTTGTATCAAGCACATGATGTTTGGCACAGTGCACATACTGTCTCACTCTTTAAAGCACAGAAGAAGGAATATGTTATGAGAAAACATTCTCCTTTTAAGAAGCTTGTTACCCAGAAGGGAAATACATCTCTCCTGCAACAAGCAACGTGCTTGTTACAAACATATTTGAAGCCCCAGAAATGTTTCTAGAATCAGAATGTTGGAGTAGAAAGAGACCTTAGAGATTAATTCAAGGTATTAGGGACCGGTTATTGTAGTTTCTTCAAAAGTTATTGCATATATCGTTTTAGGTATGAAGAAATCTTGCCATAACTGTTTTACTTTGATTTAAATAAAACCACACGAAATGATAATCATGTGAAATATGTAAAGCCTACACTTCATGATGTAGCAATATAATACTATCATTGGTTATCGACTAAGACTGTAAATGTACATTTGGAGTTAGATCTGTGTTTCAGTGTTGTGGAAGCCTGATTACACTAGAACACAATGATTCTCAAACACATATATATCCGAATTACATGAGCTACTTGCTCTAAAGAGCAGATTTTTAGACCCCATCTTTAAAAATAACTAATTCGATGAATCTGGTATTAAGATCGGGGACTTGAAATTTTTTTTAACTTTATTTCTTTCTTTATTTTTTACATACCAATCCCAGTTCCTCCTCCCTCATCTCCTTCCGCTTCCCCCACCCCACCCCCCATCTGCTCCTCAGAGATGTTAATACCTCCTCTGGCATTTTAAACAAGTTCCCTGGATGGTACCCTGTGAAACTGATTACATTTGGAGAAGCACATCTCTAAGAATATTCTTTTCATAGTCAAGATGTTGGGTGGGTAGTTTCAAATGGTCAGGGTGCAATTACTCTGCAATCACAACTCAAAAGCATAGGAAATCCCGTTTCTGTATTTCCATTTTTTCCCTACAGAATCTTCATCTTAAGGTGATAATTCATGCTCGGAGAACTCTTTCCTGTAACTTGTTGTAGCTGTCTAGGTCTGGAAATACACAGCATAGGTGCTAGGAGGAATCTTTCTGCTATATATTATAGAGTTGGACATGAAAATCCTGTAAGCTTTGCATGGTTAGAAATGTCCTGAAGAATTTGTGATATCTCACCAGTTCATAGCTATTTACATACTAAAGACATGGACATGAATGGGGGTCTTTGGGGGCGTCTTTATATTTTTAAAAAAATCAATCCTCAGTGTTACAGGTTCCAAATTAAATTTTCTCCGTTTTTGCCAGGAAATGATTAGACTCTGGAGAACAAGCTGGATACGTTATAAACACTTGCAGCAATACTTTAGAAGCCAAAAAATCAGCTTATTAATTCATCTTGATAATTAACTATAAAGCTCACTAATGTCAATCTGCACTGTAGGAAATCTACCAAGGAAATCAAATAATCGCAAAAGGCTGTTTGGTAGAGGCAGCCTACTCTAGTGGCAAGTCCAGAAATCTTACAGACAACTAAGTGTTGACAAGAACCTTGGCTAGGTGACTTGTACTGTGTTGATGGGTGTTTCCCAATAGATGTGCCCAATTTGAGTTTCCAAACGTGGAGTGGTGATCTTTGGAATCGGCATCTTTGTAGATGCAGTTACAGTTCTATCCTGAATTAGAGCAGGCCTTAAAGCCAATGGGTAGGCTCATGAGCGAGAGAGAGAGCAGAGATACAAAAAGAGGTCTCATGAAAATGGAGGCAGATATTGCACCAGGCAAGTAATATTAGGGCCACCAAAAGTTGGGAAAAGGCAAGGAACAGAAGCCCCCTTGCATCTTTAGAGCAGTGGTTCTCAGTCCTCCTAATGTTGCAACCCTTTAAGAGAGTTCCTCATGCTGTAGTGACCCCCCCAACCATAAGATCATTTTGTTGTGATTTCATAACTGTCATTTTTCTATAGCTATGAATCTTAATGTAAATATCTGATATGCAGGATACACCTGATATGCGGCCCCTGTGGATGCTTTGTTCATGACCCACAGGTTGAGAACGGCTGTTTTAGCGGCTTGCTGCCACCACAACACCTTCATCTTAGATTTGTAGGCTCTTCAACTGCGGGGGAGTGAATTGCTATTGTTTTCAGCCCTTACATCTGGAGTCCTGTGTTATAGGGGTCACAGAAAACTCATATGACTCCCATGTCATTTTAGTCACTTGGGTGACTCACCTACCTTCCCTGAGCTTCGGTTCACTCATGAGAAAATGGGACTCATAATAAACGCCTATGAAACCAGCAGCTAACTGTGATGATGAAATAAGATAATTCATATAAATTGCTTGTCTCAGAAGTAGGGTCTCATTACATGGTGGCTGTTACTGATGCCTGAAGAGATGGTATAGAGTGTTAAATGATCTGAGAAGATGGAGTCATACAGCTTATGCAGTCTCACACGATTCCCCACCTATCAAAAAGGTGGTGAATGCATCAGCAAGTCGGGGCACAGAAGAAGAAAGACAACTTCTCCCTCTAATTATTTTTATGTTTGTTTCTCCAAGGGCCAAGTAACTTGTTTGCACATGTCATGCGGTGACCTCTTTCACAGTTTTCTATGGGCTATCCAGCCAGAGCCCTTCCAAAGCTACCATGGTGTTTGCCACCGATTATGTTAAGCAATGCTGTTTATTAGACATGTAAGGAGGTGCCTAGTCAGTAAACCTTTTTTCTGTGCGCAGCCTATCCCATCCATCCCCATGGGGAAAGTGTTTATGATCATCTGAATTCCTTCAGACTACCGTTAAGTCTGGAATTACGGGTCATTTCCTTTTAAGTCTCTAGTCCACAGTTTCCACTATATTCTTTCAGGACACCAAATTCATAGTGTTATGCCTACTTTCTCACCAGTTTGCTAGTAAATAGAAAATTCTTTAGTTGGCTGGCTGTGCTGGCTTAAGCAAGTTATTTCAGTTTTGGCACCTCACAGCACTCATCAGTAAAGTAATTGTAATAATAGGCCTCTTTCCCTAGATGCCTAATAAGAATGAAATGAAAGACTTCAACACACCACTACATACGTAGTGAATGCTCAGGAGATGCCAGCAACATGGGAAAGCCCGTATGATATATTGAATGAGCTGAGATGACTTCTCAACAGGAAGGCATACATAACCTCAAGAAACCTCTAGAGCATATAAGAGATCTGGGGAAAGATGAGAAAGTAGTCAAGAATAAGCAATAAATACTTAATTTGACATTTTTCTTACCCCGTGTTCCCTACTGTTGGGCATACTTGAAAGCTAAAGTTTATCAGAACAAATCATCCACATCAAATGTGTGGCAAGGAAAATAACACCTCATATCATAGTAGTAACAGCTACTTGACTTCTGAAAGTCCTTCAGAATGTGCCGAAGTGGTAAAAACTGTAGAGTTGTCAATAGGAACTATTGCTAGCCGTCGCTTTTAATTAATTATACAATTGATTTCAGCACTCTGGTTTTAGCGCAGACTAGTTGAGTTATTATTGTTATTAGAGACTCTGGGTCTGAGTAGACAAATGACAACATTAAGGAACATCAAATGAAATTTCACACACCAGGAGAGTTGCATAGGCAATGAAAACAACTTTTATTTACTTCCCAGAGCATGCTTAAGTGTTAGTGTAGAGATGATAGGGGTTGGGAGGAAGGAGAATTGATACGCTGTAAATCTAACCAAAGCCCAATCTTGCTCAGTTCTGTTCTATCAATGGCGCTAATATAATTCTTTTGATTCTACAGGTCTCCAAGTCTCCCATTAATTTGTTAATATCAAAAATATATCAGATGCATACTATGCGATGGCGCTGTTTTCAACATTTGTAGGAAATGTGGCAGTAAACAAAACTATTTGCCTTCCTGGAATTTATACTGTAGTTAGAGTCAACACACTAGCTCCGAACCTTTGAATCTGGCCTGCCACCTATTACAGTATACGCATTCTGGTTGAAACACAGACATGTCATTCTCACATACATCATGTATGGATTTGTGTGTGTGTGTGTGTGTGTGTGTGTGTGTGTGTGTGTGTGTGTGTATCAATGACAAAGTTAAGCAGTTAAGTTAGACACTGGAAGCTCACAAAGCCTGGAACATTTACTACCTGCTCCTTTACAAAAGAAAACACTTAGTGGCCCTTCTTCCAGCAGAAGCTGAGTGAGACCAAAGAATGGGAAATTATGTAAAATATGAAGAAATAAACCAGAAAGGTAATTAGACGATGGGGTAAGAAGCACTTGCCAATTCAATTATGACAGTCAGAGGGGGGTATTTCATCTAACTCCTGAAAGATGTAAGTGAATGAGTCATGTCATGATGCATGTTATATTTACATATATTATTATGAGTTATTGCAAAAAGATGTGTTATGACTATTTGTGAGATGAGAGTCATTGGATGAGTTCTGAACAGATCTGACTTTCATATAACAAAATTTATCTTGTTCCTAAAGCCAATAAAGAAATAATAGACTTTGATGAAAGTAGCAAAGATAGAAGGATGAAAAACACAAGGGAAGCTAGTATAATACACTCCAAGAAAAATAGATCATATAACACGAATCAGGATAGTAATGGAAATTATGAAAATGATAACATTCTAGATGTAGTCTAAGGCAAAACCAAGATCTGCCAATAGAATAAATGAAGGCTATGAAAGAAAATGAAAAATCAAGCAGTACTCTGGGTGAGTCTTCTGCATGAGCATCTTGAACGATGAAGGTAGTATTCAATGAGAAGACTGAGGGTCAGGCTTGGCTTGTGGAGTCAGGAAACCAAACATTCAATTTTGGGTATGGGATGTCAGATGCTTATCAGGCACCAAAGTTCATATGCACGTAAAAGGCAGGTAGTTGGACAGAGAAGTGTTGCCTAAGTACAACCTTGAGATGCAGATCTGGAATTAGTCATTAGCATACAAATAATATTTTAAGCCTTGGAATGGCTGCTTCAAAGAGCAGAAGAGATCTGTGGCTTCCAGTTGCTCTCTATCTTGCAACTCTTTAGTCATTCCAAGACAAAGTCCTGTTGAATCTTTCTAATACATTTTAATCCAGCATTTCCTTTCCATTCTCACAGTTATTATCCAAGTCCAGGATCTCATTCATATGAATAGGAATGCCCCCTATAAGCCCATATATTTGGTCATTAGGGAGAGGCACTACTTGAATAAGATTAGGAGGTGTGGCTTTGTTCGAGGATTTGTGTTACTGGGGGTGGGTTTTGAGTTCTCAGATACTCAAGCCAGTCTCAGTCTCTCTTCCTGATACCTGCTGATCCAGATGTAGAACTCTCAGATCCTTCTTCAATACTATATCTGCCTGAATGCTACCATGCTTGCTGCCATAATGGTAGTAGACTAAGCCTCTGAAACTGTAGGCAAGCCTCAATTAGACGTTTTCCTTTGTAAGAGGTCATGGTGCATCTTCACAGCAATAGAATATTGATGAAGAGACATCCCAAGTTAAAATGGGATAATTGAAAGAAAAAATAGCAGGGATGTGAAAAGACGGTGTTTGTCATAAGTAATGTCATTTGAGTCAGGATGAAAGATTGGACAAAGGAGCATCAGAACACTGAAGAAACCAAATGGGAAGTCACTCATAAAATAAAAGCTGAAGGGCTTGGGGAGATTTGCTAGCACAGTACAATGGCTAAAGGGTAGCTGAGAAGGAAAAGCATGAGACAAAGGAAATTTAAGCTTCTATTCTGAGAGGCAGAGCCACTATCTCCTGACTGCCAAGATTCAAAGCCTCACTCTGGGGCTTAGCAGATGTATAAACTCAGACGTGTAAATTAACATCTCCGAACTTTAGTACATCATCTGTATTGTAATGATAACAGTAGCGCCAGTTTCCAGGGAGTTGTTACAAGATCAAAAGGTGTTAATCATTCTACCACCTTGAATGGCACTTCCTCCTTGAGCCACATAAGCTCTGAGCTGCTCCCCAGTGGTGACAACACTGCAAGTTCTGGAGGCAAATCTTTTTAGCCTAACCCACATATCTCAAAGGGCACTGGGCCCTCAGCCTACAAAATATCTTCCCCATTCTTTAGCCCTTTTCAGAGCTCAGCAGAGTGCATTGTAAGGACAGATAGCCATAAATTCCAAAATCTCTGCAAACAAATACAGGCAGCATACATGGCCTTATACTTATGAGAATGTCTCTACAATCGATGAAAGGGACTCTGAAAGTCAAAGGGCAACCGGGTGACCACAGAGAAACTCCCCTCTGGTCTGGAAAAATGAGACCCCATAGGTAGTTGTCAGGCAAGATCAAAAGTGGAAATGGATGTAAGGCATTTTCCTTAGGACCTTGCACATGGTAAGCGCTTTAACAAATGTTAGCACTTAGCGCTAATGACTGCAATGATTATAGGACTTGATTTTGCCAGCTACAGAGCCCATCCACTATTCCCCTGTTTTCTCAGTTTGCCCTTTCTAACCTTAACAGGTGTAAAAATATTCCTGGGGCCAGTAAATTGAGAACACTCTACATTTTATACTCCATTTGATGTTTATGCCCGTGTTTAAAAAAAAACATATAAAAAAAAGACTAGCAGCTCTTAGTACACCACAGATTTCAGTATGTCTGCTAATGCCTTAAAGACAGCGGGGTGCACTAAGACTAGGGTAAACATCAAATCATGTGTTTGTCATTAAATAGAATTCTGTTTTTGCACATTTCTACACATTTAACAATTTCCATTGCATTTCATTCTGATTTTGATGCCTTTTATCTCTCATTAGTTCTCATCATGTAAAATTAAATTTAATGAAATTTTAAAAAATAAATGGCTTTTCAACATACCAAAATACAGCTTTTATATAAGGTCAAAGAAATAGATCTTTTCAAAGTGCACATGCTTACATTTTCCCTAAATTGGCCCTCCAATTGAAAGAAATTTCCAATGTGGAGACTGAGAGCTGGCAACTATGATGTCTACAGCTTATCAAAGTGAGTCTAGGAAGCACCATGGGAGCATGAGAGGAACCAGAAAGTGAGCCTGGAGGACGAAGTCAGGGCCTTGCTTCAAAAAGAATCCAAGAAACGCAAAGTGGATATGTGGAAACATACACCAATGCTCACCAGAGGAGAACACAGTGTTTCTCCTTCATATATCAACCGCAGAAGGCTTCTCTCCTATGATGGCATAGGCACAACAATTGGACGATTGTTCTCAGTAAGAATTAAAATATTTCCAGTCTTTGAAAATCCAACTATGTTCAATGACCAAGTCAATTACTGTTTACATCTGAAGCAAGGAAGAATGGTTACCAAATAATTTAATTATTTTTGGTTTACCACATTTGTTCTCGAAGTCAATTGTTTGCTGGCAAAAACTGGCCATAGTTACTATCAATAATGAATGTCCTTATATTTCACATCAAAGAATCCAGTTCTCAAATGGCCCTAATCAAATGAAATAAAAACAAACAAAAGAACATTGGGAAAAGAATGTAAAACCCACAATTTATAAAGCCACTACTTTTACCCCCTGTGTACACACATAAAATAGATTAAACACGTCTAATGGTGGTTCTTTAAAACCATAGGTTGTTTTCCCCTGTAATATATCATGTTTCTTAATAGGTCTCACTGTGTAGCTTTGACTGTCCTGAAACTCACTATGTAGAGTAGACCAGGTTTGCCTCTAACTCACACAAATCCACCTAACTCTGCCTCCTGAGAATGTCTCAAATGTTTAAGTAAATTTTTTATTTAAATCTTTCCAAAGTAGACATTTCATATCAGTGTGACCTACGATAATAAGTACATACTAACAGTTCTCATTTTTTATTTTCAAAATACTGCATAGCCAAGGAAACAAAAACTTTTGAAGAAACAGTCTTTAAAAGACATGCTACCCTGATGTTAATATTTAGTGCAAACTTTTAATATATAAATGGGAGATACAGACTCAAAAATTCAAGTAGAACTCATTTTATTTTCCTTCTGATTCCCCTTTTTATTCCCCCACTCTCCCCACAAGCTTGAACTAATATCTTAGTACTCTGTGTTTTTATGAGATTGTTCTTTTTTAGATCTCACATATACGTGAGACTATGCAATATTTGTTTTTCTGTATCTAACTTATTTCACACAGCATAATGTACTCCAGTTCCACCCACATTGTCACAAATGACAGAATTCCACTATTCTTAAGTCTGCAACATAGTATCCTATTGTGTGCATCTACCATGTTTTCTTTATCTAGTCGTCCATTTATGATCATTTAGGTTGCCCACATATTTTAGCAATAATGCTGAAATGAACATGAGTGTACATATATCTCTTAGTGATTTCAATTTCTTTGTTTTACATGCACACACACATGGTATTTATAAATATATACATAAATATATGTGTGTACATATAATATGCTATATATATATAGCTATACATACACACATAAGAAGGACATATCATATGACAGTTCAATTTTTTAATGAAAAAGTCTGCCCATCCTATTTTATGCAGTTTATATTTCCATCAACAGTGTGCAGATATTTCCATTTCTGAACACTCTCCACACTTGCTGTCTTTAACAGTAGCCATCCTAACAGCTGTGGATAGTGCATCATTGTAGGACTAGTTTGCATTTCCATGTTGATTTATGGTGTTGCATTTTTTCGTAGTTCGTGAAAATATCTGTTTGGCTTATCTGTATATTTTGTCGGGTTATTTTTTCTTGTGTTTGAGTTGCTTAAATTTCTCATGTATTTTCAGTCCTTATTGGAAATACGTTTCTTGTCTCAGGGTTTCTATTGTTGTGAAGAGACACCGTGACCATGGCAACTCTTATAAAGAAAAACATTTAAAAGGGTGGCTTAGTTAAAGAGGTTTAGTCCATTATCATCATGGTGGAATATGGCAATGTGTAGGCAGATATAATGCTTTAGCTGAGTCCTTCATCTTGCTCAGCAGATAACAGCAAGTGAGCAGCATGTCACTGAGTCTGAACAAGAGACGTCAAAGCCCATCCCCACAATAACACACTTCCTCCACAAGGCCACATCTACCCCAACAAAGTCACACCTCCTAATAGTGCCACTCCCTATGGAGGTCAATTACATTCAAACGACCACATTTCCCAAATACACTGGAAGCCAGAGGCAGAAGGATCACAAATAGAAAGGCAGCCTGCGCTGCTGCATACTGAGACCCTATTCTTTTCACCCTCTCCCATACCCCAGATCTCTATTCTTCTCTCAAAAGTGTAGACAGTCTTTCTTTTCTTCTGACTGAAGTCACAGTTTTCCCTGACTTTTTCTGTTTCTCTTGCTCTCACTTGCTATATCCTTAAAACAGGAAATAATCTTTCCACACCTTCTTCTACTGTTGGAGGAGGGGGCCAATAAAATCAAAATCAAAATTACATTTAAAGAACAATGAACACTGTGACTGGAAAAGACACAAGGTATGTGATGGAGCAGGGAATACTGCAGTATGGTGCCCAGAAAGCGGACAAGAATGTGTCTATAGTAGCATACTGTTTTTCTCCCTTTGGGCCTTCAAACTTTGGGGTCATACCATCCATATTCACAATGGGATTTCCTCCCACAGTAAACCATCTCCAGATCAACTCATAGACACGCCTAAAAGTACCCTTTACTAATCTCTTGGGTGCTTCTCAATCCAATCAAATTAACCATCACAACTTAGACAATATCTTGTACTATAATAAACCATATTTAGGTACTTACTACTAATGGAATGTCCTTTTGTATATGTGTTGCTTTTATTAGTTAATCAATAAAGCTGCTTTGGCCTATAGCAGGGCAGAATACCTCCAGACTGGAAGAGATATAGACAGAGAGTAGGCAGAGCCAAGGAGCCATGTAGCTGACCAAGAAGCAAGAGGTAACAAACCACTAGCCTCATGGTAAAATACAAAATAATAGAAATAATTTAAGATGTAAGAATTAACCAATAAGAAGCCTAAACTGTTGCATAAACAATGCTGTAATTATATAGTTTCTCAGTCGGAAAACGAATGAGCAGTCTCCATTTACAATGGTGTGATGTTCAATAACAAAAACATGGTATAAAAGCCACACAGAAAAGTCAAGTTGAAAGCTCTATTAAGCTGGTATGGACTCAGATTCGTATCTTCCAAAAGTTCATAATGAGATCATAATTTCCAATATGTTTACATTCAAATACAGAGGTGAGTCTTTTAGAAGGTAACTGGGTTTTGGAGGTAATCGGACTTTCCAAGAGAGGAAATAAGAGAAAGATTCCTATTGGAAACTAACCACATGGGCAGCTTGACTTCAGTCTTAAACTTCTCAGCTCCTGGAACTGTGAGAAATAAATGTAGTTCTTATACGGCTCAGTCCATTGTAGTATTTCTACAACACCCCAATCAGACTAACAGACCAATTGTATGGTCTCCAACAAATTAATCTCTCAGACCATTGGCTTTTTCAATATAAATATAAAGTAGTACCTACTTTTCAAGGTTATTAGAAGTAATCAATTAGATAATTTCTTTGCAAAACCAGAATGAATAAATAAATGAATGGCAAATATTTGGGTTTTTTGGTTTTTGTTTTGCTTTTTGTTGTTGTTGTTGTTTGTTGGTTTTTTGTTTTTTGAGACAAGGTTTCTCGGTGTAGCTTTGGAGCCTATACTGGAACTTGCTCTGTAGACCAGGCTGGCCTCTAACTCACAGAGATCTGCCTGCCTTTGCCTCCCAAGTGCTAGGATTAAAGGTGTGCATCACCATGCCCAGCTGAATGGCAAATATTATTGCTGCTATTCATGCCCTTATCTTGAAACCAATGAGTTCTTGATCACTGCAACTCCCTATTCTGGCCTTGGGGAGAAAATCGCATAAAGAACTTCAGTTAAAGAAGATTGTTTCCACAGTTATAAAATTAATACATACTCATAGACAATTCAAGCTTTGTGAAAGATAAAACTCTTTACATACCCATTCCTGACCCTTTGTTCCTTCCTTTGCCAAGGATAACAGCAATAAAAGCAAGTTTGTGCTATATACACCTAGACCTTTTTCTTTGTGTATACATATATATGAACTTACGCATAAGAAAACATTCGTTGGTGTTTTCATATATAAATTATACCTTACCATATAATTTTCTGTGATCTTTTTAGGTCTGCCACAATAGTGTATCTAACATCTTTGCTTTTGAGTCTATAAAAATTGATCTTTTTCTCCTTAGAAGCTATTCAGCAATCCATAAAAAAGATATACCCATGGTTTGGTTTTCAAAAACCATAATTCTCAGGATAGTAGCATGAGTAAGATTATAAGATGCCAATTTCAGAGCTCTTTGCTTCCCAAGCTGGTATTTAATAATATAGTGTATCGACATGCAGTTTAAGATAGACTCATAATTTGCATAGATGATGCACAGTGCATTGAACTCTACAGTGTAGAGATACAAAAGAAATCTAAACAAGTTGCCTAAATTACTACTAGCATTTACATTTTTTCTGGTAAGTTCTCCTATTGCATGACTAAATAAAAAAGAGGGCTGGAGTGGAAATAAGAAGTTCAAGAAAGACTTACGAAGTACAGAAGTAACAACTCAGGGACAAAACACTTTAAGTCACTATAGCAACTGATCTTTTGTATCAAGAAAGTGCTATAATAACTTTTTATTCTGAAGAGTTACAATAAAATCACTCAGTTGGATGAGAAATTGGCTCACATTATTTGAGAAATGCCAAAATATCATAACCGTGAATTCAAAATGATTACATTTACATAAAGAAACCCACAGAGGACCATTTAAGGTTCCTAACTCAAGAATAAGAAAAATAGATTGTGTTCCTTTTCAACAGGCCTAGATTATCAGTGTGCTACTGATAGTGGTGTCAGAATTTCAGGCGAGCATTCTCTAAGTTCTTAAGTGTGAGAATGCCAAAGCAAAGTGGGTATAAGAGAAGAAAATAAATGAATGGGATCATGTACCTAGGTGGAAATGTCACTCACTGTGCTTCCTGAGCACAAGGTTGTAATCAAAGCAGTCAGCAATTAGAAATCACAGGGCCTCCAACTCCCACAGAATTTTGGGTACAAGCAGCTCTGACAGCGGACAGAACTGTTGTCAGATACTTTGTGAGAAAGCGTTGTCAGTAGTAATGTCTGCCTTAATGACATCTAGAAACAGCTGTCTTTCTCCAAAAGACAGCAATATGTCTATGCCTGCCAAATACACATAAGAAGATGCTTACCTACCATTAACAAAATTACACTTTCCTTATTGATGGAAAAGATCTGTTCGCATTTTGAAAAGAATGTATTACAGAACTAGCGAAAAGCTATTGAGAAATAGCATACAGATGCTTCAAAGCAGGCATTTAAATT
The DNA here is from genome assembly GCF_018167655.1 of Microtus oregoni. NCBI lineage: Eukaryota > Metazoa > Chordata > Mammalia > Rodentia > Cricetidae > Microtus > Microtus oregoni. Next base: position 2,540,456 of record NW_024544745.1, read on the forward strand.
TGCCTCCCTCAAGAGTGGGTACAATTATCCTAAGGAGGATAATGATCTTTCTGAACACTTCTCAAAACAAAATTAAATATGAGGTCCTTGAATATTAAAAAAATATATGCCACACACAATTTGATGGAAGAGAAGAAGATATGACATAAAAGCAAGCTAATAATAGTAGGGTATTATAATCTTCCAAAAGGTTGGGAACCAATAATAGTAAGATGGGTACATTATATAGATTCACTGGTAGATTCCTTTTTAATGAGTTCAGAACCCTGTACCAAGAAAATCACCAAAGCAGTTACTAGATTAAAATGTAAAATCTGGCAATTATGAATTGCATAAATTTTCTGTGAATTCTATCTTCAAGTTTTGAATATATTTTGTCATTAAGAATTTTCTAGATGTCTCAAATGTATTCAAAAGTCTACAACAACATTGTTCATTCTTTGAATAAATATAAATTGCTAGCATACTATATAGTACACAATGCACGTGAAAATGTATATATCAACAATGTATAAGAGTGCAGGTTTTCCTGGGCATTTCTAATAGTATATTTTTACAAAGCACCTCTGGGGACCTCATATTGGTAAATAAAATATGTTTCTTATTATACCTTATTATTTCCTGGAAGACTAGACTAAAAAGACTAAATACATTTGCATGGGTTCATTGGCTATCTAATTATTTGCAATTCTAGTTCGAATAATCTGCATATATCCTTCCACTTTTCCTGGTCATTCTGTTCTGTAATGGCTCTTTATGTAGTACTGTGTTATTTATGTGCAATTGCTACCTTTGAGTAGGAGCTTCTACAGATAGAGAAATTTGCTTCATACCAGAGTGTTAATATAAAACATACCAGTTGATATAAGACATATCTAATAAGATCTATGTGTATATCATTTTTTTCATGCTATTTGCATGTTCTGTTTCTGCATTAGATCTTATTTTATGTCCACTAAACCAGATTAGACTTCAGTCAAACATGTTCTGGGAGAATCTGAATAGCAATATTTTTCAAAGATCAATAGAGAAGTTGGACTATAAATCTTGACTTAAAACAAATATACAAAAAGCCCTAGAAGATATTTATTGTTTTCTTAAGCTTTCCATTATTATTTTCTGTTATTCTTTTCAATTATTCTTGGTTTTAGAGTATCATCTTTGGAATATTTCAGATGTTATTCCTGAGATAGCTCTGTTTTGGCATCTTAGCCAAACTTTATCATCATTTGCTTTAAAAAAAAATCTGTGCAGGCATACACAATTATGTCCTGGAACCTTGTGAATATGACAGCAATGCTGATCTTTTCACAAGAAATGGCAAAAGCTAATCTGAGGAAATACCAGAGCTGCACAGAAACTTGGGCCCCCATTCTCAATGATAAACTATTAACATCTCTGCAAAATTATTCTCTCCTTGTGACTCAGAGTTGACAAGCATTCACTGCATACCTAATATATGCCAGATGCTTTAACAGGCAACCTTTCTCCCAGTATTAACCACTGATCTTTGACATAGGTATCCTCATTTCCCTGAGGAGATTATAACTCAAATAAGTTACATGTTTCCTTCATAGACGCACACACACACATTATGTAGCAGAGATGACTCAAAGCCAAAATTTTCAGCCCGAACAATCTACTGTTCTTAAAAAGTTTATTACTATTCATTATTGTGTTTGTCACACACACACACACACACACACACACACACACACTTGAGCATACCCATGACTTGGGAGACAGTGCATGTGCCCAAGCAAGTATATGGAGACCAATTCTGTGGAGAAGTTTTTCTTCTACTACTTTTACATGGGCTCCAAGGACGGAACTCTGATATCCAAACTTGAGCAGCAAACACCTTTGCCTACTGAGCCATCTTACTGGTCCAGTTCTTCTTTTAATTGGGTCACAACTAGTCTCCTCAACCACACTGCATGAGGTATGTGAATTCCCTAAAGTGATTTATGGCTTCTATTCCAGTACCTCCTCCCTTGAAAATATTTGCTCAAATTTTGTCGAATGAGAGTAGACAAAGACAGAACTGCTACCCAAAATGTATACCTATTTTTAATCAAAACAGATAATGTGCCACCTACACTAACAACGGTAACGCTCACCATGTATTAAGTGGTTTCCACATGTACATGCCTTTGTCATTTCACCATTGGAGGTTAACTTCTTCTCTTCCTTCTCTCCTTCTCCTTTCTCCTCCACCCTCATTTTTCTTTCCTCGTTTTGACATAGGAGGCCCCAAAGGTCAAGACGAGTCAGCCATTATCACATAACTAGTATGTGGAAGAACAAAGATTTAAGCTTTTAGATGCAGACACCTGAGCCCAGGAGCACGAACACCATGTTTGACTGCCTTCAAATACAGGAAAATCCTAGACTGACATTTTGACTTACTGATCTCTTACTTCTTTTATTTTGTCACTTTAAATGTGATAGCACTAACAGGGGTAGAATTGTAAAATGAGTTAAATTATGGAAACAGAGTTTATAAAATTACATTTAACCCTCTCTCTATTTTGTTTTGTTTGCTTGACAGAAAACTGTTTCCCACTTTCAATTTTATAAACCAGGCAACTCATAGCAAAGTATATTATAAGATAAAAAATCTAATAAAAATAGAAACCCCAAATTCCTAATGTATAGCACTGTGGTATGTAGTATTTTGTTTCCCAATGCCAATTGACAATAAAAAGTTTCTCTTCTTTAAGCTACTTCTAGGGTTAACTTAAAGGGGTTCAGACTCTTATCTTTTTCTTTTCTTCCTTCTTTCCTTCTTTCCTTCTTTCTTTCTTTCTTTCTTTCTTTCTTTCTTTCTTTCTTTCTTTCTTTCCTTCCTTCCTTCCTTCCTTCCTTCCCTTCTTTCTTTCTTTTTTTTTTGAAACTCCATGTTTGTTTGCTTGACTGTTTTGAGACAAGGTTTCATGTAGTCTAGGTTGGCTTTGAGCTCTTTGTGTAGCTGAGGATGACCTTGAACTTCTGATCATCTTGCCACCACCTCCCAATTCCTGTCTGGGCATCAGACTGTTTAGAGAGAGAAGAGATCAACTACCACATCACTTATTACTTTGAGAAGTACTGGGGGAAACAAGATAGTTGGCACCATGTTAATGATTTATTTGTGGCTTAAACAACTATTTTTAATTAATTGATCAATTGATCTTGAGACAGGTCTCACTTGTATCCCAGGTAGTCCTTGAACTTTCTTTCGATCCTCCTTTTCAGCCTCCTAAATACCCATTTTAAATAGTCATCTCCAGCAAATCCCTTGCTGACCCATTGTTCAATTCTCTTAGCTATCTCAGACATGCTACAAAGTAGATGGGCCTAATAAATTTTACAATAGTAACCAGTACTCATGAGTTGATGAAAGCTGAGAGTATAACTTGAATACATACATATTTTAATAATTTTCTACACCTCTTGACTGACTCTAATGGCCATATAGATTGCTGAGCTAAATTTATTATGTAGTGTTGCTTCATGGTGCCATTTGTGAACAGGTGGAGTTTAATTGTAATGAACGTTAAAGGGCAGCTGCAGCTTGCATATTGAATACTGATGTTGACAACTGTTCAATTACAATGTCATTTTAGTATAGGACATTTCATTTGTATAATTATAATGAACTTTAGATAATTAAGAAAAATGATTGTGAGCAATTTAAGGCCATACATAATCTGAGCTTCACCTATGTGTTAAATTAAACAAAACCTTAAATCAAGCTGAAATTAATGGCAAAAGTGAGTGACAGGACTCTCCCATGCAGGTTCCTAAGTCTGCTCCAGAAGCATGTATGGGCTTCTAAGGAAAACTGAAAACTTGAGTTCTTCTTGACTCAAGATTGCAATTCTTCTTTACCCCATTTTTCAAAAGTACAACTCTCCAATAGGCCTTCTTATCTACATATTTATTGTACTGGAGTACATACAACATAAAATTTATTTAACTATATCTACACTGTTGTGCAGCTATTGTACCACAAACCTCTGGAACTCTTTATGCTTAAAAATTGAAACAATAGGGGTTATTTAACAATAACCCCTATTCCTTCAGCCCTCGCACCCCAAGTTCCTGGCAACTAGCACTCTACTTATTACATTTTCTGTCTCTGAATTTGGTCATTCTAAGTATCCCATAGAAATGGAATCATGAAGAATTTGTTTTTCTTGAGGTGTTATGTATATATTGTATATGTATGTGTTCATGTGGGTGTCTGCACACATGTGGAACCCAAACCTTCAATAGCTTCTCTGCTTTATTTTGTGAGATAAGGTGTTTCATTGATTGTCTAGACTGCCTGGACAATACACCCCACACCCCAGAAATCTTTTATCTGTCTTGCCAGCCGTGGATTTATAGGTGCCTGATACCACATCTAGCTTTTTACATGGAGAGTGAGATAACCTCACTCTCTCAGATAAAGCACTTTACCAACTGAGCCATGTTCCCAGCCCTAGCATACGGATCTTTGTGTGTGTGTGTGTGTGTGTGTGTGTGTGTGTGTGTGTGTGTGTGTGACCAGCTTTTTCCATCCCGTGTCCTCCAAGTTAATCCATGATGTTGCATATTTCAATATTTTAAAGGTCAAATAATACATTGCACATGAACATACCACATTTTCTTTATTCATTTGTCAATGAAAACTCGAGTTTCTTTGACATTTTAGCTACTGTGGATAATGCAGCAATGAGTATTCGAGTGCAGCTACCACGCAAGATCTTCATTTCAGTTCTTTGTGGTGCGCATCCAGAAGTGGAATTGCTGGATCATATGGTAATTCTATTTTTAAATCTCCAAGGAACCACCATACTCTGTTCCTCTGCAGCTGTTACCATTTTATATTCACACCAGGAGTGCAAATATTCCCATCTCCACACCCTTCCCAACACTTGTTATTTTCTGTTTCTTGATAATCGCTATCGTATGCTTTGGGTCTTAATAAGATATCCCTTACTTGTGGAGGGTTTGAAAGCAAGTACAGAGAGAAGCAGTTTTACATCTTGCTTCTTGGGGAAAAAAAACCCCTCATAGTTTCCTCAAACTCTGAAGAAAAATGCAGTGATCATATTTTGGACTTTCACATGATAACAAATAGACTGAAATTAAAATGTAACAGAATATTTTAAAATTAGGACTGCCCTAGAAAACCTGGATAATTATAGCTATAATATATTTTGAGCACTTACTATATAACAGGCACTGGGAGAAATACTTCTCGTGTATATTATCTCACTTAATCTTTTCAACACCCCAAAGAGGATCTTCAATCCCCATGTCTCTAGAGAAGAAAACCAGGGTGAAGAGAGTTTAAGAAAACTATTCCTCAAGGCCATTGAGCAATTAAATGGAAGATCTGCAAGTAAAATCCATGTCTAACTAATGCAAAGAACCTATTGTCACCAACAGGTCCTGTCTAACTTGAAGATGTTTATTTATTTGTAGATGACATATTCAGTTATCACCCACCTTAGAGGAGTCAAGTTGGATCTGACCTGGAGGCGTCCTCCATGAGGACTATCTGTCATTAGTATCAGAAGGTGCTATGCAAGCTCTCAAGGGAGAAAAGCAATCAAAAGTCCTACCAAAAAGTCCTACCAAACTGTGACCCCTATGAACCACAACATTGATTAGCATGGCAAGATAGCTCCAAGAATGCAATAGTGGGAGTTATATCTTGGGTACAGCCAATAGCTGTGTGAATAGACCTAAGGTCCACTCAATAGAAGGGAAATCATGCCTGGTACTGCAAACATAGCCAGTTACCTGCCACTGGTGAGGTCATGGACCCTAGAGGAGAACCTCCTACCACCACTCTCCTAAGCCAGCGTAATTTATAATTACATTCTAAACACACATCCCTCTACTCACAGGTAAGTGGGATTCTCTCCACTCACCAAAGAAGTTTCTTTTTGAAGTAAATGGGGACCATTACAGAAATCCACAACTAATCAAAATGCAAAGAACTATTGACTCTAGGGTACCCATATCAACTGCTAAATCTACAACACAATCCCCACATCTAAGGCTCAGGAAGTCTTATGGAACAGGAATGGAAAGACTGTAAGTGCCAGAAGATCACCATGTATACTGCCAAGTAGTGTCTTTTGTATATGACAGTGAGCTGCACCCACTAAATCTTTCTCTTTGAGACAGGGTTTCTTTGTGTATTCATGGCTGTCCCAGAAGTGTCTCTGTAGACCAGGTTGGCCTTGAACTCATAGATCTGCCTGCCTCTGCCTTCCAAGTGCTGGGGTTCAAAGCATGCATCACCTTTGCTCAAGCACACCCATGAAATCTTAACAGCATGATTTTCTAAACAAGACCCGCGGAATCACAACACCAGTTGACATGTCAACATGGGTGAGGAAAATCTCACAAGGCCCTGCCTGCCCCTATATAAAAAGCTACAGGCAACAAATGACTGCTGGGTGTGGGGGACTCAGTCTTCTCCAGGGAGGAGCCAAGCCCCTGACAGGTTAGCCAATCCCAAGAGATAAGCCCTAAACACATATACCTCTGAGCAATACTAACTCGAGTCAAAAGCTGTATTTATATATACGTATATGTGCGCATATGAAGCCTCTCTCTCTCTTTGTGCCAATAATTAAGGAATGTGTCATGAATTTGGGAGGAAGTAGGGAGGAGACATGAAAGAACTGAAAGTAATAGAGCTACGAACAGTACTCACATATGAAGTTTTCAAAAATGTTTAAAAATTTTATAAAGAGCCGGGCGGTGGTGGTGCACACCTTTAATCCCAGCACTCGGGAGGCAGAGGCAGGCGGATCTCTGTGAGTTCGAGGCCAGCCTGGTCTACAAGAGCTAGTTCCAGGACAGGAACCAAAAAAGCTATGGAGAAACCCTGTCTCGAAAAAAAAAAGAAAAGGAAAAGAAAATTTTTATAAAGAAAAATAAGTAAAGTGGCACCTACCTAAATGTTTTCATGTGTGCATAAACTGCACAAATTTTGGTATGTCCAAGGACAGTGTTAATCAGGGACAGAATGTTTGGACATTCTCTCTTTCATTTCTTGGGGAAGAGGTGAACAGCCCATCTATCTAGTATCCATTCCTATCTAGCCAGGTTAGGTTCTGAAAAGTAAACTTCAATGCCTCATGTTATTTTCATTTCTAGAAACAATTCCAACAGAAATATGCATTGCACACTAGGTATAGTTGCTTAATATTGTTATTATTATTATTATTATTATTATTAATATCATCATCACTTTAGTTTTTGGAGACAGGGTCTCACTGTATAGCTAAAACTGACCTGAAACTCCCTATGTAGCCACTCTAGCTTCAAATTCCTGATCTTCCTGCTTCCACATCGTGAGTACTGGAAATACAGGTGTGCGCCATCATGCTCCACTCTAGATGGAGTTTTCAAAGCATTTTAAAAATTGTTCATCTGTGAGCAGCGGAAATCACCTCATGGCCCCCTACAGTTGCCTACGTACCACATATACCAGGCACGATCTGTGTGATCTGCCAGCGAGCGACTTTCTAACCTTGACATTCAATGGAAGAACCTGTAAAAATAGTTCTACAGTAAACAATAAGACTGGGTTTTGGCAGGATGGCAATTTGCTGGCCTTTTTTCATTTTCCCCTTGTGCCATCTCTGGTGTCTACTTGACTGTTCATTTTTCTCACAAAAAGAAAAACATAGAAAAAAGAAAATTCACAGCTTTTCAGAAGAAATTGGCCACTTTCATACAGCAAGCTGTTTCTATTTCCACAATTACTGATCTTAAAACTTAGACTCTGGTGTCACATGCTTGGGGAAACTTTGTGTGACCACTCAAGCTAAAGTACCCCCCCCCACACACACACACAATGTTATCCTCTTTTACTTTTCTCATAGCACCCGCTTCTTACAGGTTGACATCATCCTGTTTATTTATTTGTACACTGCTAATTTTTCTGCTGGATGGTTAGTCCCTCAAAATTCCTGGAATCCAGCATAATGCCTAACATGTAGTTATTTAGTAGGGCATTTGTCAAATAAATATCCTCAATGAAGTAGGGATCCTCAAGTCAGGGTGGAGACACACAGCTGATAAAATTAGAGTCACCTCAAGGAAAGCTGAATGTTGGCTAGTGCAATGCATCCAAATATGGTAAAGTGGATATGAATATGGAACGGTGTGTAACTAGGGTATATAACACCACTCTTTCTTTCTTGAGCAACTATTGTATTCAGGGCATTATGCTAAGCTCTCCATTTGTAAACTACTTGTTACTGAGCTCTGGAGCCAATTCCATTGGTAACCTCCAGTTTCATTTATTTTATCATATTTTTGAGTGACTACAGGCCAGGCATTGTTCTTTCCTGGGATATAGCAATAATCAGGACATCATTTTTGTCCTTCAATAAGAGTAAGAAACTCTACACAATAACTTCGTGAAGATACCATTATTGCCTCATTTTCCAGAGCAAGAAACAAGAGCTCACTGAGATCAAGTGGATTGCCCAGTGCCATGTACTTTTTTTTTTTTTTTTTTGGTTTTTCGAGACAGGGTTTCTCTGTAGCTTTTGGTTCCTGTCCCGGAACTAGATCTTGTAGACCAGGCTGGCCTCGAACTCCCAGAGATCTGCCTGCCTCTGCCTCCCGAGTGCTGGGATTAAAGGCGTGTGCCACCACCACCCGGCCATGTACTTCTTTCTTGTTGCAGAATATGCAATGGTGCTTCTTGTGCATTCCATATGCTCTGCCTTCAATTAGGAAATAGGCCTCTGCCAACACTGGCAGCTCAGCCACTCTCAGGTCATAGGTTTGTCGGAGGATCTGGCAATGAAGCAAGCAGAGGTGTTCCTACATGATCCAGAACATGATGCACCAGTAGACTAATGCTATGGAACAGTTATACCAGAGTTGGCAAATTAAGAGTTCTTTGAATACGAATGTGATATGGATATGATAGTGAATCTAGCTAATAAGTGCCTAATGGGAAGGTAGTATATACAACAAGGATATGGACAGAAAGATGATTGATATTTCTAGAATGATCTTATAATGTTTTATTATGTTATTTAGAACATACAGTAATTTAAAACTTCTTATTAATTATTTCTGAATTTTTCCATTTAATATTTTCAGACTATAGTTGACCTCAAATAACAAATTGTGTAAAGTAAAACCTCAGATAAAGATGTCCCACTGTATTGAAGAAGATATACATTAAAAAGAAAACAGTATATATTTGCACTTTTTTTCATTTAAAAATGATTAAACACAAAGCAATTAGAAGCTGAGGAAAGAAGCTACTGTGTTTGTAGAGAAATATTAAAACCATATCTCAATACAGGCAACTCAAATTATGATAACACATATATTGTACTATCAGTTTTATCATTATATATCTTCTAGGTTCAATACAGAACTCAAAGCTATACAATGTTCTGTTCTTATTCCGAATTTTACTGAACCTATTTATTTATTGCTTTTGCAAACCAATTTTTCTTAACTTTTTTCATTTTTGTCTCATAAAATCTTGAAGGTAGAAAAGGGAAAAGTACTATCTTTGTTTACAAAAGTAGAAATTTAAGCTAATGTGGGCAAGTAATATACCAAATAATTACAGTTTTGGCAGTAAAACTTAGTCCACCCCAAAAGTGTCACATTTCTTTGTATCATAACAACAGATTCAGTCTGTATGAGCGTTCGCCTTTTCAGCTATCTCAGAATTCCGTCCCGCTCACAGTTATTAGAGGTCCTAGCAAAAAACAGAAACAAAAACAGGATCATCACTTTCAGGGTAAGTAAGTCCTTCTTAGTCCTTTTGTTCATACTGTAATTGCTGATTTGTTTATCAAGAGAATCCCCTACAAGGGAGGTAAACCATGTGTTCCTGGGCCACTTTACACCTTGAGGAGGGGGGCAGTTTTCTTAATGAACTTTCTACTTTCTTCATCTCCCCTATGATCTAGATAACCCTCCACCCTTCCCTGGCCCACAAGAAAAAAGAAGCTTGTGGCAAAGCTGACATGTTAGCACATGTATGTATTCTCAGAACTTGGGGAAACTAAGGCAGGAGAATTATGAGTTCAAAGCTAGCCTGGACTTCAGAAAATATTCAAAGCCAGTTTTCACTATGAAGTGCCTGCATCAACAAGGAAGGACAAAGGCAGAGAATAAGAGACTGCAGAATGTCCAGTCCTGAAGGGACACTCCATCTTTTCAAGGCTTGGGGATCATTGAAGGGAGTGCAATTAATGTAAGAGCCAGAGGCAGTGGATGACAGCAAGGAAACATTGTCTTCTGGAACCAACAGGGCAGCTACACACATGAACTCACGGCAGTTGAGACAGCATATACAAGACCTGTGCGAGTTCATGTCAGAACGAACCCCACTGTGGAAAGGGGAGTTGAGCATACAGTCGGAAGATTCTGGGAGAGAGAAAGACGGTCTTCTTTAAGACTGTAACTGTCCAAATAGTCTTGTAGCTTCTGGTGGCAGACCACACATCCAAAAATATTAGAGCAACACAATTTGGTCTTGAAGGATTTTTTTTAAAGAACATAAAGTTGGGTGGGTAGGGCAGGGGAATAGAATTGGAGAGGAGTTGTAGGGGGGTTGAATACAACCAAAACACATTGTACAAAGCTCTCAAAGAACATAAAAAAATAAAAGAAGGACAAGAAAGACAAGATGAAAAAGAAATGGGAAAGAGAAGGGGAGAGGAAAAAGTATGGTAAGAAGAACAATTAATAAAATAATTATATTGCAATACATACTCCTGAAACAAACCTTGTTATAATACTTATTGATACTTTTTTATTTTAGGAATGGTACTGATAAATCTGTAGACACTATGGTTCTACATTTTTGCAGTCAATTTCAATTATATCATATTTATTAAAAACTAATTTTTCCTTCTACTATCCTCTATGTTGTATGACTTATATAAGATGAGGATGTAGGTTTTATTTTTGAGGAACAGAACTTTGGAATAGGATGAAGGAGAGCTGAAGGGATTCCCAAACCAAAATCACTGTTTAAAAAAAATGAATTCATAGCCAGGTGGTGGTGGCACACTCCTTTAATCCCAGCACTCTCAGGAGGCAGAGGCAGGCAGATCTCTAAGTTCAAGGCCAGCCTGGTCTACATAGGGAGTGCCAGGACAATCAGGAATACAGAAAGAAACCCAGCCTCAAAAAAGTCAAGAAGCAAAAAACAAACAAAAAGAGAATCCACACACTGATCCTTGACACTCTCTTTTTCTGTTCATAAATATTTCCATGTACCTTGTCAATGTTTCCAATCTAAAAATATTTTAATTATTATAAAAATATGAAATTAATGAAAGGTCCTAGGCAGGACACTGACAAGTGCAGTTTTGAATGTTTTTATTTATTTTTCTGACATATGGGTGGATGAGAGAAGAGCAATAACATGGAGAGAGTAGACAGGTAGGATGTTAACCAAAATATGGAAAACAAAAGGAGGACCAAAGCCGTGTGTTTAAGGAAATTCTTTTTCAAATATAATGAACTTTAGATATCTTTGAAATATCTTAGGAAAACTACAATCTAATTGAAAATCTAAAAAAAAATCTGCTTGCAGATTAGCTAGGGAAATCAAGAGTAGAGTTAAGAGATTTTAAAGGTCATCAGAGCATACAAAAGTTGAGTAAACTATTCTCAGTACATGTGGAAAAGGTTGAGAAATGAGGCCTTAAGGACAGGTAACTGGGATAAAAGACACGGAGAAGCAGCATCAGATAAAAGAAGAAACACAGGAGAAGTCGTAGGAGGGCAGGCTGACCATGAACAGCAAATTCAAAGTAAAGTTCAGTCACAACAAGGACCGGAAGGCCAGTATGGACTGGAACACATCGCCATCATCTGTCCCATTTGTTGGAAATGGAGTGAAGGCGTAAGGTAGATTACTGTAGCTTGGCCGCTAAATTGAAGACAAGAAAACAGCACCAAGAACTGTTACTTCAAATTAAAAGAAAAATTGTTTAATTTGGGAGAATGTCTGAGCAGAGTGAGGCAGAAGAGAGGCAAGTACTAATTAAGGTAACTGCGGCTCATACAAATGGAGAGAGGATGATGAGCCCCTAATTGGTTATCCTATATAAAGGGGCGGCCTTAGCCTAGGCAGTTTGGATGCTCACCTTACTAGACCTGGATGGAGGTGGGTGGTCCTTGGACTTCCCACATGTCAGGGAACCCTGATTGCTCTTTGAGCTGATGAGGGAGGGGGACTTGATTGGGGGAGGGGGAGGGAAATGGGAGGCGGTGGCGGGGAGGAGGCAGAAATCTTTAATAAATAAATTTATTAATTTAAAAAAAAGTTTAAGACAACAGAAAAAAAATAAAAAAATAAAGGGGCGGCCTTGAAGCCATATACATACAAATAATTAAGACAGACTCAGTGGGTTGTATTTATATATTTATACATATATGTTTATGAAACAATAATCAAAGAAAAAGAGATATCAATTAGATGGTGAAGGCACATGGAAGGATTTGGAGGAAGGGAACTTAGGAGGAACTGTAAGGAAAAAAGGAAGGCAAAAGTGATGTAATTATAGTTTAATTTAAAACATATACAAGAAAGACAGAATCAGTAATAAAAATAAATAAAATTTAAAAACTGAAAAAGAGAGAGAATGGGTTTTAGTGCAGTTCTCCTAAATGTCAGTACCTTGCAATTTCCAATCTGTTTTATATATTTGTGCTTTCATAAAACACAATACAAATTAATTACTATAAAATATTCAGCATAAAAACAAAGATGTTTAGACTACCAGCTCCTGATTTTCATTACAGGATCCCATAACAACAGTTATGAAATTACGGTAAAAGTCTCTAAATTCTTGCTCTCGGTTTCAGTGTTTATAATGTTGTACATCCATATAAAACAGGTTGAGTATGGGAAGGGATCCAATGTCGCACTCTGAGGCATAGTATCCTAGAGCCTTTAGTAGAGGGTCCTGGAAAAGCAGAAAAAAGAATATGCTAAGAAAGGGGTCAAGCAAGGAAGGATGGGGAAAGGAAGAGAACTTTGGAATAGAATGACGGAGAGTTGAGGGGGATTCTAAAAATGGAAGCCACTGTTTGTGCAGAAGTAGGAAGCTTGATTTTCTGAGCTGAGTAAAGAGGAAGGAGCTGGGGTGGGAGCCCTGGAGGAGTGGAGTTACTGGCTAAACCAGCTGTTGTCGGAAACAAGATGTGGAGCAGAGGTAATGGAAATCAAAGAGTTGTACAACAGCTCATCATCTAGAAGGTGCAGCTTAGACTACAAATGGTAAACTTGCTATGGAGGCAATCATTTCAGTTGTGTGACTTTGCAGTCACAGAGGAGAAGTGGGGAAAACAGTGGTGTTCCTGCAATGTAGCGTGTGAGGTTACTCTCCCATGGAAAACAACCAAAAATGTCAGATGAAGTGAAACAAGTATCTCCTTAAAGCTGTCAAAGAGCCAGAAAGAAAGCAAATATCTCTAAACCCAGACCTAGGAGAAGGCAGAGGTAGGAAGTTACCTGTTAGAGCATTCATTGATTATAGATCTAACAGGGAATGAGTTATAAGGGATTTAAAAACAAAGACAAAACCTGTTTAAGGTGAGTAGTTTAATAAACTGAAATGACAAGAATTGAAGTGACCAGACTATTGGTGAACTAGAAATAATGCTATACATTCATACATACCTGGAGACTTAAAGAAGAAAGTAAACTTGATATTAAGTGGAGAGGAGGAGTCGTGTACGTCAGAGGGTCTATATAATCTTATCTAATAAAAATGCATAACAGAAGCCGGGCAGTGGTGGCACATGCCTTTAATCCCAGCAATTGGGAGGCAGAGGCAGGAGGATCTCTGTGAGTTCGAGGCCAGCCTGGTCTACAAGAGCCAGTTCCAGGACTGGCTCCAAAGCTACAGAGAACCCCTGTCTCGAAAAACCAAAAAAGAAAAAAAATGTATAACACACATTATATTTCCTAGGTACTCCCAGGTCCCTAAATCCCCGAATTAAGGTAAAAACAACCCCAGACTGTAGTATCATCAGGCACCTACCAGAATGAAAATGTTGGAACTTACCCTTATCCTAGAATTTTAAATATCCTCACAAATAAATTTCCAAAGAAATGAGATCTTACTTATTTAAAACTCACCAAGAATACAATGGAAAAAAGACACCATAATTAAGACAAATAGTCAGTTCAAAATAAGATACATTTGAATGCAAATAAGCAATTATATTAAATACAATAGACTAAATACTTATGTTAAAGAGAGTCATCTAAGCTCCTAAGCTTATTGCAGTGCTATTCACAATAGCCATGAATTAGGAGCAATTTAATGGTCTGTATCAATTACTTTCTAGTTGATATTCTGGTATGTTACTGCATGGGAGAATGACTACAGATGTGTACATGTAAGCATGTATACATATGCACTCATATGTATGTGTATGGTCATATATATACACATTATGCTAAAAGAAAGGATTTGGAATATTTTTCAAAGAAGATGATAATTTTGAGATAAATATGTGTAAACTAACTATACAGCATGTATAAGCTTTAAAACATCACAGGAGAGATCATTCATATGTGCAATTTAATGGGCTGTTTATTTAAGATTAAGTTTCACTGCGCAGTCCAGGCTGGCCTTAAACTTCAAACTGAAATGAAAGATTAACAAAACTAAAAAGAGAAATAGACAAGTTCATAATCATGAGAAATTTTAAACTCTCTCAGTAATTTCCAGAAGAAATAGACCAAAAAATATCAATAAATATATAGGACATTTCAATAACAAATTAGCGAAACAAATCTACCAGCATATGAAACTATTTTTCAAATATGCAAACAACATTCACCCAAATTAATCGAATACAGGTTATCAAACAAAGGACTCATATAGTAAAAATGACACTATGATCACAGTGTAATGAAGCCAGAAATCAACACAAAATTGTGAATAGAAAAGATTTCTGAACATTTAAAAACATACTTTTAAATAAACCATGATTCAAGGGGGAAATTACATTAGAGTCTAACTTGCCCAAGACTGTATAGAGCTGGTTTTGCCTGTTCTGTCAAAGATGTTCTAATTATCTTCAATATGGTCCTCATAGAATCAGTTTCTCTCTTGACAAGTCTGCTTCTCTCATGACCTTCCGAATGAGAAGCTTCTTTCAACTGCACTGTCCTTACTTTTTTTTAAATTCTTCTCTTATACATTACATCCTGACGGCAGTTTCCCCTCCTTCCACTCCTTCCAGTTCCCTCCCACCTCCCCTCTTCCTCAAATTCACTCCTCCTCTTTTCCCAGTCAGAAAAGAGCAGGCCTCCCAGAGACATCAGCTGAACATGACATACCAAGATACAATAAGACTAGACATAAACCTCATATCAAAGCTGAATGAGGCAACCCAGGAGGAAAAGGGTCCCTAGAGCAGTCAAAAGAGTCAGAGACACCTGCACCCCCACTTTCAGGAGTCCCACAAGAACACCAAGCTACTCAGCTATAAAGTATATTCAGAGGACCTAGTGCAGACCCATACAGGGTCTCTGGTTGTCCCTTCAGTTTCTGTGAGCCTCTATGAGCCCTGCTTAGTTGATTCTGTGGGTTATTTTCTTTTTTCTTTTCTTTTTTTTTTTCTTTTTTGGTTTTTCAAGAAGTGGTTTCTCTGTAGCTTTGGAGGCTGTCCTGGAACTAGCTCTTGTAGACCAGGTTGGCCTCGAACTCACAGAGATCCACCTGTCTCTGCCTTCCAAGTGTTGGGATTAAAAGTGTGTGCCACCACCACCTGGCCAACTGTGGGTAATTTTCTTGTGCTGTCCTTGACTGCTCTAGCTCCCATAATCCTTCCCCCCTTTTCTGTGGGATTCCAAGTTCTGCCTAATGTTCGGTTGTGAGAGAAGAAGGAAAGACCCACTGCATTGTTCTTTTTAAATTTTTTTTATTGATTTTATTGAGCTCTACATTTTTTCTGTTCCCCTTCCTGCCTCTCTCCTCCCCTTTAACCCTCTCCCATGGTCCCCATGCTCCCAATTTACTTAGGAGATCTTGTCTTTTCCATGTAGATTAGATCTATGTATGTCTCTCTTAGAGTCCTCATTATTGTCTAGGTTTTCTGGGATTGTGATTTGTAGGCTTTTCTTTGCTTTATGTTTAAACACCACTTATGAGTGAGTACATGTGATAATTGTCTTTCTGTATCTGGCTTACCTCACTCAAAATAATGTTTTCTAGCTCCATCAATTTTCTTGCTAAATTCAAAATGTTATTTTTTCTGTTGTGTAGTACTCCATTGTGTAAATGTACCACATTTTCCTTACCCATTCTTCAGTTGACTGGCATCTAGGTTGTTTCCAGGTTCTAGCTATGACAAATAATTCTGCTATGAACATAGTTGAGCACATGTCCTTGTGGCATGATTAAGCATCCTTTGGCTTTATACCCAAAAGGGTCTTGAGGAAGGCTGTTTTCTAATTTTCTGAGAAATTGCCATACTGATATCCAAAGGGGCTGTACCAGCTTGCACTCCCACCAGCAATGCAGAAGTGTTCCCTTTACCCCACAACCTCTCCAGCATAAGCTGTCATCAGTGTTTTTGATATTGGCCATTCTTACGGGTGTAAGGTGGAATCTCAGAGTTCTTTTGACTTGCATTTCTCTGATGGCTAAGGACATTGAGCATTTCCTTATGTGCCTTTCACTCACTTTAGGTTTCTCTGTTGAGAGTTTTCTGTTTAGTTCCGTACTCCACTTTTTTATTGGATTATTTGTTCTTTTGATGACCAATTTCTTGAGTTCTTTGTATATTTTGGAGATCAACCCCCTGTCTGATGTGGGGTTGGCAAAGACCTTTTCTCATTCTGTAGGATGTCATTTTGTCTTGGTGACCATTTCTTTTCACAGCATTTTTCTTACCTTAGACGAAGGAAGTATAGTGGCTCCATCCTCCTACCAAATCTAGATGTTCATGGCTTCCTTTTGGAAACCCCTTGTGTATTTGGTTTTTTTTTCTCTGTGACTGAACACTGGAGAGAATTGATTCAATGAAGAAGGGTTTATTTTGACTCATAGTTTCAGAAATTTTAGTCCATATTCCTTAGTTCTATTGACTCTAGGTCCATGGGAAAGCAGAGGGTCACAGCAGCAAGAAACACACAGAAGCTACTGACCTCATGGAAGACAGAAAGCAAGGGAAGGGAATACAGGAAGAGTCCATAGAGAAATGTATCTCCAGAAAACATGATATCAGCAATCTATTTCCTCCAACAAGACCCCACTTTCTACTTTTCTATATCTTGCAATAAAGTCGTCTTATTGTGAATCTACCAGGAGATTAACTTATTGATTCAGCCAGATCTCTAAAGATCTAGTCATTTTCCACAGGCCCAAGTTCTCAATATGGTCGTGGATGAGTTAGACTATTTAAGCCTTGGTTTTTCTTATCTGTAGACTTGTAATGATAATGATCCCAATATCAGAGAGCTGTCTTGAGGCCTACATGATAATCTATTCCAAAGACCTTAGGACAGTGCTTTCTAGCATATAGTAAACCCCAAATAATGGTTAGTTGTGTTTTTATAATTTCAAATGCTACTTCATTAAGGATCCATTTCTTGGGGAATTTGTCTAGATATATAGGTATCATTAATAATAATGAAAGCTAACTTGTTTTGAATGCCTACTTTGGATCAGATATAATAATGATGTTATATACGACTCCACTTAGTCCTTGGGATAACTGTATAGGAAGCTAGGAGTAGTGGCTCACTCTTATAATCCCAAAACCTTGGAGGTGGAAGCAGAAGGATTAAGAACTCAAGTTTGTTCTCAAATATACAGCAAGTCTGAAATCAGCCTGTGCTACATGAGACCCTGCACAAAATCAGTCAGTCCATTGATCATTCAAATGCAACAATGAAAGATTACCAGAGAAAACAGCATGATTTAAATTTAATAGATAAAGAAACCAAGATACAGAGTGGTAGTATACATTGCTTCATGATATCCTCCAATTCTGTTCTGCTATTGTTTTCTTTAACTAGGCAAACCCGAGATTGCATTTCTTAGTTTCTCTTACACTTGTATGTGGCTATATGACTACATTTTAAACAATGGAAATAAATTATGTTTTATGTATGTGAAGTTTTTTAGCTACAGCTTTTAAAAAGAGTAAATACCTTCCTACAGTCTGAATTCACTTCTACCAGTTAGACGACAAGGCTCATAGTATAATAAAGCTACAAAATGGAATTAGACTGGATCTTTGAATGACCCTATTAAGAGAGCCATTTACTGAGAGGAACACTCGAAATTGTTAGGTAAGAAACAGAAGTCCCTTACTGAGCTCTTACATTGTTGAATCTACTTGTTAGAGCACGAAGTCTGTCTTAATCAATACAAACACCATGCTGAGCAATTTAGACATGCTGTCTTCTTTTTTTTTTTTCAAGAAAGCTTTATTTATTTAATTTTTTATGTGTACAAGTGTGTATGCAACACATGTATGGCATTCTTTTCTTTAAATCCTAGCAAGCATTTTATGAAGCACGTACTAATGATGCACAGCTGAAGGTATAAAGAGGGTGAGGTTAAATAACATGTTTGAAGTTGTGCCTTAGACGAACAAACCTTGTGGGAAAGGCCTAAGAATAGATGCCTCCTGGAGCAAGAATAGATGCCTCCTGGAGCAAGAATAGATGCCTCCTGGAGCCTCAGTCAAGCTATGTGCAAAGCACCCACTTGGCTCAGTTTGGATTCAGGAGAACACAAGTTTGCTGAGCCAGTAGCAACACAATAACATTACACATGTCCTCTTTGTCTTCAATTATGAACTTGGCAGACTCTAGTCCGTTCATCTAGATCACTCCTCCCTTTTCTTGGATTGTTCTGTCTTATTAATGTCCCTATTTATGAGACTAGAAAAGAATACTTGACAATTTTAAGATTTAAGTATTTGGGATTTTCAGGATAGAAGTTTTTCTGTTCAACAACTGCTTGTAGATAAACTTCACAAAAGACTTTAATGATGGCCATCAAAAGCATAATTCCAATAAAGATAATCATAACTAGTAATAAGAGCTCTAAAAAGTATCCCTAATTAAATAACAGCCCTCCTTTGATCCATCATTTCTCTCTAACTACTGTCTCATGTCTCTGTTTCTCTTCAGAACCAAATATTTTTTGACAGAATTGTCTATGTGTTCCTCATCTCCCTTTTGCAATCCACTCCAGTCAGGCTTCTGGCCCCAGCGCTTGAAGAAACTATCCCTGTTATTGCAGAAAACAATCTCTATCTTGCCAAATCTAATAGGGTCTCCTTTATTTTGGTTTATTCAAATTCCTCGTGGTACTTTACATTGTTAACCATTCCATGCTTCTTAAAATATTTGCTTGGGGGAAGAGTAGCACATTATAATAATCTGTTAGTTTCTGTCTTTGTCACTGGTGAAACTTCTTTCTTTCATCTAAAATTAAAGGTGAACTCTAAGTTTAGTGTTCAATCCTAGTCTTATATTGGTGTGTGTGTGTGTGTGTATTTTACATGTTTGCATGCATGTGGAAGCATGAGGTGGAGAGAGGGTCTTCATTGCTCACTCTCCACCTTGCATGGTGAAGCAAGTTTTTTCACTAAACCAGATTTCACTTATTCAGCTAACCTGGCTGGCAAGCTTGCTCTTCCAAGCGTTCCTTCCCTGCCTCTGTCTCCTGCACACTGGCATTATATGTAGGCTGTCAAACACAGCTAACTTTTCCTCAGATTTCAGGGACACAAGTTGTGGCTCTAACACAAATAGGGCAAGCCCTTTGCCCACTCAATGATCTCTCCATACTGTTCCATTTTTATTTAAACTTAACATGTTTAAGTAAACAATCCAAATATCAGTGCTAAAACTATACACATCTTAAGAAGCGGGTATGGGTGTAAATCTTCATGGTCTTGTATTTGGCTCCAGTTTATTATATGTAATATCAAGAGTATAATCAATAAGAGCAAATGGTGGTGAGCTGTACTAATAAAAGAAAACAGTAAATTGGACTTTGTAAAAATAATAACAATAATGACGGATCAGAAAGATGTAGAAACTGGAATCCTGATATATTTTCAAATAGGATTATAACATGCTGTAGCTTGTTTGGAAAAAAAAATCTTCTACCTACTGTAAAGGTTCAAAGTGATTAAACATATAACCCAGCCATTTCACTACAAAATATATAATGCTCTCTTGATTATATATTTTGTAGTGAGGACATATATTTACACTAAATGTCTGTCATTAATTTGCTAAATGGACATAGTATCAAACCACATTCTAAATGTTTATCTCAATACCCATAAATTAGTGCAGCTTTTAGCCCTCATAAAAGAAGCTTCTGCCGGGCGGGGGTGGCGCACGCCTTTAATCCCAGCACTGGGGAGGCAGAGGCAGGAGGATCTCTGTGAGTTCGAGACCAGCCTGGTCTACAAGAGCTAGTGCCAGGGCAGGCTCCAAAGCCACAGAGAAATCCTGTCTCAAAAAACATAAAAACAAACAAACAAACAAAAGAAGCTTCTTCTTTTTCTTTTCTTTTTTTTTTTTTTTTTTTGCACTGGATGCTGGTTAATCCAGAGACTCACAACTAGTCAGAATGCAAAGAGTAAAGGACTGTGAAGTGCACAGCCCTAAATGTATCACATGTATACCCGCACGGCCCAGGAAACATCATAGGAATATCACAGAAAGATTAGAAAAGCTAGAGGCTGGGGAGTAGTCCTGCAAAACATTGTCGTCTTGCCATGACAGGGCTGGTATACTTCGGAACACACAACGTTGCGGTTACAGGCACAAGATTAAGCCAGTCAACACATTCCAACCATGATAGGGGAGAGGCTCACAAGGCCCCACCCCTAGCTGAGAGCTATTGGCAGTTTATTACTGCTGGGGAAAGGAGGGAGAGTCAGTTGTGTTCAGAGGCGTGGCCTCTGCTAGATTGCTTGCACTCTAATGGGTGGTACCACGCTGGTGTACACACTGGCAGCACTGGTTAGGTTCATTTGGCTATTTTTAAAAAGTAAAAAGAAAAGAAGAGGACATGAAGATGGGAGGGAGATATATTGAGGAATGGTGCAGAAGGAAATTGAAAGCGAGGAGGAGAGGGATGTATGATAGAAATATATTGTATGTATGTATAAAATTTTCAAAGAATATATTCAAAATGCTGCATACATAAATCTTCATGGCAGCAATATTCATGACACTATGTGAAAACTCCCAAATATCAAGGGATGCATGAATTGGCCAACAAAATTTGGCCTACCTAAATAATGGAAAACTATTTAGTTATAAAAGGGAATAAATTACTGGTAGATGCTGTCCCATGAAGAAATCTTGAAAATATTGTGTTAAATGAAATAAGCCAGACATAAGGGGGCAAACACTGTGTGATTCCATTTATGAGAGTGAGAAAGAAAATTCATAGAAATAGGAAACATGTTAGTGGTTGTTAGAGACAGGAAGCAGTGACAAGATGTGGGCAATAACTGGTAACTGGCATGGGGTTTTGTTTTGGGTGAATTTGCTTTAAAATTGATCGTTGTGTAACTACATGGATATTCTAAAACACAGTGAGTTCTAAAACTTCAATGTGTGGTTCGTATGCATTGTGGGTTGTGTATCTCAATAAAAAGAGGAAACAACTAAAAATGTGTGGGAGAGATCCAGGACAGGGTGGAGCATGAGATATTACAAGTGGTTTTGAAAAGCCATGTGTTCCTATGAAGCATTTGTAGTAGAAATGGCAGTATGGGTTTTAGTTAGAGCCCATGAGAGAAATCCAGAACTCCTGGTGGAATTCGGTGGGGAATTCCTTGCGGATGCAGAAGACAGCTGGGGATTTGGTAGCAGCTGACTTGGCAAGCAGTTTTTGTGGCATGGGGGAGAACTGTTCAAAAGAGGAGTCTGTGACATAAATAGTCAAAGCTAGCTGGATAGAAATTGGCTTAATGGCACCTCTAGGAGTTGGGGGTAGGAATCCAGAAGAATAAGAACCCAGAGACATCATCATGGTGCATTGCCCATGCTGAGAGAATGAGACATAAATTATGGACCTTTCAACAAGGAATATAGTAAAAACAAAACAAAATAAATTACACCTCAGTCAGGATTCCATAGAAATTATGAGACTCAGATTTCTACTCCTCAGTTCCACAAGTGAGTTTGAACTTTAAATTGTTTATTTGTACAAAAGAGGGTCTTAACTCACAATAGACTTTTACTTTTTAATTAACAAAGTTAATCCTCACATTGCCCGCCCTGTGCCGTTAATATACTGGAGTAGGTTTTCCAGAATGTGATGCGATTAGCTATAGAAAACAACTATATATTGATAAATAAACTTGAAGGTTGGGCATTGTAATATATACATGTCCACATCTTAGTGGATATATCGATAAATGCCTTAAAAGAGAAAGAAAGAATCAAGAATGTCCAAACTGCATTTGATACCTTCATGTTTTGCTTGCTGTAACTAAGCCCTACATAATACTCTTTCATTGTCTCCTCCCTGCAAAGTTCTCTCTTTTAATCTACAATGACCTAGCGTTATCATTTGTTCCACACAGTGTTCATGTTATCATATATGAGTCTCACGAAAGAATTAGTGTAACTCTGTCTCAAGGAAATAGGTAGCAATACACCATTCAATTAGTGTGTACTCCAGTATGTAGGAAATATATAGAAAACGTCAATGGATTAACTGGAAAAATAGTTCAAGGTAGATCTTGGTGCTTCCACCTATAAATATGCTCTTTACATAAAGCGAGAATTTAAGAGGCAAGAAAATGTTTTGGAGCCAGGAAATCAAAAACAGATTCATCTATTTGAATTTATGGTCAGGTAAGAAATTTTAGTATTATTTCACATATTCATTAAACGTGAAATGCGAACTACTCTCCAGTCTTCCCACCACAACCATGGGTTACATGTGTACAAGGTTAGATCAAAGTGGCAGCTAAGAATATTCCATTCTGCAGTTGTTCAAGGATGACAGTTGAGAAAGTTGGATAGCAGAGGATAAAAATAACACTTGTTTGGGCATAAATGATGTTTTGTTTTTAATTCAGCAATGTGAGTGCTTCTCATCTTACCATAAACTCCAGAATTACCTAAGAATAATTTTTGCAACATTATGAATATCACTATCACATCAAATTACAATTATTCTTGTTTTCTAAAATGAAAACTATCCCTTATAAACATGAGAATAAATTGAGGCAATGAAAAATAATCAGTAGCCATTGGGTTTAATTCAGTTCAGTTTACCACATAGTAAACAGTGTGCATATTTTCTGATGGAGTAATTTTTCCACTGTTGTAAAAACGAAGTGTTTGACCAGTTGATTAATATCTATTTGGAGGCAGATGCGGACACAGAGATGGTTTCAATCTGCATGGCCAATTTGAAGGGTGATAGAGAGTCAGTGGCTTATTTACTTTCTTTTTATTACTTAAGAGAAATGTGGAATCTTTAGCTCCCAGCTCGACAGTGAGTTACAAAGAGCAAAAGGTGCCTCAAAAGTTCCTCTGGAAAGTATTATCTCTGCACTCCAGGATCAGCAGAGGGGAGAAACGCCACACTATCTTACTTTGCCATTTGTACTTTGAGTCAAGAGAATCCTCATCATGGTCAGTTTCCTATCCAGAATGTAATTTATAGAGAGATATCAAATTTATTTTGTAGGTTACATATGTTTGAATGATATTCATGTATATATCTGTATCTGTCTATGTGCGTTTGTTTCTGTGCTGGTGACTTTGCCAGGTTAGTATGGATCATGAGCTAAGTTAGAGGTTAAAACACAGAAAAAGCTTGCTATTTATTGCCCCTCATTCCAGCAAACCAGTACAACAAAGGACTCCAGATGAGTGAGCCCTAGTGGTCAGGTAATGATGTATTCTCTGCAACGATCACATTTGCGTTTGTCTATTTTCCTTGTGATAGTGAAGCTCGGAGTTGGAATTAAAAATCCTTGGGGAAAAAGCTATTTTTGTAATTCAGCTGGAGTGTCCTTGCTGTTGGGTTTCCCATTGCATCAGTCAGTCCCTTAGCCTGGCAAGACAGCCACGGCAGTGTTTTATCTTTGAGATGAAATGCAGAGCTAAGGACATGACTACTGGTGCTTATTAAAGATGCCTTGCTATTTTCACAAGAGTAGGGGCGTTAGACTCTTGTCTACTGGCCAAATTCTAAATCGGGAGATTGCATTCTGCTTTCTTAAATTCCCTCGGCAGAAGCAGCACCCATGGTACCCTACTTTGTGTTGTGATGCCACTAAATGGTTCAGGTTTTCTACTCCACAAGTGCTCTCATTTGGGGGTGGGGCGGGGAGTAAATTGACACCTATAGTATAATATTGTATTTAATCTAGTCATCCCCCCGCACCTTTACTGAGGTATAATTGACAAGTAAAGTGTATTTATTTCAGGTTTGAAACTTGGTTGTCTCCTAATATATGTATATATTATGAAATGATCACCATAACCAAGCTAGGTGACATAGTCATTATCTCACACCAGTAGCATTTATTTTTCTTTCTTTTAAAAATTATTTGTTTAATTTAAATATATTTGTACTTACTTAAGGGTTTCAGTATTATTATCCAGTATTCAAGATATAATTATGATTCAGTTCCAAAATGTAGGTTTGTATATACGATAAGGTACAAAGCAAAATGAAAGACACAGTATATCAATCATAGTACTTTTAATTTTTAAAGCAGTTTGTTTTCTCCCTTTCAACATGGAAAAAATTGACACACTTTTACTCCAATGCTGACAATGAGTATTTGCCTTCTTTATTACAAACCAGTTAAACCGTCCTCCTCCTCCTTCCCTTCCTCATCCTCTCCTATCCCATCTTCTTCCCCTTCATCTGATTTTTTTGAGGTGGTGTCTTTGCTATGTAGCTTGGGTTGACCTTGAACCTGTGATTTTCTTGATTTAGTCTTCTGAGTATTGGGATTACAGATATGTGCCACTCCACCCAGCTTAAATAGTGTGTGTGTGTGGGGGGGTGTAGACAGTATTTAAGCATTCCAGTCGCCTGTCCATTTCATACAATATTTTTCAGAATGCATTTCCTTCTTGGTCACATATTACAATGTTTTTTCAATCTTTCAATCCATAAAAACCAAGTTCTTAAACCAGGCGGTGGTGGCGCACGCTTTTAATCCCAGCACTCAAGAGGCAGAGGCACGCGGATCTCTATGAGTTTGAAGCCAGCTTGGCCTACAAGAGTGAGTTCCAGGACAGGTTCCAAAACTACAGAGAAATTCTGTCTCAAAACACACACACACACACACACACACACACACACACACACACACACACACACACACACACAAGTTCTTTCGGTATAACCTGGTACTACTCTACTAGTATTTGATGTCACTTTCTTTTCTTAATAACTTTTTAAATTATATACTGTGGCTGAGCAGAAGTGTAGCATAACATCATAGTTTTTTAGTTGTTTATTTTCTACTGTTGGAGATCAAACTCAGGTCCTTGCAATGCTAGGCAAGCAATCTACCACTGATTGCTTACACCTCCAGCCCTGTGGCATAGGTTTTAGAATGGGACATGCTTGCGTTTAAATCCTGATTTTGTCCCTCTCTAGGTGTCTACTGTTGGGAAAGAGTTTTAACTCTTAAGTAAATTTTGGGTTCTTCCTGTGACAATCAAATGAGGTGATACACTACTGACTAGAACGATGGTGTGAGATAGGTTTAACACTGACACCTAAAACGTGCTTAATAAATAGGTGCAATTTTTCTGATCATGTAGACAGAGCTGCCTTAATTTACAAGTGTAAGAGTGGGAAGAATACGTATTTTCTACACACGTCAGTTTTTAACAGCAGGGCACTAGGATGTGCATAGAGGCTCAATGTTTAGTAAGGGAATAAACCTCTCTCTTCTCCCCCCTGAGTGAAATGAAATGCTCTCAGCTGTTTGTAAGGTCCCACACACTTAGATCAAAGGCTCCAAAATCAATCTTCTACTGTTTACATACAAACAGACAGACTCCTGACTTTGTGGAGCTATTCTGACATGGTGTAGACACAACGGAGATCACTTACTTTCTATCAGGTTCGTTTTTAAATGAATATTTACATCTGAATATTGTCATTTTACAGCCCCTTTCTTAAGCGCCCAGAATGGGACTGACTCCATCATACACCTCCTCACTCATTTAAGCAGTTTTAAGACAATTTTAAAATGAGAATTAAGAGCTATCCCATTATACACCTGAACAAAATCTTCTAACTTATAACTAAGTTCACTACCTGACCGATATATTTATTTGTAAGGTCTGGGCATTACAGATACATTTCGAATTTCTTTATTTTCATGTCCCAAATATCAAACCTGAAAAGCCCACAGCTGTGAGTCTGAAAACACAACGAACATCTTTGAATCCGTGAGGCACTTATTTATATATTTATTTATGCTTTTATATGTTCTCCCTGAACTACGAGGAGAAGATGGAGGGAACAAGTCCAAGACAGGCTGCCTGAATTGGGCTTTACTATTCGTCAATCAGGAAAAAGAGAAGTATTGCGTTTCTAGCACAGTCTCGGAACAAGCGTGGTGTCTGATTAGATTAGCCTTAAAAACACCGCAGCGTGGCCATTTCCCGGACGGCTTTGTACATTCTTTACAGCGGCTGTCTCAGGTGTGGAGCTCAAGGGAGCACCTGAGTGCTCACACTCCCAACAGTTCAGAACCAGTGTATCTGAGGCCGGTGGCTCAGGTTCCACCTCACTGGGCTCGAGTGTCACTAACCCTACATGCAATGGGGTATCGCCAAGGTGTGCTTTGGAACTTGGATGCTTATTTCAGACTTTTTCTTTCTTTCCCGCCCCCTACACTAGTTTCTGTCTCCCTGCTTCCTCTGGGAGCTTACCCACCTCCTGTCTTTCCTCCCACTCCTCCCTGTCTTGTTCTCTTTTTTTCTTCCACTTGGCTTTTCCGTCTTCCATCCTCCTCCAGGAGCCCGGCTCCCGAGAGGCGCGAGTCGGGCGGGACCCACCATAGGCGCCAAGCCACGAAAGCTCGTGGCGCGCGCTGCAAGCGGGGACGCGCTCACGCTTGAGCCGCCACGGACGGGGCAGCCTGGTAGCAGAGCCGCGCGCGCGCGCAGACCGCGAGCCCCCGGCGCGCCCCCGGCGGCCGGGGCCGCAGCGTGCTCGCCCCCGCCGCCAGCTCGCCTCACTTATGGGTCGGAAGCACTGCGTGGGGGAGACTGTTCCAAGATGGCGGCGGGTTGCTGTGGGGTGAAGAAGCAGAAACTGTCCAGTTCGCCCCCCTCTGGCTCAGGCGGCGGTGGTGGCGCCTCCTCCTCCTCCCACTGCAGCGGGGAGAGCCAGTGCCGAGCCGGGGAGCTGGGACTAGGAGGCGCCGGGACGCGGCTCAACGGACTGGGCGGGCTGAGCGGCGGCGGCGGCGGCGGCGGCGGCGGCTGTACCCACTCTCCCCCCCAGGGTTGCGGCGGCGGCGGCAGCGGCAGCGGCGGGGGCATCTCGCTGTCTCCACCTCTGAGCTGTGGAGTGGGAACCTTACTTTCTACTCCGGCCGCCGCCACCGCCTCCTCGCCGTCCTCCTTGTCTTCATCCCCGGGCTCCCGGAAGATGGTGGTGTCAGCGGAGATGTGCTGCTTTTGCTTCGATGTGCTCTACTGTCACCTGTATGGATATCAACAGCCTCGGACCCCCCGCTTCACCAACGAGCCCTAGTGAGTACCGCGCTCCCCGTCGCCCTCTTCCCCTGGGCTCGGGATGGGGCTCAGAGTTGAGGCAAAAGTGCAAGTCCTCCGCCTCCTGCTCGCGGGTGCCCCTCAGCCCCTCTCGCTCACTGCTCGGGTCCCCAGAGTCGCCCGACCCGAGGGGTACTCGGTGCTCCTCTGCTCCACGAGGCGAGCACCCCACGCTTGGAGCCGGGGGGCTGCTTGCCAGACATGGCCCCCTGGGCTTCCAGACTACTCCGCTTCCTCTTTGCGCTAACTTCCAGGAGTTTTGACCCTTTCTTTCGATCCCTTCTACCCCTCACTCTCCGCCCCGGCAGCGGGTTTGGAGATCGGGATCACTGTTGGTACCGACCTCTCCTCACTTTGCTCGCCATTACCCCCCGTGAAAGCCCCGCCAGTATTCCCGCCCCGCGTACCTTGCACATGGAGAGCTACTATCCCATGGCAGGGTGAAAAATAGCAGTGATCTAACTTCTAGTGTGCTAGTGATGGAACTTAGCTCGCGAGCTCCAGGGAGGTTGCCCATCTTTTCCTTCGGGTTTCCCGGTTCCTTGGGGAGGGGAGAGGTTTCTTAAAACACCTTTAGGCTTACTACCTATTTTTAACTGAACATACCCACTAAAACGGGTTTCCAGTGAAGCGAGCGCACCACCAGCTTCCTCACATTTGAAGAGTGGGACCTTTTTTCTTTTTCTTTTCTCTCTCTCTCTCTCTCTCTCTCTCTCTCTCTCTCTCTCTCTCTCTCTCTCTTTTTTACTTCAGTGTCTGGGTATAGCACATTCAAAGAACGTTGTCGTGTCGTGTCCCCCCCCCCCCCCCCGCCCCAGAAGGCACTGTCAATGTGTTCTAAGCGTGCATTCGCTTTTGTGTAGATTTCAATTTAAGCAACCTATGTTAAACTCAATGTTTTGAGGAATCGTTAAACAATCCGGTAAATGTGTAGACACTTTTACGATTTCCTTTGGTTTTTGTACTTTACAATGATTTTACCCTTCAAGTATATGGTTGGAACTGTTTAAAATAGCACTGTTACAAGCTAAGAGCCAGGTTACTTCTAATCCCTGTCCATTTGGATGTGTGGGAGACGGGGCATATGGCTTTTCTTTTAAGATGTGTAAACTGAGTGTAAACTGACTTTCCGAGTTAAATGCTAGAGAGAATGTAAAGTCCAAAAGAAGGCAGACTGGGGGGGGAGGGGAGGACGATTTTTTTTTATTGTGAATACTAGCATCCACAAGAAAAACATAGAAAACAATATCATGCACTCAAACTGAAAACCATCAACGCCCCCTCCCTTCTACCTGAAGGCCCCTTGTTTCCCACAGCGTAAATACCTGAATCGATGTGCTTTTTAATTTGCTGCTTTTCATTTTGTGAGATTAGAAGACTGAAATTCCGCTGGATAATTATAAACACGTCTGACTCTACTAAAATATCAAATTAATATGTAAAGTGGAAATTACAATAAAGTGTCCTGGAAATTGTGCATTCGTATTGTTTGTTTTCTTTGCTTTCATTCTTTAAATGTCTTTAATTTCATATGACTCTGCTGTGCTCTGCGCAATTCTTTAGATTTGGTTCATTTTTGGGCATCAGTTCCTGAGAAATGTATGAAAAGGCACCCAGGTGGACACTGTCAAGTAAATGAAGTACTTTTATAAATTTCCTAGTGTTAATTCTAGGAGCTTAAATCCTAAGTCCACACATTTATTTGACCTATTTTTTTTCATTAAGAAGTAAAATTCATTTTAAAAAGATGGGCGTGTTAAAAAAATCTGTAAAATCCTCACTAGTTCAAGTCACTTACTTTCAAGCCTTCTTTCGGATGACTGTGATGTAGCAAAAGCTAGACCTGGGGTCATTCTTAGGTTGGCTCTGTCAAGTCATGGGACTGTAAAAATTTACTCCTGTTCGGTTATTGAGCCGCTCCTTGAGTTTGGAAAGGCTGTTTTAGCATTCACGCTCCATGGTTCCAAAGCATATGAGAACACACTCTGAGGAGGTGCTATTTTCGCACATTTTAAAGTGAGTTTGGGTTAACTGAATGACTATAACAACAGTGAAGACGAAAATGAACTTGGCCAGTTCGTAAAGGAAATGTTTTCAAAATGCCTTAAACAGTGGCCACTTTGCACACATACTTAGGTTGTTTCTCTTTTAAAACCCTCATTGCTGAATTTCTGCCTCTCAAGTTATTAAGCAGATAAATAAGACAGTCATGTGCCCACTGTGAATGTGGTGAGCTGGTGGAAGAGCTGTAGCTCTGAATGGTTAGGTAGGCTTTCAGTATGTCCCATTTCCATAGACTAACTATGGAAGGCACTGAACGTGAGCAATCAAAGGGTAAAGGGCTGCGTTTCTTTTTCAGTTAAACTCATTTTTAAAGTGTGCGATGTCAAATTCAAGAAAATCTTCTGACTGTGGGAGGGAAATAACTGATTATTTCACAATGCCTTGGCAACACCACACATTTCTCCGCTTAACCTATTTGATGATATTGTGTGCTTATTAGTGTGGCATTGTGTAGCCTTCACCCTACTGATTTATGGATACCATGTCTTGGGCAGTATATTTAAGGAATTTTACTAAATTTGCCTGTCTGCCAGAAGACATGCTCTCAACAATTTCAAATTGTCATATGTAAAAGCACAGCATTGTTGCCCCCTAGAACTTTCAGTCAGAGTGCCTGCAACTGGTGGAATCTGACTTTTATAGGTTTAGAAGTTACAGATGCCTCGGCTGCCCTGCCACTCTGAAAGGTCATCAGAAATTTCAATTATTTGTGTTTTAGGGTTGGGGAAGAAAGAGGTCATCCTATGAAAGGCCACATAGACACAAAAACTTCAAGGTTGCTCCTGTCTTTTGAGTACTTATCCATCGCAGAGAGCACATTTTTTTTTTCTTCCAGAAATAAGGTTCAAGACACAAGGAAACCATAATTTTAGGTACATTTTCCTGTTGAACAATACAAGCTCTTAGGTGAGGAAGCTGACATAAGCCATTTTAGAAGAACCTGTTGGCTACCATAAAGGTTCCACCGTGGCAGGTGCTGAACCAGTTCAGTAAGACTCCAGAATATTCCTTCTCGACCATGGCTGCACATCGGAATCCCTAGGGCGTTATTTAGAATGTGGAAACCTGTTCACTAACCCCAGAGATCCTGATTTAGTCAATCACAGATGGGACCTGGGAATCAGAATTATTCCAATCTCCCCAGGTAATTTTAGTGTGTAGTTGGAATGGAGAACTGGTGGACATTTTCTAGCTTTTTCTCTTGAGATTTGGATTAATTTGATCTGGGGTTGTGCCACGGACTCCATATTTTATGAGCATCCTGGGTAATTTTGCCAAAGAACCGATTTAGGAAACACTTGTAATGTGGGCCATAAAAGACATCACCCGGGAACTTATTAGAAATGTGGGCTCCCAAGCCCCACCTCAACCCCCCCTCCCCCGAATTAGAATCTGCATTTAACAAGCTCCCCAGGTGATTCTCGTACACATTAAAGTTTGTGGCGAACTTGTTCTCTGACTTTAGCATACATTGTAGTTTTCTGTTGTGCTTGTTAAAAATGCGAGTTGCTGGGCATTTTCCCAGAGTTTGATCCAGTTGCTCTGGGGTGGAGCAGTACATTTGCATTTCTAACAAGCTCCCTGGTGATGCTGATGCTACAGTTCCCAGGGTCACACACTGAGCAACTGTGGGTTAGAGAGAAATGAAGGCCTATATGGGTGACTTCAGAGGCAGTTTGGACTGGCACGATCCTCATTCTGTTTTTCTGTCCTCAGCATTCGCGCATAACACTAGCAAAATGGATTGCTACCAAGAGCAGGAAATCAGGTTCTGGGGATGGTGTGGGGATGGTGTTGCTCTAGGAAACCTGTATGATTTTAGGTTTCTCAAAGAAATCGTTGCATGTGAAGGGTCTATTTCAGGAGTTAAAAGCTGCACAAATAGAATATCTTAACATGAATGTTTTTAAGGAAAGACCCCTCTTGTTTTCGTGAAAAGTACTATTATGATTGGCTCCCTAAATACCAGGATGTGATAAGATTTTTCAAAGTCCTTATTTATACTTATGGGTGCTGAAACTCATTTAAAGGATCTCCCTCATTAGTAAAGAAATATGAAAAGGGTCCTGCTCAAAACACTTAGATTTTTAATGCCGTGGTGTATATTATATCCCATGAACCTTTTGATTATCTCACTATCTGGAAAATTAACATGCTACTAGAATTTATGTTGACATTTATACATGGATGTTTTTGCTTTTAAATATGAGTAAGTGTGATTTTTCTGTTGCAAGGAATAAACCCCCCCCCTTTTTTTTAAAACCACTCTTGGACATGCAGATCTTGTAAGGATCAAGTCGAAGGATTGAGCATTAAGTCTCGTCTTATCAGAATAATAAAATTACTGTTCTCATCATGCTTGGGAGACAGTAGATTGTGGTAGAGATGTAGGCATTTTGTTCTAGCAGAGTAGCAGCAATCCTGTTTATTGAGCTATCAAAAAGATGATTGATTTGATAATGCAGTTCAGGTCCAAATGATAGTGAATTAGCATTTTAAACACAAGCTATTACATTGCTATTGTCTTTTTGAATGAAGAGTGACTAAAATAAGTAGAAAGTGTATCTCTGCTGCAGATGATACAACTGGACCATGACCGATTTCCTTATCCACGCTAACATAATGATATTAACTTCCTTTTTCTGACCATATTGTATAGTTTTTCTTGCAAAAGAAAAACATTTCTGACAGTTATTGAGCCTTTTGAAGGTATAATATGATTTTTTTCACCAATGTTGATGTACATTGGAGAACAACTTAATGTCTTTTCTTACTAATAGAGAAGATAGCATTTTCTCACTTATTACTTGTACCACAAAACCATCAGTGGTTGACACAGAAAGATGTATAAACATAATTTCAAAATTATTTTTATATCTGTATGTACAGCAAAGTATATTTAGTTTAAAAGGTAGAACTGTGTTTATTTTCCTTTTTTTTCCAATATGGCTGAAAGGAGTGCTAATCTAGCCTGTAATTTTTCTTACTTATACATTGTTGAGTTCAGATTCTGCTAATTCATAGCAGGCCAGGAGGAATCTCTGCTAGTATCTTCAATTCGATGGGAAGATCGTAAGTGGGAAATTGCAAGGTGCTTTGTTAACACATGTGTGGGTTGCTTTTCTAAATGTGTTTCTAGAAAACTGTACACTTTCTGCTACTGAGGTTGTATGAGATGCAAAACCCTTTTGCGACAATGGATTGTATTTTGAAGTCAGTTGTGTTTTCCCTTTCTATGGATAAATTCACTTTTGGAGAATGTATGTGTATGGAACACTAAACTTGTGTAATGAGATTAGTCAGAGATCCCAGGTTTCCTTGATTTCAATAGGCATTATTCTCTGCTTTCTATGTCACACATGCTTGCCTGTTTTAAAGCGGCACAATGACCAAAGCTCTTACATTTTGTAAGTAGTCTCTTTTTCAAACTTGTGTAATAATGTCTCTTTTTATACTGTTCTGAATCAATTAAGCTAAGTTGGGGAGGACTAGCAGTAAAAACCAGTGGCTGCCAAGAATGGACCTTCAGTGTGTAAGCTGTCTTTCCACATTCAGTAATTGGGCGGTTGCTCACAAGACACTGAGGACTGTGGGAAGCCAGTGGTTATGTAGGTGGGAAGACTAGATTCCCAACAGTAAACTTATTTAGAGATGAGCATCTGTAGTTATTGTTGCTAAGAGCAAAAATGAACCAGAGCTTATGTAGTATAAAGAAAAAAAATACAAAGCAAGATGTATGGTGTAATAGTATATTGTTGGTTGGGTGGAGGAAAATTATGGCATCTTTTGTATTAAATGTGGGTATATTTTCTACATTTCTTACTATTATCATACTTTAAAACTTGCTCAACCTTAAAATATGTTAGTATTGAATAGCTGACTGGAAATTCTGTGTCACTGGGAAAAGCACGTGTGTGTGTGTTTAAGCAATACACATAATGCTGAAGTCTGTGGTTCGATACCAGTGAAATCGAAGACATGGTCACGTCCCCTCAAAGCTTCCTATATTATTCATTCAATGATACAAATAAGAAAGTTGCTTAAAATTATTTCAGCACAACACATTCATGCTTGGTCAATAAGATACAGGCAAAATTAAAAGGCATGGCATAAAAGAGTGATCAGGAAAAAGATATTTGGGAAGGAGTGAGTTCCCAGTCAGGTTTATAAGTGAAAAAAGTTCATGGATTACTAAAGAGCTTTTATGGGCAACCAATTTTGAACTCTAACTTGGGTGTTCTCAAAGCAGTTGCTATTGCCACCACACCCTTTCCACAGTACTTGGGGATTCCCAGCAGCTGTCTTTAGTCAGTGCCTTGCAGTCTCAGCATTCTTCCCGCCATTCCACTGTGCTCTGGCCTCTTTAATAAATCAAACTTCAAAGAAATTATACTTGATGTCGGAAGTTCCCAGGGAAGTCGGGATAAGAGGTTTTGAATTAGATTATCATTTCTTGTGTTAGAGATCAGGCACATACAAGAGAATGTTCTAGAATGTAAGATGGATTGGAAGATGAGTCTTCAGAGAAGAGAGACCAGTTAGAGTTCATTTCAGATGATCTGGTCATAGGAATGCGGTGTTGGAAAGTGGGAAAGTTGACCCTGAGTGGTGATTGTGGCTGTGGGAATGCTGCAGAATGAAGAATTGGAAGAAGGTATCAGCATTTTCAGACATTCCTACGCTAGGGCCAGGTTTTGTGTAGGAGTGGGAAGATGACAGCTCACCTGTTTTTTGGCTTCTATCATTGTCTAGCTATTCTCATGCTCAGAAAAGTTTGTTAAGCAACTCTGTTGGAATGATTGTGAATTTGCTCATGAACACAGGAGAAAGAAGACATTGGTTGATAGAATTTGGATCAAGTATAAAGATAGAATAGCTTTTTCGAAGAAGGTTCTAAGCTAGGTGGCTGCATATGAGATAACAGAACTAAGTGACAACCAGTGCACTCTTCAGAATTCCAATTGCTGAGATAGAACAATTAAAGGAAGAGAGGGTTTGAACATGATTCGGAGCTTGTAAGGCTGAAGCCTGTGGCAGGAGGCACCAGAGAAAATGGGAAGAAACAAATGCTCCAACAGGTGAAATCCTAGCTCTTGGTATGTATACTTCCACATGTTGGCACTTGTTAAATGTCATTTCTTTTTGTGGAGTTGGTTCGCTCCTACCTTTCCATGGACTCCGAGAATTGGACTTGGGTCACCAGGCCTGCATGGCAAGCACCTTTTACCCAAGCCATTTCTTTCTGAATTGTCCAAACCACAGAGCAGCCGCAGAGCTCTTGTGATGTTTTGGTTAGCCTCTTGGCATCACATCTGTTCCTCCAGCCACATAGTGATTTCGAATGGCTCAGATGGGCAGAGATCTGAGATAGTTTTCAACTTCATACTGCTAGTAAAAAAATAACTGGCCGAAATTGCATTTCCCTGAAGTATATTTTTACATTCAGTCTTGGGGCTTGCCAGTTTGTAAAGCAGTCAGTGATTCTTAAATTTTTTTGTTATGTATCATAATACAGCCTTCAACAAATTTGCTTCATGGAAGATTATCCAAGGAAGTTAAAAGCTTCAGAACTTCAGTTAAAGGAAAATTTGGAAGGACTAGAAGAACTAGCTTCTAGTACCAACTGTTGCCCCTTCTCACTTTCTCTCCCTCTGACACTGAAAATGTTGGTTATCTGCAGAGTCAGAAAGAGCGGGAGGCAGGAAAGGGCTCATAGGAATCAAGGAGGGTGAAAATAAATTGTAGTAAGTGAGGTAGCCTGGATTTAGGGCCCAAAGAGGAGTCCAAGCACATTGTCTGGGGAGGAGAGTTCCAAGAAAGCATTTTTGTTGTTTTGGTTTTTTGGGGGGACAGGGTTTCTCTGTGTAACAGTCCTGGCTGTCCTGGAACTCACTCTGTAGATCAGGCTGGTTTCAAACTCAGAGATCCACCTGCTTCTGCCTCCTGAGTGCTGGGATTAAAGTGTGACCACCACTGACTAGTTAAAAAGCATGTTTTAGCATTCTTTATAGTATACAAACTTGAAGGCGTAAGTCATAAACAATGCCACACAAGTTTGGAATTATGATTAATAGGGTGGTATTTATTTAAAGGGGAAAAAACTTACAGATCACCATCAGCCCTCTGCGCAACCAGGAAGGGAGTCTAGTCGCCAGTGGAGCAGGAAGTGAAGAGAGAGAGGAGAGGGAAGTGGCCGCTTTTTTAAAGGGAGAGAGACCACGCCCCAATGGGCTAGTATCTCAGCAGCTATAGGCTGGAGGAGTGGGAGGACCTCCCGTAACACCTCCCCCTTTTGTTTAAATAAGAGAGTTCTAAACCTACTATGAAATTATATACAATAAGTACAAATATCCTATTCTAACTAGCTTAGGTCTTGTATAATAAATAATTTGGCCAAGTCATGAGAGAAAGTAACTACATTTTTTTTTGGAATTATGATTAATAGGGTGATATTTATTTAAAGGGGAAAAAACTTACAGATCACCATCAGCCCTCTGCACAACCAGGAAGGGAGTCTAGTCGCCTGCGGAGCAGGAAGTGAAGAGAGAGAGGAGAGGGAAGTGGCCGCTTTTTTAAAGGGAAAGAGACCACGCCCCAATGGGCTGGTATCTCAGCGGCAATAGGCTGGAGGAGTGGGAGGACCTCCCGTAACACAAACTGAGATCTTTCTCCTTTAGAACCAGTGACCATGGCACTCCTGGTAAAAATAATTATTTCCATCAGAAACAAATATAAGAGTACCGACTATAGGTCCTCTGTGTATTTTTAGTAGACCATGGTGAGAACCATTAACATGGATTCGTCAGACTGAAGTCTTTGCCAATATTTGAAACAAATATGAGACAAATAACTTTACCCTAGTTATAAATGTCCTTTATCATTAATATCCTGCTGTGAATATAGTTATAGATTCAGCTAATATTTTTATGCCTATATATTTTTATAGTAACAGCCTCTACTAGATATGTGATGTTTCTTTTATTTAGTTTGCTCCCACTTATTATTTATAACAGATTATGGAACAGGTAATATTAAAACATAGACCCAACTATAATTTTCTCTCTTACCCCCTCCTTTTCATAGTACTGGGAATCGAATGTAGAGCATACTTACCCCTACTCTATAATTTGATTGTACAACTACATCTATATGAAGACTCATTCTTATATCATCTACATTTCTGTCTTCTATGACCCTTCACCTAATTTTCATATAGTCCCACAGTGTCAGCCATCTTTAACCTAAGCATGTTGCTGATTTTAGTTTATTTTACATGTATGAGACTTGACGCTCTCCCTACTGTGTCAAGGAAGTGCCCATTTTCTGGTGTATATAAACATTTGTGTGTATGTGTGTGCATATGTGTATGGGCTGTCTGTGTCTGTGTGTACATGCGTACTGCCTGTGGAGGCCCGATGCTGATGTTGGCAGACTTTCTTGGTTGTTGTTCACCTTATTCATTGAGGCAAAAATCTTTCAGTTGAACCTATAGTTTCCCAATTCTGGCTAGAGTAGCTAGCCACCTTGCTTCAGTGATCCTTTATCTCACCTTTCCAAACAGCTGGAAATTACAGGTGGGCCACCACACACATTTCCATGGTTTAGAGGTCAAAATTCCAGCTCTCACACTTGTGCCAACAAGTGCTTTACTTGCTAAGCTGTTCATCGAGTCTAAGTTTTGTTTTCTTTTGGACCCAGAGTCATACTCTAGCCCAGGCTGACCTGGAACTCGCTCTGTAGGCCAAGGCTGGCTTCAGATTCATGGTGATCCTCCTACCTCAGATTCTCAAGATGCAATATATGGACTTGAACCATCCTGCCTGGCTACTTACGTTTTTTATTGTAGTAAAAACATAACAAGATTGATCGCTAACCAATGTTAAAGAGTACTTATTGTCCAATGATAGATGGTAGTGGCTCCACTTAAAAGTAACTAATTTTTTCCATAGGAATTTTGAGAATACTTTAAAAATTAAACTTACAGACATATAATAGAGGGTCCAGAGCTATTTACAGTATAGCTTAATTTAGTGTTTAAAATATTTTTTCTAAACTTACTGATAATTATGACTAAACTAAGTTAAAAAGTATAATAACCACAGCTAAATATTTGAAATGCTTTAAACTACTAGAATTTCCAAATTGGCTTCATAATTATTATTTGCTTTATTGCTATACTTAATTCTAAGTGCTTGCATTTGAGAAGAACTTGATTTTCTAGTTTTCTTTTTACATTATTTTTCTCCTTTCTGTCCTTTAGGGTTTTATGATGAATCTGCTAATAATAATATACAGAAATGTCTTTGACAGGTAGAAGCTTTGCCTTTGTTCACCCACTTTTAAAGGTACAAGGACTAAGGCATTAAAGGAGAAAATTATTTTTGACAGTTTCTAAGAAATCTGTCTGAGAAAATGTGCTTTCTAGAGAGATGGAAAATTGGAAGATAAATTGTGTAATGGGTATTATAAGTAGGGACTTTAAGTCCATATGTGTACTATATAGGCCACTTTAAGTTAAGGCACTACTTGAGATTGCTTCTTACACTATACACACTTGTTTCTAATAAAAAAAAGGCATATAAATGTGAAATAATAGATGCAGTCAAGCCATGGATCTTGAAAGTTTTATTTTCCCCCTGTTGTTGCTACCCAGCCAACATGAGGTTATCATTAGTGGGGATGTGCAGATATTTTGAAACATTACGATAGGATTATAAAGTGTCAGTTTAAATAAGGGGACATTTTTTCTTCCATTTAATGATGACTTTTCAGTTCTAAATTAAAAATAGAATTTCTGCCATGATTATACTTTTTCTAACAGACTTTAAAGAAATGAATATTCTCCATATCTTGAGATGTATTGATTGGCCAGTGTTATTTTAGGGTAGTATATTCTTTATGTTATGGTTAGTTGTAATACTACATTCAATTCAAACAGTATAGTTGTTGTGGGCAGAAAACTGTGCTAGTGTATTTTTTTGAGTGGATGTGAGAGATCTATAAAAAGGCATTCCTGTCCTTAAAAAAACTTGTAGTCATACTGAGGAGTGGAGGTTCATGAAATGCATAATGAAGTTATATATCCTTCAGTGGCTGAATAAATGTTAGAGACAATGAGCTTCTTAGGAATTTGGACCGACTGATGTGGCCTGGGATTGTATAGGAGGGCTTCACAGACAAAGTGGGATTAAATCAGGGTAGAATTTCATAGACAGAAAAAGCATTCTTGGGGGGGGGGGCAAAGAGGTCAAAATGAGCATTATGCAGTGGTGATTGGACACCAATCAAAGGTAGATTGAAGTGATGGAGAGCCTACAAGGAGGGGGATCTGTTAAGAGTTAGTTGTAATTTAGGCATTGGGAAATGATGCTCTACCAGTTGACAATTTTTAGTAATGGTTCTATGAATTCCCCCTTTCTTGCTAAAGCTTCCCTTTTGTTCAGTTAATTTTGCTTTAGCAACTCTTTTAATATCATGAAGGTCATGACGCCTGGATAAGAGACTGGGAAATAGCAGAAGCAGGAGTTCACTGTGTAGACGAAAATGATGAAGTGCTTTCATTCATCAATACATATTAAGCATAAGTCAGTTACAACATTGGTTACGACATACTCTGATGAGTGCTTTCTGTGTCCAGCATCCTTTTCTTTTAAACCTCTATGTCTTAAATGTGAAGTTGGAAAAACTGACTTGCTACAAAGATTATATAATTAAAAAATAAACCACCCCAGTTATTATAGAATTAAATAGTTCAAACCACTTTTTCTTCCTCCCACAATTAATGGAATTTTGCTTGGATATTCAAAATTTATTTAATATAATGAAGGTACTGAGAATTATCAATTATAGGAGGTTTGTATACAAATTAGTGAACCATATAATTTTTGAAATTCCTTTAAATATCTATTAATCCAATGCTTGTGTTTATTGTAGTCCTTAACATACCCTATTTACACTGTTCCAGTTCTGAGACAATCCATATAAGCAAACTTTATAAAGGTTCTATACTACTATTTTAGAACAAAATTTTAGAATTGTTTCTTAAATTATAATAGAAGGGTACGTTATTTCATATTGAATGATTACTCTTTGAAAGAAATAAAGCAAAACTTTCCATCTGTCAACTAATGTTTTATCTTTACTTATATTAAGACATAACTTTAAGACACAAAAATTGATCACTTAAATGAGAGCTTTTATTCCATTGTGCTTTTTTTCAGACAGTATTATATATTCTAGGCTGGCTTCTAGCTGTGGAGTGGAGGATGACCTTGAATTCCTTATTTTTCTGCCTCTACATTCCAAGTGTTGGGTTTCACACATGTGCCTTCATGATCAGTTTATGTGGCATTGGAGATCAAACTCAGGGCTTGGTGCATGCTGGACAAGAACTCTGTCACTCAAATTGCGTCCCCAGCCCAGGAGAGTGGGAAGTCATACTGTTTGTATAGGGTTGAACCATATACAAGCTATCTTTATTTTTCCCAGGTTTCAAAGAATGTGTATTTTTATTTGTTGGGGGCTTCCATAGGGGAGACATAATAGTGAAGAAAGAGTCATTTTGGATATGGTAGAATAAGCAAATTATATAATGAAGTGGAAAAGTGGGCTTGGGTTCCATGGGTCCTCACTCCGGTTTTGAATGTGCTACTCCTAAAACCTTGACTCGTGTTTATTGGAGTTCAGTATAGCATTGTGCATGTCAGCTCTTATAGAAGAGTTGTTTAATCTTGAAGTTTTATTTAACATTCATGAAGAGGTATAACCATTTGCTTCCTTAAATATTTTTTCATCAACCCAGAATGGCCTCTGTGGCCCTCATGTACTCAGAATCGCTATGTTAATAGGAATACTTTGGTCTCCCAGTCTGTCTCACCTTAAATTTGATACATAAATTTAGGAAGAGCCTTGTCCCTTTTCTACTGCATCATTCCTCTCTGTTGTCTCACCAGCTTCAAGAGCAGCAGTCTCCATGTCTAAAGACCCGCCAACACCTGCATTATGTAGTTTGTATGACTTTAAGTCTAGCAGTGTTACCCCTTTCTATCATATGGAAAGCTATTTCCTGGGATTACTCTTTTTTTCCATTCGTGGAACCGAGAGGAGCAATGAGTAGAAGGGACTCTAAACTAATGGCGGTCAAGTTGTTTCAAGCAATAGGGTTGAGTATATAAAGGACTCTGTATACACTGTTTAATGGGATCAGTTTTGAATTTGTGATAGTATAATTCTTAAAAGATTGTAGTTTTTATAGCATTTAAAGCAGAGAATGCATGAGATGTCCTATATTGTACAAACTTTCCTTTTGTTTGGCAAACGTCTGAAATCTACTCTTAGACACTAAGGATCCCTGAATATAGACATTTTAGGAAAGAATTAAGCATTTAGCTAAACATGAATACCTGCACTCTTTGTTTGGAATCTAGATTATGACCTTCTGACTGTAGAAACCTTGAGACATGAGCATTTGCCTACACCTGTAACTGTCTGGTAGAAGATAACACATGCAAGAAGATCAATGAAGACACAGCTTTCTAGAATTAAAATTTAGAACACAAATTTGATACTAAAACACAGGAATAAGTATAGCATGTACATTCACAAAAATAAAGCAAGAGAATACAAAGAAAATCGCTGTTGTAATGGGCCACTGTTATTGGTAGGATATTGAATTTTTTCCAAAGGCAATTTAGTCCTCATCTTGGTGGTATTGAGAGGTGGTGGAATCTCAGAGACATAGAGCCTTAAAGGGGGAAGCTAGGTTTCTGGGACAAGCCCTTAAAAGGGAGTAATGGGATTATGGTCCCTTTATTTCTTTTCTCTGCTTCCTGGCTGCCATCAGGTGAGTAGCTTTGCTCCACATGTTCCCCACCACAATCTACTATGCTGCCACAGGCCTGAAACAACAGAAGCAGAAAAGTATTGACTAACATGTTTAAAACTGTGAGCCCAAAGCAAGCCTTTCCTCTGCTTATGTTGATGAGCTCAGGTGCTTTGTCACCTAACACAGCGTTGACCAATTTCTCCTCACTGCAACTCTCATCAAAACCGACCTGTGTATACTTCTTTCTTTCTCTACATCATGATAGTTGAGTAGTTTAAAAAACTTTATGGTACGTTAGCCCAGTGATTATGGACTAGTAAGAATCTTTTGTTAGAAAATAATCAAGTTACTGTAATAGAAAACTGATTTCTACCAAATACTCATTAATTTATCATATTATTGCCACATTTGGGATAGCCTACATTTTGTGAAAAAATTTCTTTTAGCCTGAATAAGCATTCCTCCTAATTAGGTAATAGATAGCCTCCAAGTAAATGAAATATGTTTCAATATTGCTAGCTCGTAAGGAAATGCAAATCAGAACCATTATAATATATATCACCTTATACCTACTAAGATAGCTGCTGTAAAAAAAGAAAAAAAACATGATAAATATTGTCAATGATGCCGATTGAAGAAGCTCTTACATACTTTTGGAATCAGTGTCAGTCAACTCTTAGAATCATAAAAGTAATATATAGAAATTCTTCGTTTTTATTTATTATAGGGATCGAACCTGGGTAGAAATTCTTAAATATACAGAGTTTCCATGATTTCAGCTAAAGCACTTTCAGGTATACATTTGGAAGAGAACAAAAATAGTAGGTTGTTACATTATTGACAATAGTCAAGTTAATTGACAGTAGTCAAGATAATGACCAAAGTGTGTACTGATAAAGTGGATAAGGAAATCGATACACATACAGACTCAAACATACTTTGGAAAGGTATCTAGCCATAAAAGAAGAAAACCATTCCATTTTAACAACATAGATGAACTTGGAGAAAGTTATGCTAAGTGAAATAGGCCAGATACAACATTTGCCATATTATGTCCTTAATCCATCAAATCAAACACATAGTATAACATGAATATAGAGTAGAATGTCAGGGACAAGGTGAGGGATGCAAGGAATGTTGATTGAGGAATTTAAGCTTAGTTATAAGCTGAATCAAGTTTCAGAGATCTGATGTACAGTATGTGTGGTGATCAATATGTCGATTTGATTTTCATAACCATTATATAACATATACATAAGTAAGCACTGTGTATCATAGATATATACTATATTTTTTGAGACAGGTTCTTTCTTTGTAGCCCTGGCTATCCTGGAACTTGCTATGTAGACTAGGCTGCCCTTGAACTCACAGAGATCCACCTGCCTCTGCCTCATAAGTGCTGGGATTAAAGATGTGAGCTGCTAGGTCAGATTTATACCATAGTTTTAATTGAATGTTTTAAAAAGATAATGCTTTGGTTTTGTGTAATTATTTTATGTGTGTTCATGGTGGCGGGTATGTATATGTACACACACACACACACACACACACACACACACACACACCTGTACATATGGAGGTCCATGGACAACCTCAGGTGACATTTCTCTGGTTCTCTCCACCTTTTGTTTTGAGAAAAGTTCTGTTGTTGACATGGAGTTTTTCCAAGTATGCCAGGCTAACTGGCCAGCAAGCTCCGAAGGATCTTGTTTCTGCCTTCTATCTCACTATCTCTGGAATTACAGGCATGCCCCACTGTTCTGGTTTTTGTTTGTTGTTTGTTTGTTTGTCTTTGGAGGGTTCTGAGCACCCATGCTTTCAAGGCAAGCTTTTTTCCTAAGCATCACCTAGCCTAGTTTACATAAAAAATCTTGATGTGTCTGTACTCACATTAATAAAATGTAGAAAAACAGATTTG
Organism: Microtus oregoni; assembly: GCF_018167655.1. Lineage (NCBI taxonomy): Eukaryota > Metazoa > Chordata > Mammalia > Rodentia > Cricetidae > Microtus > Microtus oregoni. Next base: position 2,584,046 of record NW_024544745.1, read on the forward strand.
AGGAAGCCTGATCCAAGGGATTATAAGGTATCTTTGAAAGCACAAATACTATTTTCATATGTAATCTCCCTCAAAAATGTTTTATGGCTGACTTGTTTATTTCATGGGTTTGAGTCAAAAATGAATTCAATGCATTAGTCTTTATCCAAAATTAATCTTTTGGCTAAGAACCAGTAATAATTTACAACTTTTAAACCACTCCTGATGTTAATTGCCAGCACTAGGTATTTGGGAAGAGTGTTTTTAAAAAGAGAATTTTAGCACGTCATGAGTTATTATATAATTTACTAGGCAAAGAACGCATCTAAGCCTGGTCAGATGATGTGACAGACTCACTAAGCAACTTATTCACACACATTAGCCTTAAAACACATAGGATTTACATTCTTCAAATTAATGCCCCAGTTAAGTGAAAGCTTATTTAATCAGGGATCTTAATGGCTATCCATAAATGTTTGATGCTGATAAATTTTTGGAATTGCACATTTTAATCCCATAGATTCTCAAGGTTTAGGAGTGAATATTTATGTTGTACTCCATGCATTGTTTGTCCACGCTATTTTTTGTAAAGTCCATGAGGAATACAACAGTGAATCCCTGAAAAGGTGACAATGTCCTAAGTATCGAGACTGCTATTGCTGATTTGGTGAGTGATTTCTTATATTCAGTATCTGTTCTTTTAAATTGGCTTCCCAGTAAAGGTCTTGGACTTTGAAATACTTATACATTGCCACTGGTTTTGAATATTTTTCTTCCTGCAGTAGAAATCTGTACACTGCCACATGAGCTCCCAGACTATTCTCATATATAATTCCAGGTGCTATTTTAATAGAGGTAGAAAAATGGTACGTATTTGCCTGTCTTCTATCTCATCATTTCTTCCTGCCTCCCACTATCCCCACCTCTCTCACCCTCTTCTCCTCCCCATCCCTCCTTCTCCACACATAGGAATGCATACACACATTGTATTTATGTTATTACACATACCCTCAAAGCTCTCTAGGTGGATAGTCACTTTTATGTTTTATATCTTCTGATCTAATATTAAGATTATGTTACTGTTGTTAAACTATCATAGTCTAATATGTTTTGGTAACATCATGAATAGTCACTTGTAGTGGATAAAACAGTAACTTCTGTATTGAAATGAATTTTTAAAGATTTTTGATTGTTTTTGAAAATCAAGACTTAGAGTTTATAATTATTGTGTTCTTCATTTCATCAAAGAAATGGATTGATTCCTCGTGGAAACTTTTCATCTGTTGAGTTACAGTGTTAGGCATTGAACTAAGCATTGTGTAATTAGCCTGACTGACTAGCATCAGTCATTTTTTTCCTCGTGTTCTTTTATATAAAATTGATATATGTGAATCTTTAAAACCATAGCAGAATGCTGATGATAACAAATATTTTTTCACTGTATCTTTTACTGGATACCACATTTATTTCTTTGTAGTCACCAAAGGTAAAAAGGAACAGGAATCAAGGCAGGTCGTATTTTTTTTCCCTCTACTGGTTTTATATACATTTATAAAACATCTTCAAATACAGTCTGGGTGGTAATATCACCTGGGACCCTACATATTTTGCTGCATAAATTTAAGAGATGATGATAATTTTTAAGGAATCCCATTACTAGTATGATTTTTCAAACTCAAAGAATTAAGGCTTTAGAAAATTTACTCCTTTATAAAATCAGTGTGGCTATTGACAACAATTGTGAAAGAAAGTTTTTGGGGGGTCAGCAAGATGACTTATTAGGTCCTTATCGCAAAGCCTGCTGACCTGAGTTTAATCCTTGGGACCGGCATGGTGGAAGGGGAGAACCAGCTCTTATAAATTGTCCTCTGGCCTCCATACATACTCCATAGTGTGCGCAGACACACACACACACACACACACACACACACACACACACACACACACACACACACATAAACACACACACATAGTATAATTAAAATATTTTGTGGTTTTAAAAAATCAATAAAATGCTTCCAGCAGCACAAAAACCTTTACTATATAAAATAGCTAATATTTTATTATAACAGTAAGCCCTGCTGTGTTTTAATCTTTATTAATTGTCCCCATTTCCATGATAGCCTTGAAAGCCAGCAACCTCACAACATGGTAACTGGAACTATGTAGTCCCTCAAGGAGAAATCTCTGTAGTATCCTGTCTTCAAATCATTTTCATTATTTGACTTCATTGTTATTAGCTCCACGAAAAGGCTGTGTCCATCTGACTTGCGTTTATCTTTCTCATCCTCACTGGGAAAATCCCAGGGCACTTGTTGAAAAGCATCAGGGACAATACTCTAACCATGCATCTTCCTGAAGTGCTTGACTTTGAGACCGCTGTGTAAAGAGGAAGCAAAAGCTAATACAAGATTTTCTCTTATAATCGAAGGTATGACCCTGTACAGGACACCTGGATGGAGAGTGAACATCTTTTGATTTTTTTTTTATAAAAAAACCCTATCCTCATCATTAACTATTATAGTAACAGAAGAAAGAATTCAGTGACCAGACATGACAGAGAATGCAGGCTTTACAGAATTAGTCCAGAAAAGCAACAATGACAAAGGAGGGAGGAAATCTGATTTTCAAACATTCTACATCTTATTATTTAAATGTCTAGTTTTCCTAAGCAAGACACATACACAAGTAAATAAACAGCCAATAAGAAATTGTCTCTGAGGAAGCCCAGATACTCTTCTTATATTAGACAGTACTTTAGATATTATAAACAAATTCATTTAAAAGAAACCATAGCCAATGAATTATAGGAATGATGTCTTGACAAATATAGTAGAGAAAGATAAAAAGAAACAAATCTGGATTTTAAAAAGTACAATAACTCTAAATTTAAAAGTACAATAACTGAAATAAAAATATCACAAATTATATAACAAGAAGAAGAATCAACACATTTTATTTTAGTTTTTAAAGAATTATTCATTTTTATGTGCATTGGTATTTTGCTGCATGTCTGTGTGAGGGTGTCAGGTCCCCTGGAACTGTAGCTACAGCCATTTGTGAGCTACCATGTGGGTACTGGGAATTGAACCCGGGTCCTCTGGAAGAGCAACCAGTATTCTTAACTCCTGAGTTATCTCTCCAGTCCCTCCTTTTCATTTTTTTACTTTTTGGTTTTTTTGAAACTGAGTTTTGTTATATAACCCTGATGGACCTGGAACGGACTATGTAGACCAGGGTGGCCTTAAACTCACAGAATCTTTGCCTCTAGAGTGATAGGACTAAAGGCATGTGCCACCATGCCAGGCAGAATCAAGAAATTTGAAAACAGGTTAATTTAGATGATTCTATTTAAGAAACGAAAAGTTGAATGGAGAAAATTGGCCAGTCTAAGAGATATGTGTTATAACATGGGTACCAATGTATACATAATGTCTCTGAACTGGGGATAAGGATAGAAATAAGGAATAACAGATAAATAAATAGAAAGAAGGAATAACAGATAAATACTACCCAAATTTGTAAATCTTCAATGTCCAAGAAGTTTGGTGAACTCAAATTCGATAAACCCCAAAGCATATTCAGATTCTTGAAAGACAAAAACAAAATAAATCTTGTAAAGGCAAAAAAAAAAAAAAACCCACCACCAACAACAAACTGATCCTAGATGAGGCCTCTCAGTGAAATTAACAGGTGATTTTGCATCAGAAATTTTTGATCCAGAAGAGCAGTGGAATAAAATGGTCAAACCTTGAAAAAAACTGCTTTTAAATCAGAAATTCTATGTCTAATAAGGCTATATTTTGTTTAAAATAAGAGAATAAGAGCATTATCAGCTAACTAAAAACTGATAATTTGTTGCTGTCTGCCCAATATAAATTACTGAAGTGGGGAAGGATCCTTTAGACTTAAATGAAAAGAAACTCAAACATTCCTCAGTTTACAGTAGTTCAGCTTAGGTTGTCTTTTTCGTTTTTATTAGGCATTTTGCTGATATCAAAGTGATTCATACTTAGTAGAAACTCTAGTTTGAACTTTGAAGTTGTAACTTTTACTGAGCTAAGGATAGGAGGTATTATGATGTCTCAGGATATCAAGCAGTACTAGTCAGTCCCAGCTCCCACTGAGCCATGTGATCTTGAAGGTAAACAGCTGAGACTCTGCGATGTTCTGTGTTGCAGAGCTGTGATCATTGGATAGGCTAGTTGTATTAAATATATTTTTGATTTATGATATTTTTTAATTTATGATGGGTTGGTTTATTGGGATGTTAACACCACATAAGTTGAATATCTGTAGATATAAACTTAAATGCACACAAAGAAAGAACAGTGGTAGAATTAACTATAAAGGTAAAAAAAAGTGTTTTGATTACAATTGTTTTCTCTAATTTAAAAGATAGAAGCTGCATAACACAGTGATCATAAAACTGTTGCTAGGATTATCACTTACAGATACACTGAAGTCAGGTATGGCCGTATACACCTGTGATCCCACCATTTGGGAGGCTCAGGCAAGATGATCATATGTTCCAAAATCGTCTGGCTTATATAGTGAGCTCCAAACCAGCCTGTGTGCCTATCTTAGAAATAAGGGAGCCTGAATGGCAGGATAGTACAAATAAACGAGGTGGTAATGAACAGACATAGAGAGGTTTTGTACATTACTGTTGTTTGTATTAATTTAAAATGCATGGATTTAAGATATTATTCTAACCACAGTAACTCTTAAGAAAATGGCTTAAGAATTGGTTATTTAGCATTAGAATCTCAATGTTTTGGCAGAGACTCAGAATCTAGATTCTGAGACTGAAATAATAAATGGTATTTCTAAAATTAAGCTTTGACAATTTATTTCATCTCTTATAACTAGATATAGATATTTTACCTAAGTAGAGTACTTTAGTTTCTTTGTGGATAAACTTTTTTTTTTTTTTTGATTTTTCGAGACAAAGTTTCTCTGTGGTTTTGGAGCCTGTCCTGGAACTAGCTCTTGTAGACCAGGCTGGTCTCGAACTCACAGAGATCCGCCTGCCTCTGCCTCCCGAGTGCTGGGATTAAAGGCGTGCGCCACCACCGCCCGGCCTGGATAAACTTTAATAAAATACTTAAACATTCACAACAATCTATTCTCAGAACATTAAAGTGAATTATGAGTTCTTATAATTTAAAGTTGGTAAAGTTCTGTTGAAGAGAATTTAATCTTTGCCCGTTTGGAACTACACAAACTTACATAACTTAATTATAGAATATATGAACGGAGTTCTGTATCATAAGTAATATTATGCTTTAAATAACAATATTGTTGATTTGTTCCTATGGGATGAAAGTCTGGTCTCCTTTGACTTGTTTTCAGTTCGGTTTACTTAAGGGGGAAAATGTGACAGAAAAAATGAGTCCAAACTGAATAGTTTTAAATGTTATCTTGAATTGGTTGCAAGAAGCACCAAATAAGGACGGCATGATTCTGGGGCCTTCAGGATCCAGGACGGGAGCAGTAAAAGCACGATTCCTTGCTAGTTGAAGCTATTGAACTTATGCTCTCAGAAGGGACTACCATCTTCTTCTGCCTCCAGGGATCTTAGTCTCCTTATTTAGCATTTGTTTACCAAGTTTAGAGAGAGTAGTTTAGCAATTTTGTAATAATGTTTCAGCTGAATAGCAAGCTCTCTGCATGGTGAATGGCAGGAGAAGGGAAACAGTTTTATTTAATGCACAAAATGCTGGTCTCCCACCCACAAAGTCAAAACAACACCCCCAAGGGATAATAAAGCCTTGTTAGTTATGAGCACGTCATTGCTTTCTATAATACACTTATGGAATCATTTTCATTGCCTTTATAACAATGCCACTGTTCTATTTTAAGCCCAATTAGTTTGGCTCTAAACTCTGTTTTTAAAGTTACTTGTTTTTTAAAGTTTGAAATGTTAAATGAACTATCCTCAAAGATGAGTGACCTACATAATAGTTGCTGCGAGGGATGCTGTAATGGACATAAAGCTGCAGTACCCTGAAGAAGGTTATCCTCTTCTACTAGACTAGTTCTAAGCTCAGCAAACTTACGCGTGTCCAAATGAAGCTTAGGGAGTTTTAGCTAAGGTGACAAATGGTTCGGCTTCACCGACATAAAGAATGTTAGCATGAAGAAATGTATAAGTAGCTCATTTCCAGAAGAAATTCTGCCTTCACTGTATAAGCTTACATCTTTTTTAGTATTGATGGTTAAAGTTAGGCAGCTGTTGACTGGGGACTGACTTATTCTAGTGAGAACTTAAATTTTTAATATTGTCATCCCAGGGACAGCACCACTGGTTAGTTTTCTAAACCTGGGGTTCTAAGAGTAGATCAAATAAAATGTTCAGGCTAATAGGTTGAATTAATTGGTGAGGGTCTGTGTCAGTCATTGTGACAGGAACAGCTCCTACAGTGAGTGGTACCTTACCCTAGTGTAGCTCATGATGTCCTAGAACTCAGAATGCTGGATCAGTGGAAAAACCTATCCCTGAATCCCATCCCATGATCTTTAGACCTTCTCAGTTGGGTAAAAGGCAATATGCCAGATGGAGGGGATACCTTTAAAGATTGTAAGAGGAAAAAAATGTGACCACAGAAAGGACTTCTTTTTTAAGCAAATAGTATTTGCTCATTATGGAAACAGTATATTCAGTTATTGTAAGAAAAAAATGCAGTGTAACCCCCTACCCCAACCCCAGCTCTCAGCTACCTAGTTTTCCTTGCCAGAGGCAACCATCCTTATTGCCAGTTGTTTGGGTGGCTGTCTTTAAAGGGAGTTTCTATGTATAGACTGATATTTATAGTACATATATTTTTTTTTGTTTTACGTGAAAAGTAGCTTTCTATATACATACACTTCTATGTATTCTCAGCATTAAGAGTTGATTTTGGGGTTACTTTTATAAGATTTTATTTTGGGGGCAGTTTTATTTCACAGCAAGAAAATAGAGATGTATGTGGAGAGACACCACATATCCTATTCTCTGTCCTGATATACATACAATCCATTATCAAGAGTACATTTCTTATAAATTGATGACCTTTCATTGGCAAATCATTACCTCAGATTCAGTTATTGTGGGGCTTACTGTGGGTGGTGTAAATTTTACAGACTTGAACGTATATAAATGTCTCCCATCATAGGCTCATGTAGAATAATTTCTTGATCTTAAAACTCCTATGTTCTTTACCTATCCCTCTACCCCCAGAAATCATTGATTTGTTTTGATGTTTCCATACTTTAGTCTTTTCCAGAATGACTTATAGTTGTAATCAGATTGACTTCTTCCACTTAGTGATTTTTATTTAAGTTTTGTCCTTGTCTTTCCATGGCTCACTAGCTCATTTCTTATTAAGTGCTGAATATTACTTCATTATCTGGATGGAACAGATTGTATTTATCCATTTTTCTGTTGAAAGACCTCTTAACTGTTTCCAAATTTTGGCAATTAGGCATAAAGCCACTTTTAAACATCAGTGCATGGGTTTCTATGTAGACATAAATTTTCAAGTTATTCTTATAAATACCAAGGAGAATAATTGCTGGATCACACAATACA